>NC_137470.1:49647637-54447637 GCF_964235325.1 Thermobia domestica | reverse complement strand
TTTTAATTGTTCAGACTTCCTTTCAGTGTGTTTTCCTTTCAGTTCAAAATCTACTTTCTCTTCTGTTTTTCTTCCCTGACTAATTCCTCTAGCTCTTCGCCTTCTCTTTTATCTTTATATAGCTTTATGTTTCTACTATTTACTTTTCTGTATTGTTTTCCTGCTATGTTTCTTTCTTTCGTTATTTTATTTTCTACGCTCACCTGTTTACCATATTTGTTTTGGTCTCATTCTGTTATTTATATTCTGTCCTATTATTATATTATTGTTGACCTCGTATTTATCTCCGAACTCATATTAAGATGTTTCGTGTTTTTCTATTGGGTTGTCGGTGTAGCTTCTAGAGATCTGATTCGTCTGGTCTGCTCCAATTCCGATTTTCATGTTCAAGATTCTCGTGTTTTACTTCTGAATTTCTTTTTTGATTGGACATATTTTCTTCTCTGTATTGGCTACGCGAATGGAGCTTAACATTAAATCTTAATTAAATTAAAGTTTTGTTCACTTTCTACGTTCTTATTTGCTGTTATGTCATCTAAAGATTATTGTAATTTAGTAGGGATGAATGTCTTGTCTTTCATGTGAATGTCTTCATCAAATAATTCATTGATTCTTCTTTTGACATATTCGTGTCCTTCTTTCGGACAATACTGCGAAATAGGATTATATTCGTCTCAATTTCTACATTGCGCACCCCTAGCTGGACATTGATATCTAAAATGTTTTCCGCATGTTACACAACATATTGATAAAGTCCATATTTCTCCTCTGGCTTTGTTTTTGAACAGAACCTATTGATTTCGTATAGTTTGTCTTGGTACGATTTTTGTATCTTTCGTTGGCCTGTTGTATCATTCACTTGTAGCGAGAAAAGAAAATGGTTTTGTACTCTGAATTAACAATGCACATGGCATACATGTAGCAAATCAGGTAGAATTGATGGGGCATTGCCTCCCCTAATTTCAGTTGGAGAATTTAACACTAGAATGCCCAACGGAACATTTTTGTTCCACCATCATCTTCATTGCAGTCCTTATCTATTAATTACCGCACGATTTTTATTACATTCTGCGACTTTTAATCTTTTGAAAAAAGGATGCGATTGCGTGAAAATTACCTTCGTAGGAATTATAGATTTTTAGATATTACCACATACCACTAGAATGCCCGCGGAACAATTTTGTTCCACCATGCTCAGGTATATGAGAGATACATTATTATGCACATTCTATTCCTTTTTTTACACTGACGTTCATTATCCCTCTTCTGTTTGCATTCCTGTCCCTCTCTTCAATGCGTTCTTCCCCACCCTCAACACCATCTATCACTCGTTCACTTCCTCTCATTCGCCTACCCAGGAAAATAAAGGCTTTATATAGTGTTTCAAATTTTGAATACTAGAGATGCTGTGTAATTAGCTTCGTTTCACGTGCTATAGTTGTGCAGCTAGTTATGACTTCTATTTGACTAAGTCGATGTGAATGACGCGTTGATTTTTAGCGCAAATAATTGAAGTGAAGCTTACGGTACATTGGACGTGTCATTGTTGTGCAGTTAGTTCCAGTCGATTGTGGTCTGTAATTGACAACATTTTCGAAATTTATGTTTGAAAATGTCACGAAAGAAAGGACGAAGCACGGAAGAGATGCTTCAAGTGTTTTGTGAGCTATCGGAGGGAGATTCGGGAGGTTTGTCAGACAGCAGCCTCAGCGGTAACGAGGACTTTATTCCTCTGTCGTCAAGTGATAGCAATTTATCTCATGCAGTAACCACATCTCTGACTCCTGTTTCTCACATAAACGGGCCTGTGATGTACAAGGTGAGTTGTAACAGAGCAAAAAAGTAGCAAAAGCGAGTGAGGGAAAGTGTTCTGATGAGACACAAATGTCAGATTCTGTGGCAGATGATGGTAGCGAATCCATGTCAGAAACTGTGCTTCCGGTTCAGCGTGTTTGTAATGCAATGGAACAGTCCATTTTACAAATTGGTACGACAATTACTGCTCCAGATGGTACCCGTTGGGAGGTAGTACGTCCAGGTAATCCTGCAAGTGGTAGGATTGCTAAGCAAAATGTACTGAAAGAGAAACAAGGTCCGCCATCACACGCGATACGCCTCATTGCTGATGACAGTATTGCCAGTTCTTAGCGCCTAATAATTGATGATCCTATGTTGAATAGAATACGGACATACACAGAAAAAGAAGCACGCACACAAACTGGAGAGGAAAGTTGGTCGATAACACTGGATGAGATAGAAGCATTTATTGCAATAATGTACGTTCGTGGTGCTACAGGGACAAAAGTTTTCAAGGTACATGCCTTATGGTCCCAGAAATGGGGTGTACCCTTCTGCCAAAAGGCGATTTCCCGAAACAGGTTATTGGAGATTCTGAGGTACTTACGATTCGACGACAAGTCTACGAGACGCGCAAGATTGGAAACACAAACTTTGTCATATTTCAGAAATATGGTATAAGTTCGTGGAGAATTCATAGATGTGCTATGTACCAGCGCAAGACATAACTGTGGATGAACAGTTGTTCCTTTCGAAAATGCGATGTTCTTTCACGCAGTATATGCCGTCCAAGCCCGATAAAGATGGTCAAAAGTGTTTGGTAGCCGTGGACGATGATACAAAATATGTAATAAACGCCTTCCCCTACCTGGGCAAGGATGTTTTTCGTCCGGCAGGGGAAAGACTTTCAGAGTATGTTGCGATGAAACTAGTTCAGCCCTTCTTGAAGAAAGGAAGAAATGACACGTGTGACAATTACTTTACTTCGGTAGCACTTGCTAACAGACTACGTTCTGCTTCTGCTAGTCTAGTAGGAACTATGAATCGTTCAAGCAGGGAGATTCCAGTTTCTGTGGAAAAAAATCAAAGGCTCATTTACATTACACACAGGTGTTGCAACATGGACATACTACCCTCACGGTTTACCAGGCTAAAGCGAACAAAAGTGTCATGATACTGAGCACAATGCATCCACAAGTGGAACTGCAAGCAGATGGCAAGAAGAAACTGAAACTGTTATATATTACAAAACAAAGAGTGGTATATATTCAGTTGACATGATGACTCGCAAATATTCTTTGAAGCCTGCCAGCCGACGATGGACTGTACACACTTTTTGTAACTTACTGGACCTGGCAGCAATTAATTCCTGGGTGCTGTTCAAGATGGTCACCGGAAAGGTCATTGAACATCGCAAATTTATTTTGCAACTTGCAGAGAAACTGGCAGAAAGGTACATGATAGGAAGGAATAGAGAGGAGAGTCAGACACCGGGAACATCAACATTTTCCAGCTCTACGAACACTACACGAAGGCGTTGTCAGGTACGCAAGAAGTGTAAAGTGGGTTGTGGACGATCATGCAATGTGTGTACGTCTTGCAACAAGGTTGTGTGCAAACAGTGTACAGCGAAAGAAATGAAAACATTTGGATGTGTTGCATGTCATGCAAACTGATAATACTATTTGCACCTGGAGGACGGTGATGTAGCAATTCAAATGAACACTTTCCACAAAACATTTTTTTTTTCAATTTCTGTTAGGATTTTTCGCAATTATTAGTTCAAAAACTATAATTCCTAGCAAACACTTTTTGTAATAAGAGCAGAAAACAAATAAATGCGCTGGAGCATATAGTTCAGATGTAACATAAAATTTTCATACAAAATGAAAGCACTTGAACTTAGTTCCATCCATTCTTCACTCTAGCCTGCTTCCCCCTCCCCCACTTCCCCTGCCTCACAACAATGCTAGAATAATGTGATACGTCTCTGTTGAAGTTCTTAGTGGATTAAGGCATATAATATTCAGATTTTGAAAAATATATTTTATTTGCTATAAAATCGAAAGAAGTGGAACATTTTTGTTCCACTGGGCATTCTAGGTATGTCGGAAGTGCGGGCATTCTAGTGTTAATGGCGCCCAACTATTTATTTTGCACAAATTAGTACTTAACTGAAGAGTCGAAAGTATTTTCCGAAAGTAAATCTATCAAGGTAAACGTGTGAATATTAGTTCACATTCTTAGCAGAATAGGAGTAGCCCAGGACATTTTAACACACTGACCTGCCTCTTGGTAATAAGGAGTAAAATTGTTCCAAATTAAGCCTGAAATATTTATTTGGATTGTGAACTTTATTAATAAACCGAAGATATCAACATAAATGCAACAATAATGAAATAAACAAGCGACAATACAAATCGCGACATATCACATATTTCGAATATTGGCGGGCAAAACCGGACATACAAGGTAAAGTAGCAGGTAAAGTACGCTAGTGCAGCTAAATATGGCAAGTGTTAAGTGCTGGGACCATTCCGACGAAATACGCTACAATGTGTCTCTAATATATGCCCCGGTCTTGTACGAGTCAGATTTCACGAATACTCTCGGAGACATCGCTGAGACCACAACGACGTGACGATCAGTGTTGTTTGCTTCGGGAAGGTTCCGCTAAAAGACGTTATTATTTCACTAAAGATAAGAATCCGTCATTAGTACCGTGCTAACTCAGAACATTGCCGATTGTTTGCAGCTTTATTTCGTGTCTGCCTAGGAACACTTTGTTTTGTAAGTGTAATTTCAGTATGTGTGATTCCATGACTACTAAATCATACTAAGCATGGTGGAGCGAAATACGCCAGTTCTTCTGCAGGACTGACTGCAGAAGACAATGGCGTTTTCATTTGTCTCACATGTTTCATGTAATATCGATGCAGTTTTTTAAAAGTTATAGTACAGTGATAGTGTTTGTTGATATTCTTATTGACTAAAACTTTTCAGATTGGAACTTCATTTAAACTTTTGAAATTATAGTTTTGACATTTTATCTTTTTATCTTCATCTTGCACTTTGCTTAGGGTTGCCATTCGTCTCGGAAAATCAGGGATTTTTACGGCATTGAGATCTTGTTTCTGGCGTCCCGACAATATTTCTCGGGACGATAAAATGTCCCGGATTTCAGCGAAGAAGAAAAGAAGGAAATATTATAATTTGCTTACAAGAGAACATATTTCCGCCAGAACATATTTCCGCCAGAACATATTTCCAATGAATTGACCATTCTATATGTAAAAAAAGGGAAACGAAAGAAAAGAAAAGTATACAACGTGTGAAAGGAAACATCATATCTTGAATAAGCTGAAACAGACTCTGAAAATAACGAAATATAACAGATCCTGAGAAAAAAAGAAAACAATTTTGCTTATCAGGGGAAGGGAGTAAATAATCTGCGTGCGTTTCTTTAACCCTTCCCCGCTCAAGACAGTTTCGTAACGTAGACGGGCAACTGGAGCCTGTCAGGCCCAGTACATTTTTTAAGTGCAGAACACTCAGAATTCAATGTGTATTGTCACATACTCTTACATAATGTTCCGACTAATCTAGAATATATATATATATATATATATATATATATATATATATATATATATATATATATATATATATATATATATCAAGCAGCAAAACTTTGTGTATCCCTTTTCTAAGCCAAACAGAATAGCAAATCCGGTCGAGATGTTTCTGTAACATAAACGGGCAACCGGTGCCTGTCAGACCCAGTATATATTTTAAGTGCAGAATACGTAAAATTCAAGGTCTATTGGCATATACTTTTTCGCCCAAAGGTTACAATAGCCACATATTCAATATATAATTATGTGACCATTTTATCTAGTATTTCACAGGAATTGCACTAAAGATATAGGGACATTTTAGGCCCCGGTTGCCAAGTTCCGTCTGGAAAAGGTTTTCAACTTTTTAAAAAAATAATAATACCTAGCATTACCATCTCGACATATTTATGATTTTAACTTAGCCTAAGGATAGAAGAATTCAGAATTTTATGTCATTGAAATATGAATGATTATTGAGAAATTCAAAAAAAAAAAAAAAAAAAAAGAAGAAGTTACTGGGCCAGGGAGGCCCCCGTTGCCCGGATAACAGTTAGCTACGTAGAAGGTCTAGTGAAAGACTTCTAGTGTAATACTTGAACAACCCTATCTAATGGAAGAAAGTAAATTTGTATATAACACTTATTTTCGTTTTAAGCAATTCAAAGATTATTGAAATTTATTAGCGCCCTGGATTTTTCCATTTTTGAAACAGGATAGCGTAACCTTTGGTTATTCTATTTTTTTTGCTTCATCCATCTTGTGTAGTAACATTTGAGTTCGTAAAATACAGATGATGTACGCAGTTGCAAGATTTATTTAAGGCTTCTAGTAGTATTCTAGACTTTCCGTGATTAAATGCACGACTTAGTAAATACGCCACTTCGTAACATTTTTTTTTCTGTTTGCTTGGGTACAAAATAGAAGTGAGATGCATCATTGCCACATTTTCTTCTACATTAAAGGCTGCTCTGCAACGCACATGTGTTGTTCTTTGTGTTTCATGAAAATTAAGACCATAAATATCAGACACCTTAATATGGCGCATTTACCTTTACCTACCTTATTTGAGGAAATCATTATATTCAATACTTAAAAGGAACAATAATAACACCTACCCACTGACTGTGATCACATGTGTAATGGATAACTGTTGATTCGATAGGGGTCTAGTTTCATAAGCCTAGCCATCGCAGGATTTACACTACCCCAATCCTTCATTGAACGTTTGACCTAATATTATGCATTCAGTAGTGCTTTCCTGTTGGTCTGGTCCTATTTCTCCTTGTCGGTGTGGTGTTTCATTACCTTCTTGCGACCTTTCTTTGGTAGTTCCTGTGCTGAAGCCACTTCTCTTTCAATTTGAGTTTTATATGATGAAAATATTAGAATCGCACTCGCTCCAGTTCTTGTGGTTCGTGATGATAAACGTATCTTGCGATTTTTCGGTAGCGATGATAACTGTTCACTAATGGAGAGCTCTTTACTAGTAGATGGACGAAAAATTCTGCTTCCTCGGTCATATATGGAAAACGTGGGTCCGATGCAGGCGACGAACAGGAAGTAGCCCCCTTTTGTTCAACCGCTGCCGAAGTTGAAGGTTGTGGGTCTTCACAGCCAGGCGTAGTGTAACATTCTGCAACACGAATCACGTTTGTGGACAGAAAGTCGGAGTCTGTAAATATCTGAGGGTTCAGTGATATACCTAGGTATTAAATTTCCACACATTAATTTATATACCTTATTAATCACACTTTGTGTAGACAAGACCTTAATTAGTTCTAAAAATACTCTTTTAGAAAATGTATCGACGACAATGAAACAGTAACGTCCCGACTTACTTTCTACTAATGGACCAAGTAAATCTACCGAACAGAGTCCATTCACTATATTCTCATACTGAGATATTAGCTTTCCAGTTTCTTTCTTATTATGGCTCTTATTTAGTTGACAATCTTCACAAGTAGATTCGTTTTCTTTTATTTCCTTCAATATCTCATTCCATGTAAAACGAGTACAGATCTTAGCAACAGTTTTATTTATACTAGCATGAGAACCTGGCAAAATATTTGAATGAAAGAATTCTATTATACTTGGGACTAATTCCTTGGGCAACATACTTTGTATGGATTTCTAATGGCTATAGTTTTCTTACATAATATGCCATGTATCAATTTATATCCTTTTACTCCCATTTTCGTTCTTAATTCCCTAATAATATTACCTAATTCAGGGTCATTTTGTTGATGTTCTTTAATTGATAAATTTGCAAAAGGCATATTCCAAAGGATAATTAATCAATAGTTATTTACTTGTTCGGAGTGGGAAAGTTCAGTTTTCATTTTTTCAAAATTATTCTGATCATATAACCTTGAAATAAAATTTGCTGTTATATTCATATTAGAGGATATAGATTTTACCTCAAAAGTAAATGCAAATAGTCTATATAACAATGATCCATAACGCTTAACTCTTCTCATATTCCGAAAGGCATACACAAATCCAGAATGATTCATTCTTAATTCAAAAGGTTTCTGCAAGTAAGTACTAAATCGTTCCATAGTTTCTATAGCCGCTAACATTTCAAGCAAGTAAATCCGCTTATGAAAGTCATGTTTCTTTAGTGTCCTACTATAGAATGCTACAGGGACTAAATTATTATTTTCCTCATACTGTTGAAGGACTCTCCCTTAACTTTTGAGACTACTATCTGTGTTTACAATAAACTTCTTATTTAAATCCGGTAGTTTTAACATGACATGATTGGCAAATAATTCCTTAATATCCTCTGGCGCTTTCTGTTGTTCTGGTCCCCAAACAAATTCAGCAGAAGCCACCCTTAAACGTTCAATGGGTTTCATAACCTCATGGAACTGCGGTACGAACTTCGCATAGCATTGCAAAAAACATGATAAAGAAATTAATCCCTTTTTGGTTCTTGGAGCAGGTAACTTTCTAATAACTTCTAGCCTTGAAGCGTCCATGTACATTTTCCATTTTCAATAATAAAGCCTAAATATGAAATCTTATTTGATAAAATGTACATTTTTTAGTTGATAAAGTTAGGCCTTTTTCTTCCAATAACCTTAATACTTTTTCCAACAATTGCTTATGGCTTTCTATATCTGAACGTTTGCAAATTAGGTTGTCCATATACCATTGAACTCCTTCATATTTCAATGGATAAAATAATTGAGTTAATATTTTTGACAATACATGACTCCCTGCTGCCAATCCAAAAAGCCAAACTTTAAATTCATATAAACCCCTATGCGTAAGAAATTTTGTTAGAGGACGGCTTTCCTTTGTTAAAGGTGTAGTTAAATATGCTTTCAAAATATCAAGATGGCTAAATATTTTATCATCAGATAATTCAGAAAATATTACTTCTATATTTAGCGTGAACTGAGTATTTAAATAAAGATGAGGATTCAAATCAGAATAATTAACTATTAATCTCTTTGAACCGTCATTATTGTTCACTAAACACATCGTCGTCAACTCTGACACCTGATCCACATCCTCTTCTCTACCGATTAAAGGTTTATACTTGTAATAAAACCAGGTTTTAAAATTATAACTAATCGGAGTTTAAATTTCTATGGTCAATTGCTCAAGCACCGCTCTGTTACAATAACGATGGTTCTGACCTTTACGATATAAAATGCTAAATTTTTGTTTGTCATTGGCAAAATTACGATGAATTTCAATTATATTATCATGGTTTAATTATTTCCTTGTTGAATTGTAGTTGCTTTTCAGTGGAAAAATGGATGAAATTTGAAAGTCAAAATCAGGTAAATAGACCAACATACTAAAGCTTACATTACAAATTTTATGTCTATTTTTCTCACAACTTTATGGGTTGATTGCTCTGTGCTCTAAGCGCTCAATATAATAAAAGAGTTTAAGCAATTATTATAAAGCACATGGTAAGCATAAATAGATATATGATTCGAACCACTGTATTTTTTGTTGCTTTGAGTTGATTTTGAGTTTAACGCCCCTTTCAACGATGAGGCTATATGAGAGGTGGACCTACGGATTAAGGTAAATCCGAACCATGAGCTCCCGCCGGTAATTGAATCCGGCTGTATTTCTTCTTTCTCATTTTGTTTCTTAATTAATATCGATCTTCTTTCATTATGTTTACAAACGAACCTACAAGCAATTTACGATATATAGAAAGTGCCACACTTCCCCACAAAGAAGGATGTAGAAATTGCTAGGAGACGTTCTATTCACTTTGAATAAAGAATTGAGATACTGAATTTCAGCTTCGTAAGCTTAATGGCTTCTGAGAAACTCATTTTTTTTCTCAAATATTCGGATCCTCACTATTCCTTAGGACAGTATTATAATGAAAGTAATATGATAACATCCCAGTTTGGATTAAGGCCTAAGTATATACGAAAAGTCATTTTATTCGACTGCAATTTGGCCGTGATGATTAGGCCCACATAGTTACATTCAATCATTTTATATAATAATTTATGCAATACAGTGATTCAAAAATGTATTTTTCCAGTAGTTAGCTTGCCCTAAACTCATAGACTGTGTGTCTCGAAAGCCAAGTAGTAGTATACGTCCTATTCCTATTATTACAACTACAAATATAAATATCCAAAAATACCTCAAGTTTTCTCTTCACTTGGAGATACTCGTCTCAGGGAAGTAAACAGCAACAAATGAAAAAGGGAAATGGAAGTCTTGAAAGTAAAACGTAGAAAAATTGACCAGTGTTCAGAAGTATATTTTTAAATCACGCTTGGCCCTACCCATAGGAGCTAAGTACGCTGTTCTGTTTAGTTGAAGTTATCCGTTTCTCGCCACGTAGCACAAATATAGCAAAAATCAAGTGAATGTGACTGGCATCTTCGTGGGCGAGAGTACTAGCGCAATGGACTAGTAAGTATAATTGCTTTTGGTGTGGGTTCAAACCCGACCGGAGGAAAGTTTTCCTATTTTGATATTTTAATTTTTAAATTTCCAAAACACTTTTTTCATTAAAATAAGACGAAAATAATACTCGGAAACGTGATTACGTTACGTGTGCAGTTTAGCTATACGAATCCACAGTATAAATAGTAGTAGTAATGGGAGGAGGGGGAGGATCCCCGCAGGGCTCGTTTTGTTCCACCTTGACTGCCAGGATGTAAATTTAACCTCAACTGCTTCTTCAATTTTCTTCTTCAATTCCAACCAAGTGACAATGTTATTTTATTACTATTATAATGCACAATACATACACCAGAAGGTTTGGACAATCGCAAGCTGCAACCAATCAGAAACGTGCTTTTACTTTCTATGGCTTGGGTTGAGGGTGAAAAATATGCTGCAACAAATGATGCTGTCTACAATGCAGTGAGCATAGTAGGTCGGTGGCTCTGAGTGGGCCATATTGGGTGGTGGGTCACGGTTAATCGCAGTGTGTCACGGTCTGTTAATGGTCGCAGTAGGTCACATTCTGTTGGCCCACGACACACTGACCCACTCAGAAAACTCGATCCATTTGACCAACTCCAACTCTGGATTTGACAACACATACAAGATGGAAGACCAAAAATTGCACGTTCACCATATTTTATTGTTTTACTTCAGGCAAGAAAGGAACGTGCTAATAGCGTTTGTGATTTTTACTGTCCTAAATGTTTATGTGGTTTTGTCCCTGTTCTTAAAGTGTTACTGAAAAAAAAACTGTAAAAGTGAGCAAAACGCGTAAAAATAGGAAACAAGGTACTGAGGAAGGTTCGTTAAATGAGTTAACTTTAAAAACAAATCCAGTGCCCTCAAATACCAGATTCCAATCCATATGAGTATCTGTCCAATGCCGTGCCGTAAAAAAATCAGGGCCCGAGGCGAGAGCGTACATATGAATTGTCAGTTTAAAGTTGAAATCTCTGGACTATTCTTTCTCCATTTTACTTAACTATTTTATCATGACTGAAATCAGAAAGTTTCAGCATTATTACACTGGAATCGTAAAACTGTATAATTACTGAATTCACTGCATATACTTTTTTTCCTTCTCCCAGAACAGTTGTCTTAGAGTAGTGGTTTAAGTGATAGTTACATAAAGTTGGGTTCGATTCCGGCTGTGGCAATTAAGGACATTTTTATAATTTGCAACATTGATATTTCAGATGTATACTAGCATGAGAAATATACATTTTTTCTGGGTCTAAGAAGGAGAAAGGGAACTTTGGTAAATAAACTTCGGGGCTATTTTTCTCAAAGCGATATTGCATATTTAATGTGTTCATATTACAAACTGGGATAGGGCAAAGGCCTAATATAGCAGAGAAAAATCGTCTTAAAGTTTTCGACTCGCGCCTCATGATCAGAAGCAGAACGCCCGAGATCACTCGTCTAGTACCACTGGCTCAATTTGCCACAAATTTCTCATATGAATATACGGAAATAAACATAGAACTGGCTATTTCTACACGTGTTGATACAATTCAAAAAATATGAAAACTAGTTATTAGTTTGGGGGAAATATGAAGTGGTGCGGTATATGAGTAGTCAGCAAATTGAACTTGTATTCGGCAAACCCTGGTTTGAATCCCGCCAGGCTGAAACTTTTACAAGTGTTTGTGTTTCAATTTCTATTTCAATGCATACTTAGTGTGACAAGCAAGATCTTCTCTTCCCTAGAAAGAAAAAAAAGATGTTGGAATAAGGTGAATTTTTGCAGGTCTGTCAATGGAGAAAATAATTTACTAACTTATTTCCAGCAGTTGTTCGAGATTTCATATTTTCGTCTACTTTCAAGCATTTTCTGATTCATGTGTAATCAGTGTTTTTATTTCTTTGAATATGCAGTATATAAAGAATATACAGTGTGAATATATATCACATACACAGCAATATTGAGATTAACATATGATATTCATTGGATAAGACGCTCTGAACCAGAGAGATTCATCGCAGAATGGAGAAATGTGCGTCATCTACTCACAATTTTACTTGCATGAAGACCTTACTCAGTGCTACCAACTGCTGTCAGTGCCGAGAAAAGCTACTTGTAAGTTGGGTTGCATCTGTCCAGGCGTTCTCACAACTGCAAATCACTTGGACCCCAAGTAGTGCAATTAGAGCACTTATGGGGGAGATACTTTTGTCGTTCAGTGTACTAGCCACTCATACGAACACCTAAGTTTAACATTTATATCATTTTCAAGAATGCTTGGAATTGTATAATTCAAAGTAATCCCGGCCTCCATTGTTATAATGATTAGCGCGTTCCTGTCTGCTGAACGTGCTCCCGGGTTCGATTCCCACTGGTAGGGAATAGTACTTTCACGTTCACTCACTTTAATTAATGATCCATTTAGACTAAACAGCATAAATGTCAGACGTTAAACTAGAAATTTCATTGGATATTTCAGGAATCACACTACCAAAGCACAAAGCGACCCGGAACTAATGCAAGAGTATTTGCCATATCGATGTAAATCTACGTATTTAATAGAAACAAGTATATTGTAACAGAAACTATGTATAGTACTAGTACGTAAATGCGTGGATATGCATTCCCATAATTTTCTCATTAATTGTATTACATACTAATTGCGTCAAGATGCCAGTATGTAACAATCTGAATCACATACTGTAGATAACTTACAGTAATATTTTTTCCACAAAACAGTGTGCAAACATAATTAAAAAAAAATGAGCATATATTTGAGCGAATTGTAAAAACACTTTTATGCAATAAGAGACAAGCAAAAAGCAATTTGAGTAATCGTTAAATACTTCAATTAATAACTGTTATGTCATCTCTGTGGATTAGTGATAAGTGTTGTGGACGTGGTTCTAACCCTCTCTGAGTGTCATAAGCCTTCAGACACTACTTTATCATTTTTACTATCACAAGTGTTCATTCCAAATAAGACCAAAATGTACGATTTTCAAGTTCTTGAATAATTAAAAAAGAAAAGATGTACAAATGAAGGACAAAATGTCCGAGGGCCATGTCAGAAAGAGTGTAAGTATTAAGAAAAACAACATAAAATGAAAGGAAAAAATATTGTTATTGATGTACAAGTATATTTTAACTATATTGTGCAGTTGCCCCTTGTCAGTCTGAAAGCTCAGATAAAGTGCTAATTAATTGTGTAATTGGGGATGTCAGAACTGACAAGTTGTGCAAAGGACTTTGTAAACATTGAATTTGGTAGAGCATAAGGTACAGGATCTGATCTGGGTTGCATACTAAAAAAATGGAGCAAATACAAAAGAAACAGATTTTGATGTCAAAAGGGTTGAAGAGGCTGAGAAGGGAATAACTTTTAGGATTGGTTAATCTACTCGCACTTACTTGCAAATGTCGGTGTTTCCTCCTGGACGATTCTTCCAGTGGGTTGATGTCCGTCCATCCTATCTCTCTGGTCTACTGGGCGTCCAAGTAGTCGTGAATTCCGGGCCAGCGAAACTCGGACAGGAAAACTAGCGTTGCAAAGATAGTAAATTCAATCAAAATCGAAATTGCACTTTAGCGAACTATTCATTCTAGTCGACAGCTATAACGTTAGCTAAAACAAAGTACTCTTTAGGCTAGAGCAAGGTATATTTCTCGTAAACTCGGAATTGTAGCTCACAGTCCTATATGTTGACTCGTCTCCATTCTAAGCCGGTCTACCTCTTCCAAATGTCTCTCGAAAGTTTTTGTTTGATGTCCCTCCCGGGTTAAAATCCTGGGTCGCTGATGACTGTTACTCCAGTCTCGATGAAAAGTGTGTACTCATAGATTAACCAAAGATGAAATGATGATAGGAGTGCTGACATGGAACCAATTTGTCGTTTTTATTGATTAAGAAATTATATGTGTTGAAGGAATTAAAAAACAGCAAGAAAACTTCCTTGTAGGAAAAGGAAATGAATTTAGAAAAACAATCAAAAAGTGATTCAACATTAAATAAACGATGATGCTTTTCACTGCATAGAATTTTAAAATAAAATGTCCAAAGTTCGAAATAAAATGTTTCATTAAGTGTCAAAATACACATATCTTCACAATATTTTGACGTAGTCGCGATGAATCTCCAGGTATTTCTTGTAATGTGGCACAAGCTTCCGTGTAATCACTGTGTAAAATTCTACTGCCTGATAATGCAACCAGTTCGAAGTTGTATCTAGAGCACCTCATTGTCGTTGAAATGCTTCATTGCAGGCCGCTTTTTCATGTGAAGGGAAAGAAGGAAATAGCTGAAGGAGAAGTCGTGGCTATTATGGGGATGATTGAATAATTCCCATCAATTTTTTTGAATTATCTTAACAGTATGACTAGCTGTGTATAGGGTCATGGTTCAGTTGTCATGGATCGGATAAATTCCAGAGACTAGCATTTCTCTTCATCGATTTTGTATAGTACCCCAGATTAATCAATGTGTGACAATATACATATGCTGTAATTGTTCTTTGTGGTTCCAAGATTTCCACAGCAATCGCATTGTTCTGGTCACAGAACACAGATGCTATGATTCTTAGAACTGGTAGTGATTGTTAGAGTTTCTTTCCTTAAGGAGAACCAGAGTGCCGTCTTTGCATTGACTGCTGATTCGGTCACGAAGCGAGAAAATATGCCTTCCTCATCCTTCCCATAATGGTTCAAACAATCATGTCTAATTGTCATTCTCCACTCTCTCTGAGTATCTGTCAGCATCTTTGGTACCCACATCACACACAGTTTGCGGTAATCCAGCTTCTCAGTCATAATTCGATGAGCTTCTTACGGATACACTTCTGGAAAGTTTGGTGACTTCAGTTATTGCAACAGGTGATTAGATCGCACGCTCTTTTTAACGCGTTCCACCACAATGTCCTTCTAAACTAAACGACTTCCGCTACACTCATCGTCATAAAGATTTGAATGTCCTTCCTAAAACACTCCGCACTGTTGTCTGAACTTCCCTTTCCTCATTACTCTCGGTCTGTAAATGGCATACAATTACCGGTGAATGTCAGGTGCATTATGTCTTTTGTAGTTCAGAATTCGTACGACAAATCTTACTTCACATTTAGTGGCATTTTTTTATCATGCCAGCAATTTCACCTTACTTATACTCATACTACGCAGTTCCACTCTGACAATTTTATTTATGTTCCATGCACATAATACTAGAGACTGTTTCTTCAATACTCAGCTTCATCAGTGCTGACAACCAGCATAAAAAATTATGGCCCTTTCTCGACAGGTGCCTTGGAACTAGCGATGACGAGATACTATACATATCAGTTCTCTTTTTTTTCTCTTAAACCTTTCCCTATCCCTTTCTCTAATCTCAATTGTGTAACGTGATTTATGCTAATCATATGTCAAAAGTCTTAGAGGTTGCGCTCCTCTTTACATCCCGGAGGATGAGAGCCAAATTACGTATAGAGTAATTACGTGATTTTGATCGATGTGGGAAGGTTCTCTTCAATATGTGTAAAATTGAACCAGACTTCATCCAAATTTTTGCTTGTGATATAAACACACTATCACATTTTAGGAAAGCCTATTGGGCCCTATTCAGACACGTTTTCGGCGTTGTATTAATTGCTTCACTAACGCGTGATTCTAACTTCAACGTTTTGAAACGTGTTAGTAAAGCTAACAGCCATTTATGCTGGAAAAGGCCAGCCATAACGTTTCCACAGGATTGTTTAAATACTTAAGCAGAAATCGAATGAGAACTATTCCCTCTTATATTGGTTTCTCATTTTGAGTTTAAGTAACCCTTCGAAGAGTTTGTGAGTTACCTTTTTCAATATGAAGCATTGTTAACTTCACTATCATGATTCTAAATACAGAAGTTAGCATCACATGTTAGTGAAGCCGTTAACGACTCTGTATAACATTGATTAATATTAGGAAACAAAGTGTACAAATTATGATTCACGGGCAAATTCCGTAACGGTATGTGTATAAACAATGCAAAATTTGCGATTCAGTTTTCAATTGTAATACGTTTATGAAATGTTTATGTTGCATTGCTGTGTGCAGTGTAGCGAGGATGGATCATCATTTTAGTCACTAAGATGTTAATATCTACTTTGTGGTTGCTTGCAAGTGAAATGGCATTTCCTAATAATCATTGGAAAGATATATTCGGTTGCATCTGAATTAGACTGCTCAGAGGTTACGTAAATGAGTATTTTATGAACAGCAAATATAAATAATATTCAGATTAGTTTATAACTTTTGTGGTAATAGAGTAACATATTAAAGGAAGACAGTGAAATCGCACCGATATTAAACAATGTAGTTTCGACCGATGAGTAAAGTGTCCTGGTGGTGTTGTGTTAGGTCGGTCTACATACTACGTCAGACGCAGTGGAACAGCAGTGTCCAGTGGCTGCAGCAGACGGAGGTAGTGTAAAATGGGAGACCACTCAGATTTTCAAAGAGGGCAAATTGTTGGTGCGCGGTTATGTGGAGTGAGTGTGACAGCAGTGGCTACTGTGTTAGATGTGTCGCGCGGGACAGTGTCGAAGGTGGTGACGGCCTACACAACATACGGAAAAAACACATCGGGAAAGCGTAACAGTGGGTGGAAGAAAATCATGAGTGACAGGCCACGCCGGGTATTAAAACACATTGTCACGCAGAACCGTCATGCCGCTGCAAAGCAAGTGACGGAGGAACTCAATCAGCACCTCCCCCACCCTGTTTCGACAATCACAGTCCGCCACGAATTACATGGCATGAATTACGAGGTCGTGTTGCACGGGCTAAACCGCTCATCAGGGACCATAACGCTCATCAGGGACCGCAAATGGTGCCGCGACCATGCAACTTGGACCGTTGAGGACTGGAAACGTGTGATGTGGTCGGATGAATCATTCTTCACCCTATTCCCAACCACGGGCCGTGTTTATGTGTGGAGAACGCTCAAAGAAGCTAATGGTCTGCAGTGTCTCCGCCCAACTGTGAAACATGGCAGCGGCTCGGTGATGCTTTGGGCCGCAATATCATGGTTTTCATTGGTCCTGTGGACACACTTAGCGGACGAATCACTGCCAACTATTATGTCGCAATTTTAGGAGGCCACTTGCATCCTATGGTCCGGATGTTGTTCCCGGACAAGGACGCTATCTTCCAGAATGATAATGCACCCAGTCACACAGCTGGCGTTGTTGCAGCGTGGTTTGAGGAACATCGGGATGAAGTTCAACACCTCCCCTGGCCCGCCCAATCCCAAGATCTCAACATAATTGAACATCTGTGGTTCGTCTTGGAAACACGACTCCGACGACGATTTCCACCTCCATCCTCTCTCACAGAACTAGCCGATGCCCTGCACGAGGAATGGTGTAAAATTCCACTTGCTACCATCCACGACCTCTATGCCTCCATCCCACGTCGCATCAAGGCTGTTCTGAAGGCGAAAGGTGGTCCGACACCATATTAATCTGGTAAGTTGCAATGTCGTTCAGGTGTTTCAATTTTTCTGATCACCATCTGTATAGGATTGAACAAAATTCAGTTCAAATCTTCACTTTGGTTTAAACAAACATGGAATCTCATTTTGTACAGATCGTCGCAATATTTGTTAATCGCAAATATAAACATGTAAAAAAAAACATGTTATAGTTATTGTGTTCATTATCGCAAGCTAAGTCGCTAATTATCCATTAGACAAACATGTTAATGTTAGCTAACTAACCTCAGAATCTACGTTTAACACATTAAATTGATACCTACTTATTTGTTGGTTGTGTGTAAATAAGATGGTATTAGTTAATTGTCATTTCTTAGCGGAGTCTCATTTCGTGCCACACAATTTGAAAGGACAGTAATTCAACAAAAGAAATGCAACAAAGTAGTTATAATTGCTATGCCGATATTCGCAAACTAAAAGAAAAAAAACAAAAACAAAAAGACAGATAACATTCAAACTCTTTCGGAATGAGACATGTGTATTATTATTATTATTATTATTATTATTATTATTATTATTATTATTATTATTATTATTATTATTATTATTATTATTATTATTATTATTACTTATAGTAGTGTTAACCTAGTTTAACCAAGTTTAACCAATTGGCAACACTTAACTAGGGAAGTGTTCTCCGCATTTTTGGTGTTGTTAATGTTAGAGTTTGTTGCTATAATCAGTTCTGTAGTCGTGTTTCTCTGACACATGAACTGAAATATGCTTCGAACAACTTTACGAAATTAAAGGAAAATGAAAGCAATTAAATAGTGAAGAGTGAAAAGACTTCTAATGCTTCGTATAATGTTCAGAAGCCAATTCAATAAACATGGTTAACAGGGAAACACGTTTCACATTGTGACTACAAAAGATAGTGCATAATTTAGTAATGTTCTTCTGAATCCCACATCTCATGGAAATCGTAACACGGACTGCCATACTACTGTTTGGGCCTAACACCCTAGGCCAACTGAAGATTTCACAGAAACAAAGTACGTATATTTTATAATACAATAAAAACTAAAGATTAATCACTCTAGTGCTGTTACTTAAAAGAAACTAATCTGTAAGAATCACATTTAACGTTTATGTTCCACTCTTTAGCATTCCGCATATGTTACTGGTTTAATTTCTTTCAGCACAACAGTATTTCCTTATAGCACTATATGTTTAAATTTGGAGAAGCTCCTTTGTGCGTAATCGTATTTCAACAACAACGTAAGAAATGGAATCCAACCTGAATATACAGCTTATGAAATGACAATGAATGACATGTGTTAAAGAATGAAATTCACTGTTACATATCCAAAGAATTATACACGCTTGTTTACCTTTACTTATTAGATGCTTCAATGATCGAACGAACAACGTTTTCCTTAACTGGATAATTTGACTTACTGTGGTGAACTCAGTTCTTCAAGAGTTCGCCGTGGCAGTATTGCTACATATCGAGAAGGCCGACATAGTTTCTCCATATAATGCCTGTTTTCGAAGTTAGCAGACCAACTTAGCGACAGAATTGGAAATTCACTAACTAAATATTTACGTATGGCAAGATAGCCCCCCCACTTTAGAAAATTGAAACAATGACTAGGTCATTCGTTTGTACTATGTTTGTACCGTTTGTACCGAAAATATTTTCGTTTGTACCATTTTCCTTATAGGGGTACCTGAGAGGTCAACTGGGGGGGCTATCTTGGCGCCAAGATAGCCCCCCGGTATCACAGCACAAAAAATTGGAATACACCATTCGAAAGCAAATCGTTTGTACCGTTTGTACCGAAAAGACTTTTGTTTGTACCCTGATAGTTTTCGAAAAACAGGGGATGGCATTTGGGGGGGCTATCTTGGCGCCAAGATAGCCCCCCCCCGTATCACAGCACAAACAATTGGAATACACCATTCGAAAGCAAATCGTTTGTACCGTTTGTACCGAAAAAAGTTTTGTTTGTACCCTGATAGTTTTCGAGATACAGGGGATAATATTTTGGGCGGGGGGCTATCTTGTACGCAAAATTGGCCCCCTAATATGTACTTTTTCCATGCCCATTAATAAGTATTATGTGTCTATTCATGTGAATTTATGTGAATTTAGATCTCTTGATGTACACCTTGTCTCAAAAAGGTTGAGCGCATTCTTTATTGGTGTTTTGAGGCAAAAATTTTCTAAGTCCAGCTTCGGGTATCTTCGGGAAAAAGTAAGCCAGGTTCGAACCTCCAAGCCAGCCTTTGCAATCGGGAAAAAGTTTGCAGATGTGTTTTTCTTCTTTTAAATATAATAAGACTTGTTACCAAGTGTTTAAAAAAGCAACATTGATTGAAATACTTAATGATACAATATTTCGAAACCTTGCACATGCTTGTTTGTCATTTAGCTCTCTATACGTAATGGAGCATTTAAATACGTTAAAGAATCTTTCCATATGTAAAAGAATGCTCAAAGTTAAGAAATAGAACATAATTATCGCCTGAGTACTAAAATAAAAGTCAAAGTAGAACAGAAACAGCGTTTGTCATGGATATGAATGTCATAATTATCTTGAGATCCGTTATACATCGCTAGAAGCTTAGCTTTAGAAGTCCTTGTGTTAGCTCATTGGTAAGCTGTCGGATTTCAAATCATAAGGTTGTGAGTGCGAATCCCATCTGGGTCAATACCATTTTTTAAAATTATATTTTCCGCAATGCATGAAAAATTATATAAAATAATTATATTAAAATACATAAGTTGTTTATATATAACATAACAATTGCAGAACATAGTAATTATTATGTTTAAAATATAACATCTGAGATAATTTTCACAGTAGGTCGGTATTATATATGAGGATGTAAATACAAGTTAAGAAACTCGTTCAATAGCAATAAATAAATCATGTAGTGTATTTATTTGCAGCTATTTGTCATATAGAGAGTAATTCTCAACATTCATAATATAGAATGTCATTTATGTTCTTGAAAAGTTATTCGATACATAAACAGAGGGTATAAACAGAGAATCCAAAGTCGGAACGCTCGCAAAAAAATTCATGAACCCCAAAGGTCACGTGAGCAGACTGGAATTGTCCTTATGAAGCATCCCACAGCAGAAAGTCTTTACATAGATTTTCAATTCAATTCCTGATATATGCTTTTGCAATGTGGAAGTCGTGATGCCTTGAGTCGCCCTCTCTTGCTCGCTCGCTCGCTCACTCTCTCTCTATTTATACAGAATATAAAAGTGGATTTATGTGTGTGTTTCAACATAATTCTGATATATCTAGAGCAATTTTAACTATATTTCTTACAGTCTTGAAAAAGAGTACTGTCGGGATACATATCAAAAATGCTAGAAACGGGTCGATATTATTATTGAATCCATAGTTTCGTGGTCGCTTAGGTGAATACCTCTACTTTCAATTCAAGTCCAATTAAGCTCCCATTAGCACCCAGGGTGGTTACGTAACGACATAAAGATATCGAAATCAACCGATATTAGAATCGAATCATAAGTTTTCAGCGCCGCTAACAGTGCAGCATTTCCCATTAGTCCACATTAGTTCCATTGCCTAGAGGGCAACATATTTGCAGAGTGCAAATTTTAAAACTTGAATAATATTTTAATTTTTTCCGTATGAAAAAGTTAAAAATCATGAGCAAATATACTATTTCACGAACAATCCTCTTTTACTATTCTAATATGTTTAATAATAGCGTAAGAAATGTAATAGTAATTCAGAACATGTTTCACAGTTGTTATTTTTTCTTACATAGTTGTAGCTGTAGCATGTAGTGAGTGGAATTTAACTGTAATAAATTCACTAATTAACCATATTCGAATTAAGTTTTGTTTTTAAGTTCGGAATGAAGGGGCGGAGAAATATGGAGTTATTGGGGGCACCGAGCTTTTCTACATTTTATTTTCAAGATCTCCATTTTTCTTTTGTCATTTGTTCCTAATAAAAAAAGTTCAGTCACTTTTGGATTGTCATAGGATAGTAGGAGTTGGATTTTGGGATGCAGCCTGTGAGATTCTAGAGGAGCTAACTGCTTGAAAAAATATTTTTGAATCATCTGTAACATATGAAATAAGGATATGTATCATAAAAAATTGAAAGTAACTATGTCTGCGTAATCATCACGGTCAAATTGCAAAGTCAAATGAATTGACGTTTGGTATATAATCAGGCTCCAATCCCAACTGGGAAGTTGTCATACGCGTGTCACTTTCATTATAATACATATCCTTAGGGGGAGTAGAAGTCCGAATTTTTGCGAAAAATTTAGTATCTCACAAGCCGTTCAACTGAGAGCTGAAATTCAGCATATAACTCTTTATTAAAAATAAAGAGAATATGCCCTGGCATTTTTTAAAATTGTCTTTTATGAGCGGGGGGACGGGGGTGCATTTTCTATATATTGGAAATTGGTAGTGGGTTGATTTGTAAAAATAATCGAAAACGATTGATATTAGTTGAGAAAAAATTGAGTAATGCAAACTAAAGTTCTTTTTGAATTTTATACCCACTGCTTTCTATTTATAATTGCTGAAGCTGGTGTTTAATATATGGAGCGTTCCGAGCATAAGGCAATCAAGCCATAAAGTTAGAGAAAAATGGCCATAAAATTTGTATTCTAAACTTAATTACATGGGCATTTCCAATTAGTACGGCATGCTTAATTATATAGAAAATTAGTTTCTCTCTCTCTCTCTTTTTTTTTTTTTACGTTGGTCTACTTTTCCTTGATTCGAAACTTTTAAATTTCACCCTATTTTCTACTGAAATGTGTCTGTAAGGCAACGAAGAAATAATTACATATGGTAAATTTAAATTCATTTTAATTCGGAAGATGAGAAACACTTTGCCATTATATATCGTAAAGGTCAGACCCACCAGTATTGTAACAAAGAGGTGCTTGAGCCAATGACGGTAGAAATTCAAACTCCGATAAGTGATAATTTCACAGTCTTGTTTTATTACAAGTGTAATCTCTAGTCAATGGAGAGGAGGACGTGGGTCATCGGTCAGAGTTGATGTCGATGGGTTTTGGTGGGTCGGAGTTGGTCGCAATGGTTCAGAGTGGTTCATAGTTGGTGGTGGGTCAGAGTGGATCACGATGGTTGATGGGTCAGAGTGGGCAAATGGGTCATTTGGGTGGTGGGTCATAGTGGGTCATGGTGGGTCGTGGATCAAATTTTCATTGACCCACACCATCTCTGGTTAAAATTGTACTAAAGATAAGAGGCACCGAAGATGCATGTCGGCTATTATGCTCAAATTTTGCGCATGGATAGTACTCCACCAGAAAGCAATAAATCTGAAACGGTTCACGGTATGACCTCCTAGAATTCGAGATGTAGGGGTTTGTCTGATTGGCTAAATTAAGACGTCAATGATTTATCCTTCAACAACCAAGCTTTTTATGATCGTTTCCGTGGGGAAGTCAGAAGAACACGTGCCTAGTAATCGTAATATTGATAGTTCGCGTCCACCCCGGGGTATTTGTTTTGTGTTTTTTTGTTTCACCTAAATATAAACAAATCACACATATAGGCATTTTAACATATTTTGGGAGAGTAATTTTGTGGTTCGTTGGCGTTTCATCGCGTCTCTGCCGCTGGTAGTAAAGTTTTCAATATGGAACTTGGCCCATCACGGATCGTCGCTGCGGGGCCACCAATTTCTGGCGAGAGGTTAATAGTTGACCTTCTGTAGTCCACCGACGCTTACAGCTTAGGGTAATGAACGATGTCCTTGCCTTGTAGACTTCATGACTACCGACGTCGGCAGTCAACTAGCTTTTAGTATTCCTTTACTAACCATCTATCGTTCATGTTTGTACACGGTGTTGTCATAATAATAATGATAATAATAATAATAATAATAATAATAATAATAATAATAATTATTATTATTATTATTATTATTATTATTATTATTATTATTATTTGTAGTAACAGTAGTATAATTGATGATAGAATAATTATTGTCTATGTATTGTCTAGGTAGGACTACACACAGGATTTGGCTCGTTTTGGTTCGACTTGACTCTAATCCGAGTCGAGTTGGAAGATATTTTTCGCGCCGAGTCCAAGAGTAGACCTCAAAGATGTCTGTTTCGAGTCGAGTCGAGTTTCAAAGAAAAGTCGTTCGTGCCCATCCCTACTAATGAGAGCTTAATCGGAGTTAAGCGAAATTGAAAGTCTCACTATTTATCTAAGCGACCCCGAAGACTATGAATCTAATATCGATCATTTTCTAGCAATCTTTAATATGTATCCCCCTCCCATTCACCATAGGTAACCCGACAGCACTCTTTTTGAAGCTATAAGAAATGTGGTTAAAATTATTCTAGGCCAGTGGTTCTCAATCTAATTCCTATCACGATCCCCTTTTATCACACGCTCTTGCCAGCGACCCTTTTATAATTTGTTTTATAATAAGCTTGTGTGGGATTTTTAACATACCTATTTCTATAATAGTAGAATCCATTTTTTTTGTTTATAGTGAACAGTGCCATGGAAAATCATTGCCTGGGGCGAGAGTATAGTACGATGTCACCGTATATATGAGTGACGTCGACAGACTAGCTACGAAGCGCCACCATGGTTGGCACGAAGCTCAATAACATTTTCAAAATAAACCCTACCTTTCCTTAATTTTGAGCACATTTTATTACGTTTTTCCTTCTATTTTACACATGTGCACATGCACTTTCCTAACTTGAGTAACACACTTCCTCCGAAATGTGTGGCCCCTCTTTTCGGCGCCCGGCACTGACAGTGGATACAGTAACTGTAATATCTATATTCCCAACGACGAAGGTGCTGGTTCAAGATGGATGTTAAACTCCTTCATTGAAGAGGCCATTAACGTATCCGATCTAAGCCCACAACTTCTTGACCAAATAATAGAATGATCATGCGACAAGTCTTTGCAACTGGTTTTCTGTAACGAAGACTTGGACAAGTTCTGCCTGATGAGGAGTGAAGAATATCCTGGTCTGGTGATTGCTGCTTTAAAAGTAATAATTCCATTTGCTATATCATACTTGTGCGAAAGTGGTTTTTTTTTATGGTAAACATTAAAACAAAGATAAGAAATCGCTTATCAGTTGAAAACGGCTTGATAATATTCGTCATGAAGATTGAACCGGGCATTGCTGCACTAGTGAAATTACACCATGCTTAGGTATCTCATTAGGTTTTAATTTTAATTGTATTTCAATGTGCAGGTTTTGTTTCATGTGTATTTTTCTAGTATTTCTATATACAGTTCTCATTAGTTTTATATCATACCTCTTTGATTTAAATTCATTTTTAAACAACTCTACTAATTAACTAACTCTATGGCCTATGGAACCCGGAGGTTCAATGCCGCGTTCACAAAAGCTCTCCACTGACTTCTATCCTTAGCCAATTGGATCCAGTTTCTACTTTGTATTCTTATCTCAGCGAGATCCATCTTAATATTGTCCTCCCATCTGCCTCTAGGTCTTCCTAATGGTCGTTTTCCGTTCGGTCTTCCAGTCAAGACTTTCAAAGCGTTTCTACTTTCTTCCATTCTAGCTACCTGACCTGCCCACCTAAGCCTCCTAGACTTGACGACCCTAACAATGTTGGGTAACCGTATAAATTATGTAGTTCCTCGTTATGAAGTTTCCGCCATTCCCCATTCCCGTTCCTCTTGGGTCCGAATATTCGTCTAAGGATCTTGTTCTCAAATACTTTCAGTCTATGTTCTTCCCTCAGAGTAAGCGACCATGTTTCGCAACCATACAGAACAACAGGCATGATTATCGTTTTGTATATTTTAAGCTTCAAATTTCTCGACAGAATTCGCGACGACAAGAGACTTTGAACCGAATAGTAACACGAATTCTACACCCTTTGAAAATGTTCAGCAGACTTATTTTTTATTGTTCTTTACAGTGTGTATAAAAAATAAAAGTATGCCTATCAGAACAAAATTAAAAATAATATTTAAAAATAATTTCTGGTATTAGATTCTAACTATATTTGTCTCTTCCGCCTATCTTTGCGATCCCCTAGGGGCCGCGACTCCCAGGTTGAGAAACCCTGCTCTAGGCATACATGAGTTATGATGGAACATACATACATACACTTTTATATGTATAAATGCAGATAAGAGAGAGTTGAGAGAGAGCGATTAAGGAATTACCGCTCTCAATCTCTTCCCTTTACTTTTGCGATTCGTGAATTTCTTACGTGACAGTTTGGGGCTAGCTAGTTTTTTGTCTTGAACCACGATCCGATTTTCGATATGCTCTACCTAAATGCTGTAATGCAAATATTGAGAAGTTATCTGCGATGAAAGTAGCTGCAAATAAATGCATTACATAACTTATTTATTGCTATTACACGATTTTTTAAATTTGTATTCAATATTCACACATAACACACCGACGTTCTGTGAATACCTCAGATGTTATATTTTAAAGATAAGAATTACTTATGTCGTGATGAATATATATATTCAACTGATATATACAACTGATGATATGAATATATATATTCAACTCATATATACAACTGATGAAATGAAAATATATATACAACTGATGAATTGAAATGTAACTATTTTACATAATTTTTATGCATTGAGGAAAGTAGAATATCATAAAGGAATCTCACCTGAACGGGTATCGAACTCACGATTTAAACGCTCGGTGGTGTACCACTGAGCTAATATGACCGCTTTTCGAAAGCTGCTTCTGAAATATAACTGAGCTCATACGTAAATGCTCTTTTCCGTATGGAAATCACAATGACGAAACGAGAGTGTGAATACATAGTCTCGAAATATTGTATTATTAAGTATTTCAATCAATGTTACTTTTTTCTACACTTAATACCATTTCAACATGTCTTATTATATTTAACAGAAGGAAAAACATATCTGTACATCTTTTCCCGATTACTAAGGTTGGCTTTGGAGGTTCGAACCAGCAGCTTTAGTTTACTGTTTTCCGAAGACACCCGAAGTTGGACTTCGAAAGTGTTCGTCTCAAAACAGCTATAATCATATCGCTCAATCTGTTTGGTATATGGTATATGTTTTTATACGTGTAAAGTCAGTATAACAATTCATTCTTTAAACAGCTTTTCGTATGTATTAATATTCCTTTATAAAAACTGTTTTTATTATTATTATTACGGCGCACCATTTTCAGATTTCTTTCGCGAGTCGTTGACCAAGTCGTTCGCCACCAGCGTTGCCAGACTCACAGCTCGGAATTATTCCAAAACCTGATCGAACTTATGCTAGATTCGGTCAAATTATGCTAGATCCTCATAATTACTAATTCAGGAGTTTAAAAAAAAAAAACAAAGTTGAGATACGATAACGTAACTTAAAATACACAGAGAGCAAGAATGCATGGATAGAACTCAATACTTCACGCACCAAAATTTTAACTCAACTAAATTACTGCAGTCGTTGCCAAACTCAATGGCGTATATATCGTATAAATGAATGCAAAGTTTTTGTTTACATATTTTGAAAGAAAATTACTTCGCAGCATAAGCGGAGTTGGGAATCGTCTGCTGGGGGAGGGGGCAGATTTTTGGTCGGTCTCGGAGCTGTCATTTCAGGAATAAATATGATCATGAAGTCAGAAGTAAAGATGGTGAAGTTGTCAAAAAGTTGGGGGGAGAATGGCCCCCATAGCTCCGCCCATGCCTCGGAGTTAAAGGATTAGAAAACCCTGGGTGGAGCCACAAAAAAAAAAATCCCAAAGCCGTTCCGAACTTACTTAGGAATATAAGACTGCCTGTATGGTTTACCGAGTGTATGAATCAATGGAAGAGGATACATTTCTGCCGTTCTTTTTCTTCCCACGACCAACTTCTCCAGGTTTTACGGCTTTTTGATAACTTGCTGAAATTGTGCTAGATTTGGGCAGGATGCTAAAAGCAAGATGCTAGGTGCTAGAGACATGCAAATTATGCTAGATCTAGCATCATTATGCTAGATCTGGCAACGCTGTTCCCCACAATAGGCGTGTCGTGCAAGTAACCAATCACACGTCATGTACTATCTTTTACCTATTGCTTTCTTCTCACAGCTCAGAACATTGGTAACTATGGATAGACGTACAGCAGTAATTACTTTATGGGAGTTGGAAGGTTATTCTGCAACTGCAGCTAGCAGGCGAGTAGGTGTCCCGGCCTCTACAGGAAGGCAATGGATTCGGAAATATGGTGCTACAGGTCAGACTGGTAATTTACGATCTCCTGGTCGTCCGCATGTGTCAACCGAAGCCCAAGATGCGAGATTAGTAAACGAAGCCCGGTTAGACCCACTAAGGACGTCTAGACAGATAAGGGAAGCTTCTCTCTTTCCTGGTAGTAAGCATACAGCTCTGCGAAGGCTTCGTCATGCTGGGTTACGTGGCCGTGTTGCTGCCGTGAAGGAAAAACTCTCAGACGACCACAAAATTTACCGTCTCGCGTTTGCACAGGCGAATGTGGGTCTCAATTGGGAAAACGTAGTTTCTAAGATGAATCCATATTCACAACATCAAAAGAAGGACGCCGTTTTGTGTATCGTCCGAGAGGCACCCGATATGACCATGGATATGTGGCTGCTTGCAATCGCAGTGGCCATGTATCTATTTTATGTTGGGGTTGGATTTCCAGTCGCGGAGCAGGACAGCTTCATAGAATTGAAGGACATCTGGACAATGCTCAGTACTTAGACATTATCAGTAATATCATGGTGCCATCTGTTTCAGCCTGATGGTGTAATTCAGTTCCAGCAATACCAGTCGCCAATACATAATTCCCGTGTGGTTCAGGAATGGTTCGCAGGGCACCCTGAGATTGATTTAATCGACTGGTCGCCTCGTGGAGCAGACCTCAATCTCATGGAAAATATGTGAGCAGAAGTGAAGCGTACTCTAAGGGAAAGTTGGCCTGAGGCAGATCCACCAAGAACTCAGGATGACCTGTGGCATCTTGTTTCCGAAGCATGGCTGGAGGTAGGGGAAGGAGATAGATTTGTCACCCATGTAATAGATTCCATGCCCAGAAGAATGGAGCGTGTAATAAATTCAGAAGGGTCTTGGACACAATATTAATGACCCCGCCTTAACTCCCGAAAACAGCCCTTTTCAGGGCTACCTAAACGCTTCTGAAAATATTTCTAGAAGTAAACCACTCCTTGTGCAATTTCTGTGCAATCCTACTAACAAAAGAATGATAATTAGCTGTAGGCATTGAACTCAAGACCTCTTCAGTGGCAAGTCCGTACTCTACCAGTGAGCTAACATGAACACGCAAACCTAACCTGAAGAAACACGACTTTCAATTTCTGGTATTCGATGACAATGATGCTCATATACTTTGCAAATGTTGTATTCAACTTGGGATATTCTGCAACACACACACACACATAAACCAAGCGAAAGAGAGAGAGAGAGAGAGAGAGAGAGAGAGAGAGAGAAAGAGAGAGAGAGAGAGAGAGAGATGAATACACAAAAGCATATTCAACGTATTCGAATGAGACTCTAAGTAACGACATTCCGTTCTAAAGAGAATTTGTGTTTCTTCCCGTGACGTTAAGGGGATCGGGAAAAGCTATGTGTCTTGAAGCAGGATACGACTTTGGATACTCTGTTTATACACTTTCTATATCCGTAGGAATATA
The DNA here is from genome assembly GCF_964235325.1 of Thermobia domestica. Taxonomy (NCBI): domain Eukaryota; kingdom Metazoa; phylum Arthropoda; class Insecta; order Zygentoma; family Lepismatidae; genus Thermobia; species Thermobia domestica. Next base: position 54,418,147 of record NC_137470.1, on the reverse strand, counting down.
CTGTATTTCACGAATATAAATAACATACTGTAATGAGAATATTGAGAAGTTAAATCTGTATGACAAATAGCTACAAATAAATACACTACATAACTTATTTATTGCTATTAAACGATTTTCCTAACTTGTATTTAACATTCTCATATATAATAACGACCTACTGTGAAAATTATCTCAGATGTTATACTTTAAACATAATAATTACTATGTTCTGCAATTATTATGTTATATATAAACAACTTATGTATTTTAATGTAATTATTTTATATAATTTTTCATGCATTGCGGAAAATATAATTTAAAAAAAAGTATTGGCCCAGATGGGATTCGAACTCACAATCTTATGATTTGAAATCCGACAGCTTACCAATGAGCTAACACAAGGACTTCTAGAGCTGAGCTTCTAGCGATGTATAACGGATCTCAAGATAATTATGACATTCATATCCATGACAAACGCTGTTTCTGTTCTACTTTGACTTTTATTTTAGTACTCAGGCGATAATTATGTTCTATTTCTTAACTTTGAGCATTCTTTTACATATGGAAAGATTCTTTAACGTATTTAAATGCTCCATTACGTATAGAGAGCTAAATGACAAACAAGCATGTGCAAGGTTTCGAAATATTGTATCATTAAGTATTTCAATCAATGTTGCTTTTTTAAACGCTTGGTAACAAGTCTTATTATATTTAAAAGAAGAAAAACACATCTGCAAACTTTTTCCCGATTGCAAAGGCTGGCTTGGAGGTTCGAACCTGGCTTACTTTTTCCCGAAGATACCCGAAGCTGGACTTACAAAATTTTTGCCTCAAAACACCAATAAAGAATGCGCTCAACCTTTTTGAGACAAGGTGTACATATCCAAATGAAAAGAAGGACTTGTTGGGAATCACGCAACGTTAAAACTGAATCGGCGAGTGGGAAAACAGTGTGAGTTCAAAATAAGCCATTTTCAGTTAAAGGCGAAAAGAACACTAAAGATGTAGAACTACAAGTTGTAATGAAGAGCAGTACAATTTGGAAGACCTCGCACGTTATAACAGAATGCTATAATGTCGACTGTACATTTGTGGCATTAACAAACGAAAGTTCTTTCTTCAAACATCTCAAAATGCGTTTTGTGCACTAGTAGTGTTTTTCCGCTCAACGATTCAATTAAATTTAATCTATTTGTGCCCTTTTCCGTAAATAAATACCGTAAAAAGCATAACGAAGTGTGTACAAATTCAGAAAGAAACTGGATTTACAGAAATAATCTTAAACAACGAAAACTAAACGATGAAATGTTTGCTCACCTAAACTGCGTCCTTCCACGTTTCAGCTTTACACCAACTGAAAAAATTAGCTGTTAATATCTGTCACATTAGCGGCTCGAGAAGTTTGCCGCTTTCATAGACAATAGACGAAAGCAAATAGGCCATTGCTGAATAATACGTATTTACTTAAGGAAAAGGGCAGAAATAGAGAAAATTTAATTGAATCGGTGAGTGGAAAACTACTATAGTCCACAAAACGCATTTTGAGATATTTGAAAAAATAACTTTCGTTAGTTAATGCCACAAATGTACAGTCGACATTATAGCATTCTGTTATAACGTGCAAGGTCTTGCAAATTGCACTGCTCTTCATTACAACTTGTAGTTCTACATCTTTAGTGTTGCCTTTACTTCAAAATGGTTTATTTTGGACTCACACTGTTTTCCCACTCCCCTATTGAATTCTAACGTTGAAATATTACTGAAAAATTCATTTTTTTATTTTGATATGCAGAACCAGAATTCTAAATACACATCAATTCACATGGATAAACATATGATACTTATTAATGGACATGGAAAAAGTACACATTAGGGGGTCTATCTTGCGTTCATGATAGCCCCCAAATTTCATCCCCTGTTTCTCGAGAACTATCAAGGTACAAACAAAACTTTTTTCGGTACAAACGGTACAAACGATTTGCTTTCGAATGGTGTATTTCAAATTTTTGTGCTGTGATACGGGGGGGCTATCTTGGCGCCAAGATAGCTCCCCCAAATGTCATCCCCTGTTTCTCGAAAACTATCAGGGTACAAACAAAACTTTTTTCGGTACAAACGGTACAAACGATTTGCTTTCGAATGGTGTATTCCAATTTTTTGTGCTGTGATACGGGGGGGCTATCTTGGCGCCAAGATAGCCCCCCAAATGTCATCCCCTGTTTTTTGAAAACTATCAGGGTACAAACAAAACTTTTTTCGGTACAAACGGTACAAACGATTTGCTTTCGAATGGTGTATTCCAATTTTTTGTGCTGTGATACGGGGGGCTATCTTGGCGCCAAGATAGCCCCCCTAAATGTCATCCGCTGTTTTTCGAAAACTATCGGGGTACAAACAAAACTTTTTTCGGTACAAACGGTACAAACGATTTGCTTTCGAATGGTGTATTCCAATTTTTTGTGCTGTGATACGGGGGGGCTATCTTGGCGCCAAGATAGCCCCTCAAATGTCATTTCCAGTTTTTTGAAAACTATCAGAGTACAAACAAAACTTTTTTCGGTACAAACGGTACAAACGATTTGCTTTCGAATGGTGTATTCCAATTTTTTGTGCTGTGATACGGGGGGGCTATCTTGGCGCCAAGATAGCCCCCCCCAGTCGACCTCTCAAGTAACCCTATAAGGAAAATGGTACAAACGAAAATATTTTCGGTACAAACGGTACAAACGTAGTACAAACGAATGACCTAGTCATTGTTTCAATTTTCTAAAGTGGGGGGGCTATCTTGCCATACGTAAATATTTTGTGCATTTACGTTATGTAATCTCTAGAAACATTTTATTACAGGTTAAATTAATGCATTTTTGAACTAGATTTTTATCATTTTTCTTTTATTTCAGATTGAATACTGACAATAACTTTGTCTAATCCGACGACTAACCCTATCAGAACTGGAAAGCTCCAGTATATGAAGAATCTCAACATATTTTTCATTGGAATAAAACGTGGCTGGAATTGAGAATTAGTAATTTCAACCTATTTGGATAATTTGTCTTCGTAGGTCTTAGCTGAGAGAATGAAACTAATGGTAAAAATGTGATAGTTAACTTCCGTACTTGAGAAAGAATAAGATTTACTCATTTTACTAATGTATACATTAAATATGAGCTTTAAACGTGAAACGAAAAGCCCGTATAACTGAGTGCAGTTTGCCTCATTTCTGGTCATGATTGTATATCATCGCGACCAAGACTTGAACCAACTACCACCCTTTTTTCAATGATGTCTTATTTTTATCTACAAATCGCGGGAAAAGTCAATCCCAAATGACGAAAGTCTAACAAAACTCTGGTCCGGGTAGTAGACGTAGGAGGACATTTTGTTGTTGAAAACGATGGTTAAAAAAATGTTTATATCAAAAACTTTTTAGTTTGTGGCGTGAAATCAAAACACTTAAAAAAATAGTTTAAAGTAAACTTACTTTCGGTCTACATAGGTAACTTCCGTTAGGAGCTGCAAGTTGAAAATATCTTCAGTTGATTTGGCATTTACTATTAGAAATCTTTGAATTTTTCAGTTTGTTATATTCTTGATTTTAGAAGGGCTGGACGAATGGACTGGGATACGGGATGCCCTTCAAAATATATTTAATGTTACTGCTGGATTCTTGTATCAACAATTGACAATGTAATAATGAACTTGTATAATGAAAACAATTGACTAGTTCTTTTATCCACTTCTAATGGTAGGCACCTTTTCTCAAAAAAAAAATTTGTAAACAGTGCAATATAAAATCAGAAGCAACATAGTTATGGTTTCGGTCGCCAACATAACAGGACTATGAATTGCTCATGAAGCATTTAACTACAAGTTTCGCTCCCAGAAAACAATAATTTTGAAGTTTGCCAACATCACGTCCGAGCGCTCCATGTATATACAGGGCGGGCCATTTTAATCAATCCACGGAAATATCTGAAAAATGATAAAACATAAAAGAAATGTTTGAAGTACACGTTATATATTGCTAAGGAGGAAAACCAATTCCCCCAAAAGTACCCCTCCCCACCCCCCGTAAATGGGTTGAGTTGAGTTGATTTTGAGTTTAACGTCCCGTTCAGCAGCGAGGCTATATGAGACGTGGACCTACTGATTAACGTGGAATCCGAACCACATGAGCTCCCGCCGGGAATCGAACCCAGGCTTCCCACCCCCGTAAATGGGGTAACGGGGGGTAACTTTGAAATGTCAAATGGGAACATGGGTCGAGTAATACCTCGTGCAAAAGGTCTCGGAAAACTAAGTAACGCTGTACCAAAAGATGTTTTATATTTGGCACCAGTTTCAAAATTGCCACCATGATATAGTTCGGAAACTCCAGTACCCGTAGTATGAAAACCATGGAAGGTAAATGAATGGAAGAAAATTGAAATAAGTAAATATCATAGGGCATATCGAACGATGTGATCCCTGTGATCCCAGCAGTTTCCCTGAAGGGGTCCTGGGGGCTAACTTCAAAATTTCAATGACCTACCGGACAACGGTTCAGGGGTACGCGTGACCTACCCAATGCTGTTTGGAAGGCAGACTTCATGGATAGACAGTTGGTGCACTGAGTTAATGCGTATGGCCACAGTTACATTTTGTTTAACTATTAGCACTCATGTCATATCGTGAGCTTGAGAGACGAAACAGTGTGTACATATATCCCCGAAATGCTTTCCCAATAACCAGCACGCATTGCACAAAAGTTTCTGTGGCGACGGAGATTAGCAAATTCACACGTTTTCAAGTTCCAGCAACTGCATTATTCGACAACTTCTTTCGTATAACGTTCCTTCTGGTTTCGCATCAAATCATACTCAACCATACAGATATGCGTTACCATTCAAATAAAAAATCACCTTTTATAGTCACTACAGCGTCATCCTTACAAACAAATTTTTCAACCATACCATACCTATTTGTAGCGTAGCCTTAATTTGCGAATTAAAGTAGAGTTCTCATTTGAACTTTCACAGTTACTTTCCACCCCACTCACATACAGACGCAGGAAGAGGTTATTTTGCAGAACTTGGATTTCTCTCTATACATTATGGCAATTTTACTCTAACATTTTTATCTCTGTTGTATCATTCTCGAGCCTTGGAACGCCTCCGTGGTTTTCCTATTTAAATTTTGTTATTTTCATTTATATCTAACCGTATTCATACTATGGGAAATAGACGTTTTCTTAGACACATTCACCATGTATTGGCGATCATTTTGAAAACGGTGTCTCATGTCGAAAATATTCTTACAGAAGCTGTTTGATATTCATTTGTCTATGTAACGTGATGTTACTCACTTCAAGTTGCTATTTTAAATTTTCAAGTTGGCCCCGGTTACCTTTCAGTGGAGTCACACCGACAAAACCTCTCGATGTGCCTTACGTCAGTTACCTACTCCAATTTTTCTTCTGTTGATCTATCTCCAATCGCTTTCATACTACGGGTACTAATCCTTTCCCCTGACACGGATACTATGTTTCGGCGTCCTTTTGAGAACACTGCCATTTCACTTCAATCGTTTTCTCCTGCAAGATGTTTGATTTTGCAAGATTTATCGAACGAGGTTCCACTCGACTCATGTTACTATTTGAAATCTTGAAGTTAGCCCCCAAGACCTCTTCAGGGAAGCCACTGGGATCACAGGGACCACACCATTCGATATGCCCTATGATATTTACGTATTTCAATTTTGTTCCATTCATTTACCTTCCATGGTTTTCATACTACGGGTACTAGAGTTTCCGAACTATATCATGGCGGCCATTTTGAAACTGGTGCCAAATATGCAACATCTTTTGGTACAGCGTTACTTAGTTTTTCGAGACCTTTCGAACGAAGTATTACTCGACCCATGTTCCCATTTGACATTTCAAAGTTACCCCCCGTTACCTCTATTTACGGGGGCGGAGAGGAGTACTTTTGGCGGAATTGGTTTTTCCCCTTAGCAATATATAACTTGTACTTCAAACATTTCTTCTATGTTTTAACATTTTTCAGATATTACCGTGGATTGATTAAAATGGCCCACCCTGTATATATTAGTATATATAGGCAGAGAGAGAGAGAGAGAGAGAGAGAAAGAGAGAGAGAGAGAAAATTTGGTATGGTAAGGAACTATACCGACAAACTGTGGAGTGGAGGTTCATATTAAGGTAATGGAAGTCATGCAACATATACAAATCAAAATGTATATTTCACCAAAGTGCAATGGCTGTGCTGTAAATTTTCTACTGGGTACAATTTCCACACTTGCTTTCACCATGTAGCTGCGGCGAAGCAGCCGGATCCAAGGAAGTATTGTTCCATAGCTACTGGTAAACAGCCCCGTTCATAAGAGTATTATATTCCTGTGTATTTTTAAAAGCCAGAAGAATTCAAATAAGAATTAGATTAGTATCAGACATTGAACACTGTATACCTCGAAATATGATCTGAAAAATACCAGCTATTTGAATTTCTATAAGAGATGTCTCAAACTTATCCTGAAGTAAAATCCGTCAAACGTATTATAATTCCCTCTAAATAGAGTATTGCTTCCGAATATACTCGTTGACTACTTCTGAAGTCAACGCAATAGTACATATATAGAAACACACTATTTTATCTAAACTAATAACATCATATGAACTGCATTCTTGCCCTCATTCGCATTCTTGTATGAAAAAACACACATATAAAACTATCGATCAAAATATTAGGAATTTATAAATTAAACCTTACAACCATAAGCAGAATAAATTTTTAATATTTTTTTTCAGCGATAGCATACACCGTGGAGAATTCCAAAGAACATAACAGGATACTGAATAAACCTACCTTGCTAATCTATATTTTTTTCTTTTAGACATTGAACATATCAAATGACAAGTATGTTTAAGCTGGCGCTTTGGTACAACCAATGTATCAGTGGAGTGTTTTACCTTTAAATCGATTACCTTTAAAAGTGTAATTTTCTATAATTTTTCTGGTGATTTCAAGTATTGGTTTGCAACCCTGCATATTTATTTAGAAGCAACACTATATGTTGTCCGTGTATATCATTCACTCAAAGCGTTCGTTTTTGTTTGGTGTTCGTCTGATCCGTACTTTCTGAGCAACCGTAGTTTTCGTATACACTTGCAAATGCAAAAATTGGTTCTCCACCGACAAGAAAGACGGCCGAAATTCATTAAGACTTGTATACACGACTCCAAAAGTGCATTACCACCTGCAATTCTCCTTTTCCTGCAATTGCAGGCAACCCAAAAAGGTCGGCGGCTGGGTTGGTTGTAAATTCGAAAGTCGTTGGACTAAACCTCAATTTTGTCACAAATAAATGTGTGTGGCAAACTGCAAATAAGAGAATAAAACAAATTGTTAAGAATGACAATTTTATTATTGTGACGGAGTTGGATGACATCAAAAGTTACAAAATGACTTACTTAAGCAGTTGAAACAAGATGAATGGCAAGAAACAGATTTCAGAGGAAACCATTTCTTTCCTTCGCCCCCCAAAAGAGAAACTCATAAAAAGAAAAAGTTATATAATATAAAGGTTTCATATAGAGGCCTAAAAGCACAAAAACAAATAGATAAACGAAACAAAAAAAGAGACAAACACAGAATAGAGGGCACCAGTGGCGTAGCAGACTTGCGGCCCTCAAATGCAAGATAAAGAATAAATGGTACCATAGTTGTAAAACCCCTTGTTATAATAATAATAATAATAATAATAATAATTATTATTATTATTATTATTATTAAAAAGTCGTTTCCTTTTCAAAATCTCTGACTCTGCCTAAGAGCATGAATGCGTATAGCGATCATGTGTGCACGTTTTGTCAATGAGCGGTCCCAAATGCCAAAAGGGGTGGAAATCTCCAAGAGAGAGAAATAAAAAACTTTCTTATGGTAAATTTTAGTTCAAAGTTCGAAGCACTTGCTTTTGCATGTGATTTTTTGTTTCTTTTTTCAGGGAAGAGAAAAGTTCTGGCGCCTAAGAAATTATACCATATAATATTGCAAATTTGCAAATGAATGTATTTAGATTGCAATTTGTGGTAGTAAAGATATTATGATTAGAAAACAATATTGTAAAAAGAAAGTTTAATTTCTTCATCCATCGCAAGTCTTAGGGGCCCCTTATACCTCGCCACCCCCCGAATATCGATATCGAAAATTTAGAATGATATATTTATGTCCATATATTCGCGATATCGAATGTTGATATATGATAATATAGATATCGACGATAGCGATGTATCGACATATCACAGGCCCCGGTCCGAGAAGTGATGCTTGAAATATACTGGAATCAAGAACCAAATTCTAAATAAGTTCTCCATTTCCGCATTCAATGTTGAGGGGGAAGGGTGTGAACCCGAATAGAAATTTTAAGAAAAACAAATGTTAAGATAAAAGTAGGTTTTCCGTCTCCCCTTGAATATAAAAATTAACAGAAAACTATTACTGTAATTTGCCTTTCACTTCTGTTTCTGATTGTTATCACAAATCAGCGACAGTACACATACTTTACATAGTATACCAATACACTCTATAATTTTTCACAACCAAACAAACCGGAAGATGAATTTCCTGTGATATTAAAGTGGAATGTTCTACAAAATCGTCATAATTCATTGGCCATATTTCTACCAGTACTTTGGTACGGACTAAGAGCTACAAGACTAACAGAACCAGAAATTAGAGATTACATTCCCTTTTTCTCTCAGACTAAAAGATTTTCCTGAGATTTTCATTTTCTTAATATAAGTCCCCTATCCTGGGCTAATTCTGGCTACCGCGGTTTCGAGGTAATCGGAAAACGAAAGAGCAAAGTTTGTCGACTCTCAACTCTCGACAGTTTGTGAGAAGATATTTCACAGTTCATGTTTTTATTTCTTCGCTACAAAAACACTTCTAGTTGACTCTATTCGTGCTGAATTACTGAACTTATAAACATTTATAATTATTGAAAAAAGGAATAATTATTTTTAAATATAAAAAAGTTGTTACAGTTCATTAGAATGCAGTAGTAGAATGCAGAAGTGAAAGAAAATATTGTTTATTTGTTGAGATGTGCAAACTGAATGTGAATAATAAGTGTTTCCCATTCTCTTGTCCAGAGTCGGATCTACGTTGGACTTCTGGATGTTCGGTGGTTGGTAATACTCATACGTAGAGCTACTTTTAAGAGCTCCAAACTCTGGAATAGGTTTTATTTATATATAAAATAAGAAATATTCCCTTCCTGGGAGGCAATCGCCATGATCGCCCTTTGGACCCTGCCCCGCTCTTGTGTACCAGACTTTGAAGATATTTAGCTCGTGTATGCTCCTGACGATGCTGATTAGGGATTGCCACATCTGGATAAATTTTATACTGAAATCGGATAGAAACTTATCCGGATTTTCAATATCCGGTTGACGGATAACAAAACTGACGTCGGATAACGAATAATATCAGGATTGCGGATGACGGATAATATCCGGATAACGAATGACGGATAATATGCAGATAACGTATGTGGTTTGAAAAAGACAATATACGGAGGGATTTATCAGTCTTTTCTCCTCATGGAGTTATTAAACGATGATCATCGGGGAGTCATCTTTACCATTGAAAGATATTGCTTCTTAAAATGTTTCCCATTAACTTCCAATTTTCTTGTTCATGTTGGGCGCAGTGGCTCAATGGTAGACCGCTTACTTTGGCGCGTGGGGTAATTATTGATAAGATCCCCGGCCAAGTAAGTTTGCGGTGTACAAGATCGTATCCGTAGCTTCTCTAAGGGTACTCCCGCTTCTTGCCACTTTTCACTACATCAATTTTTCTATTATCATTAACTTACTTTAACCATTCGGCTCGGCAGCTCAGTGGCAGAGCGCTTCCTCTTTTGAATGTTGTTCTTATTCTTTCGATCCCCACCCAAGGAAATTTAAAGTGGACAAGATCATATCTGTGTTTTTTCTCAGGGTACTCCCTCTTCTTCCCACTTTTCAATCCACAAATTCCTCTATTATTATTGACTGGGTTTAATCATTGCACGCGGCGGCTCAGTGGTACAGCGTTTCCGCTGGTGGACCATTTAAGTTTGAGGTGGATGAGATCGCATCTGTGGGTTTCTTCAGGGTAATCCCGCTTCCTCCCACACTTCATTCCACCAATTCTTCTATTATCACGGACTTGCTTCAATCATCGGGCACAATGACCCAGTGGCAGAGCGCTTCCTCTGGTGGACCACTTAAGTTTGTACTGGACAAGATCGTATCTATGGGTTTTTCAGGCTACTATCGCTTCCTTGCATATTTCAGTCCACCAATTCTTCTATTACCATTGACTTTATTCAATCATTGTGCGCCGTGGGTCAGCGGTAGAGCGCTTCGTGTGGTGTGCCAAGTAAGTCTGTGGTGTACAAGATCGTATCCGTAAGTTTAATCAGGGTACTCCCGTTTCTTCCCACTTTTCATTCCATCAATCTCTCTACCATGATTGACCTACCTTAATCATTGGGCGCGGCAGCACAGTGGTAGAGCGCTTCCCCTGGTGGGCCAACTACGTTTGTGGTTTACAAGATTGTTTTCGTGGGTTTCTTCAGGGTACTAACGCTTCCTCGCGTATTTCATTCCACCAATTCTTCTATTATCATGGACTCTCTTCAAACATTGTGCGCAGTGGCTCAGTGGCAGAGCGTTTCCTCTGCTGGGCCAAGTAAGTTTGTGGTGTACAAGATCGTACCCATGGGTTTTATCAGGGTACTCTCGCTTCCTCCCACAATTCAATCCACCAATTCTTCTATTATTATTATTGACTTACTTCAATCATTGAGCGCAGTGTCTCAGTGGTAGAACAATTCCTCTGGTGGCCAAGTACCTGTGTGGTGGGCAAGATCGTATCCGTGGGTTTTCTACTCCTGCTTGTTCAGACTTTTCATGCCAGCAACTCCTGTATTCTCATTGACTTGCTTTAATCATTGGGCGGGGTGGCTGAGTGGTAGAGGGCTTTCTCTGGTGGGCCAACTACGTTTGTGGTAGACAAGATCGTATCCATGGTTTTTGTCAGGATACTCCCGCTTTCTCACACATTTCATTCCAACAATTCATCTATAATCATTGACTTGCTTCAATCATTGGGCGTGGTGGCTCAGTGGTAAAGCGCTTTCTCTGGTGGGCCAAGTAAGTTTGTGGAGGACAATATCGTATCCGTGTTTTTCCTCACGGTCCTCCCGTTTCTTCCCACTTTTCGTTCCACCAATTCCTCTATTATCATTTGTTTGCTTCAATCATTGGGCGCGATGGCTCAGCGGTAGAACGCTTCATCTGGTGCGTGGGGTCCTTATTGTTTTGATCCCCGGCCAAGTAATTTTGCGGTGGACATGATCGTATGCGTAGCTTCCCTCATGGTACTCCCGCTTCTAGCCACTTTTCACTACATCAATTCTTCTATTATCATTAACGTACTTCAATCATTCCGCGCGGCAGCTCAGTAGAAAAGCGCTTCCTCTTTTGAATGGGGTCCTTATTCTTTCGATCAACACCCAAGGAAACTTATAGTGGACAAGATCATACCTGTGTTTATTCTCAGGGTACTCCCTCTTCTTCCCACTTTTCAATCCACAAATTCCTATATTATTATTGACTGGGTTTAATCATTGCGCGCGTCGGCTCAGTGGTACAGCGTTTCCTTTGGTGGACCAATTAAGTTTGAGGTCCCGTTAAGTTTGATGTTATCGTATCGGTGGGTTTTTAAGGGTAATCCCGCTTCCTCCCACACTTCATTCCAACAATTCTTCTATTATCACGGACTTGCTTCAATCATCGGGCTCTGTGACTCAGTGGCAGAACGTTTCGTCTGATGGACCAATTAAGTTTGTTGTGGACAAGATCGTATCTCTAGGTTTTTCATTTTACTCCCGCTTCCTTCCATACTTCATTCCACTAATTCTTCTATTATCATTGACTTGCTTCAATTATAGGGCGGAGTGGCTCAGTGGTAGAGCGCTTCGTGTGGTGTGCCAAGTAAGTTTGTGGTGTACAAGATCGTATCCGTGGGTTTAATCATGGTACTCCCGTTTCTTCCCACTTTTCATTCCACCAATCTCTATAACATCATTGACTTACCTTAATCATTGGGAGCGGTATCTCAGTGGTCTAGCGTTTCCTCTGGTGGTCCAAGTAAGTTTGTGGTTTACAAGATTGTATTCGTTGGTTTCTTCAGGGTACTCCTGCTTCCTCGCATATTTCATTCCACCAATTCTTCTATTATCATTCACTTACTTTAATCATTGGACGGTGTGGCTTAATGGCTGAGCGCTTCGTGTGGTGTGCCAAGTAAGTTTGTAATGGACAAGATCATATCCGTGGCTTTTTAGGGTAATCCCGATTCTTCCCACTTTTCATTCCACCAATACCTCTATTATCATTGACCTACCTTAACCATTGCAAGCGGTAACTCAGTATTAGAGCGCTTCCTCTGGTGGGCCAAGTACGTTTTTTTGGGCAAGATCGTATCCAGGGGTTTTCAAAGGGTACCCCAGCTTCCTCGCATATTTCATTCTACCAATTCTTCTATTATCATGGACTCTATTCAATCATTGGGCGCAGTGGCTCAGTGGTAGAGCGTTTCCTCTGCTGGTCCAAGTAAGTTTGTGGTGTACAAGATTGTATCCGTGGGTTTCATCAGGGCACTCTCGCTTCCTCCCACAATTCATTCCACCAATTCTTCTTTTATTATTATTGACTTGCTTCAATCATTGAGCGCAGTGGCTCAGTGGTAGAGCGCTTCCTATGGTGGGCCAAGTTACTTTGTGGTGGACAAGATCGTATGCGTGGGTTTTCTACTCCTGCTTTTTCCACTTTTCTTTCCAGCAACTCCAGTATTCTCACTGACTTGCTTTAATCATTGGGCGGGATGGCAGGGTGGTAGAGGGCTTCCTCTGGTGGACCAACAACGCTAGTGGTGGACAAGATCGTATCCATGTTTTTTGTCAGGATACTCCCTCTTTCTCATACATTTCATTCCACCAATTCATCTATAATCATTGACTTGCATCAATCATTGGGCTCAGTGGCTCACTGGTAGAGCGCTTCCTCTGGTGGGCCAAGTAAGTTTGTGGAGGACAATATCGTATCCGTGGGTTTCCTCTTAGTGCTACCGTTTCTTCCCACTTTTCGTTCCACCAATTCCTCTGTTATCATTTACTTGCTTCAATCATTGGGCGCAGTGGCTCAGTGTTAGAACGCTTCGTCTGGTGCGTGGGGTGTTTACTGTTTCGATCCCCGGGCTAGTAAATTTTTGGTGGAAAAGATCGTATCCCTGTGTTTTCTCAGGGTATTCCCGCTTCTCCCCACTTTTCATTCCACCAATTTCTCTACTATCATTTACTTAGTTTAATCATTTGGCATGGTGGCTCAGTGGTAAAGCGCCTTCTCTGGTGTACCAACTAAGTTTGAAGTGGACAAGATAGTTCCCGTGGGTTTGTCAGGGTACTCCCGCTTCCTCCCACATTTCCTTGCACCCATAAAATAATCATTGATTTACTTTAATCATTGGGCGCAATGGTTAAGTGATAGAGCGCTTCCTCTGGGGGACGAAGTAATTTTGTAGTGGATAAGATCGTATCCGTGGGTTTTATTAGGGTACTCCTGTTTCTTCCCACTTTTCATTCCACCAAACTCCCTACCATCATTGACCTACCTTAATCATTGGGAGCGGTAGCTCAGTGGTAGAGCGCATCCTCTGGTGGTCCAAGTAAGTTTTTGGTTTACAAGATTGTATTCATGGGTTTCTTCAGGGTACTCACGCTTCCTCCCACATTTCATTCCACCAATTGATCTATTATCATTGACTTACTTTAATCATTGGACGGTGTGGCTCAGTGACTGAGCGCTTCGTGTGGTGTGCCAAGTAAGTTTGTAATGGACAAGATCGTATCCGTGGGTTTTGTGAGGGTACTCCCGATTCTTCTCACTTTTCATTTCACCAATTCCTCTATTATCATTGACCTACCTTAATCATTGGGAGCGGTAGTTGAGTGATAGAGCGCTTCCTCTGGTGGGCCAAGTATGTTTTTTGTGGGCAAGATCGTATTCGTGGGTTTTGACAGGGTACTCCCGCTTCCTCGCGAATTTCATTCCACCAATTCTTCTATTGTCATTGACTCTCTTCAATCATTGGACACAGTGTCTCAGTTGTAGAGCGTTTCCTCTGGTGGGCCAAGTAAGTTTGTGGTGGACAAGATCGTATCCGTGTATTTTATCAGGGTAATCCCGATTCTTCCTACTTTTCATTCCACCAATTCCTCTATTATCATTTACTTATTTTAATCATTGGGCGTGGTGCCTCAGTGGTAAAGCGTTTCCCTGGTGGACCATGTAAGTTTGAAATGGACAAGATCGTTCCCGTGGGTTTGTCAGGGTATTCCTGCTTCCTCCCACATTTCCTTGCACCCTTACCTCCATTATCACTGACTTATTCTAATCATTCGGCACGGTAGCTCAGTGGTAGAGCGCTTCTTCTTGTGCGTGGGGTTCTTATTCTTTCGATCCCCGGCCAAGTAATTTTCTGGTGGACAATAACGTATCCATGGGTTTTCTCCACGTACTTTCGCTTCTTCCCACTTTTCATTTCACCAATTCCTCTATTATGATTTACTTGTTTTAATCATTGGGAGCTGTGGCTCACTGGTAGAGCGCTTCCTCTGGTGTGTCAAATAAGTTTGTGGTGGACAAGATGTATCCGTGGGTTTTCTCTGGGTACTCGTGCTTCTTCCCACTTTTCATTCAACCAATGTTTCTATCATCATTGACTATCTTTAATCATTGGATAGGTCTTGGTCTTTTGAGCATTGCGGTCATATCAGAAATCAGATTCGGTCCCAAGCATTTGGGTTGTGATGTAAACCTTTGCTGTAGTTGAATCTCAGTATTTTATTACGCGAGATAAATCCATCCATACAGCTATAAATGTTGTTCTATCTTGCGCAACTAGGTATTGATATTGAGAAAATTCGGAACCTCATTTCTGGCAGTTTGAGGCCAGCGATTTCGGACATTACGCTGTCCTCAAACTAATAGGATCTGTCCAATGTTACCATCCGCGTCCAACAACCCCATGTTTAAAAGAGAATAGAAAGAACTCGTGTCTAAAACTTCCGGACCCAGTTTCTGGAGATACATGGTTAGGGATCGATTTCTGATATCACAACTGTGCTCAACGGATCAAAACTTTTCAAATGTTGCCAACGTCGTCCTAAAACTTCATGTTTAATAGGTGAATAGAAGGGACCCGAGCCCATAACGTCAGGATTCCATTCCTTGAGCTTCGTGACCTGGGCCTGATTTCTGACATTACTACTGCACTCAGTGGCAGAGGTTAGCGATGGGCACTAACGAGTTCGAGCGAGTTTTTTTGAAACTCGATTCGACTCGAGAAATTTCTTCCAAGTCGACTCGAAACTCGACTCGAATTTGGATCGAGTTTCGAGTCGAGTCGAGGCAAATCGTGCCAAATCTTATCTGTAGTTTCAAGTTCCCTTTTAATTTATTCTACATAAACAATATAATTATTATCAATGTTGCTACTTCCACTACAACTTATTATTATTATTATTATTATTATTATTATTATTATTATTATTATTATTATTATTATTAAATTCTGTAATTAAACTTGAAAGATAGGCGGTTTGCGTCTGAATACTAAAAACTAGTTTACTGCCGATTTCGGTAGTAGTGAAATCTAGGACAGAAGGACATTGTTCACGAGGTTCTGGGTTTGAGTTCCGGAGGAGAAAGTTTTCGTGCTTGGGCCAAAATTTGTTAAAACTTATAGTGTGCCAGGCAACCAAGTTTAAAACTGTTCTGCTTCGGTCTACGGTTGTCAACGACGTGTGCGGCTTGGCTCACAGCTTATTCAATATCAAACCGAACCAGGAAGTAGAGGTGCGCACGAGTCGAGACACAGTTTGTAAAATCCGAGTCGAATCGAGACTGCTCGTAAAAATCTTGATTCGACTTGATTGTCTCAAAACTCATCACATATTTTTAAAAATAATTTTGAAGAAACTAATCATTCAGAAACAATTATATATATATATATATATATATATATATATATATATATATATATATATATTATACAGGTGCGGATCCAAGGGGAGCTACAGCCCTCTTGACACTCAGGTATACACTGGATAAAATAGGCTTCAATCCTGCTTTACACTGGATAAAGCGGCAAACTGTGATTTAGTCGCTCGCTTGATCATATATTGGATCCGCGGCTTTAAGAGTTCATAGCTGTAAAACTATGGGACCTATCGTTAGGGATGCGCACGAGACGAGTCGAGATAGAATTTTCCTGACAAATTTCGAGTCGAGACATAGCTCTTCCAATAGAAAAGAATACATTTTTCGAATCGAGACATCACTTCTACAGGACATTTTTGAGACGAGACTGCCTCAAATTTTGTCTCGTGAGCATCCCTACCTATCGTAGTCGGGTTAACACTTCACTTAGAAACTAATATGTGTGCTATCCACATCTAAATCAGAATCTAAAGTACACACGCGACAATTTTTGGAGAGGAACTTTGGCTATGTGCATATAATTTGAAATACTCACCAAATACCTGTATAAAAATTGTTGCAGAAGTATGGCAGAATTCTGAAACATGGATATTTGGATAGCGCACGTTCTAGTTCCTAAATAGTCTTGACCCTACTACGTTAGGTCGCCTAGTTTTGGAGCTACGGACCTTTAAAGTTCATTTCTTCATGTTTTTCGCTGCCTATAACTCCGAAATTAAGCATTTGTGCACCCTGGTTGGTTATTATCTTTTGTCTTATGTTCG
This sequence comes from Thermobia domestica, assembly GCF_964235325.1. Classification (NCBI taxonomy): domain Eukaryota; kingdom Metazoa; phylum Arthropoda; class Insecta; order Zygentoma; family Lepismatidae; genus Thermobia; species Thermobia domestica. Next base: position 54,401,290 of record NC_137470.1, on the reverse strand, counting down.
TGTCAGGAACAGTATTTCTTCCAGATATGTTTTTGGGGGCACTGCGCGCCCCCTGGAGCTCTGAGAGTGCCCCCGGAGGAGACCAAAATAATACGTCTATAATACAATAATAAATAGAATAATACTAGCAGTGCCCCCCCAGACTTTTTTTTCTGAAACAACAACTGGTCAGGAATCTCCTTGCATTTTTTTAAATGGAGTATCAGATCGCAGTTTGCAGTGCAAATGGGAATGCAAAGCAGTGCAAACATGGAAATGCAATGCAAATTGAAAAATGTTACTATTATTTCAAGAAACTTCCCCCGACTTGAAGGGTCGGTTATTGCTAGAAAAAATACCTCGACTTTGGATTACAATAGTTTTCCATTCTTGTCTTTCCTTTCCTCTGTCAGTTTATTGTTACTGGGTCATTCTCCAGATCTTCTCAGGTTTCGGGTCATTATCCTTGTTACTGAGCGTGTAATAATAAAAAAAAAAGTTCCTTGAATAAAAGGCGCATTAGCAGCAGATTGGATCTAGCCGATATATGGTATATGTAGCATGATTGGGGCTTGGTTAGTAAAACGCAGAAGTGCGTACAGTAGATCAGTAAAACACTAACGGTATTTTTCAATGCCGAAAATACAGCATAGGAAAATACACTCATCTTTGTCTCTCTTTTCTTTTTGCTTTTCATTTGAAGTACTGATGTATCGGATGCCCATTTACGTTCCTTGTTAAAAACAACATATGTTTTAGCAATATTTCTTCTTGGAAGACGCCGCGAACCTCAAAAAACATCCCGAACAAATGGACTCTCTCCTTCTGTGTGTGTTTGTACCTTGCGTTGTTTTTCCTAAACCTAATTGTTGAATTTGCCGTGGTGGTAAAACTATTTCGCTCAATTTGACAAAATTATAATAAAATATAATACTTATCCAACAATGAGCGTGGATTACAAGAAAAAGCAGTGAACCCTAAAGTACCCCTGTAGCAGGGGCGGATCCAGAACGGACTTCTGGGGGGGCGTGGATTGTAATACTGCTACTTAGCTAGTTTTAAGAGCTCCAAATTCTGGGACTGGTTTTATTTATATATAAAATAAGAAAGCTCCCTCTTCCGTGGGAGGGGCAATTACCCCGATCGCTCCCTGGATCCGTCCCTGCCCTATAGCCTCCCCCGGATTAAAAGCATTGATCTATTATTTCCAATTCGAAGTCATTTTCGCTTCCATGTTAATGGTGACGGAATTCTTGTTCTTTGTATCTCTGTACTCAAGAAAATAATAATAATAATAATAATAATAATAATAATAATAATAATAATAATAATAATAATAATAATAATAATAATAATAATAATAATAATAATAAGAAGAAGAAGAAGAAGAAGAAAGCATCTGAATAATAAAGATATTTTTCACCCTTCTTTAAAATTTCTGTGGACTTCTCTGAATCTGGATACTGTATGTTGTTTTATAGTATATAATGCAAAAAAGGCTTCAAAACAGCAATCTGGCAAAAAAGTATTTGTGTAAAAGACACAAACGCCTTATCAGTTTTTCTACAAGGAACAACTAAACAACAGACGTTGTTTCTGTTTGCCTTTAAACACAATGTTACGATATACAAGGTACAGAGAAAAGTAGAGAGCATCGTGTATTTCGCCTAAGGGCACCATCGTTGCTAAACTGAAGACTGGCATTCTGTCAATATATTGTATAGCTATTAATAAGTCCACTCACAGGTTCTTTCCAAGCGTTTTGGTATAACAGGTTAATCAAACTACGTTGTTGTAGGTAAGGGATGAGACTCTGAAAGACCGACAAGTGTTTGAGCTCAGAGCCGTAGCTAGAAATTTCGTTGCCCGGGGCGAAGTAGAATTCGGCGTCCCCCGACACTCACCATACCAAACTTTGACTTTTCCTTTCTGTGATTTTATTTTTAACTTATAAGTGAAACAACTTTTTGTTGTTATGTTACGCTGTCTTTTTTTTACCAAGCCGCTTGGACAGACCATTGCAACTGCCAAAAGCGATCGTTATGTATTTTTTTACAAACAAGAGCCGCTCTCAAGAGGCCTGCTGCTAAACTTGCTAAACTACCTTGTATACAAATCCATTTGAAGAATAATTATGAAAAAAGGATGGAGTCGATTCTCCTACGTCAGGACGACCGTGTTAGACATGGAGTTGCTGAAGGCGAGTGGTAGCGTTGGAAAGGTCCGGGTCCCCTAAGTGCAGTAGTAATGTCAGAAGTCTGGCCCAGACCACGAAGCTCAAGGAATGGGGTCCTGACGTTATGGATTCGGGTCCCTTCTATTCACCTATTAAACATGAAGTTGTTGGACAGCGTTGGCGGCATTTGAAAGGTTTTGATCCGTTCAGCACAATTGTGATGTCAGAAATCGATCCCTAACCTTGACCCTCAAGAAACTGGGTCCGGAAGATTTGGACACGGGTCCTGTCTATTCCCCTTTTAAACATGGGGTTGTTGGACGCGGATGGTAACATTGGAAATATCCTAGTAGTTTGAGGACAGTGTAATGTCCGAAATCGTTCCTGGCCTCAAAGCGCCAGAAATGAGGTTCCGAGTAGGCTTAATATCAATATCTGGTTGCGAAAGATAGAACAACATTTATATCTATATGGATGGTTTTATCTCGCGTAACAAAATACTGAAATTGGACCACAGCAAAGGTTTACATCACAACCCAAATGCTTGGGACCGAATCTGATTTCCGACATGACCGCAATGCTCAAGGGACCAAGACCTCTCCAATGATTATCGCAAGTTAATGATGATAGAAGAATTGGTTGAATGAAATGTGGGAGGAAGCGAGAGTACCCTGCCAAAAACTACGAATATGATTTCGTCCACTACAAACTTACTTGACCGGGGATCGAAACAATAAAGACCTCACGCACAAGAGGAAGCGCTCTACCACTTAGCCAGAGCTCCCAATGATTAAAGCAAGTAAATGATAATAGAGGAATTGGTGAATTGAAAAGTGGGAAGAAGCAGCAGATTTCTGAGAAAACCCACGGATACGATCTTGTCCACAACAAAGATACTCGGCCCACCAGAAAAAGCGCTTTACCACTTAGGCACTGGGCCCAATTATTAAACTAAGTCAATGATAAGAGAAGAATTGGAGGAATGAAATGTGGGAGGAAACGGGAGTAAACTGGCTAAACCCACGGATACGATCATGTCCACTGCAAACTTACTTGGCCCACCAGGTGAACCGCTCTACCACTGAGCCACTCCGCCCAATGATTGAATGAAGTCAATGATAATAGAAGAATCGGTGGAATGAAATGTAAGAGGAAGCGGGAGTACCCTGACAAAACCCACGGATACGATCTTGTCCACCAAAAACTTATTTGGCCTACCAGAAAAAGCGCTCTACATCTGAGCCACGGTGCCCAATGATTAAGGTAAGTCAACGGTAATCGAGGAATTGGTGGAAATAAAAGTAGGAAGAAGCGGGAGTACCCTGATAAAACCCACGGATACGGTCTTGTCTACCACAAACATAGTTGGCCCACCAGAGGAAGCGCTCTGCCACTCAGCCACTGTACCCAATGATTGAACGAAGTCAATGACAATATAAGAATTGGTGGAATGAAATGTGGGAGGAAGCGAGTGTACCTTGAAAAAACCCACGGATGCGATCATGTCCACCAGAATCGTAGTTGGTCCACCAGATGAAGCGCTCTACCACAGAGCCACTGCACCCAATGATTGATGGAATTTAATGATAATAGAATAATCGGTGGAATAAAATGTGGGAGAAAGCGGGAGTACCCAGACAAAACCCACGGATACGATCTTGTCCACCAAAAATTTACTTGGCCCACCAGAAGAAGCGCGATACCACTGAGGCATCGCGCCCAATCATTAAACCAATTCAATGATAATAGAGGTGTTGTTGGAATGAAAAGTGGGAAGAAGCAAGAGTACCTGAGAAAACCCACTGATTCTATCTTGTCCACCACAAAAGTAGTTGGCCCACAAGATGAAGCGCTCTGCCACTGAGCCACTGGGCCCAATGATTGAAGCAAGTCAACGATAATGGAAGAATTTGTAGAGTGAAAAATGGGAAGAAGCGGGAGTACCCTTAGAGAAGCTACGGATACGATATTGTGCACCACAAATTTATCAGCCAGGGGATCGAAACAGTAAGGAACCCATGCACCAGAAGAAGCTTTCTACCATTGAGCCACCGTGCCCAATGATTAAATCAAGTCAATGATAAAAGAAGAATTGGTGGGTATAAATGTGGGAGCAAGCGGGAATACCCTAAATAAACCCACGGATACGATCTTGTTCACCACAAACTTATTAGGAGGGGGATCAAAACATTAAGGACCCCACGCACCAGAGGAGGCGCTCTACCACTAAGCTACCGTGCCCAATGATAGAGGTAAGTCAGTGCTAATAGAGGAATGAAAGGTAGGAAGAAGCAGGAGTACCTTGGGATACCCACGGATACGATCATGTACACCAAAAACTTACTTGGCACACCAGATGAAGCTCTCTACCACTGAGCCACCGCGTCCAATCATTAAAGTAATTCAATGTTTATAGATGAATTCATGGAATGAAAAGTGGGAAGCGGGAGGACACTGGGGAAACCCACGTATGCGATCTTGTCCACCAAAAACTTAATTGGCCCACCAGAGGAAGCGCTCTACCACTGAGTCACCGCGTCCATTGATTAAAGCAAGTGAATGATAATAGAGGAATAGGTGGAATTGGAAGTGGGTAGAAGCGAGAGTACGCCGAGAAAACCCAATAATACGATCTTGTCACCAAAAACTTACTTGAGCAGGTATCGAAACAATAAGGACTCCACGCTCAAGAGGAAGCGCTTTACTACGGTGACAACGTGCTCAATGAATAAAGTAAGACAGCGATAATAGAGGGACTAGTGGAATGAAAAGTGGGAAGAAGCGGGAGTACATTGCGAAAACCCACGGATACAATCCTGTCAACTACACAACTTACTTGGCTGGGGTTCGAATAAATAAGGACCCCACGCACGAGAGGAAGAGCTCTGCCACCGAACCACTGCGCCCAATGATTACAAGTCAAGGATGATAGAAGAATTGGTGGAATGAAAAGTGGCAAAAAGCGGGAGTACCCTGAGAAAACCTACGGATATGATCTTGTCCACAGCAAACTTACTTGGCCGGGGATCGAAACAATAAAGACCACACGCACCAGAGTAAGCGGTTTACCATTGAGCCCCACAACAAGAAGAAGAAGATTGGAAGTTATTTGGAAATATCTTAAGATGCAATATCTATCAATGGTTAAGACCACTGATCGTCTTTTAATAACTCCATGACCAGAAAGGACTGATATGTCCCTCTCCTATATGGTCTTTTTCAAACCATATACGTTATCCCAATATTATCCTTTATTCGTCATCCGGATGCAATCAGTTATCCGAATGTTCTATTATCCAGATATCCGCTACCTTAATTTGATATATTATCCGGATAAATCCATTATCCTGATTTTATCCGCCATCCGGATCTTATCCCTCATCTGTTATCCGGATATTATCCTTTATCCATCATGCGGATAGTATCCGTTATCTGGAAATTATCCGTCATTCGTTATCCTAATATTATCCGTTATCCGTTATCCGTCATCCGTTTTTCTTATCCGTAAACCAGATATTTCAAATCCGGATAAATTTCTATCCGATTTCAGTATAAAAAATTATCCAAATGTGGCAATCCCTAATCAGCATCGTCAGAAGCATACACGAGCTAAATATCTTCAAAGTCTGCTACACAAGAGCGGGGGCGGATCCAGGGGCGATCATGGCGATTGCCCCCCAGAAAAGGGATATTTCTTATTTTATATATAAATAAAACCCATCCAGAGTTTGGAGCTCTTAAAAGTAGCTCTAAATATAAGTATTATCAACCACCGAGCCCCCAGAAGTCCATCGTAGATCCGGCTCTGGACAAGAGAATGGGAAACACTTATTATTCACATTCAGTTTGCACATCTCAACAAATAAACAATATTTTCTTTCACTTCTGCATTCTACTACTGCATTCTACTGAACTGTAACAACTTTTTTATATTTAAAAATAATTATTCCTTTTTTCAATAATTATTAATGTTTATAAGTTCAGTAATTCAGCACGAATAGAGTCAACTAGAAGTGTTTTTGTAGCGAAGAAATAAAAACATGAACTGTGAAATATCTTCTCACAAACTGTCGAGAGTTGAGAGTCGACAAACTTTGCTCTTTCGTTTTCCCATTACCTCGAAACCGCGGTAGCCAGAATTAGCCCAGGATAGGGGACTTATATTAAGAAAATGAAAATCTCAGGAAAATCTTTTAGTCTGAGAGAAAAAGGGAATGTAATCTCTAATTTCTGGTTCTGTTAGTCTTGTAGCTCTTAGTCCGTACCAAAGTACTGGTAGAAATATGACCAATGAATTATGACGATTTTGTAGAACATTCCACTTTAATATCACAGGAAATTCATCTTCCGGTTTGTTTGGTTGTGAAAAATTATAGAGTGTATTGGTATACTATGTAAAGTATGTGTACTGTCGCTGATTTGTGATAACAATCAGAAACAGAAGTGAAAGGCAAATTACAGTAATAGTTTTCTGTTAATTTTTATATTCAAGGGGAGACGGAAAACCTACTTTTATCTTAACATTTGTTTTTCTTAAAATTTCTATTCGGGTTCACACCCTTCCCCCTCAACATTGAATGCGGAAATGGAGAACTTATTTAGAATTTGGTTCTTGATTCCAGTATATTTCAAGCATCACTTCTCGGATCTGGGACTGTGATATGTCGATACATCGCTATCGTCGATATCTATATTATCATATATCAACATTCGATATCGCGAATATATGGACATAAATATATCATTCTAAATTTTCGATATCGATATTCGGGGGGTGGCGAGGTATAAGGGGCCCCTAAGACTTGCGATGGATGAAGAAATTAAACTTTCTTTTTACAATATTGTTTTCTAAACGTAATATCTTTATTACCACAAATTGGAATGTAAATACATTCACTTCCAAATTTGCAATATTATATGGTATAATTTCTTAGGCGCCAGAACTTTTCTGTTCCCTGAAAAAAAAGAAACAAAAATCACGTGCAAACGCAAGTGCTTCGAACTTTGAACTAGAATTTACCATAAGAAAGTTTTTTTATTTCTCTCTCTTGGAGATTTCCACCCCTTTTGGCCTTTGGGACCGCTCATTGACAAAACGTGCACACATGATCGCTATATGCATTCATGCTCTTAGGCAGAGTCAGAGATTTTGAAAAGGAAACGACTTTTTAATAATAATAATAATAATAATAATAATAATTATTATTATTATTATTATTATTATTATTATTATTATAACAAGGGGTTTTACAACTATGGTACCATTTATTCTTTATCTTGCATTTGAGGGCCGCAAGTCTGCTACGCCACTGGTGCCCTCTATTCTGTGTTTGTCTCTTTTTTGTTTCGTTTATCTATTTGTTTTTGTGCTTTTAGGCCTCTATATGAAACCTTTATATTATATAACTTTTTCTTTTTATGAGTTTCTTTTTTGGGGGGCGAAGGAAAGAAATGGTTTCCTCTGAAATCTGTTTCTTGCCATTCATCTTGTTTGAACTGCTTAAGTAAGTCATTTTGTAACTTTTGATGTCATCCAACTCCGTCACAATAATAAAATTGTCATTCTTAACAATTTGTTTTATTCTCTTATTTGCAGTTTGCCACACTGATATATTTGTGACAAAATTGAGGTTTAGTCCAACGACTTTCGAATTTGCACCCAACCCAAACGCCGACCTTTTTGGGTTGCCTGCTATTGCAGGAAAAGGAGAATTGCAGGTGGTAATGCACTTCTGGAGTCGTGTATACATGCGACCACGTGAATGGTGTTATTGAAATTCACATACACAAGGTGTGTCAGTCAGATTTTTATCATTTTCAGAGATGGTCGAGCAACCGTTTTCACCATTTTTGGATCACTTCAGATACATTGAACCCTATTGTAATACATTTTATTGTCTTAACAAGTATCGGGAACATTAAGATCAATAAGAGCTCAATCCGCCAGTTGTGTATGAATATGGAACTGATCCGTAACACAAATACAAGAACGGGAACTGCGAGATATTGAAAATTAAACGTTAAAAAAAATATTTGCAGCAAAAGAGGCAAACATTTAGGTGAATTTAAACGCTATACTAACTTTTATTTCACAACAACTATATTTCACCGAGTATTATACTTAGTGGTAAAGTTAATACGGATAAGATAAGCATGAAACGTCACTTGTATGAGAAATACGCACTAAGTCACCAAGTCCTATTCCAAAAGCTTAAGAAAAAAGACAATTAGCACGGCTTCCTTACAACGTAAAGCAGGTTCTTTGAAGGATGGTTGATAACAACCACGGTACATTGACTTTTCACAGGTTAAAATGTAATGGGAAAGTTTGCTTCGGCTGCGATGAGCCTTTGAGTATTTATGACAAAGCGGTCCTTATTTTTGCATAATTGAATGAACTTGTATTTATCGTTACTCTTTCTTTCTTATACAGAAATCAACCCTTGTTACAACATTAGACAGCCCTGCAGGCCATAACCGTCTCTCTTTTGCAAGTTAATTACTGAAAATGTTTATTCTTATCAATTGAGGCAGACATTTTTCTAACACAATAAATAGTTTTATATGTATATATATATACCACTTCACTGGGTTGAAATAAATAATCTAAATGCACATACTTGTATTGTATATCATGTATTTTATTGCCATTTTTCTTACTTTTTTGTATTTATATCTTATGATACCAACCATGTAGCTTGTCCAAAAGTTCCGAAGATCACATAATAATATGTTGTAGATTGATAATAACTTACATTTTATACTGAAGTATGATGTCCGCCTTCTCCAATTCCCCAAAGTTGTATGGTTGAATTTTGATCTATGCTGCATCGTAAGTAGTATCGTTCCTCATAGTGACCCCGAAAATTATGAAATCAATACTGCTACAGCTGATTGTCGATCATTTTAATGTAGGTCACCCCTCCTCATCCCCCAAGTGTAGAGGCTGAAAATGAATTTAAACAGCATAGTTTATCTCGGCGACCGCAAGAACTATAGATTCAACACTAATATCGGTCATTTTTGATCATTTTATATATACACATATAATTCCCTCTCCCCCATGTTACGGGCCATTGCATCGGAAGTGGCATCGTTAATCTCAGTGATTCCGAAAAATGTGGATTCACCACTAATATCGGCAATTTTCGATGATATTTTAAATATTACTTCTTCCACCTCCCCCAAGTAGCGGGTTTGAATTTGGACTTAAACGAGATCGCAAGTATCACTGTTCATCTAAGGGACCTAGAAAACTTTAAATTCCACACTGATAATGGCCATTTTCAATCATTTTTATATATATCCCTTTCTTCCCATCCTCCAGTGGCTGGGCTGATTTTTTGATTTAAACCGAATCGGAATTGTCACTGTTTATTTGAATGATCCCGAAAACTATGGATTAGACACTAATATTGGTCATTTTCGATCAGTATTATATATAGCTCTCCATCCTCCGTGCCGCGGCACATGGCATTTGAATTGTCACTGATAATCTCAGCTACTCCTAAAGCTATTGATTCGACACTAATATTAGTCACTTTCGATCATGTTTGAATATTTACCCAACTCCCCTACGTTATAACCTCCCCCTCCCCAACAATCAGGGCTGAGCTTGCATTAAAACAGCATAAGAAGTGTCACTGTTTCTCTCATCGACCACGAAAACTACTGATTCAACACTAATATCGGTCATTTTTTATCATTGTTAAATTTCTCTTCCCTCCCCCCTTCGTTGCATCGTCACAGTGAAAAGCCTAAAGTAATCTTTGCCCCTAAACTCATGTATGTTGAAGATTGGTTGGGTGGTTTAAAAGTTTTTAGGTTTTATTAGTTTTTAATTATAAGTCTCCCTACCCTCCCCCCGCCCCTAGGATCTACCGATAAGGTTAAATTACAAAAATGTTTTCAGATCAGTACCTCGTGCGCCTTGAAAATCTGAGATCGGTCGGATTTTTCAAGAGTTATTAAGTTACAAAAATTGTTACATTCAGTCCTATTTAAATTGATTTATATATATATATCCCTCCTCCTCGTCCCCTATGTTGTTCCGTCAAATTTGCATTATAAAAACGATCCGAGGCCTGCCGCTCACCTATGTTGAAATTTTGATCAATATCGGTCGAGTGGTTCAGGAGTTATTATTTTTTTATTTATTTTAACCCCTCCCCTTCCCCGCCACTCAGTCCTACCATGAAAGTGAATAGCCTAAAACCAGCCCAGACTCGAACCTCATCCATGTTACACATTTGATCGACATCGGTAGGGCGTATATATGTTCATATTAATGTAGGTAATACAAACATTATACTATTAAATTATTGATATACAATTTGAATTGTTGCTTTTCTTATATAATTTCAAATTTTAATATGTAACAAAAATATATATATATATATATATATATATATATATATATATATATATATATATATATATATATATATAATGAAAACTGTTTTCTTTATTTTCTTATTTTCTTCCTGGACAGAAACAAAGTATTGTATTACAAATTCCCAAAACATTAAAAATATGAGTTCATAAACCGCCTACAAAAAAAAAAAAAGATCTTTTCTAATTTTTTCCCGCCTGGAAAAATCCCAAAATAGTTCACACATTCCCTCGTAGAATGGCTATACTAATTCGTTGCATTAGAAATGCCCTTGCTCAGGTATCTCCCGATTTAAGCGATATGCGTTGGCCAACTTCATTGATGAAATTTAGCCCTTCTTGTCCCCATGAACCACTTGATTCAATTGCTATTGTCACAAACCAATATTTGTCCAATAGATTGATATATTTATCTCTTTTGTCTGCCTCTCTTCCTGCTGCTACGAGTCCTACGGTCGATGTATCTGCAACATTTGAGGGAGTATAAGTGTCTGCACAGGTGAAATCCCAAACAAGTTCCTTCCCTTTTTTCCATGGCACTAACGTCATTCCGTCCGGCCTTTTTCCGTCATTGCGGCTGCATCCATTTGGTTCGCGCACTGCTGGAACGCCTGCTGAAATGAGAGCTCTTAGTAAAGTGTCATTTACACTGATATAACGGGAAATCCTGTCAGCACTGCTTTTATATAACTAAACATACAATCCTTTTCTATCTACATGGTCGTTACATGCGAAGCAACGGTGCGGCTCGCAGATTTCTACTCTTAAACGTAGTGCAGTGGCCATTCGAAAACTCTCGTTAGATAGATATAATCCCAAAGAAGATGAAGGTAAAGCTTGAAGCCATGCTCCTGTTTCAGGTCATGTGACAGCAAGAAGCCTGGCTTTATCTTCGAGCTTATCAGTTGAGCTTAGTAGTGAAGCTATATGATGCTTTATTATAGGTTCATCACAGGTTGACTGGACATTTCTTCTTTCGAGTGCTGGGGGATCTAACCTTACTAAATCAGTCCATTTGGCCATGCAGTTCTGCAAATCTTGTTTATATGGACTTACCGCTGGAGCAGAGCTCCTATTAATTGTGGAGAGCCATAGACCGAAGCTAGGAAAGATGGAACAGCAATGTCTACTTCGCAACGTATGCCAAGATCTCCATTTCCAAGTGGTAAAGAAGCTTGTAGCCATGATTTGTCGTCTAAGGAACAGTTTAGAATTGATTCTAATTCCATTTTTAATTTTTCATCTAATTTCTCTAGTAAGTCTTCTCGCCAACAAGGAGAACATCGGAAGAGGTACAATAATCTTGGTATTGAAAGTGATGCTCGTAATATATAATATGCAGAATGGGCTGAAATTTGGCCTAATCTGGAAAAGAATAAATCTAATTTGGAGAACTTTTCTGATAATATTTTACCCCGTGCATCGTCCTAAATGGCATCGATTAACATTTCAGCATTAAATTATGTTAGAAACTGAATTTTTGGTGCTGGTGCATAAAACTCTGATACAGTTTCTCAATTTGATCATCTGTAGCGCCCAGAAAGCTCACTTTGCATTTGGAGTAATTTAAAAATAACCCAATGATTGATGCATTAGTTCGAGTATTGTTTAATGTACTTAACACTAAATCCATATTTCCTGCTATGGTTTCATCGTCCAAATACCAAACGTTCAGCTCTGTATTAATATTACTTATAATGAGTTGGAGAGTCAAAGCAAACAGAGCCGGGTCTAGCGGATTGCCCTGTTGCACTCCGCATTGTGAAAAGATAATATTTTCTCCTATAAAAAAGTTACTTGGTTGAGAGTAACATTGGTAAATGTATGGATAGAAGGTTGGAAAATTATTTTTGACGGAAAGGAGCATAGAATCGTTGTTGATTCTATTAAAATCATTGCGAAAATCAATTTTCAAAAATGTTTTCACTTGAGTGTGATGAGATGAATAATACATTCGTGCTGCATGGACGGCAGTTTCTGCCCCAGATGGTACGCAAACCCATAATTAATGTGGTGATAAAATGTCGATAATGAGTCACGCATTCGAAAACAAACAACCTTAGCAGACAAGCGTCTCCATACATTTCCCACAGCTATTGGTCTGATACCACCCTTTCTCTTCTTGATGACTATAAGTGACGCACCGAAGAAAATAAGTCTAACCATGACAGGTACATTTCCAAATATAATTAAATTTAGTAGTTCACATGTACAGAGTGGTCCGTTTTCGGTTTCCCTATTTTATGTTGAAGTAAAACACAGAGTTCCACAGACATATGGATGTAATGCCTATCAATAATTATAACACTCAGTTGGATTTTTAGGTGAGGTGTTGTTTTTTGAACATAACATCATCTAAGTGTCCTCCACCCTTCTGAATGCAACGAGTCAGACGTTTACAGCAGTGTTGGGCAAAATCAATTGAAATCAATTGCAATTGATCAATCAACTGAAAATAATTGCTCTGAAAATCAATTTCAATTGATTTCAATTGCAATTGATTTCAATTTGTAATTGACAATTAATTTCAATTGCAATTGAATTCAATCATAAAATTTGCAATTAAATTTTCGTCAATTGTTAATTGTTAATTGGTCACCAGGCAATTGAAACTTTTAATTGTTAATTGTCAATTGCAAAGGGTGCAATTGAAACATTTAATTATTAATAGCAATTGACATTTGAAACGTGTAACTGTTAATTGTAATTGTTAATTGCAATTGAAATCAGCAATTAAAACTGAAGATAAGAAGATGTGTGTGTATTGTGCTGTCCACTTATTACTGTTTTACATATTTCAAATAAGGTACTTATAAGAAATGCTGGATACCTACCATCCCTATCCCCCCTGGGAAGAAAGCCGTGAAACTTAAGTATTTTTTTTAAATATATTCTGTTTATGGTTCTATCCCCCTCCAAAGAACTCTATATAGCCGTCATGCATACAATAGGAATGGGCACGAGCGAGTTCGAGCGAGTTTTCTTTAAAACTCGACTCGACTCGAAGCAGACATCTTTGAGCTCTACTTGAGATCTCGGCTCGAAAAATTTCCCCCAACTCGACTCGAATTTGGATAGAGTTTTTCAGTCGAGTCGAGCCAATTCGAGCTAAATCCTTTGTGTAGTTCCAAGTACTACTATCTTCAAGTATCCTACATAGACAATATAATTATCAATGATACTACTACTACTACTATAACAAATTATTATTATAACACCGTGTACTTGTATAAACATGGAATATAGGCGGTTTGTATCGGAATACTAACAATTAGTTGACTGTTGATCTCGGTCGTCAAGAAATCTTCAGGAGGCAAGGACATCGGTCACGAGGTTCTTGGTTTGAGCTCAGGAGGAGCAAGTATTCGGGCTAGAGCCAAAAATTATTAAAAGTTATGGGACTCCAGCCAAACATGTTCAAAACTGCTCGACCCGGGTTTAGGGTTGTCAACGATTCAAGCGGCTCGCTCACAGTTCATTCACTTATCGAGCCGAACCGAGAAGTGAACCGAGCTAACAGCTCATCCAACAGAGCCAGCTCGAGCCGATGGCTCACACGAGCCGAACTGAACCGAGCTGATTGCTTACCCCAACCGAGCCGGTTCGAGCCGTCGGCTCTGTTAAGCTGACTCGAACCCAGCCTATGGACTCGTTTCAACGGAGCCGGTTCAAGCCATTGGCTCAATTGAGCCCAGTCGATTTGTAATCCCAACCAAGCCAGCTCAAGCTGTACGCTCAGTTGAACCGAGCCAAGCCGGTTGACATCACTATTCCGGTTGGGCTTCTACTTTGGCTAAAATTTGGACCGTGCAGTTCTCAGCCTTGATGGTAAGAACTACAAAAAATGATATGAAATCATTAGTTTTACTTCCCACGCTTATGCCGGTTAGGCTAAAGGAGACGGTGATGATGGGAAATGAATGAAATGAAGAAAGTGGGAGGAAACAGGAGAACCCCGAGAAAATCTACGAGCACGGTGTTTTTCCACCACAAAGTCCAAACTGCGCGAGCTGGGATCGAATTTCGAGGTATTTTTGCATCTTTTGTGTGTGTTTTGTGTTGCTTTATGCGTCTATTCCCAAATTTTGTGCATCACCGAAAGTGGGTCAAAATTGGCCTACAAATATGGCGGAACAAGTTATTGCTCTTCCGATACCAATGAATTTCGAGGTCGTTTCCTTCACATCGTTTTGTGCCATTTTGTGCGTCTACTTCCGTTTTGTGCGTCATGGGAAGTGGGTTAAAATGAGCCCCCAAGGTGGGACGAAAATGACCAAGAGTTCCGCCACTATTGAATCTCGAGGTCGTTAATTTCACATCGCGTACCCTTTTGTGCGCCTATTTCGACGTTTTGTGCGTCACTGGAAGTGGGTCACAATGGGCCTCGAAGGTGGGACGAAAATGACCCACTGCTCCGCCACTACCGAATTTCGTTGTCCTTTCTTTCGCATCAATTAGCGAATGTTTCGTGCCGTTTCGTGCCCTTATTTCCACGTTTTGCGCGTCACCAGGAGTGTGTGAAAATGGGCTTCCAAAGTTTGACCAAAGTGGCTAATTGTTCTGACACTATCGAATTTCTAGGTCGTTTCTTTCGCATCGTTTAGTGCCTATTTTTTTAAAAGTTTTCTGTGCCTACTTCCTCGTCTTGTGCGTCACCGGAAGAGAGTTAAACGGGCCTTTAAAGTGGGAGTTAAATGGCTCACTGTTTCGCCACTATCAAATTTCGGGGTCGGTTCTTTCCGATCGTTTAGTGCCTGTTTTGTACGTTTTGTGCGTCACTAGAAGTGTGTCAAAATGGGCCTCCAAAGTGTGTCGAAAATACCCACTTCTCCCGCGTCACCAGAAGAGTGTCAAAATAGGCCTCCAAAGTGTGAAGAAAATAACTCACTCCTCCGCCACTACCGAATTTCGAGGTCCTTCCTTTCGCATTGACGAGTGCCTGTTTTGTTATGTTTTGTGCCCCTCTTTCCACGTCTTGTTCTTCACCAGAAGTGTGTCAAGATGAGCCTCCAAGATGTGACGAAAATAACCCACGGTTCCGACACTATCGAATTTCTAGATCGTTACTTTCGCATCGTTTAGTGCCTTTTGTAAAGTTTTCTGCACCTATTCCTCGTCTTGTGCATCACCTGAGGTGAGTTAAACGTGCCTTTAAAGTGGGAGTTAAATGGCTCACTGTTCCGCCACTATCGAATTTCGGGGTTGGTTCTTTCGCATCGTTTAGTGTGTATTTTGTACCGTTCTGTTCTCCTACTTTCACGTTTTGAGCATCAGCGGAAATGCGTCAAAATGATCCATCATTGTGTGAGGAAATAGAGCCATTGTTCCGCCACTATCGAATTTGGAAGTCGTTTCTTTCGCATCGTATAGTGCCTGCTTTTGTAGCGTTTTGTGTTCCTATTTCCACTTTAGTGCGACAACGAAAATGGGTCAAAATGGCCTACAAGTATAGCGGAATAACTTAATGCTGTTCCGTCACCATCGAATGTCGAGGTCGTTTCCTTCACATTTTTATGCATGATTTGTGTCGCTTTGTGCATCAGTAGAAGAGGGACCTTGAAAGTGGAATGAATATGTATTTTTCTGCCATATTTGTAGGTCGTCTTTGACCCACTTTCGCTGGCCTACAAAACGTGAAAATATGCGCAGAAACGGTAAAAATATGCACTAAACAACGCGAAAAAGCGACTTTGAAATTCGATACTGGTGGGAGAGTGGATCATTTTTCTTACCACATTGAATGCCCATTTTGACCCACTACCATTGATTCAAAAAACGTGGATATAGGCTTAAAAACGGTAGAAAACACGCACAAGACGATGTGAAGGAAACGACCTCGAAATCGTTCCTGACGGAACAGCATTAACTTGTTCCGCCATATTTGTAGGATAATATTGACCCATTTCCGGTGACGCAGAAAACGAGGAAATAGGCGCACAAAATGACACAAAAAATTTCCATGTAATTAAGCTAAATTTCCATTTAAGTTTGTAAGCTTAATTATATGGAAAATTTTATACCTTTTCCCTTTACGTTGGTCTACTTTACGTTGATTTGGGACTTTTAAATTTTATTCATTTCTCCACTGAAAAGTATCTATAATTCAACAAGAAAATAATTATTAATTATAATTATAATAATTATCTATATAATTGAATTCATTTTAATTTGGTCCATAGCAAACACTTTACCATTTCGTACTAGCTGTTATGTCCGTTCTTCGTACGGATCAGAAAAATATCAATGTAAACAAACTGAACAACGGGAGAACAATTAAGAAACATTTCTAAAATTTGATATATTTTGTGTGAAAATATATCCAACAACATATATGTGTTTCCATTGAGAATGCCGATGGGGGCTGAATTTGAACGTAAACACTATCGGGGGTGTCGCTATATGTCTGAGCAACCCCGACAAATATGGATTCGACACAAATTCTACTACTTTTACATGTCCCGATGAACGCCCCCTCAGACCCCCTTGGTTCGTATTGTGAAAAAATCTCCTCTGGCCCCCACTATCCCCAACCAATACGGCGAAAACTATGAATGTGACACTAACATCTGCCATTTTCTACTACTTTTACATATGCCGGTAAGAGTCCCTATAATCCTCTGATTCCAATTTTGAAAAAAAAACAATGCCTCTGGCCCGCAGCCGATGGGGGCTGTATTTGAAAGTCAACGCCAGTGGAAGTATCACCATTCATCTCAGCGACAGCGAAAACTATGGATTTGACACTAATATCGGTCACTTTCCGTTATTTTTACATGTCTCGCAATTCCCCATCCCTGGTGACTCCCGGCCCGCATACAACGGTGGCTAAATTTGAAAATCATCGCTAAGAAAAGTATCACCATTGACGTCAGCCACCGCGAAAATTACGGATTTGACATCGGTCATTGTGGATTATTTCTGCATGTCTCGTGATCCCCTTTATAATGCCCTCGTTTCTTAGCTGATGGGGGCTAAATGTGAAAGTAAACGCAGTCTTGAGTTTCACCATTGAGCTCAGCTATCCCGAAAACTATGGATTTGACATTAATATCGGTCATTTTCGATTAGTTTTACATGTCTCGGAATTCCCCCCTCTGATGACCCAAGGCCTGCATACAACGGTGGATGAATTTCAAAGTCATCGCTAATGGTAGTGTCACCATTGATATCAGCAACCGCGAAAACTATGGATTTGACACTAATATCGGTCATTTTGGATTACTTTTACGTTTCGGTATCTCCCCCCCCCCGTTGACCCGTTGGCCCGCAGCCGAATACGGTGAATTTGGAAGTTAATGCGATCGGAGTTTCACCATTGATCTCAGCGACCGCGAAAACTATCTAATCGACACTGATATCGGTCATTTTCTACTACTTTTACCTGTCTCGGTAAACGCCATCCTGAGAACCCCTGGTTCGAAGTTTGTCGAAAACGCTTTGCCTTGGTGTGGGACCTGGACCAAGGTATCTTTGACCAAAATTTGGTTACTCGCGGTCGACTTGTCTGGTCCCCAGGCCGGTTCGGGTAAACGTCCCTTGGAGACCCTCTAGTTCAAAATTTAAAAGAGAAACTCCTTGTCTTGGTCTGGGGCCTAGACTAAGCTACCCGTGACCAAATTTTGAAAAGTTTCGGTCCACTCGTCTGGTCCACAGGCCGCACAAAGATAGACAGACAGACACACGAACAAACTCTTTATTTTATTTATATTAGAAAGGTCAGATCCGCCGTTATTGTAATAGAGCGGTTGATCGTTGAAATTCAAACTCCGATGAGCGATACTTTTATAGGCTTGTTTTATTACAAGTTTAAACTCTTTAGTCAGTAGAGAAGAGGGCGTGAATCATGGGTCAGAGTTGATGACAATGGGTTTTGGTGGGTCTGTGGGTCACAGTGGGTGGTGGGTCAGAGTGAGCACGGTGGGTCGTGGGTCACGACGGGTGGTGAGTCAATTGGTCGTGGCTAAAGTTTCCATTGTCCCACGCCCTCTCTGAACTACAGTGTTGAAAATTAATCAGTGAAAATCAATTGCAATTGATCAATCAATTGAAAGTAATTGTTGTGAAAATCAATTGCAATTGAATTAATTGCTAATTAATTTCAATTGCAATTGAATTACAGAATTGAATTGCAATTACTTTCCACCGCAATTACTTTGAATCGATTGATCAATTGCAATTGATTCTCCTTTATTAATGGCCAACTGCAATTAACAATTAGCCATTACTTACTTCAATTGTTAATTGCAATTAACAATTAAATTTATAGATTAATTGTTAATTGTTAATTCAATTGAAATTTGCCCAACACTGAATTACAGAAGCTAGCCATTACTCTGCGTAAGAGATCTGGAGTGGTGGCGAATATTTCTTCCTGAATCCTGTGTTTCAGTACCTCCAGTGTATGCAACCGATGTCTAAACACTCTGTCCTTTAAATGCTCCCACAAGAAAAAGTCAAGGGCAGTCAAGTCCGGGGATCTTGGAGGCCATGGAATATCCCCAAATCTGGATATCACTTTTCCAGGAAACATGGTTTGGCAACACTTCACTCGCGTTATTTCACCTGACTCTCATAATTTCTGTACCACCCTCATTTTGAATGGATGAAACTTCAAATCATTTGACAACATTAGACCAACACTGCTCTGAGGAAGATTCAATGTAAGGGAATATCATCGTGCTGAACGTTTTGGACTGGCAAGAATTGCTTCCCGCACACGTGAGATGTTTTCAGATGTACGAACTGTTTTCTTACGTGTGTGTATTTTGTCAGCCACATTACAGCTAGTGTGCCACCTGCGTATGGTTTTATCTAATGTAACCTTTCCTTGTCTTTTCTCGTCACCAAACTCATGTCTGAATGTTCGTTGTACGAGAACAATGTTCTTGCTTTATAAATTATTTCACACGAAGCACGCGCTGCTGTACAGGCCAACGCTTCATTGTCAACTGAATGCAAGGCCACCTGTTAACGGCTGACAGCCGTCTCACTCTCCCCTCTCCCAGTTCTCGGCGGTGTTGCCAACTCACAAATAGGTAACCGAAATTGGACCACCCTGTATAAGTGATCAGGTGCTCTTTTGATTCGAAGTCTTGACTTAGTATCATGTTTTTAGAATTGAGGTGCGTAGAATATCAATTCCACCAACCGACCCAGACGGAAAGGATTTCAGTGCTTTTAAGAATTCTGCAGATGGTACTCTGGGTGCAGAAATAGAGGCTACAGGAGGTTCTAGACTAGCGAATGAGTGGGAGTGAGCAGGATGCTTTTCTCTAAGAGCTTTCAACACTGGCGCATCTGGTGTAGTCATTATGTCTTCAGAAATCAATAATATCACTGCGCCACTAACATCTCCGTCTGATAATTTCTGTTCGATGATCTTGGATTTGAAGGGCTTTTGCTACTTTGCGAGGTTTATAGTAGGCTTTTAAATACTGGTCTAATAGCGCTTCCCAGTGATTTTGAGACCAGTTTCTGACTCTTTGTTTCACACAAGTGGTGAGATTTGAGACTTTTTCAGAAGGTGGGGATGCATAGAACCACATATGGAAAGAGAAAAGGTAAATCCAAAATTCGAAATCGTTATTATTTGTGATACTTTTAACTATTTCACATAAAGAATCTGATACAGATGAACGGGCGCCTCGTGGAACTCGACGAAGGATCGGAATATTGGCCTTTAAGTGACAAAGAAGATCGCCTAGTTTGGCTGATGATCCTTGCGAATTGATATCCAGAAATTCGTGTGATAGTAAATTTGATAAATATTTGACGAGGTGGTTTGATTTTGCGATAGTTCGTTTATTTTTGAATATATCGCGATGGCACTTACCAATATGTACGGATAATCTCTTTGAGAAAATATTTATTGTAATGTTGGCATTGCACTTCGTTTGATGTGTCAGAAACTTCCAGTGTAGAGCTAGACTTAAACATATCTGAATCACAGACACAGAAGTTATTGGAATCCACAGGCTCAGTCTCATTGTCATCTTCCTGATTTACGGTGGTTTTACCAGAAGAGTTGTCAATTCTAAAAGTCTCGACTATGTTCATAATAAATTGAATCTGCAGATATTGATATTATGTTAAAAATTTAAAATAAATTAAAACAAACTGATTTGATCTAAATAATAACGAAGGACACTGTCCTTTTCATTGTTGAGATCAACTGAAATAACGAAATACCTTAGTCTACAATCCTTAGAAATCTAAAAGCTAATTTGATTAAGAGTATGTTGTCACTGAAACACTCAACCACTGAACCGATTTAAATACGGTTTTTACCCCAGTCATCTATCGATCACGATGAACGCTGTCACTGCACTCCGACACATCCACATGCAAATATTCCCTGTTTCTAGAAGTGTTCTTACAGAGAGACGTCTTGAAGCGCACACCAATATACAACACTATACAACAAAATCCATTGTAATATTATTATTTTTAATGTAAGAACATCTGTTTATAGGAGAGGAAGCTAGAAGTTTTTGTTTTTGTCATTTCAGGTTCTATTGTTATCATCTTAACGTTCTGATAATTTACCTATATATATATTGTACTTGTTCTTCGATTTTATTTTTCTTCAATTATTATGAAATTATTGTATCAATAAGTTTATATCAATTTAATTACTAATCCTGTCATCCCGTGCCATTCACACATTATGTAACAACCCCGACTGCCAACAGAAAGAAAATAAATAATACAACTGTTCAATAAAATTTCCATTATAATAATACATGTGTTACTTACCTCACCAATAAAGGTAATTGTAATTAAGTGTTTTAAAATACATAATGATATTATGAAGTTGTAATTTATTATTTAGGCATATTAGGCCTTGATACCTCCATGTGCGGGGGCTGGTGGAAGACAGAACACCAACATTCACGTTTTTCACACCTGTACTTGAGCGTGGTGGGAAGAAAACTTATTTGTCCTATCAGGTTATGTGAAACGGATTATGCAGTGAAACATTTATATTTTAACGGAGAAAATAAGACACATTATATTACCCGTTTATGTGAGGCCAAGGTACCTTTTCCTAGTGATTCTAGATTATATTTAATATGTTCGCCACTCAAAGTCATATTCATTACTGAACAATGAAATACGCTTTTTCAAAATATATATCTTACAGCCCCGAATTTGGAAACAATGTAACGTGTTTCACATGCAAGTGTTTTTAAACAGCTCTATAAATGCCCTTAATCCCACGTAGAACCAAAGATGGTTGATAGAATTTGACGATAAAAATGTTGATATAGTTGTATTAATCTTACGACTTATTATTGCGTAATGATATATAATACGATGGAGCTAGACGAAAAATTATCAATATGTAAAAGTCAGTGAAACATTTTGAATAGATAAAGAGACTGAACTGGAACCAGGGGCGGATCAAGGTGGAGCGATCGGGGTTATCGCTCTCCTCAGAAGAGGAAACATTCTTATTTTATATATAAATAAATGCCATCCCAGAGTTTGGAGCTCTTAAAATTATCTCTAAGTAGAAATATTACAACCCATCGCACCTCCCCCAGAAATCCGTCCTTGATTCGCCCCTGAGTGGAACATAGTGTTTTGAAAATATACATTTTACCAACTTCTTTATTATTTATGACAAGTAAGTTACTTATTCAATAAATGTATAAACTATTTAGAATTGTACTTGTTTATTTTCTGAATGTTCATTTACATGTGTATAATATAGATAGATATCCTACATAATGTTACAAACTGATATCTTACAAAATTAAACTTAAAAAATAAAATTGAGAGGAAACAAATCAATGTGGTTTGAGAATGGATTTAAAAGTGTTCAGTTAAAATGTCAAGCATTTTTATAAGAACGAGAACTACTGTATGAAGAAACTGTTAGATTTTGTTTGCACAAAAATATAGACAAATGATTAATCATTCTCTTTCAATGAACATTCACTTTTAATTACAATTTGAATTGTAATTTCTTTCAACACTCATTAGTTGGTGCCTTCTTCCTTGTTTCGCTTCTTATTTTCCCCATTTCATATCTTTCGTATCTCTTAGAGACTACAGAAATCACATAGTTTCCTCCAATTCTATCGCACAAGCCAGACAGTAGTACCATCAGCAGAAACGCAAGAAACATGAAGATGAATACGCCCTTATTAAGAACGTAACTATCGGTATAGACGAGAGTTTCGTTATAACTGGTTTCGCTTCCGTTAATTATTAGGGAAGAGATATTGGTGTAGTTCATTGTGATATGTATACTGGACAGATGGCAGACGTACCAGAAGATAATTACTCGTAGGCAGAAGGCAGTTTCGTTTTCAATTATAGGTGATCTGCAATGGAAAAGCCATAAAATTAGTGACATGTAGTGGAATTGTAAAAAAAATGCATTTTAATGAAAACTTAAATAAAACAGTGTTCCTGATAGAAGTTACTTGTAACACTTTCACAGCTGGATGTTCATTCGCTAGACGACTCTACACTGTTTTTCAAATATGTCTTAAATCATTTTTGATATGAATTTAATGAACATAGGTTAAACATCGATTGTTATAAGTTCTCGACGTGACCAAATGGGAGCTTAGTAGAGCTATATACATTTCTCATTATCGCATTCTGATTGGTTGAAACTCAATTAATAGTAGTGTCCTCAACCATGTTATAATATACAGAAATTAATAAAAATGACAGTTGTGAAATAATTAATATAAACATTGGCAGGTAAATGAATGGTTATTGAAAATTAATATTGAGTTTGGCTACAACGATATATTCATAAGTAGACGGAGTACTAATTTATTTTATAGTGAAAGTGATGAATAAAAATGACAGGTGTGATACTAAAAATTATTGAATTGTAAATTTGACACGTAAATAAATGATAATAAGCATGAAATTAATTCATTTGTAGGCTATATATAATAGCACGAAACACTGAAAAAAATGGATATTAAAATCAACCTATCTACATACGTAATATTTAATACAAAGCAACCGAGGAAAAGATCTTATTGCTTATATAGCTATTCCATTAATTATTATAGCGACATTTCTAAAAAAAAATAGCTTTGGACTTCTAATTAATGATTGAGTAGCAGATGCTTATTCTAAAGTTTTCTGGAAAATTCGGCTTTAACTTCTTATAAAAGAAATAAATTACTGATTGCGGAAAGGCAATGGCTTTAAATAAGAATCATTTTTTTTTGGGGGGGGGGGGTAGACAGCTGACAGCATCCATGGGGTGAAAGTGGATTCCGTTCAAACAAAAAGATAATGTAGGTCATTGAGAGACATAACATGGTACAATTTTCTGGATGTTATGTGGATTGAGTATAAAAACCAATGTAAAATCCACGAACAGTGCATTGCGAAACAATTCGTTAAGAAGTGCAATTAAGTAGCTGGAAGAAGATATTCACTTCTGGTGTAATTTGCAGATAAGATCAAGAAAAGACGTAAATTCATAATATATTGCTTATTTTTTTCTGATTTTATGGAAACGTAATACTTGTTTATGTTTCTTTTCGTATGTGTATGGCATACTTCTGCTTTTGTACTATATTTTAACACAAATGGGAATTGACATTGTGACGATGCACATGAAATGCTTGTTAGCGTTGTGAATGCTGCAGGATTTGTTTTAAACATAGCATATGATTTCTTTGGCTGTTTAACACACCACAGCACCTATGCGATACGGGACAAGGACCATTGGATTGTAGCAAAAATCTAACTTGAGGTCTTCCACGCGAAGAGCTATATAGCTCAGCAAACATTAAGTGTATGTAAATACGAATTGAGTAAAAGTTTAGAACGACAGCGAAATGATACAGGACAGTGGCTACCGGATCCTTCGGGAAATCGAACCCGAGGTCTGTAGTGTCGAAACTCATAAAATCGGCGTACTTTAGCTGTATGTAACTATAAGTTGTGTAAAGCTTAGATCGTCACCATGTTATACATTACAGATGGAACGTGACCCTCCTGGAAATCGAACCAGGGTCTCTTGCGCTGGGAGCCATATAACCCTGTGTACTTTATGTGTATGCGAGTATGAATTGTATGATATTTAGCACAGCATCGAGGCTATTGCAAACATGAACTTAATGTAGCAACATGAGGTTTTTCCAGCAATCGAACCAGGAGGCTCCCACGCCGAAAGCTTGTGGGCTAACCACATAATTATTGGGCTTTAGATGCATATGACTATGGATTGTGTACAATTTAATACAGCACCGGGCGATACGAGACATAGGCCACTTAAACCTACCATGCATCGAACCCGAGTTTTCAGGTACCGAAAGCTCATGGCCAAACCATACAGTTTGACAGGCTTTAGATATATATTTAACTATAAGTTGTGTAAAACTTTAGAGCACCATCAATATGACACGATAAAGGGGCCTCTGACCCACTGGAAATCGAACCCGATGTCTTCAGCTCCGAAATCAGCACATTAAAAATATATCAGGAGGAATATATCTTCCTTCTTGGTGAAAGGTTGGATACAGTTTTCGAAAAAAAATGAATTTTTAAAAACTGAGTCCTATATGTCATTGCAATTATTTTATATTTTTAAATTAGAATGAAAAATAAACATAATGATTTACCACGGGGAAAAACAGCGATCGAGGTTTCTTCTCTGTGAGAAGGATACCAGTAATCACAGAAAAATACCTCGGTATTTTATATTTACAAATAATAATAATAATAATAATAATAATAATAATAATAATAATAATAATAATAATAATAATAATAATAATAATGATAATAATAATAATAATAATAATAATAATAATAATTATTATTATTATTATTATTATTATTATTATTATTATTATTATTATTATTATTATTATTATTATTATTATTATTATTATTATTATTATTATTATATGTATAACTATGCCGCGAGAATTCATGTTACACCAGTAGTGTGCTGCAAGTTGGAAAAGGGTGGGAAACGCTGGTCTACCGTGTATTCTAGTAAAAGTTTTTCTTTTCACTTCTCTGTATAAGTGAACCTTATATTCGTGTTTATCTGTTCTTAGTGTTCTGAGAAGGGTTTGTATGTACGTATGTAATTAAGGTGAGTTAATAATGATTTTATATTCTGAAAGATGTTTAATCTTCTTTTAGTATGCGAAAAGGCATCGAGTTCCCTGAAAAAGTCATGTTCTCCCCTAGAGCAACTTCCTGGCTGCACCAATGTTATAAAATTTATTCTTTGTATAGCAGTTGCTACTGTGTGCTTATCCTCTAGCTGAACATCTGAAGATATCCTCTCTTAACTTGGATAATAAGAAGTTATTCCGAATAGTACCGCAAATGTCCCAGTACCATAAATGCCGATAGTCTAAGTGCCCCAAATGAAGCAGTACCTCAAATGTCGATACCGTAAGTGTTGCGGTTTCGAGTTCACCAACGCGAGATGAGATGTTCATATTTGAAACATTGTTATGTACACCTTGTCTCAAAAAGGTTGAGCGCATTCTTTATTGGTGTTTTGAGGCAAAAATTTTCTAAGTCCAGCTTCGGGTATCTTCGGGAAAAAGTAAGCCAGGTTCGAACCTCCAAGCCAGCCTTTGCAATCGGGAAAAAGTTTGCAGATGTGTTTTTCTTCTTTTAAATATAATAAGACTTGTTACCAAGCGTTTAAAAAAGCAACATTGATTGAAATACTTAATGATACAATATTTCGAAACCTTGCACATGCTTGTTTGTCATTTAGCTCTCTATACGTAATGGAGCATTTAAATACGTTAAAGAATCTTTCCATATGTAAAAGAATGCTCAAAGTTAAGAAATAGAACATAATTATCGCCTGAGTACTAAAATAAAAGTCAAAGTAGAACAGAAACAGCGTTTGTCATGGATATGAATGTCATAATTATCTTGAGATCCGTTATACATCGCTAGAAGCTCAGCTCTAGAAGTCCTTGTGTTAGCTCATTGGTAAGCTGTCGGATTTCAAATCATAAGGTTGTGAGTTCGAATCCCATCTGGGCCAATACTTTTTTTTAAATTATATTTTCCGCAATGCATGAAAAATTATATAAAATAATTACATTAAAATACATAAGTTGTTTATATATAACATAATAATTGCAGAACATAGTAATTATTATGTTTAAAATATAACATCTGAGATAATTTTCACAGTAGGTCGTTATTATATATGAGAATGTTAAATACAAGTTAGGAAAATCGTTTAATAGCAATAAATAAGTTATGTAGTGTATTTATTTGTAGCTATTTGTCATACAGATTTAACTTCTCAATATTCTCATTACAGTATGTTATTTATATTCGTGAAATACAGTATATTCCTACGGATATAGAAAGTGTATAAACAGAGTATCCAAAGTCGTATCCTGCTTCAAGACACATAGCTTTTCCCGATCCCCTTAACGTCACGGGAAGAAACACAAATTCTCTTTAGAACGGAATGTCGTTACTTAGAGTCTCATTCGAATACGTTGAATATGCTTTTGTGTATTCATCTCTCTCTCTCTCTCTCTCTCTTTCTCTCTCTCTCTCTCTCTCTCTCTCTCTCTCTCTCTCTTTCGCTTGGTTTATGTGTGTGTGTGTGTTGCAGAATATCCCAAGTTGAATACAACATTTGCAAAGTATATGAGCATCATTGTCATCGAATACCAGAAATTGAAAGTCGTGTTTCTTCAGGTTAGGTTTGCGTGTTCATGTTAGCTCACTGGTAGAGTACGGACTTGCCACTGAAGAGGTCTTGAGTTCAATGCCTACAGCTAATTATCATTCTTTTGTTAGTAGGATTGCACAGAAATTGCACAAGGAGTGGTTTACTTCTAGAAATATTTTCAGAAGCGTTTAGGTAGCCCTGAAAAGGGCTGTTTTCGGGAGTTAAGGCGGGGTCATTAATATTGTGTCCAAGACCCTTCTGAATTTATTACACGCTCCATTCTTCTGGGCATGGAATCTATTACATGGGTGACAAATCTATCTCCTTCCCCTACCTCCAGCCATGCTTCGGAAACAAGATGCCACAGGTCATCCTGAGTTCTTGGTGGATCTGCCTCAGGCCAACTTTCCCTTAGAGTACGCTTCACTTCTGCTCACATATTTTCCATGAGATTGAGGTCTGCTCCACGAGGCGACCAGTCGATTAAATCAATCTCAGGGTGCCCTGCGAACCATTCCTGAACCACACGGGAATTATGTATTGGCGACTGGTATTGCTGGAACTGAATTACACCATCAGGCTGAAACAGATGGCACCATGATATTACTGATAATGTCTAAGTACTGAGCATTGTCCAGATGTCCTTCAATTCTATGAAGCTGTCCTGCTCCGCGACTGGAAATCCAACCCCAACATAAAATAGATACATGGCCACTGCGATTGCAAGCAGCCACATATCCATGGTCATATCGGGTGCCTCTCGGACGATACACAAAACGGCGTCCTTCTTTTGATGTTGTGAATATGGATTCATCTTAGAAACTACGTTTTCCCAATTGAGACCCACATTCGCCTGTGCAAACGCGAGACGGTAAATTTTGTGGTCGTCTGAGAGTTTTTCCTTCACGGCAGCAACACGGCCACGTAACCCAGCATGACGAAGCCTTCGCAGAGCTGTATGCTTACTACCAGGAAAGAGAGAAGCTTCCCTTATCTGTCTAGACGTCCTTAGTGGGTCTAACCGGGCTTCGTTTACTAATCTCGCATCTTGGGCTTCGGTTGACACATGCGGACGACCAGGAGATCGTAAATTACCAGTCTGACCTGTAGCACCATATTTCCGAATCCATTGCCTTCCTGTAGAGGCCGGGACACCTACTCGCCTGCTAGCTGCAGTTGCAGAATAACCTTCCAACTCCCATAAAGTAATTACTGCTGTACGTCTATCCATAGTTACCAATGTTCTGAGCTGTGAGAAGAAAGCAATAGGTAAAAGATAGTACATGACGTGTGATTGGTTACTTGCACGACACGCCTATTGTGGGGAACAGCGTTGCCAGATCTAGCATAATGATGCTAGATCTAGCATAATTTGCATGTCTCTAGCACCTAGCATCTTGCTTTTAGCATCCTGCCCAAATCTAGCACAATTTCAGCAAGTTATCAAAAAGCCGTAAAACCTGGAGAAGTTGGTCGTGGGAAGAAAAAGAACGGCAGAAATGTATCCTCTTCCATTGATTCATACACTCGGTAAACCATACAGGCAGTCTTATATTCCTAAGTAAGTTCGGAACGGCTTTGGGATTTTTTTTTTTTTGTGGCTCCACCCAGGGTTTTCTAATCCTTTAACTCCGAGGCATGGGCGGAGCTATGGGGGCCATTCTCCCCCCAACTTTTTGACAACTTCACCATCTTTACTTCTGACTTCATGATCATATTTATTCCTGAAATGACAGCTCCGAGACCGACCAAAAATCTGCCCCCTCCCCCAGCAGACGATTCCCAACTCCGCTTATGCTGCGAAGTAATTTTCTTTCAAAATATGTAAACAAAAACTTTGCATTCATTTATACGATATATACGCCATTGAGTTTGGCAACGACTGCAGTAATTTAGTTGAGTTAAAATTTTGGTGCGTGAAGTATTGAGTTCTATCCATGCATTCTTGCTCTCTGTGTATTTTAAGTTACGTTATCGTATCTCAACTTTGTTTTTTTTTTTTTAAACTCCTGAATTAGTAATTATGAGGATCTAGCATAATTTGACCGAATCTAGCATAAGTTCGATCAGGTTTTGGAATAATTCCGAGCTGTGAGTCTGGCAACGCTGGTGGCGAACGACTTGGTCAACGACTCGCGAAAGAAATCTGAAAATGGTGCGCCGTAATAATAATAATAAAAACAGTTTTTATAAAGGAATATTAATACATACGAAAAGCTGTTTAAAGAATGAATTGTTATACTGACTTTACACGTATAAAAACATATACCATATACCAAACAGATTGAGCGATATGATTATAGCTGTTTTGAGACGAACACTTTCGAAGTCCAACTTCGGGTGTCTTCGGAAAACAGTAAACTAAAGCTGCTGGTTCGAACCTCCAAAGCCAACCTTAGTAATCGGGAAAAGATGTACAGATATGTTTTTCCTTCTGTTAAATATAATAAGACATGTTGAAATGGTATTAAGTGTAGAAAAAAGTAACATTGATTGAAATACTTAATAATACAATATTTCGAGACTATGTATTCACACTCTCGTTTCGTCATTGTGATTTCCATACGGAAAAGAGCATTTACGTATGAGCTCAGTTATATTTCAGAAGCAGCTTTCGAAAAGCGGTCATATTAGCTCAGTGGTACACCACCGAGCGTTTAAATCGTGAGTTCGATACCCGTTCAGGTGAGATTCCTTTATGATATTCTACTTTCCTCAATGCATAAAAATTATGTAAAATAGTTACATTTCAATTCATCAGTTGTATATATATTTTCATTTCATCAGTTGTATATATGAGTTGAATATATATATTCATATCATCAGTTGTATATATCAGTTGAATATATATATTCATCACGACATAAGTAATTCTTATCTTTAAAATATAACATCTGAGGTATTCACAGAACGTCGGTGTGTTATGTGTGAATATTGAATACAAATTTAAAAAATCGTGTAATAGCAATAAATAAGTTATGTAATGCATTTATTTGCAGCTACTTTCATCGCAGATAACTTCTCAATATTTGCATTACAGCATTTAGGTAGAGCATATCGAAAATCGGATCGTGGTTCAAGACAAAAAACTAGCTAGCCCCAAACTGTCACGTAAGAAATTCACGAATCGCAAAAGTAAAGGGAAGAGATTGAGAGCGGTAATTCCTTAATCGCTCTCTCTCAACTCTCTCTTATCTGCATTTATACATATAAAAGTGTATGTATGTATGTTCCATCATAACTCATGTATGCCTAGAGCAGGGTTTCTCAACCTGGGAGTCGCGGCCCCTAGGGGATCGCAAAGATAGGCGGAAGAGACAAATATAGTTAGAATCTAATACCAGAAATTATTTTTAAATATTATTTTTAATTTTGTTCTGATAGGCATACTTTTATTTTTTATACACACTGTAAAGAACAATAAAAAATAAGTCTGCTGAACATTTTCAAAGGGTGTAGAATTCGTGTTACTATTCGGTTCAAAGTCTCTTGTCGTCGCGAATTCTGTCGAGAAATTTGAAGCTTAAAATATACAAAACGATAATCATGCCTGTTGTTCTGTATGGTTGCGAAACATGGTCGCTTACTCTGAGGGAAGAACATAGACTGAAAGTATTTGAGAACAAGATCCTTAGACGAATATTCGGACCCAAGAGGAACGGGAATGGGGAATGGCGGAAACTTCATAACGAGGAACTACATAATTTATACGGTTACCCAACATTGTTAGGGTCGTCAAGTCTAGGAGGCTTAGGTGGGCAGGTCAGGTAGCTAGAATGGAAGAAAGTAGAAACGCTTTGAAAGTCTTGACTGGAAGACCGAACGGAAAACGACCATTAGGAAGACCTAGAGGCAGATGGGAGGACAATATTAAGATGGATCTCGCTGAGATAAGAATACAAAGTAGAAACTGGATCCAATTGGCTAAGGATAGAAGTCAGTGGAGAGCTTTTGTGAACGCGGCATTGAACCTCCGGGTTCCATAGGCCATAGAGTTAGTTAATTAGTAGAGTTGTTTAAAAATGAATTTAAATCAAAGAGGTATGATATAAAACTAATGAGAACTGTATATAGAAATACTAGAAAAATACACATGAAACAAAACCTGCACATTGAAATACAATTAAAATTAAAACCTAATGAGATACCTAAGCATGGTGTAATTTCACTAGTGCAGCAATGCCCGGTTCAATCTTCATGACGAATATTATCAAGCCGTTTTCAACTGATAAGCGATTTCTTATCTTTGTTTTAATGTTTACCATAAAAAAAAACCACTTTCGCACAAGTATGATATAGCAAATGGAATTATTACTTTTAAAGCAGCAATCACCAGACCAGGATATTCTTCACTCCTCATCAGGCAGAACTTGTCCAAGTCTTCGTTACAGAAAACCAGTTGCAAAGACTTGTCGCATGATCATTCTATTATTTGGTCAAGAAGTTGTGGGCTTAGATCGGATACGTTAATGGCCTCTTCAATGAAGGAGTTTAACATCCATCTTGAACCAGCACCTTCGTCGTTGGGAATATAGATATTACAGTTACTGTATCCACTGTCAGTGCCGGGCGCCGAAAAGAGGGGCCACACATTTCGGAGGAAGTGTGTTACTCAAGTTAGGAAAGTGCATGTGCACATGTGTAAAATAGAAGGAAAAACGTAATAAAATGTGCTCAAAATTAAGGAAAGGTAGGGTTTATTTTGAAAATGTTATTGAGCTTCGTGCCAACCATGGTGGCGCTTCGTAGCTAGTCTGTCGACGTCACTCATATATACGGTGACATCGTACTATACTCTCGCCCCAGGCAATGATTTTCCATGGCACTGTTCACTATAAACAAAAAAAATGGATTCTACTATTATAGAAATAGGTATGTTAAAAATCCCACACAAGCTTATTATAAAACAAATTATAAAAGGGTCGCTGGCAAGAGCGTGTGATAAAAGGGGATCGTGATAGGAATTAGATTGAGAACCACTGGCCTAGAATAATTTTAACCACATTTCTTATAGCTTCAAAAAGAGTGCTGTCGGGTTACCTATGGTGAATGGGAGGGGGATACATATTAAAGATTGCTAGAAAATGATCGATATTAGATTCATAGTCTTCGGGGTCGCTTAGATAAATAGTGAGACTTTCAATTTCGCTTAACTCCGATTAAGCTCTCATTAGTAGGGATGGGCACGAACGACTTTTCTTTGAAACTCGACTCGACTCGAAACAGACATCTTTGAGGTCTACTCTTGGACTCGGCGCGAAAAATATCTTCCAACTCGACTCGGATTAGAGTCAAGTCGAACCAAAACGAGCCAAATCCTGTGTGTAGTCCTACCTAGACAATACATAGACAATAATTATTCTATCATCAATTATACTACTGTTACTACAAATAATAATAATAATAATAATAATAATAATAATAATAATAATAATAATAATAATATTATTATTATTATTATTATTATTATTATTATTATCATTATTATTATGACAACACCGTGTACAAACATGAACGATAGATGGTTAGTAAAGGAATACTAAAAGCTAGTTGACTGCCGACGTCGGTAGTCATGAAGTCTACAAGGCAAGGACATCGTTCATTACCCTAAGCTGTAAGCGTCGGTGGACTACAGAAGGTCAACTATTAACCTCTCGCCAGAAATTGGTGGCCCCGCAGCGACGATCCGTGATGGGCCAAGTTCCATATTGAAAACTTTACTACCAGCGGCAGAGACGCGATGAAACGCCAACGAACCACAAAATTACTCTCCCAAAATATGTTAAAATGCCTATATGTGTGATTTGTTTATATTTAGGTGAAACAAAAAAACACAAAACAAATACCCCGGGGTGGACGCGAACTATCAATATTACGATTACTAGGCACGTGTTCTTCTGACTTCCCCACGGAAACGATCATAAAAAGCTTGGTTGTTGAAGGATAAATCATTGACGTCTTAATTTAGCCAATCAGACAAACCCCTACATCTCGAATTCTAGGAGGTCATACCGTGAACCGTTTCAGATTTATTGCTTTCTGGTGGAGTACTATCCATGCGCAAAATTTGAGCATAATAGCCGACATGCATCTTCGGTGCCTCTTATCTTTAGTACAATTTTAACCAGAGATGGTGTGGGTCAATGAAAATTTGATCCACGACCCACCATGACCCACTATGACCCACCACCCAAATGACCCATTTGCCCACTCTGACCCATCAACCATCGTGATCCACTCTGACCCACCACCAACTATGAACCACTCTGAACCATTGCGACCAACTCCGACCCACCAAAACCCATCGACATCAACTCTGACCGATGACCCACGTCCTCCTCTCCATTGACTAGAGATTACACTTGTAATAAAACAAGACTGTGAAATTATCACTTATCGGAGTTTGAATTTCTACCGTCATTGGCTCAAGCACCTCTTTGTTACAATACTGGTGGGTCTGACCTTTACGATATATAATGGCAAAGTGTTTCTCATCTTCCGAATTAAAATGAATTTAAATTTACCATATGTAATTATTTCTTCGTTGCCTTACAGACACATTTCAGTAGAAAATAGGGTGAAATTTAAAAGTTTCGAATCAAGGAAAAGTAGACCAACGTAAAAAAAAAAAAAAGAGAGAGAGAGAAA
This sequence comes from Thermobia domestica, assembly GCF_964235325.1. Lineage (NCBI taxonomy): Eukaryota > Metazoa > Arthropoda > Insecta > Zygentoma > Lepismatidae > Thermobia > Thermobia domestica. The sequence continues at coordinate 54,367,436 of NC_137470.1, read as the reverse complement.
CTAATTTTCTATATAATTAAGCATGCCGTACTAATTGGAAATGCCCATGTAATTAAGTTTAGAATACAAATTTTATGGCCATTTTTCTCTAACTTTATGGCTTGATTGCCTTATGCTCGGAACGCTCCATATATTAAACACCAGCTTCAGCAATTATAAATAGAAAGCAGTGGGTATAAAATTCAAAAAGAACTTTAGTTTGCATTACTCAATTTTTTCTCAACTAATATCAATCGTTTTCGATTATTTTTACAAATCAACCCACTACCAATTTCCAATATATAGAAAATGCACCCCCGTCCCCCCGCTCATAAAAGACAATTTTAAAAAATGCCAGGGCATATTCTCTTTATTTTTAATAAAGAGTTATATGCTGAATTTCAGCTCTCAGTTGAACGGCTTGTGAGATACTAAATTTTTCGCAAAAATTCGGACTTCTACTCCCCCTAAGGATATGTATTATAATGAAAGTGACACGCGTATGACAACTTCCCAGTTGGGATTGGAGCCTGATTATATACCAAACGTCAATTCATTTGACTTTGCAATTTGACCGTGATGATTACGCAGACATAGTTACTTTCAATTTTTTATGATACATATCCTTATTTCATATGTTACAGATGATTCAAAAATATTTTTTCAAGCAGTTAGCTCCTCTAGAATCTCACAGGCTGCATCCCAAAATCCAACTCCTACTATCCTATGACAATCCAAAAGTGACTGAACTTTTTTTATTAGGAACAAATGACAAAAGAAAAATGGAGATCTTGAAAATAAAATGTAGAAAAGCTCGGTGCCCCCAATAACTCCATATTTCTCCGCCCCTTCATTCCGAACTTAAAAACAAAACTTAATTCGAATATGGTTAATTAGTGAATTTATTACAGTTAAATTCCACTCACTACATGCTACAGCTACAACTATGTAAGAAAAAATAACAACTGTGAAACATGTTCTGAATTACTATTACATTTCTTACGCTATTATTAAACATATTAGAATAGTAAAAGAGGATTGTTCGTGAAATAGTATATTTGCTCATGATTTTTAACTTTTTCATACGGAAAAAATTAAAATATTATTCAAGTTTTAAAATTTGCACTCTGCAAATATGTTGCCCTCTAGGCAATGGAACTAATGTGGACTAATGGGAAATGCTGCACTGTTAGCGGCGCTGAAAACTTATGATTCGATTCTAATATCGGTTGATTTCGATATCTTTATGTCGTTACGTAACCACCCTGGGTGCTAATGGGAGCTTAATTGGACTTGAATTGAAAGTAGAGGTATTCACCTAAGCGACCACGAAACTATGGATTCAATAATAATATCGACCCGTTTCTAGCATTTTTGATATGTATCCCGACAGTACTCTTTTTCAAGACTGTAAGAAATATAGTTAAAATTGCTCTAGATATATCAGAATTATGTTGAAACACACACATAAATCCACTTTTATATTCTGTATAAATAGAGAGAGAGTGAGCGAGCGAGCGAGCAAGAGAGGGCGACTCAAGGCATCACGACTTCCACATTGCAAAAGCATATATCAGGAATTGAATTGAAAATCTATGTAAAGACTTTCTGCTGTGGGATGCTTCATAAGGACAATTCCAGTCTGCTCACGTGACCTTTGGGGTTCATGAATTTTTTTGCGAGCGTTCCGACTTTGGATTCTCTGTTTATACCCTCTGTTTATGTATCGAATAACTTTTCAAGAACATAAATGACATTCTATATTATGAATGTTGAGAATTACTCTCTATATGACAAATAGCTGCAAATAAATACACTACATGATTTATTTATTGCTATTGAACGAGTTTCTTAACTTGTATTTACATCCTCATATATAATACCGACCTACTGTGAAAATTATCTCAGATGTTATATTTTAAACATAATAATTACTATGTTCTGCAATTGTTATGTTATATATAAACAACTTATGTATTTTAATATAATTATTTTATATAATTTTTCATGCATTGCGGAAAATATAATTTTAAAAAATGGTATTGACCCAGATGGGATTCGCACTCACAACCTTATGATTTGAAATCCGACAGCTTACCAATGAGCTAACACAAGGACTTCTAAAGCTAAGCTTCTAGCGATGTATAACGGATCTCAAGATAATTATGACATTCATATCCATGACAAACGCTGTTTCTGTTCTACTTTGACTTTTATTTTAGTACTCAGGCGATAATTATGTTCTATTTCTTAACTTTGAGCATTCTTTTACATATGGAAAGATTCTTTAACGTATTTAAATGCTCCATTACGTATAGAGAGCTAAATGACAAACAAGCATGTGCAAGGTTTCGAAATATTGTATCATTAAGTATTTCAATCAATGTTGCTTTTTTAAACACTTGGTAACAAGTCTTATTATATTTAAAAGAAGAAAAACACATCTGCAAACTTTTTCCCGATTGCAAAGGCTGGCTTGGAGGTTCGAACCTGGCTTACTTTTTCCCGAAGATACCCGAAGCTGGACTTAGAAAATTTTTGCCTCAAAACACCAATAAAGAATGCGCTCAACCTTTTTGAGACAAGGTGTACGTGAAGAAAATGCAAAAGTTGCACGTTGAACACAATTGAACAGAATGAACACGGTTGGCACTTGTACAGCTTATATATTCATACTCCTAGTACCGCTATATGCAATATGTAATTTAGGTATCTCCATGTTATTTTATATCAGATTGTATTCCTACATAGACTTTTTTTTGTTTCCTCTCTTCTATATTATTTTCAATTTTTGTTTTGAAGTGTTTAGTTATTGTTTTACTTAAGTAGTATGTTCTTTTTTGTGTGGGTCAATACTTTTCTTTTGTAATTGTTAATATTTTCTATTTATTGGTGCTTTTTTATATAATGTATGTACGTGGTTAAGTGCTCGGAGAATGCTGCAGAGCCTTAACTTCGTCACGTAAAAGAAGTCAAAAATAAATAAATAAATAAAATTTAGCAAGAGATTCTTGTTCCGACAATCATTTGAATTTAATAAAGTGATGAAATTCACATGTTGTTATTAGCGGCGTAAATCTGTCTTCAATATTGGGGAGGGGAGACCGGTAAGATCGTTCCCATACTTTTTAAGCGATGTTCAAAATGTTTATGAAGTTGAAAACCATTGCTGCGGAGCATCAGGGGAGCAGATTTGTCTTCAACATTAGGAGGCGGGCAGACTAAAGTCCTAACATTCAACAAGTGTTTTTAAAGAAAATGTCCATTATGCTGCATACCACTTTATTGCACTTCAGCTTAAGTATACATTTATTGTTTCTAACACACAACTTTCACTAATGATTTGCCCACAATTCTCACTACTACAACACATGATTACTACTTCATTAGAAATAAGAAGGAAAGTCAATGTATTAAAACGAAAAATGTGTACACGTACATCATATGATCATATATTTCCCATTGTCTTTCTCCAGTAATATTTTCACTAAAATAGGTCTATGTTCAAACACCCATACAACATCTTGAAAACGTTCCATATAGTTCCACATCATCACAAATGGATGTCCATGCTTTCTCCTATATATTGACAATAACTCTTCATGAATCTCAAGTGTTGGTATCGGATCTATCACTTTTCGTTCAAGAGATTCCATATTCCAAATGGTACAGGCAATGCAAATACTTATGTTATTCGGTTCCCACTATGCTATACTGTCTTGAATGCAATTCAGCGCTACCCGGTTCGATTACCTCCGGGAGCTCATGTGGTTCGGATTTTACGTCAGTCAGTACGTCCACGTCTCATATAGCTTCACTGCTGTACGGTGCGTTAAACTCAAAATCAACTGAATTCAACATTCTCAGTTCCACTGTACCCTCACAAGGCCAATTCAAAAGTTTTTCCAGTTCCGAGTTCGGCATTGGGGAATGCCTCACTGTTGGTGACGGTGTTGGCGGATATTCTTCTATTTCATGGTTCGTACTGTCTTCGTTTTCTTCCCTCAATACATCAAGTGATGGATAAAATCTGTTTCCAGTGGCGAAAAATGCGGCCACACCTCCGGCAAAGATAAATTTTCTTCCCCCGGTAAAGATTCGAATGGTTCCAATTTAGTCGGGGAAAGCTCTGTTTCCATTGGTGGAGGTTGCGTGTTTACACCAGGAGGTGTAAATTCCCTGACCCCGGTGAAGATGAAGTGTCTGCAAAACCAAGAATTAAAGTGTTATATCTCGTACTTAAATCCAAAGGTTTCAATGAGTCCACCATATTAAAGAAATTAATCAAACTCGGTCTATAAAACTTTTCCACAAACGGTGGACAAACACTGTGTGCCTCGGTGTGCCTGGGTTTCCTTGTGCTTCTCCCGTTTCCTCCCGCTTTCTTCATTCCACCATTCCATTCATTTCTCATCATCACAGTCTCCTTTAGCCTAACCGGCATAAACGTGGGGCGTAAAGCTGAACAATTTCATTTCATTTCATTTCCACAATAGTCCAGCAGCCAGTAACACTTCCGTATGCAAGTCATTGCAGGAAGGAAATTATTATTGAATTGGTTAATTGGATGCATATGAATGATAAATATCTTGGGTGGACACTCCTCAGCCTCCACGCTTTTTCAGAAATGACGTCATTCAATATGGCTCCCTCATAACTATGATATGGCTTAAATATGCAAATGGAACGTCCTAGAGACCTAAAATGAAGTAAATCTACCAGAATTTCCTCTCTGCCATGACTTGTTATCCATACACATATGTAGATTAGTACAGTGTGTCTGTAAAGTGATGGTGCACTTTTGAGAAAAGCTATCCAAGTTTACGTAGTGTGATGTGCAAATGTGTGCGCATACAGGTGATGACGCAACGCCACGAACTGCGGAGCAATGAAGCAGTCCACGTCAAAGCCAGTCGAGATGTGGAGGTTACAGAGGAAATTTCAATATGTTCTGTGGCTTGCAAAATTCGAATCCGTGACCAAAGTGCAACGTGAATATCGTGGCGTATGAAATGGCGTGGGATATGGTGGTGGCCCTTAGTAGCCCTTCGATTATTATGGTAGTTTCCATTAGGAGGCCAGCGTGATCTCCTCTTATATATTCATAACCTGCCAAAATCAGCCAATCAGAATGAATCGCATCTTAGGCCGTTCCATCTCCATAATCACCTTCTTTATTATTATTATTATTATTATTATTATTATTATTATTATTATTATTATTATTATTATTATTAGGTTAGCTTTTGTTACAGGATCTATCCAAGTGAGACCGGATCTAAAGAGCAATACTCGAGTGATGTAGATATAAGACATAACCAAAGTGGTCTAAGTTGTAGCAGCAGAAACTAATTTACCCGGAAATAAGAGTCTCGTCTCATATAGCCTCGCTGTTGAAAGGAACGTTAAACTCAAAGTCAACTACATAATAAAATTTTATTTGTATTAAACAGAACAATCATATATGTATAACAGAAACATTCTGTAAAACCTTCAAAGAAGTATTCAAATGCCCTTTCAAAAAAGGTTCGGTGTAAGGTTTTCCACCAAAAATGGGTTCTAGGAGCCAAAGTAGGCTATGTTTGTCATTATTAAATTTGATCAGTTGCTAGATTCGCTTATGAAATGTTGGTGTTACTTGTTCTTCCTGAAATAGATGCAAAGAAAAATGATTTTAGATCTTTTGACCTAAACTCCTGCATGTGGAAGTAAAATAATTAGCTATAAGCAAATCGTGAAACAGAAGCTGGTTCTTCAAACCACTCCCTGGTCTTGATGTTAGTTTAGTCAGTTTGTAATGACAATCTTATAACAACAGTACGTCAAACTTGTGTTGAATTCTTCAACATTTAAAATTCTTAACATATTTGAGATAATATCAAGAAATACATTCAAGATGTATATTTCAAGGTGAAGTATCCCTATCTATTCAAGAAACTTGTTTAAACTTACAAGGGCTAATATTTTTGCTAACTTTCAATATTTTGCACTTGATTACAGTTTATTTTATCGTTAATCATTGCTTAATTTATTACATAATTTCTTATAATGTTTGTAACATTATCTATGACATTTTCAGGCATAAATGTATTCATTTTTTTTTTTCATTTATTTATGTAACGGCATAAGACATTTCGGTCTATGTTCTCTCTTTTGTTTAGAACTAAAGGTGAGTATTTTATATCTAAAGATAAACAAAATATTTTAGTTATATTAAGCTCAAGAAATAAAAATGATGGAAAGAAATGAAGGAAATGTACTGACAACACACGAAATAACTCAAATCCATCTCTTTGATTTTAGTTGTTTATTGACTGCAATTGAAGAGGGTTCAATTTAGTTTTCAGACGTAAACTACTTATGGTTATTAATAGTAAAATCTAGAACGGTTTTATGCTTGTAATATTCTACTGAGTCTTCTTCGCTTGACAATAATAGATAAATAGGAGCATCGTAGAATGTCGAATCGCAGCTACTTCGTTTGTCCTACTTGATGAATGAAAAAAAATCACACACTAAACAAGGGGCGACGAAGATTCGACTTATAGTGTGGGTAAGAGTACTGTATGGGTACAATAATCTACGTAATAACATAGTAGAAGTAATGTACTATGTAAATATGTGGATAGTAGTCGTGCGTGTGCATAAACGTAGTTTCTCTTCATTTTATTAAGTTTTACGAGATTGCTATACTGTGTTGTGTGAACTGCAAACAGAAAGATAATACATTTATCGATTTAGTTAGAGATGTGGCCTATAAAACATTTAATTAAATCTCGAGGTGGTAGAAAGGTACGCATACCAATTTCATTCTCATAGTAAGAGACAAAATACAGTATCTCGCGAAAAACATGAATTTTCTTTTGTGATTGATAATGCTGCTTACAATAGAATAATAAAATCAAAGATAGAATCTGTTCCATGAACTCTAATCCATATCACAAAGCCATTACTGTCTCTTATTGTTTTTGCACCATACCGATAAAAGGTTGAAACCGAAAATATCTTATATTAACCAATTCTGGTTTGAACAGAGGCTACAGAATTAAATAACGGTATGAAGACGTGTATAACACCTATTTTAGAGACACTGAGACGATAACAAGAAACTGCTTCTTGATATTTTTACCGTGTTTGTGCTATAGCGATGAACCTTGACACCAGAAATAGTTAATTTTTGCCACTTCCGGTTTGACTAGAGAGTCAGTGGATGAGAAAATATATTCTTGGAAGGCGGAACCGTTTAAAAGATATTTCTATCTGTTAAGGTTTTTGTTCTATGGCAATAAAAGTTGATACCTGAAGTGACTAATTTGAACCACTTACACTTTGAATAGAAGGTTAACGAAGTAGATGGAATCTATACTTCGGACGCTGAATCGATTGCATCATGCAGCATGCTAATCACATTGCTCGTTTATCCTCTACGGAAATCAGTATTGAAATCAGAAGTAATCGTAAAATTGAATCACCTACATACTTCGTAGTTTTGTGGATGATCAAATATATTGTCTTGATACCCTGAAAAGTTTGCAAGAAATTGTTTGTCGCTATGTGTTACAGTTTTTGTCCTTTGCCGATAAACGTTGAAAGTGGAAATGATTAATTTGAACTACTTCCAGTTTGAATAGAGAATTAACACAGGGAATGAAACATGTCCTTGTGACTCTGTATCGAACGCACCAAACTCATCTGGATAGCACTTACCATTTTTGCTCTGATAGTTTGCTAGTGTAATGATTTCCAGTTAAACTGCTTATTGCCTTATGCAAGTACACATTAACCTTTAGATGCATTTTTGGGATCAACTTGAGCCCCAGGTATTCCTTTTTTTTATTTTGAGTGCATGCCTTTTTTTTTGAAAATCTTACTTGTTCTTTCTGACATCTTTCAGTAGAGTATTCTGTATTATTATTTTATATTTACTTAGTTATTTTGTTTATAATAACGATGTAGGAATGTAATTATTACTTGTATTACGTATTTTCATATAGGGTGTTAATTTTACCATGTCTTCAATTTTGTTCTTCTTTGGTGGAATTTTGTACAAGATGTCATATTTAAGTTGCGATAGTTACTACACCGTATTTTATAAGCACACGAAGAAGAAAAAGTGAAAGAAAAAGAGGAGGAAGAAGAAGAAGTCTAAGAAGAAGGCCTGATGATCATCTAATTGCTGGGAGATTCTTATTATGTCAGATAACTGATGTCTAGGGAATGCGTCTAATCTGATACGTTATTGTTAAGTATTCGAAATTGTCTGGTGAAAGATGATTGGCCTCGGAAGTGTAGAAATTTTGCACGAACTTATTTTAGAGGAAAACAGAAATAATATTGTACGCGAATATGGGTGACAACTTTGAAACCCTTGTACACAAAAGATAAAGTGTTCACCTATTGCATAAGTTTTGCAATGTATATCAAAGTTCGCCAAAATAGGAATTTATTATGAAAACTTGATAATCCTAACTATATATAAAACTACATGAGCTGACATAAATTATTGAGCACTTCCTGTAGGGCTACAATGATTAAATTTGGCATGACTATAGCTTTCCGGAACTAACCCACAGGAAAATTGTCAAAAGTGAATATGTTTAATTTTTAGAGGGTTTAAAGAGGGGATGAAGAATTTCCCCATGTTATTTAAATGAGACTTTTTCTGGACCTAATCTCATGTTTTAGGTACTTAGAAATGGAATAAAAACTTCAAATTCGGTATGCTTGTACGTTTTCGTTAGCTTTACCTAATTGAATCATCAGAAATGAAAATTTCTAAACGTGAAGTGGTTTTAGGGGGAACTGAAAAATCTTTCCAATGTTATTTATATGGGACGTCTTCTATACCCCAAAATGTTTAGGCACTTCCGGCAAGATTTGAATGATGAAATTTGGCATGATTGTAGCCTTCCAGGACTAACCGACAGAAAAATTGCCAAAAGTAAAAAATTCCAACTTTAGAGTGGTTTTATAGGGAACTGAAAAATCTTTCCCATGTTATTTGTATGGGACACCTTTTACACCCTCAAATTATTGAGCACTTCCTGCAGGGCTACAATGATTAAATTTGACATGATTATAGCATTTCGGGACAAACCCACAGTAAAATTGCCAAAAGTGAATATTTTTAATTTTTAGGGGGTAATAAAGAGGGGATGAAGAATTTCCCCATGTTATTTAAATGAGACTTTTTCCGGACCTATAATCTCATGTTTTAGGTACTTAGAAATGGAATAAAAACTTCAAATTCGGTATACTTGTACGTGTTTGTTAGCTTTACCTAAGTGAATCATCAGAAATGAAAATTTCTAACCGTAAAGTGGTTTCATGGGGAACTGAAAAATCTTTCAAATGTTATTTATATGGGACGTCTTCTATACCCCAAAACTTGATAATCTATATTATAAAATTGAAAGTGACTATGTTTGTGACTTTTACTCTCTTGAACCACCCGACAGATCTCGATCAAATTTTCAACGTAGATGCGGTTCTGGCCTGGAAGTGTTTCTAGCTACTTACTTTGACGGTACAGCTTAGGGGAGGGCGAGGAGGGGGGCTTAGAAAAAGTAAATTAACTTAATAGCTCTTGAACCATTCGACCGATCTTGATCAAATTTCCAATGTAAATGAGGTTCGGGACTGGGATGATTTTTTGTCATTTCACTTTGCCGGATCAACGTCGGGGAAGGGTTGGAGGGGGAGATATACAAAAATCAATAAATATAAAAATAAAAGTGACTATGTTCGAGAATTAATTATTTTTGAACCATCCGATCGATCTCAACCAAATTTTCAACGTACAAGAAGTTCAAATTGGGAAGATTTTTTATCATTTCATTTTGAGAGTATATCTTAGGGGAGGGAGAGGGTAGGAGGGGAAGTGTATGAAAATGAATAAAACTTAATAACTCTTTAACCACCCGACCGATCTCGATCAAACTTTCAACATAGGTAAGGTTCGGGCTGGCATGTTTCCTTTATTTCACTTTTACAGTACAACGAAGGGGAGGGGGAGGGGTATATGTCAACAAGTAAAAATAAAGGTGACTGTCTTTGTGACTTCATCTCGTTTAAACTACCCGACCGGTCTTAACCAAATTTTCAACATGGATGGGGTTCAGATATAAGATGGGTTTTATCATATCAATTTAACTGTAGAACTTAGGGGAAGGGGAGAGGAGGGGAGAAATCTATAAAAAAATAAATAAAACTTAATAACTCTTGAACCACTCAACCGATCTCGATCAAACTTTCAACATAGGTAAGGTTTGTGCTTGGAATGTTTCCTTCATTTCACTTTTACAGTGCAACGAAGAACAGAGGGAGGGGGAGATATATGTCAAAAAAGTAAAACATAGAAGTTACTGTCCTTGTGACTTCATCACGCTTAAACCACCCGACCGATCTTAACCAAATTTTCAACATAAATGAAGTTCGGATATGAGGTGGTTTTTATCATACCACTTTAACCGTTGAACTTAGGCTGGGAGAGGGAGGGGAGAAATCTATAAAAATTACTCTTTAACCACGCGACCGATCTCGATCAAACTTTCAACATAGATAATGTTTGGGCTTGGGATGTTTTCTTCGTTTCACTTTTACAGTGCAACGAAGGGGAGGGGGAAATATGTATAAAAGTAAAAATAAAAGTGACTGTCTTTGTGACTTCATCACGTTTAAACCACCCGACCGATCTTTGAAAAAAAATCAACATAGATGAGGTTCGGACCTGAGATGTTTTTTATCGTATCATTTTGACGGTAGAACTAAGGGGAGGGTAGAAATCTATAAAAATAGATAAAAGTTTCAACATAGATAAGGTTCGAGCTTGGGATGTTTTCGTTATTTCACTTACTGTGTAACCTAGGGAAAGGGGAGGGGGAGATATATGTAAAAAGAATAAAAATAAAAGTCTGTGATTTCATCACGCTTTAACCACAGGACCGATTTTAAGCATATTTTCAATAAGGATGAAGCTCGGACCTGGGTTGGTTATTTTTATATCACTTTGACGGTACACCTTATGGAAGGGTAAGGGAGGGGACAGATATATAAAAATAAATAAAACTAAATAACTCTTGAACCACCCAACCGAACTCGATCAAATTGTCAACGTAAATGACATTCGGTCTTGGGATAATGTTTATTATTTAACTTTGACGGTGCAATGTAGGGGAGGGGGACGAGGAAATATATGTAAAAAATAAAAATAAAAGTGGCTGTCTACGTGACTTCATTCTTGAATAACTTGACCGACCTCGATCAAATTTTCAACATAGCTGAGGTTCGGGCCTGGGATGCTACTAATCTATGCACTTTTACGATAGAACTTAGATGAGGAAGTAGGAGGGGGAGATATATATAAAAATTAATAAAACTTAATAACTCTTGAACCACCGAACCGATCTCGATCTAATTTTCAATGCAGATGAAGTTCGAACATAAGATGATTTCTGTCATGTCACTTTGACGATGTAACTTAAAGGAGGGGAAAGACATTTACAAATGATCGAAAATGGCCGATATTAGTGTCGATTCTATCATTTTTGAGGTCGCTGAGAGGAACATTCAATCGTTTTTGAGGTCGCTGAGAGGAACAGTGATGCTTCTGATGCCGTGGCTCGCAACATGGTGGAGAGAGGATATATAAAATAATCGAAATGACCAATATGAAGGAGCGCTTTAGTAATAGTAAAAAGTGACTGACTAACGAAACATATCACTATTTTTGTTCTTAATTTAACAAAGCGATGCGGGTAATTGATGCTAGTAAAGTTATATTTCTTGAAAGCGTAAGTGAGATTTAATGTTTATGAAATTTATGTACAGCACTCACTTGTTGTTAATACAAAGATGGAGCCCTTGTCCGGGTGTACCTAAATGGAAATAATTTAGAAAATATAACTTGAAAATATTAATTACTGTCCTAGCAGTACGTTTCAAGAAAGAATTGCAGAACAACTTTCGAAGAAACCAGAAAAAAGTCAAGGGGTTAAAATGACCCCTAAATGTAATAATGTAGAAAAAGTCCGAAATGAATCTAATGGATAAGGGTACAGGAATAACAAAATCTTTGTCCCATTTCTTAAAAGGTAGACCAAACCAAATTTATAGAATTTGAAATTTGATAATATAGTGCGTAAGCTAAAATCAAAATACTCAAACATATGGCGATATAACTAATGAAATATCTAATACCTTCATTTTATCCGTAATATATTAATAGATTGTGTGAAGTAAATCAATTTGAGTTGGAAATATTAGAAAAGTAATTAATAGTGGACATTCTTAAGAAAATTGAGCATGGCAACAAAATGTTTTATACAATATTTATTGGCAATTTTCTATTTTTAGACTTAGTTACTTTTGTATCAATAATAATAATAATAATAATAATAATAATAATAATAATAATAATAATAATAATAATAAAGTAGTACCGATGTTACGATCAACAGAGAACATAGGGACGTTGCGAAAAAAAAGAAAAAACTACATTGGTGAATCCCAGAACAAATCAACCAGGAACATGCAGGTAGGGAAACGACATTTTAGTGAAAGAAATTACTATATTTGAACTCAGAAAAAGGAATGCAAGGCCACATAGTAAATACAAAACGCTACAAAAAAACAACTCATCCTAAAACATTGCAATTCAAGATGGCAAGTGCAGAATATGTCATACATACCAAGAAACAATATAGTGAATGCTCAATAATAACACAAAGCGGAAACAAGGAAAGGCACCATAAAGTGCCAAAAATAATACATCAATAGATAGCAATAATATACGAAGTGATGTCAGAAGAACTACCGCATTATAAACGCTAACGGAAGCCATATTAGAAACAGAAAATCGAAAACTTTACAGGAACAGAACAATACCAACTGATAAAGAAGCACATCGCACTGAGAAAAATCCGTTCTCTGGACAGCGGTATATTGTACAAATATACGATATCTTCCTGCTTACTACAGAAATCAGTACGAAGCATCCTTTATCCGTATGCTACATAGTCACTACCCTTAGGTGTTACATCATGCCGTTGCAGGATGTCTGACACCTAACAGTTTTCCGTATATCACATGCGTATACTTATGTTACATACCTCACCTATATGTTATGTACGTCCATTTGTATGTGATATCCTGACCGCCTATATTGTTTCATACGGAAAGTATGTATAGATGGAACACTTATACGGAAAGTATTATAAAACATGCGTTTTCAGTTATACGTCAGTGATCAACTCATTGCCTTTTAAATTATTTCTTATTGTTATCCATCAGGCAGACTTAGTTTCTTTATTATTTGTTCTTAATGTGTTTTTACTTACATCTTAAGCTCGAAAGGGCAGAAGCAAATAAACCCACAAACTAGAATTTTATACTTGATCGTTGCAGGGGTGTATACCTACTTTTCGGCCACTTTGTATAAAAGAACATTGAAATACTAAAAATGGGAAAATAATGCCAGTAAGAATATACCTGAATTGTTCAGAAGACGTTGAAAATTGCACTTGAAGCAATTGAAATTGAAGAAAGATTCATTAAAAAATTCAGAGGTACATGATATGTGGGCGCATGCTGAATTATAATAAATTCCTTAAAAACCTCAGAGTTAAGGAAAAACAGAGAAAAAAAGTAATATACTTGGGTGACCCGTTTACAATATATGTACTGTATTATACAGACTGTCCCATAATTCGTGTGTAAACTTTAATTTCATAGTACTCAGAACTGGTAAAAGCTAGAACTGTGAAATTTGCAGGCAATTTAGAGGAAGGTCAGAAGATTTGTTTGATAGCAAAACGAGATCGCGGGTGTTATTGTTTGCGGAGTTACAGGGTCAAAGGTCAAAATGCGATTTTTTCCTTATGGGATTTCAATGTTAAATAGTAGTCTCACATGTCATTTTTTTGAATATCCATCTCCGGTAGCAAAAATTGGTATATCGACATAAATTCTGATCCAAAACAATGTGATAACGAGAAATGTGGGCAATCATAACCCGGTGACCTCTAACAGGTCATCTGTGACCCTTGAAGAAAAAGCTCCCTTTTCAACAGCTTATTGTACACAACTAATTCAGTTGAAGATAATGTTAAAAAAGCATATGCACAAAGGATCTACCGAACATCCTTTTTAGCAAAACGAAGAGGTCAGCAATATCATCAGAGGTCAAAGGTCACGTAGTTCAAATGTCATATTTGATGTGTTAACAAACAAGAAACTGTAACATTGGAAATAATGCTTTGAAGTGCCATAGAACACATGCATAAAGATTCTTCCAACGAGTGTGTATGGGCATAGGGAAAAGGTCAACAATGTCATAAAAGGTCAAAGGTCACGCAGTTAAAATGTCATGTTTTTAAGTGTTAAAAAGTATGAAACTGCGATGTTGGAAATAAGGATTTGAGCTGCCACTGGACATGCAGAAAGGATCTTCCAATTGGTGTGTGTGTGTGGTCAACAATATCGTAAGGGGTCAAAGGTCACCCAGGTAAAATTTCATGTTTGATGTGTTAGTAAGTATGAAACTGAGACTTTTTAAAATGATTTGAGCTACTACAGAACACATGCATAAATTTCTTTCCAATTGGTGTGTATCTGAATAGGAAAAATGTCAACAAGGTCATAAAAGGTCAAAGGTCACGCAGCTAAAACTTCATGTTTGATATGTTAGCAAGTATAAAACTGTGACGTTTTAATTACGGATTTGAGCTTGCATAGAGCACATGCAGAAAGGTCCTTCCAAGGGGTGCACATGACCACAATGAAAAGGTCAATATTGCCATAAGGTGAAAAAGCCTAATTTTGTAATTCAGATCCTGCAGGCAACGGTAGGTATCTTTCTGTGATGTTTAAAACAATGAATTGAACATAGTATGAGTCGCACCTTTTGTTAATTATTCAGCTTTGCAAAACTACATTCAAAATGTTTTTTTTCTTCTTCTATCTTATTGAAACATATTAATAGTACTTCGCAATTTACTGCACGTGATCTCCGTGATGTGCTAAACTTAAGTCCACTCTATGTATAAGAGTCTTTGTGAAGATTTTTTCAAGAGTGTCTGGAGTTATCTGTTCAACGGCACGCTGTATCGATCGTCGAAGTTTAAGTGTTATTGAAGGAGTTTCATAAACTTGTTGCTTAAGAAAGCCCCATAGAAAGAAGTCGCATGGGGTTAGATCAGGACTTCTAGCTGGCCACTCAACATCAGAAACTATACTTATTAAACGGTTTCCAAACCTTCCTCTTAAAATTTGTAATGTTGCCCTAGTACGATGTGCTGGAGCACCATCCTGTTCAAACCACATATCATTGTGTGGATCAAGATTTAAGCGACCAAGTTCAGGGAAAAGAAATTGTCGCAAAATATTTTGGTATATAAGTTGATTAACGTTTCCTTCCAAGAAAAACGGCCCTATTACACCAGTTGCTGTTAGTTCCATCCACACCATAATACCCCTTTGATCTGCACAGCGTTCAATTCATTCCGCCGGTGGACTGGGTCCCAAGAATCGTTCACGTGACGAAAACATCGTTCCATTAAAAAAAGCTTCATCTGACATTATAAGTTGAAATAAAAACATGGGATTTTCATTTAATCTGTCTATCAACCAGTTACAGAATAAAATTCTGGCACCGAAATCATCATCATATTATTTATATACAATCTTCATACTGTACGTCTTACGCGTTAACCTCAAGCACACGCAATATCCTACTCAGTGAACTTTTTTTAACGCTGAGTGCAACGCTTCGGCGACGGGTTGATTTACTTGTTGAACTAAGCACAGAACGAACCACTTTACGTTTAGTATTCTCGGTAGAGATCCTTACAGGTGGTCCTGCATTTCGTTGTCGCTGAGAAGGATGTTCCTTGCTAAAACAGTTGTTCCGGAACTGTTTGTAAAGATGAAGAATTTGGGTATTGCTTATTTTCACACCCCGCCGTGCAAACGCCTTTCTCCGCCTTTTTGTAACCTACTTCCTACTAAGAACTGTAGGCAAATCGGCACGTTGTTCCTTTGTTAGAGTATAAAGTGTGACTTACACAATTACACACGCACACACCCACATACTTCCAAACGCGTAGGTCTATGAGTATAGGGAAAATAAGAAATGCAACAGTTTTTATTTTCTTACACACTCAGAAGACACACAAGATTCACAACACACTCACAAAACACACATTCATTTAATTCACATTTCACAAACTCATTTAATTCTAAGCTCAACTCCACACTCCACTGCCTCACTGTCTCTGTCCGACCAGATTATCATTCGACTAAGACCAAACCATCTTTGTGAACGTAACAGACTAATAATTTGACGTGAGTCCAAAACATAAACAGATCGCGTTTATGCTTCATTCACGAAAGGGTATAAATAAACGATAAGAGTGCGTCTCTTCCTATATATGGGGAAGCAATTTATTTCCAGTGGAATTATTTTTATTTTTTCTTCTCAATTTCCTAGGTAAGCATCTAGGCAATATTAAAGCTTCCATATTTATTTTCATGAGAATACGGGACATCTTTTTCTCCCCTCAAATTTCACAACACAATGCATTGCTTGGAAACAGTTTATTTTCAATGCATTATCCTATTTGATATGGATTCAAAGAAATAACGAACAATCTGTAGTACAGTCTGTTCTCAGGATTTTTTTTTTTTTTTTTGGAGAACTCCTGAGTGATTTGCATTTAAATGTGATATTTTCATTGGAAAATGCTACTCAAATAATATGTTTTTTAGAATCTATTAGACGAAATAATATCGTGCACCCACTATGATCTAGAATGTCCTGCACACAATAGTGCGCATTCTATAATGACTCTAAAATTAAGTATTTTGTTATTTAAAAGAAAAGATTTCCGAGAGCCCAAATAAACATTCTTAATTTTATATACCATACCAACCAAATTAGTTCTAAAACATTGCCGTCTCATACTTGCCAATATACGAACTATAAACTTCTTATTTCCTGACCTTTGACCTTTTATGACATTGTTGACCATTAATTTTGTATGTATTCCATGACCACCGTTTTGCATGTATTCTATGGCAGGTCAAATCACTTTTCAAACATCACACTTTCATATCTGCTAACACTTAAAAACATGACATTTTAACTGCGTGACCTTTGACCTTTTATGACATTGTTGACCTTTTTCCTATGCCCATACACACCAATTGGAAAGACCTTTATGCATATTTTCGATGGCAGCTCAAATCCTTATTTAAAACATTACAGTTTCATACTTGCTAATACATCAAACATGAAATTTTAACTGCGTGACCTTTGATCTTGAAGGACATTCTTGATCTTTTTCCTGTGCCCATACAAATCCGTTGGAAGGACCTTTCTGTATGTATTCTATGGCACGTCAAATCATTTTTCAAACGTCGCCGTTCCATATTTTATAACACATCAAATGTGATATTTTAACTACGTGACCTTTGAACTTTTATGACATTGTTGACCTTTTTGCTATGCCCATACACACCAATTCGAAGCACCTTTATGCATGTGTTCCATGGTAGCTCAAATCATTTTTCAAACGTCACAGTTTAATAGTTGCTAACACATCAAACATGAAATTTTAAAAGCGTGACCTTTGACCTTTTATGACATTGTTGACCTTTTCCCTATGCCCATACACACTCGTTGGAAGGATCTTAATGTATGTGTTCTATGGTACTTCAAAGCATTATTTCCAATGTTACAGTTTCTTGTTTGTTAACACATCAAATATGACATTTGAACTACGTGACCTTTGACCTCTGATGATATTGCTGACCTCTTCGTTTTGCTAAAAAGGATGTTCGGTAGATCCTTTGTGCATATGCTTTTTTAACATTATCTTCAACTGAATTAGTTGTGTACAATAAGCTGTTGAAAAGGGAGCTTTTTCTTCAAGGGTCACAGATGACCTGTTAGAGGTCACCGGGTTATGATTGCCCACATTTCTCGTTATCACATTGTTTTGGATCAGAATTTATGTCGATATACCAATTTTTGCTACCGGAGATGGATATTCAAAAAAATGACATGTGAGACTACTATTTAGCATTGAAATCCCATAAGGAAAAAATCGCATTTTGACCTTTGACCCTGTAACTCCGCAAACAATAACACCTGCGATCTCGTTTTGCAATAAAACAAATCTTCTGACCTTCCTCTAAATTGCCTGCAAATTTCACAGTTCTAGCTTTTACCAGTTCTGAGTACTATGAAATTAAAGTTTACACACGAATTATGGGACAGTATGTATATCTGCTTAGATAAGAAGTCGAGAAAATACATAATAATAATAATAATAATAATAATAATAATATTATGCTGGAGGTGAAAACTCCGAGAAAGGTCAGGTACACTATGTTATACAACAAAAACCGTAACAGCCTAGGATGAATCATCGGCTATTTCGTGTTTAGCTATTAAGGAAGAATTAGCTGTCTCGAGGTTATATGGTTAACGTATGCGCCTTTTGTGCAGGAGGCCCGGGTTCGATTCCTGAATATAACCCATGTTATTTGGCTGTAGGTTCAGTTCTCATATAGCCTCGGTGCTGAAGTTGACACTGAAATTCAACGAACAAAGACCTTACCGGAGAACTTGATTTCGATTCTTACTTTATAAACGTATTTGGTGGAGATCTCAACCAGGTCTATGTTTTATAAATACATTAGTTTTCATAGCAGGTATGTGCTTGTTCTTACTATGCAATCCAGTATTCCTTTTATGGACTTTGTAAGTCCCGCCATGCGAATACGGGAAGAGTACCTGCAATACCTATTCCACTTCTCTTACCCTTTAAAATGATTGTTTATTATTCCAGCGTAAATAGAATCGTACTCTGTGTCTGAAGTTCATTCAATAAAGTAAAAAAATACCACTCTTATGAATAAGTGAATACGAACAAAGAAATACACTTACTGAGAAGCCTGAATCACCACAAATTCTACGCTTCTTAAAGGCGGGAGGAAAATCTTTGATCAGATCCGAATTCAAGTAAAGAGACAGTAAAATGAAATGAAAACGTGAAGAAATGTGAATACGTGTGTATAGTCACGAACATTAATAAATGGAGGTTGGATCCATAAAAAATAATGGCTTCAGCCTCCATATATTAATGTTCGTGACTGTACATTTTCTGATGGGATTGATATAATCGTTGGAAAAGCCTCACTTAGAGTAACAGGTAGAGAGATTCGAACCAAAGGTATGGAGATTCCTCAGAAATATTACAAAACCTTTATTATCACAGGTGACCGTCGTCCCTTGTATGCTAGAAAAGCTTCCAAACTTTATGGAAGCAATCGTATTTGGTTGATACGAGTATGGCTTTCGTTTCCATAGCCGAGGTTATAAGAAACGTTGAGCTGTATCTTTTAAAATAACATCCGAACCACCCTAATGCATTCAAATTTCAAGCCCAGGAATCGAATCCGAAATTTTGTCCATCAAAATGTATCCAAGGGTGAAACTAAATTATAGATATTTTTTAACCTTCACTACTGTAAAGAAAATAGACAAAAGTTTATCTCCAAGAACGTGACCAAGTAGCGACTTTAGAGAATTTCAAGCTCAAACTTATTATTTAAAATGTGGCCCTCATTAAATAATTTCTAATAATTTATATCATGCATTGTTTTTTCAAAATATTGTTCCTTACACAAATGAACCTACATTACCAAAAATATGAATAAATAAATACATACATACACAAATTAATAAATTGAACATTGAAAATTGATTTATAATTGAATGACAAAACACCAAATGAAATTTTAAAAAATAGTAACACGCTTTCCATTTTTGGGGAATTTCGTGTTATCATCACATGCATTTAAGTTTGCCCTAAGAGTAAGTGCATCCATGCATTTACAAACTAATATAACCCATCTTAGTGGATTTTCTAAAATTGAAACCATGCTATTCATAAGAATGGGAAAACTTTCTGCTCTCGTCTGTCTGTAGAAATGCAGTTGATGGAAAACACTGGAAACAAACAAGTGGTCTTCTGAAATTGATTTAGCATCCCACGAATAGGATCATTTTCTCCCTTATATGTATCTCTATGAATATTATTACTACTTCCGAATTCGATAACAAGAAACTTTCAAAAATAGCAAGAAATGTTTATGTATATACCTATTAGTCTATTTATCTATCTATGGGGTGGATCGTTTATCTTCATATGCAAATGTAGCCTTTAAACTAATGAACAAAAAACAATCAAATGTTGTACTATGCAAATATCTAAAGAATGACAGTTTTGTTGCCATACTCCGTAACGCAACAAAGTTAACAGTGATGCCAACCTAACATAATGTTATATATTTTTTAAAAGCGCTGAGTCTGTTTATTACATATTTTAAATCTACATTTAAAGAAAAACACATAATACCACACTTCTTATGCAGTGTTGCAATCTAAGGAGGCTACACTATCAGTCTTAGGAAGTAACGTAACGCAAGTAACGTGTTACTTTTTGAGTAACGTTTCCTAGTAACGCGTTACATTTTTTCCAAAGTAACTGTAAAGGTAACGCGTTACAAATTTTTAAGTAACGTACCTAGTTTGCGCTACTTTTTCTTGTTAGATTTTCGCGTTATTTTTTCTCGTTTCCTCCTTATGACCTCTAGCAATGAAATTAGCATGTAAAACCTGTTATCACTTTTCATCTTAATGCAAGGCGGAACGGGAAATCTCGATGTGCATTTTCCCGTTTCGCCTTACGAACTTTATGTTGGTAGGGTTGCAAATACATTCATAGATACAATTTGATTTGTTTATTTACATAACAAAATATAGTGCCACTTGCTACTTTTGGAAGATGAGGACAGCCTCAGGGAAATCACGGGTACTGATTGCAAGCATCTCGAAGATTTTGTTTTAGATTTTGACAGCTCCAAATCAACACATTCAGTGAGTGAACTACGAGTGCAATGGTACTGGCAGTCTATTTTACTTTGAATGGTGTTGTTTTTATAAAGATGGAGAACGAAAATATTTTATCGTTCGAACATTTGAAAGAATACTTTTTCTTAAAAGCAGAAGATGATGGTGAACAGCAGTGGCGTATTTAGGGGTCGGGCTTCCCGGATTAAGCCCCCCGAAACCTTACTTACTATAGTAAAGTATATAAAATATCTTGCATAATTTTCACATCTTCAGGCAAAGCCCCACCGAAACAAAATCGTAAGTACGCCACTGCTGAACAGAATTTAAAAGTAAAGTGGTGCCCCGGCGGGAAATATTTATCAACAATTAGGGTGCCATAATAAACGACATTCAGTAAGGGTTTAATATGAATAAACGGTGTTCACACACACACACACACACACACACACACACACAAACTAACTAACTAACTAACTCTATGGCCTATGGAATGCGGAGGTTCAATGCCGCCTTCACAAAAGCTCTCCACTGACTTCTATCCTTAGCTAACTGCATCCAGTTTCTACTTTGTATTCCAATCTCTGCAAGATCCATCTTAATATTGTCATCCCATCTGCGCCTAGGTCTCCCTAATGGTCGTTTTCCGATTGGTCTTCCTGTCAAGACTTTGAAAGCGTTTCTACTTTCTTCCATTCTAGCTACATGACCCGCCCACCTAAGCCTCCTAGACTTGACGACCCTAACAATGTTGGGTAAACCATATAAATTATGTAGTTCCTCGTTATGAAGTTTCCGCCATTCCCCATTCTCATTCCTCTTGGGTCCGAATATTCGTCTCAGGATCTTGTTCTCAAATACTTTCAGTCTATGTTCTTCCCTTAGAGTAAGCGACCATGTTTCGCAGCCATACAGAACGACAGGCATGATTATCGTTTTGTATATTTTAAGCTTCAAATTCCTCGACAGAATTCGCGACGACAAGAGATTTTGAACCGAATAGTAACACGAATTCCCTGCTTTTAGTCGACATTTAATTTCTTCGCGAATATGATTTTCCTCTGTTAATATTGATCCTAGATATTTGAAATTATCCACTTTATCAAAACTATTATTTAATATTTTAACGCATCTGTAATTTGATGTATTCCGGTCCCGACGCACTTCCGTGTGTTTAGTTTTCTCTGCATTTACTTCTAAGCCCATGTCCCTGCAAGCGTTTAATAAGATCTCTGCATTTCTTGCTATTGTTCTCCTATCATCCCCTATTAAATTTACATCATCAGCATATGACATAACGTGGTGAATACCGTTCAACTCTTGGCCCTGGTTGCTATCTTCGATTTTCCTTATAGCGTATGCCAAAACGAATTTAAATAATAATGGCGATTCAGCCCATTTTTGACGTGAAAGCTCGTGGACAAAAATTTTCCTACCCGGACTTTACTTTGGGATTCATTTAAACATACCTTAATTAATATAATTAGCTTTCTCGGTATTCCAAGTTCTGTAAGAACGTTGTATAATGTTCCTCTCCTAACCGAGTCGTACGCCTTTCTAAAATCAATAAATAGTTGATGTACCGGGATATTCTATTCCCACTTTTTTTTCGAGTATTTGGCGAATGGTAAATATTTGGTCGATAGTTGATCTATTTCGTCTAAATCCGCACTGATAATCTCCATTAATTTCATCTGCGTATGGGGTCAGTCTTGCTAATAGAATATTTGAAAGGATTTATTAGGATGGTGACCGAAGAGAAATGCCTCGATAATTATTGCAGTCAGTGTTGTCGCCTTTCTTGTGAATTGGAACAATGATTGATTCTTTCCACTCTTGTGACAATTTTTCCTTGTTCCAGATAAGGAGAATGAGTTTGTGTATCTTGTTCCACAATTTGTCGCCTCTAGCTAAAATTAACTCAGCCGGAATTTCATCTACACCCGGAGATTTGTGTTTCTTTAATTTATTTATAGCGGTTTCTACTTATATTCGGTTGGGTTCTGGAATATACAGTTCTGCGGTGTGTATCTCCTTTTCTCCACGCACACTAGTTTTTGTTTGCGTGTTAAGCAAATCGTCAAAGAAATCTTTCTATCTATTTAAGATGCTATCCGTGTCAGTGAAAACTGTACCGTCAGATTTCTTTAATATATAAGCACGAAGTAGATAGCCCTTTTAAAATTCATTGATTCCCTTATATATGTCGTGGATGTTTTTATTTTTACTATTATCTTCAAGTTCCTTAATTTTAGCTTTCAGAAAATCGCGTTTCTTTGTTCTAAAAGTTTTGGAAGTTTCCCGCCTGATATCTGCGAAATTTTGTGTAGTTATTTCATTCGGATTTTGTAGCCAGCGTAATTTTACCTGTTAACTCTTCTCTGCTAGTTTTATGCATTCCTGGTCGAACCGTGGTTTGTTCCTACGTATTTCCGCGTGTCTCAATTTTTCTTTTGCTGAAATTTTAATGCTATCTCTAATTTCAATCCAGGTATCCTCAACACTACTGCACTCCGAATCTTCTAGGCCGAAAATCTATTCGAAACTTCAATCTGGTATTTCTCTCTTACCTGGCTCTCTTCTAATTTCTTTAAATTGAATGTCTCCGTTTTCGGACAATGAATATTACCTTTATTCAAGGATAATGTCTCTCATATTATCGCTGTTACCAGGTAGTGGTCAGTGTCACAATCAGCCCCTCTAAACGACCGGACATCAATTATGCTAGATTGCCGTCTTCTATCTACTAAAACGTGATCAATTTGATTGTGTGTTTTCCCGTCTGGTGATGTCCAAGTGTATTTATGAACGTCGCGATGTGGGAATTTTGTACTCTTCACGATTAGGTTTTTGGATGTTGCAAAGTTCACGAGTCTAACACCGTTGTCATTACTTTCCTTTTGTAGACTTTCGTTCCCTATAATCGGTTTGAAAATATCCTCTCGTCGTATCTTCGCATTGAAATCCCCTAATAGAATTTTCATATGGTATCGCGGGAGTTGGTCAAATATCCGTTCCACTTCTTCGTAAAAACTGTCTTTTATATCGTCATCCTTATCTTCAGTTGAGGCATGTACATTTAAAACAATATTACCATACCACCGTCCCTTAAGAGTAATAAAAGAAAGTCTGTCAGTAACAAATTCAACCCGTTTGATTGCTGGTAATATACGTTTATAAACGAAAAACCCTGTTCCTAACTGGTGATATATATAGGCTGAGTCAAAATAAGTGTTACAACCCAAAATCTCGCGAACTATACATCAAATAGGAAAAGTATTAAGAGCCAATGTACAATACAAAGGGGCCTAAAAATGAGTCAAACACGAGGTTTACATGTCCTACATTTTGGGGGGAAGGGGTTATATGTAAAATTCTCAAATTGAAACATAGGTCGAGTGACACCTCGTTCGAAAGTGCTTGGAAAAGTGAACAATTTTTGTAGGAAACAATTTTTGATATGGGGCACCGTTTTCTAGATGGACCCTAAAAAATGGTCCTGTATCAGATAAAATGTCCAGTACTTATAAATCAGAAACGGCTGAGTACAAAACGGTGAAATAAAAAATGAAAAAGGAAAAAGCCATAGTCAACGTGGAATGATGTAGTCGCGGTGTCCCCAGGGCCCCCATCATGGGGCCCCGGGAAAAAACTTGAAAATGTCAAATGGGAATATAGGTCGATTGATACCGTGTTTGATACATCGTCGAAAACCAGAGAGCTTAGTACAAAATTTGTTTTGATTTTGGGGAAGAATGTTTCAAAATGTCCCCTGAAAATGGTTCCCCATTCAGACACAAAGCGCAGTGTTTAAACTGTTAGAAGCCAATATCCATCGAACTATCCATCAAATAAGAAATATGTTAAGTGTCAATTTACAATGCAGACAGGCCTGAAAATCGGTCAAACACGATATCCTAATTCTGTACTAAAGTGTTATTTCATGATCTATCAAAGAAGGTATAACTCGCCCTATGTTGTTGTTTGAAAATTCCATGTACACCCCTCCCTCTAAAATGGGGTGCGGGGGAACCTCGTGTTTAACCGATATTTTAGGCTGTCTGTATTGTACATTGACTCTTAACACTTTTCTTATTTGATGCATAGTTCGCGGGATATTGGCGTGTAACACTCAATTTGAACACTGCGCTTTGTCTCTGAATGTGGAACCATTTTCGGTGGCCATTTTGAAACAGGCTTGCCGGAAATCAAAACAAATTTTGTACTAAGCTGTTTGGCTTTTCACGATCTATCAAATAAAGTATCACTCGACCTATATTCCCATTTGAAATTTTCAGGTTGGTCCCGGGGCCCCATGATAGTGGCCGTGAGGACACCGCAACAATACCATTCCAAGTTGCCTATGACGTTTTCCTTTTTAATTACTGTATCACCGTTTTGTACTCAGCCGTTTCTGATTTATAAGTACTGGAAACTTTATCTGATACAGGACTATTTCGGGGGGTATCTTGAAAACGGTGTCCCATATCAAAAATTGTTTGCTACGAAAATTATTAAATTTTCCAAGCTCTTTCGAACGAGATATCATTCGACCTATGTTCCTATTTAAAAATTTCATGAAAACCCTCTACTCCCAAAATAGAGGGCGCGGGGAACCTCTTGTTTGACTCATTTTTAGGTCCCTTTGTATTGTACATTATTGTACATTGGCTCTTAACATTTTTCTTTTTAATGTATAGTTCGCGAGATATTTGCTTGCAACACTTATTTTGACTCAGCCTGTATATATATATATATATATATAGATAGATATAGATATAGATATAGATAGATAGATAGATAGATAGATAGATAGATAGATAGATAGATAGATAGATAGATAGATAGATAACACTAGGATTTCGAATCAACATACAACCAAAATGCCAACGGCAACAATTTAAACGGAAACAAATCACGTGTAAAAGGCAGTATAGAGTGGCGTATTTACGATTTTGTTTCCGGTGGGCTTTGCTAACTTTAGTCTTGGAAATGTGAAAATTCTGCAAGATATTTCATTTTCTTTAATATAGTAAATGAAATTTTGAGGGGGCTTAAGCCAGAGAGCCCCTTTAAATACGCCACTGGCAGTATATATTAAAAACTCTCAGTCTTACTTCCCACGGTTTTGTCCGCTAGGTTAAAGGAGACGGGAAGTATATATTATTGGAGAAAATAATGAAACTCAAAATTCAGATTGTTAAATTTCTGATTTTAAAAGAAAGTGTACTAGAGACTAGTAGGTTACTTCTTAGGTATAAGCTGTTTTATTTTAAGGTTACAAAAACGAAAACAGTGTTGTGATAAGTGACATATTCTAGAAAGTGGTAGAATCAATGAAGAGGAGATAACTACATAAATCTAGAATAATCAAATTAAAGAAGAAAATAACGAAATGTGAAGAGTACGTAAGGCAGCGATATTACGTATACAAGAGCAAATTATTTTAAAATAATTACGAAATACTCCGTAAAATTCTTTCATAGAACGTTATAAACTTAAATGTGATAAAATAATCAATACTTACGTTTAAGAAAGCCTTTCACTTTGAAGAACGATGGTATATGCCACTCCTATAAACAGAAAGAAACACTATTGTATAGATATATTTTGCCAACACATACTTCCTGGCATGATTAAATGATATAGAGCCACATTCCTCAATACCATCTATTGGAGTTATGCAGCCATATACCTCTAGACATGACTAAACGATACACTGCCACATTCACTGACGCATTCCATTCAACGTTGCTGCTTGCGTTGCCTTTGAACCACGTTACTTACTGCATGCATTCTGTCTTTTCCTACCTCAGTAGCTCTTGGGGATGTGACACAAATAGGCCCTAAAAGTTCGAATTTTATCACTACAATATAATGGAAGAGAGTTTACCTAATTACTAATTTTTGTCTACAGATTTTTTAAGTTTTCTAAAGCTTTCTTCCCTTACATTGTAGCGATAACATTTAAACTTTTAGCTGTGATTTTACTGAAGAGACGTGTCTGACGTACCTCTTAGCATTCATTAAAACATAATGCTATAGAACAGAATACAAACTGATAAACCTTATCTAAATTATAATAGAAACAATATACTGGTTATTATACCAGAAGAAATAAGATAATTTTAAGAAGCACCCGTAATGTTGATAAAGAAAGGCGATTATAGCCGTGAAATTTAGAAACAATTTAAATATTGATTAAAAGTTTATAATATTGCACTTTTAATTGGCAATTGTATGCTTTAGTTTCTTCAAGCAATGCTATCTTTATTTGCAGTGGCAATGTCTTTCTAGTTGAAGGAGATATGCATTTTTCAAGGATCGAATCAGGAAATTAATGCACATAAGTGCTAATAATAATCAATTGTCGATTTTGAACAAATAAAATTGTCAATTGCTGACACCGACTAGAAACCATAAAATAATTGTCCTAAATGTGAATGTGCTGGTCACGCAACAACCGTGTTAAACGTGCACTGTGCTCTGGTATGCCATAGCCTCTCGTAAGCTGTGGTGGTTGGGATTGCAGATTAATGAGGCATTTTACTCTTTTTCTTGAAAGGCACTTCCTTAATTCAATTTATGAGCGTTTGTATTATTTACACTTCCTACACAAATTTTAAATAAAGATGAAACATTAAAAATAAAATTTTTCTTCACCTACGTCGTCAGAAAAAAAAATGTAACATTTTTTTAACATAGTGGAGTTACATTTTTTTGAGGAATACAGATATAGTACAAAAGAGCTAAACATCATTAGAAACGCTGTGATTTCAAATTATGAAGCAGCTGCAGTTTTGTTCGTTCAGTAAAGTTTCACAAATGGAATCAAAGAACCTTTCAAATAATTTTGATGTGTACAATAAAAATATTTTCAGGAACAACATAATAGTGGAACTGTCTGGAAATGACACGAACTTGTGCAAAAAGCAAACGAATGTAAGTTCTCAATTCAACCTGATTGGAATGCTTTGTCTACCTCGGTACGAAAGTCAAACTCTCTAGCGTCTTCCAAAAGAGAAGTTTACAATTTATTGTTATCAAAGCAGGGTTGAATGAACACAGAGACAGAAGAGCCAATAGAGAAGCTCTTCCTAAGGATATAAAACTTAACATTTATTATACACTGTAACAGGTATGTATTCTTGTGTAGTAGTATAATATTTGTGTTGTGTGTATGTGTGTAACTGAGCGTCTGTTTCTAGTATTTTTTTTTTTTACTTTCTAGCGTTTTTGGTATTGTAAACTATAGTCTTTAAATTTTGTATCATGTTTAGGTGGTAGATAGGACTGCATATAGCCTTAACCTCAACATGTAAAACAGGTCGAGATAAATAAAGAAAATAAGGTTTCTTACAACCTGGGTACATATGGATCAGAGAGATCGAGATTAATGAATGTCATAGTTCAAATGATTGATTTGGTGTAGTTTCACGTCGCTTTTCGACTATGAAGAAGTGAAAATGAAATTAAATATTTCAGTTTAACTTCCCAAGGTTATGCCCTTTACGCTAAGTGAAACGGATTATTAAGGCAAGTGAATGACGATGGAAAAATTGGTGGAATGAAAATGTGAGAGAAACCGGCAGTACCATGAGAAAATCCACGGACACAATGTTATTAACCACAAACTTATTTTGCTGAAAACTGAGCTAGAACCACATGCACCAGAAGTAATCGTTCTAGCACTGAGCCACCGCGTCCCTATCTTTCGACTATGATAGCAAGTCCCAAAGTTAGACGAGATCGAAACAAACATTGGATTTGTGTCCAACGCAACGGGGATCGAACTCAGGACAACATACGGAAAATACATATTAGCTACTTGGCTGTAAGGAGGAATCTGAAAAATAATAAAGAACACCTTTAATGATGCCGGCGTGAAATAACTTTTTTTTTGTAATCTAGAAGCCCTATATGCCGAATTTATGTATCTTCTTAGGAATTCTGTAAAGTAAAGATTCCAAAAATGTATTAAACGTAACTAGTTGCTCGTTTCAGGAGATATATGACGGTGTAATCAAGTGAGTTTCGGTTTTAGACGTGAAACTATGATAGATTTGCAAACTATGAAAATTTGATACCAAAACGTGGCGTAGTAGATCTATATTCTATGATTGCAACAGAGCAGTAGTCCCCAAGCTGGCGTAGTGCTTCCTGGGGTTTGCGAGGAGCGACCAAGAGGGACACAAGCTACTCATAGAAAAAAAAAACCCGAGAGGTTATTAATAGTGCAACATTTCTAATAACCTTTACAGTTTAGCTTTTGCATACTTCTGGGACGAGAGGTGTTTGACATTTTGCCTGTCCAGTAGCTATCCTGTTGCTTAATTAGAAACGAATGAATACAAACTGATTGTAATATATTTAATATTATTGTTGTATATTATTATTATTATTATTAAGAATTCAGTGGCGCATCGAAAACTGCAGATGCGGTCTCTGTTAACGGGCAAGAACAAGGAGAGTGAATTATGAAAGAAGTGTTCGGAAAACAGGTTAAGCTGCCACTGTGATAGAGCAATAATATAAAAAATAAAACCTGTTCTCCGGACAATGGGCTAGTATCAAAAACAGCTTTTCTTTATTTAGTATTACAATTATTAGCAAAGTAGAAAAATAACAACTGAGTAGCAAATTAAAAATACTATTTATCCTTTATCTACAAAAAACTTCGTATTGTGAAAATGTAATATTTATGAAATTGTTTGAATTGTAATTCACAACAGACATTTTATACTGAAACATTGCAGATATTAGGTTTATAAGGATTTTTCCAGTACACGGAGAGAAAAATTAGCTGCATTTAGAAGGAAAATACGTAGACTCCGGTTACAGGCGGCTTTCTTGTACCTGCTCCTGCCGATGCAGTAGCAGCGAAAACTAGACGCTTGTACAGATTTTCAGTAATGTGAAGGATGGTGCAAGGCCATGCCAGCCTAGATGGTGCACATATACGCCGTACAGATTTTCTAGATGGTGCTACGTCCAGGTACGTAGGATACATACAGATTTTCTCAATGAATTCCACGTTGCCCAGGAATATTCTAGGTGCTTGTACTGATGGCTTGGATGATACTTCTGCTTGTCAGGACACTGCACAAGATTTTCTTGAGGGAACTCAAGAAAATTTTGACCGTTAAAAATGGCGCAATTTTTACTCCAGATTTTAAGGATGGTAGTCTTGATTGTTTGGGTGCTGGTCTAGAATTTCAGGTATATACAATTGGTATCCTAAACGCTGATCTAGATTTTCTAGGTTATGCTACTGATTTTCTAGACCACTGCTTGCTAATGCCTGGACACGAGTCTAGATTTTCTAGACCGTGCTACATATTTTCTAGATGCTGGTGCAGATTTTCTAGACCACTGCTTGCTAATGCCTGGACACGAGTCTAGATTTTCTAGACCGTGCTACATATTCTCTAGATGCTGGTCTAGATTTTCTAGACCACTGCTTGCTAATGCCTGGTCACTAGTTTGGTTTTTCTAGACTGTGCTACATATTTGTTAGATGCCGGTCTAGATTTTCTAGACCACTGGTTTTGAATGCCTGGACTATTGTCTAGATTTTCTAGACTGTGCTACATATTTGTTAGATGCCGGTCTAGATTTTCTAGACCACTGGTTTTGAATGCCTGGACTATTGTCTAGATTTTCTAGAGTGTGCTACATGTTGTGTGGATGGTAGTCCAGATTTTCTGCATGGTGTCACAGCTGTCCTAGACGACATTACTGCTCCTTCCGAATGTAACTTACATACATCTTCATGCATATATACAAGCAGTTATTCATAAATATGGAATCACAGCAACATCATGATAAAAAGGCGAATCTGAAAATCGTTCTTTCTGATGTAGAAGTGATTCCTCATTTATGAATTATCCCGTATATGTGTATGCAAGTATATGTATGTTTCATCCAGAAAGAACAGTACCGTCGTCTCAAATCTGTGATATCATGTAGAAATTGTAGACTACCGTCCACAATTTGTACCGAATCTGTAGCGAAATGTATAACATATGGAACTTCAAACAAAAATCCACACCGTCATAGCAGAACCTGGAAAGAAGATTGCATTTGTGTTCCGAGTGCTACAGGGTAGTTACAAACTACTGCGCGATTTCTGAAGGCTGTATTTCCACTAGTATAGAAAATGAATACATGATATTATTGTTACTGTAAAAAGCGAAATAATTCTCTTTCTAATGACACTAAAATTATGCACGTATGTTCAGTAATAGTGGAAATATAGTCTTCTGAAATCGCCCAATAATTTAAAACCAGTGGAGCAGAAATTCATGCAAAATCTTAACACTTCCTTCTCATGCCACAAGAGGCTAATCACATTTCAATTGTCTCCTAGTATAATCTATTTTGCCATGGGTGTTCCAGTTACCCCTCGAAAATTTAAGAGCCAGCAGGATTCTGGAGCAGAATGCCGCCCCAGGTCAAGGCGAAGACTAATGAATAGAACAGACCAAGAGGGTGTTAAGATTTTGCCTAAACTATATTAAAGGAATACATTATGTATTAATCTATGTTACCAAACGAACATAAGCACGAAAACGAATAACATCAAAAAGAAACATCTTGAATAGTAGTCTGAAACTGGAGAATACAAGATCTAGGAACACCGATATTAGCATAGTATGCTGTAATTACCATTTTCCTAATAAGTTTCACTTCTACTTATAAACACATACGTAAGGTTTATATATAATTACGAATATAATATATATAATTACGAATTGAGTGGTTAACATTAAAAGCAAGATATTCTGACATTATCACTTACATTTATTTCAAAGTAAACTTGTACAAAGTTGAAATAAATACATGACAAAAGAAAAAGTTACATTGTGTATTGTGTGGAGACTTGTGTAGTTAATGAATACTTTCTATTCTTAAGAAATAATGTAACATTACTTTTTTTTTTTTTTTTTTTTGCATTAAACTCATACAGCAGTGAAACAGATACATTAAAAAACAAAAATTATGCTACACAAAAACTTAGTATACATTTACGAAACATTTTTGGATGGAAAAGGAATGCGGACAAGTTAAAGAATGGAAAAATCAAGACTTACTTTTAAACTGTTTTGTAAGCCTATATACAAGAGTGGCCCAAAAGTAGGTATACAGTCCTGTATGTTTTATATATGTGGGTCTGTATACCTACTTTTGGGCCACTCTGTGTATGTTTAAAAACCTTCATTAGATATTCTTTCTTCTGTGGCATATAGTAGGGAACTGTAGTGAAATTACACTAAATGAAACACCCTATATGTAGAAAAATAGATGCAATGTTTCAATGACCCCTTGTCTTCCTCATGCGTTTTTTTTATTATTATTATTTTAATTACGACCTAGATGCTATGTTTCAATGATTCGTTTTTTTTTTTTTTTTTTTAATATAGAACTACATATTTTGATCGAATAAATTTAAAGTTCGTTGAATTAGCATTATAGAGTTCTTTAACGATAATCACTCCTTACTCTTCTAAAGGTTATGCTGGAGCATCTGAACGACGTGTCCCCGTGCTAAAAAAAATTGTGTTATTTTCCGACGTTTCCAATCTCTGTTGATTTGAATAAATCAGTCACTGAACCGTGATACAAAAATTTCTCTAAAACCTAGTTTAAAATTAGCTCTTAAGTCTCCAGTAATTTTTGAGTGACCACTTAAAAAACACACGCATGAAGATGATGACAAGGGTTCACTGAAATGTACATTATTTGTTTACAATTGGGTACTTAATTTAATATAATTTCAATGAAGTATTCGTATATATCCTGTTATATCATTAAGTATTTATGTCCTTAGGGCGCTTAACTCATTACATGTTAACCTGCCTTAGGCACAATGATGTCTGAAAATTCGGAGCTACAATTTATTATGGAATTTGTAACAGACAAAACAAACTTAACTTTATGGAAATATAAAATTCCACTTCTTACATATAAAAAACGTGAAATAACATTATATGAAAATCCTTCAGCTGCCCAGGAATGACTGCTTAAACTTTATTCACATGAAATCTAATCTAAAGGCATTCGAAGTGTAACGTATAATATACCATCATTGTGAATAGTTAACGTATTGGGAATGAGTGTCAGAAGTTTTTCAGTTCGTAGCCAAAACGATTCACTCGTTTTGCGAACCTCAAACGCAAAAAAGTGAACATCAAAATCAATAGTTTCAAAAATGGAACAGAAAAGAAACACCTGCTCATCATTAGATACTACTATTTCTAGAATCTGCGCGAACACAGGTAGAAAAGTTGTGATATCGAGATCAACTGTCACAACAGACTTAATCATCAATTTAGCACCCTG
Organism: Thermobia domestica; assembly: GCF_964235325.1. Taxonomy (NCBI): domain Eukaryota; kingdom Metazoa; phylum Arthropoda; class Insecta; order Zygentoma; family Lepismatidae; genus Thermobia; species Thermobia domestica. Next base: position 54,334,198 of record NC_137470.1, on the reverse strand, counting down.
TAACTTTACCCATCGTACAGAAAATAAGTCTGTAACTGTGCCATTCAAACTAAACTGATCTTGAATGATCTGGGTAGTTCTCTCTTTAACCGTTACTTTCTTTCCATAGGTAACGTGAGGTACGCGTGAGGTACTATTTGAAAAAAGAAAATCGTTTACCATTAGCTGATTTTTTATGGCAATAGTTTTGCATATGTTTATTCTGCTGCAAGACGTTCTAGCTGCAATTTTTGAGATTCTGTGCTTTGCCTCGAAACGCATCGTCCAAACTTGAGTGAGGGGCCCATACTTTAAAAGCATTTCTGGATAGTGAACAAGGAAATGAAATTTTGGTTTCAATGAAGTTTTCGTTAGATTGTGGTACAACTCATTCAATTCTGCTATGAAGAATTTCAATTGCGAAATAGTTTCGGTGCTAACTCTCTGATTCAGTAACCTGTCCAAGACTCTACGAAGAGCTACATATAACTGCCATATGTTATGTTCTCTAGGTATATAGTACCCAGCAATTAAAACAAAGTATCTCACGAACGTCAGCATTTCCGATGCAGAGGCTTTAAGTTTGATCGTGCTACCTTCATGTGATAATATATTTGAAGGCTTTGAACCAGAATCAGGGCCATAGTCAAATGTAGATATTGTAGCGAGCAAAATATGTATGTCAACAAGTTTGGACTCTTGTACGATTTTATGTATAATGTAAGTCATTACGTAAGTACAACATCCTTCTAAATAATCGTGAACGATGTCAACTGAAACATGTTCAAAGGGGTTGAACCCATGTAACCCAAAGAAAGCACATCTCTCTTTTATACCACTCTCTGATGGATCATTTAACAAGACAGATGTCTCATAATTATCCAAATTCCTCAACAAAGTCATGTCTTCGAAGTACATTTGCTGTGTCAATTGTCTATTAGCCATACATATTCTACAATAATGATTCGCGTTAAAATTTTCTACAAAACCTAGAATTCCATTCAAACCGAGATTGTCACCAGTTAAACATACTACATGGAACTTTATAACTCCTGTGAATACATTAGTTGTTACAGAAATACCAGTATAATGCAAATCATTCAGTTCATCAAAGACTTTCTGAAATACAACTTTATTACCAAATGTTATTCTATCAGATGAATGGAATAGCGCTAGTAAGAAAATATTATTCAAGCGTGAGACATAGTGGTTAGGCAAAAAAGGCAGGGATACATAAATTGCCCCTAATTTGTGAATCGTAGCGTGACTGCCCAGTGGGTTGCTAACTTCAAAATCATCAAAAAAAACTACTATTGGGAGATTCAAATGACTCCCAGCATTTTGAGAAACAATATTTTGCCAGATCTTTCCTTGGATGATGTTTTCTACACTATTACCAATATTATTCAAATAATGGAGGTGTTCAAACATATCCTTTACTATATCGTTCACTGACATGACCTTTTCCAGCACAGCCCGGATTGGAATGATTTGCATGGTGCAAGGAACTGGCACTAACGTCCCACCAATATGTGAACCTCTTGAATCCATCCGTTGACCAATAGTGACTTCTACCGGAGGTATGTATGTTCCATTATTTTCAAAAAACTTCATTCGTTTATATTCAGATTTGACTACTGATAAACTGTCAGCATAGTCAGATAAAACTTTATTTACGCCATCCTCTACATTGGGTGAATTATGGTCTCTACGAATTACTTCATGCAAATTGGACTGCAACATGTTTTTTGAAATAACCAAAAATTTATCAAGTTGTTCTATCACAAACTGCACCGTGTTACGCGGTATAGTCGGATTAGCATACAGTGAAGATACAAAAGATGCTACATGGTGTTGAAGTTCACTCTCGGCACAAGTAGTAACTCGGTCCACCGACTTTTCAACTGAACTGCAAGCGGTGTCACTTTGAAACTGATTTGGGTTCGAAGAGGAACAAACAGAATGAGAGGTGGAAGCCTCGGCTGAATGCATTCTATTCAAATGTTTTCTAAGAGCAGCTATCGTTGTAAAATGTCGACAGCATGTCTCTTCACCACAGTGAAATTCACTGGAAGTAGCTAATTTCGGGCATGCATTTCGAATGTGTTTTATCAGCATGGAAACTGTTGCAAATGTCAGTGAACAACCGTAGCACCTGTACATGTTGCCTTGTATGAATGAAACATGAAATATTTTCCTCTAAATGATCTATCGCAATGTATAACAAATAGATATACATATAATATGTAACATATAAAACCTTTCTAAATATTACTTAACACACTAAACGATCATAATGGAAAAGAAATAATAGGACATATGAAAAAAAAAAAAAAAAACTTCACTCGAGGAATTAACTTAAAACCCCGATATCAGCAAGTAAGTTTTTTACGGACTGATTCGGCCGATCATGAGGCGTTACAATTTGGTAGAGTGCTCTCTGCACAACTAACCATACGTGATTCGCTTCATAGCTGTAACTAGCTCCTGTTGCTTGGAAAATCTTGAACGTAATGTCCACGGCCTCTAGTAATGTTCCTACCTTGTAGTATATACTGTTTACGCAGCAAAATGCACACACTGGTGATACTGGTGATTCTCCAACTACGATGACTTGCGGTTGAAATGTCCTTCCCAACTGCTCTAACTTTTTCTTTCTTGCTAGTATAGCTGGCTGTACTTGTGATTCTGCAAACACGTGAAGAATAAACGCTTCTTTTATTTCACTTCTTGAAGGTTTCCACAGCGGCTTCCCATGACACTTTCTAGCCGGAGGAACAGTAAGCACATATGGTAAGAGAAGAAGTGCTACTGAGTAGCTGGTGCCAGGATCATCTTCTGAAAATAATAATAATAAAAAAAATCTATAGCTTCTCCATTGTATTAACTGTTTGAAAATCACGTATAAAAGGAACAGTTGATACATTTGAAATACATCATCACACGTCAGTGTATCATTCTTAGAAATGTTTCAAAAAGCGGTGGGAATATCCTAATAAATGTCACACGCTGCAAAATATGATCAAATAAGCAATATGGGTGTGTAATAGGAGTGGGGAAAAGTTCTAAGGACAAAACATTATGCTTGAGATTGTGCAGAGCGTAGAGAAAATGATGTAAACAGCAGTATTAAGGTAGCATTTTTTGAAATGGGTGCTGTCGGTCACATGTTGCGATTTTTTCCTTTTGTGTGTATGTGCGTGTGTTTATTTATCACCTGGCCTCAGTTGATTCGTACTTTCTTGGTATTTTGTTGGTGAGTGAACATGTGTGACCTCTCCGACTCAAAAAGATGGCAGGTTGTTAGTGCCCACCTAGCTACCTAATCTCTTGGAATTCCCTTGGTCCCATTGTTGCTGTATATGAAATTGATTAGCAGGTGTATGCAAGTATACCTAGTGGTCCAGACATCGTTTTCTACACGAGATGACATTTTTCACGACGACATGGCGCCGTGTTACACACCTAGAAATGTGAAAGCGTAGTTCCCAACTTCACGTGCCACACTAGGGACCACAGTGGGTTAGTGGTACAGCGCTCATTTCTTGCCCATAGGGTTCCTACTCTATTCTTATTAAATAATTTTAATTTATAAACAAATTTGTAACGAAAATCGACGGATTTTACTCCTCAGACCTGATGGGGCAGTCCACGTTGTAAAAAAGTGGAGAAAGAGAGATTTAAAAAACAAACTCATATATTAAAATAAATTGAAATTTTTGAGTTTTACGTCCCACGAGTATGCCAGCTAGGCTCAAGGAGACAGTGATGATGAGGAATGAATGAAATGGTGGGATGAAAAAAGTGAGAGGAAACGGGAGAACCCCGAGGAAACCCACGCACACGATGTTTGTCCACCACAAAGTTCACTTGGCGGGAGCAGGGTTTGAACCCGGGACCTCATGCAGCAGAGGTGAACGCTCTACCACTGAGCCACCGCGGCCCCTCATATATCATATTAGTCATATATGAAAGATATATGAATTACTATAATTTAGAACTGTTAATTTTTTCACTCTCCCCTAGTAAATTATTAGCGGACGGAAATTTCCTTCCAAATTTTTTATGTGGAGGTGTTTCTGCCAATCTTCTCAGGATTTCTCACCGTGGTCCAAGCTATGAGCCCAGTTGGGCAGAGCTAATAAACTTCAGTTGTTTGGACTGAAGTAAGCAATTTCGATATCATTCTGGTGCACCTTACAACAGGGTGTCTATTGGAGTTGACTCAGTGCCACATACAACTACATACTACGATATTAATTAAAAGAATGCAAAAACACCAGTGGGTGAAAATCGAAAGAAAAAAGTGTTTGTTTTCTGGATGTTATCCCTTCTAGAATGCCTGTCGTAATTCACGTATGGTATGTTGCTGTTAGTTCCCATGCTTTCAATTAAAGACATAAGGGGTATATATATGTTCAACATTGCACATTCAAATTTGTTTCAGAATTTTTGCTCGGTCTTACCTTTAATCAAATGTATGTACGACTCAATTTCCCTCTTGAACTGATCATCTCTCGACGCCCTACTCTTCCCAACTGCTAGTTGAATAATGTTGCTATGAAGCTGGGCAATACCTGAGAAGAGGCAATTATCCTTTCCAGGATACAAGAAACCGAAATCTTGAAGCAACTAAAATAAAGGAAGGAAAGAACATTATGCAAAACATACGAATATAATATTAAGAATCAGACTTAAAAATACAAAATTTAAAAAAAAAGTAAACATTACATATATATGCGCAGTGAGACAGTTGCAATATACAAACTCTACTTAAATGTCTAATGTCGTGGTCAAAATGAATGTACAGATGATTATGCAGTTACTTCCACCAGTGTGGGGAAAATGCCCTCATTTATGCTGCATGTATGTACTGATTTAGCAAGTATGATATATAGTCACGTTTACCCTAATTTGATCCCACATTCCTTGAAGAAGAAAAACCTAGGACTACAACTAAATTGTGGTGATTCAACTATTCAAAAGTAATCGAACTTGAGTACGTTTCTCCTCTAAGTGAATTGATTCAAATCACTTTTACACACTATTTTCAATATTTTTACAGTAGTAAGGGAATGTCTCTCTAATAGGAATGAAAACAAGAGCAAACTTCGCATTTGTAAAGAGATTTCCATTACGTTTTTAAAGAAGACCAGTAACAGCACAAAAAACTCACGAATATTTCGGTCACTGTTTTTACATTATTTCTTATTTACTGATACAAAGAAGTTGTGTAACCTTTCCCAGGAATATACTCGTATAAGCCCGGATGTTCCTAATTTAGCAAAGACCGACTTAAACCACAATCAACATACTGTCTATACTAATATACGTACAAACGTACATTTAGGATCTTATGCATAATTATTTTGCAGGCTACTTACGGGCTACGTTCGGGACACTTGATAATTTGCGTTGAAGAGTTCTAACGCAGGGTTAAATAAGCCCGCAACCTTCCCGGAAGAGAGTAGATGACTGGGGGTGCTTCAACGCGTCATTTGCTAGCCCACAGCAGTTTCTGTTGTATAAAATGCGTATGCTTCGTGCAAACCAAATATTTCAATATATTAATAAGTTTATCGAATTTGTTATGCTTATTAAGCGATAATGAATTACATATTTTGTGGTAAGCAATTTAAAAATATATCCCGATTCTTGAAATAAGATTGCAAGATATTTTGCTTCTGCTAGTACAAATATTGAACACAATATCAAAGAATGGACTAATAAATTCTACCTGAAGTAAAATAAGCTAGTGATACTTGGTGTTGGAACATTGGTTAGATTATATTTTAGATTAGCTTGAGAATAACGGGGACCAATGGTAATTTCAGGGGTCGGCCGGGAGGAGTTTCTTCTCGAGAGCCATGAAATTCCCTCGGAACCATATATCCTATTACGCTCAATGTGGATTTCCAGTATTACTAATACATTTCATCTCCAGTATAAGAAAGTTTCACACCACCAGGAAAAAAAAAAGTTTGGAATCATCACTGATGGGAAAAATTGAATCTGCAATTATACATATTTCATCGTGAAAATGTTATTTTAATGTCTGTTACATCCTTTTCCCTGTTAGCGTTTGTCTACATTTCCCAGTTAGGACAGGTAAAGTTGAGGGGCGCTATCATCCATTTTTTTCACTCATGATCATCGAACGTCTTCTGCATTCTTAGTTTCTAATATGTCCACCAGCTGCGTACATTTATAATATGCTTGTAACTTATGTTATAAATAATAAGTGAGAAAACCACGCACGAATCTGTGCTAAGTGGCCAACAAAAGCTACGTTTGCATTCATTCCGATTCCAAGAACGGCACAATTTAAGGGACCGCGCGTGATTTTGTCCGCGGAAGTTAGGCACGTTAGCTATGGTGGTGTGTGCATAAAGAAAGACAAGTATGGAAAACAGTATGGAATATCCTTCTGTTTTGCACTGCAATTGCTCAAAATACATTCGTTACTCATATAAGTAATCTGTAATTATAGAAACAGTTTAAAAGTATGGTTCATAATTATGTAACTATAATGAAAGACTAGCTTGTAGTGACCACGTACTGCAGATTGGTGCATATTTTTCGTACTTATTCGCTTACACGTATATCCACCATCACAAATTCGCCTGTTCCCTGTGGATGCACCTCGACTATAGCCCTCCAGCTTCACCTTGGCATAAACCGTCATAGATGCAAAAATAACATGCATTAAGCACCTTGCAAAGTTTGGTGCATGGCTTTTAGACTTGTGGCTTTCACTATATATATTATAAAATTGTATGCAACTTGATAACACTAGGCACAAGTAGATAATAAGTTTCACGCTCTTTGCATGACATTTTGCTAGCAAAAGCCGTATTTATAAACATACATTTTATGCCCTCCTAAGGTTAACCTTTACTGGAAAATTGTTTAGAGAATATATTCTCGAAAATACTATAAGCTGATTTTGTCAAGAAGGCACAATATGTATAATTTATTTCTAGTGGGATCTCTATTGTAAAGCTACAGCTTCACAGGTTTGCTAGTTATTTTTTTCTGATAGTTAACAGACTTTACCTGAAAATTAAAAAAGAGCCTTATTCCTAATATACACCATTTATTTTTCCGCTACGATTTTATATTTCAAAAACAAAGTTCCGAACATTTATTTAAGTTTTTATATATATATATATAATATATACGTTATCTATGCAGTTGGTGCTTGCAATGTTAATGCTTTTTTTTTTTTTAAACAAAAGTTTAGCTTCGCCCGAGGTGTGGCTAGACCAACAAGCCTTCAGTGTTAACTGTACCTGATTGATCATTTTGGAAGCTTTCTGCATTGCACAATTAAGAAGGTTGAGGTATCCCACAGTTTGTCTAGGGGACCCCTACATGGTAGACTATGCATATGACCCTTAAGTTGATTTAGGTTTACGGAGCTGATGTAAATTTTCAAAAACTGCAGCACAAACGAAAATGCAGGTTGGTAGAAACCATCTTCTTTAAAGATACGCCTTGGGTTTAACCCGGTTCTTTTAAAATATATTTCTTCATTTAGATTACATATAGGTAGGAAAAAAATGATCTACCTTAACGTTCTTATGTAACAGCGAGGTTATAAAGGGCGGAATCTACTGCTTACAGTAACATACGAACTGCTACTCAGTTTGCACCGTAGATAAATTTCGTGACCCCACCGCGAATCGGTCATGGGACCCCTTAAGTACAGGGTTGAAAGTAGATACAATTAACCGAGATAGATTGAGTTATACGCAAAAGTTACAATGAAGTTCACACGATTTGTAGCATGGCATTTATCTTTTTTTTTTTTTAACCAATTAGTTCTTTTCTTTTAACGAAAACAATTGGTTTAAATCAACCAACAATGGTAAAATGCCTCTTTCTTACAAGTTAATAAGATTGTCAATTATAGCTTTACATACCAGTCTAAATCCTTCTGGTTGCTGCAATGCTGGAAATCGTGTGAGATAATCATTAATGGTACACTCACTATCTTCTATATCTTGCATTCGTTTCTTAACGGTTTCATTCCAGTGTAGTTCGACCAGTGTCCACGGCTGAACGTTGGTCTCCAACCATCGCAGTTTTTCCAGTATAACCTCGTCAACTGAAAATAAAGACAGATGTACATATAATCTGTGTACACTACAAACCAACATACAAGCAGCTAGAAAGATGTTAACGACCACTACGAATTGACGCTCAAACTTTTATGTCGATATATTACTATGTTTGGGAAAATGGAGGGGGTGATATTAAAATAAGGAGATAGGTAGAACGAAAAAGAGTAAGGATTCGAATGAAATTCAGGCGTACTTAGTTAATTAAGAGTAAACGAAAACTGCGAGTCTTTTTTTTTTTTTTTTTTTTTTTTTTAAATCTTTGCAACTGTTTTAAACGCCAACCCCTATTCCAAAATATCGCTAGCATAAGTTTTAGGGTATGAAGAAGCAGAAATGGACATTGTTAGTTCCCCATGCTAACAAAAACAAGCGTTTAAACATTCGCTGAATATCCAAACTACTTCATAAACTCTGAAAGAATACCGCCAACAAACATCGGGCGGATTGAAATGTCCCGATATGACCGCTGGAATTGCTGTGTCCTAGCATGGAATACAAAGAGAAAACGCCCTCGGCGCCACCTTTAGGTTCCCTGCGCCCTAGTCGTTGTAATCTGCTAGATACGCCCATGTCGGTTACGGCCGATTACATCGGAGGAGTAGTTTGTCTGCTTAATTTTGAAATATTCTAAAAACAAAATAAAATTCGTGGTAGTTTTAAATGTCCGTAGAAGACAGAAAAATAGTAAGGAACTGACTCCAATCCAAACAATTAACAAAAATAAATAAATAGATAAATTCAAAATTGAGGCCTATTCCGGAAGAAGGGCACATAGGCCTATGCCCTTTTTCCGGAAATCATTTAAAACGAACCGCCATGTTATACTGTAGGTGCTGTGAAAATTTCATCTCGATATCATTATTTTTGGCCGCCTGGCAATATTGTTTTTGTAAGCCTTTGCACCACAGTTTTGGCGCACAGCTTACATTCAGGCTCTAGCAGCGGTTATTACTGTGCTCCTTGCTATATTATTAACCTAGAAATGTGGCAGTAATTTAAAATGGATACTGAAAGTAAACCTGTGTATAAGACGCGTGTAGTTTATAGTAACATGAATTTGAAACGTGAAGAATCAAAGAAGCGTATCTAAGAAGTGATAGAGAGTCACCTGCAGTTATTTCCAAGTGATTACAGTCATTATTGTGGACATAAATCAAAACTGAAATATTTTGAAAACTCACAGCTTAACAATACGGCATTGTACACAATGTTTCAAGGATACTATAAGGATAAAACCGATGAAGCATTGACACTATCGTATGTGAAGTACTTTAAAATGTTTAAGCAGCCGTTTAGATATGGATTTTTGAAATCTAAAACTGACAAGTGTGACTTTTGTGCTGAATGTGACGAAAAACAGATTAGCTATCCTAGTGACTCATGTAAAGTTCATTATCAAGTTCACAAAAGGAAAGATGATAGACGCAAAACTTTGAAGGACGAGTTTATTTCCAAATCACAGGCAACTAATAGTGAAGGTAAACTAAGTCCATCTCCTTTAGTGTTGGAGTTTGACTGGGGTCAGAACTATCGATGCCATGGTTAAAAGCCATCATTACCTTTCGAAGAATCCATCTCCTTTTGAACTGACAACGGATAAAAATTTTATTAAGGATTTTGAGACAGCTCTTGCTCCTTCCTTTCGTTCCAACCCAACACCAAAAACTCCAACGTATACCACTATGCAGTATGTACGGTAATGATGAAGTACACTCTATCAGGCGTTCTGCTGTATTCTAACACGTACATGCCAACATGTATCCCATTTTATTATCTTTCAAAAAGTACCCTTTCGTTGGAGTGAGCGAACATAAACAGAAAGATGTTCGGCCCTTAATGAAGTTTTTGTCAGCTGAAGACAGCGACCTGATTCAATGCATATTGAATGAGCACGAACAGGACTAAATCCATAACACATTTATTACCATGTGTAATAGCTTATGTGATTTATTTTAGAATAAAGTAATTAATGTGATGCATTAATAGTATGCTGTTTCTTCAACCAACCAGGATTTTCGAAAAAAAGGGCACATAACATTTTATACAAATACGTTTATAAATATGTAAAATAGTATATATTTTTCATTTAATACAGCCTATTTATTAGTCAAATAGGTCTTCCTTATTAAAAAACCTGTTATAGGTATTTGCAAGCGTATGTTATTGTTATATACTCTGATAAAATCTTTAAGGCTCTTTTTCTCCATTCACGGAAACGGTCTATGTGCCCTTCTTCGGGAATAGGCCTCAATTCCGACATTCTGAAAAAAAAAACTGCCAAAATCCCAAAATGAGCTCACAAAGACATGCTCACCACAGATATGCGCCGCGTTTCTAGAACGTAAGAGGAAATATATGTAAAGGGAGAGGCGTGTTATCTTATAGTAGTGGGAAGTCAATAATAAAAGTTTGAACATCGTCTCTATTGATTTTCTCCTTGCACTTAACAGATTCCGAAAGTGCGGAAACGAAATCGCAGAAAACAACAAATATTGCATCCTCCCAAATCAACACATACACAGACACACACTCATACATACAACACGTTGTCTACTACACACCAGACACACACAACGCAAGTCACCCACTTGAAATAATTGTTGGACTTAAGGGGTAAAAGATTTCCTTGCCGTTCGGCAGTAAGAAATACTTAAGTGTAAGTTATATCTTTCATGAAACAGTTTTAGTTGAAATACTATCCGCATCAGTGAAATGCTATCATTCAGTTGTGCATGAAGAACGTAGTAGAGTAAAAAAAAAAAAAAAAAAAAAAAAAAAAAAATCCATGTACATGCAGGTATATACTGATGAGAAATTACTTTAACACTACATCTGAATAATAAGCAGTTGTTCCCATTACTAACGTTCACTAATGCTGTTGGTTTCTATCTAAAGACTACCTTTCCTTCACTGCCACTTGTAACAAAAATGAACCAAATAACTTTTCGCTCTCAACACGTACCGATTTGTTCAATTTCGTCAGCAGCAAATACAGTTATCGCAAGACGTCGAAATCTCACACGCACTCATCATTACACATGTACTTACATTAACCGTAGCCTATACTGAAATAAAATAACATTGGGCTATTTATCATTGGTGTTGGGTCACGACATTTTAATGTCTAAAAACTCTTACTCGTCGATAAATTATTTGTATTTATATTTATTTATTATCATTATAGTACGTTATAGCCACAACACAGTCAAACACAATTTAACTTTATTCATTTTTACACATGTGGATCCCCTTGCAAAAAATTTCCGCCACGAAAACTGCACTGTTATTTTTCTAAAATAAATATGTAAGTGAGTAAATGTTAGCCAGGTAAATGACATGGTTAGCATTTACAACACGAAAACACACACTCACTTTTCTGCAATCTCGAAATCACTGGATTTGCTAGCACTCCTTTCTTAAATTTAGTAACGCATTTATACCTTTTCTACACTCACTTCCCTTTTACTAACACACTCCCAACACGTTAAGATTAAATCCCTACATCAAATCAACAATAGCATAATACACGAAAATGAAAAACTTCGTAGCTCGAAGTAACCAAAGACCTTTATATATATATATATATATATATATATATATATATATATATATATATAAAGCGTATAACAACTGCATATCATCAGCTATTTATCATGCTCTCCGCATAAGTTTGATGAAAATGGTTCTATTAAAGACAAAACAATAACATTGAGCGAAGGCTAACAGATGGCACCCGTGTCGGAACAGTAGACAACGATCATACATACCTTGTACCCAACAATAAATTTTGCACTTGCACACTTATATTATAGTTTCACTAAATGGATGCCACGGGCTACATTGAATTTACATAATTATTAAAAACACTCGCGGCATAAATATTTCAATCTCTAAGTTGCACACATTAAAAGAAATGAGGTTAAAAAAAAAAAGCTCTAATAAATACGACATATCATTGACCTGACCTTGACCTTGTGGTGGACAAACCGTGCGCGTGGGCTTTCTCGTAGTTTTCCAGTTTTCTCCCACTTTCTTCATTCCATCATTTCATTCATTTCTCATTATCACAGCCTCCGTTAGCCTCGTTGCATAATCGTGGGACGTTAAACTAATTATTTAATTTCATTTCATTTCAAAACCAAATGAAAGAATAAAAAGAAGAACTAGTTTGTTACACAACAATTTCCAGTACAATTTCATTATTTCAAGTATTAATACAAATTTCCAGTAGATTTCTAGTGTTTCAAACACTTCTAGTATCAGTAAACACCCTGATCAGCATAAATTATTTACTTCAAATGAAACGTCAAATTTCCAGAGCATATTAGCATTGAAACGTATATTTAATAATCCAAACTAGCTGAACCTACATTCTAATATGAGAATGAACTTGCTTGTCAATTCCTTACTATATCTATTCATGTCCCTTTGCACATATCTGTCAGATGCAAGTGAAGGACAGATGACTCGCAAAAGGAATGAACTGCTATAGATACTGAATTTTAGTATTTACAATTATAACATTGTCGCTAGAGCCTACTTTCCATTCTATTTCGTTTCTGATAACACGAATAATCGATATTACAACGAAAAAAGTCAAAATTAAAAAGTAAAAGAGAGTATAAAAAGCAAGAGAGTAAATAACTATATATTACTTACCTACGTCATTTTCGCATACTGTGCTCGATGTACAGGGAAGTAAAGATGGACTCGAACGATCCTTTGGGCACTTGACTTCTGTTTCTCTCAATTTTCTACGACGAGTTACGTAGGCTTCATATAATAATCCGCTCGCATTCCTCTTTTTTTGGTGTTGTGTCGCTGGCAATGAAGGAGTAAAATATAACGACGGGCTCTCCTTGGGAAAGATTATGGAAATCTGAGAAGCTAGTTCGGCAAACTCTGCACTCACAATTTTCTTCTCTGGGTGAACAGTAAGTATGTGTAAGATAATAAGTCTTGTTAAAAGTCGTCTGTCAGCCAATTCAAGGAGACCTCCCTTTTTTTCACCTACTTTCAGAATACCTCTACCATCGATTGATCCTAGAAGAATACTTGACACCTATATGAAATAAAAGAAGTTACTGAATGTCAACGTAAGTAATAATAAGCATGAAAACGGCAGTTCAAGTAATATAAATTCCACTTGAAGCAACTGTTCTCCAAAAAGAAGCACTACGCATGTACGAAGAAGGTAATCGTGGTTCCGAAATGTTTAATACAAATAAATGGTCACGTCCTTCAGTTTTCGTATTTGTATTTCCATACCAACTTTCTAAATAAATAAGCTTTTAAGCATAATTAAGAAAATACTAGTGTAAGAATAGTTTATTGAAGTTTAGACCTACCGCTATTAAAGAATAATATACATTGTGTGTGTGTGTGTGTGTGTGTGTGTGTTCTGCTATAATGCATTTGCACAATATGAGAGAAAGATCCGAGTAAGGGATACAAAGTACATCGACTGGAAACCAACTTCCATATTGTCGAACTGCCTTACAGGAAAACTCAACGAGATGCAATTAAACTATCTTCCTACTACTAACATATCAGCTCTTTTCAAAAGAAACGTTCCATCAAATGGATCCATCTATTTGTCGATCTGTGCTTTTGGTGAAGGAACACGGGATTCTCACATAGCCTCTCAAATAATGTTCATGAAAATGTATTATAATGTTTGAGGATTGCTTGACTTGGTTAGAGAGGACGCTACTCTTAACCCTACGTGTGTCACGTAACACCGTAAAACGAGGGAGGGTTAGAAATCTCTGAACTATTTTATGGATCATGAACAAATTTTACAAAATGGTAGAGACAAAAGTTAGAACACTCTATTCAAACCGGAAGTGAAGTTAGCCATTTTCAGTTTACCATTGATCACCACAAAGCAAAAACTATAAAAGATAGCGAGCAACTGGTTTCTGCAATCAATCAAGCATTTCAAAAACATATTTCACCTTATGTAGAGTCGTTTAGACGTATGATTAGCGTCATTCTAAAGATCTGACTACTGCTGGAAACAAATGTTAGTCGAACTCTTTAGTATGGCAGTAATCACGCGTCAGAACGACTCTGCATAAGGGCCATTACCTCCATCCTCAATATTCAACTACAACTGAAAATGGTTCAAATCCAATACAACTCCCGGTTTCAATGTTAATTGATCAAATATCATACCATAAAAACTAAACTCCTTTACGTGGTGTACCACTTGCTATTTCCTATTCTCACAATATACTTTAACATTAGGGAAATGCTATTAAAATATTTCCCGAATTACAATTATAATGTTATGGTACTACAGATATAAATTTATTTTATTGTTCCAAGCTACAGAGTAAGCATTTTGTCTTATTTTACTTTTCAAAAGTCATTATTGGTTAGTCTGAATCAAATAATCTTGTTTTTGCGTTGGTTTTTCCATGTAGTATAGTGACAGTTTATACCAAGGGAGGGTACTTTGTGTCTACGACGAAACCTTTTGCATAAACTGTGGGTTATTTTTCTGGAAAATAAAATATTGAGATACAAAATAAACTTTTTATTACTTTTGACACAAAATCTGAGTTATGACATGATACTAAAGAAACATCATTATGTGTTTTTCTTAACAGTTGAGATTTTGAAACCCAACTTGGCACATATAGGGTTAATCTCGACTTTAAAAAGAGTGGTTCCCGTTAAAGAATCCATGTAGCGATGATTCAAGGAACTTTTAATATTTATACAGCAGAAGAAACTGATCAGATATGTAGTTCTATATAGAGCGCAATAAAAAAATGCATAAATATGAAAAAGGGCCAGTGAAACGTAGCGTACATTTTTGTATCTTTGAGTGCTGAACTCAGTATAATCTCAAGCTCAACTTACGTAATTTTTGTCGAAGAGGTTGTTACTAATGGATGTACAACAATCCAAAGGCCCATGGGTTTTTAGCAAAGCAGTGCGTCCTTTTTCATCTCCATTTCTTGATTCTTTCGTTTCATATGTAAGTGACACCTCATTCGACTCAGGTGAACTAATTTCGATTGATTCACGTGAAGTTGCTTCTTCTTCTGTTGCTGTCGCAAGTAGTTCAGCAATGTCTGCATCACTATTGCTCTCGAAAATATATGAAGACTTCTTGAAAAGAAATAATAAAAGATTAATCAAAGAGGAAACTACAGACTGACTTGAGAAAATTACAGCACTGAGGCAATGTTTCTTAATTTCAAATAATCACCTGATAAGAAATACATATTTCTTTTGCTTATCATTTTATCATTGTGCTTCATAGATATGTAAGTCGAATTCATAAGTATAAAGGGTTTGCAAAAATCGTGTTCTTTAACCCGTTTCTGCATGATTTTTTTTTCTTTTAGCGAAAAAAAATAATCAGTATTGGAAATCCTCATATGGGAACTTGAAAAATGAATTAAAACTTGAATTTGAGATTTTGCACTTAATTCCGAAGAGAAATAAGTAAGTGCCATATGATACACTTACAACTCACAAAGAACAGGCCAGATGACACCAAAATCTCTTCTTCATACACGTCAATATCTCACGCAGCAAACAAAACAGTCATTTGATGCCTTTCATAAATCACAGAAAATCTAGTGAAAAAAGGGTATATGCCATATATGGCACGGCATGCGGTAAGGGGTTAATGAAGTAATGTATACAAGATACGAGTTTTGCTTGCTGTTTCTTCGTTGTTTTTCTCTCTCAGTTTTTAATTTCATTAAATTCAACCTTATTTTTACTTTTATTAGTAATTTTCTCATTTAGGCTAACAAGATGCCCAATGTAAATTGTATTCAAATTAAAAGTCCTCCGAAGAGATTTTCAGTATTTGTATTTTCTAATTATTGTTGTGGAATGTACAGTGGAGTTGTAAATCGGAAATAATGGTCCAAGATAGTTACTACACTACCCAGCACAAGTACAGTATGAAATCAAGACAATACTGGATGTTAAAATCGACAATACTACTTGAATAATTTGTTTACGTACAAATTCAGGAAGAGGGTATTATGCCTTCATGTTCTTCTTAATGAATGTAGGTTTATTCACTGTATCTCCCCCGCTTATTAAATATTGATAGTGAAACGCTCATTAACTTCTTTGAACAAATTGAATCGTCATTTGGAATAAGAAAATAAGTCTACAACTTAATTTTCTTCAGGAATTTATTTAAAAAAAATATCTGCGTAGCATCCTTCTAATGTGTTTAATAAAACTAAGGACACGAGAATGCCTAGCGAATCTTTGCATACGTTTTAAGGGGAAATAAAAAATCAATATGTCGCTGAGAAGACAACTTTACAAGTGTGTTTCTTGTTACTTCACGAAATGAAAACTTTTTAAGTTTTACGTCCCACTCTTATGCCGGTTACGCTAAAGGAGACAGTGATGATGAGAAATGAATGAAATGGTGGAATAAAGAAAGTGGGAGGCAACGGGAGAACCCTGAGAAAATCCACGAGCGCGGTGTTTGTCCACCACAAAGTATACAAGGCGCGAGCTGGGATCGAAACAGAGACCCCAAGCACCGGAGGTGAACGCTCTACCACTGAGCCCCCTTGTTACTTCATGATGTAATAAGGTGAATATTAATACATACTTTTAAATTATACTGATTAAAGCACCCAAATGTTGGATAATTAACACTACGTTTCAAGGACCTTTTGTCACCTTCTTCACTTTTTTCTTCTTTCTTAATTACGTTCCTTGTAGAACTGTATATCTGATCACTTGCTTCCACTGTAGAAATAATTTAAAAGTTTCTTGAATAATCACCGAACATCATTATTTATTAACACGAAGATACGTCGTTTGTGTTCTGAAAAAAAAAAAAATACTCAGGAGGAAGGAGTGGTTTTCGTTAAACAATTTTTATAGCAGTGATTCAAGGGAGTTCTAAATTAATTTACTTCTGTAGTGAAATGAATAATCACATATACAATTCTGTGCTTTATAAAAATGATGAAGATGAGAAGGTCACTGAAACGTACTGTCAATTTTTATAGATATTCGTGCTTTAATCAGCATAATTTTAAGTAGACGTGTTTTTTTTTTTTTTTTTTTTTTTTGTGCATAGCATTTGAACATTTTTCCCCAATACCTCAGTATTTTCTTTGTCGATTATATGATCTGCTTATGTATGGTGTTTCAAACATAGTAACAAATTACTAAACACATTGTAATTTCCACAACAATCACGAAATACAAATGCTAAAAATATCTTTGAAGAAAATATACGTTGGACAAATTGTAGTTGCACGAAAAGTACTTTTGGACTGAGTGGCCAATGGACAAAATCGTTGTTTACGGTGAAATAAAAAAAAAATACATTAAAAGTTTAATTATTTTACGTAAATTCTACCTACTAAATCTTATGTCTCTATCTTTAAGGGATCGCGAGATAGAACACCTTATTATAATAATTGAAATCCCCATGCCTGTCTCGTTTCCGCTTGTAATTGAAACATGACACAATAAAGCAACAGTGGCCCCGTGTGGCGTAGTCGCAAACGCTCTCTCCTTTAGTGTGAACGGTCGCGGGTACGATTCCCGGTGAGGCCACTAAGTCGAAAAAGTGTAAAAGGCTTTTTCAGGCCAACCATCCTGAATGGAGTTTTCCTCACTCTTACCAGGCAAATGCCGGGATAGTACCTACCATACAGGTCCTTGCTTCCCCAATCTTTTCTTCCTTACCTTTCCCCGGATAGTGTGCTCGCCAAGGGATATCATTCCTTATACGTGACGAGCTAAATGGCCGTAGATGCCGAAAGCCCAGAAATATAATTCCTAATACTAAAACGAAGAAACAGTGCCAACTTATTTTTATATATAAAGTCTAAATAGAAAATTCCATGTCACTTAAATAAACCTGAGATAGAGTATCCTATTTTCATAATTGATATCTCCTCTCCTCTTTTGTTCCCATATCTAAATAAAAACTAAAAAAAAAACCTAAAACACAGGTCAAATTATTTTAAAAGAGAAGTCCAAAAACAAAATTTTAAGTCTTATTCTCACGGGAATCGGTGACATAGATAATAATAAAATTACTGAAATGAAGTGCTTAGTTTAACGTTCCATGTTTATGCACCAAAGTTAAGGGAGACCGTGGTGATGAGAAATGAAATAAATGTTGGAACAAGAAAGTGGGAGGAATTGGAAAAAGCTCGAGAAAACCCACGCACGCAGTGTTTGTCCACCACAAAACTCACTTCACGGCAGCTGGGATCGAACCAGGGACGCCACGAAATAAAGGTAAACTAACTATCACTGAGCCACCGCCGCCCTCATATTAAAATGATTGTTACCTGTATTTCAACTCCTTCGCCGTCGAATTTCCAAAATTCCTTCCTCGTAAGTTTAAGACATTATACGTGGAAAATGCATATATTCATACGCTGGATTCCCTGACTCTTTTAGATAAGTCAGAAGCCGTGCAATCAAGGAGATGTTGCAATTCAAAAAATAATTTTCATTTCCAGAAAATATTACACCAAATGATTTGTAACAATAAACGACCAACAAAGACGTAATAACAATACACATCATAATAAAATAAATCTTACAATACTGGAAGGTACCTCGTCATTCATAGAAGACAACCACTCGTTCCATTTTGCTCTGAATATCGCTCTTAATCCAACTTTTGGAATTAATTGTTGAAGATCAGAATCTGTTAGCACTTTTAATGCTTCCACATCGACATCATTTTCTATAAAAGAGCATGCAAATATGAAATGAATATTCGTTCTTCATATATATTGCAGTAATGTGATATGAACAGACTAAAAAATATGATACCGGACACTCGATGCAATTCAAGATCTTCAGCTTACAAACTAACCTACTGCTTCAAATTCTCCTGTAAGTTTACGAAATTCTAACTACTTCCGGTCCACAAAGGGAGGTTACTAACTTTAAGAATTAGTACATAATGTAATATTTTCCTTTAAGATTATAGCGAAGAAATGATAATCCTCACCGATACCGACTTCCCTCATGAGCCACCACTGCAACTGAGTATAACTCCTAGTTCACTGAATAGTGGATAAGGGAATCTTAATATTAAATCGACTGCAGATTACTACCTCTTATAGCAGTCTGGTGATATGAGGCATGTGTCTACAGCCAGGGTTGCCTTTTTCAACCGGCTTTTTTTTTTTTACGTTAGTTTAAAGCGGAGTAACCGTAACCTCTATTTTTTTCTTAATGAATAAAGATAATTTGAGGGTGCTGATTCAATTGAGCTCGGTCTCGACCTCGAGAAGTGACCGCAGCTCGGTCAAATTCGAGGTCGTATAGACCTACCAGTTCCACAAATGACTTACCAGTAGAACACGAATTATTTATAGTCTGCCCATTCAGCATTCCTCAGGCTTGATCTAAACCAAATGATGCAGCGCCTCTGAACATGGGACCGTGAGTTATGGAAATTAATATATGAGATTTTGATATTTTCAATTTAGTATAAATAGTCAAATATTCAGATTGATTTTGTAGGTGATTGTTCCCACAAAATTAAACCTACTTTACATTTGTAATATGAGGTAAAAATCGTAAACGTCTTAAAGGTTATCTGGTTTACATAGCTACAGTTAAGAGTAGATAACCGCCAGCGCCTGCATACTTTTGAAATGAAAGTCATCGAATGTGCGGAAAAAGAGCTAGTTTAACCTCGACCTCAAGTGGTACTAAGTTGTGGTCAGTTATCGAGGTCGAGACCGAACTCCACATTAACCTAAATTACTTTATTTACTTAGAAGGCATATGGAAAGAAATAATTTTGTTTGGTCTTAGTATTCTTATGCAACAGTGGGATGATGAAGAATAGAATCTACAGCTTCTGATCCACTATTCCGTTTGCATCTGAGCCACAGGGCTCTAGCTTTCTACTTCCAACAATCGGTTCAAGTTACTTAGCGACCCAAAGTTAAATTTTGCCCATTTTTATTATATGCGAATTACCCGAGTTGAGTTGATTATAAGTTTAATGTCCTGTTAAGCAGCGAGGCTATATGAGACGTGGACCTACTTATTAACGTGGTATCCGAACCACATGAGCTCCCAGCGGGAATCGAATCCGAGGCCTTTACCTCCAAAGGTGCGTACACTAACTGCTTAGTAAAAAGGAGCTCCACGAATTCCTGTAGGTTCTAGAACGCTGCCCCCTCCCCCCATATAGGTTAGTAGTCAGGTCGGTTCCTTTCTGTACCAAAGCTCAATACCCAATTCACACAGTATTGCCAAGCGAGTGATAGCGAGGTAGTAGCCCAACAGGGCACATTGTTTTCTATATTTATTATAACTCAGTGGAGAGCGGGGTCAGTGTTCTAGACCTCTGCCGAATTACTGTACATGTTTGGCGAACTTCTGACACTATTTCACTTTATTCACCCATTCCCTCAAGATATCGCACTCTGTTGTGCAGACCTTTTTTGTCTGTTTTATAAATACAATTGATACTGTTTCATGAATACAAGAATGTTGCTGGCGTAGTGTTAGCGTAGCATATTTTCGAAGATTTATAGGTAAAATGGAATACTTTGTATAAAAGTACATATTTATAAAAAACAAATTTCTGCAGACGACAGAATTAAATACACAGCAATACAGCTGAATTGTAGGTTAACATGTCTAGGGTTACCAGTGTAAAATCATTACAAGTGCTTTACGGCGGATAAAATAAGTGAGTGTGTATGAAAGATGACCCTATTAAATGCTATTTTCAACCTGCGGTTTGTTTCTGCACAATGTACAGAACTGTATTTTATGTTAATAAGTGGAACGTTACTAACATGAACCCATGACAAGTGCTACTGAAACTCATACCATTGCCAAAACTCAACTTTTTAATTTTTACTGCATTTGCTTATGGGTATACCTACCATCGCTGTCGCGCCTGCTCCCTTCGGATACACACCCGCCCATGTCCACCAGCTTCGCCCTGTCCTGAATCGGTTAGATTGCATTAGTACTTTCTAGTGGCCACCTAGTACAGGTTGGTTTGAGTTTTTGGTAACACGTTGCTAGAAATTAGGAGGGGGAGTGGGAAATTAGATAAAAACAGGATGATTTGCAGGACACGTTAGTTGATATTGCTGTTTCGATGTTCAGTTACTCAAGAATATATCCTACACAATTTTCTGATGGCAGTACTGTAAAGATAAGTAGAAGTAACTTATGTGGAAAAAGAAAGGGCCTATGTTTAGCAGAAGGGGTCCAGCTCTTTCCTCTAAAAAATGTTATAATTTTGGTAATTTCTGTTCACATTAGGCTAGAATAGGGTAGGTTAGGTTAGTCTACGTAAGGTTCGATTAGTTTGTTAGGTTAGTTTATGTTATAATAGTGTATGGGTCCAGCATAATTTTCCAAAAAATGATAGAATTTCGCTTATTGCTACTAATATTAGGTTAGTGTAGGTTAGCTTAGGTTACTTTAGGTTAGATTTGGTTACATTCCGTTACGTCTAAGTACTTGCATCATTCATTTCTCCTGTAAATTTTGTGCTTTTTACGTGCTTCTGGACCCCTTGTACTAAACATATTGCAAAGAAAGTAAACTATTAGTAACAAAGATAGAAAACAAAGTAGGGGAGAGGGGGGTACATTTGAACATCTGTTTTCGAATATTCGTTTTTGCTTCCAAACACACAGTAAATTTCCTCCTAGAACTGTAGTAAAAACTAAATATAATATACATTATATTTGCCATAAAATAGAGTACTTTGTTTGATCTTGTCATTCTGTGCAAGGGCGCAGGGGGTGTCGTTCAAATGTACCCCCTTGGGGGGTAGATTTAAACAAGCATGGGGTAGATTTGAACATACGTGGGGCAGTTTTGAACAAACCATTATTTTACTAGAATAATCGTTATTTTCAGGATGAATTCGTTTACGAACAACAAAGCTAATGTAACAAAGCACCATTAACGGTTTAAGGCACAAGAATTAACCAATCGCATATGGCAGGATAATAATAACAGTAATAATTGCTGAAACATATATGCAGGCCCGTATTTGTATATTGTGCGCCTCTGTGCTCTAAATAATTTGCCTCCCCTTCGGAAACACATCTGAATTGAGTTGAATTCATAGTTTTTGGGGTCACTGAGATGAATAGTGACAGTTTTAATCCAATTCAACTTCAAGGTCATACTCAACTCCCGAGTGAGGCGGGCGAGAGTTTAAAAGTAATCGAAAAAGACAGATATTAGTGTTGAATTCATTGTTTTCGAGGTCGCTGAGTTTAAGGGTATCAGTTTTCATGATGTTCAAGTTCATCCTCACCCCTTAGAGTGGGAGTAGGAGAGAATGACTTTTTAAAAAAATAATCAGATAAGCTAGCTAATTAATAACTATTGTAATTAGAACGAATTAAACATTTTCTCGCTTTTGCGCGGGACTCTGAGTGTGATAGTATTAAATATAACTTTATTGTGAATCTTTTTTTTTTTTAAAAAAAATCCAAAATTTTGTCGCCCCCTAAATTGTGACGTCCTGTGTTCGAGCACAGAATAGTAGTTAGTTAAATACGGGCCTGCATATATGCTGTACGTTATACATTACACACACACACAAAAGGATATGTGGACAACATATCTATAGGCGTAGGTGTGATCTGAAGAAAAATTTAAAAGAATACGATCATCGTAGCATATCTGTGAAAATATGATTATGATTCACTTTTTAATTTAGCTCGTCATACCTGATAGGCTTAATGGAAAACCTATTACTACTAGCAATCTAAGAGATCTAAGAAATTACATTTTTTTCACCACTAACCGGGTACTGGACACAAAATTTATTCTACCCTAAAATTCTGCAAATCAATATGAAATGTCAGAATTTTTGCAGTACGCTTTGTCTCTCCAGAAGTTGTGGGATTAGAAAGTCTACAGACAATATCAGCAGTTGGCACTGAACATTTGTCTTCCTTGTCTGAGAACACAAACATGTTGGTGGTACTTATAAGTTTCAGAAAAGTAGAGGTAGAACAATGTTCAAATGTACCCCCTAATTTTTGTTCAAAACTGCCCCAACCGGCATGACCAAGCGGAATTTGGTAATACCCAGGTAGTACAAACTATTTTGAAATACAAAGGGCAACATTAGATAAGTAAATTAATGTACTTGCTTCTGCAATGAATGGCAGATAATATCAAAACACAGGCTTCTGTCAAAAATCTTACAAAACTTCACAAAAATTCCAACTTTCCACCCCACAAATGTAAGAAAATACTGCTGTTCATCAACAGTTACAGTAAAATGGCAGATAACAGTTGACCGTCACGTAACGCAGTTTTGCCAAACTAAAAATTTTGAAACCACCAGATATGCTATTATTTCTAGCCTGTTATCTTAAATGTTCAAAGGTACCCCCTGTTCAAATGTACCCCCCTCTCCCCTACCCTGCGGGGTTCTAAGCCATCTCCACTCGCTGACGCTCGTCCGGCAATACTGTGTGAATTAAATATTGGTAACCTAACCTAATTTAACGTATCGAATCATAAAATGACCAAATGTGAGAACATCGCAAAAAGGTAGGTGAAAAAGCTGGCTTCCTATCGCGAAACAAAGGTCGACTTTTTTGCAATATAGTGTTTATGCCATACATTCGGAAGCCGTATTTATACGCAAATCATAAAAGAAATGTAATTTTTCAATAATTACTTCTGGTGGCCTTCTTAAATTTTATATATGCTAAGTGACAAATTTTCATGTCGCCCGCCGCTGATGTTCTAGGGGACAATAAGGAAATTAGCGGAACGATTTTACTTTTTCAACAATAATATCGAGTGGTGCGCTAAAAGTGAAAACTGTTTTACACTGAATGTCACATGCTAGATTGACTGTAATAGTATAGGCTATTTCTACTCATTGGTATCTTTTAGTCAGTATTCTTTATAACAAAACGTACGTTTGTACAGTACCAAGCGAAAACAATAAAGCTGATGTAGATAAAACATACCTGCAAATATGGGAATAAGGTGGTCGAAGTTCCACTTACGTAGAATTTCGTCAACAGCCATACTTAACTTTCACAATGTTACTAATTTTGCCAGTGTTCAATCTTCTTTTATAAAATTACTCAAGGTAAAATTAACGAGACGAAAACTGTTTGTTACACGTCCGCCATTTGCATTTTTCCTGTAGAAGGAAAATCTGGAGCATTATGGGACATGCCTGTGACTGTGAAATGTCTTGACAAAACTAGACTCTTGTTCTTGTGTACACACATTACTTTCTGTATCCTGCACGTCCGGACGGGGAACGTACATGATTTACGTCTATTGGCGGCCGTACAGATTGGTCGTGGCTAAGCAACAAACCAATACGTACCTAGGTGCAGAAAATCATTTGTGTGATACAGAATCCTTCTAAAATTCCTCAATCCAGATATTCTAGACTAAAATTCAGCAATTTTTCTCTCAGTGTACTTTTAATGGCATTGTGTGGATTGACTATTCTTGTTCTATTCTGCAAAAAAGCAATGGAAAGACTGAATATTCAATTTATATAAAATTATTTACTTTATATCTACTCTTGGCACATATTTAAATAAATGTTTAGGTATATTACAATTTGTAATGAAATATGAGAAATTAGGTTTGTACTTGTTGTGTAGAATAACAAACTCAATAATTTAGAATATTATGTGAATCTCTCAGTTGTATTTTTTGTTCTATTTCTATTATTAAGGGAAAATAGACAGTTTTGTCACTTGAAGGCAATTGTCTAAATTATCAAAATCGTTGAATATGATGCAGTTTAATCACATGTGCTTATTTTCATTAAAAATAATCTACTTTTTTTTGTAACTGCAAAATACAAGCAAGTAACTTGTTACAATTGTTCCAAGAGTAGATGCGACCTTACTCATCGTCGCCCAGGGGATAACACTACAGGTAGAAACGAGGAATTAGGACGGAGGATTCTTTTTTGTCACGAAAGCACATACACTTGTTGGTTTTTGGAATACCTATCTTAACGGTGGTGAAAGGGGGATGATCTTTATATTTTTGTTTAATAACATATATTTCACAAAGTTTTACATTTTTGTTTAATATATCTCAGGAATTCCTCAAGTTAGAGAGATAAAATCCAAATATAAACTCTTTGTTAAGAGTAAAGGCACACACTTCTAAACATTTTAGAAAATTCTGTTCCTAAACGGAAGAAGGGGGCATTTCTGAAACACTTATATTTCCCTTTGTTCAATCAGAAAGTTGCAAAAGTGAGGACTTTTTAAAATCAGGAAACATAAATCTAGTAAATGTTAAATTCACGTCCTTCAGAGTTTTAGACGATACCGCTTCTAACGTGAAAAACGGGAAAATTTCAATAATAATGAAACTTGTCTCTTAGTGGCATCACACCCTTACCTCGTAAGTGTAAAACCAAAGTAATAATACAAGCATATAACCCCATAACCGACCATGATGACAATGGAGTAGAAATACTGTACGATGGGATTAGCGACATATTACACCAGGAGGGAGGAGGTAAGGCCAGAGCTATAGTAATCGGGGACTTCAACAGCGTGGTAAGAGAAGGAGCAGTAAATAAGTTAGTGGGACCATTTGGACTAGATAGAAAAAACGAACGGGGCCAAATGCTTATCGACTTCTGTGGGCAACATGATATGGTGGTGACGATCATGTGGTTTAAAAAAAGTGTGCACATGGGAAAGTCCAGGAAGTAAGAAACCTTAGCAAATCGAATACATTCTTGTAAACCAGCGTTTCAGGAATAATGCACGAGATGTGAAGACACTACCGGAAGCCGATCTCAATTCTGATCACAACCTCTTAGCGTCGGAAGTTCAAACCTGGAGAAAGAGAGTCAAGAAAAAATTGGGGGGGGGGGGGAGAGGATCGAAAATGGAACTGAGAGCAACTAATAAGTATTTGCAGTGATGTGAAAGAAAAGATTGAAGAAAAATCCTGCGTAATTGGCGATATAGTAGACAATATAGAAAATAGTTGGGGAAAAGTTAGATTCTACTGGACACACCATTCAATAACACTGGCAAGATGTAAAGATCACCTAGAAAAAACATGGATAACTGGAGCGATGCTTAAGAAGATGGAGGAATGCAGAAGAGCAAAAGCCACATAGATCAAATAATACATAAGGCTGAATAATGAGTTGAGAAGAGGGACAGACAAAGTCAAAGAAAAGTACGTGGAACAGATATGTGAAGAAATAATAGAATTTCAGTTATTCAGCAGGTATGATCTCATGTATCAGAAAACACAAGTATTAGGAGGGAAAGCTAGCAAATGTATACGCACGCTTGAAATTGAAAATCAACCAGGTCATGTGGCCACTGACAATCAAGGAACCCTTAAAATTAGGGAGGGGTACATAAAGGATCTGTATGGCCAGAAGAATCACCCCAAAAATATTGCAATGGAAGCTGAGGAAGAGCTTGATGATGAAGAAAATGGACCCAGTATTTTGAAAATTGAAGTAATGCAAGCAATCAAAGACATACGAAGGAGAAGGGCCACTGGAGACGACGGCACACCAGTTGATTTCCTCAAGGAATTAGGACACAATGGAATAAAAGTACTGACTTCACTTATTAACAAGGTCTATCTGAGTTTGGGAATGGCCAAAGTATTTTCTTGATGTTACAATACATAAGAAAAAAGGAAGGAAAGAAGTGCAGAGATAACAGGATCATTAGCCTTATTTTCCAGACTGGAAAGATAATTGCTCACATACTGAGTAGACGCCTGGAAAGTAAGATAGAAAATATGTTGGATGAAGATCAATTTGGATTCGTGAAAGGAAAAGCACGAGAGATGTCATTGGTTTGATGAGAATTATCTCCGAACGAATTGTTGACATAAAGGAAGAGTTGTGTTTGTTCTTCATAGACAGGCAAAAGATTTCAACAGGCTTAACTGAACGAAACTACTGCAAATACTTAAAGAAAGTGGGGTCAATTTGAGAGACCGACGACTCATTTGCAACTTTTATATAGGCCAACGAATCAAGTTGCGCTTGAATGAAGGAGAAACCAATATTGTGGATATTGGAAGAGCTGTATGACAGGATGTAATATGTCGCCCCAATTATTCAATATTTACAGTGAATGTTAAATGAAGGAGACATTAATGGGAATTGGAGATTTCAAGATTCGAGGTCAAATTATTAACAACATCAGGTATGCAAATGATATGGTCATTATATCTAGAACCGAAAAAAGACTACAGGAGCTGATTGACAATATGGTTGACAACGGGAAACTATATGGAATGGACACTATATGGAATATCCCCTTGGAAATGCGCCCTTACGTATCACAGTGGAACAAAAAGAACTTAAGAGATCGATCATTCCAAATATCTGAGATGTATTCTGACGAGAGAGGCGTACTACATCAAAGAGACCAGGACCAGAGAGCATTGTCATAGCCAAAGAAGTATTCAACAAGAAAATGTCACTCTTAACTATCAGCATTAATATTTGACTTAGGAAGAAATTGTTCAAGTGCTACATATAGAGAATAGGACTTTATGGTTGAGACTTGGACATTACAGAAGTTAGAGAATAATTATTTAGAGAGCTTCGGGATGTGGTGTTGAAGTAAGATAATGAAGATAAAATAGACAGAGATCGTAACAAACGAAGACGTTTTAAAACGAATAATAGAGAAGAGGATTCTGAGGTTGATTCCCGCTTAGTTAAATAAAGAAAATTTTATAATTTGCAATATTAATACTTTCCATGTGTAATGACAAAAAATATTAAATTTCTCTCCGCCATAGGGCTGAGACAACGCTCTTGATTCCGCACGCTATAGAAAGCAGAAATTCCAACATTTGTCTACAATATTACTTAGATTTATCAACCTTGGTTCGTACTGTCTGAGGACGCAACGTGTTTAACAAACAATTGATGAATACATAATGCACATCTTTAGTAACGGTGAAAATATAACTGTCAAAAACAAACATTATTGTTTCCTAGCAATTGTATAATTGTCCATTATGTTCTGTTTATTCCTTCTCTTTACTATATCCGTATGCATATTTCCTTTAAAAATATAAAAAAAAACGCATAAGTAAAATATCGTCTACGAGCTGCCATCTTCTTCTTGTCATCTCCTCCTCTTCAGAGGCTAATCCCTTTAAATTATATCTTAAAAATCAATTCATCCTTAGACAGTATCGTAACCAATTTCATTTCCGTTTTGCTATTAACTTCAATATTCTTACTTCTTCATTCATTCCTCTCAAAATTTCTCTATTTCTTATTTTCTCTTTCCAGCTGATTTTTGCGTCTTCTCCCATATCTACGTCCCGAACCTTACTATATTTACATTATATATCATTAGTGATGATAATTCCGTTTGCAATAGAAAATAACACGTTTGCTGAGCGACATGTTTCTTCTATTAGTTTTCACATTGCCCCGATTCAAGCTATTTCAAAACAGTACTGCCTGGCTCGTATGTAATACAATAATTACAACTCACTAAAAAGTTACTTTTATTGTTCCGATGTTAAAACATAACCATCCCAGGCAAGTAATGTTTCTATTCAATATGAATGTTCATTAGAATGGTTTAATAATTTTTATGTCTCACTTAGTTATATTAAGTTCTTCAGTCTCTTCTATCTCTCTTCAAGACAGGATAAGTGAAACTTGACAATCTGAATGTAATAGACCTAGGATATTTTTTCTGGCTGCTGTTAGTTTCGAAAAAGAGAGAAGCTTTTAATTATTAATTGAATGTCGGATGATCTGTTTATATTATTAGTTTTTTATCATATTATTATATCATGATCAAACTATTCATTAACACGCTGCACCACAGTAGACAGACATCTGTTGATTTTTACTTGTGGAAATTAATTACCCCTTTAAATGGCACATCACTAAATATTTTAAAAATTCATATCGGATGATTATTTACGGAAAGGATATGGAAATTCTTTGCAAAGCAAGAAGTACAACTCTTCGTTTGCAATATATATATATATATATATATATATATATATATATATATATATATATATATATATATATATATATATATATATATATATATATATATATATCTGTGATAGTAATGAAAATGAACTTAGCTGTATTGCAGTGAGAATACTTTGTCTAAACCTAGCATAATATCCGTTCTTCGCACGGAGGGAATGCGTTCCATTTTGGACACTAAATTGCACCAAAACTGTCACCAATCAACTTAGAGACCCCAAGTGCAATGAGTTGGAAACTAATGTCGGTCACTTTCAATTATTTTTAAAAATAATATCACCCCTTAGTAGTATTAATGTTGGCTGAATTCGGATTGAACCAGCATTGGAAGTGTCACTGTTCATCTTAGCGATCCAGAAAACTGTGGATTCGACACTGATATCGGCAATTTTTGATCGTTTTTAAAACATCTCTTCCTCCTCCACGTTTTGGAGCTAAATTTGGATTTAAACAGCGTTGTAAGTGTCACTGTTCTTATCTTCGATCCCAAAAACTGTGAATTCGACACTAATATCGATCGTTTTCTATTTTTCATATCCCCAACTTGCAGGACTGGAATTGGATTTAAACGACATCTGAATTGTCACTGTTTATCTCAGCGAACCCGAAAACTATGTATTCAATACTAATACTGGGCATTTTCGATATTTTTTATATAAATAACTCATCCTATCCCTCCCCTAAGTTACATTATCAAAGTGAAATGATACAAACCATATCATGCCCAAACCTCATCTATGTTGGAAATTTGATCACGACCGGTTGGGTGGTTCAAGAATTATTAACTAACAAACGTAGTCGCTTCATTTTTATTTATATTTTAGATATGTATATCCCACCTCACCCTCACCCAAATTGTAGGGCTAATTTTGGATTTGAATGAGATCAGAAATTTTAGGGCTCATCTCAGCAACCCCAAAAATTATGGGTTCGACACTATCGGTCATTTTCGATCATTTTTATATATCTCCTCTAGTTCCACTTTCCCTCTAAGTTACAGCATCAAATGAAAACAAAAGAAATATCCTAGATCCGAACGTCATAAAATTAGTTTGGCGTATAAATTTTTAACTGCATACTTCTTTGTATTTATTTAAGTCTAATTTCATAGTCATCTTAGTGAGTATCCTAGAGATTTTAAACCGATAAATCTTACAAATATTTCGTTTGGATCTAAAAGTAAAAAGATAAAGACAAAAAATGTAATATAGCAACAAACAAATATTTTAACACTAAAACATTATCTATGCAATTTACACAGGTAATGAATATCACATTTTTAGCTATTTCATCATATTTTCATGTTAAAAAAAAATAAATAAAATACACCTGAGACCAAGTTTCGAACCCTCCATCTTCAAACTTCCTAAGTTATATACGAAGACTCAGTGTCTCACTAACCTCAGCTACAGCATGGGTAGAGTTAGGAATTGTGTCCCTGGGGGCAGAACTTTTGTCTGCTGGGGAGACACAGCAAATACAAATGAGAATTGAAGGATCTTATAGGTGTCATTTTTATTTTTTTTTGTCAAAAAGTTTGGGCAATGCCCCCTATGCCCCCATAGCTCCATCTATTAGCTACCGTGGACACAACTACCTTTTGAAGCTAATATCTCTATAAGGAGCGAAACAAAATGCTATTACTCTGTACATATATGTGGGAATTGAGATTTATCTTCATATATCCGGAATTCAATTATACACTACTATAACACTATGACGCAAAATTGATTTTAGTTTCTTTAGATGTAACTGGGCATGAATGTGAGCATATGCAAAATAAATTGGACAAAGTATTGCTTCTCTTACACATGTTACCCACCCCGGCCGACATCTTGGATCCGACAAATTGGGTTCAACTTTTACTTTCTCAAATGGGAATAGATGCAAGTGACATATAAAATTCATGTACAATTTTCTCCGAAATTCACTGATGTAGTGAATTTTACCGTGAATTGTATCGTTTGGAAGGTATTGCATGTTAAATCCCTCCAGGTCCTACGTGAGTAGACCTTGCAGAGTGATATTAGTGACGCTTCCGTTTTTGATGTTAACAAATCAAAACAATTTATAACTGGAAAAATAATGTAGGTATACAAAACTCTTTACAACATTGGTGTTATAGTCTTATTATATTTCTGTGAGTGACTGTTATAGCTTGCGTCTTATACTATAACAAGGAAGTATTGTATTAGGGTCAAAATATCTAATGTAAACCCAGGTACGACCAGATTTGGATGAAGATCTACTATTTCCGTATTGACGTCTGTGTATCTGTACGTTCAGAGAATATTTCGTCAACGATAAATCTTGTAAAAGATTACATATATACACGGGGCCCTGCACAACTTTCTATTTGGTTCATTATTCGTGAAGTGCCTGACATTTAACATGCAATACCTTGCAAACGGTACAAGCTCCGGGTAAACATCCTTCACAAATAAATTTCTGAAAAAAAATGTACAGGAATTTGATGCATCACTTGCAAATATTCCTATTTGAAAAAAAACGAAAGTTGATTCCAACATGGCGGATACAAGATGGCAGCCGGGGTGGATAATATGTGTAAGAGTAGCAGTAGTTGATTCAATTTGTTCCTCGTATGCCCGCATTCATATCCAGTTACATCTAAATAAAGTGAAATCAATTTTATGTCCAAGTGTTATAGTACGGTATGATTGAATTCCAGATATACGAAGGTCCATAAATATATTCAAATTACCGGTATGGGACGCGAAAATTAGTAGAATTCACATTGGATCATGGAAAACTTGCATTTGAATCAATTTTACACGAATCCGGGGGACACTTCGCGAATGTACCTTGTTAGTCTCTGAAAGTGTTTCCACGTTTTTCTGAACAGAAGTGTACTTGCTAATGACCCCCTTGTATAATTAATGTATAACAACGTAAACTTTTCCAATATCAATATAGATATATTGAACCAATATAACACAATGTATGAAAAAACAATTGTCATAGCACTACTTAGCAAAAGTTGCTTTGCTAATTTAGCCGAGTAGATGACAAAATACCTTTTGACAAAACACCAACTAAAAGAGACTAAAAGCTTTACGTCTCAATTTTCTTGGCTA
Organism: Thermobia domestica; assembly: GCF_964235325.1. Classification (NCBI taxonomy): domain Eukaryota; kingdom Metazoa; phylum Arthropoda; class Insecta; order Zygentoma; family Lepismatidae; genus Thermobia; species Thermobia domestica. The sequence continues at coordinate 54,301,988 of NC_137470.1, read as the reverse complement.
AAGTAAGCGAGTAAGATTATTATTATTATTATTATTATTATTATTATTATTATTATTATTATTATTATTATTATTATTATTATTATTATTATGATTATTATTTGCCAACTTTCTCGGTCACTACCATCACTGAAATAGGTTACTAGAGCAAGGTATGATTTATCTGACATTAGTTTCGAAAAGGTTGTCTTAACCGAGACTTAGCTACTTTCACCTTCATTCGGAAAGCGAAACATGTCTATGTATATTTCTGTTTATATATATATATATATATATATATATATATATATATATATATATATATATATATATATATATATATATATATATGTATTCAAACATTTTTGATCTTTTTTCTCTCCGGCCTTCATTTCATGAAGGCAACTATCAAGTTAGGAGACTTCGCTGGGAGTGTAAGAATAATTGATGTGTTATAGGCTATGGTCTACGGATCCCAAGGTCTCCAGTTCAAATACACCCTACTGCAAACTAACACTTTTACATTTAGTTTGTTCTTACACGGTCAATAATAAATTCTTTGCTCAAAGTTCTCCATATAGAGATGAGATGCAGTAGTGTTGCACATATCAACCAAGATAAAGGGTAGTGGAGATCAATCTTATTAAAACAATATCAGAAACAACAATCCATATTCATATTAGAATATGTTTTAGGTCATATTTGTTTATTCTTCTTTACTAAACTACAGCTCTCGGAAACTTAGATATAGCAATGATATTGAATGATACCGGTACGTTACTGAAAATCGGGGAGCGAAACAGGTCCTTAATCCTCGAAAGACCAGGTATACGGCTAGACTAGAGACACGTAATTTATTACGAAGTGCTTCAGCACAACCAAACACTCAATGTAGAACTCTGCGTTCAACAACCTCACCTACTTAAAATAAATTAAAAACAGAGACCGAATAAAAAAATGTCATATTTCTGCAACACGACAACTCCAGACTTCACATCGACAATATACACAGACCCATATTCAAGAACTCTAATGGAAAGTGTTATCGTTCCTTCATAATCTGCCGATTAACATCGTCAGATTTTCGTATTTTCTATCATTTTCGAACGCTTTGCGCCGTAAATCCTTCAATTCTGACATGAAATTCAAGAGTTCCTTGGATGGATTCTTTGATATAAGAGTGGAACATTTTGTAGTGTTAGGGCCTCAAAACATATTGAACGGTAGGAGGAAGAAGAGTGTGATATTGATTAAACTGTTCTAGTTTCTTTCTTCAAAATAACATCTTAAACACACGATTTCCTCAAAGACTAAACAGTATTAAATAGCAAAAATAAGTCAATAATAAAATAAATTATATTAAAGAGTACAAAGTAATTGTTTCAGGGAATTTATTTTTTAATGAATTTATTTATATTTACCTAGATATACATGACCATAAAGAAAAGCATCAGGAGCCATCTGCTATACAAACAATTTATGATACGAACTGTAAGAATCCGTTGTTGCCTGAAGAATTCAAATGCTGCATAAAAACATAGGAAGAAGAATGTCCCAAAGGAATGGCCCAAAAATCATTTCACTGCTCGGGTATGTATACTCTTCCTTTATGTAAGCTTGCATTCTAAATTTGCATTGTTGGTTGCATACATTTAAGACAATTAGAGGCACACTTAGAGGCAACCACAAACGTGGCTACTTTTCGACCCCCGCCCCCACAATTCCTCTCCGAGCACAAAGTCGCAAAAGTGTTTTCGTATGTGTTTGCATTTGGCGAATAGATATCTGCGCACAAAATGTGTTAGCTCATAGCTACTCGTATGTTTAAAGGATCAGTTCGAGTTAAAAACAAGTTTGGTGCAATAGAAAGAGAAACAAAAAATAAGAGACCCGTATTTTTTATATCTTGATAGGCCGTCTCGTTCAGCTTCTTCAGGCATTTGTTTTTGATGAATCGTAAATGGTGACGTCATGGGTGGGATACGCGAGAAACTCAATGTGAGTCAGCAACCACTCCCTTGTACGCAGCTGATAAACCTTTAATAGTGCATTGGATTTAATAGATTGTGTTTTGGATTTGTTAGCAGACTTGCTCTGTGTTTAATTCTTGAGGGACGTTTTTGTTAGTTGTTTTTCCTACAGCATTACTATAAAAACGAGTCGAGAGAGAACAGTAGTTACATTTGTTGTGCGAAACAGTGTTTCTTCCAGACATGTTTTTAGGGTGGCACTGTCTCCCGGAGCTCTGAGGATCTCCCCCGGAAGAGACCAAAATAATACGTCTATAATGTAATAAATATAATAGTACTTACTGTGTAAAAATAATGTGCCTCTTCGAATACTAAGTGTCCCTTCCCAACCTCCCCGGTAGTGTTGCCACGAGACGAGACGAGACGAGACTTCAGGCTGTCTCGTCTCGTCTCGTGCAAAGCATGTCTCGTCTCGTGTCTCGTCTCGAAAAACTGTGCTCGTCCCGTCTCGTGTCTCGTCTCGTGGGGTTCTGTCCCGTCTCGTCTCGTATGTCTCGTTTTGTCTCGTCTCGTAAAAATATAGCAGCATACCATGGGAACGAAAGTAAAATGTAGCAGGCTGCACAATGCTAATCAAGATACAACTAACAAGGGAAGAGATGGAGATTATATATCGAAGTGGAAGATGGTTTATATACCAATCGAAAGCACTAATGACGCCTATTACAAAACTGTAATAAAAATTTTCCGAATGCATATACTGTGCGAGTTATATGAATACACAGGGTGTCCAGAAAATCCATTTCCACCCCTTGAAATCGCAAACGATGAGACAGATGCCAAAACAGGAAAACACGTTTTTGATCATTACAAAAGTACAATGTATCAAAGCAAACATTGTTGTCCCAGGGCCACCTGCAGAGTCCCAGGCGGGATCCAACTCAAAAATTACAAAAGGTAAGGGGATCGTTCGAATCTTCTCTGAAATGAAAGAAGACGAAAAAAACCAACTCTCTAAAATTACCCTGTGCAAAATGGCGGCCGGTCAAACTGTCAGCAAAAACGTCATTGTAGAGTCTATGGCCACCCTCCAAAGAAAGAAAAAAAAACTGAAACGGTAAGACAGATGTCAAAAAAGAAAAAGATGTGTGTCATCTTTTCAAAAGTACAATGATTGAAAGTAAAAATGTTTGTCCCAGGGTCCTCCACAAGGTTCCAGACGTGGTCCTACTCAAAATTTTCAAATGGCAAATATGGTCAAATAAAGCTGTTGAGAAATAAAAGAACACGGAACAAGTCTCGATCCTCTAAAATTACCCTGTGTAAAATGGCGGCCGGTCAAAATGTACATCTTCATTTCGATTTTCTGAGCACGTTCACTTTCCATTTTGCAATCGGTACTTGTTTTCATTCTGAGACATTTGTACGTATTTACTCTTCCTGGTGCAAGGAATTCTTTCGTTTGAATCATTATATAATTGATAAACCAGATAACGAGCAAAAGTACCACTGTTGTGCAGTCATAAACGTAAATAAGTAGAGGTAAGAGTCTTTACTTCTGATGGCTCCAACCTCTACTTATTTATGTTCGTGGAAGAACATTATATGTTAACTAGTCAGTTCTATACTCAAAGATGTCAAATGTTGTCGTTTCTTTTCTTTATGTCTTAATTTGCTTTTATTTTATTATTTTTTTTCTTTATTTAGATATTATTGGGCTATTATATAGATATAGCTTATATTATTTAGATATTAAGAGCAGAATCTCACAGTAGGGGCATTTCCTTTCTTTCCGTTGAGTACAAGAATTAAAGTGAAAATAAACTAAAACCCGGTTACGGAAACAACAACTAAAATGCAAGATGTTTGCACAGTATTATCGTAGAGCGTCCATACTTGTTCTATCTGCTTTCATTTAATAACAGCTTTAAACGATGTGCTACTTGACCTCCCTTGCCATTTGAACAATTTGAACATGACCCCGCCTGGGACATTGTGGAGGACCCTGAGACAAATATTTTTACTTCCAATTATTGTACTTTTGAAATGATGACACACTAGAGACCTGTACGGGCCGGGCTTGGGCGGGCCGACTCTGTTATTTCTCTGGGCCGGGCCGGGCTTGGGCGGGCCGACACTGTTATTTCTTTGGGCCGGGCCGGGCTTGGGCGGGCCGACACTGATTTCTTTTCAGGTCGAGCCGGGCTGGGGCCGATCAATTGCGATTCTTTAATAATTATTGACTTTCGTTAAACGATAATTGGAATAAAGAAAAACGTTGAAGAAGGGTGTTCGTGAAAAATGTCACAAAGAATGCAATAGCTATTTACAGTTTGTGTCGCTTAGCGGCTCCACTTTCACTATAGAGGATTGCAGGCATTATGCGGTAAATTGAGCTCTGACCTTGACCTTCACTGAACCCAAAATATGACAAGAAGGGGTGGGAATGTTTTGCCTGTAGCTAAACAATATTGCCATCTTCAGTTTATGCTAAAAATCAATTAAGTTAAATTTTTGTTACAGGGAATGGAGTTTTTGTTCCCTCGATGACAGGCAAAGTTCTAGCAGGCAATGGTACCATTCGGAAGGCAAGCATCAAGTTGTGAACCAAAGTTTAGAAAATGTTTCTGAGGGTTAAGTCAAATTTAGTACTAAATTTTGAGAAAGATTCGGGCTCGAGCTATTTTTTTTTAATTTATCGGGCCGGGGTCGGGCCAAAAACTTTTAAAATTTATCGGACCCGGGCCGGGCTTGGGTCAGGAATTTTGAAAAAACTTATCAGGTTGGGCCGGGCTCGGGCCGAAAATCTCCAAAACTTTTCGGGCCCGCGCTGGGCCGGGCCTAGTTACGTTCGGGCTGGATTGGGCTCGGGCCGAAACATTCGGCCCGTGCAGGTCTCTATGACACACATGTTTTCCTGTTTTGACATCTGCCTTGCCGTTTCAGGATTTTTTTGAGGGTGGCCATCGACTTTACAATGATGTTTTTGCTGACAGTGTGACCGGCCGCCATTTTGCACAAGGTAATTTTAGAGTATTGAGACTTGTTCCGTCTTCTTTCATTTCCCAAGAAGTTTCGAAAGATATGCTACTTGACCCCCTTACTTTTTGTAATTTTTGAGTTGGTCCCCGCCCAGTACACTGCGGGTGGCCTTGTGACAAGAATTTTTGCTTTGATACGTTGTACTTTTAAAATGATCAAACACGTGTTTTCCAGTTTTGGCATCTGTCTTATCGCCATGCATTGCGATTTCAAGGGGTGGAAACGGATTATCTGGACACTCTATATATTCATATAACTCGCATAGTCGTGCGTAATGCGAAATTAAAATTTTCCTACACCCTGTTTGAGAACAAGAATCCCTCCCATCTTTGGAGAAATTTGAAGCTACTTGGCATTCGTAGCAGCAAAAGAGTCCAGCCGGATGTAGCTGCTCCTTTCTCTGCTGATTATCTTAACAATTATTTCTGTAGAATTGATAGTTCTAGCTCACAGATAAATGCAAGATCTGATAATACAGGACAAATCCCTAATTTTGAAGAAAATGTTTTCTCTTTCACTTGTGTCACCCCACATGATGTAATGAAAGCGATTAAGAGGATAAAATCCACTGCTATAGGTGCTGATGAAATAAGCATAACATTGATCAAGAAAATATTACCCTTCGTCCTCTCCCCAATTACCAATTTATTTAATCTTTCCCTTACTACCGGAACATTCCCAGTCTTGTGGAAGACAGCACGAGTCCTGCCTCTCCCTAAGACTAAGGATGTCCGATCTGCAGAAGACTTAAGGCCTATTTCAATATTACCTGCCCTATCTAAAGCTCTTGAATATATTGTAAGTGATCAAATATGTGAGCACCTTCGAACTTATAACCTTTTAGACACTTTTCAATCCGGGTTTCGTAAACATTGCAGCACTTCTACAGCCCTTACTAGTATTACTGATGATATACGTTCTGCTTTGGACAAGAGAGAGATAACCATACTTACCTTACTGGATTATAGCAAAGCATTCCAGTCAGTAAACCATGACATTTTGCTACAGAAACTTGTACAAAAATTTAGTTTCTCTACTTCAGCTGCTAAGTGGGTCCAAAACTACTTATGCGACCGAAAACAGTATGTGGTGGTTGCCAACTTAGTTTCTGGTCAGCGTAACCTTCCTTGTGGGGTTCCTCAAGGTAGTGTTTTAGGGCCTCTTCTTTTCTGCCTTTATATTAATGACTTAGCACAATCTCTAAAACACTGTAAGTATCACATGTATGCGGACGATGTTCAATTGTATCTATCTTCTTCACCAAAGCAAATAGATACTTGTATAACAAAGATGAACGAAGACTTGAGTAATTTGGCTAAATGGTCAGCAAATAATTGTTTGATTATAAATCCAGTCAAATCAAAGTCAATTTTAATTACTTCCAAACGTGCAACGACGTTAATAGATGCTTCACTTGTTCCCAATATAACTTTAGAAGGCATAAATATTCCCTTCTCTTCCTCTGTGAAAAATCTTGGCGTCATACTTAACAAATATTTAACTTGGTCCGATCAAATTAACGCATCATGCAAGAAGGCTTTTGGAATTCTTCATTCTCTCAGCAAATTAAAAAACTTTTTACCAACACAGTTGAAAAAAACTCTTGTTCAAACCCTAGTGGTACCACATTTGGAGTACTGTGACACCGCCTTAACTGACGCTGATATACATTTACAAAAGCGTTTGCAGCGAGTACAAAATGCTTGTATACGTTTTATTTTTAACTTAAAATTCTCAAATCATGTTACGCCATTCTTTGAAAAGCTGCAATGGCTGAAGATGCAGCAACGGCGAAAATTGCACTCGTTGGTACTGCTGTATAAAACACTTACTTTTACAGAACCTTCCTATCTTCTAAAACATCTTAATTTTTTAAGCGATTTCCATGAGAGGGACACAAGATCACGTTTTAATAGCCAACTTGCAATTCCTATTCATAGATCAACTTATTCCTCCAAATCATTTATAATTTCAACGTGTCGTGATTGGAATATTTTGCCAACCTCGGTACGTGAGTCAAAATCTTTAGCATCTTTTAAAAGAGCAGTTTATAATTTATTGTTATCGAAGCAGGGTTGAATGGACACAGAGACAGAAGAGCCAATAGAGAAGCTTGTTATAAAGATATGAAACCCAACACTTATTACATATTATAACATGTATGTACTTTCGTGTAGCAGTATATTTGTGTGTGTGTTTGTGTGTGTGTGTGTGTGTGTGTTCAAGTGACAGTCTGTTTCTTGTGTTTTTTTTTACTTTCTAACTTTTTTTTTCTTTTGCTATTCTTAGCTATATCCTTTGATTTTTCAATTTTGTGTCATGTTTAGGTGGTAGATAAGGCTACATATAGCCTTAACCTCGACATGTAAAATAAGTCAAAATAAATAAATAAATAAAAATAGTATATGCATTCGGAAAATTTTTATTACAGTTTTGTAATAGGCGTCATTAGTGCTTCCCATTGGTATATAAACCATCTTCCACTTCGATATATAATCTCCCTCTCTTCCCTTGTAAGTTACAAGTATTACCCAGAACACACAAGACAAGAAATGTCACGGTAGCTACACCGTGAAGCCTTCACCTCTGGTGTATGTGGTAGTCGGTTCGATCTCGGTTAGTGCCATGTGAGCTTTGTGGTGGACAAACATTGAATGTGTGTGGGAACCGCGGTGGCTCAGTGGTAGAGCGTTCACCTCTGTTGCTTGGGGTCTCGGGTTCGATCCCAGCCCCGCCAAGTGAACTTTGTGGTGGACAAACACCGAGTGCGTGGGTTTTCTCGTGGTTCTCCCGTTTCCTCCCACTTTCTTCATTCCACCATTTCATTCATTACTCATCATCACTGTCTCCTTTAGCCTAACCGGCATAACCGTGGGACGTAAAACTCAAAGATTTCATTTCATTTCATTTCATTTTTCGAATGTGTGTGTTTTCCCGAAGTTGTCTAGTATCCTACCACTTTCTTCATTCCACTAATTTTCCCATCATCATCCATTCGGCCAAAGTTGCCTAAAGATCTTAAAAATAAATTCAAATAAGCTCACAAGGCAAGGACAAATAGTTTACAAGATAATATATCTCTGCTGTTAGTTGTCTGATGCTTCTCGACCCTGGCTTCTTTTTTTACATTCTAAAACATTGAAATTTGTTTCACCAGTTTCAGTACACGAATATACAGTAAATTGATCATAGGTACGTCGAAGACGAAGACACTAATGTTAAATAATGTTTACACGACAAGCAAAGTTCGATGTAAAGGTGTCATCATCCCCGTCACTATCGTATACTATCAACCCACTTGCTTTATAGTGTCTGTATATATATATACAGAGAGAGAGAGAGAGAGAGAGAGAGAGAGAGATGGAAAGATATATAGATAAATAGAGAGATAGATATGTGTGTACGCTTTGATTTCATATATTCCAGCCTTTAGGTTTCACAGTGTTAACCCATAACAATCCAAAAACTACTTTCCATTTTAGCATATTTAGATTTGTTGCAATTATTAAAAAAAAAAAAAAAAAAAGCTCGGAACCAAATAATTTTATTGAGTAATGGAAAGTGTTTGATTGAAATTTTATATGTTACTGCACACTAAGCTCTACTTAAAGTGCCATAGTAATGGGAACTGAACGACACATCGGACGAAAGAATGCTTGGGGCCAGTCTTCACCTCCATGGTTCAAATCTGTTCCCATAACCGCGGGGTGTGTGCTACTATGTAGTGCTTGTCCCGTTTGTGTAACAAACTCTTGACAGTACACCCAGATTAGCTAATGGCTAAAAAAAAAGTTGATTTTTGGGTGGCCATTTTGGATTAAAGTTCCTTATATTGTCGGGATCTATTCGCAATCATACAATGTACATCTTCATACCAAGCCGAGCGGTCTGCGGCGATAGACCATCGGCTTGAAGGCCCCGGGTTGAGTCCCGGAAGGGTCATGTGTATGGATTTTAACAACATTTGTTTTTTCGTACTGTGTCAGGGGGGGGGAAATCGTACGGGATAAAAGGATTTTAGTCTGAAAAAAATAGAGAGAATATCCTCCCCAGGATACTTTCATGGGAGTAAGGAATTAGTAAAAATATAGGATATACATTTTATAGCAGGTTTAAAAATATGGTTTGGGTATCCTATTTCTTTTCTGTTAATTATGTTCTTCAATGTTCGAATTTTGATCATTCTCATGATATTTTCTGCTTTCAACGGAGTTCCATGAATATTATATCAAATGTTCTTTATACTTATCAAGTTCGAGAGGTTTTATGCGCCTGTAAGAAACAATTTCTGAAGATAATTCAGGTCCTAATGAATATTATTCACTAGGAAAGGGAAGTATTCCTCTCCTCTCAACATGGAAGCAGAGGGCAATTTCGCACTGTCGTCAGATCAAACATTTCCGCGTAACAAAACGAAGGTCCCCCCGTAGAACTTCTTTACCTAAAGTGTTATTATTAGTATCATAAATTTGCTGAAAGCAAACAATTTGAAGGGTTCGTCGATAATATCTTTGCTTCCTTTGTCGTCCGCGAGTCTTCCAAACGAAGAGGTGAATTTTACAACATGACTGCTGTATAATAAGCGAGCGATTGGTAAAATGGTAAAAGTGTGTTTTTATGTGTGTGTGTGTGTGTGTGACAGAGAGAGAGAGAGAGAGAAGACAAAATTTTAGTTGCAAGATGACATACTTCAATTGCCGTTTTCGGTTCATATAGCAAAAAGAATACCGCCACCAGAGAATAAAGACAAGTGTAGACGTTACCCAGTTTTCAAATTGAATAGATGGTGGTGGTAGTTCGGTTTCTTGACCTTGTAAAAATCTTCCCTGTCTTTCATTTTGTTTGTCATCATTCCAGCCAGAAATAAAAAAAAATATGAGAATTCCTCAGTTTACAGCAAGGGGAATTGGGGACAAGACATTAAGGATGATATTCCTGGAAGCTCATGTATCACAATTGTTTCATTCAATAGACAGAGGACATTTTTCTATGAAGGCTTTTCAACATGTTTTCTCACAAAGGGGATTTTCCTTTTGCAATCTATATGACCACTGGCAATTTCAATCTTGGCCATTCCCGCCAGCGTTTTCATTTTTGAGACACGAGACGAGACGAGACATTTCACGAGACGTCCCGTCTCGTCTCGAGTCTTGTCTCGTTTTCGAGACGGGACAAGTAGTCTGTCTCGTCTCGTGTCTCGTCTAAGAGGGTTTTGTCCCGTCTCGTGACAACACTAAGCGCGAGCCTCCTCCCTTTGGATTACTAGGCACGTGCTTTTCCGACTTGGCCACGGAGGCGATGAAGAAAGAAGTCGCTTGTAGAGGCATAAATCCTTTCTTTATTTTAATCTGGCTAATCAGAGTGCTCCTGTAACCATGTATATTCGACGATAACATATTTGAGATCAGATAAAGTCTGTTCGCCATGTAATTTTATAACAAAATGATACGCGTCTATTTACTTTATAACATGATTCTATCTTATTCACTTTCAAACGATCGGCTACATTTGTTATCTAAATTCATACAATTATACGCACTCATCTCAAGATTTTTCATTTCATGATGTAGAGCCAGGGGTGATGTTGACCCCTCTAGCTCACTTTACGAACAATTCGTCAGGACAAAAGTAATATATAATAATAACCGCACGCATATGACTGGCGATATTTCGTGTTGGTCCCTTGGCGATTCTCCGCGTCAAATCGAAGATGTGCGGACCAAAATGAAGTCCAATAAAGAAAAAACAATAAATGCCAACCAGGATTCGAACCCGGATCACTATAATGGCAGTTCTCTGCTCTCACACTTTGCCATCAAATTCCTCAGACAAACATAAGGAAATAAACTAGTAGTTATGTTAGATAGCTATAGCACACGCTATTTCTACACGTGTTGATATAATTCAAAGAATGTGAAAATAATTTCTATCATCTTTTCTTCTTTGGAAACAAGAAGGTAAAGAAGAATTGTAGGGATGGTCACGAGCGAGTTCATGCGAGTTTTCACAAAAGTTCGACTCGACTCTACTCAAAACAGACATCTTTGAGCTCGACTCGAGAACTCGACTCGAAACTTTTCCTACAACTGGACTTATATTTGACTCGAGTTTCGATTCGAGTCGAGTCAGAACGAGGAAAATCGAGCCAAACGCTGTGTGTAGTTTCAAGTACTTTCTTCGAGAATCCTGCATAAACATATAATTATTATCAATGATGCTACTACTACTACTACTACTACTACTACTACTTCTTCTTCTACTTATTATTATTATTATTATTATTATTATTATTATTATTATTATTATTATAACAACACCATGTTTAAACATGAAAGATAGGTGCATCTGAATACTAAACACTAATTGACTGCTGACATCGGTAGTCGTGAAGTCAAGGACATCGTTCCCGAGGTTCTGGATTTGAGTTCCGGAGAAGCAAGCATCCGGACTCAAACCAAAAATCCTTACTAATTATAGAGCGCTGACCAAACTTGTTCAAAACTGCTTGACCCGGGATTGGGGTTCTCAACTTGTCGAATTGATCGGATCATAGCTCATTCCCTATCGAGTCGAGCCAGTAGCTCACCCTCTCAAGCCGGCTCGAGCCGAACCAAACCGAGCTGACGGCTTACCCCAATGAAGCTGGCTCGAGCCAATGGCTTACCTGAGCAAAGTAGGTGCCTCATGTCAACCGAGTCGGCTCGAGCTGTTCGCTCAGTTGAACCGATTCTGAGTCGGTTAACATCACTACCCAGGTTGAGCTGTTTCGGCTCAAATCTTCGACCGTGCAGGTCTTAGCCTTGGTGGTAAGAAATACTGTATATACTTATGTTAGTACTTACGACATTTGAGGCTCTCTTATAAAACTCCATTGTCGTCTTGTTAATCGAGACGAGACGAGATGCAAGGAATGTCCCATCTCATGAGCAACACTAAAAATATTCCACATTACTGTTTACATTTCTCATAGATTTCGCTTTCCAGTCTAATCAGGTAATCACTTCAAACCTAGTCAAAACGAGCTAAACGAGCGAGCCATTTATCAAACTCAACTCGACTGAAACTCAACCTCAGAACAGTGACTCGACTTGGAGCTCGACTCGAGAAAATTACCTTTGACTCGACTCGAAACTCGACTCGAATTCGCTTCGAGTTTCGAGTCGAGTCGAGTTTTAGTTCGACTCGTGCCCATACCTAAAGAATTGTAATGTAAATCGAGACCATCACTGAAAACTATGACCTAGCCTTAACTTGAAGAACGTTTCGTGATATGTTCCTCATTGAGGAACGTTTATATAAGTTTATTTTTTTCGGTTTAAAGAAAGAAATCTTGAGTAAGTCATTGTGACACTCACATAAGCAACGTCTCCTTATAGAGGGATAAATCGTTGAGTCCTTTTAATTGACGAACAGAGTGCTCCTTTAACCGTGTATATTTTACGATAACCGTTTGGGAGAAGAAATAATGCGTTCACCATATAATTTTATAATAAAATTACGCGCATCTATTTACTTTATTTCATAGTTCTCCCACATTCACTTTCTAATATTCGGCGACAGTTGCCTTCGAAATTCATACAATTATACGCATAATGATAATAATAATAATAATAATAATAATAATAATAATAATAATAATAATAATAATAATAATAATAATAATGACGTAAACAATACCTCCCAATAAAGGAAAAAGTAAATGTCACGCCGGGATTCGAAGTCGGGTAACTGAAATAGCATTTCTCTGCTTCACACTTTGCCATCAATTCCTCATACAAAGATAAGTAAATAAACTAGTTGTTATGTTAGATAAACATAGCACACATTATTTCTACACGTGTTGGTGCAATTCAAAGAATGCGAAAATAATGTCTGCCGGCTTTTCTTCTTTAGAGATTAGAAGTTACGGTGAGGAAGAATTGCAATAATGTAAATCGGGACCAGTTAAAAACGACGAGGTAGCCTCATCTTCAAAAACGTTTCGTTATATTTTCCTCATTGAGGAACGTCTATATAACCTTTTTCTGAGATAAAGAAGGAAACCTCGAATAAGTCAATGTGACACTCATATGGAACGTCTCCTTATACGAGTGTTAGTCCGAGTATTCTGTGTTTAGTCTTACATGCAGCGCTTTTAACAAGCTAATAGTTTAAAAGGAAGATGAAGGGACGGTAGGTAAGTGGTTAGCTCATTGAACCTCTATTCGGCGGAACCGGGTTCAAATCCCGGTCTGGCTCTTACTTTTCAAAATGTTTCAATTTCAATTTCAATACACACTCAGTGTGACAAGCAAGATCTTCTCTTCTCCAGAAGGAAAAAAAATATGTTGGAATGAGGAGAATTGGAGAAAGCAATCATTTACTAACTTATATCCAGCAGTTGTTCTAGATTCGATATTTTCAGCTACTTTCAAGCATTTTCTGATTCATGCGTGGTCAGTACTTTTATTTCTATAAACATAGACTATATACAGGTATAATACATTACATACACAGCAATATGATTTTCTTTGGAAAACACGATCCGAACCATACAGATTCATCTTAGAATGGAGAACTATTTCTTTAGTCACCTACTTTACAATTTTACCTGGATAAACACCTGGATCAGTGCTACCAACTGCTGTCAGTGCCTAGAAAAGATACGTGTATGTTGGGTTGCATCTGTCTAGGCGTTCTCACAACTGCAAATTACCTGGACCCCAAGTAATGGAATTATAGCCCTTAGGGGGAGATACTTTTGTGATTGGGTGTACTATGTGTATAACACAGCTACTCAGGGATACAGCACTCACCCTGTAGGTGATAGGGTCATTAGTTCAACTCCAGAAGATATGAGTTAGTAGTTTTTGTGGTCTGTTTTTTTCTCCATTTCCCTCTCAAATATTAATTTAACCAATTATTTCAGCAATTATTCACTCTTATGAATTATCCATCTCGTTTAGCAATCAAGAAGGTAAGGGTGAGACGTAAACCTGAAACGTTCTATTTTATGATAGTTCGCTTTTTTAAAGGGTAATGAATATTAAAAGATAATATCTGATAGTCATCACAACTATTGGTGTAAAACGGAAACTGCAACTGTGTACTTTAATTTACTTTTAGTTCCGAAAGGAAGAAAAAAATGCGCGACGCAAGTGTGAGGTATTATCTAAGCTTAGTCCATTAATTCAGAAATGGTAAGATGACAATTTGGTACACCTTTTTGAGTTAAATTTATGGATGGAATATGCTCCCACGTTGTGAATATCATATAATTTCAACAATTTATTTCATAGTATAGACCTATGGAAGTCCAGGGGTAAGAATCAGGTTTGATTTGGATTTTAATGGAAATATAAATTGTGCAGTAATACTTACACTAAACAATATTGATGCTCATTACGCTTGCCTAGTAGATGTATGGAAAATACCAAATTTTTGGTTTGTACCTTAGCACAAGGCTGAATATCTCCAGTGAGGTTATGGCTATAGAATACCCAAATTTAAACTTATTTAACTCCAAACATTTTTTAAATGCATCTTGTAAGGGCAGCTTACACTGGAAGCATCAGCCACATATATCTGCTTAAAATTTAAAAACAGCTTGTATATAACTTACATTTTTGTGGCTTGTACAGCTCAATGGTTTGTATCCAAATATGCATTTGTTTAGAAATAAAATCCGTACCCCTGCTAACAATAGTGAATAAATAATGATAATTTATACTATTACTTTCAGGAAGCACGATGACTGCTACTAGTGATCCTTGGTTCAATTCCAGAGCACAGTATGTGAGTCTGTGAAGTCAGGGAGTTTTCTTAGCGTTGTATGGTTACCTTCCACATCCCCATTCCACCAATGATGTCATATACATTCTCTTTCATGAATCATTCGTTTCCTTTAACCTATATCCTACCTTATGCATATCCTTACGGATGCATAACATAATGGTAGTTTATAAACATTTTTCATGTGTATGAAGTAATAGTAATCTTGTTATCCCTTTTATTTAGAAAACGCATTTTTTTGTACAGCTACCTATTGTATTTAACGTAAGTTTGGGTGTGTTTGCAATTGTGCTTCTTTCTGACTTGAAACATTGAGCCTTAGAGTCCGCTAAAATTTTGAAAATTATAATTCTCCTTACTTTTGAGTACAAAAGGCGGAGATGAGTAAGAAGTAGTTTTTAATGATTGGCGGAATGAAAATCTGGGAGAAAACAGAGTACCCGAGAAAACCGACAGACGCTAAATTACTTGGCGTCTTCCTTGGACGGAATCCTACACACCGCTGAGTTACCATGCCCCCAACCCCAAGGACATTTTTTGTATAAATACTATTACATCTTGCTTTTCTGCTAAAAAAATTAAAAATATACAATCTGTGTACCCGTCTTCTTTATTGTAAAGAAATGATGAAGTTTCTTCTGTTTTATATTTTAAAATAGTAATCTAGGGTCAAACTTCAGCCAGAAAAGACGAAACATGAATACACCTGACACATTTGCAAATAAACGCTAACTATGTAACATCTCCATGCACACTGGCGCAAATCCCAGGAGCATGAGGGGGACATGTAACTTCCAATCTTGGAAGTGGGGGACTGTCCCCCCAATAATCCAATTTGAAATTTTGTCTGGAGGAGAAATGTAATGATTTTTGTTTGATTGCAACAAAGAAACGTGGAATGAAATTGATGTCCTCCCAGAATAAACTTCAAATCTGCCCGGCTCCCATGTTGAGGACAACTCTGCTCCCCTGATCCTCAACGATATTGTTTTTTAACTTCATAAACATTTTGGACATATATATATATATATATATATATATATATATATATATATATATATATATATATATATATAATAGGAACGATCTTACCCTTCCCCCCAATGTTGAAGATATTTGCTCTCTTGCCCATGCATAATCCATGTCAGACAGTTTTTCCGTAGAGGCTTACAATTATTTAAAAAAAATGGCGACTCCCACGACATAAATATTGCAATTATTTTATATTAGAAGGGAGAAATTGAAATCGCATTTATATATATACAGGGTGGGCCATTTTAATTAATCCACGGAAATATCTGAAAAATGATAAAACATAGAAGAAATTTTTGAAGTACACGTTATATATTGCTAAGGGGGAAAACCAATTCCGCCAAAAGTACCCCTCCTAGACCCCCCTAAATGGGGGTAACGGGGGGTAACTTTGAAATGTCAAATGGGAACATGAGTCGAGTAATACCACGTTCGAAAGGTCTTGGAAAACTAAGTAACGCTGTACCAAAAGATGTTTCATATTGTGCACCAGTTTCAAAATGGCCGCCATGATATGGTTCGAAAACTCCAGTACCCGTAGTATGAAAACCATGGAAGGTAAATGAATGGAACAAAATTGAAATACGTAAATATCATAGGGCATATCGAATGATGTAATCCCTGTGATCCCAGTGGCCTCCCTGAAGGGGTCTTGTGGGCTAACTTCAAAATTTCAATGTCCGACCGGACAACGGTTCGGGCGTACGCTTGACCTACTCAATGCTGTTTGGAAGGCAGACTTCATGCATAGAGAATTGGTGCACTAAGTTAACGCGGATGGCCACAGTTACATTTTGATTAACTATTAGCATTCATGTCATATTGTGAGCTTGAGGGACGAAACGGTGTGTACGTATATCCCCCAAATGCTTTCTGAATAACCAGCACGCATTGCATAAAAGTTTCTCTTTTTTTAGTCACTACAGCGTCATCTTTATAAACAAATGTTTCAACCACACCATACCTATTTGTAAGGTTAGCCTTAATTTACGAATTAAAGTAGAGTTCTCGTTTGAACTTTCACTTTAGTTTCCACCCCACTCACATACAGAGCGCAGGGAGAGATTATTTTGCAGGACTTGGATTTCTCTCTATACATTATGGCAATTTTACTCTAATATTTTTATCTCTGTTGTATTATTCTCGAGCTTTGGAACGCCTCCGTGGTTTTCCTATTTAATTTTCGTTATTTTCATTTATCTCTAACGTATTCATACTATGGGCACGAGACACAGTCACCATGTCTTTGCGATCATTTTGAAAACGGTGTCTCATGTCAAAAATTTTCTTACAAAAGCTGTTTGATATTAATTTGTATATGTAACGTGATGTTACTCACTTCAAACTGCTATTTGAAATTTTCAAGTTGGCCCCGGATACCTTTCAGTTGGCCCTTGGAGTCACCCCGACAATACCTCTCGATGTGCCTTACGTCAGTTAGCTACTCCAGTTTTTCTTTTGTTGATTTATCTCCAATCGCTTTCATACTACGGGTACTAAACCTTTTCTCTGACACGGATACTATGTTTCGGCGGCCTTTTGAGAACACTGCCATTTCACATCAATCGTTTTCTCCTGCAATATGTTAGATTTTGCAAGATTTATCGAACGAGGTACCACTCGACTCATGTTACTATTTGAAATTTTGAAGTTAGCCCCCAAGACCCCTTCAGGGAGGCCACTGGGATCACAGGGACCACACCGTTCGATATGTCCTATGATATTTACGTATTTCAATTTTGTTCCATTCATTTACCTTCCATGGTTTTCACACTACGGGTACTGGAGTTTCCGAACCATATTATGGCGGCCATTTTGAAACCGGTGCACAATATGGAACATCTTTTGGTACAGCGTTACTTAGTTTTCCAAGCCCTTTCGAACGAGATATTACTCGACCCATGTTCCCATTTGACATTTCAAAGTTACCCCCCGTTACCCCCATTTAGGGGGGCGGGGAGGGGGTACTTTTGGCGGAATTGGTTTTCCCCCTTAGCAATATATAACGTGTACTTGAAACATTTCTTCTATGTTTTATCATTTTTCAGATATTTCCGTGGATTAATTAAAATGGCCCACCCTGTATATATATATATATATATATATATATATATATATATATATATATATATATATATATATATATATATATATAGATAGATAGATAGATAGATAGATAGATAGATAGATAGATATACATATATTGAACTGTAATCCTGAAACAGCCATTCCATAAGTGCTTGCGTATTTTCTGCCATATCAAGGGCACACTGCCATGAAATTTGCACTATCTAAAATCTTCTCACACACACATTTATACGTATATTTTGTAATTGTCTTAGGTTGTTTATATTAACAAATTTTAAAGAGGTATTGCTTTGTTACTTCATGAATCGTTAGTGAATTAAGTGGAAAAATATATGTCTGACACGAAGAATAAATTCTTAGCAGTTATATTTAAAAGCGTGTCATTCCCTTTTGATTAAGGACAACTTGTGGCTAAAGCAAAACTCATTGAACGAAAGTACGAAATGTATAAATGCTGCTGGCACATCTACTGTATATTGAATACAAATGTACTTACCATCCAGGGCTTAAATCACAGTATATCACTAGTTAACAACTAAGACACTAGTGGACTGCATTGCACTCTGAACGGTTAATACTTTCTGTTTCCGCCATACACCAGGAGAGATGTGTCGCAACTATCAACAGGAAATGCCTGCCATTTCCAGACATGACTATGTGTCAACAAAACGCCTTCCTTCTAATACTATATCAACTTGGCGTGCCATCTTTTGTTCAAACAGGTTATGAAGTTAACAGTTTCCTTTCAATGTTTTATATTGAAATCAAGAAATATATCGAGTGGCAAAACTATTGCCATCTTATCAGTGCATCCGATAAAGTTTGTATAGAAATGTTTAATAGACAGACGGAATAAAATGTTGTACTCGTGTCATTAATGTCGATTTCAACACAGCACAATTATCTTAGTTGGTTCCACTGCTTTATTTTATTATGTTCTACTTTATACAGGGTGGTCCATTTTAATCTTTCCACAGAAATATCTCGAAAACGGTTGAACATAAATGAACTGAACAAAAACTCAAATAGGAAATATCATGGGGAAAATCGAATGGTGATATCTCGGTGCACTCAAGGGCCGCTCTTCAAGGAGACTCGGGGCCCAACTTTAAAATTTTTAAGGTAAACATGGGGCGAGTGACACGTCGTTCGATACATCTTTAAAAACTAAAAAGCGATGTGGCAAAAGATTTTTCATATCGGTCACCGTATTCAAAATGGCCGTCAAAATATTCTACCTGTATCAGATAAACGTCCATTACCAGTAATATGTGAATAGTTGAACATGAACGAACCAAACAAAAGCTTAAATAGGAAAGTTATGGAGGCACATCGAATAGTGTTCTCGTGGTGCCCCACAGGGCCGCCCTCCATGAGGGCCCAGGGCCCAACTTTAAAATTTTAAATAGAAACATGGGGCACCGATACATCTTCAAAAACTAAAGAGAGCTGACATAAAATATTTTTCATATCGGTCGCCGTGTTCCAAATGGCAGCTAAGACATGACGCCTGTATGAGATTAAGCGTCTAGTACTGCTAATATGAAAGCGGTTGGGGATAAATGAACAGAACCAAAATGAAACAGGAAAATGACATAAAGCATGTCGAATGATGTCGTTGTGAGCCCAGGGCCGCTTTTCATGGGGGCCCAGGGCTCAACTTCAAAATTGTTACTGGGGAAAACATAGGTCAAGTGATATCTCGTTCGATAGATATTTTAAAACTAAAAAGAGTTGTGGCAAAATATTTTTCATATCGGTCACCCTGTTCAAAATGATCGATCAAACATGGGGCCTGTATCAGATAAACATCCCGTACCACTAATATGAAAACGGTTGGAAGTAAATGAACAGAACAAACAACGAAACGGGCAAATGACATGGAGACACGTCGAATGATGTTGCGGTGATCCCCAAATTTTTGAGAAGCTAGATAAAATAAACTGAGCCACTGATAGTAAAGGGGTAAGCTAAAACTTACATTTATGAGTGAATGGGCTTGAGCAAAATGGATTTGCCTAGATGTGTATTCATCCCGTAACCCTTAAATGTTATGAATTCTCCATATTGGAGTTACGCGAAACTAACATGAATGAAAAATGATTAATATCCGTTAATCACTTCGACTTGAATGTGTTAAGGGATTTACTTTATTAATTGACTCGTAAAAGAAAAAATAATACATCAAAAATTCTCATTTATTCAAGAGTCACTGTGTAGAGTGTGTCTTCCCGGTTGGCCTATTTCCATTTTGCCAATAGACTTTCCAGCAATTTACATCATTATCTCAGTCTCATTTTAAACGTAAGTAAAACGGTTATTCCGGTTTGCCTGTTCCCGTTTCGCCTACCTCACTCGACGAGAGATATTTAGAGTTTGAAGGAATTTTTGAGTGATTGAGGTGGGAGGGAATATAAAGACAATGAAAACATGCACTCAGGATATTTTCAATTAGGTTAAATCTATGCAAATGAATCAGTATTTGGAATAATACCTTACACTAATTATCTTGAATTTTACGGAAAAGAAAATTCCAGAAATAACATTGCAAAGTAATCCTTTTAATGCCTAAAATTCTTATAATAATTAATAAATGCTGTACTAAGCTTGGCTCGTCTCTAAAATGTTTCTAAGTTTCTATGCTTAAATTTCACAACTTTATTATTTACTTTATTTAAAGGTTATGATTGAGATAAATTGAGTGTGTTACCATAATATTTTAAAATGTGATTCAGCAAAGTTCAAGTTCTCTCGGTGTCTATTATCACAATAGGTTCACTTTAAGCGTTATGCCTTGACTCAAGGCTTATCCCGGAGCCTCTACCCTATAAAACTAATTCCTTCATTATGAGAAATTTGGTATAAATTTAATATTTTAGCTAAAATAAATGAAGAAATTCAAATTTGGAAGGTAATTAGGTTCTGTGCGAGATATTTCGCCCTTTACTCCAGAGCCGCATTAAATATTATAAAAGGAAAACACCTTCTCTATATCTTCATTCAGAGAACTCATATTCAATTTATTAAAATAGGAAGAGCGATGGAGAGAAATGATTATGTTCACAAAAGCTCTGCTATCTTTGACTCAATACACGTCCACCATTCTGGACATGAATTAGGCATTCAAAATTGACTTTAATAGCCAGCATTCATGCTATCCTGAACCTTTTCTCTGGGCCTCAATTGTACTCTACTTCAATATTAAAAATACTTCTGCATTGAGGCAGAATAAAATACGAAGTTACTTCCAACCACTACTAAAGCTGAAAAGTTGCATTAAAAATGTTTTTTTTTTTCTAGCAGGGCAGTTGCAGGGTATAATGGTTCCTCTCTCAGAATCATGGAAGTACCAACCAGTCTTGTAAAGTTCAAGAAAATGATCTTGAATAGTCAGTCATTCGTCTTTTTAAACTGTTCTATGAGCTAGTAAAAAAAAATTACACGATACGATTATAAAGTACAAGGAAACTCCCAGATATTTCTAAAATTACAACCAATTAATGACCAAAGCAATTATTTATTGAAAATACATAGTTGTGTAACAGTTTCACCAATTAACCGCTTGGCTTTTTCAGACAATATGAAGTAACAAAAAAGCTTCTAATATGAAAGAAATGAGTGGTAAAATGTTGGTATTCGGAATTTTTAAAAAATGGCGCGTATACTGAAACTCACAATTTATCGCATTTATTTAATTTTCCTTACATGTATGGACACAATTCTGTTAGAACTAAATGGAGAAAATAGAAACGAATCAATTTATGGAGATATTTCCAAAATATATGATAAAATAATAAATATATAAGAAAAAAGCAAAATTATGTTCTTTTTGTATCCTTCCAATCATGCTTTTTATGGATTTGTGCAGTAGCAGAGCACGGAGATAATAATGTTTGCCAGTAAAGAAAAAAAAACTTCATCAAGGAACTGAAAAGTGGAGTAAAATATTGAATTTATTCGTTTAAATCTACTGTGTAGATTGCCTGTCAAATATAAATTAGCGATTGTAACCAAGATTTTGAATGTACAGAAGCAGACGTGCATTCACACTTTCAATTTTCATATCCTGGAGTCAACAGTACTGTTGAGATTCGTTGTTTGAGAACTACACAAGGGATTCTACAAATTCTCTAGTTTGTTTCAAAAATGTAAGTGTAGCAAACTGCAAAATATAGAAAATTATCGATGCCTCTGCAACGAATAAAAAATCAGTTAGAAGACTCCGTTTAATATCTGCAGAGTGATGATTGATTTCACAAGAGAATTACAAAGAAATTTCATTTAACTTTAGATATAACAAGGAAAAATCAATATTTTTCAAACATTCATTTTATTTCACAGGTTACACTATTTTGTAAAATCTCAGAATATTCTACATTATTCGTTTCAACGTTACCTTCAATTTTGCTAGTTATCAGTTTTATTATCTCTACTAAAGCTTTATGAAAAAATATCAGGTCGAGATGATTTAACTCTCATCTTTGTTTCGGGAGAATATTTTATTTTATCAACAAAACCATTGTATTTTTTAATTTTTTAAAACATTATTATTATTTTTCATTTACACATTAAACCTAATAAGAATATATTCTGGTGCTATATTACTGATTTCCAGTGTGTTCGTAAAATGAAACAAAAAAGAATAAAAAAGCAAAAAAAAAATTAATACAATAGGGGAAAAAAGAGAAAGACAATCTAAAAAAGTAAAAACAAGATATGCAGTGTGCGTCAGTTCAATTTGCGTAAACAACTGTATGAGTAGAAAATATGTCATATGTTTTAAATATGACAAGTAGTCATATCGTGTGTGCATACAACATGAGTTTGTGTAATTTAACCTCCAATTAATAATACAAACATGTTTCTATTAGAAGTATATGCGATATCAAAATAATACGAGTTCTCTCTTGTAATACGCCGTAAGATATCATTCACTATCTCTTACTATACTCTAAGTAATCGAGAACTGTAATTTTATAAAGAAGAATAAAAAATAAACTAAAACATATTCAAATATGCATATCGATTAATTTTTCGGATAATATTTCAATTTGAGTCATCTCCACTCTCTCTTTCTCTCGGTTAACATGTGCATGATTCTTGCATCTCATCTCTAGATGGAGAACTATGAGCAAAGAGAAGTCATCATACACCCTGCAAGAACAAATTAAATTTAAAAGTGTTTACTTGACTTAGAGTGGAATTGAACTCAGGACCCCCGGATTTCTAACTAGTCCCTATAACACCTCGACTATTCTTTCACTACTCCCGTAGTCTTCTAACTTGAGTTTTCTGTTATGAAATGATGGTCGGAGGAAGAAAGAACGGAAACAAAACTTTTATTTAAAAAAAAGATAACAGAAATAAATAGAAACTTTCGGTTTGCCGAATGAAGGCTTATGTAGACACAACGTCTCGGTTAGAACGACCTTTTCTAAAAAATCTTGAGTGTGACACAATATTTCTTTTCCGCCATAGAAACTTGTGTGCCTTGGTGGGTATTTAATTAATTACGCTGACATATAAAAGAAGCGTCTTGTGTTGTAAAATAATACTTTGCTATCTATCAAAAAGATTTCTGTCGCGAGTCTACATTGTTTAGCACTTCCCGGAATCGATGTTATGAGCAATCAGTCCATACAACACGCATCTACTTCTAATATAATTATGTTTAACAGAACTATTCAAGTAACAACTATGAATAAAATATTTATTTACATTTATTTTACTGCTGTAGTACAGACAAACTGTAAAGATAAAAATGGGAACAAATTTTCATAGTTTAGCACTTAATGTTAATACAATAAAAGTATAACAACGAATCCCAGATAATACGTTTGATACAGAAATTTCTGTTGTGTATTTTCGAGCTGTCCTCACGCTTGATCTAGTGGCTTGCACGTCTGCCTTTTTATACGGTGTCCTGGCTTCGATTCCCGGCGGGAAATTCTTTACGATTTTAAGTTTCCTAGACATGTAGCCTGAGTATTCGTGTCCGAGTCGAATTTTGTAAAGGTCAAAGAAGTCATGTATAAAAAGAAATTAAGGTCTGATCTGTTGAGCTTTCCGAATAATAATAATAATAATAAAAATTGGTAAGTAAATATCGTATTTGACTACTGAAATAACAATTAGGTGTCTTAGGTTGGATTTTCCGCCATCTATCTTATGATTCTTTCTTCTAATGCTTCTTAAGAAACAACCAAAAATAAAGAGAATAATTCAATCACTTCCATCTGGAGCTTCCAACGTGATCCTTATCCTTCAATGCTACGTCGAACTAACGTTTGTACATAGTTTTCATTCTTTTTTCAGCCAGAAATAATTTTCATTTTTTACATTACTCTATTCTGGAGTGTAGATTTCTCTCGGTGAGTATCGTACGTTCAAATGTCACTCTAGACATTGATTTTCCTAACTGTTTACGTCTGCTTGTATTTTTGTTTGATACCGTTAAGAGTTCACAATACTTCGTTGAGAGCATTTTGGTGTTAAAAAAGAACGCTATTTGTTGCAGCTATGTTCGATCTCAGCTCGCGCCGTGTGGACTTTGTGGTGGACAAACACCGTACTTGTGGGTTTTCTCGGGGTTCTACCGTTTCCTCCCACTCTTCATTCCACCATTTCATTCATCTCTCATCATCACAGTCTCCTTTAGCCTAACCGGCATAACCATGGGACGTAAAACTCAAAGATTTCATTTCATTTATTTTGTTGCAGCTTGACACTTTTTTTTCTTATATCAGTGAATATTATAGTTGCCTAGCAAAACAATGCTGTTTTCAAATCTTTGTTAAACTTCCCTGAAAGAAAGCGATAGGTACCGGAATAGTCACAGTAAACAATTTCCTGTCCACGGTATTCAATATGGTTTCCGGAGGAGAAGTGTTTTCAACGATTGCACACATACAACACGTATATCAGCAACTCTTCTACAAGGGAAGCAATCGGTCCCGGAGTTATTCACTTCTGTTGGTCCACTTCGATACACGATATTTAAAAGAGTTTCCAGGGTAAAGGGTTTGCAGCAAATAAGCACCTGCAACATACACAAACCAAAGACCAAAGAAAACGATTAATGGCAATATTCCTCACTTCCGGTTACCTCTTTTGGTATACGATATCTAAAATCATTTACGGGAATGGAGTGTTTCGAGCGATTGCACAGACGCAACATATATGTTAATCAAGTCTTCTTGACAAAAGAAAATGTTCGGCAACGGAATTATTCTCTTTCGGTCAACCATCTCGGTTTGCACACATGCAACGTATTTATCATTCAACTCGTCCTCAGGAAAGAAAGTGATCGCTAACGCAATTGCGGTGACTTTCGGTGAACCACTTCCATATGGTATATATTACACTTTCGGAGGTGGGGTGTCAAGACAAGTTAATTGAAATATATTTTGCATGTGTGCAATCTCTGGAAACATACAATTGTCGGAAATGCTAAACACTGTATTAGATACCAAATATTAGAAGCAATTAAAAGGAGGTGGCCAATTCTGTACCGATCGCTTTATTTCGTCAAGAGGAATTAAATGATATATATGGTACGTGTGTGCAATCGTAGAAAAGACCTCACTCCCTGAAACTGTATGATATACCGTGTATCGGAAGTGACTAACCTGAAGTAACTAATTTTGTTACCAATCGCCTTCTTTAACCAAGCCGAGATGATGGATATAGATGATACATACTTTCAGTCGTAAGAAATAATAATAATAATAATAATAATAATAATAATAATAATAATAATAATAATAATAATAATAATAATAATAATAATAAGAAGAAGAAGAAGAAGAAGAAGAAGAAGAAGAATATCACTCTTTTAAGGCTAAAGTTGATTCAGTAAACATTAAATTTGTGTGGTTTTCCAAATTAATATATGCCTTATTTCGCACCATTATAAAACAAGGAATGTGAGGTACTATATTTTTTGTGATGTAAAATATTTTTATGTAATCCTCGTTAATATCTATTTTTATTTATAAAGTTGACAATATTGAAGGAACAGTCTGAACGCTTTCCGCCATGGGTGTTCTTTCCTTGTCTAATAGTGTTTCTTTAGTGACTTAGGGATACAATCCAAGTGTGACTAAAATAATTGAAGCAAACCTGCTTTTTACTGCTTTCAGGAGTTCAGTTATCCGGATACTTCTCCGAGATATCTGAACAATTCTTAAGAAAGTTTGGCATGGCGACCCAAGCTTGCATGTTGAGTGCTCTAAGCTGTCGTATTTTCCGATTGGAGATACCACTGAGGAATAAATGCTTGAACTCTTCTTTATTTAATTGGACACGGTGATTCGAGAGCGCTCGCGAAGTGTCATAAGGCGTCACATGTCCAGATCGGACATACTATTAAAGAATAATCATCGAAAACGTGATGCATATAGACAATATTAGAAAAATGATTTAGTGCTCGAATCCTCGTTGTAAACAATTTGACACACAATTTTGAGCATTAGGAATAGTATGTATCTCTTTCTGGTTATTCTTTAAAAAAAAAAAAAAAAAAAAAAAAAAACTTTCTCCGGCGAGTGAAGCCTCTCTTTAATAAACTTAGAAGATCAGTTGACCGGATACTCCTCCGAAATTTCTGAACCGTTCTTAACCAAATTTGACATAGTAATTTGAAAGAGCGCGCTCAATACTATTAGAAGTTGCGTGTCTCAATTGGACACAACATTGAGAAATAATCACCAAAAAACTTCTATAATCAGCAAAGGTCGATCGCTTCGGTCTAAATTATCAATTATTATATACCTAGTACTTAATAATTTTACAAAATAGCATAAGTAATGTTAGTTAAATTTGTAGCGCATGTAATCCCGTGTTGGATTCTTAGTAGAACTAATCTCCGGTGTTGACCTGCATAGTTGAAAAAATAGAGAAATGCGTGAATAAATAAGTAGGACTCGAAGTCCAGAATTAAGGGTATTTAGTTTGTACAAGAAATAATATCAAATTTCTGCTTTAGTAAGATTGCAATCAAATTAAATATATAATATGAATGGAAGAATACGCTCGTTCACGCGCGTATGTGTAAAAGTCTTGTAGGATATGTTTTGCTTTTCACCGTTTAAGCATTAAAGTCCTTACGTCGATCGTCGACAGTTCAAGAGTAACAATCAAGATCTCTTGCAATGTGAGAAAATTTTTCATCATCAGCAACACCGTGTGCCTTTCTGAGAGGCTATCAAATCTAAAGAGCTTATATTTTAGACATGTTTTTCACGTCAACAGTTGTCAACCACTAGAGGCAAGATTTTCTATTAAAACTCAGTAGAAGAAATATTGTTCATGTGTAAAGGGTCAAAGGAACATTTCTCTTTCTCTTTTATTTTACATATAAGTAAACTTTAGTACATAATGCATGAAATTTTCCTTTATTTTCTAAAATAAGTAACAGCGTTATTCACAGCCGCAGTAATCTTTCTACTAGCAAGCGACGATGACTCACTGTTGAAAAACAAATTACGAATCACTCTTCTTAATGGACTTAGGCACGCTGTTCTCAACATAAAAAACTGAGAGACAATACCAGGTCTACTTCAGAACTCATACCTGTCTTCGTTTTGTTATTTGTGTGTTTTTGTGCCTGCGCGCCTTGAAAATAGACAGAGGTTTACAGTCGCGTAAAAAGTGACATCATTTGACATGTTCAAAGAATAAAACAAATTCTCTAGATTTTAATAGAATGTTAGCAAACAAAATTTACCAGAGAATATATACAAGTCTATCACTTGGAATAGTATAATTTGGAAGAGATTTTTTTTCTACAAAAAGAAAACATATAAGCTTAAGTAAGCTTCGAACTCATTACGGTTATTCAGCAGTTGAACACACTAACCACTCAAACAGCCATCCACAGCACGAATCCCTGTGACATGCTGCAGATACAGATCTGGTCCTAATATTTTGTTGTGTATAACTTCGGAGAGTAAGTTTTATAGGTATATTCTGCTTCTTGTTTTCCTTTTTTTAGTTTCGTTTTTCTTGTTTTCTTAAGTTGGATATTAAGAAAAAAATATAAATATATTTCTCATCATAAAAAATAGAATATTTTATTTTTGTTTTTTTTATAATACTGCAAAATAAGATATTTTAATTTGGAAAACCACACGAATTTAACGCATTGTGAATCAATTTGTTTTCAAAAGGCCGATATTATTATTATTATTATTATTATTATTATTATTATTATTATTATTATTATTATTATTGTTGTTGTTGTTGTTGTTGTTGTTAATGGAATAGTACAGTTTTCGGCAGTGTAATGTTTCTACCAATTGTCCACATACAATATATACATCAACCACGTGCGTTAACAACGAGAACAAACGGTACGGAATTGTTTATATATATATATATATATATATATATATATATATATATATATATATATATATATATATATATATACAGTGCCTAATATAGTTTTCAAGTGTGGACAATTTTCAAAGAGCACACAAATGTAACATATATACCATTCAACTCGTATTAACGAGACAAAGCTATCAGTACCAGGATTGATCACTTTCGGTGAATCATTTCAGGTACACGGTACTTAATACAGTTTTGGGTTGTGGGGAATTTCCTACGACTGAACATATGTAACATATATATCAATCAGGTAAAGCAAGCGATCTGCAAGAAAATTAGTTACCTCATGTCAACCACTTCCGGTATAGGATATATATAATACATTTTCAGGGAGTGAAGTCTTCTCTACTATTGTGCACATGCACCATATGTATCATTTAGCTCTTCTTGACGAAAAAAAAAATGCGATCGATACAGAACGGTCCCTTCCTTTTAATTGCTTCTACTATTCGGAATCTAATACAGTTTTTAGAATTTCCGACGGTTGTATGTTACTAGAGATTGCACGCAAAATATATATCAATTCACTCGTCTTGACACCCTACCACGGAAACTGTAATATATACCGTATGCAAGTGGTTCACCGAAATTGACCGGTATTGCGTTAGCGATCACGTTCATTCCTGAGGTCGAGTTGAGTGGCATGTGTGCAAACCAAGATGGTTGACTGAAAGTGAATATTTCCGTTACCGAACATTTTCTTTTGTCAAGAAGAGTTGATTAACGTGTACAATAGCTCGAAACACTTCATTTCCGTAAATTGTTTTAGATGTCGTATACTGAAAGTGGTAACCGGAAGTGAGTAATTTTGGCATTAATCGTTTTCTTTCATCAAGGCGAATTGATTGATGTTTATGTTGTATGTGTGTAATTGCTGCAAATCCTTTACCCTCAAAACTGTGTTAAATGCCATGTATCAAAGTTGATCACCAGAAGTGACTTACTCTGGGACCGATCGTTTCCCTTCAAGAAGAGTTGTTGATATACATGTTGTAGGTGTTCAATTGTTAAAAACATCTCACCCCCGGAAACTATATTAAATACTGTGTACAGGAAGTTGTTGGTCGGTACCTTTCGCTGTGACTATTCCGGTATCTACCTCTTTCCACATTGCAAGTTTAGAAAGATTTGAATCCAACATGTCTACTTAGCAGGTAACTGTAATATTCACTCATGTGACAAAAAATATTTCTTTCATCATACCTTCATGTTAAAAAAAGAAACAAAACAGCTGAGAGCAGGTTTCAAAATCTAGATCTTAAAGGTTCACAAGTTGTTTACGAAGGCTAAGCTTGGCTACTGGTTCAAAACGCTTGGCTACTGGCGGCACATAAAGGGCTTGCAGCTAGTATTTATGTAACGATTGGAGAGAAAATGCAATTCCCTCTGTACGAATCTGCAAGAATTGTGACGGATCTAGGCTTATATTTTTGGATTTAGTCTCTGAATAAGTTCTCAAGTTTATGTGAACTGGAGTATAACACTGATAGAGCCCAAAAATGCCCATAATCTTATTAAAACAGGACATAATTTGAGGTCTCAAATCTTCAGTAAGAATAATGATAACGTGGAAGACAAATTACATATTGTATTAAAATCTCTAAAATCACCCCACATATTAGGGAAACGTTACAAAATAATCAGGATTGGACGATTTGGACTTGTCTAGACCACCCGAACATATCGCCTGCGTACGTTCCTGCAACTAGTTAGATGTTTAAACGTTCGCTGCGGTAGTGCAAAACTGAGTTTGGATCTCAGTGCTATACTAGTCACCTTATAAATGTTCCCCAGAGGTTATAAGGTGAACGTAAAATAAAATTAAGTTTTAACACGTTCGCTGCAGTAGTGTAAAACTGAGTTTGGATCTCTCGGAGGGGCACTCGGTCGAAAAAGTGTAAAACGCTTTTTCAGGCCAGCCACCTTGAATGAGGTTTTCCTGGGTTTTCTTCGTTCACACCAGACAAATGCCGTGGTACCTAACTTATAGGTCCCAGACCGCTTCCTCGCTTCCCTTTCCAAGGAAGGTGTGCTCGCCCAGGGACGTCATCCCTCAGACGTGAAGAGCTAAATGGCCTTAGATGCTGAAAGCCCAGATATCAAAATCCTAACCTAACCTAACCTGAGATTGTATCTCAGTGCTATACGATTCTCCGTATCTCTCGTTGAAGCGCACAAGAGAGAGTGGAGATGTCTCCAATTGAAATATTATCCGAAACATTAATCGATATGGATATTTGATTATGCTTTAGTTTACAAAATTACAGTTCTCGATTACTTAGAGTATACCAGGAGATAGTGAATAATATATGATGGTGTATATTCAAGACAGAACTCGTATTCTTTTGATATTGTACATGCTTCTAATAAATACATGCTTGTATTATTAATTGGAGATTAAATTACACAAACTCACTTTAAGTGTGTCTTTTTTTTCTTTTTCTTTTTCGTTGTATTTCTTTTACGTTTATTTTTCATTTTCCGAACATATTGGAAACCAGCAATACAACAACAAAAAATATTTTGTTACGTGTAATGTGAACATCAAAAATAATAATAATGCATTTTTGAAAAATAGAAAAAATACTAAAATGGTGTTGCTGATAACAAATATCTTCACAAAACAAAGAAGGAAGTCAAGACACCTCGACCTGACATTTTTTCAGATAGGTTTTGTAGAGATACTAAAACTGATAACTAAAAAAACTGAATGTAGCATTGAAACGAATAATGTAAAGTATTCAGATATTTTACATAATGCTGCAACCTGTGGAATGAAATGAATGTTTGACCAACATTGACTTTCCTTTGGCATACCTAAGGTTAAATTAAAGCTCTCTGTTACTCTCTCATGATATCAATCGCTCTGTAGATACTAAACGCCGTACTCTAACCATTTTTATTCGTCGCAGAGATATGGATATTTTTTTCTATATGTTTAAGTTTGCTACAGTGATATGTTTCGAGCAAACTAGTACACTTGTGGAACGCCTTGTGTAATTCTCAACCAGTGAACCTTGGTTGTCTAAGGTTGCAAGATATGAAAATTTGAAGTGTAAATGCACTTTTGCTCGTGTGTATACATAAATATAGAAACAAACACGAAAACTCTTGTCTTGTTTTTGGAAGTGAGACTCTTCATGCCTATATATAATGTAAAACAGAATACAAGCCAACAGGAATATCCGTGGTTAGGTTGGTAGAGTACCTGAATAGAATTTTTCTACCATTTTGACACCAAGTTGAATCCCATCCCATCCCATATTTTTTTCTACTAAACATTATAAGAAGTGTATAATTTTCATGTTAATAACAACCGAAACAATATAGTAAGGAAATAACTTATTGATATATTTTTAATCGACGTATTAATTCAGGATTTTAGTACTATTGGCAACAGTGGTTGTTTTCAGTTTATGGTCTTGTGTGCTTACTCCTACCTCCGTCCTTACACAGCAGACCAACTTCAAGTAACTGCGGGTTTGTGTTGATTCAGGAACAGAAAAATAAGACATTCCCAACATGCAGCATTTCCTATCTAACCTCTAGGGACTGAAATAGAAAAGCTTGGAGCATGAATACATCCAAAAAATAGCATGTGTATGAACGATAAAGACACCATAACGATAACCATAACCGTCTAAAATATAGCTTGAACAACTGATATTAAAAGGATACAACAAAGAGGGATAATATATATATTTTTTCTAGCATTATAACACATAGAAAATAAGTTATTAAATTCTTGGTATGACAGATTATCCCCTCACATGTCGTTGTAGGTCTATTCATTTTCACATTCGTTGTCATGGTTTCTCAGTGGTGAAGGGTTCAACTCTGGTGAATGGAGTCCTTGGTTCCAATCAACATCGTGCCTAGTGGACTTTGTGGTAAAAAAATATCATTTGCGTGGGTTTATTTGTGGTCCTCCAGTTTATTCCCCGAAGAAACCCACAAGATATCACCACACTTTTTTCTTTCAACACTTTTTATTCATTTCTCCTCATCACCGTCTCTTTAAGCCTATTCGGAATAACCATGGGACGTAAGGTTTCATTTCAATTAATTTCCTGTAAAGAGGAAATCATCTGTAAAGAGAATCTTTTTTAATATATAGTAAATAAATATTGTATTAACAACCCTATACCGTAGTATGAACCATCGCTCTGAAAAAATAAAAAAATGTATTCTACTCTATGATAAGAGATCTTTGTGTACAATTTTCTAACTCGCTTGCCCCATGCGAGGTATTTTGCTTTGCGCGTAAAAATTGTGTCGACGAAGGTAAAAATAAAAAAAAAAACTTTAAATGCAGAACTCCTTATCTGTTTGGTACCCGTAAAAGTCTGTATTTGGATTCGACACTAATATCGGTTATTGTCCATCATTTTTACATATCTCCCCTCCACCAAATTGAATCTCTGAATTTTGATTTTAACGGCGTCGGAAGTGTGACTATTGATGTCAGCAGCCACAAAAACTAGAGATACTACACTAATATCGGTCATTTACGAACATTTCAATATTTCTAACCCTTCCCCTACATTGTGCTACCGAAGTTAATAGATATAAACCATCTCCGGCCCGAATTTCATATGTGTGGAAAATTTGATCGAGATCGTTCTGGTAGTTCAAGAATTCGGAAATCACATAGTCACTTTGATTTATTTATAAACTAAGAGAACACCCGTTTTTCGCACGGAGAGTGTGTTTATTCTGGGCGTAAAGGGAGAAATTGGAATTAAACTACATCAGAAGTTTCACTGTTCGTCAACTAACCCGAAAACTATGTATTCGGCACAAATATAGGTCACTTTCAATCTGTATATATGTGAGTATGAATATCCTTCTCTTTCCTCACAACATCTGTACATGTCCGTTTACAGCCACAAGTGAAAGAAGTCTTGAAAAGGAAATCGGCAACGTGTATCATAAAGGGGAGATTTCATTGATTATTATTTTTCTCAATATCTCGCAGCGTTTGCAAGATTTGAGCCTACTTCCGGTTGGAGTTTCAAATTGATGCATTACCAGTGTTTTCTTTCTTAGTGCATGCAGTATGTAATAAGCAAATACATTACATACACAGATAATTATAATATCAGTTGTATGTGGTGTTTTTTTTTTTGTCAAAATACTCCAAAAATAAAGATTCAGCTTAGACTGGAGAAATGGTTATCCTTCCCTTTTCACTATTATTTGGCAATAAAACAAACGCCTGAGTAATATGCAACCCTTATATACAACAGTGTGGTGTTGGAATGAATGACAGGTAGGATATGATGTTTTAGTTTATTTAAAAGTTCAATGCTTCCAGTGTACCCTAAAAATGTAATAAAGATATAATAGCCATATCTTTTTTTTTTTTTAGATTTTCAATTACAACTGAACAATCTATTCAAAATTTCCAATCGATCAGTAAAAAGGCGATCTTTCTAGAGCCTGTTGTTTCCGAGAAATCATTGTCGAAAGGATTGATCACCAACATATAAACGTCCACAACATACAGTTTAAAAGAACTCGGAAGATGGATGCAAAATTCACGTGCATTGAGTTTAGAGAAGGCTTATTAAAATACAAAGGCTTTGAACAATAATTTTATATCATAAACTTTATGAAAAAGATCTAGTTAACTAACAAAGTACACATACTTGAAATGTTTGTCTCTGTTAAAGGTGAAATCACACATAACAATAAATGAAAGATTTGAAAGCCAAAGTTATAGGTTGGAGCTCAGGCGCATTAAATTAATTTTTACTTTTGAGCAGAACCCAGCCTCCCGTATAACTTTAATCTTTTAGCGAGGATCAGGCGTAGCATACGCACTTGGGAGCATCACAGACGTACGTTATTTAAGAATTGACGAAAGTTGACGCTTTCGGAGGGTCGCTTATATTTTTGGACTATTGTCATCATCATCATCACCATTATTATTATCATTATTATTATCATTATTATTATTTTCATAAGTTCATTTCTCAGTCTTGTCAAATTACACGGATAGGTTGTGCTGGTCCTCGGGCCAATGCACAGGAACCTACCCCCGTATGTGGGGCCATCGGCTCGTGGTTCTTCTGCAGTAGACCGGAAGATATGTCTCGTTCCGGTCGCACCAGGCATCTTTCGTGCATCGTCAAATCAGTTTGCAAGCAACTAAACCCAGAGATCGTATTGATTCTGGTGACTCCGCTCATTTCAGTAAACGGCCTCGCAATAGATCTTGATCTCCTGTTCTAACTACTAACTTAGACTCTGTAATGGACACTGCTTCCGCTTCATCTTCTAATTTCTACAACCCCACAGAACCAATATATACGTTTCTACTTACCGATTTCGACACCAAGTACACCCATCCTAAGATGGTGTTTCTGCAGATTATAAAGTGCCTATCATGAGCCAGTATGGAAAATATCTTTAAAACTCGAAACGGATTTATCATTCATTGTAAGGACCCAAATTTCGGTACAAAACTCAGAAACAAAGCTTCTTATGAGATCTCCGGCAAGACTGCAAAACTAACAAAACAAACCGATATGTACAAAAAGCAACCATCACCTCCTCGTAAACCACCCATGTTCTCAGTTGTTACCAGAGGAATTATACCAGAAAGAAGTGACGAAGAGGTTCTAGAAGAACTCAAACAAGAGGAAATTGACGTTAACAAATGCAATCGCATTAAACATATTAATGTCCCACTTACATGGTTCGCGTTCTCTCTCAAAATCAAACTTCATAAGACTATCTATTAGCTCATGGAGCCCCTAACTATAAAAAAAAACTCCATCGTGTTGAACCTTCTAAGACGACAGGGCCTCAACCACTCCGGTCTGAGAAAAAATGTCAAACACACAATTCTCACTTTACACACCAGTGTTGAAAAGCACCTAAATGCGGGTATTGTAGTGGACTTCATAATACAAAATCCTGTATAAAGCAGCAGCAACAACAGACTTGTTCTTTGTGTAATGAAAATCATCTAACCTATAGTTATTGCTGTAAGGGTAAACCCCAAGCACAACTAGAACTCACAGTACGAACACAAAGCTTCGATAAGACCACACCACCCACTCCGTCTATCGCTTAGCCTCTACCTATCGAAGATCTTCTTAGTTACATTACAAAAGTACTCCAAAACATAGTTCCATTCCAACGCGAGCACATTCTTCGTGTTGCCATTTCAACGGCAAAATCTCTGTTCAATCTACACTTTACTGCAACGTACTCAGGTAATTTTGTCCACTATCACATCGTACCTCTCGAAACAGCAGTCTAAAACCAACATGCCAGTATACATAATGGCGTTGACTTTACTCTTTCTTAACATCAGATCATTTCATCAACACAAAGTACTTCTCGAGCCTCTCTTGCTAGAATAAAAAGTTGATATTGTAGCTCTGAATGAAACAGCTTTAAAACCAGCCACTTCTGCGCGACTTTCCGGCTATCAACTTCAACGTTGTCATTACCATGATGCACATACGCTCCAGAAGGAGTACTGATGGCTTTTCAACAAAACTTTCTTATCGGCAACACAATCCTCCTGCATTTGCACATCAACCTTGTAACGTTCCTATTTAGATAGGAATTCGTTACTCGGTACGGGCTTCCCACCGGTGAAGAACCGCCTCATTTGAGAAACAATATATATAGTTGCCAGAAATCCTAAGGACCACCATATGTTCAGCTTAAATATGAATACCGTATAAAATTCCTAAAAATTAGGCCAATCGCAAAGCCATAAATAGGTCAAGGATTTTAATATTAGTTTCGTTAAGTAATAAGTTAATGATTTAAGAAGCTTTTCTTTATAACAAAACGAATCGACATTACAAAGTTCCTTACAAGTCATTAAACTCGCAGCTACTAATTGGACACATTAAATCAACTACAAGTGAAATTAATATTAGTCCCAATAAACCTCAGCTAAATCGTGTTCCACGACAACCTAAAATAATTTGGATAATTGTACCGAATTTTCAAATATATATGCATATATCGAATATAGGAAGTTATATGTATGGTTAATACAAACTGTCTATATCCCATTTAATCAAACAGTTAAGTCTCCATTAGAAAATATATGAATTCGATTTAGATTAAAGAAGATTATTAAACAACAAACCAGAATATTAAATATATAACAGTCCACACTTTTGAATGTCAAATTGAATTCTCTTGTAATATACATACAACTCTTTAATAGAATAATTTACCAATTTTCGATAGATAGAGCTTACTATTACAAGGCTTTACCGAGTACATTTCCAGCACACATCTGATGAGAATAACTCAAGTGGTGGGTGAAGTAACAACAATCGCCACTAGACGAGCTATACTCAAAATATGACAAACGAAACTAGTTTATGGAAGACTCGAAATAGAATGAGTTTATATAATATCTTACAACCCTTTTTTTGGTAAGTAACAGAGTGACATGTTACAACTCGTCCTAGCCAGGAAAAATAAAAATAATGCTAATTATTTTTTTAATTATAATTTATTTTAAAAACTTTTCCAGCTGTAAGTTCGTCTAAGTCTCTACTAATAACCTTCCGCTCACGATTCATACCAACTAAACAAAACTAAACTAAAAATAAAAAAATCCCCCAAATAAAACATTCACCATCACTCATCTTTCTCATTCACCCGATCTAACACCATGATTAGTAGGTTTAAAGTCGGCAGTCCATACCCAAAATAATTTATAAGTTTACAATCGCTTATATTGAAAGTGTGGATAAAAGAATAATTTAAATTTAACTTTTCTTTACAAATGGGATATTTTTTTCTTCCTCTAAAATTAATAATATATAACAGTAGTAACACTTACAGTTTGACAATTCTTTTGTGATACCTATGTGGGAATAGACTCCGTCCAACAGATCTATTCTTCCATACAGCAAGTTTACATAGAGAAGTGAAGTCCAACCGATCACAATATTAAACATGCATATACGGACGAGCTACAATACCAGGCCTGGAAACAACAAACATATATTAACATTCACATATAATAGATACAAACATAAAAATGAAAACTTGTCCATTTTAATACACACACACACACACACACACAAATATATATATATTAATAAATTGAAATTTCAGAATGACTAGAGTGACGATAGTTCGGTTGAAAAAAAAAAGGTTTATAGCAAAATATAAATTTAACTTTTAATGCAACTTTAATCCATGGATTGATTTTTTACCTTTTATTTGTTTACTGAACAATTATTTACATGTTGTTCTCGTCTCCCTCTGTAAGGTTTCGTTAGAGCAACATGGGTCTTACGAATGTCATTTTCATTGCTTAGAGATTTTACTTGAATGTTATTTGTGTTCAAAAAGCGCAACATCTGAAATGGTCCCTTCCAGGGATACATTAATGATTTGTTAAGCTTTTCGTCTAGAGAGGATTTAAACTGGAATTTAACAAGTATTTTATCTCCAACTTCATAGGTGACAGGAATTCTAAGCTGGTCGAATATTTGCTTACGCCGTCTCCAAACCTTCGCTATGTTACTCATGGCATTGGCCAAAATATTGAGATCACGCTTACGTAAGTTTAGTTTTTATATTTTCCATTTAATATCCAATGGATCACAAACATTATAAGCTAATGTTAATTTCATCGGCGAGCATTTTAATTCCTCATGTTCTGCATAATTTATGGAAAATTCTAATTCCGATAGTCCTTCATCCAAACGGGTTTGCTTATCATGGAAATATATTTCCAGGGCATCCTTTACCAAACGCCACTGGCAATTATTTGAGGCACTGTGATAAGGAATAATTCTTATGTCTCTAATACCCTGGCAATATAAGAAATCCTTAAAAACTTTAGACACAAATACACTGTGGTTATCAATCGATAAGCAATGTGGGAATCCTTATCTGTTCATTAATTTGTACAGTGAGCATTATCTGCTCATTATAGACTTGCTATTTAAAATCTTTATAGGTTCTAAAAATAATAGCTTGGAGCACGAATCCACCACTATAAGGCAATATCGACCAGAGCGTGTACGACTAAGAGGACCAGGCAAATCTGTAAACCACAAAGCATTAATCACTTTTTCATATTGAGAAACAAGTTGCCCCATCTGTTTAACATTAGAGCTCTTGCATAATTGACAGTCCTTACAGGTAGAAACGAAGTTTCGAATATCTTTCCACATACCATTCCAATGATACCTCGCAAAAATTTTACTGGTAGTTTTGGTCACTCCTAGATGGCTTCCCGGAAGTAAATAAGAATGATAATATTCAATAATTGAATTTGCTAAAGATTAAGGCAAACGTACCTTGTAGGGATTTCTAACTGCCCTAGTATGTTTACATAATATACCATTTACTAATTTATATCCTGGTAAATTTACCTCCGATTCAAGTTGCTGTATCAATCTACTTAATTTTACATCTTTTCTTTGATGTTCATACACTGAAACATTTGCAAATGGAAGACTCCATAAATTAACCCTACAATAATTTGTTACCTGCACTGACCAAGGTTGTTCCTGTTCTACTAGTTCAAAATTTTCCGTATCATGGATTCTAGAAATAAAATCCGAAGGATGAATTAAAATTCCAGGTATATGTTTTATCTCGAAATTAAAGCCAAATAATCGATATAATAAGCTACAATATGTTTTTATCTTTCAAATATTTCTAATCACATAAGCGAGACCTTGATTATCAATTCGTAACTCAAATTTCGAATGCAAGTATGGCTTAAGCCTTTCCATCGATTCCACAACCGCCTGAAGTTCGAGAACATACATTGGTTTATTAAAATCATGATTTCTAATCTTTCTCGAAAAATACGTAAAAGGTCTGAGAACCCCTGAATCATCATATTGTTCTAACGTCGCTTCTAAACTTCGAGTACAAGCATCAGACGACACAATGAACTTTTTATTTAAATGTGGCAAACGAAGAACTATATGAGTCTCGAACATTTCTTTAATTTTCTTAAGAGCCAACTCTTTATCTAAATTCCATTCAAAATTTACCTTAGAAAACCTTAATCTACTAATAGGCTCAACAACTTCTTGAAAATTTGGAACAAATCGAGAATAATAATTAAAGAATGATAACAGAGATAACACTCCCTTTCTAGACTTCGGTGGAGGTAACCGGCGGATTATTTCCAAACGACTAGGATCCATATATATATCATTCAATTCAATGATATAGCCAAGGTTAGGTAATTTAGTTTGAAAATATTTAGATTTACTAATAGATAAACTAATACCAGTATCTCGAAATTTGCTCCACACCTTTTCTAAAATAGTTTTATGCTATTCAATTGTCGGCGTAGTCTGGGCAACATCATCAAATATTATTGTACCCCTTCTGATTTTAACGGATACAAAATATCAGTCATTAACTTAGATAACACATGACCACCACTAGCTGAACCAAATGGTAAAACAGAAAACTCAAACAATCCACGGTGAGTAACAAAGGCAGTGATTTAAATGACCTATCAGTCAATTTTACTTGTATATAAGCCTTCCTCATATCTAAAGACGATCTAATACCACCATAAGACAATTCAGTAAATACTTCTTCTATCCGAGGAGTATACTGTGGGCTAACATGTAATCTTTCATTTATTTTTTGGAAATTAATAACTAAACGCTTATCTCCCGATTTATTGTTCACCAAAAAACAGGGTGATGCCCAACCGGACGTACTAGGACGTATACTACCATTCTCAAGCCAATCATCTAAAATAACATCCATTTTAAATTTATCACTCCTAGAGAGAGGATATGCTTTTTGCTTAATCGGAGTTTCATCAATTAACTGAATATCATACATTACATTTTAATACAACCTTATTTATTTGTAAATACATCTGAATACCCAGCCGCTAGATTATCTACATACCTTTGTAAGGAAGCATCTTGCTCCAAAATATTGGGATCCACCATAAGCGGGTTAACAAAAGTATTTGCCTCTGTCCCTGTACTCTCCAAACACCCGTCAGTCGTTTTTTGTGATGGCTGATGTGCCTCAGAGCCGCCCTTATGTTGTTTTCGTTGTCGGGTATGTTTACGTTGCAGACTGGTACGTTGAAGAACGCTCCTCCGCTCCTCCACCTCATTCCCTTCCTTTCGACCACTATGAAAAACAAAACTAGAAGTAGGATTACCTTCTTCATTTTGAGGGGGAGGGGTTGGAGTATAAGTTAGTAGGACAAATTGTCTTCCTTCTAAAGTCAAAAATAATTTTTGAGCAACTAGGTCCAAATTGGCTTTCATCTGACGAAGCTCACGTATTCCGATTAAAAACACTGGTTTTAAGTTTACGACCAAAAAGAACTTTAAATGGTAAACCTTAAAACGAAATTTAATTGGAACTATTACAGTCTCACTAAACTCAATGGTTTTATTATCAACACCAATACCACTGAAATGTTCCTTTCTAATCTGCAATGGACGAGGTAAAGTTTCATTCCACTGAACAAAATTCTATTTATGCAACATTGAAATAGAGGCACAAGAATCTACAGCCCCAAATTGTCTTTTTTTCCCATAATAAATCCGCACACAAAAACTGCAACAACATTTTTATCGCTCAAGGCAGTATCAGGTAACTCATTATCAGTCTGTTTATTCACATTAATCTCCGATGATATCACTGGTCGCGTCGACTGCACTACTGGCTGAGAGCGTCGAATCCCGGAATTAGGTTTATTCCAACCTCGGCTCAGAATAGGTTCATTAGCTGTCGGAGCTCCTTTTACTACATATTTTAAGGGACAATGTTTATAAAGATGGTTTCCAAAACAACCATAACACTGTTTGGGATTCTTTTCTACAACATTTACTGACGTAAGTCCAGCGTACACTAATAAATCCCGGCAACGTGGTTCATATCGTTCTACAACAGACAACAACTCATCTAAATTATTAGGCAAGTTCCCACGAAAAAGTTCGTAACGAACCTGAGGCCTCATCCCTCGAAACACAACCCGCAGCATCTTCCTCTCATAATCAAACCTTCCAAAAATAATAAATATGCTTTCCTTACACTATGTATATGTTGCCAAGTATTTTCATGTGGCTGTTGTAACCTGTTCTCAATATCTATTTTTCCTAAATCTGACATCAATTCTTCTATAATATTATTACTAATGAATACCCAGTCTGAACTTAACTCGTACAATTCCAATATTTTAGCATGCAATCGAGTGGTAGACTTACTCAAAACCCCAACGATTAAAGCATGGATCGGGTACACACCCTA
Organism: Thermobia domestica; assembly: GCF_964235325.1. NCBI lineage: Eukaryota > Metazoa > Arthropoda > Insecta > Zygentoma > Lepismatidae > Thermobia > Thermobia domestica. The sequence continues at coordinate 54,260,457 of NC_137470.1, read as the reverse complement.
ATCTATGATATCAAACACCGCAAACAAAAATTTAAACAAACTTAAAGGATCATTTTCAATGCCAAATGGTATTCGTTTCAAAGCTTCATTAAAACCAACATTAGCTGCATTCACAGTTATTTTGCTCAGATCACAAAAGAATGGCTTACGAACATCAGCTGTTCGCTGGCTGAAGTATTCCCCCACTCGTTTTCTTTTTCATCGAAACCAATGACCTCGTCAGGTGTACTCGTTTGTACAAATACAGAACAAGTTGATTTGACATGCGTTTCTTTATCTCCATCGCTGCCACCTGCTCCCGCGACCTTGGTAGATAAAGATCGTGAATTAGCTATATCATGATAGGCCGTAGTATCCACAACCCGATCGTTTGCGTTAAACATTCTGGATTCAACATTTACGTCATGAGCGGGGCTACTCTCAAAAAATGACAAAGCCATCATAGAATGATCCACAGGATGTTTTATGATTGCGGTATCTCCATTTGGAAACGAGTTCAAAACTAGCAGAGGCCTAATTGTGCTATCTCCCACATGCTGCATTTTGCTATTATACCCAAAAAATAACTCACAATTTAAATAACTGGATATTTCAAAACACGTAACTATTAACACCTCACAACCTGTCATTAAAGAACAGTCTAATATACAGTCCGACCTAAATAATTTATGTTACTGCTACCAACATAACGTATCGTCACCAAGTCTGAAATTTGAAACTGTATTTTTTTCTCCTAATCTAAACAACAGAGTGAGATGTGTGCTGGAAATTTGTGTAACGTTCCTATTTACATAGGAACTCGTTACTCGGTACGGGCCTCCCACCGGTGAAGAACCGCCTTATTTGAGAAACAATATATATATTTTTAATTTAAGTATAGTTGTCAGAAATCCTAAGGACCACCATATGTTCAGCTTAAATATGAATACCATATAACCTTCCTAAAAATTAGACCAATCGCAACACCATAAATAGGTCAAGGATTTTAATATTAGTTTCGTTAATTAATAAGTTAATGATTTAAGAAGCTTTTCTTTATAACAAAACGAATCGACATTAAAATTTCCTTACAAGTCATTAAACTAGCAGCTACTAATTGGACACATTAAATCAACTACAAGTCAAATTAATATTAGTCCTAATAAATCTCAGCCTAATCGTGTTCCACGGCAACCTAAAATAATTTGGATAACTGTACCGAATTTTCAAATATATATGCATATATCGAATATAGGAAGTTATAAGTATGGTTAACACAAACTGTCTATATCCCATTTAATCAAACAGTTAAGTCTCCATTAGAAAATATATGAATTCGATTTAGACTAAGCAGATTATTATAAAACAAACCAGAATATTAAATATATAACAGTCCACACTTTAGAATGTCAAATTGAATTCTCTTGTAATATACATACAACTCTTTAATAGAATAATTTACCAATTTTCGATAGATAGAGCTTACTATTACAAGGTTTTACCGAGTACATTTCCAGCACACATCTGATGATAATAACTTAAGTGGTGGGTGAAGTAACAACAATCGCCACTAGAGGCGCTATATTCAAAATATGACAAACGAAACTAGTTTATGGAAGACTCGAAATAGAATGAATTTATATAATATCTTACAACCCTTTTTTAGGTAACTAACAGAGTGACATTTTACAACCTGAATATCTTTTCTTCTCTATTTATTATCCTTCTCTCACAGTTAATGTAGCTACCATATATATCCGCTGTGGTCATCCAATTCCGTTCTCGTTTTTCGATTATATAGCCCATAATTTTAAAAAGACAATCATCATGGCTGACATAAATATTCATAGCAGAATGCCGGGGAAAAAGAACGCTTTTAGGAATTTATTTCCACTACTTTACAGCTTTACACTCACGATCTTCCAGTTCCAACTAGACCAGCCGTCAAACATCCCGGGATGTAATAATCACTTCCTTATCGACTGTAAATGACTGTGAGCTGCAGGTCCTTGATAGAATTGGAAGTGGTCAATTTCCAATCAAACTGTTCACTAAGAAGGCTCGCCCATCTATACAAAAGCTCGAACTTCATTTTATTCACCTTTATGATAAAGCCGACTGGCCTCAAGTCCGGCAGTTTGTTTATAACCAGGTCTCCACTCTTCATCCACCAACTTCTGAACAAGAAATGTATTCCACAGTCAATCACACCACAGACCTCTTACACGCCAGTGCTCAACAAACCATCCCTGAGGAAAAAAGTTTATCCTTCTAAACCTAAATTGCCTCCATAATATATGTTTTTAATACAGAAATCGCGGCAACATTTCCGAGAATGCAATAAAAAAGAACAGAAACGAGGAGAGTCTTCGTTATCACCGGAGATGGAATTCGCACAGTAACTAATTATCTCATAGCCTATTAACGTCGAACTTGGATCAGTGCACGTAATACACTAAATGACGAAGCATCTCCAAGTAAGATTTTTAAATATTTTTACAGGCTGGCAGGCAGAAGTACCAAAATTTCGTATCATTTCTTAGATAATGATGTCCCTCTCTCTACTGACCTACATAAGGCCAACGCTTTTGCAACTGCACTACAGTCAGTTTTCACGCCTAGGATATCACCTCATTCTCAGGACCATATAGACTTGGCTACTATTCCCGCTCTACAACCATCACTTTCATACATAATTGACGATGAAGATCCTCATACATCACCAATCACTACACATGAACTCCAATGCACATTTCAGAAGTAACGCAACACTGTGCCAGGCATTGATCGATTTTCCTATCGGCTACTAAAAGATGTTCCGCTTCCTTTACTCACTTACTTGTTGAAGTCTACAACTTTATTCTCCGCGCAGGTTTTTAAATACTGGATTGGAAGGTTTCCAAAATATGCATGTTTCTCAAACCTCATAAACCGGCACGTGATGTAACTTCTTATCGTCCTATACAGCTCACAACAGTCTTCAGTAAACTGTTTCAAAAAATCCTGGTACAGAGCCTTCATCTACATATCAAAGAACATAGTTTATTACCCTACATCAAGCAGGTTTTAGGCCAGCATTATCAATTAATGGACAATTACTTCATCTGTCAACACTGATCACCAATCAGTTTAACAAAGTCCTTCCATCTTGTCTCGTCTCAATGGATTTCGAAAAAGCTTTCGACAAAGTTTGCACTACGGGCTCATTCGAATGTTTCAGAAATTAAACCTTCCGACCAGTTATTTACGTTTCATATATACCTTTTTAACTAATCGGATCGAATATGTCTACACTGGATCTGCTGTCTCACATCCTATTTTCCCTATGCTGTTGTTCCACAGGGTTCTGCGCTCAGTCCACTCCTCTATATACTGTACGCCTCCGATATGTTTCAACCCACGCAAAATGTGTACTGATTCCAATACGCTGACGACATGGCCTTTCTAGCTCTGGGCAAGGCCATGCATCAGATCAGCACAGTCAACTCTCAATCATTTTATGCAATGGTGCAACACATGGCGATTACGTTTAAACACCGCCAAACGCAAGCACTGGTCTTTCTACCTCCTAAACGCCGCTCGAAAGTTCATCGTAACCCATCGTAATCCTCGTAACGTACTCTGCAAGACCATCAGTTTCGTCCAACTCCTACGACTAATTATTTCGGGGGTAGTTTTTGACTCTAAATTAACTTGGAAAACTAGAGAAAATAACGCAAAAGGCTAATTTACGGCACAATCTTTTACAGCGTCTCACAGGAACCAGTTGGGGATCACACGCACCTCTCTTAATTAATACATACAAACTGTTCCTCACCCCATTTTAACTTTTCGCCATATTGCTTGGTGCAATGCTCCAATAAAGTTCTACAACCAATTATCCATACTGGAATGATATGCCAGAACTGAATAAACTCTTGTAATTTACAAACGGCTTAAGGGAATGGAAATATATATCGGATAATGGAACTAGAGGAAATGAACAACCTAATTTTGTATAGCATTATTATGGCGGCCATCTAGAAATCTGCCATCTTGAATTCAGGTCAAAATTTTCAAATAGGAAGAGGGTCATGTTACATATCATTTTAAGGTGTCGTTTTGCCAGATGCACAAATATCGTATTATTTTCAAGCTACCAATAATCTTGTAAGAGTTATTACGTGTAAAAAACGAAATGCTTTGGTGTAATGTTATTTTATTGTAGTTATGGACCACAGATTTGTAAGAATTTTGGAAGTATTTTACATAAACTGGAAACAAACTGCTAGAGAAAGTTAAATCTTTGTTTCTTCATGAACTACCAATAAATTTTTAAATCAAGATGATTCTTAGACCATTATGAGGAAAAAGAAAAAATATAACATGGGAGAAATTGAAATATCCCTTATTTATTAGTACTGTAGCTTTGGGGTAAGTTTTCAATGGGTTTTCAATCTTATATACTACACAGTTCACTTTTGTCACATCGAGAAAAAGATTATCTATGAGAATTCACAATGTGCAAAAGAAACTGTTTTTGATACTCATTTTTCGTAAAAACGATGTTGTAATCTTGTGTTAATTTCACTCCCCTTTCTGCTGCATCGTTTATTACGGAGATGAATTTAACCGTTGTCTTTCCCTGAAGATAGTCATTGTTATCTCATCATGAAATCGGATCACTCTCAAGAAACCCTTTGGGTATTTTAAATCTCACGAGAAAAAATTGTTTGTTGTATCAAAATCACTGATTTCTCTTTCGCAAGAATTTTTATGGTATTATCCTTGCGTCAAGCCTCTTTGCTGCTTCACGGTTTATCCTTATAGTTTTAATTCTTTCAACAAATTTTTGTTTCTCCACTATGTTAACTTCATCATCAAAAAACTCCAATGCTACGTATTCCTCCTTCAAGTACCAGAGATGCCGAGATAATTTAGAAAGAGCCATTTCAGATAATTCATTATCTATTTGCCTATAACTGTACAAAGCTTTCAAAAATTGCAGGTCTTGTAATGATGAATGGGATACTTGATCACATTTAAATCAAGCTTGAACATATAGTCGTATCAGAAAAATTCATGCTCTTCGAAGAAACGTTTCTATTTGTTTCGTTAAACGAAAATATTGGCGAGAGAAAAATATTTTTAAACAGTATATTGCTTTCTCCATCTACCTTGCATGGTGAATTGCTCCAGGCAAACGAAAGAAAACTCTTTGAGGAGGTATGCCATCCAAGAATATCAGTTCTAAAAATTTACTGTAATCTTCTCTGCGGTGTCCTGCTTCTACGAGTTTGATAACAAAATTTAATACTTCATTTCTTACATCTGAAATGTTGTTCCTTATGTCATTATCATCATCAATTCTGGAATAAAGTTAGTACAATCTATTTTAGACCAATCGTTCTGAAAATGCTTAAATAGGGGAACGTCCGGTCCAGATGCAGACGAAACACATCAGTTGTCAAAAATTCATTTTAAAACCAATTCATAAATGTAGTGTCTACAAGGAAGGTATAGAAGATAATTTTGGAGCATCTGCTCTAGCAGAATGAAAGCACCGTTCACATGACACATACTGCAGGGAATAGTGTGACAACAAACTGCCTCCACGAACTTTACCAAGTTCCATTCTTCGAGCTAATGAACTGTAGTAGAAATAATATGTTCGTTTTCCTCTTCATGATGACAAACTGAGAACACCAATTAGCCTCTCATGAGCATCTCCTGTAATAAATATTGATAACCCGTTGATAGTCTCTGTACCAGTCAAATTCGGCAGTAGTTTTCCGTCTCATTGCACAACCAACGTACTTGATGCACTCCAAAATTGTTTTTGTGGTCTTATGCAACTTCGCTACGGATTTTCTCTCAGCATCGATGCATATTTATTACTAGTTCCTTTACATTATGGCCTAATGTTTCTGCCGTCGCTGTCAGAATATGTATTCTCGTTCTATCAGTGGACTTGTATCGATCAAGAGCAGGAACCTGTCTTGGAGTTTTAAATTTAGTTTTTCCCCTTTTACATCTCTTGCAGGGTCTGGGCGCACACAGGCACATATTTAATTTTTATCTTACATACTCAACTGGGTTTTTCTCTTCATTTCTTGAAATGCTTACCTCCGTGTATTTTGGTGTAAAATTCATACAAATCATTTTCAGAAGTGCAGTTTTCTTCTGCGTTCCTCTTTCTAATGAAGCCGTGCATATCCCTCTTGTTCTTTTCGAGCCAAACTCATGTCTTTACATTTAGTTGTGGAAGAGTTATTACTTGTGACAAAGAGAAATACTTTCACAGGTAATAATTCTTAGACGACTAAGGCTATCTTTAAAATAGTGCCAGATTTGTGTTTCTGGTAAAACGCCACCTCAAAACGACATGTCACATGGCCATCTTCCTATTTGAAAATTTTTATCTGAATCCAAGATGGCGGACTTCAAGATGGTCGTTGTGTCAGTACTATACAACATTAGATGTGTTTCTTCTTCCAGTTCCATTATCCAGAGCATTTTTGCGTTACCTTAAGCCGTTTCTAAATTACAAGATTTTATCCAGATTTTTCCCATATATTATGTACTGTAATCGGATTCAAAATTTTAGGTCGCTTGGGGCACCATTTAATATTATTCAATGAAGTTTATTTTTCTCCTTCCTTAATTTAGTCCCATATGAAACCATTTTAGGGGGTGAGTCCAAAGAAATTAGGAAATCAAAAATTAAGGACCACCCTAATATATATATATATATATATATATATATATATATATATATATATATATATATATATATATTTCCACTCCTCTTCTCTAAGTTGCTGGGCTGTATTGGAAATGTCAATGTTCATCACAGCGACCCCGAAAACTGGATTCGACAATATCGTAAATTTTCTATCATTTTTAAATGTCTCCTTTTCCTCTCTCGTAAGGTCCACTGTCAAAGTGAAATAATGATAGCGCTTCCAGAAACGAATCTAATGTATGTTGAAAATTTGATCAAGATCAACCCTGTGGTTCAAGGGTTATTGTCACAAAGGCAGTCATTCTGATTTTAATATAGGTATATCCTATTCCTCTCCCCTAAGTTCCACCGTAGATGTGAAATGATAAAAACTTTGCTAGGCCCAACATCATCTACGTGGCATATTAGACCGAGATCTTTCTCGCGCTCAAGATATTTTAAGTTTTATTTATTTTTATGTATCTCACTCTTCCCCCTCCCTAGGTTCTACAATCAAAGTGAAATGATAACAACTATCCCACGCCCGAACCCCAACATTGTAGAAAAGGTCCCGGCACAATCTTTATTGATATATGATTTCGGTGGAATTTCTCGAAACCATATGTTTTAGATATTGTGATAATAAGTAAAAGTTTTAATGGGCACAACAATCAGTCTCTGACCGTTGGACACTACAGGGCCACCATGTTGAAAATATCCGAAAGTAAAGAAATTCTGGTTTTCGGTGAAAATGACTGAAACCATGATATGTTATAGATATTCTGGTCATGAGAAAAAAGTTTCAGGCTATGCCACTACAGAGCTACTTTTACAAAATCAGCAGAAGGTAACGGTATTCTGGATTAAGGTGGAATTTCTTGAGACGGTGATATGTTTCAAACGTTGTGATCCTCAGAAATAAATTATTAATTTGTGGCTACCGAGTAACGATACGTCTGTTCCTAGGTAATTGGTTCGCATTCGGCAGGTGCTGCCGGGCCGGTCATCCTGTCTATGATTTTCTAGGACTTTCCTTTGTGTCGAAAGATGAACATCGGGTTGTTATATATACTTAAATGCTGATGGACACTACTCTTCCCATTCCTTTTCCGGGCTATTAAAATCTAAGCCTTCTCAGGGTTTCATACAATACCACCAAAATCCCAGAATGTCATTATACCTTAAGCTGTTTTAAATAAAAATGTGGTCCGGTACTGGCCAAATGGTCAGTGATTGGTGGTTATGCTCATTGAAACTTTTCCCAGGAGCACAATATCAACAATATATCACGGTTTGAAGCAATTCCAGCGAAATACATAATACTGTTACCTTCTGCTGGTTTCGAAAAAGTGGCCCTGTAGTGGTCAAACGAACAGTGATGGTTGGTTGTGACCATTGAGACTTCTCCTCAGGATCACAATATATATATAATATATCACCGTTTCAAGCAATTACACCGAAATCCAGAATATCTGTATTTTCAGCTACTTTTAAAAAGTGGCTCTGTAGTAGCCAAAGAGTCAGTAATTGGTAGTTGGGCCCATTGAGACTTTTTCTCTTGATCACAATATCTATGATACAACATATTACTGTTTCAGCCACTTTCACCGAAATCCAGAATATCGGGATTTTAGGCTGTTTCTAAAAAAGTGGCCCTATAGTGAACAAATGGTCAATAGTTGATGGTTGCGACCATTAACCCTTATCCGGGCAAGACATTTTTGTAACGTAAACGGGCAACCGGGGCCTGTGAGGCCCAGTATATATTTTAAGTGCAGAATACACAAAATCAATGCCTATTGTCACTTACTGTTCAGACTAGTCTAGAATGTACCGATATATATTTTTGTCAAGTAGCGAAACTTCGTGTCACGCTTTTGTAAGCCAAGGAGAATAGCAAATCCGGTCCAGACATTTTTGTAACGTAAACGGGCACCGGGGCCTGTCAGGCCCAGTATATATTTTAAGTGCAGAACACTCAAAATTCAATGTCTGTTGCCGCATACTGATCCGACTAAAGGTTACAATAGTCACGTGTTCAATATATAATTATGTGAAAATTTGATCTAATATTTTACAGGAATTTCACTAAAGTTATACGGGGCCTCCTAGGGCCCGGTTACGTCAGGAAAAGATTTTCAAATTAAAAAAAAAAACAAACATTAGCTTTACCAACTCGATATGTTCATGATTTTAACTTCGACGAAAGATAGAAGAATTCATTATTTTATGTCTTCGAAATATGTATGGTTATTGAGAAATTTTAGAAAAAGGAAGCTACTGGGCCTGGGAGGCCCCGGTTGCCCGGATAAGGGATAAGAAATTTTATAACGATGAGAAGATCTACAACATATCAAGGTTTCATCCGTTTTCATCGAAAGCCAGAATATCACTATTCGTCTGTTTTCAAGAAAGTGACCTCGTACTGGCAAAATAGTCAGTGATTGATGATTCTGTCCATTAAGACCTTTTCCCAGGATCACTATATCTAAAACATATCACAAACATATCACAGTTTCAATGAATTTCAATGAAATCCAAAATGCTGTTACCCTCTGCTGTTTTGAAGAAAGTGTCCTTGTGGACAAACGGTCAGTGAGTGATGGTTGTGTGTAGTGAGGCTTTCTCTCATGATCGCAATATGCACAATATATCACGCTTTCAATCATTTTCATCAAAATCCAGTTTCCATAAGGATTGTACGGAATCAGTTTCAACATAGTTGGGGTTCGGGACTGAGATGGTTTTTATCATTTCACTTTGACAATAGAACTTGTGGGAGGGGTTGGAGTGAGATATATTGCTTTACAATTGAATAACATGAAATCTATAAATTATTATAAGCGTAAGCCACATTTAACATTTTAATCGTGTTATTTGGTACTTGTATTTTTTTTTTTTATATTTTGCGCTTGTAACAAATGTTTCACTTTTTAAAATTTATTTTTAGGATTGTTATAAAAGGCGTAAGCCTCACAGCATATTCTACCGTGTTATTTGGCATTTGTAAAATATTTGAGGTTGTAACAAAGTTATCAGCCTTACCCAGCATCTCCACCATGCCAACTTGGGTTGGAACTTTTTAAAATTGTGTTTGCAATATACAGGGTGTTTCAATACAACACCGACAACGTTTGGGAGGTGATCCCTGAGACCAAGATAAGACAAAATGTATAGACCAACCTGGGTGCACAAATGCTTCCTATCCGACTTATAGGCTGCCGAAAACATGAAAAATGAATTTTAAAGGTTCATAGCTCCAAAACTATGGGACCTACCGTAGTTGCGTCAAGACTTCACTTAGGAACGAGTATGTTCCATAATCAAATAATCATGTTTTAGAATCGTCCGGTACTTCCGCAACATTTTTTTATAGAGGTAGTTCGTGACTACTTCAACTTATATGCCTAAGGCCAAATTCCCTCTATAAAAATTGTTCCGTGAGTACCTTATGATCACGATACATGGAGTTTTCAATAGGGCCCATGTTAGCTCTTAAGTTAAGTCTTTAACCGACTACGGTAGGTTTCATAGTTTTGGAGCTATAGATCGTTTAAGTTCATTTTTTTATGTTTTTGGCAGCCTATAACTCCGACAGGAATCATTTGTGCACCCAGGTTGATCTATACTTTTTGTATTATCTTGGTGTCAGGAATTACCTCCCGAACGTTGTCGGTGTTTTTTGAAACACTTTGTAGTTTTATTTTCGGTAGAGCAAATAGAGTTAACCCAGATTGTTGGCATTAGTTTAAGGAATATTCTTTTAAAAAAATACTTATTTTGTTAATGTATGAAAGAACGCACTTATGATGTGTTTATGCGGTACTTTTATGAATTTTTAACTACTATATTGAGTTGGTAGAACACAGCCATAAAAGTAAATAAGAGAAACATTTATAGAATAAATGATATGTATTTTGTTTTACATTTTTCTGTATAGTGAATGTGTGTGTAGTGAAATATTAAGTTATGTAACTTTAAGTGTATGGTTAGTTTTTAATGTAAAAGAGGAAAAAAGTAATGAGTTTATATCTGCAATACTAATGAAGATGATCACCAACTTTTAAAATTTTTACTATGCTAAATGGTGCAATTTTTGGAGTATTTTTAATTAACAGAAGTTTATATGTACTAACTTTATGTATATATGGTGCATCGAAACAATAATGATAATGTGTTTTAATTTGCAGTTTTAGATGTTGATAATTACTACTTGTTAATGATGTAATTTGCTGGGCTTCTTTTTAAGCTTTACGAGCTGTTTATTAGATTTTATTTTCTTGATTATTACTGCTGTTTTCTGACTAAATAGACTGAATTATTTATATAGCCAAAGATGCTTGTATTACAGCACGTAGCTTTTAAAATTTGTCTTAAAATTATACACGTGCGTATGAGATTTTTCTGAAAAAAAATTTGTTAACCATTTTTTTTTAAGTGGAGCGTTATGTTAGCACTTTGCATATACGGTACATAACTTACATAACGCTGTTTGATGCAATGTGTTGCTGTTAACATAAAACTACAAAATGCTTTAGACAATTTAAAATATTTACATTTTCAGACTGTTTTGGACATTATACATATTATAATCAAAACAAATTATCATTGATATTTTTACAATTTAAAATTAAAGTTATCAATATTTAAAAATAATAAAATGAATTATTAAGATATTTTGACAATATAAAAATAAATGAAACTTAATTGCTTCTGAGTTAAGAGTCCGAACTCAGTCAAATATGCCTCATAGATGAGGTTCGAGCCTGGGATATTTTTTGTACTTTCACTATGACGGTACAAATTAGGGATGCAGAAGGGGAGATGTATAAAAATGAAAAAGACTTTATTTAAGACTTAATGACTCTTGAACCACCGGGTCAAACTCGATCAAATTTTCAACACACATTAGGTTCGGTTCTGAGAATGCTCTTATTATTTCACTTCGACGGTGCAACAAAGGGGAGAGAAGAGGGAAATATTTAAAATGATACAAAATGACCGATATTAGTGCCTAATCCATAGTTTTTGGGGTCGATGAGACGAACAGTAAAACTTCTTAAATCAAAATCTCTTCTTTATGCCCAAACTGACACGTATTCGCTTTGTGCGAAGAACGGGAATTCTGCTAGTATATAAATAAACGAAAGTGACTATGCGACTTTGTAACTCTTGAACCACCAGATAGATGAATTTCGGGCCAGGGACGGATATATATATATATATATATATATATATATATGATCGAAAGACCTATATTACTTAGTGTTGAATCCAGAGTTTGGTTCGGCGCTGAGTGGCACTTCCGCTGACGTTTAAATATAATTTCATCCACGTAAGTTGGCGAAGGAAAACGGGATATACAGGTTGTTAATGAACTACACTGATAACTGTAAGAGGTGTCACCTCACCTCAAAATAAGAGAAAAATGTCATATGGACCTATTGCGAAAAGTGTATAGTTTCAGAGCTAGGGCTGTCCAAAATCGCTGAAAAGCCAAATTTCGACAGGCCGTATTTCGAATTTCAGAAACTGTGGATTCTGGTCCTTATCAGTGTAAAGGAAGCCACACATACACAAGCACTCAACATCCAGTGCTTCGGAGGAAATTCAGACGTGTTAGGAACAAGCAGCTCCAATTTGTGTGTGTGTGTGTGTGTGTGTGTGTGTGTGTGTCCGGAATAACATGCGATGCGGTGTATTTCGTCATAGTATATTTCACGTTTCCTTCATTTATAAGCCTGAAAGAAAACATCGCGTCATGCTTTCATCCGAGAACGAGAGATCGTGCTGTTGACGGTCTTTAACACTTCCGATATTACGCCACAATATTCCGTGTTCACTGCTTTCAAGACTAATCGTTTGCTTACTTTGGACAAATCATAAATTCGGATCATATTTCAAAATTCGGATCGTGGATGTCTGGGAATTTCATCCTCAGGGAATACTCTGCACACCCACTGAACATTAATGAAATATGCAATTTAAAATTGTGTATGCGTGACTCCCTTCAGACTGATAATTACCACCACTCCACGATTTCAAAATAGTGCCTCTTGAAATTCCGCTTTTTCTCGATTTTTGGCTGCCCTAGCTCTGAAACTATTCACTATTCCCCACAGGTCCATAGGAACTTCTTCACTTATCTTGATGTGAGGAATCACGTCTTACAGTTTGTCGGTATAGTTCATTAACACCCTGTATATATATATATATATATATATATATATATATATATATATATATATATATATATATATATATATTAGTGCGGATCGAAAAAGTCGAATTCTCTTAGATCTTTTTGCGGTAGTGCGGAAAAGTTTGAACTCCCACCATTAGAAATTGTGCAAAATCTTACAGCTCTGAATATCTTCCGTCGCCTCAATAGGCCTAAAATTCCCCAAATCGGGCTAAAAATTCTTAAAATACAAAAATCAATAAATGATCAGAAAGCCAGTTGAAGGCTTTTTTTTTTTTTACGTAAATTCTCCTTATACCTACATTATTTCAATGTGAACCGAAACTGTATATTCCAGCCGTCAAACATTCAAATTACAAAGGTATTATTGCTTTTGTATGAGGTGCATGGCAACAGAATCCTTTTCTGCCTTTCCGGAAATAAGAAAAGCATTGTTGCTTTTGTATCTGCCGCCTGATCGGTGCGTTTGTTTGTGTATGCTTGACTTGCTTGTGCCATAAGAATTGGTTTTTGCAAGTCGCAAACTGTTCTAGCATGTTTAATTGCTAAAGTACTGTCCTTTCAGTATCGCGTATCTTGACACGTTTAACTGCAGCCGTGCATGTTGCATATGTTTTGTAATATTGTTTTCCAAGAAAATTGTGTTTTAGTTTTGCGTATCTCATCGTCACGTTTATAAAACCACACATTGGTCAATATTAGACATGGCAAATTCATCACATTCAAATTTTTCACGTCGGAAAATGTTGGAATGTCCTTTTTTTGGTGCACCAAAGGATTTTGTACGCATGCTGCCAACGTATGAGGACGTTATATGATGTTGCGCTCATGAGAGATAGCGTATTGGTTCCGAAACTGATGGAAACACAGAACTATTTTTTCAGTTATTGCAGAATGTGTTGCTTTGAAGACTGAAAATTTATACTTCGATACATCCATTCCTTCAGTTTCACATAAGCATGTTTGTGATATGGTACACACATATCAGGGAAAATATCGTTCAATTATGAAAAACATAAAATGTGTTGAAAGAAGCAAGACTACTCGAGGAAATGACGAGAAGTTTAAAATGGAAGGAAAAAGACTGACATATCTGCTTGTAAATGTACGATTGTTTCAAAGTGTATCTGTCGGAAAGAAAACAAAGTACCTGTAAACGGACAGGCGTTCCTCACTGACCAAAGAACTGAAAGAAAAATGTTTTTTGAAAGTGTTGATGTTCGACAAACAAAACGGCTTAAGAAATGTCAAATCCGAAAGGAAAAGGAGACTATACGTTCGGCAAAATAGGCGTCTGCTTCTTCTTATTCAAGCTATTCAGTAGAGTATGAAGACGAAATTGAAATAGAAGATATAATGGAAGTGGAGACGGAGGAAGACCAGTAGGACACCAAGGACGACGCATCTTACACATTCGCAAGCAATTTTCTTCAGCATTCCTTATTGAGTAGCAAATGCGTTTAAAACTGGGTCATACAGCTCTTGTCAGTCAAAGATATGTTGTGTCCAATAGAGCCACAGCTGCTATTACATCGAGTGTTATACAAGATTTGGTTTTAATATCGGATTCAGACACCAGGCTCGTCACAGATAGAAATGAAATACGGAGTGAAAAGTCGAGAATTAACGAAGAAATATTATCTAAATCAAATGAAAATCTTCCCATTCTATCAGGCTTTTATTTTGATGAACGCCATGAGAAAACTTTAACAACTGAACTACTCGAGAGCAAGCAGTTCCCAAAAAAAAAAAAAAAAAAAAAGAAAAAGAAGAAGAAGAAGAAGAAGAGCATTACAGTATTGTATCGGAACCTGGTTCCACATACATGGGACATGTTACATCTCAAATCGGATCCAGCCTTGACATTTAAAGCAGTATATACGAATACGTGACAAATTTGTTATTGGATGATTTTAGTAACCGTATTGCTATTGGATGTAACGGCACGGTAATGAACGCAGGAGCATTTAATGTTGTAAGTCGGATGCTAGAATTGAAACTTCAGAGACCAATCCAAGTGGATTATCTGCTTATTACATTTCAATGAGTTGCTATTATGATACCTATTTTATTCAATAGACGGGAAGCCGTCCGGTCCCATGTCTTACAACGGAGACGTTGGGCACAATTTGAAAGAGTGCGAAAAGGTTTGCTTTTTCCCTTTAATAATATCGAAATAATATTGAATTCGATTTCCCCGATATTGGTCCTGCCACCCTAAGCTCTGATCACAAATAGTTATTAGACGTTTGCACCGCCATTAATTCTAGCGTTTGTTCTTCAGATCTAGCTAAGTGTGAACCGGGAACGTTGAATTTCACCCGTTGGCTAATCGAATACTGAGATTGTATGTATCTATATCAGACCCATCAAATGAGTTGGTGACTTTGGTTGTCTTCATATTAAGAGTCTATGCACACTCATGGTTCCGTATTAAGATTCATAAGTCCATAAAGGACGGTGCTAGACACCTGTGGAATTCTATCAGTTAATCTCGGTACTTGCCTAAGAAGTATCGTGACATATTCGACCCAGTACATTCTCGCAACGCTTACTTTGCAGGTCCAGAAAACTTGGTTTTGGCCATGTTAACTGATGAAAGACGCCATATTAGGACCCTTTCAGTTCGGCAGATTATCAAGGCAAGGGAAAGTCTCCAAGATGGAAATTGTGTTCGCAGATCCGTTATTCCTGCTGCTAATTTTGTAGCTACAGACTATACAGATCACATTGACTGGTAAGCTTGTTATGTGGCATCGCCTCCAGTTCTCACAGACATCAAAAATCATGAACTTCTGAAGATGGTAAAGGACGGTGTACCAATGGACGTCTGGGACTTGAATAAATTTCCTTCACAACACAATCAGTTGAGAGCAAAGGTGCCCGAACTCATGAAGTCGGTGCTTATGAGTTCGGAACTCATGCTCACTCGACCTCACTCTCAGGAAGTGTGTTAGGTTGAGTGAGCGCAAGTTTTAAATCATGATATGAGCGTGAGTTAAAGTGAACATGATGTCGAAATGATGATGTGAGTGTGAGATCGAGTGAGCGTGATGTCGAAAGAGTGTTGTGAGCGTGAGGCTGAGTGAGCGTGATGTCGAAATAATGTTGTGAGTGTGAGGTCGAGTGAGCCTTATGTCGAAATGATGTTGTAAGTGTGAGGCCGAGTGAGCGTGATGTCGAAGGTATGTTGTGAGCTTAAGGTTGTGTGAGTGTCATGTCGAAATTATGTCATGATTGTGAGGCAGAGTGAGCTTGATGTCGAAGGGATGTGATCGTGAGGTCGAGTGAGCTTGATGTCGAAAGGATTATGTGACCGCGAGTTCGAGTAAGCATGATGACAAATGGATGTTACGGTCGTGAGGTCGAATTAGCGTGATGTCAATATGATGATGTGGTAGTGAGTTCGAGTGACTGTGATGTCGAAAGGATGTTGTGATCGTGAGGTAGAGTGGGCGTGATGTCGAAAAGGTGTCATCGTGAGGTCGAGTGATCGTGATGTCAAATAGGTGTGACCGTGAAGTCACTCTGGTGTGGGGGCGAAATCATATAATCGTGAGGTGGAGTGATAGTGATATGAGACTGGTGATATAAGGTTCAGTGAGCGTAATATCAGAATTGTTCATCTTCAGAATAGTTTTTCGGAAACTAAATTTTGGATCTTTATATAGTGAAACATACTTATCTATTAGTCATTATCGGTTACACTGAAAAGCGCCAATTTAAAAAAAAGTAAATTTTGAAGCATAAACTAAATATTATGTACTGTATAATCTACATATTTGTTGCAGAAAATATTATTTGAATAAAGTATTCTATAGATAATAAATGAGAAAAATGTATATTTTGCAATATAAAAACACTGCATATAATAATACAATCTCTTAGTTTGTCACACACCAAAGCCAGTCAAAACAGTACTGTGATGGTAGCTCCAACTTTGTACTTACTTACTAAACACTGTTACATGTCCTTTATTCTGGTATTCCTTCCACTTACTATGACAAGAGGAATAGAGGTAAATTGTGGGAAAAATATTTAGGCTATCCCTTCCCACCTCCGAACAACAGAACAAAGACCGCCGTTGCGAATTTACAAACATACTACATTCTCATGTCGGGCTAGATTTTTCTTTCTTTCTTTTTCTATTTTTTTTAGTTAGCGAAAAGCATTTTGTTTTTAATATTTTTCTTTGTAACATGAAATCGACTGTCATCTGTTCAAGTGACCTATTTCACTTTACTTTCGGAGACAAGTATCATTTTGATAACCTGACCCTGTCGTACACTGGAGATTATTTACTGAAGAAGTTACTGTATACACGCTTACTAAAATTTAAGAAGTAACATTGATATTGTGTTGTGGGATTGAGGAAAGCCTTCCCACTGATCTAGTGGCTAACGCGTGCACCTATGTAGACGTAATCTCAGGTTCGGGTCTCGGTGGGAGAGCAGAATTTCATTTCACAGTCATTCATTTTTATTAATAATACGTCTCCTTTAAACAAAATGGTACAACCATGGAACAATAAACTTGAAACTTTCATGTCTGCACTCCAGGCTGCAAACATATCATAATCGACATGGTGGGAGAAGATAGAAGAGAAAAAGGAACTTTTCCTACTGGAATGTTTTGATATAAAGTTGAAATATTTCATCATCTATATTAAATCATGTAAAATTAGAAATACCACAAACAACTACTTCATCCATAAATTACGAACTAAATACAGTTATTATTAATACATGTGAATCAGGGGCGCACTCACGAGGGGGTACCACCGTGTTCGGACTTCCTCTCCCCAAAAAACATACCGGTATAGCACTTCTTTGTTCTTTCATTTCGGTCAAATGTGCGTGGAACAAATTACCTGTACTTATTTATTTTGTAGAATCCTTGCCCTATGTGAACGTGGTCCTTCAAGTGTATGGACCAACGGATGTAGTACACAGGATGTACACAGGTAGTACACACATTTAACCTTTTGGACCAATAATCACTGAGGTACGGGCGTCGAAAATTTGAAGGATTAACTTCACGCGAGACTCCCAAGTATCTGGAGTAGCCGTGTTATAGATTTGCTAGATAATGCACTTTATAGGCTGTCTGGGCTGACAAATTTTAACTCCTTGTGCCACCATATTTTGTGAGGTATATACGCCGAATGTTTGGATGTTAGTGTGATGTTAGCTCCCTCAAGGTGTGATGTTAGCTTGTCGAGATCATAATCCCCCAAGTGTCTGGCTGGGCTACGGGGGATAAGAGATGGAGAAACTTGTGGGCTGTATGCTCTAGCGTCTTTAAACACTTGAGTGTAGTTAATTAGATATTTACACTAAAAGTTCAGGGGCTCATTTGATATAAGCCCAAAAATGTCCAGGCTAGCCTATATTTTGCATGAGGCAGGTAGTACACAAGACTGGCTGCCTAAATAAGCCAAGTTCAGCTTCTGGGCTAACTTGGTAATTAAAATAGCATGAAGTTAGCCCCGACAGTGTCTGGAATAGCCGATATGTTAGATAATCCAGGAATATGAGCTGTCCGGGCTAACAAATTTCAGCTTCTGAACTAGATTAGTTACTGAGATACAAAGGCCACAATTATGGAACTCACTTATCACAAGCTTAAAAATGCCTGGACTAAGCCAGATTTTACATGAGCTAGGTAAGATTGACCATGTATCAAGATAGGCTCTGAGGTCTGGCAATTCTCTCCATAGAAAAAGACTTTGGACTACAATAACTTCATGGATGAATTTTCTGCAAGGAATACAAGAAAAGTGGACTTTCGTCTGTGAGTCATAAGAGATTTCCTAACTATATTCTACATAATAATGAAACAGCTCAAACTGATATGTTGCATGTATTATTGGAAAACAGCCACGTTGCATATTTCTTATTAGTTAGTGTAAACAAAATGTTCTGCTGTGATTAGTTAGTGCCAACATATTAAGTCGTTATCATGAATATCGAAATTGACAGTGCACTTGCAACAAGCATTGCAGTTTTTAAAATATATTGTACTTTCTTTAAATAAGTTATGTCTGAAATATTTTTCATAAGAAACCGCTGTTCATTAAAAAAGAGAGAATATTTAGTAATAAATGTAGTATTATGAATGAAAGGAGAAGTGAGAAGAAGCATTTAAGGTGAAGTTGCTTACTGCTTTATAAGCTTTAGATGTAACAGTTCGGCGCTCAGCGATTTTTACTTGTACTTTGGCCCCGCGGGGTCATTATTGCCCTAGGCTCAGCGCTCACCTAACGCCTCCTCTGGCTGTCATATATCAATGGTATTGTAATTCGTTGCGTGCATATTGTATTTCACTACGTTCTTCATACTGGAAGGAAAAGAAAACAACGATTATACATAGTTGGAAAATGGTGAAATTAACTGAAAACATTGAGTTTGGAAGGTCTGAAGAAAATACATTTGTAAGTCGTTGTTTGCATTCATGGATCTTCTCGAATTTCCCATCATTCTTACTTATATAATTCGAACAATGCATTCCTTCTTGGGAGCACGTTGGATCAATGGTAGATAGCTTATCTCTGGTGCGGGGGTCCCTGTTCCATCCCGTCCAAGTATATTTATAGTGGACAACATCGTGTATATGGACTTTCTGAGGTACTCCCGTATCCTACAACATTCTCATTTAAACAATTTTTCAATTATCGTTTAGTTACCATAATCATCCATCTCCCTTAGCTTTAATGATAGAATTTACACGCCAGCGTTCTTCCAGAAGGCTCTTTCGGAAGGACATTTATGCCAGTAGTACCGACATCATTTGTTTTCTGCGCTAACACTAAAGTTCGTGCTTCTCCCACCTGGAAAACTTTCAGTCCTGCTGAAGTACCCAAAGTACTATAATTTATAAACAAACATGGTATGACTTTTAGGACGTTACGTCCTGCCTGAAGGCCGTTCTGCGTTCTATCATTAAGGGCATAATCGTGTGAAGTCAAACTGAAATATTTATTTTCATTTTTTGCTTTCCTCCTCCATAGAAGCTATTGCATATCTCACAGAGTATGGCCCCCGCAAATCGAAACTGAATCACATTAAAAATTTTGGACCTTCACGAATTCAAATCCGAGCTGTCTGGTTGGAAAATAGATGTGGTAACCACTTGCTTAAGCCGATCACCTATTTTAATATTGCACAAAAACTCTTAGCGAGTTGAAAACATTTCATATAAAACAGTATCAGGTACTAAAGCCTATATGAAGAGACAACGATTACGTGAGTTACTCATTGTTCCCTTCCTCAACTCAGAGACAGGTCAAATAGAAATATCTCAATCAGGAAAATGTATCTAAATATTCCTTTAGTTGAGGCTCAGGTTTTACTGTTAAGTTTCGCTGAATACAAACAAGAAAAAGATGACAGAATCCATTTCTTAATTATTTAAATTGTACTAAACAATTAAGAAATACAGTTAGGTTTTGAGATATCTTAAACCTAACTATATATATCTCTGAAATATGCTTAGCAAAAATATTATTTCCGTAACTAGTACTTTAATTTTTAAGCTTTACATGTTAACCTTGTAGCGTAGTGGTATCGTATGAAGGTAAATGTGGTAGACCTGGGTTTGAGTATCGTTGTGTAAATTACATTTCTTCATCAAATTTTATTGCTAACAAAATTGTTAATTTAATTCAATTATTGCAGTATTTCTTCTTCTTCTTCTTCTTCTTCTTCTTCTTCTTATTATTATTATTATTATTATTATTATTATTTAACCCCCAACAATTCACGTATTTTGTTTTACATAAGTGTTTGTGACAAAAAATAAAATGTGAATTATGCCATGTTTGTATGTAGCAAGAACTGTAAACGCAAACATAAACAAAACCTCTGTGAAGCAGGCAGAAGGAAGTATGATAATCGTAAGAAAATATAATTCAATATTTAAACGAATTTGTAAGTTTCTTTACACCGAAAATGTAATTTCGAATATATGTTTGCCCGTTTCAATCTAACTTTTATCTCATCTAGAAATCATATCGTTGCTCCAATTGGCAACAAATTGTAAACCTGAGATTCTCTAGAAGATTGTCTGGTGTTTTCGTCCTAGCACAAAAATAAGCTTAGTTTGCTGAAAGGGGAAATAAAATAAATGAAAATTTGTCAAAAACATCAATCTAACAATTTTCTTAATATTTCATATCTCGTCATTGCATTCACCGTGTAAAGTGGGTTTCTGTCACCACAATATGGCGTGTGTTCAGGTTGTGGATGGAGGAGAAGGCCGTAGATGTAGAGGTTAGCTGCGAATATACTGAATATGCAGTCGCGGACAGACGACTAGGAGTGGTCCTTCAGCTTGGGGTTTTGGGTAAGGCTAAAAACCTCATCCTGTAAAAAAGAAACTTGTTCACAAACATTCACAAAAGCCTCGGGCAAGGACTAATAACTTGGCACGACTTTAGCAAAAGATAATGGGTATGAGATTTGGAACATGGAATATTAGAAGTCTTTATAGGGCAGGCGCGTTAAAGTCCGTAACGAATAAATTAGATAAATACAGGATGGACCTAGTATAAGTTCAGGAAGTTAGGTGAGAAGGAAATGGATCTGTGGATTCCAGAAATTTTACGCTCTTTAAGGGGAAGGAAATAAAAATCACCTTTTATGAACAGGGGTTTCTAGTTCACAAACGAATATTACCAGCAATTAAACGGGTTGAATTTGTAACTGACAAACTTTCTTTTATTACTCTTAAGGGACGGTGGTGTGATATTATTGTTTCAAATGTACATGCCCCAACTGAAGATAAGGATGACAATATAAAAGGCAGTTTTTACGAAGAAGTGGAACGGATATTTGACCAACTCCCTTGATACCACATGAAAATTATATTAGGGAATTTCAACGCGAAGTTAGGACGAGAGGATATTTCAAACCGATTATAGGGAACGAAAGTCTGCATAAGGAAAATAATGACAACGGTGCTAGACTCGAGAACTTTACAACATTCAAAAAACTAATCGTGAAGAGAACAAAATTCAAACATGGTGACGTTCATAAGTACACTTGCACCTCACCAGACAGAAAAACACAATCGAATTGATCACGTTTTAGTAGATAGAAGAAGGCAATCAATCAGTTTTGTTGCCTTTCTTGTGAATTGGAATAAGGATTGATTCTTTCCACTGTTGTGGTAATTTCTCCCTTTTCCAGAGTTTGTATATCTCGTTCCGCAATTTTTCCCCCTCATCTAAAATTAACTCAGTATGAATTTCGTCTGCAGCAGGAGATTTGTGCTTCTTATGCTCTTTATAGCGACTTCTACCTTTGTTCGCTTAGGCTCAGAAATATACGGTACTTTTGCATTTCCCTTTCTCCATGAATACAGTTCTTTTCTATATTAGTTCTTAGCTGTGTGCTAAAAAAATCGTCAAAATAATTTCTGATAATCACTGATGCTATCTGTATCAGTGAGAACTGTTCCGTCGGCTTTCATTAATATGTAAGCACGAGGTTGATAGCCTTTCTTAAGTTTGTTGATGCCCTTACAATTTCCCGAATATTTTTGTATTTACTATTAACTTCAAATTCATTAATGTTAGATTTCATAAAATGAGTTTTGCGTTCTAAAAAGTTTGGAAGCTTCCTACCTGATGTAAGAGAAATTGTGTTTAGTTTTATCATTCGGATTTTGTAGCCAACTCAAGTTTGCCTGTTTTTTCTTTGATAGTTTGTTGCATTCATAATCGGACTATGATTAGTTCATGTGTACTTCGACTTGACCCAATTTTTATTTTGTCGAAATGATAATCCTATAACTAATTTCAACCCAAGTATCCTCTCAACTACTGCAGTACGCATCTTCTAAATTCGTGAATCTATTAGACATTTCGATCTGATATTTCCCTCTCATCTGGCTTTCTTCTATTTTTATTAAAATTAAATATATCCGTTTTCAGAAATTGAATATGGATTTTATTCAAGGATAATCTCGCAATTATTATAGTGCTGCTAATAAGTAATGGTCAGTGTCATAGTCATGTCCTCTGAACAACGGAACATCAGTTATACTAGGCTGTCTTCTATGTACTAAAACGTGATCAAGACAACTATGAGTTTTTTTTCGTCTGGTGAGGTCCATATATATTAATGAACGTGGCGATGTGGAAATTTTGTACTCTTCACGGTAATATTTCTGGATGAACTAAAGTTCACAAGTCCAATGCCTTTGCCATTACTTTCCTTATGCTGACTTTCGTTTACTATAATCTGTTTTAAAATATCCTCTTGTCCTACATTTGCAATGAACTCTCCTAATAGAATTTTCATATTGAATCGTTGGAGTTGGTCAAATATCCGTCCCACTTCTTAGTAAAAACTGTCTTTATATCGTCATCCTTATCTTCTTTTGGAGTATGTACATTTGAAACAATAATATCATAAGACCTACCCTCAAGCTTGATAAAATGAAGTATATCGTAAACAAATTGAATCCGTTTAATTGCTGTTATTAATCTTTTGTGAGCGAAAAACCCTTTTCCTAGTTGATGATTTTTATTTCCTTCCCCGTAAAAGAACGTAAATTTCCCCGGGTTCACTGCTCCATTTCCTTCTTACCTGAATTTCTGAACTCATACTAGATCAATCCTGTTCTCAGATTTAATCCTAATGGATTTTATCGCGTTCGCGCTGTAATGTCTTCTAATGGAAAAACATGAAGATTATATGATTACAAAGAAGAAACAAGCAAATGATATGTGCAACGTCTGATGGTAAATAATAAATAAATAGATAGATAAATTAATAAACTGTATAGCAACCAGAAATTCAACAAAGCAAGGTGGATTGCATTTGTCAAAGGGGTTAAATATTTTAGCCAACTTTATCCAAATCCTTCAATACTGTTTGGAGAGTGATCTTTAGGTCGTTGCCGATGGCATGACTTTTTTACGCATGTGTTGCTCAACTTTCGCCAGATTATTGTCCGCTTTTGTGTGATTGTTCGGCCGCTACGACAAGCATCTCGGACATTGAAATTTTCGAAAAAGTGACTGAACCATGATTTAGATCTTCCTTTTGATAACGTAATTTGCAAATTAATTGTATAATTTTCTTCACGGCAATGGGCCACATTTGCATCTTTTTCGAAATATATTATAAGATATATTGCTGTTTTTTTAGAAAAGTTCAATCTAACTAGTTACCTTCAATTATTGTGTGAAGAAAATTTTTGTGTTACTAAATCTACTATTTATACTGATGGTGAAACGTACAACATATTCATTTCAAAGCTTAAATTCATATTTGAATCTTCATTCCCTAACAAAATAAAAAACGAAACAAACAAGCCTCAAAAAAGACGTGGATTTCCACTGGAAGTATAACAAGTAGCAGTCTTCTAAAGGAACTACACAACAAGTGTAAAAAATGATAGCTGATAGGCTGATAATGTTAAAATCTTTACAAAAGATATAATAAAATATACAGAAGGCTATTACGCCAATCCGGACGAAACTGGTACGATTCGCTGACACTTAGCTTCTAAAATAAAAGTAAAGCCACATGGAAATTAATATATCAGGAGATCAACAAACAGGACAAAATCAGGAAAACATAAATTAACACATGAAAAATTCAAACGAAATTCTAAATAATCCAATTTAGATTGTGGATCATTTCAATGCGTATTTCAGCTCCATTGTAAAAATGCTACACTATCAGATATATCTCTAAAACATCGTCTACAATTAAGATATATACCTGTGACCGTAACTTCTGTGTTCCTAACACCAGTTACTTCAAAGGTAGTAGGATCGGTTATTTCAAAGTTAAACAAGAAAATTCACACTGGTATTGACGAAATTTCTAATCCTGTATTAAAAAGAGAAGCAAAAGTAATAGCTTCCCCACTTGCCTGTATGACATTAAAAAAAAACGATACATTTCCTACGAAAATAAAATAATCAATCATAAAATCATAACACAAGAAGTGAAGCATTAATAAAGTGGAAAACTACAGACAAATTTATTTTAATTAAGCCTTCTCTAAGATATTTGAAAAAAGTTTCACTTTCTAGGTTACACCAAAATTTAAAACGTAATAATATTATTTGATCATCTCAAAATGTTTTTAAAAGAGAAATCAACTCAAAGTACCATCTATAATTTTGTTATGTACGTCATGCACCCCATGGAAACAAAATGCTATCCATTCGGTGTCTTCTGTGACTCGACGAAAGCATTTGACTCCATGGATCATAATATTTAAAAAAAATAAGTTGAATAAATACAGTATCAGGGCTATTCCATTATCGTGGATATAATCTTAACTCTCGAACAGAATACAAATTATAGAAGTATCACACTTAAAGCAAGACTCGTAAAATATGTGTAAGCACAAATCAAAACCTGAATATTTTGAAGTAGATGTTACACAAGGGTCAATTTTACTGTACTGAAAGCATATCGTTGACATTTTTTTTAAATTTTTGTATAACGTAAATGAAACATAAGAAATGTCAAAAGAATGTAAACTAATTGTTACTAAACACAAATTGTAAATTTAAGATTAATCGAGCCTGTA
The DNA here is from genome assembly GCF_964235325.1 of Thermobia domestica. NCBI lineage: Eukaryota > Metazoa > Arthropoda > Insecta > Zygentoma > Lepismatidae > Thermobia > Thermobia domestica. The sequence continues at coordinate 54,235,015 of NC_137470.1, read as the reverse complement.
CATCACGTGTTAAAAGTGTTGACCATTATGTCTAACATTCTTCACACTCGTTCTGTAAATCGATGAACATGTTTGTGAACATGGCTTGCTGGAACAACAAAACACACGATCGAATCTTCTCTCTTAACTCCAGTACAGTGGTAGGGTATTATCTATTAGGAAAATTGCTTCCTTTAGTATACCCCACATGTAGGTATCTCCACTCATGTCCTGCAGTGAGATGCCTTGCCACATCGTATGAGCGGAAATAGTGCTCTAAAATAAACACCTTCTCCTCTGTTGTAAATAACATTATCTTCACTCTAAGTGCATACTCCGCTAGTCCACACACAGCTAAGCATGCAATGTGGCGCTCACAGCTCATGCCATATTGCGCCCGCGCGCCATTTGCACGCGAATTTCAGTATAGTTCATTTTGCCGCATACTGTATTTCTAAACTCCAACAAAACATCATGTAATAATTTCATTGTGAACACGCTAAATTAATATCCAGTACATCGATTAGACGACAAAATAACGAAACTAGAATAAACAATTAAGTTTCTTGGTCTTCTGATAGACAATATTTTTTTTTCCGTCTCAACATATTGCAAAATTATCTTATGAATTATGCTATGTAATTTTCCTAATAAGGTCACTTCTTTCCATTGTAAGCAGAAAAGAGGTACTAACAGCTTACCATGCACTATTTGACAGCAAAATGAGATATAGAATAGCCTTTTGGAGTTCACCCACTGAATGTAAGTAAGTTTTATACTCCGAAAGAAAGTTATAAAAAAATAATAACCAATATTTCATATCATACTTCTTGCAGAAGCTATTCAAAGACCTAAATACTCTTCCACTTCCTTCATTGTATATATAAAAACATTTCTTTTGGCCCATAAGAAAAAAGAACTGTACAAAAAAACTCAGATAACCATGGATATATTGCAAGAAATAAGTCACATCTCCAAGTTCTTCTACATAATACATCTTTGTTTTCGAAAACAATTGCATACAAATGTATACAACTCTTTAACTCATTGCCTAATGAACTTAAGCATCTTTTCAAGCATCAACATTTCAAAAAAATTAATACGTACTCTGTTGCTAAATCAGGAGTTTTATAGTGTGGGGGAATACATGCAAACTGATCTAGGTTCTGCTAAGACGTAAATGTAATTTTTGGCATTATTTATTTTTCTATTTTGTAAAAACAATCTATGTGTACAAGGTAACCCCAATATTTTATCATGTTTTCGCATCATCTAGTAAATATTGTAAAAGTAGTTATGCTATTAGTAAAATATTAATATATTTTTGTATAATCACATCATTAACATTTTTTGTGCCGTATGGCAATCAGACATTTTAAATGATCATTGAACGCAATAAAACTCAATTCAGTTCAATTAACCGTACAATTTTCTATACTTTTTTGAAGTCTGCCAAGCCAAAAATATTAATGCCTCATTTACTTACAATCGAAATAGTTTCATGTCAGGCAATAATTTGTTCAAGTTAACACGACTTCAAAAAGAAAAGAAAAGCAATAAATTATTTTCTGACTTTATGCGCTTTATTATTATTACTGTCTGCTTTTAAGCGCTTATTTAAAATATTGTCTATAACTGCTTTATCTGAAGTCGTTCATACATATTTTTAAAGCTTTTTTACACATTTATGGATATTTATTCTTTAATAATTGTAGGCGGTGCAATCAAGTCGAGCCGATTTTTTTTTTTTTTTAAATCGAGCCCAATGGTTAAGTCAGTGTATGCAGTAGGAACTGGTAACTTTGTCATTTTACCGGCAGGTAACACTAAATTCTTGTGCCTTCCTGGAAACCATTACTGAACATGATAGACTATAGTGTGTACCGTCTGTCAAGAAAGTAAATATACATCTCTTTCTTGAGTCTGGCATTCCAGCACTCTAACCATGGAGAATATAAGAATGAAAGTGCATTGAAGGGTAAGGAGAAAAGCCTAACCTGAATAAGGCATTGAAAAGGGGCACAAGCTGTGAATACGAATAGTGTAAATAAAGGACGACACCGAAAGAGAAAGCCAGAAACAGGTAATAAATGGAGAAAAAAGAGTAGAAATTGTCGAAGTGGGAACATAAAATACAAATGCGAACAAATATATCAACAACTAAGCGGTTGCCAAGCAACGATCTTGGTGTAGTGGTTAAGGCAAGAGGGATAATTAGGAAATCAACCTTGGCTACAGCATACATCCAGTATTTCCAAAGAGGATTTCCCCCTCATTCTCCTTGGAATTCGCACACAGTCCCAGAAATAGACACGAAATGTCAAGAAATTTCATTTTACATAACGACTGCGGTAACCATAATATAGCTAGTTATATCAATATATTTACGAAATACGTTACATTTTGTTAACAAGGCTAGTTAACATGAAACATTGAAAAGTTTTACAACTGAAAATTTGAACAATTTGAAAATTTCTATTGTTTTATGCTTTATAAACATATGGTGAATATAATATTACTATTTAATATTTTACTCATAGTTACAAATGGCTACTTATGTTTAAATGCAAAAAAGTAACATGAGCGAGAATCGAACCTGAGACCCTTCACATGTGAGTCATGGATGCTCCGCAATCGCCCACACAGTCACTTGGTAATTTAAGGCGTCTTATCATATATGCGACGAGTCGAAACTGTGAGATGTTTTCTCTACGCTATTTCTGGCTATAGCGCTCTCCCGGTTTGCAATATTAACACTTTAAATGCGCACTACTACCTCGTGAAAGATGGCCCCGAAGATCGTTTACAAAAGTCTGTTTTTTTCTTTGTTAGATACACTCATCTCAGGCAAGTAAATAGAAACAAATGAAAAAAGGAAGAAAGAAAGAAAAAAGGAAAATTGAGACAATAAAACTAAACTATAGAAAAATTCACTACTGTTCAGAGAATGCTATAACCAAAGCACTGAGCAGAGCATGTCAGTGGGACGTAGTGAGTCTGTAGGTAATGGTGGGTCAAGGTGGGTGGTGGGTTGCAGTTGGTCACGTCCTGTTGACCCACGACCCACTGATCCACTTACAAATCTTGACCCATATGACCCACTTGGCGCACGACCTTCTTCATTTCTGGTGAGAGGCTTCCAATGCAGGATGATGTGGACAAGATAGACTTTGCTAAATCCGAGACGAGACAGATCCTTGTCTCTACTAGTTGCATTTTAAATGTATCGAAAGCATTCCATAGCCCTCTATTGTCCAGTTATCAATTTCAACTTGGAAATTTCGTTACATTTCGAAGCTGCATGGCCTCCAATTTTACTTCTACTATTATGAGGTTTACGAAAAAATAGACGAAAGGAGACGAGATAACAACTTGTCATGTTTTGGAAACACGAGATGACACAGGGACAGCCACGGGACGAGACACAGGCTTTGTCTTGCCTCGCTAAAACGAGACATTTTCACATGACGAGACGAAACAGGCAATCATGTTGTGTCTACCACATCATAACCATTTCTTTTATAACGGTCTATTTTAATCTCATTACCAACTTATTTCTCCAAGTCCGACATCGGATAACGTTTTTTTTCATTGACCGTCATTGTTTCCTTCAATAACTTGTGTTCATAATTTTAACTAGCAGCGTTCACCCCGCTTCGCTGCGGTCACCCCGGAACGCAATAAACTTTGTTACTTAGATAATTTTTACTTTTTCGCTTTCAAGTGATATGATAAAAACCATAGAAGATTGCACTAATGTTAACATTATATCGCCTGTCATTTATGTTAACCCGCCCCGCTTCGCTGCGGTCACCCCAACCCGCCCCGCTTCGCTGCGGTCACCCCAACCCGCCCCGCTTCGCTGCGGTCATCCCGGAACGCAATAAACTTTGTTACTTAGATAATTTTTACTTTTTCGCTTTCAAGTGATTTATACCGCCTGTCAGTTATGTTAACCCGCCGAGTCACAGGGTCATGCGGGTTGCATATAAATACGTTTATTTTTATACCTATGATGAACTAATAACAAAGGATTTGTACGTATGGACACCTGAATGGTCAATTATCTCAAGACACTGGTAATTGAAAATTAAAGTGATATGATAAAAAACATCTAGGGTCCACATCCTAACAACCCCCCAAAAATGAAAGAAATCGGTTCAGCCGTATTAGCGTGATGAGCGGACAAAGGATTTTTTGTACGTATTGACACCTGATTGGTCAATTATCTCAAGACACTGGTAATTGAAAATTAAAGTGATATGATAAAAACCATCTAGGGTCCAAATCCTAACAACCCCCCAAAAATGAAAGAAATCGGTTCAGCCGTATTAGCGTGATGAGCGGACAAAGGATTTTGTGCGTTCTCTTTTATATATATAGATTTATTAAAAAGAAAATTCTGTGAACTGGTCAGTCTATGGTTTTCATTCTAAAACTTGTGTAGTGGAATTCACATATGATAGGTTATAATGTTGTTGTTAATGTTTGTTATGTGCCTTATTATTTGAAACTAGTGTACATTTAGACAATCGATATTTCGTTGGGTTTATTGCATTCATCTATTACTACTTAACTGTCTATGTTTGGTGTATTTATAAGTGTAGTGATCTACATTTACCTTTGTATAACAAAGTGATCTGAAGGCTCTGGATTAAGTGTGATGGTGGATTGTATATACATAGGGTGGCCAGAAGGCAGTGATTAAAAACCCGGATACACTGACTTAGAAAGCCGGACTTTATAAATTTGTAAACCTTTTACTCATATATCACAACTCAATTCATTGCTTTTAGGTATCTTTGGTTCAAACAAGCTGAGAAAACTACATTTAAAAATAGCTGTATTCACATGTTAAAATGCAATGCCAATATAATGATTTTCGTACCAAATTTACAACTTTCAAAAATGTAATTATTAAAATACTTTACAAATTCTGAAATATCTAAGGCTGTAGCCATCGAGCCATCAGAAAAATGGAAAATTAAACATTTATAACGACACAGCTGAAAGGCAGGACAAATGGGCTTCTGGCTAGACTAATAAGCTGGACATGGGACAGGACCTCGAAAAGACGGACTGCCCGTTCAAAAGAAGGACATCTGGCTACCCTAATTATATACAGTAATAGTCTAGGCGCGTAACTTTGATGGGAAAATGGAAGTTAGAATTACAACACAAAGTGTGTGAAAGAGGTATTTTTTTTATTGTTCTTTCCTTTGAAATGTCTGTAATGTGTTGCTTGTTCCGTCCACTGTATCGCTATCTGCCCTTACTGCTTCCTTCAGGCGTGACTCATAGTGCCTCGGTGGTTAGTCTGTGCATAGCAGAAGCCACGAGTATAATATGGATGATTCACGTGTAACGCAGTAATAACTTCGTTTTGTCGTTAACGAATATAGCGCTTTTGTTGTCTTCAATATGAATAAAACTGATTGTGGAAAAAAATAACTGAATACGACTCTACTAATAGTATATTTATGTAGTTTAATATTGTGGTCTTAATACGGTCCCTCATTCCAAAACTTGTGATTGTTTTTAGAGAACACTGTAGGAGAGAGGGAGAGTTTTGTAAATTACGGTATTTTAGTGGTATGTTCGGACCTTGGAACCGTAGGTGATAATGCTTGCAATTATCACTTTGATGTTTTATAGCTGTTTGTATTAGGAATTCTTATTATTCAAGCATCTATTTGTCATGTCATTGATTTGAAGGGAAGCATCCCACTCTCAGTTCCGGAAGCATCTCTCTCTCTCTCTCTCTCTGTCTCTGTAGAGAGAAACTTTAGAACTGATGGTGGTTTTGGTCTCAGAGCGTGATGATAGACAAAAGTGCATAGAAATTTTACTGTATATCTGACATGATGGTCTCTGCAATAGGCACATTTCTGAAGAAACTTACTTATAGTAGAGACTCATATGTGCGAAATTCAGGAAAATTTCCATTTTTTTTCGATCACCGCCCTCTCATGCATACCCCTGATTAATTATTCCTGCTTCCTTGTTTTCATTGTTTCATTTGTCTAATAAATTTCACCGGAATTATTAACTCGTTTTCACTTAACATATTAAACGGTTAATACACTATTTTTCACCACATCTCATGTGTTGTATACCTTATTTTAAAAAAGGAAAGAAGTATACTCTTTGAAGTGGGTTCGAACTGTCGTCCTTTGTAACCTATCGCCTTAACCACTACACCAAGTTCGTTGCTTGGTACGCGCTCAGATATTAGTATATTTGTTCACTGTTAAAATGATTTATTCAAAAATGAATACATTTTACTACTCAAAAAAATTAGTAAATTTGTCTCAATTTTGAGGAGAAAATAACTCAAAAAATGAGAATGAGGAAATTTAGTTGCATATTTGAGTAGGAGACTGGTTCTCAAAAACGAGTAATAATGTATTCTTAAAAAATATTGTTTTATGACATAGATATATCATTGAAATGAAATGAAATTTTGAGTTTTACGTCCCACGGTAGATATATCATTGAATATCGTGAGATATAAAAGACAGTTTGCAAATGCAAGACTATGGAAAACAAGTACGAACGAGCTAACATAAGAGCACAAAAGTCCTTTATATTCCTGAACTATATGTTCTCATTCTGGCTGATGGAGGAACTACTTAGCGGATGGATAAAGATAAAGTTAGAAGGCAACAAGGTCGACATTCAAAACAGTGTTGTTTATTTATTAACAATATGTATGAGACAAGAAGATAGAGGATATCGCAGGTAAGTACTGCTAGCAACATGAATTTAGTTTTAAGTGTTAATGCACCATAGCTTGTGTGCGATCATTGTAATCGACTGACCTTTAATCACGACAATGCATTATTTTCCTTCGAAAATCATGAGTAATGCTTCTAGGTTTGATTCCCAGATAGAATGCCCAGAAGCCTCACTCTATGCTTCTGACCATTCTATATCCTAAACAAAGTTGTTGTGTTAATGATATGCGACTTTCCAATATATTCAGTAAATTGTTTACTTTTTTAAGGTGAATTTGGGGCGTGCAGGTTTACTTTTGGCGCAGCACTCTAAATAAATGTTGGAAAAATATAATTCTTTTAATAATTTCCTTCTTATTGTCCCCTAAAAGTTTTGTGGTGGGTGACATGAAAATAACGTACTTGCAGGCCCGTATCCACGCGGGGGGTCTAGGGGGTCGGGCTCCTAAATTTTTACTGCCTGCCTAAAATGTTTACGGTAGGCTTGCAAATGAACTATAATATGGTGGATTCATCACCCCCCCCTACATTTTTGGGCTGCTACCGGCCTGCTCACTTGCACAGATAAAATTTCAAGGGACCACCAGAAGTATTAGTTGAAAAATTGCAATTCCATAACCATTGCCATATAAATACGGATTCCGTATTTGTTGCATAAAAGCTACAATGTAAAAAACACAGGCATTACTCGAGCAGACTGTTCTATCAAGTTTTTACACATTTCTTACATTATCAGGTTAGGTTAAAGTTCTTTTTCTTTAGCAGCACTAAATAAGAAACTCCAGTACTACATACAAATTAACTTCAGAAGGGCTCAATGTAAATACGGTGTGGACGTATGGCATAAATACGAACGAACTTGTGCTAGGTGGCAATAAAAGCATGAATGCTATCTAACCGAGTCAGTGCAGGACGAACCTGCTGGCAGTGTTTCTTTAAGGTTGCTTTAAGAAAATTTCCCTTGACTGACATAATCTTCTCACTTTACCAAATTTTCCGTTGTTTGTTGTGTGTCTAATACCTATGACAGAAATTATGTAATAATTTTAATTCAGCTATATTAAAGGAACTGCCACCAGTGGCGTCATTTAGGGGGCAGGGAGGGGCAATTGCACCCCCTGAGATTGAGATTTATATAGATTTTTGAATAGAATTGTAGTCAGTGAAAAACGCAAACTTTTACTTATATCAAGGGGTCTTGCCCTCCCACAAGCAAAATCTGAAATGACGCTTCTGCTACCAACCACATTTGTTTTATTCATTTGCTTTTTCCTTCTATTTTTACGTTTACTTTTTTTTTTACAAAAGTATACACACAGCCAACAAAATGAAATATAGTGAAATCTTTCAGTTTAACATCCCATGATTATGCCATAAGGTTAAGGGACGCGATGATTAAAGCAAGTGAATGATGATGCAAGTATGAGAAAGTGGGAGGAAACGGGAGTACCTCGAGAAAATCCACGAACAGAATATTGTTTATCACAAGCTTGCTTGGGTGAAAATCGTACCAAGGAAACCATACACCTGAGATAAGCGCTCCCCACTGAACCACCGTGTACCCCACCAGCTAACAATTTGTGCAAATTATGTTACTTGCCCCACACACAAACTATTACAATTGTATTGGTTTATTTCGGAATAACAAAGAACAATTTAAGTAGTGATATTCGTTAATCAGTCAACTAGAGAATTCCCCTCAATTTTTCGCGTTTTATCGAAAAAATCTTTTTTTTTCCTTTTTGATAATTTTACCTATAAAATTTCTCTAGATTAGGGAATTTTCCCTCAAACTACGAACACTACGGTGGCTGTTTCAGCTGAATTACTTATTGTTTAACACGGGTGCTGGTTTCGTTACTCATCGGGAAGTGTGGGAGCCTGAAAAATGAAGCTGGGCGAGTTGCACAGAAGGTTAGTTTTTTCGAGTTTCATGTCAATTCCTTCATTGTACCTATTTTTGTATTATTATTCATATGTCTCATCCATCACTGTCTCCCTTTACCGTCTGTTTAGATTATTTGGCTTTGTGCAGTTCAACTTGGTTAAGGTCCTGTCCGTACAATGCTGGGATTTTATACTGGTACATTTCAGTCAGGATATGAATCTAACAGTACAGTGCTTTTGAATCCGTCTTACGAAGGGCCGAGGTGGTGCATAGTGTCCTTCGTTCGATCCCAAAATCCGGCAAGTGAACTTTGTAGTAGACAAACACCGTGTGCGTGGGATTTCTCGGAGTTCTCCCGTTTCCTCCCACTTCTTCATTCCCCATTTCCTTCATGTCTGAAGTGGCAAATTCATCTCTCAAAATATGTGCTATTACCCCTGCGCACACATGAAAAAAAGCACCTTGTTTAAGGGATAAAGCTTTTTTCAAGTTTTCTTTTTTAAACTACTACCTTCGTTTTCCCTTTAAGACAATCTACAATTAAAAATCTGCCTTGACAAGATTCAATACTTATGACTACTATGAAGTATTCTACTCCTCCCTCCCGCAATTTCCTTGTACACGCCTCTGGATGGAAAAGGACTAGTCTCCAAAATCCAATTCTATCAACCAGTATCATATTTAGTTATTACTTCAATTAAACAAAAGTAGGCTTCGGAAGAAACCAATAAACTTCTGATTTTCTTTCCCTTCAAAATAAGAAATAACCATTCTCATATACAGCTTTACAAAACACACGACTTCGTTGTTTCGGGACTTTGGCCTTCAAGACTTCAACATCTGTAGCATACAGAGTATAAATGTAAGCCATTATACTGAAAATTTGATTTCATTTGTTTCATTTGAATGTTTGCAACGATATTATTTGGCAGGGTTTCTAATAGTAACGAAATACTTCTGGCATTTACCTTTTATTCTGTCTTTTATAGTAGTCAGTATTCTAATCGAAACAATTTCGGTAGCTCTACTACCTTCCTCGTTAGAGTTGGGAATTTTACAAGCAAAGCATACATGCAAAACTCTACGATGACATCGTGAGAGGTGTAATATTTTCCGTGTGAGTTATTCGTGCAGCTGAGAAGATAGCAAGCGCTACCGAAATGTTACGAATATAAAACTCAATACTAAAGAACACGAAGTAAACTGAAAATATTTCGAAGTTTTGAAGAAGAGGTTTACACGTTTAGCTCGAAAGTTTAGTGTTATTTCAGTGTTTTATCAGATACCAAATTAATATAAAACTAAATATTATTAGGTAAAAATGCATCATACTAATTTCGGGAATATCTGCCTTATTAGTCGTACACTCTTAAAAATTTCCTTGCTCAGAAATGAGAAAAATGCATGTTCAAAACAAAATAAGTAATTTTTACTCATATTTGAGGAAAAATGTCCCATTATTTCCAAATATGTTTTCATTTATGAGCTCAAGGCAAATTTTCAGGTTCCCATTTATGAGATTTTCTCACTTCTTAAAAATGAGAATGGAATAGTGCGTGATTTTCAATATTATAGATGATTTATAAAACAACGATAACAATCTTACCGAAATAATATTACTATGTTTTACTAGGGAGTAATATTATTAGGGCTTAATTACTATTCAGGAAAGGAGATAAAGCTATTTCAGCTGTAGCAGAGTGCGAATGGATATGAGTACGCAGTAGGTGATGCAGCTGAGGTGGCGTATGAATACACGTCATGAGACAGCGGCGAGGAGCAGCGTACATATCAACTTTCGAACGTAAGTTTGGGTGAATTGTAAACACTACCATAGACTAAAAGTTACTGTAGTATACTGTAGTATAGTAAAAGTACTGTAGTGTAGAACGCTGACCCTTCCCCCTCATACAGGTTATATAGGCTATAGCAGTCAGGTTGGCTCTTTATGTATCAAAACTCAGTACTCAATTTACATAATAACGAGTGCAGCAATAACAAGTGAAGGCGGGTTAGAGCCCCGTAGGACACGTTGTTTTCTATATTACAATAGAACGGGGAGGCATGTCAATGTTTTACACCCTTCCTCATTCGTTATAATGTGCAAAATAGCTTATGTACGGAAACAAAGAATACATAAGTCATCTGTGTAGTTAGAAACAGCGTTACAAAAGTGCGATTTATTATTATGGAATTGTAATACAAAGGTACTTTGTACTGATCACCTAGCATAGCTTGGCGCCTCCGTTCTTTCACTAAAAGTAATCGTTTTAATGACACGCGTTTGCTGGTTATTTATGACATAGTACTGTACGCATTTGCTCTTGATTTAACGTAGAGGCTGCGGTAGCTCAGTGATAGAGCGCTAACCTCTGGTGCGATGAGGCCCTTGGTTTGATCCCAGGATTTCCAGCTCGCGGCAAGTGGGCTTGCTGGTGGATAAACACAGTGTGCATGGGTTTTCGCGGGGTTCTCCCATTTCTTCCCACTTTCTTCATTCCACTATTTTTTTCATTCTCATTATAATCGTCTCCTTTAGCCTATCCAACACAACTGTGGGAAGTGAAACTCAAAGATTTCATTTATTTTTTTAACCCAACGTCCCAGAATTGTGCTCCAAGGCTAAGGGAGACAGTGATAGAGATGGATAATAATGGTGTAATGAAAATGTGTACGTACGTTTCTTGGCAGTTTTTGCATGGGTTTGTGACCTTATTTCCAATCTGAATTGAATCCTAGCAGTGGAGTTTCAGCACATTTATGAGGGGCACAAACTGTCGCATTCCCCTGCAGTAATGAAGAAGGTGGAAGGTAGGGGGTGATTCCTGGAGCTCCGGACCTTCCCCGAAATCGCTACTTTTATGTAAATTTTATTAATTTTAGGTACAATTTTACATGTTTTAATACAATTTGTCCTCGTATTGAACTTGGAGCATCTCCGAAATAAATTCCTCCGTGCGTTTCTTGTAGGAGGAAACTGAAAAATCCTGGAAAAACCCACGAACACGGTGTTTCTCATGTAGGTAACTTTTTTTATGGTAGAGAAGTAGGCATATTGGACTGCGATAACTCAGTGGTAGAACTAAACTCCGATGCATGGGGTCCCTAGTTTGATTTTGTGTTGCGTTGACGCAAAGAGTGACGGAATATTCTCATTTGTTTCGGTCTATTAATGACTATGCTAAGGTTGACAGTAAACTTTGTGAAACATTCTACTGTCCTAAAGGTAAACTTTAACAACTGTCTGTAGTTTATATATTGTGTTCATTTTGCTAGTTAGTAAACTATTGTGTTTGATATCAATAAGTATTTGTAAGATTTTTATAAGTAATTATAAACATGTTATCATTTAATTTGACCATTGTCTTAATAATAAACGACAAAGCACGTTCGTATTAAAAATTCATTCTAAATTAACCCTGTAGTGGGTAGTGTAGCTCTCATGAAACATCGCTTTCTATTGTTATCAACAGGAATTGTAGCCCCAGTGATCATTTAATTGGCATTATTGTTTTCATACAATATTCATATACATGGTTTGCCGGTTGTTTCTTTAGATACTTCTAATTTTTGTCAACAGGTGAAAGTCAAATTTAGTACTGTAGGAGCTTTATATCCTACGTTCCCTAAAGTTCTTTTTTATTTATCTTTTATTAGTGGTTTCTTGCTCTCTAGGAAAATATTTCGACGAAACTCTTCGTAATTGCGGTGGTTCTTATGATATTTTATTGTAATAGGGTAATGCTGCTCAGTAGCTACACATCAGACCTATGTTGCTTTGAAATAAACACTCTGTATTTTGAAACCAAAATACAAAGTACGAAATTATTATCAGGAAGACACGGTTCAACCATAAAAGCAAAGTAAATATTTTAATGGTAATGCTATCAATGATTGCTCATTAAGGGATCAAAAGTCGGTAACAAATGTAGTGAGGGAATTAGCATTATCCACAGACTAATAAATTAGCATTATTTGAAGGATCTCAATCGATTTCCATGAGCCATTCAATAAAGTAAAATTAGAATCTATGTCATGTCTTTATGCCCTCTCAAAATAAAGAACACGTCCTTAACAAATAGTACCAGATTGTTAAGATACCGCGCTAAGGCATGTCATTGTGTAATTGTGCGAAAATTCTTTGCAACGGAAGATATAGAAAGTGCGTTAAATCCTTTAAAAATGTACCAAATACGGGTGGAATTGTTACAACTATTTCAGGACAAACCAAAAGTCAGAAACTCGTTAAATTATCATACTTCTTCTTTTCGTTATTCATACACTGATTTTCACTTTTACACAATTTTATACCATGATCTCCCAGAAAAAGATGCTTACTCAAAAAAATTCCCTCACTGAGTGCATTTAAAGAATAGGAGTCATATGCCATTCCTGTAAGATTAAAGTTTTTTTTTCTGAAAGGTTGAAGATTAAATAACAATGTATTGAATGGTTCCTCAGAACAAAGTTGCAACTGACAATAATCTAAGTTAAAAAAAAAAGAACTAAAAATGTATGTTGATTGTGTATTTGCTTTAAATGTATTTTTCAGTTTCAAACCCTACGCCTTTATCAAATGATGTTATATACAATTTTAACTTCTATTACGGTACCGTAGTTCTGTTAAAATCTCAATGTGACATTAAATTATGAATCGTCGAGTAATGAGCCATGCTCTAAACTGGAGTAACTGTTTCGTTCAGTAAAGTACTATGTCATATTACAGGAGAAATCATAAGAAAGAAGAAAATGTGACTTCTAAACTCACACTATTTTTGTTTGCCATTGCACCGAATACTGCTGTTGATTTGTTTATTCGGAAACGTCTAACGTTAGTAGAGCGTAGTGGCGTGCACATATTTTGATCGGGGTGTTTTAAGTGCCCAAACTCGTATCGTTTCAGAATATGCGTGATTTTTAAAAATCTTTGAATTTTTCGTCCCATGGTTATGTCGGTTAGGTTAAAGAAAACGATGATGATGAATAATGAATGAAATAGTTTAATGAAGAAATTGGGAAGAAACGGGAGAACCCCGAGAAAACCCACGCACACGGTGTTCGTCCACCACAAAGTTCGCTTGGCGGGAGCTGGGATCGAAGCGTGATTTTTGAATACGTGTAAGATGCATGCTTATTTTCCCGACGTATTTGGTGAACAAAGGGGTTAGACCTGAACCCTCCTATGTGTACGCCACTGATGAGCCAAATTATGCTGTCTTATGTTGTTAGGGGGGCGCGGTGGCTCAGTGGTAGAGCGTTCACCTCTGGTGCTCGGGGTCTCGAGTTCGATCCCAGCCTCCGCCAAGTGAACTTTGTGGTGGACAAACACCGTGCTCGTGGGTTTTCTCGGAGTTCTCCCGTTTCCTCCCACTTTCTTCATTCCACCATCTCACTCATCTCTCATAATCACCGTCTCCTTTAGCATAACCGGCATAACCATGGGACGTAAAATTTAAAGATTTCATTTCATCTTTTTTATGTTGTTAGGGAAAGTTCAATAGTTATGAAAATGACGTTTCATTTTCCACGCCTGACGGGACTTCATTCCATGTTGGTCTTTGAAAGTAACTAATTATAATGCCAAAGTAAAATTACCCACGCGTGGATTAATTTGTAAGTGTGCTTTTTGAATTAATTTGAGAATGTTGAAAACAATGGAATTAGTTTTATGATTATCTGCCAATTTGGCCATGATTAAAGTAGCCTCAAATTTGGTATCTTTGAACTACAGCTTATGCCAATGGTAAAGGTGTCCAGATTTCCATGCATTTCTAATTAACTTTTCAAACTGGCTTGAGGCTGTTGAACCCAATTAAATTGTTTCAAATTATATACGTCGATAGTTCAATCTTACCGTTGATCATAAGCAGTGCCTACCGGAAAGACTCCAACATTGTGACCGTATGCACGAATAATATTTAAAATACTTCCATTGGATTCAATATTCTCAAATTTGTATAGAAAGCGAACTTAAAAATTCATCCAGGCGTTTGCAATTTTAACTCTAGCATGGTCATTAGCTTTTTCTTTTTCTCTAGCAACGCAAGGCAAATCTGCAAGTAGCTATTATCTGTATAACTGCTATACCAACTAAAACGAAAATCTTGCGTTGCGTCGACGCTAACACGCACGGAATGAAGCCCACAAAAAAAGAGAGCAGACACTGGTAGATCTTCAGGTAAGTAATATCTGTAAAATTAAATGATATTGCTTCATGTTATGTACTAATGTTTTTATTCAGCTCACATTAGAGAGCTTCACTCCCTGTGTGTTGAAATCTGACTCTTGGAAAATCCTTTGTAACATTTTATCCTCACTGCTTTTAAGGATAATCCTCAAATTTTTATCCATGTTACTTGCTTGAAGAGCCGCCACTGAGAGCAGCCAAATTACTAGAACTATCTGCTCGGCAATGAAGAGTTTGAATAAGTAAATCTTCTCTTCCCAGGAGCTTTCGAGTCAATTTATGCTTCTGGTGCAGGACCTGAAGAAATCCGATATTGGGATGGAATATTTTCTCAACCAATCTCCACATGAAAATTGCCTATGACGTGGATTTATCACTCAACCTGGCAACAGTGTTAATACTCAAAGCATGTGCACTTTCAACGGCAGTTGTTTTCTTGGCCAGGCTGTTTCACGAGCGGTGGCATTTCCTGTTTACTACCACCCCGCCGCTTTGCAGTTTGTTTTGGCTTGCTTTAGCGGCTAAAACAAAGTAAATGTCACAAACATACAAGGAAGAGAGACTTGAGTACAAATGGTCTGTAGATGGAGGGTGATAAAATAACAATGTAACTAGAAACTGCACGCTTTTGCTACTAATTACGATTGTCGAATGTTTCATCTTGGATTTGATCCTCTTTATGAATTAGTTTGGAACAATTTGATTTTACTGGTTTTCTCTTTAACTTTATTTAAACAAATTACATGCATACTGCCGATCAGGTGTGAAGCAGTGCATCTAGCGAGGATTATTGGCATGACTGCCAACTATTAGAACTGTTTAGGATACATTGAGTAGTCTTCCTTTGATGAAAAGAACGTCTTCCACTTGGCAAATTTCAAATATCATTATATATATTTAAGTGTTTAAAAATAAACATAATTAAAGCAACACTGTGTACTATATAAATTTGTCCTTTCAAATGAAAGTACACTCTTGTCAGAAAAGTGAAGGGGAATGGAATGAAAGAAATTTAAAAAAGAGAGAAACACTTTAAAGCCACCTTGCTTTATAAAGACATATATTCTGATCCACCAGAAGAAAAAAACCAAACAGTGAATGTTGCTTGACAATTTAATATGTTTACTTTCAGTTTAACGTCCCATGATTATGCCCGAAAAGGTAAGGGAGAAGGATGATTAAAGCTAGTGAATGATAATGGAAGAATTGGTGGAATGATAATATAAGAGGAAACGGGTGTACCTCAAGGAAACCCACAGGATGATTATGTTTACCACAAACTTACTTGGCCAGTGATTTAAGTTGTTTATTTCATTTCAAAATACCAAAGTAACTCAGTGGTGCTCACCTCTGATGTGAGTGGCTTTCGATCGCAGGTCAAGGGAGATTAAGGGGTTGCCTGGCTGCAGTTTAGACTTCCGTTCAGAACCGAGGCCATATGATACGTAGGGTTACAGCTTCAAGTGAGATTTCAACCACAGGTGCTATCACCAGAAATTGAACTCGGTCTTCCTGTGTGAAAGGTGCATACTCTAACTATGCAACCATGAGGGGTTTGACCAGCCACGTTTATAGTGAACAAGATCAGGCTCGTAGGTTTTCTTGGAATATTGCCGTTTCCTCCATTCCCATTCCACCAACTATTTCACAATCATTCACTTTTGTTTATGATCCATTTCTCATAACCTATAGAGCATAAGAGTAGGACGTCAGATCACAGTTTCATTTCAATCACTTCCTCCACCGACGTGTCTTATAAAAATCAATTTTAAAAGCAGAGGAAAACTATGTGTGGAAGAAGAAAATAGCACAATTAAATTATTTCAAGTTCAAAAAAGTGGTTAATTATAAACAAGAAAAGGTGAACAGTAACCAATATAGGGACAACAATTTTTAGTTTGTCAATATGGGGACAACAAAGTTGTGTTTCCCCGCAACCAAGCCAAAAAGGTTGACGAGAGAAGGTGATTGCAACATTGTGTTACAGGTTAATATTGCTGTGTTACAGTGGAAAAGTCACAGGGGTGCGATAACCGACCACGTAGTTACCACTACTGATCAAAGAATTTAACCGTTAACCTAGTTAGCATGTTGGAACAACCTGGTGGGTTAATGAAACAGGGTCCGTCACCTGTAGTAACTCAGTACTTTGGTTAATGTAACATATTCCTTTACCAGGTGACCAAAATATTTCGGAGGTTTGTAAAGTACCATTAATCATATGCTCACAAGAGGAAACGAAATGACGCACTTGTCTGCAAATAGATCAGGAGTTGGTATGACCATAGAAATTCAGTAATTCAGACACAAATAGGGCAGTAATAACTCGTCCAGTGTCGAAGAGATATGCAGGTATAGAAGCAGCTTGTTCGTGTGTGCTTGTAGTATAATTTTAAATTTGGCCTGTCAGCTGCTGCATATGCCATAAATTTGGGGAAAATGCCATGAACAAACGCCCTGCCAGGCACTGCCAGAGATTCCGTTCGGGATGTGTGCCATTCTGATGAAAGTTCAGTGGACACTCAGAAGTGCCGGATGAGGCAGTCATCGAAAAGGACAGTGGTCTAACGTATAGCAAATGTGCAGAAATGTTCCATGTTTCCGCTAAAACAGTCAGACTCCACCTGCATGGAATACATAAATCATACAAGTTAAGATTGTGGAAACCCCACGTTTGTCGCCAGCCAACAAGTAACAACGAATGACAGCTTGTTTGTCCTTACTTACTGGCATCTCAAGGCATCTATCTTTAATCGCTTGTTCACTGATGACGAAACGTGGGTTCTCTAGGACACTTCCGAGCGTGCCAGACATTAGTTGTCGCCAAGTGACGCCGTTTCTCACAACTCAAGACCACCTCTGCACCCACGGAAGGTTATGCTTTCTGTATGGTAGAAATGTGGGTAATTGGTCCATTACTAGCTCCCTACACCTGGTCAGAACATTACAGCTGATCTCTACTCTCAACAGTTGCAAAGGGTACACCGTGTACTCCGTCTGAAGGAGCTGGTATTGGCGAATTGCAATGGTATATGGTTCCTGCATGAAAATCCCAAAGAAGACTCGCCACATGTGGCAAAGAAGACTCGCGAGTGCCATCAGTATCTTGTCTGGGAGGCATGTTATCATGAACCATATTCACCGGACGTTACGCCTACATATTGCCATCTATTTCATTCCTCAACAACTACCTCCGTGGAAGATCCTTCGCAAATGAGGGAGACCTGCGGAACACTCTCATTTATTTATTTGCATCCATGACCGGCGAGTTTTATCGTCAAGATATTGTGCGGCTGTAGGAATATTTTGGCAAAAGATGTTGGATGCGAATGGAGATTGCTTCGAAATCTAAACTTACGTCTTATTCACTGTATTCTATTTGTTTATGACTGTCGTAGAAGGGTAAGAACATTTTTGGTTACCTGGTAGTTAAAATAACCCTTTACTTGGTTAAAGTAATAGGGTAAGACCAATGTATAACCGAATAGATCGGTTAATTTAACCTGTTAATGAGTTGAAATAACCCATTTACTCGGTTAATTTAATAGGACAAGATATGCGTTTTTATGCCATATAAAGTGCTCTTCCACTACCCTCGTTTGTGAGTTTACTGACCGTTTGCTCCTTACACAACTGCACGGTCCTCCCTAATGTGCTCCTACCCTGACTCAGTTAGAGAGCATTTGTGCTTTTAGTAGCCACCTAAGACAAGTTAGTTCGTGTTTTGTGTCACATGTCCTTATGTTAAAATCAATCTAAACCCATTAATGCTACGAATTCCTTAAGAAGCACTTTCAAAGGTAGTGGTTTGCAACAGGGGCGATCACTAACCATATCCGTTTGAAGGCATACTATCAACTGTTCGCACTTATTTGCGCGTGTTCCAAGAAAATAACACACTAGAACTGGTACAACCAGGTTTGAGATGTAAACCATTTGAAAACAAGACCTATATAACCTAGTGGATATAGTATGCCTACAGAATACCACAATGCTTGTGTTGACACTAAGAATTATGAGAAATTTGCCACGTTTCTCTAATATTCCCCCTTTGTTATTTAGGTTTAAAAGTTACTTACAAAGGATGAACTTGACTTTATACAACAACTAAATATTCATGTGTACAGACCTTTACATAATAATATGTATTTTTCTATTCCCCATGTTAATAACAAACTGTTCACTTCGTCTTACTTGTTCACTGCCTCTTTGTTTTCGGTTGTGTTTTTTTTTCTTTTCTTGGTCCCGGGAAATATCAGTAGCTTTCTTGAGCCATCTTGCACTTAAGTCTATTCGTTGATTTCTTAAAGTAACACCAATGCAGTGTTACCAATAAACAAGCTCTTGAGGGTTAAATTTACCTTGTGTAAAAAGCGGTTGATAACAACAGAGTGTTTTAATTAATTTAACATTGTTGAATTAATTACCTTCTTTTTGGCCAGTTTATAGGTTTAGTAACAACCAAATGCTGTATTGTTTCTACGCATTTCCCAGTAACCTTATTATATTGACTGCCAGTGACCTCGCAAAATTCACCTTTTTGTCTTACAAAGATTCTTGCCGATTATTAACTGGTTTTAGCAGCCAAATCATCCATTAACCTAGACTAAGTTACTGCTCATTTTTCTTAATAGTGCAGTTCATATAAAAGAAAATGTAAATTATTGAATAAGCAAAGCTATGTGAATCAGTTAAAAGAAAATCGAATATTTTCTAATATAAATTCAGAAGTTGAAGAACCAAAACGACATATACCTATTTTTACAACCTTAAGGCTACAAACACACATTGACCAAACTACAGGGTTGGCAAGCCGAGACCCAGCACAAACAACAGACTTTGGACAATAGGAAATCCTCATATCGAATACTCACCTGGCAACGTGGAAGACAAAGGCCAGTCTAACAATACGATTAAAGAAACACAGTCAATGTACTCAGGCATATATACAAGGTCCACCATGATTTAATTGTGACAAAACTTCATGGAAGCGATAAAACTGGGTGGGCATTGTGGTGGGGATCTGCCTTTCCAAACCAGCCGGTCGCCAGTTTACTCCGAGAAGTGCGAGCGGATAGACGAGCCTCTGCGTGAATTGTTGTTTGCGACTTTTCAACGAGGCACGATGGAGCTTTCGCTAGAACAGCGATACGCCATCAATTTTTGCTTGAAAATTGGAAACAATGCAATCGAAACATTCCAGATGCTTCAAAACGCCTTCAAGGATGACTGTATTTCAAGGCCACAGTTCGGAAGGTGGCATAAGACACGCGGCATATGATCATTATGTCTGGGATCGGTTCATATCAAAGAAATAAAATGAAAAATTTGAGGAATTAAGTTGGGTATTAAATAAATTCATTTCTAGTTTATACTCTAAATTAGAATTTGGTAGAATAGGCTAGACTCTTAGGACGGCATTCCCTCCCTATACACATCCAAATCTCCTGCTTGCATTTCCACAATAAATATTGAAGAATATAACAAATCAAGCTATCTTCTAATTTATCTCTAATCAAAGGGACGTATATACGGGAGTAGATTGGGTAGCTAACTTCTGGCCCACTTTTCCCCCCACCCCCTAACTACCAAAAATTACATATCCGCCACTGACCATAGTACTTTAACAAAGAAGAATGCAAAAAGTAAATTGAGTAATTGCACTGCATATAGGTATTTATGACATTTAAAAATCAAACAAAAATGAACTAAGTATTTTGAATATTTTATATTTAATAAATCATGAAAAAGTGTGTAATTTGTGGAGAATTAAAACAATACCAAGAGTTCTCTAGAAATGGCAGTACAAGACGAGATGAGTGTAAAGCATGCCGGAATAAAATCAGCAAACAAAATGATGAAACAGAAAAAATGGGTGCGTTTGCTTATCATGTTGTAAGTCCTGAGCAATTATCTGAAAAAGAATTTAGAGACTTACAAAACGAATTGAATGATATCAAACTAATGTTTTTAGAATTTTACATCGACTATAAGAATGGAAAAGTTCAACTTGACGAAAGAGCAAAATATCATCTTAATAAAATACATGAGCTGTGGAATAAGGCATTACCCTAGAAGAATTTAGACTACTATTTTTGTTTCAAGAACCATCATATCTTTATTAATCATATTAATAATAAGAATTGGAGTGATTATATAAGTGCATTTTTGAAATGGAGGGTAAGGATGATGCCTTATTTAGATTGGAAGTAAAGCTAAATAAACATTTGTTTTATGAAATTACTCATAAAACGCTTACATCTAAAACTTATAACTTATAGTGCTGTTTTTGATTGAAAAAATAGTTTTTGTTTGATCGAAATCGGTTCACAGATGGCTGAATAATGATAAGTTAAAATTAAGTATGTTGATTCGCTGGCTACATCAGACGCGCATACATATATTCAGCTTACAAACCAGTTTTTAGTTCAGAGAAGCAAAAAGTATATAACCTCTCTCTTTCCTTCTCCCCACACCAACATACATATATATGCATTAGCCTCTTCCTTCAACAGAGCTTCTAGGTAGCAGTGGACAGAGGGAGCTATACAATGACGTAGTCTCCTTTGGGGAGAAAACGTAATACATGACGTCATTGAATCCGTGACGTACTCTCCTTCGGGGAGAAAACGTAATACATGACGAAATATCTCTCGAGTTTCTTTCTTTTTCCCTCCCATCGGCTCTTAACGACAGAGAGGTTTATGCAATAGAAACAGGGAGAGAATGATTAACGGCTGCACATAGCTCGGGCGCTGTATTCTTCGCTAAATTTTTCTCTCGTAACGATCAGAATTCGAACGAAGAATGTTGCGCTGTTACACGGCGGCCTTTTCGACAGAGCCACTATTTAGTTCCAAAACGTGCCACATGCACGCGCTAGTGTTCCATATACAAAATGTATTTCTCACATCTTCTCTTTTTCTCCCCACACACATTTCTAGAGTTGAAGCATTCAATAACTGAGTTGTATTTGTATATCCAAAGGCCTTAGCTTTTATAGTGTTGATACTATAAAAACACTTATACACTTAGAACATACTTAAAATTACAAGTTCGGATACTGATAATGGAATCTTCTGTTAATCTCGTTCTCTATAGGAAACAATGATTTCTTAAACTCTGTCCACTGATCGTAATTCAAGCTGAATAGACAATCGTTAATATCAAAAACCACTTGAACTTCGGTTTGCACATTTTTTACAATTACATTAAAGTTATTAGTAAGAATGAACTTTTTTTGAGGATCCATTTTTAATCAGTCCATTTTTTGGTTCTGACAACATATTTTTGTTCATTTTTCTACATTATTTGGATTTACATACAGAACTCAACAGTTGGATAGTTTTCTTTTAGACCAGTGTATTTGATTTTATTACATCTTTAACGATCTCATCAATCATTTTATCTCTTAAGTGTTTTGTAAATCTAGGCGGAAGAAAAAACTTGATCTCACACTCGACCAAAATGCTCTTTCCAAACTTAGTTTTAATCTTTTCAATTTTCACAATCTTATATTCTGTATTTAATTCTAATTCTCTTAATCCAACAACTTGTTTCTGCTCAAGACTTCCAAGCTTGTTTAAAAAATCAACGTGTTTTGTCATCATATTTATTATATAGAAAATCAACGGTCACTCTTCAATTTTTATCTTCACCCAAAAATATTTAATCATTTTTGTCAATTTCGTTTTATGGAAAAACTTCCATAAAACAATCGTTAATGAAAACAGTTTGAGGATGCAAGGGTATCTTTTCGATACCCTTTAAAGTCGCCTATGACTAACGGAAAAAGAGCCAGTAATACTGGACCTTAGATTCTTGAACCGTGGGGTGAGCAAAACGCTCACCCTTAAAATCTCTATATGTTCATTGATATTTTGTTAACTATCTAAAACTCTTCTACTACTTTCTCATTCTTAGGATCATATGTAATGTTCTTTCGCCCAATTAAAATCGCATAACATATAGTATCAGCAGCCACAGCTTCTGCAAAGTCTACAACAATCTTTATGTTTGTTCTCTCATTTACCGATACATTCTTTCTCTTACTACAATTAATCACATACATTGGCCTGTTATCTATAAACTCTTTAGGGTCATAGTACATTTCGGTGTTACCACATGTAATTCTCTTAAACGCAGTATAATCTTCGTACATCCTTGTTAGCAATATCTAAGTTTCTTGATTCTTTTGGAAATACCTCATTCCTCCCATTCTTAAGATAGATATTCTTTACCTTACAATGATCAAACTTACTTGCATTTGCTGTTTGTTTACCACTTCTATCAGTTTGGAACATTACAACTACGAAATCAGGCATATCAAATTGTCTAGAATTAAATTGAGTAGTAACATCAAACTCCAAGAAAGAACCTACAACAGTCTTTTGAACACATTGATAAGTATGGAATGAAAACATGATTTTTGGTTCTTTAGGAATGTTCAACTTTAACTTGTTTTCATAATTAGATTCGTATTCAACAATAGGCATTCTTATCTCCATACTTTTTATTGTTATTTTTCCATCATGAGGAGCTGCTTCCGATCCAGCCCATTTGTACAAAACATCGTTATTGTTGTTAGCTTTTGTAAATGTTATTCTCAACCCACCTTTCCACATAACCTCTTTATAATCACTTAAGAAGCCTGGAATTAATCTTAATGGATACAAAACACTAAAGTCCTTTCTTAGACCAAGTTTATCATCTGTTTCAAATCCTGCTTGTTTTAAATATTCAACTTCTGGCTTGGAAATCTTTAATGTTCCTACAGCTGTAGATGTTATTCCAGGTAGCTCAATCTTATCTATAACAACTCCATGCTTTCTAACCTCAATTTGAGAAAAGAAGAATGGGAAGAAGTTATCTACAAGTTTTATAGTATCATTTGCGCCAAATGTTCCTCCAGCTGATGCACCAACAACTTCAAAAGTCATATGACAATCTGCTTTGTGTGGATGTACGAACCCATCACCCACGTTGAAATCAAACTCAATATCTTTGTTAGCTTCATTCAAATTATTAAATGTTCTTGTGTTAGCTTTAAAACTTTGTAACTCATAACTCTCAACACTATCCATTTATTATAAAGAAAATCTTGAAACATCGTTGATAAAAACTGTTTGAGGATGAACGTTCTGTAAGGGGGGTTAAAACTCCCCCTTGGCGCTTTGATGGGACATTTTGGACCTCCGAATACAGAGGGGCTAAAAATTTTCTGAAATTTATAATCCCCATCCCAACTTAACCTTAGCATTCATAGCAGTACCAACCCCAAAAGCAGCTAATCGTTCACCTATTGGCGCATCACTACTAAATGCTCTTTTCCATGCTTTAGTTTCTAGTTCCTTATCTGCAATATGTCTCGACTCTGTATCTTTTTTGTCTCTGTAGTATATATCGTGTTCTTTACAAGCCACATCTAATGGATTAATACCTTCATCACCTCTCTCTAACCTTTCTTGAAGCTTAGTCCCAGGCCCGCAAAATCTAAAACCTGGAATATGTAATTCAAATGGGAGTTTATTAATCAAATCATTTACTAATCCTTTCCCAAGCTTCTCATCATTCCAGAATCGTGGTGGTAATGTATTTAAGATCTTAATCAAATAACCTATGCCTTTTGGATCATTAGGAATAAATTGTGAAAGCTTATTATTAATCATACTCACTATACCTACTTTCTCATTGTAAAAGTTATGATTTCCAGCCTTTTCTTCTCCATCTATAACTATTAACCGATCAATTAACTTTCTCACATCATCCATCCATATATATTCTTTAGGTATCTCTGTATATTGTTTAATTCCTTCACCAGTCCTTTTAGGTGTCGTGTTCTTTTTAGGAGTTGGGGGTAAAGTTGGTTTAATATAATTATCCCAAATAGGCTTGATAATATTAATGTACTTTGAACCTCTACTAGATGCTACCTTTTTATCTCGATTATATTTTTGGAAGGCAGCATCTGAATCTATTATTATTTCTTTGTACTGTTCAAAATAATCATCATCATAATCTTCAATGGTTTTACTAGTATTCGTCGTTAACAATTCCCATAGACCTTCTGTTCCTTTATAAGTTTTACCATTAATTATCAAATCATCGCCATTCACTTTAACTTCCAAATTTCCTATCTTGTTTATTATTTTTCCATCTTCTTCTACGGTTCTTATTCCAAACACAGTATCATTTCTTTTACTATAATATTTCGTTGCAATCTTACCAAATGACTGTGCTGTTGTTAAAGGTCATACTCCTTCCACTTTGTCTTTAATTTGTTTCCTCATTTGTTTTATTTCTCCCGTTATAGGCGTATCACTACTACTTGGAGAACTATCATAAGTTATCTTTTTAGGTGTTTCTAGTAGACTGGGATCTATTGAAGCCGTCTTATGTGCAACTGGAACAAGTTCAGTTATTAGATTTTTATTTTGTTCTGCTACTTCTTTGATCTCACTTCCCAAGTTTTGAATAGCATCAATTACAGGTTGCTCTTGTGTCTTAAATTTATCGTATATACCTGCTCTTTCTTTCTTCCAAGATTTGAAGCCCTTTATCAAGAACTCCTTCAACTTAATATTCTTATCAATTTCTTTCTCATCCATTTATTGTATAGCGAACGAACAAACGTCAATGAATGTCAAAGAACGTCAATAGACATGAAAAAACGTTAATAAACGTCAAAGAACGTCAAACGTTAAAACGTAAAACGTTAATAAACGTCAAACGTTTAAGGAGTGTTTTATCTTGTTCCTATACTTACCATTGTTTACCTTCCTTGTCATATCAATTAATATAAAACCATAATCTTCTTGCCAACATTTTGAACACATCTCTTTAAATTTATCATAAGACATATCTCCCCCAACAAACTCATTATACACATGTTTAAGATTAGTATCATCTTGTCTGAATATGCATAGGAAGTTGACGTTATCTCTTATAAGCTGTTTAGGTACTTTTGAATATGTTTGTGCAAGATAGAAACAGTCTAAATGTCTATGCCTACCTCTTGTAAAGTAATTGCTAACAGTATCTTGATTCTCTAAAATGTAATCGTCAATCACAACAACTGAGTATTTTTCTCATTCATCAATAGGTACAATAGAATCATTACCGCTGAAGAACGTTGCTATTTGCTTCTTAAACTTTAGTTCTGCCTTTTCAAATGGATCTTTTAACTGCTCATACTTTGGCTGATTCATGCTTTTAGAATATATGTAGAAGTAATTATTGTTTAACCAACCTGGCTGTAATAAGAAGTTAAATAACAAAAAAGTTTTACCACACGCCGACGGACCCACTATAAGGCATCGAACATCATAAGGTAAAAGTTCTCCATTTCTTTTCTTAGCTGTTGTTTCTTTTATCATCTCTTTTACATCCCAATTGATAGTTTTCTTACTCATTTATTATAGAGAAAATCGTTCTTTTATGATTAGAGAGTACAGACCCGATTCGCTGATGAAGGTTGTGTGAGGTTGTTCATTTGGAAGGGTGTCCGTAATGCGGACACCATTTGTAGTTTCCAGGTCTTCAAATCTACTCTGAAACTTTGGTCTTACGTGATGCGAAGGAAACAGTTGAAACGTTTCCAAGACTTTCAGGCCCTTCACATGTGAAGGGCCAAGGACTAGAGACTTGACTTGTATTTACATAGCCTATCTTATATCTTTAAGTTGTTCTCTGATCTTAAGCAACGTATATTTTATATATTCGCTATCCATTTCACCATTCAATGTTATTATCATCTCTAACTGTTCTTTAAATGAGTTAATACAAGTGACAATGGCTTTATATTCGTCTTTTCTTTTGCTTATGTTTAAATTAGAAGACAAACCTGTTATTATAGCACTTCCAGTTGCAAGAGACGTTGTTAATATCGAGTAAATTGTTACAGGTATAAAAATATTAATAAACCCAGTTGTCGCAGAAAGTATAACCGACAACGTGATCAAAGTGTAGTATGCATATTTAACAATTCGTAGTTTTCTCTTTTTCTTCTTTAAACTGCATTCTAACTTTCGAATGACATCTTCTATTAACTTGATTACTTTCTCTCTTGGAATATCTCTAGGTAAATCAAACTCGTTCATTTATTATATAATAAATGGCTAAGGTATTTAAGCTAACGAGTGATACTTCTGTTTTAAAGAAGAAACTCCATTACGAATTAGACAACAAGAGCAACTATTTAAGTATAGGACTAGTTGGGTTTTACAGTACATATCTGACACCAAACATAACAACACAAAAAAACAGTTTCTCATATTGTGATAGCAAGTTTTTATACCAGAAGGGCAATACAGCTTAAACAGTCTTAATGAATATTTAAAATCTCAATCCATCAACATAACATTATCGGAAGATTATTTAAGAAATAGAGTTAAAATTGAAACTGATAGTAATGATGTTACAATTGGGAGTATAGGCACTGTCCTCGGGTTTAATGTTCTTGAAGTTTTAGAAAAGAACAAAACACATATTGGAAGTAAGTTGCCAAAGTTTCATCCGTTTGATAATATAAATGTTCACTGTAATATAGCAGATTGCATGTTTGTTAAAGATACAGAATACACACATAGAGAAACAGGAATTATAGCATCATTCAAAACGGATGCTGAGTTCAAACATAGTATTATTTACGAGCCTACTTATCCATTATTTTTCCCTATATCCAAAGACAAGGTTGACAATTTTGAGATAAGGATAACAGATGAGAATGATTCCTTAATTGATTTTGGTGGAGCTACAACAACTGTACTTTTACAAAACAAGATTTTCTCTTAAATAAATAGGAAGATGTGTTCTATTAAAGGTTGTATGTTTAGTGTTCCTTATAACGAACTAAAGGATCTAAATATTGATCATGTATTAACAAAGAAACAACTTAACGATAAATCTAAGAAAATTAAAGAAGGTAAAGGAATGGATTTAACTTTAACTACTGCGCAAATGAAAAAGATTAAGAAAGAGCATATTTGCGGTTTTATCTTTACAATTCCAGCCATTTTAGCAGCTTTAGGAGCAGTTGCCTCATTAGCAGGTGGTGCAGCAGCAATTACTAAAACTGTACTGGATGCTAAGAAGAATAAACAAGAACTTGAAGAACAAAAAAGACACAATATGGCTATGGAAGAAAAGCAGGGAGCAGGTAAACCAAAGAAGTCAAAAAACTAAAACCATTGACCAACTTCGATATAGAGAGGTTGGCTAAAGAATTAAAGATAAAACGATTTAGAGGTGTATTTATGAGTGATGAACTTCCACAAAAACCTTATGTAAATGAGTGTGGTGTAGTTAACCTTGATAAATCAGAAAACATTGGTACTCATTGGATATGCTATTGGAAAGATAACAACATAAAGTACGTGTTCGATTCTTATGGTGGTGTTCCTCCTAAACAATTGGTACAATATCTTGGTACCGAAAACTTACTTTACAATGACGAACGAATACAAGACTTTAACTCAGTTATATGTGGTCATCTTTGTGTTAAGGTTTTAAATCTTCTAAATCAAGGGTATCATTTTAGTGACGTTATGTATATGATTAAAAATGATTAAGTGCTTTTATGGTTTGTATCCATAAAAGTTTTTCTTTAAGATAAATATGGAAGCTATACACAATAAATTTTTAGATTATTTTGAGAAGCATGAGGATGAACTAGATGCACTAGATAGATATAATTTTTATCAGTATTTTCAGGATGTTAGCGAGATAGACTTAAACGATAAAAACAACGTATATAATGTTATTGATTTATGGAAAAGGTTGATACCAAAAGTTTTGTACACGGAAGAAGAGTTGGAAAAGTTACGTCCAATAATTACCTTAAAGGACTTGCTGTCAAATTATAGCTCTAGACCATTACAATGCAGTTATTGTGGTAGTAAGTCATTAACAAAAGGTATGAGTAGATACATTTGTGATGATTGTTCTGTAGAGAGTGGTTGGGTTTACGATACTAATGAAGGAATGAGAGCTGCTTGCGCTAGAAAACCATGGTACGATACTATAAAAAGATTTAAGTTACAGTTATCTCGTTTGCAAGCTTTACAGGATAGAATTATTCCCGAAGAGGTGTTCAAGGTGTTAAATGATAAACTTAGAGATATACCAAGAGATTTAATATCAACAAAAGATGTTCTAGAAGTACTAAAGAAAAACAAATACACAAAATATTATGATGATGTCTATTTAATACACTATCACCTTACCGATCAAAAACCATTAAAATTACAACATATGGAGGAAACACTTATAAATGAGTTCGAAAACTTACACGAGGTCTTTAGGGAGCTGTATCCGAAAAGAGTATTGTTTATTAACTTGAAATGTATATTGTACTATCTGTTGAAAAAGCACGATGTTCATGTTGATATTGATTTTAAACACTCACCTAAACAAATAGAGATGTTAAAGAAATGTTTTGAAAAATTAGGATGGGCATTTTCTGTATAATAAATGAGTATGGATATATTTGGTAATGTTAAAGATAGAAAAGATAATGTTGATATTAGTGAAGAAAAATTAAAATTGTTGGAGAATTTAAATGATCTTGTTAGCGTAAGTCAACTTAGGTCAATAGAAGCCCAATTAGAGAACGATAGAAACCGATTTGGAGATGCATTAGAAACGTTACAAGACACATACATAAAGAAAGAAGATATTGAAAAGGTTAGGATGGATACTACTAGATTGATTATGCAAAAAGAAACCATGCCTCTACTATATCGATTAAGAGCTAAAAACGTTAAGGAGCCAATCTTTAGAATATTTAATCTCTCTAACGGTTACAAATTTCTCTATAATGGGAAAATAATGCACATGGACTTAAGTTTGGATAAATACTTTTTAGATATATATTTGGGTGATACTTTGATTAAAGAGATATCTTTTGACTTTAAGAAGAACGATATATTTACGATTAAACCAAATAAAAACTCTGCTATGGAAGAAGGACAATTATTGTTTGTTGTAATGTACATAGAAAGAGAGCTTTCCTAAAGACGTTTGCTATATAATAAATATGGATATCTTTGGTAATGTTAAAATGACATCAGAGTTAGATATAACAGTTGTGAGAAAAGATATTGCTATGTTGAAAGAAGAGCTTAACTTCATCAAACGGAGTTATGTTATAGAGCTTCATAGTCGATTGATATCAGAAAATGTTGAAACTCCGTTCTTTTTAATACATAATCTATCTATCACATACAAATTTCTTTATAAAGGTAGGATAATGCATATAGAGTCATCTTACAATACGTATTATATAGATATATATTCAAATGATTCTCTAGTTGAAACCTTTCCATTGCACTTTAATACAAATGATAAATTAGCAGTTAGACCATCTAAAGATTCTGATCTGAAACATGGTAAATTACTATTGCTTCTTATGCATGTAGAAAGAGAAGACGAAGATAGTGATGATGATGGTGAGAATGTTGATAGCATAATATTAAACAGCGATAGTTATTGATTTTCTATATAGTAAACAGGATGTATTGTGTTAAGTGTAAGAAATTGACAGATACGAAGAAAAATACCATTAGAATTGAACAAACAAAGAATGGAAGATATCTAAAGAAAGGTATTTGTTCTGTATGTGGTGTTACTAAAACTCAATTCGTTAAAGAGCCTGATTGACTAGAAGAAGGTAAAGGTGTTAGAGAAGACATTATAGAAGAAATTCACAAACCATCTAGAAAAAACTTTGACAGATTAAGTGTAGTTATAAAAGGTATCGATGATCTTTGGCAAGCTGATCTTGTAGAAATGGATAGTGGAGTATTAAAAGGCGTTTCCAAAATCAATAAAGGTTATAAGTATTTGTTAACGATTATAGATGTGTTCTCGAAATATGCGTTTGCTGTTCCTGTTAAAGATAAGAGTGGGAAGAATGTTACAGAAGCATTCGAATCCATATTAAGAACAAGAAAGCCTAGTAACTTACAAACTGATCAAGGTAAAGAGTTTTACAATAAAGAGTTTAAGAAGTTGATGGATGAAAATAAGATTAATCACTACTCAACCTATAGTGGTAAGAAAGCTTCTGTTGTTGAGAGATTTAATCGGACACTTAAACAGAACATGTGGAAAAGGTTCACAACACAAGGGAATTATAAATGGATAGAGATATTACCAACACTAGTTAAATAGTATAATCATCAAATTCATAGAACAATTGGTTTAAAACCTATAGAAGTTAATAAGAAGAATGAGCAAGCAATATTGGAGGAAGTGTATCAAAAAGAATATAAGCGTGTTAAGCCCAAATACAAGTTAGGTGATCATGCTTGTATAAGTAAGTCGAAAGGGTTATTTGAGAAGGAATATACACCTAATTGGTCAACAGAAGTATTTGTTATTAGCGAAGTTATTCCATCTAATACGCCTACATATAGAATTAAAGATTTAGAAGAAGAGGATGTGCAAGGTAGATTTTACGAACCAGAGCTATTAAAGACGAAACATAAGGATGAATACTTGGTAGAAAAGGTGTTGAGAAAGAAAGGTGATAAAGTATATGCCAAATGGTTAGGGTTTGATGATTCGCATAATAGTTGGATAGATAAGAGTAATGTTGTAGTGTAAATATAAATGTTTGTCTTTTATGGTTATTATGCCATAAAAGGTTGGTTTAAATGAGATAAGGGGTAACGAAACGATACCTCCATAACATATATTTCCAGCGTTACTCTCATAACATATGATTAAGAGGTGTGATGGATTTGTACCTTTAGATGCGAGAAAATACTTAACAGATAGGGAGCTCCGATCGGTGCTACCAAAAATAGCTGTGTGAGATTTTGCACATGGGGAAATCTTATTAAACATAGTCAGAAGATCTTTTGAATTTTCAAGACGGTTCCAATCTCTTAACTCCTTACCATCAATAGGCGACCATGTAAGAATTTTTTTTCAGAAGTTAAGTGCGGCAATTTACCGCCCTTACCAAAAACACATCCAGATACAATCTTCATCAACGAGTCTGGTCTACTACAACAAACTTCATGGTTACAAAACAAACACTCAAAAGATTTATTGGATTATTATAAGAGAAACCTAGCTTCCCAGTTTGCTGGGGAGCTGCAAAACCCATTTTACAAATCTGGCCATTTCAGAAACTCATCTTAGACAGTAAAAACTAGCTGGTAACGAAAATGAAGTTAAAAATAAAGATTTTCTATATAATAAATATGGGTACTATGGATAGTCCTCTTAGTTTAAATGACATTTGCTATGAACAGATCAAAGATAACTATTGGTATGGTATCTTTGGTGATTTCAAGTTGATTATAGATAAGAGTACAGGATATTTCGATGCTACTAAGTTGTGTCAGAGTGGTGGTAAGAGGTTTGACAACTGGCTGAAAAATAAAGATTCTCAAGAATTATTGGAATACTACAATGAAAAATTAGCTTCCTATAATTGTAGGAGGCTAAATTTAACGTATTATATAGAACCAAAAGGTACAAACGAGAAAGATTTATTAATTTCTGGCACATATGTATACAAAAGAATTTTCCTAGCTATTGCTTTTTGGACATCACATGACTTTTACGAAAAATGTTCTGTAATCATCGAAGACTATTTCGTTTCTAATTTTAAACAGATTCAAGAAGACTAAGAAGAGTTACAATCAAGAGTAGAAGAGATAGAACAACAAATGGAGCAATTACGATTGTACAATCAAGAACTAGAAAGCAAAGTTGATTATCTTAAAACAGTTGCAGCACCATATACAGAAGATCCAGGAAAGATACATAGGCTATTCATTATCAAGAAAAACCTTACTAAAGAACAACTTGAAAATATACTCTTTTACTATGACGAAGAAGAACGAGATCAAAAAGAAAGAATACAACGATATAAGTATTGGGTTGGAAGAGTACAAACATACAATTACGAAAGTAGGATTAAACAACTCAAACTTAAGTATCCAAGTATGAGTATTCTGCTTAACGTCGACGATCCAAACTCTATCAAGTTATACAACAGAGCTAAAGAAAGATATGATGATAGAATAACTTGGCACGGTTCGCATATGAACACAGATTTAAGTGATATAGATCTTGTTGACAGGTTTATTCAGTTAAGAGACATTTAAGTATAAAAATACGAGAAACTACATATAGCATTGCTTTTATGGGTTAGCCCATCAAAGTACGAAGCGTTGTATTAGAACAAACAAACCCCCGAACGGAAGATTTTCCGGTTGCAAAATACACCATCATGACACAAAACAAAACATCAGAAGACAAGCTCATTTCAAAAAAGATAAGCGGTCTAGATAGATATAGACCACTTCAAAATTCCCCCCGAAGCTAGGAACTTCAGAAACTCATCTTAGACAGTAAAAACTAGCTGGTAACGAAAATGAAGTTAAAAATAAAGATTTTCTATATAATAAATATGCTTACTATGGATAGTTCTCTTAGTCTTAATGACATTTGCTATGAACAAATCAAGGACAACTATTGGTATGGTATCTTTGGTGATTTCAAGTTGATTTTAGATAAGAGTACAGGATACTTCAATGCTACTAAGTTGTGTCAGAGTGGTGGTAAAATATTTAAAGAATGGTTAAAGTTACAAAAATCAAAAGAACTATTAGACTATTACAATAAAAAAAGCGATGGGGACGATTCTACCAACCGCTCTATGTACACAATCAAAGGTGGAGAAAGAGAGACAAATATAAAGTTAACAGGAACATATGTAAGAAAACAACTAATATTAAGTATTTCGTTTTGGATCTCGAATGAGTTTTACGATAAGTGTTATAATATTATAGAAGATTACTTCACACAAGACCTTAAGCAGATTCAAGAAGATCAAGAAGAGTTGCAAAGAAGAGTAGAAGAAATAGAACAACAAATGAATGAATTACGTATAAACAATGAGAAATTAGAAACTGAAAATCAAAACCTTAAATCAATCGCAGCTGAACATACAGAAGATCCAGGGAAAGTACACAAACTAGTTATTATTAAAAAGAACCTCACGGCTACTCAGCTTCAAGACATAGTAGACAAGTACGACACAGACAAGCACGATCAGGTTAGGCGTTACGAGTCATACAAATATTGGGTTGGAAGGGTTCAGCAGCGTAACGTTAAAGCAATACTTCAGTGTCTCGAAGAAAAGTACCCAAGCATGTCAGTGTTATCAGAAACCAAAGATTCAAACTCAGTCAACCTCCTAAACAAAGTCAAAGAAAAATACAGCTGTGTTGTTTCGTATGGTTGTCATGTGGATATTGAAGGAGAAGACGACGATGAGTTTGTTGTTGATTTGTTTTTGAGTATAAGAGATTCGTAAAGGTAAGGGGTATGAGTTTTGGACACCCCAATCAGAAGAAGAATTGATTGACAGTATAGATCGCTTGTATGATAGGTTATTATCTGATAATTAAGGTTACGACTTTTATGGTTTAATCCATCAAAGTACAATTTCAAGCGTTAAACAAACCATCTGTTGTAACATCGAATGCTAAATTCAATATACCACCTAAATCAGGATTATTATGATATTTTCTTATTATGGCCCTCCAATCTACGTAATGTCTAAATATATATATAAAATCTACAGAGAGATCTTGATAAATTGAAATGTTATGCCAATGAACTCTGTCTTTGAACTCTGCAATAAATTCTTCTGTTAAATTTTGAGACATTGAAATCATTTCCCAATCTACTTTGTCAGCGTAATCTCTTATAAGGTTTTCTGATAATTGATGAGTTCCAGATAAGCACCACCAATGAACTCTATCTGCATGTTCCCAGCCCCCGCCAAGTGAACTTTGTGGTGGACAAACACCGTGTGCGTGGGTTTTCTCGGGGTTCTCCCGTTTCCTCCCACTTTCTTCATTCCACCATTTCATTCATTACTCATCATCACCGTCTCCTTTAGCCTAACCGGCATAACCGTGGGACGTAAAACTCAAAGATTTCATTTCATTTTCTATCTGCATGTTTTCGTATAAAGGCTTCAGAGAGTTTGTTTTTATAAGATATAGCATGAAAATCAACTTTATCTATAAACTCATTAATAAATTCTTCAGATAGCTTTTGATTATACGATACTTCTCCCCAATCAACTCTATCTGCAAATTCTCTTATAAAGTCATCTGATAGGTCTTGGCTTCCTGAAATAATCCCCCAATCAACTTTATCAGCTAATTCTCTTATAAACTCTTCCGACAAATTTTTCCATAAACATATTTCGCTCAAATTAACTTTATGCAGATATTTGCGTATGAAGTCTTCTGCAATGTGATCATAGTTATATTCCTCCTCATAATCATCATAACCTATGGATAACCATTGTTCATCAGTCAGTGAATCTAATATCTCATCAGACAAGTCCATAACGTTTGCATAGAGAATGTTTTGTGTAAGAAATGAGTTGTTTTCTTTAGTGGCTTTCTTGAACAAATGATCTAACATACCTATGGACACGCTAAAATTTATTTTGTCTTCATCATTATAACCACCAATATCTAAATATTTACATACACAATCAAATACAGGTTTGTAGGATAATATTTCCTTAGCACTAGTCATGTTTGTTTTTATTTCTTAGATTTTTAAATTTATTTCATTTTTGTTGGTTTTCTATATGACATATATGGAGAAAGAATTTGATTTATTACATGATAGACTTGAACTAATTCATCATGATCTTAAACTCTTAGCAACACTACTAGAGAAGCAAATACTGTTAAAGGAAAAAGAGTTATTAGTAATGCAACAAAAAACATCTGATTTGAGTGGTGATGATGAATACAAATATGTTAGTGATGATTATGATGATGATGATGAGTAAGCTTACAAAAATTATTCAGTTTTAAATGTGTATATGTGACTTTGATGGGTCTTCCCATGAAAGTTCTAGACTAACACAACGAGGAAACATATGTAGGCAATGGCAGACGCGTGCAGATGTTTAAACGATGTGTTAGAAAAAATGAAAATGAGCTGAAATAACCCGGTGAAGATAAAAATTGAAGATTTTCTATATAATAAATAAGATGAATAATTATAGTAAACTTACTGTAATAGATTTAAGACGACAATGTAAAGAGAGGGGAATCAGAAGATATTCCCGATTAAGAAAAGCAGAACTGATAGACCTTCTTAAACAACATGACGATGAACAAAGCAGAAGGCAGATTAGAAATATATACCCATTTCAACAAGAAGTATTTGAAGAACCAAGAATCAAAGTTGAATCAGTACCAATCGATGTAAAACTTAAAAGCACAGCATTCAAATCAAGATTAGAAACATGGAGATTTACAACAACTTATAAAGAACATGATCCACTAGAACAATATATCACCTCAACATCAAAAGCTTTAATAAATAGATTGAACATCAGCTTACGAAAACATGGATCGTTAAAGGCTAATCTACTAATAAGCTGTCAATATAAGAAAGGTAAAGAGATTCAAGACATTTACTTCAACATTAATAACAAAGAGGTATTCCAATCAACAAATCTAAAAGAATTCTTAAGTGATGCTAAACAAATATTACGAGCAAGAATGGATGAGTTCCAAGCTAGAGGTTCTGGATGGACTCTTACAAATATAAACTACTTGGAGTTAGCTCTTAATAAATATGCACCATATAGAGGATCATCATACATAGAACTACCAAATGAAATTAAAAGGAAAAAAGCTGTTATCAATGTAAAGAACAAAGATGAAAAATGTTTCTTGTATTCAATTGCCTCTGCATTGCATCCTGTTGAAAAACATCCACAACGACCACCAAAGTACAAGCAAGTTGTTAAAGACTTAGAAACAATATTAAAAGATATTCATTTTCTTGTAAAACTAAGTGACATCCCAAAAATTGAAAGACGGCTCAATATATCATTTAACGTTTATACATATAGTGATGATAGAAAATATACAATATACGTTTTATATCATACTAAAAACAAGAAAGACATCCATGTGAATTTATTATATGTAAAAGAACAAAATGAAGACCAAGTTAAAACACACTATTGTTGGATTAAAGATCTAAGTAGATTAGTAAGCAGCCAAATAACTAAATGGAGAGCTCGAAAATACTTATGTGATAGATGCTTGTTATATTTTTACTCACAATGTGCATTAGATAAACACGAAAAAGATTGTTCCACTCACGAAGCTGTTAAGATAGAAATGCCACCGAAAGATACATACGTTGAATTTAAAAACTATCAATTTACGATGAAATTGCCATTTACGATTTACGCTGATTTTGAATGTTTGCAACATAAAGTTATGGGTTGTAAAGAATGTTATCCGGATAACGAGCCATATACCAAAAAATATCAACAGCACAAACCATCTGGGTTCTGTTACTATATTGTAAAAAGTGATGGGAGTAAAACTAATCCTGTTGTGTATAGAGGTAAAGATGCAGCAAAAAAGTTCATAAGAATGTTAAAGAAAGAAGCTAAACAAATATCAAACATATATAGTCAAAATAATGAATTACCATTAACACGTAAACAGATGAAAGAGTTCAACCAATCCGAATCCTGTTCTTACTCTAAAGTAAAATATACACCACAAAACCACAAAGTTAAACATCACGATTATATAACAGGAGAGTTTGTAGCTGCATTATGTAACAACTGTAATTTGAAAGTTAGAATACCTAAGTTCGTACCAGTGATTATACATAACTTATCTGGATATGACTCTCACTTGTTTATAAAAGAGCTAGGATGTAATAAAGAACAAATAGAATTAATACCTAATAACGAGCAACGCTACATATCATTCAGTAAAAAAGTTGGAACTATCAAATTAAAATTCGTAGATTCATTTAGATTTATGGCATGTAGTTTAGACATATTATCATCAAACCTAACGAGAGAACAAATGGTGCACACACAACACTTCTATCCTGATGAAGAACAATTTAACCTCGTAACAAGAAAAGGTGTTTATCCGTACGATTATGTTAACAATTGGGATAGGTTTAGAGAAATAAAATTACCACCAAAGGAAGCATTCTACAACAAGCTTAACAACACACATATAAGCGATGAGGATTATAAGCATGCAAAGAAAGTGTGGAAAACATTTAAAATTAAAAATCTCGTACAATACCATGACTTATATCTAAAAACCGATGTGTTGTTATTAGCAGATGTGTTTGAGAACTTTAGAGAAACATGTCTTAAAGCTTATGGTCTCGATCCAGCTTGGTATATGACAGCACCAGGTTTAGCTTGGGATGCAATGTTAAAGATGACAACTATAAAACTAGAGTTATTAACTGATTACGATATGGTATTGATGATAGAGAAAGGTATAAGAGGCGGGATTAGTCAATGCTCAAAAAGATATGTGAAAGCAAACAATAAGTATATGGAAGATTACAATAAGAATAAAGAAGATTCTTACTTAATGTATCTAGATGCCAATAAATTGTATGGGTGGGCAATGAGTCAATATATGCCGTATAAGGGATTCAGATGGTTAAGTGAAGATGAGATAAGAGAAATAGATTTCACAAATATACCTGATGATTCTGATACTCGTTACATATTAGAAGTTGTTCTTGAATATCCTAAAGAATTGCATGACTATCACAAATACTACCCATTAGCACCTCAAAACATGTGTCCACCTGGTTCAAAACAACCAAAACTCTTAACAACCCTATATGACAAAGAAAAATATGCAATTCACTATCTAAACCTAAAACAATGTCTTTCACTTGGATTAAAACTTAACAAGATACACCGAGTAATAGAGTTCAGACAATCAGATTGGTTAAAGAAATATATTGATTTAAACACGCAGATGAGAACTACAGCAACAAATGACTTTGAAAAAGACTTTTATAAGCTCATGAACAATTCAGTTTTTGGAAAGACTATGGAAAATATTAGAAAGAGATGTAAACCTATAAAAATAGAATGTGATCCAACAAGAGTAGAAAAACTAATTGCTAAACCAAATTTTAAAGATAGAATTATTTATACTGAGAATCTATGTGCGATCATAATGAATAAAACAAAATTAACTTTCAATAAACCAATATATGTTGGAATGAGTATCTTAGATCTATCGAAATATTTAATGTACGACTTCCATTACAATGTGATGAAACCAAAATACCAAGACAAAATAGAAGTATGTTATACAGACACTGATAGCTTTTTTTACCATATTCAAACAGAAGATGTGTACGAGGACATGAAAAACTACATTGATTACTTCGACACGAGTGATTACCCTAAAGATAACAAATAT
Organism: Thermobia domestica; assembly: GCF_964235325.1. Classification (NCBI taxonomy): domain Eukaryota; kingdom Metazoa; phylum Arthropoda; class Insecta; order Zygentoma; family Lepismatidae; genus Thermobia; species Thermobia domestica. Next base: position 54,195,940 of record NC_137470.1, on the reverse strand, counting down.
AAGATACCGCAAATCAATAAGAAAATACTTGGTAAGATGAAGGATAAGATTAAAGGTACAATCATAGAAGAGTTTGTAGGTTTAAGAAGTAAAATGTACAGTATAAAAGCACCTCAAATAGATTTAGCAGATAAAGACTTTAAAGGTAAGTTCGATAAAGAAAAGTGTTGTAAGAAAGCTAAAGGTGTTAAGAAGAGTGTTGTGTATAAAGAACTTTCATTTAACGAATATAAGGACTGTTTGATTAGCCAAAAAGAATATTATAAGAAGATGAATTTGATTAGAAGTTATAAGCATGATTTGTACAGTATAGAAGTAAATAAGTTAGCTTTAAGTTGCGTGGATGAAAAGAGATGTATTTTAAAGGATGGGATCAATACCCTACCATGGGGTCATTATAAGTTAGAAGAGTTGTAGTTTTATATGTAAGATTTTAGATTGTAAGTTTTTTAGATGTAAGTTTTTATGATTTAAATGTCATAAAAGCATATGCGCAGTGCAATTACCCAATCTCGCTTTATGCTATCCTTCTGTGTTAAAGTGTAATGGTCAGTGGCGGATATGTAATTTTTGGTAGTTAGGGGGTGGGGGAAAAGTGGGCCAGAAGTTAGCTACCCAATCTACTTACGGGTATATAGGGACGTGTATACGGGTTACAGTAAACACTCAACTCTGGCCAGTACTACTTATATTTCAAAGACTGTACCTTGATCCATAGGTCACAGTCTGTCCTAATCCTGAATCTGAGACTTCAAAATAAATCTATCATAAGGAATCTATCTAAAATATATAAGATAGTTTGGGCTTTGGGTTAGGTTGTCAGCATTCACTCCACGGCTATGACTAAATTTCCTTGAATTCAAGAAATGAAGGTTTACACTTTCGTGCATGAAAGTTATAGTGAGAAAAATGTAATCATTCACAACTCCTAATTGTGCTTATGAACACACGTGCAGGGGATCAAACCCGAAAGTATTCAGATTCAAATAAAAGTGCCTCTATCACTAGGACGGAACCAATTACCAACAACTATTCGACGCCACTCGCCTTTGACATAGACCCTATAGGAGGTGCATTTCGCCAGCCCCCCCCACCTTGGAGTTTCGAAAAAAAACCTATGCCAATCTTTTGTGCTACGTTTGTGCCGGAATGTACCGCAAAAATTTTCGTTTGTACCACTTCCGGTACGAAGTTAAAAGGTTTTAAAGTGGGGGGCTGGGGAAACGGCAGCCCCCCACCTAAGAATTTCAAAACAAAACCTATGCCAATCGTTTGTGCTACGTTTGTGCCGGAATGTACCGCAAAAATTTTCGATTGTACCACTTCCGGTACGAAGTTATAAGGGTTTTAAAGTGGGGGGCTGGAGAAACGGCAGCCTCCAAACTTGGAATTTCGAAACAAAACCTATGGCAATCGTTTGTGATACGTTTGTGCCGGAATGTACCGCTAAAATTTTCGTTTGTACCACTTCCGGTACGAAGTTAAAAGGATTTAAAGTGGGGGGCTGGAGAAACGGCAGCCTCCAAACTTGGAATTTCGAAACAAAACCTATAGAAATCGTTTGTGCTACGTTTGTGCCGGAATTTACCTTAAACATTTTCGTTTGTACCACTTCCGGTACGAAGTTATAAGGGTTTTGAAGTGGGGGGCTAGGGAAACGGCAGCCTCCAACCTAGGAATTTCAAAACAAAACCTATGGCAATCGTTTGTGCTACGTTTGTGAAAGAATGTACCGCAAAAATTTACGTTTGTACGACTTCCGGTACGAAGTTATAAGGGTTTTGAAGTGGAGGGGCTGCAGAAACGGAAGCCTGCAACCTTGGAATTTCGAAACAAAAACTATGCTAATCGTTTGTGCTACGTTTGTGAAGTAATGTACCGCAAAATTTTTCGGTTGTACCACTCTTGGTACGAAATTGTAAGGGTTTTGACGTGGCGGGCTGGGGGAAACAGCAGCCCCCCAATTAGGAATTTCAAAGCAAAATTTATGTCAATCGTTTGTGCTAGGTTTGTGCCGGAATGTACCGCAAAAATTTTCGTTTGTACCACTTCCGGTACGAAGTTATAAGGGTTTTAAAGTGGGGGCTGGGAAAAGGGAAGCCCCCCACCTAAAAATTTCAAAACAAAACCTATGCCAATCGTTTGTGCTACGTCTGTGCCGGAATGTACCGCAAAAAGTTTCGTTTGTACCACTTTCGGTACGAAGTTATAAGGGTTTTAAAGTGGGGGGCTGGAGAAACGGAAACTCCTACCTTGGAATTTCGAAACAAAACCTATGCCAGTTGTTCGTGCTACGTTTGTGCCGGAATGTACCGCAAAAATTTTCGTTTGTACCACTTCCGGTACGAAGTTATAAGGGTTTTAAAGTGGGGGGCTGGAGAAACGGAAGCCTCCAACCTTGGAATTTCGAAACAAAAACTATGCCAATCGTTTGTGCTGGAATGTACCGCAAAAATTATCGTTTGTACCACTTGCGGTACGAAGTTATAAGGGTTTTAAAGTGGGGGCTGGAGAAACGGCGCGCCTCCAAACTTGGAATTTCGAAACAAAGCCTATATCAATCGTTTGTGCTACGTTTGTGCCGGAATTTACCGTAAACATTTTCGTTTGTACCACTTCCGGTACGACGTTATAAGGGTTTTGAAGTGGAGGGGCTGCAGAAACGGAAGCCTGCAACCTTGGAATTTCGAAACAAAAACTATGCTAATCGTTTGTGCTACGTTTGTGCCGGAATGTCCCGAAAAAATTTTTGTTTGTACCACTTCCGGTACGAAGTTTTAAGGGTTTTATAGTGGGGGGGCTAGAGGAGCGGCAGCCTTCAAACTTGGAATTTCGAAACAAAACCTATGGCAATCGTTTGTGCTACGTTTTTGCCGGAATGTACCGCAAAAATTTTTGTTTGTACCACTTCCGGTACGCAGTTATAAGGGTTTTGAAGTGGGGGGCTGGGGAAACGGCAGCCCCACCTAGGAATTTCAAAACAAAACCTATGCCAATCGTTTTTGCTACGTTTGTGCGGGAATGTACGGCAAAAATTTTCGTTTGTACCACTTCCGGTACGAAGTTACAAGGGTTTTGGAGTGGAGTGGCTGCAGAAACAAAAATTGCAACCTTGGAATTTCGAAACAAAACCTATGCTAATTGTTTGTGCTACGTTTGTGCCGGAATGTACCGCAAGAATTTTCGGTTGTACCACTTCCGGTACGAATTTGTAAGGGTTTAAAAGTGGCGGCTGGGGAAACAGCATCTCCCTCACCTAGGAATTTCAAAGCAAAATTTATGTCAATCGTTTGAGCTAGGTTTGTGCCTAAATGTACCGCAGAAATTTTCGTTTGTACCACTTCCGGTATGAAGTTATAAGGTTTTAAAGTGGGGGGGCTGGAGAAACGGCAGCCTCCAAACTTGGAATTTCGAAACAAACCTATGCGAATTGTGTGTGCTACGTTTGTCCCGGAATGTACCGCAAACATTTTCGTTTTTACCACTTCCGGTACGTAGTTATAAGGGTTTTAAAGTGGGGGGGGGCTGGAGAAACGGCAGCCTCCAACCTTGGAATTTCGAAACAAAACCTATGCCAATCGTGTGTGCTACGTTTGTGCCGGTATGTGCCGCAAAAAATTTCGTTTGTTCCACTTCCGGTACGAAGTTATATGAGTTTTCAAGAGGGGCTGTGGTAATGGCAGCCCCGCACCCAGTAATTTCGAAATGAAACCTATGCCCACTCTTTGCACTACTTTTGAACAGGAACGTTTCGCTAAACTCTTTTCTGTACCACTTCCGGTACAAAGATACGAGATTTTCAAGCTACGGGGCTGCCGTTTTGATGCCCCCTCGGAATTTCGAAACGAGACCTATGAAAATCGTTTAACAACATTTTTGTCGGAATGTATCGTTAACATTTTTGTATGTATCACTTCCAGTACAAAAGTATGACAGTTTTAACTAGGGGGCTGCCGTTTCCAGAACCCCCCATCTTGAAATTTCGAGATAAGACTATGTCAATCGTTTGTGGTACGTTTTTACCGGAATGTACCGTAAAAAAAATTACGTGCCTGAAGTTGGCCCCCGACCTCTCCCAAATCACACCAAACGTTGCACATCGTTAATGCATCGTTAGTGCACGTTAGTGCATTTAGAACTAACGTTAGTGCTATCAGCCTTTACGAGATATTGAAGATTTTGGTTTGGGACCTACTTCATATGAAGTTAGCCCCCCGCCCATCTTTATGCAGACAGATTTTCACTAAACTTAGCGCATCGTTAGTGCACTTAAACACACTAAGCACTACCGTAAGTGCTACCATATTTTGGGATTATTCAAGATTTTCGGTGGCGGGGCCAACTTCAGAAATATCAAATTCTATACAAATAGAGGTAGAAACATGGAGTTGACGGTAATCGTTAGTGCATTGTTAGTGCACTTAAACGCAATAAGCACTAACATTAGTGCTACCATATTTTGGGATTTATTCAAGATCTTTGGTGGGGGGCCAACATCAAAAATATCAAATTTTATACAAATAGAGGTAGAAACATGGAGTTAACGGCAATCGTTAGAGCGTGATTAGTGCACTTAAATGCACTAAGCACTAACGTTAGTGTTACCACATTTTGAAATTTATTCAAAATTTTTGGTGGGTGGCAACTTCAGAAATATCAAACATACAAAGTGTCAGTATTTTCAGGAATCAGTAACGAATGCACTAATTACTTTGTTAGTGCTTGAAGAGGGCGCAAATTCACGCTGACCACCAAAGATATTTTACTTGTAGCACCTACACTAATTAAGCACTAACGTTAGGGGTTGGTGCACGAAGAAGCACTAACGATGCACTAAGGATTGTATTGGAAATGATCATTAGTGCTTTTTAATTTGGCAGAAATTGGACACAGTGAAAAACTCCCCTTAAATTTCTTATGTGAGTTTCCTGACAAGTAAACCTTACGTTTGGGTGAATCGAGTTGCTGACTGAGACACATATGAGAAAGTAGTACTAAATGTGGTCAGTATTTCAGTGAAGTTGTACGTGCGAAGCTCCAGGGGTTTAGGAGATACAGCTACCAGAACATCACATGGAAGTACAGAATATTCTTCATACAGTTGGAAGTAAAAGCTCTGTAAGACCTCTTGTAACGACAAAAGGTGAATAACAAATATATGGGTACATATTAGGACTAGGGAGAAGTCTTATAGTAAGGGTATACCTGACGGCGGCCATCTTGAAATCCGCCATTTTTAATTAAGGTTAAGTTTTTAAAATAGGAATAGGGTCATGTGATACATGATTTAAGGCGAAAATTTAATCAGAAGAACAATGGTGACGTTAATTTTGATTTACGCGCAATTGGTAAAAAGTTACAGGGAAATTAAATATTGTTGCAGCATAGTATGTATTAGTCCTTTACCCCACCTTGTAATTTTTGTGTTAATGATAATAATTAAATAAAAAGCAGCTGGATAAATATTAGGTCTATGGTAAGAGTTGCCTTGATGTCGGCCATGTTCAAATCCGCCATTTTGAATCAGACAAGTTTTAAACGAAACGCATAACATTGACACCTTATTTAATAGCAAGTTTTGCCATAAATCCAACGGTATGATCATTTTTGCTTTATCATTAACCAGCATTTGTTATCGCATAAACAAGTTGCTAATTTAAGGAAAAATGACCAAAGTGGAATTGAGTCATAATTCAACTTGGGTCTTTCTTGCAGAAAAGTCTTTAATTAGTACAATCAATATGTAGTTCAGAAAAGAGTGCATGACTTGCACAAATGCTCTGCTCACAGTGAGCACACCTGACAAAGGCAATAGAGTTACACTTGACACATTTGTCGTTAACAATTCCGTCAAAGCAGTAGTCGTAAGGAGCGATCCATTTAATTTTGTGCTGGTTAATGATAAAGCAAAAATAGTTATACCGTTGGATTTATGGTAAAATTTGTTATTGATAAGGTGTCAATGTTATGCGTTTTGTTTAAAACTTTTGTCTGATTCAAAATGGCGGATTTGAACATGGCCGACATCGAGGCAACTCTTACCATAGACCTAATATTTATCAACCTGCTTTTTATTTAATTATTATCATTAACACAAAATTTACAAGGTGGGTTAAATGACTAATACATATTCTGCGACAATATTTAATTTCCCTGTAACTTTTTACCAATTGCGCGTAAATCAAAATTAATGTCAACATTGTTCTTCTAATTAAATTTTCGCCTTAAATCATGTATCACATGACCCTATTCCTATTTTAAAAACTTAACCTTAATTCAAAATGGCGGATTTCAAGATGGCCGCCGTCAGGTATACCCTTACTATATGACTTCCCTCTAGTCCTAATATGTACCCATATATTTGTTATTCACCTTTTGTCGTTACAAGAGGTCTTACAGAGCTTTTACCTCCAACTGTATGAAGACTATTCTGTACTTCCATGTGATGTTCTGGTAGCTGTATCTCCTAAACCACTGGAGCTTCGCACCTACAACTTCACTGAAATACTGACCACATTTAGTACTACTTTCTCATATGTGTCTCAGTCAGCAACTCGATTCACCCAAACGTAAGGTTTACTTGTGAGATGTAACTGGCCATGACTACACTAATAGTGAAGAACTAACGAAAACAGCTCTAATTCTTTCGTTATTGGTTGAAGTGGGGCGCCAAGTTCATGAAAGCTTCCAAAGGTTTTTTTTACTTGTAGGACCTACATTAATGAAGAACTAACGTTAGGTGTTAATGCACTAAGAAACACTAACGATTTCAGTAGAAGAGGTCATTAGTGCTTTTGATTTTGGCGGAAATTTGACGCAATGAAAAATTCCACATGAATCTCTTATGGGATTTTTGTGGCATATAATTGGCCATATCTACATCAATAGTTAGCATTAACGGAACTATGAGTGTTTTGCAGAAGCGCTAACGATACATTAACGAATGGACTTATTTTTCGTTACTGCTTGAAGTGGGAACCAAGTTCACGCTGGCCCGCAAAGGTTTCTTACTTGTAGCACCTACACGAATGAAGCACTAGGAAGCACTAATATTACAAGGAAAGAAAACTTTCGAATTTATCGTGAACTTAGCCCCCACTACAAGCACTAACGAAAAAGTTAGTTTTATACGTTAGTGCATTGTTAGTACTTCTAGAAGATACAAGTAGTTTCGTTAGTGTTTCACCATTAGTGTAGAAATGGCCAATTATAAGTCTCAAAACTCCCATAAGAAACACATGGGGAATTATTCATTGTATCAAATTCCCATCTCATTCAAAAGCACTAATTACCTCTGTTAGTGCAATTGTTAGTGCATCGTAATTGCTTCTTAGAGCACAAACACCTAACGTTAGTGCTTCATTAGTGTAGGTGTTACAAGTAAAAAAACCTATGGAGAAGTCAGCGTGAATTTTGCACCGACACTTTAAGCACTAACGGAAAAATAGTCCAATTCGTTAGTGCTTCTATAAAGCACTAACAATTTCGTTAGTGCTTCACTATTAGTGTAGTTATGGCCAATTACGTATCACGAGATTCACAAGAAATTTAGGCAAATTTTTCATTGAATCAAATTTCCGCCAAATTCAAAATCACTAATGATCTCTTCTAGAGCGATCGTTAGTGCATTGTTAGTGCTTCTTAGCGCATCTACACCTAAGGTTAGTGCTTCATTAGTAAATGTGCTACAATTAAAATACCTTTTGAGGCCAGAGTGAACTTAGCGCCCCCACTTCAAGCACTAAATAAAACTTAGTGCCATTCGTTAGTGCATTGGTAGTGCTTCTGGAAAACACTAACAATTTAGTTAGAACTTCAATATTAGTTTACTTATGGCCAATTATATGTAACGAAACACATAATAAATTTATGGGAAATTTTTCATTGCGTCAAATTTCCGTCAAATTCAAGAGTACTAATGATCTATTCTAGTGCAATCGTTAGTGCTTCTATAAAACACTAACAGTTTCGTTTGTCCATCAATATTAGTGTAGTTATGGACAATTACATGTCACTAAACTCCTATAAGACATTTATTGGGAATTTTTAATTGCATCAAATATCCGCCATATTCAAAAGCACTAATGATATCTTCTAGTGCAATTGTTAGTGGTTCTTAGTGCACCAACCCCTAACGTTAGTACTTCATTAGTGTAGGTGCTACAGGTACAAAATCTTTGGAGGGCACGGTGAACTTGCGTCAACTTCAAGCACTAACAAAAAATTAATGCCATTCATTAGTGTATCGTTAGTGCTTCTAGAAAGCACTAAATGTTTGTATGAAATTTGATATTTCTTAAGTTGGTCCCACCAGAAATCTTGAATAAATCCCAAAATATGGTAATGCTAACCTTAATGCTTAGTGCATTTAAGTGCACTAACGATGCAATAACGATTGTCTTTAACAGCATGTTTCTACCTCTATTTGTATAGAATTTGATATTTCTGAAGTTGGCCCCCATCTAAAATCTTGAATAAATCCCAAAATATTGTAGCACTAACGTCAGTGTTTAGTATTTTAAGTGCACTAACAATGCACTAACGATTGCCGTTAACTCTATGTTCCTACCTCTATTTGTATAGAATTTGAAATTACTGAAGTTGCCCATCCCACCGAAAATCTTGAATGAATTCCAAAATATGGTAGCACCAACGATAGTGCTTAGTACGTTTAAGTGCACTAACGATGCACTAACGTTTGCCATTAACCCCATGTTTCTATCCCTATTTGTATAGAATTTGATATTTCTGAAGTTGACCACCCCACCAAATTTTTTGAATAAATCTCAAAATATAGTAGCGCTAAAGTTAGTGCTTAGTGCGTTTAAGTGCACTAACGATGCAATAACGATTGCTGTTAACACTATGTTTCTACCTTTATTTGTATACAATTTGATATTTCTGAAGTTGCCCCCCCCAAAAAATCTTGAATACATCCCAAAATATGATAGCACTAACGTTAGTGCTTAGTGCTTATAAGTGCACTAACGATTCCCGTTAACTCAATGTTTCTATCTCTAATTGTATTGAATTTGATGTTTCTGAAGTTTGCCCCCCACATTAAAACTATTATAACTTCGTACCGAAACTGGTACAAACGAAAATTTTTGCGGTACATTCCGGCACAAACGAAGCACACACGAATGGCATAGGTTTTGTTTCGAAATTCCAAGGTTGGAGGCAGCCGTTTCTCCAGCCCCCCGCACTTTAAAACCCTTGTAACTTCGTACCGGAAGTGGTACAAACGAAAATTTTTGCGGTGCATTTTGGCCCAAACGTAGCACAAACGATTGGCATAGGTTTTGTTTCGAAATTCCAAGGATGGAGGCAGCCGTTTCTCCAGCCCCCCCCCCACTTTGAAACCCTTATAACTTCGTACCGGAAGTGGTACAAACGAAAACTTTTGCGGCGCATTCCGGCACAAACGTAGCACAAACGATTGGCATAGTTTTTGTTTCGAAATTCCAAGTTTGGAGGCTGCCGTTTATCCAGCCTCCCCACTTTAAAACCTTATAATTTCATAGCGGGAGTGGTACAAACGTAAATTTTCGCGGTACATTCCGGCACAAACGTAGCACAAACGATTGCCATAGGTTTTGTTTTGAATTTCTTGGTGGGGGGGCTGCCGTTTCTCCAGCCCCCCCACTTTAAAACCCTTATAACTTCATACCGGAAGTGGTACAAACGAAAATGTTTACGGTACATTCTGGTACAAACGTAGCACAAACAATTGGCATAGCTTTTGTTTCGAAATTCCAAGGTTGGAGGCTTCCGTCTCTCCAGCCCTCCCACTTTGAAACCCTTATAACTTCGTACCGGAAGTGGTACAAACGAATATTTAGCGGTACATTCCGGCACAAACGTTGCACAAACGACTACCATAGGTTTTGTTTCGAAATTCCAAGGATGGAGGCAGCCGTTTCTCCAGCCCCCCCCCACTTTGAAACCCTTATAACTTCGTACCGGAAGTGGTACAAACGAAAACTTTTGCGGCGCATTCCGGCACAAACGTAGCACAAACGATTGGCATAGTTTTTGTTTCGAAATTCCAAGTTTGGAGGCTGCCGTTTATCCAGCCTCCCCAATTTAAAACCTTATAATTTCATAGCGGGAGTGGTACAAACGTAAATTTTCGCGGTACATTCCGGCACAAACGTAGCACAAACGATTGCCATAGGTTTTGTTTTGAATTTCTTGGTGGGGGGGCTGCCGTTTCTCCAGCCCCCCCACTTTAAAACCCTTATAACTTCATACCGGAAGTGGTACAAACGAAAATGTTTACGGTACATTCTGGTACAAACGTAGCACAAACAATTGGCATAGCTTTTGTTTCGAAATTCCAAGGTTGGAGGCTTCCGTCTCTCCAGCCCTCCCACTTTGAAACCCTTATAACTTCGTACCGGAAGTGGTACAAACGAATATTTAGCGGTACATTCCGGCACAAACGTTGCACAAACGACTACCATAGGTTTTGTTTCGAAATTCCAAGTTTGAAGGCTGCCCTTTCTCCAGCCCCCCCACATTAAAACCCTTATAACTTCGTACCGGAAGTGGTACAAACGAAAATTTTTGCGGTACATTCCGGCACAATCGTAGCACAAACGATGGGCATAGGTTTTGTTTTGAAATTTCTAGGTGGGGGGGCTACCGTTTCCCCAGCCCCCACTTTAAAACCCTTATAACTTCGTACAGGAAGTGGTACAAACGAAACTTTTTGCGGTACATTCCGGTACAAACGTAGCCCAAACGATTGGCATAGGTTCCGTTTCGAAATTCCAAGGTGGGGGGCTGCCGTTTCTCCAGCCCCCCACTTTAAAACTATTATAACTTCGTACCGGAAGTGGTACAAACGAAAATTTTTGCGGTACAACAGGCACAAACGTTGCACAAACGATTGGCATAGGTTTTGCTTTGAAATTCCTAGGTGGGGGGCTGCCGTTTCCCCAGCCCCCCACTTCAAAACCCTTATAACTTCGTACCGAAAGTGGTACAAACGAAAATTTTTGCGGTACGTTCCCTCACAAACGTAGCACAAACGATTGCAATAGGTTTTGTTTCGAAATTCCAAGTTTGGAGGCTGCCGTTTCTCCAGCCCCCCACTTTAAAACCCTTATAACTTCGTACCGGAAGTGGAACAAACGAAATATTTAACGGTACATTCCAGCACAAACCTAGCACAAACGACTGCCATAGGTTTTGTTTCGAAATTTCAAGTTTGAAGGCTGCCCTTTCTCCAGTCCCTTCCACTTTAAAACTATTATAACATCGTACCGGAAGTGGTACAAACGAAATATTTAGCGGTACATTCCAGCTCAAACGTAGCACAAACGACTGCCATAGGTTTTGTTTCGAAATTCCAAGTTTGAAGGCTGCCCTTTCTCCAGCCCCCCCCCCCACATTAAAACCCTTATAACTTCGTACCGAAAGTAGTACAAACGAAAATTTTTGCGGTACGTTCCGGCACAAACGTAGCACAAATGATTGCCATATTTTTTTTGAAATTTTTAGGTGGGGGCTGCTGTTTCCCCAGCCGCCACTTTTAAACCCTTATAACTTCGTACCGGAAGTGGTACAAACGAAAATTTTTGCGGTACATTCAGCAAAAAATCTAGCACAAACGATTGACATAAATTTTGCTTTGAAATTCCTAGCTGGGAGGCTGCCGTTTCCCCAGCCCGCCACTTCAAAACCCTTACAATTTCGTACCGGAAGTGGCACAACCGAAAATTTTCGCGGTACATTCCGGCACAAACGTAGCACAAACGATTAGCATAGTTTTTGTTTCGAAATTCCTCGGTTGGCGGCTGCCGTTTCCCCAGACCCCCACTTCAAAACCCTTATAACTTCATACCGGAAGTGGTACAAACAAAAATATTTGCGGTACATTCCGGCACAAACGTAGCACAAACGATTGCCATAGGTTTTGTTTCGAAATACCAAGTTTGGAGGCTGCCGATTCTCCATCCCCCCACTTTAAAACCCTTATAACTTCATACCGGAAGTGGTACAAACGAAAATGTTTAGGGTACATTCCGGCACAAACGTAGCACAAAGAATTGGCATAGGTTTTGTTTCGAAATTCCAAGTTTGGAGGCAGCCGTTTCTCCATCCCCCTACTTTAAAGCCCTTATAACTTCGTACCGAAAGTGGTACAAACGAAAATTTTTGCGGTACGTTCGGCACAAACGTAGCACGAACGATTGCCATAGGTTTTGTTTTGAAATTTTTAGGTGGGGGGCTGCCGTTTCCCCAGCCCCCACTTTTAAACCCTTATAACTTCGTACCGGAAGTGGTACAAACGAAAATTTTTGCGGTACATTCAGAAAAAAACCTAGCACAAACGATTGACATAAATTTTGCTTTAAAATTCCTAGGTGGGGGGGCTGCCTTTCCCCCAGCCCGACACTTCAAAGCCCTTACAAATTCGTACCGGAAGTGGTACACCAAAAATTTTGCAGTACATTACGGCACAAACGTAGCACAAACGATTAGCATAGTTTTTGGATTCGAAATTCCTAGGTTGAAGGCTGCAGTTTCCCCAGCCCCCACTTCAAAGCCTTTATAACTTCGTACCGGAAGTGGTACAAACAAAAATTTTTGCGGTACATTCCGGCAGAAACGTAGCACAATCGATTGTCATAGGCTTTGTTTTGAAATTTAAAGTTTGGATTTTGCCGCTTCTCCAGCCCCCCACTTTAAACCCTTATAATTTCGTACCGGAAGCGGTAGAAATGAAAATTTTTGCGGTACATTCCGGCACAAACGTTGCACAAACGATTGCCATAGTATTTGTTTCGAAATTCCAAATTTGGAGGCTGCCGTTTCTCCAGCCCCCCACCCACTTTAAAACCCTTATAACTTCGTACCGGAAGTGGTACAAACGAAAATTTTTGCGGTTCATTCCGGCACAAACGTAGCACAAACGATTGCCATATGTTTTGTTTCGAAATTCCAAGTTTGAAGGCTGCCCTTTCTCCAGCCCCCCACATTAAAATCCTTATAACTTCGTACCGGAAGTGGTACAAACGAAAATTTTTGCGGTACATTCCGGCACAATCGTAGCACAAACGATGGGCATAGGTTTTGTTTTGAAATTTCTAGGTGGGGGGGGCTACCGTTTCCCCAGCCCCCACTTTAAAACCCTTATAACTTCGTACAGGAAGTGGTACAAACGAAACTTTTTGCGGTACATTCCGGTACAAACGTAGCCCAAACGATTGGCATAGGTTCCGTTTCGAAATTCCAAGGTGGGGGGCTGCCGTTTCTCCAGCCCCCCACTTTAAAACTATTATAACTTCGTACCGGAAGTGGTACAAACGAAAATTTTTGCGGTACAACAGGCACAAACGTTGCACAAACGATTGGCATAGGTTTTGCTTTGAAATTCGGGGGGCTGCCGTTTCCCCAGCCCCCCACTTCAAAACCCTTATAACTTCGTACCGAAAGTGGTACAAACGAAAATTTTTGCGGTACGTTCCCTCACAAACGTAGCACAAACGATTGCAATAGGTTTTGTTTCGAAATTCCAAGTTTGGAGGCTGCCGTTTCTCCAGCCCCCCACTTTAAAACCCTTATAACTTCGTACCGGAAGTGGAACAAACGAAATATTTAGCGGTACATTCCAGCACAAACCTAGCACAAACGACTGCCATAGGTTTTGTTTCGAAATTTCAAGTTTGAAGGCTGCCCTTTCTCCAGTCCCTTCCACTTTAAAACTATTATAACATCGTACCGGAAGTGGTACAAACGAAATATTTAGCGGTACATTCCAGCTCAAACGTAGCACAAACGACTGCCATAGGTTTTGTTTCGAAATTCCAAGTTTGAAGTCTGCCCTTTCTCCAGCCCCCCCCCACATTAAAACCCTTATAACTTCGTACCGAAAGTAGTACAAACGAAAATTTTTGCGGTACGTTCCGGCACAAACGTAGCACAAATGATTGCCATATTTTTTTTTGAAATTTTTAGGTGGGGGCTGCTGTTTCCCCAGCCGCCACTTTTAAACCCTTATAACTTCGTACCGGAAGTGGTACAAACGAAAATTTTTGCGGTACATTCAGCAAAAAATCTAGCACAAACGATTGACATAAATTTTGCTTTGAAATTCCTAGCTGGGGGGCTGCCGTTTCCCCAGCCCGCCACTTCAAAACCCTTACAATTTCGTACCGGAAGTGGTACAACCGAAAATTTTCGCGGTACATTCCGGCACAAACGTAGCACAAACGATTAGCATAGTTTTTGTTTCGAAATTCCTCGGTTGGAGGCTGCCGTTTCCCCAGACCCCCACTTCAAAACCCTTATAACTTCATACCGGAAGTGGTACAAACAAAAATATTTGCGGTACATTCCGGCACAAACGTAGCACAAACGATTGCCATAGGTTTTGTTTCGAAATACCAAGTTTGGAGGCTGCCGATTCTCCATCCCCCCACTTTAAAACCCTTATAACTTCATACCGGAAGTGGTACAAACGAAAATGTTTAGGGTACATTCCGGCACAAAAGTAGCACAAAGAATTGGCATAGGTTTTGTTTCGAAATTCCAAGTTTGGAGGCAGCCGTTTCTCCATCCCCCTACTTTAAAACCCTTATAACTTCGTACCGAAAGTGGTACAAACGAAAATTTTTGCGGTACGTTCGGCACAAACGTAGCACGAACGATTGCCATAGGTTTTGTTTTGAAATTTTTAGGTGGGGGGCTGCCGTTTCCCCAGCCCCCACTTTTAAACCCTTATAACTTCGTACCGGAATTGGTACAAACGAAAATTTTTGCGGTACATTCAGAAAAAAACCTAGCACAAACGATTGACATAAATTTTGCTTTAAAATTCCTAGGTGGGGGGGCTGCCTTTCCCCCAGCCCGACACTTCAAAGCCCTTACAAATTCGTACCGGAAGTGGTACACCAAAATTTTTGAAGTACATTCCGGCACAAACGTAGCACAAACGATTAGCATAGTTTTTGGATTCGAAATTCCTAGGTTGAAGGCTGCAGTTTCCCCAGCCCCCACTTCAAAGCCTTTATAACTTCGTACCGGAAGTGGTACAAACAAAAATTTTTGCGGTACATTCCGGCAGAAACGTAGCACAATCGATTGTCATAGGCTTTGTTTTGAAATTTAAAGTTTGGATTTTGCCGCTTCTCCAGCCCCCCACTTTAAAACCCTTATAATTTCGTACCGGAAGTGGTAGAAATGAAAATTTTTGCGGTACATTCCGGCACAAACGTTGCACAAACGATTGCCATAGTTTTTGTTTCGAAATTCCAAATTTGGAGGCTGCCGTTTCTCCAGCCCCCCACCCACTTTAAAACCCTTATAACTTCGTACCGGAAGTGGTACAAACGAAAATTTTTGCGGTTCATTCCGGCACAAACGTAGCACAAACGATTGCCATATGTTTTGTTTCGAAATTCCAAGTTTGGATGCTGCCGTTTCTCCACCCCCCCTTTAAAACCCTTAAAACTTCGTACCGGAAGTGGTACAAACGAAAATTTTTGCGGTACATTCCTGCACAAACGTAGCACAAACCATTGGCATAGGTTTTGTTTTGAAATTCCTAGGTGGGGGGCTGCCGTTTCCCCAGCCCTTCACTTTAAAACCCTTATAACTTCGTACCGGAAGTGGTACAAACGAAAATTTTTGCGATACATTCCGGCACAAACGTAGCACAAACGATTGCCATAGGTTTCGTTTCGAAATTCCAAGGTGGGGGTGGCTGCCGTTTCCCCAGCCCCCTCACTTAAAAACTATTATAACTTCGTACCGGAAGTGGTACAAACGAAAATTTTTGCGGTACATTCCGGCACAAACGTAGCACAAACGATTGGCATAGGTTTTGTTTCGAAACTCCAAGGTGGGGGGACTGGCGAAATGCACCTCCCCATAGGTAGCTTAAAATGCTGCCATTCTAATCAATCAATATACTGCTGCTACTGCAATCAATTTAAACATAAACCCTCTTCTTATTCGGAACTTTGAAGGCGAATTTCATAAAACAAAAGGGAAGGGATCTGTTAATTCGTTCCCAGTTCAAGGCTGGATTTGTTTTTGTTCTAATAAAAGCTTTTCAAGTTACCATTTTCATATACGAGATTCAAATTGTTTGATATATATTTATTATTGTTGTTTCTACATATTTTTTACATTAAATTGTTAACTACCTTAGAATTTTGGGGATTCACAATTTCAGAAAGTAGATTAGATCCTTACCCCACTAATTTGATATTCATTAAAAAAAAAAGTATTTATGGAATTAAGGTTAAAGAAAATTAAAGTAGTATTATATGGAAAGTATCGATTGCTCCACTACACGTAGTGCAAAAGTAAACTTCTATTTCGCTGGATTTGTCCAGTGGTTCCTCCTTAAAAAAAAAAAAAAAAAAAAGTTTTGAAGGTAGGAGCTAGGGCTGGTCTACCGAGGTAGAGGTTTGCATGTTGCACTGAATTATGTATGTAGTGGTTATTCGCAACATGACTTAATATTAAAACTAAAATTAAATCTTAAATATAAGGAACGGTTCACAAAATATTCGGACCTCGAGTTATATGCAATCAAACATTTGACTTTGGCTTGACCTCAAGTTGACCACGTTGAACATCGTTATGTCACCTAAGACATCAAAAACAGTTCCCATCAGCATCGAAGACCTTCTGTCAACGTTCTGGAAGGCCATGAATTAAATCGCGAAGAAAGTATTGAACTGAAGTTTCCAAGGAATGGAACAGGTGCACTGTCCGGGGAGTAAGGCAGATGCTATTTTGTTTCCAGGTGTGACTTAGCGTTGACCCATAACAGGAGAACTGGTTTTAGAGTTTTTCTTATTACTGCTTTAACCAGCTGGTAGCAGTTCCCAATGCACAATGCTGCGAACAGTGAACAAAACACGGGGGAAGACTTTATTCTATTGTAAGAAATACAGGGTGGTAGGAAAAACAAGGAGGGACAAAAGAGGCTGTTATTTTCGTAACCAAAGTAACATATTCTTAGCAGCATTAAAATTCTCGAAAAGTACTCATAATAGTTGACTCTCTGACACCTCATTTTAATTTTTGAGTTTAACATCTCATACTTATGCCTTTTAGACTAAAGGAGACATAATAATGGAATAATTAGTGGAATGAGAAAGCGGTAGAAAACTGGAGAACACAATGTTGCCCCGTTGGTAAAGAGTCGAACGAAGGATATCACATAGGTAAGCGATCTATAACTGAGCTAATGTGCCACCCAATTTGCACTCAGTGATCTATTGAAAGGAACATTGTACCCACCCTGCAGTAGTCCCAAAATACGACAGTCGTAAACTGCAGAATGAGGGTATGCCTAGCGCAGCACTCCAAAAACTACGCATAAGAGTCATATCATCTTATTGATCTCTACGAAATTGATTAAATCGAAATTGAGAGTCCTCTGTCTTTACGTGCATTATACAAAATAAAGCTACAACACAGCACAAATTGCAGTTCTCTTGTTGTAGCAGAAGTAGTGCCAGAAAATCCGCCTCTAGCTGGAAAGAGTTTGCTGCCAAAGCTATGTAATCTCTATTATGTTAAATATGAATTGCAAAAATATGAAATACCGTATAAAAATCTCTATATGTAAGGGGTTAAAAGGTTGTAATTTTTGCTGTTACGTAGAGGTTCAAAAGTGTACAAAAAAAGTCATTTTCTTTTATTAGCTCTGCAATCTTACATAGGGTTAAAATGTGCGCTAGTAGCTTTTAGCAACAGTCTTTTATAATTTTTGTTATGTTAAATATGTTCACAGTCTGCGCATGTGTGATTGGAACCGGAACTGCTACTGAAACCGAAATTAGAGCTGTACATACGTCTCCAAGTACTAGGTAAGCCATGTGTGTGTATATAAAAGATATATATATATATATATATATATATATATATATATATATATATATATATATATATATATATTAGGGTGGTCCTTATTTCTATGGGGAAAATAAATTTAGGAATTTCCTTGGACTCACCCCCTAAAGTGGTTCCATATGGGACAAAATTAAGCCAGGAGAAAAATTAGATCCATTGAATAATTTTAAATGGTGATCCAAACAACCTAAAATTTTGAATGCGTTAACAATACAAAGTATAAGGGGAAAAGCTGGAATAAACTCTTGTAATTTACAAACGGCTTAAGGGAATGGAAATATATCTTGGATAATGCAACTAGAGGAAATGAACAACCTAATTTTGTATAGCATTATTATGGCGGCCATCTTGAAGTCTGCCATCTTGAATTCAGGTCACAATTTTCAAATAGGAAGAGGGTCACGTTACATATCGTTTTGAGGTATCGTTTTCCCACAAGCACAAATCTTGTAATATTTTCAAGCTACCAATAATCTTGTAACAGTTATTACGTGTGAAAACGAAATGCTTCGATGTAATGTTATTTTATTGTAGTTATGGACCACAGATTTGTAAGAATTTTGGAAGTATTTTACATAAACTGGAAACAAACTGCTAGAGAAAGTTTAAATCTTTGTTTCCCCATGAACTACCAATAAGTTTTTCCATCAATCTTACACAGTTCACTTTTGTCACATCTAGGAAAAGATTATCGATGAGAATTCACTATGTGCAAAAGAAACTGTTTTTGATACTCATATTATGTAAATACGATTTTGTAATCTTTTGTTAGTTTCACTCCCCTTTCTGCTGCATCGTTTATTACGGAGATGAATTTAACTATTGTCTTTCCTTGAAGATAGTCATTGTTATCTGACCATGAAATCGGTTCACACTCAAGAAACCCTTTGGGTATTTTAAATCTCACGAGAAAAAATTGTTTGTTGTATCAAAATCACTGATTTCTCTTTTCGCAAGAATTTTTATGGTATTATCCTTGCGTCAAGCCTCTTTACTGCTTCACGGTTTCTCCTTACAGTTTTAATTCTTTCAACCAATTTTTATTTTTCCACTACGTTAACTTCATCATCAAAAAACTCCAATGCTACGCATTCCTCCTTCAAGTTCCAGAGATACCGAGAAAATTTAGAAAGAGCCACTTCAGATAATTCATTATATATTTGCCTATAACTGTACAAAGCTTTCAAAAATTGCAGGTCTTGTAATGATGAATGGGATACTTGATCACATTTAAATCAAGCTTGGACATATAGTCGTATCAGAAAAATTCATGCTCTCCGAAGACCCGTTTCTATTTGCTTCGTTAAACGAAAATGTTGGCGAAAGAGAAATATTTTTAAACAGTATATTGCTTTTCCCATCTACCTTGCATGGTGAATTGCTCCAGGCAAACGAAAGAAAAAAACTTTGAGGAGGTATGCCATCCAAGAATGTCAGTTCTAAAAATCTACTGTAATCTTCTCTGCGGTGTCCTGCTTCTACAAGTTTGATAGCAAAATTCAATACTTCACTCCTTACATCTGAAATGTTGTTCCTTACGTCATTATCATAATCAATTCTGGAATAAAGTTAGTACAATCTATTTTAGACCAATCGTTCCGAAAATGCTTAAATAGGGGAACGTCAGGGCCAGATGCAAACGAAACACAACACTTGTCAAATACACATTTTAAAAGCAATTCATAAATGTAGTGTCTACAAGGAAGGTATAGTATATCATTTTGGAGCAACTGCTCTGGCAGAGTGAAAGCACCGTTCACATGACACATATTGCAGGGAATACTGTGACAACAAACTTCCTGCACGAACTTTACCAAGTTCCATTCTTCAAGCTAATGAACTGTAGTAGAAATAATATGTTCGTTCTTCTCTTCATGATGACAAACTGAGAACACCAATTAGCCTCTCATGAGCATCTCCTGTAATAAATATTGATAACCCGTCGATAGTCTCTCTACTAGTCAAATTCGGCAGTAGTTTTCCGTCTCATTGCACAACTAACGCACTTGATGCACTCCAATTTTTTTTTTTTTTTTTGTATTATGCAACTTACGGGTTTTCTCTCAGCATCGATGCATATTTATTACTAGTTCCTTTACATTATGGCCTAATGTTTCTGCCGTCACTGCCAGAATATGTATTCTCGTTCTATCAGTGGACTTGTATCGATCAAGAGCAGGAACCTGTCTTGGAGTTTTAAATTTATTTTTTTCCCCTTTTACATCTCTTGCAGGTCTGGGCGCACACAGACACATATTTACATTTTATCTTACATACTCAACTGGGTTTTTTTCTTCATTTCTTGAAATGCTTACCTCCGTGTATTTTGGTGTAAAATTCATACAAATCATTTTCAGAAGTGCGTTTTTCTTTTGCGTTCCTCTAAACATTAGATGTGTTTTTTCTTCTAGTTCCATTATCCAGGGTATTTTTGCGTTCCTCTAAGCCGTTTCTAAATTACAAGATTTTATTCCAGTTTTTTCCCATATATTATGTACTGTAATCGGATTCAAAATTTTAGGTCGCTTGGGGCACCATTTAATATTATTCAATGAAGTTAATTTTTCTCCTTCCTTAATTTAGTCCCATATGGAACCATTTTAGGGGGTGAGTCCAAAGAAATTAGGAAATCAAAAATTAAGGACCACCCTAATATATATATATATATATATATATATATATATATATATATATATATATATATATATATATATATATATATATATATATAAAGTTATAAGTCTTACGATTATGCCGAATAAGCTAAATAAACGGTTTATCCACCACATGCAAGCTGAGAGCGATCCACCGAACCACCGCATCTGTTATTTTTTAAATCTCTGCGCTACTATGGTGCCACAATCTTTTTAACACAAAAAACTAGAAATACGCGTTGACGTATGTTTTTTAGGGAATGAGAAAGGTCATAGTCTTTCATAAGGGTCTAATAAACACTGCCGACAATGTCATACTCGTTCTTCTATGTTCGTAGGCTGCTCTTGTGTGTAATTGGAACCGGAACAGGGACAGGAATCGGAATCGGGTATGTACTTTTGTTGTGCATACGTGCAATTTCTACTACATTGGAATCGAAATTGGAACTGTAATTTTATTGGGTGTTTGCTTCCAAGTGCTCCGTGAACCATATGTTTGTGTGTGTGTGTGTTTGCTTTATCCTTTGCTTCACCATTTTCATCGTAAAAAGATTAAACGAGTAAAACGGAAAGACTTTGTTTGTTTTTAGGGATTAAAAAAAAAATGCCGCCGCTTCTTCATTTCTTCATGTGGTCATATCCTTTCTAGACTTGGAGTTGGAATATGTGTTGCGCAGTCTGTTGTGGCTGTGCCGTAGCCTTTCTTGTGTAATCTTGAAAAGTTTGCTATGTTTGTGGTCGACAGTAGCTTCTTCTATGTTGTGTATTCTGAACCGGAAGAGGTACTCGAACTTGAGTTGGAACATTAGTCTGAACCGGAACATTTTCGCATGCGCCACCAAGTGCTTCGTAAAACAAGAGTGTATGTATGTATGTATGTATGTATGAGTGTGTGTGTGAGAGAGAGAGAGAGAGACAGAGTGAGAGGGAAAGAGAGAGAGATGGAATATTTTGCTGGCTATGCTAAAGGAAACCGCACGCAAGCGAGAAGCGAACTACTGTTCTACTATGTTCACACCAAAATCGAGTAATACGAATAGACATTGCATGTGTTTTACGGAATGGAAACAGTGGTCGTAAAAGACTATAGAAACACCAGAATTTCTAAATTGCGTGTAATTTCTACTAAAATGGAAATTTAATTTTACTGCTCATGCGAAATCAAGTTTGTGTGCTATGTTATTTAGGGAATGAAAAATAGGTAATAGTCTTTTATAATGGTTGAAAAAGTTGGTCGTAAAAGGTTACTCATTGCATAGTCTGCTCCGAAACCAGAACACGGACTTGAGTCGGAACAGGAATAGGAAGGAACAGGAACCGGAACACTTTGTGCATGTGCTACCAAGTGCTCCGTTAACCAAGTGTCTGTTGCGTGTGTGTGTGTGAGAGAGAGAGAAAGCTGGAATGTTGTGCCAGCAAGGCTAAAGGAGACCGCAATTAAGCGAGGAGCGAACCACTGCTCTACTATGTTCACACCAAAATCGAGTAATACGGATAGATATTGTATGTGTTTTAGGGAAGGAAAACGGTGGTCATAAAATACTATAGAAACACCAGTCTTTCTAAATTGCTTGTAATTTCTGCTATGATCAATAGGAAATGGAGTATGTGTTCATACTCCTATGTTGTAGCCTTTGTAGTATGTAGTCATAGTCTTCTGTGTTGTAGTCTGCTGCTGCTGCTGCTGTGTTCAATCGGAACTGGAAGTGGGAGTTGGAACTGTAATTTATCTGCAAATACGCAACCACATGTCTGTTTACTGTGTTATTTAGAGAATAAAAAATACGTCATAGTCTTTTATAATGGTTGAAAAAAGTGGTCGGAACAGGCTAATAGTTACGTAGTCTGCTCCACGAACCGGAACAGGTACTGCAACTTGAGTCGGAACAGAATTCAGAACAGGAACCGAAACAGTTTGCACATGCGCAGGAGTTTAAAAAGTGTCACCACCAGACTTTTATATATATAAAAATAGATTAGCACCACTGTATGTATCTCCAACATACTGTAATAATAATACACTGTACTGTCCCCTCTACGGTCCTTCGTCTTCGCTAGGGAGTCATGTCCTATGGTCAAACTGCGGGTAGCATGAATATGTACATTTTTCTTCGTTTTTTTCTTTTTTTTTAAAAAAAAAAGCTGCAAACAAATGAAATAAATTCTTCATAGGGCCTTGTTTCTATTACTGGTACTTCACTATAGTTGGAGTTTAACTGCAGATTGGTCAGTGCTTTTTAAGTCACTCGCATGTATCCTTTTGGCCAAAGATACGATTAGAAATGCATTGTGGAGATATTTATTATATATATATATATATATATATATATATATATATATATATATATATATATATATATGTAGGGTGTATCAGACCACCCGTCCCAGGCATTTTTCTCGGCTCGTAGTGCACATAGATACTTCAAACAAAAAATTAAATGACCAAATCGTATGTACAGAGTCAAATGGTGATAGTTTCATAAGCAGTGGCGTAGTGGAAATATTTCCACTGGATGTAAACTTCAAAATGTCAAATAGAAAGTTGTATCAATTTCAATTTATTTGGAAGTATTATTGAAAAAGAAACAACTTTTATAGGGAACAATGTTCACTAAAGTCTACAGTCTTGCATCTACGGGTGTTATTTGTTGTTACTATCAAGACCAACCGTCCCAGGCATTTTTCTCGGCTCGTAGTGCACGTAAACACATCAAACAAAAATATGGTAAACTGTTTCCCGATCGTGCTCGGCAGTCGAGAAAAGTATTTCGGCGCTTGACACTTCATGTGTAGAGGACTGGGCATGTTCAACCTCATTACAACAAACGTCAACAGATCAAACTCATTGTTCAAGACAATCGGTCTCCCGACATCCTTGCTGCAATCCATATGGATCCCCAAATATCAACAAGACAAATAGCCACGGATGCTGATAATTATCCACATTACTGTTTGGAGGATTCTCCATAATAACTCGTTCCATCCTTACCATGTTCACCTGCATCAGGAACTCCAACAACAAGATTTCCATAACCGTCTGGACTTTTGTCAGTGGATGAACGCCAGGAACCCATGTTTTCACCACAACATTCTGGCGACGTATTAGGCAACCTTCAAGAGTAAGGGAGATGTCAACATACACAATGCTTACTACTGGTCCAGCGTGAATCCTCACTGGGTACGTGAAGTTGATAACCAACATATCTGGATACTTAATGTCTGGTATGGTGTAGTGGGAGGAAAAATAATCGGTCCCTATTTCTTCCAAGGTACTTTGACAGGGGTAGAGTACGCTAATTTTTTGTCACATGTTCTTTGTGAGTCCTTAGAAGATGTCCCACTAGCAACTCGTGAAATGATGTGGCTACAACAAGACGGTTGCCCTGCTCATTTTTCAAGAGTTGCCAGGCAAAGTTGAACGTTTATTTACAAACATTTCGATCGGAAGAGGAGCCCCGGTTTCCTGGCCAGCTCGTTCTCCCGACATGACTCCGCTTGATTTTTTATTTTTTATTTTGGGGACGTGTTAAGGAGCTGTTTACAAAGAGCGTCCTACTACAAGAAAGGACATGATGGAGAGGATCCGTAATGTCTGCCGTGAACAAAGTCCAAATAAAGTGTTAAGAGCAGTCAACAATGTCCCGGTACGCATTCGCATGTGCATCGCAAGTGCTGGATGATCCTTTGAACATTTATTGTGAGTTTATTTTGTCCAAGTATGATATTTTGGGAAGAATGTACAGAACTTGCAGTTCATGTTATTTATTGTATTTATTATCTTCACTTTATTTGTACTATTCTTGAACAATTATTTGTGCAATTATTTTGAAAAGTATTTTTTTTAACGTTCTCATAAGTTAGGTAACCCGTTAAGAAGCCCGGAAGAGTTTCAATAATTTCATAACTTTTAAATTTTAATTTTTGTTTTATGTTTTATTGCTGATACTTTAGATCAAATTTGTTTCATATGTAGTTTAAACCCTTTTAAATTCTTGCCTTTTTCGGCGTTTTTCTTGAGTCTCAGATAAGCAGCGACAGTGTCATTCCTATTTATCCTAGGATCATGGTTTATACATCGTTTTTCTCAGAATGGAACAGCCGTTCAAACGGTACCACTTACATGTACCTATAATATGCCAGAAGGGAATTATTTGAGGGAAAAGCGGGATTTTTTACCAAAAAAAACTTCTTCAAAGTTTGGGACCCCCTGAGGCCCTACCGGGTCTGTGCAGAAACCTCCAAAAATTTGGAAAAATACTACGTAGTGTACTAATTACTTGTGACAAATTCGAAATTCCTGTATTTAATAGTAAGGGCGGGAAAATTTTTTACCCATTTTGAGAGAGCATCAAAAAACGCCCAAAATTTCCCTAACATGCACCCTACAAATTAAAAAAAATTTCTGACACGCCCCTAATGATCGTAAAATTATGGTTAATACGTCGTTTTCTTCAGAATGGAGTAGCCGTTCAGTCGGTATCACCAGCATGTCCCTCGGACATCCCTAAGGAGAGAAAAATTGAGGAAAATAGGGATTTTTGCTGAAAGAAACCGTTTTTCCCCGGTTTGGAGGCCTCTGGTGCAACCCTGGGTAAACATAGAGATCCGGAAATCACTTTCAAAATACTACGTAGTATACTAATTGCTTGTGCCAAATACCAATCTCCTATCTTCAACACTAAGGACGGGAAAAATATTTTCCTCTTCTGGGAATATTCCCAGAATGTCCCAGAATACCCTATATAAATTTCAAACATTTCTTGACACGTCCCTAATTATCGTAGGATCACGATTCATACACCATTCTCTTCAGAATAGAGCAAGCTTAAATATTGTATTAACTTCATGTCCCTCGGAGGTCCTCAAGGAGAGACAATTGAGTAAATATGGATTTTTGCCGAAAAATACCATTTTTTCCGTTTTCGGCCCTCTGGTGCGTCCCTGGGTAAGCATAGAGATCTGGAAATCACTTTCGAAAATACTACGTAGTGTACTAATTGCTTGTGCCAAACACCAATTTCCTATTTTCAATAGAGCTCCTCCGTGGCTAAGCGGTTAGCGTACGCGCCTTTGGCGTGGGAGACCCGGGTTCGATTCCCGGCGGGAGCTCATGTGGTTCGGATTCCACGTTAATCAGTAGGTCCACGTCTCATATAGCCTCGCTGCTGAACGGGACGTAAAACTCAAAATAAATCAATCAATCAATCAATCCTATTTTCAATACTAAGGACGGGGCGGGAAAATATTTTCCTCTTCTGCGAATATTTCCGAAATTTCCCAAGGATACTATACAAACTTTAAATAATTCCTGACGCGTCCCTAATTATCGTAGGATGATTATACATACGTCGTTCTCTTTAGAATAGAGTAGACTTATAGATGGTATCACTCGCATGGCCCTAGGACGTTCCTAAGGAGGTTACAAGTGAGGAAAATAGGGATTTTTGCAGAAAAAATCCCTTTTCCACGTTTTGAGGCCCTCTGGCGCAGCCCAGGGTTAACATAAAGATTTGGAAATCACTCTAAAAATATTACTTATGGTACTAATTACTTGTGCCCATGGGCGGCGATTAGGGGGGGCAAGAGGGGGCAGTTGCCCCCCCACTTTTTTGAAGTGACCACTTAACTCTTTTAAATTATCTATTTTTTGGTGATAATCTAGAATTTTCATTATTCGATTTAAAAAAGTACCAAAAAAGTTTTTTACTTGCTTTTTTTTTAAAGCCTGGAGGCATTGTAGAACATGTTACATATGCTTTCAGACCTTTCTGCGTCGAGACGTAGTGTAATGACGTCATAACTAAAAAATATTTTTATGACTTTTTTATTACTTTTTGCAGGGTTTACTTTTGCACTTAAAATATTGAAATTTTGCACACACATTCAGTGCACCCCTTAATATTTTCCAGATCATTTTCAGATTTCTGCGATAAAACAGTGGGGTCCAGAGGGGCAAAAAAGTACAAAGAAGGAATATTTTTTAAACAAATAATCCATTTTTTCATGATTTTCCCACCTCAGGTATATAATGGAGACATGTGAGTGGTACCGTTTGAAAGTATGTTCTATTCTGAAGGGAATGATGTACGAACAATGATCATAGTATAAATACGAATGTATCAGGAAAATTTTATATTACATACGGGTCATCTGGAGCATTGTTGGAATGTTCTTAGCTCATTGGTAAACATTTTCCCGCACTTAGTTTTCAAGATAGAAGCTTGAATTTTTTTTATATACATTTAGTACACCAATTCGCATTATTCAGTTGATTTTGAGATCTGTGCGTTAACAAAGGGGGTCCTGGGGGAATCAAAGTATGAAAAAATCAGAAAAAATCCAGATTTTCCTCAAACTTTCCCGCCTTAGCGACATGATAGGAAAACGTAAATGAAACCGTTTGAAAGGTTGTTCTATTCTGAAGAGAATGAGGTACTAACCATGATCCTAGGATAGATAGGGATGTTGCTGTAGCTGATTGACTGAAATTCAATAATTTACCTTTAAAAAGCCATAATTTAAAATGGTTAATGTATATACGGTGTAGTTGCATTTGGAAATGTAAAGATTTTGCATATATTACTGGTTCATAGAAAAAATGGTACCATATAATATTTGTCGTTGCGTAAGAGTGTATTGGTTATTTGTCTTCCCGTGGAGTTAAGAACAGCTACAGGAATTGCATTTAATTGCAATTCAAAGGAATTAATATTACAATTGCGTCGTAGCATATGCATGTCATTTTCTAAGAGTAATAACATACATTTAATGGTAAGTGTGGAGTTAAAAATGTAAGTTGTTCATTAATCCCCAGTTTCAATATAACTTCTACAAAACAAGCCTTATTATTCATTAGTATGATTAATAATATCCTTTCTATTTATTTGTTTTACAAATGTTATTAAATAATCTGATCACACAATTTTCCCGACAGAATTTTAAGATGTTTATGAGCAAGGAATCATGAGCAATTAAGTAAATTACTCTTGTCAATTTACTTAATTAAATATGAAACACGATATACGGTATTTTAACTGAAAAATATAGTATCCTATTAGTTATACAACCTTTCGTCAAACAAAGTGTTAGAAACAATGAGAAACAGTAACATTGATATACACATATTCAGATCATATCTTGCTCCCCCCCACTTTTAACGTCCAATCGCCGCCACTGCTTCTGTATGTTGGTCTACGTACCTTGATTTGGGACTTTCAAATTTCATCCGTTTTTCCACTGAAAAGTATCTATAACGCAACAAGGAAATAATTAGACCATGATAATTTAATTGAAATTCATTGTAATTTTGCCCATGAAGAACATTTTACTATTGTATATCGTAAAGTTCAGATCCATCATCATTGTAACAGAGCGTTGCTTGAGGGATTGACCATAGAAATTGAAACTCCGATTAGTTAGAATTTCATAACATGGTTTTATTACAAGTATAACTCTTTAGTTGGAAGAAAAGAGGACGTGGATTATGTGTCATAATCGATGACGATGTGTTTTGGTGGGTCAGTGGTTCCTGGTGGGTGGTGGGTAGGAGAGGGTCATGGTGGGTGATGGAACATGGGTCACAGTGGGTCGCGGTGGGTGGTGGGTCAAGTTTTCATTGTCCCACGGCATCTCTGATGAAACCTGTAAAACCAAACCAAACAAATAGCAATACTGCTACACAAAACCCTCAACATCGTAGCACTTCATGACAAACTATTCCATGATCCGAATAACTCTAGTATATCCACAAACCATCATTTGTCATATTTTAACGAAATACGTCATGACTTTTCTGACAAGGTGATAATTTAAATGTTGTTAATACGCAACTTTCAATGATCTGATCACTTATTCACATATTCTCTTATGATCATCACAACCTTTAGGGTACTTCCCGTAGATATAGAAAGATGAAATGTAGTATCCAGGCTTGGTGTAGCGTGCAAGTAAACAAATGAAAAGCAACAGGACAATATTTCCCTCCTCCAAATCCCTAAAGTGGAGTTTGTAGATAATTCAACAAAAAGACTTGAAATCCAATCGGAAAATTCATAAAATATAAAATATGTAGCCAAGTTTCGACTTTGGAATAATAATAATAATAATAATAATAATAATAATAATAATAATAATAATAATAATAATAATAATAATAATAATAATAATAATAATAATAATAATAATAGTAGTAGTAGTAGTAGTAGGAACAGGTTAGAAGCCCCGCAGGGGTTGGTTAGGTTCTGTTCTCTTGCTCAAATTTTTCTGCACATTTTGTATGACCAACTTCAAACAGCTGGCTAGGGTAGCGCGCGAATACAGACATCTTGGAATCGGCGTAAATGCTGCCGGCTCTTCTTCTTTGAAAATTAGAAGTTAGGATAAGGAAGAATAGTAGTAATGTAAATCGGGAGCAGTTAAAAA
Organism: Thermobia domestica; assembly: GCF_964235325.1. Taxonomy (NCBI): domain Eukaryota; kingdom Metazoa; phylum Arthropoda; class Insecta; order Zygentoma; family Lepismatidae; genus Thermobia; species Thermobia domestica. The sequence continues at coordinate 54,166,982 of NC_137470.1, read as the reverse complement.
CGATGAGGTAGTCTCAACTTGAAGAACTTTTCGTGATATGTTGCTCATTGACGAAGGTCTATATAACTTGCTTTTGAGTTAAAGAAGGAAATCTTGAGTAAGTCATTGTGACACTCATAAGAAACGTCTTCTCATCGCAGAGTTGGCGTGGGTCAACGAAACCTTGACCCACCACCCACCATGAACCATTCTCATCCACTTTGACCTACTCTGACTCACCAAAATCCATCATCAACTCTGAACACGATCCACGGCCTCTTCTGAACTGACTAAAGAGTTTACACTTGTAATAAAACAAGACTGAAATTGTCACTAATCGGAGTTTGAATTTCTAGTCAATCGCTCAAGCAACACTCTGTTACAATAACGATGGATCTGAATTTTACGATATAAAATGGTAAAGCGTTTGTCAGTGAGGAAATTGAAACAGTTCGAGGTGGGGGGAAATTAGTGTGTGCCTAAAGTATACTCGTACTAAAAGAGTATTCTTGCAAGTGTTAATTTCTGAACGAATTCCACAAGAAACTTCTATTCGCAGGAAAATACCCCTGTACAATATGGAAAAAGTTATGGTTTCTCAGTTCACAGTATTTTTCTCACGAAAGAATCAGTTGTTCATAGGATATAAAGGTGCTAGGGTACCCTTTGTGAGAGCATCTCCATAAAGTATGCTCATAATTGTAATTTGTGTAATCACTAAAACACCACGTTAAATTTAAGTTACAAATATGCATAATTGCTATTATTATGAATATTTATTCAAAAGTAGTTTACCTAAAGCAAAGAAGAGACTTACTAAAAAGTAGGTACAAAGTTGAATAACACAAATAAGCCATTAGTAATACAAGTTATCATTTTCCGTAACTCGTAATTTTCCACCTTAAAAAAAAATCTGAAATCGGATTTATTTCCTGTCGGTAACTTTTTGGTGGTAAATCATCCGCAGTGGAATGATGTCCATCCTTCAGCCAAGAAATAACTAGCTCGTCTACTTTGAGCTTGCCTAGCGGTGGGCCATTAACATTGATGAGCAATAAGTTAGACAATGTTTGAACACTTAATCTATTTCTAATACCAGTCATCTGTAAATTCATAAGGGGAAATCCCCGTTCGCACTCTGTAGTGGAAACTGATAATACTTCTACCCGATTTCTGCAACTTCTCATCGACAATCTACTTGTTAGACTTAAGTCTGATAACGATTTTTCTTAGTCAGGTTTGAAATACTCAGCAAGAAGTATCATCTCTCTATCACCATACAACATCTTTTCCATATCGACCATGTCAGTTGGCAATGTCGACCCATGTAAGACAGAAACTTCATCTACCACGCCTTTGATAGGGAATCTTGTTAATAAATTATCAATTAAAGTCTGATAAACTGATGATTTCTTATTTGTTTATACATTTAATTTTTGTAATTACACATGAAGGTTTGATACCATTACCAAGTTCCCTCCCTCGTCTAGAAGGCGAAAGGAAACGAGGTTTCTGGAAAGTTTTTCAGAGGTGAATGGGAATTTCCCTCCTTCTTCAACTTCAATTACCACACTGCTGTTTGCCATGTACCAAATTACGATGAATTTCAATTAAATTATCATAGTATAATTATTTCCCTGTTGAATTATCAATGCTTTTCAGTGCAAAAAAGGATGAAATTTCAAAGTCCCAAATCAAAGTAAGTAGACCAACGTAAAGCAAAAAAATGTAAAATTTTCCATACAATTATGCGTACAATCCAAACTTCAAATTTCCATGTAACTAAGCTTACAGTGCAAATTTTATGCCTATTTTTGTCACAACTTTATGGGTTGATTGCCCTGTGCTGTGAGCGCTCCATATAATAAACAAGCTTCAGCAATTATTATAGCAGAAAGCAATGGATATATGAAGCCAAGCACTGTATTTTTTGTTTCTGATTTTTTTCTTAAATAACATCGATCGTTTTCGATATTTTCACAAACCAACTCACTACCAATTTTTCATATATATAGAAAGTGCCCTCCCCACACACACACACATAAAGAAGAATTTTAAAAAGTGCTAGTACACACTCAATAAAGAGTTAATACACTGAATTTCAGCTCCGTAAGTTTAACGGCTTGCGAGATACTCATTTTTTTTTCGCAAAAATTCGGATCCTCACTACCTCCTTAGGATATTATGCATTATAATAAAAGCAATATAACATCCCAGTATTTGGATAAAGGCCTAACTAAATGTACCAAAAGTAATTTCATTTGACTTTGCAATTTGACCGTGATGATCAGGCACACATAGTTACATTCATTTTTTATAAATAATTTATATATTACAGTGATATATATATATATATATATATATATATATATATATATATATATATATATATATATATATATATATATATATATATTTTCCAGTAGTTAGCTCTAAAAACCCAAAATCTCGAAAGCCAAGTTGTAGTGTAAGTCCTATTGCTATTATTACTATTACAAATATCAATATCCAAAAGTGCCTGAAGTTCTTTTTTCACTTGATTAGATATACTCACCTCAGGTAAGTAGACAGAAACAAGTGGAAAAGAAAGGGAAATGAAGGTCTTGAAAGTAAAACGGAGACAAATTTACCAGTCTTCAGAACATACTCTCTACAATGCAGTGAGCAGAGAGGGTCGGTAGATCATACTGAGTCGGTGGGTCGCAGTGGGTCACGGTGGGTGGTGGGTCGCAGTGGGTCACGGTGGGTGGTGGGTCACTGTGGGTCACGGTGGGTGGTGGGTCACAGTGGGTCATGGTGGGTGGTGGGTCGCAGTGGGTCACGGTGGGTGGTGGGTCACAGTGGGTCACATGCTGTTGACCCACGACCCACTGACCCACTCAGAAAACTTGACCCACTTGACCCACTGACCCACCGACCCACTGATCCACTCCATCTCTGGCATTAGTAGTTTGTATAGTCTTACATGCAACAATTTTAACTAGCTAAAAGTTTAGATGAAAGGTTAAGTGACGCAGTAGGTAAGTGGTTAGTGTATTGAACTTCTGTTCAGCGCGCCCGGGTTGGAATACCGGCCAGGTTGAAACTTTTTCAAATGTTTCAATTTTAATTTCAATACATGCTCAGTGTGACAAGAAAAATCTTCTCTCCTCCAGAAAGAAAAAGATGTTGGAATGAGGAGAATTGGAGAAGCTTTCTCAATGAAGGCAATCATTTACTAACTTATTTCCAGCAGTTGTTCTAGATTTGATATTTTCAGCTACTTTCAAGCATTTTCTGATTCATACTTGGCCAGTATTTTTGTTTCTCTAAACATACAGTATATAAAGAAATAATACATTAAATACACAGCAATATTAAGATAAATATATGGTGTTCTTTGGAAAACACGTTCCGAACCATAGAGAATTATCTTAGAATGGAGAACTGTTTAGTTAGTCACCTACTTTACAATTTTCTGGATTAGGTCTGGAATAAACACCTGGATTAGGTCTACCAACTGCTGTCAGTGCCGAGAAGAGTTACGTGTAAGTTGGTTTGCATCTGTTTAGGCGTTCTCACAACTGCAGATTACCTGGACCCCAAGTAGTAGAGCACTTAGGGGAGAGATACTTTTGGTGCTGGGTGGGCAGTACAGTTATTAGGTTGCATCATTTGACAAGTATTAAGATATCATAACAGGCAGTGTACGAGTAATGTAGCTGAACGAAAGAGTGTTTGTGGTGGTCAGTTGATGCAATTTCATAGATCAAGCAAAGCACAAACATCAAGTTCATGTGCAAATTTGGGGAAAATCTGCTTCAGCCTGTGAAAAGTTCAGAACCATCGGATATTTGGCTCTTCCAAAAGCTAAAAATGGACCTTTCCCGTTTCGCTAACGCAGAAGTGATCAAAATCAATGCGATGCCTGAACTTCGGAAGGTACCAAGTGAGGACTTTCGTCGGTGTTTCCACCAATCGCAGGAGCCGTGGGACAAGCGTTTGTGGGTTCCAAAGGGGCCAACTTTGAAGGCGATTAAGTAAATTTGTACTTATTTTGTGGTAATAGAGCGCTACAACAGAATGCTAGGAACTTTTGACTGCCAATCACATGTCCTTTTGTATAGGGTTCCATCCAGTGAAGAATTACCCGAAATACCAAAATTTCTAGAGATTGAGCTAAGCAATTTCCAGACTTTGATGAAAAGAAAGGAGCATTAGGTGAAAACTTACAAGATACAGTATTGCTTCAAGAACTTTCACAGGTAAAAATTCACACCCTTGAGTTTATTTGTCAATTGGAATGAACACGCTGTAAAATGTAAATGCAAAATAGAGCTCCTTCTTTTCTAAGCGGTTAGCGTACGTACCTTTGGCGTGGGAGGCCCGGGTTCATAAACGGGAGCTCATGTGGCTCGGATTCCACGTTAATCAGTAGGTCCACGTCTCATATGGCCTCGCTGCTGAGCATTACGTTAAACTCAAAATCAACCCAAGAAATAAATGCAAAATAATTTTATACACACACACACACACACACACACACACACATATATATATATATATATATATATATATATATATATATATATATATATATATATATATATATATATATATATATATATATTACTTCTCTGTGTTATTTACATCCTCTTTTCTTCCTGAAATGCAAATATTTTTTTAACGATCACAAAAAATCACGTCTATAAGATTTAAATGATTACGTAAATACATTAGGTGAACAAATGCTTCCTATAGTACAGCGATTCTTAAACTGTGACCCGCGTACTCCTTGAGCTTCCTTAGCGTTTAGTTGGGGAATTCGCAATTCAAATTAAATTTTATTTAGGGTCTAACATAAATTATGATAATTATGAATATAATATTCACGTTATATTACTACAATATAACTTTTTTTTTGTTTGCTATTGATGAAGTTAGGTTTGACTGTAAGAACTAAACTCAAGACTGTAGCAATTTATATAATGGATAATGTTATAATGGAAAATGTAACAATTTATATGAGTTCCGATAAGTTCCGCCACTTCAAACTAATATACTAAGGTAAGTGAAGGAAAGAAAATCTAACCTAACCTAAATGTAACTAAACTAACCTAATCTAAACTAGTTGAAAAGTTACTGCTTGGAAATCTGCATAGCACAAGACGTGTTCCTAGGACGACCCATTTTGATTCCAATTTTCTAATATAGCTTCTGAGATTATCTGGACAATCAGTATTCATCCCATGGACGTCCTACATGTTACGTCCTAAAAGTTTCCACATAGGATGTCTACAGGACGTTCCGGGTAGGACAGAAGATCCCAGGGAAATGTCACGCCAGATATACATAGAACCACATTATCCACGAGTTACCAGTGGACATCCCCGTTAAATATCTCCTTTTTCGGAATATTAGCGGACATCTGTATATCCTGCGCAGGTCGTATGGATGTCCCTGGGCAAATTCGGATGATTCCAGGAAGTCCCGTTGTCTATTGTGGATCTTGCGTCCCGTGGACATCCGTGTGCTATGTGAGAAATGAATAAATCGTATACATGAATATGTTTTATTACGTTCTATTAACACTTTGAAAGCCGGCGTGTTTGTTTGTTTAAAAAAAATACTAAGAAAACCAGCCATTTTTGGTGTTTTTCAATAAAGAATTAAAAAATATTCTACAGGTTAATATGTATGTTTACTACACCACATGAAAGAGCAGTGCTTCCTCTACATTCACAAACAAACATTACGAGCATACATGCGTCATAAGGCAAGCTATAATGGTTTATCTTGGATATGATTTTCGATACAGGAAAAAAGTCCGTACTTTGAGTTCTTAAGTGTACCTAGCCTTGGTATGATAAACACGGAAACATTCTGGCATGAGAGACCCACATCACAATCAGGACACATCCACGTTGTGTTCTTTTGCTTCCGTTTGCCATCATATACCTTTCCTACATCAGAACAGACCTTACAATATCTAGTAGGTCTCTCTTTTTTTCCGTAGCGGGTATCTTCTTTGCAAAATGTCTCCCGGTCCATCTGTTGGTTCCAGTTGAGGTTTGGGGAACTTGTTGAGCTTCGACACATTCTTTTTCACTCAAAGCTTCCCCCAATTTCTGCAGAAAGTCTGCTAACTGCACGTTGTTCTTCTCTTGTCTACTTCTAGTTTTCTTGTATAGTATCCATGCATTTGCTCCTGACACATTGAACAAGTGGACGAATAGTTTCTTCCACCACTTCAGTTGCTTCCGATTGAAGGGGTAATACGCCACTAATTGATCACTTTTGTCCACACCAACTTTGTTCATATTGTAGTCTAACACTACGTTCGCTTTTATCTTCCCTACAGGTCCGTTCTTTGATTTCACTGTAACTTCAGTGGATGTAGCTTGATATTTAGTTGAAAGCATCAAGACACCTCTTGTGTCTTTCCATTTCACACACAAAAGAGGATCTTTACGCTGAAACACCATATCACCTTTTTTCAGTTTCTTTTGAACAACTATAGCTTTAGGCAAGTCCTTTCTATTTGGCATACACGTTCCAACAGCCATTGTGTTCCTTTCCCACATATTATCAAAAGCTTTAGAAGAAGTGTAGAACCGATCCATGTAAATAGTATGTCCTTTATCAAGATACTTCGCAAGATCAGGATCAAGTTCTGCATCGTCATGGCCATCCTCAAATTCCAACTCCCCTTCTGATCCAGAATAAATATAAATTTCATCTAATAAATCAGCAATATTCTGGTCACTTAGTTTTCTTGCCATTCTTGTTCATTCTGTCCGCAAGGGGAAAAAAAACTCACGGAAGCACACCTGCCAAATATTTCTCTGCAACATGCTGCGAGCTCAAATGCGAGTACTTATTGTTCTCCCTTCCTGCCTATAATGGACTTCATTTTTTGGCTACCAGGATGTAGCAGCATGCTGAGGTATCCCTACAGATTCTGCAAAATCATCTTGCACGTCTCTGGCATGCAATAAGGAATCCTATATAATAACATTTGCTTGCACGTCCATAGCACGTGCATGGCCAGCTTGGCCAAAATACCGTGCTCGTGCTATGCACGCGCATGGCGTTCAATGTGTTAAGGAAATAATTAGAGGTTTGGCGAGACGCACATCATATAAAAACGGGTGCTCGAAATCACCAAGTTTAAAAAGCGTTGCTGTAGTAAATATGTAGTTTTCTGAGAACGACATAGTGATCCAACTAATTATGCACCAATACATGTAGTAGTCGGATTTGATTTGAGGAGTATCATGATTAGTCATTTCGAATTTGCGAATGTATAACGTAAAATCATGCTTTTATAATAAGACTGAAGAGAAAGAGAACAGTTTGAGCGAAAAAAAGGGTAGGAAGGAGATAGGTAGAATGGAATAAGTTAAGCTAAATAGTGTTTAATTAACCATGATTTCGCAAGTAGTGTATCTACAAAACCAAGGATTTTTTCTTACACGACTGTCTTCTAGAATTGCTGCTTTTTTTCTTGATTTGCTGTTCCAAGTAAGAGAACTTACTTGGAAAGGACTGATCAGGATGAACTTTAAAATATATCTCGCTGGCCGGTTAATTTCCCCAGTTTGAATCTTATTGAAGATCTATGACCAGTTCAAGCACTGCTAGTGTTGGGTCAGTTTTTCTACCTAAGTACAGGTACTGACCAAAATTGTACCTAGGTACATGTATTAGGTACTAGCTGGCCAATGTACCTAGGTACAGGCGCTGTTCAAAGTACCTAGGGTACTTTTCTAGGTACAAGTTGCTACTCAAGAATTTTCATATATAAATGAACAGTTGTCTGTCAAATGAAGTTAGAATATGATATATAATTATAGTCATAGACCATGGGGTGGGATTTATTGTACATTAGATAAGGACAGTTGAGTTTTGTAGATTAAAAGTGCATATAGATTTTGGCGCTTAGTGAACATATTTGTATTTACTGGTTCATTTCTCAAACGCCTTTATATATAATCTATTTTCTTTGGAAAATGTGTGTTGAGGTTTGTAACAAACTTATCCAAAGAAAAGTATTGCAAATCAACCAGAAAACAAATATGCTCACTAACCGAGTAAAATGTGTCCACTTCCTATTGATCCACTTGTTTCTCACATTTACATCTAAAATTTTCGGATTTTTCTTTGATTTTGTACCGCTAAATATTATTTTCACAACAATTATTATCAGTCAAGTCTTTGTTAAACCGAATGTCACACTTATCGTATGCTTGTAAATATTCCCTGTTGAATTTGTTGAAGTTTTTATTTTCGAGATTCCTACGCAAATTTTGCACTTAACAACTACTGAGTCTCCTTTCCTTTCAGCAACTTAAAAAACACGTAATCGTAAATATGGATTTCTTTCTTCTCGTCGTTCGACATTTGAAGTACAGAAATTGAGAGATTTGAAATAAAATGAAATGAAAACTTTGTTTTACGTCCCACGCTTATGTCGATTAGGCTAAAGGAGACGGCGATGATGAGGAATGAATGAAATGGTGGAATGAAGAAAGTGGGAGGAAACGGGAGAACCTCGAGAAAACCCGCGCTCACGGTGTTTGTCCACCACAAAGTTCACTTGGCGGGGGCTCGGATCGAACCCGGGACCCCAAGCACCAGAGGCGAATGCTCTACCACTGAGATTGAGAGGTTTGAAACCACGCGATCGTGCGCGAAAGAAAGCAGTGATACCAGTTCTTAGGAATATAACCAAACGAACTAAGAGACATTACATCAAGTCTCGACTTGTTTGGGCTTTGGATTTGATACTAGCTCAAACTAAAACCAAAAATAACATGACCTAACAAATAATGATGTAGCTGAACTTTGATAATTGGTGAAGCAGGTAACAAATTATGATTCACTAAAAATCATTGTGTGCCAGGTGGATGAAGAGATTTCTCTCAAAGAAACAAGAAAATCTGCAATATTTGTTTTGTGTGCGACCTACCTAAAAATGTACGTAAGAAATGTACCTAAAAATAGGTACTAGGTACAGGAAAATCGTTCCTAGGTACAGGCATGGGCGGCGATTAGGGGGGGCAAAGGGGGGCAGTTGCCCCCCCCCACTTTTTTGAAGTAACCCATTAATGTATATAGCTTCGTTTGAAAATGTTAAGTTTTGTATATATTACTGGTTCATAAAAAATGGTGCCGTATAATATTTCCCGTTGCGTGAGTACATATTGGTTGTCTTCTCGTGGAGTTAAGCAAGCTACAGGAATTGCGTTTTAATTGCAATTCAAAGCAATTAATATTGCAGTTGTGTATTTCTTTAAATTTCGTAGCATATGCTTGTAGTATTTACTGTCTTTCATTTTCTAACAAGGTACATTCGCGAAGTGAACCCTCCGGATTCGTGTAAAATTGATTCAAATGCAAAGTTCTCCTCGTCACAATGTATATTGTAGAAATTTTAGCGGCCCATACTGGTATTTATGTACCTTCATATATCCAGAATTCAATCATATACTAGTATAACGCTCAGACATGAGATTGCTTTTAGTTTCTTTAGATGTAACTGGACATTAATGTGGGCATGTGCAAAACAAATTTGATTAAGTACTGCTTCTCTGACACATGCTACCAACCCGAGCTGTCATCTTGGATTCAACTTTCAGTTTTTCAAAAAGGAATAGGTGCAAGTGAGACATCAAATTCATGTACAATTTTCTCGGAAACTCACTGATATAGAGGATTTTACTGTAGCTTGACCGTTTGCAAGGTATTGCATGTTAAATCCTTCCAGGCATTTCGCGAATAGACTTTGCAGAGTAATATCAGTTACACATATATTTTTGATGTTGACAAATCAAAACAACTTCTAACTGAAAAAAATATTGTAGGTATTAACAAACTCCTTACAACATTGTTGTCATAATCTTATTACATTTCTGTGAGTGATTGTATTAGTTCGATAATATACTACAATAAAGAAGTATTGTATAACGGTCAAAATGCTTAATGTAAATTCAGATACGACCATATTTAGGTGAAGACCATTTCTGTATTGACGTCTGTGTTTCTGTACCATGTCCGTTCAGAGAATATTTCGTCAACGATAAATCACGTAAAACATTACATATACACAGTGGGCTCTGCACAATTTTTTATTTGATTCAGTATTCATGAAGTGCCTGACATTTGACATGCAATAGCTACGATGAAACTCACTAAATTAGTAAATTTCCGAAAAATTGTAGCCTACATGAATGTGATGTATCACTTGCACCTATTCCCTTTTGAAAAACCGAAAATTGAATCCAAGATGGCAGCTCGGGTTCGTAATTACAGAGAAGCAGTACTTGATCAAATTTGTTTTGCACATGCCAAAGTTCATGTTCAGTTACATCTAAGAAACTAAAAGCAATTTTGTGTCCGAGCGTTATAATAGTGTATGATTGAATTCCAGATATATGAAGGCTCATAAATACGCAAATTACCAGTATGGGCCGCTAAAATTAGTACAATACACATTGTGGCGAGAAGAACTTTGTATTTGAATCAATTTTACACGAATCTTGAGGGGACACTTCGCGAATGTACCTTGTAAGAGTAATAACATATATTTAATGTCATGTGTGGAATTATAAATTAAGTTGTTTATTAATCTCCAGTTTGAACATAACTTTTGCAAAACAAGCCTCATTATTCATTACTATAATTAATATTATCCTTTCTATTTACTTGTTTTGTAAATTTTTTTATTAAATAATCTGATCACACAATCTTCCAGACAGAATTTTAAGATGTTCATGAACAAGGAATCAAATCTCTTCTTACACTTTCGTTGTTTAAGAGTACAAAGGGCTAGTATCTACTTCCGTTGCTCTTGTCAATTTATTTAATAAAATATGAAATACGATATATGGTATTTTAACCGAAGAAGATAGTATCCTATTAGTTATACAACCTTTCGTGAAACAAAGTGTTAGAAACAGATACATTCAGATTGATATACAAATATTCAGATCATGCCTTGCCCCCCCACTTTTAACGTCCAATCGCCGCCACTGCTTGTGCCAAATACCAATCTCCTATCTTCAATACTAAGGGCGGGAAAAATATTTTCCGAAATTTCCCAAGGATACTATACAAACTTCAAAAATCTCCTGGCACGTCCCTAATTATCGTAGAATGATTATTCATACGTCGTTCTCTTCAGAATCGAATAGGCGTTCAGAAAGGACCACTCAAATGTCCCTATCATGTAGCCGAGCGGAGCAAGAATCGCGAAAGTGGGATTTTTGGTCAAAAATATCCCTTTTTTTCCTCTTTTGTCCCTTTGAACCCCCCTTCTGTGTTGACAAAGAGATCTGAAAAAATTCTCATAAAAACTAATTGGTCCACTGATTGTTTAGGGAAAATGTTAGGATTAAAGAGAAGCTCACCAAAATATGTTGAAGTTAGACCTCCGTAAAAAAAGGGAATTTGTAAATTGATGACGTCATACCTCCCTATGTTCTGACGCTCGGAAGCGTATAGACCCTTCCAAGGCTTTCTTGAATGCCTCCTCTCTTGGAAAATAGAAAAAACCGGAACTAAATAGCATTCTTAGTTCTTTTTAAGACACTACAATATCGGTCGAAAACGACCGAAAAAACTTAAAAGGGTAAACACATGAGTGTTTCTCTTTGCTTTTCTATTTTGAATTGGTTCCGACCCCGCAATTTAAACTATACTGTCCTGCAATATTGTTTTCATTTGTTGCTACGTACAACAGATATGTCATAACGTTTGACACTGAATGATATAAAGAATTTTCAACAACAATGCTATTTGATAGAACATGTGTTATCTGGTATTCTTTTGAAGTAACTGCCAATTACGAAGAGCATACTGAAAGTCGTGACCACATCATTGATAATCCTAATGAACTACTTCCATTATAAGTAATGGGAATTAACTTTTTCCAACATTGCAACGAAAGTTATTCTGCGATACTATCGGCTAGAGTTGTAACTAACTGTATCGTCTGCTACTGGCAGTAGCTAAGTGCATCATTGGCTAACTCTATTAGACTCAGGCGCTCTGAATGTTTTGATTCGTTCTTGTTTTAATAGTTCGTACTACCCAACTTCCTTGAGTGGTGGTGCCACGGTCTCCAGAGCTTCAGCGGAAGAGAAGCTGAAACCTCTTATACTATATAGTTACTCTATGAGCAACATATTTTCACAACTGTAATCTTTAGTTGTAAGTAAAACCAAGTATATCATCTCAGTCTACAGACATCTCTTTCTTTCTTTCCAGACATTGACGCTGTTTTTTGCTAGCACGTAACCACAGGCAGGATTTCTAAAATCGCCTGCAGCGATATTTCGTTTCGACAACGTGTTGTGTTTGAATTCCTTGTTAAAGAGGACCAATGTGCTTCTGAAATTCACCGTAGACTGCAGCGTGCCTATGGAAATGTGTGCATGGGTGCCAGCTGTGTTAGGAGATGAGTGAAAAATTTTAAGGATGGAAACACGATTATCGAACATCAGCCACGCAGCGCGCACTCTCGAAGTGCCTAAACAAAATGGAACAAGGTAAAGGTTGATGAACTGATTAGAGGAGATAGAGATAAAACTTATCACTGTGAATGATATCGCTGCAAAACTTGGTGTTGAACATAGTGTGGTGCAATAAATGATTCACAGGGTAGGTTATCGGAAGGTTTTTGCCCATTGGGTCACACGGTTATTAACAGAGGACCACAAACGTAAGGGATTAACCATTGCCCAAACAATTCTTCAGAGATTTTGATATGAAGGTGCTGACAAATTGACGGGTATTGTGACTGGAGATAAAAGCTGGTTCCATTATTATAAACCTGAAACAAAACGACAGAGTATGGAATGGCACCACTTGAGTTCACCACCGAAGAAAGCCAAGAGAGTGCAATCGGTAGGAAAAGTTATAGGGAGCGTCTTTTGGAATGCACAGGGTTGCCATCTGGTTCACTTTCTTGAGCCTGGACAAACCATAAATTCTGGCCGCTATATCCAGACACTTTTGAAGCTCCATCGTGCCTTGCGTGATAAGCGCCCTGGAAAGAAGATCATCTTTAAATTGGATAATGCGCGTTCGCATATTTTACGTGCCATTATGGAGCAGATCAGGAGATTTGGGTGTAAAACACTTCCACATCCTCCCTACAGCCCCGGCATGGCATCCTCCAACTACTATCTTCTTGGTCTTGTGAAGGAACAGATGCGAGGCTGTCGAAAAAGACATTGCAGGATATTCATCAAGCAATGCGGCAGTGCCTATGGGCAGCTGGAACAGAATTCTATCGCAAGGGTATTTCCAAACTTGGAGAACGATGGGAAAAATATGTACAAAAGAACGGACACTATGTAGAAAAGAAAAGGAAATATCTACAGATTGAGACGATATATTTGGTTTCACTGACAAATAAAGAACGCGGTTCTGAAAAAAATATTTCTCACGACTTCCAGTGCGCCCCTCGTAAAGCTTTTGTTCTGTATTTCTACTTAAAAAAATATTTAAAACATAGATGCAAAATCGTAGAATTTAACAAAAAGTGTTTCCTGCAAAAGTTCTTTCTTTTTCAATAATAATTCCAAAGAAATTAAAATATATACCACCGTCCATTTGGAATTTTGAAGTTGACACCCGTGGAAATATCACCATTTAATTTTGCACGTTCGAGTTGATCATTCAATTTTTTGTTTGATGTGTTTACGCGCACTACGAGCCGAGAAAATGCATGGGACGGGTGGTCTGATACACCCTATATATATATATATATATATATATATATATATATATATATATATATATATATATATACAGAGGGTGTCTTAAATAACTTTGAGACCTAAAATATTTCTGAAATGACAAAACAGATAAATCTAATTACGCAAGAATGTACTCATGAAAGGGGCCTAAATTTTTTTTGTAAACAAGTGCCCCCGGCTTCCATCATAGGGCCCCAGGGGCCAACTTGAAAATTTCAAATAGAAACATTCTATTTGTATTGTAGATTCTGATTTGGCGATCAAAACTAAACCACTTTTACTTGAAGCACTTTTTCGTTATTCTAATAGATGGCACTCTAATCGCAGAAATGAATATCGTCTTATGTACGTCCCCTAACTTTGCGATCTGAAATACTTCCGAAATGACAAAAAATGTGACAAATTTATTTACGTAAGAATGTACATATGCCAAGTGCTTATAAAATTCTGTAAACGGCAAGTACCCCCAGGGTGTCCATCATAGGACCCCAGGGTACAACTTGAAAAATTTAAATAGGAACCCCTACTTTTATTGCAGATTCTGATTCGTCGATTAAAACTAAGCAACTTTTACTAGAAACACTTTTTCGTTATTCTAATATATGACGCTGTAATTGCAAAAAAAAAAAATAAATAAATAAATAAAGAAAGAAAAAAAAATGAATATCATTTTACGTACGTCCCCAAACTTTGCGACCTAAAATATTCCCAAAATGATAAAAAAAAATGTGACAAGTCTAGTTAGGTAAGAATGTACAAATGTCAGGGGTCTATAAAATTCTGTAAACAACTAGTGCACTCCGGGTGTCCCATCATAGGGCCGCAGGGGCCAACATGAAAGTTATAGATGGATACCCCATTTTTCTTTTATTACATATTCCGATTATGTGATCGAAAAGAAAGAACTTTTACTTGTGGCACCTTTTCGTTATTTCACAAGATGTTGCTGTAATAGCTAAAAAAATGAATGTCATCATAGGCACGTACGTGACCTAAGGTTGATGATAAACTAAATACCTCGAGAAATACACTTGCAATTTAAGCGTGTGTCCAATCATTTTGAAAGATCTATTAAACTAAAACAAAATGAAGTTTCCTTCATCTTCCCAAAATTCGAAATAGACATCCTCTACGTTAATGCAGATTCGCTTACTGCGACCGAAGATACGCAACTTTTAGTTTAAGTATTTTTTCGTTGACCTCTTAGATAACACATAAATCGCACAAATTGCATCATTGTCGTCACCTGAGGTCGATAAATGAAAAGCTGGTTCAACTGGACATGCTGTCTGTTGTTGGTGCTAAGACTTGGAAACAAATAAAGTTAGAACACGTTTGTAATAATATTCTTCAAGAAGTGATATTTTCTCTGTGAGCTTGTGGACAGTATGAAAGTTGATTAGCTCTAGCTCTCTCTTGGGACTTGAAGTTTTAGTTTATAATCATAGTGTAGAAAGAGAATGAAGCTATTCATTTTTGCCATGTTTATGTAGATATGTATAATAATGGTTTGATATGAATATAGACCATGTGATTTTACCTGAGCGGTTAAAGTGAAAGTGAACACGTAAGGTTGATGGGTGGATCTATTAAAGTTTAAAAGGACATAATCATTTTCTTGTTATGGTTATGTAGATGTGCATAGTTACGATTTGATTTGAAACTGCATGTAATTTCATTTGAGATGTGAAAGTAAATATGAATATGTAAAGTTGATCGGTAGATCTAAGACAGCAAATGTGCTCTTATAAATTTAGTGGAACAAATGACATTTGACCAGAAGACAAGTACTTGTCACCCCTATGTCATGTTCTGTAAATACTTATGGTGTATTGCAAATTACGGTCCAGCAACGTAGAAGCCATTAGATATTGGTAGCAGTAAGCATTATTACAGAGAACCTCTGAACACTCAAGATGCATTTCAACTGGTTTGTGTTAGAGCTCTCTAAGTAAATTTCTAACGTTCTCGGTGATACAAGGATAGAGCAATCACCGAAGGTCCTGTGCTCAAGTAAGGGTAATATTTAACGAAAATAATTCACTTTCCTTACAATCCCATTTCAAGACCTAATGTCGAGAGCATCGTAAGACGAGTCGAGGAAACGGTAATTACAAAGGATTGTCACATTCCTGTTCGGACGAAATCGGCGACAAAACGTTTGATGTTGAAGTCATTTGTTGCAAATACTCAAATAAGCACTCATAAGGCTGCTGAATAACATGACATTAGTCACAGGTCTGCCAAAAGAATATTGAAGAAAATGAAGTTCCACCTATACAAAACTCATCTGAGACATCAGCTGAGAATGAAGATGTCTCTGATCGCCGTGTACAATTTTGTGAAGATATGATTAAATAAATCAACGATAATCCTACTTTTCTAACCAGCATTGTTTTCTCTGATGGAGACACGTTCCACCTAACAGATCACATGAACAGAAATAATTGCAGGTTTTGATTTGACAGCAATTTCATTGGTCTTTTCAAACACACTCCACATCCTGAAAAGCTGAATATCTGGGCGGCAGTGTTAAATATACAATAATTGTTCCCTATTTTTATTACTAACAATTTGACTTCTGTAGATGCTTCGAAATCAAGTAGTTCCAGCAATGAGAGACAATGAAGAAGATAATTTTGCCCACAGATGGTTTCAGCAAGATGTGCTGGACCGCATAACGGTGTAAATATGTGGCAATTTCTTAACACGAAATTTCCTAAATAAAGATTGGCAGAAGAGGTGAGATTGGGTGGTCCCCTTGTTCTCTGTTCCTATGATTTATCGCCACTACTTTTTCTGGCTTTATCTAAAAATCCGAGTATATTTATTTATTTGTTTAACAAGCACCAGATACAGCTTAGAGGCAATTTTATACTGAACTTCTAACAACAAGAATAGCAACGGAAAGGAAATGGGAAGGAATCGGCCAGGGCCTGTTTAGTAGGTACCTGGTGGGACTGAGGAAACTCAGGAACTCAGTTAGGATGATCGGCAGCGGAAATCGAACCCACGACTTCCCGAATGCGAAGCCAACGCTCTACCACTTGAACTACTTTGCTTGGTAAATATCAAAAAATATAAAACACTTTGGATAATCTTCGTAAAAGTGTTACTGATGAAGTTGCACTTATTGAACTAGACGTCATCAGGAATGCATTACTTGTGTTTTACCATCGAATTGCTCACTGTCAGACCAAGAAAGGTACGCAGTTTGAACATAAGTTGTGAAACATCAGTTACACTTTGATCAACTGCATATTTTAGACAACCAAGTCATGAGAGGCAAAGGGACTATGATAATCAAGTTCTTCGGAAAAAAAAAACTGGAAGACACTACTTGACTGGTAAGCTGATGTTCAGTTACAAATTCCGTAACTAGCAAACTAACAAACTAACTCTGTGGCCTATGAAACCCGGAGGTTCAATTCCGCGTTCATAATGGCTCTCCACTAACTTCTATCCTTAGCTAACTGGATCCAGTTTGTACTTTGTATTTATATTTCTATATATCAGTTACACTTTGTATTCCTATTTCCGTAACTAAGGTAACAGTAAATCCAGATGGCATTGAACGAAGACAGGGCATTTTTTCTATTCTCTTCTTTCATGTGAAACGGAATTTTCAACGAAGTTACGGTTATAATAAATCCAAGTGTATCAGTCACTCTTCCCTAACAATTTAACTGAACTTAGAAAACGCATGTAAGAACAAGATTGATCTCCTGATTCTGGGATGTAAAAATAAGTGTGCCAAGAATTACGCTATCAAACGGATATATGTTGAATGGCAAACGGCACTCATCTTGAGCAACTTTGACAAAGAACATAACACGCATGTGTTTATAAACAAAAAGTAATTTTGAGTTTTCTATCATTTAATATAAGTTGCATGTCGTTATGACTAAACAAACGTGAATTATTATTAACCTTTCAAATCGGGAAGATCATTTACAATAGCCCTGTATATAAATTAAGTTTCTTTGCGCTTTATCCAGGTTTTGTAAATTTGTTCTCCTTGAAATCTCTTTTGGGATTTGTGCTTGTATGTACTAGTGTGAAATAATGATTTTAGTTAATCTGTCCGTCTCATGTGATATTCAACTAACACATTCGACTACTTGACTTTTACAATTTTAGGGAAGATATTTCTTCTTGCAAAACACAAAAACTTTCATTTTCATTTCGTAATGGTCTACCACGGTCGCAATGAAATGTAAATGAAATCAACTTTGTTTTATGCTAAGCATTTAGAATTATTGGTAACCTATTCCCTACTTTTTAATTGCACATGTATATTTGTCGAGATTAATACCGGCTAGCGTACGATTTAGTTTATTATCAACCCCAGCTAGCATACGATGATATTTTTTTCTGATTACAGCGTCATCAAAGCGAATGACGAAAAGTACTTCAAGTAAAATATGCGTGTTTTCGAAAGCAAAATTAGAATCTGCAACAAAAATACATAGGCCCCTGACATGTGTACATTCTTACATAACTAGATTTGTCCTTTCTTTTTCATTTCGGAAATATTTCAGGTCGCAAAGTTAGGTGAGACACCCTATATATATATATATATATATATATATATATATATATATATATATATATATATATATATATATATATATATATATATGTGTGTGTGTGTGTGTGTGTGTGTGTGTGCGTGTGTGTCTGCGTGGAATCCGCAGATCCTAAGAGGAATTCGAAGCCCCGATACGTAGGTGTTACACTCATTCGTTCTAGCATGCCAACTGGCTGTATAGTTGGACACTGTTTACAGCACAATCACAGTAATTCAAGTTGGAAAAGTACGGATCTAGCGGCTGGTACGTGAGTGTGTGATCCATGGAGTCGCAAGTTTGATTCTCAGTGATAGAGAACTATGGTCATTCTCCACCTTGAGCTATAAGTCCAAGTCTTATATTACCTTAATGCTGGACAGATACAATACTTGAAATCAACCATCAATGCGCTTAAATTTATCATTTGTCTCTCTTATTCTATGAAATAATACTTTCCGACTGAGTACTCTATAACAACACACTTCGTTGCTCGCATTCACAGTAATCCGCATGAAGAGGGGAAGGAGATAGCAGGAAACCTGATATTGATAAAAGGCAGTTGAAACAGGCGAACACGAACATTGATACCATAGTTGATGATATTCCTCATAAACAATGCGTAGATCCATGTCTAAAAGGACGCTGGCAACACTGCATTCTCCATCCACCTATCTCCTGTACTTTCCTTAGTTTACTCAATGCATTTCTTCCTCGCTTATCTGGGTGTAACAGAACGCTCCTACGCTGTATAAAGGCAACCAAGACCGTTCTGTCGCTTTTTCTCCCACCATCTTCGAACATCAATGTGTCACCAAAGACTTACCTCGAAGATTAAAAATAGCCCCTATAAGCATCGATGACCTTTTGCCAACGTTCTTGAAGGACATGGATTTCATCGCGATAGAACTTGGTGAAAAGTGAAGCGAAGAAGATATCAAGTGCATTTTGCACCTCAACTAGGGATTTGACCTGGCGTCCTCTAAGGTGATTGTCCAATGAATGGAACAGGTGATAATCGGACAATGCAATGCCCATTGAGTATGGTGGATACAATAGAGTTTCCCATACAAGGCGCGGAATGGTGTCTCAGGTCATCCTAGCCACTCGGTGTTTAGCATTGTCCTGTAATAGGAGGACCCTTTGAGATTCAGAAGTACTCCCTCTAGAGTTTGTAGTTTCTCTAACACGGATCAACTGCTGAGAGTACACAGTCGCAATTATGCTCGGACCAGCTGGTAGCAGTTCCAGATGCAAGATGGCGCAAGCAGTCCACCAAACAGACATTAGTTCTTCTTTTGATGCAGTGCTGGTTTTGGCTGTTTTGGAACCGGCTCGTGGGATGCTAACCAATGATGACAACGTCGTGAAGCTTCGCACAGCAGTCGTTTCTCATGATATGCAACAGCCAGTCTTCTTCCTCAGATGAGACAAGAAAAGAAACGCAGGTGTCTGCTCGCGTTGAATTCTGGCCCGACGTCATATCATGTTGGACCCATTTATCAAACTTTTAGTGCTTCCCAAGTTGATGGAAGTGCTGCCAAACGTTCCATCCACTCACATTGAATTTTCCATCCACTCCATCCGTTCCATCCACTCACAAACGGTAGAAAAGATTTGATTTCGCAGGTGTATTTCAACTTTTTGTGCTGTGATACGAGGGGCTATCTTGGCGCCAAGATAGCCCTCAAAATTTCATCCCCTGTTTCACGAAAACTATCAAGATACAAACAAAACTTTTTTTCGGTACAAACGGTACAAACGATTTTCTTTCGAATGGTGTATTTCAATTTTTTGAGCTGTGATATGAAGGGGCTATCTTGGCGCCAAGATAGTCCCCCAAATATCATCCCCTGTTTCTCGAAAACTATAAAGGTGCAAACAAAACTTTTCCGGTACAAACAATTTGCTT
The DNA here is from genome assembly GCF_964235325.1 of Thermobia domestica. Taxonomy (NCBI): domain Eukaryota; kingdom Metazoa; phylum Arthropoda; class Insecta; order Zygentoma; family Lepismatidae; genus Thermobia; species Thermobia domestica. The sequence continues at coordinate 54,146,778 of NC_137470.1, read as the reverse complement.
TCGAAGGTGTATTTCAATTTTTGTGCTGTTATACGGGGGCTATCTTGGCTTGAAGATAGGCCCCCAAATGTCATCCTTTGTTTCTCGAAAACTATCAGGGTACAAACAAAACTTTTTTTTCGGTACAAACTGTAGAAAAGATTTGCTTTCGTAGGTGTATTTCAATTTTTTGTGCTCTGATACTGGAGGGCTATCTTGGCGCCAAGATAGAACCCCAAATGTCATCCCCTTTTTCTTGAAAACTATCAAGGTACAAACAAAATTTTTTCGGTACAAACGATTTTCTTTCGGATAGTGTATTTCAATTTTATGTTCTGTGATACGTGGGGCTATCTTGGCGCAAAGATAGCCCTCCAAATATCATCCCCTGTTTCTCGAAAACTATAAAGGTGCAAACAAAACTTGTCCTAGGTACAAATGGTACAAAACGATTTGCTATCGAATGGTTTATTTTAATTTTTTGTGTTGTGATAGGGGGGGGGGCTATCTTGGCACCAAGATAGCCCCCCCAAATGTCATCCCCTGTTTCAGGAATACTATCGAGGTACAAACAAAATATTTTTCGCTACAAACGGTAGAAACGATTTGCCTTCGAATGGTATATTTCACGTTTTAGTGCTGCGATAGTGCGGGGCTATCTTATTGCCAAGATATTCCAACAAATGTCATCCCCTGTTTCTCGAAAACTATCAAGGTACAAACAAAACTTTTTTTCGTAACAAACGATTTAATTTCGAATAGTGTATTTCAATTTTCCGTTTGTATTTCAATGTTCCGTTAAGTGATCATGCCGCAGTAATCTGGACATGTAAATTTGCGCTAGGTGTTTCTACAACCTATGGCAGAACAGCTTGGAAACTGAATACTCAATTAGTTACTGACGCAAACACGAAATGTTTGTTTATAACTAAATGGACGTACTGGCTCCGCCAACGTCACTACTACCCGACACTAAATGACTGGTGGGTCAAATATGCGAAGCCTGAAATAAGAAGTTTTTTTCAAATGGCAAGGAGCTGAAAAGACACGAGAACCGCGTGAAACCCTAGCGTATCTTTACAGAGCGCTTCATGAACTTTGGATCCTGCCCAGCTCCCCGCAAAATATGATTTCAATTCACAAAACGAGGGCATGGATAAAACAACTGCATGCTAATGATGTACGCAAATATGTTCATACCCTGCCAGACGGAGACTGTCTGCCCGATGAACACATTACATTTTATCACTATATGGCACAACATAAGTGTCGTGTTGGGAAGGTGATTGACACCCTGAATCATAATAATACCAAACTTAGGTCCTCCCTGACATTCAAAAAGTTTTCTTTGACCATTATACAACGTTATATACTGCCACTACGGACCCTCCCCAAGGGTATCACGATTATTTAAATATGTTGCTCCCACAATTATCAGCGTCTGATAATCAGATATTAACTGCACCACTAACATAAGCGGAAATACTTCACACGCTTAAGCAATGTAATCCTACCTCATGTCCCGGGAGTAACGGTTTGCCGTATGCACTCTATCAACAGTATTGGGATATCATAGGCGTGTATGGTAACATTATATAATGAACTCTATGCTACTTCGCAATTCCTTCAAAATGATGGTCATATTATCTTTATTCCTAAGTTTTCCGATGCCAACACTGTCACACAATATAGGCCAATCACCTTGCTCAACACCGATCTCAAATTGTTTAATAAAGTTCTAGTGCGACGCCTCAAATCAATATTTCAAGACAAAATTAGTCCATTTCAGGCTGCTCTCAATCCACATAAGAATGTTTATTATGCGCTGACCAAGATTCGGGATGTTGTAGGTTATTTTACGTTTGATAGAAAACCGGCTTGCCTCATATCCCTTGATTTTCAAAATGCATTTGATCGATTATCTCACGCCTATCTGTTTGCTGTGCTAAGAGCGTATAATTTTCCGGAAGTTTTCCTTAACTTTCTCACTCACATTTATAGCACAGCCACGGCTAAGCTTCAAATAAATGGTTTCTCTACTGCTCCCATTTCATTGCAGAAAGGAGTTCGTCAGGGTTGCCCGATTTGCATGTTTTTGTTTGGCCTCGCACTAGAACCTTTATTGTATAAGTTAGCTGCATATATACAACCTGATCTGAATGACCTGCAAAATATATCAGTTACTGCCTTTGCAGACGATGTTAGCCTTAGCTGTACCACTCTACAACAATTTAACTATATTATTGATCAATTACAACAATTTAGTGCTGTTAGTGACGAAATGCTTAATTTACAAAAAACGAAAGTGTTGCCCTTTCATTCTTGGACAATGGACTGCATACCCCTACCATTTGCCAACATTGAACTGGTTACGAAAGTGAAAATCCTGGGCATAACGTTTTCTAATTCGGACAGTTTACAGTATGATCATATTTGGGATCCTCTCATTCAAAAATTACGAATGCTCAGTCTAAATCACAAATTGCGCAACTTAAACCAAATCCAACGTATTTGGTACGCCAATAGTTATTTATGTGCTAAATTATGGTACTCCGCTCATATATATCCCATTAGTGATTTGTATGTTCGTAAAATAAATTCCCTGATTGGTTGGTTTCTGTGGGCAGGACATTATTTTCGTGTCAAGAGTGACACTGTTACCCTACCTTTTCACCGTGGGGGCTTGAACCTAATATCAGTCAGAGCTAAATGTGCTGCATTCTTTCTAGCTAATAATTATAAACAATTTTCAAGTTACTGACCAAATCACCTACCAATGGATTTCTTGTTGGATCTCTTCCCTCCCTGCACCTAATCCTCCTAATATGATGTCACTCAAACAGGCCCCCGGTGTATATTCAACACTGGATGCAAGGTTGGTCCTATGTTCCTTTATCTGATCCTACCAACTACTCCCATATCCGCTTTCTATCCACACACTTCCACGCACCTCTTTGCAATAATATCGTTCCGCGTATCCAAATGAAATTTCCAACAAAAAATTGGTCCAGAATTTGGTACAATATTCATAACACCACGTTGACATCAGCGGTCGTCACTGTCTGGTATACGATAGTGAATGAGCTCGTACTTACTCATGTTAAGTTAAAACGTATTAGTGTACTCCCTACTGATATGTGTCAACACTGTAATCAGGAAGACACGCTAGAACACAGACTGACGTTGTGTCTTCACTCTCCTTCTATCTGGGCTAAATTACAACGCCTGTTAAGTGTGATTTGCCGAGAACCTGCACATAAGTTTGATCATAATTATGCTTTGTTCCCAGACTATAAGTTTTTTCCAATCACGAAAAACAACAGCGTCACATGGTTACATGGTCAAACGATTTTTTATCTTATGGACACATATCCGTATGGAAATGAATATGCATATGTGATGCTTCTTAAAACTGATTGTAAACAATTTTCTGTAAATGTAGCTCACAAATACTTTTCAAATTATTTACGTATACTTTGTAATGAATATTTGTCCTAAGCTGTTTTAATTTCATGTAACTTTTCTGCAAATGGCAAATAAAAAAAGATAGTGTAGCGGTAACGTAATGGAGTCACGACTAATACAGCTCTCCGACGTAGGTTCGAATCCTGTTAACGTCAAAGTTCCATTTTTTTACAAAATGACAGTGAAGAATGTATTTCTCATATTAGACGCGCAATGCTTAAGAATGTGGAAGCAAACACCTTTATCATGATAGAGACGATTTACAAATGTTGGTGGGGAAAGCGCAAGGGATTTCCCAGGACATTCGAAACACTTCATTGATCTGCAGTAAACACTTTTTGTGCTATCGTTCTCAGAAAGAAATATTACAACATTTGTTGAACAAAGTTTGGGTAAAGCGATCGGTGGTGTAGTGGTAAAGTACCAGACTTCCGGGGTTCGATTCCCAAATAGGTAGTACAACGTTTTCGCATAAAATAATGGCTGCAAACAGAGACTTATCTTCTGTTGGAGAACTTACAAAGCATCACTCGTAAGAATTCGAATAAACAGTGTGTGCGTTCTTTATCATACACTGTAATGATAAGAATGTTTCATAGTTATATTCGTCCCACTCTCTCTCTCTTTCTTGACGTTTCCCGTAGCATCTTTCACTTCTCCCCCCTCTCTTTTACGTACACACGCACTTCATGTACGTGTGCGTGTTCCAAAGTTAAAACGGAGCAAGAGACCGATAGACCTGTTCTGGAGAATGTATTTAACTGGCAACTTCAGCGTTTAGTTTTTCGTGCTCTGGGGATAACATCTCCAGTCCTACTCATCTCAGAAAGAAGTACTGTTTAAACGCAAGGGAATAAGCAAAATATATTTTTTATCATCTGGGTTATCAAGCCTCAGTCACTAGCGGTTTGAATCCTCGTATCAGTGATGGTCCATAACCTAACCAACATAATCCGACTGACACTATGATCCGTTTGTGATCTAGCGTGCTCATTCTCTCTGTGCGAATTACAACGTTATATTAGCAAGAGATGAAAGTGATGCTGGATATTCGGAACAGATAAATCTTCGGAAACGACTAGAAAATGGCAACCTCTTTGGTTATTAGGAAACAAAAATTTATTTATACTAGTTCGACACAAATTTGTTTCCATCTTATAATTCAATGTGATGTATTCATGTTGAAATTTGAAACATGCAAGGTCTGCTATATCTATAAGGAACATTTGAGTTTCCATTTGAACATTTGTAGCTTTTCATATGATACGGTTTGGACTTTTAATATAGGATATTTCTCATAAAAATTTACCAGTAAAATAGCACTCAGTCACTTTTATCTTTCTTTCTTTCTTCCTTTTTCTTTTCGTTTTTCTTCTTTTTTTGTTCATTTTGTATTTGTAGTCTGGAATGGAAGATATGACCTACACTACCTACTAGATTTATTAGAATGTAGTTTGCATCAGTACGTCCAATGAACACTACCAAATTTACAACCGATCCACGCGGAAACAAAACATATGTATTAAGCTGTTGACATTATCTTAGATGTGTTTGTGGGATCTTCAAATCTACTGGAAACTAAGTATGCTATCCTTTATGAAAGAGATTTAATGAATGTTTCAAGCATCCTCTATATATTCAAATAGTCCTGAAAAAATATATAAAATACAAACGTTATTTCTATATTACTGTTGGATTTCTTGTAACAGAACTTTATAATGTTAGGTTATTTTCTTACTAAGTTTAAAATTGCACATTTTTATCTGTTCTCCTTTTCTTTTTCTTCTTTCCTCGCCTTCTCTCCTTCTCTCTCTCCCCTCTCTCTCTGTCTCAATCTTTCTCTCTCTCTGTCTCTACCTCATTTCTGAACCTCTGTATAATAAACATCCATTAGTTTCAATTTTTCATTGTGTGTGTTTCAGTTTCTCCCTAAATTAACTTATGAATCTTGTTTCGTTTCGGTTTTGTTATTTTATTTTTTCTATACTAATACATGTGTAGCTTGAAATTAGAATAGCGTTCACGTTGTTAGCTAATTTTAGTATGGGAGAGAAGAAAGGAGGAGAGAGAGAGGGGTCTCTTTACCAGACACGATTATGGGATAAGAATTTGTATATTGGGTGGCCTAGCTGCACGACGTTAGCTATCGCAATTTTTTTGATGCGGAGTGTACCAAATAGTAACCGGTGGCCACTGATCAACTGGTTACTGACCAACTGACCACTGTCCCCAGATATTGGCCAAAAAATTCGAATTTCGGGAGATTTAATGAGCCATATCTCCGGAACTGTAAGTCATAGAAAAATTATATTTTGCGAATCTTTTTTTCTAGAAAGAGAAGATGCTGATTAAAAGATTTACATGTAGGAACAATCACAGTTATCCTTCCTGCTCCATCTCTCCATTCTTTTTAAGTTCGTTCTGGCAATGCTCTTGGAGCACTCTCAGCTGGTTTATTATATCAAGTTAGTGTAAACAGCATTGCATTCTTCACATTTGACGAAAACCATCTACGTAATTGGGCTTGGTACTTATATAAACATTTTTTTTTAAATAAAGTGTTTAACTTTCCTTGTAACTGTTCCTTGTAACTTTCTTTCCTCTTGTTCGGAATACGTCATATAAAGATTGTAGCGTTCGACACAAGGACATTTTGGATATGTATTATCTAGTCCATCTAACTTGCGATATTACTGTTGTGAAACCCTCCATAATTTGATTGTTTTTATATGTTTGTAGTACTATGTAGTTATTACTTTGCAATACTGAACAATAACACTAATACAGTAAATTCAAATTTTTCATGTTCATTCGCAAAACGTAAGAACCTATCGTAGTGTCATTTGGAAAGAAATAATATTTGTGATCAGCTGGCAAAACTTTCAAGCTGAGGAAGTCATACAGTGCTCGTATGACGATATTTCTATAGTATAAAATTTCAACGTTGCGCACTAACTTATTTAGACGTTAGAAGGGCGTATTAAAGCAAAGATTCACCCTATATATAGTGGAAAACATATATATGTTGATACCCTCTATTACTTTTAATCTAATGGACAAGAAATATTGAAATTTTATACCATTCCATAGCGGAGGACGACAACTGTTTAGCTTAATATTAACCCTGTGACACCGTAATATTAACAGCTCTGCCAACCCTTCATAAACTTAATTTTCTCCAAGTGGCAACACGGCAAGTTAGTCAGCCGGCCACTTTATCGGTACTTGTCAACCTTTGGCATTTGCGTGTTAGCAACAGGCATCCACCGTAGAGTCATAGTACATAGGCCCCTGTAACACGCCTTGCCGGATGCCAGGATGAATTTTTGGGGGAAAGTACCCAAAATGGCGGAAACAAAATGGCGGACCCCAAATTCTTATCCTACACAAGAACTTCCTTATTTTGCGGTGGATCTTCAATATTTTGGCCCCAAACCTAGGGTTTTCGGGGGCGAGCTATTCGCTCATACCACTGATTCCTCTCTGTAGGTTTTCAAAATGGCGGAAAACAAGATGGTGGACGCGATACATGTAAAAAAAAATTCTCTTTAATGAATTTTTAATATTGTCATGTGAAATATCACTTTTTATACACAGGAAGCTTCTTTCTACAAACTATTTATTTCTGAATATCTTTAAAATGGCGGAAAACAAGATGGTTGAATCGTAACGTGTATGCATAAAGAGCCGTCTTAAGTTTTATAGTCTGACATGTTTTCAAAACCTCCGATTTTCTAGATTGTACATTTCTCTTCATTTTTATTTTATCGTAAGATTCCAAAGAATTGAATTAGACGGAGGCATCCACCGTAGAGCCATGATACTTAGGTCCCTGTAACATACCTTGCCGGATGCCAGGCTGAATTTTGACGGGAACACAAATCAAAAGGGCTGACAAGACATTCGTAATCTGCAGGGAAATGCCCTATTTACCAGTGTATTTTTCAATATTTTGTATTGGAGTCAACTCTTAAGTTTAACTAATTTGTTACACTCTAAGAGTTTTCAAAAATGTTGAGGAACAGAATGGCGCGCATAAAATTCTACTGTTCGTTTTCCGATCGACTTTCTATAGTATTAAACGAGGTTTCGCAGTGATTCAAGAATCGAATTTAATTCCAAGTGTTTCAAAGTGGGATGAGATATCCTCCATCTTTAAATACTTTCTTTCTCTCTTTCACGCAAACACACTCATTATATTAAACCCATATATATATATATATATATATACATATATATATATATTCATCCTCACGGCATTGTCAAGGCTCTATATTTGTATTTTACATTTATTATTGCAACCGGGTGTTACTGACTTCCGTATACGGTAGCCCGATCATCACCCTTGTTCTTCGCGCGCATAGTCATTCGAAGAACTGAAAACGTACTCTGTACACAAACAGTTTATGGTTGTGAACTCGGAAAGCCTGGTACTTCTGCTTGTCAAGGTCAAAAAGTGGGAGAAAAAAGGATGTGTAGAATGTAAAGAGGGTGCTACAGTGACTGATGCTTGTAAGGGAACATATTCATTTGTAGTTCGTGCACATTCCGCCTGTAGCGCTACTGTGGCACGACGTATATTGTAACTGTATAACTCTTGTACACCGCTAGTAGGTCTATTCGCGTTAGTGACGACCGAAACTATGTTGTCAGCTCTGACTGCGATAAGGCACTGCCGTGCTGCTTTTCCTTCTCTTTTTTTCCCCTTTTCCATTTGTGAGACGCCAAACATGTTGTTTTTGCTTGTTGCACGTGCTGAACGTGTTTCGGCGAGCGAAGTATTTAAGAAGTTGACTACATATTCTTGTTTGCGATAGTTTTAAATTGGTTAACTGTTGAAAAATATACGAAAATAAAGCTGTACTTGTTAAGGTATATTAGTCGAGGACGTAGCTACTGACAGTGTTGATTACAGATTTTCTCGAGGAAGAATTTAATTACAGTAGAGGTGAAAAGGAGACGTCCATTTAGACAGCCCCCCCCCCCTTATCAGACTCAATCGGAAATGGTCTCAATCGTTTGTACACAAATGTGCAGGCGAAATTTTCGTTTGTAGACAATTAGGGGCGCCGTCAGAACGAAAACAAAGTGGGGGCTGTCTAAATGGTAGCCCCCCAACAACATGTCCTATTCAAGCACAAATTGTCGCAATCATTTGTACATTGTTTCTACAGAAATGTGAAGGCGAAATTTTCGTTTGTACACAATTAGGGGCGCCGTCAGAACAAAACCAAAGTGGGGGCTGTCCAAATGGTAGCCCCCCACCATGTCCACTTCAATCACAAATTGTCGCAATCGTTTTGTACATCGTTTGTACAGAAATGTGCAGGCGAAATTTTTGTTTTACACAATTAGGGGCGCCACCAGAACGAAAACAAAGTCGGGGATGCCTAAGTGGTAGCCCCTCCCACCATGTCCAGTTGAATCACAAATTGTCGCAATCGTGTGTACTTCGTTTGTACAGAAATGTGCAGGCGAAATTTTCGTTTGTACACAATTAGGGGCGCCGCCAGAACAGAAAAAATTGGAGGCTGTTTAAGTGGTAGCCCCACCACCATGTCCAATTGAATCACAAATTGTCGCAATTGTTTGTACTTCGTTTGTGCAGAAATGTGCAGGCGAAATGTATGTTCGCACGCAATTAGGGGCGCCGCCAGAACGAAAAAAATTGGGGGCTGTCTAAGTGGTAGCCCCCGACCATGTCCTATTCAATCACAAATTGTCGCAGTCGTTTGTACTTCGTCTGTACAGAAATGTGCACGCGAAATTTTCGTTTGTACATAATTAAGGGCGCCGCCAGAACAGAAAAAAATGGGGGCTGTCTAAGTGGTAGCCCCCCCCCCCACCATGTCCAATTCAATCACAAGTTGTCGCATTCGTTTGTGCATCGTTTGTACAGAAATGTGCAGGCGAAATGTTTGTTTGAACAAACTTAGGGGCGCCGCCAGAACGAAAACAAAGTGGAGAGCTGTCTGAGTGGTAGCTCCCCCCACGATGTCCAATTGAATCACAAAGTATCGCAATCGTTTGTACATTGTTTGTACAGAAATGTGCAGGCCAAATTTTCGTTTGTACACTATTAGGGGCGCGGCCAGAACGAAAACAATGTGAGGGCTGTCTCAATGGTAGCCCCTCCCATTTCCAATTCAATCACAAATTGTCACAATCGTTTCTATATCGTTTGTACAGAAATGTGCAGGCTAAATTATTGTTTGTACATAATTAAGGGCGCCGCCAGAACGAAAACAAAGTGGGGGGCTGTTTAAGTGATAGCCCCCCACCATGTCCAATTCAATCACAAATTGTCGCAATCGTTTGTACATCGTTTGTACAGAAATGTGCATGCAAAATTTTTGTTTGTACATAATTAGGGGCGCCGCCAGGGCGAAAACAAAGTGGGGGGCTTTCTAAGTGATAGCCCAATCACCATGTCCAATTCAATCACAAATTGTCGCAATCGTTTGTACATCGTTTGTACAGAAAAATGCAGGCAAAATTTTCGTTTGTACACAATTAGGGGCGCCCTCAGAACGAAAACAAAGGTTGGGGGCTCTAAATGGTAGCCCTCCCACCATGTGCAATTGAATCACAAATTGTCGCAATCGTTTGAATATAGTTATAAAGAAATGTGCAGGCGAGATTTTCGTTTGTACACAATTAGGGGCGCCGCCAGAACGAAAACAAAGTGGGGGTTGTCTAAATGTTAGCCCTCCCACCACTTACTTCAATTCAACCACAAACTGTCGCACTTGTTTGTACGCCTTTGTACATAATAAATGTGCAGCTGAAATTTTCGTTTGCACATAAATGTGGCCCCGCCAAAACGATAACAAACTATGGGCTCTCTAATTGATAGGCCTCCCATCACGTCGAATTTAACCACAAACTGTCGCACTTGTTTGTTACGGTTTTGTACAGAAATTTGCAGGCGAAATTTTCGTTTGTACACAATTGCGGGCGCGCCAAAACGATAACAAAGTATAGGCTACCTAATTGGTAGCATCCCCTACGTCCGATTCAAAAGAAAATCATCTCAATTGTTTGCACATCGTTTGAGCAGTAATGCGCAGGCGAATTTTTTTTTCTAAGCTATCAGATGCGTGGACAGAACGAAAAAAAAGGGGAGTTGTCTGAGTGGTAGCCCCACCATGTTCGATTGAACCAGAAATTGTCGCGATCGTTTATACATCGTTTGTGCAGAAATGTGCAGGTAAAATTTTCGTTTGTATTAAATAATATACGGATGTGAGTATTTTTAATATCTGCGATCAACATTAACCGGTTTGAATAACGGTTGATGAGTTTGAAAATGGTTCCTATTGCACTAGTTGAAAAAAAATCTTTTTCTCTGGCACACGGAAGAAAATGCCTGATTCTAATAGAACTTTTCACGTAGAATTCGAATCTGCAATCAGTTTTTCTCCATCACCCTCAGTTTTCCCGTGACAGAGGTGTTTTCGGAAAATTTTCCCTCAAATTTCTGTTCTTTTTCTTTTTTTCTTTTTTTTAAACCATTTTCATACTTGTAGCTTGGGTACCTTAGGTATATAAACGCACAAATTATATTGTATGTTAGCCTGATTTATACTTAGTAAGCCCTCTAAGTTTCATAAGAATAGCATTATTCTATCTAGAGAAATAAACATATTTATATAAAAAATATGCTATGTGTACTGTTCATTTTACAACATTCATTAGTGCAGATAAAATCACATATAACTTCCACGAAAATTACAATATAAGCACGGTTTATATCTTATTGGATTTGAAATAAAACATATTTTCAATGATGTATACACCGTGTCACCATTTTATATCTACTTAATAAATAATACAAAAGAAGTAAGTGGTATCTTCTTAATAAATGTGCACTTACTTACCTCAACTAATATGTTTTAGTTGTCGACTTTCTTCTGTGTTTGGTTTCTGGAACATCTCTTTTAAGTGTCCAACAGTAATCAGCTAGCATTTTTGAACTACACTGTCACTGGTACCTCTTCTCCATGGAGGAAATGTCCTGATGAAAATGTTCCCCATACTCATCACTAACAGCACCAAGCTTTTCAGGAAAGAAATGCAGGTGGGAGTCTAGAAAGTAAACTTTAAGGGACATGTTGCAACCCATTTCATTGAATGATTGCCGGAAATCACTCACAATTTCACGGTAATTTGGGGCTTTCTTGTTTCCTAAAAAATTCTCTGTTAAACATTTAAATGGACACCAAGCTGCTTTCTCAACCAGAGTTAAGAGATCCTCAAATTTTTGGTCACGAATCAAACATCTTATTTGGGGGTCTACAAAAATCCCTAGCGTCACTAACCCGAGGAATTTTTTCCTTGAGGTAACAAGATCCTGCATTACGTTTGTCAATTGTCCTAACAAAGTTTTTGAAGAGCCCCAACTTTATGTGAAGAGGAGGTAGAATTATCTAATCAGGGCTCACCAGTGAGGAATAAACAGCATTCTTCTGTCCAGGAGTTAATACATGCGTTGGCCATTCCTTCTTGATGTAATGTTCCGCTTTGTTCCTGCTGTCCCATTCGCAGAGGAAACAACAATATTTCGTATAACCAAGCTGCAAACCCATTAACAAAGAAATGGCGTAAATCACAGCAAACGGTCCACTTGTATTTCTCATACTGAATTTTTTCTAACACTATTTCGATGTTTTCATAGGTTTCCTTCATATTAGTTGCATAAGCCAAAGGCACTGAAGGAAATTTGTTGCTATTGTGCAAAAGGACAGCCTTAAAACTAGTTTTCCAAAAGTCAATAAGCAATCTCCACTCTGTACTTATATGTGCATGTCCAAGTCTATCCATCACAGCACAGACATTATTACAATACACTAAATCATTTTCTTGAGAATAGTAGTTTTGAAACTCTGTATGAAGGTTTCGAAAAATACACACTTTAGTGTCACGATGGAGCAGATTCCAGCCTTAAGTTTAGAATCAAGAAGTTCTGTCTGTGTATTGGAGAGTTTTAAATCCCGTATGAGGTCATTTAGTTCACCCGGAGTTATCAGATGGGAATCAAATGTAGATGTGCTTCCTACATAAGTAGGATCATCATCTTCATTTGGAACTTCAATAGTTGCCTCAAGTACGTAATCCTCATTTACCGTAAGATGAGAAGGAGGTACCGGTACAGGTAATTCTGCACTGTGTGGAACTGGCCTAATTGCTGATGCAAATTAGTGTACTGTACTGTGTGGTTAGATTTACTGCTTATTTCATTTATCTGTGTCATACAAAAGTAGCAGTCTGAAGAATGATCTTTTGGTTCCCTCCAGATCATCGGTACTGCGAAGTTCATGTTTCGTCCACCATTTGCCCACCCAGTCAGACGTTTCACGCAGGTACAACAAATGTAGTGAGGAACCCAGTTCTTATCCTGGTCTCCTACACAGCAACCAAAATATAACTGATAACACTTCCTCACAAGTGGAGTAAAACATCGACGTTGTGATTTAAATATCAGCTCCCCACATACATAACAGAAATTGTTCGGTTTATTTACACACTTCCTCGACATCTTGTATCCTGTAAGGTATCACACACATACACACACACACACACACACACACACACACACACACACACAGGAATCTACATTCCATCAAATTCCCACAAAATCCCTCTAGACATTCCCTCATACAAAAATGGTGACATGGTGTACACATCATTGAAAACGTTTTATTGGAAGTCCAATGAGGTATAAACCGTGGTATATATTAATTTTCGTGGAAATTATATGTGTTGAAGACCGACCCGACCCAACCCGTGACCCAAATTGACTGACCCGACCCGACAACCCAACCCGAGCTGACCCGATTGGCCCGACCCAAAGTGACCCGAGTGAACCAACCCGAGGTGACTTAACCCGACAACCGACCCGAGTGACTTGACCTTACAATCTAACCAGTTTGAGAGAGCTAGAACTTTACAAAACTGCCACCAGAAAAAAAAATGCTGACCAATTCTTATGCATAAACCATTGTTTCGGCTTTTTTTACTTGTAGTATAATTATCCTCCTCCTCCTCCTCAGTGTTCTCCCATTAATAAACAGGCCAGTTTCCGTGAACTAGGTAAGAAGCTTCCATTTTTGCGATTTCCCGCTAATATCTGCCTCGCAACCCAACATAAAGTACCACCCTCCTTATTACAGTCTATCAATTCCAACCTTCTTACCCACTCTCGCTCTCCAGATATCACCCCCTTTACTACATTCCTCAGAATGCAATCCCTTAGCAAGATCAAAGCTTGTGATCCGTCCATTTTTCGCTTCCTTATATCGTCTAATATTGCTCTCGTCTCTTGCATTTTTTCAGCATTTCCTAATTCGTTTTCCTCTCTACCCTGCTAACCTTCTTTATTTTACTCCACATCCAAATTTCCAAGGTTAAAATTTAGGCAATCAAGTTCGAAAGTCAAAATAAAATTTGACTGAGTTCTGAAGACAAGTTCTGAAGGCTAAAAGAATAAAAGTTCTGAAGACAACATTATTTTCTAGTAAGGAATGTATATAGAACTTCTTTTAATATTTTTTGCTGTGTAAAAAACAACAATTTCATCACGTTAACATTCCGATTTTTCTATTTAAAAACAGCGTTGCTGTCTGATAGAATCATAAGGAACTAATTGCACTGAAATACCATTCTGTAGGGAATTACCTTTTATTTTTTCTTGATTAAATTATCTAGAAGATATTTGCAACGTTATATAAAATTAGCAAGTATTTTATTGCGGAGAAAGTCAAATCACTACCCCAGCAATAATAATAATAATAATAATAATAATAATAATAATAATAATAATAATAATAATAATAATAATAATAATAATAATAATAATAATCTGAAGGTGACCAAGAAAGTTCTGTCTCTTTGTGGAGGTCTGTGTTCAATTGGCCCTCACACCGTGAGTTGAATGCGAATGGATATAAGGTGAAGGTCAGTTGTTGGACGAGACGAGACGAAACAGAATTTTCATGAAAGGGTACGAGATGAGACAGAGCTCTTTCAATAGAAACATATGCACTTTTCCAGACGAGACTACCTTCACGACACATTTTCGAAACGAGAATGCCCCAAACCAGGTCTCGTGAGCAACACTAGTAAGTATATCCAACATACTACTTGGTTGTGGCTGTTCAGATACACCGTGAACGTGCGTAAGGACTGAGTGAACATGGGGCCTTCACAGAGCGTCATAAGGGCTTGTTTGCTGTACGAGTTCAAATTGCTGCACCGCGGGGCGGAAGATATGACAGGCCTTTGGTGAGGGTGTCGTGACTACGCGGAGAGTGCAGTGGTATGACGGTTTAAGGACGGTGACGAAACACTCGAAGACGCACCACGTGCCGGAAGACAAACAGATGTTCAAAATAAAGATCTTCAGGCAGCAATTGAGGCGAAGACAGACATGTGAGGAACTGGTACTACCTTTCAGTGTAAGTGGAGAAACCATTCGGCACCACCACCATCAACTTGGGAAGCACTGCAAGTTGGGTTGATAGGTCCTACATGATTTGACTTGGAGCCAGAAAGCAACGCGAGCAGACACCTGTGTTTCTTTGGTGTCTCGTCTGAGGAAGGAGCAATTTCTGGACAGGGTGTTGACATGTGATGGGAAGTGGGTCCTGTACGAAGCTCCACGGCGCCGTCATTGTTGGTTAGCATCCCATGAACCGGTTCGAAAACAGACCAAGCCAGCACTACGCCAGAATAAGGTTCTCCTGTGCATTTTGTGGACTGCTCGAGGCATCGTCCATCGGGAACTGCTACCAGCTGGTCAGATCATCAATGCAACTGTGTACTGTCACTGTGTACTGTCTGGATCCAGCAGTTCTGAATCGCAAAGGGGTCCTCTTGTTACAAGGCAACGCTAAGCCCCACGTGGCTAAAATGACCCAGTACATCATTCTACGCCTTGGATGGAAAACACTATTGGATCCGCCATACTCTACGGACATTGTACCGTCCGATTATCACCTGTTCCATTCCTTGGACAATCACCTTAGAGAACGCCAATTCAAACAGCCAGAAGAGGTTCAATATGCACTTGATACCTTCTTCACTTCACGTCCCACCAAGTTCGACTGCGATGAAATCCATGACCTCCCAGAACGTTTTCAGAAGGTCGTCGAGGCTGATGGAGACGATTTTTGATATTCCAGGTACGTCTTAGGTTACATACCAATGTTCGAAGGTGTTGGTGAAAAGGCGGCGGAACTTTCTTGGGCACTCTTAAAGTTATAATAATAATAATAATAATAATAATAATAATAATAATAATAATAATAATAATAATAATAATAATAATAATAATAATAATAATAATAATAATAATGTGTCCTGCCCAAAGGCAGATGTTTGACCCGAAGGTCCGTGGGTATTGATTCCAGCTCGTACCAAGTAAGTTTTCTGGTGGACAAACACCGTGTGCATGGGTTTTCTCGGTGTTCTCCCATTTCCTCCCACTTTCTTCATTCAACCACTTCAATTATTTCTCATCATCACTGTCTCTCTTAGCGTTGGTGCATAACGTGGGACGTTAACTAGATATTTCCTTTCAATTTCAATTAATGTGACATTTAACTTGACATAGAAACGCAGAAAGGAAAAAAGTCAGTAGTAATATTAATTACAATTACAATACCAATTAGTTAATATAGGGTAAAATTAAAATTTTATTACTATTTCACCTTCAATTAGTCACATTTATCATTCATTCACCAACTTCGAATTGAATTCCACAACAAAGCTCTTTATAGTATTCCGTATAGAAAATAAGTGAAGAATGTGACGACCCGACCCGAGTGACCCGACACGAGCTAACCCGACTGACCCGACCCGACAACCCGACACGAGCTAACCCGACTGATCCGACCCGACAACCCGACCCGTAACCCGACCCGTTTGAGAGCACTATCAGAGGGGTACTATTTACAATACAATTTATTTTGTATGGTTTAGCATACTTTAAGGCTACCATACTTTTTGAAAACAGAAAAAAACGGGACATCTTACAAATTACTAGTAAATATTGCATTTTGTATTAATTTTATCTTTCGAATTTTACTACAGTATCGCACTAGTTATACAACTTAAAATAATGTATTAATATAGTCCATACTCAGTGGCGTATTTAGGGGGAGGGCTTCCGGGCTCAAGCCCCCCACCGAAATCTTACTTACTATAGTAAAGTATATGAAATATCTTGCAGAATTTTCATATTTTCAGACAAAGCACCCCCGGAAGTTAGCAAAGCCCCTCCCGAAACAAAATCGTAAATACGCCACTGTCCATACTTAATCAACAGTGCTAAAAATTATTATAGAAGCTAGAAGCTGTTATACAATATAAACGCAATCAGTGAACATACAATATTTAGGCAAAAATTATATTTTCAATATTATTACGCATACCACCTTTACATGCTCTACATGTCTATAAAGAAAAATATCCAGATTTATGAAGTTGTTTCAAAATTTCAATAGGCTGATTTATTTTTGTTAACCTAAAATGCGAACTAAAAGAAAGCAATTTGCATAATTGTTTTTCTGAAGCAGAAAAAAAAATGTGTTTTCGGGGCTGGTCTGCAACGTCACAAGAATTTGTTGCCACCTCGGGGTATACATTCTTACTTTTAGTGATAAGAGTGCTACTTAGGAGGATTTAAACATTGCATGTTATATCCGGGAAAGCAGCGATTGCAATAATAATAAAGATTAGAATGAAATTGTTCCTATAGTATTGTCGGAATTGAAAGCAAAAGGAATAAGTCGATTTTATTATCTTTTCAGAAATTTTGATATGTAATTAATAATAATAATAAAGAAAAAAACAGGACAAGAAGGAAAATTTCTGCACACCGGGACAAATTTTAAGAAACCGGGGCGTATGGTAGCCTTACATACTTATTTGCATGCGGAGTGTCAGTACGGAGCCACTACGTAGCAGAGTTGAAACAAAACTTCGTAAATAGGTTGCCAACTCAGGAAAACAAAATTACCAGCACACCCTCAAAATTCTCTGTACAAATGAGAAACTGAAGACTGTATTGATCGTTATTGTATTTAGCAGCAATTGTCACTTGTTTAAAATTATCGAAACAGATGAATAATACTGGATATTAATCTTTATGTAACAATAGTTGATTCATAAAATGAAATTTATTCTATAAACTTCACTTCAAACAAAGGAAATTGCTTTAAAAAGTCATTTTCTACTCTCAATAAATGAATAAAATTCTTTTACAATAAAATATAAGTGTTATCAAATTTGTTATGTTAAATAAATAAAAAAACTGTCATACGTTAAAAAAATATCGATAATGTATAATACAACGGAAATTTGTGTTTGTAAAGGCACTGTTGAAAAATTTCGATGTTCAATGTTATATTCTGGATTGCAGATTCCAAAATACCGGTCAGAAGGGGTCTAATAAGAAGTTTGTACCGGTCACCGGCCTTAATCAAAATTACAGCAAATACCGGCCAGTTAGCAACTCTACTCGTAAATCAGAATGCTGAATGCACCAAAATACTTCACCATGCATTCTATAGTTTCTGCAAAATGAGTTTAATGAAGATGATCAAATAAAACAAAATACTGTGTTATAATTTTCCCTTTAACAGTCTACTTTGTGAATTTGTTATATCTTCCACTTATCAATTTCCTGTTCGAGATGAGAATAACGGTTTCTGCGCAAGATAGAAAGAAAAAAATACATTTTTCTCATAAGGATTGAGTTCACGTAAGAAATAATGAATAAGTTTAATAATAAGAGCCGAGGAGTGAAAAACTAACTCAGCAATAATGATTGTAAGTATAAATATAAATATAAAAAACAAAAAAAAACATTTAATTCCATCATCGTTAGGATAAGATCAATATAGTGAATCACACGATAGTGTGAACAAACCAAACCACACAATAGTGTGAACAAAGTCCTGTTAGAAAAATACTCCATAAATGTGACACATTTTTTTAATGCTTCTACCATTTATACAATCCCTCACATTGTTTTCGTTCTGGCGGCGCCCCTAATAGAGTACAAACGAAAATTTCGCCTGCACATTTCTGTGCAAATGATGTACAAGCGATTGATATAATTTGTGATTGAATTGGATATGGTGGGGGCTACCATTTAG
Source organism: Thermobia domestica (assembly GCF_964235325.1). Classification (NCBI taxonomy): domain Eukaryota; kingdom Metazoa; phylum Arthropoda; class Insecta; order Zygentoma; family Lepismatidae; genus Thermobia; species Thermobia domestica. The sequence goes on along the minus strand of NC_137470.1, from coordinate 54,128,173 downwards.
ACAGCCCCACTTTGTTTTCGTTCTGGCGGCGCCATTAATTGTGTACAAATGAAAATTACGCATGCATATTTCTGTACAAACGATGTACAAACGATTACGAAAATTTGTGATTCAATTAGACATGTTGGTGGGAAGCTACCACTTAGAGAGCCCCCAGTTTGTTTTCGTTCTGGCGGCGCCCCTAATTGTGTACAAACGAAAATTTTACCTGAACAATTCTGTAAAAACGACGTACAAACGATTGCGACAATTTGTGATTGAATTGGACATGGTCGGGGGCTACCACTTAGACAGCCCCACTTAGTTTTCGTTCTGGCGGCGCCCCTAATTGTGTACAAACAAACATTTTGCCTGCTCGTTTCTGTACAAACGAAGTACAAACGATTCCGACAATTTGTGATTCAATTGGACATGGTGGGGAGGTATTACTTAGACAGCCCCCACTTTGTTTTCGTTCTGGCGGCGCCCCTAAGTTTGTTCAAACAAACATTTCGCCTTCACATTTCTGTACAAACGATGCACAAACGAATGCGACAACTTGTGATTGAATTGGACATGGTGGAGGGGGGCTACAACTTAGACAGCCCCCATTTTTTTCTGTTCTGGCGGCGCCCCTAATTAGGTACAAACGAAAATTTTGCATGCACATTTCTGTACAAACGATGTACAAACGATTGCGACAATTTGTGATTGAATTGGACATGGTGTGGGGCTATCACTTAAACACCCCCCACTTTGTTTTCGTTCTGGCGGCGCCCTTAATTATGTACAAACAATAATTTAGCCTGCACATTTCTGTACAAACGATATAGAAACGATTGTGACAATTTGTGATTGAATTGGAAATGGGAGGGGCTACCATTGAGACAGCCCTCACATTGTATTCGTTCTGGCGGCGCCCCTAATAGTGTACAAACGAAAATTTGGCATGCACATTTTTGTACAAACAATGTACAAACGATTGCGATACTTTGTGATTCAATTGGACATCGTGGGGGGAGCTACCACTCAGACAGCTCCCCACTTTGTTTTCGTTCTGGCGGCGCCCCTAAGTTTGTTCAAACAAACATTTCGCCTGCACATTTCTGTACAAACGATGCACAAACGAATGCGACAACTTGTGATTGAATTGGACATGGTGGGGGGGGGGCTACCACTTAGACAGCCCCCATTTTTTTTCTGTTCTGGCGGCGCCCTTAATTATGTTCAAACAAAAATTTCGGGTGCACATTTCTGTACAAAAGAAGTACAAACGATTGCGACAATTTGTGATTAAATAGGACATGGTCGGGGGCTACCACTTAGACAGCCCCCAATTTTTTTCGTTCTGGCGGCGCCCGTAATTGCGTGCGAACATACATTTCGCCTGCACATTTCTGTACAAACGAAGTACAAACAATTGCGGCAATTTGTGATTCAATTGGACATGGTGGGGGGCTACCACTTAGACAGCCCCCATTTTTTTCTGTTCTGGCGGCGCCCCTAATTGTGTACAAACGAAAATTTCGCCTGCACATTTCTGTACAAACGAAGTACAAACGATTGCGATAATTAGTGATTGAATAGAACATGTTGGTGGGGGGCTACCAGTTAAACAGCCCCAATTTGTTTTCGTTCTGGCGGCGCCCCTAATAGTGTACAAACGAAAATTTGGCCTGTACATTTCTGTACAAACAATGTACAAACGATTGCGGCAATTTGTGATTTAATTGGACATGGTAGGGGCTACCATTTAGGGGAACTCCCTCGAGAGGAATCACTCTACTTATTTATTGCAAAAAGCAGAATTTAAAAATTCGCATTCGTCCAAAGTTATCGTGTGAAGTAACAGCCGTTTGTACGTACGTACTAATATTGATAAGTTCCACTACGCGATCCCAATTAATAGTTCATATACCCGCGCCACACACACACACACACTAGCATTTGTACACACGAAAGTATACCTAGTAGTATCCACACGCTTACGCCGGAAACTAGAAACAAACAAACAAACAAACACACACACACACACACACACACACACACAGGGAGAGAGAGAGAGAAAGAGAATATCTTGTTGTACCTTTATACTGAATGCACCATTACTCACAAAATCAGTTAAAAAAGAAAAAAGAAAAAAGTTGTAAATGAAACTTTAAAAGATTGGTAGCACTGCTGCGTGTCACACATGAGATTGTTCCATAATGATTGATTCGTAATATGATGTATATGGGTTTCTTAATGGTAGTATAACAAAATGCCTTCAAATTGACCACTAAATAAAAAGTGAAATTTATTTCTCAAATTTTGTAAAATCGAAGTCGGTGGGCATTATGTGAACAGTCTACAATAACAATATATGCATATAAATATTAATATACTTCACGTTTTCCAGTGGGTGCAAGAAAGCTTCGAATAGTATTTGTTGCCAGAAGCATTAGCTGATGTAAATATATATATATATATATATATATATATATATATATATATATTGAAAACTTAAACCTTCGTCATCGATGACCAAACGTTTCGGATGAACACTTCAAACGTCTTGCTTCTTCAATGAAAGAAAAAATCGTAAAATTATCGATTAAGAGGAGACACAGCGTTTTTACACACAAGGTTATAAATCAAATTATGCACTTTTGTTTAAATTTATCATAGCAGTAAAATTCTCGGATGACCCTTAGAAATTATATGTCCACTTACCACTTCATGTTATCGCAACAGACAAGTTTCTTAGATGCAATACAATGTGAAACAAATTTTCTTGTTCCTGTTAATCCTTGCCCGCTGGATTAAGGCAACCAATACCATTGCAACTGCATGTAGGCAAGCATAGAAACTGTTCGCATTGAACACGGTCGATACCTCCAAATGGATCGGATGCAGAGTAAAGTCTGCAGACGAATTCCTCCATGCCTTCCATTGATCCATCACGTCCGACCCTTCTAGGAGATGTGGGTACTGAATGAATATTTTCCAGGAGCTCTTTTCTCCATGGCCGGTAAAGGATGACGTCGTATCGCAGCCCGTTACTGAATGAAAACCGACCAGATTTTTGCTCACAGTCTTGTTCAGATTCACAGAAATAGCATTGATATTGAAGAATTTCCGACCTCTGGATGTTCCTCCCGCCATCCAAACCTTCTTGGAGGACTCACCGAAGAAATAAATTAACATAACTAATACAGCAATGTCCCTGCTCATCACTATCACCTGTTCAATTTCACTATCTCGAATAGCTTCTTGTGCATGCAGTATCATTAGTGTGTCTGCTTCCTCGTGATTAGACACCAGATGCCTTAGTTCCCCTTTCAGATTTGAGATAACTTTATCAGGAGAAGCGCAAGTTATCAATTTGCAGCTTTCTGGCAAGTGTTGACATGCTAGTTGAAGTAATTGGTTTGCAAGAAAGTATGCAAGGTCAGCCTTGTTGCTGTTGAGACCAACATACTGATCCCATGAAACTGGAAGTGGAGTGTTCCCTTCGCCAATGATTTTTCTTATAGGTCTTTTTCTTTTATCGTCTCTTTTCCTTCTACAGTGATTCTTAATCGAGCATGGTCGGTAACTGTCAAACGTTATAACAATTCTTTTAACCTCTGGAGATACGTACGAGAAAACTATAGCTGAATTTTTTTCTCCATAATCGTTGAATGTTTTGCAGTCTGAAGGTTTGCCAACACAATGCATCAAAGCATGACCATCTATGATTAAACAAGTAGAAATATCAGAAACTGGTGTTGTGGCTGAAATGTTTATTGTTGTTAGTATGTCTATCAAAGTCGACTTGGTGGTGAAGTTCATCGATCCATTGTTCTTTAACAAGGAAAGTGGAACGGGTCATAGTTCATGTGAAAGGATATCCTCCAGTTGTACTTCCCGTCCTGCTTGTTGTGCACCGAATAAACGTTGTATCAGCTGTCTGTCAAACTTTATTGATTTTTTTCATTTTGTGGAGTGGTAACAACTTCTTTGTACAGTGATGCAAATGTCAGAGAATTCTGTATCTTTATAGTCGAAAAGAATGGCACTGTTTGTTTTATTAACCTCTCTGTCAAGAATGTTTTCACCAGATTTTCCCCTCTCTGTTTTGCAGACAGGAGATGTTCCTGAACTTCAGGTTATGCTATATCATTTGTCGATAAACTAACCAGCATTTTTGGGTCAATAACATTTTCTTCATCTGCACGCTGAAGAGGATGCTGAACATTCTTACACATGGAGAACATGTTAAATCTCTGTTCAACTAGACTTTGAACATCTTCCTCATCGCGGTGTAATCTTGAGACTTGAGAGTCTTTGTGCGTTGTGATAGAATCATCAACTTCAATACCAAACATTTCCCTTGTTTCGTGCGAAATGCGAGATCTTTCAGTCCAGGTTATGCAAAACCTATCTCTTGTGTCAGTTTGTGTGATACCAGTGACACCGTTTGCTAATTTACATAATTTGTTAATCCATTCGGTAGCTTGGTCAAACGGTACTAGATTGAAAGCATTTTTTGTCCGTTTGGCGAAAAATTGCCTTTGATGAATTCATGGTATACTTCCGGAAATGTTTGATCTAGTATTTTCAACTGAGCCAAGTAAATTGGAGCCCATCTGGCATAATGAGTATGGTCATATACACTTAGCCATGGCACAATTCCTTCTAGTGCCTCAACTTGTAGCTTCCAGTTATCCTCTCGATGAGCCCTAATGAAGTCAAGAAGAATCTCTACTAGTTGCATGTAGGTGCTCCAGAATTCGAAATTTGGATCAGACTTAAACCCATCTTCAAATTCCTTTAGATAGCGAGGAATTTCCAACTCATTTAGCCTATGATTAAGATCTATAACCTTTTCGCGAATAATGTCACTCTCCATCTTAGTTTTCATGTGGAACAATTTCTAAACTGAAGTAGCTAGGTCTTTGATGCTTTCTCATCTTCAAGCAGGTTATGCAAAAGTAACCACTCAACGAACTATTACTTTATTATTATTATTATTATTATTCAACCATATTGTTTTCCGCCATTTTAAAGATATTCAGAATTAAATAGTTTGTAGAAAGAAGCTTCCTGCGTATAAAAATTAATATTTCACATTAAAAATACATTAAAGAAAATTTTGTTTTTACATGTATCGCGTCCATCTTGTTTTCCGCCATTTTGAAAACCTACAGAGAGGAATCAGTGGTATGAGCGAATAGCTCGCCCCCGAAAACCCTAGGTTTGGGGCCAAAATATTGAAGATCCACCGCAAAATAAGGAAGTTCTTGTGTAGGATAAGAATTTGGGGTCCGCCATTTTGTTTCCGCCATTTTGGGTACTTTCCCCCAAAAATTCAGCCTGGCATCCGGCAAGGCGTGTTACAGGGGCCTATGTACTATGACTCTACGGTGGATGCCTGTTGCTAACATGCAAATGCCATCGGTTCATTTTCTATTGACATTTCTGGGGCTTGGCCGGCTGACTAAGTTATTACATACTTCATATCTGCAAACTTACGACGCTATATTGTCGCAAACATATAAAAGAAACCCAATTTTGATGTGTCCTAGAACAGGAATAACGCAAATGAGGCTGGCGGATTAATACGGATCTAAAGTGTCCTAATGATGAATATTACAGTCATCATATGACGTTTATCGAATAGGTAGGAAAAAAAATGTTACAAGGAAGTGAACACTTTCGCTTTTGGCAAATAACTTTATTTCGAAAAATTGTTTTCATAAGTACCACATCCAGTTACTAGCATGCTTGTCAATATACATGAATATCATAATGCTATTTACAACAATTTGATATCTCAAAAATAATGACATATTATTTTCTTTAAAAAAGTGATAAAATTGATATACTTCTTAAAAAAGCGTATTGGTGGGAAATTTTAGAAACAACTTTTGCTTTACTTTTAATCTATTACATTACAAGAATACTTTTAGATAGGTACCAACATAACAAGTTCTGGGAATAATACAAGTATTAGGAAAACTTTAGTGATTTTTTTTGCATATCTCTGGAATGATTTGATATATTGGATTACTGCAAATGACATTGTAATGTTCACATCTATTGAAAATAGTTTATAAAGTTGGGTGAGACACTTATCTAAGCAGTTTTTTTTGTTTTGTTTTTTAAATAAAGACTTCTGAAGAAAAGAATAATTTCCAGTCCCTTGCAACTTTAATTATATTCATTCGAAATCCTTCACATGATCATCATAGCATTAAACACTAAAGTATTGTCTGACTTGCGTTATTACCGTTGTAAATACGACCTAAATGTGGATGTTTGCAATACTGTAGCGTTCTTACTTTCGAACGCTGAATAATAAATAACATTGTAAGTTTATGCTTGTCCTGCAAGATTGAAATGTGCAATAACTTGGAATAGTATATTTGAAAAATACATCTTCGTATGTGGTTCCCAATATTGTTAATGATGTTGTACTGCAAAGTATGGCAAGTGATGTCCCTTTGCATATATTTGTATGGCACACAATTATAACGGTTTGGTCTATTAGTTTGAAAGTTGCAAGTACATACACATTACTTTTCAAGATAAGGCTACACAGTTCAGTTCTTTCTCACCCGTCTTATGTTATTGTTTGAGGCAAATATCTCATCAAATTATATCCAATAAATATTGTGTAAAACTGAAATTGTGTCTTGATATGTTTACAAATAATAACTTGAACTTGTACTGTATAAAATAATTATATAACATTAAAAGGAAAGTTTAATTCAAATGTAAATTCAGTTCCTATATTTGTACGTAATTAACAAGAAAGCCATGAAATATAGTTATGTATACAAAACAAATCAATAATAGAAATTTTAGAAGTTCAGGATACAACATAACTCTTATATTTCGATAGATTTTACTTATTTCAGTAAATAATGATAGGCATATACTTCGAATATGTTTTGTTTATATTGTTAAAAATATAGAATATTGGATTAACTAATTACTTCTTAAATGGTTTTTATATGTTACATTTTTTTAAAAGAAACGAATGCATTAAATTCAATTTATTCCGTAATTGAAAACTTAAATGCATAACAAAACTAAAATTATATTTGCAGTACTTACCTTCCTCTTACTAAATTGAAACCCAGCATCAGCAAAGTCACACTCTCGACTTTCACCACATAATCCCGAACCTACAAAAGAAGCAACTTCAGGTGAACCAAACAAAGCAAGCGAAAGGGTAGCACCAGTGCCTTAATTTATAATAAACATTTACTAATAGCAGTTCATATATTCATCCTATTTATTTCTCTTTCCTTTGTCTATCAATCTATATATGGGTATATACAGTGTTCGGTTTGGTACAAATTTTTGTACCTAGGTACAGGTACAAAGTACTGACCAAAATTGTACCTAGGTACAGGTAATAGGTACAAGCTGGCCAATGTACCTAGGTACAGGTACAGGTATTGATCAAAGTACCTAGAGTACTTTTCTAGGTACAGGTTGCTACCCAATAATTTTCGTATATAAATGAACAGTCCTCTGTCAAATGAAGTTAGAATATGATATATAATTATAGTAATAGATCGTGGAGGGTGGGCTTTATTGTACATTAGATAAAGACAGTTGAGATTCGTAGATTAAGAGTGCATATCCATTTTGATGCTCAGTGAATATATGTGTATTTTCTGGTTCAATCCTCAAACGCCTTTCGATATATAAAATATTTTCTGTTTAAAATGTGTGTTGAGATTTTTAACAAATACTTATCCAAAGAAAAGTATTGCAAATCAACTAGAAAGCTTAAATATGCTCACGAACCGAGCACAATGTATCCATTTCATTTTGCTCCAGTTGTTTCTCGCATTTATATCTGAAATGTCCAGGCTTTGTTTATTTTGTACTGCTAAATATTATTTACACAACAGTTATCAGTTAATACGTGTTATGGAAACACTAGCATTTGGTAAGTACAATTTTTGCAGAGTTCTTACCAACTAGTCCACAAATGACGATGAATCTCAAAGGAAAACCTATATGTAATTCCTTCATATAAATTATATTTCAGAATTTACCGTGCGCTTGAAACCTTAAGTATAACATTGACAGGGAACAGTAAACACAAATAATTTGCAGTAGGCAACGATTTAAGAAGCGATCTATTTCATATTATTTGAAAATGACTAGAATAAACGCAATTTACATTAATAAAAAGTGGGCAGTTTTTTCCATGGTTCAGAAACACAAACACTTAACCCATTTGTCTTCCACTACAGCTTTTACTAATACATTGGGATGCTAAATGAAGCAGTTCGAGTTTCACCAGTAGCAACATTTCAGATTTTTCATTCCTTCTCCTTAGCGTAACTTGATTTTAAAAGTAGTAAAGCTTCAAACATATCGTGAGTTAGGCGGTTTCTTCTCGCAGTCAAAATTTATTCCCGTTGCTGAAAAGCCGCTCGACTGGGGCAGATGAGGGCAAAATTGTATTATATATCAAAAAGATTTGTTTCACAATTATGAACGAATGCAATGCTGACAGATCTTTGCTTTTGTCCTCCAAATAGGACAGTACTTGAATTTTGCTGTATTACCTGCACATGAAAGACGTATGGCAAGATAGCCCCCCACTTTAGAAAATTGAAACAATGACTTGGTCATTCGTTTGTACTATGTTTGTACCGAAAATATTTTCGTTTTTACCATTTTCCTTATACTTTTACTTCAGAGGTCAACTGGGGAACCTATCTTGGCGCCAAGATAGCCCCCCAAATGTCATCCCTCTTTTTCGAAAACTATCAGGGTACAAACAAAATTTTTCGATATAATCGGTACAAACGATTTCCTTTCGAATTGTGTATTTGATTTTAAATGCTGTGATACGGGGGATATCTTGGCGCCAAGATAGCCCCCCAAATACCATCCCCTCTTTCTCGAAAACTATCAGGTACAAACAAAACATTTTCCGGTACGAATGGTAGAAACGATTTGCTTTCGAAATGTGTATTTCAATTTTTTGTGCTGTGATAAGGGGGGCTATCTTGGCGCTAAGATAACCCCCCAGTTGACCTCTCAAATAACCCTATAAAGAAAATGTACAAATGAAAATATTTTTGGTACAAACGGTATAAACGTAGTACAAACGAATGATCTAGTCATTGTTTCAAATTTCTAAAGTTGGGAGCTATCTTGTCATACGTCATGAAATCGTGTCTGAAGAAGGATTTTGATTCTGAAATTTAAAAAAAAGAAATTATCAGAATCGCAGTCGGAAGGCTTTGACATTGCTCCTTAATTACTGGTTTTAAGTTCTGACAACTTTGCAGCTTCGCTAAACAATAACTGCTTGCCATGTTGAAGTTTTCTGGATCAGATTCGATCCATTTTAGTTTGAATTTCGGAATAGTGCAAGTCCCTGCCTTGCTCGAGGAACAACTTCTGTCAATCACTGACGCGAAGCGACTCTCCAAGCCATCCAAGATAGAGCTTACAAGAGGAGAACAGAATTCCAAATGTGAAGTTTAGATTTCACTTGATACACTACAGGCAAAACTAATATCAAATACAGTTGTCGCCCTGCAGTATGTCCAGCGCTGACGCCAAAGTTTTCATAATTGTGATATATTCACTCAAAAGTTCAATGTCAGATGTTTTAACCTGCCTATGCTCAATTGCCTGCATAGGTCTTCTAGATGCCCTTTGACCAAAACAATCTTTGCGATCGAGTCGAATGAAGAATTCCACCTTGTTGGGAATGGGACTGGAAACTAAAAGGCACATATGCCCTTGAAAACATCCGCTGATTTTGTAGTTCTTACTAAATATGACCAAACGAACCAGTGAAATTACATCAAGTTTCGATTTATTTGTGCTTTGGATTTGGTACTAGCTCAAACTAAAACCAAGAATAAAATTAGCAAGAAAATAATGATATAGCTGAACTTGGTGATGCAGGTAACAAATTATGATTCACTGAAAATCAATGTGTGCGTGATGGAACAAAAAATTTCTTTCAAAGAAGCAAGAAAATATACAATATTTTTTTGTGTGTGCAACCTACCTAAAAATTCAACTATGAAATATACATAAAATATGTATTACGTACAGGAAAATCATACCTAGGTACAGGTACTAGGTACAAAATACTAAATGTACCTAGGTACAGATCTTAGGTACGCGTTTTGTACCTAGGTACTGTATCTAGGTACAAAGTACCTAGGTACTTCCCAACACTGGCTATATATGGTGGACCATCCATCTAGAAATGTCCCTTTAAATTCAAAAGGAATAAACGCAAGACTATAATTATAACACATGTAAATATTAAAAGAGGATTGTTAATTATTAATCCAATACTTTACTATGACTACTATAAAATCATTTGATATAATGAGCAAGATATTCTAAATAAGGAAGAAAAAAATATACATTAAAGTTTGAAAATTTGGCATCATTTGTTGCGAAATAATTCGATATACAAGTATGTCTAATCAAATCATATGTACACACACACACACACATATATATATATATATATATATATATATATATATATATATATATATACATCAGCTAATGCTTCTGGCAACAAATACTATTCGAAGCTTTCTTGCACCCACTGGAAAACGTTAAGTATATTAATATTTATTTGCATATATTGTTATTGTAGACTGTTCCCATAATGCCCACCGACTTCGATTTTACAAAATTTGAGAAATAAATTTCACTTTTTATTTAGTGGTCAATTTGAAGGCATTTTGTTATACTACCATTAAGAAACCCATATACATCATATTACGAATCAATCATTATGGAACAATCTCATTTGTGACACGCTGCAGTGGTACCAATCTTTGAAAGTTTCATTTACAACTTTTTTCTTTTTTCTTTTTTAACTGATTTTGTGAGTAATGGTGCATTCAGTATAAAGGTACAACAAGATATTCTCTTTCTCTCTCTCTGTCCCTGTGCGTGTGTGTGTGTGTGTTTGTTTCTTTCTAGTTTCCGGCGTAAGCGTGTGGATACTACCAGGTATACTTTCGTGTGTACAAATGCTAGTTTGTGTGTGTGTGGCGCGTATATATGAACTATTAATTGGGATCGCGTAGTGGAATTTATCAATATTAGTACGTACATACAAACGGCTGTTACTTCACACGATAACTTTGGACGAATGCGAATTTTTAAATTCTGCTTTTTGCAATAAATAAGTAGAGTGATTCCTCTCGAGGGAGTTCCCCTAAATGGTAGCCCCTACCATGTCCAATTAAATCACAAATTGCCGCAATCGTTTGTACATTCTTTGTACAGAAATGTACAGGCCAAACTTTCGTTTGTACACTATTAGGGGCGCCGCCAGAACGAAAACAAATTGGGGCTGTTTAACTGATACCCCCCCCACCAACATGTTCTATTCAATCACTAATTATCGCAATCGTTTGTACTTCGTTTGTACAGAAATGTGCAGGCGAAATTTTCGTTTGTACACAATTAGGGGCGCCGCCAGAACAGAAAAAAATGGGGGCTGTCTAAGTGGTAGCCCCCCACCATGTCCAATTGAATCACAAATTGCCGCAATTGTTTGTACTTCGTTTGTACAGAAATGTGCAGGCGAAATGTATGTTCGCACGCAATTAGGGGCGCCGCCAGAACGAAAAAAATTGGGGGCTGTCTAAGTGGTAGCCCCCGACCATGTCCTATTCAATCACAAATTGTCGCAATCGTTTGTACTTCGCTTGTACAGAAATGTGCACCCGAAATTTTCGTTTGTACATAATTAAGGGCGCCGCCAGAACAGAAAAAATGGGGGCTGTCTAAGTTGTAGCCCCCCCAAAAAAAACAATTCAATCACAAGTTGTCGCATTCGTTTGTGCATCGTTTGTACAGAAATGTGCAGGCGAAATGTTTGTTTGAACAAACTTAGGGGCGCCGCCAGAACGAAAACAAAGTGGGGAGCTGTCTGAGTGGTAGCTCCCCCCACGCTGTCCAATTGAATCACAAAGTATCGCAATCGTTTGTACATTGTTTGTACAGAAATGTGCAGGCCAAATTTTCGTTTGTACACTGTTAGGGGCGACGCCAGAACGAAAACAAATTGGGGGCTGTCTAGCTGGTAGCCTCCCACCAACATGTCCTATTCAATCACAAATTATAGCAATCGTTTGTACTTCGTTTGTACAGAAACGTGCAGGCGAAATTTTTGTTTGTACACAATTAGGGGCGCCGCCAGAACAGAAAAAAATGGGGGCTGTCTAAGTGGTAGCCCCCCCACCATGTCCAATTGAATCACAAATTGTCACAATCGTTTGTACTTCGTTTGTACAGAAATGTGCAGGCAAAATGTATGTTCGTACAAAATTAGGGGCGCCGCTGGAACGAAAACAAAGTGGGGGACTGTCTAACTGGTAGCCCCGCACCAACATGTTCTATTCTATCACAAATTATCGCAATCGTTTCTACTTCGTGTGTACTGAAATGTGCAGGCAAAAGTTTCGTTTGTACACAATTAGGGGCGCCGCCAGAACGGAAGAAAGGGGGCTGTCTAAGTGGTAGCCACCCCACCATGTCCAATTCAATCACAAATTATCGCAATCGTTTGTACTTCGTTTGTACAGAAACGGGCAGGCGAAATGTTTGTTTGTTCACAATTAGGGGCGCCGCCAGAACGAAAACAAAGTGGTGGCTGTCTAAGTGGTAGCCCCCGACCATGTCCAATTCAATCAGAAATAGTCGCATTCGTTTGTACATCGTTTGTACATAAATGTGCAGGCGAAATGTTTGTTTGTACACAATTAGGGACGCCGCCAGAACGAAAACAAAGTAGGGTGCTTTCTAAGTAATACCTCCGCACCATGTCCAATTGAATCACAAATTGTCGGAATCGTTTGTACTTCGTTTGTACAGAAACGAGCAGCCGAAATGTTTGTTTGTACACAATTAGGGGCGCCGCCAGAACGAAAACTAAGTGGGGCTGTCTAAGTGGTAGCCCCCGACCATGTCCAATTCAATCACAAATTGTCGCAATCGTTTGTACGTCGTTTTTACAGAAATGTTCAGGCAAAATTTTCGTTTGTACACAATTAGGGGCGCCGCCAGAACGAAAACAAACTGGGGGCTCTCTAAGTGGTAGCTTCCCACCAACATGTCCAATTGAATCACAAATTTTCGTAATCGTTTGTACATCGTTTGTACAGAAATATGCATGCGTAATTTTCGTTTGTACACAATTAATGGCGCCGCCAGAACGAAAACAAAGTGGGGCTGTCTAATTGGTAGCCCCCACCATATCCAATTTAATAACATAATATATCAATCGCTTGTACAGCGGGGGACACTTCTAAATGGTACACCTTAGCCGTAAATCTCCATATGGCTGTACCATTTAGAATTGTCCCCCGCTGTACATCATTTGCACAGAAATGTGCAGGCGAAATTTTTGTTTGTACTCTATTAGGGGCGCCGCCAGAACGAAAACAATGTGAGGGTTTGTATAAATGGTAGAAGCATTAAAAAAATGTGTCACATTTATGGAGTATTTTTCTAACAGGACTTAGTTCACACTATTGTGTGGTTTGGTTTGTTCACACTATCGTGTGATTCACTATATTGATCTTATCCTAACGATGATGGAATTAATTTTTTTTTGTTTTTTTATATTTATATTTATACTTACAATGATTATTGCTGAGTTAGTTTTTCACTCCTCGGCTCTTATTATTAAACTTATTCATTATTTCTTACGTGAACTGAATCCTTATGAGAAAAATGTATTTTTTTCTTTCTATCTTGCGCAGAAACCGTTATTCTCATCTCGTACAGGAAATTGATAAGTGGAAGATATAACAAATTCACAAAGTAGACTGTTAAAGGGAAAATTAGAACACAGTATTTTGTTTTATTTGATCATCTTCATTAAACTCATTTTGCAGAAACTATAGAATGCATGGTGAAGTATTTTGGTGCATTCAGCATTCTGATTTACGAGTAGAGTTGCTAACTGGCTGGTATTTGCTGTAATTTTGATTAAGGCCGGTGACCGGTACAAACTTCTTATTAGCCCCCTTCTGACGGGCATTTTGCAATCTGCAATCCAGAATATAACATTGAACATCGAAATTTTTCAACAGTGCCTTTACAAACACAAATTTCCGTTGTATTATACATTATCGATATTTTTTTAACGTAAGGCAGTTTTTTTATTTATTTAACATAACAAATTTGATAACACTTATATTTTATTGTAAAAGAATTTTATTCATTTATTGAGAGTAGAAAATGACTTTTTAAAGCAATTTCCTTTGTTTGAAGTGAAGTTTATAGAATAAATTTCATTTTATGAATCAACTATTGTTACATAAAGATAAATATCCAGTATTATTCATCTGTTTCGATAATTTTAAACAAGTGGCAATTGCTGGTAAATACAATAACGATCAATACAGTCTTCAGTTTCTCATTTGTACAGAGAATTTTGAGGGTGTGCCGGTAATTTTGTTTTCCTGAGTTGGCAACCTATTTACGAGGTTTTGTTTCAACTCTGCTACGTAGTGGCTCCGTACTGACACTCCGCATGCAAATAAGTATGTAAGGCTACCATACGCCCCGGTTTCTTAAAATTTGTGCCGGTGTGCAGAAATTTTCCTTCTTGTCCTGTTTTTTCTTTATTATTATTATTATTAATTACATATCAAAATTTCTGAAAAGATAATAAAATCGACTTATTCCTTTTGCTTTCAATTCCGACAATACTATAGCAACAATTGCATTCTAATCTTTATTATTATTGCAATCGTTGCTTCCCCGGATATAACATGCAATGTTTAAATCCTCCTAAGTAGCACTCTTATCACTAAAAGTAAGAATGTATACCCCGAGGTGGCAACAAATTCTTGTGACGTTGCAGACCAGCCCCGAAAACACATTTTTTTTTCTGCTTCAGAAAAACAATTATGCAAATTGCTTTCTTTTAGTTCGCATTTTAGGTTAACAAAAATAAATCAGCCTATTGAAATTTTGAAACAACTTCATAAATCTGGATATTTTTCTTTATAGACATGTAGAGCATGTAAAGGTGGTATGCGTAATAATATTGAAAATGTAATTTTTGCCTAAATATTGTATGTTCACTGATTGCGTTTATATTGTATAACAGCTTCTAGCTTCTATAATAATTTTTAGCGCTGTTGATTAAGTATGGACAGTGGCGTATTTACGATTTTGTTTCGGGAGGGGCTTTGCTAACTTCCGGGGGTGCTTTGCCTGAAAATATGAAAATTCTGCAAGATACTTCATATACTTTACTATAGTAAGTAAGATTTCGGTGGGGGGCTTGAGCCCGGAAGCCCTCCCCCTAAATACGCCACTGAGTATGGACTATATTAATACATTATTTTAAGTTGTATAACTAGTGCGATACTGTAGTAAAATTCGAAAGATAAAATTAATACAAAATGCAATATTTACTACTAATTTGTAAGATGTCCCGTTTTTTCTGTTTTCAAAAAGTATGGTAGCCTTAAAGTACGCTAAACCATACAAAATAAATTGTACTGTAAATAGTACCCCTCTGATAGTGCTCTCAAACGGGTCGGGTTACGGGTCGGGTTGTCGGGTCGGGTCAGTCGGGTTAGCTCGTGTCGGGTCACTCGGGTCGGGTCGTCACATTCTTCACTTATTTTCTATACGGAATACTATAAAGAGCTTTGTTGTGGAATTCAATTCGAAGTTGGTGAATGAATGATAAATGTGACTAATTGAAGGTGAAATAGTAATAAAATTTTAATTTTACCCTATATTAACTAATTGGTATTGTAATTGTAATTAATATTACTACTGACTTTTTTCCTTTCTGCGTTTCTATGTCAAGTTAAATGTCACATTAAGTGAAATTGAAAGGAAATATCTAGTTAACGTCCCACGTTATGCACCAACGCTAAGAGAGACAGTGATGATGAGAAATAATTGAAGTGGGTGAATGAAGAAAGTGGGAGGAAATGGGAGAACACCGAGAAAACCCATGCACATGGGGTTTGTCCACCAGAAAACTTACTTGGTACGAGCTGGAATCAATACCCATGGACCTTCGGGTCAAACATCTGCCTTTGGGCAGGACACATTATTATTATTATTATTATTATTATTATTATTATTATTATTATTATTATTATTATTATTATTATTATTATTATTATTATTATTATTATTATTATTATAACTTTAAGAGTGCCCAAGAAAGTTCCGCTGCCTTTTCACCAACACCTTCGAACATTGGTATGTAACCTAAGACGTACCTGGAATATCAAAAATCGTCTCCATCAGCCTCGACGACCTTCTGAAAACGTTCTGGAAGGCCATGGATTCCATCGCAGTCCAACTTGGTGGGACGTGAAGTGAAGAAGGTATCAAGTGCATATTGAACCTCTACTAGCTGTTTGAATTGGCGTTCTCTAAGGTGATTGTCCAAGGAATGGAACAGGTGATAATCGGACGGTACAATGTCCGTAGAGTATGGCGGATCCAATAGTGTTTTCCATCCAAGGCGTAGAATGATGTACTGGGTCATTTTAGCCACGTGGGGCTTAGCGTTGCCTTGTAACAAGAGGACCCCTTTGCGATTCAGAACTGCTGGATCCAGACAGTACACAGTTGCATTGATGATCTGACCAGCTGGTAGCAGTTCCCGATGGACGATACCTCGAACAGTCCACAAAATGCACAGGAGAACCTTATTCTGGCGTAGTGCTGGCTTGGGCTGTTTTTGAACCGATTCATGGGATGCTAACCAACAATGACGGCGCCGTGGAGCTTCGTACAGGACCCACTTCCCATCACATGTCAACACCCTGTTCAGAAATTGCTCCTTCCTCAGAAGAGACACCAAAGAAACACAGGTGTCTGCTCGCGTTGCTTTCTGGCTCCAAGTCAAATCATGTAGGACCTATCAACCCAGCTTGCAGTGCTTCCCAAGTTGATGGTGGTGGTGCCGAATGGTTTCTCCACTTACACTGAAAGGTAGTACCAGTTCCTCACATGTCTGTCTTCGCCTCAATTGCTGCCCGAAGATCTTTATCTTGAACATCTGTTTGTCTTCCGGCACGTGGTGCGTCTTCGAGTGTTTCGTCACCGTCCTTAAACCGTCATACCACTGCACTCTCCGCGTAGTCACGACACCCTCACCAAAGGCCTGTCATATCTTCCGCTCCGCGGAGCAGCAATTTGAACTCGTACAGCAAACAAGCCCTTATGACGCTCTGTGAAGGCCCCATGTTCACTCAGTCCTTACGCACGTTCACGGTGTATCTGAACAGCCACAACCAAGTAGTATGTTGGATATACTTACTAGTGTTGCTCACGAGACCTGGTTTGGGGCATTCTCGTTTCGAAAATGTGTCGTGAAGGTAGTCTCGTCTGGAAAACTGCATATGTTTCTATTGAAAGAGCTCTGTATCATCTCGTACCCTTTCATGAAAATTCTGTCTCGTCTCGTCTCGTCCAACAACTGACCTTCACCTTATATCCATTCGCATTCAACTCAAGGTGTGAGGGCCAATTGAACACAGACCTCTACAAAGAGACAGACCTTTCTTGGTCACTTTCAGATTATTATTATTATTATTATTATTATTATTATTATTATTATTATTATTATTATTATTATTATTATTATTGCTGGGGTAGTGATTTGACTTTCTCCGCAATAAAATACTTGCTAATTTTATATAACGTTGCAAATATCTCCTAGATAAATTAATCAAGAAAAAATAAAAGGTAATTCCCTACAGAATGATATTTCAGTGCAATTAGTTCCTTATGATTCTATCAGACAGCAACGCTGTTTTTAAATAGAAAAATCGGAATGTTAACGTGATGAAATTGTTGTTTGTTACACAGCAAACAATATTAAAAGAAGTTCTATATACATTCCTTACTAGAAAATAATGTTGTCTTCAGAACTTTTATTCTTTTAGCCTTCAGAACTTGTCTTCAGAACTCAGTCAAATTTTATTTTGATTTTCGAAGTTGAATGCCTAAATTTTAACATTGGAAATTTGGGTGTGGAGTAAAATAAAGAAGGTTAGCAGGGTAGAGAGGAAAACGAATTAGGAAATGCTGAAAAAATGCAAGAGACGAGAGCAATATTAGACGATATAAGGAAGCGAAAAAATGGACGGATCACAAGTTTCGATCTTGCTAAGGGATTGCATTCTGAGAGATGTAGTAAAGGGGGTGATATCAGGAGAGCGAGAGTGTGTAAGAAGGTAGCAATTGATAGATTGTAATAAGGAGGGTGGTACTTTATGTTGGGTTGCGAGGCAGATATTAGCGGGAAATCGCAAAAATGGAAGCTTCTTACCTAGTTCACAGAAACTGGCCTGTCATTAATGGCAGAACACTGAGGAGGAGGAGGAGGATAATTATACTACAAATAAAAAAGCCGAAACAATGGTTTATGCATAAGAATTGGTCAGCATTTTTTTTTTTCTGGTGGCAGTTTTGTAAGGTTCTAGCTCTCTCAAACTGATTAGATTGTAAGGTCAGGTCACTCGGGTCGGTTGTCGGGTTAGGTCACTTCGGGTTGGTTCACTCGGGTCACTTTGGGTCGGGCCAATCGGGTCAGCTCTGGTCGGGTTGTCGGTCGGGTCAGTCAATTCGGGTCACGGGTGGGGTCGGGTCGGTCTTCAACACATATAATTTCCACGAAAATTACAATATACCACGGTTTATACCTCACTGGACTTCCAATAAAACATTTTCAATGATGTGTTCACCATGTCACCATTTTTGTATGAGGAAATTTCTAGAAGGATTTTGTGGGAATTTGATGGAGTGTAGATTCCTGTGTGTGTGTGTGTGTGTGTGTGTGTGTGTGTGTGTGTGTGTGTGTGTGTGTGTGTGTGTGTGTGTGATACGTTACAGGATACAAGATGTCGAGGAAGTGTGTAATAAACCGGACAATTTCTGTTATGTATGTGGGGAGCTGATATTTAAATCACAACGTCGATGTTTTACTCCACTTGTGAGGAAGTGTTATCAGTTATATTTTGGTTGCTGTGTAGGAGACCAAGATAAGAACTGGGTTCCTCACTGCATTTGTTGTACTTGCGTGAAACGTCTGACTGGGTGGGCAAATGGTGGACGAAACATGAACTTCGCAGTACCGATGATCTGGAGGGAACGAAAAGATCATTCTTCAGACTGCTACTTTTGTATGACACAGATAAAAGAAATAAGCAGTAAATCTAACCACACAGTACAGTACCCTAATTTGCCATAAGCAATTAGGCCAGTTCCACACAGTGCAGAATTACCTGTACCAGTACCTCTTCCTCATCTTACGGTAAATGAGGATTACGTACTTGAGGCAACTATTGAAGTTCCAAATGAAGATGATGATCCTACTTATGTAGGAAGCACATCTACATTGGATCCCCATCTGATAACTCCGGGTGAACTAAATGACCTCGTACGGGATTTAAAACTCTCCAAGACACAGACAGAACTTCTTGATACTAAACTTAAGGCTGGAATCTGCTCCATCGTGACACTAAAGTATGTATTTTTCGAAACCTTCATACAGAGTTTCAAAACTATTATTCTCAAGAAAATGATTTAGTGTATTGTAATAATGTCTGTGCTGTGATGGATACACTTGGACATGCACATAAGTACAGAGTGGAGATTGCTTATTGACTCTTCGAAAACTAGTTTTAAGGCTGTCCTTTTGCACAATGGCAACAAATTTCCTTCAGTGCCTTTGGCTTATGCAACTAATATGAAGGAAACCTATGAAAACATCGAAATAGTGTTAGAAAACATTCAGTATGAGAAATACAAGTGGACCGTTTGCTGTGATTTACGCCATTTCTTTGTTAATGGGTTTGCAGCTTGGTTATAGGAAATGTTGTTTCCTCTGCGAATGGGACAGCAGGAACAAAGCGGAACATTACATCAAGAAGGAATGGCCAACGCATGTATTAACTCCTGGACAGAAGAATGCTGTTTATTCCTCACTGGTGAGCCCTGATTAGATAATTCTACCTCCTCTTCACATAAAGTTGGGGCTCTTCAAAAACTTTGTTAGGGCAATGGACAAAAGTAATGCAGGATCTTGTTACCTCAAGGAAAAAATTCCTCGGGTTAGTGAAGCTAGGGAGTTTTGCAGACACCCAAATAAGTTGTTTGATTCGTGACCAAAAATTTGAGGATCTCTTAACTCTGGTTGAGAAAGTAGCTTGGTGTCCATTTAAATGTTTAACAGAGATTTTTTAGGAAACAAGAAAGCCCCAAATTACCGTGAAATTGTGAGTGATTTCCGGCAATCATTCAATGAAATGGGTTGCAACATGTCACTTAAAGTTCACTTTCTAGACTCCCACCTGCATTTCTTTCCTGAAAACTTTGGTGCTGTTAGTGATGAGTATGGGGAACATTTTCATCAGGACAATTCCTCCATGGAGAAGAGATACCAGTGACGGTGAAGTTCAAAAATGCTAGCTGATTACTGTTGGACACTTAAAAGAGATGTTCTAGAAACCAAACACAGAAGAAAGTAAACAACTAAAACATATTAGTTGAGGTAAGTAAGTGTCCATTTATTAAGAAGATACCACTCACTTCTATTGTATTATTTATTAAGTAGATATAAAATGCTGACACGGTGTATACATCATTGAAAATATGTTTTATTTCAAATCCAATAAGATATAAACCGTGCTTATATTGTAATGGAAGTTATATGTAATTTTATCTGCAATAATGAATATTGTAAAATGAACAGTACACATAGCATATTTTTATATAAATATGTTTATTTCTCTAGATAGAATAATGCTACTTAGAGGGCTTACTAAGTACAAATCAAGCTAACATACAATATAATTTGTGTGTTTATATACCTAACGTACCCAAGGTACAAGTGTGAAAATGGTTTTTAAAAAAAGAAAAAAGAAAAAGAAAAGAAATTTGAGGGGAAATTTTCCGAAAACACCTCTGTCACGGAAAAACTGAGGGTGATAGAGAAAAACTGATTGCAGATTCGAATTCTACGTGAAAAGGTCTATTAGAATCAGGTATTTTCTTCCGTGTGCCAGAGAAAAAGATTTTCTTTCGACTAGTGTAATAGGTACCATTTTCAAACTCAGCAACCGTTATTCAAACCGGTTAACGTTGATCGCAGATATTAAAAATACTCACATCCCTATATTATTTAATACAAACGAAAATTTTACTTGCACATTTCTGCACAAACGATGTATAAACGATCGCGACAATTTGTGGTTCAATCGAACATGGTGGGGCTAGCACTTAGACAACTCCCCTTTTTTTCGTTCTGTCCACGCACCTGATAGCGTAGAAAAAAAAAAATTTTCGCCTGCGTATTACTGCTCAAACGATGTACAAACAATTAAGATAATTTTCTTTTGAATCGGAGTAGGGAGGTGCTACCAATTAGGCAGCCTATACTTTGTTATCGTTTTGGCGCGCTCGCAATTGTGTACAAACGAAAATTTCGCCTGCAAATTTCTGTACAAAACCGTAATAAACAAGAGCGACAGTTTGTGGTTGAATTCGACATGGTGGGAGGGCTATCAATTAGAGAACCCATAGTTTGTTATCGTTTTCGCGGGGCCACATTTATGTGCAAATGAAAATTTCAGCTGCACATTTATGTACAAAGGCGTACAAACAAGTGCGACAGTTTGTGGTTGAATTGAACATGGTGGGAGGGCTACCATTTAGACAGCCCCACTTTGTTTTCGTTCTGGCGGTGCCCCTAATTGTGTACAAACCAGGGCCGGAGCGCGGGGAAGTCGAGCCGTGCCACCACCCGGGGCGGCAAGTCTGATGGGCGGCAAAATTTGAAAAAGAAAAGAATACAGGGGCGGCAAAATTTGAGAAAGAAAACAATAAAAGGGCGGCATGTGAAAGAACCGCCCAGGGCGGCAAAACTTCTAGCGCCGGCCCTGGTACAAACGAAAATCTCGCCTGCACATTTCTCTATAACTATATTCAAACGATTGCGACAATTTGTGGTTCAATTGCACATGGTGGGGGGCTACCATTTAGACAGCCCCCCACTTTGTTTTCGTTCTGCCGTCGCCCCCTAATTACGTACAAATGAAAATTTCGCCTGCATATTTCTGTACAAACGATGCACAAACGATTGCGACAATTTGTGATTGAATTGAACATGGTGATTGGGCTATCACTTAGAAAGTCCCCCACTTTTTTTTCGCCCTGGCGGCGCCCCTAATTATGTACAAACGAAAATTTCGCATGCACATTTCTGTACAAACGATGTAGAAACGATTGCGACAATTTGTGATTGAATTGGACATGGTGGGGGGGGGGCTATCTCTTAGACAGACCCCCACTTTTTTTCGATCTGGCGGCACCCTTAATTATGTACAAACGAAAATTTAGCCTTCACATTTCTGTAGAAACGATGTGGAAACGATTGCGACAATTTGTGATTGAATTGGACATTTGGGGGGGGGGGGGCTATCACTTAGACAGTCCCCAATTTGTTTCAGTTTTTACGGCGCTCCCATTTATGTACAAGCAAAAATTTCGCCTGCACATTCTTGTACAAATGATGTAGAAACGATTGCGACAATTTTTGCTTGAATTTGACATGGTGAAGTGCTACCACTTAAACAGCCCCCACTTTGTTTTCGTTCTGGTGGCGCCCCTAATTGTGTACAAACGAAAATTTGGCCTGCACATTTCTGTACAAACGATGTAGAAACGAATGCGACAAATTGTGATTGAATTGGATATGGTGGGGTGCTACCACTTAGACAGCCCCCACATTTTTTTCGTTCTGGCGACGCCATTAATTTTGTACAAACGAAAATCTCGCCTGCACAGTTCTGTACAAACCATTTAGGAATGCTTGCGACAATTTGTGATTAAATTGGACATGGTGGAAGAGAATATCATTTAGATAGACCCCACTTTGATTTCGTTCTGGCGGCGCCCCTAATTGTGTACAAACAAAAATTTCGCCTGCACATTTCTGTACAAACGATGTAGGAACGATTGCGACAATTTGTGATTGAATTGGACATGGTGGGGGGGGCTACCATTTAGACAGCCCGCACTTTGTTTTCGTTCTGGCGGCGCCCCTAATTGTGTACAAACAAAACTTTTGCCTGCACATTTCTGTACAAAAGGTGTAGAAACGATTGCGATAATTTGTGATTGAATTGGACATTTTGGGGGGGCTAACATTTAGACAGTCCCCCACTTTTTTCGTTCTGGCGACGCCCCTAATTGTCTAAAAACGAAAATTTTGCTTGCAGATTTCTGTACGAACGATGTACAAACGATTGCGACAATTTCTGATTCAATTGTACATAGTGGGGGACTACCATTTAGACAGCCCCCACTTTGTTTTCGTTCTGACGGCGCCCCTAAGTGTGTACAAACGAAAAATTCGCCTGCACATTGAGACCATTTCCGATTGAGTCTGATAAGGGGGGGGGGGCTGTCTAAATGGACGTCTCCTTTTCACCTCTACTGTAATTAAATTCTTCCTCGAGAAAATCTGTAATCAACACTGTCAGTAGCTACGTCGTCGACTAATATACCTTAACAAGTACAGCTTTATTTTCGTATATTTTACAACAGTTAACCAATTTAAAACTATCGCAAACAAGAATATGTAGTCAACTTCTTAAATACTTCGCTCGCAGGAACCCGTTCAGCGCGTGCAACAAGCAAAAACAACATGTTTGGCGTCTCACAAATGAAAAAGGGGAAAAAAGAAAAGCAAAAGCAGCACGACAGTGCCTTATCGCAGTCAGAGCTGACAACATAGTTTCGGTCGTTACTAACGCGAATAGACCTACTAGCGATGTACAAGAGTTATACAGTTACAATATACGTTGTGCCACAGTAGCGCTACAGGCGGAATGTGCACGAACTACAAATGAATATGTTCCCTTACAAGCATCAGACACTGTTGCACCCTCTTTACATTCTACACATCATTTTTTCTCCCACTTTTTGACCTTGACAAGCAGAAGTACCAGGCTTTCCGAGTTCACAACCATAAACTCTTTGTGTACAGAGTACGTTTTCAGTTCTTCCAATGACTCTGCGCGCGAAGAACAGGGGTGATGATCGGGCTACCGAATACGGAAGTCAGAGACACCCGGTTGCAACTTTAAATATAAAATACAAATATAGAGCCTTGACAATGCCGTGAGGATGAATATATATATATATATATATATATATATATATATATATATATATATATATATTTGGTCTAGGAATTAATTCGTGCGGTTGGTACGCACACATTGAAGCTGTAGTACAAACACAAAATACATAAATACCTTAAGAAAAATATTGTCCATCGCTAGCCACCACTTTCGCCCATCTGTCAGGCAATGTACGGATTCCGTGGCGAAAGAAGTCCTCATCCTTGGAAGCGATCCAGTCAGAGACCCATGTTTCGATATCTTCTGAAGAAGTAAACCGCTGTCCAATCAAATCGTTGTTCATGCAATCGAACAAGTAGTAGTCCGAAGGAGCAACGTCTGGTGAATACGGCGGGTGGGGTAAAACTTCCCATCCGACATTTTCTAAATAGGTTTTGACCGGTTTTGCGACATGTGGGCGAGCGTTATCATGTTGAACAATACGTTTATCATGTCTGTTCTCCCATTCTGGTCGTGTTCTGGCCAGAGCTTGCTTCAAACGCATTAATTGTCGTCGATAACGTTCTCCATTCATAGTTTCACCCGGTTGCAGCAGCTCATAGTACACCACACCTTTCATATCCCACCATATGCACAGCATAACCTTTGCACAGTGAATATCTCGTTTTGGTTGTGATGGACCTGGTTCACCTGGTTTCACCCAGGCCTTTTTTCGTTTAGGGTTCTCGTAATGGATCCACTTCTCATCACCCGTAATAATTCGATGCAGAAACCCCTTTCTGCTCTGTCGTTGAAGCAGCAATTCGCAAATGGTTTTTCGTCCTTCAACGTCTCTGTCTTTCAATTCATGTGGAACCCAATGTGACATCTTTTGAATCATTCCCATGGCTTTCAAGCGTTTGGAGACTGTTGTTTGATCAACGCCTAATGCTGCTGCAAGTTGTTCCTGCGTTTGACACGAATCCTGCTCGAGCAATGCTGTCAATTCTTCGTCTTGAAATGTTTTTGGCTGTCCAGCTCGCTCTTGGTCTGCCAAGCCGAAATCACCACTTCTAAACCGTGCAAACCACTTCTGACACGTTCGCTCAGCTAGAGCATGGTCACCATACACTTCCACCAAAATACGATGACTTTCAGTCGCACTTTTCTGCATGTTAAAGTAATGCAGCAGGACACCCCGCAAAAACACTTTATCAGGCACAAATTGCGCCATGTTCACTTAACTACAAACTGGTGTTGTTGACGCTTTAATCCACTGCCCTATACTACGAACGATACGCGATGACAGGGGTTTGCAACACATGTGTGGATACACGGAACTGTGGGACGCTCCGTTCGTTGCGCCATCTCTTGTCCACCCGCACGAATTAATTCCTAGACCAAATATATATATATATATATATATATATATATATATATATATATATATATATATATATATATATATATACGCTAATGATTATGAAACCAAACACTATTCGAAGCTTTCTTGCACCCACTGGAAAAAGTGAAGTATATTAATATTTATTTGCAAATATTGTTATTGTAGACTGTTCCCATAATGCCCACCGACTTCGATTTTACAAAATTTGAGAAATAAATTTCACTTTTTATTTTGTGGTCAATTTGAAGGCATTTTATTATACTACCATTAAGAAACCCATATACATCATATTACGAATCAATCATTATGGAACAATTTCATGTGTTACACCCAGCAGTGGTACCAATCTTTGAAAGTTTCATTTACAACTTTTTTCCTTTTTTTCTTTTGTAATTGATTTTGTGACTAATGGTGCATTCATTATAAAGGTACAACAAGATTTTTTCTCTCTCTCTTTCTCTCTCTCGCACTCTCTCTCTCTCTGTGGTTCTAGTTTCCGGCGTAAGCGTGTGGATAGTACCAGGTATACTTTCGTGTGTACATATGCTAGTGTGTGTGTGTGTAGCGGGGGTATATGAATTGGTATCGCGTAGTAGAACTTATCAATATTAGTACGTACAAACGAGCGGCCGTTACTTCACACGATAACTTTGGACGAATGCGTATTTTTTTTAATTCTGCTTTTTGCAATAAATAAGTAGAGTGATTCCTCTAGAGGGAGTTCCTTAATGGAGGTGATTCACCAACTGGAAGTGGTAAAAATGGGTCATTTCCGATTTTAACGTTGATCACTATAGAGCTTACAAAATTTGGATGATTTCTGTGTTTGAATTTCATGATAATATTTAAGTGTACGTCTCATATAATCTTGATGCAGAAAGGGAATCCTAAACTTAAATAATAACTAACTCGAAACCGATGAGAGTACAAAACTCAAGGTTTCTGCAGAAAAATAGCACAAAAATTTGAAATAGAAAAAGTATCAAGTATCCATTAGAGGGGGAGGGAAAGAATGCGAACACGGACATAAGACCATAAAACACATTATTGAAATGGCAGTCAGTGATGATTATAGAGGTGGCTCTTGGGCCTAGAGCTTCGAAATTCACCCTATGGCATTCTAGTAGCATACCATCTGTTACTAGAATTTTTACAGTACTATATTCAACCATCGTTTATTCAATTCCCCCGCCCTGGAAAATCTGAAATGAACATTGCCTCCTATCATGCTCAATATGAATTACATGTATTTTAGCAGTACTGCTTTTCACGCCCATTTAGACACCCCCCCTCTCAAGACTCAATCGGAAATGGTATCAATCGTTTGCACATCGTTTGTACAGAAATGTGCATGCGAAACTTTCGTTTGTACACAATTAAAGACGCCGCCAGAACAAACACAAAGTGGGTGTTGTCCAAATGGTAGACCCCACCATGTCAAAATTCAACCACAAATTGTCGCAATCGTTTCTACATCTTTTCTGCAGAAATATGCATGCGAAAATTTTGTTTTACACAATTAAGAGCGCCGCCAGAACTAAAACAAAGTAGGGGGCTGTCTAGATGATAGCTCCCCCTACCATGTCCAATTCAATCACAAATTGACGAAATCATTTGTACATAGTTTGTACAGAAATAAGCAGCAAAATTTTGGTTTGTACACAATTAGGGGCGCCGCCAGAAGGAAAATAGAATGGGGGCTGTCTAGTGGTAGTCCCCCACCATGCCCAATTCAATCAAACATGTCCCAATCGTATGTACATCTTTTGTGCAGAAATATGCAGCGAAAATTTCGTTTGTACAAAATTAGGGGCGCCGCCAGAACGAAAACAATGTGGAGATCTGTCTAAATGGAAGCCCCCACCATGTCCAATTCAATCACAAATTATATCAATCGTTTCTATATCGTTTGTACGGAAATGTGCAAGAGAAATTATTGTTTGTAAATAATTAGGGGCGCCGCCAGAACGAAAAAATGTGGGGGCTGTCTAAGTGGTAGCCCCCACCAACATGTCCAATTCAATCACAAATTGTCGCAATCATTTGTACATCATTTATACAGAAATGTGCAGGCAAAGTTTTCGTTTGTACACAATTAGAGGCGCGGACAGAACGAAAACAAAGTGGGGGCTGTCTAAGTGGTAGACCCCCACCATGTCCAGTTGAATCACAAATTGTCACAGTCGTTTTCACATCGTTTGTACAGGCAAAATTTTCGTTTGTACATAATCAGGGCTGCCGCGAGAATGAAAACAAGGGGGGGTGCTGTCTAAGTGGTAGCCCCTACCATGTCCAATTCAGTCACAAATTGTCGCAATCGATTTTACATTGTTTCTACAGAAATATGGAGGCCAAAGTTTCGTTTGTACACAATTAGAGGCACCGCCAGAACGTAAACAAAGTGGGGGATGTCTCAATGGTAGCCCCCACTATGTCCAATTCAATCACAAATTGTCGCAATCGTTTGTACATCGTTTGTACAGGAAAACGCAGGCTAAATTTTCGTTTGTACACAATTAGGGGCGCCGCTATAACGAAAACAAAGTGGGGTCTGTCTACATGGTACCCCCACCATGTTTTCCTTCTAACTTGCACAGAGACCGTTATTCTCATCTCGTTCAGGAAATTGATAAGTGGATGATATAACAAATTCACAAAGTAGACTGTTAAAGGGAAAATTATAACACAGTATCTTGTTTTATTTGAACATCTTCATGAAACTCATTTTTCGGAAACTATAAAATGCATGGTGAAGCATTTTGGTGCATTCAGCATTCTGATTTACGAGTAGTGTTGCTAACTGGCCGGTATTTTACCGGCCTGGCTAGGAATGTTGCTGTGATTTTGATTAATGCCGGTGACAGGTACAAACTTCTTATTAGCTCCCTTCTGACAGGTATTTTGGAATCTGCAATCCAGAATATAACATTGAACATCGAAATTTTTCAAGAGTGCCTTTACAAACACAAATTTCCGTCGTACTATACAGTATCAATATTTTTTTAATCTATAGCAGTTTTGTAAATTTATTTAACATAAAAAATTTGATAACACTTAAATTCTATTGTAAAAGAATTTTATACATTTATTGAGAGTAGAAAATGACTTTGTACAGCAATTTCCTTTCTTTGAAGTGTAAGTTTATAGAGTAAATTTCATTTTATGAATCAACAATTGTTACGTAAAGATTAATATCCAGTATTATTAATCTGTTTTGATAATTTGAAAGAAGTGGCAATTGCTGGTAAAAAGAATAACGATCAATACAGTCTTCAGTTTCTCACTTGTACATTTTGAGGATGTGCCGGTAATTTTGTTTTCCTGAGTTGGCAACCTATTTACGAGGTTTTGCTTCAACTCTGCTACGTAGTGGCTCCGTACTGACACTCCGCATGCAAGTAAGTATGTAAGGCTACCATACGTCCTGGTTTCTTAAAATTTGTCCCGGTGTGCAGAAATTTTCCTTCTTGTTCTGTTTTTTTGTTTTTTGTTTTTTGTTTTATGAATTACATATCAAAAGTCCTGAAAATATAATAAAATCGACTTATTCCTTTTGCTTTCGATTTCGACAATACTATAGGAACAATTTCATTCCAATCTTTATTATTATTCAAATCGCTGCTTCCCTGTATATAACATGCAATGTTTAAATCCTCCTAACTGGCACTCTTATCACCAAAAGTAAGAATGTATACCCCGAGATGGCAATAAATTCTTGTGACGTTGCAGACCAGCCCCGAAAACATTTGTTTCTGCTTCAAAAAAAAACAATTATGCAAATTGCTTTCTTTTAGTTCGCATTCTAGGTTAACAAAAATAAATCAGTCCATTGAAATTTGGAAACAACTTCCAAAATCTGGATTTTTTTTCTTTATAGACATGTAGAGCCTGTGAGGTGGTATGTGTAATAATATTAAAAATATAATTTTTGTCTAAATATTGTATGTTCACTGATTGTGTTTATATTGTATAACAGCTTCTGGCTTCTATAATAATTTTTAGCACTGTTGATTAAGTATGGACTATATTAATACATTATTTTATGTTGTGTATTTAGTGCAATGCTGTAGTAAAATTCGAGAGATAAAATTAATACAAAATGCAATATTTACTACTAATTTGTAAGATTTCCCGTTCTTTCTGATTCAAAAAATATGGTAGCCTTAAAGTATGCTAAACCATACAAAATAAATTGTACTCTAAATTGTACCCCTCTGATAGTGCTCTCAGATGGGTCGGGTTACGGGTCGGGTCGGTTCGGGTCAGCTCGGGTCGGGTTGTCACATTCTTCACTTATTTTGAAATACTATAAGGAGCTTTGTTGTAGAATTCAATTCGAAGTTGGTGAATGAATGATGATTGTGACTAATTGTAGCTGAAATATAATAAAATTTTAATTTAACCCTATATTAACTAATTGGCATGGCAATTGTAATTAATATTACTACTGACTTTTTTCTTTCTGCGTTTTTATGTGAAGTTAAATGTCACATTAAGTGAAATTGAAAGGAAATATCTAATTAACGTCCCACGTTATGCACCAACGCTAAGAGAGACAGTGATGATGAGAAATAATTGAAGTGGTTGAATGAAGAAAAAGGGAGGAAATGGGAGAACACCGAGAAAACCCATGCACACGGTGTTTGTCCACCAGAAAACTTACTTGGTACGAACTGGAATCAATACCCATGGACATTCGGGTCAAGCATCTGCCTTTGGGCAGGACACATTATTATTATTATTATTATTATTATTATTATTATTATTATTATTATTATTATTATTATTACTTTAAGAGTGACCAAGAAAGTTCCGCCGCTTTTTCACCAACACCTTCGAACATTGATATGAACCTAAGACGTACATGGAATATCAAAAATAGTCTCCATCAGCATCGATGATCATCTGCCAACGTTCTCGAAGGCAATGGATTCCATCGCAGTCGAACTTGGTGGGACGTGAAGCGAAGAAGGTATCAAGTGCATATTGAACCTCTACTAGCGATTTGAAGTGGCGTTCTCTAAGGTGATTGTCCAAGGAATGGAACAAGTGATAACCGGACGGTACAATGTCCGTGGAGTATGGCGGATCCAATAGTGTTTCCCATCCAAGGCGTAGAATGGTGTCCTGGGTCATCTTAGCTATCTGGGGCTTAGCGTTGCCTTGTAAAAGGAACCGGTAAATGGGATGCTAACGAACGATGACGGCCCCGTGAAGCTTCGTACAGGACCCACTTCCCATCACATGTCATGAAATTGCTCCTTCCTGGACGAGGCACCAAAGAAACACAGGTGTCTGCTCGCGTTGCTTTCTGGCCCCAAGTCAAAACATGTAGGACCCATCAACCCAACTTGCATTGCTTCCCAAGTTGATGGTGGTGGTGCCGAATGGTTTCTCCACTAACACTGAATTGTACCATGTCCTGCGGAAACGAACTAAGCGCCACTTTCATACTTTTAAGAAAATTACGTATAAAGGGTGGTGTCCATCATTAATTTAGTCGTTATCGAGAGTGAAATTGTTTCTTTTTTTTGGGGGGAAAAGTGTTGGTTTTCCTCTCTTTTCGATTGTGCAAAACGTTCTAATGGTTATCAGGAAGCAATCGTCGCATTTACGTGGATTTTCAAAATTTGGCGCTTAGTTCATTTTTGGATAACACGGTACAATCGTAGTACCCATTCCTCACATGTCTGTCTTCGCCTCAATTGCTGCTTGAAGATCTTTATTTTGAACATCTTTTTGTCTTCCGGCACGTAGTGCGTCTTTGAGTGTATCGTCACTGCCCTTAAACCGTCCTACCGCTGCATTCCCTGCGTAGTCACGAGACCCTCAACAAAGTCCTGTCATATCTTACGCTCCGCGAAGCAGGTTTTACCCCAATTTGAACTCCTGAAGCAAACAAGCCCTTATGACGCTCTGTGAAGGTCCCATGTTTACTCTTTCCTTACGCACGTTCACGGTGTATCTGAACAGCCACAACCAGGTAGTATGTTGGATATACTTACTAGTGTTGCTCACGAGACCAGGTTTGGGGCATTCTCGACTCGAAAATGTGTCGTGAAGGTAGTCTCGTCTCGAAAACTAGATATGTTTATATTGAAAGAGGTCTGTCTCTTCTCGTACATTTTCATGAAAATTCTGTTTCGTCTCGTCTCGTCCAACAACTGAACTTCGCCTTATCTCCATTCGCATTCAACTCACGGTGTGAGGGCCAATTGAACACAGACCTCCACAAAAAGAGACAGAACTTTCTTGGTCACCTTCAGATAATAATAATAATAATAATAATAATAATAATAATAATAATAATAATAATAATAATAATAATAATAATAATAACTGGTTAGAGTGTAAGGTCAGGTCACTCGGGTCGGTTGTCGGGTTAGGTTACCTCGGGTCGGGTCACTCGGGTCACTTCGGGTCAGGTCACTCGGGTCAACTAGGGTCGAGTCAATCGGACCAGCTCGGATCGAGTCAATAGGGTCGGATTGTCGGGTCGGGTTATTCGGGTCGGATTGTCGGGTCGGGTAAATAGAGTCGGATCACAGGTCCGGTTACTGGGGTCGGCTCGGGTCATCGGGTCGGGTCAGTCAATTCGGGTCACGGGCCGGGTCGGGTAGCTCTTCAACACATAATTTCCACGAATATTACAATATATCACGGTTTATACCTCATTTAACTTCCAATAAAAAATATATTCAATGATGTGTACACCATGTCGCCGTTTTGTATGAGGGAATTTCTAGAAGTTTTGTGGGAATCTGATGGAGTATAGATTTCTGTGTTTATGTATGTGATAGCTTACAGGATACAAGATGCCGAGGAAGTGTGTAAATCAACCGGACAATTTCTGTTATGTATATGGGGAGCTGACATTTAAATTGCAACGTCGATATTTTACTCCAATTGTGAGGGAGTGTTATCAGTTATATTTTGGTTGCTGTGTAGGAGACCAAGATAAGAATTTCGCTCTTCACTACATTGCTTGTACTTGCGTGAAACGTCTGATTGGGTGGGTAAATGGTGAACGAAACATGAACTTCGCAGTACCGATGATCTGGAAGGAAACAAAAGATCATTCTTCACACTGCTACTTTTGCATGACACAGATGAAAGAAATAACCAGTAAATCTAAGCACACACTACAGTACCCTAATTTGCCATGAGCAATTAGGCCAGTTCCACACAGTGCAGAATTACCTGTACCAGTACCTCCTCCTCATCTTACGGTAAATGAGAATTACATATGAGGCGTTTTTTTGTTTTTTTAGGCAACCACTGAAGTTCCAAATGAAGAAGATGATCCTACTTATCTAGAAAGCACATCTACATTGGATCCCAATCTAATAACTCAGGGTGAACTAAATGACCTCGTACGGGATTTAAAACTCTCCAAGATACAGACAGAACTTCTTGCTTCTAGACTTAAAGGCTGGAATCTGCTCCATCGTGAGACTAAAGTGTGTATTTTTCGAAACCTTCATACAGAGTTTCAAAACTATTATTCTCAAGAAAATGATTTAGTGTATTGTAACAATGTCTGTGCTGTAATGGATACACTTGGACATGCACATATAAGTACAGAGTGAAGATTGTTTATTGACTTTTCCAAAACTAGTTCTAAGGCTGTCCTTTTGCACAATGGCAACAAATTTCCTTCAGTGCATTTGGCTTATGCAACTAATATGAAGGAGACGTATGAAAACATCGAAATAGTGTTAGAAAGAACTCAGTATGAGAAATACAAGTGGACCGTTTGCTTTGATTTAAAAGTCATATCTTTGTTAATGGGTTTGCAGCTTGGTTATACGAAATGTTGTTTCCTCTGCGAATGGGGCAGCAGGAACAAAGCGGAACATTACATCAAGAAGGAATGGCCAAAGCATGCATTAACTCCTGGACAGAAAAATGCTGTTTATTCCTCACTGGTGAGCCCTGATAAGATAATTTTACCTCCTCTTCACATAAAGTTGGGCCTCTTCAAAAACTTTGTTAAGGCAATGGAAAAAAAGTAATGCAGGATTTTGTTACCTCAAGGAAAAAACTCCTCGGGTTAGTGACGCTAGGGATTTTTGTAGACCTCAAATAAGATGTTTGATTCGTGACCAAACATTTGAGGATCTCTTAACTCTGGTTGAGAAAACAGCTTGGTGTACATTTAAATGTTTAACAGAGAATTTTTAGGAAACAACAAAGCCCCAAATTACCATGAAATTGTGAGTGATTTCCTGCAATCATTCAAAGAAATGGGTTGCAACATGTCCCTAAAATTTCACTTTCTAGACTACCACCTGCATTTCTTTCCTGAAACCTTGGTGCTGTTAATGACGAGTATGGGAACACTTTCATCGGGACATTTCCTTCATGGAGAAGATATACCAGTGACAGTAGAGTTCAAAAATGCTAGCTGATTACTGTTGGACACTTAAAAGAGATGTTTCGGAAGCCAAACACAGAAGAAAGTCGACTACTAAAACATATTAGTTGAGGTAAGTAAGTGTTCATTTATTAAAAAGATACCACTCAATTCTTTTGTATGATTTATTAAGCAGATATAAAATGGTGACACGGTGTATACATCACTAAAAATATGTTTTATTTCAAATCCGATGAGATATAAACCGTGCTTATATTGTAATTTTCGTGGAAGTTATATGTGATTCTATCTGCACTATTAAATATGGTAAAATGAACAGTACACATACCATATATTTTATATAAATACGTTTATTTCTCTAGAAAGAATAATGCTATTTTTATGAAACTTAGAGGGCCTACTAAGTATAAATCACGCTAACATACAGTATAATTTGTGCGTTTGTATACTTAAGGACCCCGAGCTACAGGTATGAAAATGGTAAAAAAAATGAGGGGAAATTTCCAAAAAATCCTTTTGTGACGGGAAAACTGAGGTGATGGCGAACAACTGATTGCAGAGTCGAATTCTATGTGAAAAGTTCTATTAGAAACACGTATTTTCTTCTGTGTCCCAGAGAAAAAGAATTTTTTGTCGACTAATGTAATAGGTATCATTTTTAATCTCAGCAACCTTTATTCAAACCGGTTAACGTTGATCGTTAAACACCAAAAACAATAATACATAGCTGTAGCCCAACCACTCTCTTACTTTCAAGGTTAACTATCAAAAACATTAAAACACGATACACTGGTTTAACATTTGAAATGAGAATTCGATACAAGAACTTTCATATCTCTAACTTTGAGCAATTCCGAGATATATACATAATTACTATAATCATAATCCCCATCCCTTTTTTTCAATTCTAGGTCAAATATTAAAAATGCTCACATCCGTATATTATTTACTAGAAACGAAACTTTTACCTGCACATTTCTTCACAAACGATATATAAACGATCTCGACAATTTTTTGTTCAATCGAACATGGTGGGGCTAGCACTTAGACATCTCCCCTTTGTTTTCGTTCTATCGACGCACCTGATAGCGTAGAAAAAAGCATCAGCCTGCGCATTACTGTACAAACGATGTACAAACGATCAAGATAATTTTCTTTTGAATCGGACTTGGGGAGGTGTTACCAATTAGGCAGCTTATACTTTGTTATCGATTTGGCACGCCCCTAATAGAGTACAAACGAAAATGTTGAATGCAAATTTCTATACAAAGACGTACAAACAAGTGCGAAAGTTTGTGGTTGAATTGGACATGGTGGGAGGGCTACCATTTATACAGTCCCCAACTTTTTTCGTTCTGACGGCGCCCCTAATTGTGTACAAACGAAAACATTGAATGCACATTTCTGTACAAACGATGTACAAACTATTACAACAATTTGTGGTTTAATTGGACATGGTGGAGGCTACCACTTAGACAGCCGCTGACTTTGTTTCGTTCTGGCGGCGCCCCCAATTATGTACAAACGAAAACTTCGCCTGTACATGTCTAGACAATCAATGTATAAACGATTGTGACAATTAGTGATTGAATGGGACATGGTGGGGTTCTACCACTTAGACAACCCCCACTTTGTTTTCGTTCTGGCGGCGCCCTTAAGTGTGTACAAACGAAACTTTGCCTGCATATTTCTGTACAAACGACGTACAAGCGATTGCGACAAGTAGTGATTGAATTGGACATGGTGGAGGGGCTAAAATTCAGACAGCCCCCACATTGTTTTCCTTCTGGCGGCACCCCTAATTGTGTACTAACGAAAATTTCTCCTGCACATTTCTGTACAAACGATGTGCAAACGATTGCGGCAATTTGTGATTGAATTGGACATGGTGGTGGCTACCACTTAAACAGCCCGTCACTTTGTCTTCGTTCTGGGGGCGCCCCTAATTATGTACAAGCAAAAATTTCGCCTGCACGTTTCTGTACAATCGATTGCGACAATTTTTGATTGAATTGGACATGGTAGGGGGCTACCATGTAGACAGACCCCACTTTGTTTTCGTTATGGCGGCGCCCCTAATTGTGTGCAAACGAAAATTTGGCCTGCACATTTCTGTACAAACGATTGAGAGCATTTCCAATTGAGTCTGAAAAGGTGGGGGGGGGGGCTGTCTAAATGGACGTCTGCATTTCAACTCTAGTGAAATGAAATTCTTCTAGGAGAAAATCTGTAATCAACGCTGTCAGTAGCTACGTGCTCGACTAGTAGACATTTACAAGTATAGCTTAATTTTCGTATTTTTTCAACAGTTAACCAATTTAAAACCGTATTATAATTCAAAGTACTTATCATATTTCCATCGTAAACAAGAATATGTAGTCAACTTCTTAAATACTTCGCTCCGCAGGAACCCGTTCAGCGCGTGCGACAAGCAAAAACAACATGTTTGGCGTCTCACAAATGACAAAGGAGAAAAAAGAAAAGGAAAAGCAGCACAGCAGTGCCTTATCGCAGTCAGAGCTAACAACATAGTTTCGGTCGTCACTTACGCCAATAGACCTACAAGCGGTGTACAAGAGTTATATAGTTTCAATATACGTTGTGCCACAGTAGCGCTACAGGCGGAATGTGCACGAACTACAAATGAATATGTTTCTTACAAGTATCAGTCACTGTTGCACCCTCTTTACATTCTACACATCCTTTTTTCTCCTACTTTTTGACCGTGACAAACAGAGGTGCCAGGCTTTCCGATTTCACAACTATAAACTGTTTGTGTACAGAGTATGTTTTCAGTTCTTCGAATGACTGTGCGCGCGAAGAACAAGGGTAATGATCGGACAACCGTATACGGCAGCTAGAAACACCCGGTTGCAATTTTAAATGTTAAATAGCAATATAGAGCCTTGACAATGCCGTGAGGATATATATATATATATATATATATATATATATATATATATATATATATATATATATATATATATATATATATATATGCCCCTTTATATGTAAATAAACGCAGAATATTTTTACAAATTCCCCGTAAGTACATATATCTCCATAGCACCGCTGCTACTTAGATAAAATAAAATCATAGTGCTATTCGGAACAGTTTAATGTTTCGAACCATTATGATGATGTGAAATACATGGACACAGATGGATGTGTTGCTTAAAATGGAGTCTTTTCGTAATTATTACATAGACTGTTGTTTTCCTTTATTCCCACAACAAGAACCCATTTAATAGTTATGTGCGCAATGTCGTTAGATGCTTCATGAATCCCGATCGAATACTATGGTTCAGAGAAATTTTAGGACACAATAACACAAATAGCCACCAGAGAAACAAATTGTTATTGTATATGATAAGCGTTTCGTCGATACCTATTAGGTATTACATTAGGCAGAGGATCAACGAAAGTCTGCTCGGTGGGAAATTCGTCTACGCTCAGAAATTTTTGCTCCTTTAACTTCTTTACAACAGTGTTTATTTGTGTTAAATTAGGCTCTGAGATATGTGATTATACTATATATATATATATATATATATATATATATATATATATATATAGATTTCACTTTCTAAACGAACAGTATATTTTAACTGACTGCCTAGCAAATATTAGTTCTATTCGCTTCCTTTAATGTGCAGTCACAAAGTTTCTAAAAATTATTCATGCTTTGCAGATATCCATATTTTTATTATCTTCTATTTAAGTAAATTTAGCTTTGAAAAAATCATTTCTTGTCTTACTTCAATTTTCCTTGTGGTATTCTTTTGTGAATGTCGTGATGTAGGAATTTCTGTTTTCACGGCAATGTTTCTGATTTAGCAAATTTAGCGAGAATAACGCCGTTATCATTTCCTTCCTCATGTACTCTTTCATTAATTATAATCGGTTTGAAAATGCCTTCTAGTACTATTTGTGCATTAAAATACCCTATATAATTTTCAGATGTATCGTGGAGTTGGTCAATGACACGTACTACTTGCTTGTCCTTTTTATCGTTATTCTCTTCTTCTTTAGAAATTTATGTATTATGTCTATAAAGTATGGGTACATAAGGATTTATAATTATTTGCTTTTGTTTTTCTAGATTGAATGATGGCTCTGTCTAAAGAAGAACAGGTCGAGTTTTTTATTCTTAAGTGGACTAGAAGGATGGACATGTCTCAAAATTGCGGAATAATTTAACCTTCGACTTACAAATCGTTAAATTATTTGTTTTACTGCAGTCGGAAATTAATTACCAAGTTTAAAGAAACAGTTTATTGGACAAACCCCGTTCCCGACAACCAATGACCTCAGACGATACGAAAGGGACTGTCTTGGTTAGAATTATGCTAGCCCAAAGAAATAGCTTTATCGAACATCCACGGAGTTTGTTGTTCCAAAGTCAATCATGCACAAAATTCTGGCAGGGGAGAAGTTTCATCCGTACAAGTTACATATATTGGATCACTTAAATGAAGATGACCTCGATAGACGCATGCAGATGTGTGAATGGTTTGTAGATAAATTGCATGAAAATATCAATTTTACTTAAGAATGTGTGTTGTTCAGTGATGAAGCTGTATTTTTGTCAATGGTGAAAGGAACAGACAAAATCTTCGATACTGGTCTCGAAGCAGTAAACATTGGAGGAGTCCATCCAAATAGCAGGGCTACCAAAATGTGATGGTGTGGTGTGGATTGTGGAAAGCTCACGTACTAGGACCTCTCTTCTTTGATGAACATGTAATGAATGAGACTTATCTGAATATGCTAAGAGACAAATTGGTGCCTCAAATTGAGCGTTTTGGTAAGGGATTTCCAGACTGGTTTCAGCAGAATGGGGCTCTACACATTTTGCTGCAGCTGTAAGAGATTGGTTGAATGACAATTTTCCTGTCTAGATTGGGGAAAGCGGTCATGTGGACCCGTTGTTCGTCAGACCTTTCTCCTCTTGATTTATTTTTCTGGGGTATGCTGAATGAGAAAGTTTACTCGTTGAAGATTAGAAATTTAAACCTAACGGAACACATTATCAGTCAGTGTACTAAAATCTACGGCAATTCAGTCCTATTCCATCGAGTTCACCTTCATCTTGCAAATTATGCATTGAACAGCAAGGAAATCATGTTGAAAATATTTTTAACATTAAATTGATTAAATGTGTTTTACCCTGATACCCGAGCTTTATGGACACCCTGTACATATGGAACAATAGTGTCGCATCATCGATCCTTAACGGTGATAAAGGATAGTATACCAATACAATACATTTAATTGCTGATACTATTGATTTCCTGACGAAAAGTCTAGTTTCTAGTCGGTTTTTCAATCTAACTTCCTGAACTCTCGATATGTGTTTTCAAGTATCTTCCGCGAAAGAGTATCTTCCGGGAACAAGTTGCTGTGGCGGAGATTTTTCAATGGTTGGATGCAGGCAGTGTTGAACATTGAATTATTTCACGGGGTTCGCTGTGCACTGTCTTGTTATCCTCCCTCGTATCTATTCCGTCTATCAATACAAAACTCAGTATACACATTTACGAACTCCTGTAGTATTTTTGAGATACATTTCCCCGGGGCCACTCCAGGGGCGTCCAAAGTTGATGGGAGGGTTTTCTAAAGGAAATTTTCCCGACATTCTCCTTATTTTCCTTGTTCAATGACACTATGGACTCCAATGC
Organism: Thermobia domestica; assembly: GCF_964235325.1. Classification (NCBI taxonomy): domain Eukaryota; kingdom Metazoa; phylum Arthropoda; class Insecta; order Zygentoma; family Lepismatidae; genus Thermobia; species Thermobia domestica. The sequence continues at coordinate 54,088,618 of NC_137470.1, read as the reverse complement.
ATTGCACCCCTGGATAGCTTGTTTCGTGCTAAGGAGAATGAACAATAAAACCATGACTTTCCAATGAACAGTATTGATGCAATAGCTATTTCACTGCGAGTATACGATTTTCTATATACTAAAAAGGATAATGGGCTCCAGGAAATTACTCTGTTGTCCATAGCACCTAATTGTTTGTGCATGAACATATCTTTCTTATGTTTATCGAATAGACTAAAATTGATTCGGATGCCCTGATGACATATTTATGTAATTTCCTTGTCAGTTCACTAACTTTCGAAGAAGCTTTCGTACTAATATCGACAATATAGTTTTATTTTGTAAATAAGTGAGATTTGTAAAACAGCATTCACCAAAGTGATTATAGCTCTTAAAAGTTTTCTATTATGATTGAATGCTCTTTTATATTAATTATTATATACAGGAATTTAAACTTTTGGTGCTTAACATAATGTATTTCCCATACGTTTTTGAAGCAATGGTGAGAAAATCATACATATGAGAAGAAAACACAAATTATATATGTGCTTATTTAACCATATGCAACATAATCCATAGATATAGTGTCGGCCACACCGGATGCAAATTTTGGCGAGAACACAAATTTTGACTTCCCTGCCGCCCGCCGATCAGGTCAATGACCTAGGGGTACCTAGGACCACCTCCGATCGGGAGTACCTTGGCTCACCCCTTAAATATTGGAACGGGTACATAGGACCAGCACCTTAAATTTTGAAAATCGTCAAGTGTAAAAATTCGATATGGTAACCTAGGACCAGGTGTGCACCTCTAAAAGTATTGGGGTCCATCCCGTTCCATTTCGTAGGTAAAAAGGTGCCAAAATTTAAATTTCGGAGGGTTTTTTTACCTAAGTTAAACCCTTTGATGAGGTGTAATTACCTTGTATGGATGTATGGGCGTTCAAGTAAGTCAATTCCCTATCGCAAGATATGGGAACATTGTTGTACACTTTCAAAAATTTGGGAGGGCTACCTTGGCGTACAACTTAAATTTGGAAATTTGCCTATTTCAACTTTTGGTATAGCAGTACAGAAGCAGTATGTAAATGATCCATCTGCGTCACCCCCTCCCCAAACCCGTGACTGACTATAACTTCTCCGCCACCCCTCACTGAATGCAGTACACGCTTGATATTGCCCAATACGCCAGTGACCTCTAGCACAGAAGGAATAAATTTTACAGAGGGAATGACATCCTATCATTTAAACGTCTCTTTCTTAACTTTAATTGAGATATTTTTACTTCGATCGTATCATTGTTAGATACATTAACTTAAGATCCTAAGAATACATTTAATCTCTATTGAAAAGAACTCATTGTAATGGTTCAGTCCGTATAATTGTTTTAAAGCCAAGGCTTCCATTGTATTTGAAAATCCACATGAGGAAGATTCTTATGAATATATATATATATATATATATATATATATATATATATATATATATATATATATATATATGACTTCCCCCTCAACCTAACTATGTTACTACATGGTTGTTCACTATTTTCCACGAATACGGATTTGAGAAGGGGTGGTAAAGGACTTATGGCCCACCCTGTATATATATATATATATATATATATATATATATATATATATATATATATATGGCCCACCCTGTATATATATATATACAGGGTGGGCCATAAGTCCTTTACCACCCCTTCTCAAATCCGTATTCGTGGAAAATAGTGAACAACAACCATGTAGTAACATAGTTAGGCTGAGGGGGAAGTCATATATATATATATATATATATATATATATATATATATATATATATATATATATATATGAAATGTAATGAAGATATATATGAGGTGCGATCAAAATGTGATGGACATATGCAATGTAAGAACAGTATTGTAAACGGACCAGTGGTTCTTGAACATAAAAGCCAAACTCGCTTATGACTTTTATATTCAGTCCATTTGTCGGGCGACATTTTATATAACAAAATACTTTGGATAGGGTAATAATTACCTGTACCTTGGGCAGAAAGTGCTCATACATATGCACTATACTTCATAGAATGTTAATTTTATAATAACAGAAGAAGAATGTTTTTAAGATATGTAAGATATTATTATGGGATAGTTGTTGCTATGTACATGTTGATGGATACCGAGTCAGCAAGTTTGTGTGTTTGACAGTGTTAAGGAAAATATATTATAAAGTATATCAACTAATAAACCATTTTTAGCACTGTTTATCGACGTTATCATTTTTATATAAATGGTGAGAACGATAGTATATAATTATTAAAGACTACTACCACTCGAGATTCATATATCACATTTCGACGAACCAGGTTGACGACTACCCTCGGTAAGTCGTTATAAAAATTTTGGTGCCTTCACACCGGGATTAGTTAAAAATTTTGGTTTACCTCACCCGGGACCTTACCGCAAATTCACATCCCGAAGCAGAGTAAGGTTGAATTTTCTTTTTGTCATATAGTTAATGAATACAAATTTGACCATATTACGAAGTGGTAGAACAATTATAAGAAAAATGGACAATAAAACAATGGAAAAGGAATCCCATAATAGTGACAATTGTGAACATAATGTAGCACCAGAAATGACATCATCAGAAGATCGAATCTTGCTAGTATTACAGCAGCAATTGATGCAGATGTCTACTGAGTTAAAGCAGACGATGAAGCATAACTCTGAAGAATTAAGTAGACGAATAGAACAGAAGTCTGATGAATCTAACAAACAATACGAGGAATTAAGCAAACGAATGGAACAGAAGTCGGATGAAACAAAACAATTAATTATCCAGACGATGAGCGATATCACCTCGCAGTTCGAGGAAAAATTAAAAGGAATATCGCAGCAATGCCAGAGTAATCACAACCACCTGAGCCAAGAAATCAGTAATATAAAAAAGGATTTAGAAGTAACCGAATCTTCTGTTCAACAACAAAAGATCCAAGTCATCAGTAATGCTAACAACATACGTACAAACACGGAATTGTTAGCTACGTTACAGGAAGAAATTAGAATGCTACAGGTTAAGGACCACACATACTACAATAACCCGTGTGATGGTCGCTTGGAGTTTCCACACTCACCAGAGATGAACCCACCTTCGCCAGTATCTGATGAGGATATCATTTTAGAAGAAAGTCATCCGAAGAGTACAGATGGACGAAACATAGATGGTGTAACGACACATCACGTCATGAATAGGAACTGTCACCCAATGGGTACATGGAATGATAAAAGGAAGGTAAAATTAAGTGTTAAGATGAGTGAAATACGAGCCATGAGTAAATTCAGTGGTAAGTGTAACGAGAATGCTACTTCTTTCTTAGAGAAATTCCAGGATGAGTGTAATATAATGTGTATAGATAGATCACAATATATGAAATTAATCCCTCATGTATTACTCCCACCTTGTTCACTATGGTTTAAAGCAGTACGTGATCACATCAGTACATATGATGAATTCAAAGCGGCATTGATCGTGAATTATGAAAATGACTTTTTGCTGGCAAATAGAGATGCCACCATTAGAAATCAACACTTCAATCCTCGATTGCATAAATCTGTTGTAGAGTTTGTTGTAAATACATACAACGAATTAAAGGTCGTTAATCCATTGCAATCGCAATCGAGAATAATAGCATCAATTCGAAATTTGCTTCCATTTAAGTTACAACAGATCTTATTTTCCACACAGTGTATGAGTTTCAACCATTTATTAATGCTTGTCCAATGCTATGAAACTCAATACCATGCTATGAATCAACAAGCAGGAATGGGTAAAAATAAGAATAATTCAGATCATTTTGTGCCTGTTCGGAATTTGAATATCCGAAGTGTGAACAATACGGAACATAACCTAAGCCGAGTAAATTCTAACAGTCAAAACGAGCAAAATAGACAAAGTTATGTAGGGAATCCGCCTAACCTAATTAATCGTAGCAATCCATATGTTAGACCGTATAATCAAAATAGGTTTAAAAATAGACCGAATGTATGGCGAAATTCTAGGAATACAGCAAAATACGCGGATAGACATAATTGGAGATCAAGAGATGGCACTTCACATCCGGATCCAGGTATTGAAGTAATTCCTGTACAGAACAATAATACGGGACATAATAATGATTGTGCAGTACAATGTACTTTATTAAATTCATATGCAAGTATGAATGTAACCTGATTACCGTTAATGAAATTAAGTTAAATTCATATCAGTTATAGATTTTCATGAACATTTATTTTATTTTTATTCAATTTAATTTTCTTTAATTCTCATTAATCAATGATAGTTCTCAAATGTTTTTAATATATGTAAGAATTATAATTCGATTCATAAATGATTAAAAGCAAAGGTTATTTATATTAGATTGATTTGTGTAAAAAAAAAAACTTAACTGTCAAAGATTATGTTAAGAAGAAGATCTATTCTATAAAACTAAATATTCGACAACTATCTTGAATGAGATTCTTCTACGTTGTGATGCCTTATTAATCTAATGTTTATTTTAAAATATCACCTAAAATGATTATCATATAATGCGCCCTGACTATTTGTAACTCATGTTTGTCCCTTACGATTTTTGAATTCGCACCCTTCAACGATTAAATAAATGAGCGACGATATTTTTAATAAGAAAATATAATAATAATATAATGATTGTAATTAAAAATAAGTATTGATGAAGTGTAATATTTGTTATAAATATATATATATATATATATATATATATATATATATATATATGAAATGTAATGAAGATATATATGAGGTGCGATCAAAATGTGATGGACATATGCAATGTAAGAACAGTATTGTAAACGGACCAGTGGTTCTTGAACATAAAAGCCAAACTCGCTTATGACTTTTATATTCAGTCCATTTGTCGGGCGACATTTTATATAACAAAATACTTTGGATAGGGTAATAATTACCTGTACCTTGGGCAGAAAGTGCTCATACATATGCACTATACTTCATAGAATGTTAATTTTATAATAACAGAAGAAGAATGTTTTTAAGATATGTAAGATATTATTATGGGATAGTTGTTGCTATGTACATGTTGATGGATACCGAGTCAGCAAGTTTGTGTGTTTGACAGTGTTAAGGAAAATATATTATAAAGTATATCAACTAATAAACCATTTTTAGCACTGTTTATCGACGTTATCATTTTTATATAAATGGTGAGAACGATAGTATATAATTATTAAAGACTACTACCACTCGAGATTCATATATCACATTTCGACGAACCAGGTTGACGACTACTCTCGGTAAGTCGTTATAGATACGTCTGATAGATGTACGGCTGACACCACATTCCATGGACAGACGACGGGTATTGCGGTTTAGTGATGTAGCAAATGATGCCAGCACTGCTACTGATGTGGCTTCATCTGTTTCTGTCGTGAGTCTTCAACACCTGGGTATATCTGCTATTGAACCAGTATCCATGAACTTCTGGAAGAGTTGGGACACACTAACATGGGACACAGGATGTCGATCTGGGTGCTTGGCATCAAAATCAGCTGCTACACCCCTTGCACTTCTTCATCTTCATGCCCTGATCAACTCCTTACTCTCTGGTGTCGTTAGCGGCATAATTATTCACCTGCAACAACAGAAACAGTACGGTAAAATTAGCAATTTGAAATACCTGTAACGTTTGAACAAATTAAGATATATACAAACCGATTCCACAATTGTGTTTGTCTTTAAATGCTATCCTAAAATGATGTGCTGCATGACCATCTTCCTATTTACGTGAATTGAAGATGGCGGCTTTTAAGATGGCCGCCATCTTGATCACCATCATAATCCGAGTTACCCCTCGGCTTGCTATGTTACTACATGGTTGTTGTTTACTATTTTCCACGAACACGGATTTTACAAAGGGTGGTAAGGGACTTATGGCCCACCGTCTATATATATATACTAGTATATAATTAAAAGGAATAAATTGTTGGTAACAGAGTTTAAACGCTGCATCGTCTTAGGCTTGAATCCCATTATTTTTTCTCTTCCAGATTGAATGTTTCATACAATATTTACGTGAATTCCATACAAACATAATTACAGTTGGAGAAGACAAAGACTCACTTACTAATACAAATTAGGAAAGAGATTTTTCTTATTTTTCTTTTATTCATGGTTAATGTAATGTGGTTTAGATGTGGAATCCGAGTAACGTAACGCATTCGAAGTATTGAAGTTTTTATGTAGGAAAAAGAGTTTTCAAAATATAATGTAATGCACTCATAACGGAATACTGTCACGGGATAGACAAACAGGATAGAGTCAGCGTTGAAAACTCATAACTTTTTATCAAAACTTTCCAAGATTGGAAAGGCTTTAAAATATTTATTAAACATTATATATAAGAACTATAACTAAACTTATATCTAATACTACAACTTCTCTACTTCTCTTCTATTCCATAATGTCCCCAAGCTTTTTTATTTACACCATGCTATAGTATGTATATTTTATGATCACTCGGATCTAACGCTAAATTATTAAGAACTTTAGTATATACATCATGCTTATGACTACCAATAAGGTTTATATCTTTATATGTTTTTATATTATGGAATAGGATTTTCTAAAATGACCAAACTTCAACTCTTTCGCTACTACATATTTAATAATTCCTGTTACTTTATCTTTATCTATTTTCTATTCTAAAGACATGCATCTTAGATCGTAATTCAATAAATTCGGTCATTATTTTACCATTGTTTTCATCTATTATTTTTCCTAATACATTTTCTGTTTATTAGTGATATTCAATATTTATTGTCCTTTTCGTATTCGCTTGCATGAAATAGATCAACCATTTCATTGGTTTTATCTCATATATAAGACTATCAGTATCCATGTAACATAAATCTACATTGATTCCATATTTAGATTTTATAGTGTTGTAATGGTAACCGTACATTAATAATTTAGATAATTCTAATACAATCATTTCAACATATATTGGTTTATTGATTATTATTTTTTCTTTCTTCATATGTATCGCACACAAATCTTCTGTAAATATTGTTCTGTAATCAAAGTTCGGTTTCGCTGTTAAGTTTTCAAACTTCTTCGGAAAACATTCTAAGGTAATACATGGTATCTTTCTAATATTTTCCATTGTCTTTCCGAAAATGCCGTTATTCATTAATTTGTAAAAGTCCTTTTCGCAATCATTCTTGGTTTTCGTTCTCATATTAGTATTTAAATCAATATATTTCCTTAGCCAATTTGATTGCTTGAACTCTAATATTATACGAACCTTTTTCAATCTCATCCCAAGTGACATATAGAGATTTAAATTTGGGTAGTGAATAACGTACCTTTCTTTGTTATGAAGTGTGGTTAATAATTCTGATTGTTTTTGTCCTGGTGGACACATGTTTTCAGAAGCTAATGATACATCTGAATGCTCATTATGTAGATATTTTGGGTCATCTAAATCAACTTCTAATATATAACCTACCTCAGAATCATCTGGAACATTCATTAGATCTATGTAAAGTTTAGTCCATTTAAAGTCTTTACGGCATTTTGGCTCATACTCTACCCGTATAAGTTATTTGCATCTAAATATGCTAGATACTTTGAATATTCATTATTGTTATAGTTTCCCATATATTTGTTGTTTGCTTTAACATATCATTTCCTACAGTGCGAGATTCCACCTCTTATACATCTCTGTACCATTAACATCTTATCATAATCCATCAACATTTCAGATTGATTTTTGTCATCTTTAACATTGAATCCCATAGTAAGCCCGGAGGAGTCAAATACCAAGCAGAGTCTAAACCATAATTATATATATCTATATATTAATTATATATAACACATCCGTTTTGTTATAAAGTTCAGTATATTCTGCAAGGTTTTTAATATAGAATCATTTCCAAACCTTTTCCGCATATTAATACTCTTTGTCACTTATATTAGTTTGGGTAAGCTTATTGAAAAACATTTCTTTTGGTGGTTGTTGGTTTCTTCTGATCTTTCAATAGAGTCAATATAATCATACGGATACACACCTTTTTGAATCAGGAAATCTAGTAGATTATTAGGAAAGTATTTTGATGTTTCTATAGTGTTCTTTTCTAAGGTTATTCGCTAATTCTGGTAAACTCCTTGACATAAACCTAAATGAATCTAGAGATCTTAAATGGACCCAATTCTTATCAAGCTTCACGTATTTCGAGTATGTTATATATTTTTTCTCGTTATTTGCAATTAGTTTTATCTCATTTGTATCGCAAACTCTTTAGAAAACAGATGAGTAAATACTGGAATAAAATTAGGATTCTTGTAGTTCAAATTACAATAGTTGTGAACTGCACCTCTAAACTTTCCAGTTAAATGATCATGACCTCTTACCTTTGTTTTATTTTTTATTTATCTTATACAAAAAACGATTTAGCTCTCATTTACCTTCTTCTATTTTGTCACTCATATCATTTTTATCTTTGTAGAGTAGTATCTTATTTTTTAAGGTATTTATTTGTTTCTCAACCTCTGGTGGTAAATCACTCAAGTTTCTCTCACATATATGGCAAATATCTGAGCTGTTATATATTTCTTCTTCCTCTTCAGTTAGAATGTCCATTTCAAGTTGATGATCGTATATGTTCTTTATTTCTACTGCTTCTTGATGTAACATCTCAACAAATACTTTCGCAGCATCTAGATCAATATAATTAGCAGGGCTTTCATAATCTCCATTTGAGTACTTAATATAGTAGCAGAAACTCACTGGAACATAGTTTTAGTATTTTGCTGTTTTAGAACAATTATGATATATTTCCATTTTACACAAAAAACATTCGAAATCAGCATATATTGCAAATGGTTCTCTTAAAGACCGAATATAGTTTTCAAATTCTATTTGATTATCATACGGTTTCGGAAGTTCTATTCTAACTGCCTCATGTTCTTTACAATACAGCTCATATCTTTATAACTGCTCCTCATTTCTAAACTATTTTGTTAAACACTTAACGCAGAAGTACAACTTCTCATGATGTTTTGTTCCTTGACTTCTTATTAATCTTGAAAAGTCTTGTATTTGGCAATAATGATTATTTCCTTCATCTGTTATATATAATAGATTAACATGTCCTTCTTGCTTATGTTTCGTCATTTGAAGTGGGTATGTATTATATTTCTTATAGCTATAAACGTTAATTGAAATGCTACTTCTCATTTCGAACTTTACTATGCCTTTTAACTGTAAAAGAATACAATCACATCACGATACTTATGTTCTAATTCTTAACACATTTTACATAGTTGGAAGGTCTTTCAGGATGTGATTCACAGTCTATGGGTTTTAACTAACTTCCCACAGAATATAAGGAATATTTATTGACTTTATTTTGAACATTAATTACTGCTTTCTTATCTTTGATTGGTTTAGGAAGTTCAATATAGGAAGAAGCTCTTAATGGTACATATTTGTTTAGTATGAATTCTAAATGTTTAATCTGGTGCAATTTTCATGCTGGTCCCCACCTTGAAATTCTTCCATTTTTCTATGAAGTTTTTGTTAGTATTGTTTATTATTTATGTAAGTCAGTTAATTATAATATTCTCTCCTTTGACGTTTTAAAATTAAATACTTATACTTATTTTTCTTTCATAAAGTCACAAATGAAAACAAGATTAACTTTAGCAGGATGGAAATGTTGTTGTTCTTTGGTATTGTTAATTGCATCTCTTCCACTTTCATCTAAAAATTTTGTTGGGTCTTTATATCCACCTATGTTATCGATGTTAATTGTCTGTAATGTCTTTTTAAATACTGTTTCTTCTATTTCTACTTTAATAAGTATGCATGGTGGTTTAGTTTCCTCAATCATTTCGTCTTCAAATGGAGTGATAAATCTTTCTTTCTTTCCAGTTTCTTCGGTGTCAGTTGTTCAATTATTTCTTCTTCAAACGGGAATACTGTTAAATCTCTCTTTCTAAACAATCTTCTAGGTTTCGGTTCTCCAAAGAGGTCTTCTTGAAATGAGAATACATTCTGTCTTATCAGGTTTCCTTTGAATGATTTAAGATCATCTTTCTCTAGTAAGTAAATAAGTCGATCTTTCAGCAGTTGGAAGTATCCTCTAATATCCCTTTCTCTGCAGATCTGCTTGAACTCAGTGACAGTGCACGTATTATAACTCATTTCCTAGAAAAAGTACAGATTTCTTAAATTTCATGCTTGTGCTCCATCTGCCGTCTGTCCGCAACCGCTTATTCAGTATACCCGCAGCTAAGTTCTATATCCGCTCCATGCTGTGGTGACAGGAACCCACATTACATAGATGATACTATCATGAAAGTATCTATTTGGTAATATAGTTTTAAGGGTATCATCTAAATGTACTAATCCGTTTGAACCATTCCTCGTTTGGATAAGATTCCAGGCTCTAATTTCATAGAACTTAGACTTACCTAGATCTGCCAGTTTAACAGGTTGCAACTCTTTGTGCTTACATTTTTCAGTTAGGTAATAGGTCGGCCATTTTATCTGGATACTACACCTCTTATAAGATTTATTTTTGACAATTTCATTTTTGTCATATTCTTCTAGTTCTTCGTCTTCTTCTCCTTCGTACATTACTATTTCTATTCTGGTACTCTACAACTCCCGCGATACCATATGAAAATTCTATTAGGGGATTTCAATGCAAAGGTAGGACGAGATGATATTTTCAAACTAGTTATAGGGAACGAAAGTCTGCAGAAGGAAAGTAATGACAAAGTGTTAGACTCTTGATCTGTGCAACATCCAAAAACCTAATCGGGAAGAGTAAAATACTACCACATCGCGACGTTCATAAACGCACTTGGACCTCACCAGACGGAATAACACAAACAAATTGATCACGTTTTAGTAGATAGAAGAAGGCAATCCAGCCTAAATGATGTCCAGTCGTTTAGAGGGGCTGATTGTGACACTGACCACTACCTGGTAGCAGCGATAATACGAGATAGATTATCGTTCAATAAAGGTAATATTCATTGTCCGAAAACGGAGAGATTCAATTTAAAGGAATTAGAAGAGAGCCAGGTAAGAGAGAAATGCCAGATTGAAGTTTCGAATAGATTCTTGGTTTTAGAATATTCGAAGTGTACTAGTGTTGAGGATATTTATATTGAAATTAGAGATAGTATTAAAATTGCAGCAAAAGAGAAATTGGGACACGCGGATATACGTAGGAACAAACCATAGTTCGACCAGGAATGCATTAAACTAGTAGAGAAGAGAAAAGAGACAAAATTACGTTGGCTACAAAATCCGAATGGAATAACTACACAGAATTTCCAAGACATCAGACGGGAAACTTCCAAAACTTTTAGAACAAAGAAACGCGATTTTCTGAAAGCTAAAATTAAGGAACTAGAAGATAATAGTAAAAATAAAAAAAACATTCGGGAAATCTATAATGGGATCAACGAATTTAAGAAAGGCTATCAACCTCGTTCTATACATTTAAGAAAGCTGACCGGACAGTTCTCCCTGTTACGCATAGAAACCTAAATAGATGGAAATATTTCTGATTTGCTGAACACACATGATAAAACTAATGAAATTAAAGAAATACAAATCTCCCAGGGGAGACGAAATTCCGCTTGAGTTAATTTTAGCTGCAGGCGAAAAATAGTGGAACAAGATACACAAACTCATTCTCCTTATCTGTAACAAGGAAAAATTGCCACAAGAGTGGTTAGAATCAATCATTGTTCCAATTCACAAGAATGGCGACAAAAGTGACTGTAATAATTATCGAGGCAATTTCTTCTGTCAACATCCATAAAATCCTTTCAAATATTCTATTAGCAAGTTTAACCCCATACGAAGATAAAATTATTTAAGATTATCAGTGCGTATTTAGACGAAATCGATCAACTATCGACCAAGTATTTATCTTTCGACAAATACTCAAAAAGAGGTGTTAATACAACACCCCGGTTCGTCAACTATTTATTGATTTTAGAAAGCCTACGACTCGGCTAGGAGAGAAACATTATACAAAGTTCTTACAGAACGTGGAATACCGAGAAAGCTAAATAGATTAATTAAGATATCTCTTTAATGAATCCCAAAATAAAGTCCGGGTAGGAAAACTTTTTTTTAACGGGCTTTCACGTCGAAAATGACCTGAAACAACGAGATGCGTTGTCGCCATTATTATTCAACTTTGTTCTGGAATACGCTATAAGTTAAACCAAAGATAGCAATTAGGGCCTTTAGCTGAATGGGGTTAACGAGGTTATGACATATGTTGATGATGTAAATTATTAGGGAATGTTAGAACAATAGAAAGGAATGCAGAGGTCTCATTAAACAATTGCATGGACATGGCTTTAGAAGTGAATGCAGAGAAAACTAAATACATGCAAGTTCGTCGGGACCGTAATTCGGCAAATTATGGGTGCATTAAAATGTAGATAATGCTTTTGATAAAATGGATACTTTCAAATATCTAGGATCAATATTAACAGACGAAAATCATATTCACGAAGAAATTAATTGTCGACAAAAAGCACGGAATTCGCGTTTTTATTCGTTTCAAAATATCTTGTCGTCGCGAACTTGGTCGAGGAATTTGAAGCTTAAAATATATAAAGCGATAATCATGCCTGTTGTTCTGTATGGTTGAGAAACATGGTATTTTACTCTGAGGGAAAAAACATAGACTGAAAGTATTTGAAAACAAGATAATAAGACGAATATTCGGATCCAAGAGGAACGGGAAGGGGGGATGGCGGAAACGCCATAACAAGGAACTACATAATTTATACGGTTTACCCATAACAGTTAGGATCATCAAGTCTAGGAGGCTTAGTTGGGCAGGTCATGTAGCTAGAATGGAAGAAAGTAGAAACGCGTTCAAAGACGAATCGAAAACAACCATTAGCAAGACCTATGCGCAGATGGGAGTACAATATTAAGATGGATCTCGCAGAAATAGGAATACTAAGTAGTAACTGGATCCAATTGACTAAGGATAGAAGTCAGTGGAGAGCTTTTTTGAACGCGGCATTGAGCCTCGGTGTTCCATAGGCCATAGAGTTAGTTCTGGTTCTCTACTAACTGGCTTTCATCTTCAATCTCATCTTCTTCCGTTTCTATGATGTTACACACTGCCCTAGAAATTTTAACTGAATCATAATACTCTGTAGCATCATCAAGTATATCACTATGTTCAATGATTTCCTGCAAATTCTTAGATTTCTTCTACATAATGGACAGCTAACATTTAAACACAACAACTCTGAAAAGTATTTTACAAAAGATATGATTACATACAGTTTTAAATTTGTAAATATTATTCGGAAGACAAATAGAACAATTGATATCATCAGCTACGTCTATCTCATCACAAAATCCATTGAAAAGTTTAAACTTAAAATCAGAAGTTATTTTTGATATCCTACATTCTCACACCAGTAGATTTGATCCCAAAACTCTAGTATGAAATCTTCAGATAAAACTTGATCACGTACTACGATGAACCAAGAAAAGTTGTCTCCGAAATCTCTAATGAACTGTTCACTAAACTTACCTTTAACTACTAAGATGTACCAACAATCACTGTCTTTAAATATTCTCTAGTGAAGCCTTCTGATAACTTCCGAGAAACCTTCAACTGTGCGCAAAGATCATCATTGAACTTGTATTCAAATTACCTTATAAAGTCTTATGATAATTTTTGTTCACTTGCAATGTAACGCCAAAGTACATTGTCCTTAAATTCTCTTATAAAGTCTTGTGATAACTTTTGTCTAGATGAAACTTCCATACAATCAACGCTGTTTACGAATTCTCTCATGAAGTCTTCTGTTAATTTTTGATTACATAAGATTTCTTTCCAATTCATCTTATCTTTGAATTCTCTTCTAAAGTATTCTGACAAATTTGGTATTTGCTTACACTATTCCAATTCATCTTCTTAACATGCAAACGTCTAGTGATATCTTGTCTTAAATCTTCATCTCCATACATTTTGATCAACTCATGCAATGGAACTTTCTCAAACAGCTTATTTACCATAGATTTGTAATTTCTGTTTTCTTAACTGAGTTGTTGTGACTTATATTCTAAGCATATTACTTTTTTCTATAAGTTCATCTTTTCTTAATCTCTTTAGTGGTGAGGTAGTTATCATGGTTTTCGAAAAAGTTTGTATACTTTAAAAAGGAAGCTCATTTTTATAGAGCTTTACAAAAAATGAAGTTACTCATATTTAAATACAGAAGGTCCTAATCGAAAATTTCACTTGCTAAACAAGTAATATCTCTTACATCTGTATTCAATCGTGTGTATTATTCCTTAGATGATGAAGATTACGATCTTTTAATGAATGTGGAGTATGATACAGATTATATTATTGTAGCCCAGATGAATATGATAATGTAGATGATAATGATGAAGGGACTAATCCTGATTCGATTAATTTTTGTATTGCTCTTGGTAAGTTAAATCATTTATTTAAAAAGTTGTTAAGGAATATAACGAACGCCTTAAACAAAATATTATTCAAAACTATTTTATGAACTTGTCAGATAAAACATTAGATACAGCAACAGATAAGCAATGAACTTATATGCGTTTTAGTGAAAATGTTACAAAATATTTCATACGTAAATACAAGGATAAGATCAATTGGGATAACTTATCACATAATGACTTATCTGAAGATGTCACAAGAGTTTGCAGACAGAGTTGACTGGTTGACTATAATTTGGAATGACGTATCACAAGATTTCATAAGAGAGTTAGCTAATAAAGTTAATTGGGATGGTATATCATGATTTCAAACTTTATCTGAGAACTTTATAAAAGAGATTATGCTGATAGAGTATGCTGGATACGAATTTCATCGAGACAATGTTTATCAAAAGCTATTGCTTTAGAATTTAAAAGTAATATTCCTAATGGGCTTTTATTTCTGTATAAACACTATTTTGATTACAGTGTACCTGAGGATCCGAAACCTCCAGAATTTCTTTCGCTTTCGTTATCAAATTCTCTAACTACTTAGATTGATAATGACTCATGTTTTATTAAAAACTAACTGTGCAATTCTCTGAAATTTTTGAGGAACTGTTTCACCATAAGGAAGGAAGATAAAAGATCTAAGCATCGCGTTAACTCCAAATACTTCACAGATATACAATACTATCGATGTTCTTTTCTTAATTAGTACGATAACTTCTTTGTAATACTCACTGTCTATAACACAAGCACATACATCTATATCTTCTCTCAAACTTAAACTTGATCTAGAAAAGATTTTCTGAAAGTATCCTTTTGGTATGTCTATCTCAACTTCAGTTTTAAATAGATGAGTATGTCCAGGTTTTATTCTCACAGTCTCGGAAGAATAGAGATCATAGCCAGCAGAATATTTTAACATAACTCTAGGAATAACACTATATCCATTTAGACAAACTCTGAGAGTCATAATGTGATACTCACTTTTATGAGATAGTTCATAAAAGATTTCATTTTTATTTTTCAACTAGCATCTTGAAGTCATCACAACGAATTCGGTGCGATGACCTTGACAAAATATTCAAACACATGGTAACCAATCATAGAAATAGTCGATTTCTTTAACTAGGTCTTCTTCTGATAGTGATGTACAAAACGCATTACCTTTACCTTTACGGATATCTTGTGCTTGTTGCATTATGTTAAACAGTTTAACAATGTTAGGGTCTCTAAACTTTTCACAAATGTTCTCGAGGTTTAGATATTTCTCATACGCTTCATAAGAGATTTTCATAAACTCCTCTTCTGACCTCTGACAGTATAATAAGGGAAAGGATCATCTAGTTTGTTCTTCTTGCATACGATTAGACAAGTATCTTTTAAACTGTCATTAGTATATGGTGCTGTTACTTAATTAAAGCACTGTTTTAAATCCTTATTTTTTATTTTTGTTCTACTTATTCTACTCTTTATTCTATTTTTTATCTTATCATGGTATTGCTTAAAGTCTTGAGTGAAATAGTCAAAAATAATTTTACAACACTTATCGTAAAAATCAATTGAGATCCAAAACAAGATAATTAATTATAATTCCTTTCTTACATATGTTCCTGTTATAATTGTGTTTTCTCCTCTTTTATTATGTATATAGAGCTGTCCCTTTCATCGGAGGAATTGCTTTCTCTACTATAATGTTCTACAAGCTCGTTTGATTCTTTATTTTTCAACCTGTTATCAAACCTTTTAACAGCACTCTGACACAACTTAGTAGCGTTAAAGTATCCAGTACTCTTATCTATTATCAATTTGAAATCACCAAACAAACCATACCCATAGTTATATTTAATCTGATCGTAGCAACTATCATTTAAACTATAAGTGTTTTCCTTAGTACTCATATTTTTATGAAGTAAGTAATTTTATTTCATTTTTATTCACCTAACGATCCGGAACCTTTTTCGCTTTCGTAATCAATTGGTAATATCATAACAACTATCATAGAAGTCTTTAGATATCTATAACGCGATGGAGATAATTATTTTCTTGTATACGTATGTCCAGGAAACTAATAGGTCTTGCTCGTTTGTACCTTTTTTTCTACATAATATATTGAATTTAGCTGAGAGTCAGCTATTTTTCATTGTAATATTCTCAGAATTCTTTTGATTTTTTTTTATTTTCTCTTACCACAATCTCGACACAACTTAGTAGCGTTGAAGCATTCTGTCTCCTTATCTATGATCAACTTGAAATCACAAAACAAACCATACCAATAATTATCTTTGACCTTTTCGTAACATATATCATTTAAACTATGAGAGTTATCCATAGTACCCACATTTTACATGATAAAAATAGTTTTATTTCATGTTTATGGGGCATTCTTCTTTTAACGCCAAACCTTTAAACTTTTCACTTAATTCATCATTTTGTATTTCTTTATAATTTCTTTAATAGTATTTAATTCACATTAAAAATCACCTGATACTT
Source organism: Thermobia domestica (assembly GCF_964235325.1). Lineage (NCBI taxonomy): Eukaryota > Metazoa > Arthropoda > Insecta > Zygentoma > Lepismatidae > Thermobia > Thermobia domestica. The sequence goes on along the minus strand of NC_137470.1, from coordinate 54,071,597 downwards.
AAATTTATCTAATTCGTCATGTACCAGTGATTCTAATTTCCTAGTATTAAGTGTCTTATAACTTTCTTCATAATAAAACTGCTCAAAGTAAAGTCTAAACTCATTAAACTGACCTAGATATTGTTCAATATTTTTTGTATAATGCACTTTATATATAATCCTTTCTTTGTGATGTCTAGTACTTGCTATTTACAAATAACCCGATGTATGTTTTTCTTTTTTTTATAAAGGCAGGCCTCTTTATTTCTCGAAGTGAACATGTATGAACGTATGAACCAGATATTATTTTATTTATCTTGTTACCACCTGATTTTATCATATATATTATTACACTTAGTCTTAATTTTTCCTTATGATATTATATTAATTCTTTAGACTGTTTATTTACTAACCAGTGATCAAACCTTTTACCAGCACTCTTACGCAGTTTAGTAGAGTTAATGAATCCGACACTCTTATCTATAATAAATTTAACAACACCAAATGAACCAAACCAATAATCATCTCGAATATGTTCGTAGCAAATATCCTTTAAACTATACGTGATACTTGCATTTTCATGAAAAAATAATTTTATTTTATTTTATGAGTAATAAGAAGAAGAAAAGACAAAACATACTAAACTTAAACTACAACATTATCTCTATCTATCCAATTATTATGGGAATCATCAAACCCTAGCCATTTGACATATACCTTATTACCTTTCTTTCGTAAAACGTTTTTAACAAAGTACTTGTCTTTTAGTTCTTAATAATTCTAGCTCGTAGAACCTTCCTTGTATATCGTCGTTATCCAAATTTGTTATTATATGTGTTGGTGATTGGATGGAATAACCACTTTAATAACAAATATTTCAGTTGACCAGTTAGGAGAATATCCTTTCTCAAACAACCCTTTAGATTTACTTATACGAACGTAATCATTAATCTTGTATTTAGATTTAACACGCTTATATTCTTTCTTAGATATTTTCCCTAATAGTATTTGCTCTTTCTTTTTATTAACTTTTGCAGACTTTATACCAATTGTTCTATGTACTTTACTATTATACTCGTTAACTAATGTTGGTAATATCTCTATCCATTTGTAATTTCCTTGCGTAGTAAACGTCTTCACATATTTTGTTTAAGAGTTCTGTTGAAGTGTTCTACGATGGAAGCCTTTTTGCTATTAAAAGTTGAGTATTGATTGATATTATATTCCTTCATCAACTATCAAAAGTCTTTTTTATAAAACTCTTTGCCTTGATCACTTTTTAAATTATAGTAAAGGCTCTTTATTCACGGAGTATATGTTCCATAAATATGCCGCCAATACAGAAACCGTGAATACGGAATGGTAATTTATATGAGATTATAGGGGATACGTTCCTAGGTGACAAAATTAAAGAAAAACAAATACATATATATAAAAAAATCAATTTACTGTAATTGAAGTTTTTGACCATATTGATTAATTATTATCTTCAGGCTTAGGCAATGGTTTGAAGAATTTTGTATTTTCCTTGCCTGGTAGTTTTTAAAATCTCCTTCAATTCAGACTGTTACTCAGGAGTGACATTTGCAATTTGCCTCTTAAAAATAAGACTTCGTTTCATAGAGGGATCAATTTTCATAAAGAAATCACAAAGCTCATTTGCCATTCTTAAACCTTCACTAAGATTTTTCAAATTAAATGTCACATTTCCAGTGCTTGTTGAAGCCTCTTCTTTAATGGGCTGTGAATTTAACATTTCCTCCAAGTCGGTTTCAGTCAAATCTTCATCTTGCGATTCAAGCAATTTCTGAATGTCATTTGAATCTATCTGTTCGAACCCATCTCGTCCTATTCCGTTCGCAATTTTGGCTATGTTTGCAGTTTGGCCAAAGTTTGAATTTGCGCACATTCTTCGTCATTTTCCGCAGTCAGAGCAGGCCACAGTTATTAACAGCATGACTTCAGTGTTTGTGGCTTCAGTTCTTCCAATGATTCTTTTATGTTTACGATGCATTTTGCTATGACAAATTTATTCCAGCATTCCATAACATTAATATCAGGATTACATTCCGTATTATCCAATACGATTTTGAAGGTTCGTCTAATGTAATAGAGCTTAAAGGCCTGGATTATTCTTTGGTCCATAGGTTGAAGCAATGCCATCGTGTTGGGAGGTAAAAATGTCACTTTTATATTTGGATGCATAGTTTTAAGTTCGCGAGGATGACCTGGTGCATTGTGCAAAGCTAGAACTGTTTTAAAGTCTAAATTTGCTTTTTTTTTAAATGACTTTCAACTTCAGAAACAAAACAATTCCAGAACCAGTCACAAAAATAGCGCTCACAAAAATTTCTTATTAGCACGCCAAAACACTGGGAGGTCGTCCTTGTTTTGATTTTTTAGAGCCCGAGAATTTAACGATCTGTTACATAAATGTAACGATTTTTCTGTTACATAAATGAAAACACAAGCTCTTAACTAATTTAGAGATGCTGAATACGAAAATGAAATTTAAAAAGTGTGATTGGTTCGCGTTTGGGCCTAACAGCGGGGGTATAACTAAGCGTTCCCGTAATTTTAATATATGTTTCAACACTCTTCCAGGTCTGGCAATGTCATAGCCCAAAATATTATGTCAGCATTGGTGGCAAGATATACCCGCAACGTAGGTCGAACACCGGACGGGTCAAAGGGGCCTAGTAACCAAAAATTATAATTTATGGGGACTAGACCCCCTGGTTCTACGTACAATTGATGTTATTTGACGAAAATTCTTAGTAATTTCGTTGGGTCCATTCCTTTCTAACGACCTGCATCCCCTTATACGTTATTGCTGGCCCAGAGGGGTCAAGAGGGTGTTAGGGGGTTTAGACCTTTCTGGTCCTACCTAAAATTGCTGTTATTTGATGAAAAACCTTAAAAGCAAGCAGCATGGAAAGCATTTTAAGATGTGTGTCGTAGTTTCCTAGTTAATAGGAGAACAGGGAACTACGAAGAACTTGTGGACAATATTCTGTCATCTTACGAGAAGATTGGGTGTAGAATGTCGCTAAAACTACATGTTCTCCATCCTTACTTGAATTTCTTTACTGACAATTGTGATGATATCAGCGACGAGCGTGGGAAACGCTGAAGATACAAAGGGAATGGAAGTGTAGCAATGTTAGCTTATTTCTGTTGAAGTGTTAGGAATTAAGGAACAGAAGTTAGATACAAATGACAAGCTACAAAATCCAGGAATTAAAGAAGGTAAGTCTAGTAATTCAATGTTAGTAGTCTAGTAATTCCAGTAAGAAAACAGCTAATTTCTCCTGTACAAGAAACCTACCAAAGAGTCAGTAACTATACTATATTCATGCCAACCATAACATGTAAGGGGATGCAGGACGTTAGAAAGGAAGAGACCCAAACGAAATTACTAAGATTTTTGGCCAAATAACAACAATTTTAGGTACGACCAGGGGGACTAGACCCCCTTGATCCGTCTGGCTATCGGCCTATGTTGCGGGCATATTTTGCAACCAATGTTGACATAATATACTGGACTGTGTCGTTGCCAGACCTTGAAAAGTGTTCGCCCAACGCTTAGATATAACCCCACCCCTGTTACGCTCAAACGCTAGCAAATCGTACTTTTTAAATTTCATTTTCGTATTCAGTGCCTCCAAATTAGTTAAGAGTGGGTGTTTTTCATTTATGTAACAAAATATGTGTAGAACACTGTAATCGTTAGTAAATACTTATAGCCTTTGTTTAATTTAGAAACATTTTTAATACTCCATTATGCATGTCTACAAGATCACCTTGCCAAAGATCATCGATACCTTTTATAACAACACTTAGCCTAGGATTGTTTATTTGTGGGTTTGTGAATTTCTTCTATGATATCTTATCTAACACCTTCACTTTCTCCTAGTCAATCTTTCTTTTTTAACGTATTGAGATTTAGTAACACCACATACAGAACAAACGCCTTTCTTAATATAAGTAGAGTACATATGTATGTTCTGCAGACACTTTTTCCCTTCCACCCGTAACTAACAAAAACTATGAAGCCGCTACTGTGCACTTTGACACAGAGGGATAATCCAAAGTAGACTGAGTAATTGCACTGCATATGGGTTTTTATGACATTTAAAAGTCAAACAAAAAATGAACTAACTATTTTGGATATTTTTTTTATATTTAATAAATCATGAAAAAAGTGTATAATTTGTGGAGAATTAAAACAATTTCAGGAGTTCGCCAGAAATGGAAACAAGAGGTCTGATAATTGTAAAAGATGTTATAGAGCAGAGAAACTTAATAAAGAAATTGAACAAGGTTTAAACTATTCTGGACCGTTGATGGATTATTCACTCTTATCAATAGAACGAGTGATGGAAATACATAATAAAATGTTAGAGCATGACTTTATAAAAATAATGTATTTTTTCTTAAAGGATATAGACATACGATTTAAGATTTTAAGACCAGCTACATTATCAGAATGTAAGTTTGTAGATCCGACATATAACCCCATAGGTTTTACATTACCAGCACCACAAGTTATTTTATTTAAAGTTATAATACGTGTTGGTTTCCTACAATATCTTACTAGAAGGGGCTATACTACATCTTGTTATGACTTAATTAATGAAAGAAATATTAATAATAAATGTGTTGTATGTGGAATTCCTTCATATTATAATGAGAACTTTTGTTCCATATCCCATATAAAACTTCATGATTGGATACAAAAAAGATTGCCAGAATTTAAAGAAAAGGGATATAATATCACTAACTACAAATCGCCACTAGATGACTAAACGTAATTACTAAGCACTTTCTTTGAATATATTTTTTTCTGCTTTAGCATTAGTTGACTAGCACATAAGAACCCAAGCAACTAATGCAAAAGTATTCCCATAACTACAATGTTAAAGTGAGATTGAATATGCTTTTATGACATTTAAAATTATAAAAGCTTACATCGAAAACTTATAACTTATAGTGCTGCCTTTGATTGAAAAAATAGTTTTTGTTTGATCGAAATCGGTCCACAGATGGCTGAATGATGATAAGTTAAAGTTAAATATGTTGATTCGCTGGCTACATCAGACGAACATACATATATTCAGCTTACAAACCAGTTTCAGTTCAGAGAAGCAAAGAGTATACAGCCTCTCTCTTTCCTTCTTCCCACACCAACATACATATATATGCATTAGCCTCTTCCTTCAACAGAGCTTCTAGCTAGCAGTGGACAGAGGGAGCTGTACAATGACGTAGTCTCCTTCGGGGAGAATACATCATACATGACGTCATTGAATCCGTGACGTAGTCTCCTTCGGGGAGAAAACGTTATACATTGAATCTCTTGGTTCTCTTACCATCATACAATCCTTTAGAGAGAGCATGAGTATAGAAGCGGTAAATTCAAAATATATAACAATAAGATTATCTATATCTTGGTTCCTATTGAATATTTTGACAATCTGATTGCATTTTTGGGTAGCCCATATAGGCATTGCTGGTTGCATACTTACAGGGGCAGGAGTTGCGGAATTGCATAACGTCTGAAATTTCAGGGGCAAAAACGAAAAATCCTTGTACCATCCTTATTTATTAACCGATTTTCAAAATTCAAGCGACAATCGATAGAGACTTATAAGTACTATTTTTTCATGTATAACTGGTTGCCTACCATTAAGGATACGATTATATTTTTTAATAATTTCACTAATTATTGTTACCTTTGAAAAACAAAAAAATACTGCCATAATCACAATAAAATTCTAAGACTTTTTTAAAGAATAACATTTTCCCGAAAACTCAAAAATAAACCCGTAAAAAATTCCCGAAATTTCGAATTAGCTATAACATCATCAAATATTAACCGATTTTCAAAATTCAAACGGTAATCAATAGACAAATAAATTTCCTATCTATTGAATGTATTATAAATTGCATAACTCTAAGGATATACTTACAAAAAACTCATAGTTTTTATAGTCTTGATACTATAAAAAAACTTATACACTTGAAACATACTTAAAATTACAAGTTCGGATATTGATAATGGAATATTCTGTTAACCTCGTTCTCTATAGGAAACAATGACTTCTTAAACTCCGTCCACTGACCATAATTCAAGCTGAATAGACAACCGTTAATATCAAAAACAACTTGAACTTCGGTCTGCACATTTTTCACAATTACATTGAAATTATTAGTAAGAATGAACTTCTTTTGGGGATCCATTTCTAACCACTCCATTTTGTACTTCTGACGACATATTTTTGTTCATTTTTGTTATTTTTTAGATTCGCAAAACCGATCATCATTTGAAATTCGCATACAGAACTCAGCAGTTGGATAATTATCTTTTAAACCAGTGTATTTGATTTTTATTCCATCTTTAATGATCTTATCAATCATTTTATCTGTTATGTGTTTTGTAAATTTAGGTGGAAGAAATACCTTAAACTCTTCACATTCAACTAAAATGCTCTTCCCAAACTTAGTTTTAATCTTTTCCATTTTTACAATCTTATATTCTGTATTTAATTCTAATTTTCTTAATCCAATAACTTATTTTTGCTCGAGACTTCCAAGCTTATTTAAAAGTTCAATATGACTCGCCATCGTATTTATTATATAGAAAATCAATCAACACTCTTCAATTTTTATCTTCAACAAAAATATTTAATCATTTTTGTCAATTTCGTTTAATGGAAAAACTTCCATAAAACAATCGTTAATGAAAACAGTTTGAGGAAGAACCGTAAGGTGAGCGTTTTGCTCACCTTTAAAATCTCTATATGCCCGTTGATATTTTGTTAACTATCTAAAACTCCTCTACTACTTTCTCATTCTTAGGATCATATGTAAAGTTCTTTTGTCCAATAAAAATCGCATAACATATAGTATCAGCAGCCACAGCTTCTGCAAAGTCTATCACAATCTTTATGTTTGTTTTCTCATTTGCCGATACATTCTTCCTCTTACTACAATTAATCACATACATTGGTATGTTATCTTTAAACTCTTTAGGGTTATAGTACATTTCGGTATTGCCACATGTTATTCTCTTAAATGCAGTATAATCTTCGTACATCTTAATATAATCCTTTTTAGCAATATCTAAGTTTCTTGATTGTTTTGGAAATACATCATTCCTCCCATTCTTAAGATAGATATTCTTTACCTTACAATGATCAAACTTACTTGCATCTGCTGTTTGTTTGCCACTTCTATCAGTTTGGAACCTTACAACAACGAAATCAGGCATATCAAATTGTCTAGAATTAAATTGAGGAGTAACATCAAGCTCCAAGAAAGAACCTACGACAGTCTTTTGAACACATTGATAAGTATGGAATGAAAACATGATTTTAGGTTCTTTAAGAATATTCAACTTTAACTTGTTTTCATAATTAGATTCGTATTCAACAATAGGCATTCTTATCTTCATACTTTTTATTGTTATTTTTCCATCATGAGGAGCTGCTCCTGATCCAGCCCATTTGTACAAGACATCGTTATTGTTGTTAGCTTTTGTAAATGTTATTCTCAATCCGCCTTTCCACATAACATCTTTATAATCACTTAAGAAGCCTGGAATTAATCTTAATGGGTACAAAACACTAAAGTCCTTTCTTAGACCAAGTTTATCATCTGTTTCAAATCCTGCTTGTTTTAAATATTCAACTTCTGGTTTGGAAATCTTTAATGTTCCGATAGCTGTAGATGTTATTCCTGGTAGTTCAATCTTATCTATAACAATTCAATGCTTTCTACCCTCAATTTGAGAAAAGAGGAATGGGAAGAAGTTATCTACAAGTTTTATAGTATCATTTGCACCAAATGTTCCTCCAACTGATGCACCAAACAACTTCAAAAGTCATATGACAATCTGCTTTGTGTGGATGTATGAACCCTTCGCCCACATCGAAATCAAACTCAATATCTTTGTTAGCTTGATTCAAATTATTAAATGTTCTTGTGTTAGCTTTAAAACTCTGTAACTCGTAACTCTCAACACTATCCATTTATTATAAAGAAAATCTTGAAACAACGCTTTTATGGGACATACCCATAAAAGAATCATAAATAATAACATTTAAAAACTTATAACCCCCATCCTAACTTAACCCTAGCATTCATAGCAGTACCAACCCCAAAAGCAGCTAATCGTTCACCAATTGACGCATCACTACTAAATGCTCTTTTCCATGCTTTAGTTTCTAGTTCCTTATCTGCATTATGTCTTGACTCTGTATCTTTATTGTCTCTGTAGTATATATCGTGTTCTTTACAAGCCTCATCTAATGGGTTAATACCTTCATCACATCTTTCTAACCTTTGAAGCTTAGTCCTAGGCCCGCAAAATCTAAAACCTGGTATATGCAATTCAACTGGAAGTTTATTAATCAAATCATTTACTAACCCTTTTCCAAGCTTCTCATCATTCCAGAATCGTGGTGGTAATGTATTTAAGATCTTAATCAAATAACCTATACCTTTTGGATCATTAGGAATAAATTGTGAAAGCTTATTATTAATCATACTCACTATACCTACTTTCTCATTGTAAAAGTTATTATTACCAGCCTTTTCTTCTCCATCTATAACTATTAACCTATCTATAAGCTTTCTCACGTCATCCATCCATACATATTCTTTAGGTATCTCTGTATCTTGTTTAATTCCTTCCCCAGACTTTGGTGTTTTCTTTCTTGGCGGTGTTGGAGGTAAAGATGGTTTAATATAATTATCCCAAATAGGCTTGATAATATTAATGTACTTAGAACCTCTACTAGGTGCTACCTTTTTATCTCGATTATATTTTTGGAAGGCAGCATCTGATTCTATTATTATTTCCTTGTACTATTCAAAATCATCATCGTCATAATCTTCGATGGTTTTATTAGTATTCGTCGTTAAGAATTCCCATAGACCTTCTGTTCCTTTATAAGTTTTACCATTAATTATCAAATCATCACCATTCACTTTAACTTCAAAATTTCCTATGTTATTTATTATTTTTCCATCTTCTTCTACAGTTCTTATTCTAAATACACTATCATTTCTTTTACTATAATATTTCGTTGCAATCTTACCAAATGATTGTGCTGTTGTTAAAGGTTCTACTCCTTCCATTTTGTCTTTAATTTGTTTTCTCATTTGTTTTATTTCTCCCGTTATAGGCGTATCACTACTACTTGGGGAACTATCATAAGTTATCTTTTTAAGTGTTTCTAGTAGACTAGGATCTATTGAAGCCGTCTTATGTACAACTGGAACAAGTTCAGTTATTAGATTTTTATTTTGTTCTGCTACTTCTTTGATCTCACTTCCCAAGTTTTGAATAGCATCAATTACAGGCTGTTCTTGTGTCATAAATTTATCATATATACCTTCTCTTTCTTTCTTCCAAGATTTGAAGCCCTTTATCAAGAACTCCTTTAACTTGATATTCTTATCAATTTCTTTCTCATCCATTTATTATATAGAAAACGAACAACGTCAATAAACGTCAATAAACGTCTATAAACGTGAAAAAACGTCAATAAACGTCAATAAACGTCAAACGTTAAAACGAAGAAACGTGAAAAAACATCAAACCTTTATAAAGTGTTTTATCGTGTTCCTATACTTACCATTGTTTACCTTCCTTGTCATATAAATTACTATAAAACCATAATGTTCTTGCCAAACATTTTGAACATATCTCTTTTAATTTATCATATGACATATCTCCTCCAACAAACTCATTATACACATGTTTAAGGTTAGTATCATCTTGTCTGAATATGCATTGGAAGTTAACGTTATCTCTTATAAGCTGTCTAGGTACTTTTGAATATGTTTGTGCAAGATAGAAACAGTCTAAATGTCTATGCCTACCTCTTGTAAAGTAATTTCTAACAGTGTCTTGATTCTCCAAAATGTAATCGTCAAACACAACGACAGAGTATTTTTCACATTCATCAATAGGTACAAAAGAATCATTACCGCTTAAGAACGTCGCTATTTGTTTATTGAATTTTAGTTCTGCTTTTTCAAATGGATCTTTTAACTGCTCATACTTTGGCTGATTCATGCTTTTAGAATATATGTAGAAGTAATTATTGTTTAACCAACCTGGCTGTAATAAGAAGTTAAATAACAATAAAGTTTTACCACACCCAGACGGACCCACGATAAGGCATCGAATATCATCTGGTATGAGCTCTCCATTTTTTTCTTAACTGTTGTTTCTTTTATCATCTCTTGTACATCCCAATTAATACTTTTCTTACTCATTTATTATAGAGAAATCATCACCTTTTATGATCTTATTTGTCTTAGAGTATTCACAACCTAGAAACGCCATCCAAGATCATGTAGACGAAGAAGATAAGAAAAATTTTTCAGAAGTTAGGGGGCACTGAGTCAATGCCCCACGTTAATCCACAACCACATACAATCTTCATTAACGAGTCTCGACTGGCTTCTTGTAAACGTATGTGTCTGATATGGTGTTATTGATTACCTGCTAATTTGACCTCATATGATGCTTGTTTAAAAACCCTCGGAATTCCGATGATTAATTTTCTGCTCATAGTACTACTACAGACCCGGTTCTTTGATGAAGGTTGTGTGAGGTTGTTCATTTGGAAGGGTGTACGTATTCTGGACAGCCCTTGTAGTTTCCAGGTCTTCAAATCTACTCTGTTACTAAACCTACCGGGGGCTACAGCGTAGCCCCCCTTGGCAATTGTATTCGTCTGTCTTTAAGTGGTTGCCTTGGGTTGTGATAGCTTTTTGTTCTTTGAGGCGGTTAAACAGATTGATAGATTTGGGATCGTAGCAAGTGTCTTCTTGTAGTATGTGTCTGAGATTAAGAGGTCTGCTGGATTTGTACTTTTAGATGCGGGAAAATACTTAACATTTTGGACCTCCGAATACAGCGGGGCACCTTTTATGATCTTATATCTTTAAGTTGTTTTCTGATCTTAAGCAACGTATGTTTTATATATTCGCTATCCATTTCACCATTTAATGTTATTATCATCTCTAACTGTTCTTTAAATGAGTTAATACAAGTGACAATGGTTTTATATTCGTCTTTTCTTTTGCTTATGTTTAACTTAGAAGACAAACCTGTTATAATAGCACTTCCAGTTGCAAGAGATATTGTTAATATTGAGTAAATTGTTACAGGTATAAAAATATTAATAAACCCAGTTGTTGCAGAAAGTATAACCGACAACGTGATCAAAGTGTAGTATGTATATCTAACAATTCGTAGTTTTCTCTTTTTCTTCTTTAAACTGTATTCTAACTTTTGAATGACATCTTCAATTAACTTGATTACTTTCTCTCTTGGAATATCTCTAGGTAAATCAAACTCATTCATTTATTATATAATAAATGGCTAAGGTATTTAAGTTAACGAGTGATACTTCTGTTTTAAAGAAGAAACTCCATTACGAATTAGACAACAGTAGCAACTATTTAAGTATAGGACTAGTTGGGTTTTACAGTACATATATAACTCCAAACATAACAACAGAAAAAACAGTTTCTCATATGGTGATAAACAAGTTTTTATACCAGAAGTGCAATACAGCTTAAACAGTCATAATGAATATTTAAAATCTCAATCCATTAACATAATATTATCAGAAGATCATTTAAGAAATAGAGTTAAAATTGAAACTGATAGTAGTGATGTTATAATTGGGAGTATAGGCACTGTCCTCGGGTTTAATGTTTTTGAAGTTTTAGAAAAGAACACATATTGGAAGTAAGTTGCCAAAGCTTCATCCGTTTGATACTATAAATGTTCACTGTAATATAGCAGATGGTATGTTTGTTAAAGATACAGAATACACACATAGAGAAAAGGAATTATTGCATCTTTTAAAACAGATGCTGAGTTCAAACATAGTATTATTTACGAGCCTACTTATCCATTATTTTTCCCTATATCCAAAGACAAGATTGATAACTTTGAGATAAGGATAACAGATGAGAATGATTCCTTAATTGATTTTTGTGGAGCTACAACAACTGTACTTTTACAAACTAAGATTTTCGCTTAAATAAATAGGAAGATGTGTTCTATTAAAGGTTCTATGTTTAGCGTTCCTTATAACGAACTAAAGGATTTAAATATTTTCATGTATTAACAAAGAAACAACTTAGTGATAAATCTAAGAAAATTAAAGAAGGTAAAGGAATGGATTTAACTTTAACTACTGCACAAATGAAAAAGATTAAGAAAGAGCATATGGGTGGTTTTATTTTTACAATTCCGGCCATTCTAGCAGCTTTAGGAGCAGTTGGCTCATTAGCAGGCGGTGCAGCAGCGATTACTAAAACTGTACTGGATGCTAAGAAGAATAAACAAGAACTTGAAGAACAAAAAAGACACAATATGGCTATGGAAGAAAAGCAGGGAACAGGTAAACCAAAGAAGTCAAAAAACTAAAACCATTGACCAACTTTGATGTAGAGAGGTTGGTTAGAGAATTAAAGATAAAACGATTTAGAGGTGTATTTATGAGAGATGAACTTCCACAAAAACCTAATGTAAATTAGTGTGGTATAGTTAACCTCGATAAATCCGAAAACATTGGTACTCATTGGATATGCTATTGGAAAGATAACAACATAAAGTACGTGTTGGATTCTTTTGGCGGTGTTCCTCCTAAGCAGCTAGTACAATATCTTGGTACCAAAAACTTATTTTACAATGATGAACGAATACAAGACTTTAATTCAGTTATATGTGTTCATCTTCTAATCAAGGGTATTCTTTTAGTGGCGTTATGTATATGATTAAAAATGATTAGGTTTAAGTGCTTTTATGGTATATCCATAAAATTTTTGTTTTAAGATAAATATGGAAGCTATACACAATAGATTTTTAGATTATTTTGAGAAGCATGAGGATAAACTAGATGCACTAGATAGATATAATTTTTATCAGTATTTTCAGGATGTTAGCGAGACAGACTTAAAATATAAAAACAACGTACATAATGTTATTGATTTATGGAAAATATTAATGGATTTATGGAAAAATTTTTGTACACGGAAGAAGAGTTGGAAAAGTTACGTCCAATAATTACCTTAAAGGACTTGCTGTCAAATTATAGCGCCGCACCATTAGAATGCAGTAATTGTGGTAGTAAGTCATTAACAAAAGGTATGAGTAGATACATTTGTGACGATTGTTCTGTAGAGAGTGGTTGGGTTTACAGTACTTGTGAAGAAACGAAAGCTGCTTGCGTGCGAAAACCATGGTATTATACTATAAAAAGATTTAGGTTACAGTTATCTCGTTGGCAAGCTTTACAGGATAGAATTATTTCCGAAGATGTGTTCCAGGTGTTAAATGATGAATTTAGAGATATACCAAAAGATTTAATATCAACAAAAGATGTTCTAGAAGTACTAAAGAAAAACAAATACACAAAATATTATGATGATGTCTATTTAATACACTATCACCTTACCGATCAAAAACCATTGAAATTAAAATATATGGAGGAAACTCTTAAAAATGAGTTCGAAAACTTACACGAGGTCTTTAGGGAGCTGTATCCGTAAGAGCATTGTTTATTAACTTAAAATGTGTACTGTACTATCTGTTGAAAAAGCATGATGTTCATGTTGATATTGATTTTAAACACTCACCTAAACAAATAGAGATGTTAAAGAAATGTTTTGAAAAATTAGGATGGGCATTTTCTGTATAATAAATGAGTATGGATATATTTGGTAATGTTAAAGATAGAAAAGATAATGTTGATATTAGTGAAGAAAAATTAAAATTGTTGGAGAATTTAAATGATTATGTTAGCGTAAGTCTACTTAGATCAATAGAAGCTCAATTAGAGGACGATAGAAAACGATTTGAAGATGCATTAGAAACGTTAAAAGACACATACATAAAGAAAGAAGATTTTGAAAAGGTTAGGATGGATACTACTAAATTGATTATGCAGAAAGAAACCATGCCTCTATTATATCGATTAAGAGCTAAAAACGTTAAGGTGCCAATCTTTAGAATATTTAATCTTTCTAATGGTTACAAATTTCTCTATAATGGGAAAATAATGCACATGGAATTAAGTTTGGATAAATACTTTCTAGATATATATTTGGGTGATAGTTTGATTAAAGAGACACCTTTTGACTTTAAGAAGAACGATATAATTACGATTAAGCCAACTAAAAATTCAGCTATGGAAGAAGGACAATTATTGTTTGTTGTAATGTACATAGAAAGAGAGATTTTCTAAAGACGTTTGCTATATAATAAATATGGATATCTTTGGTAATGTTAAAATGACATCAGAGTTAGATAATACAGTTGTGAGAAAAGATATTGCTATGTTAAAAGAAGAGCTTAACTTCATCAAACGGAGTTATGTTATAGAGCTTCCAAGTCGATTGATATCAGAAAATGTTGAAAATCCGTTCTTTTTAATACATAATCTATCTACCGCATACAAATTTCTTTATAAAGGTAGGATAATGCATATAGAGTCATCTTACAATACGTATTATATAGATATATATTCAAATGATTCTCTAGTTGAAACTTTTCCATTGCACTTTAATACAAATGATAAATTGACAGTTAGACCATCTGAAGATTCTGATCTGAAACATGGTAAATTACTATTGCTTCTTATGCATGTAGAAAGAGAAGACGAAGATAGTGATGATGATGGTGAGAATGTTGATAGCATAATATTAAACAGCGATAGTTATTGATTTTCTATATAATAAACAGGATGTATTGTGTTAAGTGTAAGAAATTGACAGATACGGAGAAAATACCATTAGAATTGAACAAACAAAGAATGGAAGATATCTAAAGAAAGGTATTTGTTCTGTATGTGGTGTTACTAAAACTCAATTCGTTAAAAAGCCTGATTGACTAGAAGAAGGTAAAGGTGTTAGAGAAGACATTATAGAAGAAATTCACAAACCATCTAGAAAAAACTTTGTCAGATTAAGTGTAGTTATAAAAGGTATCGATGATCTTTGGCAAGCTGATCTTGTTGAAATGGATAGTGGAGTATTAAAAGGTGTTTCCAAATTAAATAAAGGTTATAAGTATTTGCTAACGATTATAGATGTGTTCTCGAAATATGCGTTTGCTGTTCCTGTTAAAGATAAGAGTGGTAAGAATGTTACAGAAGCATTCGAATCCATATTAAGAACGAGAAAGCCTAGTAACTTACAAACTGATCAAGGTAAAGAGTTTTATAATAAAGAGTTTAAGAAGTTGATGGAGGAAAAAAGACTAATCATTACTCAACCTATAGTGGTAAGAAGGCTTCTGTTGTTGAGAGATTTAATCGAACACTTAAGCAGAACATGTGGAAAAGCTTCACAACACAAGGGAATTATAAATGGATAGAGATATTACCAACATTGGTTAAAGAGTATAATCATCAAATTCATAGAAAAATTGGTTTAAAGCCTATAGAAGTTAATAAGAAGAATGAGCAAACAATATTGGAGAAAGTGTATCAAAAAGAATATAAGCGTGTTAAGCCCAAATAGGTGATCATGTTCGTATAAGTAAATCGAAAGGGTTATTTGAGAAAGGATATACACCTAATTGGTCAACAGAAATATTTGTTATTAGTGAAGTTATTTCATCTAATCCGCCTACATATAGAATTAAAGATTTAGAAGAAGAGGATGTGCAAGGTAGATTTTACGAACCGGAACTATTAAAGACGAAACATAAAGATGAATACTTGGTAGAAAAGGTGTTAAGAAAGAAAGGTGACAAAGTATGTTAAATGGCTAGGGTTTGATGATTCGCATAATAGTTGGGTAGATAAAAGTAATGTTGTAGTGTAAATATAAATGTTTGTCTTTTATGGAATAATAACCATAAAAGCTAATAAAAAATGAAATAAATAATTATTTTTATGTAATAAATATGAGTACTATCAATAGTTCACTTAGTTTAAACGATATTTGCTACGAACAGATCAAGGACAACTATTGGTATGGTATTTTTGGTGATTTCAAGTTGATTATAGATAAGAACACTGGATACTTCAATGCTACCAAGCTGTGTCAAGACGGTGGTAAAGAGTTTAAACATCGGTTAGAAAATAAAGGATCAAAAAAGTTATTAGATTACTACAACAAACTTCGAAGTGGTCGGAATTCCGGCCACTTCAGAAACTCATCTTACACAGTAAAACTAGCTGGTTACGAAATAGACAATCTAATCTCAGTAACATATATGTATAAAAAGATATTTCTCGCTATTGCTTTATGGGTATCACAAGACTTCTATGACAAATGCTATGACTACAACAAACTTCAAAATTCCTCCGAAGCTAGGACATTTCCTGATCCGGTATACCGGGTCTAGAAATTATCAAAAATTAACAACATAATGAGAAAAAAGCAATGGAGCACTTTTGCTCTGTTGCTCTACATAAAAATTAAGTGGAGCAGATATGCTCCGGTAAAAATAAAGATTTTCTATATAATAAATATGAGTATTATGGATAATTCTCCTAGTTTAAACAATATCTGCTATGAACAGATTAAAGACAGTTATTGCTATGGTGTTTTTGGTGATTTTAAACTGATTATAGATAAGAACACTGGATACTTCAATGCTACTAAGCTGTGTCAAGATGGTGGGAAAAGATTCAAAAAATGGTTAGAAAACAAAGAATTAAAAGAGCTAATAGATTATATTTCCAGGGACCGAATTCGGGCCGATGAAATTATTATTAGAAAAGTAACAGGAGGTAAAGGTGAAACATGGAACAAAATAAGAGGAACATATGTATGAAAAGAGTTGATTTTGGATATATCTTGATGGGTTTCTCCTGAGTTTTATCTTAAATGTAATGAAATCAGTATTAACTACTTCGTTAAAGACTTCCAACAGCTATACCTTACTAGCAACGATCAGCTTCAAACAAGAGTAGAAGAGATAGAACAACAAATGGAGCAATTACGATTGTACAATCAAGAACTAGAAAGCAAAGTTGAGTATCTTAAAACAGCTGCAGCACCATATACAGAAGATCCAGGAAAGATACATAGGCTATTCATTATCAAGAAAAACCTTACTAAAGAACAACTTGAAAATATACTCTTTTACTATGACGAAGAAGAACGAGATCAAAAAGAAAGAATAGAACGATATAAGTATTGGGTTGGAAGAGTACAAACATGCAATTGCGAAAGTAGGATTAAACAACTCAAACTTAAATACCCAAGTATGAGTATTGTGCTTAACATTGATGATCCTAACTCTATAAATTTATACAACAGAGCTAAAGAAAGATATGATGATAGAATAACTTGGCACGGTTCGCATATGAACACAGATTTAAGTGATATAGATCTTGTTGACAGATTTATTCAGTTAAGAGACATTTAAGTATAAAAATGCGAGAAACTAAATATGCTATTGCTTTTATGGGTTAACCCATCAAAGTACAATTTAAGTGTTAAACAAAACCATCTGTTGTAACATCGAATGCTAAATTCAATATACTACCTAAATCGAGATTATGATATTTTCTTATTATAAGTCTCCAATCTACGTATTGTCTAAATATATATAAAGTCTACAGATAGGTCTTGATAAATTGAAATGTTATCCCAATAAACGCGGTCTTTGAACTCTGCAATAAATTCTTCTGTTAAATTTTGAAACATCGAAACCATTTCCCAATCTACTTTGTCAGCGTAATCTCTTATAAGGTTTTCTGATAATTGCTGAGTCCTACATAAGCTCCACCAATGAACTCTATCTGCATGTTTTCGTATAAAGGCTTCAGAGAGTTTGCTTCCATAAGATATAGCAACAAAATCAACTTTGTCTATAAACTCATTAATAAATTCTTCAGATAGGTTTTGATTTAACGATACTTCTTCCCAATCAACTCTATCTGCAAATTCTCTTATAAAGTCTTCTGATAAGTCTTGGCTTCCTGAAATAATCCCCCAATCAACTTTATCAGCTAATTCTCTTATAAACTCTTCTGATAACTTTTTCCATAAACATATATCACTCAAATTAACTTTCAGCAGATATTTGCGTATGAAATCTTCCGCAATGTGATCATAGTTATATTCCTCCTCATAATTATCATAACCTATAGATAACCATTGTTCATCAGTCAGTGAATCTAATATTTCATCAGACAAGTTCATAACGTTCGCATAGAGAATGTTTTGTATAAGAAATGAGTTGTTTTCTTTAGTGGCTTTCTTGAACAAATGATCTAACATACCTATGGGCACGCTAAAATTTATTTTGTCTTCATCATTATAACCACCAATATCTAAATATTTACATACACAATCAAATATAGGTTTGTAAGATAATATTTCCTTAGCACTAGTCATGTTCGTTTTTATTCTTAGATTTTTTAAATTTATTTCATTTTTGTTGGTTTTCTATATAACAAATATGAATAAAGATTTTGATTTATTACATGATAGACTTAAACTAATTCATCGTGATCTTAAACTCTTAGCAGCACTACTAGAGAAGCAAAAAATGTTGAAGGAAAAAGAATTATTAATAATGCAACAAAAAACATCTGATTTGAGTAGTGATGATGAATATAAATATGGTAGTGATGATTATGATGATGATGATGAATAAGTTTACAAAAATGATTTAATTTTAATATGTGTATATGTGACTTTGATGGGTTATTCCCATGAAAGTCGTGTTCTAATACAACGCGTAATATGTAGACAATGGCAGGAGTGTACAATGTTAAGTGTTGTATTAGGATATATGGGAGTAAAAATAGTATGAAAATGAACTGAAATAATCCGGCGAAGGTAAAAATTGAGCATAGTAAGATTTTCTATATAATAAATGAGTAATTATAATATATTTACTGTAATAGAGCTAAGACGACAATGTAAAGAGAGGGGAATCAGAAGATATTCCCGATTAAGAAAAGCAGAACTGATAGACCTTCTTAAACAACATGGCGATGAACAAAGCAGAAGACAGATTAGAAATATATTCCCATTTAAACAAGAAGTAATTGAAGAACCGAAACCAGCACGTATACCCATCAAAGTAGAATTAGAAGAAACAGCATTCAAGAAGCGTTTACAAACCATTAAAATTGAAAACACAGGAGGATATAAAGACCCAATAAAATTTTTAGATACAAGTGGAAGAGTTGCTATTAACAAAATCAAAGAGGAATTAAAATTTCACCCTGTTAAAGTTAACCTTGTTTTCATTTGTGACTATATTAAAGATAAAGAAATACAGGAGCGCAATTTCAAAACATCAAACGAGAGAATATTAGAATCAACTGACTTAAGTGAATATATACATCATGCAAAACAAAAACTTCGTAGAGAAATGGAACAATTTGAAGGTAGAGGATCAGGATGGACATTGCATCAAATTAAATATTTACAAATCAGATTAAACAAGTATGTACCCTTAAGAGCTTCTTCCTATATTGAACTTCCTAAACCAATTAAAGATAAGAAAGCAGTGATTAATATTAAAAATAAAGATAACAAATGTTTCTTGTATTCTATTGCAAGCTATTTAAAATCTATAGACAGATGTTCCCAGTATCAAAGACCTTTACATTATAAACAGCTTGTTAATGAGTTGCAAAATAAGTATTGTGATAACATTGAATTTCCTGTACAATTAAAAGATATTCCAAAATTTGAAAGAAGAAGTAATATCTCCATCAATGTTTACAGCTATGACAAGAACAATAATGTATATCCACTTCAAATCACAAAAAATATGCAGGAAACTCATATCAATTTATTATATGTAAAAGATGAAAAAAATAATAATAATTTTTGTTGGATAAAAGACCTATCACGATTAATAAGAAGTCAAGTGACAAAACATACTGATAAGTTATACTTTTGTGATAGATGTTTAATAAAACACTTTCGAAATGAGAAGCAGTTGCAAAACCATGAGCTATATTGTAAAGAGCATGAGGCTGTTAGAATAGAACTTCCAAAACCATACGACAATCAAATAGAGTTTCAAAACTATAATCGTTCATTAAGAGTTCCATTTACGATAATTGCTGACTTTGAATGTATCTTATGTAAGTTAAAAATAGAGCATAATTGTAGTAAAACAGTAAAATATCAAAAGCATGAACCAATGAGTTTTTGTTACTATGTCAAATATTCAAATGGGGACTATAAAGCCCCTGTTAGTTATATAGGTCCAGATGCTGCGAAAGTATTTATTGAAATGTTACAAAAAGAAGCACTAGAAATTATGGAAATATATAAGAGGGTAGTTGATATGACTCCGCTTAGTGAGAAGGAAACAAAAGTTTATAACAGTTCGGATACTTGTCATATATGTGAGAAAAACTTGAATGACTCACCACCAGCTGTTGAGAAAAAAATAAATATATTAAAGGGAAAAATACAGTTCTACAATGATAAAGATGATATGAGTGAAAAAATAGAAGAATGGAAGCATGACTTAAAAAAGTGTTTGTATAAGATAAATAAAAATAAAGCAAAAGTAAGAGATCATGATCATTTAGCTGGAAAGTTCAGAGGTGCAGCTCACAATTATTGCAATTTAAACTATAAAAATCCTAACTTTGTTCCTGTATTTCTTCACAACTTAACTGGCTATGATACACTTTTGTTTATTAAGGAGTTAGCTTATGATACACAGAAAATTAAACTGATCGCTAATAATGAGGAAAGGTACATAACATATGAAAAATATGTAAAAAAAAGCAGGATCAGAAAAAGATGGAATAAATTTAAGATTTGTTGATTCATTTAGATTTATTCCAAAGAGTTTAGCAGAGCTAACAAAGAATTTAAAGCCAGAACAATTTCGAGAAACATTAAAGTTTTCCAGATTGATAAGATTGATCTAGTTAATACTAAAGGTGATTATCCATATGACTTTTTTGATTCATTTGAAAAATTGAAAGAACCTGTTCCATTATCTCCAGACAAATTTACAAACAGATTAACAGGAGAAAAAATGAGTCCTGAACGCAATAAGCTTCATGTACGAGTTTGTAAAGAATTCGGTCTAAAGTCAGGGGAGGACTTAACTGAACATTATAACAAAACAGATGTCCTCCAATTAACAGATATATTTGAAAACTTTAGAGATGTGTGTTTAAAGGCGTATGGATTAGATCCTGCTTGGTATTATACAGCACCAGGTCTATCGTGGGATGCAATGTTAAAGATGACTAAAATTAACTTAGAAATGTTAACTGATTATGATAAAATACTAATGTTAGAAAAGGGTATACGAGGAGGAATCTCACAATGTAGTAAAAGATATGTAAAAGCTAACAACAAATATATGCAAGATTATAATAAAGATGAGTGTTCAACATACCTAGCATATCTAGACGCAAACAATTTATATGGATGGGCAATGAGTCAATACATGCCTTATAAAGACTTTAAGTGGATTAAACCTTACATAGATATAATGAACATTCCAGATGATTCAGATACAGGATACATATTAGAAGTAGATTTAGAATATCCGAAGTATTTACACAACAAACGTTCTGATTTACCATTAGCTCCAGAAAACATGTGTCCACCAGAATCTAAACAATCAAAACTACTAACAACACTTTATAATAATGAGAGATATGTAATTCACTATAGGAACATAAAACTATATATGTCGCTTGGAATGAAATTAAAGAAAGTGCATAGAGTATTAGAATTCAAACAATCAGACTGGATAAAGAAATACATTGATTTAAATACAAATATGAGAACGCAAGCTAAAAACAAGTTTGAAGAAGATTTTTATAAGCTCATGAATAACTAGGTATTTGGAAAGACTATGGAAAATATTAGAAAGAGGCAGCCCATACAATTAGAATGTGATCCTGAAAGAGTAGAAAAATTAATTGCAAAACCTAATTTTGATTATAGAACAATATTTACAGAGAATTTATGTGCTATACATATGAAAAAAGAGCGATTAACATTTAATAAGCCAATATATATTGGTATGAGTGTATTAGAACTATCAAAACTATTAATGTATGATTTTCACTATAACACTATGAAGTCGAAATAGGGAAACAATATAGATTTATGTTATATGGATACTGATAGCTTTATATATGAGATTGAAACTGATGACTTTTATAAAGATATAGCAGAAATAGTTGACCAGTTTGATACGAGTGAATACGGGGAAAATAACATATATGGACTGCCACTAATAAACAAAAAAAGTAATAGGTAAGATGAAAGATGAGAATAAGGGTAAGATGATGACAGAGTTTATTGGATTGAGATCAAAAATGTATGCTTATAGAGTGGAAAATAAATAAGAGAAAAAAGCTAAAGGAGTAACTAAAGCTGTAATATCAAAGGAGTTGCAGATTGATGATTATAAAGAAAGCTTATTTAAAAATGTTAAAACGTATAAAGACATAAACCTCATTAGAAGTTATAAGCACGATATATATAGTATAACCGTTCATAAGCTAGCATTAGATTCTTCAGATGATAAGAGATATATATTACGAGATGGGGTAAATACATTAGCTTGGGGTCATTATAAGATAGAAAAGAAGTAGATGTAAGTTAGTTATAAGTTTTAGATGTAAGTTAGTTATAAGTTTTTAGATGTAAGTTTTTATGATTTAAATATCATAAAAGCATATTCAATCTCACTTTGGGTTATCCCTCTGTGTTAAAGTGCACAGTGGCAGCTTCATAGTTTTTGTTAGTTAGGGGTGGAAGGGGTAAAGTGTCTGCAGAACATACATATGTACTCTACTAATATATATTCCATTCTTTGTTCGCTCTATTCAATGGTGTCTTTCTTTGTACCTGTTGACTTCTTAGACTTAACATAATACACCCTGTTTATTATATAGAAAAAAATTACGAAAGTTCTATTTCAATGTACATAATAACAAATAAGAATTGTCTTTCTTGAATTTTTATCTTCTTGAAAAGTAAAAGTAATCATATCACCCTTCTTAATGTCTAAAGGGAATAATTCAACTAGAGTATTGCTTAAAATATATTTAGAAAGTACATTTATTAATCCGAAATTTATTTATCCGGACTTAATTCCATATGCATTATTTTTCCATTATTGTGAAATTTATAATTTCTATTCGATAGATTAACTATTCTAAACATTGGATATTTAACTTATTTAGTTCTCAATCGGCATAACAGATTTATAGTTTCTTTCTTCATAATGAACATATTGCTTCTTTGTTTGAAGTTTGGAAATCTTCTTTGGTAAAAAAATACCTAATTCTGACTTAAGTTGACGTAATGGTACAGCATGATCATCCAGAATTGCATCATGTAAAAGACCTAATTGTCTATGTCCGATGAGTACTTATCTATGTTTTATCTGAATATTAAATTTTGATAATTCTGATCCTATATCTAATTCATCTTTCTTTATGTAAGTGTAATGTAATGTTTTTGAAACATCTTCAAACTTTTTTCTATCACTTTTTAATTGAGTTATTACATCTTGTTGCTCAATCGCACTAGCTACATCAACAAGACTTTTGTTTTTGAAGTCAACCCATGTTGTATTATTTGATGGAAAAACTTGAAAGAGATTACTAAGGTTTCTAAGCTCTTCTTTCGTACTTAAATTCCTTAATAGTTCTATTTGCTCTTTACTGATGTTAATATCTGAGGTCTTACTTTTAGCATTACCAAAGATATACATATTTATTTGATTTAACATTTCATATTATTTAACAGCAAGAAAAATATTGATGAGAGCTCCACGAAAATCAATTAAATCACCATTCTCATCTCGAATTGAAACTTTGGTGCTGTAAAAGTTATTGTGGTGTATTGGGAAAGTCTCTCTTTTTTGGGTCCATATATGATTGGTTCTCTAAACTCTGCATATGTTCTAAATGTTGCGATTAAATCTGTTTCGTTGTGTGTTGTGTCATTGTGTTCTAAAATCATACCTTCTACTAAATCACAGTGAATATTATAGTATCAAACGTACGAAACGTTCGTAGGTTATCTCCAACATGTTCTGTTTCCAGAGTTAAATTCTTCTCACTAAAACCTAATACAGTATTAAGGGCATCTAAGATTGTATCAAGAGTTTCTCTGAATATTTTAACTATATTTTTCTTTCTGTCTTCGGTAAATTTAACTCAATCTCCTAAGTTACCGATTGGGGTGTATTTAATGGATGTCATATATTCTTCTAATTCTTTTAAATTATATTGACCAGGTGGAACTGTGATTTGCTCATCATAAGGCACATAATTCTTTTCAATTGGAGGAACCAGGCTCAGAAGCCATCTACGAAGTGTTGATTTATTATTTTCTTCTGTAATATTAGGAGTTAAGTATGATATGTAAAAACCTGCAAGAGCTTTTTCTTAATTGTTTTCAAATGGATAGTGTAGAGACATGTTTAGTAGAGAGAAATAACAATTTAAACTAAATACTTTCATTTATCATATAAGAAAAAATAAAATGGATAATTGGGATATTAAAGTAACGTTAACAGAACAAACAACGAAGAGAAAGAGAAATGGTATATTACTTCCTGATGATCTAAGATGTTTAATGGTGGGGTCTAGTGGATGTGGTTAGACGACGTTAAGGATTAATAATTTCTTGTTAGAACCTGACTTGTTATAATATGTAATGTTTATGTCTATTCTAAAAGTATGCATCAACCTAAATACTATCTACTAATACCTTTTCGAGATATAAAATGTGATATTAAAGATACAATAGCAGTAGGAAGAGGAAACAACGAAGAAATTATTCTAGTGGATGAATGTGAGGATGATTCTGTGGTAGTGTTTCATGATGTCATTTTAGAAGAACAAAACCATGTAAGACAATTCTTTTCTCGCAGTCATCATAGTGATTTAAACTTCTTCTATCTTGGACAAACATATTCAAAAGTTCCCAGACAATTAATAAGAGATAACTTCAACTTTCTTCGTATCTTTAGACAAGATAATGTAAATCTAAAACTCATATATGATGAATTTGTTGGATCTGATATGTCATTCGAAAACTTACAATCTTTATGCAATAAGTGTTGGGAGAAGGGCATGGTTGATTAAGAGTAGATATGACTAGGAAAACGAATAATGATAAATATAGAAATAAAATTAAAGAGTTTCTAAAAGTGTAAATTAAACGTGGATGAACGTAAATGAACGCAGGTGAACGTGTATGTTGTGTTACGTTGTGCTTTTAGTTTTTCTTTTTATAATAAATGGATATTAATAAAATTAAGAAATTTAAGAGAAGAACTTGTTGAAAGATTTAAGGAAATCAGGCAGGCTAATCGAAGTAAATATGAGAAATATAAAGAATAAGATCAGCCTGTTATGAATGCAATTAATGATTTAGGACAAGATATATCAAAGGTAGCAGACGAAAATAAAAAAAGCAATACAAGAGATACTTCCTGTTTTACATAAATAGGCAAGTGTAGATTCAAGCTTATTAGTGACACATTCTATGTACGATAGTCCTATAAGTAAAAGTAATAAAATTATAAGAAATAAAGTAAATGAAAAAAGCAAACTAAATATAAAGTAGAAGGAGTAGAATCTACAGCCACTACACATTTTGGTTCTATTGCTTCAAGATATTATGCAACTAGAGATGACTAGAGATGGAAAACCATACATATAATAAGAGATACAGAAGTTAACATTTTTGGTGATGATTTAGTCATTAATAATCGACATTACACAGGAACAGAAGGTTTATGTGAACTACTAACAAAGCATAATCCAACAAACTGTAATGATGATGATCTTGAAAAATATACACAAATAGTCATTGATTCTAATGTTGCATTTCAAAACGATGATCCAAATACAAGAAAACAACGATCTAGTAAAAGCGAAAAAGTAATAAAAATAACAAACCTAACTGGAAAAATATATAAAAGTAACTTTAGCTCCAACACCGACAAAAAACAGGAGAAGGAATAAAGATATACAACGAATTACCAGAACAATATATATGTATGGATGATGTGACAAATTTAATTGATCGACTGATTGTTATCGATGTAGAGGAAAAAGCTGGAAATAATAATAACTTTTATAATGAGAAAGTGGGTATTATGGATATGATTAATTCTAAACTCTCATAATTTATTCCTAATGATTCAAAAGATATAGGTTATTTGATAAAGATATTGAATACGTTGCCAACAAAATTCTGGAATAATGACAAGTACGGGAAAGGGTTACTAAATGATTTGATTAATAATATTACATTTGAGTTACATATTCCAGGAAATAGTTACTGATGTCAAGGCTGGAACACTGTCATGTTTTAAAAGAGCATGGCAATACACATCTTGTTTGCGGGAATGACCATACAGCCTAATGAACCACCTCCATTTTGAAAATGTAACGGAAAACTCGGGTAATGACCGAACGTAATGGTAAAAACTATTAGGATTGGATAATCCGCAGATGTGCTCCTAACCTAGAAAAGTGGTTATTCTAATATGGATTCGTCTCAGAGACTGCACGGGTGTGGTTGTGAGGAGTGTGACCAATTTCAATGATCCAATGACCAATTCCAATTAAGATGCAGTCAAGCCTTCAGGGAAGCGTGGGGTGTTAACTGCAAGGTAGTGAGCTACCAGAAAAATTAGAAAGAGGAGATAAGAGTATTAACCCATTAGACGAAGCTTGTTGAGAACATGATATCTACTACAGAGATAGTAGAGATACAGCTTCTAGACATATTGCAGACAAAGAATTAGAAAATAAAGCTTGGGAAAGAGCTTTTGCTAAAGATGCTAACTTGATAACAAAACGTTTACCAGCTTTAAGTACTGCATTAGTGATGAATACAAAGTAAGGTTTGGTTTAGGTTTATAAGTATGTAGTGCGTTTAGGTTTAGTTTGTAAGTATGTATTCTGTTTAATTTTTATGGATTTTTTACTTTTATGATAAATATAAGCATGAAGTTGAGTGGTTTTACATTTGCAATTCCTAACGAGGAACTGAAGGAGTTAAATATTCATCAGATTTTAACGAAGAAACCAATCAAACAAAAAGAAGCGAAACTATGTGAACGAAAGCCTAGGTCTTTAACTTTTCCTATACCACAAGTTAAGAAAATAAACAAAGAAATGAAGACAAATAAGAATAAAGTTCATTACTGTAGAAATTTAAAAAGGATGTAATTTTGTACGGTTATACTCACTTATTCTTTATTGTTAACATAATAACTTCCGAATCCTACCCCTTGTAATCAAATCATTTAGTGAGCACAAAACCAGTGCGCTATATATAAATATCCTACTAACATTTATTTACCTCTACTGAACTCTTAACTTCCTCAAATCACTTATATAATAATATAGGTGGTAAACCCACAAATCATCAAAAACAGAATCGACATTTCTCTATACCCAAACGCAACATATACACAACTAGTTACCAACAACAAATCTTGAAATTTTTCTCTCAAACAGTTAAACTAAGTGGCCATAATAACATTGCCTTGTTTGTGAACTCCACACCAGGCACCAACAACTTGGCCCTTCATGCCATCCCGTAATTTTTAAATTTCCTTTTTGATTTTTTTAATACTTCTAATCTTCGAGACATCAACACTACTGACTCTTTGGTTTCCACAATCTTTCTTCAATTCATCTGCCTTTGCACTGACTTCCTCTAATTCTTCTGCCTCCGCCCATCTTCCCGTCTTCAATATATGTTCCTTCCGTAAACTGTAGTCTTTTCCCAATTTACCTTCCATTTCCTTCTTTTTACGTAAGAGACATAACTTCGAAATGGAAGAGAAACAAGATGGTGAGAGTAACGTAAAGCCGAGAAGATTAAATGAAAAGAAGAAAGTAACTTGGATCTAATAAATCTTGTTAGACAGCTTAAGATAGAAAACTTTAAAGGTGTATTTATGAGTGATTAACTATCTAAAAGGCCAGAAAAGAATGAGAAAGGTATTGATAATGTAATCGCCTGGAGTTCAAGTCGCTGTTCGGGCGGCCATTTATTTGTAACCGTCCTCAGTTCGTGGTCCATGTTCGGGCTGTTATTTATTTGTAACCGCCTGTAGTTCTGTTCGCTGTCCTCGGCTCGTGGTATTACCAATAAGTATACTCCTGATACTTTAACTTACCTGGACAGGACGACGAAGACCTCTCCAAGAAAGGTTACAAACTGTTTCCCAAAAAGCTCGTCGGTCTCAATAATGAGATGAGCATTAGGCGCCGAGAAGTTCGGGTGTCTCGTCTCGAAAACCTCACGGATGATCAGACGGTCATCCAGACCATAACGCACACAAACATCACTCATACAAACAACGAAAACACACTGGGTTAAATGACACTATACTTATTTATTAGAACACTATTTTGGAAAAAAAATAACGAAGAGAAATGAACACAACACTGGACACTAATAAATTTTGCCGCTGAAATTACGTTTTGCCCTTTTCGGGAAATAGAGCCCTTTCTATATATATGATTATAATTCAGGTATCACTATAAATATTTTGCTCGCACCATTAACACACTTGGGGATTCGCACTGGGGAAAAGTTGTCTGGATCGTCCCACGATGTATCCAGTTGTTACGCTGAACAGTCCTGCAGCGTAAAGGTGAATCTTCAGCAAACACACAAAAGAAGATCTCCACAATGGAATACAGATATTGGAGGGCCCGTATGTAACATTTTAAACGCACAAGGTCTGAGGACCTGGGATTTCACTGATTGGGGCTAGCCGTAAGAAATCGTCCTTCACCGGCTAAATAGCTTGTGCCCCTTAACATAACTTATGTTTGAAGTTCAACGCGAGATGCGTGGTTGCATCTTCCAGACCTGGAGTCAAACTCCTCGAGCATCCAAGCTCAAGCTACGGGTTGCAATGGTCAACGGAAAAGTGTTGGCAGTTCATTTCAAAAATCACTCGGTTAACTCACCTGTATGCACATACAAACAGAATACGGAAAACAATTTCTGTTAATTTTAGTCAACTGCCCATAATGCACTAGACACGGCGATAACACTGGCGTGAGAAAGTACAGATAACGAACTACGAAAATTGTGAGGCTGGTGCCACTTTGGCTACTGGGACATCTGGTCAGCCCGTATTTCTCTAATCTATTATAATGTTTCCATAAGCGATTAAAGAAAGCACTTAATTCAGTTCCCAATAAATATAGAATATATACTGTGTATATAATGAGTCAGGGAGAAACACTGAAATGGTTAGTCACTAACTGAAATGTTCTCAGCAAAAGCAATGTTTTAAATATATATATGAAAAAACGATGAAAGACTTCTTTGTCCAATTGTGTGGGAAAGAAGCAATTCCCACCAAAGAAAGAACTTATGTGCGTTGCAAAATAAAGTATAAATTGAAAATAATAATCACCGTCTTTACGAAATATACAGAGTGTCCACAAAAAATACTTCTATAACCTGGTGGCGGTTATAGATTTGGGGTCCGGAAGGGAACGACCTGTTAAATGCACACGTAGACAGGTTGAGAACCCTTGGCCGTCTGACGAAGTATGAATAAAACTAGGTTTTTCACCTGAAATTTAAAATTAGTTACTTGGCAACACTGTCATATGGTGTGAGACTTACGTGTATGAACGTTGAATGGTTTTTCACCTGAAAAAGGGCTATTTAAAATAGTTAAATATCTTGTTCACTCACTACAACATGATGAGGTTCCTGCATGAGCAATGTCCAATCCAAATGTTCCATGCAGTAATAAGATCCTCTTGAACAATTGGTGCAGTTGGGTTTCCTTGTCTTCCGTTTCTTCCATGTTGAAACCATGTTGTCTTCCTGTGTTGAGTATCCTCCGTGATTCTCCAACGATGAGTTGATGAGGGGAGAAGGGGATTTTTTTAAACACTGGTGTGAGAAACGAAGTACGGTTACAACACCTGTATGATAACTTCGCAGAAAGCATTTATAGGGCTATTAAAATTCTCTTTTTTTTAACACACAAATACTTTTCGTAAAATGTTTAAGTGTTCCGTTTCGATCACTTTATTTTGCGTAATATGAAATAAATATACACACTCAATAACTATTCATGAAAACATCGACTTAAAGAATTATCAAATATCTCAATAAAAACTTATTAAATGTCTTCTTTTTAAATATACTGATATCTGTATTTAAAATATAATAATATGAATGAATAAGCAAATAGCAAAAAATGTTAAAGGTACTGAAATATTAAAATTATTATTAAAGTTTCGATATCACTATAATATATTTGAAAAATATCAAAATCATTGAAAAAGTAAAATGAATGGAAATGTAAACACATGATAAACTGACAATATATAAACAAAATAAGATTTTCACCTGTATGTCCCTTTTTTTTAAC
This sequence comes from Thermobia domestica, assembly GCF_964235325.1. Classification (NCBI taxonomy): domain Eukaryota; kingdom Metazoa; phylum Arthropoda; class Insecta; order Zygentoma; family Lepismatidae; genus Thermobia; species Thermobia domestica. The sequence goes on along the minus strand of NC_137470.1, from coordinate 54,041,218 downwards.
TGTGCCTCGTGTTGTTTGGCAGAAGAAAACGAAAAATCGTTTTTCAAAAATTAAAAAAAAATAAACTTAAGTGTCAAAATTGACGTTCATAGTAATTCCAAGAAATAAGCATGATTCTGCATATCAAAGAAAAGATTGTGATTTCGTTGACATGTATGAAGAAAATTTGGCACGCCATAAGATCAAATGCCATCTGCTCGTCGTGAAAATCGAGACTAATTCAATAATGCTCAATACAACAAATGGTTTCGTTCTGAAACAAAGTTATTATTAGCTTAGGCCTAGAATAATGGTTGTTCACTTCCATAAACGTAAACATTGTAGGGTTACCAAAATAGATGGGTATTATCTGCAAAAAATTTATTAATTAAAATGTTGAAAACTATTCAATATTGATCCAAGTTTTTCAAAGGTCTGAATCAAGGAAGTTGACTCGCTAGTCCAAAAATTCCTGAAAATAAATGGTCATTATGCCATGAATTGACCAAAACCATAGGTGGGAAAAATGTGTAATACTACACGTACTTACACACAAAATATGCCATCGACACCTGCGAGGCAAGACTAGAAATGAGGAAGGCCTGCAACCACAGGCACTTGCAAAATGTTTCTATACATAAGTGAAATATCAACACTAATATTCAGTAAAATACACGTATGTTCCCTGGAACATAACGTACATCATCCACCCGGAAAAAATGTCTAAACACACAAAATACAAATGCTCTCGTAGCATCGTAAAGATATGTCTCTATAAGACAAAATACATGAGACCTATTAAAAGAAAAACATGAGATACAAACAAGAATATAGTCAACGACATTACAACTCTCTGGTCGGTCTGAAACATCAAGATAAAATTCCCTACAAAACAGCTGTAACAAGCTTCCTTAGGCATCTTCGCTACAAATATTCAAACTGGCCTTATTAACACATTAAAATTCAGTCATCGAGCATACGAAATAATTGACAAAGTCATTTTCATAAAACATTATGGCTTCATGCTGTTGGAAAGAAAGAAAATAAGTTTATTTTTTCAGGATCTATATCAATATCTCAGAGACGGCTGAAACCTCATAAATAATGGGCCATGTCGATTTTTGAAGAAAATCATCCGTCATTGGCAGTATGGCTGAAACCTAAAGGTTTATATTCCAAAACCTTTGGCCATGTCGATTTCTAAAATCCTCCATACTGTTTGTTATGGCTGAAACCTAAAGGTTTGTATACCAAAACCTTTGGCCATGTTGATTTCTGAAGGAAATCCTCCATAACAAAAACAATTTTACTAAAAAATTCCAAATAGTTTTGGGACATACTGTGACTAAAATATAGCTTTCTGAAAATTAATAAAAAAATTACAACACCTTAACATACAAGTACACAATATAGTTACGATTCATAAACATTAAAATATTCACTAGAATATTACTAGACGTATAAATATACTAAAAAATTTAAACTAAGAATACACATATCTAATTACAGGTTACTATTAAAATGAAAACGAAAAACTAAGGTTAACACTGAAAAAGAAATTTAACATTGATTATAAGTGTAAAATTCCATATTCTACGCATGAGATTACATACTAAGTTTCATTTACAAATACAGAAATATATACGTAACTAACAACTAAAAATTTTCTTATCCTGGGCATCTCGATACATTTGTTTTTCTAAAAGAAAATCAAACATTAATTCTAAATAACATGTAATAACATATTTAAGAATTTCGAAAGTGGGAAGGGATCCTAAAAGAATTTTTTTTTAAATTTTAAAACACAATAAAAATATATATTATAACGCCAAAACATCTTCCCACTAGCTGAGGTACGGATATCTCGCCAAGATATCAAACCGTTTTTGGATAAGTACGGTCCCTCTACGTATGTGATACGTTAATTATTTACTAAAAGATCTAAATTCAAACATCTGAAATGAAAACAAGAAAAAAAATAATGACATTAAACTAATAGTAAGTCAATGATAAGGTTTGCAACACAAATGCACAGCCGACTGAGGTACGAAGTGCTACACGAAGCAAAGACAGAAAAAAGAAAAAAATGAATCAGCTGCATACCGTCCGTTATTCGTCGACATTAACAGGTGATCGAAAAGGCAGCGATTATCTTATCAAAATAAATAAAGAAAAACGTGTTATCTGCTCTTTGCTGAACAGTTAAAAGCTGGAAGCAAAAAGGAGTATTAAAAGAAATGCGTAATTCTTCTTTTCGTATCCAGGTGTTCTATCAAAAACTAAAAGCAAAAAGGAAAAAAAATGAATATATGTTTATCGCTTAGAAATGCGTCGCTCTCCTAGGAGAAAAATTTGTATCAACACACAAATTCTTGGTTACTTTTTTTTTTCTATGATTACTGTTTCTGCTTTGATAATTACGGTTTGTTCGTCTATTTCTACGATGGTAACCTCTCCGTACAAATCTATGCTTAATGTCACACAAATTGCGGTTCCTGTCTAGTATGTGATAACTCAGGTTAAGTGGCCGTGATTTACGACTCCTTCTCTTTCTGTTACTACCTTTTCGAGTGCGGTCTTGGTTCTGATTCCCTTTGAATTTCGTCTTGTTTATGCTCCGGTTTGCGTATCTTTGCCTATTGCTATAACTGTAACCTCGTTTGCGCTTTTTCTCTCTGTGGTTTGTGACAGCTGTTGTTGTGCGCTTACGACCTCTGTCGTTTACAATCATATGTTCGTGGATTTCACTACTTCTACTATAAGCGGCGTCACTAGATTCTGAATAGATAAAATCGTTGCCAGATTTGTTACGAGGTTGGTTTAGACTACCTGTCTCTGGTTGGAGTTCAGATTCCTGCGTTTCCTTTTCATTAGCAATGTTAGTCTCTAGCTCAGGTTTCAATTCCAATGTTTTGTTTACGCTAGGAATATCAGTCACTAACTGAGGTTCAATTTCCGGTGTTTTGTTTTCAGCAGTTTCCGTTTGCTGACTATTTTCACGAAACACGTCCCGTAAACCGTCTATCTTTTGCCCTAATTCGCTCTTTACCTCTTTCTCTAATCTATCAATATTTTCTTTAAAATCAGCTTTTTGTTCTAATCTAGCAAAGCTCTCTGTAAGATGAGCAAAGTTCTCTTCATCTTTAGCGTGATTCTCTTTACTTTGCCTTAATAATTCTTCGAGAAGTGAAATGCCCTAGCAATCGCATTAAGTCTCTGGTGTGCCATCTTGAACAAGATAAAGCTTAAAGCATATGGTTAGAGTAAAATACACTATCACAAAACAATATGATTAGAATCACCTGAAAGATATATATATATATATATATATATATATATATATATATATATATATATATATTTCCTGGTACTGAGCTGAAAAATAAATAGTATATTAAAATATTAATCTTATGAGTATTCGAGCACCAACGGTCTCGATTCGGGTCGGTAGTTCGGGCGTCATTTATTTGTAACCAATCTCAGTTCGAGTCCCTGTTCGGGCGCCATTTATTTGTAATCGCCTGGAGTTCAAGTCGCTGTTCGGGCGGCCATTTATTCGTAACCGTCCTCAGTTCGTGGTCCATGTTCGGGCTGTTATTTATTTGTAACCGCCTGTAGTTCTGTTCGCTGTCCTCGGCTCGTGGTATTACCAATAAGTATACTCCTGATACTTTAACTTACCTGGACAGGACGACGAAGACCTCTCCAAGAAAGGTTACAAACTGTTTCCCAAAAAGCTCGTCGGTCTCAATAATGAGATGAGCATTAGGCGCCGAGAGGTTCGGGTGTCTCGTCTCGAAAACCTCACGGACGATCAGACGGTCATCCAGACCATAACGCACACAAACATCACTCATACAAACAACGAAAACACACTGGGTTAAATGACACTATACTTATTTATTAGAACACTATTTTGGAAAAAAAATAACGAAGAGAAATGAACACAACACTGGACACTAATAAATTTTGCCGCTGAAATTACGTTTTGCCCTTTTCGGGAAATAGAGCCCTTTCTATATATATGATTATAATTCAGGTATCACTATAAATATTTTGCTCGCACCATTAACACACTTGGGGATTCGCACTGGGGAAAAGTTGTCTGGATCGTCCCACGATGTATCCAGTTGTTACGCTGAACAGTCCTGCAGCGTAAAGGTGAATCTTCAGCAAACACACAAAAGAAGATCTCCACAATGGAATACAGATATTGGAGGGCGCGTATGTAACATTTTAAACGCACAAGGTCTGAGGACCTGGGATTTCACTGATTGGGGCTAGCCGTAAGAAATCGTCCTTCACCGGCTAAATAGCTTGTGCCCCTTAACATAACTTATGTTTGAAGTTCAACGCGAGATGCGTGGTTGCATCTTCCAGACCTGGAGTCAAACTCCTCGAGCATCCAAGCTCAAGCTACGGGTTGCAATGGTCAACGGAAAAGTGTTGGCAGTTCATTTCAAAAATCACTCGGTTAACTCACCTGTATGCACATACAAACAGAATACGGAAAACAATTTCTGTTAATTTTAGTCAACTGCCCATAATGCACTAGACACGGCGATAACACTGGCGTGAGAAAGTACAGATAACGAACTACGAAAATTGTGAGGCTGGTGTCACTTCGGCTACTGGGACATCTGGTCAGCCCGTATTTCTCTAATCTATTATAATGTTTCCATTAGCGATTAAAGAAAGCACTTAATTCAGTTCCCAATAACTATAGAATCTATACTGTGTATATAATGAGTCAGGGAGAAACACTGAAATGGTTAGTCACTAACTGAAATGTTCTCAGCAAAAGCAATGTTTTAAATATATATATGAAAAAAACGATGAAAGACTTCTTTGTCCAATTGTGTGGGAAAGAAGCAATTCCCACCAAAGAAAGAACTTATGTGCGTTGCAGAATAAAGTATAAATTGAAAATAATAATCACCGTCTTTACGAAATATACAGAGTGTCCACAAAAAATACTTCTTTAACCTGGTGGCGGTTATAATAATTTTGATACGTCTAAAAATATAAGAACACACTAGATTTGTTATTAAAAAGTTGGAAATATAAAGTATGTGTTTCATTCATTCGCAGGTAATCAACCAAGAATACTCATAAAATGTCTTGGTCATAATAATATAGAATACATTTTCAATCGCAAGTAACACTTCATCGAGGTAATCTGTGGACATTTATGTATTACAGTCCTAGAAATGTTTACAGAAGGTTATAGGTTTCCAGATATTGTTAGCGAACTAAATAGAAATAAAGATGTTTGAGTTTAATTCGTAATTATTTTTTCCTTGTAATAAATATCGATAAAATAAAGTCGTACGAATTACAATCCTTTAAGCATAATCAAAAGAAAACCGACAATTTAAATAAACCAAGCAGGCCTTTGGGTTTGACTTGGATATTGGGGAGAGGTTTATACATCCTTAATATGATGATATGTATGTTACATTTTAAATACGTGGCAGGGACGCAGACGGCGAGTACAGCGGTAAGCCAAATATTTAACTCATTAATAACTTCTTTCCGTATCTGTTTTCTCAAATAAAATTTAGCAAACATGGACATATATTGGATATTACAAATTATTCTGGTTTAACTTTGACAGCTGTAAAGGCATGTACGATTTAATAACAAGAAGCAAATCATTACGATGAAAGTGGATGGGAAGGAATCAAATGGTGGAGAACAGATGAGAAAATACAATTCCTATTAGGACTTTTCCCAGGTTTTTTTCTTGTTATAAATGTATTATACGTAAAAGGTAGATTAACATATACATTTAGAAGTGTATCTGGTGGTAGTGTATTTTTCATTTGGAAAACAAGAAACAAAATGGGAACTTTGAGAATGATCAACCACATCCAAGTAAAGTTTACATTACAAATATAGAGTTGAGGATGCCTTTTGTTAATTGTGAAACCAACCATGCTATCTTGCTAAAATCAAACATCTTAAAAGAAGACAAGATTCGTATTTCCTTGATTGTAAACGTATATCAATGTTTACATAAGACAGTTACAGGGAAATATTTGGAATTTTATTTAACCACTCAATTTAACTCGAGTGAATTTGATGTGCCTAGTTTCGTAATTGCCTTCTCTCAAACTGATAGAAATGATATCCAAGAACAAGACTCGAGCAAATTCGATCACTTTCGTTGGTCCAATCTGATTGGTTGATGATTTTCAAACCTTTGTTGCACTCAGATTTAGTTTTGCTTAACCTTCATGAATTACTCATTAAAATTCTTTGTTTGCAAAGCTTTAGTTTGAACATTGTCGTTCAAAGTTTTCTACTTACCGTTAAATACGATCAAATCCATTTATTTGTTCATCAAATAGTTTAAAACAGGTTAAAACTCAACGGCTAACCTTTAAACGTGAAATTATATTATTTCATTTTTTTAGTTTCTAAATTTGTTTGAAAATTTTTAGTTTGAAAATTTTGTTTCTAAAATTTTAGTTGGAAATATTTGTTTGAAATTTTTCGTTTGAAATTTTGTTATGAAAATTTTTGGTTTGATTTTTTGAAATCCTTGAAAGATTTTCTTTCAAAACTTTGTTTGAATTTTTTTTTCTTCAAAATTTTTGTTTGATTACTTTTCGTTTATTTTTTGATAATTTTTAATTTCAAATTTCTTGTTTCAATTTTTATTTTTTTCAGTTTGTAAATTCTTACACTGATTGATAAAGAATCGGAACTGTTTAGAACAAAAACGTCTTGCAACACTGTTTATCATGATGCAATAGTACATGTCAGAAGTTTTTAATGCAACGTCATCAGTTTTTCATCATATATAAGTATCATTCGAACTAGTATTCATGATAACGTCATTATGGCTACTTGCTTACAGTTTCTAAACACAAGTGATGTGATGTAGTCATTTATCAAGATTATCAATGTACAGCAGAATATACTTTTCAGAATCATTATCTAGGCAAATGATTCCTACAAAGTTTGGATTAAGAATCCCAGGGAAGCTTGAAGATTATAAGAATATAATTTTACCAGCAAAATATTTACCCATGGAAGCTTCAAAATAAAAAGAACTATTACGTTTCTTATACGCCGTATTGGTAACTTTATGCTACAAAGGATTCTTGGGTCGAAGTCAGCATATTGAATTTAGTGCATAACCTGATCTGTGAATTTGGTTTGGTCAGGAAATTCTGTCAACAATACTTGTATGATTTGTGTAGAAATCATTAACGCAAACGTCAGCAAATTCCATGTCAATGACGTTAGCAATGGCTTTATGGCTTGTGATGAAATCATTAGTGCAAAGTCAGCAATTTCAATTGGAATTAAAATTATACGCTAAATACAAACTAGTGTAAGAAGTTCAAAATAAATTGTATTAAAAAATCCAGATACGTTACCTGCTATGCATGTATAAGATTAACCAGTTCAGAATAATAAAATGATCAATTTCAATGATTTGTGTTTTTCATTTCAAATAGAGCTCTAACCAACTTTGGTCTAGAAACTTATTATTTGGTTACGTTCAAATTTAAGGAGTACCTCAACAAATTTTGAAAAGGAGCATTAATGAAAATGAATCCCTGTACACTACCATATATTCATAAACCACATCAATGTCAATAACACATTGTACGTCGTACATCGTATTTCTTCGTTTATATTTTTGCCCATGGGCGGAAATAATCAAGACCAATAAAATACATATTTCGCAATTTCATTTTGACAATTCTCAAATGTAAGCAGAGCGATCCTACAAAGTTTGAGATGAACGTATCAATGTACCAATGTTCTGAACCCATAATCCCATCATTGGTGAATAACGGACCACATGGCCATACTAATATTTGACAGCGATTTACCCAAAGATTGAGATTAGCTTTACCACACAATTTTTATATTCATATTCCAAAACCAATTAAAATTATTGATTTGGCAATTACCCCCACACAAAATTTAAGATTGTTGCAAAAATATACTTGTGTCTTATGAAAAAGTAATAACTCCTGTACTCATGCAATAATAAAGCCGAATGAAGGAAGAGGAAATAGGTCAATAACCTTCAAATTTTGAATATTTGGCGATAAGAGGGATCAAAATAGACACCAACATTTACAATGGGTCCTAGAGAACGATTTCCAATTTTTATTATTTCGTTATTCTCAAATTAGGAAATGGTCATATGTCCCCAACAAATTTAAAAAACTAAGCATCAAAGTATAAAGGAAATGATTCCCTGTACACAAATATCCGTATTAAAGGGGGTTCAGTCACTTCCGAAATTTCCCTTTTTTTAATTTTTACCCATTAAAGGGAACGAGATTGATTATAGTATTTATTATGGCCCTAAACTAATATACCAAATTGGGCAATTTTCAAATTTTAAGTGGTGGGCCAATGTACTCTTCTTAAATTTTCAATGTATCCAAATCTTAGGAAAGAAAATAGAAATCTGTACAGTGGGCCACATACATTCTTGAGGTATAAAATTCGTGAAATAGGCAACCCAACTAACGCCAACACCAAGATTAATTACACCTGATAATAGCTAGCACAGCAGCGTGAAGTTTCCCCGAACTGTTAAAAGCACAAATCGTAAAGAGTGTTTTAGTGCAGAAGTTCCGCGAAACGCTGGCTGACGAAATAACAAAAGGGAGTGTTTGGATACATGTATTCAAGTGTAAACAACACAGTAACATTGTTACATATAGAGCGGCATGTAGTTTGTGATTATATTTCTGATGCTACAACAGAATTACATACTGATTGCGTTCATACTTACTGTAAAATATACTGTATGTGGAATACATAGACCATATGAAGTACTGTATTTATATATTTGTTTCTATATATCTGATAATACGAAACAATCGCACACTGAGTACCTTCTTGCATGCAAACAAACACATATATTGCTTGTAGCTATATATCTTATGATACCAAACAATTACACACGGATGACTGGGCAAGGTGAGCCTCTGGTGGTTTGCCATATTTTTCATTGAATGATGATGTCCTAAGGACGGAAAATTCAACTCAATGTGAGATACAAACCAATATTGTGCCCCCACAGGGAATCGAAAATGGGACTCCTTGATAAAAGGAGTAGAGCCTATTCAACTATACACGGTGATATTGTGTATATAGTAGAAGTATGTAATGTATTGTTCTGCTAACCATAAATTTATTTGAAACAGTTCTCTTACGTTTGTTTGTTTTTCAAACTAATGGTCTAGTAGATCCAAACCCCATAGACGAACCGAGAAAACCAGATCTGGCGCAATCGTAACAAATTGGTAGTGGTAATGCACAAATTTTTCAGTATGTGCAGTAACGTAGCCCGACTTCTGATTTTGAAGGGCATACTTGCAAATGAAAACAGCTTGGCCCCAAAAATATAGTGAGTTTAGAAATAAATATATAATAAAATCACGACATTTGGGGGCAAGCTAAAATTTAGAGGATCCGTGCTCCCGTGCCCTCTACCTACATCCTCGAGTATATAGATGATTGCTTCCAAGACCGGGAGAGGGATAATTTTAAAAGCGCCAGCTTTTTATATATGCCCCACGTCACTTTCATACGAGAGGATACTGTCTTGAAACACACCATATTCTGGCACTGTTGCTGTCAAGCAACTCAGTTTTCAAAGGCATAACTACTACTTTAGTAAGTTAGATATTGCCACAATATTTTACATAAATATCAAGTGAACCTTCGCCCAGCTTGTAGTCAAACCGCAAAACGAAACTTTATTTCTTCAGTACTTCGCACAATAAAACAAACCAGACGGAAACACAAGGCGCCAAACATTGGAAACACGTACTCTAGTGATATATCCTGCTAAATTTTCGAATTTCCGGAGAGCAAAAAAGAGTTACGACTAAAGAGATGTTGCTTGTAGGCATCATCAATTAGAAGACATACAATAAATATGGTCGTGAGGAAAAATATAGAACTTTCGTTTTGCTCAGGAGCAACGAGGCCAAATAAAAGGTTACACTGGTAAACAAACTAGATACGAATCATTTACCGCGTAGTAATCGTGGTTCAGTGGTCAAGGCACTCAACTAGTAGTCTGGAAGATCTCAGATCGGAGTCACGAAGAGCCGTTTTTTAGAATTTTTGGTGGCTATTGATCGGTGATGACACACGTTTTATTATCATCAGATATTTAAATACTCGGATGTTTCAATACTTGAACTATCAAATATTTAGAAATAATTATCGTAATAGTAATAAACAAATAATAATTATTATTATTATCTCTTAGAAGGCTCAAAGTTAGGAGCTTATTATCGTTCAGGCAATACAATTACAAGCAGAAACGTGACATTTGGCATGAATATTTCGTTTTTGTTTAATGTTGCCCACGAGAAGAGGAATTTCTAATCTCGTTTCTAAAATAAAACAATATCGAGACAATAATTAATATTTTACAATCAGGATGGGACCAAGCTAACTCACATTATCTTCCCGGTTTGGAGATAAGAATCAAGACGAGACGAAAAGTACCGTAAATATTTCTCATCTTATCTGTATTCATGAAATAGTCTATGTCCAATATTTAAATAGCAACTGCTTTGTAGACTGAATATTATACTCTTTCTCGTTAAGTTTTATTTGGAAATCATTAAATTTATTATGATATGTGTAGGTGTTTTTGTAGCAAAGCTTTTATAATTACTTTCCGCATATATTAAAAGTTAGTCTATTGTATGCCTTACAGTTCAGTGATATTCAGTTATTTTTATAACAGTTAGATTCCTTAAAACCTACAGTAGCGAAGCGTAATCTCACAATCAGCATAGGCACGATCAACTAATAACACAAATAACATTTAATGTATCATAAAATGTTTAATATTATGGTCAAAATTCTATTTTCCTTGTTCAGTTAAACGAAAGAAACTACCAAATCTATTTATTCTAAAGAAGTTTATAGCTGTATTTCAAACACTGTTTACAGTTAAATTTATATGCATGTAGTAGTTTTTTGGTGCTCTTTAACAAGATAAATTGAATATTTTTATAAGCAACAGTAGACGGAAAGTAGTATATTATTATTATTATTATTATTATTATTATTATTATTATTATTATTATTATTATTATTATTAAACAAACATTTACATCGAGGAAAACACGCAATATGTATTTCTGGAGTGTTCCCAAATATTTTGAAGTGCAGTTCATATTTTCTTCCGTCTGGGATTTGAACGGGGATGAGGGGAAATTTCTCCTCACTTGCTGTTTCCATTTCCTGCATATTTGAAAGTGGAGTTAGAGAAAAAGTAAGCACATTCTTACAGTTAACTCCCAAATTTCTTGGTGAAGCGTTTGTTACTTGCATCTCTTACTTTAAGGTAAGTATCGTCATCCGCAATAAAATGTCCGTATATGATGTAACCTCCACATTTTCATTAAAAACTCAGTTTTCTTAATGTATTATGCTTCCTTGTGCTTTCCTTAACAAAGCAGTGTAGTAATGAATAATTATATATGATTTTTGAGAATAAACAAACCAAAATAAGAAAATTATAATAAAAAAAAAACCTTGCTTGTTATGGAACTCTAGTCTGTCAGATAATTACGCGAAGAATATTCCGAGGGAAATTTAAAGGAAAATGACTCCACACAGTGCACAGGTATTAGGAACACTCAGAAATACGTAAATTTGAAAGAAAAGAAAATAATGCATTTTTGAGATGAACATACAATTCACACTTCACGCAAAATTCCAACATGGTAAATCAACCAATATCTTTAGTTGCAATTTATGAAAAGAAAATGACTTTTTAAAACTCCAAGTGTAAACCTGCGCTTGCAGCGATTCTATTAGCTATATCACAACGCATTTTCATAAGTTGTCTCTGTGTCAAGCGTGTTTAATAATGCTGTTGAAATTCTAGAAGCAGAGGGCGGCGGTTCAGCCTGAGTACAGTAGATTTATGTTTCTCAATGTAAGGATGTCTTTTTTTTAAATATAAAGTTCTATTTCGAAGTGCTTGAAGAAACAATATCAGTTGAAGTCTCACGTTTAAAGCTAAGAAGCACTTATTCTCCACGTCCATCAAATTATACGAAGTCGGTAAGATAAGGAACGTTAATATTCTTAAAATGAAAACAGATTTCAATTCCCGCTGGATTTAGCGTACGCGCCTTTGGCGTGGGAAACACGAATGCGATTCCTTCTGGGAGTTCATGTGGTTCGGATTCCATGTTAATCAGTAAGTCGGCGCCTGATATAGCCTCACAACTGACCGGGACGTTAAACTCAAAATCATCATCACAACCCGGCGGAAATTCACGTGGTTCGTTTTTTACGTTAATCAATATGTCAACGTCTTATACAGTCTTGCTGTTGAAAGAGGCGTTAAAATCGAGATGAAGTCAACTCATTAAGAACAGAATTCTGAATTAAAAACCAACCTGTAACAATACGTCCAAATTGAAAATTATTCACGCTCCTGATACCTATTCCTTTATATATATATACAGGGGTGGATTCAGGATATAATCAAGGGAAGGGCTAAACTATATTTTGCACTTTTATCCAGTGTAAAGCAGGATTGAAGCCCATTTTATCCAGTATATACCTGAGCGTCAAGGGAGGCTTATAGCCCCTTGGATCCGACACTGTAGCTATATGTATACACTGTCTGATAAAAAGTATCCGGACACCTGGCTGAAAATGAGTTATAAGTTCATGTCGCCCTCCATCGGTACCGCTGGACTTCAATATGCTGTTGGCTACCCTTAACCTTGATGACAGTTTCCACTCTCGCAGGCATACTTTCAGTCAGGTGCTGGAAGGTTTTTTTTGGGGGGGATGGCAGCCCATTCTTCACGGAGTGCTGAATTGAGGAGAGTTATCGATGTAGATCGGTGAGGAATGGCACGAAGTCGAAGTTCCAAAACATCCCAAAGGTGTTCTATAGGATTCAAGTCAGAACTCTGTGCAGGCAAGTCCATTACAGGAATGTTATGGTAGTGTAACAACTCCGCCACAGGCCTTGCAGTATGAACAGGTGCTCGATCGTGTTGACAGATGCAATCGCCATCCCCGAATTGTTCTTCAAAAGTGAGAAGCAAGAAGGTGCTTAAAATATCAATGTAGGCATGCGCTGTGAGAGTGCCACGCAAAACAACAAGGGATGTAAGCCCCTTCCAAGAGAAACATGACCACACCATAACACCACCACCTCCGAATTTTATTGTTGGCACTACATACGCTGACAGATGACGTTCACCGGGCATTCGCCATACCCACACCCTGCCATCGGATCGCCACATTGTGTACCGTGATTCGTCACTCCACACAAGGTTCTTCCACTGTTCAATCGTACAATGTTTACGCTCCTTACATTAAGCTAGGCGTCGTTTGGCATTTACCTCCGTGATTTGTGGCTTATAAGCAGCCGCTCGACCATCAAATCAAAGTTTTCTCACCACAAGCCTAACTGTCATAGTACTATGAGTGGATCCTGATGCAATTTGGGATTCATGTGTGATGGTCTGGATAGATGTCTGCCTATTAAACTTTACGACCCTCTTCAACAGTCGGCTGTCTCTGTCAGTCAACAGACGATGTCGGCTTGTACGCTTTTGTGCTGTACGTGTCCCTTTATATTTCCACTTCGCTATCACATCAGACACAGTAGACCTAGGGATGTTTAGGAGTTTGGAAATCACGTGTACAGACTTCTGACGCAAGTGACACAAAATCACCTGACCACGTTCAAAGTCCTCAAGTTCAGCGGAGCGCCCCATTCTGCCTTCTCATGATGCGTAATGACTACTGAGGTCGCTGATAATGAGTACCTGGCAGTAGGTGTCTGAACAATGCACCTAATATGTAAAACATATGTTTTTGGGAGTGTCCTGATATTTTTGATCACAGAGTATATATATATATATATATATATATATATATATATATATATATATATATATATATATATATATATATACATAGTTGTAGGCAGAGAGAAAGGGAGACGGAGAGAGAGAATAAATGTGTTGTGTTTTTCATAGGGCCGCAGTGGCTTAGTGGTAGAACGTTTACGTCTGGTGCATGGAGTCCTTGGTTCGAGGCCAGCTTGCACAAAGTGAAGTTTTTGGTGGAGCAAGAACGTGTGTGCGTGGATATTCTCTGGGTTCCCCAGTTTTCTCCCACTTTCCTCGTTACACAATTTTCAATCATTCCTTACCAACACAGTCTCCTTTACCTAGCCGACATAAGCATGGGAAGTTTCATTAAACATTTAATTTCATTTCATTGAAAAAGTTAGTATAATTCATAATCTGCATCTTAATAAAGCAACTTGAACAATCATATATACATGTATAATGCTTAAAATTGAATTAAATCGGAATTTCAATAATCTGCAATATCTTAGGTTTCTCATTTATTTACATCAAATTTTTAGTTATTTTATTCTATATAGCAACAATAATAACTGCTATATAAGACACAATTATATATACCTTTGGCATGGGAGCCCCGGTTTGATTCCGGTGAGAGATCATGTGGTTCGGATTTCATGTTAATCAGTAGGTCCCGTCTCATATAGCCTCTCTGTTGAAAAGGACGCTTAACTCAAAATCAACACAAGTAGTTAGGGATGGTTACTTCTAGCGCATTTCCCCCTCACAATATTTTTAACCAGCGCAAAAGCAACCAACTAATTATACAAAGTTATAGAGCGCAAAGTATTCCCATAACTACAATGTTAAAGTGAGATTGAATATGCTTTTATGACATTTAAAATCATAAAAATTTACATCTAAAACTTATAACTTATAGCGCTGTCTTTGATTGAAAAAATAGTTTTTGTTTGATCAAACTCGGTCTAGTAATAGCTGAGTAATACGAAATTAAAGTTTAGTATATTGCATACAGCTGCTACAGATACATGTATATACACTTGCTCTCATCGCACACACCCACACAGATACATTTAGTTGAGAGAAGCATGAGCATACATGTATGTATTAGATTTATAGCCTCTCTCCTTTCTTCTTAGAACGTGACTTGGAATTCGATTCTCTTTCTCTTCTCCTCACACCAATATGTAAGTGCAATCGTTTCCTTCTCTCTTTCTTCTGAGTATGTAATACCAAAACTGTCCGTCCAGGCTGTCTGTCTTAGCTGTCACGGCTTGTTGTCTGTCCCGCTTTTTTCGATTCAAGGCCATCACTTTGAAGAAAATCCTTGATGCAAAATCTGTCCGCAAATCTCTAGCTTTTATAATTCTGAAACATGCCACATGCAACACCACCTATTGAGTAAGTGAGTAACTGCTTGAATATGGTCACCTAACCGGCAAATTTAGTTAAAACATCAATGTTCAAAAAAGAAAAAAATCAGTGTCTCCAACTCAATATTTTTTTCGGAACGTTCCAGGGTTTTAATAAATATGATAATTGTTAAAAATGAGTTGGCAACACTGATAGTTTTACCCCCAAATAACGTTATTATTTGATATCTCAGTCTCTAATTAACCGATTTCAAAAATTCAAACGGTAAATGAATACTAATAACACAGTCATTTTTTTAAATGCATAAATGGTTGCATAACTTACACGATATGTTTCCCTTTTTCAATATCTCTACAAAATTTCATCAAATCGAAAAATAAAAAAAATACCATAATCACAATAAGATTCTAAGATTTTTTAAAGAATAACATTTTCCCGAAAACTCAAAAATAAACCCGTAAATAATTCCCGAAATTTGGAATTGGCTATAACATCGTCAAATATTAACCGATTTTCAAAATTCAAACGTCAATCAATAGACAAATAAATTTCCTATCTATCGAATGTCTTAAGGTCTTAAGGTCTTAGTTTTTTATAGTTTGATACTATAAAAACACTTATACACTTAAAACATACTTAAAATTACAAGTTCGGATATTGATAATGGAATCTTCTGCTAACCTCGTTCTCTATAGGAAACAATGACTTCTTAAACTCTGTCCACTGATCGTAATTCAAGCTGAATAGACAGCCGTTAATATCAAAAACAACTTGAACTTCGGTTTGCACATTTTTTACAATTACATTAAAGTTATTGTTAAGAATGAACTTCTCTTGGGGATCCATTTCTAACCACTCCATTTTTTACTTCTAACGGCATATTTTTGTTCATTTTTGTTCATTTTTGGATTTACATACAGAACTTAACAGTTGGATAGTTATATTTTAGACCAGTGTATTTGATATTTATTCCATCTTTAACGATCTCATCAATCATTTTATCTGTTAAGTGTTTTGTAAATCTAGGTGGAAGAAAAACCTTGAACTTCTCACACTCGACCAAAATGCTCTTTCCAAACTTAGTTTTAAACTTTTGCATTTTCACAATCTTATATTCTGTATTTAATTCTAATTCTCTTAATCCAATAACCTGTTTTTGTTCAAGACTTCCAAGCTTGTTTAAAAAATCAACGTGTTTTGCCATCGTATTTATTATATAGAAAATCAATGAACACTCTTCAATTTTTATCTTCAACAAAAAATATTTAATCATTTTTTATCAATTTCGTTTTATGGAAAAACTTCCATAAAACAATCGTTAATGAAAACAGTTTGAGGATGCAAGGGTATATTTTCGATACCCTTTAAAGTCACCTATGGCTAACTGATAAAGAGTCAGTGATACTGGCCCTTAGATCCTTGAATTGTTTTTGATATTTTGTTAACTATCTAAAACTCTTCTACCACTTTCTCATTCTTGGGATCATATGTAAAGTTCTTTCGCCCAATTAAAATCGCATAACATATGGTATCAGCAGCCACAGCTTCGGCAACGTCTACAACAATCTTTATGTTTGTTCTCTCATTTACCGATACATTTTTCCTCTTACTACAATTAATCACATACTAATCTAGACATAATAATTAAGAGTCTGTTATCTATAAACTCTTTAGGGTCATAGTGCATTTCGGTATTGCCACACGTTATTTTCTTAAACGCAGTATAATCTTCATACATTTTAAAATAATCATTGTTAGCAATATCTAAGTTTCTTGATTCTTTTGGAAATACCTCATTCCTCCCATTCTTAAGATAGATATTCTTTACCTTGCAATGATCAAACTTACTTGCATCTGCTGTTTGATTGCCACTTCTATCAGTTTGGAATATTACAACTACGAAATCAGGCATATCCAATTGTCTAGAATTAAATTGAGGAGTAACATCAAACTCCAAGAAAGAACCTACAACAGTCTTCTGAACACATTGATAAGTATGGAATGAAAACATGATTTTTGGTTCTTTAAGAATATTCAACTTTAACTTGTTTTCATAATTAGATTCGTATTCAACAATAGGCATTCTTATCTCCAAATTTTTATTGTTATTTTTCCATCATGAGGAGCTGCCCCTGATCCAGTCCATTTGAACAAGACATCGTTTTTGTTGTTAGCTTTTGTAAATGTTATTCTCAATCCGCCTTTCCACATGACATCTTTATAATCAGTTAAGAAGCCTGGAATTAATCTTAATGGGTACAAAACGCTAAAGTCCTTTCTTAGACCAAGTTTATCATCCGTTTCAAATCCTGCTTGTTTTAGATATTCAACTTCTGGTTTGGAAATCTTTAATGTTCCGACAGCTGTAGATGTTATTCCTGGTAGTTCAATCTTATCTATAACAACACCATGCTTTCTAACCTCAATTTGAGAATAGAAGAATGGGAAGAAGTTATCTAAAAGTTTTATAGTATCATTTGCACCAAATGTTCCTCCAACTGATGCACCAACAACTTCAAAAGTCATATGACAATCTGCTTTGTGTGGATGTATGAAACCATCCCCCACATTGAAATCAAACTCAATATCTTTGTTAGCTTCATTCAAATTATTAAATGTTCTTGTGTTAGCTTTAAAACTCTGTAACTCGTAACTCTCAACACTATCCATTTATTATAAAGAAAATCTTGAAACAACGTTTGATGGGATATACCCATAAAAGAATCATACATAATAACAATTAAAAACTTATAGTCCCCATCCCAACTTAACCTTAGCATTCTTAGCAGTACCAACCCCAAAAGCAGCTAATCGTTCACCAATTGGCGCATCACTACTAAATGCTCTTTTCCATGCTTTAGTTTCTAGTTCCTTATCTGCAATATGTCTTGACTCTGTATCTTTATTGTCTCTGTAGTATATATCGTGTTCTTTACAAGCCTCATCTAATGGGTTAATACCTTCATCACCTCTTTCTAACCTTTCTTGAAGCTTAGTTCCCGGACCGCAAAATCTAAAACCCGGAATATGTAATTCAAATGGAAGTTTATTAATCAAATCATTTACTAATCCTTTCCCAAGCTTCTCATCATTCCAGAATCGTGGTGGTAATGTATTTAAGATCTTAATAAAATATCCTATACCTTTTGGATCATTAGGAATAATCTGTGAAAGCTTATTATTAATCATACTCACTATACCTACTTTCTCATTGTAAAAGTTATTATTGCCAGCCTTTTCTTCTCCATCTATAACAATTAGCCTATCTATAAGCTTTCTCACGTCATCCATCCATACATCATCTTTAGGTATCTCGGTATATTGTTTAATTCCTTCCCCAGACTTTGGTGTTTTCTTTCTTGGTGGTGTTGGAGGTAAAGATGGTTTAATATAATTATCCCAAATAGGCTTGATAATATTAATGTACTTAGAACCTCTACTAGATGCTACCTTTTTATCTCGATTATATTTTTGGAAGGCAGCATCTGATTCTATTATTATTTCCTTGTACTGTTCAAAATCATCCTCATCATAATCTTCAATGGTTTTATTAGTATTCGTCGTTAACAATTCCCATAGACCTTCTGTTCCTTTATAAGTTTTACCATTAATTATCAAATCATCACCATTTACTTTAACTTCCAAATTTCCTATCTTATTTTTTATTTTTCCATCTTCTTCTACAGTTCTTATTCCAAACACAGTATCATTTCTTTTACTATAATATTTCGTTGCAATCTTACCAAATGACTGTGCTGTTGTTAAAGGTTCTACTCCTTCCACTTTGTCTTTAATTTGTTTTCTCATTTGTTTTGTTTCTCCCGTTATAGGCGTATCACTACTACTTGGGGAACTATCATAAGCTATCTTTTTAAGTGTTTCTAGTAGACTAGGATCTATTGAAGCCGTCTTATGTGCAACTGGAACAAGTTCAGTTATTAGATTTTTATTTTGTTCTGCTACTTCTTTGATCTCACTTCCCAAGTTTTGAATAGCATCAATTACAGGCTGTTCTTGTGTCTTAAATTTATCATATATACCTGCTCTTTCTTTCTTCCAAGATTTGAAGCCCTTTATCAAGAACTCCTTCAACTTAAAATTCTTATCAATTTCTTTCTCATCCATTTATTGTATTGAAAACGAACAAACGTTAATAAACGTCAATAAACGTCAAACGTTAAAACGTAAAACGTGAAAAAACGTCAAACGTCTATAAAGTGTTTTATCTTGTTCCTATACTTACCATTGTTTACCTTCCTTGTCATATCAATTACTATAAAACCATAATCTTCTTGCCAACATTTTGAACACATCTCTTTAAACTTATCATAAGACATATCTCCCGCAACAAACTCATTATACACATGCTTAAGATTAGTATCATCTTGCCTGAATATACATAGGAAGTTGACGTTATCTCTTATAAGCTGTTTAGGTACTTTTGAATATGTTTGTGCAAGACAGAAACAGTCTTAATGTCTATGCCTACCTCTTGTAAAGTAATTTCTAACAGTATCTTGATCCTCCAAAATGTAATCGTCAAACACAACAACAGAGTATTTTTCACATTCATCAATAGGTACAATAGAATGATTACCGCTTAAGAACGTTGCTATTTGTTTATTGAACTTTAGTTCTGCTTTTTCAAATAGATCTTTTAACTGCTCATACTTTGGCTGATTCATGCTTTTAGAATATATGTAGAAGTAATTATTGTTTAACCAACCTGGCTGTAATAAGAAGTTAAATAGCAAAAACGCTTTACCACACCCCCGACGAACCTACGATAAGACAACGAATATCATCAGGTACAAGTTCTCCATTTCTTTTCTTAGCTGTTGTTTCTTTTATCATCTCTTTTACATCCCAATTAATAGTTTTCTTACTAATTTATTATAGAGAAAATCAGGGGGTGAGCGTTTTGCTCACCTTTAAAAATCCGATGATTAATTTTCTGCTCATAGTACTAGTACAGACCCGGTTCGTTCATAAAAGTTGTGTGAGGTTGTTCATTTGGAAGGGTGTCCGTAATGCGGACACCATTTGTAGTCTCCAGGTGTTACGTTGTCTTTAAGGGCTTGACTTGTATTTACATAGCCTATCTTATATCTTTAAGTTGTTCTCTGATCTTAAGCAACGTATCTTTTATATATTCGCTATCCATTTCACCATTCAATGTTATTATCATCTCTAACTGTTCTTTAAATGAGTTAATACAAGTGACAATGGTTTTATATTCGTCTTTTCTTTTGCTTATGTTTAACTTTGAAGACAAACCTGTTATTATAGCACTTCCAGTTGTAAGAGACGTTGTTAATATCGAGTAAATTGTTACAGGTATAAAAATATTAATAAACCCAGTTGTTGCAGAAAGTATAACCGACAACGTGATCAAAGTGTAGTATGCATATTTAACAATTCGTAGTTTTCTCTTTTTCTTCTTTAAACTGTATTCTAACTTTTGAATGACATCTTCAATTAACTTGATTACTTTCTCTCTTGGAATATCTCTAGGTAAATCAAACTCATTCATTTATTATATAATAAATGGCTAAGGTATTTAAGCTAACGAGTGATACTTCTGTTTTAAAGAAGAAACTCCATTACGAATTAGACAACAGTAGCAACTATTTAAGTATAGGACTAGTTGGGTTTTACAGTACATATCTGACACCAAACATAACAACACAAAAAAACAGTTTCTCATATGGTGATAGACAAGTTTTTATACCAGAAGGGCAATACAGCTTAAACAGTCTTAATGAATATTTAAAATCTCAATCCATCAACATAACATTATCAGAAGATCATTTAAGAAATGGAGTTAAAATTGAAACTGATAGTAATGATGTTACAATTGGGAGTATAGGCACTGTTCTCGGGTTTAATGTTTTTGAAGTTTTAGAAAAGAACAAAACCCATATTGGAAGTAAGTTGCCAAAGTTTCATCCGTTTGATACTATAAATGTTCACTGTAATATAGCAGATGGCATGTTTGTTAAAGATACAGAATACACACATAGAGAAACAGGAATTTTAGCATCATTTAAAACAGATGCTGAGTTTAAACATAGCATCATTTACGAGCCTACTTATCCATTATTTTTCCCTATATCCAAAGACAAGGTTGATAATTTTGAGATAAGGATAACAGATGAGAATGATTCCTTAATTGATTTTGGTGGGGCAACAACAACTGCACTTTTGCAAACCAAGACTTTCTCTTAAATAAATAGGAAGATGTGTTCTATTAAAGGTTGTGTTTAGTGTTCCTTACAGTGAACTAAGGGATTTAAATATTGATCATGTATTAACAAAGAAACAACTTAACGATAAATCTAAGAAAATTAAAGAAGGTAAAGGAATGGATTTAACTTTAACTACTGCACAAATGAAAAAGATTAAGAAAGAGCATATGGGTGGTTTTATCTTTACAATTCCAGCCATTTTAGCAGCTTTAGGAGCAGTTGGCTCATTTGCAGGTGGTGCAGCAGCGATTACTAAAACTGTACTGGATGCTAAGAAGAATAAACAAGAACTTGAAGAACAAAAAAGACACAATATGACTATGGAAGAAAAGCATGGGGCAGGTAAACCGAAGAAGTCAAAAAACTAAAACCATTGACCAACTTCGATATAGAGAGGTTGGCTAAAGAATTAAAGATAAAACGATTTAGAGGTGTATTTATGAGTGATGAACTTCCACAAAAACCTTATGTAAATGAGTGTGGTATAGTTAACCTTGATAAATCAGAAAACATTGGTACTCATTGGATATGCTATTGGAAAGATAACAACATAAAGTACGTGTTCGATTCTTATGGTAGTGTGCCTCCTAAACAACTAGTACAATATCTTGGTACTGAAAACTTACTCTACAATGACGAACGAATACAAGACTTTAATTCAATTATATGTGGTTATCTTTGTGTTAAGGTTTTAAATCTTCTAAATCAAGGGTATTCTTTTAGTGATGTTATGTATATGATTAAAAATGATTAAGTTTAAGTGCTTGTATGGTTTGTATCCATAAAAGTTTTGTCGTTATCATGATTAAGAGCGACGACTACCACAACGGGTTCATGAACGCAACTAAACTTTGTAAAGATGGCGGAAAGGAACTAAAACATTGGTAAGAAATTAAACGAAGTAAGAGAATGATTAAGGTGTTTGGTAAATTTTTCCTCGGTCGACTTTCCGACAATGCCAATATTTATACAGCTATACAAACACAAACAAACTCCCGAACGGAAGATTTTCTGATTGCAAAATACACCATCATGACACAAAACATCAGAAGAAGATAAAAAAAAAATTTCAGAAGTTAATGGCGGTAATTCACCACCCTTACCAAAAACACATCCAGATACAATCTTCATCAATGAGTCTGGGCTTTACTCTCTGGTTCTACGGTTAAAACTACCCAAAGCTAAAGAGTTTAAGAGATGGATAAGAATCGAAGTACTACCAACAATCAGACGAACAGGTCAATACAAACTAGATCAACCCAACGACATGCTCCAGCTAGTGTTATGTATATGATTAAAAATGTTTAGGAGGCTACAGCGTAGCCCCCAGTAGGTTTAAGTGCTTTTATGGTTTGTATCCATAAAAGTTTTGTTTAAGATAAATATGGAAGCTCTACACAATAGATTTTTAGATTATTTTGAGAAGCATGAAAATGAACTAGATGCACTAGATAGATATAATTTTTATCAGTATTTTCAGGATGTTAGCAAGATAGACTTAAAAGATAAAAACAACGTATATAATGCTATTGATCTATGGAAAATGTTAATACCAAAATTTTTGTACACGGAAGAAGAGTTGGAAAAGTAACGCCCAATAATTACCTTAAAGGACTTGTTGTTAAATTATAGCTCTAGACCATTAGAGTGCAGTAATTGTGGTAGTAAGTCATTAACAAAAGGTATGAGCAGATACATTTGTGATGATTGTTCTGTAGAGAGTGGTTGGGTTTACAGTACTTGTGAAGAAACGAAGGCTGCTTGCGTAAGAAAACCATGGTACGATACTACAAAAAGATTTAAGTTACAGCTATCTCGTTTGCAAGCTTTACAGGATAGAATTATTCCCGAAGAGGTGCTCAAGGTGTTAAATGATGAACTTACAGATATACCAAGAGATTTAATATCAACAAAAGATGTTCTAGAAGTACTAAAGAAAAACAAATACACAAAATATTATGATGATGTCTATTTAATACACTATCATCTAACCGATCAAAAACCATTGAAGTTACAGCATATGGAGGAAACACTTATAAATGAGTTCGAAAACTTACACGAGGTCTTTAGGGAGCTGTATCCGAAAAGAGTATTGTTTATTAACTTGAAATGTGTATTGTACCATCTGTTGAAAAAGCATGATGTTCATGTTGATATTGATTTTAAACACTCACCTAAACAAATAGAGATGCTAAAGAAATGTTTTGAAAAATTAGGATGGGCATTTTCTGTATAATAAATGAGTATGGATATATTTGGTAATGCTAAAGATAGAAAAGATAATGTTGATATTAGTGAAGAAAAATTAAAATTGTTGGAGAATTTAAATGATCTTGTTAGCGTAAGTCAACTTAGATCAATAGAAGCTCAATTAGAGAACGATAAAAACGATTTGAAGATGAATTAGAAACGTTACAAGACACATACATAAAGAAGGAAGATATTGAAAAGATTAGGATGGATACTACTAAATTGATTATGCAAAAAGAAACCATGCCTCTACTATATCGATTAAGAGCTAAAAACGTTAAGGAGCCAATCTTTAGAATATTTAATCTCTCTAACGGTTACAAATTCCTCTATAATAGGAAAATAATAAACATGGACTTAAGTTTGGATAAATACTTTCTAGATATATATTTGGGTGATACTTTGATTAAAGAGATACCTTTTGACTTTAAGAAGAACGATATAATTACGATTAAACCAAATAAAAATTCTGCTATGGAAGAAGGACAATTATTGTTTGTTGTAATGTACATAGAAAGAGAGCTTTCCTAAAGACGTTTGCTATATATTTGGTCTAGGAATTAATTCGTGCGGGTGGACAAGAGATGGCGCAACGAACGGAGCGTCCCACAGTTCCGTGTATCCACACATGTGTTGCAAACCCCTGTCATCGCGTATCGTTCGTAGTATAGGGCAGTGGATTAAAGCGTCAACAACACCAGTTTGTAGTTAAGTGAACATGGCGCAATTTGTGCCTGATAAAGTGTTTTTGCGGGGTGTCCTGCTGCATTACTTTAACATGCAGAAAAGTGCGAGTGAAAGTCATCGTATTTTGGTGGAAGTGTATGGTGACCATGCTCTAGTTGAGCGAACGTGTCAGAAGTGGTTTGCACGGTTTAGAAGTGGTTATTTCGGCTTGGCAGACCAAGAGCGAGCTGGACAGCCACAAAAATTTCAAGACGAAGAATTGACAGCATTGCTCGAGCAGGATTCGTGTCAAACGCAGGAACAACTTGCAGCAGCATTAGGCGTTGATTAAACAACAGTCTCCAAACGCTTGAAAGCCATGGGAATGATTCAAAAGATGTCATATTGGGTTCCACATGAATTGAAAGACAGAGACGTTGAAGGACGAAAAACCATTTGCGAATTGCTGCTTCAACGACAGAGCAGAAAGGGGTTTCTGCATCGAATTATAACGGGTGATGAGAAGTGGATCCATTACGAGAACCCTAAAAGAAAAAAGGCCTGGGTGAAACCAGGTGAACCAGGTCCATCACAACCAAAACGAGATATTCGCTGTGCAAAGGTTATGCTGTGCATATGGTGGGATATGAAAGGTGTGGTGTACTATGAGCTGCTGCAACCGGGTGAAACTATGAATGGAGAACGTTATCGACGACAATTCATGCGTTTGAAGCTAGCTCTGGCCAGAACACGACCAGAATGGGAGAACAGACATGATAAACTTATTGTTCAACATGATAACGCTCGCCCACATGTCGCAAAACCGGTCAGAACCTATTTAGAAAATGTCGGATGGGAAGTTTTACCCCACCCGCCGTATTCACCAGACGTTGCTCCTTCGGACTACTACTTGCTCGATTGCATGAACAACGATTTGATTGGACAGCGGTTTACTTCTTCAGAAGATATCGAAACATGGGTCTCTGACTGGATCGCTTCCAAGAATGAGGACTTCTTTCGCCACGGAATCCATACATTGCCTGACAGAAGGGCGAAAGTGGTGGCTAGCGATGGACAATTTTTTTCTTAAGGTATTTATGTTTTTTGTGTTTGTACTACAGCTTCAATGTGTGCGTACCAACCACACGAATTAATTCCTAGACCAAATAATAAATATGGATATCTTTGGTAATGTTAAAATGACATCAGAGTTAGATAATACAGTTGTGAGAAAAGATATTGCTATGTTAAAAGAAGAGCTTAACTTCATCAAACGGAGTTACGTTATAGAGCTTCATAGTCGATTGATATCAGAAAATGTTGAAAATCCGTTCTTTTTAATACATAATCTATCTATCACATACAAATTTCTTTATAAAGGTAGGATAATGCATATAGAGTCATCTTACAATACGTATTATATAGATATATATTCAAATGATTCTCTAGTTGAAACTTTTCCATTGCACTTTAATACAAATGATAAATTGACAGTTAGACCATCTAAAGATTCTGATCTGAAACATGGTAAATTACTATTGCTTAATATGCATGTAGAAAGAGAAGACGAAGATAGTGATGATGATGGTGAGAATGTTGATAGCATAATATTAAACAGCGGTAGTTATTGATTTTCTATATAATAAACAGGATATATTGTGTTAAGTGTAAGAAATCGACTGATACGAAGAAATATACTATTAGAATTGAACAAACAAGGAATGGAAGATATCTAAAGAAAGGTATTTTTTCTGTATGTGGTGTTACTAAAACTCAATTCGTTAAAAAGCCTGATTGACTAGAAGAAGGTAAAGGTGTTAGAGAAGACATTATAGAAGAAATTCACAAACCATCTAGAAAAAACTTTGACAGATTAAGTGTAGTTATAAAAGGTATCGATGATCTTTGGAAAGCTGATCTTGTTGAAATGGATAGTGGAGTATTAAAAGGTGTTTCCAAATTAAATAAAGGTTATAAGTATTTGCTAACGATTATAGATGTGTTCTCGAAATATGCGTTTGCTGTTCCTGTTAAAGATAAGAGTGGTAAGAATGTTACAGAAGCATTCGAATCCATATTAAGAACGAGAAAGCCTAGTAACTTACAAACTGATCAAGGTAAAGAGTTTTATAATAAAGAGTTTAAGAAGTTGATGGAGGAAAATCAGACTAATCATTACTCAACCTATAGTGGTAAGAAGGCTTCTGTTGTTGAGAGATTTAATCGAACACTTAAGCAGAACATGTGGAAAAGCTTCACAACACAAGGAAATTATAAATGGATAGAGATATTACCAACACTAGTTAAAGAGTATAATCATCAAATTCATAGAACAATTGGTTTAAAACCTATAGAAGTTAATAAGAAAAATGAGCGAGCAATATTGGAGAAAGTGTATCAAAAAGAATATAAGCGTGTTAAGCCCAAATACAAGTTAGGTGATCATGTGCGTATAAGTAAATCGAAAGGGTTATTTGAGAAAGGATATACACCTAATTGGTCAGCAGAAGTATTTGTTATTAGTGAAGTTATTCCATCCAATCCGCCTACCTATAGAATTAAAGATTTAGAAGAAGAGGATGTGCAAGGTAGATTTTACGAACCAGAACTATTAAAGACGAAACATAAAGATGAATACTTGGTGGAGAAAGTGTTGAGAAAGAAAGGTGACAAAGTATATGTCAAATGGTTAGGTTTTGATGATTCGCATAATAGTTGGATAGATAAAAGTAATGTTGTAGTGTAAATATAAATGTTGTCTTTTATGGTTATTCCATAAAAGGCTGATTTGAATGAAATAGGGGTATCGAAACGCTATCTTCATAGCATATATTTCCAGCGCTAGTATTATAGGAGATGAAATTATCAAAAAAGTAGCAGGTGGTAAAGGAGAAATATGGAATGACAGTCGATAATAATGTGTTCGCGTTTTGGACACTTGTAGTTTCCAGGTCTTCAAATCTACTCTGAAGATCAAAAAATAACCGACCCCTAGAATTCTAGGAGTCGCTCCAAAACAAAGTTACATACAATCAAATATGAGTCCCGATAACGATTTCGAAAATGATTAAATAAACATTTTATATAATAAATATGAGTACTATGGATAATTCTCTCAGTTTAAACGATATTTGTTACGAGCAGATCAGGGATCAGTATTGGTATGGAATTTTTGGCGAATTTAAACTGATTATAGATAAGAACACTGGATACTTCAATGCTACTAAACTGTGTCAGGTCAATGGTAGAAGGTTCGATCACTGCTTAGAAAATAAAGGATCAAAAGAACTAATTAAAAAATTAGAAGAAAGTATCAGTCTAAAAAAATATATTGCATGATTTTAGGAAGAAGACCAAGGATAATCACGGGTACATATGTTCATCCAGACTTGTTCCAAGAAATAAAAAGATGGTCTCAATTGAAAAAAGATAATGATATGTCAGGTTTTGTTTATATAGCAACTACCAAACAGCACCAAGACAAGAGTATATATAAAGTGGGTTATACAAAAAACCTTGAACAACGCCTAGGTCAGTTTAATGAGTTTAGACTTGACTTCGAGCTATTTTATTATGAAGAAACGTATAAGACAAATGATGCTAAAAAGTTAGAGTCACTTGTGCATGAACAATTAGATGAATTTAAATATAAAGGTGAATTTTTCAAGTGTGAACTCAACACGATCAAAGAAGTTATAGAAGAAATTCGAGATGATGAAGTAATCGAAAAATTAAAAGGATTGGAGTTAAAAGATGAATAGGTGTAAAAAGGTAAAGGCAATGAGTTTTGGACCGAATTCGGGCTACTTTAAAAATTCATCTTACACAGTAATAATACGTTACTCTTCACCATGGATGTTTAGCTGGAGCAGATATGCTCCGGCAAAAAATAAAGATTTTCTATATAATAAATATGGGTACTATGGATAGTCCTCTTAGTTTAAATGATATTTGCTATGAACAGATTAAAGATGATTACTGGTATGGTCTGTTTGGCGATTTCAAGTTGATTATAGATAAGAGTACAGGATACTTCAATGCTACCAAGTTGTGTCAGAGTGCTGGTAAAAGGTTCAGAGATTGGGAATGTAGCAAACATAGCATAGAGTTGGGTCTCTTACATAAATCAAAGCCGGTGCGGGATATCTGGCGCCGGCTAGCTGGTAACGAAAATGAAGTTAAAAATCAAAATTTTCTATATAATAAATGTGAGTACTACGGATAGTTCACTTAGTCTAAATGATATTTGCTACGAACAGATTAAAGACAATTATTGGTATGGTATTTTTGGTGATTTCAAGTTGATTATAGATAAGAGTACAGGATGCTTCAATGCTACCAAGTTGTGTCAGAGTGGTGGTAAAGAGTTTAAAAATTGGTTTCAAAATAAACAATCCAAGGAATTGATAGAATATTATAATGAAAAAACCGGTAGCTGGAATCCCATCGGGCGCTCTACATATCAAATAACAGGAGGAGATAAAGAAACAAATACAATTATCTCAGGAACATACGTATATAGAAAAATATTTCTTGCTATTGCTCATTGGCTGTCTAAAGATTTTTTACGATAAGTGTTATGATATAATCGAAGACTACTTTACACAAGATTTTAGACAGCTTCAAGTAAACAATGAAGAGTTACAATCAAGAGTAGAAGAGATAGAACAACAAATGGAGCAATTACGATTGCTCAATCAAGAACTAGAAAGCAAAGTTGATTATCTCAAAACAGTTGCAGCACCATATACAGAAGATCCAGGAAAGATACATAGGCTATTCATTATTAAGAAAAACCTTACTAAAGAACAACTTGAAAATATACTCTTTTACTATGACGAAGAAGAACGAGATCAAAAAGAAAGAATAGAACGATATAAGTATTGGGTTGGAAGAGTACAAGCATGCAATTATGAAAGTAGGATTAAACAACTCAAACTTAAGTATCCAAGTATGAGTATTGTGCTTAACGTCGACGATCCAAACTCTATCAACTTATACAACAGAGCTAAAGAACGCTATGATGTTAAGATAACTTGGCACGGTTCGCATATGAACACAGATTTAAGTGATATAGATCTTGTTGACAGGTTTATTCAGTTAAGAGACATTTAAGTACGAAAAACTAAATATGCTATTGCTTTTATGGTTTAATCCATCAAAGTAAACCCTTCACATGTGAAGGGCCAAATAAAAATTAAGTGGAGCAGATATGCTCCGGTAAAAATAAGATTTTCTATATAATAAATATGAGTACTATGGATAGTTCACTTGGTCTAAATGATATTTGCTACGAACAGATTAAAGATGATTACTGGTATGGTTTGTTTGGCGATTTCAAGTTGATTATAGATAAGAGTACAGGATACTTCAATGCTACTAAGTTGTGTCAAGATGGAGGAAAGAAATTTTATAAATGGTTAGAAAATAAACAATCCAAAGAGTTAATTTCTTATATAAAGTCATTGCAACGAATTCGTGGGGATGACTTTAAGATTGTTAAAGGTGGGCAATTAGGTATTATACGAGGAACATATGTTCCGAAAGAGTTAATACTTGATATAGCAAGATGGGTTTCACCAGATTTTTATATTAAATGTAATGAAATTATTATTAATTACTTCACTCACGAATTTAGACAGTATCAACAAGACAATGAAGAGTTGCAAAAAAGAGTAGAAGAAATAGATCAAATAATGGAGAGATTGAGAATTCAAAACGAGAGCTTAAAAGAAATTGCAGCACCATATACAGATGATGTTTCAAAAGATAATTGCCTAATCATATATAAGAAGAACAAACCTAATGATCCTTTCCCTTATTATGCTATTCTTTGTCAGAAGAGAAGCCTATATAAACCTCTTAATGAGGCAGAAGAAAAATATCCGAATCATGTAATAATATACGAAAAGTTTAGAGATCCTAACAGTATTAAGCTATTCAACCTAATGCAGCAAGAACTAGATATTCGTAAAGGTAAGGGTAATGAGTTTTGGACGTCCTTATCAGAAGAAGAATTGGTTAAAGAAATTGATTGTTTATATGAAAAGTTATTATCTGATAATTAAGGTTGGTTTTCTATGTAATAAATATGGAGAAAGAATTTGATTTATTACATGATAGACTTAAACTAATTCATCATGATCTTAAACTCTTAGCAGCACTACTAGAGAAGCAAATACTGTTGAAGGAAAAATAATTATTAATAATGCAACAAAAAACATCTGATTTGAGTAGTGATGATGAATATAAACATGGTAGTGATGATTATGATGATGATGATGATGAGTAAGTTTACAAAAATGATTTAATTTTAATATGTGTATATGTGACTTTGATGGGTTAATCCCATAAAAGCCGTGTTCTAATACAACGCGTAATATGTAGACAATGGCAGGGGTGTACAATGTTAAGCGTTGTACTAGGACAAATGAAAATGAACTGAAATAATCCGGTGAAGATAAAAATTGAAGATTTTCTATATAATAAATAAGATGAGTAATTATAGTAAATTTAATGTAGTAGAGTTAAGACGCCAATGTAAAGAGAGGGGGATCAGAAGATATTCCCGATTAAGAAAAGCAGAACTGATAGACCTTCTTAAACAATATGACGATGAACAAAGCAGAAGGCAGATTAGAAATATATTCCCCTTTAAACAAGAAGTATTTGAAGAACCAAGAATCAAAGTTGAACCACAACCAATCGATGTAAAACGCCAGAACATTGCATTAAAATCAAGATTAGAAACATGGAGATTTACAACAGATTACAAACCACAAGATCCACTTGAACAATATATTACTGCAACATCTAAAGCTATATCAAACAGATTACAAATTAGCTTAAGTAAACATAGTTCATTGAAAGCTAACCTTTATATAAGTTGCACATATAAGAAAGGTGGAGAAACTGAAAACTTCTATTTTAACACTGAAAACCAGGAAATATACCGATCAAGTAATCTAAAGGAAGAAATAACTAAGATGAAACAAAGATTAAGAACAAGAATGGATGAGTTCCAAGCTAGAGGTTCTGGTTGGGCTCTTATAAACATTAACTTTTTACAACTAGCAATCGCCAAATATACACCATATAGAGGATCAACATACATAGAATTACCTAAACAAATTCAAAACAAAAAGGCAGTAATTAATGTAAAGAATGAAGATGAAAAATGTTTCTTATATTCAATTTGTTCTGCGCTATACCCAGTTAATAAAGATCCACAACGACCTTCCAAGTACAAGCAAGCTGTCAAATACTTAGAAGAAAAATTAAAAAATATTCATTTTCCTGTAAAACTATGCAATATTCCAAGAGCTGAAAAATTACTTAATATTTCTATAAATGTTTATGCATATGATAAAGACTATTCAATCTATATACTACATCACACAAAAAACAAGCAAGAAAATCATGTCAATTTATTATATATAAAAGAACAAAATGAAGATGAAGTTAAAACGCACTATTGTTGGATTAAAGACCTAAGTAGATTAGTTAGTACTCAAATAACAAAAAAGAGAGCTCGAAAATATTTATGTGACAGATGTTTGTTATACTTTTACTCTCAAAACGCTTTAAATAAACATGAGCAAGATTGTTCGTTAAATGAGCCAGTAAAAATAATAATGCCCGAAGAAGGTAAATGCGTTGAATTTAAAAACTACCAATACATAATGAAAATGCCATTTGTGATTTATGCTGATTTTGAATGCTTGTTACATAAAGTTATGGGTTGTAAAGAATGTTATCCAGATAACGAGCCATATACGAAAAAATATCAACAACATAAGCCATCTGGATTTTGTTATTATGTAGTAAAGAGCGATGGAAGTAAAACTAATCCTGTTTTGTATAGAGGTAAGAACGGTGCTAAGCCAATGGAATGTCAAAGCTGCAGAGAGACACGACACTGTGTGCAACTCAAATACCAAGGGAAAACTACTGGGTAATAAAGTATCAGGTCTACAATACGATTATAATATTGAAACAAAAAACAGATTCAGTGAGTTAAGTGGCCAGTGTGATAGTGTAAAGCAAGTTAGCCTAGGAAATAGGCCTATTCAAGTGCGACGTGTAGATCGTTTAAGCCAGCAGGATCGCCCAAGATTTCCGTCACAGGATTCAAGCAGTAAGTCATGTTTTGGTGTTGAAAATGGAAACTCAATTTCAGTAAATCGGGTAAAAAAAGTGCAAGGGAAGGTGTTCATTGTAGGAGATAGTCACGGTCGTGGTCTTGCTTCCAGATTAATGCAGGAGTGTGATGATATGAACGTAGTAGGTATTGTTAAGCCTGGTGCAAAACTAAATAACGTTGTAAATTCATGTGTGGACCAGAAATCATTCTCAGATACTGATACTGTTGTACTTATAGGAGGCACTAATGATGTGTCAAAAAATGAGTCTGAAGATGCTGTCCGTGTTTTGAAGACTACACTCAGCACTCTTACTCATACAAATGTAATAGTAGTTAATCTGCCACACCGGCATGATCTATTGAAGAGTTCTTGTGTTAACTCAGAAGTACATAAAACAAATAGCATCATTAGTAAAGTTTGTAGTCGATTTAAAAATGTACAGTTATTAGATGTAAGTAGTCTTCCACGAGAATTTCACACCCATCATGGTTTACATTTGAATAATCTAGGAAAGCGTCATGTATGTGAAAATTTAAGTAATATGATTAAGGCTCAGAACAGGAACAGGGATCCCATTCCTCTTACTTTCCCCCGTACAGGTCTTAGCAATGATAATACAGTATCGTTTGCAGCCGGACAAAATAACGTAAGAAATGTAACTTTTTTAGCACACCAGATGGAAAATCCGAATCCAAGATAGCTAATACAATAAGTTTTTTTCATCAGAATGTACAAGGGATCCAGAATAAACTCGAATACTTTGATGTACTTTTAGCTGATGATTTGAAAGAATGTAAGGTTATTTGTCTTGGTGAACACTGGCTAAATGATACACTTATTAAGGAGGTCAATTTTGAAAACTTTAATCTTATCACTAAATTCTCTCGTGTTTCACACGAACGTGGAGGTGTATGCATATTTGTTCACAACAGTTTAAAAGCTTCTGAAATAGATATTACAAAATTTACCTGTGAATTTGACTTTGAAGCTGTAGCCATTAAATTACCAAGTGTTAACATTTGTATTATATGCATTTATAGGTCGCCATCCGGCATATTTACTGTTTTCTTAAAGAAACTCGAAAGTCTTTTGGACTTCATACGAAAAGACTTTGAAAAAATGATCATCTGTGGTGATATTAATGTAAATTGGATAGTGGAAGCAAAAAAGAAATCCGATCTACGAGATCTGCTGAATGTGTACAATCTCCAAGCGCTAGTGGATGTACCGACACGTCATAATAAAAGTGCGCTAGATCAGTTCATCATTAGTAAAAATCAATTTGCCTATAACCTTGAAGTATTTGATCCCGGTTTCTCTGATCATGATGCGATTATTTTAAAAATCACTTTAAACAATACCACTGTTCTTAAGTCTAAAGTATACACAGTTACAAAGAGAATTTTCTCCAGTCATAATATGGAATATCTAAATTTCTTGCTTTCTCACGAGTCTTGGAATGGCATATACAATACGTCTAACACTGAATATAAGTTTAAATACTTCTTTGAAACTTTCTTATATTACTTCAATATGGCGTTTCCAAAAGTTACTCGTAAAATCCGGACGTCGTCCACTAAATCGTGGTTAACTAAAGGCATTAAAATTTCTAAAAGTAACCTATTTAGATATAATAGATTACTCAAAATAAATACATCACTTCCTCACAGCTTCCGAAATTATATTTTTAAGTACAGGAAAATATACAGAAGAGTAATTAAAACAGCTAAATTACTATCAAATAGCTCCACAATACTTAATTCTACTAATAAAGCTAAAACTATGTGGAAAATCCTAAATGGTAGAACAAACAACAAAAAGAGCGACTTTGAGTATGTTAAAGTTGGGGACGAAATTATTAAAGAACCTAAGCGGATTGCAGATGTCTTCAATGATTATTTTCTAGATAGTGTACCATTACCTGACCCCATACAAGCGAGTTATGACGACTCGATGAAATTTCAAATGCATTCACATACGATCTTTTTAATTCCAGCAACAGTAGAGGAGTTACGGAAAATATTGAGTAAGATGTCTAATTCGGGATCTTCAGGTTTTGATGAAGTTCCAGTGACTGTTATTAAATTTTGTTTTCCTTTCATTGTAAATCATCTCTGTTATTTAGTTAACCTATCTCTTGAGAAAGGATGTTTTCCATCAGTGTTAAAAGTGGCAAAAGTAATTCCTCTCCATAAAAAGGGGAGTATGCATGATGTAAGAAATTATCGCCCAGTCTCCATTCTTTCCACGTTTTCAAAAATTTTTGAATATGTGATGAAGTCACGACTCTGCAATTTTTTGAAGTCATGTAACTTACTATCACCATCACAACATGGCTTCCAAAATAAGAAAAGTATTGAAACAGCCTTGTTTGATTACATGTCCAATATAGCTCTTGAATTAAAAAACAGTAAATATGTTGTTGGCCTATTCATCGACTTATCCAAAGCTTTTGATACAATTGATCATGCTATTCTTTTAAGCAAGTTGTATGCTTATGGTATTAGAGGAGTAGCTCACAACTGGTATCTCTCTTATTTATCCAGTAGGCAACAAGCGGTACAAATATCAAAATTAGCTGCAGATGGGTTTCAAACAACTTGTTCGTCTTTATCAACTGTAGTCAGAGGTGTCCCTCAAGGTTCCATTTTGGGTCCTATTCTCTTCTTGATATATATAAATGACTTGTTAGAATTTATGCATCCAGCGAAATGTATTCTATATGCTGATGACATCAGTATGATAATATCAGGAAAATCAATAGAAGAAGTTGAGAGGAAATCTGACATTTTTACGGACAAATTAGTAAAATGGATAACAGCGAATAGGTTAATTATAAATCATGATAAATCGATCCTCTTACATTTTCATTTTCCAGGAAAACCGCGTATATCACCTAGAATAAAAATATCTTCTAACTTACTCCAATATTCTTGCATAACAAAGCTTTTAGGTGTAATCATAAGTGATGATCTTTCATGGTCTGCTCATATCTCCACTTTAAACAAGAAACTAAGTAGCGTGTGTTTTGCCTTATACAAACTTCAAGGTACTGTATCGAGAGAAGCACTTCTTAGCTTTTACTACGCCAAGTTTAATTCATTAATTAACTTCGGCATAATACACTGGGGATCTGCTGAAAATAGTTTAAGCACTTTCCGATTGCAAAAGAAAGCGATTAGAATAATTTTTGGGTTACCCACAAAATCGTCATGTAAAAAGGTTTTCATAGAAGCAAAAATTTTAACACTCCCCAGCTTATACATCTATAAATCTATTCTTTTTACTGTGAAAAACAAGCATCTTTTTATCTTTAATAAAAATGTTCATAGCCACAATACAAGACAAGGTAGTGACATATTTGTGATGCATCAAAAATATGCTAATATAAGCAAAACCGTGTACATGAATTGTGTCAGATTGTATAATAAACTTCCTCTGTATTTGAAAAATATGACCAATGTTTCCATTCTTGGTAAGACTTTATATAATCTACTCACTGAAAAGTGCTATTACACAATTAAAGAATATTTAAATGACTCATTAACCGAAGACTTGGAAACAGATACTTACCCGTGAGTACATGCCTGGTGTGGTAGAAACAGTTACCTAATTATGTGCTTTTGTATTTTTTAGAAAGATTGCATGATGTATACTTCTGGTACTTGATAATATTGTATGTTTTTTTTTTCTTTCTGACAACTGTAATGCTTACATGAGAATTTCTCATGCTTTGTAGGCTAATGAAACAGGCAAATAAATGAAATGAAATGAAATGAAATGAAATAAGAAATTTATAAGACTGTTAACAAAAGAAGCTAAACACATATCGAACATATACAAACAAAATAACGAATTACCATTAACAAAAAGTCAGAGAAAAGAGTTCAATGAATCTAAATGTTGTTATTACTGTAAGCAAAAGTATACTAAAGAAAATTATAAAGTTAAGCACCACGATCATATAACAGGAAAATTTGTAGCACCTCTA
The DNA here is from genome assembly GCF_964235325.1 of Thermobia domestica. Taxonomy (NCBI): domain Eukaryota; kingdom Metazoa; phylum Arthropoda; class Insecta; order Zygentoma; family Lepismatidae; genus Thermobia; species Thermobia domestica. Next base: position 54,004,686 of record NC_137470.1, on the reverse strand, counting down.
TGTAATAACTGCAATTTAAAAGTCAAAGTACCAAAGTTTGTACCAGTGATCATACATAACTTGACAGGATATGACTCACACTTGTTTATAAAAGAGCTTGGATGTAATAAAGAAGAAATAGATCTAATACCCAATAACGAGGAAAGATACATATCATTCAGCAAAAATGTTGGAACTATTAAATTGAAATTTGTAGATTCATTTAGATTTATGGCTTCTAGTTTAGACAAATTGTCATCGAACTTGAAACGCGAACAAATGATACATACCCAACACTTTTATCCTAATCAAGAACAGTTTCGACTTGTAATAAGAAAAGGTGTTTACCCATATGATTATATTAACAATTGGGATAGGTTTAGAGAAAGAAAATTACCGCTAAAGGAAGCATTCTTCAACAAGCTTATGAACACACATATAAGTGATGAAGATTATGAACATGCAAAGAAAGTATGGAAAACATTTGACATTAAGAATCTCGGACAATACCATGATTTATATTTGAAAACAGATGTATTATTGTTAGCAGATGTGTTTGAGAACTTTAGAGAAACATGTGTTAAAGCTTATGATCTTGATCCTGCTTGGTATATGACAGCACCAGGTTTAGCTTGGGATGCAATGTTAACGATGACAAATATAAAACTAGAGTTACTAACTGATTATGATATGGTATTAATGGTAGAGAAAGGTATAAGAGGTGGGATTAGTCAGTGTTCAAAAAGATATGTGAAAGCAAACAATAAGTATATGGAAGATTACGATAAGAATAAAGAAGATTCTTACTTAATGTATCTAGATGCCAATAACTTGTATGGGTGGGCAATGAGTCAATATCTACCGTATAAGGGATTTAGATGGTTAAGTGAAGATGAGATTGAAGAAATAGATTTCACAAATATACCTGATGATTCTGATACTGGTTACATATTAGAAGTTGATCTTGAATATCCTAAAGAATTGCATGACTATCACAAAGACTATCCATTAGCTCCTCAAAATATATGCCCGCCTGGTTCAAAACAATCAAAGCTATTAACAACCCTATATGACAAAGAAAAATATGTAATTCATTATCGAAACCTAAAACAATGTCTTTCACTTGGACTAAAACTTAACAAGATACATCGAGTAATAGAGTTCGAACAATCAGATTGGTTAAAGAAATATATTGATTTAAACACACAGATGAGAACGAAAGCAGCAAATGATTTTGAAAAAGACTTCTATAAGCTCATGAATAATTCCGTGTTTGGGAAGACTATGGAGAATATTAGAAAGAGAGTTAATATTAAACGTGTAAGTGATGAGAAAAAAATACGAGAAACTTGTAGCAAAACCGAATTATAAGAGTACTACTGTTTTTACGGAAAATTTAGTAGCAGTTCACATGAACAAGGTTAAAGTGCAATTTAACAAACCGATTTATGTTGGTATGTCAATTCTAGATTTAACAAAATATTTAATGTACGATTTCCATTATAATGTGATGAAACCAAAATATCAAGACAAAATAGAAGTATGTTATACAGATACCGATAGTTATATATACCATATCCAAACAAAAGATGTGTACGAGGACATGAAAAATTACATTGATTACTTCGACACGAGTGATTACTCTATAGATAACAGATATAAGATACCACAAATCAATAAGAAAATACTTGGTAAGATGAAGGATGAGATTAAAGGCACAATCATAGAAGAGTTTGTGGGTTTAAGATCAAAAATGTATTCAATCAGATTCGAAAAAGATAAATGTTGTAAGAAACCAAAAGGAGTTAAGAAAAATGTTGTAAGTAAAGAACTATCATTTAACGATTATAAAGACTGCTTGTTCAATCAAAAAGGATATTATAAGAAGATGAATTTGATTAGAAGTTATAAGCACGATTTGTACAGTATAGAAGTAAATAAGTTAGCTTTAAGTTGTGTGGATGATAAGAGATGTGTTTTAAAGAATGGGATAAATACTCTACCATGGGGTCATTATAAGTTAGAAGAGTTGTAGATGTAAGTAGGTATAAGTTAGTTTTAGGTTTAGGTTTAGATATAAGTTTTTATGATTTTAAATGTCATAAAAGCATATTCAATCTCACTTTAACATTGTAGTTATGGGAATACTTTGCGCCATGTAACTTTGTATAATTAGTTGGTTCCTTTTGCGCTGGTTAAAAATATTGGGAGGGGGGAAATGCGCTAGAAGTAACCATCCCTAACTACTAACACAACTAAGCAATTATCTAAACATTGAATTTAATTAGGAAATCGGTATTTTTATCATAAGTGCAAATTTATGAAAATGAAATGTATAATAATGGCTGTATATAAAATAAAGTTTGTGTTATGTTGTAATGCTCAACTGGGGTTGCAATAGTGGACAGCTCAAACTGTCAATCCCATAATTATAATTATTTCGTTTCAATGCTAATGTTCCAAAGTGGAGGCTGAAATGCATTGATATACCAGACGAAAGTAAGCAAGCATTCGATGCTCAGAGGGTAAAGTCATGGACTACTAACGTGGGAATCCGTTTACGTGTCTCGCTGTGATCATAACTTTTCATAGTCGAAATTCAATTGTTGTGAAGCATATTTTCACTTTCGCTGAAGCATTTGAATCTCTTCTATTTCTAGCAGTAGCTTCTATTTCTATCACTATGTGCAGTTGGTTGCTCCACAGCTAATAAAATACTAGCTTTTATTTGTTAACAGCCAGGATCCACTCCTTATTTTGATATATTTTGATTGACTTAAAGTGAGCACTGTAAAACTATTTAGTATTCTGTTCCACTTTCCTTTAGGCAATTTTTACACGTTAACAGACAATATTTTACTGACCTTGTAAGTGCCTCCAGACATAATACAAAATCAAAATGTTAAAAGAGATGTTTTTAACATAAAGTACTGCTCTGTGAGTACCAACTCAGCAGAGGTTTTGATTTGTGTTTACTTGCTATGTTTCTGTTCTCTTTAGAAATGGCAGCTTTTTGTTTTGTTCCATATGAAAATATTAATTTGTTCAATTACTAATTTCATTTTAAAGATCAATGTCCTTGACAAAGAAAAAAAGCTAAACAATCATCTGTTTCACAGTAAATACAATATGTAAAGTTTTAATTTCCTGTTAAAAATTTAATCCTTTTCCAGTGCTATAACAGCTAATAAGTGCTTAATTTGTACATTGAAGGAGGAATTTAAGAGAATATTAATAATTTCGACATATTTGCTCCTTGGAATTATATTTGCTTGGAAACTTCTATTCTCTTATTACAGTACATTAAAAAAGCATACCTTTAAAGATTCACACACGAAGCCCGATTGACACCAACGACAGTCACAGCGTGCGTTGTTTATCCAAAATGTTGTATCAGTATGGTTATATCAGGATATGAATTGAGTTGATTTTGAGTTTAACGTCCCTTTCACCAGCGAGGCTATTCATAAGAAGTAAACAAAATAGAAAACCTGACTATCATTGAAAGTTATTTGCTATTTAAATCCATATTGGGAAGTAAGATATTAGTATTTGAAAACATTTCGTAAATTGACAAAATTATGAATTACACTTGCAACTTTGTATGGAAAACTCAAGCATTATATATGTATTTGTGTCTTCATAGTCCCGAAACGATCATGCAGATTAGGAAAACAAAAACAACACGTGCTAAATAGTTTTGAAAATGCTATCCAATGATACCAAGCGAAACCCCTATTTCTACCTCCTTCGGGGGTGCGCTAATCTTTTTAAACATTTTAAAAATGAACCCACACTTCTAATTGCACATTTGATTCGCCAGAACAAATTATCGATTAATTGACCCAGAATTGAAAACAGGCCGTTCACAGATGGGGCTTGAATAGACACACAAAAAAGCGAGCAAGAAAACGTTATGAAAATATCGATAATCTGTGATCACATGCTTAGGCTACTGAAGTCCGCCATCAGAGCACTTGAGTTCGATTCCCGCGCAAGGCAACCTCTTTATTTTTTTCCCCAAACAATAATTTTTCATACATTTTAGCTTCAATTAGTACTTTATTGAAGTTACACACAAAACAAATTTTTGATAATTGTTTTGAAAACTAGCTTTATGAAGTGGCCCTTAGTAATAGGGTTATTATGATTAGAGGTCATAGTGTTATTTACAACAAAAAGAAATGTTGCAATTTGTATTTTCTTGCAAATTAATATATTACGGATAAATAATTTATTTCTATTGAACTTAAAATCTCTGAACTTTTTATTTGAGTACAAAAAAGTAATCATAAATTTGTTACTTTGCTCGATAATTGAGATTAGGATCTATGATTCCTCAGGCCACTATGCTAACCGTATATCGACACAGCACGATCCTGCCACCCCACTTTTTCTTAACGTTTGGTTCCCTTCCTTTGCTTATGGAAGCTAATTCTCGTGTTGTGCAAACCCCCTCCCCGAAACGAAATCCTAAATACGCCACTGTATATTGATATCACTAGATATATTATGGTTACCACAGTCGTGTAAAAATGTTCCTTGCGCTTCGTGCCTTTTTCACTGGAAGGTGAGCGAATTACATGGGGGATAAATAGAAATCTCCTTTGTAATGCTAGGTATTGCCTGACCAGCGAACGAGTGCGGCCGGCCGGTTTTGGAACTAAAATACAAACAACAGTGTTCCTAACCGGATTACTTGTAATTAGTCTATCACAGTTATTTTTTGTCCTGTTCGTAATAAACCACTTCACGCATATGTTCAACTTAAGACAAACGCAGTTTCAAACACAGGAGTCTCTGGTGGGGGACAAGGGGAACGCGTTCCCCCCATTATTTTGAAGTACAAAATATTCTATATTTTATTCTAATTGAATTTATATATTAAGGACAGAATAACATATAAATACTATTATATTTATTTAGAATATAATATTCAGGTTGTGAAATGATTATAGCACAGTTCTTGATACACCTAAGGGAGTCTGTGAAGATAAGGAGAAAGGTAAGAAATAGAATTGAATATTATACACAGGTTTGGCTAGGTAGTGCCATTTTAATCACTTTCGTTGATTCCCACCCAAATTTTACATGGTAGAGACGCCAGTAGTTTCAAAAGTTATAGAAGTTATTTCGAGAACACTAAGGGAGTGCAAAAAGTACATAACCCTCTATATTAATTTGGCAATAACTTGCGAATAAACCTCAGTGTTGTACAAAGAAACACTACGAAATTCGTAGCATTAGAGTGTAAGGAATTCTTGCTTGTTCTATTAACAAAACCTCGAAGTTCAACTATATGAATCTAAGTTATACTTTGGTATCTGCGTTTTCGTTGTTTAAAGCAAGTTCTATTGTGTAATTTTGAGATAAGACATCTTCGGAATTGCGATCAACTTGGGCATTGTAACCTCCGATAGACTGTCTAAGCAGTGTCTTCAGTAATCAAATTCTTTTACATTGAGATCATTTTCGGATGTGCTGCAAAAATTCGGTGAGAGAGAAACTGATTATCTTTCACCGCCATACTCTAACCACCTCCGAAGTAGACTTGAATCCGCCCCTGATTGAGATGGCAGATAAAGATAACTCTCTCTGATGTCTAACCTGCCATTATTTAGCATGTTTTGACAATTTTACAAAATCCAGTATTTCTGCCATATTTTGAAAACATTATTTAAAAGAAATATACCAGTGTTACATTGGAGGCGATAGGGGAGCAATTGAAGTTTAAAGTGGGATGCCTGACAATTGAAGGTTCCTTGTCCTTGCAACGAATTGAACTCCAGTGAAATTCAGGGAAAAATGAATTATGTATTAAAAAAATAAATACAAAATATATTTTCAGGGTAACTCTTACAGGAATTACGTTATTATAAAATTAATGCTACTTCTCAAACTGATTAGAGTAAACAAATGAATATTTAAATAACAAAATCACTTGCGTAAGTTTCTCAAAGTATTAAGTTTGAAAAACAAAGTTTGTCTTTCATTGTTATCTCATTGCATAAAGATACCGGTGATGAAACAATTCCAGAAAATCACGCGGCCGCTTTTTTTTTATCAATTCATGAAAAAGATGAGTGCCAATATTGGGTACCTAAGTTCATTATTAGGAAAAAGAAAAAAAACTCTTGCAACTATACTAGCCACATTTTAATACCTAGACCTGAAATAAAAATACAGCTGATTAAAGATGATTGCCTTTGTCTTTGAATTTCATATGTGGACAATATAGGGCTTTTCAGGTAGAGGAAGGAGAGAGGCAGGTTTTGTTAAACAAGACCGTACATCTGATATGTTTGAACTATATGCAACTTGTGGTTACGGGCTAATCTCAGTCCTCTGAAGTTAATCGACAAACGATTATGTATTGGAGGCACATAGATAACATTAGGCTCCCAAGTTTTAAAATTATATTGTGTGTGAAAACAGACAGTAGAATTAATTCTTTGTCACCCGAGACCTAGAGTCTGAAAGAAATTTAGAGTGCGTTCAAGGGGAATTTCTGTATTCATAAATAAAAATTGTGAGTTTATCATGTGTTGAAGCTATGATACGCTTATATTATCCATACGCTGATATTTTATCAATACTTTTATCCCACATTTACCAAAAGGCACGATTACGATAATAATTCTAAAGAAAGATGCATTGTAATCAGATTTTACATGCCAATGCCGAAAGGCAAGTTATCCAATAACAAAGCCCTTTAAAAAATGAAGGAAAAATTTCTTCTTTACCTCCTTTTTCTCCCAAAGCGTTCACATTCATCGAAAAAATGAAATGAAATTTCTTTAGTTTAACGTCCCATTGTTATACTCTTTATGCTAGAGAAGACATATGATTAATGAAAGTGAAAGATTGTAAAATTAAGTTTTGAGCTCACTCGGATTTCAACCTAGAACCACGTACAACAAAGGCACATGCGCTAGCCAATAGACCAACGGAGAGGACTTCCACAGTTCTCAAGTGGAAATATATCGGAATTCTTCCTTGGTTGAAACTAGAGAAAATAATTTACCAACCGATAAGCATACATTTAAAATAAATACAAGCATCGCGAGCCTTAATTTTATTTAAACTTACAGTTACAAGGTATTGCGCAAGTCTCTAATCTATCAACCCTAATTAATCTTTTAGTCATTGGCAAGGTTATTCTTGAGTTTTACAGGTTGCTCCTCTCTTGTAATGAAATCAAATAAAACGCAATTTTTATACAATATGCCTAATACAGGGTAGAAACTCAATTGCGTGGTATGTTGTTCTTAAATTGTTAATTTCCATGCATATGCCATAATCCACAATACATCTGCATCACTGCAGGAATAACCATTTCTGCATTCAATAACAACTGTATATTTTATAGCGTTCTTATTAAGCGAAACAGATTAGGCTACTTCCCTGTTCCACCACCCTTACCTAGAAACTGATGTAAACACAACAGAGAACTCCTCTAAAAACCGCACTAATATCCTGGAACAGGTTATATATGCTATAAGGAGCGTCATTTTAGACAACAATAGCATTAGAAACTACAACAGTTGTATAAAATGCGTCATATAGGGGAGGAAGAGGGGACAATTACCCCTCAAGATTTTGAGGAATGCACATACTTCTCTATTATACACTAGTACAAAACGTGAAGATCTTATGTCGGTGGTAAACTTCAAGAACATTTTTGCACAACGACTGTGGTAACCATAATATATCTAGTGATATCGATGTACAGTGACGTATTTAGGATTTTGTTTCGGGGGGGAGCATGCACAACACGTGAACAAGCACTTTCATTTTTCCTTTGAGTGGCGACAAATTTTAATGAAATTGCTCGTATAAGAAATTTATTTTGGGGGGATTGTGCCTCATAGCCACCCCCTAAATACGGCACTGTCAATATATTTACGGATACAACTGATTTGAACATTTTTATTGTGGTATGCATTATAAACATATGGTGAACTTGTATTTCACTTGTAGTTACAAATAACTACTTTATTGATTACAACAAGAAAAATGTCTCGAGCGTGAACTTTTCCGCGTAAAGTGTAGCTATTTTTCACTCTGGCACTTGATAACTTAACTTGTTCTATCATATATGCGGGTTTTCTGGCTTTTACTGTTTGTAATATTGACATTTTAAATTTGCACTCTTACCCCGCGAAAGGTACCCCCAAGTTTGTTTACCAAAGTCTGCTTTCCCCTTGTCAGTAACTTCTGTAACTACTCGGTTATATACGTTTTACAGTTATTTCCATTAACCTTGAACGGCAGCGACAAGAACACAGACATACTGAGAACGTTTAAAATTCCAAAAGTACTCACACCGGGAACCGAATCCGAGACTCCATCTACCAGAGACGAACGTGCTAGACACTAGACAAAACAGGCATGTTTCAAAGCCAGCGCACTTTAATAGTCCCACTGGGAATGCTAGAGATATGAACATTTAATACATTGAGTTATTTATTCGAGAAACGCAAAGCATAATCCTTTTCCTTGTTTCGTTTTTATTGTGCTTATTCTTTGTATTTCTCGTACAGCGCATGGAAAAGGAAATACATTTTTCGTTATAGTATCCAAAAATACTATTTTAACTGATCATAAAACAGAAATCTGAGGTGAAGTAATATGGGGTAATATGTGGTATTCTATTTTTATACCGAGTTCCTTCGTGGATAAGAGGTTAGCATACGCATCTTTGACGAAAAAAAAACGGGTTCGATTCCCGGTGTGAGCTTATGTTGTTCGAATTCCACGCTAATCAGCAGGTAATTGTTCCATATATTCTCGCTGCTGAAAAGGGCGTTAAACTCAACATAAACTCAACGTTAGTATTATAACATCACCAGAAGCAAGGGGTAGACGATACTATCCTGCTAAAAAGATGCATATATATTTTTGGCACATATTATAAAGCATCGGACTTTTTATGACATTAATTGCAAAAGCTTTAAGAAAAAGAGGCTTTATTAACATTAAGTCGCATCAAGCGTTCAAATCGCTTTATAAAAATCCATATTATGAATCACAAGAACTTTTTACGTTGTAAGTAAAAATACAAGCATATACTCTATTTTATATCTCTCTCTCACACACTCTCTCCTCAATCTCCGCTCCCTCTTAATTTGCATATACACCTGTATATTGAAATAGTTATCAGGAATTTGAATAATTTTCATTTTGGACGTGACGTTTCAGCTTGGTATTCAAATTAGAAATCTGTTCTCATTATAACAATGTTAACATTCCTCATTTTAGCGTCTCCGTGAAGGACATTCTGAATAAATATGACTGACAAAGACAAAGAAGACTCTGGTAAATGAACTTTGGGCCCATTGTTTGCAAGGTGATTGTGCACATTTAAAGTATTCATATTACAAACTGGGAGAGTGCAATGGCCTAATATACCAGAGAAAAAGCATCATACAATTTTCGCCTCGTCGCTTATTTCATACGTTGCGCAAAGTTATCAAATGACAGCGTGGCAGAATTAGTAATATCTGTGATTCATATGCCATGGGACCGAGTTCGATTCCGCTAGAGTCAACTTTTTACTTCAGTCAATAAAATAGCCACTTGTAGCTACAAGTAATATGTTAACTTCTAATATGTTTATAATGAATTAAAACAATGAAAATATTCAAATCAGTTGTAAAATTTTTCAATGTTCCATGATAACGAAATATAATCGATTTCATAAATATATTGATATCGCGAGTTATATTATGGTTACCACAATCGTTATGTCAAAAATGTTCTTGACGCTTCGTGCCTACATCTGAGGGTAGTGTGAAAATTACAAGGAAGATGAGAAAGAAATCCTCTTTGGTAATACTAGATGTTACTATAACCAAAGGAGATCTCCCACTTACCCTTTGTAATAAATGGCGAAAATCTGTCTTCAACATTGGGATGAGGACAGGTAAGACTGTTCCCATATTTTATAAAGCGATGTAAACATTTATGAAGTTGAAAAACAATGCCGTGGAGGATCAGGGGAGCATAGTTGTCTTCAACAATGAGAGGCGAGCAGGTTAGAGGCTTATTCTGGGGGGATATCAATTTCATCTCATTTTCTTTTGTGGCAATCGGACACAAATCATCCCATTTCTCCCCAAAAATACACATTTCAAATCGGATTATTGGGCAGACAGTCCCTCAGTTCGAAGATTGGAAGGGACATGTCTCCCCTCAAACTCCATGCCATTTCCGCTAGTGCTTGTAATGCACACACTGTCAACAGATGTAGACACGAAGCATAATACATTTTTTTTACACAACGTCAGTGGTAGCCAAAAAATAAGTCGTGATATCACTATATTTACGAAATAGATTACATTTCGTTGCAAGTTAACATGGAACATTGAAAAATTATACAACTCATTTGAATATTCCTAGAGTTCAATTCATTATAAACATAAGTGAATTGATATTTTACTTGTAGTTGCAAGTTGTTACTTTATTGCTTGAAACAAAAGAAAAGTTGACTCATGCGAGAATCGAACCAGACGCCCTTTCCACGTGAGTCACAGATGCTACTGATTCTGAAACGCCGTCACTTAAAGAACTTACGCATCGTACAATATGTGCGGCGAGTCGAAAACTGTAAAACTCTTTCTACACTTTATTAGGCTATTGTGCTCTCCTTGTTTTTAATATGAATACTTTAAATGTGCAATTTTCACCTTGAAGAATTGCCCCAATGTTCATTTATCAAATTCTGCTTTATCCTTGTGAGCTCTCAAATGTAACGAAACGAGTTGATTTCTTTTTTTCAAGCACTTCAAAACATAATTTTATATTTAAGGAAATGTTTCCATATCTTGAAGAAAACCTCCCCAGACCTTCAGATCAGTAGCCCAGAGCCTTGCCCATTGAACCACGATTGCTACGCGTTAATTGATACGTGTTTAGTTAGTTTATGTGTATAACATACGAGCGTATTTGATTCAAAATAAAGGAGTTATGTATTTTTTTAAGTCTGTAATGTAGATAATTTAGTGAATACAAAGATATAATGCCCTGCGCGACTTCAACTACATTCTCATGTGTGTTGCCAATCAATTTGACTATAAGCAAGCCACTGTCTAGAGGGAACAGAAATGGTTCTTTATTTAGGCGAGCGAGATTGATTGATTAATTGATTGATTTTGAGTTTTACGTCACGTTCAGCAGCGAGCCTATATGAGACGTGAACCTACTGATTAACATGGAATCCGAACCACATGAGCTCCTGTTTGCGTATCGTGACTGTCAGTGTTGCAAGCTTCTCTAAATTTATTCAAACAATCCGTTTTTCTCAGTATTTTCAATATTTTTCGTATTTTTCTTGTAGACATTGAGCGAGATGGGTCCTAAATGTTTATAGTTGGAATGTGTGTTCCATACCCTTTCCAACGAGGTATAATTTGTTATTCTGGGATAGTTAGGAAGGGCGCAGAGAGGTTTCAAATATCTGTAGTTCTGTGATTTACTTAAAATTTTAACCAAAATCTACTATAACTGATATTATATCAAAATCTGAGGGTGCAGGGCCAAAGTTAAGATCAGATTCGTTTCCAGCAGCTCAAAAACTATAATGAACACTTTGTTTCATGAAAGAAAATTTTTCACTGTCAACCATTGGTAATTAGACCTCATCAAATGGGATACATTAGGTCAAAAACATCCGAAATTTAAATGTTTGGCAATTTTTTACCTATGAAAGGGAAGGAGATGGTCCCCAAATATTTATAGAGGTACATACCCTGGCTCTAGGCTACCATATCCAATTTTCAGATTTGACAATTTTCAAACTTTAAGGTGGTAGTCCTATGTACCCTGCTAAAAATTAAGGTTTGAGCCAAGGTACCCTTGCCAGGGGGTGGTTTAATTACCACTAGGAAACTAACCTGGTTTATTGTCGCCGGGAGCGCCAAAATTAGGGCTGGCGTTAGGTACCACTAGGGTAGCGTCAAAATTTGACTCTGGTGGAGTCAATAGAACTATAGACTATTTTTGAAACATTATCGCTATTAAACAAAGTAATGAAATATTTATCACAATACATATAGTATAAAGTTAATGCTTTACCAATAGTTAGAAACATGTACGACCTAAAAAAAACAATATGTTTATATATTACGGAGAAAAACGCACTTTTTAAAATTTCTCTACAATTGTAAACCTGGACATTTTACAATGATGAAGAAAGGTAGAAATACCCAAGCAGAATTTATTGGTGTGCATGCATATTATGTATGAAAGGAAGAAAACATAAGAGAATAGATGATGATTTCGACATTGTCTTAGAACTAGAACTTCCGGGAAATAAATTATACAAGAACTACCAAAAGGATCATGTTCACCCGTATGTTTATAGATACAGCAATTGAAAACTAAAATGAATTTTTATTTGCAAATTACTAAAGAAACATGTATTATATTAACAATATACATTTATATCCTAATTTATTATATAAACAAATAAACTGGTACACATTTCAAGGACATACTTATAGTATTAAATTCTCTATCTGCATCCATCGACATATGAGGCATTTGATGGCAAAGTGATGTAAATCAGTTTTGAGAAATTGTGGCATGTTGATAGGTCAGTTGGAATCGATATAGAAAAACTGGACAAAATAGGTTCTTTGTGCTTCCATTTCTTGGCCTATGTCCTGGTCTTTTAACCCTGATATATACAACTTTGTCATTGAACAGGTTATTGTTTCAAGTTCATGGAAATGACTTAATACCATTTTCTGTAAACAAAAATGAGTTATGCCACTTTGCCATCCAACGGCTCATATATAGGTCTAAATTTCGTTTCGTATATGAAAAAAGATGCAATATTCTGGCATGTCCAGTTTGTTTTCTGAAATTGTGATTTCAACGTCAAAATATATAATAGCATTGACTCGTACTATTGGTGTTTTAGATTTTTTTAAAAAAACAGAAGTTATCATGGTGAAGGATTTCCTGTTTATCCAGGGCAGATACAGCATACGATGAAATTTCGAACCACCTTCTCATATGATTAACGTAAGAATTTGTATCGAAAACACCAATCCACAATTTATCTTTCACGTCCCGGTCTGACAATTCTGTCTTTTTCTGTAAAAGTTCGTAATGCAGCTGGTAAAATTTCACATCTATGGTCATTTTCTATGGGCATTATTATTGCCATGCGGTCTAAGATGACAATTCAAACATTTTATTTATGTATTTATTTATTTAACAATCACCAGATAGAGTTCAGAGGCCATTTTATACTAGATATCTAACAACAACAATAAGAATGGAAAGGATTTGGGAAGGTATCGACCAGGGCCTGTTTATTAGATACTATCCCAGCATTTGTCTTTTGAGGACTAAGGAAAACCCTGGATAAGATCAGTCAGGATGACCGGCAGCGGGAATCGAACTCAAGACCTCACCAATACAAAGACAACTCTCTACCACTTGAGCTACTTCGCTCGGCTGTAAATTGAAAACATTTTTCTACGGATTTCTTTTGGTCATCATTGACACCCTGTATGTCAGTGTGAAGGAGGCTCAATATCAGTACATTCTCTTGCAGCGGTGTACTGTAAGTATGAGATCGTCCATAGATTTGAAGAAACACTATGGTTTACAAATATTTCTTATGGGATTGCACTGATGCTGGAATCTTTCTTCTGTTACTTCGAATATTACCAAATTTAATTATTTTGTTACTTTGTGATTTTCTATCAAGATACCACATGTTTCATGTAGTTCTCAGTGTAAGAAAGGTTTTACACATTATAAAATTATGTGTTATGCAACAGGAGATATTTGTGCTTCTCTTTATCTTTCATTAGGCATGGAAAGTTATTCAAAATGTGTTTATTATTCACTTCAACTACCATTTAAATGTAGTACCATATTTATCCTCGTTACTACTCACGAACTAAATAAACAGAGAGCAAACTTTTATAGGTAGTTAAAATGATCTCTCTGGTAGTTCTGGGCAAATCTCATTTTTAAAGAAAACAAATAAAATCATAAAAGCAGTATTTATGGTATAAACACTATGATTAGGGCAAAAATATTTGCCACCTGGTGAGTGCATTATATTTTAAGCTGAAGTGAAAGAATGCTCAATGTTGCTGAGGGGCCAAAATGACCTCTCATGTAGTTCTTGTGTTAAGAGCTGCAATATTGAATTTGGTTAACATTTTTAAATGTGATTCATTTAGTGCAATATCACTTTACTTTAGCTCATCTTGCCGCTAGTGAATTGTTGTACTTTTAATAAGAAGTATGGCATTATTTCCTTTGTTCATAAGTTTTATGTTTTATTCTTTTAATGTTAATGTGGAGAAGGTTAAGAAACGTGAAACGGTAAATGATATAGGAAATTAAATACCATATCTGTAATAGCAAGAAAGCTAATAAGTCGGAACTCATGCGGACCTTACTGGACATTCTAAAAAATTATCATATTTTTTGGGGGGTTCAAGCTTATAAGCGTAAATGATAAACTATATACAATTTCTTTGTAGCCTGTTCTGTAACGAATACGTAGTAGTATTATTGTTGAATTATCTGTATTATAGCTAAATTATGACATATTTTGTCCTCTTTCGCTTATATTGTTCTCTACGTTTAATCATAATTTATAACAATTTGGATAGACATGAGCTTTTAAATCAACCTCTGTATTTCTCAACTCCGATTTTTAGAAGTAAAAAGTAACCAGATAACATTTGGAGCAGAAAGAAGCACAGGAATTTTGTCACCCAAAAGGTACCTCACTTTTCCAGACATCTCTGCTCCCTCCCGTCAGCCCAAATTAGGAACTTTCCTACTCTTATGCTCGACGCCCACGCAGTATAAACTCATGCAGTGATGACGGATTTTAACGTGATAATTTAATTTTTATACACAATCATTAATTTCATGCTTCATTGGGATTATCAGTGTCTTTAATGTGATTTCAATTGACCCATGGATTATCCATTATATAACATCAGTGAAAATGTGAAGTGAAAATTAAGTGTTTTCTATGAACTATATTTTAGTTTGGTGTGCCGAGTCATAAATTGTTCGAGTAAGATGAATATATTTATCAGTTGATAGAGACAAATGTTTCAGAGGTAGTTTCAAGTTCTGCCTATATTTCTCCATCTTCTTTAGTAAATAATGGAAATTGAACGAATCGGCTCGAATTCAATTACTCTTCTATCAATACTAAAGCCCTTGTAACTGTCTTTCCAGCGACTCACGCTGAAGCGACGATTGCTAATATAGGGTTACCTATATTCTAAATAGTTCTGGAAGTTAAGGGAGCTTTTCACCAGTTATTGCCTGATGAAAACTCACATCACTATAATTCCTTTGCCACACCCACATTTTTTAAGGTGAGGACGCGGTTGTTCAGTAGTGGTGCGTTCATCTCCGGTACATGGGATCCGTGGTTCCATCCCAGCTCGCGCCGTCTGGATTTTTTGTGTTGGTCAAACATCGTGCCCGTTTGTTTTCTCGGGGTTCTCCCGTTTTCTCCCACTTTCTTCATTCCACCATTTCGTTCATTACTCATCATCACCGTCTCCTTTAGCCTAACCGGCATAATCGTGGGACGTAAAACTCAAAGATTTCATTTCGTTTTTTCTCATTATCCTGTGCATTACGCAAGGTCGAGAAAAGATATTTCAATCAACGCTAAGTCGAAGTGTGTTCTACATTCGTATGTTCTGTCTAACTGCTAGTCACGCTGCTGCTGATAGGGAAAAAAACCTCATCCAGTTGTGAGCGACTACTTATGGAAATTGAAGATTGGGACTTGCAAACATTGTAATTATATTTACATTTGGAAGGTTTCGGACTACACTTGGTGAGTTGAGCTATCCTTCTTTCTGTATGCAGTGATGAGTCTTTCTCAGTGTATTATTACTTTTTTTCACTTTTGTATAATACATGTTTGGAGTGTTTCCCCAGATGGGAGGAATTTGATATGAAGTGTAACTGAAAAATTGTGATTCAGAATATGGATGGAATCCTAGATGAATATTGCTTAAAGTGGCAAAGGTGCTGCCACCTAGGAACTTGCATTGTTTGAACTGACTTATCGAACCTTGTAATTAGATAAGGTACTGTGAACAGGTAACACCTATTGTGGTTGTGCGATTGAAATTGTTTCAGTTTTGTGTCGTAAAGATGAAAAAGTGAAAATTAAAATTTCAGTGGCTTTGCATAGAGAACCAGGATTAGATTCTAGTGTGAGATTAATATTAACTTTCTAAATTTTTTAAACCTTTTTTTTTATTTTTGTGTGATTTGAATTGAACATAGTTGTGAGTATTTGTCGCTCACTTGGGATATGACTCTGATTCCTATTATATTTAAATTTGATGTGATTTGTAATATTTGGTTTATTGTTATATATATGTTAATGTGTGTGTGTGTGTGTGTTATTTGTTTATTTATTTGTTGTGATAAACTTATATGTCTGTTGAAGCTGATTCCTTCCAATTTACTAAATCTAAAACCCTTTCCCCTATATCTGACTTCCGTAACTACTGGAAATGCAGTGTACTAGTCGTTCCTTTGATAACATTGCTGCAGTGTCCCTTTCAATAGCGAGGCTTTAGGAGAGATGGAAATACGAATCAACGTAAATCAAAACTCCATGAGCTCATACCAATTATTCAATACGCGTTTTTCGCACTGTGCGCGTAGGCTAATCAAATCCCAGTAAGCAAGCACGTCTAAAGTAAATCTAAGTTTGCTCGTAATTTCCCTTGATAAACTTAACTTAACGTAGCCATCTGTGTGTATGGCTTTCCCAAGTGCAAATTTCAAGTCATGCTTGGAATCCTGATAGCTTTGGCGTATAAACCTGTGAGTGCTTAGACCAGATGTAAGAATGAAGGCTGGACAAAAATGTTTGCGTGTTTGACTTAGCCTTAGAGGTTTTCTCTGTGTATGTCTTTGCCAAATGTAAATTTTAATTCATACTTGACAGGTGTGTCAATTTAAAGGGATTTTAAGGCTAGGCTTATATTAGGTATCATTGTCAAGGCTGAAACAAGCTTGTAATAGAGTAACTAGAAATTTTGCTTTAGCCTTGGTTAGGTTTCGAGCCATGTAAATGCAAACTTATGCTAGCCTATAGACTTAGCCTTGAAGATTTGAGTAAGGCAATTAAAAGTCTAGAATGCTATTAGGGATGGCTACGAAGGAGCTCGAATGTTCATATTCGTACATGGATAAATGTTCAGTGTTCACGAGCACACACACACATGCATACACAAACATATACACACATATACACACATATATATAGACTGTTCCATAATTAGTGTAGTTTTCTACAGCACTGGGAGAAGATGAAGTTTTCACACTATTAATATAAAATTTGGCACTCTTATTGAAAAATATTTGAATTTTTCGAATTTTTAAAGGGAATAGGAGAAAATTGCTGTTTAGCCCCCCTTTTGGGGGTGTAAACACAAAAGTTCATTTTCGTTATGAGAGATTCAATGTTAAATTTTGGAAGCAGTTTTCTCCAATAATTATTCGTAAAGATTTTGGGGCAAAAGACTTCTATTTGTTACCAAATGCAAAAACGCTCATTCATAAAGCTAGTAAAGCCGTCTCAAACATTATTTTGGGAAGGCACCCCTTTTGGGGGGCAAGGGGCGTAAGACATGGTAAGGTCGAAGACACGTATTAAACTTGCATCCAAACCAACAAGTAAATGTTAGAATAATGTAGGAAATGACAGAGAAAAGTGCAATTGAAGGTAAGTTCGACAATAATGCTATCTCTCGTCAATAATATTTAATATCTATTTAGAAAAATGAGGGAAAATATTCTACATAATGAAGACCGCATTCGGTAGGAGTTAGAATGATTAGGTGTATACATTTTGCAGACGATATGGAGCCTGTCGGGGAATCTAAAAGTCAAACCAGTAAAATGTCAGAAAACTTGAAGAAGGTCCCTAAGGAATATTGGATGAAAATAAATGTTAGAAAGACAAAGTCCGTGGTGATTGGACGAAGCTGTTGGTGTCCAATATAGAAGTAGGATAGGAGAAAACAGAACAGGTGGCTAGTTTCCTATACTTGGATAGTATTGTCAATAATGGTATGAAATGAGAACACAAAATGAAAGCAAGGATAGGAATGACAGAAAAGACTTTAGGAGGAAGAAAAATATATTTTCTGAGACTTGAGAAAAATATATTTTCTGGATAAAGAGTTGGGAAAAACAGTAATAAAGTGCTTCGTGTGAAGTATTGTTTCGTATGGGGCAGAACCACAGACATAACGCAAAAAAAAAATGCTTCAGAAAATGAAAATGAATTCTTTGAGTTTTAGATACCACCGTTATGCCGGCTACGCTAAAGAGACGGTGATTATGAGAAGTGAATGAAATGGTGGAATGAAGAAGTGCGAGGAAACGAGACAACCCGAAGGAGTCCCAAGTACACGGTGTTTGTCCCACACAAAGCTTACTTGGCGCTAGCTGGGATAGAACAAGGCACCCCATGCACCAGAGGTGAACGCTCTTCCACTGAGCCACCGTGGCCCGTGGATGCTTTCGAATATCTATTTTACTACAATACTGCAACTCAACTGCTCTTTCCTAACTTTCGGTGTTGTGTCTCAATCCAGGTATTCACAGCAAGTTGGATATCAAAAATGTCCTCAGAGAGTCAAATTGATGCTTATTGAGGTGTTTCTTCTAGTTTGCGAACCAGGTCCGTATCCAAGGGGGCATGAGGGCGTGCCCCTAAATTTTTAAGAACCCCTTAACATTTTCCATTATAGGCTTTCAATGAACTATAATATGGTGATAAAATATGTTACGTTTTGATCGGGGCCCCCTAACTTCTACGGTCCTCCCTACATTTTTGGGCTAAATACGGGCCTGTTGAGAACAATATATAATTAGAGAGATCCTGATGAGGCGAATAATGTGACTGCCGAACCAATTGCTAGCCAATAATATTCAATTAGGCACAACAACGCTGGACTTGTAATATGTAAAATACAATTGTCGTGAAAAAATGGTAATACGTTCATGCAAATTTCTTCGTTTTTTAGTGTAAGCAACTTCATGTCCCTGATCCAGTAAATTAGTTTAACACCAGTCCATGATATCATTGTTTCAAGGTAGATGGTCCACCGAGAAACTACGCTATTTGTCACAAGATATTGAAAGTAGAAAATTTTTTCTATTGGGAAATTATTTAGCCCAAGAGAACCAGAGTGGTTCCACTCCATTGACTGACACCTGATACCTGGATACAACCAATGGGCACATTTTTCAGCTTCACTCACAATGGGTGTAAGAAATAAATTTAAAATACTAGCCTCAAAACGAACTAAAACTTCATGGAGTGTTTTGATTGGTCTTTTCGTATTGCCATTGTTCAGATATTTTCGCACCAATCTTATTGGAAGTTTAAGCGTGTCTAGTATACTGCAATACAATACAGCCCGGTGAAGTTGTTTTGGCTGATAGTAACGTTTTTAAGAATCAATTCAAGGGTAATGCCATAAGTTGCTTTTTTGGTTTATATTTGAGGGCACCTACTACGGGACTCAACTTCGATGCCGAAATCCGACTACTGTAACGAGCTATCCAAGGAAGGCTATTGTTTCTTTACTGTACACCTTCCTCTCAGAAACAAAAGCTTCATTGTGGGCATACAGTCCAAGACTGAAAATTGGTTGAGACCAGCATATAGAAATGCTGTTAGAATAAAAATGTTAAACTTTTTTCATAATAAAATAATAAAATACTAAACTTCCATACGAACCTACAGTCAACGATTTATGGGGACGGTAGGGGGCTAAAAAAGGAATTTCAACACATCCTCCGACACATGTGTAAACTTGACTCAACCTGTACTGGCAGTAACATATTTAACATATATTTCGTCCTACGTTTATCTTCCTCATGCATATACAAAAAATATATTATATACCGTATTTCTTTAATTTCGTTATTTTATTGCTATTTTGTTTAGTTATTCCATAATAGTTCACCACTAATAGAAACTATGCATATTATACTAACCTGTTTCGCCATCTCCTCCAAGGAGAATATAGGTAATGTAATGGCAACCTGCAAAGCATCTGGCTTCATTTCCGTTGTGTAAATGTGTTCTGTGGCACGGAATCTTCCAGTGAAAGTCTGCAAGAAAAATACGTATGTGTTGGCATAACTTAAATAATCATTACATTGAAACAACTTCTATTTCCCTCAAATAAGATCAAATTCACACATATCTAGAAACTTCTAAAAATTAACTTGTACTTAACAATGACAGAATAAATATTTGTTTCAATTGAAATAACGACAATTTGCAACTTTCTTAAGACTGTTCAAGGGACAGCTGTAGTTCCGAAACTAGTTTAACGCAGTGTCTTGAATTTAAAATTAATTCACAACCTAAGATACCAACGAATTTATTTTTCAGAAATTGTTTGAATAACATCACAAGGACAAGTAGTGTTGTAAAAAAAAGTACGTGAGTTAAAGTTGATTTGAATGAAAACTCAGAATAGTTTATTATTATTATTATTATTATATTCAATTTTTATTCTTCAAAACAACAATTTCCTTCCTAATTTTCGAAAAAAACTCAGCCTAAACACTATTTAAATATTGTTTGAATGAGAAAAAGTTATTATTACTCCCTAACTATATGAACCGAAGTAGAGTTACCGTGGCTTTGTTGGTTACCGTAAGTAGTATTGAAAAGTAGCCAAAGTAGACTGATGGCTACGGCTTGCTTATACAAAATAACTAATTTTCATCTACATATTCGTTACATAAATTAGCGGCGAATTATCCATACAATAGACGGAAAGACCTATTCCCACCGTTCTGTGCCGCTCTAATGAAGATTTAAATTATTATAAAACCTAGATTTTCAAGGGAGGATACATTACAGGCAAGCAAACTCAGTATTTTTTGCTCTGCTGCTGTCGGTGTTGCAAGGGATGTTTTGTCCCGAACGTAACCGACCAAATGCGAACCTAGCGATGAAGGGCATAGGAAACTACGTGGTTGACGTGTTCCTACCAATATATTGGGCACTGTGCAATTAAGTACATCATACAGTTCAATTTGTTTCTCCTTCTTCATCATCATGGGTATTCTTCCATGGTTCGCAGGACACTTGCCGCAACTGGGACACTTCCATACTCCACGGTCTTCCGCTAACCTCTTCGTCTCAACGTGGGATTCTTCTGCTCTAATATCGTCCATAATTGTCTTGTCCTTCTCTCCTTCCTCTCTTTCCTGCCACCATACCGTCCAACACGTTCCTCATGATACATTTCCTTCTTAGCCAATGTGTTAACCAGTTTCACTTTCTCTTCTTAATAATGTCTTAAACTGTTACTTTCTGACCAACCATTTTGAACACCATCTCAATCGCTTTCGCTCGATATAACTAAGTCCCTCCCTTCTTCTCAACATCCATATTTCGAAAGATCAAGTCTTTTATGTAATCATAATTTGTTAAGGAATAAAGCAATTTGTTTATCCTTTTGTATAACGTTGAACGTTATATTGTAGCACTCTTTTTAATTAAAAATCTGCAAGGGTTAGGTTTTCATACTGTTAGTTGAATTTGTACAATAAATACGACAATGGAACAGGTGAAAGATACCTGTTCTAGGTTCATGAATGAGAAATTTCGTTCTGCACAGAAATGAATAGCAGGTGTACGATAGAAAATGTGAAATTATGTCAGTTTAAATCACTGAGTTGTATGATAATTTATGGTTATTTAAAATGGCATGCCTACTTCCCACCTTAGAGAATTAAAACGAAAATAAAATATTATAGTAGGTATTTTTAAGTAGCCACCATAATTCTGAGAAAATGTTAACTGGTTGTTCTTTCAATGATAAATTACCATATTAGTCATTTTATTTATTTATTGTTACTTAAAATACATTTGAAATTTGTCAGAATTCAGTGACCACTTTTGTGTAAGTAGTGTGTGTCGTGAACAGTTTCATACTATCTTCGTAAAGACTACAGATTTCACAAGAATTGATGATCAAGCAGATTATTAACCTCGCTATAAGACACTTGTGGTTAAAGCTAATGAAACTAAAAAAAACAGGAAAATAGAATGTCTGATTAGTACCAGAATCTTCTTCAGCAGAAAAGGGATGGGAACACAGAAGACACGGATGAGGCTCAGAAGTCAATGAACAAGAGGAACTACATTGAACTATAGAATTTGATTGTAAGATATGATTAGAAAGTTGCAAACCATTTGTTGAAAGCAAATACATTTTCTACAACTTCGAAAATAATTCAAAATGACGTAAGCATCTCTGTAGCAGAAGAAATACTTCACCAAATTAGCCATTAAATATTGAGTTATTTTAGTTGTAAAATTAGTTTATAAAATATCAGGTTCAGGAAATAAACTTTGAACACTTGCGCAAATGGAAAAGTAATTTTCATGATTCACAGTTGATCGAACAACCACAATATTCGCTGAGTACGAAAAACAAATAAAATGAAGCCTTACGTACCACGATTATGTCATTTAGGCTAAGTGAGAGGGATGCTTATGAAATTAATCATAGAATGATAATGTGGGAGGAAACGGGAGACCCTCAAGGAAATTCATGAACATAATGTTTACAATGTTAAACGTATCCTAGTATTACGTTGGGTTTGACAATGCCGAAGGGTGAATTATTTATTATTCATGGCCTGATCCCCAATCGGCAATAGCACTGCACGCCATTGATATATAGTAAATTGCTATATTGCTAAAAATTTGCAGAAAGTTTTTTTTTAAATAAACGGTTGTTTAAAAATGTTCCTCTGCTTGACTGTTTGGGTTTCGCAGCCTATTTGTTGAAAATGCGAAGTTGATGATGTTGGAGTGCTAATTTTGTCTTGTAAAAGTTAAAGGACACAATGCAATAACTAGAAAAAACATTATGTTTCCCAATTTGTAATCAGCAATTAAACCTGTTCCACATGACGAAAGTTTACCCATCCCTGTTCCACCTGACAAATGCGACAGTAGCTCCGAGATGGAAGACGAATGTGAAACATAATTCAAAGTTTTTGGCCCGGTGAGGACTACTGAAAATCATAATCAGTTTACACAGTGTGAGCTCATCAACCTAATCAGAAATCTTAATTTAGCGCACGGAAAGATACAGTTTATTGGCTCTACTCTGAATTGAAAGACCTTACTTGCGCGAGGAACAAATTTTGCATGGTAGAGGCATCTTGAACAGGATCTGCACGACTGCTTGAAAAGAAACATATGTGTAAACACGTCGAAATA
This sequence comes from Thermobia domestica, assembly GCF_964235325.1. Taxonomy (NCBI): domain Eukaryota; kingdom Metazoa; phylum Arthropoda; class Insecta; order Zygentoma; family Lepismatidae; genus Thermobia; species Thermobia domestica. The sequence continues at coordinate 53,981,405 of NC_137470.1, read as the reverse complement.
TTGCATACTATGTCATAGATTATGTTCATTTGACCATTGATAAATTCCATATTTTTTATCAAGAGTGACTGTAAACTACGAAAGTTATGTTCGAATATTTACCAGACGCAGTCCAACACACAAAGAAGATAATTCCTTATTCGATACCATTATATCACATCTTTGATTACAATGCTACTTCGGATGGTGATTAAAAAGATCCCTTTTTAGGTATCGTGCCATAGAGCTATTTCCGTTGAGGGTTGTTCTTTATCACTGCTTTCCTATTGTATTGCATTTGAAACGATCGGAATCCGCGCTCGTCTCAGAATTTCCACCCGCCCACGTATTATCCCCCAAAAGGTCATCTTTACCACAGATAATACTGTTACCAATTACAGCTTCGGTGTAGCTAGCAATGGCTCGGTAGATCACAATGGTTAAATGCATCGTTCGGTAGGGCCAGTGGCACGACTTTTTTCTTCTTTTTATCGATGTCCACGTTCTGTAATGTTGTCCATCCTGTGTGTATTTACTTATCTTAGTCAAGTAAACACATATAGTGTTTCATTAATCATATATTGCTCTTAAAAGGTAATTGTATTATTAAAAAGCGAGAAAGACAGTTACAGCAAGCGAATCATGAGAAGCGATTCGTTACGCTAAAATAATCTCTTAGCGCGATGAAGTTAAAATGAGAATATCATATTTCAAAAGGTACACCGTAGAATTAACTTGGTATTTTATTGAGAAATATTGTGTACAAATATTAAAACAATATTAAAGATATGAATAAGACACTACCGAATTTATATGGCTTGATCGTCAAAATGAAGTAAGGATTTTTATTTAATTCTCGATACACTTATGCTATTCCTTTAGTAACATTGTAGTTTGGATTATTTGAACTATGAAGCGTTGAGTGGCATACGTAGTGGGTGGTCATTGGGACCAGCACACACTAACGACTGTAGGAAATAGACTGCCAGCTGGAATGTTAACGTACGTTGCCACTCTCCAAGAATCTGTATATGTCATTTTTTAAAAAAACTGGCAAATCTACTATATTTCTCCATGTGAACATCAACTTGAAAGGGGCATGCGACATTTTTCATCTTGTGAGTAGCCAAAATTTCTGGGTTGTTTTGCTTGCTACCTGCTATCGCCCTGAAATAAAGGAAAAAAAAAACTATTTCGCCTCTTCCGAAACGACGGATTCTTTTGTACGAGATGGGGGGAGCAGTCCAAAACACACATTTTTAGGACTGCAATAGGAAATAAGTGTCTCATCTCTTGTTCATAGTGCGCTTGTATGAATGTAATTGTCTAAATAATTTAATTTTTGCTGAGCCATCGAAACAGCGTATTGAATTCAGGACAGTACTGCAAGCTAAATTCTGTTATCACAACAACTTTAATGCAATATGTTATTTTCACAATTAATAATTTCATAATAATAATATTAATAATAATAATCCGATAAACTGATTGTCATCAAATAATATTTATTTTCTAAATGTTGGATGAAATGGAAATTTGGACTTATGTACGTAGTTTTCAGGGTTGTACTCCAGCTGTGCATAAATCCTTGAGTATCCGATTATTCCAACTAGGCCTATATTTTGATTGTAGATAAAGTTGTGATGTATTCTCAATAGTTCTCATCATTTACAGTGTCAAGAATCAATAAGCAGAACACCTCGTCCACTAACAACAATAATATTATAGCCCCCGGTAACATTATCATCTCCTACCAAGATTACAAATAATTTTTCACAGCTCGAAGCAACTTCATTGTATCGAGAGAAATGCACGAGAAACCAGAATACTAATCAAAATTCTCGGGAATAGAGTATGAAAAATGAACCCTACCCTTACCATTGCATCAATCTTTAGATTAGTTTTTGTAGAGCCAATATGAATTTTGTTGAGCTACTGCAAGGTCTTCCGTGCAAAATATAACCTTATTTGTTATCAGTGGTGCCCTGCATAGTTTTGACTATGGCTAAGAGGTGTACTGACGTTGAACTGTACAGTTTAATTTCGAAGGTGGAGGAACGCGCTCCATTGTACGACGTCAGTAATCAAGATTATTTAGATAACGTTGTACGAACCAGACATTTGACAGAATTTGCACAAAAATTAAATACAAATGGTAAGTTTTTATTACATGGGTTCCTGTCACCACGGCATGGCGCATCGAGGAGAAGGCCTCTAGATATAGAGGTTAGCTGCGAATATACTGAATAAGTAGTCGCGGGCAAACGACTAGGAGTGGTCCTCCAGCTTGGAGGTTTGGGTAGGGCTAACAACCTAATCCTGTAAAAAAAGCACTTGTTCAGAAATATTCACAAAAGCCTCGGACAAGGGCTGATAACTTGGTAGGACCTCAGGAAAAGAAAATGGACATGAAATTTGGAACATGGAATATTAGGAATCTTTATAGGGTAGGCGCGTTAAAATCCGTAACGAGTGAGTTAGAGAAATACAGGATGGACGTAGTAGGAATTCAGGAAGTTAGGTGGGGAGGAAATGGATCTGTGAATTCCGGAAATGTTACGTTCTTTTATGGGGAAGGAAATAAAAATCACCAGTTACGAACAGGGTTTTTCGTTCATAAAGTATATTACCAGCAATTAAACGGCTTGAATTTGTTACTGACAGACTTTCTTTTATTACTCATAATGGACGGTGGTGTTATGTTATTGTTTTAAGTGTACATGCCCAACTGAAGATAAGGATGACGATATAAAAGACAGTTTTTACGAAGAAGTGGAACGGACATTTGACCAACTCCCGCGATACCATATGAAAATTCTATTAGGGGATTTCAATGCGAAGGTAGGATGAGAGGATATTTTCAAACCGATTATAGGGAACGAAAGTCTGCATAAGGAAAGTAATGACAACGGTGTTAGACTCGTGAAATTTGCAACATCCAAAAACTTAATCGTGAAGAGTACAAAATTCCCAAATCGCGACGTTCATAAATACACTTGGACATCACCAGATGGGAAAACACATAATAAAATTGATCACGTTTTAGTAGATAGAAGAAGGCAATTAAGCATAATTGATGTCCGATCGTTTAGAGGGGCTGATTGTGACTATGACCAGTACCTGGTAGCAGCGATAATACGAGAGAGGTTATCGTTCAATAAAGGTGATATTCAATGTCCGAAAACGGAGAGATTCAATTTAAAGAAATTAGAAGAGAGCCAGGTAATAGAGAAATACCAGATTGAAGTTTCGAATAGATTCTCGGCCTAGACGATTCGGAGTGCAGTAGTGTTGAGGATACCTGGATTGAAATTAGAGATAGCATTAAAATTTCAGCAAAAGAAAAATTGGGACACGCGGAAATACGTAGGAACAAACCATGGTTCGACCAGGAATGCATAAAACTTGCAGAGAAGAGATAACAGCTAAAATTACGCTGGCTACAAAATCCGAATGAAATAACTACACAAAATTTCGCAGATATCAGGCGGGAAACTTCCAAAACTTTTAGAACGCAGAAACGCGATTTTCTGATAGCTAAAATTAAGGAACTAGAAGATGTTAGTAAGAACTAAAAAAAAAAAACATTCGGGACATCTATAATGGGATCAACGAATTTAAGAAAGGCTATCAACCTCGTGGTTATATATTAAAGAAATCTGACGGTACACTTCTCATTCACACGAGTAGGATCTTAAATAGGTGGAAATATTTCTTTGATGATTTGCTTAACACGCAAACAAAAACTAGTGTGCGTGGAGAAAACGTGATACACACCGCTCAACCGTATGTTCCAGAACCCAACCGAATAGAAGTAGAAACCGCTATAAAGAAATTAATGAAACACAAATCTCCGGGTGTAGATGGAATTCCGGCTGAGTTAATTTTAGCTGGAGGCGAAAAATTGTGGAAGAAGATACGCAAACTCATTATTCTTATCTGGAAGAAGGAAGAATTGCCACAAGAGTGGAAAGAATCAATAATTCTCCAATTCACAAGAAAGGCGACAAAACTGACTGTAATCATTATCGAGGCATTTCTCTTCTGCCAACATCCTATAAAATCCTTTTAAATATTTTATTAGCAAGACTGAACCCATACGCAGATGAAATTATTGGAGATTATCAGTGCGGATTCAGACGAAATTGATCAACTATCGACCAAATATTTACCATTCGCCAAATACTCGAAAAAAAAGTGGGAATACAATACCCCGGTACATCAACTATTTATTGTTTTTAGAAAGGCGTACGACTCGGTTAGAAGAGAAACATTATACAACGTTCTTACAGAACTTGGAATACCGAGAAAGCTAATTAGATTAATTAAGATATGTTTAAGTGAATCCCAAAGTGAAGTCCGGGAAGCAAAATTTTTGTCCGCGAGCTTTCACGTCGAAAATGGCCTGAAGCAAGGAGATGCGTTGTCGCCATTATTATTTAACTTCGTTCTGGAATACGCTATAAGGAAAATCAAAGATAGCAACCAGAACCTATAGTTGAACGGTATTCACCAGGTTATGGCATATGCTGACGATGTAAATTTAATAGGTGATGATATGAGAACAAAGAAATGCAGAGATCGTATTAAACGCTTGCAGGGACATGCGTTTAGAAGTAAATGCAGAGAAAACTAAATACATGGAAGTGCGTCGCGACCGGAATACAGCAAATTATGGACGCGTTAAGATATTAAATAATACTTTTGATAAAGTGGATAGTTTCAAATATCTAGGATCATTATTAACAGACGAAAATCATATTCACGGAGAAATTAAATGTCGACTAAAAGCAGGGAATTCGTGTTACTTTTCGGTTCAAAATCTCTTGTCGTCGCGAATTCTGTCGAGGAATTTAAGCTTAAAATATATAAAACTATTATCATGCCTTTCGTTTTGTATGGCTGCGGAACATGGTCACTTAATCTGAGGAAAGAACATAGACGTATTTGAGAACAAGATCCTGAGACGAATATTCGGACCCAAGAAGACCGGGAATGGGGAATGGCGGAAACTTACTATGAGGAAGTACATAAGTTATATGGTTTACCCAACATTATTAGGGTCATCAAGTCTAGGAGGCTTAGGTGGGCGGGTCATGTAGCTAGAATGGAAGAATGTAGAAACGCTTTCAAAATCTTGACTGGAAGACCAATCGCAAAACGACCATGAGGAAGACCTAGGCGCATATGGGAGGACAATATTAAGATGGATCTCGCAGAGATTGGAATACAAAGTAGAAACTGAATGCAGTTAGCTAAGGATAGAAGTCAGTGGAGAGCTTTTGTGAACGCGGCATTGAACCTTCGGGTTCCATAGGCCATAGAGTTAGTTAGTTTAAGTTTTTATTACATTTTAAGGTCACTAAGGGTCACTACTTCAACGTTTTCCTTTTCTCCAATCGATAATGTTGGTTATAATGTTGGTTCCAGTGGATAATATCTCTGCAATCAGGGTGCAAATTGCTGGGTGAGTGGTGATTTCTTTTCGAAAGGACAAATAAATAGGCTTCTAATAGTTCTGTTATATTGGAATATTTCTTGGAGTAGATTATGCTACCTTTTTAAAGTTTGCTATTAAAATAATATTTTTAAGAATAAAAATTATTGTAACAGAAAATGTTCAAAATTAAGTTTCGTTCTTGAAGAAAACGTATTTTCCGAATCTTATATTTGTCAAAGTTGTTTCTAATGAAACCGGTTTTCTTTGTTCACCTTAGAATCTAGTAGTTAAACAGTTACGGAATTTAAGAACAACAGCGTCTTGATAAAGAAATTATTATTATTATTATTATTATTATTATTATTATTATTATTATTATTATTATTATTATTATTATTCCTAAGAGTACGTTCTAAAAATACGGTTCAGTAAGATTTTTAACTGAGAGCAACGGTTTAGGAGATTTTTGTAAAATTAATCGTGAAAACATCTGCCCGCTTCATGAAGCATGGACCAACAGTAACGGCATGGCGTAACAACGATTCGTTATCACTACACCCCTTCTCTGATGTTCCCTTGTCTCACTTTTAGGTGTCATTTACTTAATGGATAGAATATATACGTTCGTAATATAATATGATTCTTTGATATTAAAATATCCTTTCAAAAGTAAACAGATATAAGTAGATTTCTTATCCTGAAAGAAATTAATACTCAATTGCACTGCCAGTTATGGTTCCAGGAGAATAACCCCTGACAATGTAAGGGAGTTCTAGATTATTCTGGTAATATAAACTAAACCTTTAGTTAAATTAGCGACAGGAATATATGCAGAGGGTAGGTCGATGTCCAGACTCCCGAATTTATCGATTTTTCTCAGCCAGCACATCACAAAATATGCCTAATTTAAGAGGTAATTATACAAATGTCAATACAATATGTCATCATATTGAACTTGGACTTTCCTTAAATAAATTCCTCTGTGAGTAGGGGTGTAGCCAAGGGTGTAGGGTCCAGCCCTCAAACAATTTTCTGTCCCCCAAATGGGGTTCGTCTGTTATTCGTTTATTAAAAGCAAATGAACAATGTTCATAATAGAATATGGAAGGGTGTTTGTAGTAGAATGTGGACAATAGTTTAAACCTTATCAACACCTTAAAATATTTGAACAACTGACAATAATCCACTTTGTTACTCTCATTTGCCTAACTGGGAGCGTACAGTTGCGACTTTTGTATACTTTACCAGAGACGGACAAACACATTTAGGAGAGGGCTAAAAAAAAGAACAAAACTAGGTGAGCCAAGTCTTGTTAATGATTGAAGTCTCTTATAATCTTATAATCTATATCGAACTAGAATGCACTGATTATCAGAAGAAAAGTTATATGTCGATCAGTTTGTCTGTTTTTAATCCATTTTTTTCGAAGTAATCCCATTCTTCTTTTCGCTCTCCAGATTAGGTATGATGTCCCTGGCAGGATAAAAGTTTAGTGTAAGGGATTGTATCTGTCCCGCGGGCCGTAGTTTGCCCATCGTTGAACTATATTTATGCATAACATATTATTGCATGAATTTCGTCTTATTCGAAGGGTTGCTATATGAGTTCCTTCTACTAGCTTTTATTTCTTTTTTTTTCTACTTATACCCATACAAAAGCAAAGTAAAAAACACTTCAATTAACAATTTTTGCTTCTTTATGAATAGTTAACTGGTGAACTTCCTACAATCTGTGATTCTAACTTCATGTATTGTAAAAGACCAATGTTTCAATAAGGTAGCATATGAAAGAGCTTAAGTGGGGCATTATCATTAGCCCCGGCCATACTACTAAATGTACTACTATGAGCAAAATAAATGACGCGTCTCTTTATTTTGCATTTTTGTAAACAAAATATCTCTGTTTTCTTTATATGTTTGAAATTTTGGAAGGTTTCCCCAGCAGGACAGGTTAATAACAAACCCGTTTTTAATATTTGTGTTGGATATTAGCTTAAAATAAATAAATTAGAAGCAAAAAACTTTAAATCGACAGAAATCTCGAGAATTACCAACTCTGCTAAAGTGGGGCATTTTCAAGAACGCGAGGGAATTCTGCAGTTCAACACGAAGCAGCGACATCTATGTCATTGAGAGAGATGTGGATTAGATCTACAAACGAAACTTTTAACGAAACATTTCTGATATGTCTTATTACATGCATTATCAGCGAACTCCAAGTATATGAATCTATGCTAAGTATGAACGTATACATAGAGCAAATAGTGGAAATTACCTATGGAAAAAGACGAATTCTTAGCACAATCGTAATGAAAAATCGTCTTTACCGTATAACAGGTTTAGTTCACGTAAACAAACAAATAGCTCAGTTAGTTATAGCAACTAGTCTGTATGCCGAAGGTGGTGGGTTCGAATCCCCGTGGAATTTACTTTTTATCTGGGAAAGAATCATATTGTAACATATGTGTAAAACTCATGACGATACAAAAAAAATCTCGTAGTCGCACTTGCATTAACGTCCCTAATTTTGATCGCAAACAGTTTCGTAATTATTTCCATGTGCTTACTGCTCACTATACTTATGCTCGCTGGCGCATAACGAATGTTTTCCAGTAAATGTTAATTCTAATTTGGAGAATTTTATAAAGTTTCACAATATTTCTCACTAGATAGTATTCTATCTACTTGTTTTGATATTTTGATAACATATTTCTCTATTAAATTTTTAATTTTCCCTATATATATTTAATTACGGAAAAGTTTTACAATGTATTTGTATTAAATTGAAATTGTTTTGAATTTACCACATGAGAAAAGTAGCTCGAAGGAGGAAAACTCAAGTAATTGATTTTCCACGTAAAAGCAACCTATTGTAGAATGATGATACTTCTTACCTTCAGCACATAATCTTTACGTTAGAGAGTCAGACAGAAAAAAATCCTGGTTTTTCCTCCCTATCACCACCCATTTTAAACCTCTACATTCCATTGTTCGTCTGACAAAATTTCGGTGCTCCAAAAACATTCATATAATAATAATAATAATAATAATAATAATAATAATAATAATAATAATAATAATAATAATAATAATAATAATAATAATAATAATAATAATAATAATAATTATAATAATAATAATAATAATAACAATAACAATAACAATAATAATAATAATAATCATCATCATCCTGAATATGCCATCCTTACATAATGTCAGGATATCTTTGTTTATTAGTTTAAATCTTAAATATCTTAGTTTAAAATGCTTTCTTTAGTAATTATTTGAGCAACCATGTAGGAGGGGGTACGACATTTTATTTTGCCCCTCTCAATCAGTAACCTTCAAACAGAAAGAAATTTCTGATAAGCAGGGCAGACAAAATGAATAAGAAATATATTTACAGCATCCTCTCCCCTTTCATGATTAGAATATCACGTAGCATTTTTTATTCTACCAAAGATGTTCCTGTGCGGTTAGGGGTAAGTAACTATAGAAATACCTAATATATAGCGCCCCTTGATTGTAATATTACCGCTCCTTTATTTGTACGAGGGAGCCACTACAAGGGTGACAAAAAGAATAGGAAAAGTGTCTATTGATTCCAATGGCGGATCCAGCACAAACTTCTGCGGGGGGGGGAGTAACAGTTTCTTTTGATGATGTGAAACTGTCACAAATTACCACTTAACTAAACTAAACATAATAGTGGGGTGAACCGGAACACAGTCAGTATAAATTGGTGTAAAAGTTTAATTTTTTGCTTCATATTAAAGTTTTGGTTTCAAATGAGAATTTCAGTCCAAGTGGTCAATGATCAAATCTCGTGGGGCTCTTCAGTATAGGCTAATACGACCCCCTTATGAGAAAAGGCAAAAATATCAAAATATTTATAATGTTCGAATTTTTCGTATACTTTAAAGAAATGTTGGGATTCGTATTAAAGTTTTGGTTTCAAATGACAATTTCAGTCCGAGTGGTCAATGATCAAATATCGTGGGGCTCTTCAGTGCAGGCTAATACGACCCCCTCATGAGAAAAGGCAAAAATATTAAAATGTTTAAAACGTTCGAATTTTTCGTCTCTTTTAAAGAAATGTTGGGCTTTATATTAAAGTCTTGGCTTCAAATGACAATTTCAGTCCGTGTGTACAATGATCAGATCTTGGAGGGCTCTTCGGTGTAGAGGTTTTGGCTTCTTTATGGGACAAGATTCACGTAGTTGATATTGCAAAATTGTTTTGTATACATGAGTGGAAAGTTACACCATTTGGTTAATTTTACCTCTTATATTTTGCAGATTCAAATTCCAAGCAATAGTTACTTCTCAAAACTAATAGAAGGCACTTAATGGTTTCATTAAAATGAAATGTCTTTTATGAGAAGTTGTCATGGAGCAGACGAACGAAGAGGCACCCAAACATTGGTTGAGTCGGACGGTTGATACTCGTTGAGCTCACTTCAATTATTATTATTATTATTATTATTATTATTATTATTATTATTAACAATAATAATAATAGAGCATTCATCTTTGGTGCATGGGGTCCGTGGCTCGATTCCACTTCACGCCAAGTGAAATTTGAGGTGGACAAATACCGTGTGCATGGGTATGGGTTTTCTTGGGACTTTAAATTTTCCTCCCACTTTCTTCATTTCACCATTTCATTCATCATCATTCTCCCTTAGCGTTAGTGCATAATCGTGCAACGTAAAACTAGATATTCCATTTAATTTTATTTGAATAATAATAAAAAACAATTAATTCAACTGAGAGGACTGTAATTTATATTGACGGCAATTATCATAAATATGCAACTATTATAAAAACAATGCTTTGAGTAGAAACATAATCCTTTCCAAGTGTTAACGAATGCACACGGGATAAAACATATCTCGAGAAAGACACAAGACGCGCTTTGTGACATCCAAAATAAGACGTAACAAATGTTTTGGACACGCGATAGCTTTTAAAATGTCTCGTGTTTTCTGGAATGTCTCGAAAACAAAAGTTTAAGTTTTAAAATTATTTTTCAAGATCTATCCTCTCAAAAGTAGCTCTCTGCCTTAAAATTAATAACGGCATTTGTGATTTTAAAAAAGAAAAAACAATGCCCAAAATTAATAGTTAACTTTTCATAAAGAATCTTCATTAAGGGTGAACCTGAAAGATGTCCACAAACTTCGGGAGATGGTTCGTAACATCAAAAGGAGACAAATGGTCCTCTTGCAGTTTTCGAATTCAGCTTCGTTGTCGAGGTACAGGGTTGCCAACTGGTAGGGTTTGAGAAACTCACTGAAAATAAATTCAACTCCATGAATAAACTACTACTGAAATATTTTTCAGGTCAATTGACTTATACCATGTTGCAAGGTTAAATATTTATTTATGAAGTGTGTACAAAATTTGCCAGTGTCTTTTCTGAGAAAATCGTCGAGAAAAAGTCACCTCCAAGAATAAACTACCCTTCGTAAATTTTTCTAAGATAAATATTGGATACTGCAATCAGAGCCCTGCACGGGCCGGGCGCGCCCGGTTCGGCCCGGCCCGACCCATTTCAAGTTATATCAAACTGGACCGGGCCCTAACCGGGCCGAGCACATATCGGGCCGAACCGGGCCGAGCCTAGCCGGCCCGGCTCGGCCCGGATACTCTGAAAGACGGTTCGGAAACTAATGTTGTCAGCCTATTTGTTTTTTTTAATGTTCTCCACTACCTCTATTTTTGCCGTGTTTGTACGGTCTTACTGTCAGCCTATGTTAATCGTAATGTGTTTTTGGAAACTGACTCCTTATTCAAGACTGCGATGTACTGGTAATACTATTACTATTACTACTTCTACTATTACTACTACGACCACTGCTAATACTACTACAAGTGCTACTACTTCGGGTCAGAGTTGACATGTCTGGTGGTACCGAATTTACCTTCTAAGTACAGAATAAAATTGAGAAATGCTAGTTATTATGGCCGGTCTGCGTAGAATGTGAACCGATACTTGATCTACGAGGGAGAATAGTGGCTCAATAGAAAAAACACCCACATCTGGTGCTAGAGGTCGTCGGATCAATCCCTGCTCATGCTATGTGAGCTTTGTTGTGGACAAACATCGTGTGCATGGGAGTTTTTGGGGTCGTCCCGCTTCCTCCCACTGTTTTCTTTCCACCAATTCATCCCATCATCATCCATTCAGCCTGAGCCGTAGTTACCTAAAGAACGTATGATAAAGTCAAGTACTTGACCTAGTAATTAGAATTTGGTACGCTACCATTGGACCACGGAGGACAAAACCATAAACTGGCGTGCTCATAAGATCAGTGCAATTTGTAGTAATGTTCAATTAGCAAGGCAAATATCGAATGGTGTTACATGTACATGTATTGTTTATAGTATGATGCTACAAATATAACAAAATATAATGATCAAATAAATCACCAAATCGCCAGGGTCGATTAGGTGTTCCTGGAACGGTGGCTCAGTGGTTGAGCGTTCACCTCTGGTGCATAAGGTCCCTGGTTTGATCCGAGCTCTCGCCAAGTGAACTTTGTGGTGGACAAACACCGTATGGGTTCGCGGCGTTCTCCTGTTTCCTTCCACTTTATTTACCCCACTATTTCATTTATTTCTCACCATCGTCTCCTTTAGGCTAGTTGGCATAACTTGGAACCACCTACCAAGAAGAATAAACTAATGGATTGGGAAGATAGACATTCAGTCTCTGGTGAATTTGATGATGAAGTAGACATCTACCTCAACATGTCATCATGTGTAAGAGAACTGGAAGCAACAAGAACAAACATTACCAAAATTGTGTAAATTAACGCGTCAGTATCTCGTCATCCCTGCTTCTAGTGCGTCTACTGAAAGAGATTTTAGTACTCAGGAACGGAGAAATGCTCTAAAGCCTGAAACTGTTGACTCTGTTTCCGTGCTATTCGATGCGTACAATGACATACAGTAAAGCGATGTTCATTTTGCACTATTGGTTTCTTAGGAAACCTTATATTTTCATTTTCTTAATATCAACTATCCCTTCTATTATATGTGATGTTAAGATGCATTTTTGATAGCTGATACCTATACATTTTTCATTCAGGGGACTTTTGAGGTATTTTTTGATCAACAATGATATGTGTGGATTTTGTTTTGATTTACTGCCTCGCATTCCGTCATATAGCTCTGTTATTTACTTGTTACGCACCGTTCCAGGAACACTTCATCGATCCTGGGGTCTGGGTGATTTATTTGATCATTGTTTTTTTGTTATTATTATTGTAGCTTCGAATTATAAAGAATACAGGAATATGTAATATGGTTTGGAATCTGCTGTGCTAATTGAACATTACTACAAATTGCGCTAATCTTATGAACACGCCAGTTCATGGCTTCGGTCTCCGTGGTCTAATGGTAGCGGAACAAATTCTAATTAGTAGGTCAAGGACTTGACTTTCTCATATGTTCTTTAGGCAATTACGGCTCAAGACGTATGGATGATGATGGATGAATTGGTGGAATGAAGACAGTGGACGAAAACGGGCTAATCCAAAAACTCCCACGCTCACGATGTTTGTCCACCACAAAGCTCACATAACACGAGAAGGGATCGATCCGACGACCTCTAGCACCAGATGTGAATGCATTCTACTGGCCAGACTACGCAGACTGGCCATAATAACTAGTATTTCTTCGATTTTTTTCTGTACTTAGATTGTAAAGTATGTACCGCCAGACATGTCAACTCTGATGCTCGTAGCAGTTGTAGTAGTAGAAGTAATAATAATAATAATAATAATAATAATAATAATAATAATAATAATAATAATAATAATAATAATAATAATAATAATAACAGTAGCAGTAGTAGTAGTAATAAGAGTAGTAGAAGTACAGTACTTTATAGTCTTGAATAAAGAGTTAATTTCCCAAACACCAGTGGTGGCGGTTGGACGTTAAAAGTGAGGGGGCAAGACATGATCTGAATATTTGTATATAAATGTTAGTTTTTCTGGTTGTTTCTAACATTTTGTTTGACGAGAGGTTGTATAACTAATAGGATACTATATTTTCAGTTAAAATACCGTATATCGTATATAATAGTTTATTAAGTAAATTGAGAAGAACAAAGCAAGTAGATGCTAGCCCTTTGTACTCTTAAACAACGAAAGTGTAAGAAGAGATTTGATTCCTTGCTCATGAACATCTTAAAATTCTGTCTGGAAAATTGTGTGATCATATTATTTAATAAATTTGCAAAACAAATAAATAGAAAGGTTAATATTAATCATAGTATACTAATTAATAATGATGCTTGTTTTGCAAAAGTTATATTGAAACTGAGGATTAATGAAAAACTTAATATTTAATTCCACACATGCTATTAAATGTATGTTATTACTCTTAGAAAATGAAAGGCAGTAAATACTACAAGCATATGCTACGACATTTAAAGAAATATTTGCTTTTGCAACTTCTTGAAATATGTTCGTTGCCATTAGGTGCAGTTTTCACTTTCTTGGAACACATCAAAACACAACAATACTTAGAATCAATCCACACTTCAGTTATACAAAATAAACTTAAAACCTAGAATTATGTTCAATTTACTAAATTTTATTGTATATATACTCGTACATCCTTAAACACAACACTTCACTCGTATATTACACTACAAAACAATGGAAAAGGAAGAAGTTGTTTCTTATCACGCTCTTTTTAATCGATATTCCTTACTTTAGAAAGAAGAAAAGACATTTTAGGAACTGTCAATTTTTGTGCAATTAAAGAATAACTTGTGAAATAGGCCCTACTTTTTTGCATAATGTTCTTTCGATTAGCTTCAAAGCGGCTCACTAACATATCGAGCCCTTGTAAGAAGAAATGAAAGTATGCTGAAATTGTGCTCCAATAGGTTATTTTTTGGGGTTATTTTATGTGGCGATTAAAACGCAATTACTGTAGCTTTCTTTACTCCACGGGAAGACAACCAATACGTATTCACGCAACAGCAAATATTATATGGCAGCATTTTTTCCTATTAATCAGTAACACATACAAAATCGTTACATTTCCAAATGAAACTATATACATTAATTGGTTACTTCAAAAAAGTGCGGGGAAAACTGCCCCCTTTGCCACCCCCTAATCGCCACCCATGCCAAAAACATTACGATTAACACAGGCTGCCAACATTAGTTTCCGATCCGTCTTTCACAGTGTTCGGCCCGAGCTCAGAGCCGGGCACAGAATTCAGATCCATTCGGGTCGGGCCGGGCCGTCTTCGGGCCTGGGTTTACAGGGCTCTGACTGCAATATAGGGTTGTTGATTAAATATTGATTAATGAAAAATAAACAAAATTGTTAAAACCATTTTGGAGAAAATAGCGTTTTTCGATTTCCGGCTGTTAGTAAACTACACTTATTTTAGGCGGTAGGAAAAAGATTGGAAAATCTTCTTTAGGAATACTATGTAAACCCTAAGTTTAAAATTTGGTGTAGATACGTTGAACGGTATGGCCTCTAGGCGAGTGCACAGAAAAGTGTACCGAACGGTCGGACCGGAAGGACGGGTATCGAAAAATCACATTTTCGGTATGTAGACGCCATGAAGTATGTAAATCCGTTGAAATCTGAATTTGATATACTATGTTTACAATTACCATATTTTCTTCTCTCTTTTGTCGCTCGAAAAAGAAAAGCCTGAGTGTACCACAAAAAGCTAGGGATTTTACAAAAAAAAAATATATATTCAATTACAGGACCACCGCACTAAACTTTTTCAATTCAATTTCTTAACTGTGTTAGGCCGCAGTTGTTACTGAAGTGTGTATTTGGATAATACGAAAAAAAGTATCGTATTATTCAAATACATCGAATGTCAGATTATCGAATAAAAAACTTCGATTGAAGAAAATCCACACTAAAAACTAACTCACACTTTGAGCACATTTTCATTAGACATATAATAGAGCAATTAATGCAATAATTGTTTATGAAATATGAAAAAATTAAATGAGTCATTTTTGAGAAAGTCGTTCTAAAAGAACACGTCAGGAGTAACCTACCTCTTGTGAATTGTTTCGAACAATGAGTTAAAATATACTTTTGGTTATTAATGAAATATTTATTTTCGAAATTTGAACAAAATCGCCTGTCGTTCCAGACAATTGTCGGAAAAAACCTAGAAGCCCAAAATAAACTATCCGTCGTAATTGTTTTTCATAGGAATGACTTATACTAAAATATAGGGTTATTAATCAAATACTTATTTATGAATTATCAATAAAATTGTCCGAGTAATTTTTGAGAAAATCGTGAAGGAAAAATAACTCCCCGAATAAACTATCTCTTGAGGATTCTTTCAGGGTAAGCGAGTTATTCCATATTATTAGGTTTTTAATGAAATATTTATTTTTGAGTACGAACAAAATTGCTTGGCTCATTTTTCAGAAAACCGTAGAGGGAAAACACCCCGATGAGTAAACTACCCCTCGTATATATTTTCAGGGCAAACGAGTTTTGCCATATTGTTCGGTTATTAACGAAATATGTATATTTGAAATATGAATAAACTCTTTTGAGTCGTTTTTGAGAAAATCGCCCAGACAACACACACCACCAAGAATAAACTACCCCTCGCATTTTTTTAGAACACACGAGTTATGCCATATTGTTAAGTTATTAATGAAATATTTATTTATGAAATATGAACGAAAACACTTGAGACTATTTTGAGAAAATCACTAAGAAAAAACTCACCTCTAAGTATAAACTGCCCCTTGTAGATTTTTCTCAGATAAATGCCTTATACCACAAAATAGGGCTGCTAATTAAATATTAACTTATAAAAAAAGAAAGAAATCAAAATTGTTAGAGCCAGTTATGAGAAAATATCCTTTTTCTATTTTCATCGTTCAGGAAACTACCCTTGTTTTGGGAGTAGGATGGAAATAAAAGAAACTAAAGGAATACTATGAAAATCTTAAACTAAAATTTGGTGCAGATAAGTTGAACGGTATGGCCTCTAGGCGAGTGCACAGAAAAGTGTAACGAACGGACGGGCGAACAGATGGACATCTATCGAAAAAACTCAAAACTGCAACCCTCGACACGTTCTGACTTCCCGATTCTAAGCAATCCTCCGTACATCCGTAATCTCATGAAATTCATAAAATCCCACAAATTCACGTTTTGTACAATTTCTAGAATCTGGCTAATGTGAGGAAAGACACATTGTCAACATTTCCTTCCTACATTGCCAGACACGTTACGATGACATTCTTATACACAACTGTTTACAATGAATTGCTGACACAACTATTAGCAAGACTGTGCAGCTTGCATTAACTTTACATATTCAACATTAAATTCCCATAACCTTACTTAACGATTTCGAGACATAAACATAACAATAAATCTAAAATATACAAATTATTATTCTCAAAAATCGAGTTCTTCCACAATAGGGATATAAATAAACTATATTTGATTATAGTTTGGTTTGCGCATGCGTATCCTTTTTTACATAAATTAACAAATGAACGTCAATTTATCTGAAAAGTCGAAGTTTGCGAATTTTTTTCGAGCACTTCCGGTTCGAATTTTAAAATTATGTTTTCGTGGTTGGTAAAACCTGGTTACGCGCTTTCCGAAAAAATAAATTTGTATCGCTTCTTTGTGCAACCGTTTTGTCGCAAAAAAATCGAGAAATTGTAAAATTTTTAAAAGTCGCCATTTTTTGGCGCAATTTTCTCGAAAACACAATCTTTTAAGATTCTGTAATTTTGTCAGATGGTTCAGCTTTACATGAATAATAAACACACCAAATATCATTCTCGACCAATGCTTCATGAATTAACTGCAGCCTTTTTTCAGTTAGCGAAGTTTCGTGAACTTAGATGTCACAGTTAGCAACACTGGGAAAAATAAAAGTGCAATGATTTGATTATGTTTGTGGTTCACATTCATTAAATGAAGAATAAAAGGTTTTGTTGACTGCTTTTTTTTTCATTTTTTTGATCAAGAAGGCGCTCTGAAATAGCAAAATGAGCCTCCCCCTACTCCTCCGTTTTCTTAAACCGAAATAATCTGAGGTGTAAATTACGATTACGAAACACAGAAATTTCCAGTTCACTTACTTAAAATGGTTTTCGGAAACAAAATTTCACTGATTTTTTAAATATTTTTTTTTAATTTTTTGCATGGACCAATCATTTGCTTGATTGTTGTCTTCTTGGCTAATAGCATGTAACCGTGCAGGTGCTCCAATAGGTGTTGGCTAACTCACAACTAGTCTAGGAGTGGATCTAGCGGGAAGAAACATTTTTATTTTATATATAAATAGAACCGATCCCAGAGTTTGGAGCTCGTAGCTCGAAGTAGCAGTATTACCCTCCCCCCTTCCAAAAGTCGGTCCTGGATCCATTTCTGCATAGCACATTGTCGATAGTCACAAATGCTGAAGGTCCAGGTGGAAGCATAAACAGCACTTCAACTTCACGTAATTCATGACTTATTCATAATATTTCTGCTACGCACCACTGGTTATCATACATATATGTGTGTAACAAAAGTTACGTTTTTTCAGATTTCTTAAATCTACACTTTGAATTGCAGAAGTTCGATTTTGGGGGAAGCATGAGTTAGATCATGGTGACCCGTTACTGCCATAAAAACTTCGCCATTTTCCGAAAGCCAAAGATGACTTCGTTGAATACCAGTTACCGGTCGAATACTTTTCCTTTTTTTTCTTCCGAAAGTCGTCGAATTCAGTTCCAGGCAACAAAACGAGAGTAACATACCCGGAGTTTGTACTTGCACTATACTCACGAATTCTTCTGCGGTTTTGGTGTGGGCGCGGTGGCTCAGTGGTAGAACGTTTACCTCCGGTGCTTTGGGTCCCTGGTTTGATCCCAGATCGCGCCGTGTAAGCTTTGTGGTGGACAAACACCGTGCTCGTGGTTTTTTTCCGGGGTTATCCCGTTTCCTCCCACTTTCTTCATTCCACCATTTCATTCATTTCTCATAATCACCGTCTCCTTTAGCCTAACCGACATAATCGTGGGACGTAAACCTTAAAGATTTCATTTCATTTTATTTTCTTCTGCGGTTTTAATACTGTGTATCTGTATCTGCCTAAGGTTATGCCGCGTTGCCACATTCTTTACACCTCTACCCCCTCAATACCCTCGCAGAGACCCTTCCATGGCCGGTTTCACTGCAAAACCACTGCTTTATCAGACCTGTCTGCATCTCGAACATCTGAAAGCGATTTTTAAAGTTGGATGCAGCACCATCAGAAATCACTGACACGGTTTGCGAAATTGTAGGCACTTATTTTCTCGTATTCAAACCTTTTTCTATAAAATATATTTTCGCTTTTCTTCGAGTATTTTTTGAATCTTGTCTATGGCTATGAGTACATGATCCGAATAGTGTGTTTTATCGTCGATTTTTACAACAAAACTGTCAGTTGTTTCATATTCCAGTGATAACTCTGAATTTCACTTTGCAGAATAACAGTCCAGTTTTCAGCGAAGTCCACATGAAGTAAAATATAATTTGTATCTTGAAATTTTATACGGTGCTTTTCGGTAGCAATTAATTCTCTTTGTATTTTCTTGATGTAGTCATGAATTACAATTCTTACAGTTAAATAAGCAATGTACGATACGAAAACAGAAAGCGGCACAGTTTTTTTAACGAGATTATTGTTTTCCCACATGGCATACGTAACACTTTCATTTTCATCAGGATCAATAATTAAAGACTCCACACTTATTCCTTCCACTCCAGGACATTCACCACATTCTTGAAGAAGACAGTGGTCATTTTCTACGGATCATACTACTAAAGGAAATAGGTCACTCATGACAGCTTCAATACAGGCTGCACTGTTGATTTGTAGCAACGCAGTAGCAGCTAACTTAAAATTTGCACAATACACACTTCCCTCGCAGGTTGCGGACTGACCCACTTTAGTCGAATACTGTAAAATTCCGAGTGACCCATTCTTATGTTGGGGTTGTTCTGTTTAAAAAGTCAGTAAATTTCTTTGAAACGCGTACGAAAACGTTTCGATTTTTTATTTTTTTTTGTTCTTTTTGGATCATTGT
Source organism: Thermobia domestica (assembly GCF_964235325.1). NCBI lineage: Eukaryota > Metazoa > Arthropoda > Insecta > Zygentoma > Lepismatidae > Thermobia > Thermobia domestica. The sequence goes on along the minus strand of NC_137470.1, from coordinate 53,961,876 downwards.
AATGACATCGCACTTAATTGAGACTTTGTCTGGATCATTCAAAATCATCACTGAGGTAATATTTCAGGCTTTTTGTAGATCATCAGAATTTATTGGATGGCCATGGCCAACTTAAAATTTGTGTGTTACGTAATCGTAATTTCCACCTCAGATTATTTCGGTTTAAGAAAACGGAGGAGTAGGGGGAGGCCCATTTTACTATTTCATAGAGCTTTCTTGATCAAACTAATGAAAAAAAAACAGTCAAGAAAACCTTTTATTCTTCATTTAATGAAGGGGAACCACAAACATCATCAAATCATTGCACCTTTATTTTTCCCAGTGTTGCTAACTGTGACATCTAAGTTCACGAAACTTCGCTAAAATAAAAAAGGCTGCAGTTAATTCATGAAGCATTGGTCGAGAATGATATTTGGTGTGTTTATTATTCATGTAAAGTTGAACCATCTGACAAAATTTCAGAATTTTAAAAGATTGTGTTTTTGAGAAAATGGCGCCCAAAAATGGCGATTTTTTAAAATTTTACAATTTCTCGAATTTTTTGCGACAAAACGGTTGCACACAGAAGCGATACAAAATTTGTTTCGGTAAGCGAGTAACCAGGTCTTACCAACCGTGAAAATAGAATTTTAAAGTTCGAACCGGAAGTGCTCGAAAAAAATTCGCAAACTTCGACTTTTCAGATAAATTGACGTCCATTTGTTAATTTATGTACAAAAACATACGCATGTGCAAACCAAACTATAATCTAATATAGTTTATTTATGTCCCTATGTACATACCACAACAAGAATTATAACTCTACCTGTCTCCATAGCCGAATGGTGAGGCTTCGAAGTTGACCATTTTGCATGTCTTCTACAATTCATAAATTGTACTCCCCGTCTTTGATGGCCCATTCTTTGGCGGGAATTTTTTTTTCGACAAAACAAAAAAGTATGGGTCTCTTAAAAACATGTCTAGTTGCTATAAGAAAAGTTTCAACAATATCTGAGATTGTGATGGTACATGCTCTTCCTGAATTGAAATGAAAGGCACCTATATTGAAAATTGTCAGCATGCACGTATACAGTAATTTATTTTGGGGAGTCCGACTTCAATATTAGAATAAATTATAATAAAATTTTAAAAGATAATCCCCAAAATTAGGCTAAATTTACAGAAAAGTTGGGATTTCAGAGGGGGGTTCTGACCTCCTGGACCCACTCTAAATGCATCCTTGTTTGTCAGTAACGTTTCCTCATTTTGAAACCCTCAAAAACTTCGGATATATAAAGGAAAAAGAGTTATTTTCGATAAAATATCACTTCAAGGAGACGCGACAGTTTTATTGCACATGGTGGTATCCAACATTCACTAGAGCAAGAATTCATTCTCTTTGTTTCTCTGCCATTGTGCTCTATCGAAAGGTTAAGTTTGTAAAATATTAGTACTACGAACAAGCGTGATTGGCAGATAGGAGTACTGAACAGAACACCACAGAAATGCATGCTGAACTTACGTTTATAGCTACCCTTTAGTGATTTGCCCTCACGGCCAATCGAGTGGTAATTCAGTTCCGTCTCTGTTCTTAAGCCATGTTCGTATTACTTCGAACAGTTTTGATAATGAAAAGCATGCCTCGCAATATAACAACTTCTTTCGCGTAAGAAATCGAAACTCAGTTGATCAGAGCAACTAGTCTGTACGAATTAGGTTGTTAGTTCGAGCCCAGTACGAGTAATGTTTTTTTATTACTATTGTTTTTATCTTTTTATATGAGGAAAAATTTAATTGTGATATCGCGATATCAAATGTATTTAGTTAGGTAATTTAGTCTTAGTTAAACTTTAAACATCAGTAACTGTCAAAATTATTTCACTAACCGATCAGTCACTGAACATTTCAAACACGTCAAACCAGTGGCATAACATGAAGGTTAAGCTCTCCTCCGCAGTCCTTAGTTATGCGTCCGTACTTTCATTGGCGTACCTAGGGCCGGGCGACTGCCCGGGGCGCCAGAGAAAGAGCGGCGCAAAAACGAGCCTCAAAAATTAGATTTTATAACGTTTTCTACTGACTTTTTGGTTTATATTCTTGTAAAGTAGTGGCAATTACATAACCATGGAAGAGGAGAGTTTCATAGTACTAAGGAGGCTGTATCGAAAAATGGAGAGATAGCATGTAGAATAAAGATTGGCGGGGGTGTAAGTATTGTTTCTTTGTTTGCTTGAGTTTAGCGTTCCATGGTTATGCCTTAATGGCGAAAGGAGATGTGGATACTAATTATAGTGGAATCCGAACCACTTTTATCGTTCAACAGTAATCAACCGGAAATTGGACCCGGTACCACAGAAGGCAGGCGTGCTAGCCACAAGACCAAGCAGGAGAAGGGTGGTGGAGTTCGTATTCTTTGTAGCGGGCCATGTTCTTTGTGAAGTTTTCCTAGGTAATGAATATCTTTTTGAAAAATGGGTTTAAAATATTAAAAACGCTATGATAAAATGTAAAATATAGGCTAGTACTAGGGGGAGGGCGCCAAAAAGTCACTTTGTCCGGGTGAAAATTTGGCCTGGACCGCCCATTCGTACTTTCTGTATATTTTTTGACCTCGCAGCTTGTGCGGTCCGCACGCCACAGTGTTGCCGGCGCGCTATTTACGCCTATGCTTCGAACGTGAGTCCCATAGAATTTTCACTCAGAATGCCAGATGCAATTAAGTAGAAGGAGGATCAGATGTTTCCTAAGTAACTTCCTTTTAGAAAGTTTGCTATTTTTTTAACGGTGATGTAAATAAACATACTTATCGTTATTAGCCCGACACCAAACCATCCTGGACAAATCCGTCTAGGACAATGATCGACAAGTTTATTCTGCCTAATTTTATAAGCGACTCAAGGGTTAAACACTTGTTAACGAAAGCAATGCGAAAGAGTGAAATTAGCCTACTGATAATGCCTAGGCCATAATAATATGTTTCAAATGTTTTACCGAGAGTCGATATTTCAGGAATTCCTTAAGTTAATGAGATGAAACTCGGCATATCAACTCCTCGTTATAAAGTACTGAACACATGTTGCAGCGTTTTCAAAACTTCCGCTTTTCAAGAGGGAAAGAAGGGTAATTTCTTTATTATTTCAAATTTTGCGATTCATTGTTTAAACAAATGTCAAATATGAGGATTTGTTTAAGTTCAAGTTTTAATTCCGTATTTGAACTCTTAATTAAATATAGGGAATATATGTTTCAGATTTTCCTAAAATTCATCTTTGTGAGGGTAAAAGAACGCATTTTAATAATATTCTAGGTTTCGATTTTATATTCCCTAAACCTTATTCTAACCTTGCAAAGAACTGGCACTACTACTACTACTACTACTACTACTACTATTACTACTACTACTACTACTACTACTACTACTACTACTAATAATAATAATAATAATAATAATAATAATAATAATAATAATAATAATAATAATAATAATAATAATATAAACTTTAAGGCATATAAACTTTAAGAAAAAAGTACAATATATTGGTAGACGTCACTCAGGTCATTCAGATAGACACCATCTGTCATCCAGGCAGAACTCTGGAACGAGGAAGTTCACTATTTCTCCACTAGAGTGCAGTGCTGCATGGGCGAAAATATCTTTCTTGCTTTTGAGATAGTTTTAGTGTGTAAACTGTAAATAGAAAGATGGGATTGCAAAATTTTTTAAAGGCACATAAAATATTCTTATAGAATGGCAACGTACCTTTAGAATAATATGCCTCGCACAAACTGCACGAATAGTGGGACGTTTGGTATCAGAAATAATAATGGTGGAAGCTAGGATAGAAACAGGATCCCCAGTGGCAGAGATTTGCGCTCGGCCACAGAGCCACTGCATATCACAGTGATGAAAATTAAGATGTTAGTTTCTAGTAAATAAACTAGTAGAAGAAGATAATTTCAAATTTTACATGTCGGGATATAGATTAGGACACACTCCTAAAGGGACCTCGATTCTTGAAAGAGTATAAGTCCTGTTTATATCAATTATCACATAACTTTGTACTGCAAATCGAGTTCCGACAACGGTCAAACACTAAATGGTGGCCTGTGCCAAGGATAATCTCAGAATTACAACTACGACAAAAATGTGTTCTCTGCTGGTAACAGCAGGAAGGAATCGGACAGAGAAAACAGTTTATAGGATACCAGCGTCAAGAACATTATACTTGCAGTGAAGTATGGATGTTGTCTACGTTTACCGTGTCCAATCACGCTTTCGCTTTCTCTACCAATCTGTCCGAATTTTTGCTTTATGTATGCTACCGTGGGATGAATGTTTCTTTCGTCCAAACGTTCTTTTTATACGTCAACTGTCTGCACCAGTAGGATTCTGGTAACAGCTCTAATGTGGCTGCCCAGATTGAAGTTCAAACCCTTAACTCATGTTAGATATCAAAAACAAATGATTCATTTCGGTTCAACCAAAACTCCTAGGGTATCAGTTTAAAACTATTCTTTCAAACTATTCAGGACCAAACTTTTTTCTCAAGTGCAAAGGATGCGTGAGGTAACCAATCCCCATCTTTGTATGTGTTGCAAGTTGCACATATTTCAGATCTTTAAATTCTTTAGAAATATCCTTAATATTTCAGTACGTAAACCGGGCATTCAACTGGTTTCAATATCGATAGTAGCAATGTCGAAAGCATCGCTCATCGTTATTTATTTCAGACTTCAATCTTTTCGTTTTCAAACATCTTGTATAAACGTTCTTGCTATGTAAAGAGCGGCCCTTCCTAAAGAACAATATAAGACTAAGGGAATAATCAAACGCCACTACGCTTTTTCGACATTGAAGTTCTCAAGACTGATAAGCAAGTGCATTTAAACAAATCCGTATTGTTTGCTTCAGAAAAGATATGTCGGGAATTGAGAAATTCCTGCGTGTACAAATCATAATTTCTCCTAAGTAATAAGAGTGTAGAAACAATTTATATAAGATAACCACATTTATTGCCGACCATGCAGTGCTCCCATCAATCTGATATTACGTCCAGATGACATATACAGTCATTGTCAAAAGTCTGAGACAATTATTGATTTCTCAGAATTTTTCAAATTAAATATACTGAATACATACAAAACCACATTTATTGTACAAATTTTTGAATGTTACACCATATGAGGATACTAAAGGTATGGTCTTTTTGACATCGAGACAAATTTGTTGAGGAAAGCTGTTTGGCAATAAACATATAACTAATAAACAGGCAACTAACATCAGGTTTTGTTTCATGACATAATGACTCCTAGTGGTGTGTATAAACCATTATCAGTGGTTGCCTATTCACTTCAACGAACAGTTTCGCATGCCCTATACAATCGTGTTGTAATATAAGAAAAAAATATGCACGATATTAGGAATTACATTCATTTGAACTAGTTGAATAGCGTGAAGAGCATTCCAATTCTATGAAATGTTGAAGAAAAAACTACTAACTATGAGTGTAAACCAGTGCTCAAATGGTTATTTTGAGAGAAGAATGCCATTATCTGCGAAATCTCACACAGTGATCAGCCGAAGCAGTGCATCAGAGTTTTCAAAGATAGTCAATGTAGTGTAAATCTTACTCGGAAAGGTTATGATCGTCCAAAATTCGCAATTTTTCTTAAGGATATATCTATTGGATAAACAAATAAAGGAAGTAGATATTAACCGATCCGGAAGAACCAATAGAACTATGAAAGAGCAATTCCCATTCCGAGCGTATATAGTAGGACGGTGATCCTGCGCTTTGAGTTCTATGGTCTTGAAGATAGGATTGTGGTAAAAAGGTTGTTCCTTCAAGTATGAACAATTACCAAAAAACTTCTGTAAAAGTAAAATAAAATACTGGAAAATAAAATAAATTAAAGACTCAAAGCTCAAAGCTGACCTTCGTTGAATGTATACACACTAAATAAATTTGCCTCAGTGGAAATAAGGTTGTATGTTTTAATTTCTTTATAATAGCGATGATTTTTGTTTTACAGAGCAAGAACAACAAACTGGAATTTGAATCGATACATGTCTTTTTTAAGGTTGGTTTAAAGGGACAAGCTTTGAAGATAGATGACACTACAGCCCTCGTATCTGTCTCATGTATTTTTTACCTTTCACGAAAATTCGCGATTTCTCTTACAAATTTCAAACTTCAGACTTCAAATTTTTAGAGAAGGAACTTCATAACGTATCGAAGGCACCAATCCGTGCCGAATTTTTATTCAGAATATTCTTCATTGGTGAAACAGTATATTGTTAAAGATTTGGATATCCAATTTTAACAATTAAACCGTTTCAACAATGAAGAAAATTCTGAAGAAAAATCGGCCCGGATTGTTGCTTTAGATAGGTTATGAAGTTTTCTCTCGAAAAATTTGAAGTCTGTAGTTTGAAATTAGTAAGAGAAATCGTGAATTTTTGTGAAAGTTAAATAATACATGAGATACGAAGACAGTAGTGACATCTATCTGCAAAACTTGTCTCATTAAAACAACCTTCAGTCCTGATAAATCAGTAGTGTGCTCAGTCTTTTGATTACGAGTATTGCCCTCTATATGGTCATGACTGGAATGTAGAATATCCAATCATGGCTAGTTAACAAATTATTCAATTCATGGCTACTATAAAGAAAGTGTACACGAGTATCTTTCTCTTGACGCTGAACCACAAACTAATCAGGGTACAGTGGGCCTGAGAACACTATTGTCGGAGTAAGCTGTGATATACCGTCTTTTTTGAACGAACCACAGTTTAATTTATCCTACAACGTACATGATAAATGTTATCTCCCTAGCATATCTGTCAGTATGAATTGTCAATTCTTACAGAAGAGAAACGGTAGTCATGATGTACTGATCAACAGAAAATAACTTACGAGGGAACCTATCCAAGTGTAACTCTGACTTCGAGTCGAGAATTACGTCGTTGGATACTTTGTCTCATAGGAACATAACACAAAAAGGAATACATCCTCGGATTTCCTTTACTTCAATAGCTTGCACCTTCAAACGTGTTTTTCTGTTTTGTTATTGTTGAAACTTAACGCATTTAGAAGTGTGGCCATAGATTTTCTGATGTACGTAGTATTGACATCGTAGAGAGTTGAGATTTGTTCTATCTTCTTTTATTTAGCAATAGCTTTCATACAATATGCTACTTGACCCCCGGTCCCATTTGCAAATTTTGAGTTGGACCCCGCCTGGGACCCTGCGACTGCCCCGGGGACACAAATTTTTCATTCAAAAGGTGCTTTGCTCCCCAGACTAATTTGATATGTATTCGCTGAGTTTCCTTACCTGACCGTTTTTGAAAAATCTGATGCGGAATCTGTCTTTGTAATGTATAGTATGGAGTTCAATTTCTAAATTTTCACGCTTATATCTCCGCAACGGTTGCGATCGAGGATGTATTCCTTTTCGTGTTATGTTCTTTTAGGACAAAGTATCCAACGGCCATAGTCTCGACTCGAAGTCAGAGTTACACTTGGATAGGTTCACTCGTTAGAGTACTGCATTCTATGCATTGAAGTCAACAAAGGAGCTACCGAAGTTGTAAACATTGAAGTTAGAAACATATTTCAGTTTGATATAGTCACACAAGATATATTTGTAGAGAACTCAGCCCGTAATATTTCATTTCGTAATATTAAATGTCGAATAGTGGAGAATAGAACTGTTTTTCTAGCTTCATAATCCGTTATCGAATAAGTGTTAGACCTAAATGGTATCTACCTCCATCGACACGGTTTGTCAACGCAAAATGTCATGTCTCATGGTCTTATATATAGTAGCAACATCCAGGGAAAAAATAATATAATTAGAGTCAATTCCAAGGTATATGTTGCGTACGATGTTCTGTGAGTGTTCAAGATCTGAGGATAAGTGAGATCAATTGGAATTTGAGAACTGAGAATCGAAGTTAGAAGTTGTGTAAAATGTGTTGTAATCATTATAATGAGGCGCGAGGTATTGCAGCATGAATATGAGTAGCTTTATATCAATTAACGCACAATAACTGTGTAGGTTCGTCAGAAAATGTGTGCTGTATATGAATAAGGTATATTATCGAGCAAAATCCAGACAATGCATCAAAAAAATCATTTCCTTATTGGATATTTCTATATTCAAGATTTTCCTTGCATTGGACGATCAATTACAGCAACAGTGAATGATAGTCTGGCAAAAGTCATGGAAGACGGGCATATAAGCAACATTAGCGCCATCAAAAACCTAAATATTAATCAGAAGAGTTACGGCCGTAACTTTTGCCCGTTTGCCCGTATTATTTTACTTTTCTTTGAAACAATTTTGGTATTACAACATGCAAGGTCACTCTGAGCTATTATTACGGTGCAGTGTTGCTAACTGCACGTTATAAAATTAGTATATATATATTTTTTTTCTGATTAATTTTTGGCACCAAAATATTTTTTTTCTTTTAGTTTATTCCTTCAAACCTGCTACACACACACACACGCACACACACACACACACACACACACACATGTATATATATATATATATATATATATATATATATATATAAAGGAAAGAGAGAGAATCAAGTTTCAATAGTGATGAAAAGGAACTATGCCTTGCAGTGAAATCCTTGTAATATTGATGACGCTATAGTGGTGTTAGTTTACAAAACTGACAGACAAGTCGTAGCTTGTTTGCTTACGTCTTACATGTTCATACCATAGGTGCAAAAACGTGACGTTGTACTACTACTAGGAAAATTGTAACATTTTGTTGGGTTTCAACACTGCTTCTCTGGTGACATACCCTATAGTGTCTAATGAACGTGTCTCACACTGTCCATCTTTTCGTGAAAACAAAATTTGAAATAATTTCGCCATTCCAAGGATAACCGGGATGGAATTACACAAGATTAATCCAGAATTCAATGGAATACTGAAGTATACCTCACTCATCCCCATTCTACCACATTTTACAGTACCACACCAAAATGCTTTTGGAAGCCGCCCTTGTACACTTACTATACTCAACTAAGTTGCTATTTATCTGTTTGATAGTTTTTTTCTGCACAAACAAATCAAATAAATAGGTAATAGTTACTAACATAAATAAAAAAATGGTAACTTATACAGTTACATACATATAGTTGGCAACACTGTACTTAGAAATCTAGTGGTAATAGAAAATAATAATAAATGATGTATTAGACATCCCAAGTTCACATCAGACAAGATAAATTATTATCCGTGATAAATAATGACCTTTAAGCTGTGGGCCTCAGAGTACCCCGTTGGTGTTCCATGTAACCCAAAAATACCTTGATGTTCCTAGGATTAAAATACAAAGTCATACCATTTAGATAACTTGATATAAACATTGGTTGCATCACTTGTACCTAGATAGTCTTTGTAAGGATTTATATTGTTAATAAGCGTTATATAGTTCAGAAACTATTATAACTTTAATTGAGATGCATAACTAGTTCCTGGATAATAACAAATTCACACTTACACATGCTATCTGGTGTTGCTATAGTTGAGTTGTTACCCTCTGCTTACCTCAGTTAATTCCCTCTCTTGGAGTACCCCTCCTATTGCTTTGGGAATAAGATCACCGGAAGTTCCCATGTCCCGAAATGCCCATTGCAAGGTATAAGAAGTGTATATGTAAACAGACTTGTGTGGATGGAGAATCTGAAATAGATTTCATTTAGCATAAAAAAACTGTAATGTATTATAAACAAAAACATATATATATATATATCCAGTTAATCCTCTCAATTGTATTTAATACAATTGACGTTCTTCATTGTTAAAGCGACTGATTATACCTATTCACTTATAATAACCCTGAACTATATGAGTGTATCTCTAAACTCTAACAAAACATCTACTATATACTACAAAACATTTATTATAAAACACTGATAATATTTATTTAATGTCTGAGTTATATGCATCTGCAGGCATATTATGATTAACTCTAAGGAATTAATTTTACATGCACCAAGGTAAATACTATCAACATTGTATTAACTCAGGTATTGAGAACAGGGAAAGTAATGTGACAGAATTCTTCATCTGCACGGAAGTTTTCGTTATGTTTACAGCATTATATTTATATGAAGTCGTAAGTTGTTTAGTTACTCCAACTTGCAAGAAGAGACAATATTACCTATAACTTCCAAATTTGTACTTATTTCCAACATGCACCGATATAAAATGAATTCATGAAACATTATAATTCACATCTACTGACTAGTTCGATATAACAAAAATATATTTGTTTAATTTCATATTCACATTTTGATATATTTTTATTAAAATGTCTTATTGGTAACACTACAAAAAAGGTCATAACATCTCCCAATTTTATGAAGTGAATAACTGAATAACATTATTTTATTATCAAAACGAATTTAATTTTTTTTATTTACTACTAGCATCAATTACCAGCTTCGCTGGGTTAAATTAAGAAAAAAATAGTAATATGTCCCGTTGCTCAGTCACTTTTTACTATTAAAATTGCCCTCTTTGATATCGGTCAGTTTCGATGACTTTTATATATTTGCCCTTCACCTCCTTCTCGATAAGTGACTGAGTTTCGGTTTAAACGGGATCGGAAGTGTCACTTTTCCTCTTAGCGACCCCGAAAGCTATGGATTAGACACTAATATCGGTCATTTTCGATTGTCTTATATGTCCCCTCATCTTTTAAGTTACGGAGCACGGCATCGAAAGTGTCACTGTTCATACCTGCGGCCTGAAAACTCGGATTCAAACATAATATTGGCCATTTTAGTTAATTGTTATACATCTCCCCTCCCTAATCCCAAGTTTTGGGGCTCCATTTGAATTTAAACAGGATAGAAAATGTCACTGTTCTTCTCAGCGACCCCGAAAACTATAGATTCGACCCTAAGTCAATATCGTCATTTTCGACAATTTCGATATCACCATTTCGATCAATATATATCCGCATGTTTGTGTTTTTGCTCCTATATTTATAACTGTCCGTTTTGCTCCGAAAGTTGTGCAAATGGTGATAATTGCTTGATATAAGAAATATTATTAAAATAAACTTCAGGTGTGTAAGATTACCTCTGATTTGTAAAGAGTATGTGCATTTGTAATTCGCATCGTAGGACTGATCAGATATCAATTGTCTCTTGGTCATTATCGAATACTTTGAATTGAAGCCTTCTTTGTAGACAACCTGAACACCGACAACACTTAGTAACAACATAGATGTGAAACATATTAGTAAGTTTAACATAAATATATATATAGGGTGTTAATGAACTATGCTAACAAATTGCAAAAGGTGATTTCTTACATCAAAATAAAAGGAAAAGTTAATATGAACGTGTGGGGAAAAGTGCATAGTTTCAAAGCTAGGGATATCCAAAATCACGAAGAAGCCAAATTTTAACAGGGCCTATTTCAAATTCCAGAAACTGTGGACAGTGGTGCTTGTCAGCGTAAAGTAAGTCATGCATACACAATCCAAAAGAGCATATGTAGTCAATTTTCAATAGGTGTACAGGGTATTCCGTACAGGGTGTAATTCTCAGATATGCTCTCAATAGAGCTCTCAGATATGCTCTGATTTCAAGTAGGCACAAGGTAAGCCTTGTCAACAATGGACATCCAATACTTCGGAGAGAAGTCTGAAGTGTTAGGAACCGGAAGCTCCATGTTTGTGTGTGTATGTGTGTGTGTTCGGAATATTGCGGAATGCTATGTATTTCGTCACTTTATATTTCACGTTTTCTTCACTTATAAGCGTGAAAGAAAACATGGAGCATGCGTTTTCCCGAGTACGAGAAACCGTGTTACTGATTATCCTTAACACTTCTGATACCGCGCCAAAGGATTCTGTGTTCACTCCTATCATGGCTTATCCTTTGCTTGCTTTGAACCAATCATAATGTCAGAGCATATGTCAACATTCGGTTGATGGTATGTCGGGGAATTTCACTCTGTATGGATTACTCCGTACACCCAGAGAAAAGTAATGAAATATGCATTTTTGGTATGCTTATGCGGTTTTCCTTTACGTTGATAAGGACCGCCGTCAACAGTTTCTGGAATTCGACATATGGCCTGTTAAAATTTGGCTTTTTCGCGATTTTGGACATCCCTAGCTCTGAATCTATGCACTTTTCCCCACAGGCCCATATGAACTTGTTCTCTTATTTTGATGTAAGGAATCACCTCTTACAATTTGTCGTTATAGTTCATTAACACCCTGTATATACAGTATATACAGATGGTGATCAGAAAAATGGAAACACCTGAACGAAATTGCAACTTACCAGATTAATATGGTGTCGGGCCACCTTTCGCCTTCAGAACAGTCTTGATGCGACGTGGGATGGAGGCATAGAGGTTGTGAATGGTAGCAAGTGGAATTTTACACCATTCCTAGTGCAGGGCATCGGCCAGTTCTGTGAGAGAGGATGGAGGTGGAAATCGTCGCCGGAGTCGTGTTTCCAAGACGGACCACAGATGTTCAATTATGTTGTGATCTGGGGATTGGGCGGGCCAGGGGAGGTGTTGAACTTCATCCCGATGTTCCTCAAACCACGCTGCAACAACGCCAGCTGTGTGAATGGGTGCATTATCATCCTGGAAGATGGCGTCATTGTCCGGGAACAACATCCGGACCATAGGATGCAAGTGGTCTCCTAAAATTGCGACATAATCGTTGGCAGTGATTCGTCCGCTAAGTGTGACCACAGGACCCAAAGAAAAAAATGATATTGTGGCCCACAGCATCACCGAGCCGCCGCCATGTTTTACAGTTGGGCGGAGACACTGCAGATCATAAGCTTCTTTGGGCGCTCTCCACACACAAACATGGCCCGTGGTTGGGAATAGGGTGAAGGATGACTCATCCGACCATATCATACGTTTCCAGTCCTCAACGGTCCAAGTTGCATGGTCGTGGCACCATTTGCGGTGTGCGAAAGCGTTATGGTCCCCGATGAACGGTTTGGCCCGTACAACACGACCCCGTAAGTTCATGTCTTGCAATTCGCGGCGGACTGTGATTGTCGAAACATGGTGGGGGTGGTGCTGATTGATTTCCTCCGTCACTTGCTCCGCAGTGGCACGACGGTTCTTCGTGACAATGCGCTTTAATACCCGGCGTGACCTGTCACTCATGATTTTCTTCCGCCCACTGTTCCGCTTCCCCGATGTGGTTTTCCCGTGTGTTGTGTAGGCTGTCATCACCTTGGATACTGTCCCACGCGACACACCTAACACAGTAGCCACTACCGTCACACTCACTCCACGTAACCGCGCACCAACAATTTGCCCTCTTTGAAAATCTAACAGGTCTCCCATTTTACACTACCTCCGTCTGCTGCAGCCACTGGACACTGCTGTTCCACTGCGCCTGACGTAGTACGGAGACCGACCTAACACACCACCACAAGCGGTCCGGCGATGCGGGCGCCACGACACCACTGCCAACCCATACATCTGACGTGTTGCCAATTAGAGGTGTTTACATTTTTCTGATGACCATCTGTATATATATATATATATATATATATATATATATATATATATATATATATATATATATATATTGTATAGGCAGTGTGTTAGTAAAAGATCGGGACGGAGGAATGTCTCGAGAAATACACTTCCTATCATGAAATAAAAAAAAACAAGGCAAATATATGTTTAAATTGTATTTCAGGGTGAAACAATGAATTCACCCGGGTGCCCCCTAAAGGGGTAGAGGTGGGCTACTTGAAAAGTTTAAAGGGAACCCCTTAGTTGTTAGTGCAGATTCAAATGCTACACACAAAAAACGTAACTTTTGCTGGAAACATTTTTGTGTATTCTTGACAGATGGCACTGTTATCGGGAAAAATCTGTTTTATTGAGTAACGCAGCAGGAAGATTGGGACAGGAAAATATCTCGATAAATACACGTCCGAGCATGAAAGAACAAAATATGTGTCAAAAATTTGTTCAATATCTATTTAACTGTGTGCAAATCAATGCTCCTTTTCGCCCTTAAAGGGGGGTGAAGGAGAGCAACTTGAAAGTTTAAATTTGATCCCTCTGTTAGTAGTGCAGATTCAGATGCTACATACGAAAATACATAACTTTTATTTGCAACAAATTTGTTTGTTTGCTCTGTAGATGGCACTGTAATCGCAAAATCTCTGTTTTATCTTGCAACGCAACAGAAAAGTCGGGACAGTGGAATATCTCGAGAAATACGCATCTGGGCATGAAATTAAAGACAAATATAGGGGTATAATATTTTTGATCCCTGAAGAGTGTGTGCAAATGACAACACCTGGATACATCTTAGTGAGACAGAGGAGGCAATTTGGAAATTTGAAATAGGACCCTGCAGTTGTGATTGCAGATTCAAATGGAAAACACACAATTACTTAACTTTTATTGGAAAAGTTCCTCTGTGTTCTTGATAGATGACACTGTAGTGGCTAAACTATGTTTTATCGCTAAGAAATGCGCTTCCGTTCAAAAGATACAAAAAGACATGCCGAAGTGTTATCGAAAATATTTTATTCTAGTCACCTTAGCAGGAAATAATTAGAGAAAGAACTAAAGTTTAAAATTAAACATTCATATTGAAGTGGAAAGGCCTAATGTGTACATCAGATATAGCAACAGGCCATAAATTAACTACGTGTAGTGCTACCCAGGAACAGCTACGTGAACGTACCTGAGTAGCTGTACATTCCCTCCTTGGTCTATTTTGTCGATGCATCATCTCGCCTCTCACCTTCGGCGTGCTTGTTGGTGCCTACGATATTCGCCAGTAAGCAGTGTGTTATAGTAAGTGTTCAAATTGCGTACCTTGATCGTTTGACAATTCCCTATTGGATGATAGAGTCCATCCACAGCAGCCCTAATGACATTGGATTCAATAAGTGCAATTCCGTCAATAATGCTTTGCCGAAACTCATCTAAGTTGGTAGGCTTCCCTTAATACACGCGATTCTTCAAATGTCACCAGAGAAAAAACACCTTTGTCGGTAAGTTAGGAGAACGAGTTGGCCACTCAATTTCACCTCTTGGGGGCACGGTGACTCAGTGGAAAAGTGTTCACCGCCGGTGCTTGGGGTCCCTGGTTCGATCCCAGCTCGCGCCGTGTGGAATTTGTGCTGGACAAACACCGTGCTCATGGGTTTTCTTGGGGTTCTCCCGTTTCCTCCCACTTTTCATTTCACCATTTCACTCATTTCTCATTATCACCGTCTCCTTTAGCCTAGCCGGCATAATCGTGGGACGTTAAACTTAAAGATTTCACTTCATTTATTTCAATTTCAATTCTTCTGCCAAACTACCTTTGGGGGAATTGCTCATTCGGAAATTGTCTAACATTTGCACTATAGTGCGGACCTGCACCATCTTGCTGGAGCCACTTTTTGGCAAAGATATCCGCTACAATGTCTCTAATTGCCGGAAGTACGTCGTTCCGCAGCATATCTTCACACTTCCTAGCATTCAAAATCCCGTCAATGAAAAATGGTGCAACTTTGGAGGTGTTCATCACTTCCACCCAGATGTTCAATTTTTGAGAGTATTGGGTATGTGCTTAACCGACTAGAGAAGATCACTGTCAGCCCAAAATCTACAGTTTTGACTGTTAACGTGACCGGCTAATTTGAAAGTGGCTTAATCTGAAAAAACAATTCTAGTGAGAAAATTCGGATCGTCATCAATGCGCCACAACATCTGTCCACATAATTCCATACGACGGTCGAAAGTGATCTTCATGTATCAGACGAATTTTGTACGGATGGATCTTGATTGCCATCAAAGTTTTGTGAACGGTCATGTGACTGATATTATGTTGTTGAGCACCTTTAGGGGTGCCCAGGTGAGGATTTTCAACGAAGGATAATGCAACGTCAAGCTGTTTTTCGGCCGTAGTCGCTGACTTTGATCGCCCAGGAATTCGACAATTCTTTACATTTCCGGTTTCCTCGAAGCGCCGCTGCGCTCGACAGCCGAATTTGAAATGAGATCGTTTGGGGCGCGAAATGTTTGGTTAAATAGCGCCCTAACTTCAGTATACGACCTTTGGCGATTACCCCATCCGCACATCATCAAAATAATTATTCTGTCGTGCTCAGAAAGAGTGACCATATCGTCAAATAGTTGATATGTGTCCAGCATTTCGAGATTACAAAAATTTGACTTTACCTTCGCCGCTAAACTGCAATTAACTTACAAGACATTCACTCACTATAAACACCAATAATTGGATTCAAAATAAGACTCCGTGATAAGGAAGTCTCTTGCAGTATTTCGATTTTCACTCATTCCACACTACTCGCTACTGTCTCTCAGCAGTAACAGGCCTCAGGACTAAATCACTAATTTTGCACTGATAAAAACTGTTCTGCAGTGTCTTCCATGCAAAACTAACTCGAAGCAGGCATGCCGAAGCTACTCCGCAAGGAACTAAACAGCAACTACAAACACAATTACCACCTCTATTTCGGTGACTTATTTGGCATACACGTCGACGACCAACGTTGCTTCGATATAAAAACAACTCTTTTGACAATTAGGGTAGTTGCATGCTTGTTTGATTCGATTTTAATGCCTCCGTTTCGCGTAGAACTATTTTAGCCTCATGTTGTTCTCATTCTTGGGGGTACAACATTCCATTTGCAACAATATTGCGTGCGTTTTAAACTCCAACATTTCAGTGCACTTTGAAAGAAATATTTAGTTGTTTCGATTACAGTCATGGGCGTTTGCAAGCCTTTTCCGAGGAGAGGGAAGCACGATGTTTCAGAAGACAATGAGGCGAAAGTACTATTAAAATGGTAATTGTGCACAATGAGTCCTCACATGTAGGGATAATTTAGAAAATTAGGGGTTATTTAAATTCCAGAGGGAGCAAATGCCCCATAATTCCCTATTTGTCAACGCTCATGATTACACGAACACAGTTTGCAATAACGGTGACTGCAATAAAACAATTCAAGTAAACATTCGGCAGGTATACAGTATCTGTATCTCTTGCTCGAAAGTACATTTCATGCTGTACTCGAAAAATATCTTTTTGATATTGCATTGCCATCTGTTAAGAACACAAAACAACATTTCCGATAAAAGTTACGTCGATTTTGTGCACAGCATCTGAATCTACAGTAACAATTGGAGATTCCCATGTCACATTTCCAAGTGCCCCTGCACCCACCCCCTCTAAGGTTGACAAAGTTCATTCGTTTGCACACACACATACTTTAGGGATCAAAATATTAGACCCATATATATGTCTTTAATTTCATGCCCAGATGCGTATTTCTCGAGATATTCCACTGTCCCGACAATTCTGTTCCGTTACAAGATAAAACAGAGATTTTGCGATTATAGTGCCATCTATCGAGCAAACAAATAAATATGTTGCAGATCAAAGTATGTATGTAGTATCTTAATCTGCACTACCAAATGGGGAATCCCATTTAAATTTTTCAAGCTCCTCCCCTCTATCCCTCTTAGAGGGCGCCAAGGAGCATTGATTTGCACACAGTTAAATGGAAGTCGAACAAATTTTTGACACGTATCTTGTTCTTTCATGCTCGGACGTGTATTTCTAGAGATATTTTCGTGTCCAGATCTTTCTGCTGTGTTACTCTATAAAACAGATTTATCGTGATTACAGTGCCATCTGTCAAGAATACACAAAAATGTTAATAGTAAAACTTTATGCATGTAGCATCTGAATCTGCACTAACAACTGGGGGGTCCCATTTAAACTTTTCAAGTTGCCCCTCACTGCCCCCTTAGGGGGCACAAGGAGAATTGATTGGGATGCAGTTAAATAGAAATTGAAGAAATATTTGACACGAATTTTGTTCTTTCATGCTTGGACTTGTATTTCTCGAGATATATTCCTGTCCAGATCTTTCTGCTGCGTTACTCAATAAAACAGATTTTTTGGCGATTTTAGTGCCATCTGTCAAGAATACACAAAAATGTAAATAGTAAAACTTTATGCATGTAGCATCTGAATCTGCAATAACAACTGGGGGTACCATTTAAACTTTTCAAGTTGCCCTCCTCTCTCCCCCCTGGGCACCCGGGTGAATTTATTGTCCCACCATGAAATAGAATTTAAAAATATATTTGCCACGTGCTTTTCTATTTCATGATACGACGTGTATTTCTCGAGTTTTGGTTTCGTCTCGATCTTTTTGTGACACCCTGTGTATACACACACACACACACACACACACACACATATATATATATATATATATATATATATATATATATATATGTATATATATATATATATATATATATATATATATATATATATATATATATATATATATATCGGGTGTCAAAAAATTCCACCGACAAACTCCGGTAGGTAAATCCTCTCATACGAAGGAACAAAAACGCTTAGTAAACATGAGTCCGGAAACGTGTTGTTTTGGAGATAGATATAAGGCGCCGAAACAATGGGAAATGAATCTTCAAATGCGTATATTTCAGAAACTATTCAACCTAGAGAGTACGGTTTGAAAACTCACCAGCGAAGTCATACCTGCTCTTGTTAGACATGCATGTTTCATAATCATACAATGCCTGCGGAAGGGATTCCCCAAAGGGGCATTCCAAAATATATAAACAGAACCATAAACCACTTTCATATTTTATACCTTGTCTTTATTCTTCCATTTAAAGTTACATCAAGATTGTCTTCGTGTCCATTTTGTTAGGTCTATAAGGTGGGGACGTTATTACAAAATAACAATCATAACGTCATACTCTTCTCACGTTTAGTTTTGCTTACAATGCAACTGCTGGAGCCTCAGATCTATAAGTTAAGTGTAGTGAGAACCGGGTAGGATCCTTGTGTTCAGTAGCCGATCTTGAAAATAAAAACTGGATGGGGAGGGGTTGTCCGTATTTTGCTATGTAAAATACGTAATTTGGACTGCGTTTTGGTATTTATGACATTAGTGATTTTCTAGTAACGCAGCAAAATTGAGGGACGAAGGCCCCCCGACCCCAGCCTAGATTCGTCATTCTTTGTTCAACCATTCTGAGTGGCTTGCTTCAGTTTCACAAGTCGAGTGCCAAGATGGTACGTCTATAAACGCTCTGGCCGCAAGATCGCCTTGATTTGTGTCCGAACTTTAGTCGTTGGATGTAATTAACTCTTATAATGTAAACATATTTTGTCTGAATTCAAATGCACACGCAGTCGAACTCTGGAGGGTATTGTCGATCTTTAACAGCAAAGACAACATTGATTATCATTTTACTGTGTGTAAGAAAATTGGTTTCTGTTCTTCTTTAAATATAAAAACATGTAAGAGGTATTTCAGTTTCACATGATAATTTTAACGGAGTCCAGAATATTCAACAAAAATACATTGTCCTTGAAATGACAGTACATAGAGTTTTTTCTAACGTCCAAAACTGTTTATAGGAACAAAAATACGATAGAAGAGATAAAAATAAACATTGACTAACTGATTCATGCTGTTAGTGGGATTCGACTCTAAGTCATATGACAGACGAGCACCTAAAGAAGCTAGTCTAGCGAACACTGACGTGTATTCTGGAAGCGACTGTGCTTGTGTGTAGTGCTTACTGCCTGTGCTTTATAAAACACCGTAGCGGGAAATGGAGTTTACTTGGGCAGAATTAAGTGATATGCATCTGGCATATCGTGCAGCTTTGCGAAATGCAAGGGAGGCACAAAGACTGTATAGAGAACGTTTTAGAGGAATAACGGTGCCCCCATCACACTACATTTTCGTCAATTGATCGGCAGCTGCGAGAATCAGGTTCCCTACATATTCAGCGGCCTGATGCAGGAAGACCACGAACAGTGAGAACACCAGCATTCGAAGAGAATGTGTTGCACTAATTTGAACACAATCCCTCAAGAAGCACGCGGGCCGTTGGACATGTGTTGCATGTTCAGCACCAGCAAGTGTGGAATGTTTTACATGAAGAACATCTCTATCCATATCATATTCAAAGAGTTCAAGTTTTGCGTCCTACAGACTATCACAAACGTGTGCGATTTGCCCTATGGTACCTGCAGCAGTGTGCGGAGAATCCGCAGTTTGCGCGGCATGTTTCATTCACGGATGAGACTAGTTTTACTCGTGACGGATGTTACAATGCTCATAATATGCATGTGTGGGAGCAAACAATCCGCATGCAATGTTTCGCCGAGGTCATCAAGAACGATTCACAGTTAATGTGTGGGCCGGTATAGTGGATAATGTCTTAGTAGGACCTTATGTATTACCTAAAGGACTAAACATGCATAATTACAGTGTGTTTCTTTCAGAGGTACTAACGGAACAGCTAGAAAATGCCCCCCTTGCAGTCCGGTGACAAATGTGGTTCCAGCATGACGGAGCTCCACTCCTTCGACCGCGGCGTGTTCAAAATGTACTTTCTAATATGTTTGGGAATCGACGGATCGGGCATGGTGGCCCTGTAGCATGGACTCCTAGATCACCGGATATGACACCTATAGACTTGTGCCTATGGGGACACATGAAGGAGTTGGTCTACCAGACAGCAGTGGAGAATGAATTGGACATTGTGGGCCGCATTGTCGAGGCTTCCGCAAGAATTCGTGTTAACCACGACGTTTTTCCTCGTGTGCGAGACGAAGTGCTTCGACGCTATCTCCTGTGCATTGAAGTCAATGGTTCACATTTTTAGTAGATTTCGTGATGTTGTAAGATACAAGTGAATTACAAACACCATTTCCTGTATTGACTCGTCTTCTTCTGTCTTTGTGGTTTGTGTATTTTATTTGTGTGCCTGGAGGTTATGCTTTACAGCATTGCACGCCACCAACTATGCCACTAATATGCGAATCACATTATCGTTCTTCCCAGAAGGTCATTTTTCAGCTGCTTCTTACGTGCGTTAATACTATACTCCAGAATGCTGCATATGTTAACATGCATTTGTCCACGCTAATTTATGTACATTTTCATAGTGGGTTTGCATCTAGTTTCAACAACTCTCAATCACTCTGCTTCGTGTGTTATGCTGTTGCAACACCGCACGTGCCTCGCTACGAACCTTCGACTGCATATTCGCAGTACTTCATATTCCGAACTTCCTTATTGAGCACCATCCGTATGTGGCGGTTATGCAACCACACACAACAGGTATACAAGAGTCCACCATTTTGTATCCGTTTGAGTTATCATCTTGGTACAAGGAAGTACTGTTAACAGGTGAGGAAGTCGCCCATTCATACCCCTTTCGAGCCATCTTCATTCGGCGGATTATCCGGGAATCCCTATGCTTCTTGTGGGAATCCCTTCTGCAGGCATTGCAAGATTATGAAACATGCATGTTTAACAAGAGCAGGCATGACTTCGCTGGTGAGTTTTCAAACCGCAATCTCTACGTTGAATAGTTTCTGAAATATACGCCTTTGAAGATTCATTTCCCACTGTTTCGGCGCCTTATATCTCCGACACAACGCGTTTCCGGACCCATGTTTACTGAGCTTCTTTGTTTCTTCGTATGAGAGGATTTACCTCCCGAAGTTTGTCGGTGGAATTTCTTGACACCCAGTATGTATATATATATATATATATATATAGGCTGTTTATGAACTATACCGACGAACTGTAAGAGGTGATTTCTTACAGCAAAATAAGAGAAAGTTCATATTGACCTATGGCGAAAAGTGCACAGTTTCAGAGCTGAGGCTGTTCAAAATCGCAAAAAAAACTAAATTTCAACCAAAATGTGCGTGGTCCTAACCAGCGTAAAGGAAGTCACGGATATACAATCCAAAAATGCATATTTCGTCAATTTTCAATGGATGTGCTGGGTATTCTGTAAGGATATAATTCTCAAATATGTTCTCAATAGAGTTTTAAGATATACTCCGATTTCAAGAAGTGTGCAAAGTAGTCAGGAAGTAAGCCTTGACAACAGTCGATATCCAGTACTTTGTAGGGAAGTCGGAAGTGATGGGAACCGGTAGCTCTATGTTTTTGTTTTTCTTTTCTGTTTGGAATAATGTGTGATGCGATGTACTTTGGCACGGTAGTTTTAACGTTTTCTTCACTTATAAGCGTGAAAGAGAACACCACAGTATGCTTTTTCCCGAGTACCAGAGGCCGTGCTGCTGATGATCCTTAACACTTTCGACATTGCGCTAAGGGATCCGCGTTCATTGCTATCAAGACTTATCGTATGTTTATTTTGGATCAATCATAAAATCAGATCATATCTCAAAATTCAGTTGATGGCTAGTCTGGGAACTTCACCCTGCAGGAAATAGTTTTTACACCCATTGAAAATTAATGAAATGTGCATTTTTGCTATGCGTATGCATGTCT
Source organism: Thermobia domestica (assembly GCF_964235325.1). Classification (NCBI taxonomy): domain Eukaryota; kingdom Metazoa; phylum Arthropoda; class Insecta; order Zygentoma; family Lepismatidae; genus Thermobia; species Thermobia domestica. The sequence continues at coordinate 53,939,507 of NC_137470.1, read as the reverse complement.
TTCTTTACGCGACCACCATCCACACTTTCTGGAATTCGAAATAGAAACTGTTGAAATTTAGCTTTTTCTCGGTTTTGGACAGCACTGGTACCCATACGTCCATATGAACTTTTTTCTTATTTTGATTTGAGAAATCAGCTCCTAGTTTGTCGGTATAGTACATTGACAACCAGTATATCTATCTATCTATCTATCTATCTATCTATCCTCTCTCTCTCTCTCTCTCTCTATATATATATATATATATATATATATATATATATATAATAGAAGGTTTCAAACAATATTGGCAACTATTGATTTCAATACACAGTGATTCAAAAACTATGTCACGTGACCCTTTCTCGTATATTCTTCTTACGCTAATTTCAAAATGGCAGATTTTCAGATGTTCTTCATGATTCGCATTACTTCTATTCAGTGGAGCTCTACATGCACTCCTCATATTAAACATTTGACCTCAATCCCTCTGCTCGTTTCACAATTAGCATGGAATTTCTAGACATTTTCTACATTATATATTCGTACTTTGCCCTCATTTATCACCTACCCTGTATACGGTCTGCCACTAAACACTATATTCTATCTGTTTTTTTTTTGTTTTTTTTTGTACTGAATACAGTGCTGGTAATCATTTTAAAATACTGAAATCCCCTTGGAATGTTCCCTTTTCCCCTTGAAGAAGCAACATTTCGTGCAGGTATTGTTGCACACGCGGAAAAGTCTCTTTTTGATATTGCGTCTTGCAAATGTAAAACCGGCGAAGATTGCAACTGTGACAGGACACGAAAGATTCCAAAACGAGAATTCAAGGTCCTTTGGACCAGAGAACATCACGGAAAATGAGCATTGATAACATTGACGTCCGAATAACCAAATCTCTGTCAAAAATGTTTTCCCGGAAAGTGAGCAGATTCAAGGGGCAGACAACGAAGAAAGACGCTGGAAGTGTTGGAGGAAGTCCGTCAACTATTGGGATTAGGCATAGGCACAGTCAAAGATACTGGCGTCGTCAGGGGAATCAAGCAAAGCTGTTGAATCGGGAAGCACGTCGGGATGTGACTTGAAGGCGCGAGAAGGAGAAAACACAGCCTAAAGCGCATCTGCCTTCAAAATACAGCAGAGGCAGCGTTTAGAACTGGAGCTTTAGACAGACAGGTTGCTTTGATCGTTTCTGCCGTACTTCAGGAGGCGGTACTCATAACACCAGAGGACAAAAATCTTGTTGTTCACAGATCTAAGCTACGAAGAACAAAAGATAAACTGGGTGAGAAGATCCAGAAAGAAAAGGCTCACCTAGGCCGGGGGATTACAAGTATCTACTTCGACGAAGAAAAGAATGATGCAACTCTTGAACAAGAAAAGTAACGGCAAACTACGAAGACGAGAGGTTACAGAAAAGCATACGCAGTTCTATCGGAACCCGGTTCAGAATACTTGGGTCATACCACACCTAAGTCAGGCACTGGCAAAGATATTGTCGACTCTATGTTGGAGCTTTTAGAGAAGAATCAGTACGACGTGTCAAGTCTTGAGGCAGTCCGTAGCGATGGTGAAGCCACGAACACAGGATGGAATAACGGCGTGATAAGTCAGATACACAGATCCCTAGAAAAGGAACTGTAGCATCTCATTTGCCTTTTTCATACCAACGAGTTGCCATTCAGACACCTGGTTACCGAATTGGATGGGGGGACGACCGGACCCAACGCTTTTTCCGGCTGCATCGGAAAGAAATTAAAGGATTGTGAACGTTTACCGATCGTCTCCTTTACACCCATTACCGTTGAATGGGTGACTGAAATAAAAAAAGGATGTTTTGAAGAAGCAACGAGAATTATGTCTTTGAAATTTGTAAGGCTCTTGCTACAGGAATGTTTACTACCGATCAAGTAAACAGAAAACCAGGACCATTATCACATTCACGATGGCTCACGATGGGAGCCATGCATCTGTTTAGCATAGTTAAGCTATCACGTTTTTTTGCCAGAAAATCTACAACACATAGTTCATTCTGTTCTACAAACAAATTTATACTACGCTTATCATGAAAACCTGCTGATAGCGATGACAGCAGGTGAAAATCCGCATATTCGAACGTTAGGCTGGAGAAGGATAAAAATAGTGCCACAGCCAGAAGATTCCGAGATCATACCGCCCACGTGAATTCCTTGTGCCGACATAAAACTTTACAGCTGAAAATTATTACGACATGTGTAATTGGCCTAAATGTCTAACAGCCGCCAATCACATGAAACATAACGGATCAGCAGCTTGAAGAAAACATCCGAACTTCAACTACTCTAACAACAACATTCTCTTGCCATAGTCAAGCTGTGGAACGCACAGTGAAGCTGCTGCCGAGGCAGCGTCGAAAATGTGTGGCCAGAACGCAAAAGATATCTACGTTAAACCCAAACTGAAGTCTAGAGCAAGAATGCCCCGCTTCGAGACCAAGAGAACTACGTGACCTAAGGTCCAATGTCAACGTATGCCTACTTTCAGAACTTGATGTGCAACCACCTACCCGTGGTGATTTCTGGGTTATTTTTCGTGCAGAGCAAAATAAGCGAACAGTTGCACAAAGAAAATCGAGTTATATCAAGGGCTATGTCTGTAATCATCCCTAACGTGGCATTCCAAGCAAGATCTGGACATTAATTCCAACAACTGAGCTAATATGGCTGTACTGTGACTCATACACATTTTAAACTTGTTTACTGGCATTGCTACAAGTTTCTTTATATAAAATAATTGTATTATAGCCATCAGGTAAATCTTAAATACTAAATACAAAATAATAATAAAAATAATAATAATTTACAAGATTGGCGAACACTACCAAACCACGTGTAAAGCATTTCAGCACATCGAGCTGCGTCAAACTTTTTTTTTTGTTTGATCACAATATTCCGTATATACAAACTCATTTTTCACGCTGGCAGCCATATTGGATTACAGATTATACTCTTTCATATTTTGTATATATCTACTTTAGACTATAAGCATAAATACTTCATTTCTCTTCTCGAACACCAGTGGTTTGAGTTGGACTTGCGTTCGACACAATGTGAGGCATTGAACTCAAAAGGTTGCGTTTTTTAACATTTCGCATCTCTTCGTCACCTACTGATCAACATTCATGCCAAATTTGGTTTTCCTAGCTTCAGCAGTTTGGTATGCCTATCCTTTCGAGATGGGTTTTAAGCGGCCATCTTGGATTGAAGATGGCCATAGATTTTTCAATTAATCTTTTGATTATACTTTGACTCGCAGCCATTCTGCATAGGGTTATCATAGAGAATCGTGACTTGCTCCGTCTTTTTTTCATTTAAAAACAGCTTGCAAACGGTGTGCTACTTAACCCTCTTGCCATTTGAAACTTTTGAGTTCGACTCCACTTGGGACCCTGGGGGGCCTGGAACAAGATGTTTACTTAAATTGTTGTACTTTGAAAATTGTGAAACACGTCCTTTCCTGTTTTTACATTTGTCTCACCATTTCCGATTTATAGGGGTAGCCATGGGCTTTTCAATTAACTCTTTCAGGGACAGAAAAAGGAAAATAACTTTTTTCCTACAAAACTCACGCTTTATTATTTTGTCAGATGTTAACAACAACATAATTTGCGATAATCGGAGATATTTTGTCTAGGACTCGTGAGAAAAGTTATCACTTCCTGTGGTTAGTGAAAGTGACTACCGACCACAGAGGACTACACTGTCCATGGTACTCATTGAAACAGTTCTTCTTTTTCAAGCAATGTGCAACTTTGCATGTGCTGCATTCCCAGACTGTTCTCACTGGATTCTTCTTGGTGTTGCAGAGTGCACATAGTCTTGATGTACCCTTCCATGGCTGATGTTTATTTTCTTGAAGAAGAATTGCGGCATCAACTACTGGATTATGTTTCTTGATTGGAATAACAGTTTTTCGCACTCTTGGACTACCTCTTTTGGGACTACTAGCCACTATCGCATTCGCCAATAAAGATTGATACACACTACGGCGAAAATCTTTATGGGAATATTGTACCATGTCCAGCTCTTTATGCATAATAAATGCATTTAGAACGCTACAGTGCAAGAAATGAAAAAAAGAACATTCTGTGCCACCACTTCTTGCATTTCCGATCTATTTCATAGTCTCCTTTCAGACGATCAAAATTGTCAACAACATTCATATTCCTATTATAGTCATGAAGAACTTTTGGACAAGAAACATTTTACTTTGCTTCCATCCTTGTGCTTTCCTGTAACACTGATGACTTCTGAAGGACCATGAACAGTTGACATAAGATATACACCTCTCTTATCTTTCCACCTGTACACAGATATCATTTCACTACACACCCAAGCATCAAACTCTCCTCCTTCCATGGATTTTTTGTCCTTTAGTTTCGGCAACTTCTTTCTATTTGGATTACAGTTGACCCTGCGAATATATGTTGTCCTTTCACCAATTATACACAAATCGACAGACGAGAAAAGTTGTCCATGTATATAATGTAATTCTTCCCACCTTGTTCCGATGTCCAGTTTAAGGCAAGTCTTGCTCCAAAACCAATTTCCACTTTGAATTCAGATTTTCCACAGTAGATTTGAAACTTTAGGTTGTAAGAGGATTGATCACACAAATTCCATATTTTATAGCCTCTCTTTATTGGTTTTACCTTCATATATTGATTAAGTGAACTCCTGTCTTTGAATTTCACCATTGTCTCCTCAACAGCTACAATTTTAATAGTACTTTTCGAAAGACAAAGTTAATAGTACTTTTCGAAAGACCTAACTAATGTGTGAAATAATGGCCATATTTTATACTAAAGTTGGGTTGAAATGAAAATTGAAATGCACAACTCCGTATCTCCGAAATATGTTGTTTTCGTTTTTAATGACATCGATTTAAACAGCAACGGAAAGATCATTGACAATCTCTGCGACCCCGAAAACCATGGATTCAACACTAATATTGGTGATTTTTGATTTTATATATATATATATATATATATATATATATATATATATATATATATATATATATATATATATAGAGAGAGAGAGAGAGAGAGAGAGAGAGAGAGAGAGAGAGAGAGAGAGACAGAGAGAGAGATATAAATATATTTCCCCCTTCCCCATGCTGTGGACCAGTATCGAAAGTATCACCGTTCATCTCAACGACCCCCAAAAATATGGATTCAGAACTAATATCGGTCATTTTCGACCACTTTTAAATATCTCTTCCTCCCCTCGCCCAAGTTGCAGAGTTAAATTTGTATGTAAACGGGATCGAAAGTATAACTGTTCATCTAAGCGACCCAGAAATCTATAAAGTCGACACTGATAGTGGACATATATATATATATATATATATATATATATATATATATATATATATATATATATATATATATATATATATATTTAAATCCCTCTACAAATATAGAGACCGTTATAAAACGTATCCTTTTTGCAACCGGTAGAACGGCTGGAGTATAGAAATTTGTTTTTGGATATATCGTCTCTAGACATTGAGGATGACACCGTAGTCAACTTTTTTTCTTCAAAATTGATGTATTTCTGCCTGTTCCCAAACTGGCGTTATTCTGGAGACAATTCACTCAAGTACCTCTTCGGAGTCCAGTATAGATGCTTTTTTGCGTACAGTTTCAGGCAATTTCTGCGCCCATTCAAGCAGAAGTACCAACGTTTGCTTGGGCGTCCAATTAGCCTTACAATGAAGCAGACTTCCGGCGAAGCTGTGTATAGATGCTTTACGCACCTCTAGTTATGGTAGCAGATATGTATGTATTTATTTGATGGAGCGACGAGCTCTTTATTCTGTTCCTTCAGCTTTTTACTATATATAAGGAGTATCAGACCACCCGTCCCAGGCACTTTTCTCGCCTCGTAGTGCACGTAGACACTTCAAACAAAAAATGAACTACCAAATCGTATGTGAAGAATCAAACTGTGATTCTTTCATATTCAGTGGCGTAGCGAGAATACTTCCGCGGGGAATGAACTCCAAAATTTTAAATGGAGAGTAGTACCAATTTCAATTTATTTGGAAGTATTATTGAAAAGGAAACAACTTTTACAGTAACTAATTTTCCGTTAAAATCTCCGGTTTGGCATCTATGTATTATTTGCTGTTGAATTGGAACTAAGAACACAGTTTTAGTTGGTAACGACTCCAAAAGAACATCAGATAGCACATGTTGTATTAAATAGTTGTTAAAAACGCTTTATAGCATTTAGTATCAAACGTTAGGGCATATCTCGTCTACTTATCAACAAACGAAAACAATATTACAGGACAGTACTAGTTTAAATTTCGGAATATGAACCAATTTAAAACAGAAAAACAGAGAAAAACACTCTTTGGTTTTAAACTACGTATGAAAGAAATTTGGGTGTAAAGTCCAACAACTCCGCTCCAAAAAAATCAAACTTACGAAATCACTGACACTCTCTTAGTCTTCTTAACTTATGTAAACATTTTAATAAATCACTTTTCGGAACTCATTGCACAAACAATTGTTCAATAATAATAAAAATAAACAAACTGAAGATAATAAATAAAATAAATAACATGAACTGCAAGGTCTGAACATTCTCACCAAAATATCGTACTCCCCCCTTCAAATAAAACACAATAAATGTTCAAAGGATCGTCCAGCACGTGCGATGCACATTCGAATGCGCACCGGGACACTGTAGATTGCTCTTAACACTTCATTTCATCTTAGTCCATGGCAGACATTATAGATCTTGTTCATTATGTCTTCCCTTGTAGTAGGACGCTCTTGCTAAACCAGCTCCTTGACACGCCCCCAAAAGAAAAATCGAGAGGAGTCAAGTCCGGAGAATGAGCTGACCAGGAAACGGCCTCCTCTTCCGATCCACCTGTTTGGAAATAAATGAGCAACAGTTTGTCCGGCAACTGTTGCAAAATGAGCAAAGTAACCGTCTTGTAATCACATTATTTCACGAGTTGCTAATGACAGGAGTGCCCACAAGGGGGGGCTGTGAAGCAAACTGCGTCATTGAAATATTTGGGGGGGTAAAATCTATATAAATATGCTTGAGGGTGTGTAAAAATTAATCGAAAAGATTTTTTTTTCATGGAAGAGCACCTACGGATAGACAATTGAGGGGGGGTGCGTCATGGACATAAGGGGGGGTGGGCACCACTGCTAATAAGACCTCTTCCAAGCGCTCACAAAGAACATCTGACAAATAATTAGCGTATCCTACTTCTGTTAAAGTACCTTCGAAGAAATAAGGACCAATTTGGCCTCTCACTATACCACGTCAGACATTTAGACTCCAGATATGTTGATTGTCAACTTCACGTACCCAGTGAGCATTCTCGCTGGACTAGTAGTGAGCGTTGTGTACGTTGACCTACATTAATCTTGAAGGTCACCTCATCCGTACACAGAATGTTGTGGTGAAACATGGATTCCTGTCGCTCAGCCATTGACTCCAGATAGTTATGGAAATCTTGTTCTCGGAGTTTTTGGTGCATACGAACATGATAAGGATTTAACGCGTTATTGTGCAGAGTCCTCCAAATCATTATGTGGCTCATAGCAGCATCCCTAGCTAATCGTCCTGTTGAGATTTGGGGAACCATAAAGACTGCATCAAGGATGTCGGGAGACCGTTTATCCTAAACATGTCACCTGATCTCCAGACGTTTGTTGTGGTGAGGATGGACGTGCCCAATCCTTTGCACACAAAGTGCCGATCAGATACTCGTGAACGTTTGCGGACAGATAGTCAGTGTCTGTGAATATCTGAGGGTTCAGTGAATATATTCTTGTGAAGGCAAATCGGTTGAGAGCTACGTCCATGTGGTATACTTTTTGGTCCTCTGAAACAAGATGCGCTACATCGTATTCGGATGTCTTTACTCCAGCATTCTTGCGCATCCACAGTGAACAAACATCATTGTATGTGTCTTGAAATGGTTTCATAAAACACCTATCAGTGAGTTGAGTCTTGTGAGTGATATGTGGAGGAGTACTGAGCAGTGAATCCTGTGATCCCTCGCATATTTAATCACTTTCAGTTCTTTATGGCTCCCATGTCCATCAACAATTAGCACAACTAGGATGTGAGGGAAAGGATGACAGAATTTTACAAAGTGTTGCAATTAAGTTAAAAAAATATCAGTCGTTATCCAATCAGTACTTTGTGCTACAGCAATACTCTCAGGTGGAGCATCAACAAACAGTCCCTCACTCTTCTTCTGGCGCGGAAATACGACTATGAAGAGGGGTAGTACAAACTGACCAGTAGCACTCACGCAGAATATCAATGTTATATTCCGACCTCTTTCGCCCGACGTAGGATTGCCAGATTTTGTAAGCGAAAAACCCGGACACCAATCTCACGCTATATAGCCATTAAGATCACGGTTCCTACTCATTTTGTAAGAATGTATTATACCAGTCTTTTCAGATTAGTAGCTACTTACAATTTTTCAGTTCATTCTTTTTATAAACAGTTAGCACAAATGAAGCCCCACAAAGGATGTATAAAAAATGTGGAGAGGTAACGGGAGAGTTGCCTGGTGACCCTTTTTCCGAATTCCGAGCTTTTGTGTTTAACAGGCCCTAAATATTGCACCAATTACGACACACTCTCCCATTTATGATTGAAGAGATACTCTTTTCTTTGTTGCGTCATCATTTGAGTCAGAAATACTACCTTCCGTTTTCAGGTAGGAAATACTAGTTCTTGCGGGCTGATTTGTTTTTCAATCTGAAGAGCGTAAACAGGAGTCCTGAAAGCCTTTTTCGGGACAGTTAATTCTTTCATTGAAAACCGGGAAGTCTGGCAACTCTAGCCCGATGTCAACTTGCCCAGAACTCGTTTCCGTTTTTCACATATCACTTTGAAATTAATATGAACACACGATAAACCAATCTCATGAGCGTTCAGTATTCGTGATGGTGGAAAAGAACATTTCTTCATCAGTGTGCACTAATTTGTATAGAACTTTGCAAATTGTTCCTTATTGAAACTTGTTCACGATATACTTACAGGTCGCGGTTTCTCAGTGGTAGAGCGTTCCCCTCTGCTGCATAGAGTTCTTGGTTCGTTCACAGCTCCGCCAAGTGACCTTTGTGGTGGACAAACACCGTGTGTGTGGGTTTCCTCCAGGTTCTTCCGTTTTCTCGCACTTTCTTGATTCCACCATTTCATTCATTTCTCATCATTGCCGTGTCCATTAGCCTAGCCGGCATAAGCGTGGGAAATAAAACTCAAAGATTTAAATATACTTGTAGACACAGGTATTCAAACAAATAAATTGGGAAGTCACTTCTTAAACTCGTATAAAAGCCTTTCACAGCACTCTGTTTATCTTTGTTGAACCTGTCATTGATATTTAGCTCTTCAGCTAAGTCAAACTATCTTCATTTATTCTTACCGTGAGAATGACATTAAACGATCAGCTAACTGTTTCACATGGCATTTCAGCTCTTGTCCATACATATCGGGGAAAGTATTTTCTCAAATCCAAACTTACGCGCAACAGGTAATTTCATTCCTTGCTTTCGCTGTGACAGTCTGTGTTGCAGAGAAGTATTTGAGACACCAAATCTATGTATCAAATGCCATGTGAAGCAGTTAGCTGATCGCTTAGTGGCATTATCATAATAAGAATACCTGAAGCTAGTTTGCTTATTTGAAGAACCAAATATGAAAGCATCGCCATTTCTTGTTTGAAGTGTATACGGGCACTACGAGCCGAGAAAAAGCCTGGGACGGTGTGATCTGATACACCCTGTGTACATGTTACTTTAAAATTTCTGCATAATTCCTGAAATGGGTTAAGTGAAATAACATCTGAGGCTTGAAAACATTTCTTTCAGTTTCAAACAGTGGTCAGTTCTTTGAAAATAGAACGTTTACTTTCCTTTAAATGGGTGAATATGCAACTGAGGTAAACTGTATGGCGTTTTGTTCTTCAAATGTAATTTTCTGTTATGTAAAAGTAAAGCGTTGACTTTGATTTATATATCTACAGAATACTTCAAAAGTGCTGTAATATACAAGAAATTGGTAAAACTGAATTTGTGGTGAGAACAAATTTTTTACAATTTTAAACATTATGTTCACTTCTGTGTATAAGTGTTTCCGAGGTTCCCAACATAGTTTCGTTGGGGTGAAAGTCCGTGGCCATAGGAAAAATTGTTGAATATGCATCTCAACTAAAAGTTCATAAGAATAAAAGTTTAGCAGTTTCAAGCGTAGGTTTTAATTAAAGCGGGTTGCAGGACATTTTAGATATCGTATTTACACGAGTCTAAAACGTCCTCAAATGTGAGACAAAAAAAAAAAAAAAAAACTACTCGGCATTGACTTTTAAGAATGAAAAAGATAAATAAACATGTGAAAACACAATGAAAATTTTTCGTCTTCCATTTTGTTTCAAATTTCCGGATAAAACAATTTCCCATTTTTCGCAAAATGTGGGTATTCCTAGTACACATTCTTCACAGAATCATGACTAACGAAATTAGCTATCTCCGTCAAAACTCAATCGTTTTCTGCTGTAAATTGGGCCTTACTGACAGTGCAAAATGTAGGCCTAAACTTGCAAACTCGAATGTAAGACACACCTCAATTTTGGGGTTGAAAAATAATTAAAAATGTGCGTTTTAGGATTGCGTAAATACGGTGTTTGAAAACGAAGGGAGGACAGGAGGATAAGATGGTCATTTCTTGAACATGGATAAGAATATTGCACTTTGTTAGTAGAATATATAAAGAAAGCATGGTTCATGCAAGTTGGTGCCCTAGCACACTACGTCTTGCTCATACTAAACTACTTGAACACTAGATTTCAGCCAAACTGTATTGATCGTCAAGGAGCCCGAGGCTTACTTTGAGTTCGATGAACTACGCTTTCTGGGAGTACGGTTAATCTATGTTGTAATTCAGCGTATAGATTCCCGACGAGGCTCATCTTGCACGAAAACAAAGGATATATAAGGGAAGCAATTTGCCCAAATTGCCCCCCCCCTATTTTCATTCTTTACCATTCCGCTTCAAAACATGGGTAGAATTCAACAGAGGGCACATTGAACAAATGTGCTCTCATCTATGATACGGGACTTTTTGGACACCCAGTAAACGAACTTCATATTTCTTTGCTTCTTGAAACTATTGTCATCCCCTTAAAAATTTTACCCTTATACATATAGCTTTGCTACGAACTTTTATATTTACCTATCATCCTCCGCAACAAAATCTACTTTTTTTTTTTCTTGACACTCACCCTCTTTAAATTAAACCTTTTTCAGGCTGTTACTTCGTAATGAACAATTTAATTCAGTCTCATTTTTCATTACAACCTTACGTGCTCATTGACGAGTGTCACATCAGGAGGCAAGTAAAAGTCTTGAAGTCTAAAATACCAATTAATCTATAAAGAAATCTCATTTCCAGTAGTGACAGCAATGCAATAGTGTTGATTATCCGCATTAATTGAGACCACGGTTACGCATCTAATTAAGCATGCGTTTGTTTAGCAAAGAAATGCACTACACTGCATTGTTACTTTTCTTATAATACGTCAAGCTTGAAAAAGTGATGGCAACCTTCAAAGCCTTCAAGTATTAATTTAGACTATCATGTTTACTTTGTTCCAAGGAAAATATATAAAGGAAAAAATGTCTGAACAGTGATCAGAAAGAATGATGCTTGCTTCAATTCGTTATTTCTGATAACTGTTCAGATGATGTATGTCAATGAAATATTGACCCACAACCCATTGACCCACCACCCATCATGACTATGACTCACTGTGATCCACCATCCACCATGACCCACTTCAACAAACCGTGACCCAATATGTCCCACTTCCTAACGTGACGCACTCTGGCCCACTACCCATCAAAACCCATCGTAATCAACTTTAACCCATGATCCATGTCTTCCTGTCCACTGACTAAAGAGTTTACACTTGCAATTATACAATGCTGTGAAATTATCACTAATCGGAGTTTGAATTTCTACGGTTAATCGCTCAAGCACCGCTCTGTTACAATAAGGTGGATCTGACCTTTACAATATAAAATGGTAAAGTGTTTATCATGGGTAAAATTACGATGAATTTGAAATATTATATATAATTATTTCCTTGCTGAATTACAGATACTTTTCAGTGGAAAATGGGACGAAATTTGAAAGTCTCAAATCAAGGTATAGTGGACCAAAGTAAATGTGAATAAAGATGTAAAGTTTTCCATATAATTAAGTATACAGTGAAAACTTAAGACTTGCATGTTATTAAACTTACAGTACAATTTTTGTATATATATATATATTTCTCGCAACCTTATAGCTTCAGTGCCTTGTGCTGTGAAGGATCCATATAATAAACATAAGTATCAAAAATTATTATATTAGAAAGTAGTGGATATATGATACCACTGCTTTCTAATTATTACTGCGTTCTAATTAATTGAGACTGTTTTTTTTGTGACTCAATTAATAATTGTTTCTTAATTTTTCTGAACTAATATCGATCGTTTTTGATTAGTTTTACAGATCAACCCACTACCAATTTCCCATATATAGAAAGTCTCCCCCATAGAAGAGAAATTTAAAAAACTGCTAAAACACGTTCTGCTTATTTTTAATAAAGAGTTAATATACTAAATTTCACTCCCTAAGTTGAACGACTTGTGAGATACTCAATTTTTCGTAAAAACTTGGACCTCCTCTCCCCCTTTAGTACATGTATTATAATAAAAGCGATATGATATCATCCCAGTTGAGATTAGAGTCTAACTATCTACCAAAATTCATTTCATTTGGCTTTGCCATTTGTCCGTGATCATCACTCACACTTAGTTCATTCGCTTTTATGTAATAATTCATGTATTACAGGTGATTCAAAAATGTATTTTTTTCAGTAGTTAGCTCCTCTAAAAACTCACAGGCTGTATCTCGAAAGCTAGGTAGTAAGTCCTATTGTTGTTACAACAGTTACAAATATCAATATCCAAAATACCTGAAGTTCTTTTTTCACATAGATATACTCATCTCAGATAAGTAAATAGAAAAAAATGAAAAATGAATAAAATAGATGCCTTGAAAGTGAAACACAGGCACATTCACCAGTGTTCAGAAGATGCTGTCTACTATGGACTGAATAGAGTGAGTCAGTCGGTCTGAGTGTGTCGGTGAGTCAGAATGGGTCACGGTGATTGGTAGGTAGCAGTGGGTCACGTTCTGCTGACCACGACCCACTGACCCGCTCACAAATCTTGACCCACTGACCCATGTGAATGTTCAACTTTCTAAATTAAAACATTCTGATTTGCTCAGTGATGATATTAATGTAAATTAAGTAAGCAAAGCTTGTAACATGTAAAATGTCACAAACATTATCACAAAGACATACTGGAAGTGAAAATACAAGTATTGATTAATTACTTTCTTATTAGAAAAAGTTTCTTCAATTTACACACCGTATGAAAGATTATAAGTTACTTTGAATAAAACCGTCAGTAATAGAACTTAATTATTTGACCAATGATTATGTAGTAATGATTGCACTAAATTATTTTGAGAACCATCTTACATCATTTACTTCAATTATTTTAACCCCAGCCAAAAACAAAAAAAAAAATTAAGGAGGAAAATGAGTGATTGAACAACGAGGAAGAGTTGTACCTAAACACATGAAATTACTCGTACTTTTAAAGAAGCTCGAAAGCAGTTGACTGTACCAATAAATATATCAGCACAATCTTCCTGTCTTTACCCAACAATGAAACATTAAAATTACCCTTACCAATTTCAACCTAGAGATAACAAAGGTTCAGAAAAGGAAGTTCGTATCTCATTTAAGGGCTTGATTGTGCCGACGTTTTAAAGTTATTTGCCTTTCTCATTGTTAAAGCATGCCATACACCATGAATGGCGCCGGTATTCCGTTTTGTAGGCACTCCGCTCGAACTTTTTACATGTCAACAGAGTTTTTTTTCTTAAATACCGTCAACCAGAGCCGTAAATAGAGATTTCGGCGCCCGGGGTGAAGTAGAATTCGGCACCCGGTACAGACACCTTACCAAGCTTTCTTCTTCTTTTTTTTAACATAAGAAAAGCAGCTTTTGTTATTATGCTACACTGAATTTTTATTAAGCTGCTTAAAAGGGCATTACAACAACCAAAAGCGATCATTATGTATTCTTTTACAAATAAGAGCTGCTTTCAAGAGGTTTATTTTGGAATTTTTGTTAAACTTGACAAAACTCCCTTTGGTTCTATACAAATCCATTTGGAGAACAGTTATGGAAACTTACAGTACAACTATTTGCAATATTTCATACTATCGGTAAGAAATGATATTTCAGTACAGTAGAAACTATGTACTTTTAAAATGTTCGAAATGAATTATAGAATTTCCAGTAATAATTGGAAACTTTCGTAATTTTATTCTGTAAGCAAATGGGATTTTAATTTCAATTCTTTTACGACAAAAAAATATTTTGTGAAATGTAATGGACATTTAGAAGGAGCCTTCTTTTGCCAATTTTTCAATATTGATCTATGGAGCTAAAGAATATGTTTAATGTTGTACTTCAAATCCAAAATATAGTTCGGTACAACATTTTGAAATAATAGTAATTACTTAATCTCTTAATCAATAGAAGTTCTGAATTTAAGGTTGCTTATTATTAATTAACATATTAAAAATACACTAATACACATACACACATATATATTGTATATGTGTATACGTTTGCTATGTGTGCTGATAGAAAAACCACAAAACTAGATACGTATGCACAAAAGAAAATATCCTGACGATACAAGTGGTTGATGGAGAAATGATTCCAACAAATTCCTTCAGATTGGAAGCATTTCATATAGCCTATCAAAGGAATAATAATAATAATAATAATAATAATAATAATAATAATAATAATAATAATAATAATACACTGGTAGTGATCAGTCTATGGAAAAGAGAAAATTCGCTGACTCCTTTTTTACAACTGCTTGAAGTTCGAAAGTGTTATTGTTCCTCTTGTTTAGTTATATTTTTAATATTCCCACGCAAACAGCAACTTGCATATTCTCTCGTGTCTCTTCACTCCTTTCATTTTTCTATCTTCATTCTCAAGAAATATTAATCCCATTGGGTAGAAAAGCATGATTAAATAAGCAAACTCATCACCACCAACGTATTTTAGACTCAGACTTTGACTGTTTCTGATTTTGAAAACGCTCTTGAGTACATCATTACTTAGCACCTTATATATATCACATCGTCATTAAAAATCATATACAGCAATAACTTTCTTTAAGTACTAACATGTAACAATTCCCAAGTGTAACACTCCGATTTTGATCAAATTTGGCAGGTAGATATTACACATGAAATAAATGAATACGTATTTTCTTTTTACGGAAAGAAGCCCCAACCCAGAATTTTGAAAGTTGGCGCTCGAAAAGCAAGAAGAAGTGGACCGAAGTAAATGAAATTATGCATAGATACCGTAGAATTAAAACGAAGAAATACGTATTTCGCACTTAATTAAAAAAACAACATAAAATAGGTGGGTGGGGCACAGACCTTTCCAAACCTTTGATTACAAAATATCAAAAGTGCGAATAAGTATATATTAGA
Source organism: Thermobia domestica (assembly GCF_964235325.1). Taxonomy (NCBI): domain Eukaryota; kingdom Metazoa; phylum Arthropoda; class Insecta; order Zygentoma; family Lepismatidae; genus Thermobia; species Thermobia domestica. The sequence goes on along the minus strand of NC_137470.1, from coordinate 53,923,841 downwards.
AGTGCCTAAATGATAATGAGAATTACTACAACACTTTGTGTAAGGACAATAGGCAAAAAAAAAATCGAACACGTGTTTTTAGTTTCTGCGGAAAAATAGTGTTGGGCCAAGGCACCTCCGAAGAAAGTAAATATTACAGCAGAAGCGCAAGAAGGAGTGGACCGAAGCGAATGAAATTGTATGTAGATATTGTATATGTAAAATAAAGCAATTCGTGTTTCCCAAGTGTCCCGTACTGATTTGTTTCAAATTTGCATATCGAACAGTAAACAGCAAATAAATTGGCACGTGCTTTTATTTATGGGGAAAACACTGTAAGGGTTAAAGGCGCACCCCGAAATACTATAAAATACGCTATATGTAGAAAAAAAAAACTAGTGTGAAAATAGTGAAATTTTAGCAATAGATAGATGACCTAAAAGTAGGAATCAATACAGTGAATTTCGAGTGTTTCGTGTTTCTGCCCTCAAAAGTTCAAATTCAAAGACAGAAGTTAGCGCCCCCTAGCTGCTTGCGAAACACGTATTGCCTTATTTTACATATACAAGATCTATGTATAATTTCATTCGCTTCGGTCCACTCCTTCCTGCGCTTCTGCTTTATTATGTACTTTTTTAGGAGAGGACCTTGGCATCCACACAGGTTTTCCGCACAAACTACAAAACACGGGTTAGCTTATTTTTGTGTATCGTTTCTTAACATCCTTTCGTTGCGTTCTCTATGTATTTTCGGCACTTCGAAAGTATACTCATTAGCACTTTTTATATTTCGTAATCAAATATTTGGAAGGGTCTTTGCCCCACCCATTTATTTCTTTGTTTCAGGAAAATACGAAACAAGTATTCCCTCATTTTACATCTACTAGGTACAATATCATTCACTTCGGTCCACTTCATACTGCGTTCGGGCGTCAACTTCCGAAATATTGGATATGGGCTTTGGTCCTCAATAATTGTTTCTCCTCCTCAGAAAATTATAAAAGAAAAAAAATCACGTATTCGTGTATTTTATGTGTGGTATCTAACTGCTAAATTTGATCAAAGTCGGAGTGTTACAGTTGTATCAAATTGTATCAAAACCGACAACAACATTGATTTAATAGGGCGTCAATACTTTTTTAATCATTTCTAGCACTTTTTCTTTCTTTTTGCTCGTTCGGCGCTTTCTAGCCATCAGCGCCTGGGACGACCGCCCCGCGCGTCCCCTTCTTGCTATGGCTCTGCTGGAAACAGATCCGAGGTTTAAGGGAACTAGTATAAAACGATTGCCAATTTTCTTATAAATGGATATAAATATTTTTAAACTTCTGCCAGTAACTTGCGGCTTTTATTATGTGAAAGTGGCCCAAAGACGCCCAACCCTGCTTGTAAAAGTATTTGACATCCCACACGATTAATATGTATGATAATAGTTGAAACAACGTATTATAATGATTATTTGTAGATAGTCACATGTATTCTATGTACAAGCTAAAAAACATTGTAACTTTTTCTTATCGTCTTGTATATTACTATATAAAATATTTTGTCAGTTTTTTAAAGTTATTTTTTAATCATTGTTTGATTCCTTCATTCATGTTGTTTCTTCTAGCTTCCGAAACCGCGATAAATCTGCAAACAGAACAAAGTGCATACACGAGCCAATGGTGAGCACAGCTGCCAACTGCGAAATGAGAACTTCCGGTGGTCCAACGCGCCTTAATATATATAGAACTATACGCTCGACAAGCTATACGCTCACGACTGTCGCGCACCTGCCGATGAAACCCTGAACTACAGTTATACAAGAAAAAGTTATCTCAGCACCGTTGAGACCACCAACGTCAATTTTCAAAGTTGATTTCTACGCACTAGTGGTGGTGAGAGGAGACCGTCTAACACGGTTTCCCACTGGACGACCATATAGTGTCGCCTGATCGACCAGGTCGCCTGATGGAATGCAAATCGCCAATGTATGGTCGTTCCATCGGTATCGGGATATATATATATATATATATATATATATATATATATATATATATATATATATATATATCTTTCTCTCCTCTCGCAAGTGGCGGGGCTGATTTTCGATTTAAATCGGATCAGAAATCTCAATGTTCTTCTGAATGATCCCGAAAATTATGGATTAGACACTAATATTGGTCATTTTTTGATTATTATTATATGAAGCTCCTCCGCCCTTTCCTCCGTGCTGGGGCACCATGTATCAGAATTGTCACTGTTAGTCTCAGCTACTTTTAGCACTATGGATTCGACACTAACATTAATCATTTTCGATCATTTTTAATGTTTATCCCCCACCCTTCCGTTGTACCCTCCCCCTTCCCAAATATCAAGGTTGAACTTAGATTAAAACAACATCACAAGTGTCACTGTTTCTCTCATCGACCTCGAAAGCTATGAATTCAACACTATGTCGTCTTTGATCAGTTTTAAATTTCTCTTCCCTCCCTCTCTCCTTCGTTATATATAGTTCCTCTCCTCCTCCACCGTGCTGCCGCACACGGCATCAGAATCATGAGTTTTAATCTCAGCTACTCCTAAAACTCTGGATTCGACACTAATACTAGTAGTTTTTAATCATTTTTAAGTGTTTTCCCCCTCCCCTATGTTGTACCCTCCCCCTCTCTAACTATCAGGGCTAGATTTGGATTGAAATAGCATTAGAAGTTTCACTGTTTCTCTCATCGACCCCAAAAATTATGGATTCAACACTAATATCAGTCATTTTTGATCATTTTGAAATTTCTCTGCCCCTCCTCTCCCGTACATTGTATCTTCAAAGTGAATAGTCTAAAGTAATTCCTGTCCCTAAACTCATGTATTATTAAATTTCATTGAGACAGGTAGGGTGGTTCAAGAGTGATGAAGTCACAAATGCAGTCATTTTAATTTTAATTTTTTAAACATATATTTCCTCTCCCTCGCCCCCTCCTCTAGGTTATCTCGTCAAAGTGAAACGATAAAAAAAATACTGAAGGCCCGACTCTCATAGATGTTGAAAATTTGATCGAAATTAGTTGGGTGGTTCAAACGTTATTAGGTTTTATTAATTTTTCTTTGTACGTACCCCTCTCCTTCCCCTCTCCTAAGATCTACCTTTAAAATGAAGTTACAATAATGTTTCCAGATCCGAACCTCATGTATCTTCAAAATTTAATTGAGATCGGTCATATAGTTCAAGAATTATTAAGTTACAAAAATAGTAATTTTCAGTCTTATATAAATTGATTTTTATATCTCCCCCTCCTACTACTTCACTACGTTGTTCTCTCAAATCTAAATCATAAAAATGGATCCCAGGCCTGAACCTCATATATGTTGAAAATTTGATCAAGATCGGTCAACTGGTTCAGCAGTTATTAAGTTTTATTTATTTAATACCCCATCCCTCAACCCTACCATCAAATTGAATAGACTGAAACCAGCCCAGCTTTGAACCTCATCCATGTTACAAACTTGATCGAGATCGGTCGGGCGGTTCAGGAGATTTAGAGTGACAAACATAGTGATTTTAATTTTTTTTATATATATAGATCACTTATCAAAGTCTGGCTGACCCCTTCTTGGCATAATATTATTATCATTCAAATGGATATGTCTCAAAAAAAAAAAAAAAAGAAAACTGATCCTTTTCACTGGCATCAGAGGGGCAATATATGAATCATGCAAGTCGTGAGATGACCAGTAATCTCTATAGCTTGGCAACTGTTTGATTCCCATGTGTAGATTTATTCCTAGAAAATCTCTTATTTCTTCCTCATCCTCTGGTGTAAAGGATTTTCGTTTTTGAGTTGCATAAAAATTCGTACGGAATGCAATATGACTTACCAACTCGTCTGTCAACAGCATACGAAATAGTAAATATCCATGGCTTTGAAATGCTCCGATACTTCACTCGTTCCTAGGAAACCTGGAATTGGTTCAAACAGATTCACTTTTACACAGTTTGGTGTCTGTGGCGAAACAACAGGTACTTGGTTGTGGGCTGGTGCCACGTTCACAGAAAACAAATTTTTGTCAAAACTAGGACTAGGTCTATTTTCATTGTCCGAACCAGTTAACCCCGCCGTGGCCGGTCCCAAGCCCGAGCTGAGAAAGGGGAAGGGACCCCTCCTCGCCACCAAGTGCATGCATTGTAGTGCTTGGCAACTGGAGAGGGAGATAGGTTCAAGTGGATCTTGGGAACAGGCTCTATCTCGAATGTCCTACCGATTCAGTCAGTCCTGTTTTATGGACTGGATTAAGGATGGAGAACAACCTACCGGCGGAGGTGAGCGGGCATCCTCCGAAATGGGCGACTAACTCGTGCCATTGTATCTGGGAGAGTACGTGTGAACGCATCACGTCCTCAGCGGGGTAGGTAGTTTAGGCTGCCGTACCTACCGGCGGGGTGAGCCTTCGGGTATACCCCGAAATGGGCAACTAAGCCGTGCCCTTGGGTCCGGCAGATAAGGCAGCGTGGTACCCCAACACGCTAAAAAGAGTGGGTAGCTGGTGTGCCCAAGAGTGTGGGCGGATCCAGCGCCCTACCGGGAGGGAAGATGCCGCCCTCAAAGAGAGTGTAGTGCGTCCTCTTGGGTTCGGGATGGGATACCTAGTATCCTAATGCACACTCGTACCTCAGGAGTGCTGTGGTAGTGTGGGGACACGGCCCTACCAGAGGAGCCGCCGCTCCCAAATGGCCATTGTCTTTAAAGGTAGACAGTCTACATCAGCCATTGGGTCTGGTAATGTACGGTGTACCTCTACCGTAATCAGAGGTAGTTCCGTATTGTTTGAACGGCCCTACCGAGGAAGGGTGGCTGTCCCTTTTAATGGTGGTCTACACGTACCATTGGGTTTCGGACAAGTAGCTTAGCTACAACATGTACGTGGTACTTAAACACGTTAAAGATAGGTAGCCCCGTATTGTTTGGGCGGGCCTACCAGGGGAGACACGGCTCCCAATTGACAATGTCTGCCCTTGAGCAAACGGTCTACGTCAGTCATTGGCTCTGGTAATGTACTGTGTACCTCTACCGTAACTAGAGGAAGTCCCGTATTGCTTGGATGACCCTACCGGGGAGAAAGTCGGATTCCTGCCTGTGTGGGGACCAAACGGAGGTGGATGAGGGACCAATCCCTGGAATCTGGTTAACGGTTCTGATCCTGCTAAAGGGAGGAAACTCTGTGGGATATGGGCCGGCACCAAACTCAAATGGTGACTTAACACGTGCCATTGGGTCCGGGATGAGATACTTGAGTATCTCGACGTGTGCGTGGTACTTGTACACGACAAGGCGGTTGCCAGTTGAACGATAGAGGTAGGCAGGCCCGGGATTGAACAAGCCCCCTCGGGCGCCGGATTGGTTGGACTCTGGATTCGGTAGCTTGTAGGAGCCAATCCCAGGAATCTGGGTAACGGTGAACACGGGCGGGAGGTGAGCTTGCCTTATAACGCTCGGGCGCCATGCCTGCAGAGTGTGGTAGGACTGACTCGCTAGCAGTCTGCCTCAACCAGTAGGTCTACTCGTAGACACTCAGGACTTCGGTCTGGCCGCGCCGTGGGCGTATCCCACTCCCTCAGAGAATGGGGTTACATCGCTTCGGCGAGTCAGAATTAGGGGACAAATTCTGACGGTGCACTTGTGCACGAGTAATCAATAGCGTATTAAGGAACTACGGGCAGGGTGCCTTGTTTGGCGGAACCCGTCCATTAAATAGACCGAACGGTCGCGGGCATGCTCCCCATGCATGCAACTAAGCGTGGAACAGTAGACCACTAGAGTCAACATGTCCGAACCAGTATCATTGTCGTCAATAAATCTATCCTCATTAGGATCATTAGTGGAATGATGGTCAGAATCAATTATACAGTCACATACATCACTTTCAGGATCAGAGGCTATGTAGAGGGTATGTCAGAGGGTATTCTATTTATTTCACTGTGATAATGTTGCGCGCCATGTTTATCTCTACAACAGTCACTGCTCAAAAGAGCGGTGGTTACCTGTACTAACCACCAACTTTGAGATAGAGTAAAACACATAAAACAATTAGATTACAATTCTTATGGTGAGAATGTAACTCTTACTATCACGAGAGATAAGTGATCAAGGAACCAAGCACCTCTGTAATACTATAATTGCAAGAAAGTACAATTATTATGGCCACCCGAAACTCGATGGAGATTACCAACATCTACTTGAATGCAAAATGTGTGTATATCTGCCAAAACTTTACTTTCACCAAAAACACATCGCGATGCCATCTAAGAGCTACAAAGGAACCTTACAAACGGTTAGTCTTGAAAACCACCCACACAAGGAAGTAAGACGTTCAAAAGAAAAGGCTGTTAGCGCAAGTAACCAACACCCTTCAAAAATTAAGTTTTTGTTGATATTTTGACCCGCCAACATTTTCCACAGGGTTGTCGTAGAGAGTCGAGACTTGCTCCATTTTCTTTCATTTGACAACAGTTTTCAAACAAACGTGTTACTTAACCCCACTTGCCATTTGAGATGTTTGAGTAGGACCCCGGTTGGGACCCTGCGGCAAACTTTTTTATACCAAAAAGTGCGGCCTTGAAAATGATGGGATACGTGTTCGCTGAGTTTTCCATTTACCCAACCGTTTCCGAACAAATGGCCCGGTTCAAACTATTTTGCCAGTTTATTTTTTTATTTTATTTTATTTTATTATTTTTTTTCTTTTTTGTAGATTTTACATTACAAAGTATGTTCTAACTCACGATATCCCGCCCAGTGTCACGTATAACTTTGGGATTCATCTAGTTATAACAATGCAAACATAGAGCCGAATGGAAACATTTCTGCACCTAAGTTGTTCCATAACTTCCCGTCTCATTTTGGTGTGAAAATCGGACCGAAAAGGTTTCGAAGTTGTTTATTAGCACCTTGTGTACAACTTCTTTTTGTTGGCAGTACGTTTAATATGGCACTACTGAGTTGTATGCTGCGTTCTGCTGATGATTTTCATTTTTGCCAAAATTCCAAACTGTTCTTTCTATTATTTTAAAAGTTCAAGATATTATCCTTGCAAATTAGGGCATACTGGTTCTGTAGAAAACATATATCTAATATAAATAAAATAAAGAGTTTGTTTGTTTGTTTGTTTGTCTGTCTGTGTGTGGCCTGAGGACCAGACGAGTGAACCGAGAATTACCAAATTTTGGTCAGTAGTACCCCGGTCCATGACTCAGTTCAAGACGAAGCGTTTTTTATTTTCTAATTTCGAAACAGGGGGATCTCAGAGGGATCGTTTAGAGGGACAAGTAAAAGTAGTTGGAAATGACCGATATTAGTATCGAATTCATAGTTTTCGCGGTAGCTGAGATCAATGGTGACACTTGCAAATTCAGCTACCATTGTATGCGGGCCGGGAGTCGGCTGGGGATACCAAGACATTTAGAAATAACCCAAAATGACCGATATTACTGTCAAATACATAGTTTTCGCGGTCACTGAAATAAATGGTGATACTACCACAGGTGCTCACTTGTAAATACAGCCCCCATTCGAAGAATTGGTATATTCTGCTAGTTATCAATATACGTCGACAAAAAAAAAAAAAAGAGAATCAGAACAGTCTCAGTAGTACATTGTTGTACACCATACACAGCTCTAAAGTGGGCGTATCTCCCTTTAGTTTCAACAGTACAGTGTTATTTATGGTAGAATGTGTGTACACAGTTACCTTGAACTCTTAAGAGTCTTAAGAGTCACAAACATAGGTATGATCTCCATCCATGTCTAACACAGCTGAATTCTGCGCGAAGGCCTTGCAGATGTTTTTTGCGGAGATACTCCAGAGTCACGGGAGTAAAGGCGTATTCCACAGCTGCTCGTAACTCTTGCGTTGTGTGATATCGAGTGTTTCTTACTGGTTGTTTTATGATCCCTCGGATTTTTCTCCATCTCTTTGTAAAACCGGGGTTTTTCCTTACACCAAATCTCCGGTAAATAGCACGCTCGTCTGTGAAGAGGACTGCACCACAGGATCGTTTGGAAGGGAACGCATTAAGGAAAGTTTTGCATGCCTCTTTCCGCGCATCCATAACGGCGTCACTCAGTTCATTCACATGCATTGGACGGTAAACATTCAATTTTAGATCTTCTTTCATATGCCTCATCACGGTAGTCCGAGGAATACCAAGCTTCGAAGACTTTTTACGTGTTGATTTTGAAGGAGGCTGTTGAACTGATGCTTCACGGCACGTTTCCCTCCGTTTTATCGATCGACCTAAGGAAGGTCTTTCACACTGCCCGTAGCAAATGCACGTTTTTCTCACCCCAACATTATTGCTTTTCTTGGTGGATTAATACCAAAGCGATCTATAAATTTCCCTTTTACAATTTCCATGCTGTCACCTGTGTAACGCCTTTCGTGAAGCCAAACCGCAACAACTAATCTTTGTTCAATGCTATATGGACTTTGATCAGACATTGTTGATTACTCTAACTTCGCTGCGGGAGACCCGGGTTCAATTCCCCTTGAGAGCTCATGTGGTTCAGATTCCACGTTAATCAGTAGGTCCACGTCTCATATAGTCTCGCTGCTGAACGGGACGCTAAACTAAAATCAACTCAACTCAACTCAACTCTAACTTCGCTGCAAATAACTGTTAGAAAGTAGAAAACAGCAGAAAACAAATGAACATGGATATCAATGTTTCCGGACAATGGCAAGCACTGTTACGAAGCAAATGTGGGTTAAACCTAAAATCGTCAGGAAACACCAATTAGGGGTACGCCCACTTCCGGACCACGCTATATATATATATATATATATATATATATATATATATATATATATATATATATATATATATATATATATATATATATATTTACATCAGCTAATGCTTCTGGCAACAAATACTATTCGAAGCTTTCTTGCACCCACTGGAAAACGTGAAGTATATTAATATTTATTTGCATATATTGTTATTGTAGACTGTTCCCATAATGCCCACCGACTTCGATTTTACAAAATTTGAGAAATAAATTTCACTTTTTATTTAGTGGTCAATTTGAAGGCATTTTGTTATACTACCATTAAGAAACCCATATACATCATATTACGAATCAATCATTATGGAACAATCTTATGTGTGACACGCAGCAGTGGTACCAATCTTTGAAAGTTTCATTTACAACTTTTTTCTTTTTTCTTTTTTAACTGATTTTGTGAGTAATGGTGCATTCATTATAAAGGTACAACAAGATTTTTTCTCTCTCTCTTTCTCTCTCTCGCACTCTCTCTCTATCTCTGTGTTTCTAGTTTCCGGCGTAAGCGTGTGGATACTACCAGGTATACTTTCGTGTGTACAAATGCTAGTGTGTGTGTGTGTGGCGCGGGTATATGAACTATTAATTGGGATCGCGTAGTGGAACTTATCAATATTAGTACGTACATACAAACGGCTGTTACTTCACACGATAACTTTGGACGAATGCGAATTTTTTAAATTCTGCTTTTTGCAATAAATAAGTAGTGTGATTCCTCTCGAGGGAGTTCCCCTAAATGGTAGCCCCTACCATGTCCAATTAAATCACAAATTGCCGCAATCGTTTGTACATTGTTTGTACAGAAATGTACAGGCCAAATTTTCGTTTGTACACTATTAGGGGCGCCGACAGAACGAAAACAAATTGGGGCTGTTTAACTGGTACCCCCCCCACCAACATGTTCTATTCAATCACTAATTATCGCAATCGTTTGTACTTCGTTTGTACAGAAATGTGCACCCGAAATTTTCGTTTGTACATAATTAAGGGCGCCGCCAGAACAGAAAAAATGGGGGCTGTCTAAGTTGTAGCCCCCCCCCCCCAAAAACCAATTCAATCACAAGTTGTCGCATTCGTTTGTGCATCGTTTGTACAGAAATGTGCAGGCGAAATGTTTGTTTGAACAAACTTAAGGGCGTCGCCAGAACGAAAACAAAGTGGGGAGCTGTCTGAGTGGTAGCTCCCCCCACGATGTCCAAATGAATCACAAAGTATCGCAATCGTTTGTACATTGTTTGTACAGAAATGTGCAGGCCAAATTTTCGTTTGTACACTATTAGGGGCGACGCCAGAACGAAAACAAATTGGGGGCTGTCTAGCTGGTAGCCCCCCCCAACCATGTCCTATTCAATCACAAATTGTCGCAATCGTTTGTACTTCGTTTGTACAGAAATGTGCACGCGAAATTTTCGTTTGTACATAATTAAGGGCGCCGCCAGAACAGAAAAAAATGGGGGCTGTCTAAGTGGTAGCCCCCCCCCCCCCACCATGTCCAATTCAATCACAAGTTGTCGCATTCGTTTGTGCATCGTTTGTACAGAAATGTGCAGGCGAAATGTTTGTTTGAACAAACTTAGGGGCGCCGCCAGAACGAAAACAAAGTGGGGACTGTCTAAGTGGTAGCCCCCCCCCCCCATCATGTCCAATTGAATCACAAATTGTCACAATCGTTTGTACTTCGTTTGTACAGAAATGTGCAGGCAAAATGTATGTTCGTACACAATTAGGGGCGCCGCTAGAACGAAAACAAAGTGGGGGACTTTCTAACTGGTAGCCCCCCACCAACATGTTCTATTCTATCACAAATTATCGCAATCGTTTCTACTTCGTGTGTACAGAAATGTGCAGGCAAAAGTTTCGTTTGTACACAATTAGGGGCGCCGACAGAACAGAAAAAAGGGGGCTGTCTAAGTGGTAGCCCCCCCACCATGTCCAATTCAATCGCAAATTATCGCAATCCTTTGTACTTCGTTTGTACAGAAACGGGCAGGCGAAATGTTTGTTTGTTCACAATTAGGGGCGCCGCCAGAACGAAAACTAAGTGGGGTGCTTTTTAAGTAATACCTCCCCACCATGTCCAATTGAATCACAAATTGTCAGAATCGTTTGTACTTCGTTTGTACAGAAACGATCAGGGGAAATGTTTGTTTGTACACAATTAGGGGCGCCGCCAGAACGAAAACTAAGTGGGGCTGTCTAAGTGGTAGCCCTCGACCATGTCCAATTCAATCACAAATTGTCGCAATCGTTTGTACGTCGTTTTTACAGAAATGTTCAGGCAAAATTTTCGTTTGTACACAATTAGGGGCGCCGCCAGAACGAAAACAAAGTGGGGCTGTCTAAATGGTAGCCCCCACCATATCCAATTCAATCACAAATTATATCAATCGCTTGTACATCATTTGCACAGAAATGTGCAGGCGAAATTTTCGTTTGTACTCTATTAGGGGCGCCGCCAGAACGAAAACAATGTGAGGGTTTGTATAAATGGTAGAAGCATTAAAAAAATGTGTCACATTTATGGAGTATTTTTCTAACAGGACTTTGTTCACACTATTGTGTGGTTTGGTTTGTTCACACTATCGTGTGATTCACTATGTTGATCTTATCCTAACGATGATGGAATTAAATGTTTTTTTTTTGTTTTTTTTATATTTATATTTATACTTACAATCATTATTGCTGAGTTAGTTTTTCACTCCTCGGCTCTTATTATTAAACTTATTCATTATTTCTTACGTGAACCTTATGAGAAAAATGTATTTTTTTCTTTCTATCTTGCGCAGAAACCGTTATTCTCATCTCGTACAGGAAATTGATAAGTGGAAGATATAACAAATTCACAAAGTAGACTGTTAAAGGGAAAACTATAACACAGTATTTTGTTTTATATGATCATCTTCATTAAACTCATTTTGCAGAAACTATAGAATGCATGGTGAAGTATTTTGGTGCATTCAGCATTCTGATTTACGAGTAGAGCTGCTAACTGGCCGGTATTTGCTGTAATTTTGATTAAGGCCGGTGACCGGTACAAACTTCTTATTAGACCCCTTCTGACCGGTATTTTGGAATCTGCAATCCAGAATATAACATTGAACATCGAAATTTTTCAACAGTGCCTTTACAAACACAAATTTCCGTTGTATTATACATTATCGATATTTTTATAACGTATGGCAGTTTTTTTTATTTATTTAACATAACAAATTTGATAACACTTATATTTTATTGTAAAAGAATTTTATTCATTTATTGAGAGTAGAAAATGACTTTTTAAAGCAATTTCCTTTGTTTGAAGTGAAGTTTATAGAATAAATTTCATTTTATGAATCAACTATTGTTACATAAAGATTAATATCCAGTATTATTCATCTGTTTCGATAATTTTAAACAAGTGGCAATTGCTGGTAAATATAATAACGATCAATACAGTCTTCAGTTTCTCATTTGTACAGAGAATTTTGAGGGTGTGCCGGTAATTTTGTTTTCCGGAGTTGGCAACCTATTTACGAGGTTTTGTTTCAACTCTGCTACGTAGTGGCTCCGTACTGACACTCCGCATGCAAATAAGTATGTAAGGCTACCATAAGCCCCGGTTTCTTAAAATTTGTACCGGTGTGCAGAAATTTTCCTTCTTGTCCTGTTTTTTTCTTTATTATTATTATTAATTACATATCAAAATTTCTGAAAAGATAATAAAATCGACTTATTCCTTTTGCTTTCAATTCCGACAATACTGTAGGAACAATTTCATTCTAATCTTTATTATTATTGCAATCGCTGCTTCCCCGGATATAACATACAATGTTTAAATCCTCCTAAGTAGCACTCTTATCACTAAAAGTAAGAATGTATACCCCGAGGTGGCAACAAATTCTTGTGACGTTGCAGACCAGCCCCGAAAACACATTTTTTTCTGCTTCAGAAAAACAATTATGCAAATTGCTTTCTTTTAGTTCGCATTTTAGGTTAACAACAATAAATTAGCCTATTGAAATTTTGAAACAACTTCATAAATCTGGATATTTTTCTTTATAGACATGTAGAGCATGTAAAGGTGGTATGCGTAATAATATTGAAAATATAATTTTTGCCTAAATATTGTATGTTCACTGATTGCGTTTATATTGTATAACAGCTTCTAGCTTCTATAATAATTTTTAGCACTGTTGATTAAGTATGGACAGTGGCGTATTTACGATTTTGTTTCGGGAGGGGCTTTGCTAACTTCCGGGGGTGCTTTGCCTGAAAATACGAAAATTCTGCAAGATATTTCATATACTTTACTATAGTAAGTAAGATTTCGGTGGGGGGCTTGAGCCCGGAAGCCCTCCCCCTAAATACGCCACTGAGTATGGACTATATTAATACATTATTTTAAGTTGTATAACTAGTGCGATACTGTAGTAAAATTCGAAAGATAAAATTAATACAAAATGCAATATTTATTACTAATTTGTAAGATGTCCCGTTTTTTCTGTTTTCAAAAAGTATGGTAGCCTTAAAGTATGCTAAACCATACAAAATAAATTGTACTGTAAATAGTACCCCTCTGATAGTGCTCTCAAACGGGTCGGGTTACGGGTCGGGTTGTCGGGTCGGGTCAGTCGGGTTAGCTCGTGTCGGGTCACTCGGGTCGGGTCGTCACATTCTTCACTTATTTTCTATACGGAATACTATAAAGAGCTTTGTTGTGGAATTCAATTCGAAGTTGGTGAATGAATGATAAATGTGACTAATTGAAGGTGAAATAGTAATAAAATTTTAATTTTACCCTATATTAACTAATTTGGTATTGTAATTGTAATTAATATTACTACTGACTTTTTTCCTTTCTGCGTTTCTATGTCAAGTTAAATGTCACATTAAGTGAAATTGAAAGGAAATATCTAGTTAACGTCCCACGTTATGCACCAACGCTAAGAGAGACAGTGATGATGAGAAATAATTGAAGTGGTTGAATGAAGAAAGTGGGAGGAAATGGGAGAACACCGAGAAAACCCATGCACATGGGGTTTGTCCACCAGAAAACTTACTTGGTACGAGCTGGAATCAATACCCATGGACCTTCGGATCAAACATCTGCCTTTGGGCAGGACACATTATTATTATTATTATTATTATTATTATTATTATTATTATTATTATTATTATTATTATTATTATTATTATTATTATTATTATTATTATAACTTTAAGAGTGCCCAAGAAAGTTCCGCCGCCTTTTCACCAACACCCTCGAACATTGGTATGTAACCTAAGACGTACCTGGAATATCAAAAATCGTCTCCATCAGCCTCGACGACCTTCTGAAAACGTTCTGGAAGGCCATGGATTCCATCGCAGTCGAACTTGGTGGGACGTGAAGTGAAGAAGATATCAAGTGCATATTGAACCTCTACTAGCTGTTTGAATTGGCGTTCTCTAAGGTGATTGTCCAAGGAATGGAACAGGTGGTAATCGGACGGTACAATGTCCGTGGAGTATGGCGGATCCAATAGTGTTTTCCATCCAAGGCGTAGAATGATGTACTGGGTCATTTTAGCCACGTGGGGCTTAGCGTTGCCTTGTAACAAGAGGACCCCTTTGCGATTCAGAACTGCTGGATCCAGACAGTACACAGTGACAGTACACAGTTGCATTGATGATCTGACCAGCTGGTAGCAGTTCCCGATGGACGATACCTCGAGCAGTCCACAAAATGCACAGGAGAACCTTATTCTGGCGTGGTGCTGGCTTGGGCTGTTTTTGAACCGGTTCATGGGATGCTAACCAACAATGACGGCGCCGTGGAGCTTCGTACAGGACCCACTTCCCATCACATGTCAACACCCTGTTCAGAAATTGCTCCTTCCTCAGACGAGACACCAAAGAAACACAGGTGTCTGCTCGCGTTGCTTTCTGGCTCCAAGTCAAATCATGTAGGACCTATCAACCCAACTTGCAGTGCTTCCCAAGTTGATGGTGGTGGTGCAGAATGGTTTCTCCACTTACACTGAAAGGTAGTACCAGTTCCTCACATGTCTGTCTTCGCCTCAATTGCTGCCCGAAGATCTTTATTTTGAACATCTGTTTGTCTTCCGGCACGTGGTGCGTCTTCGAGTGTTTCGTCACCGTCCTTAAACAGTCATACCACTGCACTCTCCGCGTAGTCACGACACCCTCACCAAAGGCCTGTCATATCTTCCGCTCCGCGGAGCAGCAATTTGAACTCGTACAGCAAACAAGCCCTTATGACGCTCTGTGAAGGCCCCATGTTCACTCAGTCCTTACGCACGTTCACGGTGCATCTGAACAGCCACAACCAAGTAGTATGTTGGATATACTCACTAGTGTTGCTCACGAGACCTGGTTTGGGGCATTCTCGTTTCGAAAATGTGTCGTGAAGGTAGTCTCGTCTGGAAAAGTGCATATGTTTCTATTGAAAGAGCTCTGTCTCATCTCGTACCCTTTCATGAAAATTCTGTCTCGTCTCGTCTCGTCTCGTCCAACAACTGACCTTCACCTTATATCCATTCGCATTCAACTCACGGTGTGAGGGCCAATTGAACACAGACCTCCACAAAGAGACAGAACTTTCTTGGTCACCTTCAGATTATTATTATTATTATTGCTGGAGTAGTGATTTGACTTTCTCCGCAATAAAATACTTGCTAATTTTATATAACGTTGCAAATATCTTCTAGATAAATTAATCAAGAAAAAATAAAAGGTAATTCCCTACAGAATGATATTTCATTGCAATTAGTTCCTTATGATTCTATCAGACAGCAACGCTGTTTTTAAATAGAAAAATCGGAATGTTAACGTGATGAAATTGTTGTTTGTTACACAGCAAAAAATATTAAAAGAAGTTCTATATACATTCCTTACTAGAAAATAATGTTGTCTTCAGAACTTTTATTCTTTTAGCCTTCAGAACTTGTCTTCAGAACTCAGTCAAATTTTATTTTGACTTTTGAACTTGATTGCCTAAATTTTAACCTTGGAAATTTGGATGTGGAGTAAAATAAAGAAGGTTAGAAGGGTAGAGAGGAAAACGAATAAGGAAATGCTGAAAAAATGCAAGAGACGAGAGCAATATTAGACGATATAAGGAAGCGAAAAATGGACGGATCAAAAGTTTTGATCTTGCTAAGGGATTGCATTCTGAGGGATGTAGTAAAGGGGGTGATATCAGGAGTGTGTAAGAAGGTTGGAATTGATAGATTGTAATAAGGAGGGTGGTACTTTATGTTGGGTTGCGAGGCAGATATTAGCGGGAAATCGCAAAAATGGAAGCTTCTTACCTAATTCACGGAAACTGGCCTGTTTATTAATGGGAGAACACTGAGGAGGAGAAGGAGGATAATTATACTACAAGTAAAAAAAGCCGAAACAATGATTTATGCATAAGAATTGATCAGCATTTTTTTTTCTGGTGGCAGTTTTGTAAAGTTCTAGCTCTCTCAAACTGGTTAGATTGTAAGGTCAAGTCACTCGGGTCGGTTGTCGGGTTAAGTCACCTCGGGTTGGTTCACTCGGGTCACTTTGGGTCGGGCCAATCGGGTCAGCTCGGGTCGGGTTGTCGGGTCGGGTCAGTCAATTTGGGTCACGGGTGGGGTCGGGTCGGTCTTCAACACATATAATTTCCACGAAAATTACAATATACCACGGTTTATACCTCATTGGACTTCCAATAAAACGTTTTCAATGATGTGTACACCATGTCACCATTTTTGTATGAGGGAATGTCTAGAGGGATTTTGTGGGAATTTGATGGAATGTAGATTCCTGTGTGTGTGTGTGTGTGTGTGTGTGTGTATGTATGTATGTGTGTGATACCTTACAGGATACAAGATGTCGAGGAAGTGTGTAAATAAACCGAACAATTTCTGTTATGTATGTGGGGAGCTGATATTTAAATCACAACGTCGATGTTTTACTCCACTTGTGAGGAAGTGTTATCAGTTATATTTTGGTTGCTGTGTAGGAGACCAGGATAAGAACTGGGTTCCTCACTACATTTTTTGTACTTGCGTGAAACGTCTGACTGGGTGGGCAAATGGTGGACGAAACATGGACTTCGCAGTACCGATGATCTGGAGGGAACCAAAAGATCATTCTTCAGACTGCTACTTTTGTATGACACAGATAAAAGAAATAAGCAGTAAATCTAACCACACAGTACAGTACCCTAATTTGCATCAGCAATTAGGCCAGTTCCACACAGTGCAGAATTACCAGTACCGGTACCTCCTCCTCATCTTACGGTAAATGAGGATTACGTACTTGAGGCAACTATTGAAGTTCCAAATGAAGATGATGATCCTACTTATGTAGGAAGCACATCTACATTGGATTCCCATCTGATAACTCCGGGTGAACTAAATGACCTCATACTGGATTTAAAACTCTCCAATACACAGACAGAACTTCTTGATTCTAAACTTAAGGCTGGAATCTGCTCCATCGTGACACTAAAGTGTGTAGTTTTCGAAACCTTCATACAGAGTTTCAAAACTACTATTCTCAAGAAAATGATTTAGTGTATTGTAATAATGTCTGTGCTGTGATGGATAGACTTGGACATGCACATATAAGTACAGAGTGGAGATTGCTTATTGACTCTTTGAAAACTAGTTTTAAGGCTGTCCTTTTGCACAATAGCAACAAATTTCCTTCAGTGCCTTTGGCTTATGCAACTAATATGAAGGAAACCTATGAAAACATCGAAATAGTGTTAGAAAAAATTCAGTATGAGAAATACAAGTGGACCGTTTGCTGTGATTTACAAGTCATTTCTTTGTTAATGGGTTTGCAGCTTGGTTATACGAAATATTGTTGTTTCCTCTGCGAATGGGACAGCAGGAACAAAGCGGAACATTGCATCAAGAAGGAATGGCCAACGCATGTATTAACTCCTGGACAGAAGAATGCTGTTTATTCCTCACTGGTGAGCCCTGATTAGATAATTCTACCTCCTCTTCACATAAAGTTGGGGCTCTTCAAAAACTTTGTTAGGACAATGGACAAAAGTAATGCAGGATCTTGTTACCTCAAGGAAAAAATTCCTCGGGTTAGTGACGCTAGGGATTTTTGTAGACCCCCAAATAAGATGTTTGATTCGTGACCAAAAATTTGAGGATCTCTTAACTCTGGTTGAGAAAGCAGCTTGGTGTCCATTTAAATGTTTAACAGAGATTTTTTAGGAAACAAGAAAGCCCCAAATTACCGAGAAATTGTGAGTGATTTCCGGCAATCATTCAATGAAATGGGTTGCAACATGTCCCTTAAAGTTCACTTTCTAGACTCCCACCTGCATTTCTTTCCTGAAAAGCTTGGTGCTGTTAGTGATGAGTATGGGGATCATTTTCATCAGGACATTTCCTCCATGGAGAAGAGGTACCAGTGACAGTGTAGTTCAAAAATGCTAGCTGATTACTGTTGGACACTTAAGAGATGTTCCAGAAACCAAACACAGAAGAAAGTCGACAACTAAAACATATTAGTTGAGGTAAGTAAGTGTCCATTTATTAAGAAGATACCACTCACTTCTTTTGTATTATTTATTAAGTAGATATAAAATGGTGACACGGTGTATACATCATTGAAAATATGTTTTATTTCAAATCCAATAAGATATAAACCGTGCTTATATTTTAATTTTCGTGGAAGTTATATGTGATTTTATCTGCACTAATGAATATTGTAAAATGAACAGTACACATAGCATATTTTTTATATAAATATGTTTATTTCTCTAGATAGAATAATGCTATTCTTATGAAACTTAGAGGGCTTACTAAGTATAAATCAGGCTAACATACAATATAATTTGTGCGATTATATACCTAAGGTACCCAAGCTACAAGTATGAAAATGGTTTTAAAGAAAGAAAAAAAGAAAAAGAACAGAAATTTGAGGGGAAATTTTCCGAAAACACCTCTGTCACGGGAAAACTGAGGGTGATGGAGTAAAACTGATTGCAGATTCGAATTCTACGTGAAAAGTTCTATTAGAATCAGACATTTTCTTCCGTGTGCCAGAGAAAAAGAATTTTTTTTTCAACTAGTGCAATAGGAACCATTTTCAAACTCATCAACCGTTATCCAAACCGGTTAATGTTGATCGCAGATATTAAAAATACTCACATCCGTATATTATTTAATACAAACGAAAATTTTACCTGCACATTTCTGCACAAACGATGTATAAACTATCGCGACAATTTGTGGTTCAATCGAACACAACTGGTGGGGCTAGCACTTAGACAACTCCCCTTTTTTTTCGTTCTGTCCACGCATCTGATAGCTTAGAAAAAAATTTCGCCTGCGCATTACTGCTCAAACGATGTGCAAACAATTGAGATGATTTTCTTTTGAATGGGACGTAGGGGGTGCTACCAATTAGGTAGCCTATACTTTGTTATCGTTTACTTTGTTATCGCCCCTAATAGTGTACAATCGAAAATGTGGCCTGCACATTTCTGTACAAACAATGTACAAAGGATTGCGATACTTTGTGATTCAATTGGACATCGTGTGGGGAGCTACCACTCAGACAGCTCCCCACTTTGTTTTCGTTCTGGCGGCGAAACAAATAAAATGCACTTACATTTATGTAGATGAGTCCTACTTCTCTGTTCGTTTGGTTAATGAACTTGATATATTGTGTAGGTTGTGGGCGCTGACGAAATAACCTTGCAGGCAATCCTTCCGGTAATGCGTCCATGTTACCTGGTAAAATAAATATTTATTTAAAAAAATTCAAGATAAAAACAAAATGGATTTATAATAAATCACTTTAGTCAATATTCTCTAATATAAATAACAATGCAATATCAATGAAGAGTTTAAAGATAGCAATATATGTACTTAAGTAACGAAACATTTAATTCATATTTTCCATCTAGTTTTAAGGAAATGTAAAGAAAATGAAATTAAGACTTTAACTTTCACGTCCCACAGTTATTGTGACTAGGCTAAAGAAGACGGTGATGATGAGAAATGAATGAAATGATGGAATGAAGAAAATTGGAGGAAACGGAAGAACCATGACGAAACCCATTCACACGGTGCATCTCCACCACAAAGTTTATTTGGCCCGAGCTGAGATGGAACCAAAGACCCCATACATGAAAAGCGAACGCTTTGCAACTGAGCCACCACGGCTACGAAATACGAAGAAAGTGCACACATGCACTGTACATATTTGGAACTTGGCTCAAATTAATTTTCCTAATTCGCCGATTATGGGCTCTGCTGGTAAATTAACTCTTAAGAAATAGCATTTCCAAAATTTCGAAGCGATTTGTAGTTTCGGTATATTTCATTCTCGAGAAGCAAGTGCTCCGAAACGAAATATAGTTTCAACACTTTTGAACCAAAATCTACTTCTTAGGTTCTTAACCCCTTGAGCACCAGGAAAATTTACCTACAAATGGACCGTAACACCGGATAATTACATTCTGTTTAATAGATTTGTTCACTTGTTATGGCTATTTAAATACAGTTCGAGGTCTGAATTATAGAATATAACACTATATTATAGTAATTATTTATTTATGATTTTCTGGTAAGTGGTCAATGTTGCAAAATGCAGGATCTCCTGACTGCTTAGAATATCAGATAACAATTATGTGTCAGTGACTACTAATACCATTTAGCGAATGTAAATGGAGACTAAAAATATGGAGATCTGGAACAATCACGGCTTAGAATACTGAATTATACTGTGTGTTTAAGAATACCATGTAGAGAAAAGTTAATTCTATGCAATAATCCACAAACGTACGCAGGTACGTCTATGATGTTTATGTGCGACGTTATAAAAACGTACGCACGTACGTCTCTGCAGCGCAAGGGGTTAAGATAGAATAAACTGTTCGTTAATAACGCATTGAACCTGCTTAACTATATAGCGTTAGAATCAGTTTCACATCACAATAATAACATATTTTAGGTTATTGCTAATATATTACTACTATTTTGGATGTGATTTCGGCCTTCCACTTACATACTTTTTACACAGAAAATAGATTATATCTTAAGTTCAGCGTCTATCATTTAGCTACATTATTTTAAGTTATTCTGTTGCAATACCTGGTGTGAGGAATCGTATACGTCCATATGTCAGAATAAGTGTGTGTGTTAGTTCTTGTGGAAAATGGACCAACCAATATTATTACTTACGTCCTTGAATCAAATCCAGCACAAGCATTCCTATGCGCGAAGGTTATTAACAAAACATCAGTAAATTATAGTGCACAAGCAGGATGCTTGTGAAAGGTGTAATACGCTTATATGTGAAGCTAGTATGGATGAATTTGTATGGGAGCATGATGAATGATTGGAACGGAAATATAGCCATAGAAAATTGTTAATTTTTCCTAAAATGAATTCCACAACAATGACTGGAACAGTGAGAATGAAGCGTCTCTGGAGTTTGAAAGATACCAGGTTTGAATACCATTCGTTAAACTCAATACAATTGTGTGGAGCAACTCGCCAATATATAACGAATAAACGGCGTTGAAGTTCATCACAACATATATTAGCATTACTAATCTAATCAATAATTATTTATACCATGACAATTAATTTGTAAAGCAAACATATTATAATACACAGACTAGCATTTGACTAGCTGGGTGCTCAGCCTCAGCCCCCGAGTCTGCTTGGCCTACGGCCTCGCATTTATTATGTATCGACATTTGCATCAAGAGTGAATTTCGTGAACTTGCTCTTCATACTTCCTGAATGTGTCCATCCGGGGAATTCTCCCATGTCCGTGAGCATGGCCCCACCCCCATCGGCACCAATTTTAAAACATATGCCAAAAATTAGTGCCCAATTAGTGCTGACGACCTGTAATGTTAAAAAATTGGTGCCGTTACACAAACTTCAAAAAACAAAAAAAGATTCTGGGTGGGGCTAGGTTCACGCTAGCCCCACCCACTCAACCGATTGAGATGAAACCTATACCAAAAGTTAGTGTTAAATTAGTGCTGTAGATACCACATAAAAAGAAAATTATGGGTATTATCAGAAGGCCAATATATATTCGAAAATGTTCAATGGCGGCATCATCAAAGAAAACAAAAAATCCCTCATTTTTATGATAAGATATATAGCACTAATCTTCTTTCTATGCAGTATCGACAGCACTAATTTAGCACTAATCTTTGGCATAGTTTTCAAAATTAGTGCTGTTACGCAAACGTCAAAAAACCAACAATATGTGGGTGGGGCTAGCGTGAACCTGGCACCACCCACTCAACCAATTGAGATTAAACCTATGCACAATGTTAGTGTTAAATTAGTGCTGCCGATACCGCATAAAAAGAAAATTAGTGCCATTATCAGTAGGCCAAATATATTCGAAAATCTAATATGGCGGCATCATCAAAGAAAACAATCGATCCTCATTTTTATCATACTATACATAGCACTAATTTTCTTTCTATGCGGTATCGTCAGCACTAATTTTTGGCATAGTTTTCAAAATTAGTGCTGTTACACAAACGTCAAAAAACCAAGATTATGTGGGTGGGGCTAATGTAAACCTGGCCCCACCCACTCAAGCGATTGAGATGAAACCTATGCACAATGTTAGTGTTAAATTAGTGCTGTCGATACCGCATAAAAAGAAAATTAGTGCCATTATCAGTAGGTCAAATATATTCGAAAATCTAATATGGCGGCATCATCAAAGAAAACAATCGATCCTCATTTTTATCATACTATACATAGCACTAATTTTCTTTCTATGCGGTATCGTCAGCACTAATTTAGCACTAATTATGGCATAATTTCAAAATTAGTGCTGTTACGCAAACGTCAAAAAAAACAAAAATATGTGGGTGGGGCTAGCGTGAACCTGGCCCCACCCACTCAACCAATTGAGATGGAAACCTATGCACAATGTTAGTGTTAAATTAGTGCTGTCGATACCGCATAAAAAGAAAATTAGTGCCATTATCAGTAGGCCAAATATATTCGAAAATCTAATATGGCGGCATCATTAAAGAAAACAATCGATCCTCATTTTTATCATACTATACATAGCACTAATTTTCTTTCTATGTGGTATCGTCAGCACTAATATAGCACTAATTTTTGGCATAGTTTTCAAAATTAATGCTGTTACACAAACGTCAAAAAACCAAGAATATGTGGGTGGGGCTAATGTGAACCTGGCCCCACCCACTCAACCGATTGAGATGAAACCTATGCACAATGTTAATGTTAAATTAGTGCTGTCGATACCGCATAAAAAGAAAATTAGTGCCATTATCAGTAGGCCAAATATATTCGAAAATCTAATATGGCGGCATCATCAAAGAAAACAAAAGATCCCTCATTTTTATGATAAGATATATAGCACTAATCTTCTTTCTATGCGGTATCGACAGCACTAATTTAGCACTAGTTTTTGGCATAGTTTTCAGTATAATAATAAGCATAATATTAGCAAAGCATAATATATTTGGAAGTTGGCTTGAACTTTCCCCGCTTAAAGAACTAACGAGAAAGTTAGTGTCATTCATTAGTTCTAGAAGACACTAACAGCTTGTATACAATTTGATATTTCTGTAGTTTGTCCCCACCGAAAGCCTTGAAGAAATCTCAAAATATGGTAGCAATGACGTTAGTGCTTAGTGAGTTTAAGTATTCTAACAATGCACTAACGATTTGTCATTAAGCCCATGTTTCTACGTCAATTTGTATAGATTTGGATATTTCTGAAGTTGCCCTCACCAAAAATCTTGAATAAATCCCAATATGTGGTAGCACTAATTTTATTGCTTACTGCGTTTAAGGGCACAACGATGCATTAGTGATTACCGTTGACCCTATGTTTCTACGTCAATTTATATGGAATTTGATATTTCTGAAGTTGCCTCCCCTAAAAATCTTGAATAAATCCCAAAATATGATAGCACTAACAGTAGTGTTTAGTGCGTTTAAGTGATCTACTATCGATGCACTATCGATTGTCGTTAACTTCATGTTTCTACGTCAATTTGTATAGATTTGGATATTTCTGAAGTTGCCCCCACCAAAAATCTCCAGTAACTCGTAAGCGCTTATAGCACTAACGTTAGTGCTTAGTGCGTTTAAGTGCACTTTCCATGCACTAACGATGTGCGACGTTTGGTATAATTTGAGAGAGGTGGGAGGCCAACTTCAAGCACGTGTATACATAGCAATATTTTTATTTCTATGCGACGTGTTTGAAGTTGTCCTCTCCCTACCTCTACCAAATTACAACAAACGTCGTACATCGTTAGTGCATCGTTAGTACACGTTAGTGCAATCACAATTTACGAGATATTGAAGATTTTTGGTAGGGGCTAACTTCGTATGTAGTTATTCTCCCCACTAAAGATGGATTAGTGATTGCCGTTAACCCCATGTTTCTACGTCCATTTGTACGAATTTTGATATTTCTGAAGCAGCCCCACCACCAAAAGTATTCAATAAATCACAAAATATGATGGCACTAACGTTAGTGCTTAGTGCGTTTAAGTGCAGTAACGATGCACTAATGACTGCCGTTAACTACATGTTTCTACATAAATTTGTATGGAATCTGATATTTCTAAAGTTCGCCCCTCACCAAAAATCTTCAATTGGTCGTAAACTCAGATACCACTACCCTTTGTGCTTAGTGCGTTTAAGTGCACTAACAATGCACGAACGATGTGTGACGTTTGGTGTAATTTGGAAGAAATGGGAGCCAACTACAAGCACGTTTATACATAGCACTAATATTCTTTCTATGCGACGTGTCTGAAGTTTGGCTCCCACGTGCATTTAAACGTACTAAGCATTAACGTTAGTGCTACCATATATTGTGATTTGTTGAAGATTTTTATTGAAGGACCAACTTCAGAAACATCAAGTTCCATACAAGCTGTTAGTGTTTAATGGAAGCATTATCGATATACTAATGAATATCACTATTTTTTTCGGGGGGGGGGGGGGGGGAGTTCAAGCAAACCTCGAAAGATATTTTACTTTTAGCACCTACACGAATGAAGCACTAGCGTTAGTGGTTGCTGCACTAAGAAGTACTAATGATGCACTTACGATTGCACTAGAGGAGATCATTAGTGCTTTTGAATTTGGCGGAAATTTGACGCAATGAAAAATTCAACATACATTTCTTATCTGTGTTTTCTGACATGTAATTGGACATAAATACACTAACAGTGAAGCACTAACGAAATTGTTAGTGTTTCATACAACCACTAAAGATGCACTAAGAAATGGTGCTAATATTTTCGTTAGTACTTGAAGTGGTGGCGCCAAGTTCACGCACGGCCTATACTAACGAAACACTAACCTTAGGTGATGGTGCACAAAGAAGAACTAAAAATGCACTAACGATTTCCTTAGAAGAGATTATTAGTGCATATGAATTTGGCGTAAATCAATGCAATGAAAAATTCCCCATACATTTCTTATGTGAATTTCGTGACATGTAATTGGCCATAACTAAACTAATAGTCTAACATTATTGCAACTGTTAATCTTTTGAAGCACTAATAGTAGGGGCAATATACGGTTTGACCCGGAAAAAATTGCAACACAAATGGTTTTTTCGTCTATCACTTCCAAATATTGTTGCTAATAATATATTCAAAATCCGCTTTCGTAATGCTTGGGGAAAGTCCGCCATCTTGGATTCAATATGGCGGCCACACCCAGACATCGACTCACACTTAAATGACAATATCTACTCACAGATTTAAGCTGAAAACTTCGTTCCTGCGCCATTTTCAAGATAATAGCATACCTTAAGGGATGCAAGTTTGCATGCCTCTATGTACCACCGCCATATTGGAAAATGGCGGCGATTATTAAAAATATAGTTTCTTTTTCAATTGGCAATAATGTTTTATTGGAAGATAACTCAGAAACTAACAGAGATATGCAGAAATTTCTTGAAATAAACGTGAAAGCTCATGATCTTAGCTTTCCAACGAGGGTACTTATGTTCGTTTATCTTACAAAGTAACGGAGCTAGTCGAATTTATGTGGCACTGGGTGTGCGATTTTCGATAATATGACTTTTATCTCAGGTTCCTGCTAGAACCTAAGTAGACGCAGTATACGGATTGACCAGTAAATAATTGCAACACAAATAATTTTTGAACCAGGATGTGTAACAAGGTGTATTTAGCTACATATTAAAAATCTTCTACTCACCTCCTTGGGGAAAGTCCTCCGAAATTTCGAAAAATATGACTTCTGAGATTTCGTTCAGATGTCGCTACAGATCGCGATAATCCATCATTGAAATGAAAGAAGATGTGAAAAATTGCTCAAAATTACGATATTTCTTCAGTCCTTGTTATGGTTAACGCTACATGTCTATTTGAAAGGCAAGAATTAAAACAGTGTAGCAACCTCTTCACTGAAAAAAATGTCCTCGTCTTTACAAAGTTTACACCGTTTTCCACATTATCACAAGTTTCTTCCAGGCAATTGTCACTAATTTATATTAGTAATAGATCATGTTTCTGGCATGAATACTTCATGTCTCTATTGTTTTCATGTATGTGTATATATAATGGATAACAATTAAAACAGTGTAGCTATCTAATTATTAAAATGAATGATCATCTTCATAAAATTCTAGAATTTCTTTACACATTGCACAAGTTTCTCTCACATAATGCCCACATTCAATGTACAAACTATATCTACTTTGCACCGCATACGTGTATGTTCATACCTTATATGCATATTCAATACATAAAAACTACATTAATAACTAAAACTAATAATTTTCATTTTCAAAAACTTCAGTTTTGTCTCACATTATCAAAATATTTAACCAGAAACTGGTCACAAATTGATGTACAAAACTGTTCATACTCCTTGCATCAACACACCATACTGACATAGTTTTCTGCGGATATGTATATTTAGTAAATGGCAAATAAGCAGCACACCAACCAGCATAGAGATATTTCATTGAAGAGGATGAGTAGGGATGCAGCTGATACTAAAAAATATATATATATATATATACTTGATTTCTTAACATTATGTCAGCCGTTCCGAACTGAAGAGGAACTTATTAATATTACGAACGGTTTAACTGCCATTATCGTGTCAATGTTGATAAAGCAAAATGTGTTGGACAAAATATTTTACTGAAAATGAAGGAAAATTCGTCAGACTCATTCATATTTTCGAAGAAGGATAAAGCCATTACAATGGCAGACAAGAAATCCATAAATACGATTACCAGATCAATCAGTATGGAACATAGCAAGCTTTTCCAAAGATTAGCAATTGTTGCTATGAGAGGAAACATGAATCTAGAAGACGTTTTCTCCTATGAGCTTTGTTCTGTTCCAAGAACTTTATTTGAAGGTTATGAGAATCTACGACCAGCAAATAAATCAGCACTGGTTAATGCTTTATGGAAAATGACAAGTTCACCTTCAAATACACCAACGTCTTGTAAATATGTGATTGACGGTGGGTGGTTGCTCCACCAGGTCAATTGGCCAGTGAATCATACATTCAAAACAGTATTTGAGTCCTACGTTTCTTACATGAAGACACACTTCAGTGACGCTTCAGTTATTTTCGATGGTTACATTAGTGGTCCATCGATAAAAGATTGCACACACCTAAGGAGAACTAGAGGTTTGAGCGCTCCTGAAGTGCTCCTTTCTCCAGAAATCGAACTTTCTATGAAAAGGGAGAGACTAATTCGAAAATTGGGTTTGGAGCCTTCTGCTGTTGGATTTCAAGTTTTGTATTCAGACAGGGATGCTGACACACTGATAGTCAACACAGCTATTCAAGAGTCACGAAACCAAGATACTTGTGTTGTTGGAAATGATACTGATCTGCTCATTCTTCTCTCAAGTCTATCACCGTCAAACACGAATGCTTTGTTTTATAAAACAGAAACTAGGCTTTGGGACATTAAATCTACGAAAACAGACCTTGGCGAACTCTGTAACAGTCTTCTATGTATCCATGAATTTCTTGGTTGTGATACAACATCACGATTTTTTGGAAAAGGAAAACAAGTGGCATTACAACTAGCTAATTCCGATGAGGCCTTTCAGAAATCCATCTCTATTTTTAATTCTAAAAATGCCTTTAAAGAAGAAATTATTCGTGCTGGAGAACAGGCAACAGCAAGGCTGTATAAATGCAAGGAAGATGAATCTCTTGTTGCTTTAAGAATAAGAATGTTTTCTAGGAAAATCAGTACAGCAACAGATTTTGTACAACCAGAAAACCTTCCCCCTACTACTGATGCACTTAAATATCATTATCTGCGTGTTTACTACCAAATCATGGAATGGAAGAGTCTATCCTCTCAAATGCGACCAGAAGATTGGGGATGGTGACTACATAAGGGAATGTATTTTCCAGTGATGATGGACAAGAAACCTGCTCCTGATAATATATTGGAAATCATTCATTGTAATTGTCATGGAAATTGTATAAGCATGAAGTGTTCTTGCAAGAAGTACGGTCTGTTTTGTACATCACTTTGTGGACAGTGTCTGGGACAAACTTGTGATAATGTAGAAAGGGAATCAGAACATTTTGACAATGAAGACGACTTGTTTTAGTAATTATTTTAGGTTGGTGTGCTGCTTATTTGCCATTTACTAAATATACATATCCGCAGAAAACTATGTCAGTATGGTGTGTTGATGCAAGGAGTATGGACAGTTTTGTACATCAATTTGTGACCAGTTTCTGGTTAAATATTTTGATAATGTGAGACAAAACTGAAGTTTTTGAAAATGAAAATTATTAGTTTTAGTTATTAATGTAGTTTTTATGTATTGAATATGCATATAAGGTATGAACATACACGTATGCGGTGCAAAGTAGATATAGTTTGTACATTGAATGTGGGCATTATGTGAGAGAAACTTGTGCAATGTGTAAAGAAATTCTAGAATTTTATGAAGATGATCATTCATTTTAATAATTAGATAGCTACACTGTTTTAATTGTTATCCATTATATATACACATACATGAAAACAATAGAGACATGAAGTATTCATGCCAGAAACATGATCTATTACTAATATAAATTAGTGACAATTGCCTGGAAGAAACTTGTGATAATGTGGAAAACGGTGTAAACTTTGTAAAGACAAGGACATTTTTTTCAGTGAAGAGGTTGCTACACTGTTTTAATTCTTGCCTTTCAAATAGACATGTAGCGTTAACCATAACAAGGACTGAAGAAATATCGTAATTTTGAGCAATTTTTCACATCTTCTTTCATTTCAATAATGGATTATCGCGATCTGTAGCGACATCTGAACGAAATCTCAGAAGTCATATTTTTCGAAATTTCGGAGGACTTTCCCCAAGGAGGTGAGTAGAAGATTTTTAATATGTAGCTAAATACACCTTGTTACACATCCTGGTTCAAAAATTATTTGTGTTGCAATTATTTACTGGTCAATCCGTATACTGCGTCTACTTAGGTTCTAGCAGGAACCTGAGATAAAAGTCATATTATCGAAAATCGCACACCCAGTGCCACATAAATTCGACTAGCTCCGTTACTTTGTAAGATAAACGAACATAAGTACCCTCGTTGGAAAGCTAAGATCATGAGCTTTCACGTTTATTTCAAGAAATTTCTGCATATCTCTGTTAGTTTCTGAGTTATCTTCCAATAAAACATTATTGCCAATTGAAAAAGAAACTATATTTTTAATAATCGCCGCCATTTTTCAATATGGCGGTGGTACATAGAGGCATGCAAACTTGCATCCCTTAAGGTATGCTATTATCTTGAAAATGGCGCAGGAACGAAGTTTTCAGCTTAAATCTGTGAGTAGATATTGTCATTTAAGTGTGAGTCGATGTCTGGGTGTGGCCGCCATATTGAATCCAAGATGGCGGACTTTCCCCAAGCATTACGAAAGCGGATTTTGAATATATTATTAGCAACGATATTTGGAAGTGATAGACGAAGAAACCATTTGTGTTGCAATTATTTCCGGGTTAGGCCATTTTTTCTCGTTTGTTTCTTCCACTATAAGGATGTACTAACGAATGTCACTCATTTTTTAGTTAGTACTTGAAGTGGAACAACAAACTTCACCCTAACGTTCAAACCTATTTTATTTGTAGCACCTATACTAATAAAGCATTAACTTCAGTTGTTGCTGCACTACGAAGCACTTACGAATCATTAACAATTGCACTATTACAGGTAATTAGTGCTTTCGAATGTAATAGGATTTCGAACAATAAAATATCCCCATGTATTTCATATGGGAGACTCATGACATATAACTAACCACCTCCAGATAAGCAATAAAGGAAACATTAGTGCGGTTTTAGCAGTTTGTATAATAGAACTGATTTTGTAAACTATGCCAAAAATTAGTGCTGAATTAGTGCTGACGATACCGCATAGAAAGAAAATAAGTGCTATGTATAGTATAATAAAAATGAAGATCGATTGTTTTCTTTGATGATGCCGCCATATTAGATTTTAGAATATATTTGGCCTATTGATAATGGCACTAATTTTCTTTTTATGCGGTATCGACAGTACTAATTTAACACTAACATTGTGCATAGGTTTCATCTCAATCGGTTGAGTGGGTGGGGCCAGGTTCACATTAGCCCCGCCCACATATTCTTGGCTTTTGACGTTTGTGTAACAGCACTAAATTTGAAAACTATGCCAAAAATTAGTGCTGACGATACCGCATAGAAAGAAAATTAGTGCTATGTATACTATGATAAAAGTGAGGATCGATTGTTTTCCTTGATGATGCCGCCATATTAGATTTTCGAATATATTTGGCCTACTGAGAATGGCACTAATTTTCTTTTTATGTGGTATCGACGGCACTAATTTAACACTAACATTGTGCATAGTTTTCATCTCAATCGGTTGAGTGGGTGGGGCCAGGTTCACACTAGCCCCACCAACATATTCTTGTTTTTTTGACGTTTGCGTAACAGCACTAATTTTGAAAACTATGCCAAAAATTAATGCTATATTAGTGCTGACGATACCGCATAGAAATAAAATTAGTGCTATGTATAGTATAAAAATGAGGATCGATTGTTTTCTTTGATGATGACGCCATATTAGATTTTCGAATATATTTGGCCTACTGATAATGGCATTAATTTTCTTTTTATGCGGTATCGACAGCACTAATTTAACTCTAACTTTGTGTATAGGTTTCATCTCGTTCGGTTGAGTGGGTGGGGCTAGCGTGAACCTTGCCCCACCCAGAATCTTTTTTGTTTTTTGAAGTCTGTGTAAAGTTGGTTTTAACGTTACAGGTCGTCAGCACTAATTGGGCACTAATTTTTGACATATGTTTTAAAATAAGTGCCGATGTGGGTGGGGCCAGGTTCACGGACATAATTCTCCCCCACACACTGTCTTTGCTCGGCCTACGGCCTCGTAAATGTCGCATCTCGCACAATTCCATCGTTTCTTTTCCTATTTCAAATATCTAAAAGTAAGACTTTGTATCCCAACAAAACACCCATTTAAATAGCATGGAATTTCTTCATCCCCCTTTATTCCCCAAACATTTTTAAAAATATTCACTTTTGGCAATTTTCCTGTCGGTTAAACCTGGAAGGCTAAAATCATACCAAATTTCATCAATCTGATCCTGCTGGGTGCAGAACACATTCCATATAAATAACATGGGAAATATTTTTCAGTTCCCCATAAAGCGACTATACGGTTGAAAAATTTTATTTCTGATGATT
Source organism: Thermobia domestica (assembly GCF_964235325.1). Classification (NCBI taxonomy): domain Eukaryota; kingdom Metazoa; phylum Arthropoda; class Insecta; order Zygentoma; family Lepismatidae; genus Thermobia; species Thermobia domestica. The sequence goes on along the minus strand of NC_137470.1, from coordinate 53,892,294 downwards.
CACTTAGATAACGCTAACGGAAGTGTACAAGTATAAAGAATTTCAAGTTTTTATTCCAATTCCCTAAAACATAAAACCCAAGTACCTAAACCATGAGAGTATAGGTCCAGAAAAAGGCCCATTTAAATAACATAGGGAAATTCTTCATTCCCTCTATAGACCCCTCAGAATTAAGAACATCACTTTTGGAAATTTTCCTATTGGTTAGTTTCGGAAAGTTACAATCACTCCAAAATTTAATCATTGTAGCCTACAGGAAGTTCACAATAATTTATATCAGCTCATGTAGTTTTACCTAGGTATATTATCTAACTAATTCCGTGGCCTATGGAACCCGGAGGTTCAATGCCGCGTTCACAAAAGCTCTCCTCTGACTTCTATCCTTAGCTAACTGCATCCAGTTTCTACTTTGTACTCCAATCTCTGCGATATCCATCTTAATATTGTCCTCCCATCTGCGCCTAGGTCTTCCTAATGGTCGTTTCCCGATTGGTATTCCAGTCAAGACTTTGAAAGCGTTTCTACTTTCTTCCATTCTAGCTACATGACCCGTCCACCTAAGCCTCCCAGACTTGACGACCCTAACAATCTTGGGTAAACCGTATAAATTATGTAGTTCCTCGTTATGAAGTTTCCGCCCTTCCCCATTCCCGTTCCTCTTGGGTCTGAATATTCGTCTCAGGTATATATAGTAAGGATATATAAAATAAAAGATAAGATAAAAAAGTAAGATTGTATGGTATTCTGATAAATAGCAGCTACGATATTACTTCTATTCTATACGTAAAAGTTGGTTTCCAAACATCTGAACGTTATTCACCTCTTCAACATATGTAGAAATGCCAACTTGTAAGAGACCACTTGGAAAGACTAATATATGAAAAAAATAAGAATCACTAAAATCGGTGTAATTATTTACATTAATGTGTGAACATGGACATTATATATATATATATATATATATATATATATATATATATATATATATATATACAGGGTGGGCTATTTTAATCAATCCACGGAAATATCTGAAAAATGATAAAACATGGAAGAAATGTTTGAAGTACACGTTATATATTGCTAAGAGGGAAAACCAAGTCCGCCAGAAGTACCCCTCCCGCTCCCCGTAAATGGGGGTAACGGGGGTAACTTTGAAATGTCAAATGGGAACATGGGTCTAGTAATACCTCGTTCGAAAGGTCTTGGAAAACTAAGTAACGCTGTATCAAAAGATGTTTCATATGGAGCACCAGTTTCAAAATGGCCAATATGATATGGTTCGGAAACTCCAGTACCCGTAGTATGAAAACCATGGAAGGTAAATAAATGGAACAAAATTGAAATGCGTAAATATCATAAGGCATAGCGAATGGTGTGGTCTCTGTGATCCCAGTGGCCTGCCTGAAGCGGTCTTGGGGGCTAACTTCAAAATTTCAAATAGTAACATGAGTCGAGTGGTAGGTACCTCGTTCGATAAAGCTTGCCAAATCAAAAATCTTGCAGGAGAAAACGATTAAGGTTAAATGGCACTGTTCTCAAAAGGCAGCCGAAACATAGTATCCGTGTCAGAGAAAAGGTTTAGTATCCGTAGTATGAAAGCGATTGGAGATAAATCAACGGAAGAAAAACTGGAGTAGGTAACTGACGTAAGACACATCGAGAGGTGTTGTAGGGGTGACTCCACTGAAAGCTATCCGAGGCCAATTTGAACATTTCAAATAGCAACTTGAAGCGAGTAACATCACGTTACATAGACAAATGAATATAAAGCAACTTCTGTAAGAATATTTTCGACATAAGACACCGTTTTCAAAATGATCGCCAAGACATGGTGAATGTGTCTAACAAAACATCTAGTGCCTATAGTATGAATACGGTTAGAGATAAATGAAAATAACGAAAATTAAATAGGAAAACCACGGAGGCGTTCCAAGGCTCGAGAATGATACAACAAAGATAAAATAGTTATAGTAAAATTGCCATAATGTATAGAGAAAAATCCAAGTCCTGCAAAATAAACTCTCCCTGCGCTCTCTATGTGAGTGGGGTGGAAAGTAACTGTGAAAGTTCAAATGAGAACTCTACTATAATTTGCAAATTAAGACTACACTACAAATATGTATGGTGTGGTTGAAACATATGTTTGTAAGGATGACGCTGTAGTGACTAAAAAAAAGGTGAAATTTTATTTGAATGGCAACGCATATCTATATGGCTGAGTATGATTTGATGCGAAAACAGAAGGAAAGTTATACGAAATAAGTTGTCGAATAATGCAGTTGCAGGAACTTACAAATCAATTTGCTAATATCCGTCGCCACAGAAACTTTTATGCAGGGCGTGCTGGTTATTCGGAAAGGATTTCTGGTATATACGTACACACTGTTTCGTCCCTCAAGCTCACAATATGATATGAGTGTTAATAGCTAATCAAAATGTAAATGTGGCCATCCGCATTAACTCTGTGCACCAATTCTCTGTACATGAAGCCTGCCTTCCAAACAGCATTGGGTAGGTCAAGCGTACGCCCGAACCCTGGTCCGGTCGGACATTGAAATTTTGAAGTTAGCCCACAAGACCCCTTCAGGGCAACCGCTGGAATGACAGGGATCACATCATTCGATACGCCCTATGATATTAACGTATTTCAATCTCGTTCCATTTATCTACCTTCCATGGTTTTCATAGTACGGGTACTGGAGTTTCCGAACTATATCATGGCGGCCATTTTGAAACTGGTGCTTCATATGAAACATCTTTTGGTACAGCGTTACTTAGTTTTCCCAGACCTTTCGAACGAGGTATTACTCGACCCATGTTCCCATTTGACATTTCAAAGTCATCCCCTGTTACCCCCATTTATGGGGGTTGGGGAGGGGTACTTTTGCCGGAATTGGTTTCCCCCTTAGCAATATATAACGTGTACTTCAAATATTCCTTCTATGTTTTATCATTTTTTAGATATTTCCGTGGATTGATTAAAATAGCCCACCTTGTATATATATATATATATATATATATATATATATATATATATATATATATATATATATAAAAGGTAACCAAGAAGTTCTGTCGCTTTTTGTGGAGGTATGTGTTCAATTGGCCCTCACACAGTGATTTGAATTCGAATGAAGATAAGACGAAGGTCAGTTATTGGAGTGGGTATATCCAACATAGTGTCTGGTTGTGGCAGTTCAATTACATCGTGAACGTACGTAAGGGCAGATTGAACATGAGACCTCCGCTCCAAAGGGCGTCTATATTGTACGAGTTCAAGCTGGGATGAAACGCCGCTGGGCGGAATATATACCGAACCTTTTGTGAGGGTGTTTTGACTACGTGGACAGTACAGCGGTGGTTTAAAAAGTTCAAGGAATGTGATGAAACACTCTAAGATGCACCATGTACCGGAAGACCAACACACATATAAAATGATCTTCAGGCAGCGATTGAGACTAACCATGGCCAAACACGTGAGGAACTACGACTACAATTCAGTGCGAGTGGAGAAATCATACGGCAGCACCTCAAACTACTTGGAAAACACTATAAATTGTTTCGATGGGTACCACATGATTTGACTCCAGGACAGAAGTCAACGTGAGCAGACACCTGTGTTCCTTTGCTGTTTCGACTGAGGAAGGAGTCATTTTTAACAGGGTGTTGAAATGTGATGAGAAGTAGGTCCTGTGAGAAGCTTTACGGCGCCGTCATCGGTGTCTAGTATTCCATAAACTGGTTCCAAAACAGCTGAAACCAGCACTGTACCAGAAAAGGATCTTCTTGTTTCTTTGTTGTACTGCTCGCGGCATCGGGAATCGGGAACTGCTTCCTGCTGGTCAGAGCATCAATGCAACTGTGTACTGGCAGTAGTAGAGCCACGATCAAGAAAAACTCAAAAATCTCGAGCCAGGACTTCTGAATCGCAAAGGGGTCCTACTGGTACAGAAGATCATTAAGCCCCACGTTTCTAAGATGACCGGGGACACCATTCTATGCCTTGCATGGGAAACACTATTGTATCTACCATACTTCCCGGACATTGCGCCGTCCGATTATCAGCTGTTCCATTTCTTGAACAATCGCCTTACAGAGCGCAAGTTTAAATCCCTAGTAGAGGTGCAAAATGCACTTGATACCATCTTCGCTTCACGGCCCACCAAGTTCTACCGCGATGGAATCAATGGCCTTCAGAATGTTGGCAGAAGGCAGTGGTGTAAATTTTCCGGAAAAGTTTGAACCGGAAAATACAGACTACACTTATTGCTACATCGTTGTTTAGCCGTAAAATTTATTAGTAATAAATATTGTATGGAAAAATTTCATGAAGTGAAAATCTAACGATTCTTCATTCCTGCAAAAATGTTTTAAAAACTTCAATGTGTTCTTCTCTCAGAATTCTCCTTTGATCTCACAGAACTATATTTCGTCAGTTTAATAGGCGAAAGATAAAGCTTTCTAATAGCTTTACATACATAGTTTTACGAAGCTTTCTGGATTTAGCTACTTGCAGCATATAAAAATAAGAAGAGATATTATAAAGTATCTACTGTTAATTTTTGATTGCCCAAAATTCCAGTTTGGATAACTTATGAAAACTAATACTGAACACTTTCTGGAAATTATCATTTATTCGTTCATATGTTCATTCAGAACAGAAAATAAAATGTAAAGAATAAGCAAGCTGTCTTGTGTAGTTATTCATCAAATAAAGTAATAAAAGAAACGTAAAATTCAGCACTATTAGGAATAAGCAGTTTCATTTTAATTTCAAAATTAAAAAAAAAATATATTTCTTTATATATATATATATATATATATATATATATATATATATATATATATATATATATATATATATATATATATATGTTTGTGTGTGTGTGTGTGTGTGTACTTGTTCTATCGGATAGTTATTATTATTTCCAATATATTTTTATACATAACAATAGCAGATTTACAACACAAAATATCTACTCTAAGATACTAATTATACCAAACTCTACTACGAAGCTATAATTTACGATTGTTAAATACAATAAAAACAAAGCATTTCTTCTTTTTTGTATGTTACAAGAAAAATCTTCATAAGGAGCTTTTAGGTAGTTATTACATAGGCAGCATTATATGTGAAGAAATAGTGGAATTTTCTGTTTTTGAAATAATTAATAAATTCACAAATGTTTGTTTTCGCTTTCTTGTTACATTTTAAACAATGGGACGGGATATTTGTACTCTACAAACTCGATCTATGTCCCCTTCACTTTACACACACACACATAAGGAGAAAGAGAGAGAGACACTAAATTTTTTCTTGATTTTACTCGAATTATTAGAAAATTTTCCGGCTCCTGAAAGCTAACTGGAAAATTATAATTTATTACTGTCTAACTTTCCTCTACAAAAATTCTATTTTATAGCTCAATGTGCAATTAAATATAGTGGGAAAATTTTCCATCTAACATCAGTATTCACAATATTCAAAACTGTCCGGCTTATGCAAAGAAGTTTTTCCACTTGTTTATACATTGTAATGAAAATGTTCTGATACATAGAAATTCCTTTCACTTGTTTCTACAGAGCAATAGAACAATTCGGTTCATAAAAAGTTGTATTACTTGTTTGCTTCCAAATGATGAAAATTTTCCGACTCACAAAACGTTTTTCAATTTTTCCATACACGAGAGAAAAAATTCCGATTCATGAAAAAATGTCTTACTTGTTCCTACATAATACTGGAAATTTTCTGAGCTATAAACATTTTCAGATTCTTTACACTATCTTTCGTTTTTTAAACATTTCTACACATGTATTAAATCATTTTTGTGTGGTTAATGAGTGGTTGTTACTTGATCGCTGATATTTTTCTGGAGCGGAAAATTTTTCGGAAAAATACAACGGAAAATAGTCCACCTCACATCACTAGCAGAAGGTCTTCGATGCTGATGGGGACTATTTTCGATCTTCCAGGTACGTCTTAGGTGATATATCGATGTTCGAAGGTTGTGGTTGTAAAAGCAACAGAACTTACTTGCTTAACTTGATCAATCTATCTATCCATCTGTGAGTGTGCATGTGTGTTCATAACTTTAACATGAAAATATGTGTGTTAATTATTCTCTTTAGTTTCAAATATTATATTTTCTTGGAGGTCCTTCATAAATGTTATTATGGCCAAAAGAAAGTTTTTGGAGAATCCTCACACTGTTAGTATCGTGCGTATGTTCACACATAATTCCATAAAGCGTGCACTTATATATATATACTGAAAATGATTAAGAGGTGATTTTGGACACGAAGTTAAGGCACAAAGTACAGACAGAATTTGGTGGTGTAGAAATTCTTCCTTTCGGCGCAATGAGCGGCGGAAAATTTGTCGAAAAGTACAAAATTAGCAATAACGATAAAAAAAAGCGATTGTCATAAAGAAAAAAGAGAGATCGGATCGAAGTCAGGTTGAAGGAATGTCTATTATTTTACTCATAGATTCTAGTGATGCACAATTGGATGCTTGACAGGAGAAGAAAAATGGTGAATTCCAGGAAAACTAGAATTTTTCCTAGGACATTTTATCAAAAGTCGAATGATGAAAACTAACAAATATCAAATGCAATAATTCAACGAATAATATATTGTTCAAGTTAGAAGAGCACCGTTAGAATTGGAATGAAGGATAGATGGACACGTTTGATTTATTTTGTCTTGGTTCACAAGATGGAATTTTAGACCGTATCCCTTAATAAGCACATTCGCACGACCTGTCTATCGGATTAATCATTTTGAAGGTGTCCTGCATTTTCTCATGATCCATCTGCCACTAACGTGATTCGTTACGTCAAACACATTTCCAGTCCAGTGTTTCGGAAATTGGTATCGTTTCTACAGGAAGTACACAGTATGGTATTCTCTTTCTAGAATTAGCATTTTCTGTAAAAATGCGTGTTTTTTTTTTTTTTTTTATCAAAAGATCCAATATATTTCAGTCGAAATTTTGTTGTAGGCCTTGTATTTGGAGAACTACGTATAGTGTAATCGAACTGCAATATCAGTTGTACTGCAATATCAATGATTTCTTGGGGTCCAGTAATACTTGCAGGAGTTCCACATTATTCTGCAGGGAAGGTGCTAATCAAAGCATTAGAAATAAATGTTTTTTTTTCCAGAAATTTTGACAGTGTATTCCTCCAGAGCACTTACTTTTTTATATCAAGAAACACTACACTGGCCTCTTATTGTAGAAGGATGTGACTAAGAGAGAAGGAAATGCAGAAAAATATTTTCTCATTTTTTTAATATTGTACTTTTAATCGGAGGCGGCTTGTGAGAGAAATAATACAGATAAAAAAATAAAAGACTTTTTGTTGCTTCATACTAACAGAGGAAAACTTTGCTAGCATATTTATTGTCGTATACAACAATCAAGGACGGACTTAAGCTGATTGGACCCATTGCTCCCAATCGGGCCGAGCGCTACAGTGTAATCTACTCTCCAGTGCAGTCTTAACAGCACAATTGGCTCCTGTGGAAACCAGTGTTGAATCAAACTGAAATGAGCACTGATAAACTAAAGTAAGCTTTCAATGTTTTTAGCTTCGCAAGTGTCCACGGCTTTTTGAATACATTTGGCTTCTTCGGGGTTCAAACATGTCAATATATAAATAAGTAAATAAATCAATCCATTCACCCATCTTGTGATTTACAAATACTATATATACATAAAAATATTAGAATGTGCCAAGTATCTGTAAATAAAGCATAAATATACTGAGAAAAATAAATAAGTTTTTCTATCATTAAGCACATAGTGAAACATGTATAGCGAAATTGAACAGGACTTGGAAACATTTCCATTAAAGGTTTTCTGGTTAAAAAAGGTAAATCTATGCTTTAAAACAATTAAATAATATACGTAAATATAATGTAGATAGTGAGATAAAATAAATTGCTGTACATCCTATGTTCAACTAAAATATTCATTTTTGCTACGAATTAATACACGTAAAAGTTGCAGTAAAGAAGAAAAAAAAAACGTTTTCCAAGACCAAGACAAAAAATAGATGCAATGCCGTTTCCGGCACTCCTCCTTCTACTTTTGGCCCCTTTTAATCTATTGTGTATATTATGTTTCTTGTTCCATGTTTCTAGACCAACTAGAGGATGAGTTACTGGTATTTGAAAATAACTCTATGACAGATGCACTTCGTTCAAAAACTCGCACGGTATCTAGGGCCGGTACCGGAACGGAGTCGGTGGACTAAATGTTAAATGTGTAAGTAAGGTAACAAGAAAACGAAGACCTATACAGTCAAAGTAGTTCACATACTTAACCTATCACGGAATATCTAAAAATTTTCTAAACTCTGCTATCCGGAACTTGAAAATTTTGGGTAAAAAAAAACTTATTTTAACAGACCTATCCGTTGCTCGCAACACAAGTTCGGTATAGTCAAGGGAATTTAACACATTCATTTCCTTAAAATTGATGGGACCATGAAATATTTGCCTTTAAGATAAATTTAAGTTTAATAAGGGGCCCGTTGAAGGTAATTTTACTGTATTAGGAACTTGTATTCAAAACCTTACGTTCTTGTTCAAAAGAAAATAAGTGGACTTTAAATTATTTTTGTATCTAATTATGTGTAAATTCTAGAATATGCTCTTCTAGCTTAACATCCTCCGTTCCAAACAGCAATAGTTTACAATGTAGGGTAAACCATACAGTGATTGGCACCCAGATAGTAATTGGCATTTTTCCAGTTAATATTCAAATAATAAGAAAACAAATCAGTTTTTTAAATGTATTCAGTAACGGATGGCAGAACCAGTCATTGCTTCTATAGTCTGTAAAGTTTATTTCCTGCTAATTTGGTATTAGAGTGAAATGGTTTATGGAATAGATGGATATATTTTCCTCAAATTAAATATGGTATTTTTTCTTATGAATTTGTAAACCATGTTTAAAGAATATCTGGCATCGTTTAGACTTAATCAATGTTTGTTACTTTTTTGGTTTATTTGCATTGCAGATCAGGAACTATGAAAATGCGTCTTTCCTTCAAGCAACCTTGTAATCTATTTCCCCACTGTTGAGAAAATGGGAGTGCCAATCACTGTATGAAGAAGTATGTGCCTAAATAGTAATTGCCATACCTCTGCCAATAACTATTAAATAAATATTTTGTATATAATTATGATATAAGGCTTTTAAAAACTTTCAATTAGGGAAAATACAAATGTACTAAATTCTCGTTTTCCTACACTAATTCTTTCTAGTTAATAACACCACTGCCAATTACTGTATATTGTAGTGCCAATCACTGTAACTCAAAAGTAATCAAATTGAAAACAAGTTGATCACTTGCGTCTTATTTTCGATCCCGTGAATCAGAAATCATGGCATATTAGTATGGTGTTATACAACACTAGACCAAGCACCAGAATCTCATTATGAGATAATTAAGTCTAAAGTTTTTAAAGTGAATCGCATATAAGCAAACTGGTGATTAGTCTTTAAGACTATTTGTAGGCAAACGCTGCTAAGAATTGGTAGTGATTTTTATTTACTTCACTTTCCAAATAGAGTGCATCATGAAACAGAAATTTTAAGAAGTTGCGCTTTGCCTATTGATGCATAACACTGTCCGTTTTTGTTGTTTTTTTTTTTTCAATTGAATCATTGAATTTGAAAACCTGCCATCCCCATCGAAACAAGTCTTTCCAGGATATGGCATGCTTTCAAACTAAATAATAATTTCAATTCTCAATATTTTTTACAACCAGTGGGAGGAGATGACCTCTTTTCAGCCTAAGTGGTATCCGCACATCAGTTGAGGTGGAACGTGCAAGAATCTCAATTTTGTCAAAAAGTGGAGATGACTGGTCTTCGAACTCATCGATTCAATTTATATTTATGGCGGCAAGTTGTGGTAACGCTAATTTTTATTTCTTGTACTGGAGTAGCTTCTGTTGGTTAGAGACCTAGCACAATATTGCAATATGTCAAGAATTTGAACTCAACGAGTTCAAATTCTTTTTTTTTAACTAAAAAAAAAAGAATTTGAACTCGTAAATATTATAAGCAAGGGCAGTATGCTCTCCAAGCAGTTTCAGAAGGCATTGGAATCAAAACAGCCTCAAAGATGTACGGTGTACCAAGAACAACACTCTAATTATGTTAAAAAATCCTAGTTGCAAATATGACTTTGCTCCTACTCCAATTTTGCAAAAAGAAGAATTTATATAAATGAAAGGTAACAGGGAGTGTTCTAGCTCAAAAGAGTGCCAAAAAGTGTATGAAGTTAATGCTAAAGATTCAATAACAGTAATGTTTACATTTAACGCTAACGGTGATACAATTCCACCAATGATAGTGTATCTTTATGTCCGTATTGCAAAAGATGTTCCAAAGGGATGGGGTGTTGGACATAGTGACAACAATTGGATGAAAGGTGAGATATTCTACGAATGCGTTCTAATGCATTGTACCCTTGCCTGAAACAACAAAATGTCAAATTCCCAATTATTTATTTTGTTGGTGGACATAAGACTCACCTAATGCACCAGTTGAGTCAGCTATGCTGTGAGTTAGAAATATAACTTATTGTTTTGTATCCAAATGCTACTCGAATACTACAACAGCAAATGTTGCAGCATTTCGACCAATAATGAAGAAGTAGAGAAAAGTGGTTAAGAATTCCAGGCATAACCTTCCGATGAAATGTGAATATGCTGAATTTTGATTTTCTTCTTAAAGAAATAGTGGATAATTATATTTTGTGACCGTCTGCCCGGCCACAAAACTATGTTTTTGGACGACCAGTGTCTTTCTTTTTAACTTTTATTCATGCAACGAAATTATTATTTTACTCATAGAAATGAAAATATATTTCTCTTCTGGTGAGAACTTCAATTCTTTCTGTGTATGCAGGTGTTCTTCAGCCGTTCTTATCGTTTCTCACGGTGGGACAAAGAACTTGTTGTTTTTCAATGCAACTCTTATCGTCTAGGCAGAGTGCTTCATCGCAGCAAACTTATTTTTTTCTTTCCCTAAAATAATTTCGAACTTATAGTCTTCGTCACCATGACTGTTCCGCATATGCTTTTTTCTCAACAACATTTATTAGGATTGGGAATATTTTTGGATACGAAGTTGATATTGTGTGGGAATCATATTGTGTTTGTCGTGTTCTCACGCACTCTTATTACGTCATCCTTCCTGCCGTGAGAACAAGTGTTCATATCTTGCAGGAGTCGTAGGTGGAATGGCTCATACACAAAATTACCATCGTTCGCTCCTTTTCACTGAACTGTTTTATGTATAACAGTAGTGCATAAAAATCCTATAACCATGGAAAGAATTTATCGATTTAGACTGCTACACTTTTTTAACTATTCTTTCCAAGCTTCTTTCCCACGGGATCAAATCAAAATGTTGCCAGTGTTCTCTATTATAACGTCGATCGATTGGCACTGCATATGAATGCAGAAAAAAATAACATTTTTTTTATTATTTGATAGAGTATATTGTCAACCCTAAGTGTTGGAAACGGGGTGTTCCCAAGAGTCAGTAGAAGCGGGGAGTTAGCAAAAAGAGTTCGTTATAAAAAGAAGTGATAGCAAGAAGTCATAGTATGAAGAACTCCGTGGTGCGACATTAATATATAGTATGTAAAGGAAAAGGACAAACAGATACCTTCGGGATATGTAGCGTCCTTTTGGAGTCAAGATACTTCGTTGACCAGCGTTTTTCCAACATTTCCCCTTTCCCCTTGTCATTGTTAAAAAGTGAAAGTCTTGACTCAGTGCGAAGAGTCAACTTATAGTGCAAGTGATGTTTAAACAAGGGCTATGTTTCTAGTGTTCGTATATAGTGTGCACATATCTACATTTACCATGCAGTGTTAAGAGTTTTATTCTCCATTTCCCTTATTTGATTTGCCGCAGTGCAATTTCTTCTCTTTGAGCATTTAGCGCTGTCAAGTGAGAATTTTGTATGTTGTTAATGTATATATATATATATATATATATATATATATATATATATATATATATATATATATATATATATATTATTCCGTTCCGTACCCGCATATATCCATACTCAATAAATAGGAATTTACCTAAGTAAATATCATCGTCTTCATTCATGTGTGTGCGAGCAGACGACTTGCCAGTTGCGTATATGTATGCGTGTGCATACGCAAAAGTAAGTATAATACAACCTGAGTCTCAAAAGCACCAGCGTGGCTCATGTCAAATCACTTGTTACATTTCAATATTATCAATCAGCGCCCAAACAGAGTATGAGCCTGGCCCAGAATTATTATCAACTGTTTTCTTAGGGAGTTCTTCAGGAGCCAGCACCCAAGGGAAACGGTCGGTAGCAATTTTAATGACGCCCGAACTAGCGACACGAGCCAGGACCGTCAGTGATTTGCGTATGGAGACAGTAATTTCATATGAATAAGTACTAATAATATTGGAATAGGAAATTTTATTAATTATATTTTTTTACAGGTTGTCCCAATATAAATAATAATACTAGAACTTAGTATTTTCTTTCTCATATAGTGTTCCGTAATATATGTATTTTATTTGAATTCTATTTACATTTATTATTTGCGATTAGTAATTGTATTTTCATCATGGCTCACCAACAAGTTGACATACTTAAGATGCTTGAACAAATGCAAACAGAAAATAGAGATCATTTTCAGTGAACCGAAGAAAAATTTGATAGGCAGGAACAGGCACAGATAGAAAATAAGGAACATTTTGCAGAAGTAAGAGAAAAATTAGATAGCAAAGAACAGGCACTGAATGAGAATAAGGAAAATCTTGCTAAGCTACAGGTACAAATAGAAACAGTTGAAATTAAATGCGATGAGGGAACTACCAAAATAGCTGATAGAATACAAGAGTTAGAGAATAAAGTAGATCAAAATATTGAAAAAGTTCAGAGGGGAATGGAACACAATACAATAGCTATTCAACAAAACAGAGCTAACATAGAACTTATAGTCCGCGACGTACATTCAATGGGAATGAAGGTAGCCAAAAACACAAATGATTTAATGGGTATATCCGAAAAATTAGAATTAACACAAGGACAGGTGGAGGCTAATCACACCATTGCACAGTGGTCCAGAAACCCTCAAAACCTGGCCAAAATTACCTTTTCGTGCTAAAAATTGAAATCTTGTGTTTTTCATTGCAGAAGTGTTATGTTATGCTAAAAGTAAGACAAAATGATGGAAGAACATGTATAATAGTGTATTTGCACATATTTGTACAAAGAGAATAATATTTTTCCACATGAAATAAAGCATAACAACAGCTTATGATTTTTAGACATAAAGACTATTCTGATTCATCCTCAGATGACTGCTGTTAATGAATGTGAAACAAGAAGATAAAATGTTTTACTAACAATTTTAATAATATATTTGCACACATTTGCACAATGAGAATAATATTTTTGCACTGAAATAAAGAATAACCGAACAGTTTATTATTTTTACACATTAACCCTATTTTGATTCGTCCTCAAATGACAGCTGCTCTGGAGCCTCCATCTCTTTCAAAGGTTCAGTACAGCTGAAAATAAGTTTCTTTTCTTGTGCTTCTGTGCCATGGGATTCCGAAGCGTGTTTATCATTGAGTCACTTGTTACGAGGAGCCGCAACAACACATCCTTCATTGTTTCTTTGCGTGAGCACTTTCGGAAATGATGCTCCCGATAATGTTTAATATGCTTATTTCGGGCTTTATGGGCCTCCTCCGACATCTGCCTAATGCGTAATAGGCCGTGCGAGATTATTGAGGACCCATGAGCGAGAATATTGTGAATGGAGGCGGGCATGTAGAACCACGAATAATGCTTGATGTAGAGATCCCTGATATCGTTTGCCCAAGGTTCAAATTTGTTTGCGTTGATAGCCAGTCCACAAGACAAGGCCTGCAGCAAGACGCCACACTGCTCAACAAGCTTTTTATTCAGGCCTGTTATTGCTGAAACTTGTTGATATATTCCAAAAAATCGTCTGGCTCTATTGCCGTCGTTGGAAGTGCCACTGCCGTCTTGCCTCGGTTCGTCAATATTGAGGCCTAACCCAGTTTTCATGGCCTCTTGGATCTTTTTTTCTTCTTTATCATGGTCGGTTGGTCGCCTTTCCTCACCTGCCATTTCTTAATGTTGAAACGGTATGCCACGTGCAGCAACCAGTTCATAAATCTAATCCAGGCATGTAGCGTGGACAATCCGAATCGGAAAATTTCCGGTTTTTCAGCTCTGGATCCCTTCTGGAAGGAATTCATTTCTTTTGGATTAGCGACGCATACGTAGCAAGTTTGTGCCGATCTTGTTTGTGTCACTGCGTTACATATTTTGCCATCCACCATTGTGAACTGCAGATTGTGTGTAACCCCGAATTAAGTTGTTTCTATACTGCAATCTCGTAACAGCGGAATAGTGATGCAGCTTGGAGTCAGGCACCCAATTTGCTCTTCCATTAGGCTAGCTTCTTGCCTTCAAAGCTCTTCAGTTTCTTTCCTGAATTGTAATTTTATCGGCCGACAATATCTTGTGGATAAGGGACGTTGATTTTACCACACTACAACTCTGACCCATTTTTTCTCATAATAAAGTTGCAGAGGCACAGCTGACGGGAAAAAATGTCTTGAAAGCCCTCCTTCCGAGCTGTCTGTTTATATTGGGCTTGCCCGGAGGTGAGGTCGCATCCTCATTTGGTAATCAGCTGCAGACTTTTGTAATACTTTTCTGGGATGGTTTCGAGCACAGGTTCCTGTACTTGCCGAATTCTTGTAGTTGTATGGTCGAGGAGAGATTGTAGAGCTACTTCAGCTACAGATTCTGTGACGTTAATGACTTCATAATAGCATTCTTTCCTTGCGTCCAGAACATGGTTGTAAGCAGGATATATATTGTGATCCAAGTCCTTCGTCCCGTTTCTTAGCAACTGGTAATGGTGGCGTGTCATATTCCCCTCGAGTGTCAGTGCTAAAACCTCCTCTGGGTTGTAACATTTGGGATTCTGTTTTTGGGTATGTGCCCAGGCGATTCTTCCATTTCCTGAATACGTTTCGTTTTTTCCAATTCTCTTTCCTCTCTGTATTTTATTTGAGTAGCATAAGCAAGAGTAGTACCGCTGAATGAGGAGTGCAATGTTTCTGTTTTTCTCCTCTTCGAGCGCTCGCTGCTCACAGAGAAAGCCACCTCTGGTCGTCCAGGTCCAGCTACACCTGCTGAAGTCGATGGTCCCCAGTCGTCTTCACTGACAGGTACAGTCATCATTAATAACTTACCGTCCAGCCAATCCGCACCCAATTCTCCTCTTCCAATTTTTGGTAATTCCTGTTGCGCTTGTCAAGCATGTGAAACAATTCGAGCAAAACACGCACTCACTCTGCTTGGCTTCCTTTGACAATTCAGCAGATGCTTTATCTTTGAGGTATGTAAACACGTGCTTCTTTTTCAGAGCTCTGTCTATTTTCGCCCTCCGAAGGACCTCCAATAGCCGTCTTCTTGATGTTTGATAGGAAATGGCTGAAAACTAGAAGCCAAAAATACAAATAATTTTGCACTTTGTATAATGAGTCTTATCTACAACAAAAATATTTCACAGACGAGCAAAAATGAGCAAGTTTGGTTTACGGTTTCTGAAAGAGGTAGAGTTGAACTACTTCCAGAGTGCGACACCAAAGTGGAAGTACGTGGAAGTCAAAAGATAACTCTACGAGAACAAAAAAATACACATAACATTTCTTGCTCCAAGTTACTTGCGTTTCATCCACTGTAAATCGATAAATTTAATAGCTACACTGTAATTTAAACTCATCATCATCAATAATATTCTTTATAGATGTGACAAAAGTACTTCATTCCACCTGGCTACAGGAAGGCTAGATAGAAAACATTCTCACACTTTGTTGGCGCTAACTTAGAAATCTTCAGTAATTAATGCACAAGGTCAAACTTTCACTTCGGAAGTCAATTTCTGACTAAGGGGTGACAATTTCTTTAAGACCCAGGTAGGTTTGAATACCCCAGGTCATTAGCTTTCAAACATATTTGGTTGTTTGCTATTTTTAAAGAGTTGGTTTTTGGCCAGGTTTTGGGTGTTTCTGGACCACTGTGCATTGGTAACGCTAATAAAGAACGAGAATCTGAAAGTCACTTAGACGAAATACACGACGAAGTCGTAGATTTAAAAAAACAGGTTCCAAAGAACGAAGGGTCATTTCAGATGTGTTACCAAGATTAGACAGTTAGATTATCACGTTAAAGTTAAAAATGAACAGACTTTCGAGAACAACGCCGAAATTAAAGTAGCACAGCGTGAAATAGGAGAAATTAGGCACGATTTGGCGTTAGTATACCAAAAAGTAGAAAGAATCGAAAACAAATCACGGGAATCGGAACCTAATATCGATAGTGACATTCATGTTAGAACTGGATACCAACCTAACAGTGATTCAGCTTACACCGAACATAGTGAAGTTACCAGTAGCGACGAAACTCGTGTTAAGCTCATTACCAATAGAAATTTCAGACGCAACAATCAAGAACTAGACATAGGGAAGTAGAAAAAACTAAATTGAAAGACCATCTTACACCGAAAATTATTGCGTAGTTACTTAAGTTTAAAGGTGATCCCGCTACTGAGTCAGTACATACATATTTGCGCTAGTTAGCATTAGCCGCGGAAGTTGCAAAATTGTCAGAAAAAGCTTTAGTACAAGCCATACCTCATGTATTGGAGGGTGTAGCCTTAAGCTGGTACTACACACGTAATGAGGAATTTAAAACTTTAGAAGAAGTTAAAAAAGCGCTAGTCGAATCTTTCGCTGGATACAAGACGATACAGCACAGGCTGTCAGCTTGTAAAGCAACTCGATTCAATCCCAGTACCCATGATTCAGTGCATGCGTTTGCTTTAGATCAGTTTAATAAACTTAGAGAACTGACACCGCAATTACCCGAGAATTTGATATTAACAGATATCATCCATATGTTACCTCAGAGATTTCGTACGGAACTTTATTTACATTCTTGCACTAATATTAGGGAATTTTTAACGTCTATTCAGAAATTAGAAACATTGTACTTTCAACAATTCAGAGAGGAAAAACATCTGCAGGGTAACAATTCGAACAATAGCCAGAATCAAACTCCTCAAAACTATCACATATCTTTCGGTTATGGTAATAATAATCAGAACAGGTATTACAATCAGAAAGTTAATCATACCAAGGCTCAAAGAAACGGTAAATGGAACAGGAGAAATGCAAATGATCGTGACAACAACGATCGACAACCACGTTCTCGTAATTAGAATACTAACCACGAACAAAATCGGAATCGTAACACCCATAATTACGATAAACGACCAAAACCACGTAATGGTAATTCTAAAGATCGAAGAAATGACAACCGAAATAATAAAGGTAGAGATAATAAACCATTCTATGCTCGCAATAATGACAACTAGATTAGGAATAACGAACATAATTATAAAAGGTCAAATCATCGTAACGAACGAGACTCTGCTTCTCAGGGAAACCGCTAAAAGGCTGTACTAGGGGCCGAGTATCAGCCAATGTTAATCATTTTACTGAAGGCCCAAATAAATATTTTTATGTAACACATACGCACATATGTAGCTGTAAAGACCCAAACTTAGCCAGAAGTGATTGTGAATCGGACACCGATAGTATAGACCACTATGTTAATTCTAAGCCAACTCAGATTTCTTCAAAAATTAAAGTAAAAGTTTGTAATACAGATGTAGAATGCTTATGCGATACAGGTTCGGATCTCTCTCTTTTATCTTTGGCTCTTTGGAAACGTATAAGTGTTGACGTCACGGCACCAAAGCTAACTCCAGCCGATGACATTTTCCTAGTTGATTTTAGTAGGTCTGTTAAAAGAAAAGTAAGAGGCTATACGTTAATTACAGTACAAATTGATAACATCTCAATTTATTTAAAAGTCTATGTTACCGAATCACTAAACCAAGACCTTATTTTAGGGTTAGATGCTCTCACAGCTCTAAGTAGTAAAATAGATTTACCTCAGGGTACTATTTCTATGGAGTACAGCAACTTAAAAACTCTTGTCGATCTTTTACCTGACCAGCACGAATTAGAGGAAATTTCAGATGACGAAGAAGGTGGTATTGCCGATAAAAACTTTTCGATCTCTGCGTCCACATTCGTCAGGCAACATGCTACAGATGAACAAATTCGAGATGTTGTGAATCGAACCCAAAACCTTACACCACAGCAAAAGAAACAATTACGTTTTCTTTTATCGGAATACAGGGATATTTTTACCAACTATCCTGGACTTTGTAAGGATTTTGTTTATGAAATGGAAGTCAAGACTGACAAACCACTGGTTCGAAAACAGTACGCTATCCCACATAAGTATTTACCTGATTTTCGAGAAGAGATTAATAAATTATTAGAGCTAGGGTTAATTTGTCACTCCAATTCTATCCATAGTAACCCCATCTTAGTTGTACCTAAGAAAAATGGCTAACCGAAAGCATATGTCGACTTGCGTTTGCCGAATAAGTACATCGAATTACGGCAAACTAAATCAGAAGGTATACAGGACCTGTTGCTGAAGGTAAGGTGTAAACCAATCTTAAGTTCTCTTGATTTAGTGAGTAGTTACAATCAAGCGTTACTTACCCCCAAATCACAGGAATACACCGCATTCAATTTTGAAGCCCAACATTATCAGTATCGTGTTACATGTTCTGGATATAAAAATGGTACTAGTGTATTGAATAGTATGTTACAGAGAGTACTAGGACCCGAATTACACGCTAAAATATTAAGGTACATCGACGACCTTGCATGTTTTACTGACACTTTCGTAGAACATTTTCAGCTGTTAAAACAAAGTTTTCAGAAATTTAGAGAATTTAATCTTACACTCAACATTGAGAAATTTTTATTTTGTACAGACTCTATTCCTTTTTTAGGTTTTCTCATCACTTCGGAAGGCATTAAAAAGGATCCCAAAAGTGTGGAAGCTGTACGCAACTTACCCCGACCTACTAACATAAAATCTTTACAATCTGTTATAGGACTTTTCAATTGGTCTGGTTCTTTTGTTCCTCATTTTTCAGAGAAAATGAAACCACTCTTCGAACTTCTCAAGAAAGGTAAGAAATGGCGTTGGGAGGATGCCCTCGAAAACGCTTTTCAGCAAATTAAATCCGATATATGTAAAGATGTTCTTTTGTCACATCCAGATCTTGACCTACCCTACTATAATGAATCAGATGCCTCTCGGCTCGGAATCAGCGCAGTCCTCTATCAATATGTAGGAGATAAGAAACAAGTAATCCAATTTATTAGTAGGACTCTGACGTCACCAGAATCCCGATACAGCGTGAGCGAGTTAGAATGTTTGGCGATCATCTTTGCCGTTCGGAAATGGCGTCAACTGTTAATTGGTCACTATGTCGTGTTCATTACAGACCACAAAAAGCTCAGCTGGCTGGACAAAGCTAAACCTTGGAACACCCGTCTTCTACGGTGGAGTATTGAATTACAGCAGCTGGATTATGAGATTCGTTACCAGAAAGGCTCCGACAATTTGTGTGCAGATGCACTTTCACGTTTATTCCCTTCTACAGATCTACCCACTAAACGTGTTCATTCTTTGCAGGTCATTCAAGATGAAATCCTTAAGGTATCACCTGAAAAACTTCGCCGTTTACAACATGAAGATTTTGAATATTTACATATTATTTCTTTTTTAGAAGGTGAAGTAATAGAGGAGTTACCTCGAAATTCCAGAAATTGGTCAAAATTCTTTAAGTTAGATAATGACATTTTACTGTACAGAGATTTTCATTTCCCTGATTTATGGAAAATTTCTATCCCTAGATCTTTAGTGGAGAAGGTAATAATTGCATATCATGATCAATTACACCACCCAGGTAGTGACAAGACAGTGAGAATTATTTCGAAGTCATTTTATTGGAGAAAGATGAGTCTGATGTGAAGATGCACGTCAGGGATTGCATCAAGTACATGCAGTTTAAACCGGATCAACATCCACCCGCACGTTTGTTGTCTACTAATGCTTATTTACATCCTAGGGCATTGTTAGCTTTAGATTTCCTTGGGCCTTACTCCACAGGAAAAGGTGGCGCTCGTTTTGCATTGGTTACAGTAGACGTATTCACTAAATAATGTACAGCTTATCCTTTGAAATCTGCTACAGCTACTGCAGTTCTAAAATGCTTATTTGATATCTATATGCATCACTTAGGTCTAGTGGAAGCTGTCCTCACTGACAATGCTCCAGTATTTCACAGTAAGAAGTTTTTATCGAAGATGCAGGAGTATAATATCAAAGTACATCACACCACACCTTATCACGCCCAAGCTAATATTACAGAACGGTCTAATAAAGAAATTCTTTGTACTCTTAGTTTGTTGTTCAGTCAGTCACATCAGCAATGGGCTGAAAACTTAACCCAGGCAGTTTTGTTACATAATTACTCTATTACAGAGAGCCTCGGAGTTTCTCCTGCGAGTATGGATCTGAATATTCATTTTTCTCGTCCTATTTTCAAACATTTCGGCCTACAGATTTCTGAAGATTTTGATGAAGAAGATGGCATTGATTGGTCAAACATACTCCTCATGGCAGATCACCGCACAAAGTCGACTATCGAGAAGAGGAACAAGCGATGGAATCAAACCCAACAACAACGTCGTCTAGTGGTACAATGTGTATTAGTCTTTCTGAGACAACGAAATATTAGTAATCTGCTAAAAAAGGAAGTCTCCAAGTTTTCCGACATTTACAGGGGACCCTTTCTTTGTGTAAAAGCCCTCGATAATCGTGTTGTCGAACATATCGATCCCACGACAGGTGAATATATGGGTTTGCATTCCATTGACAGGACCAAACTTTGGAATCCGACGCCTGAAACCCGCAAAATGTGGTTAACTTTGCCACAAAGGCAACTCCCAGAACACATTTCACAAGATTTAAATTTAGTAACACCGGGAAATTTCATTTATCCAAATTAAATGAGGAAGCAGAAGAGGAAAGTGTGAATAGTAATCCGAAAGTTGATTCCCAGGTAAAGCAAGTTCAAACCAATAATTTAACATCTACCCGTTTGTTATCTTTATATTTAGGAGATCCTTTGTTGAAATATTATTTCAACACTTCTTACTGGCAACCTTCATTTGTCAAACTGATCGTTCCGAACTTGACTGGAGGACTTCTACTGAGAAGAGGCCTATTTTGAAAAAAAAGCCAGATTCAGCAGACTTTTTATTAAAGTTTTTGACTTTTAATAAGATTAAGTGTGTTTGCAGAATATGGTACATTGATATTTTTATATCGAGATCCGTCAAACAGTGTAGACTGTTAAGTTTTAAGATGTTTTACATTAAGATTTCATGTAGTTTTTTCCTTGTCATAGGAAACACAAGAAGATATGTATTCAAGACGTACGGTCGTATCCTTCGGTTGCGGTAGTAACCGTAACTAAACATTTCTTTTGGAATCTATTCAATCTATTTGGGTTTCTTATTAATATTTCTTTTTGCTTCTTTAGCATCTTGATACGACCGATTCTTCGCGAAGGAATTTTAGGGTATATTAATAAGGGATGATTAAATTTATTTTCCAAGCTACATTCTAGGTAGGCATGGCGTGGTGAACCATGAAATACTTGGACACCCCAGTAAATAACCCATCATTCGGTAATTATTGGAAATTTTCTCCTTCTTTATGCACACATTAAGATTTCGTTGTAACCTGCGTACTCATATCCTTTATTTTAGACATATAGCTTCTATGTATATCGAATATTAAAATTTAATGATGTTCCATTGTATTACTATTATAATGTATTTTATACTTGATGAATATTTCAACATTTGTGAATTTATGATATGTATTAATGCCATTTGCGTATTTCAACAGATTTCCATGAAGAATCTGAAGTACTTCCGTATAACTGATATTTTGATTTTGTGAAATATTTGTGTATTGATATTTTGCCTCATGTATTTTAAGACTAGGTTAGTATGCATTGTGATATATTTCAAATATTTCTTTTATTGTATTTCAGTAATCGTAACTTTTGTCTATTTAGTGGAACAAGAACGCATACAATTTTAAGAACTAATTACTCATACCATGCCAACTAATTTCAATTATTTTTTGTCGATGCCAAAATTTAAAATCTATCTAGGTGAAGTAATATTCACGTTAATATTCTTGTTGTTAACCATTTGTTTGGATTTACAGCTCAAACGTTAAAAAGTTTATTCGAGAAATATTATTAAAATCTTTATATTATTTCAATGTTTTGGACTTATGGCGTCCTATTTTTATCGATAATGAATATTTCAGGAATATTTACATTTTGTGTCTTTATCTTGATATCCTAAGGAATTACTTGTTATTGTACTTCTTTACAATGAATCGCTAATAGGATTTTATTTCAGGCATACGTTAGTTTAATCACAGTTCGAGATGGCGAATGTGTGAATGTTACGGTAAATATACATGTGTCGTTAATAAACATGATGATGCATACTATTGCGGACTTTGTGGATATTTTGGAAGTGACGATGAGCATCTATTACGCCCAGGTTAGGCGTTTGTTTACAATGGAATTTTGCATCATGAGAGATGATTACATTTATAATATGTCTATATATTGTTGTAATGCATTGTTGATTTTGTGTTAACAAAATTTCATTATCCTATTATAAGCATTAGGGGTTGGACTTCAAGAATTTCCTTGGAAGTACTCAAGATCAGTATTCCTTTACATTCTTATATTTTGTTTTGAACATGATTATGTTCTATAGACGTCTTGTGTATCATCTCACTACCACATGAAGACTAATGAATACTCTTTTACATGCATTTTTCGATAATGGTTAACTAGTTTTACTTTAACAAGATTAAAAAATTGTTTAGATGGAACCCGGCATCTTCATCAGTTGATGGATGAGATTAGTTAAAATGAATCAACAAGATATATATGTACTGGCATGCGAATTCGTAGAGTATTTAGGATACACTTGGATGAAGAAATGACTCGTAAATGTTTTTCTTCAAAAGAATTCTTCTTTGTTGAAAGTATTTATGTGTGTCTTACCCATGTTTGGGAATTTAAATTTTTTGTTTATTAGTATGCAAGATTTTGCGTTCTCACAGTTCACACAAAATTATCTCATGAATGTTTATTGGTCTAAGCCTTCAGGATTTTTACGATTTGACATCCGTTTACAGGTGACTTAACCTATATTTTTACGATTATTCATAATCAGATTAATAAATCAATTTTTTCTCTTTGAAGCTAACATATTCACTCGATATACTCCAGTATTTTGAAAACATTTAGTGTTATGTATTATTACATTTTATTTATACTTGTCAATTTTTATTTAAATATTTTAAGCATCCAAGCATGAATATTTTTGAAAAAAATGAAGAACTAAGTATATAAATAAAAATCAATAAATAGAATCAAAACTATATAGCCCTATAAACGTTTTCACACATACAGGTGAAACCACGTATTCGTTTTCGCGTAATCAGTTTAGCCCAAATTGTTATACACATCACAAACAAATAGTGAATGTACCAAAGCTTCCTTAAAGTGAATGTTCACAATGAAGTGACAATATTTATTCTCAGTGTTGAAAAAATAAAATAAAATTGATAAAAAATAATAGAGGCTTTCACTTATGTGCTACAACCATTTTCACACCCCATAACCCCAATTGTTAAGAAGACTGGATTTCACCAATTGGAACTTTCATCGCAGAAGAAAGAAGAGAGAAGAAAGAAGACATCTGGATATGGAATTTTCAGGAACATCTCATGGAATTTGGAATCAGCTGATAGTCATCCATCTGGATCGACAGTGTTCTAAACAAAATAAATAGCCCTAGTGATTCATAGTGAGACATCTATATTATTTTAATTATTCACTGCGAATAGTGTTCATCGAAAACAGTGTTACCAGTGCTTTCTCCCATAATCCTTCATACCCAGTGAACCAAGAACAGTGTTGCCAACTCCGTATTTTGGAAAAGAAGCCACAAACCTCCAAACTTGTTTTGCCATGTGTGTTTACCCAGGATTCTCAACGCATTACTTCGTTGACTCGCAAAATGTTGTTCCCTTGCGGCTCGCCAAGTTGTGACCGTCTGCCCGGCCACAAAACTATGTTTTTGGACAACCAGTGTCTTTCTTTTTAACTTTTATTCATGCAACGAAATTATTATTTTACTCATAGAAATGAAAATATATTTCTCTTCTGGTGAGAACTTCAATTCTTTCTGTGTATGCAGGTGTTCTTCAGCCGTTCTTATCGTTTCTCACGGTGGGACAAAGAACTTGTTGTTTTTCAATGCAACTCTTATCGTCTAGGCAGAGTGCTTCATCGCAGCAAACTTATTTTTTTCTTTCCCTAAAATAATTTCGAACTTATAGTCTTCGTCACCATGACTGTTCCGCATATGCTTTTTTCTCAACAACATTTATTAGGATTGGGAATATTTTTGGATACGAAGTTGATATTGTGTGGGAATCATATTGTGTTTGTCGTGTTCTCACGCACTCTTATTACGTCATCCTTCCTGCCGTGAGAACAAGTGTTCATATCTTGCAGGAGTCGTAGGTGGAATGGCTCATACACAAAATTACCATCGTTCGCTCCTTTTCACTGAACTGTTTTATGTATAACAGCAGTGCATAAAAATCCTATAACCATGGAAAGAATTTATCGATTTAGACTGCTACACTTTTTTAACTATTCTTTCCAAGCTTCTTTCCCACGGGATCAAATCAAAATGTTGCCAGTGTTCTCTATTATAACGTCGATCGATTGGCACTGCGTATGAATGCAGAAAACATTAACATTTTTTTTTTTATTATTTGATAGAGTACATTGTCAACCCTAAGTGTCGAAACGGGTTGTTCCCAAGAGGGAGTAGAAGCAAGGAGTTAGCAAGGAGAGTTGGTCATAAGAAGAAGGGATAGCAAGAAGTCATAGTATGAAGAACTTCGTGGTGCGACATTAATATATAGTATGTAAAGGAAAAGGACAAACAGATACCTTCGGGATATGTAGCGTCCTTTTGGGGTCAAGATACTTCGTTGACCAGCGTTTTTCCAACATTTCCCCTTTCCCCTTGTCATTGTTAAAAAGTGAAAGTCTTGACTCAGTGCGAAGAGTCAACTTATAGTGCAAGTGATGTTTAAACAAGGGCTATGTTTCTAGTGTTCGTATATAGTGTGCACATATCTACATTTACCATGCAGTGTTAAGAGTTTTATTCTCCATTTCGCTTATTCGATTTGCCGCAGTGCAATTTCTTCTCTTTGAGCATTTAGCGCTGTCAAGTGAGAATTTTGTGTGTTGTTAATGTATATATATATATATATATATATATATATATATATATTATTCCGTTTCATACCCACATATATCCATACTCAATAAGTAGGAATTTACCTAAGTAAATATCATCGTCTTTATTCATGTGTGTGCGAATTTCTGCGAGCAGACGACTTGCCAGTGGCGTATATGTATGCGTGTGCATACGCAAAAGTAAGTATAATACAACCTGAGTCTCAAAAGCACCAACGTGGCTCATGTCAAATCACTTGTTACATTTCAATATTATCAATCAGCGCCCAAACAGAGTATAAGCCTGGACCAGAATTGTTATCAGCTGTTTTCTTAGGGAGTTCTTCAGGAGCCAGCACCCAAGGGAAATGGTAGGTAGGAATTTCCCCATAATGGCTTTCCCTCCTTCGACTTGTTTCCTTTGACCCAAATAATATGGATAATGGAAAATGCTTTGGGAACATATTTACGTCCTCATCAATGTTTGATCAATTATTGTGCAGAAACAAACAAAATTTATTGCCTTAACAGCTGATCAGTTCTCAGATATTGTGGGAGGATATGTATTGCAATAGTTGGAAAACCTAAAGTGGAGAAGGGCTTTGAAAAGAACCGTACTGTGGAAATGTGAGCCTTAGTTTGTTTTTCAGACATTTCAAAACATTTACACAAAGCAGTAATTCAGATTAATTAGGGAACGGAATTAATTCAAATGTTTTTAAAAATTCTCTAGCACAGAATCCGTCACTCAAACAGAAGAAACATCAGTTGCCATCATATACGAAGAAGAAGGAAACGTAAATACTCGTGATTAAATAACTCCAACAATGTTAGAACATCATTATTTTCTGGGAGTTCAAATGTAGAGTTATTTCATAATGAAGTCACTGCATCGTTTTCAGAAAGTGCTGAGATGAATAATGGTTCAAGTTGATAGTTGAAAACTGGCAATTTAAATTACGCATCATTTGCTGATCATCTGCATTGGCCAGAGACACCTAGTGCAATATAGAGCGCCTATCGTTAGTTGTTACTTCAGAGAAATACCAAAAAAATGATGATAAGGGAGAAGGAAACCCGGAAGGAGCAAACTGAAGAAGAAAAAGCTAAGCGGAAAAGAAAGATAGAGGAATTGAAGGCGGAAAAGGGAAAGAAAATGGCAACAAAAATAGGATATAAAGATTGTACAGCCACAAATAAATCGAAAAATTGTACAGCCAGAGAGAAACCAGAAATAGGAGAGCGTAGTGCTAGAACCGGAAGCATTTCTTCTCAGAATTCAACACAGGAGCAAACTGTGAAGATAAATTTGTTCGGTGTCCAAACTGATGTCAGTAAGAACTCCAATAGATCATGTCAAAAATGTGCACTACCGCTAAACAGTTACAAAATTTAACGCGTTCTTTGTGTATAAATTGTTTTCATTTATATTACATTCCTAGATATCACAAGATTCACATTCCGGAAGACCTGCAAGATGATGATTTTGTGTGCCATATTTGCTACGTTCTGGACGATGACAGCGAACATATAGATATACCAGGTTATGATGATAGTGAGTAATATCATTCGGTCTCTGTAATGCAAATCGTGTGGCCCTTGTTTCTCGTTTCCTTCTTTCATATTCAAAGATTTATTAAGATAGAGCTTAAAAAATATTGGTCATTTTGCCTGAATTTAAATGTCATTGTAGAATGTTATAAACAATTTTAAGTCATTTCTCGTAATTATTGGCCAAGAGTAACCTGGTAGTATTATATTTCGGCACATAATGTAAAATTTTTTTATCCTTTATAGATGAAAGCCATTTGAGTTGTGGATTACTAACAGCACCAATCACTATAGGAATAAGTGTCAATTACTGTATTTTCAGTGGTAATCACTATAGTTATACACTTGTGTTCACTATAAACTCTACAAATATTTTCTGCTTCTGAAGTACGTAAATAATACACGTTCACCGTAATCAATAAGAATTAATGTATATTTAGAGAACAAGTCAAAAGAATATATTTAAAAAGATAAAAGATAGATACATCTACATTTAAAAAAATCCTTAAAGTGCAAATTAATGTATGATTTACCCTATAGTATTGATACTTTAAATGGAGCAAAATGATTGGAGCTAAACACGGAGCATGAATAGGAACAGGGTAAAGTTATCGAAAACATAACAGAAGACTTAGTAGTAAAGTTATGTTTCGAGTTTCAGCAACACAAGTTTGGATTTAAATATTATAATCAACTTACTTAAAATAAAACTCAGAAACTTATCTCTTTATTTCAAAAAGTAACTGCTCCGACAAGTTTTAGATTTTGTAAAGCAAATATTTTGATTAATTGAATAGCTTATTTTCAAAAGGATGCTTTATTTCTTCACTAAATACACTTTTCAACGATTTATTTGGGTTGAACTCTGTTTGAGTATGAAAAAATAAGTAAGCGAACTTACTTCTTCTTCTGAAAGTAAGCTAACTTACTTTGAAAATATTCTTTACTTGGTTAGAACACACTTTGCAAAATATACTTTCTCATTGAATTGTTAAGGTCTCATCGCCTTAAATCCATTGTTACAGAACATTTTTATTTCGGTATTCTTATACTGCCACAGGACCACACAATTTCTAATTCACACACACACACAACAAGAAATTCAAGCTTTCAATTCAACATCCCATGATTATGCCTTGAGGCTAAGAGAGACCATGATGAATTGAATTGAATGATCATGAAATAATTTGTAAGATAAAATTTGTGAGGAAACGAAAGTACCCCGAGAAAACCCACGGATACCATTTCGTCCACCGTAAATTTACTTGGCAGGGGATCGAACCGGCGACTCCCGCACCAGAGATAAGCGCTCTATCACTGAGCTATCCACATACGTATAACAGTAGCAACTTTAACTTCCGAGAACGGTGACGTAGGAATTTTGTTGTAGGTTGCTTCATGTTTTGGTACAATCAGTTTACTCCGTTTAAAGTATCAATATTACACCTTGTAAATTATTGCTGTTTGTAACGGATGATGTTATGTTTGAAGAAAATATTCTAGGATTTACACAAAATAATTGGATGCAAAAAGTAATTTCAAGTGGATTTATATTCCTTTAAACAAGAACGTAAGGTTTTTAATGCAAGCTCTTAATACAGTAAAATTACCTTCAACGGGCCTCTTATTAAACTTACATTCATCACAAAGGAAAATATTTCATGGTCCCATCAATTTAGAGGTAATAAAAATGTTAAATTCCCTTGATTAGGTGGAACCTTTGTGCGAACAATGGATATTAAAATATGATTTGAACAGGAATTTTCAAATTTCGAAATGCACAGTTTAGACATTTTTTTAGACATTCCGTGAGAGGTATATGAACTACTTTGAATGTAAGTGTCTTCGTTTTATGTTTATCTTACTTACACATTTAACCCTTAGGAGTCCGTTCCGTCATGTAATTTTCTAGATACTGTGCGAGGTTTGACGATATTACTTATGTATTTTTTCAAAGAGGTGACAGTCATTCATCATTGCCAGAAAGATGAATCACTCACCCCTTTCTTATTTTCCTTTCATATGTCCTTAGAAAATATTCTAAACTGACAAGAATAAACCATTTCAATGTATTGCGTCTATTCATATTAAAAACATGAAATTCAATTTATGAGAAAATCTGTTGGACGTTAAAAATTGTCATTTTTTTCGTTCTTAAAATATGCATTTATATGCACTATCGACATAAGCATGCACTTACCTCCGAAATATGCAAGTACATATGCATTATAAAACGCTGCTATTTTACCCTGAAACAGCTGAAACAAACTTCAATTTAAAGAACAGAAAAGAATAAACAAATAAACTAAAATCCTAAGTCTACTTGCAACCAGTTCCTGTTGACAAGTTAGCAAAAATCGAGATTCTTGCCTTCATTAATTTCTATGGTAGATTTCGCTTTTCGTTTTTCTCGAAATAATATAAATGTCGCTTAGCCTTTGCACTATGTTGCTCCAAGCCCTTCATATACACCTGTATATGCAAGTTAGTTGGGAAACTGGGGCGCCGCAATAATGTTCCCAATCGAGCCCCGCACCTTCTAAGTCCATTAGATTACTTTTCCCCGTACTTTGAAGGAAGAAAGCTTTAATTTTTTAACGGTACGATTTTTTCAGGAGCAGCCTCCACTTTAATTATGTGTTTGAAGACATATTGTTCTACTAAAATATATTAAATATGAGAATTTCCTAATTTATGCCAAATTTAAGAGCATTAAAAATGGAAATTTGAAAGTGTCCGTTAAGTATAGCTTGTATTTTGTTAAAACAACACAATTAAAAACAATAAAGGTTAATGAAAGCTAAAGTAATGTGTTTGTGGATATGGAATTTACGTCATAGCATCAGGGACAAGAAGCCAAAAAGTTATGTCTAATTATTTTGAGAATCATAAGCTTGGTGTGGCCGTATTTCTCGATTCATCTATACGTTTCTTTAACTGTATTAAAAGCTTTATCTTAAGTCACACAACAAAACGAAAAAAAAATAATACCTTATATAAAATGAGGTAATATTAAGAACTGATTACAAAGAGAAAATATAATTGTGTTAATTTACAAAGCTATAGTGAAATTTAGAATGTTTTGTGTTCGTTTGGAGCTTAACATTTTTTTCAGCAATAGGGTATATGAGACCTCGTTCCCCTGGAAGATGAGAATGCTAACCCCTTATTCGTGCAAATCAATATGAATAAGTGCCTAGCAACCCATAGCTGTTTCGTCAGGTATGTGCTTATCTTCGCGGTAAATTGACCTGATAAATCTACAATGAAAATATTGTCACAAACAACACCAAGTTGCCATCGAGTTGTAGCAAACGACACACCATCGTTACAGAGTAGCTTTCGAAAACAATATTTTAATGAAATGAGGTGTGTGTGTGTTTTTTTGGAGGTTGAATTGCCATCTTTATTTTTTTCTAGCCCAATTTATTTGAGGAAGAATTTTTCTTTTATATAAACAGGATTTTAATGGTTTAATTTTACTAAATTCTCCTTCTGGCCTAATTAAGTGTCCCTTCTTTTACAAATATACTTATATGTAAATGTACTGAATATCCTAATATTGCTTTAGTTTTTTTTTTTTTTTAATTTATAAATATTAAAATGAATAATGCAGTAGTTAAATTTCGCGTAGAATGCATTTCAAGATCTCAAGATGTCAGTAAAATTAACTAGCTAAAATTCTCGTTTTTTCAAAGAATAAATATTTTTTTTCCTAATATAAATTAATGAGCTGAGAAACATGATACTGCAGGTATTCAACACTTGCAGAGCTACCCTTGTTTGTTGGGATTTATAGAACCTACAATTAAAATAATACATATTTCGCTCACCTCTTTGGACTCGGCTCGCGCTCACTTCTCTCAAGTGGGCTAGCGCTCACTCGGGCTTGCGCTCAATGATCTTAAATGGGCTCGCGCTCCCTTATTTCATTAGGCTTGCACTCAGTTGGACTCGCACTCACCTGTCTCAACTGGGAAAGCGCTCACTCGGGCTCATGCTCACTTCTCTTGACTGGATTTTCGCTCATTTGGGCTAGGGCTCGTTTCTCTCGATTGGGCTCGAATTCACTCGGACTCGAACTCATTTCTTTCAACTTGTCTCACCCTCACTTGGGCTCGCGCTAATTTATTTCATTGGGGTTCAGGATCACTCGGGATCGCGCTCAATTATTAAGTCTGAGCCAGGTTGAGTGCGAGTGGGGAGCTCGTGAGCATCTGGTTCGCGAGTTTGGACAACTATGTTCAAAACCGGGTCTACTATGCCAAGCGAGATTGTATTATGAAAATAAAATCAAACTTTTAATTTAGCTTTCGGCAGCTATGTTATTTAAGCTAAAAAATGGATCCTTCTTTCCTCCTGATCCTCGCCCAGCGAAACCTTTACTAACCAGCGATTTTCAAGCAGGCTGTCCCATTGGTAGCAATTAGGATGCAGTCGAGTGTTTTCAGAAAGTAGGTGGATGTCAGTGACGAGGATTCCCATTGTAGATTCTAGTCCATCTAAAAAGGCATTGAAATTCTCAACCACTCTCGATAGTTGTGTGCTCCTGTCCCTGTCGAATCCAGTAGAAATGAGACAGTTTAAGAAAATGTCAAGTGTATGTTTCATCCGAAGTGGTAGACCACTCATTCTGGGCCATAAAGTAATGCTTCGATTCCATGTCATGAGAAATTTGAGGTGCACGACATATACGTGAGACTTTGATCTTTTTTCTTTTCCTCCCGCATTTTCAATTCATTAATAATTTATAATCTTATTTACACATTTCCTCCGCCGTAACGGAAATAAACTTAGGAATCCAAATTAAACAGTAGGCATCATTTAATTTGTTTCTCGAACAGTATGTACACTTTACACTTAATTTAGTCATTTAAAGCTAGTGTTGAAAATTCCTAATACATATTCAACCCATTAAAAAGGATGAATTTATTTACTATTATCTAAATAAACAAATTATCAATTATTTCGTAAAAATGAAAAAAATCAAATCAATATTATTACAGTCTGATGGGAAAAATTACGTGGATATTGACAAGTCAGAATTGCCTTAGTTAGACTTATATCTCATTTAACTCTCCATGAAAGGCAATCATTGTTCCAGTGTCTCCCATATGAAATATTGATATATTTCAATCAAAACGAGGAAAGATTACCTTTAACGCATTTATAATATTAAATAGTAAATTAAGATTCATTTAAAACAATAAACGGATATATGTTAATTCACTTCCTACAACCGTCGTATAGCCTAAAAGGGAATTATTAAAATATGAAACGAAAGAATGATGACAAACTTAAAACAGGACTTCAGCCCCCTAAACTCACTTCGCCTAAGTGAAACAAGTAACCCATCGAATTAGAGTGCTCAATCATTGACACGCCGTGCCCCGCTAATGAAAAGTTTAGAATATCAAATAGAAAATACTCAACAACCCAATTCTCAATAACATCCCTCTATATTTAACGGATACCACATAAATGCTGTATGTATACAACACTCAAGAGATTTTTCATTTCATGTCTACTTTAACTTTAGAATTGCGCTATTAAAGAAGTATAAATTTGCAGTTTACTTAGTATGATTCAGCTGTTCGTTCTTTCTTCATAGATGAGTATTTCATAATGTTTACGTTTCATGTTTTCACTGGCAGTATTAGCTATGTACGTACCTCAAACTAGTCGCATGGTCTACTGTCTTTCTCTCACTTCTATATTTGATAGAGAACACTTAATTTCATTCAACATTTCTAACGTTTATTTTCATCCAAGTAGTATCCGTAGCTCTGCATTTATTTTCCCCTAATATCTTGTTAATATTCTATGGGATTTCAATAACTACATAGTTTCATGTACGAAACAAATACAATGAACCCTTTCCCCTGCTTCTGAAATCTCATTTTTCCTATGCAGACTGTCTTTATTATTTATGTTTAAAATACTGATGAGAGGCAAGGACTCTGTTGAGCTCCTTTCTCAATTGCATTGTCCTCTCAATAGCTTCCCTTTTACCACCTCCAGTGCTTATTTCTTTCTTAATGCACATTTCTAATACATTTTTGGTACTTTCGTTCCAGAACAACTTTCTTTACATCTTTCTTCAGTAATTATAACCTCATCATTTCGAAATATTCCTCTGGATTAATGAATAAAACAAATAAAAATTTCTTTTTGCTTTCTATAAATCGTTCATGTAGCTACTATTAAAATCCAATAGCATTTATTTTATTTCAGTTGCTAAGCCACGCTATTTTTATGCAACTTCACAATTTCTTCTTTCGTACAGCCTTCATGCTGTTACACGATGAGAAATATGCTCCCGGAAGTCCGTCGTTTGATTCTTGTCACTTACAAAATTTTATTTTTTTCTTTAAAGAAAATTTGAACTCATGTAGCCTCAAACTTCTTTGAAGCGTTTTGTAAAACTTGTTTGGTTCATGAAACTAGTTGCAATAGCAGAAGTCCTTTACCCTGCGCATTTCTACATCTTATTCCTTGTCCTGATATTTTTTCCTTACTTGCTACCTTTTCACAATACACAGCTTGTCATATATCAGCTATACTTTGTTATGTTACTTTGTTGATTCAATATTTTGATATTGACTAACATGCCAGACAATGCTTTCTACAGAGTGAAGTGATCTATATCCGCAAACATATACATTATTTTATTGTGGAAATCCTTATTTTCTACTGTATCAGCTGTATTGGTAAGTTCACGTTGGACGATGCCCCCCCCCCCCGTTCAGGTCGTTTGAGGGTAACGCTTGTGGTACTGAACTTTGGACGTTTATGTCCTAAACCTTCTAGAACTTTCGATTTACGTCAAGACAACGTGATTGTGGGTGTTCCCTAACATTTTAAGTTTGCTACCTGTTGTGGAAAAGAGAAGAAAGGGGGTTGGGTTTTGTAAAAACAGCCTTTGAATAAAACCACGAACACCGAGTTTGCCGTGGAAGTATGAATAAGATATTGATGGAGAAACTTCGTTGGACAACAGGTCATGGAACTACCTTAATACTTGAAGGTATTGCAATCAGCTGACATATTGAAACGACTTTACATTACAAACAATTACAGCTTAAAGTTTAAAGAAAATTTATGGTTTTCACATTCACTACCTAGTAAAGAAGATCCCTCTGTTTCGTTTTCTCAAAATAGTGATAGTTTGTTTCAATCAGACATGGTTGAAGGTGGACAGACGGATAATATAGTAGTTTTGTCACATATTCTCAGGACAGAACCAATTTATGGGCAGATAGGCGATGATGTAGAGAGATGTGTTGATCATTTTAAAATATTAGCCCAGGTGAAAAATTGTTCGGATTTGAAAAAGAAATGGATTCTAGGTTTATTGACGAAAGGTCCTGCGGGTTATTGGTTTGACACACTTTCGAAACAGTCAGACTTTCCAGACATGGCAAATGCGCAATTTAAGCAGAGGCTTCTTGTTGCGTTTAAGAATTCTTTGTTACCCCAGTTAACGGAACAGGAAACGAGGGCACGTGAGCACAATGAGACTGAATCTGTAGTTTCGTACGTATATGCTAAGAGAAACCTTATTCTTCGCAATGGCAAAGATGCTCCGGTTACGAAAAAAATTCAACTTATTATAGACGGACTTATTCGTGAATATATGCGGTTGGCAATAAAGAAAAAATACTGCTTCAGGATTTACTTGAGGAAGAAAAAGCTCATGTGTTGCTTGAACGCAAAGCAATAAATAAAAACATGAGAATAAATCAATTCTTAGTAAATTCTTCGATTCAGTTTAATCCTCCGGAGACTTCAGCTCTGCAGCAAACACATTTAGTGCAAACTCAGCCTTCTCAAGTTTCGCCTCGGACTTTGAACTCTCCTGTTTCCGCTTCACAGCCAAGATAAGAGTACAAAGATCAGTTAGCTGGAATTCAGAAACAGCTAAATCAGCTTAGTCTAAAAGTAGATGAGAGTGAAAAAATACTGATCAGCGCAACTCATTTAAACGTAATAATAATAATAATAATAATAATAATAATAATAATAATAATAATAATAATAATAACTTTATGCGTAATTTTTCTCTCGTAGGGGGAATGGCGAGATATCACAACACAGTGAGTCTCGTGATACCAATAATAGTGGTAATTCAAGGAATTTTAGTAGACGTTCTGTAATTTGTCACAAATGTGGCAAAGAGAATCATTTTGCACAGCATTGTAGGAGCAATTTAAACTAGTACAGAGGGTTGATTCTTAAGCGTGTTAAAGTCCCTATATACGTAGAACGAACTCTACCACATATTAACGCTATTATAAGTGGAAAGGAGGGCCATAATCATCTTGATTCGGGTTCTCAGATTTCGTGTATAGGCTCTCATATAGTTCCACGTGGTGCTAAGTTAATGGGCACGCGTTCTTTTTTACGAGGAACACTCCGTCAGTTAATAAGATAGCTCTAGTTCGATTAAGGCTGAGATCACATACTTTTCGTCATCCATTTAGCGTGGTTCCTACGTATACAGATCCTCCACGTCTTGAACAAGATTTTTGGCTTTCACGCAAGAGTAGCATAGATCAGAATGAATTGACTTTAGAAGTTACAACCTTTGGAAAGATTCCGCCTTCGAAGTTGCCAGATTCTTCTTACCTTAATTATGAACTTGCAACTTTAGTCACACCAGTTTTTAAGGATTTGCCTTCTGTACGATTGCCACCTCGTACAAAAAAGTGTGTGTTTAGTAACCAAATGTTTTGATTTGATAGGTTCTAGAAATTGGTAGCAACCTAACCATTTTTTAGCAAGCACTGTCAATTTGTTCGTGGATGTGTCATACGTGGATAGTGTTAATTCACATATTTGGATAACTAATCCCACCAAAAAGCGATTTCTTTTATGACGCTATAAGATCTTAGGTAATGCGGCAGAAGGTAGGGAAGAACATTTGTGTACTAACCTTACGCTTGGCAATGGTCCTTAACCACTTAAAAGTGCTCAGTATGACTGTTCTAGAGTAAAAGTGAATTCTGAACATTCAGACAGTGAAAAACAACGCTTTTATGATTTAATAACGGCATTCAAGGATATTTCTAGTTTGGTCCGAGGACGATTTTTCTCAAGCTCGTGGTGGACATTCAAACATTCCAGGCCAAGTAAGCTTGTGGTGGACAACCTCGTTTCCGTGGGATTTCTCGAGGTATTTCCATTTCATCCCGCTTTCTCGTTTCACAATTCTTCCATCATCATTCACTTGCATTAGTCATTGTGTTCTTTAGCCTAAAGGGTATACTTGCAGGACATTGGACTTCAGGATTTTATTTCAACATTACACATATTTTGTTTTCTGCATTGATTTGACATTAACAGTTCTGTAGTCCGCACATCTTTTTGCATTTGAATACTTAGGCAACACAGTGGTCAGTGGCGGCGGTTGTGCGTTAAAAGTGGAGGGGAAGACATGATCTTAACAATTGTATATCAATGTTAGATTTCCTGGTTGTTTCTAAGAATGTTTGATGAAAGGTTGCATAACTAATAGGATAATATTTTTTTCACTTAAAATGCCGTATATCGTATTTCTATTTTATTAAGTAAATTCATAAGAGCAATACAGGTAGGTACCTAGCCCTTTATACTCTTAAACAACGAAAGTGTAAGAAGAGATTTGACTTCTTGCTCATGAACATCTTAAGATTCAGTCTGGAAAATTGTGTGATCAGATTATTTAATAAATTACCAAAACCAATAAATAGAAGTGATAATATTAATCATAGTAATGAATAATGACGCTTGTTTTGCAGAAGTTACATTGAAACTGGGAATTAATGAACAACTTATACTTTTAATTCCACACATGATATTAAATGGATGTTTTTACTCTTAGAAAATGAAATAAAGTAAGTACTGCAAACATATGCTATGGCATTTAAGGAAATATGCAATTGCAATATTAATTGCTTTGAATTGCAACTAAACACAATTCCTGTAGCTTTATTAACTCCACGGGAAGACAAAAATCCAATACGTACTCACGCAACGGCAAATATCATATGGCAGCATTTTTTTCCTTATTCAACAGTAATACATACAAAACCTTTACCAGCGTGTCCACATTCTGGAAAATAAGTGGGTCAGGGAAAAGCCAAGGAAGTAAACATGTATCAGGTGAAGTCAGGGAAAGGGCAGATTGGTCAGGGAAAGTCAGGGAAAATCGATTTATGTCTATTGTTCAATTACTGAATTTATGAAATAGGATTGATTTCTTTACTGTTACGGGGTGCAAAATGTAGTGTTCTCAATGATGATATTGAGGGAGGCAGTGTTCTCTGATATAGTTGTTGAAACTAATTTTCTGAAAAAAAAAACACATATCTAACTGTATCCTGGCATATTTGCTCAAAAGAGTAGACGCTGTTCTAGAAGAATTGCATGGTGCCAAGAGAATATCTGGACAATTGGCTGAGAACACGAGGAAATATTATCTCCAGCTCATAGCGAAAGCTCAGACTGAAGAATTTCAAGAACACTCGAATGAATTCATAGCCAATGATAGAGATGGTATTGGACTTGATGAGTTTTTTACTTGCTCTTAGGAAATGGTAAGAACTTCGTTGACTTACGGTCAGTTATGAAATTGTGTTTTATCTTCTTTCACGGAAACGCATTTTTTGAAAGTGGTTTCACAATAAAAAAATTCTCATTGTTGACAACTTACAAGAAGAATCTCTGGTGGCTCAACGGATCATATATGATTCTGTGATGAGAATATGCAGATCATCAGGATTAATAATTACAAAAGGTATGATAAAGTCAGTGAGAAGCTCAATGAGACAAAATATCTGGAAAAGAAAAGATAAATAAATGCTGGAGATGAGAGAAACGGAAGATTCAGCAACAACTAAAGGAGCTGGAGGAAGAAGAAAAGAAAATTAAACTGCGGAGACAACAAGAAGTATATTCAGATCAATGAAAAGAAAACTATGCGAGAAATGATGAAAACAAATTTCTAAACGGGTTGCATTTGACATCTGCACCAGCAAAAGTATAATCCGCATCTTAGGAGGTTGCAAGTCTACGGAATTCGGTCTTCGCGACCCTTCCAGCTGAGTTTCTCCACCCGCTCCAGGCTGTGAAGATTCTTTTTTCAGGGTGGCCAGTCATATATACGAACACACGACTAACTCTATTTCTTGAAATGGAAGGGTCTTGGAGAAAACGAAGCAAAGGATGTAGTGTTAGGTGTGGGCATTCTCCATTCTCAACATGGCACTCCACACAATCTGTTTCACATTTATCACATGGCTACTGGTTCACATTTGTGAAGAATATTCTCATTTCACGATAATTTAGAACTGGTTTTAAGTCCTCCCAGTGATTTTTTTTAAAGTGTGTATCCATTCGTGCTTCAAGATAATGGATTATCTTGTCACTTATTGACAATTCATCCATAAAAAGTATCCTACAATATAGAAAAATTAAGAATACTAACTGCACTCTCTTCCTCATTTTATATTATAGAATGTAAGCAGGTATTTGGACTTGAGATAAAATTATACGTGCAAGATGCCAACAAAGGAAACAATGTGAAGTCTAGTCTAGTGGCATTTTGATGTTCTCCAACAATCGCAAGTTCTCTCACCTTTTTACATATGAACTTATACATAAGAATATTAATTAATAATAATGTCCTCAGCTAAATCTATTATCCATAAAAGCATTATGACGCAAGTGAAATAGATAAATGCAAAACATTTTCTAAGACACCCACCGAAAAAAAGTATGTATTGATCCCGGTCGTGTGGTAAGAAAGTTCTTTAGAGAATTCTTTTTATTGCACTTATTAGACATAGCTATCCGTCATATCGTTGCACGGGTTTTGCTCTATTGTAAGTTCCTCTTAGTTATTCTATACTTATACAAGGGGGTCTAAGGGAGCCGGACCCCTAAAGTGTTCACGGCAGGTTTGCAAATGAACTATAATATGTAGATGAACTATAGACTAATATGTAGATGAACTGTAATATGGTTGGATCGGGCCTCCCTAATTTCTACCGCCCCCCTCCATTTTTGGTCTGGCTACCGGCCTGGCCTTTCCCTTTAGTTATGATTTAGTCTAAAGTTGAAGAACTCTTTCGTTTTATGTGAGCCGCAAACTGAAACAACATAACCTAAAAAGATGAACTCGAAAAAGTTTTCTAATTACTTTTTTTTTAATCATCAACAAAGCACTACTCCATAATCGAAAGAAGTAGTGAATATTATATTTAAGATAAAGAGGCATTGTTAGGGTCGTCAAGTCTAGGAGGCTTAGGTGGGCAGGTCATGTAGCTAGAATGGAAGAAAGTAGAAACGCTTTCAAAGTCTTGACTGGTAGACCCATAGGAAAACGACCATTAGGAAGACCTAGACGCAGATGGGAGGATAATATTAAGATGGATCTTGCAGAGATAGGAATACAAAGTAGAAACTGGATGCAATTAGCTAAGGATAGAAGTCAGTGGAGAGCTTTTGTGAACGCGGCACTGAACCTCCGGGTTCCATAGGCCATAGAGTTAGTTAGTTAGTTAGTTAAGATAAAGAGGCATATATTTAAGATATGATGGCTGAAATTAAAGAAAGAATATTTTTTATTGCTGCGGGTTGGGTGGTTATAATGTGTGTAATTGCTTGGATTGTATTCCATTCTTAATCCCTCTTTGTTCATCCTTTAAAAAGTGAGCATTTTTAAAAAAATACTCTTAATTTGTCATTTATTTCCGATATCTGAATGTTAGGAAATATATAGTTTGTACGTTAAAGGGCATATATTTAGAGTATGAACAGAAATATCATTTGATTGTTACCTTTCTGTTTCTGCTCGAGTTTGTTTCTTTATTGCTGTTTTTCACTAATCTTTCAGAATGTCTCATTCCGTTTATTACTAAATTCTACTGCTTATTTGTATGCCTGATAAACATTTCTATTAATATGTACATAATTTTAATCAGTCTGAAAATTTGTTCAGATTCCGAGTCAAATCTGATCAATTGCCCCTAAATTTCCCCTTAATAGCCAAGCATAACTGCAACTGAAATGAATAATTTTGGGTCAAATCGCTCACGTTCGTAAGTTGTTGGATAGTTCTTTCATAACCGTAATTACAAGTATTTCGATCCGATAGTAAAAAAGAAATGAGGTTATATTTTAACTTTGAGTAACCATTGGTATATTAGTTATTGAAATTTTGTTAACAAAACAAACTATTTAAAAAATGTTACGAAAAACTTCCCCTAAAAACTGTAGGCAGCTGTTACACGACAAGAAAGGTTTGTTGACAATTTCCTGTTTTGATCAATGAAAAGCAAACATTTGCATTCATATCTCAACCCTTTCAGTTCTGTGTAAATTATCCGGATATTTACGTTTCCATCATTAATGTTCTTAAGTGCTGTAAGAAAATTTTGGGAATTATAAAAATAACAGTTAATTCCTTTAGGTAATAAGCCATGATGATATTCTTCTTCAGGAAGAAAACTACGAAACGGGTAATCACTACGAAGGACAGTAATCACAGATCCTGTCAAATTTTTAAGTTTAAAACTAATTTAAACCAAAATATTAGAGATAATAATAATAATAATAATAATAATAATAATAATAATAATAATAATAATAATAATAATAATAATAATAATAAAAGTCGTTTGAGTCGATAATGAATGCTAGCTGCAAGAAGTACAAATTCAATGGTGATGCGAAGTAAATTGATTTATAATTTTATTTTCTGGCTATAGAAGTATCGAGATTGAAAAATGTGTCAAACAATTTGTATTTATTTTTTCAAGCAATCTCTCCAGATTTTCCCTGTAGTCTAATAACTTAAACTATAGCGAAATGAGTAACATATTTACTCTCAAGTACAATATATTCATTGATAATTTTTTCAAACGCTTTTTTTCCGTCCTTCATTTTAAAGAATAAGACGGAATTTCTCTGCTCTTTAACTGCTGGCAAGCCATGTGTCAGTTGTGACTGAAGCTTGATTTACAGCATCTCCTCCCTCCAAATGACCAGAAGGAAGCATTTCTTTGGATTTCACACAAACGTGGCATTCACCATATACCTGGCAACTCTGAGAAAAAATTTGCCTTTGGAGAGTAATAAACTATCGTAGAAGTTTTCAGAGGGCAACAACCACATCCTCCTGTTCCCCGCTTCCTCACCTCGAACTTGTATTCTTCTCTGAGGGGGTCTGTTTTTTTTTTTTTTTTGTATGTGTTACATAACGTGAGTGTGTTTTTAATAATCAGTAAAATCATGTATGAACTGTTTATTACTTTAGGTAATATTATAATGCTGTGTAATTGGTATTACAATGAGT
The DNA here is from genome assembly GCF_964235325.1 of Thermobia domestica. Lineage (NCBI taxonomy): Eukaryota > Metazoa > Arthropoda > Insecta > Zygentoma > Lepismatidae > Thermobia > Thermobia domestica. The sequence goes on along the minus strand of NC_137470.1, from coordinate 53,850,960 downwards.
AAGCATATAATGTGTATTTTCTTCATATCTTAAGTGCTCTGTATACTGCATTTTTTCGTTTCTAACTTTACATTTTGTGTAATATGTAGGCCTAATCAATATCGGCCTAATGCATATGTTTGTAAATTTATATTCCTTTGGAAAGAAAATTGAAAAAAGAAAGAAACAGAAGCGGAAGAAAACATGGCCAACTATTATGGGGAGTGTGGAGGCTGGAGTTTCTTCATTTTTTCTATATTTTTAAGTTATTCAGGGGTCAGGGAAATCTGGAACTTTCGTCATGGAAAATTAGGGAAAAGTCAGAGATCTCTTCTCCACCCTGTTTACATTTGCAAATGAAATTATATAAATTAGGGCGTCACTTCAAAACAGTGGGGGGCAACTGCCTCTTCTTGCCTCTCTAATCGCCGCCCATGACAGCGCTATTACTGAAGCCTTCAACAAATTATTTGACTACCTTCCATTTTCACAATTTATATTACAAGCACATCGAATAAGAAGTCTCCATAGGTATTATGAACTCAGTAGGCCTATAATCTATCACGGTTACCCTTACATTTTTCATCTCGGATATAGTTTTCTTGAAACTCGTTGCAAAGAATCTTAAAGCATTTAACAATCTCGCTTATTGTGTTTTCCTTTACAATATACAGACTCCTTGGTATGTAAATACACTCATACAAATCCTGAATTCAATATCAAATTTACGCTGGGGTATGAGGACGGAGCCCACAGCTAGCCAAAGACTACTATATATATATATATATATATATATATATATATATATATATATATATATATATATATATATATATATATATAATTTCACCATATATTCAAATTTAAGACACAAAAAATCTCGCTCCAGGTAGAGGAAGGGGACCAATGTATAAAGAATGAGATTTTTTTTTTTAATAATACTGCTAAGTGATTAAAGGTCAGTTGAAATGTTTTGTACAAAATGAACTATCACATATATCCCAGTAGTTAGGGAGATGTAGCTTGGCAAATAAATTTATCATAAAAAATATGAACATTTCCCACTGTTTCTAAAAACTCAAATTTTAAAACGAAAATGATAGTTTGTATTATTGTTTTATTTGGTATTGAAAGGAATACTGACTTTCGTTTGTGATTACATCACGGTAAACTGCTTATCCGTTGGAAACGAATCTTGGAACATAAAGTGGGAAGAGAAGTTAAATATTTGTCAAAAATAAATAAATAAATAGAGTGTCCTTATTAAGAAAAGATTGAACATTTCAGCTACTATATACGATGCATACTTAGCTAAAATGTCTTCACCTAGAAAAATAAGTTTCTGAAAAGTATTTTAACTCTTGTTGGCCTCTCAGGATACAAATTTCAAAGTAAGAGTAATCATAAAAATACATGGTATATTTTCAGCATAAATGTTCAACCCCCCCCCCCTCGTAAAATATGCCCTTTAATCAAAGTGACGTTATGAAAACCTATGCAGTGGTAGGTACTATTTTTCGAAAGTAATATCTGACGGGTCACTCGTTTTCTTAACTCCAAAATGTTTGCATTCATCATTAATAGTACACATTTTGTTTATAACATCTTGTCACTCCTACATCCGATGGGGGCTGAACTTTGTTTCATTATTCTAAGCGATCTCAGAAACTATGGATTCGACAGTTGGTAGTTTTGAATTATTTCTTTTTTAATACTCCCTTTCTCATCACCCTATGAATAATTGAGGTGTCTTACTTTCTACAAACTCTAGGGCACTGATCTGATTATTTTAAATGAAGATTTTATATTCTAGGTTTCATTTTCGCAACTTAACAGGATCGTGAGATACTCAATTTGTTGCCTAATTATTTGAACCCCCAGCACCCCTTCTGCTCCCGTAGATGGAACTTGGTTATAAAGGGTACCTCGAAAGCTATGGATTCAATACTAACATCGTTCGTTTCTGACGACCTTACACGTGCCACTTCTTACTTACTTCGGTGATATTTTTTTTTTTTTTTTTGTTTAGATTGTAAGTCATATGGTACCAAATCTGGTTCAAATTACTTCAGTCGTTCCAAAGTTAAGATGGAATATTTTTGGAAACTCTCTTTCTCTCTCTCTCTCTCTCTCTCTTTCTATATATATATATATATATATATATATATATATATATATATATATATATATATACACACCTTGCCTCCCTTAAATCAAGTATTTTTTGAAGCAGTTTGACAAGGGTCTGTTTATTTTAAATTAATAATTTATATACCAAGTTTCATCTTCCTAACTTGACAAAATCGTGATGTACATTTTTCCACGAAACGTTACCTCCGTTCCCTTATATTTCTGCTTTTAATTAAATTAACATTTAATGGACTAACCTTTAACAATTAAGTTAATGCAAACGTGGCCTAGGAGGAGATAGTGGACAAACTTCGTTATATTCATTTCATACATATATTAGCTGAAATGGCATTCTTCCTACGCGGAGAAAAGGTGTATGTAAACGGTTTGAACACCTTCCTACCATTACAATATGCAAGGGGAATGATTTTAGACTTATACGTCATCAGCAGTGTCACATTTAACATCAAAGTTTGGACACTAATATCGAACGGTTTATATTATTGATCCATGTCACACTTCTCTCACCTCAGCCCATACCCTTAGGACTGGACGTGAATTTCAATGGGGTCAGGAGTGTTACTAATAATCTCAGCAACCTCAGAAACTATAGACCGGATGCTAATATCAGCCAGTTCTGATGTTTTCACATATTACCCACTCAATACTTTTACCCCCTGCAGAAAATGTACTAAAATGTAGTACAAGCTAAGCTATAGTGAAGTTATGATCAACATCCGTCCAGGGTGCTTTCGTGAATAAATATCGTATATTCATTTTTATATGCACATAATATGTTTCATTTTTCCCGTTTTAAAACAATAATTTTCTGAAACGCTGGATCGCTGATTCTAGTATTTAGATGAAAAGTTTATGTACTAACTTTTATCTTCCCACGTTGAGATAATGAAATAATCAATTTTAGCATACATTGTAACCCTCTCTTACTTTTTCTTAAGCAAAGCATTTTAATTAACATGATACAAGCCTAGACGAAACAGTCATGTTCTGTTCCAGAAATCATCGAACTCGGTCAATTGGTTTAGAAGTTCACGAAGAAACATATTTTTATTCATTTTTATCTATGTAGGCTTAACATTTTAGAAACCACAGAACACGGGGCCGCTTATTTTAAACGTAGAATCGGTGAACCAAGTGTCATCTTCCAAAGCTGAGAATGCATGAAATACTCCATTTTCCATAAATTAAGAACATCTCGCTTCCTTCTTAAAATAAATATTTTTTTCCATGCAACATGGATGATAACCTATGCTTGGTAACGGTCAAATCAATTGTCAAAGTCATTAAAACTGGTCCAGTGTTGTAGGAGAGGTTGAGGGACATTCATCATTACACTCATTTACATATATCGTGCTCCTGCTGTATAGTGAAGCTCTGTGTTCGATGAGTAAGTTCTATATTTACTCTTGACATTGTACTCAAACAAGAAGGAGTGCAAAACACACATTTTCAGTTTGAACATTGACCGCTTTAGAGCAAGAATAAAAGCAGTACTAAGGTGCTTTCAGAAACAAATTCAGCGTCAATATTAATAGAGGGAAAGGAGTGACACAGCGAGAAATGATTTTCATGTAAGTTCAAGATCCACACAATAGATTTTGTCTGTATCTTTCGTGGTATATTCAAACCTGAAGAGTTCAAAATTTACAATCCCCACTTTCAAAACTGACCCCTATAAGCAGAAAAAGGTAATGCGCCAAAGTAACCTGTTTTATTTATTTATGTCTATGAATTCAGTGTTCAATGAATATGTTATACGCCCATCCTTATTATTATAGAGCCTAATACCTGCAGAAACTTGCTACAACTTCCTTTTTTTTAAAATCTGTCGTTCTTATAGCAAGATTAGTAAAAGGAAGGGATAGTCTTTTATATGCACTTAAAGTCTCAAGTCTCTCGAACTCCCATCTCATCCTTAATTAGCTTAGTTCGAACTAGTATCAATTACCCGCCTCTCTGGATTATTTTTTTAAAAGTAGTTAATATATTCCGTTAGTCAATCACTTTTTATTACTACTAAAGCGCTATCTGATATCGGTAATTTTCGATCATTTTTATACTTCTCCTTTTCTGCTCCCCCATGCTGTGTGGCAGAATTTTGATTTAAACGGAATCGGAAGTGTCACTGTTTTTCTTACCGATTCCGAAAACTATGGATTAGGCACTAATATCTGTCAATTTTGATGAGTTTATATATACCCCCTTCCCCAATGTTGTAGGGCACGGCATCGGAAGTGTAATTGCTCATCTCAGCGGCTCCGAAAACTATGGATTAGACAGTTATATATCAGTCATTTTCTATCATTTTAAATATCTTCCTTCCCTTCCTCTAAGTTGCACCGTCAAAATAATATGATAAAAACCATGCCAGGTCCGAAGCTCATCTTTGTTGAAAATTTGATCCAGATCAATCGGGTATTTAAGAATGATGAAGTCACAAAGACAATCACTTTCATTTTCATATTGTTAAAACATCTCTTTTCTATCCCCTACGTTGCTCAGTCAAAGTGCAAAGATAAAAGAACATTCCGATCCAGAACCTCATCTATCTTGAAAATTTGATCGAGTTATGTTATTTGGTTGAAGGGTTATTAAGTTCGACTTATTTTTTATATCTACCTCTCCACCTCTTGCCTAAGTTCTACCATCAAACTGAATAAATAGAAACACTACTAAGCCCGAACCTGATCTATGTTGAAAATCTGATCGATATCGGTAGAATACCCTTTGGACAGCTAGGGACTTCGACCCCAGACCCCCGCCTTTTCCAAAGGTCCCGCATGACATCTACCATCCTTTGCTTCAAGAGTGAATTTTGTTCATTTGCTCTTAGTATTTCCTGAACTTAAGAGTAAAAGTCTAAAGTAAAGAAGTTTATCTTGTCAAAGACAATGTAAATTCTACTTTGTCAAAGACGACGTGTCCATAACAAACAACTACCTTGATACAAAGAGAAAAGGTTATGGAAGTAAGGACGTTACAGTTGAATGTACGAATAACAGCTGGTAAGTTCCGTTATACTCTTTTTATCTCGGTCTACAGCCTTGCACTTCTTAAACCCAGAATTGTAAAGAATTTAAAATTTCTTTTCGCGTTTCAACTATCCATAAGATAAGATTTTGTATATTAAGAAAACACCCTTTTTAAACAACAAGGGATCTTTTCATCCCCCTTTAGGTAGCTTAAGAAGTTAACAAAAATCATTTTTGACAATTTTCCTGTGGGTTAGCCCCGGAAGGGTACAATCATGTCAAATTTCATGATTCTAATCCTGCCGGAAGTACCTAAACATTTTGGGGTGTAGAAGATGTCCCATACAAATAGTATGGAAAAGATTTTTCAGTTCAATAGGAAACCACTAGACAGTTGATTTTGTTTTATTTTTTTTTGTGATTTACATAGGTAATGTTAACAAAAACGTAAAGTATACCGAATTTCATGGTTTTATTGCAATTCCAAGTAGCTAAAGTGTGAGATTATAGGTCGAAGAAAGAGCCATTTTAAAGGCATTGGGAATTTATTCATCGGTCCTTTAAACCCCCTAAAAGCAAAAATATTCCCTTTTGGCAACTTGTCTCTGGGTTAGTCCTGAAAAGCTACAATTATGTCAATTTAATAGTTGTAACCCTACATGAAGTGTCCAATTGATTTGGGGTGCACCACTCATATGACTGTAAACTTAATCTTTTATTATTAGTATTATTATTATATCTTGAGAAAAGAAATAAAAGTACACCTGCACTCTGATCTTTTGGTGCTGTACATTTTCAAATCATTTTAAAGCTTTGCCCGTGTGTTAGCTACATATTCATTAAAGTGTATTATATCACACGTGGTTCATATTGTGGAGCACAAATGTTAAAGCACAGAAGCGTACGCCTCGATTTACTATATACTTCCATAGTAGTCGTACATTATTGATATATTGGTCATTTTTCTGCAATATCTTAAAATCAGGCATTTAAAGAACAAACAAATTTACAATTACATTAATCTCTATTTAGTTTCAACCATGATTTCCCATAGACTATGTTATCTTTCTAATAATATTACCCATCTCTAATATATAATAAAAGATTTCAATTAAAAAATATGCAATATAATTGAACATAAGAAAAAATAACACGAGAAAGACATGACAAAAACATATCTATCAATTCTCGGAACTTGTGTTCTATTGATGGCCACCACTATAAATCGGAAACACTCAGGCAGATGTGAAAACAGGAAAGAAAGTGTTGCATTATTTTCAAAATGTAACGATTTAAATTAAAACGTCTTGTCCCAATGTCCCCACAGAGTTCCAGGTGGGGTCCAACTCAAAAGTTTCAAATGGCAAGAGGGGTTAAGTAGCACATCGTTTGAAAACTGTTCTTAAATGAAAGAAGATGGAGCAAGTCTCGACCTTCTACAGCAACCCTATGCAAAATGGCGACGGGCCAAAATATAAACAAAAGTTTAATTGAAAATCTATGGCTTCCTTGAATCAAAGATTGCCGCTTAAAACGTATGTCATTCTTAACAGTACAAATCTAAATGTCTATTTTTCTCTATTATGTATTTAGAAGCAATAGGAAGACTGAAGAACAATTGAATTTCCATTCACTTCAACTGTTATTGCATTCCGTAACAACGCATATATGTTTATCCTTAATGTACGTTCGTCAGGGTTCTCCCGATATCATTTACGTGAATATAACGAATATGCGAAGAACACACAACTCTGACTTCCTATTCATACTGCTTAAAAAAAGTAGAATAGTTGAATATTTCTGGGTATTTTTAATGGTGTCATACGTAGTTCATACATAAAGGACTTGCTGCACCAGTCAGGTTGGGGGCTCTACTGTAACGTATTCGTGATGGTTACATTTGTATGTCATTCGTTGGTTTGATCGCAATATTTCAAGCAATAACAAATATGCAAAAAAAAAATCATTTACAAAATTGGCGAGTAGTACCAAACCATTTGTAAATCATTTCAGTACATCGACCTGCGCAAACTTTGTTGGTTTGTCACAATACTCCAAGAAATAGCATATTCATATACAAACTCATTTTTCACGCTGGCAGCCATAGTGAATTACAGATGATACTCTTTGATATTTTGTGGATATCTGCTAGTAACCATAAACGTAAATGACACATTTCCTTTTTCCAACACCACTGGATTGAGCTGGACATATATTCGACATATAGTGTGGCATTTTGAACTCAACGTGTTGCGTTTTTGAACATTTCGAATCTTTCCGTCACCTGCTGATAAACATTCTCGTTAAATTTGGTTTTCGTAGCTTCAGCATCATGTTATGCCTTTCGTTTCCATATAGGTTTTAAGCGACCATCTTGGATTCAAGGTGGCCATAGATTTTCAATTAAGCTTCTATTTACATTTTGACCCGCTGCCATTTTGCACAGGGTTGTCGTAGAAAGTTGGGACTTGCTCCATCTTCTTTCATTTAACAACAACTTTCAAACGATGTGCTACTTAACCCACCTTGCCATTTGAAATTTTTGAGTTGAACCTCGCCTTGGACCCTGCGGGGGACCCTGGAGCAAGGTTTTTTACTCCAAAACGTTTGTCCTTGAAAACGATGGGATATGTGTTCGCCAAGTTTTCCATTTACCCAACCGTTTCCGATCAAATGACTCGGTTCAAACTATTCTGTCAGGTATTTTTTTTTGGTAGCTTTTACATTACAAAATATGTTGTAACTCACGATATCCTGCCCGGTGGCACGTATAACTTTGGGATTCCTCTAGTTATAACATATCAAATGCAAACAAAATTGTCTCGTTCGGATCTCCGTGGAACAAATTTGTGACCCTTCCTTGTCAGTACCATACCTGTGAATTTTTTTACAAATACTTTAACTGATCTGCAGACTCTCGTTAAGAGTTTTGTGAAGTTTACGTCTGATTGGGAAACAGAGGTTACATGACACATTGTCCTAAAGATTGGTTATTTATTTAGCTTTTAAAATAACCGTATTTGGGTACTAGGTATATTTTCAACATTGAAATGTTACACGTTGCCAACTAAATTTCCATTTTGTTGTATATGTTCGATTTTAATATATATGTAAGTGAGTTTATTTTTTCTATAATATGTTTATATTTTATTGGTCAAATTAAAGGATGCAATTTTCAAGAGACTAGATTTCGATGTGTTTTTCGTAGTAAATGTTTCAAAGACTCTTTTTTATCCATTAGAATTCATGTATAATTAACGTCATGGCTTTGATGCAACCACCTATGTTGTTGTTGATGATTTGGGACTTAACGTTCCATTTAAGTCTGAGAATATAAGGACAGAACCCACCGTTTAATATATAACTTCAACTACAGTGTTCCTACCGGGAATCAAAGCAGGTTGTTATACACACAATGCACAATTTCCAACGATTTTTCCACATGAGGACTACGAGTTACCACACCTTATTATGATTCGAATTTTGCAGGTTTGCAATTGTAACCAACTAGAGGTCTGGGTCCATGTTCGGGCTGTCATTTATTTGTAACCGCCTGGATGATCTGGTCGCTGTCCGTGGCTCGTGGTACTACCAATAAGCATCTTCCTGACACTTTAACTTACCTGGACAGGACGATGAAGGACCTCTCCAAGAAAAGGTTACAAACTGTTTCCAAATTGCCCGTCGGTCTCAATAATATGAGCATTAGGCGCCGAGAGGTTCGGGTGGCTCGTCTCGAAAACCTCACGGACGATCAGACGGTCATCCAGACCATAACGCACACAAACATCACTCATACAAACAACGAAAACACACTGGATTAATTGACACTATACTTATTTATTAGAACACTATTTAAAAAAAATAACGAAGAGAAATGAATACAACACTGGACACTAATAAATTTTGCCGCTGAAATTACGCTTTGCCCTTTTCGGGTAATATAGCCCTTTATATATATATATGATTACGATTGAGATATCACTACAAATTCTTCTCTCACACCCTTGACACACTTGGGGGGTAGCACTGGGGAAAAGTTGTCTGGATCGTCCCACGATGAATCCAGTTGTTACGCTGAACAGTCCTGCAGCGTAAAAGTGAATCTTCAGCAAACACACAAAAGAAGATCTCCACAATGGAATACAGATATTGGAGGGCGCGTATATAACATTTTAAACGCACAAGGTCTGAGGACCTGGGATTTCACTAGTTGGGGCTAGCCGTAAGAAATCGTCATTCACCGGCTAAATAGCTTGTGCCCCTTCACAAAACTTAACCAACGCAACGAGCGTGGTGGTTGCGTACAACACCGGAGTCGAACTCCCTGAGCATCCAAGCTCAAGCTACGGGTTGCAATGGTCAACAGAAAAGTGTTGGCAGTTCATTTCAAAAATCACTCAGTTACTCACCTGTATGCACATACAAACAGAATATAGAAAACAATTTATGTTAATTTTAGCCAACTGCCTATAATGCACTAGACACGGCGATAACACTGGCGTGAGAAAGTACAGATAACGAACTACGAAAATTGTGAGGCTGGTGCCACTTTGGCTACTGGGACATCTGGTCAGCCCGTATTTCTCTAATCTATTGTAATGTTTTCATAAGCGATTAAAGAAAGCACTTAATTCAGTTCCAAATAACTGCAGAATATATACTGTGCATATAATGAGTCAGGGAGAAACACTGAAATGGTTAGTCACTAACTGAAATGTTCTCACTAAAAGCAACGTTTTAAATATATATATGAAAAAACGATGAAAGACTTCTTTGTCCAATTGTGTGGGAAAGAAGCAATTCCCACCAAAGAAAGAACTTATGTGCGTTGCAGAATAAAGTATAAATCGAAAATAATAATCACAGTCTTTACGAAATATACAGAGTGTCCACAAAAAATCCTTCTATAACCTGGTAGCGGTTATATATGGTGTCTAAACGTGGAACGACCTGTCAAGTGCACACGTAGACAGGTTGAGAACCCTTGGCCGTATGATGAAATATGAATAAAATTAGGTTTTTTACCTGAAAATTTAAAATAAGTTAGTTGGCAACACTGTCATATGGTGTGAGACTTACGTGTATAAACGACGAATGGTTTCTCACCTGAAAAAGGGCTATTTAAAATAGTTAAATAACTAGTCCACTCACTACAACATGATGAGGTTCCTGCATGAGCAATGTCCAATCCAAATGTTCCATACAGTAATAAGATCCTCTTGATCAATTGGTGCAGTTGAGTTTCCTTATCTTCCGTTTCTTCACATGTTGAAACCATACTGTCTTCCTGTCTGAGTATCCTCCATTCCTCCATGGTTCTCCAACGATGAGTTGATAAGGGGAGAAGGGGAGATTTTTTTTTAAACACTGGTGTGAGAAACGAAGTACGGTTACAACACCTGTATGATAACTTTTTTTTTTTAAGTTCGCAGAAAGCGTTTATAGGGCTATTAAAATTCTTACCTTTTTTTTTTAAATACAAATACTTTTCGTAAAATGTTTAAGTGTTCCGTTTCGATCACTTTATTTGATATAATATGACATAAATATGCACACTCAATAACTATTCAAGAAAACATTGATTTAAAGAATTATCAAATATCTCAATAAAAATTAGTAAATATACTGATATCTGTATTTAAAATATCAAAATGTGAATGAATAAGCAAATAGCAAAACATGTTAGAGGTACTAAAATATTAAAATTATTGTTAAAGTTTCGATATCAATCTAATATATTTGAAAAATATGAAAATCATTGAAAAAGTAAAATGAATGGAAATGTAAACACATGATAAACTTACAATATATAAACAAAATAAGATTTTCACCTGTATGTCCTTTTTTTTAACTGTGCCTCGTGTTGTTTGGCAGAAAAAAAACGAAACATCGTTTTTCAAAAATAAAAAAAAATAAACTTAAATGTCAAAATTGACGTTCATAGTGATTCCAAGAAATAAGCATGATTCTGCATATCAAAGAGAAAGATCGGAATTTCGTTGACATGTATGAAGAAAATTCGGCACGCCATAAGATCAAATGCCATCTGCTCATCGTGAAAATCGAGACTTTAATTCAATAATGCTCATTACAACAAATGGTTTCTTTCTGAAACAAAGTTATTATTAGCTTAGGCCTAGAATAATGGTCGTTGTTCACTTCCAAAAACGTAAACATTGTAGGGTTACCAGAACATATGGGTATTATCTGCAAAAGAACTTATTAATGCAGCGTTGAAAACTATACGGTGTTGATCCAAGTTTCTCAAAGGTCTGAATCAAGGAAGTTGACTCACTAGTCCAAACATTCCTGAAAATAAATGGTCATTACGTCATGAATTGACCAAAACCATAGGTGGGAAAAATGTGTAATACTACACGTACTTACACACGAAATATGCCATCGACACCTGCGAGGCAAAATTGGAAACGAGAAAAGGCCTGCAACCATAGGCACTCATAAAATGTTTCTGTACAGAACTGAAATATAAACATTTATATTCAGTAAAATACGCGTATGTTCCCTGGAACATAACATACGTCTGCCACCTAGAAAAGATGTGTAAACACACAAAATACAAATGCTTTCGTAGCACCGTAAAATGTCTCTCCAAGACAAAATACATGAGACCTATTAAAAGAAAAACATGAGATACAAACAAGAATATAGTCAACGACATTACAACTCTCTGGTCGGTCTGAAACATCAAGATAAAATTCCCTACAAAACAGCTGTAACAAGCTTCCTTAGGCATCTTCGCTACAAAATATTTAAAATGGTCTTATTAACGCATTAAAATTCAGTCATCGAGCATACAAAATAATGGACAAATTAATTTTCATAAAACGTTATGGCTTCATGCTGTTGGAAAGAAAGAAAATAAGTTTAATTTTCGGGATCTATATCGAATTCGAATAGTTTCTAGGACATACTAGAACTAAAATACAATTTTCTCAAAATTAACATGAAAAATAAACATTACAACTCATTAGCATACAAGTACACAATATAGTTACGATTCATAAACGTTAAAATATTCGCTCAAATGTTACTAGACAATAACATACACTAAAAAAAATCTAACCTAAGAATACACATGGTTAGTTACGGGTTACTATAAAAGAAGAAGAGAAATGAAAAACTATATTTTGCGATTGATGGCGAAAATACAGTTAGCTATGGAATATCCAATGGATTAGCCACATCCATTTTTGCAACAGATCTGCAATTCCAGGAAATATTGCCTCCCTGAAAAAAAATTATATTTATCCCCATAAAATATCCTACTTGAAGAAGTTCCCCTACGGTCGTTCAGTGGTCTAGAGAAGACAAAAAAATGTTAATTAGAAATTACAAGAAAATATAGAAGTTAAACATATTTCCGCATATATATTAATATGAGGGGAAAAACGACCGTTCACCATCAGAATATCTGTTCATATAGTTCCTTCTACAATAAAAAGATTACTGCTTTCGTTCGGAGAATATACTATTCACACGACATTCCTACACACACTATTAGCTAACAAGGAAATGTCTGTTTCACTCGTTTAAGGCTTAGCCTACTTTCCGTTCTAAACTTTTCTCTTCGAACAAAATATATCATGTCATATCCTGGAAATTCAAATAAAGTCAAAATCGGGTAAATGACGTAAATAAGGTTCAATAAAATTACAGTAAACACTTCAAAATGAAAACGAAAATCTAAGATTAACACTGAAAAGAAATTTAACATTGATTATAAATGTAAAGTTTCATATTCTACGCATGAGATTACATACTAAGTTTCATTTACAAATACAGAAATATATACGTAACTAACAACTAAAAATTTTCTTATCCTGGGCATCTCGATACATTTTTTTTTCTAAAAGAAAATCAAACATTAATTCTAAATAACATGTAATAACATATTTAAGAATTTCGAAAGTGGGAAGAAATCCTAAAAGATTTTTTTTTAATTTTAAAACACAATAAAAATATATATTATAACGCCAAAACATCTTCCCACTGGCTGGGGATACGGAAATCGCGCCAAGATTTCAAATTGCTTTTAAAATGCAATTCCCCTAAATATGTGATACGTTAATTATTTACTAAAAGATGTAAATTCAAACATCTGAAATAAAACAAGAAAAAATTAATGACATTAAACTAATAGTAAGTCAGTGATAAGGTTTGCAACACTCATACACAGCTGACTGAGGTATGAAGTGCTACACGGAGCAAAGACAAAAAGAGGAAAAAAAAATAATCAGCTGTGTGTCGTCCGGTATTCAGCGACATAAGCACAGGTGGTCGAAAATGCAGCGACTATCTTATCAAAATAAAGAAAGAAAACGTGTTATCTGCTCTTTGCCGAACAGTTAAAAGCTGGAAGCAAAAATGAGTTTTAAAAACAATGCGTAGTTCTTTTTAAGTACACAGGTGTTCTGATCAAAAACTAAAAGCAGAAAGGAAGAAAATGAATACATGTTTATCGCTTAGAAATGCGTCGCTCTCCTAGGAGAAAAATTTGTATCAACACACAAATTCTTGGTTACTTTTTTTTTCTTTTTCTATGATTACTGTTTCTGCTTTGATAATTACGGTTTGTTCGTCTATTCCTACAATGATTACTACTACGTACAAAAATACTCTTAATGTTCTCACTCAAGTTGCGTTTCCTATGTCGTTTGTGATAACTCAGGCTACGTGGCCGTGATTTACAACTCCTTCTCTTTCTGTTACTACCTTTTCGAGTGCGGTCTTGGTTCTGATTCCCTTTAAATTTTGTATTGTTTACGCTCCGGTCTGCGTATCTTTGCCTATTGCTATAACTGTAATCTCGTTTGCGCCTTTTCTCTCTGTGGTTTGTGGTAGTTATTCTTGTGCGCTTGCGACCTCTGTCGTTTACAATCATATGTTCGTGGATTTCACTACTTCTACTACAAGCGGCGTCACTAGATTCTGAATAGATAAAATCGTTGCCAGATTTGTTACGAGGTTGGAATTTAGATTTCTGTGTTTCCTTTTCATTAGCAATGTTAGTCTCTAGCTCAGGTTCCAATTCCAATGTTTTGTTTACGCTAGGAATATCAGTCACTAACTGAGGCTCAAATTACGGTGTTTCGTATCCAGTAGGAACATCTGACTGTAACTGGGGTTCACATTCCGGTGTTTTGTTTTCAGCGCTCTCTGTTTCTTGGCTGTTTTCAGTATTTACTGTTTGCCGACTATTTTCACGAAACACATCCCGTAAAGCGTCTATCTTTTGACCTAATCCACTCTTTGACTCAACGAGATTCTCTTTCAGGCGAGCACAATTCTCTTTAAACTCAGCACGGCACTCTTTATTTTGCTTTAATAATTTAGCAAAGTTAGCGTGATTTTGTTGCAAAAGTAAATCTAATTTCTCATTAAGTAAAGCTAGTTGTGCTTGCGTGTATGGCATCTTGAACAAAATAACCTAGACTATCACAAAAACATGATTAAAATCACCTGAAAGAGATACTTTTTTTCTCTGGTACTGAGCTGAAAAAGAAATGGTATATTAAAATATTAATCTTATAAGTATTCGAGCACCAACGGTCTCGATTCGGGTCGGTAGTTCGGGCGTCATTTATTTGTAACCAACTAGAGGTCTGGGTCCATATTCGGGCTGTCATTTATTTGTAACCGCCTGGATAATCTGGTCGCTGTCCGTGGCTCGTGGTACTACCAATAAGCATCTTCCTGACACTTTAACTTACCTGGACAGGACGATGAAGGACCTCTCCAAGAAAAGGTTACAAACTGTTTCCAAATTGCCCGTCGGTCTCAATAATATGAGCATTAGGCGCCGAGAGGTTCGGGTGGCTCGTCTCGAAAACCTCACGGACGATCAGACGGTCATCCAGACCATAACGCACACAAACATCACTCATACAAACAACGAAAACACACTGGATTAATTGACACTATACTTATTTATTAGAACACTATTTAAAAAAATAACGAAGAGAAATGAATACAACACTGGACACTAATAAATTTTGCCGCTGAAATTACGCTTTGCCCTTTTCGGGTAATATAGCCCTTTATATATATATATATATGATTACGATTGAGATATCACTACAAATTCTTCTCTCACACCCTTGACACACTTGGGGGGTAGCACTGGGGAAAAGTTGTCTGGATCGTCCCACGATGAATCCAGTTGTTACGCTGAACAGTCCTGCAGCGTAAAAGTGAATCTTCAGCAAACACACAAAAGAAGATCTCCACAATGGAATACAGATATTGGAGGGCGCGTATATAACATTTTAAACGCACAAGGTCTGAGGACCTGGGATTTCACTAGTTGGGGCTAGCCGTAAGAAATCGTCATTCACCGGCTAAATAGCTTGTGCCCCTTCACAAAACTTAACCAACGCAACGAGCGTGGTGGTTGCGTACAACACCGGAGTCGAACTCCCTGAGCATCCAAGCTCAAGCTACGGGTTGCAATGGTCAACAGAAAAGTGTTGGCAGTTCATTTCAAAAATCACTCAGTTACTCACCTGTATGCACATACAAACAGAATATAGAAAACAATTTATGTTAATTTTAGCCAACTGCCTATAATGCACTAGACACGGCGATAACACTGGCGTGAGAAAGTACAGATAACGAACTACGAAAATTGTGAGGCTGGTGCCACTTTGGCTACTGGGACATCTGGTCAGCCCGTATTTCTCTAATCTATTGTAATGTTTCCATAAGCGATTAAAGAAAGCACTTAATTCAGTTCCAAATAACTGCAGAATATATACTGTGCATATAATGAGTCAGGGAGAAACACTGAAATGGTTAGTCACTAACTGAAATGTTCTCACTAAAAGCAACGTTTTAAATATATATATGAAAAAACGATGAAAGACTTCTTTGTCCAATTGTGTGGGAAAGAAGCAATTCCCACCAAAGAAAGAACTTATGTGCGTTGCAGAATAAAGTATAAATCGAAAATAATAATCACAGTCTTTACGAAATATACAGAGTGTCCACAAAAAATCCTTCTATAACCTGGTAGCGGTTATACAATAACAATAAGATATTCACAATAATAATAATAATAATAAGAAGAAGAAGAAGAAGAAGAAGAAGAAAGAAGAAGAAGAAGAAGGAGAACTGAATTCATCCTGCAATAAAAAAGTGAGTGGAATTACCTCGATTCCTGGTAAAACATCGAAAAGGATTCGTGTTAATTTACCTTCATTTACTCCTGTTTTAGTACGCATTCAAAGGGTCAGTTGTGTAAAAAATAGTATTGATCGGTATCGAGTAGCCTCCTTATCTTTATTTTGCATATGTCTATTCTTGCTTTTTGAAACAAACGATTTTTTTTGTTGAAACTAATAAATATATATAGTTTTAGCAATGTTCATATTGCTTTATCATTTAAACCTATAAGAATGCAAAGTAGCAAGTCTTCACGCCAAACGGAGGTACGTATTATTTTCGTCAGTTCAAGTAGCTTTATATGTTTTAGCTTTAATATTAGGTACATTTCATTGGAATTATAATGTTTTTTTTTTTTTTTTTTTTTGGTAAATTTAGAACGTCTCAGTATGTGAAGATAACTGCTAGTAGTATACAGTCACGCTGTCTATACGCTGCCTATCTGGCGCTAATATCTGTCGCTAGCGTGCAGACCAGCCCTGGCCACGGCGAGCAGATAGTGGAAACTCTCCTCGTGAACGCTAAGGAGCATTCTACGTGCAAATACCGTTGTTCGTACTTCGTGCATCTTCGAGTTTCGTCTTTAGAGGAGTGGAAGTGTTGTCAACCTTGGCGGTAATCACTAGCTTACTAAATAAAAAAAAGTATGTATGGTAACTGATTGCCATTTAGTGTAAAGTGTTTTCTACAATGTGGTAACCGTTAACTATAGACAACACAAACTTGTAACAGCAATCAAATGATAAACTATGTACGTTTCTTTTCTTCTTTTTCTTCTTTTTCTTTCCTTTTGTTACAGAAGGATGTGGTGGAACCAAACCATCGCTTACATTTAAAGAAATTTGCTAGTTTGTCCATTGGAAAACCAGTTTTCAATATATATATATATATATATATATATATATATATATATATATATATATATATATATATATATATATATATATAATCAAGTTCTTAATCCGAGTGTGGGTTTGTTATATTATGTTGTTTCGCTTTTTAAGAAAAGAGATAATCTGTTGATACGAAAAAAAAAAATACTGTAGCACTTGTTTGTAATTATCTAAGTATTATCTCCAGAAAATTAGCTTATGCATGTATGTGTGTACGAATAGGCTTAACAAGGGGTTGGTTGTGGAGATTAGGAGCCACTATTATACTATCAATAGGAAGAATAGTATTTCTTACTCCACTTTTAAAGTTACTTTGATCGCAAAAGAATCAAACAAAATATTAAGAGAGCCAAAGATATATTCCATTTTTAAGAGTGACCATTAGTGACTACCATTAGTGTTTTTTAACAAGGAGTGTCTTTTTAATAATGAAAAATATATTGTCTCTGGCTGGTTCCTTGCCGGTGGCTTGTTAAATGTGAAAAAGAGTGTTAAATCATATCAACGACTAAAGCTACACGCTTGTCTTTCTTCGATAGTTACTGACTGATTTTCAAAGTCACAATGTTGTAGGCATACTGTAACAGCGTAAACTCGGAAGGGAACGTTCCAACTGAATGATACGAACAAATATTCCCAATGTCTTGCACATGAAACATGGGTTGCACGGATAACGCTTAAAGTGGGCTGGACTGCACTGGAATTTCCTTCCGGCAAATTAGTGTTTGGTCGGAACTCAGTTCTTCTGTGTAATTGTCTCTTAACAACATTTGAACATTTCTTTTAGATAATAATAACTAACTAACTAACTCTATGGCCTATGAAACTCGAAGGTTCAATGCCGCGTTTACAAAATATTTCCACTAACTTCTGTCCTTAGCCAATTGGATCCAGTTTCTACTCTGTACTCTTATTTCTGCAAGATCCATCTTAATATTGTCTTCCCATCTACGCCTAGGTCTTCCTAGTGGTCTTCTTCCAATTAGGTTTTTAGTTAAAATTATGAAAGCGTTTCTAATTTCTTCCATTCTGGCTACATGGCCTGCCCACCTGAGCCTTCTACACTTAATGACCCTAACAATGTTAGGTGAGCGGTATAAACTATGCGATTCCTCGTTATGAATTCCCTCCAATCCCCATTTTCATCCCTCTTTGGTCCGAATACTACTACTACTACTACTACTACTACTACTACTACTACTACTAATAATAATAATAATAATAATAATAATAATAATAATACGCATTATTATTATTATTATTATTATTAGTAGTAGTAGTAGTAGTAGTAGTATTTTCAACCTCCCGTCGTTCTGCTATCAATCTAGCAACGAAAGGCGTCTACAACTTAGAAAACGTGAAGCTAGTGACAAGTTACAGACGGAGTGTTAATGTAATACATCACGAATTGTGTAAGCAAGCTAAAAAGGTCTGAAACAATTCGTTTCCGATTTTTGCAGTCATTTTTACGTCTGTAAGCTGACATGCTTAATATTACTTTCTTTCTTTCTTGTTCATTTGTAAGTTATTTCAACGCTAACTGTAACCTCTATCATGCGTCTTCCTGGACCAAAAAACGTACCAATTTTATTTCCTGCAGTGTTTTCGCGTCACTGCTTTCGAATGGAGAGGGGGAGAGCACATCTGCACATTTCATGCTTGCGTCTGCTCAATGCTTCAACATCGTGCGAATTTCTGACCAGGCTTGGCCGTAGGTTTTTTGCTATCATGTGTGGTTGGCAACATTTATCGGATGCAGTGGAAGGAGCGAGGCTACCAGAATCTGTGCTCACCTGTTCTTGTCTCCGCTCGCTCACGCTTCGGCTCCGGGAGCCAATTCATGGACAACCCTGGTGCAGACAATTTGCCGAATTAATACTATTGTGACGATTTAATTGCAGGTATTGTTTCAATGTAATTGTCTATTTCACAACACGATGAGAGCAGCAACCATATTTACATTAATATATGTGTAATTGTGTATTGGAAAAATGAAATGAAATCTTTGAGTTTTACGTCCCACGGTTATGCCGGTTAGGCTAAAGGAGACGGCAATGATGAGTAATGAATGAAATGGTGGAATGAAGAAAGTGGGAGGAAACGGGAGAACCCTGAGAAAACCAACGCACACAGTGTTTGTCCACCACAAAGTTCATTGGGCAGGAGCTGGGATCGAACCCGGGACCCCTAGTACCAGAGGTGAACGCTCTACCACTGAGCCACCGCGGCCCAATTGCTTATTGGATGGAGGGCAAATTTAAATAGTAAATTTCAATAGACTGAAAACAAAATCGACTTTGATTGATTTTTGGCAAATCTTCATTATTGATAAACCTTGCACTTGCTCTCCTAAGAGGATTGCTAACTCTAAACCGGAAATTTGGTGTCTAATAACTAGGGAACGAAGGGAATCTACTTTGACTAACTTTGAAATATTGGTAAGTTCAACATTGTCTTGGACTTGCCTAAATTCAATTTACTACTTTCTCATAACAAGTTAGAACATACTGTATTTTTGCCAGATGCTATTAAAGCAATGGACTTATCATTCGCATAATATCTTGGAAATATAATGGGCTATACGTACATTCTTTATTGCTTGTCTTTGAGGCCTGTGTTTCCAAGTAGTAAGCAAATTAAAACAAGAAAAAATATTCGGTAATTACTGAAACTTATCTATGTTAGTTTCCTATTTTGGAGAATATTCAAAGTAAAGTTATAAGAAAAAAAAGATCACTTAATTTCAATTCAAATCAGATATAATTCGTGTTTCTACTTTAATTGGAAATTGAACTATATGTGCATTAGTAAAATTCTACAAGAAGAGGAAATATTATACATGATGGAAGGTTTAAATTCATTTCTCTATCACAACAATGGAGATCGAGCTTTAAAAGTATGTGTGAGTTCTTAATTTTACATGCTAAATACCTAATGTTTTCTCCTGTCCATCTGATGTTTGCTTGTAAGATTGTTGCTTTCAAGCCGAATAAGGCCGACAACTTAAATCATGTAATTTTGGTTTAATTATAAATAAACGAACGTAGTAATTGAGCATAACATATCGAAACTCAATTTCCTAAATTCATAATGATATCCGATGCACCTTTCCTGTACGCTTCGATTGCGGTCAGATAATAATTCTCTGGTCCAGACCAGAGTTGGCGTGGGTCAATGAAAACTTGACCCACGACCCACTGACTCTCCACCCTCCGTGACCCACGACCCACTGACCCACCACCCACCATGGCCCACTCTGACCCACGACCCACCATGACCCACCACCCACCATGATCCACTCTGACCCACCACCCACCATGACCCACCGTGACCCACTCTGACCCACCACCCACCATGACCCACCGTGACCCACTCTGACCCACCACCCACCATGACCCACCGTGACCCACTCTGACCCACCACCCACCATGACCCACTCTGAACCATCACCCACGATGAACTACTCTCACCTACTTTGACCTACTCTGACTAACCAAAATCCATCGTCACCAACTCTGAACACTATCCACGGCCTCTTCTGAACTGACTAAAGAGTTTACACTTGTAATAAAACAAGAGAGCGAAATTATTACTAATCGGAGTTTGAATTTCTAGTCAATCGCTCAAGCACAACTCTGTTACAATAACGGTGGATCTGACCTTTACGGTATAAAATGGTAAAGTGTTTGTCAGTGAGGAAATTGAAGCAGTTCCAGGTGGGGGGAAATTAGTGTGTGCCTAAAATATACTTGTACTAAGAGAGTATTCTTGCAAGTGTTAATTTCTGAACGCATTCCCCAAGAAACTTTTATTCGCAGGAAAATATCCCTGTACTATATGGAAAAGGTTATGGTTTCTCAGTTCACAGTATTTTCCTCACAAAAACTTGAACAATCAGTTTTTCATAGTGTATAAAGGTGGTCTGGTACCCTATGTGAGAGCATTTCCATAAAGCATGTTCATAATTGTAATTTGTGTAATCACTAAAACACCACGTTAAATATAAGTTACAAATATGCATAATTGCAATTATTATGAATATTTATTCAAAGTAGTTTACCTAAAGCAAACAAGAGACTTACTAAAAATTAGGTACAAAGTTGAATAACATAAGTAATTAGCCATTAGTAATACAAGTATACATTTTCCGTAACTCGTAATTTTCCACCTTAAAACAAATCTGAAATCGGATTTATTTCCTGTTGGTAACTGTTTCGTGGTAAATCGTCCGCAGCGGAATGATGTCCATCCTTCAGCCAAGAAATAACTAGCTCGTCTATTTCGAGCTTGTCTAGCGGTGGGTCATTAACATTGATGAGCAACAAGTTAGACAATGTTTGAGCACTTAGTCTATTTCTAATATGTCATCTGTAAATTCATAAGGAGAAATCCCCGTTTGCACTCTCTCGTGGAAATTGATAATACTTCTATCCGATTTCTGCAACTTCTCATCGACAATCTACTTGTTAGACTCAAGTCTGATAACGATTTTTCTTGGTCAGGTTTGAAATACTCAGCAAGAAATATCATCTCTCCATCACCATACAAAAATCTTTTCCATATCGACCATGTCAGTTGGCAATGTCGACCCATGTAGAACAGAAACTTCATCTACCACACATTTGATAGGGAATCTTATGAATAAATTATCAATTAAAGCCTGATAAACTGATGATTTCTTATTTGTTTATAAATTTAATTTTTTGTAGTTACACATGAAGGTTTGATACCATTACCAAGTTTCCTCCCCCGTCTAGAAAGCGAAAGGGTACGAGGTTCCTGGAAAGTATTCAGAGGTGAATGGGAATTTCCCTCCTTCCCCTTCAATTACCACACTGCTGTTTGCCATGTGCCAAATTACGATGAATTTCAATTAAATTATCATAATATAATTATTTCCTTGTTGAATTATCAATACTTTTCAGTGGAAAAAAGGATGAAATTTCAAAGTTCCAAATCAAAGTAAGTAGACCAACATAAAGGAAAAACAGTGTAAAATTTTCCATACAATTATGCGTGCAATCCAAACTTAAAAGTTCCGTGTAATTAAGCTTACAGTACAAATTTTATGCCTATTTTTCTCACAACTTTATGGGTTGATTGCCCTGTGTTGTAAGCGCTCCATATAATAAACATAAGCTTCAGCAATTATTATAACAGAAAGCAATGAATATATGAAGCCAAGCACTGTATTTTTTGTTTCTGATTTTTTTTCTTAAATAACATCGATCGTTTTCGATCAGTTTTACTAAAGGTGGGCACGAGTCGAGCTGAAACTCGACTCGACTCGAATTCGAGTCGAGTTTCGAGCCGTGTGAAAGGTTGTTTTCTCGAGTGGAGTTTCGAGCTTAGTTACTGTTTTTGAGATCGAGTTTCGAGTCGAGTCAAGTTTGGTACATGGCTCGCTCGTTTAGCTCGTTTTAGCTTGATTTGAAATCATGGCCTGATTAAACTGTAAAGCGAAAGCCATGAGAAATGTAAGCCGTACTGTGGAATACTTTTAATGTTGCTCACGAGAGGGGACACTGCTTGCATCTCATCTCGTCTCGATAACGAGAGCACAATAGATTTTTTTTTAAATAAAAGGACAGCCTCAAATGTCGTGAGCACCAATATATGTATATACTGTAGTTTTTACCATCAAGGATGAGACCTGCACGGTCGTATTTCTGAAACTAAGCAGAAGCCCAACCCGGGTAGTGATGTCAACGAGCTCGGCTCGGTTCAACTGAGCAAACAGCTCGAGCCGGCTCGGTTGGAATGAGCCATCGGCTCGGCTCAATTGAGCCGATGGCCTGAGCCGACTCGTTCGGAATGGGTTCGGCCCTGGTGAGCCATCGGTTTTTGCCGTCTCGGTTAGGTGAGGCGTTTACCATTAAAATTTACCATGTTTTCCAATATTTTATCATACATATCTCGAATAACCCCTCCAACCATAATTATCAACATTAAATCTCCTTGTCTTTATATATGTGACTGTGTATAGCTGTGTTGAAATGGCTCCCATTATGAATGATTAATAAAAGGGATAATTCAAAATTGATCACTTTTCTGAATATCTTATCATAGGCTATGTGGAGTAATTTTTCAGTATTAACATATTGGTTTATTAGTCTGTTTTTCTGTTAGTATCAATCATTATAAAGAATTCTAGTGACAAAAGAAATCATACTTAACTTTAAATTATCTTCATAATACTCTTTAATATAGACAGAATATTCCTATATTGTCTTTAGCTTTATAATTTTCCTATGGTATTTTTAAATTCCTCATATTTAGAATTTCTTGCAAGAAGAATAATCGTCATCTAGTTTCTACATATTATTATTATTATTATTATTATTATTATTATTATTATTATTATTATTATTATTATTATTATTATTATTATTATTATTATTATTATTAACAATATTATAAAAAGCCTATTCCGGATAACAATGTTGTTATTTGTATAATATGGGCAGCTCGTGGAAACATAATTGTATGCCACATTTTCTGACTTTCGAGTAAGTATGAAAAGAAAGTTCATCATTCCTATGCAATTCGATACAATGACACATACCAAACAACTTTCCCTTGTGGTTTAATACCAATCCGGTCCACGTAATAACTTAATTTTACCAGAAGTGACAATTAACATGATGTTCGCTAAATCCTCTCGTATCATGGTAAAAACGAAATGAAATCTTTAAGTTTTATGTCCAACGGCTTTGCCGGTTAGGCTAAAGGAGACGGTGATGATGAGAGATGAGTGAAATGGTGGAATGAAGAAAGTGTGAGGAAACGGGAGAAAGTGTGAGGTGACGAGCACGGTGTTTGTCCACCACAAAGTCCACACGGCGCGAGCTGTGATCGAACTAGGGACCCCAAGCACCGGAGGTGAACGCTCTACTACTGAGCTACCGCGCCCCCCCCCACACACATCATGGTAAATAAAGTGATGACTTCGCTTCTTCATATTTTGTATGGCCGGAAATTCTCTTTTATCTTATTCATTGGAGGCAAACGTTCTTACAGATTTAGACTGGACTGCAACTGAATACGTGTGGTTTATTGTTCTACAGCCCTGCAACTCTGCAAGTAAACAAGTTACCACCAAACGGAATCTGTAATCAGAGGTCCCTCCCTACAGAGGTTCAGACTTTTCTTTACTGAATAGTTTTAAGCTCTTTCCCTTTTTATAGGAGGCAATAAAAATAGGAGAAGAACAATATTACTTTTCTGCGGCAGTGTGTCATTTATTTGAGCAAAGCTATGGTAGTCAAAATTTGCAGACACTCCTCAAATAACAGGAAGAATCGCACAGCTATTTACAAAGGCAATCGGAAAAACAAGTTCATTTCTCTGCTTTCACGAAAATATTTACATGTGTGACACTTTGCGTGCTGAAATTAATAATAATAATAATAATAATAATAATAATAATAATAATAATAATAATAATAATAATAATAATAATAATAATAATAAGAAGAAGAAGAAGAAGAAGAAGAAGAAGAAGGAGAAGAAGAAGAAGAAGAAGAAGAAGAAGAAGAAGTAGTAGTAGTACTAGTGTCATTGATAATAATTGTATTGTGTATGTATAATACTTGAAGAGAGTACTTGAATTACACACGCGATTAGGCTCGATTTGGCTCAACTCGAAACTCGAACCAAATTCGAGTCGGGTTTCGAGTCGAGTTGGAGGAAATTTTCGAGCCGAGTTCTCGAGTCGAGTTCAAACATGTCTGTTTCCAGTCGAGTCGAGTTTCAAAGAAAACTCGCTCGAACTGGCTCGTGCCCATCCCTAATTTTTACAAACCAACTCACTACCAATTTTCCATATATAGAAAAGTGCCCCTCCCGCACATAAAGGAGAATTTTAAAAATGCTAGGACACATTCTGTTTATTTTCAATAAAGAGTTAATACACTGAATTTCAGATCCGTAAGTTTAACGGGTTGCGAGATACTCATTTTTTCCCCGCAAAAATTTGTTTCCTCACTACCTCCTTAGGATATTATGAATTATAATAAAAGCAATATAACATTCCAATTTGGATTAAGGCCTAACTATGTACCAAAAGTAATTTCATTTGACTTGGCAATTTGACCGTGATGATCAGGCACACATAGTTACATGCATTTTTTTTATATATTACAGTGATTCAAAAATGTATTTTTTTCCAGTAGTTAGCTCTAAAAACTCACAGGTCTCGAAAGCCAAGTTGTAGTGTAAGTCCTATTGCTATTATTACAATTAAAAATATCAATATCCAAAAGTGCCTGAAGTTCTTTTTTCACTTGGTTAGATATATTCACCTCAGGTAGGTAGACAGAAACAAGTGGAAAAGGAAGGGAAATGAAGGTCTTGAAAGTAAAACAGAGACAAATTTACCAGTCTTCAGAAGATACTGTCTACAATGCAGTGAGCAGAGAGGGTCGGTAGACAATACTGAGTCGGTGGGTCGCAGTGCGTCATGGTGGGTGGTGTGTCACAGTGGGTCATGGTGGGTGGTGGGTCGCAGTGGGTCACGGTGGGTGGTGGGTCACAGTGGGTCATGGTGGGTGGTGGGTCGCAGTGGGTCATGGTGGGTGGTGGGTCGCAGTGGGTCACGGTGGGTGGTGGGTCACAGTGGATCATGGTGGGTGGTGGGTCGCAGTGGGTCACGGTGGGTGGTGGGAGACAGTGGGTCGCATGCTGTTGACCCTCGACCCACTGACCCACCGACCCACTGACCCACTCCAACTCTGGTCCAGACACTTCTTTAGTATGTAGATCTCGTCCTATATAGGTCCGCTCCTGATACATGACGTAACCAGAAACCAACAAATCAGTGAAAGTGAAGCTTTCGTTTGTTTGTTGAAGTTCAGCGTAACTTTACAGCATCGACACCATACGGGACGTAGACCTACAGTTTAACGTGGATTCCGAAGTACAGTGATGCGCTAACACTTCAATATTTTCCTATCAGAAATCGAATCGAAGACCACATACGCACGTTAACCACTAGACTAGTCAGGTTGGCTTACGGATGAATGGGTGAAACCAAATTGTGATTGAAAGATTCAGAACCACAAAACAAAAAAAAAGTCACCTACACGATGCTATCCTATACAGACTCAAATGGCCTGAAATTCGAAAGTAGGCAATACGAGACGAGAAAAGGTATTCCAATAGAAACGCAATTTTCGAGACGAGACCTCACTTCCACGCCAGCTCTCAAGACTAGACAGCTTCAAATCTTGTCTTGCACGTAACCTATGTAAGCACTGTACCACATGAGGCGTGTGTTCTCCTAATACATACTACAGTGATCAGGGAACCTCGGTTCCCCAATAGTACCATTATCATATAAAGACAAAGGGTCGCATAGTCGATCCCAGGCCAGGGAGTTTCGAGTGTACAACATCTTGTCCCTGAGTTCTCTCGGAATTTTCTAATTTCTCCTCCCTTCCCCGAGTCTTATTTTAGAAATTATTTCATCATCTTTCATTTCCAAAACTCACAAGACATATCCGTAGGACGTTAAACTAAACACTTTTTTTCACTTTTAAATACAGCATTGGAAATATGGATTATAGTATTTTTCTTGATAACACTAAACGAAATAACATGTTAGGTGTTGGTCCCCCTCTTGCGCCTTTGTGCTGAAGAAAGCCAACTACAAGAGTCCATCACTGAAGAATGAGAAAATTACCCAGAAGAGTCACGACAACAAAAACATAGTATTCATGTGGTACGTGCATGTTTGAGACGCCACTGTCAGGGTCCGAAAAGACAAACCAGAAGACGCCAAGTTTAGCACTCTTTGAACTATCGACACTGTGTAGTGATATTTGCTTCGTCAACCGTAGAAATTTCTTAACATTTTTTGTGCGAAAATGCGAAAACTAACTCTCTAAACCAGGTATAGGAACTTAAAGGAATACTTCACTATCATATAGTCTTATAAGCCCAGAACGACTACGACGGAAGGTTAAGGTTTATATTTAATTTAATGTTTCGCAAAAAACAAAAAAAAAATCAACAAGCGAAACGATAATGCATCATATATTATTGAAGTTTTCAAAACAAATATTTAATTTTATCTGTCACGATATCAAACCTGACTTTCTTTTAAAAAGCTTAGTTTTGGGCTCATAAAATGGCTTATGGATGGTCGTTGTTGTTTCACAGCAAAGTGTCTGAGACATTATGTTACGTATGTGCTAAGACATGCAAAACTAAGCTTCTTATGACACACTAATTTACAATTCCACGCCTCATAGTATGCACATTAGTAATAAAAAGGCAAGTTAAATTCCGAAGAAACGAAAACAATACGCGTTACCATTTGAGCAGTAGACATTACAAGTTACCGTTTCAAAAAGACGGTACAAGGATTCCCATTCGCACGAGTTTCGGAATAGTGACAGACAATGCATGTTGTTATTATTCATATTCAATAAAGATAATACATATTATATCAATATATCATGATCTATGTAGCTACATTAACATACCTGTGTCTATTCTTTTTCTCTCCTGGATGCAATCTTTTTACCAAATACAAATCTAAAATTGACTGTCACAAAACAAGTGCCGATGCTGTGAAGAGTCAACTATGAATAAGCCTGTTTATGCTGCCTTATTTCCTGCGTCGCTGAGCGTCGGTGACGTCATCAGTGCTGTCAGCAAGTACTTTCAGAAAATGGCTCAACGACGCCCAGAATTTAGCGAAACTGGAAAAATTTGTAAAATATATATATATAATGAAAATCGTTATGTTTATTATTCTAAATCTACTGAACCGCCCGACCTATTTCGATCAAATTTTTAACATGGATGAGGTTCGAGGCTGGGCTGGTTTTACGCTATTCACTTTGATGGTAGAACTGAAGAGAGGAGATGTGGGTATATAAAAATAAATAAAACTTAATAACTCCTGACCCACTCGACCGATCGTGATCAAATTTTTAACATAGATGAGGGTCAGGCCTGGAATCGTTTCTGTTATTTAAATTTGACGGAGCTACGTAGGGGAGGACAAGGAGGAGGACATATATAAGAATCGTAACTATATATAACACTACATGAGCTGACATATTATTGAGTACTTCCTGTAGGGCTACAATGATTAAATTTGACATGATTGTGGTTTTCCGGAACTAACACACAGAAAAGTTGCCAAAAGTGAATATTTTTAATTTAGGGGGTCTAAAGCGGGGATGAAGAAATACCCTATGCTATTTAAATTGGCCTTTTTGAACCTATAATCTCATGTTTTAGATACTTAGAATTGGAATAAAAACTTGAAATTCAGTATGCTTGTACGTTTTCGTTAGCACTACCAAGTAAACTGTAAAAATAAAAAGATCCAACTTTAAAGTGGTTTTATAGGGAACTGAAAAATCTTTCTTATGTTATTTATATGGAACACCTTTTACACCCTAAATTATTGAGCACTTCTTGTAGGGTTACAATGACGACATTTCGCATGCTTGTAGCCTTTCTGGACAAACCCACAGAAAAATTGCCAAAAGTAAATATTTTTAATATTTAGGGGGACTAAAGAGAGGATGAAGGGGGGATTAGGGGGGGTTTCCTCATGTTACTTAAATGGGCCTTTTCTGGACCTATAATCTTAAGTTTTAGGTACTTAGGATTGGAATAAAAATTTGAATTTTGGCTTGCTTCTATGTTTTTGTTATCGTTACCTAAGTAAATCATCAGAAATAAAAATTTCCAAACATAGAGTGGTTTTATAAGGAAATGAAAAGTCTTTCCCATGTTATTTTTATGGGATATTATTTCTATGGGATTTCTATGGGGTCTTCTACACCCCAAAATGTTTAGTTACTTCCGGCAGGATTAGAATGATGAAATCTGGCATGATGGTAGCCTTCTAGGAATAACCAGCAGGAAAATTTTTAATTTTTTTAGGGATCTAAAGGGGGATAAAGAAATTCCCATGCCGTAGTCCGAGCAAAGACAGTGTGTGGGGTCGAAGTTATCGGACGGGCAGATTCAGGAAATACGAAGAGCAAGTCCACGAAATTCACAGTTGATGCAATGGTCGATAGATAAGAAATGCGAGGCCGTAGGCCGAGTAGACTCGGGGATCTGAGGGCAAAGCCCTCAGCTAACCAAAGGCTAGTCAATGTATATAACACTGAAAGTGACTATTTTTTCTAACTTGATAACTATTGAACTATCCGACTGATCTCAATCAAATTTTCAACATGAATGAGTTTTGGGGGCAGGAATTACTTTAGGCCATTCCCTTTGACGATGCAACGTAGAGGAGGGGGAGGGGAGAGAACTTTAAAAATGATCAGAAATGACCGATATTAGTGTTGAATCCATAGTTTTCGGGGTCGATGAGAAAAACAGTGACACTTCTGATGCTGTTTCATCCCAAGTTCAGCCCTGATGATTTGGGGAGGGGAAGGGTACAACATAGAGGAGGGGGATAAACATTTAGTAGAAATGATTGAAAATTACTAATATTAATGTCGAATCCATAGTTTTAGGAGTAGCTGAGATTAACAGTGACAATTCTGATGCCGTGTGCGCAGCATGGAGGAGGGAAGGGGGAGCTATATATAATAATGATTTAAAATGACCAACATTACTGTCTAATCCATAGTTTTCAAGTTCATTCAGATGAACGGTAACATTTCCGATCCGGTTTAAATCCAAAATCAGCCCCGCCACTTGGGAGAGTGGGGAAAGAAATATGATCGAAAATGGCCACTATCAAAAATGAAAAAATGAAATTTTTGAGTTTTACGTCCCACGGTTATGCCGGTTAAGCTAAAGGAGACGGTGATGATGAGAGATGAGTGAAATGGTGGAATGAAAAAAGTGGGAGGAAAAGGGAGAACCCCGAGAAAACCCACGCACACGGTGTTTGTCCACCACAAAGTTCACTTGGCAGGAGCCGGGTTTGAACCCGAGACCCCTAGCACCAGAGGTGAACGCTCTACCACTGAGCCACCTCGGCCCCTATTGGCCACTATCAGTATGCAACAAAATTATTTATTTCAACCCAGGGAATTGGGTAATATATACTAGTATATAGCTACAAAAATTGACAATAAAGTAAACAGAAAATTCCATGATTTTGCAGTCTAAAACACATTATAATATTATTCCCAATATTCCGAAATACGATACTTTGAAACTTAATTTACACTTCAAACATTTGCAATACACTTTACTCACCTTAGTGTCCAGACTATTAAACATCTCCTGTGTTTTGGCCTCCGTTCCCACTTCTAGCTATAATGTTTTCTATATATGGATTTAGCCCAAGACTAAAAATACATAATCTTAACCAAAGATGCACTGGAAACATTTGTTTTGAAATTAATTACACGATAACATTAGCCATTGGAAAGAGAATTAATCAAATATGATGTTGTTGGACAGTAAGTGGGAATATTATTAATAATATACTTAAAATACATTGTTGTGTAGACCAGCGGAAAGATTAGTGAAATGGTAATTCACATTTTATTCTGGGTTTGTTCTTTCATTAAAAGAAGTTTCGATTGAACAGTAATTTAGCTTTGAGTAAAAACAGGTAGGCCCGCAACCAGAGGGGGCTAGGGGAGCCTGCCCCCTAAGCTTTTGGTGGCCCCTTCAGACCTCATCACCAAAAACTCAATTTACATATGTGTAAGAGAATTTTTAATTACTTGCCACCCCCCTAACTTATCCATGACCCTCCGAACCGCTGTTGCTGGTTGCGGGCCTGAAGACAGGTGTAGAATTTGGTAATAAGTAATGCAGAATTGAGCAAAATTATGCCTAATACGTGCAGCTTGATTAAGTTTTTACTCATTCATCGGTATGTTTGCTGACCATCTTTAGCCACAAAATGAATGAATTGGCAAAACTAAAAGTGCCGTTGAGAAAGGGCGGTTAATTGAACATTGTTGTTAACTCTACGCCGAATGAAATTCTCTCAGTTGCAGTACCTAAAATCTAACATGATACAAGATAGTTGAAAAAATACAATGGAAGGAGGAAAGACAACATATGATATATCACTCGTACAAATGGCAAGTACAATCACTTCGAATATATGTTATTCCTTCATTTAAGGCCGTGTCCAACACTAGCAAAGCGATAGGATTTTACTATATAATAACAGTCATAATTCTTTCCAAAATGTTATGAAAACTATTTATTTTATACAGTTTAAAATTCGGTCAGTGTTTGTTAATATTACTATTGCATGCTCAGTTTTACTTTTTCTTGCTAAGGTAATATTAGAGCGCGCTAATTAAAAATTAATTTCCTTGCATTTAAAAGCGGTTTGAATTTTGGCCTACATTTTACAACAGCGCAGAACAGCAGATAGGAGGATAACCAGATAGGTTTCTTTCTTTCTCTGCCCCCCGCTAGATCACTTGCGTGAACTTCGGTTTGTCCCCGGAGATAAAGAAACCGATGGAATGCAGACTGACAGCAGATAAGAGCAAATTCCTTTTTGTCTCTCTTCATAATGTTCCTTTCTGTTCTCCCTAATTTCTGTTCTGCCTAATGACCCTCTAACACTTTGTAACCCAATTTTTATCTAATCTTTCCTTTAGGCAGAACAGGAATTCTTGTTCTGCCTAATTCTAGCAAAAGGGATATTTAGTTTTGAGGGAAATTTATTAGTACCTATTTTCCTTTGATTATCAAATACCATTCCAGAACTCTTTGAATTAAATTCTCTGAAATAAGAATACATATGAGCGGCTCGGGAGTAAAACGCGATAACCCACATTCTGCTCGAAATTTAGTAATCAGAGATCCTTGTTCTGCATGACATTCTGGTGGTGGCGAATGGTGCAAGAAATGCAGTCAGGTGACGGAAGGTGGCAGAAATACATGGGCTAATTCATATAACCCATATCATCCTGACGTCAAAATGGCGGAAAGGGTTGTGTCGCAAGCTGCATCCAGTGATGTTTCAGAAGACATGGAAGCACATTCTTCGAAAATGGACTTCAGTTACGACAGTAACGTTGTTTCGGATTATATACCCGATGAAAGTAGCTCATCTGAGGAGAATGTTGGGAGCCAGATAAGTAATTATGAATATTGTAAACAATAAATCTGAGCTGAATGCTTGTGTATGTTGGTTGTCAGCTTTTACTTGCACACCATATTGGTACGAACGGAAAGTTGTACTGTGTCGTCGATAGAGGAGTGGCATTGATGAAACAAATGTTATGAACAAAGAAAAAGCCAATATAAACGACTATGTATATACAAATGATATTTATGAGATACATAGTATTTCTCCAAAAACGACTTTTTGCGTTGTCGTGTTTTCCATGCCCAATTTAAGTAAGCAAATTTCAGGACGTGCAAGACTGACTGCAATGGGCAACGGCGCCGACTTATTTGTATCTTTGTGGGGGAAGATTCAGATGTAGAAGGCATATATGATGATTTTAAGACAAATTGAATTCAACTTATGCCAAATATGGTATATTCATAAATAAAATGAAGGAAGCAAGTAAAAGCTGACAACCTTTGCTGATCAGTACAAAAGCTGACAAGCTTTGAGAACCGGGCGCCCTTTGCAATGGGTGCCTCCCTTCTGTACTGAATTCTATAAACAACTTATATTTGACAAGATGAACATGATGCCTTTCTCGTTGATTCTGTTTAAATATTCTTTTCAGGCAATGTTGTGCAGTGTATTTCTATTCACGTAAAACACGATAACCAACATTTTGAACGCTGATAATTCTATAAAACTGTATTTTTCAACAATAATGTGCTCTGAATTATGTCGGTAGCAGTACCGATTCTGAAGAGAAAATATCAAAATTTCATAACTTTGTATTTGTGTGTAATATTTTCATTGGGTTTTCTGTACAGATTATCACAAAATTTCGTTTCCGTTTCTCTCGATTTCAACCCTGTGTGGGTTATCACCTTTTACTGCCGAACTGCTCATATAATGTAATTCATTAAGAAAAGAACAAGTCACTCAGTCATGCATATAAAATTTGCTTCCCATAAGCTATATCTTTAGCATAATCCTCCTGTGGAAAATCAGCATCAAAACTGTTCATTGTAACATAAGTTTTGCAGTAGAAACAATTTTAATGAGTCGTACCCTATGGTGCAGAACCTAGAGTGTGCTATGAGTGTAAGATCAAAAATCTACACTTTTTTTGCTTTCTGTCAAATGCTAGTATATTATTGTATACCAACTCATATTCTATAAGATTTTTTCTCATGACTTGTTTCTCTTCTTTTATTCATTTTATGACCATTAAGTATAAAACTATAACATAAGAAAACTTTTTCTTATGTATACCTCTACCAACGAAAAGGTAAATTCTATTAGAAATTGAAACCAAATTTGCATGTCATTTACTGTGGAAAATTTACGTAGCTTTTGGCAGCTAGTAAGGACAATTGAATCTGAGGCCTGTAATGCCTCCTTATTTGAAATAAGCAACTTAGGTTTCAATATGGAAAAATGATTGGCCAATTACAATCAAAAATTAGTTGACATCTTGTTCTGGTCAATCATAAGCAAATACTTATTGCCTTTTAGAGCTACTTCGGTTAGCAAACTGAATGTCAACGAATTCTTGCTTGTAATAGGAAAAATATTCCTCCACATTTTAAATTAGAACTGTTCTATAAATTACGTTGAATTCTCTAACGGCTTTGCACTAAGACATGTATATCATATTTGCTCTGAATTCCAAATAAAATTTACTATCTTTGGTGTTGGTAAGGTAAGGAAAATATTAATAGCCCATTGTAGGTACTCCACCATAGTGTATGACTTCATAGAAATGCTTTTACTTGAAAGCTAATGTTACAACGAACAGTTTAGTGAGTGATTTGCCATGAAACTTAAACCACTATACATATTACGATGGGTCAAGACAAAAGCATTTCTTCAGGTTCGATACTCCACTCCTTGAAAATAACATTCCACAGAAATACAGTCCATATTGCAAAAAAGTACAATCAACTTGTGGAATTCAGAAATAATCGAATTCGATCAAATCAAATCTAACAGTTCCACATGGCGCAAATAACGTGTCTATTTAAATAACTTTTGTATACAACCATCAATAGCCGCATCTGAAGCGCCTGAACTGCGATATTCTCCATGGCCTTTAATGACGCTTAACTGTACACTACGAAAGACGCGTCAGCAGTAAAAGATAAAAATAAATGGCAAATGAAAAATGATAAACGGGAAAAAAATGCAAAGTTAAAAGAGACTAATTATCAAAATAGACATTCAACATAGACCTCCATAAAAGAGACTCTGAATAAATTATGTTATGTACGTAGTAATGTCTTTCATTGTCAATAATTTGGAGTGGGATACGGCTGTTTCGGTATAGGAGGTTTCGATGTAGGAGATTTCCATCTACATACGTTTATGTGTGAATGTGATTCGGTATAAAATTTCCAATCTGTACAGCGAAACTTACAGTCTTTCTAATGAAAGTTTTTTTTTTCAATAGGAATAAGTCAACGTAAAGTAAGTTATTCAGTAGAAAGAAATACATTCATGAAAAAGTAAAATAATTAAAATAAAAATTAAATGTTACCATGAAATGTTAGTAGGGTAAACCATACAGTGATTGGCACCCAGATAGTAATTGGCAATTTTCCAGTTAATATTCAAATAATAAGAAAACAAATCAGTTTTTTGAATGTATTCACTAACGGATGGTAGCACTAGTCATTGCTTCTATATTATGTAAACTTTCTTTCCTGTTATTTTGGTATTAGAGTGAAATGGTTTATGGAATAAGTGGAAATATTTTCCTAAAATTAAATATGGTCTTAATTCTTATCAATTTATTAAGAATGTTTAAAGAATATCTGGCATCTTTCCGACTTAATAAATGTTTGTTACTTTTGGGTTTATTTGCATTGCAGATCAGGAACTATCAAAATGCGTCTTTCCTTCAAGCAACCTTGTAATCTATCTCCCCACTGTTGAGAAAATAGGGGTGCCAATCACTGTATGAAGAAGTATGTGCCTAGATAGTAATTGGCATACCCCTGCCAATAACTATCAAATTAATATTTTGTATATTATTATGATATAAGACTTTAAAAACTTTCAATTAGGGAAAATACAAATGTACTAAATTCTCGTGTTCCTACATTAACTATTTCTTATTAATGGCACCACTGCCAATTACTGTATATTGTAGTGCCAATCACGGTAATTCAAAAATAAACAAATTGAAAACAAGTTGATCACTTGAGTCTTATTTTCGATCGCGTGAATCAGAAGTCATGGCATATTAGTATAGTGTTATACAACACTAGACCAAGCGCAAGAATCTCATTATGAAATTATTATTTCTAAAGATTTTAAAGTGAATCGCATATAAGTAAACTGGTGCGTAGTCTTTAAGACTATTTGTAGGCAAACGCTGCTTATAAATGGTAGTGATTTTTATTTACATGACTTCCCAAATAGAGTGCATCATGAAACAGAAATTTTAAGAAGTTGCGCTTTGCCTATTGATGCAAAACACTGTCCTTTTTTTTCAATTGAATCATTGAGTTTGAAAACCTGCCATCCCAATCGAAATAAGTCTTCCCAGGATATGGCATGCTTTCAAACGAAATAAAAATTTCAATTCTCAATATTTTCTACAACCAGTGGGAGGAGATTACTTCTTTTCAGCGTAAACGGTGTTCCCGCATCAGATGAGGTGGAACATGCAAGAATCTCAATTTTGTCAAAACGTGGAGATGATTGGTCTTCGAACTCATCGATTTCTGGTTATGGCGGCACGTTGTGGTAATGTTAATTTTTATTTCTTGTACTGGAGTAGCTTCTGTTGGTTAGAGACCTAGCCCAATATTACAATATGTCAAGAATTCGAACTCTTAAATATTATAAGCAATGGAATCAAAACATCCTCAAAGATGTACCGTGTACCAAGATCTACACTGTAATTCCGTTTTAAAAAATCCTAGTTGCAAGATGACTTCGGTCCTACTCCAGTATTGCAAAAAGAAGAACCTATATAAGTAAAAAGGATACAGGGAGTGTTCTAACTCAAACGAATGAAAAAATGTGTATGAAGTTAATGCTAAAGATTCAATAACAGTAGTTTAACGCTAATGGTGATACAAGTCCACCAATCATAGTGAATCCTCATGTCCGTATTGCAAAAGATGTGGCAAAGTCTGTTCCAAAGGGATTAGGTGTTGGACATAGTACCAACGGTTGGGTGAAACGTGAGATGTTCTACGAATGCGTTCTAATGCATTGTACCCTTACCTGAAACAACAAAATGTTAAATTTCCAATCATTTACTTTGTTGGTGGACATAACGTACCTAACGTACCAGTTGAGTTAGCTATGCTGCGAGTTAGAAATATAACTTATTGTTTTGTATCCAAATGCTACTCGAATACGTCAAACAGCAAATGTTACAGAATTTCGACCAGTAAAGAAGGAGTGGAGAAAAGTGGTTCGTAATTGGAGGCATAACCTTCCGATGAAATGTGAATATGCTGAATTTTGCATCTCCTCTTAAAGAAGTAGTGGATAATTATATTCCCCCTTCGACTTGTTTCCTTTGACCCAAATAATATGGACTATGGTAAATGCATTGGGAACATATTTACGTCCTCTGCAATTTTGCTCAATTCTTGTGCAGAAACAAACGACATTATTGTCTTAACCCTTGTATGCATATGCAGGGCCTCTCAGGCCCTGTGGGGTTTCATTTTCAAAGTTAGTGCAAATCAATTCAATCAATCACCCTTGCTCATTGTGTATTCTTTTAACATTCTTTTATGCATTCATGAGTAGCGTTAGAATATTTTTTGCATTATCTGGAAAACAATAATATTTGATTTAATTTAGTAACCCCTTAAATACATATGCAGGACCTGGGAGGCCCTAATGAAATAATAATGGTATGCGAATTATTTGACATAATTTTGTAAATAAAATTGGTCCTAAACGAATATGTTATTTAGTTTTATTACTTCTTTTTATTATTATTGTACTTATTTGCAATTAGTCCTATTTATAATTGCTTATTTTATGCCCAGTACATAGCGCTGCAATACATATGCAAGCTTTTATCAATCGTTTGTATATAAGATTGTTTATATAATCTATCAGCCGTTTATTAGAGCTTTTTGCTAACTTGTTTCCTTTGTTCGAACAATTACAGCAACAGAGTTGATACAATAAAGTTCTAATATATATATATATATATATATATATATATATATATATATATATATATATAATACGTCTTCCACTGTTGCTTTTATATTGTGACTAGATGCAATTAGCAATGCCCAGTTACATTGGATGAAGAATCCAATAATACAGTTCATCAAGGAAGTGAAAGTGTAAGTGATGAACATTTCGATACGTCATCACGCTCTGAAAGCACCAGTGGGAATGAAGCTATTAGTGATTCCGATAAACATTTTAGTCCAAACGACACAATTTGGAAAAAGAAAACACCTCCATCACGGACTCCAGAACATAATATAATAAAGTTTTCCCCAGGCGTTTCAAAGGGAGTGAAAAGAATACGTCCAAAAGATGCGTTTGACTGTTTCATTTTAAAAGGAAATCCTGAATGGAATTTTATATTATAGAAACCTTGAGGGAAGAAGAGTTGCAACATTGAAACGAAAAGAGTGGAAAAATGATAGTCTGGACTAAATGAATGCTTTTCTGACATTTTGCTACTAGTACGAATAGAAAAAAAGCTGAGATGTGCCAATCACTGAACTGTTCATCTCTATGAAGTCAAACCAATGTTCAAAGATATTATGTCTGTCAACAGGTCTGAAGACATAAAGAAAGCCTTACGATTGACAATAAACGTACAAGGCAAATCTATCTTGAAAATGATATACTGGCACCTATTCGTTTTGTGTAGGAAATATTTCTGTGAAACTGTACAAAAGTGATTGTTCCGTGTGATGAACTTACTGTAGATTAACAGCTAGTGCCACTTCGAGGTAGATGTGGGTTCGTTGACACGTATATTGACACGCCTCGAAAATCTTGAAAGTACGTAATAAAAATATTTTGGTTATGCGGCGCTCAATCATCATATGCCGTTGATGGTTTTGTATACACAGAAAGAAAACCAAAAGAAACCAGTTGAAGAGAAATCTGGGAAGAATGTGGTAAAACACCTCTGCAAAACCGTTTCTGGAACTTCACGAAATATTGCTATGGATAATGTCTTTGATAGTGTTGATCTGACAGAGTATATGCTACAACAATGACATACGGTTATGGGAACATTAGGGCAAAACAAACGCGACATTCCAGTTGAAATGAGAGCCTTATCTCTTTGAGGAGTAGGTTCATGAATGTTTGCATTCAAGCAAAATGTCACTATGGTCAGGTAAGTGCCAAAGAAAAAGAAGACAGTGATTTTGATAATCAGCATGCATCATAAAGAGACAGTTGATGAAAATAGCCCCAAAAGAAAGCCAGTGATTATAAACTATTACAACAAAACTAAATGTGGAGATGATGTCATGGGTTAAGACGTTAGAGACTATACATGCAAAAGACAACTAGAAGATGACCCTTTGCTCTCTGGTCAAATATGATGGATGTGGCACATAAATAGTGACATTGTTTTCAGGGTGCAGAATCCAAATTTCTATGGAATAAAGAAAGACAATAGTATATTATTCTTGCAGGAACTGGTAGAAAATTTAATGAGAAACCAGGTGATTCTAAGATCACAAATACCCAACTTGCCACTAGCAACAATTAGTGTTTTGAAGATGTAAGAAACTGAAAAGGAATAAGCAGGAAAAAATAATAATATGAATTTTGTCCATACAGTATTCATAGAAAGAGAGCGTTGGTATGCTGCTAGTGTGGCAAAATCATTTGCAAAGAACACATAAAATGATTTGCAATTCATGCATTTTGTAGATACATTTTATTTTCAAAACTGCTAAACAATGATGTCATTTGCATACAAGAATGTCAGAAATTATATAATTATTGCTTTTTTGATGATTATAGTACCATATCACAAAGGTGTGTTTAGAATTTTAAAATAAATTAGAAAATTATGAAGTGTATGAGTAAACTGACAAAAGTATATTTGAAGAAAATATTTTGTTACAGTGTTTTTTTGTATTTTCTACTAATTGTAATAAATACAAAATAATTGTAAACGTTGTTTTAAAACTTCTATAGTTATGAAAATGACCATTGTTGGTCTATTGTGTAATAAATTAAGCTATCATAGGGCTGCAAGTAGTAATTTGTATCAAATTCCAAATAGAACCCTGTAAATACCATACAGAGCCTCGGAGGCTCTGCATATGCATTAGCGTATATTTACTGAACCATGCATACAAGGGTTAACAGCTGAGCAGTTCTCAGATATTGTAGGAGAAGATGTATTGCAGTAGTTGGAAAACTAAAGTGGAGAAGGACTTGGAAACGAACCGTAGTGTGGAAATGTCAGCCGTATATTGTTTGTGGAGACATTTCAAAACATGTACACAAATCAGTAAACCAGATTCATTAGGGAACGGAATTAATGCAAATGTTTTTCAACATTCTCTAGCAGAGGATCCGTCAGTCAATTAAACAGAAGAAACATCAGTTGCCGCCATATACAAAGAAGAAGCAAACGTAAATACACGTGATTAAAATAACTCCAACAATGTTAGACCATCATTATTTTCTGGGAGTGCAAATGTAGAGTTATTTTAAAATGAAGTCACTGCATCCTTTTCAGAAAGTGCTGAGATGAATAATGGTTCAAGCAGATAGTTGAAAACTGGCAATTTAAATTACGCGTCATTTGCTGATCATCTGCATTCGTCAGAGACACCTAGTGTAATATAGAGCGCATATCGTTTGTTGTCAGATAAATACCAAGAAATTATGATAAGAGGAAACTGAAGAAGATAAAGCTAAGCGGAAAAAGAACGAGAGAGGAGTCCAAGGCAGAAAAGGAAAAGAAAATGGCAGCTAAAATAAGATACAAAGATTGTACAGCCACAAATGAATCGAAAAATTGTACAGCCAGAGAAACCAGAAATAGGTGAGAGTAATGCCAGAACCGGAAGCATTTCTCCT
This sequence comes from Thermobia domestica, assembly GCF_964235325.1. Classification (NCBI taxonomy): domain Eukaryota; kingdom Metazoa; phylum Arthropoda; class Insecta; order Zygentoma; family Lepismatidae; genus Thermobia; species Thermobia domestica. The sequence continues at coordinate 53,810,701 of NC_137470.1, read as the reverse complement.
CAGAATTCAACACAGGAGCAAACTGTAAAGAGAAATTTGTTCATTGCCCAAATTGATGTCAGTGAGAACTCCAATAAATCATGCCGAAAATGTGCACTACCGCTAAACGCTTACAAAATGATAACGCACTCTTTGTGTACAAATAGTGTTAATTTATATTACATTCCTAGAGATTACAAGATTCACATACCAGAAGACCTGCAAGATGATGATTTTGTGTGCCATATTTGCTATGTTCTGGACGATGATAGTGAAGATGTAGATATACCAGGTTATGATGATAGTGAGTAATATCATTCGGTCTCTGTAATGCAAATCGTGTGAGCCTTGTTTCTCGTTTCCTTCTTTCGTATTCAAAGATCTATTAAGATAGAGCTAAAAAAAATATGTTGGACATTTTGCCTGAATTTAAATGTCACTGTTTGTAGAACACTATACATAATTTTAAATGCTTTCTTGTAATTATTGACCAAAGAGTAACCTGATAGTATTATATTTCAGCACATAATGTAAAACTATGTTGTCCTTTATAAATAAAAACCATCTGAGTTGCGGATTACTAACAGTGCCAATCACTATATGAATAAGTGCCAACTACCGTATTTTCAGCGCCAATCACTATAGTTTTTACTTGTGTTCACTATAAGCTCTACAAACATTTTCTGCTTCTGAAATACGTCAAAAAATACACGTTCTCCGTAATCAACATGAATTAATGTATATTTCGAGAAAAATCAAGATAATATATTTAAAAAGGAAAAAAGATCTGCATTTACATTTAGGAAACATCTACATTTAAAAAAAAAATCCTTAAAGTGCCAATCACTGTATGGTTTACCTAATCTGAACGAAATAATATGTTTACTCATTTTACGAATATGACCTTAAAGCACATGGTTAATGCTTTCTTAATGTCAATACCAATAAAAGCTGGAAATTTTACTAAAAATTTGATACAAGTATAATTGTGTATAACATGTATTAGTGGAAGTGTCAAATCAAAAGGAAGAACCAAGACTTTGTTGACGTTTAAGGGGGCAGGGCGACGAAACCCAAATCGAGGTACATGCATCGGGAACTCGAGTCGTTTGTAGATGTTTCGCACCTCTCAATATACAAGTTCTTAAATGTTCGTATTAGAGAGGAATCTCTACGTACGATTCAAATTAGGGATGCACACGAGTCGAGACATGCCTCGAATCTTGACTCGACTCGACTCGAATTCGAGTCGAGATTCGAGTCGAGACACACTTTGTAAAATTCGAGACGAGTCAAGCCAAACGTATTTATCGACTCGAATTTTCGAGTCGAGACACGAGTCGCGTCGAGACAGCTCATAAAAATGTCGACTCGACTCGAATGTCTCGAAAATTTTTCTATAACTTTTAATATTATTATGAAGAAAGTATTCACTCAGGAACAGCCTTGAAACCAATTCCAGCATTTATTACTTTAGAAAGGTACAGAACGCATAAATTTAATAGTTAACCTTTCGAGATCAAGATTTAATTTTCAGCTGAATTCAGTTAATTAAAACTAATAATTAATGTCGTGATATTTGATTGATCTTCAAATAATAATAATAATAATAATAATAATAATAATAATAATAATAATAATAATAATAATAATAATAATAATTGATTATCTAGTTTGTATAAACATTGCAATAAAGTGAACATCATAAATTCTTTGAATGAGCAATTAACAGACTATAGTAATTTAACATAGTTATAACTATTGTGTTTTTATTTCCATGAACGCATTAGGGCTACATAACTACTGGACAGGGCCGAATTAGGGGGTGTAAAGGTTCACGCCCCCTCCCCCTTTGTTGTAAATATACCTATCTAAAATGAGAAGCTAGCACTGAAAATACCAACACTTTCCGAAACTTTCTGCCATCATGTTTCCGTTTAGGGCTTAAAAAAAAAACAGAGCTTTGCAAATGTTTAAGGAAAAGGGTTTCCAAAAGGTTGAAGGAAAAGGATTCGCCAAGCAAAACAATATAGCATTTGTCAAGTAGGAAAAAAACAGAAGCCAGGAGGAAAGAAGTTTTTTTTTTTTTCGTGCATATCACTTACGACCCTCTTTAAAATACTTTCCTCCGTTTTATGCATCAGTGTTGTCAGGGATAAAGAATATTGTCACATGTCACTTTGAAGAGTTTCAGTGTAATTGGTTATTTTATTAGTTATTGGTGCACCCCCTCAGACAATCCTGGATCCGGCCCTGCTTCTGGATTATTCGCTTCCCCAATCACGTATTACTGATAATATATAATGTAACATTTATTGTACATCACATATTATGATACGAGACTATTTTACATAGTATATTTTAATAAATGGACTGCTTGGATGCCAAGAACTAGTACAGGTACCTTTCAGTTTTACAGATAGGTATTTTTTAAAAGGAGTTTTTTAAACACTAAATAAAACAATAAACTACATATAGTAGTTATGGTTTTAGTTCCCAACATAAATGAAATATGGATTGTTCATGAAATATTGAACTTCAACTTTCACTCTTGGAAAATTTAAAATTTGAGTTAGATCACTTGGCATCAAAGGAGTTCACTGTAACATAAATACACTCCTTACTTTACTCTTCTGGTTGCAACGCTATTTTTTTTTTCATGACAATTCCAAATTGTTTTGTTTTGTGCTCGGAGTATATTTTATATTCACCTAATAAAATTACGGATTCATTTTGTAATCAGTTTTAAATTTACAGAAACTATTAATATAAGTCCACAATCAAATCGAGCTAATTGTTTAATGCATTTCGAAGGTTTCATAATCGTTGAACGTAAAGTGGACTCAACCTAGCCCCGGATCCGCTGAGACTCAGTGGCACAGCTTTCACCCTTGGTGTGTGAGGACTCTGATTCGATCCCAGCTGGGGCCAAGTGGGCTTTGTGGCACAGAAACACCGTGTATGGGGACTTTCTAGTGGTTCTCTAGTTTCCTCCCACTCACTTCATCCCACCATTTCATTCATTTTCAACGTCACTGTTTTCTTTAGCTTACAGGGCAAAATCGTGCGACGTGAAGTAATACTGAAAGATTTCATTTAGAGTCAGCCGCCCAAAATTATCTTGTCCTCCCCTGTTTTAAGTTCTGGTTGGAGGCCTGAGTTGGAGGTGTGAAATCCAGGATGCAAACACTTTGCTCATGAAGTAAGAAACAGTAATTTCTATACTGCTCCAACTTCAGATCTTATAAGCACATAGTGTTGAATGTGAGGATTCACTTAAGTCAGAGACGTGAATTATTGTTTACATGTATAAGCTCCTCAATAAGAATGAGCAAATATTTCAGGTTTTCCATTTTTAAAGGAGGAAAGAAGTTATTTCGTATAACACTGAAATTTCTGGGATTTTATTCATTAAACTTTATTCTTTCTCACGTAACTCGGACACTTCTGCTAATATATGTACCTAGGTATACATTGTTGTGCAGCTCTTAGGACAAAAGTAAATTCCGCGTGCTATGTCACTTGCGAAAGTAAATTTTGTATGCCCGAAGTGGCATAGACTGGTGGTACTTGAACCATACATAGAAAGTATGATACAGGAAGCAATACAAAGAAACACACGATTAGAAAAAAATGACATTTTTATTCAAACTCAACGCTGAAACCACTGCGATTCATGATGTCTTCTCAGATATTACAGAAGGTATTAAGTGGTCCTTACAAGGTTCTGTGATTGTCACAGACAGTGATGCATGCTCTGCACTGTGCTTCCATGCTACTTACAAGGTTGGTAATGAGTAGACATCGGATTTTTATGCAAATGCATATTTTATTTGTTTATATGCATCTCTGTTAGACTTAGTAGGGGTTTCTAACAACGATAATACAGCTCGAATTTGAAGTTTTATAGTGCATACAAATGCATATTTCAAAGGTTAATTAGTATATTAGTGCGTAAGAGCATATTCAGCATATTCTATGTTTTTATTTAAGATATATGCTTATAGCATGCAAAAATGTCTAATGTTGAAAAAAGTATTGGTTATTGTTATGACCATTATTGCTTCTTTATTGTTGCAGACTATTTCGTAACTTGAAAATTTAAAATATCATGCAATCCTTTCGACAAATTACCTACATTTGTGTTTTAAAAGTAAAAGAGATTTGTTTGTTCGTTCGTTATTTAGTGATCTTCATTCTTAGGAAAAGGTTGGATATAGTTTTCGAAAAAGGAAGCGTATTTTGAATAACCTGACCCAACATTTCATTGCAGCTGTTTTCTGTTTTTAAATTAGAATGAAAAATAAGCATAGTGATTTACCACGAGGAAAACCCACTGATCGGACTTTCTTCTCTGTGCGAAGGAGATCAGTAATCAAAGAAACAAATACCAGTGTGTTTTATATTTACAAATAATAATATCTATAAGTGTGCCGCGAGAATCCATGTTACACCCGTAGTGTGCTGCAAGTTGAAAAAGGTTGGGAAAAGCTGGTTTAGAGGAAGGAATAAATGGTACACTCTTTCCTCCCTGCTCTCTCTCTCTGCCTAGTATATTTTCTTTATTTTATTATCTCCGAAACACCATTCCAGACAAATGCTTTTCGGTAGAAAAGTTAGAAACAAAATATCCCGCTCTTGAACAAAGTGGACAACATGCGGTACTCAGGTCAATGAACCTGCTTTGGAAATTTTCGTGCAATTTAGGTTATTGAGAGGGTGTAGTTTCTTCAACTATGCCACCTTCTACTATGGCTCATGCCATAAATAAGTCATCGTCTGATCATATGGGAAACACCGCTAGTTGTCCTTGCCTGACATCTGTTTCATATTCATATTAGCCAGTGACGGCGGTAAAGGGCGCGCAGACCCCGCGGTGCGGGAGAGCAGACTTGAGGGGGCCACTACAAGGTACGCTCAGCAAGTCACCTTTTAATTGTAATTTATAATTTTAATGCACTTTGAAAGCGTTTCTACACAGCTTATAATTAATTCTAGAATTAAACCAGTTTGTTTTATAGAATTAAACCGGTTGAGAATGCTCCATGAGCATTGCCAGAACGAACTTAAAAAGAATGGAGAGATGGAGCTGGAAGGAAAATTGTCATTGTTCCTAGATATAAAAGTAAATCATTTTACCCGCACCACATTCTCTCTCGCAAAAATTAGTAAAATATTATCTCTCTATGACTTACAGTTCTCGAGATATGGCTGCTTAAATATCTACAAATTTTAACTTTTAGGCCAATATCTGGAGAACGGCGGCCAGTTGGCCAGTAGACAGTTAATCAGTGGACACTGGTTATTATTTGGCATTAAAATGTTCACAATTCTCTTAGGTATTGATCAACACCAATGACCTCTCTACAACTTACGGCTCCCAAGCTATGGCTCGTTAAATATCTAGAAATTTGCCATTTTTGACATCACGGGAACGGTAAGTCATAGAGAGATGATATTGGTGTTAGTCAATACCGAAGAGGATGATAAAAATTTTGGTACCAATATTAGTGGTTCAGTTGAACAGTGCCCACCGGTTACTATTTAGTACCAAAATATTTACCATCCTTTTACGTATTAGTCAACATCAATATTATCTCTCTACAATTAATGGTTCCCGAGCTATGGATTGTTATATATCTAAAAATTGGCCACTTTTGGCAAATATGAAGGGAACGGTAAGTCATAGATAGATGAAATGAAATGAAATGAAATCTTTAAGTTTAACGTCCCACAGTTATGCCGGTTAGGCTAAAGGAGACGGTGATGATGAGAGATGAGTGAAATGGTGGAATGAAGAAAGTGGGAGGAAACGGGAGAACCCCGAGAAAACCCACGAGCACGGTGTTTGTCCACCACAAAGTCCACACGGCACGAGCTGGGATCGAACCAGGGACCCCAAGCACCGGAGGTGAACGCTCTACCACTGAGCCACCGCGCCCCCTCATAGATAGATGATATTGGTGTTAATCAATACCTAAGAGGAAGGTAAACAATTTGGTACCGATATTAATTAGTGGCCACTGGCCATTGACCAAACCAGTGGCCAGTTGGACAGTGGCCACCGGTTACTATTTAATACCAAAATATCTACCATCCTCTTAATAATTAATCAACGTCAATATAATCTCTCTACACCTTATGGTTCATGAGCTATGGCTCCTTAAATATCTAGAAATTGGCCATTTTTGGAGAATATCACGGGAACGGTAAGTCATAGAGAGACGATATTGTTGTTAATCAATCCCTAATAGAATATTATACATTTTCGTATCAATATTAATTGATGACCAATATACAACTGGCCACTGATCAAACCACTGGTCAGTAGGACACTGGCCACCAGTTACTATTTGGTACCAAAAAGTTCACCAACTTCTTAGGTATTGATCAGCATCACTGTCATCTCTCTACAACTTATGGTTCCTGAGCTATGGCTCTTTAAATAGCTAGAAATTGGCCATTTTTGGCCAATATAACGGGAACGGTAAGTCATAGATAGATGATATTGACGTTAGTCAATACCTAAGATTATGGTACACATTTTGGTACCGATATTAATTGGTGGCCACTATACAACCACAGTTGGCGTGGGTCAATGAAAACTTGACCCACTATCCACTGACCCACCACCCACCGTGACCCACTGATCCACCACCCACTCTGACCCTCGACCCACCGTGACCCACTATGACCCACCACCCACCATGACCCACTGTGACCCACCATGACCCACCATGACCCACCACCCACGTTGACCCACTCTGACCCACCATGACCCACCATCACGGCGACCCACTCTGACCCACCAACCCCCATGAACCACTCTCTTCCACTTTGACCTACTCTGACTCACCAAAATCCATCGTCATCAAGTCTGAACACGATACACGGCCTCTTCTGAACTGACTAAAGAGTTTACACTTGTAATAAAACAAGACTGTGAAATTGTCACTAATCGGAGTTTCAATTTCTAGTCAATCGCTGAAGCACCACTCTGTTACAATAACGGTGGATCTGACCTTTACGATATAAAATGGTAAAGTGTTTGTCAGTGAGGAAATTGAAACAGTTCCAGGTGGGGGGAAATTAGTGTGTGCCTAAAATATACTTGTACTAAGAGAGTATTCTTGCAAGTGTTAATTTCTGAACGCATTCCAAAAGAAACTTCTATTCGCAGGAAAATACCCCTGTGCAATATGGAAAAAATTATGGTTTCTCAGTTCACAGTATTTTTCTCACAAAAAACTTGAAAAATCAGTTGTTCATAGGGTATAAAGGTGCTCGGGTACCCTATGTGAGACCATCTCCTTAACGTATGCTCATAATTGTAATTTGTGTAATCACTAAAACACCACGTTAAATTTAAGTTACAAATATGCATTATTGAAATTATTATGAATATTTATTCCAAAGTAGTTTACCTAAAGCAAAGAAGAGACTTACTAAAAAGTAGGTACAAAGTTGAATAACACAAATAAGCCATTAATAATACAAGTATACATTTTCCGTAACTCGTAATTTTCCACCTTAAAACAAATCTGAAATCGGATTTATTTCCTGTTGGTAACTTTTTGGCGGTAAATCGTCCGCAGTGGAATGATGTCCATCCTTCAGCCAAGAAATAACTAGCTCGTCTACTTTGATCTTGTCTAGCGGTGGGCCATTAACATTGATGAACAACAAGTTAGACAATGTTTGAGCATTAGTCTATTTCTAATATCAGTCATCTGTAAATTCATAAGGGGAAATTCCCGTTCGCACTCTGTCGTGGAAATTGATAATACTTCTACCCAATTCTGCAACTCCTCATCGACAATATACTTGTTAGACTTAAGTCTGATAACGATTTTTCTCGGTCAGTTTTGAAATACTCAGCAAGAAGTATCATCTTTCTATCACCATACAACATCTTTTTCATATCGACCATGCCAGTTGGCAATGTCGACTGATGGAGAACAGAAACTTCATCTACCACGCCTTCGATAGGGAATCTTGTGAATAAATTATCAATTAAAGTCTGATAAACTGATGATTTCTTATTTGTTTATAAATTTAATTTTTGTAATTACACATGAAGGTTTGATGCCATTATCAAGTTTCCTCCCCGTCTAGAAAGCGAAAGGGAACGAGGTTCCTGGAAAGTGTTCAGAGATGAATGGGAATTTCACTCCTTCTCCCCCTTCAATTACAACACTGATGTTTGCCATGTGCCAAATTACGATGAATTTCAATTAAGTTATCATAGTATAATTATCGATTGTTGAATTATCGATACTTTTCAGTGGAAAAAAGGATGAAATTTCAAAGTTCCAAATCAAAGTAAGTAGACCAACGTAAAGGGAAAAAAGTGTAAAATTTTCCATATAATTATGCGTACAATCCAAACTTCAAATTTCCGTGTAAATAAGGTTAAAGTACAAATTTTATGCCTATTTTTCTCACAACTTTATGGGTTGATTGCCCTGTGCTGTGAGCGCTCCATATAATAAACATAAGCTTCAGCAATTATTATAGCAGAAAGCAATGGATATATGGAGCCAAGAACTGTATTTTTTGTTTCTGATTTTTTTTCTTAAATAACATCGATCGTTTTCGATCATTTTTACAAACCAACTCACTACCAATTTTCCATATATAGAAAGAGCCCCCCCCCACATAAAGGAGAATTTTAAAAAATGCTAGGACACATTCTGTTTATTTTCAATAAAGAGTTAATACACTGAATTTCAGATCCGTAAGTTTAAAGGCTTGCGAGTCCCTATTTTTTTCGCAAAAATTCGGATCCTCACTACCTCCTCAGGATATTATGCATTATAATAAAAGCAATATAACATCCCAATTTGGATTAAGGCCCAACTATATACCAAAAGTAATTTCACTTGACTTTGCAATTTGACCGTGATGATCAGGCACACATAGTTACATTCATTTTTTTATAAATAATTTATATATTACAGTGATTCAATAATGTATTTTTTTAGTAGTTACATGTTAAAAACCCACAGGTCTCGAAAGCCAAGTTGTAGTGTAAGTCGTATTGCTATTATTACTATTAAAAATACCAATATCCAAAAGTGCCTGAAGTTCTTTTTTCATTTGGTTAGATATACTCATCTCAGGTAAGTAGACAGAAACAAATGGAAAAGAAAGGGAAATGAAGGGCTTGAAAGTAAAACGGTGAAAAATTTACCAGTCTTCAGAAGATACTCTCTACAATGCAGTGAGCAGTGAGGGTCAGTAGATCATACTGAGTCAGTGGGTCGCAGTGGGTCACGGAGGGTGGTGGGTCACAGTGGGTCATGGTGGGTGGTGGATCGCCGTGGGTCACGGTAGGTGGTGGGTCACAGTGGGTCACGGTGGGTGGTGGGTCACATGCTGTTGACCCTCGACCCACTGACCCACTCAGAAAACTTGACCCACTCACCCACCGACCCACTGACCCATTGACCCACTCAATCTCTGTATACAACTTGTCATTGGTCAAATTAGTGGCCAATTGGCCAGTGGTAATCGGTTACTATTTGGTACCAAAATGTTCACCATCCTCTTAGGTAATAAACAACATCAATACGATCTCTCTGTGACTTATATGGCTCCTTAAATGTCTGGAAGTCGGCCATTTTTGGCCAATATCTCGGGAACGGTAAGAGTGACGCGAAAAATTTAATCACTCTCTCTGATAGTTTTTGAAGCTCTATCAAATGCACGGTTCAAAATTGAAAAATCGCAAATAACAGACAGACAGACAGACATAGAGAATTTGACTGTGAACATAAATGTCAGGTTTCTCTTTGCGATTTTCCAAAGATTTTATTTTCCAGTGTAACATTTGCATATTATTATGTTAGTCTATAATGCCATGTTTTCGTTATCGTGTATCTTAGACTAGAATTACCGTGTATTACAATAAATTATCATATTCACCAGAAATATCTTCCAAGAAAACAATTCGAGATATTGCAACTTGTTATTTGAAGAAGACAGTTGCTTACTAACAATTGAGTGGCTCCACTGAGATCCGAACGAGACAATTGTGTTCGCATTTGATATGTTATAACTAGACGAATCCCGAAGTTATACGTGTCACCGGGCGGGATATCGTGAGTTACAACATATTCAACGAAGTGGAAAAGTTTGTTACTGAATTCTCTATGTCTGTGTGTCTGTCTGTCCGTCTGTCTGTTATTTGCGATTTTTTTCAATTTTGAACACTGCATTCGATAGAGCATCAAAAACTATCAGAGAAAATGATTAAATTTTTCGCATCACTCTTACCGTTCGCGAGATATTGGCAAAAAAAAATGATCGATTTACAGAAATTTAAGGACTCATATCTCAGGAACCATAAGTCATAAAGAGATCATATTGGTGTTGATCGATATCTAAAAGGATGGTAAACATTTTGGTACCAAATAGTAACCGGTGGCTACTGTCCAACTGAGCAGTGGTTTGGCCAATGGCCACTTGGCCAGTAGTCACCAATTCATATCGGGACGAAAATGTTTAACATTCTATTAGGGATTGATTACCACCAATGTCATCTCTCTATGGCTTACCGTTCCCGTGATATTGGCCAAAAACATGGCCAATTTCTAGATATTTAAAAAGGCATAGCTAGGGAACCATAAGTTGTAGAGAGATTATATTGATGTTGATCAATACCTAAGAGGATGGTAAATATTTTGGTACCAAATAGTAACCTGTGGCCTTTGGTTAACTGTCTACTGGCCAACTGACCACGGTTCCCCAGATATGGGCCAAAAAGTTTGAATTTCTAGATATTTAAGCAGCCATATCCCGAGAACCGTGAGTCATACACAGATGATATTTTACTAATTTTTGCGAGAAAGAGAAGAAGCTGCGGATAAAAAGATTTACTTTTACATCTAGGAACAATGACAGTTCTCCTTCCCGCTCCATATCTCCATTCTTTTAAAATTCGTTCTGGCAATGCTCTTGGAGCGTTCTCAAATGGTTTATAATGTAAAAGCTACAAAAAAATACCTGCTACTAGAATAGTTTGAACAGAGTCATTTGTTCGGAAACGGTTGGGTAAATGGAAAACTCGGTGAACATGTATCCCATCATTTTCAAGGGCACACTTTTTTGGAATAAAAAGGTTTGCCCTACGGTTCCTCGCAGGATCCCAGACTTGATCCAACTCAAAAGTTTCAAATGGCAAAGGGGCTAAGTAGCACATCGTTTGAAAGCTGTTGTAAAATGAAGGAAACTGGAGCAAGTTTCGACTGTCTACGACAACCCTGTGCAAAATGGCGGCGGGTTAAAATGTAAAGAAAAACTTAATTGAAAAGTACACGGTCACCTCTATAAATCGAAAACGGTGAGAAAAATGTAAAAACAGGAAAGGACGTGTGGCATTATGAGATCGAGCTAAAGAGAATTTTACAGTGAATATCAAATTCAAGCTCGGATTAGTGAGAATCTTGACTAGTGTGATCCTCATTGAGATTAACGAACGCGAGCTCCATTGAAGATAGAGAGCATGAGCCCGAGTGAGCCACGGTTGCAAAATTGCCAATTTTACTTCTTTCTTTCTTTCATTTCTTTTTTCCTACTCGAATGCGTAAGGTTTATAAACAACAGAAGTGCTTGCTAGAAAGACCTTAATTAGCATGTGTTTGTATTATCCATAGGAACTGCTTAGATATCTAATACAACTTACGATCGCATTTTAACAATTCAGGTTGTAATTAAAATATTGAATACTGAGCAGATGAGCACGTAGAATGTTTTGTTGGGGTGTATTTCTAATACACAATTAATTCTTCGTATACAAATACAACTCTGTAGTATCTGAAGCGGCTTGAGTTGGATTGAATGAAAACGTGAACATGTATTCGAACTGCACAATGTATTGTTAACTATCATGAACTGGAACAATTAGAAAAAAATGGAAGCGGGACTGATGAGCACCAAACATCAAAATTTCACAAGTCATGGTGAAAGCTCACGCCTCAAAAACGAGAAAAAAGATTGCTCCGTCAACTAACTGTTGTCTTGTCCAAGTCAGTTGCTTCTTGTCATTGTGAAATTTCTGCAAGTTAATCAGAATGTTGAAAATTTCCTACATTTTAAATTTATTTATTATTAACTGATCAGTCAGAACATTATGACTACCAACCTACTATCGATATAATTCCCGTTCAGGCGATATCTTTGTCACCTTCCGACGTATGCCTGCTAGTCAGTTACACGTACGGTGCATGTAGTATCAGTGAGAGTGCTGGCCGTGTGTACAATGGGGAAGGCGCGCGATTTGAGTTTGACCGAGGGCAGGTTGTAATGGCCCCCGGAGACTCGGCAGGAGAATTTCGGAAACTGCAGGACTTGTCGGGTTTTCGAGGAGTGCTGTGCTGAGTGTCTTAAACAAGTGGCGAAACCAAGGGGAAACGACTTCCAAACGTCGAGGGGTTGGGCGCCCCCACCTCATTATAAATGTCGAACGTCATAGGCTGGGCAGACTGGTAAAACAAGACAGGCAGCGAACTGTGGCAGAACTAACATCATACTTTATTACTGGGCAAAGTACAAGTGCGTCTGAACACACAGTGCACCGAACACCCCTAACGATGGGTCTCCGAAGCCCATGACCCATCTATGTGCAAATGTTAACACCACGACATCGGCAACTACGACTGAAATGAACAAATGACCATCGTCATTAAACCTTGGCACAATGGCAGAGCGTTGCATTGTCTGATGAATCCCGATACCTTCTTCATCGTTACGATGGGAGGGTGCTATCCGTCGTGTTCCAAGAGAACAGTTCTTTGACACCTGTACTGCGGGACGGAAACAAGCTGGCGGCGGCTTAATTATGCTCCGGGGAACATTCACGTGAGCATCAATGTGTCTAGTGGAGCTCGAGCAAGGCACCATGACGACCAAGGCGTATCACACAATGCTTGCAGACTACGTACACCCCTTCATGACGACCATGTTTCCCAACGGTAGTGGCATTTTTCGAAAAGATAATGCACCATATCACAAGGCCAGGATTGTGATGGAGTAGTTCGAGGAACACAGGGGCAAGTTCCAAGTGATGTGCTGGCCGCCCAACTCGCCGGATCTGAACCTAATCGAACACAAATGGGATGTGATTGAACATGACTTCAGAGCGCATCGCCCCCCTCCCCGGAATTTACGGGAATTAGGTGACCTGTGTGCAAGGGCGCCGATCCTGGGGGCCGAGGGGACCCGGGCACCCCCAAAGCTCATGTGGGCCCCTGCATTGTACTTATGAATATACAATATTTGGCATAATTTGAAAACAATTTGTCTTAAAACCCTCATATATGTGCCTTCTGCATCTGAATGACCCCCCCCAAATTTACAGAAAAATCGGCGCGCTTGCCTGTGTGTACCAATCAACTCTCTCCATTGACCTTTCAAGGATCATTGCGTCCATGCCAAGACGCCTCGCCATTGTTATCAGTGCCAAAGTTGGGCACACTGACAATAAGGTAGGTAGTCATAATATTCTGACTGATGTGTGCGTATATTTTAAGTCGTGTATTTTGTCTCGACTTAAATTTCGAGACGTCTCGTCTCGAATTCGAGTCGAGTCGAGACAGAAACTGTCGAGTCGAGAATCGAGTCGAGACAGAAACATATTTTCGAGTCGAGACAACATTTTCTCGAGACGAGGCGAGACAGGCTTAAATCTCGACTCGACTCGACTCGTGCGCATCCCTAATTCAAATGGAAGGAATAACTGGTGGACAAACAAAAGATATGCCGGCGTTACAAAGAGGCTGAGCAACATTTGTACAAATATAAACTTAATGATATAATTACTTTCTTAAATGAAGTTGCAAACAATTTTAAATTTTAAATTTGATGATTATGAGGAAATTGATTTTCTTGAACAGAATTCTCATGAGGCATGCATATACACAAGAATTTTTCGGGAGGGTTTAAATTCAACATGAGGATAAATTATATTACAATTCGTAAAATCCCCCTAAAATTAGCCCAAATTCACAGAAAAGTTAGGATTTCCGGGGACACCACCAGGACCCTCCCTTCCTGTGATTCAGTCTGAAAGTGTGTTTGTCAGCAATGTTGTGAAATAGACTTATTTGTTGACGCTGAATACTATGAAATAAATTTAAACTAAATTTCAGCATTCTGTTATATTCTGTTGAGTATTTTGTTCAATGTTCTGTTGTAAGTTGAATACATTATCATGAACACATTTCATTCTATCATGAATGCACTATAATGTCATTCTATAATTGCCTGAACAATATTTTTACCAGTTTACTCTATTGCACTGCCAATACATTACGGCACTTTGAGTATAAGATCACAAAATTTAAAGTACTTTTTTATTTTAAAGAAATCAATTTTACCTTATGTTTTCTGTGTGCCAATTCTCCCTTTTTCTTCATTACAAAGTACTCTTCTACACCAATACATCCCTTACAGTCAAATGTCCTCACACCGAAACGTCCTAGACCTATTTGGAGTATGTTGTTATAGAATTGATATGCATAAGCAAAAAAAAAAAAAAAAAAAAAAAAAAATCAACGCACGTTGCTAAAGTACTAATGTGATATACCACACGTAAAGTATCCAGAAACCAACACATATTCATTCGGGTCTGCAGCCAGTAACCTTTTCTATGGACATATGACTCAATGTGTCAATAACGAAGAAAGAAGAATGCATATTTTAACTCTGAGTAACCTTACAAATAGCTATTGCTAAACTGTTAAGAAAACCAACTTACATCAAAGAAAACAAACAAATAAAAATATTTCTGCAAATTCCATTTCAATATCGTGACCAGACATTCCACAAACCAGAGATAAGGATTTGTTTACATTTTCTAATTATGGCCAATCACAAACAAGCATTTGTTTACATCTTTCAGATGGGAGATTCTTTTACCATTCAGAAGTATGTTTTTCTTCTCAATGGTTAAATACTAGATATTATAATACTTAAATTCCACATAACTGAAGAGATTTTATAAAGATAACCAAGAAAGCTTTGTCGCTTTCGATGGACTTCTGCGTTCAATTGACCCTCACACCGTGAGATGAATACGAATGGAGATAAGGTGAAGGTTGGTTGTTGGTGTGAGTACGTCCAACATAATGCCTGGTTGTAGCAGTTCAGTTACTCCGTGAACTTGCATAATGATACAGAGGAACATGGAACCTCCACAGAGCGTGATAAGAGCGTGTATATTGTATCAGTTAAAACTGGGGTCAAACGCCGCATTAGCGACGTGGCGTGACCGCACAGGCGAGGGTGACGTGGCTGCGTAGGCGGTGCAGCGGGGCTTTAACAAGTTTAAGAACGGTGACGAAACACTCGAAGCCGCACCAAATGCCGGAAGACGAACACTTGTACAAAATGAATATCTTTAGGAAGCAATTGAGGTGAAGAGTGGCCAGACATGTGAGGAACTGTCTCTACAATTCAGTGTGAGTGGAAAAACCACTCGGCAGCACCTCCATCAATTTGGGAAGCACAAGTTGGGTGGATGGGTCCCAAATGATTTGGCTCCGGGCCAGAAACAACGCGAGCATATACCTGTGTTCCTTTGCTGTCTCGTCTGTGGAAGGAGCCATTTCTGGACAGGATGTTGCCATGTAATGAGAAGTGGATCCTGTACGAAGCCTCACGGCTCTGTTGTCATTGATTAGCACCCCATGAACCGGTTTCAAAACAGCTGAAACCAGCACTGCAACAAAAGAATGTAATACTGTGTTTGGTGGACAGGCATCACGGCATCGTGCATCAGGAACTGGTATCGACGGGTCAGAGCATCAATGCTGCTGTGTACTTTCAGCAGTTGAGCCGTGTTCAAAAAAATCAAAACCCTGGAACCATCACTTCTGAATAGCAAAATGGTCTCCCTGTTGCAGGAGAACGCTAAGCTCCATGTGGCTAGAATGACCCGGGACACCAATCTACGCCTTGGATGGTAAGCACTATCGCCTCCACCATATTCCCAGGACATTGCACCGTACGATTATCACCTGTTCCATTACATAGAAAACCATCTTAGAGGAACTCGGTTGAAACTACTAGTAGAGGTTTAAAATGCAATTTATACTTTCTTCCCTTCAAGGCCCACCAAATCCTACTGCGATGGAATCCATGATCTTCCAGAACGTTGGCAGAAGATCGTCTATGCTGACGGGGAATATTTTTGATCTTCCTTTTACGTCTTAGGTGGTATATCGATGTTCGAAGTTGGTGGGTAAAAAAGCGACAGAACTTTCTTTGTTACCTTTATGCAGGATGTCCTATTAATGCGTACAAAAACTTAAGGGTAGATTGCTGATGTCAAACCGGGGAAACAGTTCTTTGACACTTTGGCCAAAAGTCCATAGTTCGGGAAATATAGGGTATCGAAAGTGTAGAAAAATTCACTTTAGAGATCTATATCTTCACTATCCCAAACGATAGAGACAAGGCGGTAGGGTCAAGTCAAAGACATCGAATGTGCTCTATTCAAAAATGCTTTTACCACAATCTTGAAACCCGTGCGCAAGTGATTCCCCAAAGGAAGTGGAGAATCCTCGTCAATTCTCTTGAAAGAGAAGTCTAAATTAGCGTGGTTCGAAGACTATAAAAACAGCAAACAGTTATTCGTTGTCGGCAATGTGGTATCTTCGACGAATTCAACATGGCGCGGGAGTTTTGTAATTAGCTATGTGAGGTTGCGTAACTGTAGCATCAGTAAGATGTAAAAACATATGCTTTACTTACCATAAATGAGATAGGCGGGAAATTAAAGGTGAATAGCAGCAGCACAGTGTGTGTATACCTTTAATAGGAATTGGCTTGGGAACATGAATGAAAAAAGGGTGCAGTAACCGAAAACATAGGGAATATTAGAAACTACTAAAAAACATGCACATGAACACTGTAGTAAAAACATAAATGATAAGAAATGTGTATCCAGTATGTTGAAAAATAAAAAAAAAATAAATAGGAATAGATTATATCTCCATTGTACTCACCATAAGTAGGTTCTATTTGCCAAATTGCTGCTCCATGTTTCCAATATCCGCCTTAGTAATCACTGTGTACTCGAGGTATGTTGTGAATATGCCCTCTATCAACTCGCTCACACGCATGAGCACGCCGCAGGACGAACATTATAGAGTACTTCGGATGTATCACGAATCGACTCGAAAGTAGCCTGGATACGTTGTTTCAGATCGTCTATAACATGAATTTCCCTTGCTTACACTACCTCCTTAACATGTCCCCACAAATAAAAATCCAATTAATTTAAATCGGCAGAACGAACAGGCCAAGCATATCGACTATCCCTTTCTATCCATCTGTTTGGCAATGCAACATCAAGATGTTCTCGAATTTGGCTCCGAAAATGAGGAGGAGCTCTATCGTTTATGGATTACATGGAACGCCTTGCTTCCAGAGGTATATCCTCTAGAAGTTGTGGAAGTTCATGGAGTAGAAAATTGAGATACAGCTCGCCAATTAAACGCCCTGGGAAGAAATATGGCCCTAAAAGTTGGTTATCGATTACGCCTGCCCACACGTTTACGCTAAATTGTCTCTGGTGGGAACCTACGAAAATTTGATGCGGAATTTACTTGGACCAGAAATGGCGATTGTGTAGGTTTACGACGCAATCTCTCGTAAAGCCAGCTTTATTTGTGAAAAGAATGAAAAATGGAAACATTGGGTTGTGCGTGCACTTCCTCAGTATCCACCGACAAAATCTTCGTAGTGGGGAATAGTTTCTCATTTCAATAGCATGTACACGTTGTAAGTGCCATGGATATAACAGCTGTTCACGAAACAAACGCAAAAAAATATTGTGGGACATGCCTTCTGCTGTAGCTGCTTGACGTGTGCTGATTTCTGGCTGTCGTGCTACTTGGTTAAAACTACTTTCCTCGTCGGTAGGTAGAAGCACTTCACGTGGTCTTCCACGATCCGTGTTTCCACGGAAATTAACTTCTTTTCCTGTGACATCTATCAACGGAAACAAATGTCCGATCATTTGGAACTCGACGATTTGGGAACGTCCCGCGGTAAAAGCGTTGTGCTGCCAACGAGTTACCTTCAGCACGTCCATAAATTAGGTGTGTATCGGCTAGCTCACTAAACGAGTACTGATTCCTCTTGTAGCACTGAATACGTCACTACCCTTTCGTTCGAATCACAAAATTGTAATAGTACACCACTCACATAGTGAAAACCACAGCATTGCACTGTAATCGGGCCAAAATATTACTTATTATAGGAACACATGATTCAGTTAGTGACAGGCACATTTTATGTTTCGTGTAGTTAAAGATATCCTGTTTCACTCAAGTCTTACATACATACAGAGCTTCTGTTCTAGGCGCGTGTAACAGCACTATACGACGATTACAATCTGTTTCTTTCAGAACAAATTCTGCCACCTCGGCTTCCTTGTAAGTTGTACGTCAGAGGTTAACTGTTTGTGTACTTGAATCCAACAAAAGTGGAAAGAGATCTAAAGCACTATCCCTATTAAACACAACTTCACATTTGTGAGACTCCCGTGTGGTTGAGTATTAGTATGTGTGTTTAGAAGCTTCACGTAACTAGACTTCCAATCACAGAGCCCTGTATTCGAATGTTGTCTGGAAAAGACGCTATCTGTGTGTGTATAAAGTTGTGTGTAATGGTAGTAAGCCAAAAAAGCTGTGATTATTATTACTATTATTATTATTATTATTATTATTATTATTATTATTATTATTATTATTATTATTATTATTATTATTATTATTATTATTAAATAACTCTATGGCCTATGGAGCCCGGAGGTTCAATGTCGCGTTTACAAAAGCTTCCCACTGACTTCTATTCTTAGCTAATTGCATCTAGTTTCTACTTTGTATTCCTATCTCTGCGAGATCCATCTTAATATTGTTCTTTCATCTGCGCCTAGGTCTTCCTAATGGTCGTTTTCCGATGGGTCTTCCAGTCAAGATTTTGAAAGCGTTTCTGCTTTATTCCATTCTAGCTACATGACCTGCCCACCTAAGCCTTCTAGACTTGACGACCCTAACAATGTTAGGTAAACCGTATAAATTATGTAGTTCCTCGTTACGAAGTTTCCGCTATTCTCCATTCTCGTTCCTCTTGGGTCCGAATTATTATTATTATTATTATTATTATTATTATTATTATTATTATTATTATTATTATTATTATTATTATTATTATTATCATTCTTTCACAATTTCGTTAGTTTCGTTGCCTTTCCCAGCAAGTTTTTTTTTTCAGTACCACCTATAAATACATTCCAAGCAAATGAGTGTTTCAGGAAATATGTTCTCATATCAATGCTTGCTTTTCTTGTTTGTCGTTCTTCGAACGAAATCATTGGTATTTCGGTGACACTATCTTCTGGGTTGAATGGACGATTTCTCTCTCTGCATACGAAGAAATCAAGTTTCCTTTTTATTTCCACCCACCCATTAATTACAACAACCACAGTTTAACGTTATTTTGGTTCATCTGTACACCATCCGACCTGCGGGCCATATGCGGCCCGCCTAACCCTGTCTTCCGGCCCGCTGGTCAGTTATTGAAAACAATAATTACTATATTTTTTTTCTTCTTTACAAAACCTGTTAAGAGTGAAATAGAAATTTTCCCTCGATCTCACAGTCGAAACGTGGTAACACCCTGAAGACAAGCACTTTGCAAGCGCAGTTACTTGGAGGAAATTTCCCTCGGTATAAGGATTGCTAGATGTACCTACAAAGTTGTAAATACATTATTCTGCTCCTCTTTAGTGAGTAAATATTTTTGTTATTATTATAACAGTTGTTTTGTGTTATTGTGATGTGAGTTACGATGAACATGTTCCATCATTTAATACTATACTATTCAATTGTCGTAAAAATGATATACCTACAGCGAGGCTCGCGACGCCATTTACTGCTCTGTGATTGGCCCGCCCACTGCTCCAAGTTGCACACCCCTGCTGTAGAACTTGCATGGTAGTTAGTATGCACTTTCCATCATGTGCATGTTCTTTTTAGTAGTTTCTCATATCCTTAATGTTTTCGGATACTGCAAACTCTTTTTATTCTTGTTCCCACGCGAAATCCTATTAATGGTATACACTGTATACACTCACTGTATACTGTCACCTTGAATGGCTCACCTCTCCCATTTATGGTGACTAAAGCAAATTTTTTACCTCTTACTGATATTGCAATTATGCAACCCCATATAGCCAATTACAAAATTAGCGCGCCATGTTGAATTCGTTGAAGATACCACATATCCGACAGCGAATTACTGTTTGTTGTTTTTATACTCTTTCAATCACGCTAATTTAGACGTCTCTTTCTCAAGAGAATTGACCAGGATTCCGCACTTCGTTTGGGAAATCCCTTGTGCACGGGTTTCACGATTGCGGCATAAGCATTTTTGAACAGAGCACATTCGATGTCTTTGACTTAACACTACAGCCTTTTCTCTATCGTTTGGGATAGTGAAGATATAGATATCTAAAGTTCAATTTCTCACCCCTTTGGCACACTATATCTCCGAAACTATGGACTTTTGGCTAAAGTTGCACATGACGTTTTTTCTTGTGGTGACATCAGCTATCTACTCTTATTTTTTTGTACGCATTAATAGGACAGCCTCTATATACAGCACCTTACTGTGCCTGTACTAATAGTTGTAATTTAGGTTACGCACAGAGATAGATAAATTAACCATACAAGAAAAGAATGGTTCTCCGTATTTGTTTATATAATATGCAACCTAATCTGTTAGGTACTATTGCTCTAATTAATACATATATGTTACTATTGTTCTTAGTATTTCAAGTTCTGTACGAGGAAATTTTGACTGAATTATTTTAATATAAAAAAAATCAATTTTTTTTTTAAGATACAAACTTTCCTATTATTATTTTCAATAATTTTCGATGTTATAAGAGAGAATCAATTCACGTTCCCCATACGGGAAAAACAGGCACCTATACAGTTAATGTCAAACATGTACCTGAAAATGGAACACGACTTTTCACCTTACAGTGCCTCTACTTACCCAGTTAATTTGCCTGTATAGACGCAAAGAACATGCACTTACAGGCATCAAACACATACAAGAAACCTGGTCAAGCAATGTACAGTATATGTTCATGAAAAAGAAAGGGTTTATTTACAGGTGAGGAACATGCTGTTTTCAGGATCACAAACACAAATTCGTATCCATACACATGTCCAGGGAAAGAAGCAGTACATGTACATTGCATGTACAAGGTGAAATACATGTGTTTTCCAGGAATGCAATACCCATTTAGAACAACCAACACCCATTTAGAGCACCTAACACAATAACTGTAAAGTGTTTGTATGCTCGTCGCCATAAGTGCCTTTACATCGAAGTGACAGGTATGTGACCGCGCAGTACTCCAAGGAAGGGATGGTTGTATAAGAATTTTTGATTAATTTTGAAGAGTTTTTATTTTGACTAGGGAATTAACATAGGTATAGGGAGTAAAGACACAGATTTGAAGCATCAGTGCACGAAAAGATTCGTATTCTCAGTTTTTCTATTTATTGCTTTATATGTTAAGTTAAACACCACAATATGTATCACTGATATCGCAGATCGAATTATTTTGTAAAATCGTGTCTGTAACCTATTGTCAAAACAATCATCTCAAGACATGATGTAGAGAAAAGAGAAAGAGATAAGACATCTCTAATATATGTATAATTACTCAATAAGTAATTATAAGTAAATTAGACTCAATAAGTAATTGTAGAAATTAGTTAAAGGACACGTAAGAGAGCGAAGAGGAGGTCTAGAAGTCTGAACTTTTTAGAAACGTCCTAGGTAGGTGAAAATATAGTTAAAAATTGCAAAAGGTATCATGTAATTTATCTTTCTTTTCTCATATGCTAGTATACTTTTTTCTTTCACATCCAAACATCTCTATTCAGAATTACGAGATAAAGGTGAAGAGAGAAAGATTTCCATCACAAGAATTATATCAGAAAAAATATTTTGACTTAGGCTAGATTCGAACTCGTAACCCTTGAATCCATAAGTCTGCGCTCTACCGATTTTTTTTTATTTATTTCCGGAAAACAAGTTACATGACCAAGCTATGTAGCATATCACAGTGATGCTTGGTAGACGTGATATTGTCACTGAACAATGTTAATTTACAATGAAATTGAATGGTACAATAACAAAGAAAAAAATCAATTGTCAAATATTACCTGTAAAAAGCGAGCGAAGAGTTGTTGTTCTTGAGAGTGAGTGAAAGTCTTTTTCCTTACCCTGTTAAGATACTCTACATATAGGCGAGGATCACAATAAGGTGTGTATTGGTCTATAAAAAGAATAGTAGCACCAATTAACCAAACTACTGCCCGTCGTTTCATAGGAGGATACCACTGAAAGTCAGGGAAGAAGAGAATAGTAGATGTAAAGGCGGACGCTGGACAGCGGCAAATTAGTCCGAGAAAGCCGCATAGCCTCTGCCACACAGGTTGAGTGTCAACACAAGAAGTATAGCGATGCTCCAGAGTATCTATGCGTGAACACAAGTCACAAAGTTCGGATGTACTGCGGCCTATTTTAGCAAGTCGTACGTTGGTAACTACTAGACTATTTACAATGCCATACCAAACGTCCGTGGCTCGTCCCATGAGGTATGGTGCATGAATTGTTTTCCAAATAATCATCCAATTACGATCTGGTGTTCGTTGCTGGCATAGGGGTATGACACTTTGAATAGTCGGCACAAGTAACACAGTATAGAGGAGTTTTGGGGTCCAATGTTCCGGCATATCCTCAAAAGGCACTGTGGACCATGCGAGTGCTAACTGTAAAATATACGAAGGACACACATTTGGAAAGCGAACATATGCGGGATTGTTGTTAGGCCAGAGATGAGGCACCCAACAATGAAGCCACTGCGCTGTCTGTGGTGCCAATAGTTCATTGCCCATATGCATCTTGGCTGTGGCCATATATAATGCTAGGCATTTGTGTCGGACACTAAAAAGATCAAAACCTCCTTGATTACGTTGAAGATAGAGCACCTGCCTTTTCACACAAAACATGTAACTTTTCCAAATGAACCATCCATAGAGTGAATCAATGTGGCGCGCATATTTTTCTGGCAATGGAAAAAGTCGGGCAGTGAACCATAACTTTGAGCTGAAATACACATTTAAATATTGAATTTTCTGAGCAAGCGTGAGAGAGCGCAGGCGAGTGTCTGCCAGACGCATACGCAACGTTCGAATTAATGGGATCCATACGTGATCATAGGAAGGAGTCAGGTCAGCTGTGAAAGGAACACCTAAAATAGTCTTATTAGTTGTGTGATCAAATGCTTGTGACAAATGTTCTGGTAACAAAGTATGAAAGTTGTTTACAGAAACGATGGTTGTTTTCCGCATGTTGAGATGAAGGCCGCTTGCGCGCGAGAACAGCTCCACTTGCTGTGACGCACACATGAGTTGTTGAGAGGTTGAACAAGAAATAGTTAGATCATCCATGAAGGCAATGGCTGTTAATTGCCGAAAGGGATGAGTGTCTCCCGCATTAAGCGTCGACAATCGATGGAGTAAAGGCTCGAGGGCAGGACAAAACAGAATACCTGAAAGCGAACATCCTTGACGAACTCCTCGAAGGAGTTCAAACGGTGGAAGAAGATGCCCATTTATTTGGAGCTGCGAGGTCGCTCCTGCGTATAGGTGACGTATTACAGATATAATTTGGGCAGGAAAGTTGTATCCTTGCAAGACCCTGTA
Source organism: Thermobia domestica (assembly GCF_964235325.1). Classification (NCBI taxonomy): domain Eukaryota; kingdom Metazoa; phylum Arthropoda; class Insecta; order Zygentoma; family Lepismatidae; genus Thermobia; species Thermobia domestica. The sequence goes on along the minus strand of NC_137470.1, from coordinate 53,786,921 downwards.
TAAATAGTCGTCTGACACGGTGTCGAAAGCTTTGTGGAAATCGCAAGCTAATAAACCTACTGGGAGTCTTTTAAATTAGAAATAGGCTAGAATATCTCGAATGGTTGCAAGCGCTGTATGGATGTTCCGTTCAGAATGATGCGCCGTTTGAGCTGAACTGATGTAAGGTTGGACAATCTTCTTGATACGTTGAGTCATGATAGCAGTGAAGATTTTATAGTCTGTATTGAGCAGAGTGATAGGTCGATATTCAGCAACTCCAGTTTGGTTTCCTCCTTTGGGTATTAAAATAATGATTCCTTCGTGCTGATACATTGGACCACCTTGCAACAAAAAGTTATATATATTGCATAGGGTCGGACCTAGTAAAGGAAAAAATGACCCATAAAGCTGGTAGATCAATCCATCTCTTCCAGGCGCCGTGCGTCGCTTGACCGTGCGGAGAACGTCCTGTATTTCTTGAACCGTGACAGGTGTGATAAGTTGTTGTCGTTCTTCATCGGAAAGGCTGTGTGGAATTCTGGCAACAAAGGGATCTGACAACGAGGTATCGCATTGCTGAAGTGAGTACAGTTGGGTATAAAATTCCTGAAAATGAGCGTAGAGTCCATCAGCTGTCGTAAAGGTTGTGCCAGTCGTGGACGTTACCTCTGTGATACATTGTAAGGTTTGGCGTCGTAACCTATGTATGTAATGGTATAAGGAGATAGGTTTCGCAACCATTCTGCCTGGTGTCCCTTCGTGAACGCAGACATTGAGAGAATGTTCCAACTGTAGCTGTTTTAAGTGATGTTTCACTCGCATGATGGCGGCCATATTTGAAATACTGCTTGGTTGTTTCCAGAGATCGCATAAAGTGGCATATAAGAATTCAAAAGTTTCTCTACAAATCTGACGTTTTTGTTTGCCCATTCCTTGAAAAAACAAACGAATTTGGGGTTTGACAAAATGACACCACCACATATTTATATTCGGATAAACTGTCTGGGTACGTGTCCACTGTTCCCATCTATCAGCAAAGAGTTGTTGTATTACGTCATCAGTTAAGAGCTGACTATTTAATTTCCAAAAAGGGCGACCATACAACCGGGGAATGTTCTGAGGAAATCGCAATATGAGCTTTAATGATGAGTGATCCGAAAAGATCAAAGGTAAATTTTGAATGTCAAACACGCTAGAGAGATATTCTTTGGAAATAAAACACATATCTAAGCGAGACTGAACTCGCGCCGACTTATATGTGGCTTGGTGATTATGATGAGTATGTAACCAAATTTCAGCGAGACCTAGTTGAGTGACGAACTTTTGGAAAGCTAAACGTGGATTAAAAATACCAGTTGTGTCCTGGAGGGACAAAATAAAGTTTGTGTCCCCGAGAAGAAGGAGTGGGTAACGTGTGGTGGGTAACAGTGATACAACCTCTTCCGCATAAAAGCGCTCGCGGGCCACACGTTGAGCTGGTCCAGAAGGCCCGTAAACACAGAGAATACACAACTTGTCTACGACACAACTAATCGCTCTACAAGACGAGGAGAGTTGTATGTGTGAAGCTACTAGTCCTCGTTTTAATAAAATTGCTGTACCTAACACGTTGGGAGCCACATTCGTTATTGCTGTATAATTGTAAACAAATGATAGATCACTAAAGGTCAGTTTTTGAAGACAATATATGTCACAATCTTGCTCGAGTAAAAACTGGGCTAAAACCTGTTTATTGGCCATGCTACTAAGATAATTAATGTTCAAGGTCATATACGAACGTCCGTTAACACTGGCTATCATCTTATAAACACATAAGATATAAACAAAAACATGTTTTAAAACGCCTATCCCAAGCAGTGACCCTTGTATAGACATAGCACCAAAACGTCCAACCGCCGTAACTGGAGGCGATTAATAGTAAACAAAACACAATCGTAACTCACCTGTTTATGTGTGTGAACAAGGCAAGAATATTGTTCGGGATTACAGGCTGTGGACCATGGAACAATCATAACACTAACCCCAATAATAATAATAATAATAATAATAATAACACAGCCACAGTGCGACAAGAAACAGAAGCACGTTATAATCACAAACACCTCGGATTCCTTCTTGTTGTGTAGAGCGCTTATCTAAACACAACCTCCGTACACCATAGACTCACAGTTAACATCCTGAAGGTCACCCTGAAACTCACGTTCTTTTGTTTTTCGTTTTTTAACGTGTTTTACGGATAATATTGGAGAAACACTATCTACGGCACTACTCGCGTCACTAGAAGGTGGAGGGGAGAGAGAACGAGCCGACATATCCGTGTTAACGTCATGCTCATCCGTTAGTGCCACAGTCGTCTGTTCTGGAAGCACGTTAGGAGTAGGAGATAGGCTTCTATCACGAAGGTCGTGGATGCGATCGTCGTTGTTGGTATTTTGCATATTCTGGTTCTTTTCGTCGTTAACTTCCGTGAGTATGGTTCGAGGTTTTAGTACACTAGCCATAGTTTGCGATGTCAACATTAGCGGTGGAAATTCTGTGGCCGCGAGAGCGGGAGGTTCTGGGACGGAATCCCGCGTATCAGCCACACTGGTAACTAGGGAAATGGGATTTCGGGCAGGTCCCGTATTTGTTTCATGTAACGTGGACACTTTCCGAAGATCCGTCATCACTGCTGGTTCGATGTCTGGGTTCATTAGACGAGCTGGACGCCGGCGCTTTGGGAAGAAAGAGATAAGATTTTGCAAGGAACCACAAAAATGGCAAGTTTGAAGTTGACCTCCGTAAGATACACTCATTTCACAGTATCAATAATGAGTCTGGTAGGAATGTGTTTTTTCAAGGTCATAGAAAACACTCGATTGCCATTATAGATACGTGTAAGAAAGATAGTATTCCATACTTCATGCTCAATTTTGAGTATGTCACCATAGTCACTTAACACTTGAGAAACTTCCTCATCGGGATAATCAAAAGGGAGGTCCATGATCTTTACACGGGTAACATGTACTTGTGCATCCAGAATGTAGACATTACTGGTGGTCTGATCGAAATGGGTAAAAGAAAACGAAATGGGTTTTTCCGGTGCGTGGTCGAGAAATTGTTTATGTATGGCAGTAGTTTTGAATTGAATGTGCATGCTGTAGTCCTCATTGTGCAATTGTAAGGCTTGAAGATCCTGGAATATATTCTCGAAATGTATATATAACCAGGAATATAAATCGGCTGGCGAAGGACGTTTACTGCGCGTGGTTTTGTCAAAAACAAATTTGACTGAGTTTTTCTTATGTTCTTGCATTGCTGGTATCGAACTTGATTACAGTACTTCTCAAACACAAAACAAAAATCACTGAATTAGAGTGCACACACTAAATGTAAAAAAAAAAAAAAAACAAATTCACTTGCTTAAACAAACTTAGTAACACAGGTAGTCGGAGCTGTACTTCCACACGTCCGCTCCGTTCAACCGTCTGTAACGAAGTCCTCCGATTGAGGTAACAATTGCTTTTGCAAAAGCCTGATTTCTACAATTACCGGTTGCTGAATGGTGTGTATTAACGAAATTGGTCGAGATAATTGCTAAGTCGAAGTTAGTCCTAATATGAGATTTTATTAATTATATATAATAAATTTAAGCGTGGTTTATTCGTGCGTGCTACCCATACTGCGCAACTCATAAGGGTTGTACGCGTATGGTACAGTAGCCTTGCGTCCTCCAACCGTGAAGAAAGATTCGGTTTGAACCTATGCGTGTCCTAAGAGGAAGGAGGAGATTCAAAGAAAGAAAAGTGGTTTAGATATTATGCAAAAATAGAATATCTCAAGAGGTGAGGTGATATAGATTTCAGCTTGTCTTTCAGCTGTGACTCTATACAAGATATGCATCTACGACGTAACGTGGAACCCGAACCACACGACTCCTGCCGGGAATCGAAACCCATATCACCTCTAGTTCTATCATGAGAGACACAGGGACATGTAAAATAATCGAAAATAAACGATATTAATGTTAAATCCATAGCTTTCGAGGTCCTAAAAAGTCCTAATTGAAAGATATGAGTGTCTATTCAATAGTTTTCGGTGTCGCTGAAATGAATAATGACACTCCCGATACCACAAAAGCCCAAGTTTTTATTCTTCGTTAGCGGCAAGTTAATTCATTTGCTCCTGCTGGAAATGGATTCGTACTATTTCATTCCGATTCAAATATGTATTCTACTGGGAAAACTAATCTCAAATATATCTTTGAAATATAAACCTATTCTTCCCGTGCAACGCCGGGTATTTCAATTAGTAAATACATAATTTAAGAAACAATGAGTATATTTATTGGAAACAGACATATGTATTTTTGAATGTTGTATATGAATTGCTAATTCATACTTTATCTAGTAGAGAATGGTGCATTCATTATATATTCTGAAGCAATAGGGAGATCTATTGGAGGTGTATTTTATTTATCTACTGTCGAATTTAGTGTGGAATAATTTCAAATAATTTATTTCGAAACTATCGAAACGAGATTGAGACCGCTATTTGTCGGTTCAAAGGAGAGTAATATTGGAAATAGTCTCGTATTGTCTCGTTTTGATACTAGTCCTACTTCGGGGTTTGTTCTCTAGTAACTGGTTGCGTAGTGCACCTACAGTATATAAGACGTCGTATATTTAAATGTTTGAGAACTTACCCCACCTCCACTTGACGGATCGTTCTAACTAAAACTACCAGACCGTTTATGTAATTTTGCGTTTAAGTACAGGTCCTAACCTTATGTCAGTTATTTTCTTGCAACAGAGAATGAAAAATGTAACAGTTATAATGTTTATCGCGCATAATCCTATATAGATAAAAGGCACTTTATAGAGTGTCGGACTCCGTGGCGTAATATAGTAGTTACTGGCATGGTAAGTTCATCACTGAACGCGTTTCCGTCATAAAGTGCAATGACGTCACCTTCGACACATGCTCGGGACAGGACCACAGGAGGAGTAACGCTGTTGTTTGCTTATTCGGTGCTGTTTATTCTCTTTGGAACCTGATGTAAAATGACTGCTTTCTTCTTACTTTCAGCTGTTTTTGCTATTTCTAATTTAGATGTCTATTATATTAGTGGAATTTTATTCCATCATGGAAATATATTTTATTTCTTTTTAAATGTAAATAAAAAGAAAAGTCTATTTGGACAAGTTTCCCCACAACTCTAGAGGTATTGTCTTGGGTGCGCTTTTATTTTATTTTCCTTTAGGGCCGCGGTGGCTCAGTGGCAGAGCGTTCACCCCTAGTGCTCGGGGCCTCGGGTTCGATCACAGCCCCGCCAATTGAATTTGTGGCGGACGAACACTGTGTGCGTCAGTTTCCTCGGGGTTCTCCTATTTCCTCCCACTCTCTTCATTTCATTCGCTACTCATCATCACCGTTTCCTTTAGCCTAACCGGCACAAGCGTGGGACGTAAAACTTAAAGATTTCATTTCATTTCTTCAACACAAATGCAATTAAAAGCTGACTCTCAGAGCGCAACAATGTTATCTTGTTCGAATGGTCAGTGATTTTGTGTCGAAGGTAATGTCACGCGAAGAGACAGGCTGCGCGCGGGCTTACCTTGTCTTACGTCTGGCAACATTGCTCTTGGTCAAGTGGCCTATTGCTTATGCCTTTAGGTATTTGCCCTAAAGCCATACAGAGAACTGTGTGCGTTCTGTTACTCCCTCCCTGCCCCTCGCGGTGTTTGCGAAAATATTATTTGCTTTTCATGCATTGGGATAAGGGGTAAGACATACCTTGGGATAATGGAAGGGAGTAACATATAAAATGATCGAAAACGACAACCGATGTTAGGCCCGTTACACAGTCAAGGGGAGCTCCGCGCCCCGCGCTCCGTCTTCCGCCCTCCGCACTACGCGTGTGTGCTTACACAGTCATCCGTAGCTACGCGCTACGCGTCACGTGATATATACATTATTCTTCTCAGTCAGTGTTGCGAGTCAACATAAAAAGTTCGAAACGACAATAGTTGCATCTTAATATTTCTGTAAGAAGAGAAAACGAAGAACACAGAAAAATAAATGTCTCAAGATTCATTCCTTAGTTTCTCAAAGAAATCTGAAGGGAGCTTTACGTCTGTGTATATAGATTTGGGACAAGACGAGAAGTACTTCAATAATTTCCGTACGGCAATTCAGTCGTTCGATGACCCAATTGAAAAAAAATCGATCAAAATTATAAAAAATACAGTTTAAATAAAATTCATATGCACGCTCTTAAAAAACAGCACTTAACAGATACTGTTTTTTTAACAAATGAAAATAACCAATGTTTGTAAATTTGGTTAGAACTTCACATCCAATCAACTGTTTAATAGTAGAGATAAATAATTTGCCGCAATTTGTCTTTTTTTCATTTTCCATACCTTCATTTTTACAAAAAAATCTTTTACATTTCTCGTTCCATGCCTGTTCACGAATGTCACGCTTTTTGTGTTCCTGACAAGAGGGATCCCATTAACATGGTGTTAATTTAATCTCCGTGATAATTGAAACTGAAACTGAAATTTGTTGAAAGAAAGTCTAAAAATTATAATAGTCACGTACTGTCAACAGTGGTATATTAGAGGCACCACATGTACAGTTCCAATTAAGCAAAGACATTAATTGTAAGTTCCAATTAAACGAAGACAGCATAGCTAAATTTAAAATAATACTAAAAATATGAAAATAGTATTATAGAACAGTATAAAAATTATTTAGCAACTCACTATCAAAAATAAGAAAAGATACCTGGATCAATTTGCATTTTGCTTTTGCTACCATGCATGTTTCTTTTTAAATTTTAAAGAGAAGTGGATGCTCCGCGCGCGGAGTTCCGCTTGACTATGTAAGCACCCATTTGCTCAATGGCCTTATCTGCCTCGCGGAGCGCGAAGCGTGGATAGGGCCACGCGGAGGCTGCTCCGCGTGCGGAGGCCTCCGCGTGACTATGTATGCACCCATAAGAATCAATAGAACAATCTTGCCACGCGGGACTCCGCGTGCGGAGCTCCGCGTGACTGTGTAACGGGCCTTAATGTAGAGTTCATAGTTTCGAGGTCGCTGAGATGACTAGGCGTAAAGCAATCAGCTATTTTCTGTTAGTGATTTCTTCATATACGTCTACGAAGTTAACGAACCTTGACTTATCCGCGTGCAGTAGTTGGTTAGTGTGTCCTCGATGGCTATTTTTACTTTTTCCATGATCATCCCATACCATACAGTACTTTTTTATGTTTTGAAAAAGCTTGATTTTATCAATTCGTTAAACAACAATGTTTCTTTTTTTCTAACCATGTTTCTTAGTATTATCATCTTCATTCTAACTAATTTAAATATTTTCAATAATTCAGAATTTTGACTAAATCATGTTACAATGATCAAGATTTGTATAAGAAGAGGAGCCTTCGTTTTTAATCATTGTCATAAACGGAAGGGAAAACTTGAACTATTAGTTGACTGTTAGAAGTATAGTAGATATAGTTCTCAACCAAAGTAGAAGATGCACTCTTTGCTTCATGAAAATAATAAACATTTTTGAAAAATAATTATAGAAAAGTAATTGGAAGACATTTACTGAGTGAACGAAGGTTACAGGTTAGTGTAGACGCTTCGTAATTGAGAGTCTTCCGGTTCAAATTTCGATACGAGGCATCTTGACTAATGATTTTGCAGTACCACTGGGCGAATACCAGGATACTTTTAATACATAAGCTTTGGCAAATTTTCTTGAAATCTTTGTTCTTATGTTGTTAATGTTTCAGCGTGAAATGGCATTTTGCTGCATGGAAAATATTTTTAGTAAACAAAATATAGTAGATGAATGGTTAGTGTAAGGGACTCCTACTTGTATGGCTTAGGTTCAAATCCCGACTGTTCTTATTGATTTTTTATTTTAGCTATGCTCATATGTTGCACTCCAGAAGTTCAATTTTGAATTAAATGTAGTCGCAGCTAGTTTAAACTGAAATTATTTTCAAAACTATTTGCTATTACATGTTTCTGTTTTACTTGCGATGTTTCAACTTTGATATTAGATCTTAGAACCCTAATGTAACTCATTTCCCTACGTCATATCATGATGAATGTTTTCACAACAACGATAGTCGGGCGGTAATACAGAATTTCATTGTTACTGCAGGGCCGGATCTTGAAGCCTGCGAACTACGCGTTCGCAGGAGGCGCCAGGTGAACAGGGAGCCAAATTAGAAAAATGTTTTTTTTTAATGTAAATATTTATTTAAAAAAATGTTGTGATGAAAAATTTTCCTCATATAGCTTCAAATAAATATTGTACAGACTGAGATACAGATAAAATACATCAAAAGGACAATAAAGTCGAATCTTTGCGTGGTTGGCTGTAAAACACCCTTTACAAATGAAATGGACTCGTACATCAATTGATGCCAATACCACAGGCACAAGTGATGCTAGTTTGAGGAAAATTTCCACGGCACAGGATAGACCTTTTTAAAGAGGGAAAAGGGATATTTTACGAATATGAGGTAAAATGAAGGTAAATTAACTTTCCAATAGATGTTGTATTAAGCACTATGACCGTAGAGCTAAAGACAGTGGTATTCTTTCCACAATCCCACCATATGCACAAAATACAAATATAACAGACTCTTCATTCCTTCCTCAGCAATCCTTCCGACACCTTGCTAGAGAATATCATTGCCAAATATGTCTTTAAAATCCGAATGGATCAACAAACGAAAGGAATTCAACCGCAAGTATTGTTTATGGATTGGGTGGCATTATCACACTAGAAAGAAATGTCTCCAAGGGTGCTCCTCCATCTTGTCTTAAACAGTGTCTTCGCATAGTACTTTGGTTCAATGACCTCAGTTAAGGGTTGAGAAAGATCACTGTAAACGAAATTCACATTATCAAAGTTGAAGCAAGCATGGGCGCCCAAAAGGGGACCAAGGGGCCGGGCCCCACCTGGCTTACGACAAGTATAATATATATGTATAATTTCTTAAGATTTTCTTAATATAAATAAAAATACCAAACGTAATATACCAACCAGGACGATGACCCCTCTAGAATATTCTTCGGGCCCCCATGCAAGCAAGTAGGCTTTTCTTGTCCATTCGCCCAGGGAGTGGAGCGAATACTAAGAAAAGGCGGGTGGTACAAATGGATTTTTTTTAAAATCATTTCTGAGGGAAATTTTAACTTAAGTTCCTAATGGCTCAAATCGCTGTCCACTGCTTAATGCTCACTTTGTTTAATATCTATTAGTTCATTTGTCGTTCGTCAAGATTTTCATTTCTATCCTAAGTCATTACGTTTATGTTTATTTTTAAATTTATAATGATGTGTGCTTTCACTTTTTAATAGTACTTTGTTTTTCATGTAATAATAATGAGCAACGATATAAAACCAAGTGAGCATTTTATCGGAAAAGAAAGCTACAAAACATGAAAGAAGATGAGAGGCAACCGAAGGCTCTAAAAGATTTCTTTCGCGTTCTGGACAAAATCATACAAATGTTGAGGTGGGGAGTTGTCAATACCAGTCACTGTTAACGAAGCATTTGCAGGTCGACATTCTTTTGAAACTGTAAGGTTATTTTACCTGATTGCAGTAATTTAATTGTTGAATTAAAATGGAACGATACGGTCATTTCTGTTACGGGTCAGAATTAAATTTCATGTATTTCAAAATATGTTTGTATACAATTAGTTTTCACGCGGCATATAAGTATATAACTTGAAAGGATATAATCGAAAGCGATGAAAGGTCATTTGGATGACAAGTAGTTTTTTTTTTCAGTACTCTCACTTTCAATCACAGCAGCATATACAGATGCTTGTTTTATTATAACAGTATAACAATAATTATTAATCCATTCTCTGTTATTAAATTTAGATGGAGCGATATTTTAAATTAGTAATAATTCTAATGCAAAGTAGAGTTTTGATTATTAGTTACCTGTGTTCAGGGATGCACCGACATAGGTGCTAGGGATGCGCACGAGACGAATCGAGACAGGATTTTCCAGACAAAATTCGAGTCGAGACACGGTTCTTCCAATAGAGAAATATACATTTTTCGAGTCGAGACATCACTTTTACAACACATTTTCGAGACGAGACAGCTACACATCTTGTCTCGTGGGCATCCCTAATAGGTGCAGTGTTCCTTTCAGAAAAAATCTTCCGGGGGGGGGTACACTTAGTATTCAGAGAGCCACTGCTGCTACTCTTTTATTTATTATTATATTACAGACGTATTATTTTGATCTCCTCCCGGGGGAAAGTGGCCCCCTAAAAATATGGACGAAACACTGCAAGGTAGTCTGAGAGTCTGGATTCTTCAATTAGCACAATTTCAGGGGCAGATACACAAAATTATTTGCATTTGTAGGCTATTCCGAAAAATCTTCGGACCCGAAAGAAAAATCTTGGGTGCATCTTTGCTTGTGTTTACATTGTGTTACTGCCTGATTTCGTACGTTTATGTTGGAAAGAAACATGAAAAAATTGAATTGTTCTATAGGCCTAAAGGGCCCTGAAAAGAATTTTTGCGAAGGAACCTGATTTTAAAGTGCTGCCACTGGATCGAGGACAAATTAAATATCAATTAAGACACACACTTTTGTCATTTGTTGTGTATTGAACTAGTTTAACTAAAATTAATAAAGAATTATTTGAAATCAAGTATATCTCAAGAACGATTAAATGGACTAGCTTTGATGGCCATTGAAAATTACATTCTGAATGAAATTGATATTGATGCAATAATAAGAGATTTTGCCAAATTGAAAGCCAGAAAAGTGTCTTTATAACATGAACCTTACAGTAACAAAGAAAACGAGAAATTAAGTTAACTACCATATTTGTATCACTAGAAAACACTATTTAAATATGCTTTTAATGAAATGTAAGAGCATATCTCTGTCAAAATCAAACCTGTGATAATGTTAGACTTAAAGCTCATTAGTTTTATTCTATTTCGACTTTTATGTTTCAACTGTATTTGTCAAAATACATCTTAGGTATACATTTTAGTTGTTTCCTGTGCTTATTTAATAAAAAAAATATATAAATTATTAAAACTCGAACTTTGGTCATGATTCATCCACAGTTAATTAGTTTTAATTTCGCCATTTTCCTTTAATACTCACAGGAAGACTGAATTATTATATATTGAAGAAATTTGTAATTGTAACAATTATCTGAAGAATTTTTGTCTATTACAGCATTATATTCTTTTATTATCATTTAGGCGGGGGCGACTAAATATTGTTTATTTACACTTACACAATGTCTACAACCGATCCTGTTACTGTTATATATATATATATATATATATATATATAGCGAGAGAGAGAGAGAGAGAGAGAGAGAGAAAGTTTTGATTCAGAAAAAAGTACAGTTGAACGTACGATGCAACATGGGCTCCTGGAGGGATTTCAAATGAATTTAGTATACGTATACATTACCATCTGAACAATTTAACCCTAAAAATGCTTTCGATCACTGAAATAAATTCCTGTCTACGCTCCTGTAAAGCAGTAAGAATTTTAGAGACTGATCATGGGGTAATGCCTCCCTGGAGCAACGACAGTTCCCCAGAAATCATACCTCTGATAGGTCCGGATGTGACACCAGTATTTGTGTATTACCACTCCTCACTCTAAGTGTATTGAAACTTAAGTCAAAGGAACTGTTCTGAAATCTTCACCGGTTCTTTCCTCTGAAACCGCATGCGAATGGGGCCAACCTTGGTCATATACCACATCTGGAATATTACCGTTTATGTCAGAGATCCCGAAAAATATATATTCGACACAAATAAAGGATGTCTTCGATTTTATTTTATTTTATTTTATTTATTTATTTATTTGCCTGTCACCCTCCCACTCTGACCTCCATGGCAACCAAGGCTTAACTTGAACTTAAGCAACATCGACAGCGTCACTATTCATCAGCGACCACGAAAACTAATACCATAACGATTTCGATATTAATATTGTTCATATTGAGTACTTTTACATGCCACTTCCCCCCTTTTTACGGATGGCTTCAGTGCCTCGCCCCCACAACTATGGAGCAATTTCAACAAACTTACGTATAGCTATAAACCACCATCTGTAAAATAAATTTGCGGGTGACCTTTTTCGGGGAGGAATTCATTAGCTACTTTTCCAATATCAATGTGGTGGCTTTATTCTCTTTCCATGCTAAAGATTGCCGAAGAGCTCAACTGCATTTGCAACACTGTCCTTTGAATATAGATTTTAATGGCATTTACTTTACTAAGTGCTTGCTTAGATGTTACAGGAAAAGTGAGATTCTGTTATAAATGAGTAGGGGTCTAAACAAATACGGAAAACTATTAGCAATGACAGTACTCGAAATGAGTTTTCGCAATATAATGGAACAGTATTTTATTCGAATGTGAAGGAAATCATTGCATAAATTGACCCTTCCCTACATTAGAAGTCTGAGCTACAATACGTATCTAATAATTTTGAATTAGAAATATATACGCATCGAGTTTCATATCCTTAATTTTAATGTCTCCTGAGTTAAGTAAATGAATAATCTTCCTGCTAACGAAAGAGTAAAGCTTTGGGCTTTAATGGTATCTGGAGTGTAATTATTAATTTCAGCAACCCCGAAAACTATTGAATAGACACTCATATCTTTCAATTAAGAATTATTAAATTTTCACCCCTCCCATTAAACCTCCATGCCGATAATGCTAAACTTTGATGTGAACGATATAGAAGGTTTCATAATTCATGTACTCAAAAGCTATGGATTTAACATTAATATCGTTTATTTTCGATTATTTTTGCATGTCCCTGTGTCTCCAAAGGCGCCCACTAAGGGGGTAAGAGGGCGCAATTGCCCCCTCTAGAGGAAATTATACTTTGCAAGATCAAAAACCCAAACATTGTTTGAATATTTACCACTGGCGCAAATCCCGGGGGGGACGAGGGGGACATGCCCCCCCCAATCTTGGACCTGGGGGGACTGTCCCCCCCAATAATCTGATTTAAAAAGTGCTTTTTCGGATAAGTGTCATGATTTGTGTCCGACTGCCCCAAAGGAATGTAAGGTGAAATTGATTTCTCTTGGCTTTTCCATTTAAAAAAAAAATAAAGAATCGTATTCTGTAGTATTTCAAACTGAACTTCGTGCTGTAGTGAGTTTAGTAGTCTCATCAATATTTATTAATTCCACTTCCGCTATTTGGGCACAAATTGCAATAAATGCCAGAGGAGAATATGCCCCTCTCCTCATGCTGGAAAGTTGTCTCAGCTGTAGGTACGGGCACAAATTCCGGGGAAATGGAGAGACATGTCCCCCCCAACATTGGAACTGGAGGCTCTCCCAATAATCCGATTTGAAAAGTGCTTTTTGCAGATAACTGTGATGAGTTGTGTCCGACTGCCACAAAAGAAAGTGAAATGAAATTTGTCTCTCTTGGCTTTTCCATTTTTAATGAAAATGAAGGCGTGCGACTGTGCGTGACGTAACCGGTATGAAATATTATCTACTCCTCTCCCCTAGGCCCTAGCACACGAAGAGTATATTTGACTATCCAATGTCAGTAGATCCCATCTTTTCAGTAAATGCGCATTTAATCTATTTGTAGTATCAGCCTAGGCATCTACTCATGCTTCGTAAGCTAACTAACTCTATAGCCTATGGAACCCGGAGGTTCAATGCCGCGTTCACAAAAGCTCTCCACTGACTTCTATTCTTAGCCAACTGGATCCAGTTTCTACTTTGTATTCCTATTTTTGTGAGATCCATCTTAATATTGTCTTCCCATCTGCACCTAGGTCTTCTTAATAGTCGTTTTCCGATTGCTCTTACCGCTAACACTTTGAAAGCGTTCCTACTTTCTTCCATCCTGGCTACATGTCCTGCCCACCTAAGCCTCCTAGACTTGATGACCTTAACAATGTTTGGTAAGCCGTATAATTTACGTAGTTCGTCGTTATGAAGTTTCCACCATTCCCCATTCCCGTTCCTCTTGGTCAGAATATTTCTCTCGGGATCTTGTTCTCAAATACTTTCAGTCTATGCTCTGTACTCAGTAAGCGACCATGTTTCGAAACCATACAGAACAACAGGTATGATTATCGTTTTATACATTTTAAGCTTCAAATCCCTCGACAGAATTCAAGACGACAAGAGGTTTTGAACTGAATAATAACACGAATTCCCTGTTTTTAGTCGACATTTAATTTCTTCGTGAATATGATTTTCGTCTGTTAATATTGATCCTAGATATTTGAAAGTATCCACTTTATCAAAAGTATTATTTAATATTTTAACACATACATAATTTGCCGTATTATGGTTCCGACGCACTTCCATGTATTTAGTTTTCTCTGCATTTACTTCTAAACCCATGTCCATGCAAGTGCGTCTAATAAGACCTACATTTCTTTCTATTTTTCTCCTATCATCCCCTACTAAATTTACATAGTCAGCGTACGCATAACCTGGTGAACACTGTTCAGCTCTAGGCCCTGGTTGCTATCTTTGATTTTCCTTATAGCGTATTCCAGGACAAAGTTCAATAATAATGGCGACAACGCATCTTCTTGTTTCAGGCCATCCTTAACGTGAAAGCTCGTGGCCAAAAATTTTCCTACCCGGACTTTACTTTGGAATTCATTTAAACATGCCTTAATTGATCTAATTAGCTTTTACGGTATTCCAAATTCTGTAAGAACGTTGTACAATGTTTCTCTCCTAACCTAGTTATAAGGCTTTTTAAAATCAATAAATAGTTGATGTACCGGAATACTGTATTCCCGCTTGTTTTCTAGTATTTGGCGAATGGTAAATATTTGGTCGATAGTTGATCGTTTTCGTCTAAATCCATACTGATAATCTCCAAAAATTTCATCTGCGTATGGGGTCAATCTTGCTAATAGAATGTTTGAAAGGATTTTATATGATGTTAACAGAAGAGAGATGCCTCGATAATTATTACAGTCAGTTTTGTCGCCTTTCTTGTGGATTGGAACAATGATTGATTCTTCCCACTCTTGTGGCAATTTTTCCTTGTTGTAGATAAGGAGAATGAGTTTGTGTATCTTGTTCCACAATATTTTGCCTCCAGCTAAAATTAACTCAGCCGGAATTTCGTTTACACCCGAGATTTGTGTTTCTTTAATTTCTTTATAGCGATTTTTACTTCTATTCGATTGGGATCTGGAATATATGGTTCTGCGGTGTGTATCTTCCTTTCTCCACTCACATTAGTTTTTGGCTGCGTGTTAAGCAAATCGTCAAAGAAATCTTTCCATCTATTTAAAATGCTATCTGTATCAGTGAGAACTGTTCCATCAGCTTTCTTTCATATATAAGAACGAGGTTGATAGCCTTTCTTAAATTCGTTGATCCATTTATACATGTCCCGAATATTTTTATTTTTACTATTATCTTCAAGTTCCTAAATTTTAGCTTTCAAAAGATCGCGTTTCTTTGTTCTAAAAGTTTTGGAAGTTCCTCGCCTGATGTCTACGAAATTTTGTGTAGTTATTTCGTTCGGATTGTGTAGCCAACCAATGTAATTTTGTCTGTTTTCTCTTCTCTGCTAGTTCGAACCATGGTTTGTTCCTACGTATTTCCGCGTGTCCCAATTTTTCTTTTGAGAGAGGATGTTTCCTAAACAAAGAAAAGAATTTAATTGCTGGAATATTTTTCTCTATAATCTTAAGGTTACATCTGCTAAGTAAAGAGTATGACATGCGTCAGATTTCTGAAACGATTCCTGTAATGTTATTGAGATTATAATCATTTTGCTCAAAGAGTATTGTTGCGTCATACATAATTGATATTCTTTCTTCATAGTTTTGGGGAAGTCGTCATTTATATTATTATATTACTATAAAACAATTTTAACGTGGATCTTTGTGGATGCCTAATTAGAAACATACCAATTATAAATATGCATGTATTCAGATTTCAGAATGTTTTCACGGCAGTGATTTGTAATACTGATATGTACTACTACTTCATCTACATCACCTAATATATAATATACTCTATTGATCAGTTGATCAGATTCATCTACCGTAATATGAGTTTCATCTCCCTTATCTAGAATAAGCCTCAAATCTGCCCACCTTCCAATGTTGAAGACAACCAATGGCGTATTTAGGATTTTCTTTTGAGGACTATGCCCAACACAAGGAAGGAAGTGGGCAATTGCCCACCTGAGTTTTAGAATTAAATATATTTTAATTTATGCATAAATTGAAGTTATAATGGCAAGAATTACAGATCGATAAATCCTATATGATATGATACAAAAATTTAGAAGTGAATCTAACCCTTTATTCTATTCATACAAGAAAAAGAAAGCATCCTCTTGGCCGTCCTGATTTCCCGGGCTAATTATTCCCCCGTTTTGATTTTCTTTAATTCAAACATTTCCTTCTTTTAAAAATAACTAAACGATATAATTGTTCCTTTGTTATAATAACTAAAGTCCTGTCATGTTGATATCCGCGCATGTTGGTGTGGAACACTAGTTTCGCTTATCAACTCCTCTTAGTTTTGGTGTTACTGATGACGGCCGACTTGAATCACAACTAGCAAGGGTCGATAAAGTATGATAGGCGAAATGAAAGAAAGTAACGTCAAGAAAAAGAAACAGAAAAGTAGAAAGGACGAAAGAAAGAACAAAAGGACGCAGTTCTTACATGGAATGAAATTTGACAAATACAGTATTGTTTCTGAACAAAAAGCATAAGAAAATGGAAAGTCAATGATATTCCTAGAAATGGTAAGAAGGATTATTGTTGTACGTGGAATGCGTAAAACTAACAAATTATTTCGAGGGGAGAATGAGTCCGATAGCCTCCTAAATACGTCACTGAAGACAATTCTGCTCCCCTGATCCTTCACAGCATTGTTTTTCAATTTCATAAATATTTTGAACATCGCTTATATATATTTACCCCAAAATTTGCAACTATATTTGAAATGTCGCTCATACTTGCCCCCTTTGAAAACCACAATATGGGCGCCCTTGTGTGTCTCTCATGATAGAGCTAGAGACGATATGGGTTTCGATTTCCGGCAGGAGTCGTGTGGTTCGGGTTCCACGTTAAGTCGTAGATGCACATCTTGTATAGAGTCACTGCTGAAAGACACGCTGAACTCTATATCACCTCACCTCGTGAGATATTCTATTTTTGCATAATTTCTAAACCACTTTTCTTTCTTTGAATCTCCTCCTTCCTCTTAGGACACGCATAGGTTCAAACCGAATCTTTCTTCACGGTTGGAGGACGCAAGGCTACTGTACCATACGCGCACAACCTTTATGAGTTGCGCAGTTTGAGTAGCACGCACGAATAAACCACGCTTAAATTTATTATATATAATTAATAAAATCACATATTAGGACTAACTTCGCACACCAAACTTTAAACAATGCGACTTTTTAAATTCTGTTTCTCATATTCTTCTTCGTCTTTATTATTATTATTATTATTATTATTATTATTATTATTATTATTATTATTATTATTATTATTATTATTATTATTATTATTATTATTATTATTGCAATAGCTATATGAAGCAATTATCTCGGCCAATTTCGTTAATACACACCATTCAGCAACCGGTAGTTGTAGAAATCTGGCTTCTGCAACAGCAATTGTAAGCTCAATCGGTAGAGCGCAGACTTATGGATTCAAGTGTTACGAGTTCGAATCTAGCCTAAGTCAAAAGATTTTCTTTGGATATAATTCTTGAGATGGAAATGTTTCTCTATTCACCTTTATCTCGTAATTCTGAATAGAGATGTTTGGATGTGAAAGAAAATAGTATACTAGCATATAAGAAAAGAAAGATAAATTACATGATACCTTTTGCAATTTTTAACTATATTTTCACCTATCTAGGACGTTTCTAAAAAGTTCAGACTTCTAGACCTCCTCTTCGCTCTCTTACGTGTCCTTTAACTAATTTCTACAATTACTTATTGAGTCTAATTTATTTATAATTACTTATTGAGTATTTATACATATATTAGAGATGTCTTATCTCTTTCTCTTTTCTCTACATCATGTCTTGAGATGATTGTTTTGACAATAGGTTACAGACACGATTTTACAAAATAATTCGATCTGCGATATCAGTGATACATATTGTGGTGTTTAACTTAACATACAAAGCAATAACTAGAAAAACTGAGAATACGAATCTTTTCGTGCACTGATGCTTCAAATCTGTGTCTTTACTCCCTATACCTATGTTAATTCCCTAGTCAAAATAAAAACTCTTCAAAATTAATCAAAAATTCTTATACAACCATCCCTTCCTTGGAGTACTGCGCGGTCACATACCCGTCACTGCGATGTAAATTCACTTATGGCGACGAGAATACTTTCCCTGTGCAGATATATGTATCCTCGTCGCCAAAAGTGCATTTACATCGCCGTGACGGGTATGTGACTGCGCAGTACTCTAAAGAAGGGATGGTTGCATAAGAATGTGTGATTAATTTTGAAGAGTTTTTATTTTGACTAGGAAAATAACGTAGGTATAGAGATTAAAGGCACATATTTCAAGCATCAGTGCACTGTCATCTCTGTTTTTCAATTTATTGCCTTATATGTTAAGTTAAAAATCACAACATCTGTCACTTATGGCGTAGATCATCTTACTTTTTAAAATTACCACTTTAGCTTATTTGTCCAAACACTAATCTCCAGACATGATGTAGAGAGAAGAGAAAGAAAGAGATACAACATCTGTAAGATTTATGTAATTCACTAAGGAACTATAGGGACTGACTGAGCTAATTACTGCTACTAGCGCTTTTCACTCTTCAGGAATTTACTACGGTATGTTTCCTAAGTCCTAAATCTGTGCGTGAATTATATCATTCGCCTCACTGTAATTATTTGGGAATGGAAACTGATTACGCTGAACATGAATATGTTTCGCTGTCGTAAAGCAAGGACCGTAATAAATGTAAATAACGTTCTCATTATTATATAAAACACAGAAGTATTTATTCCGTGTATACAACAATATAATACAGTAACTAAGCAACATCATAATCACTAACGCCCGCAGAATTTTTTTCAACAGGGGGGGGAAGACCCATATAGAAAAATCTTTGAGTTTTACGTCCCACGTTTTTGTCGGTTAGGCTAAGGGAGACGGTGATGATGAGTAATGAATGAAATGGTGGAATGAAGAAAGTGGGAGGAAACGGGAGAACGCCGAGAAAACCCACGCACACGGTGTTTGTCTAACACAAAGTTCAATTGGCGTGGGCTGAGGTCGAACCCGGAACCCCAAGCAGCAGAGGTGAACGCTGTACCACTGAGCCACCGCCTCCCCTGAGTCAAACGGCCATGCGTCAAAAGGGTCCGAGTCAAAAGGTTTCCGCAACAAAAGGATGCGAGTCAAAAGCCCCGAATCGAAACGCAACTCACCAAAAGGCCCGGGTCAAAAGGAGAGGAATCAAAACGCCCCTCATAAATATAGTCCGGGTCAAAAGGGTCCGACGACCAAATGACCCAAGTCAGAAGGCCATGCGTCAAACGGGCCCGGTAGAAAAGGAGTCCGTTACAAAAGGACCCGAGTCAAACGTCCCTGTGTAAAAAATTCCCGGTTAAAAGGGCCCGAGTCGATAGGTGACGAATCAAAACGCCCCTTATGAAAAGAGCCCGGGTCAAACGGGTCCCATAACAAAATGACCCAAGTCAAAAGGTTCTGCGTCAAACGGGCACAGGAGAAAAAGGGTCCCGCTACAAAAGGTCCCTAGTCAAACGGATTCTAGTCAAAAGGTCCCTCATAAAGAGAGCCCGGGTCAAAAGGTTCCACGACAAAATGACCCAAGGCAAAAGGCCCTGCGTCAAACGAGCCCTGCGTGTTTGTCCACCACAAAGTTCAATTGGCGTGGGCTGGGATCGAACCCGGAATCCCAAGCAGCAGAGGTGAACGCTCTACCACTAAGCCACCGCGGCCCCTGAGTCAAACGGCCCCGCGTCAAAGAACCCGGGTCAAATGGTCTCCGGAACAAAAGGGCGCGAGTGAAGTTCCGAATCTAAATGCCCCTCTTCAAACGGGTCCTGGTCAAAAGGAACCGAATTAAAATGCCCCTCATAAAAAGAGCTTGGGTTGAAGGGCCCTCGATAAAATGACCCAAGTCAAAAGGCCATTCGTCAAACTGGCCCAGGAGAAAAAAGGATCCGCTGCAAAAGGGCCCGAGTCAAACTGCCCCGGATTAAAAGGGTCCGAATCGAAAGGACCCGAATCAAAACGCCCCTCATAAATAAAGCCCGGTCAAACGGGTCACACGACGAAATGACCCAAGTCAAACGGGCCCAGGATGAAAAGGGTTCCGCTACAAAAGTTCCCAAGTCAAACGGGCCCGAGTCAAAAGGCCCCTCATAAAAAGAGCACGGGTCAAAAGGGTTCCACGACAAAATGACCCAAGTCAAAAGTCCCTGCGTCAAACGAGCCCTGCGTGTTTGTCCACCACAAAGTTCAATTGGCGTGGGCTGGGATCGTACCCGGAATCCCAAGAAGCAGAGATGAACACTCTACCACTGAGCCACCGCGGCTCCTGAGTCAAACGGCACCGCGTTAAAGTGCCCGGGTCAAATGGTCTCCCCAACAAAAGGGCGCGAGTGAAGTTCCGAATCTAAATGCCCCTCATCAAACGGGCCCTAGTCAAAAGGGGCCGAATCAAAATGCCTCTCATAAAAAAGAGCCTGGGTTGAAGGGCCCTCGATAAAATGACCCAAGTCAAAAGGCTATGCGTCAAACGGGCCCAGGAGAAAAGTAGCCCGCTGGAAAGGGGCCTGAGTCAATCCGCCCTGGATTAAAAGGGCCCGAATCGAAAGGAGCCAAATCAAAACGCACCTTGCAAATAGAGCCAGGTCAAACGGATCCCTCGAAAAAAATAACCCCAGTCAAGAGGACCTGCGTCAAACGGGTCCCTCGACAAAATAACCCCAGTCAAAAGGACCTGCGTCAAACGGGCCTTTGTAAAAAATGGGCACGCTATAAAAGGGCCTAAGTCAAACGGTCCCGCGTCAAGTGGGTCACGGTCAAACCGTCTCCGCAACAAAAGGGCGCGAGTGAAGTCCCGAATCAAAACGCCCTTCATCAAACGGGCCCTGGTCAAAAGGAGCCGAATCAAAATGCCCCTCATAGATAGAGTCCGGTCAAACGGGTCCCACGACAAAATGACCCAAGTCAAACGGGCCCAGAATAAAAAGGGTCCCGCTACAAAAAGTCCCGAGTCAAATGGCCCCTCATAAAAGAGCCCTGGTCAAACGGGGTCCACGACAAAATGACCCAAGTCAAAAGGCCCTGCGTCAAATGAGCCCGGGTGAAAACCCACGAAACGGTGTTTTTCCACCACAAAATTCAATTTATGTGGACTGAGATCGAACCCGGGATCCCAAGCAGCAGAGGTGAACGCTCTACCACTGAGCCACCGCTTCTCCTGAGTCAAACGGCCCCGCGTCAAAGAGCCCGGGGCAAATGGTCTCCGCAACAAAAGGACGCGAGTGAAGTCCCGAATCTAAATGCCCCTCATCAAACGGGCCCTGTTCAAAAGGAGCCGAATCAAAATGCCCCTCAAAATAAGAGCCCGGGCTAAAGGGTCCCTCGATAAAATGACCCAAGTCAAAAGGCCCTGCGTCAAAGGGGCCCAGGAGAAAAAGAGGCCCGCTGCAAAAGGGCCCGTGTCAACCGGCCCCGGATTAAAAGGGCCCGAATAGAAAGAAACCGAATCAAAACGCCCCTCATAAATAGAGACCGGTCAAACGGGTTCCACGACAAAATGACCCAAGTCAAAAGGCCCTGCGTCAAACGACCCCGGATGAAAACCCACGAAACGGTGTTTCTCCACCAGAAAGTTCAATTGGTGTGGGCTGGGATCGAACCCGGGATCCCAAGCAGCAGAGGTGAACGCTCTACCACTGGGCCTCCGCGGCCCCTTAGTCAAACGACCCCGCGTCAAAGAGCCTGGGACAAATGTACTCCCCAACAAAAGGGCGCGAGTCCAAAAGGGCGAAGTCCCGAATCAAAACGCCCCTCATCAAACGGGCCCTGGTCAAAAGTGGCCGAATCAAAATGCCCCTCATAAAATTAGCCCGGGTTAAAGGGTCCCTCGACAAAATGACCCAAGTCAAAAGGCCGTGCGTCAAACGGGCCCAGGTGAAAAGCGGGCTCGCTTTAAAAAGGCCCGAGTCAAACGGCCCCGGGTTAAAAGGGCCCAAATCGAATGGGGCCCAATCAAAACGCACCTCATAAATAGAGCCCGGCCAAACGGGTCCCTCGACAGAATGACTCCAGTCAAAAGGACCTGCGTCAAAAGGGGCCTTTGTCAAAAATGGGCCCGCTAAAAACTGCCTAAGTCAAACGGTTCCGCGTCAAGAGGGCCCGGGTCAAAATGTCTCCAAAACAAAATGGCCCGAGTCAAAAGGCCCGAATTAAAACGCCTCTCATTAAAAGGGCCCCGGTCAAAAGATCTCCGCAACAAAAGGGCCCGAGAATAGTTTGTTAATGCAAAAATTTGTGATTTAGTTAGCGATAATAAACATAACAATTATAATGACTGTCTGCGTTTTTGCATTAAGTTACTATACTCACAAGGAAGGGTCACGCAGTAGCTCCGCTGAGATCCGAACGAGACAATTGTGTTGGCATTTGATATGTTATAATTAGACGAATCCCAAAGTTATACGTGCCACCGGGCGGAATATCGTGAGTTACAACATATTTTGTAATATAAAAGCTACAAAGCTGGCAGAATAGTTTGAACCGAGACATTTGTTCGGAAACAGTTTGGTAAATGGAAAACTCGGACAATACGTGTCCCATCATTTTCCACGACAAACATTTTTGGGGTAAAAACTTTGTCTCAGGGTCCCCCGCAGGGTCTCAGACGGGGTCCAACTCAAAATTTTCAAATGGCAAGAGGAGTTAAGTGGCACATCATTCGAAAGCTGTTGAAAAATGAAAGAAAATGCAGAAAGTCTCGACTCTCTACAATAACCCTGTGCAAAATGGCGATGTGTCAAAGTGTAAACGAAAACTTAATTGAAAAGTCCATGGTCACCCTTATAAATCGGAAACGGTAAGACAAATGTGGAAACAGGAAACGATGTGTGGCATTATTTTCAAAGTACAACGATTAAAGTGAAAACGTCTTGTCCCAGGGTCCCCACATGGTCCCAGGTGGGGTCCAACTAAAATGTTTCAAATGGCAAGAGAGGTAGGACATTGTTTGAAAGCTGTTGTTAAGTGAAAGAAGATGGAGCACATCTCGACTTCCTACGACAACCCTGTCCAAAATTGCGGTGGGTCAAAATGTAAAAAAAGCTTAATTGAAAATCTATTGCCACCTTGAATCCAAGAGGGCCGCTTCACACCTATGTTATTCATAGTAGAAATCTAGATCTCTATTTTTCTCTATTATGTATTTAGAAATAATAGGAAGGCTAAAGAACAATTGAATTTCGATTCACTTCAACTATTATTTCATTCGGTAACAACACACACATATATATTTTGTTCTTAATGCACGTTCCTCACTGTTCTCTGGACATTATTTACTTGAATATAACGAATATGCGATGAACACACAACTCTGATTTCCTACTCATGCTGCTAAACAAAAGTTGAATACCTTCGGTATTTTTTTTTAATTTTGTCATACGTAGTGCATACAGAAAGAACTTGGCGCACCAGTAGGTCGGGGGATCTATTGTAATGTATTCGTGATGGTTACATTTGTATGTCATTCGTTGGTTTGATCGCAATACTTCAAGCAATACCAAATATACAAAAAAAAAAACATTTGCAACATTGGCGAGTAGTACCAAACATGTGTAAGTCATTTCAGTACATCGAGCTGCTTCAAACTTTGTTGGTTTGGTCACAGTATTCCAAGAAATAACATATTTATATACAAACTCATTTTTCACGCTGGCAGCCACATTGGATTACAGGTTATACTCTTTAATATTTTGTGGATATCTACTATTAACCATAAACGTTCGCTTCTCCAAAACCAGTGGAGTGAGCTGGATATGCGTTCGATACATAGGGCGGCATTTTGAACTCAGGATGTTGCGTTTTTGAACATTTTGCATATTTTAGTCACTTACTAATCAACATTAATGCCAAATTTGTTTTCGTAGCTTCAGCAGTTTGATACGCTTATCCTTTCGATATAGGTTTGAAGCGGCCCTCTTGGATTCAAGGTGGCAATAGATTGTCAATTAAGCTTTAGTTTACATTTTGACCCATCGCAATTTTGGACAGGGTTGTCGTAGAAAGTCGAGATGTGCTCCGTCTTCTTTCACTTAACAACAGCTTTCAAACGATGTCCTACCTCTCTTGCCATTTGAAACTTTTTAGTTGGACCACACCTGGGACCATGTGGGGACCCTGGGACAAGACGTTTTCACTTTAATCGTTGTACTTCGAAAATAATGCCACACATCCTTTCCTGTTTTCACATTTGTCTTACCGTTTCCGATTTATAAGGGTGACCATGGACTTTTCAATTAAGTTTTCGTTTACACTTTGACACATCGCCATTTTGCACAGGGTTATTGTAGAGAGTCGAGACTTGCTGCATTTTCTTTCATTTTACAACAGCTTTCAAATGATGTGCCACTTAACCCCCCCTGCCATTTGAAAATTTTGAGTTGGACCCCGTCTGGGACCCTGCGGGGGACCTGGGACAAAGTGTTTACCCCAAAAAATGTTTGTCGTTGAAAATGAGGGGACACGTATTGTCCAAGTTTTCCATTTACCAAACTGTTTCCGAACAAATGTCTCGGTTCAAACTATTCTGCCAGCTTTGTAGCTTTTATATTACAAAATATGTTGTAACTCACGATATTCCGCTCGGTGGCACGTATAACTTGGGAATTCATCTAGTTATAACATCAAATGGAAACACAATTGTCTCGTTCGGATCTCAGCGGAGCTACTGCGTGACTGTTCTGAGAATTTTTGCGAAGACTGTTAAGAAATGACAACCAACGCCAGTAACAGAGGCGACTTTTGATGGAAGTTACAATTTTAAAAATTAACGTTTTACGAATGTAATTCACGAGAACTGCGCAAATGTATGGTGGAATTTCATTTACGGTGGAAAACATTAATGGTCTCAAAACAAAAACACAACCACTTTTTGTTCAATGCTATGCAAATTTAATGGCTATTATTATTATTATTATTATTATTATTATTATTATTATTATTATTATTATTATTATTATTATTATTGTTGTTATTATTATTATTATTATTATTATTACTTTTTCTATTATCATCATTAATAATAATAATAATATACAAGGTCAGTGGTAGCCCATGCTTTCAAACCAGTATATGCCACTGCTCGAAACTATTAACTCTATATTAACATCGGTCGTCTTTCGATCATTTTATGTTACTCCATCCCATCCCCCAAGTTGTGCAAGGGTGCCTTCTTAATCCTTGCCCCAAGGCAAGAAAAGCAAACACAGCCAGGCTTAGAGAGGGAGTGACACACAACGCACACAGCTTGCTGTATAGCTGCAAGAGACCTATGAGTAATTAGTTGCCCTGTTGTTACAAGACGTTTAGTCAGTACCTATCAAGGTCAGTTCCAGCAGCAACAACTAGTCCCTTCTGTTTACTTTTCACGAATATTTTTCACCTTCATGCGCACAGGTCACGTATTGCGTAGATTAAATGAAATGTGTCAAGTATATATTCTCAAAAAGATATGAGTACTCAAAAGGCAAAAACATGTAGCTATTTTTGTTTTCCCCTTTTATATTAGTGGAAGTGTGTATGGTTGTTTCACATCCCTCTTGTAGTTTGCTTACTACTCCTTCTTCTTTTTAGTTGAGCTTTTGCCTATGAATACCACCGCGACAAGACGTGATTCTTATGATAGTGGCGTATTTTCGCCCCGAGAAATTACGGAAATAATAAATAATGTAGACTACGGTGCTTTTGAAACGGACGATGAACGTAGTTTGTAGGAAGATTCTAGCATCAAGTTGTGACACACATGCCTTTTTTCATATAGCCTCGCTGCTGAACGGGACGTTAAATCAGTGGCGGAGTAGACACACACACATTATATATACAGGGTGGCCCATTTTAATCTTTCCACGGAAATATTTCGAAATCATTTGAGTATAAATAAATTGAACAAAAACTCAAATAGGAAATACCATGAGGCAAATCGAACGGCGATGTCGCGATGCCCCCAGAGCCGCTTTTCAAGCGGGCCTGGGGCTAAATTAAAAATATTAAATTGAAACATGGGGCGAGTGAGACTTCATTCGATAGATCTTTAAAAACTAAGAAGCGATGTGGTAAAAGATTTTTCATATCGGTCACCGTGTTCAAAATGGCCGCCAAAATATGTTACCTGTATCACATAAACGTCCAGTAGCACTAATATGGAAACGGTTGAACATAAATCAACCAAACAAAAACTTAAATAGGAAAGTCGTGGGGCAAATCGAATAATGTTTTCGCGGTGCCTCCAGGGCCGCCTTTCATCTTAGCCCAGGCCCAACTTAAAAATTTTATATGAAAATATGGGTCACGTGATAACTCGTTCGATAGGTCTTCATACACTAAACAGCGTTGTGACAAAAGATTGTTCATATGGGCCACCGTTTTCAAAATGGCCGCCAAGACATCTTGCCTGTATCAGATAAAACGGCCAGTACCACTAATATGAAAACGGTTGAAGATAATGACGGATGAACAGAATAAAACTCCTATAGGAAATCACAGAGGGTATTTATCATTCCACGGCTCGAAAATGTTGCAACGGAGGAGATGATTAGAGTAAAGGTGCCATAATGCAAAGGAGGAAATCTAATTCCTAGAAAACGGTCCAACGATAAGTGGGTGAAGGGGACGGGAAGGAACGGTAAAATTCCAAACGAGCACCTTAGTTTTTTGCAAATTGTATCTAGATAACAAAATTATCTGTTACATGTTTTTTATGAGATATATGTCTGTAATGGAAAATAGTAGGTAAAATTCTAGTTAAACAGTACCTTCCATTTTGATTGCAGGAAACAATTTGTGCAAAATGAATCAACTGAAATGAGAAACCAATTTGTCGAACAATGTAATTTTAGAACCATGTATATAAACGTTGGTTTTCTCAAAAGTCGTCTGCAGAATATTGGTTCATTACAGTACCAGCCACTTGTACACCCCAAGTGTTTCAGGAGCTCCTCCGTGGCTAAGCGGTTAGCGTACGCGCCTTTGGCGTTGGAGACCCGGGTTCGATTCCCGGCGGGAGCACGTGTAGTTCGGATTGCACGTTAATCAGTAGGTCCACGTCTCATATAGACTAGCTGCTGAACGAGACATTAAACCCAAAATCAACTCAACCAACTGTTTCAGACAAACCATACCTATTGCAAGTAAATTTGGGGGTTCTCATTTGTAATTTTACCATTCATTTCCGCTTCACCCCTTACGGAAGGAGATCGGAAAGATAATTTTCTAAGAATTAGAGTTCCTCTTTAGCATTATCACTTATATTTAATAATATTTTTCTCCATAGGATCATTCTCGAGGCGTGCAATGAATAATACCCTCTGTGATTTCCTATAGGAGTTCTATTCAGTTCATCCACTATTATTTTCAACCGTTTTCATATTAGTTATACTGGACGTTTATCTGATATAGATAACATATTTTGGCGGTCATTTTGAATACGGTGACCTATATGAAAAACCGTTTGCCACATCGTTTTTTAGTTTTTAAAGATCTATCGAAGGAAATGTCACTCGCCCCATGTTACCATTTAATTTTTTTTAAGTTGGCCTCGGGCCCACTTGAAGAGTGGCCCTGGGGGCACCCTGATATCATCATTCAATTTACCCCATGGTATTTCTTATTTGAGTTTTTGTTCAGTTTATTTATGTTCAACCGTTCTTGAGATATTTCCGTGGAAAGATTAAAATGGGCCACAATGTATATATATATATATATATATATATATATATATATATATATATATATATATATATATATATATATATATAGTAAAATCTGTCAACTTGGCCACCTGTCTATCTTGGAAGTTGGCCACATTGAAACAATGTTTACCCTATGATGATAATGATAAATTTACCTGCATATCTTGGCCACGCAAAGTACCATTTTGTCGTTTTTCTTAACTCTTTCGTATTCCCATACGCGAAGCAGATGTTCTGTATTTGTAAGTGGAGACAAAGAAGCATAGATTCCCACGATTTGTTCTTGGAAGTCAATGGCTAGAACACTACCCTGATAAAGGGTTGGGGAAGGAAGATATGAATAAGAAAAAGCACGTACAGGAATTCCGGAAATGATTGCACGTATTTGTTTACCCTATCTCTTTTGGTAAAATCATTAGCTATAGCCTATCAGCTCCGTTCATCAGTGGGGAGCTTTAGTAATTTTGGGAAATTCTCAAGGCTAAAGCTAACCATCTCAATTCTCAACTATTGGCACATGACTTCTTGTCAAAGGGTAGTGGAGGTTTTGAAATATGAATTCCCTTAACATTTCTCAACACATCTTTTGCTCCGAGGAAAACACTTGTAGCTCATTAACAAAAAGTAGTTAAATGATTAATCTATATACATTGTTTTAAAGCAGCTGCCGTGCCATTGCTTAAGTAATACTAGAAATCCTATTCTAAAATTACACGAATCACACTTATTTTTTGTAAGTTGGCCACTTTTCAATGGAACCAATGTTGGCCAGCATAGAAAGGTTTCGCTGTACATATATATATATATATATAGTATTTGTAAGGCATATGTTTACTCTCTTCCTTTAAGTATAAAATTTTATAATTAGTGAAATTTGGTGAATAGTTTTTTTTTCGAAGCATAGATTTCTGAACGGTACCTCATTTGCAAGAAATGGGGGCATTACTTCCCCATACCCTCCTTAGGGATAGTCATTTCTAAATACCTTAGAAATGAACTGTAAAGTGAACAAAAAAAAGATAGAAGTAAAAAACCAAACACGTACAACACCTAACTTAATACCTAATACCAAATACCTTAACTAATACCTTACAGTTTTGTGAATGAGCTTTATACCCTATTCTTCATTTCGGCGAAAACATTAATAACTCTTTTTTTTTTAATTCAGGTTCCTACAAAGCTTCTATACCAAGTTCTTTATTGTAAGTGTCCGTAATTCAGAAAGTTTGTCATGCTGTTTGTTAAGTAAGTTACACTCTTTTCAGGGCATTCATTGAATGTTTACAAAATACTGGAGTTGATGGAATGCTCAATACCATATTCAGCAGCTTTGTTGTTTCCTGATATACGCTTTGAAATTCATTACTGAGAATATATTTCAAGTATTGAGGAAGAGAAATGTGTTTGTTCTATAGGGACATATGTTGATAAGTTCATTCTTAAGCTGATCTGAGCAAAAAGTATTAGGAAAGGTGGATATCAAGCCATTCAGTTTGCCGTATAGATTTTTGTATTTTTCAAATCTTTCATCTGCACAATTATTGAGCGAAGAATCTAATATAAATAAAGTAGAGTTTCTTTGTGTGTCTATCTAAATATCTTTGTGTCTGTGTGCGCCAGCGGACCAGATGAGTGGACCGAGTTACGAAAATTTGGTCACGGGTACCTTGATCCAGTCCCCAGACCAATACAAAAAGGTTCCTCGTTTTCAAAATTCGAACCGGGGGGGGGGGCATTTACCGGGACATGTAAAAATACTGGTCACTCTCGCGAAAAATATAAAAGTGATAGAATTGCCAATACATCTAAACTTTTCGTTAGGGAGTCTTCTTTTTTTTATTCTGATGTTGGAGACATGTAGGGACAATATATATATATATATATATATATATATATATATATATATATATATATATATATATATATATATATACTAATGTTCTTCAAGGATACAACAATTTAACATTTTATAGAGGGAGCTCGAAAGATGGTTTAAAATAAAAACAAATAAGAAGAAATAGCGGTCTGTTTCTGTCACTTACAAATCCAGCTTAAAATGAAGATAGGTACCCCTGTAAACGTAGTCAGAACAGCAACTGTCTTTTCGCAAGTACTACAATGAAACCTCTACCAACGAACACTTCCCGTAACGGACATATTATTTAATCCCCAAACACTGTAATGGGAAAAAACATATTGATAAACTTCTCTAAAGCGGACACTCTCTAGTACGGACACGGACAGTCTTTCCTGTCTTTTATAGGTATTATTTACCTCCGTATTACGGACACTTTCTCTAGAAACAAGTTGGAAAGTGCAGTAAAAATACATTTTTAGTAATTCATACATGTGTCATCAAGGAAGCATTGTGACATTTTGCCTCTCAACTGGCTGCTCAGCAACCCAGACGAAATCTCTGTTTAACAACACTCTCATGTCCTTTGCTTACATCCACTCCCACCCAAACTGTTTTAGACAGAAAAGTGTTTGACAGTTACCCACAATTTGGGATGACACGTTATGGTACTGTTCCGCTAGAATCTGCAAGCAAGCAGAAGACAAGTTTTGTATTTTTGGCTCGCGGGTACACATATTGTCTGAAAAAAGACACTACTGGACTGCAATTAACTCACAAATTAAAACAAGATACCGAAAATATAGTAAGTAGTAGCAAGTGTAAAGAGCAGAGAACTATATCATCTTATTTCCATGTTGTGCCTCGAACATAGAGTATTGGGTGGCGGACGATAATTCAGGCATTTTTGTAATATTCGTAAATACATGATTCATGCAAAAATATTTGTTTTCTAATTGTGTATTACCTTGTTTACTAATTTACGTCATAAAATATTGAAACCTCTCTAAGGCGGACACCTCTCTATAGCGGATAATTTTTGATTCTCCATGGCTGTCCGCTTTAGAGAGATTTCACTGTACTACATAGCACGAGTCTTTGGACTTCGCACGTGGTTGTTTGTTTCTCCTACACTTCTATATGAATAATGTTCAAGGTTTCGCGAGATCCATTGCTTTCTGTCTTTCATACGCAAGCATTAAAAAAAAGCTCAGAATAAATTATAGGAAATTTTAAGTTCAGAATCTAAATATCAAAATTTTAAGTTAGTAATTTAGGCTTAATGGCTTAATACATATAACATTCTAAAGGGTAGAGGCTGTCTACCCTGTCTCCCCTCAGGCCTTGCCACTGCGTTAAACTCAAAATCAAAACTCAACACATACCTCTTTTTTTAAAAAAAAATATTGTGTGGTATACAGTATGCGGAATTCAAGGTGGCTACTATGATGTATACTAAATCATTTAATGCAGTTTCTACACCAATGCCAAATTGTAACATTTGCTTTTCCTCTGTCTATGCATCTCTTTGTTACTGCTCTATCATGATACATTTTTTTCTATTAGATACATATGTCAAGCATAGCACACTCTGTCTCAAACAAATGATGTGTAATAAATGAGTTCACATTCTCATTTGTGGGAATATTCAAGCCTAAGTTGAAGTGTAAAATCATAACCTTTTACATTTAAAACAATATTGTGTGATATGCAATATGGCTGAATTCAAGATGCCTTCCATGGTGACCACACTCCAAATCAATGCAGGTTTTGCAATAATACCATTTGTAACATTTATTTTTCCTCCATCCGCGCATGTCGTTATTATTGTTCTGTCCCAATACTTTTCACTAACCCTGTATGCAGATCCACATATGTATTCTCACAGTAAAATTAAACTAATCTTTCCCACAGAATATTTTTCATACTATACTTTGATCCAGGGCTAGAAATGAAATTTTACAAGTAAAGGGAAAATCAGCAATAGATAAAGTTTGATTGGGCTATGTCACGAGAATACAAACTCAGAAAGACAGGAGTCAGGGGCAGACTGGCCAGAGCCGTTAGGCCGCAATCGCGGCCTAGGCCCTCTCAAAAAAATGAAACAATAAAGAAAGAAAAAGAGAGAAAAGCTAAAACAGAAAAAAACTAAATAATTCGGTAGATCACTGTTATTATGCTGCCAACACACACTCCTCTTCTATCCTTTCATCAATCAGTAAGTTATCTTTTTCAATAAGGTCCTTTTGTTACTGGATTTGTGGCTAGATCCATCTTTCACTATGGTCTTTTATTATCAGAAACTGTGATTTAGTTTGTACCTGGGGCCTTGGACCCTTCTTTCAATATATTGGACAGTTGGGACCTTCTTACATTACATTAAGCAGTTGTGGCCCTGAGTCCTTTATTCATTATATTGGGCAGTTGGGGACCTTCTTTCATTTCATTGAGCAGTTGGGCTCCTAGGCACTTTCTTCAGGTTGAGCTGTTGGGACCTGGAACTTTTTTCATTATGTTGGGAAGATGGGGCCCTTTCATCGTTGAAGACTGGGGTCTGGTTTGTAGCTGGGTCCATATTTAACCATAGGCTGATTGGTCCTTTATGGATGTTAATACATCTTGTAAGTCTATATTTGATAACTTAAAAATGGAAAAACGGCGTATTTTTTTAAAAAAATATTTTCTATCAAAAACGTTTACAAAATTGCAGGAGAAAACAGTGGAAGATGGCAAGAAAGCGGGCATTTTCAGCATAATGGTTGATTCTATTTAAGATGTTTCAGTGCTGAATCAGCTTACTATAGTAATTCTCTGCGTTATAAGCGGTCAAGTATTTGGGCGGCTGTTAGCAGTTGATGTAAAGAGTGACACTATAAGACAAGTAACTTAAAATGAAAACAAAAGAGTACTTTGTGCCAACAATGTTTTGGTCTCTGATATTGTAAGTTGCTCTTTTGATGGAGCTGCTAACTTGAGTGGATGCTATAAAGGAGTCAAAGCATTACTGGAGAAGAATAATCCTGAAATCATTTACACCCAATGCATGGCTCATGCTCTTAATTTGGCTATGACAAATTTGACTGAGTAGATCCCTGAAGCTGCAAACTTATTTGGTGTGGTTGAAACCAGTACAGTGTTCTGTCTGAATACTACAAAAGAAAGAATGTTTGGAAGAAAATGATTGATGCAAGCCACGAGGAACATGACCAACTACGAAAAGTTCAACAAGTTGGTGCAACACGATTGTGGAGCAAAAACAAGGCACTGAATGCGGTAGTCGACACTATCGAGTTTCGCTACGAAACATGAAGCCAAGACGAACACTGTAATGATGTGCTCTGTGTTTCAGGACTTGTTTACAGAAACGAAGCATGTTTCAAAATACATGCAGTCTCACGGATTGGACTATCGTACAACCTGGAGACTTGTAGACAACTTGCTGCAGTAGCTTCAGAAGAAAATAGAGGCAAAAGATGTCTGTTTAAGCTTTACGAAAATACAAAAATATTTTATGTGTAAAAACAACAGCTTGTGCAATCTGGTGTAGAGATAGCAATGGAAAAAGACTTTCCGCCCAGAAGAATCTTAAAGAAGACGAAAATGTCAGGAGAGCTTGCGGCAGTTGAACTGGGAAAGAACTTAAATATAAGGGAAAATGATTTATTCAGAATAAAAAAAACTTCAACGAAAATTCTGAATACAGCTGTTACATGTGTCAGTGATAGATTTCAGCAGCCAAATGAACTCCAAACGCTGGATCCCAAGCACTTTTCGGAAATCGGGAAGAATGGTGTGTCTGCAGGAGCTTTCAGAGTTCTTGCAAAAAAACTAAATATAAAATAGGAGGAAATATACACAGATCTCCAGCAGTTCTTTGTCGTATATTCTGTCACAAAACGTTCTGGTTTTTGATGATCCTGAAGAGAATGATGCCCCTGTATCCATAGAAAATGATGATGATTATGCATCTAAGCATGCTATAGGAGATTGAACATTTTGGACGGAATTCACGGCAAGAATGATAATGATGCTGCAAACAACATGCGTAAAAAAAATTTGTCATGTGCAGGGAAAATTTTGTACCAACTTCTGTCAGTCTAGTTGTTTTAATAATTTATACATTGCATACAAACATGCGTTGTCTCTACCATGCATACAAGTGACATGTGAAAGGTGCTTCTCAAAGTTAAAGTTAGAGAGTAAACAAATCTCAGAGCTAATTTGTGTGAAGACATTTTGGACACATTTTTACTAATGAAAATGGAAAGAAATATGTTAAATTTAGTGTCTGTGAACGAAGTTATTCAGGAACTCTGCCATTCATTATCTGAACTAAAAAGAATCTTAACGTTTTAAAATTATTAGTTTTTTTAGTTGTTCAGCAGTGTTTTGCATTTTCAGTAAAACGTCGTGTTCATTCCAGAGTCAAAAGTTATTATTAGTTGTTTGTTACAATTTTCAGTAAGCTGTTCTGTTCTTTCCATAGTAAAAAGCTGTTGGCTACTATTTGTTTAGTGTTTCAGCTACTATACAGAGTGTCTCAAAAGTCCCATGATATACGGTAACTCTCTTATTATCAGAGTTACAACAAAATGTAAGAGGGGAAACCGTCTCCAAATATAATGTTTTCAATCTAAAGTGCAAGAATTTTTCAAATCGAACAAGCCGTTTGGGCTGTACGCTCTATATGCGCATAATGTTACATGAAAATACAACGTTACCATTTACCTGGACCTAGAACATAAATGAATGAAGTTACTGTCTATTAAAAACTTTATTTGAAGACGGTATCTCCTCTTACATTTTGTTGTAACTCTGATAATAACAAAGTTATCCTAAGTCAAGAGGACTTTTTAGACAACCTGTTTTCACTGTATATTTCTCTTTCGACAGTGCTATGATTTAATTCAATATTCAATTATGCATTGATTGTTGCAAACCAATCAATAAGCAAACAAAACTAATATCACCATTCAAATTTCCTTTTTGTTACTAATAACCAGATATATTTCCTTTTTTTGCAAAAACACTTCAATTTACTAAGAGGACAAAAACCCCTTGTGCATGCTTGATCTCCAATCTTGCTTTGATCTAAAGCTTTTTACCCGTGAAACAGTATTTACCGGGCCCTGTTGATGCGGGACCTTCCTGACTTGTGTCACTTTGACGCGAGGAACTTTTGACTCAGACCCGGCTGACGCCTGGCCGTTTTAACCCGTGCCCTTTTGTAGCGGTGCCCCTTTGACCCAGGCTCTTTTGACGCAGCGCCCCTATGACTCGAGTCCTTTTTTCGCGGAGACCTTTTACCTGGGCCCTTTCGACGGGGGGTTGTTTTGACTCAGACATTTCGTAGCGGGACCACTTTTGACCCGGTTCCGTTTGACGCAGGGCCTTTTGACTCGGACCCTTTTGTCGTGGAACCATTTTAACTCGACCCCTTTTATAAAGGGCGTTCTGATTCGGGCCCATTTGACTGAGGCCCTTTCGTTGCCGAGAACTTTTGACCCAGGACCTTTTGACGCGGGACCGTTTTGACTCGGGTCCTTTTGTAGCGGAACCCCTTTTAACCCGAACTCGTTTGAGGCAGGTCCCTTTTGACTCGGGCTCTTTTGGTGTAAGACCCATCTGACCCGGCTGTTTTGATGAGGGTCGTTTTGATTCGAGCCCTTTTGACTCCTGCCCTTCTGTTGCTGAGATGCTTCACCCGAGCCCTTTTGACTCCTGCCCTTTTGTTGCTGAGACCTTTGACCCGAGTCCTTTGGTCGCGGGTCCCTTTTGAATCGTGGCCTTTTTAGCGGGGCCACTTTTGACGGGTGCCCTTTTGTTGCGAAGATCTTTTGACCCGGACCCTTTTGACGTGGGGCAGTTTTGACTCGGGTCTTTTGTAGCGGGGCAATTTTGACCAGGGTCCGTTTGACGCAAGGCCCATTTGTCGCGGACTCTTTTGACCCAGGTCCTTTTGATGAAAGGTGATATGATACGGACCCTTTTTTGCGGAGACCTTTTGAACCTGGCCCTTTTGATGCGGGGCCGTTTGACTGAGCCCTTTTGTAGCGATGCCCATTTTTGACCCGGGCATGTTTGACACAGGACCTTTTGACTCGGGTCCTTTTGTTGTGGGAACCTTTTGGCCAGAGACTTTTTACAAGGGGCGTTTTGATTCGGGTTCGTTTGACTGGGCCCTTTTGTAGCGACGCCCATTTTTGACCCGGGCCAGTTTGACACAGGACCTTTTGACTCGGGTCCTTTTGTTGTAGGACCCTTTTGGCCAGAGCCCTTTTTATAAGGGTCATTTCGATTCGGGCCCATTTGACTCAGGTCTTTTTGTTGCGGAGACCTTTCACCCGGGCACTTTTGGAGCGGGACCGTTTTGACTCGGGCCCTTTTGTAGCGTGGCCCCCTTTACCCGGGCTTGTTTAAGGCAGTTCCCTTTTTACTAGGACTCTTTTGTCTTGGGACCCTTTTGACCCAGCCCTTTAGATATAGGTCGTTTTGATTCGACCCCTTTTGACTCGGGCCCTTTTGTTGCGGAGACCTTTTAACTTGGTCCCCTTTGATGCATGGCTCACTCGGACCGTTTTGTAGCGGGGCATATTTTTGACACGGGCCCTTTTGACGCAGAGCTTTTTGACTCGGGTTATTTTTTTGTGTGATCCTTTTGGCCAGGGCCCTTTTTATGAGGAACGTTTTGATTCGGGTCCTTTTGTCTCAGGCCATTTTGTTGCGGAGACCTCTTCACCCGGGCACTTTTGACGCTGGGCCTTTTTGGTCTGGCCCTTTTGTAGCGGGTCCCTTTTGTCGGGCCTTTCTGTGTTTGCCCTTTTGTCTGCCCTTCTGACATGGAACCCTATATATAAGGCAGCAGCTGAAATACCTGGGACAAGTGGCCTGGTGGAGTATGAGTAAATCAATGATCGATCGATCCAGGACGCAGTAAAATTAATTAACCACTGTTCATATATCTTTCTTTCTATTCTCTCAACATCATGTCTGGATATGAGTGTTCTGACTAATGGGCTACAGCGGCGAAAGACGATATACGCTATCAATATTAATGTTATGGATTTTAAATTAACATATATAGGGCAATAAAATGAAAAACACGATATCGGTATTTTGCCCTCCCCCCGTTGGAAAAAGTCCTGCAGGCGTAAGTGATTATGATGTTTCTTAGTTACTGTATTATATTGTTCTATATACGGAATAAATACTTATGTGTTTTGTATAATAATAAGAACCTTATGTATATTTATTACGGTCCTTGCTTTACGACAGCGAAACATATTCACGTTCAGCGTAATCAGTTTCCATTGTCAAATAATTACAGTGAGAGGAATGAAATAATTCACGCACACATTTAGGACTTAGGAAAGTGCCCTGCCAACATGTCGTAGTAAAGTCCTGAAGAGTGAAAACCTCTAGTAGCAGTTGTTAGCAGGTATTAACTTAACATATAAGACAGTAAATTGAAAAACTGAGAATACAAATATTTTCAGAGAGGACAGTGCGGTGATGCTTCTAATTTATGCCTTTAGTCCCTATACCTACGTTATTTTCCTAGTCAAAATAAAAACTCTTCAAAATTAATCACAATTTCTTATGCAACCATCCCTTCCTTAGAGTACTGCGCGGTCACATACCCGTTACGGCGATGTAAAGGCACTTTTGGCGACGATGATACATTGCCTGTACAGATACATGAACATTGCATGATTATGATTATTTTTAAAAAATGTTTTACATGCACTGAACAGGCAATGTGTATAATGCTTGTACAGGTTACTTGAGTATTGCATGTTGATTAACTTTTTATATGCACTGAACAGGCAAGGTGTACAGTACATGTGCAGGTTACGTGTGCATTGCATGCTCTTTACAGGAAAACTGTTCATTGCTTGTATTTTACACCTGCACATATACTTAACAGGCAGCGTGTACATTGCATGTATAGGCTATATGTATGCGTACTGTATGTACATCCACTGGACAGGTTATAGTTATGTTTCATCTGTACATACATGGAACAGGTAAACGGAGTAAATTTTCTGTGCCTGCACATGCACTATACATCTTGTCTGTTAGCGACTTGTGAAGTATATTTACACGCGCACAATGCGCTCATAATAAATGATAAACGGTGCATTTATAAATATACTTCAAATGCTACTAAATAGATAAGATGTATAG
The DNA here is from genome assembly GCF_964235325.1 of Thermobia domestica. Classification (NCBI taxonomy): domain Eukaryota; kingdom Metazoa; phylum Arthropoda; class Insecta; order Zygentoma; family Lepismatidae; genus Thermobia; species Thermobia domestica. The sequence goes on along the minus strand of NC_137470.1, from coordinate 53,748,879 downwards.
TACATGTACAGGCATTAAAACTTACTCTGTCATCACCTGTTCGATACATATACAAATGTAAAGCAAACTAAATGTAAGTATAGTCTTTACAGAGCATGAGCGTATAGTACTCATGCACAAAACATGTAAATGTAATGTACACATGCACCAATAGTATAGCTACTTATCCCATTGCAGTAAAGTTGAGGTTATTGTTCCTATATACATCGCCTCAAACGTGTAATATATGCAGGACAACTGCATAGTAAAGAGGGTTTCCCCTCAAACTAAATAAACGAATTCACGGTTTTCGCGTTTTAGTTTTTTTTTTTTTCAATTTCTTGGTCGGAAAGTGTTTAAGAAGAATCTCTATTGAGCGCACTGACAATAAAAAGTGCCTGATGTGGAATTGAACCGTGGGCGTGGCAGTCGCTACGTTGCAGTAGAATAATTACACTTGCCTCCGTTTAACCTTACGATGCGAACTGGACATACAAGAAAAAGGGAAAACACTAATTACATTTTTCAAGGTTTGATAAAGTAATTCACAGCTTATTCCAGGGTTTTCACGGACAAAATCCACGGCTTATTTACAGTTTCACAGTTAGGTGGGTACCCTGGTGAAGTAATTAGTACCCTATTGTGCATTCAGAATTATATGTGCAAAATTCACGTATAAATTTCACTGAACGGCAACATGTATGCGTGTCCATTCACAAAGATAATTTTGTAACTGCGAACGGAGTAAGTGGAAATAATATATCAAAACATAAACACCATATTATTCACTCCAATTTTTTTTTCTAAAAAAAGGAAACCTTTTACTCGTAAAGGTACGGTCATGCTCAAAGATCTTGGAAAACTACTTCTTTTAGTCGTAGCTACTCACCTTTGACAAATAGCTAACATAGCTTAACATAAGTGAAAGGTACTCTCACTTTTAGTCCTCTTCGAGATCTTTTTCTAAGCGTATCTAAAGAAAACAGATGAAGGTAGATTCTTCTAAAATAGATGCGTCAAAAGATTTCTTGAACATGACTCCTTAGGCTCATGACACAGCAAGTGCAGGGAAAACAGATTTTAAAGAATTGTTGCATGAATAACATTTTTAAAATTTATTTTCAGGAAAGTAGTATGTTCACGGTTCATACAGGTTAGTACTTTATACAATATATTGTTAGTACTTTTTGAACTATTGTGGTACATTCAAATGCAGTTTACTGTCCTCTGAAAATTACTTCTAAACAAGTATTACATTTTTTATGGGTTAAGTATAAAAACATACTTTTCTCTCTCCCTCTGCATATAATAAATCTTAACTATGAACCCACAAAATATTTCGACTGTACACTCATATCCAAAGTGGTTGTCGCATATTCATAACTGTCTTCTTGTAAGAATATAATTTGATAAAGATTCCGCAGGGTACTTTTAATACTGATACTATGTGTATAATCAGGAAATGTATGCTTCTGGTAAACTTCATAGGAAAAAGAGTTATAAATACAAATTAGAATGAGTAAAACAAAATGTTGCGAAATGTACAAGAAAGTTTTATTTTCGATTTATTGTTCTTATTTACTGGTCTTTTGACATTAAATTTGCCACATATATGTCTTTGCCAATTATACACATACTAATATTATAAGTATTACCGGGCGAATTCGTTATCAAATTATATTCCTACAAAAACATGTTTAAAGACATGCGACAATAATGTTGGACATGAGTGTACATAGTACCGTTTTCTACTTATGTCTTTCTTGTAGAAATATGTATGGATCAAAAAATAAAGAGCATAAATTTTGAATACATGTGTTCTCATTGTATATACATATTGTCACCTACGTCAATTTACTGTTATAGAGGGTGGTAATGTAGTAGACCGACAAACTGAAAGAGGTGATTGCATACACCAAATTAAGAAAAATATTTATATGAACATGTAGGAGAAAAAGTGCATAGTTTCAGGGCTAGGACGGTCCGAAGCACGGAAAACGTAGATTGAACATTATTTCGAGCGCGAGGAATGAAGGAGTGGCGGGCTCTCCATAGCATAAAGGAAGTCACGCAACGCTCTAGAAATGCTCATTTCAGCAATATATAATGGGTGCGCACGGGATTCCTCACACGATAAAATTCAAAATATGTTCCCAACATAACTCCCAGTTTTGCTCGAACTTAACAATAGATCCAAAGTAGCCTGAAAGTAAGCCTTGATAGCAGTGATAGGAAATCGGAAGTTATGTTCCTAATGTTCAGAATAACCGGCGTCGGGATATTTTTCCACACGTTTTTTGGACAGCCCTAGCTCCGAAACAATGCGTTTCCCCCACATATTCACATGAACTTTTATCTTATTTTTAAAGGTGAACATTAAGAACTTATCAAAGAAAGAAAGAAAGAAAAAAGATTTGATCTGAGGATCTCTTTCAGTTTGTCGATCTAGTTCATTACCATTCTATATATGATAAAAGAAGCGAACATACCAGAACAATTCCTGAAAGTATTCAGAATTCAAAAAGAGATACAATCAACTATACATAGGAGATATTTATCACAATTTTTGCTTTATAGAAATATATACTTTCGTACCGCATGTAAATCAAACTATTAAAATTACACAGAAGACATCGACACTGCACTGATGAGGAAATATCCGAATATCTTTCTTGGTCTAATATAATTTAGCAGCAAAACACCCAAAAATCATATGTTTCGCTGACAGCTCAGTCGAAGAAGGAACAAACGCATTTTTCTGAGTTTGCATTATATGTGAAAGGGGAGAAAGAAGTTAAAAAAACTCACTTATGTCAGTTTTACACAAAGTACTTTTTGAATGCGTTGCTTCGTATTAAAGAACTATTTTCTTGCCAACCAGAAACTTTGCTACTTGTGAAATCGAAAACTTACGTGTGTTATGTTTTCTAGTTTCATTCGGAGATATAGCTCTCGGACAAGCTATAACCACAAGACGAAAGAATGTCAGTATAACAAAAGTAATAAATATCGAAGTATCCTTAGCGCGCGACATGCCGAGCTTAGCTATAGCTATTTCTCCAATAGGAGGCAGCAATGGATTCTCAGTAAAATAGTGTACTTCCAGATGTGCAGAAAGCAAACTCTGTTGCAACGCGCTTGAACAGTCAGTTTCAAAAGTGCAACATGATTTCCGAACCAAGTATCAAACAGAATCGTTAAGGAACAAAACGGTAAGAAAATGTTGTATACTGAAATTTGATGTAAAGTTCTTTTGGGTATATGACAGAAAACTAATAGGCAAGCCAAGATATTCTTAGGTTGCGAACCGCGTACGATAAATCCTCACCAAAAGTCTCCAAGAAGCACATGGCGCAACCTCAGAATTGTAAATGTTCAAGCAACTTTTATTTATGATACTCAAAAGAGTTGCTTGTGAACTACACTGCTTAAAGCTGCCTCAAGTTCTCACTTCTTAATAATATCTCATCAGTTACCACTGTGTGTGGAGTATCGTAGCTTCCTAGGTCACTCAACCTCATTCCATGACTTTTTCCCCTGTGGTCGTATATTAAAGACAATAGGTGCTCATCCCGCTCATACCCTAAGTTATTGACAGTATAGTCTCAACATAGAACCAACGCTGGATGCAGTTAGCACATCAACATTGATATGTTACAATATATGCACCGGGCAACAACTTAATTACAAATTTGGCATCAAATCACAAAAGGAGGCCATATCGAACATGTGTAAAGTGAATTATAAACTTGCGTATTACTCTTTTCACTGATATGCTTTCGGCCTGTATGGATGAGATAATCCCTCAGCTACTAACCTATATCTCGAAAAGGATTGTCAAATACCCATTATATGAAATTTTCTCCCTTTTTCTACGATCAGTCAGTTTTCAATTATGCATGTTCCAGTTTAAAAATGATGTAAAGAATGCGTCATTTCCAACTCTCAAAGTACATAATTTTCTAAACAGAATTTCTCTCGCAAGTAGGATATATTCTTGCACAAAGGTAGAATTTTTTGTAAACTCGAAAATGTGACACAGTGGAGGACCACACCAACTTTCTACGAAAGTATGGTGGACTTGTTCTTTTACAACCTAAATGAAAATATCTTCTTTTTAATGAAACACATTGCATTACAAACATTTCTAATATTCTACAAGCAGGAGTCGTACAATTTTCGCTTTCTTTTAACAAGAAATAACAGTCATCATGTTCCTTACCTTTTGAATAATTCGAGGTACAATATAAATATTTTTCGCATTTTTATCTTTTATTCTATTACATTTATACAAAAGACAAATTGCATTACTTGCTGCATTGACAACGCAAATTTGTGCTAATGATATATTGCTACACTCACGAACAATCTCATTGTTCTCCGAAGTATTTGTTTTACATAGTTTTGGAAGTAACACTGAATAACAACTTAGGATATATTCACGGTCTTCACTGTGTGAGACATTCCCTGAACTAATGTTCACCAGTCGTCCAACAGCAAATCCTCTGAGAAACTATTGACAAATATACTGTTTACCATCAGTTGTCGTTTTAAAGTACCATTTAATTATTCGAATGGGAAACAGGAGAATGAGTATAAGAGTCCATCATTTTTCACAGTCACTAACGTGTAGTATGACATTAATATTGCAGGATATAAATCTTTCACTCGTTTCCTCCCACTTTCTTAATTCCAACATTTCATTCATTACTCATCATCACCGTCTCCTTTAGCATAACCGACATAATCCTGGGACGTAAAACTCAAAGATTTCATTTTTCATTTTTTAAATCTTCCACCGTATAGATGTTGCATTTGAAATTCGACACAGCGTAAATACTTTCCCATAGTTGGTATCACATTAGCATTGATATTCTTACACAAGAATTCCAGAGGTATTACGATTTGGCACAAATGATTGAAATACATATCATCCTGAAAAATTCGTTTAAAAATTGTAAATAATATATGAAAACAAGCTCGAATTCTATTGCTTTCCAGTTACGTTATTCTCTACAAGAACTAGGAGTACGTGTAACGTTTGATGGAGGTTGAATTGCTAGCAAAGGTTTAACAAATTTATTTATTTTTCAACCTAAATACCAGGGTTCTTGTTTATTTTTGGGATCAGACCACATCATAATTAACATTCGAAATATTCCTAAAGACAAAAAATGCATATAATCGACCAACGTACATTCTATTATCTTCTATGAAGTGAGCTGTGTAAAAACATCTGGCTTTTACTTCATATTTCTTTGTTTCCGAATAGTTCAGAATATTGGCACCACGCATTAGAGGACCCTTCGGATTTTCTTTTACATAAGGGTAAAGTCTTAAGCCTCTTCCCAAATATTTACCCGGTGGTAAGCATTGGCTACACGCCTATTTTCCCTTAAATTGAGCCTGTTGAAACTGTTGCACAGTGCATTTTGCAATCTTATCAAACGTTCCCATCAAAACAAACAACGTAATACGTTGTAGAGTTTCTCGAATATCTATAAATTAGTTGATAATTCAACTTCTGATTCTAAATCTTTAAGCTTTGAAACAATTGTTTTGTAGAAAGTACAATGTGAGAAATCACATATTTTCATTTAATCGTCTGATAAATTATGTATGACAAAGATACGAGCTAACAACATGTTTCCAGCTCTCCATCTAGAACGAATAATAAATCTATTTACTCTTAATCGATGTTTTATGGCCATGATCCTTGGATATATTTTTGAGCTACACAAATAAACAAAATTAATATGGTATCAAAATGTCGTTTATTATACATTTTATGTTCGTTGTGATCTCTCTGATGCTATCTATATTATAGGTTACAGTAAATATATTTTTATGTCGCCACTCAACATATCGTCATGGTTATCAAAAACAAACAAACACATACACGAAAACATTGATTTTTAAAATATAATTATTCTTGTGTCTTCTTCTTCTACTACTATAGAAATAGAATACTAGTACATATTTAAAGAAATATCACATATTGCGCAGAAAAGTTCAAAAGCATACAACATATCGTTGTATTATGGCGCCTCGAACTTATTTACAATTAAAAAAAAGGATCCTAGACAGTTAGGATTTACATATTAATTATTTGTAATCTTTGGACATCCCTCGTATATAAAAATTACATCTCATAATACAATTCATATATACATTTATTTTATATATAAATATTAATACTGTATTTACGTTAATTTTAATTAACTATATATATTTTCATATATTATAACGTCGATAAGGTATGTCAGAAGTTCGAACTATAAACTTATTTTAAGTCGGTTCCGGGCCATGAAATGTTGGTTAACAATATTTTAATTTTTACATTGGGCATGATGTAGAAGGATTTGACAAAGATGTTTTTATAGTACCAAAATGCCGTACGGTTAATATTTAAACAAGAAATAATCATAATACAAATATATAAAAGACATAAAAAGGCAAATGTAAACATTGGTAATATCGAGAACAAAATATAACACTAAGACACACATTAACAAGTATAGAGGAATTATCAGATTAAATATAAATTTTAAAGATTAAATGTCATAAATTAAAATACAATAAGTCAGGCTACATATACATGAAATTCTTCGTTTTCCCTTTTGCGATTAAGTACCATCTGTTATGCGTTATTTACATTAACATTAGTTATAATCTCAGAAGGAACAAGAGTTTTGACTAAGTTTATGCAACGATTCCTAGTATACTTTGGGAGTACCAGAACTTAATTGCATCAATATTACGTAATCCCAAAATTTTTTCCTGTTTTTACATCCATTAGTTCAAAACCTTTAGGATTAACTTGTTTTACACACAGGTAAGATCCAGCAAACAAATCACAAAATTTATAAATCCTTTTTAACGATGAGTCACTTTGTGGGTGAAGTTTTACCAAAAACAAATCATTAGGTCGAACTTTAATTTTACCCAATTGCCGCTCTTCTATTTTCTGATTACGAGTTTTAAATTTTTGCATTCTGCGAAATTGCACCATACTCACAAGGTGTGAATAATTTACTTCATCATTTTTACTAAGTTGGACGCCAAAATGTTCTTCAGTCGGTTTTATAAAATCAGTTCCATTGTGTATGTTACCTGGTACTACACCCAATGTATTGGATACTAAATAATTTTAAAAGTAAGTGATTTCAGTAGCGTACTTTACCCAATCCGAATGCTTATTACGACAGCAGTGTCTAAATAGCATACTGAGGTTCCTATGTATATTTTCCACAACTGACCTGCTGAGATGATAAGGCGTAACGAAACGTACCTTGATACCGGCATTACTCATGGCACGAAGGAAAAAAATACTTCGAAATCGTCCACCATTATCACATAGTATGGACCAGAATGAGGTATATATACATTTAAAATACGATTAACAATTGCCTTCAAAGTTACATTACGCAAAGGACACGCTACTATATATCTAGTAAAAATGTCCATTACAGTAAGAAGGAAAGTTTCACCTGTAGATGCTCTTGGAAGAGTTCCATACAAGTCTATAGAAATGAAAGAATGGGGTCCTTCTGGCATTATTGACATCATAGGTTTATATAACGATCGATAATTGTGCTTGATCTTCATCCACATCTCGCAATCATTGATATAATTTTTGATTTGTGATCTAAGTGATTTCCAATAGAAGGATTTGCTAATTAAAGAATACACCTAAATACAACTTCAAATACCCAAAATGACCAAATGATCGTGGTCTGCCTTTAATATGCGGGGAACCAATCCTGGAGGAACACAAATTTTGGCCCTATGTTCGTATTTAAAGTCCTTAATTACCAATATATCATTAGACATTTGATACAGAGAGTTCCAAGGATGAGGACAGTCACAATTTCCCGAACATGATGTCAAATGTTGTATGATTTTCGCATACGGTGGTGTCTTGCCCATGATCAAAATATCATCAGCATAATAAACAAGATTACTATGAAGATCTTGTCCTAGTACTCGATTTAAACATGAAGCCAAGGTTGCACTACCATTAATTAATCCAAAGACAACACGATTATATTCATATAGTTGTTCTTCAAAAGAAAGTAGTGAATAGTTTCGAACTTTCCTCCAACATTATTTTATTGTAGGCCATGACAAGATCAAGATTTCCAAACACTATATTACCCTGTAATGAACTAAGAATTTCGTCTACTTGGGAGTATCACACTTGCCGTAATTTAATATGGGAATACAACTTTCAAAGGTCCATAACTATTCTCAGCTTACCGTCCTTTCTCGGTACTACATGTAACGGATTTAAATGAATACTTTGAGAAGGTCGTATTATGCCCTCAGTCAACTTATCCGATATTTGCTTGCGTACATTCTCTCTGAAAAGATACGGTATAATGTAGAGTTTTGTTACTGTAGGATCTTTAGTATCCACTTCAATATTATACATACAATTCTTACATCCTGGTTTAAGCGAGAAGCCATTTTTATGTTTATAGAGTATATCTTTAAATAATGATACTAATGCGTTATCAACAAAATTCAATGAATCTACAATACTCTCCACACATTTATAAAATAAATGGTCCTCTTTTTCACTCATAGACAGTTCCTTTACATTTTCATCAACATAATTTTTCTCCGAATTATCTGGTTTAATACCCAAAACGTTATTCACAAAAGGTTGACACTAACAAGCAATGCTATCGCTAGCGAGGGTTAGTTTCTGAATTATTATATCATCAAGGGTATGCAAAGCGAACGTTTTATTTTCAAAATCCAAAACAGTACGTAATTGTGTTAGAAAATCTAAAGCAATTAACACCATTTCGTTCAATTCGTTAATGACCAAGATTGGAATACTAATTTTATAATCCTGTATGCCATTTTCAATTTGTGTTTTCCCCATCACCGTTTTCTTATGCTTGCCGGTGTAATCAATGATTATTAAATTGTCGACCTTTAGCAATCTAGGGTTAAAATAATCTTTGTAATTTCACGCCAAAATGAATAAGATAAAAGGGCCACAGTGGCTCCTGTATCAATTAGAGCGTGAAGAGGAACTTCATTAATTTGAATAGGTATTCTCGCAGTACTAAAGGTTTTCAGGAAAACAAAATCCTTTTCGGAAGCATTTACCCCTTCCATTTCATCATCAGACATGCAAAAGCAGTTGGCAATAGGAATATATTGATAAATACCATTCGTATCTCAAATTTTAAGATTAGTTTCATAATCAGGAAGGACTCAGGTACACTTAACGCTGACGTGCTTTCGATCCCCTCCACGTCAGCCGAACCTAGTTTAAATTACGGTAATCTACACTTTCTATTACATCACACTGTATTCCGCAATCCTGTGTACTTTCTTGTCTGTTATATGCGGTTACAGTATTTTGATTTCTATTAATATAATACCTGACACCTGTGAATTGATTTTGTGAAAAATACGACGATTATTATTTCTATAATTTTTATTACTATTTCTGAAGTTCCTGTTGCCATTCATGCAATTAGGTTGGGTCTGATTACCGGTAATATTTTGCCCATTTGCTCTATTGTGTAAATAATGATTATTATTGCTTTGTGAATTAGGAATATTTTCATGCTGGATATTTAAGTTGCGGACAGATGCGTAATTGATATGATTACGACCAAAACTAACCTGCCCTCTGTTACTATTTTGCATCAAAGACTGATTTTCAAAATTCTGTACAAGCATGACGAAATGGTTGAAATTAATACATTGAGCCGACATCAACATTTGCTGCAATCTAAAGGGCAAAAAATACGGATCGAAGCTATTATTCGTGATTCAGGATGGCTTGCATTCATAGATTTTAATTCGTTGTTAGTTGAGACTACAAACTCTGTAACACTTTTGTGAACTTTAGGATTGTAAGGCCTTGTTCGGTGTAAAGCGTCCGTATTAGCCAAAATGAAATCACTTTCTTAAATGGACTACAACGCATCCTTAAAATCAGAATATTTTCTAAGGTTACCTCTAATGGTCTTCAACCAGATCAAACACGGGGGCAATAATAGGTGAGGTAGGATTTTTAGGAATTTGGACTCATCTACTCCCATTAACTCACATTCATCTTCAAATTTCTCGAGGAATACACTAGCAGGTATATCCTCCGGTACCCCACTAGATTTTGTGAGAGATCTGAACTACCTGAATCGTAATGGTTTACCTGTTCTATTGGACTTCGAATATCGGGAACCACCATGTGCGTTTTTAATTCTACGGGATGAACGCTTCATTCTTCTTTCCCTCTCTGTACTATCTTCACAATATCCTGAAGATTCGCTATCTTCCAAAGTTGTTCTGGGGTACTGTACAGGTTCCACCCCAATAAGGGAGGGACGAATATCATTCCTGTGCTCTCCATCACGCTCTTCATTCGCAGAAATACACTTTTCCTTGAGGAAGTTCACCTCGTCCTGTAATTCTCTAATCTGGTTTGAATGTTCTTTCGCGACAGTTTCGACGGTTTCAACTGAATCCTTTACCACAGTGAACCTCTGCAACATTTGTTACACTTTATGATCATACCGTTCGAATTTTACACTAATTTGTCGATTCATCTGGTTTAATTGCTGCTGTACTTGATCCAATTTGCTGTCATTTCGCTGTTGTAATTGCTCCAATTTCCCGTCATTTCTCTGTTGTAATTGTTCCAATATATTTTCAAGTTGTTGTGACAGTTTGTCATCAATTTTCTGTAGAAGTTGATCCAATTTATCATCATTTTGCTGAGACAATTGTTTTAGAAGATCAACTATATTTTCTGCTGAATTTGTTCCGGTTTCTCTAACTCTGTTTCTGGTTACTTCATTTTCGGTAGCACTCATCATAATATTTCTATTTATTGTCGTGCCACTTCTGAAAACGGTATAATTAACGTTAGGATCAATGATGTAAGCATTTTTACTTAACTTCTAACTGATACACAACTTCCTGGCGTTTCGGCACCATTTATAGAATGAATAATAAATCTATTTACCATTAATCGATGTTCTATAGCCCTGATACTTGTATACATTTTTGAGCCACAGAAATAAACCAAATTAATATGGTACCAAAATGTCGTTTATTATACCTTTTATGTTCATTGTGATCTCTCTGATGTTATATTATATTGTAGATTACAGTAACTCCGTTTGTATCTACATTCAACATATCGTCATGGTTACCAAAACGAAACAAATACATACACGAAAACATTTATTTTTAAAACATAATTATGTTGTGTCTTCTTCTTCTTCTACTATAGAAATAGCTGACTAGTACATATTTAAAGAAATATCACATATTGCCCAGAAAAAGTTTAAAATAATACAACATATCATTGTACATCGATGTGGTACATTATTTTCTAAAACTGAAATGTATAATGGCGAAAAAGAGGTGTTGGAACCAACAGAACATTGAACTTCGTCAGTATTTAAAATTCCAGATATAATAATTCTGACTTAATCAGAAATTAACTGTGGGTATTTACCTTAAATTCGACATAAATGTTACCATCACGTATTGAACTCATAATGTTTCGTGTGTGAGCTCACGATAAATTTTCAATGAAATCAGGTCGTGCAACACAGTTTTCTATTTGAGTCTTTAGAGCAAGTGATACAAAGTAGTGAAACTTCCCACATTCATGTTGTAAACATCTTCCACAGTTATTGGAAGACTGTTGAAACAAACTACCACATTTACTACAAAAGTAATATTTCTTTTGAGTGATTGCTTGCGTTTCATTAAATCTTTTATACAGCAACTGCTTAGAGGTTTGCACATATTTTAGATTGTATTAAACCTAGTAGATCATTAATAACAACCTGTGGAATCTTATGGCATTTAATGAATTGCATGATAATGTTAACGTTACCTTCTGACTTACTTCCACATCTTTCAGTGAGGTTAACATTATCGTCCATCTCATTTAAGTGATCTAGACTTATTTTATCTCCAGGTAACTTTCTTGGTTTATTAACTATATGTTGGACTGTTGGCGATTGAGATGTGGGGTTACTACTTGAAAAACGCTTTCTCTTTCGGAAAGAATGTCGCAAGTGTTCAATACATGATGATCATTACTGCCATTTGTATCGGCAGCACATGTACAATTTTGATGATTATGGCATCTGTAAGCAGTTGTTCGTTGTATTTTTGCTATTTGTAATGCAAGCGCACTCTCTCCATTTAAATATTGCTTTTATGATCGCTTCATTTAATCAAAGAATTGTTACGGAATTGTGAACAGCTCGAAACTTATCAAAAGCACATATGATAAATGATATTCTGAAAACATACTAAAAATTAAAAAAAAATAGACGTAGATGCAAACTGATTAGTTCTGCTCCTCGGTGATTTCAGTCTCCTCTGAGCTTAAAACATTGCTTTTCCTCGTGGCCATTCGTCTCTCTTGTACATATTTATCTGTCATGGAAGCATGAATCTTCGATGGTTTTACTGATGGGTACTTAGCAATTACGAAGTCTGGGTAAAAAAGAAAATATACATTTTTGAGCCGCGCAAACAGAATTAAAATCTGCAATAAAGAGACAAACAATTTAAAGAAATGTATAAGAAAAACGAAAGCAAACCTTACAATCAAAGGTATACATATATTCATAATTCATCACAAGCTTACATACAGTGAAACTCGTGAGTAACGGAATTATTCTAAGCGAAAATTTCCGGTTTCAAGAAAGAGGGAAATTATATATAATCCCGCAAATCTTCACAAAATTTATTTTAAATCTGTTAAAATTTACTCCCCTTTGCATATAAGGAATATCCTACACAACTCGGAGAAAGATGTTCTAACTGAACAAACAAGCGAAAAAGTTCGAAATATGATGTCTATGTTATTGCTACTAAAATTTACAAACACTGATTTTCCTATCAAACAATAAATACGGATATCAGAAGTTGAGAACATAGAAAACTCCTTTCTTTTCAAAAACGTTACAGTAATACTTTTCAGTGTCACACACCTGATTATTTCACCGCAACAACTTTTTTCTTGTTTTCCAATGGGAATATTCTTAAGTAAGTCTAACTTATGGAACACTACTGTTAATGCTCAGAATTGGGATTACATGGTTCTAAGGGTTTTTATTAATTTATCGCATATGTTATAGAATATTAAAGGCTGGTCATAGTCCACTCATTGGAGTATCCGAGTGACAGCTTAACGATCTCCGTTTCAAAGTCCGGTGGATGTAATGTGGAGTTTTTCACCTCAGGCCGTCCGTACGTCTCAGACTTCGATACGCACATGAAAACTCACGACTATGGCAATATCCAAAGATACAAGTGCACATTTCGAGCAAGCTTATTTCCGGAACTGACGTCACCTAGTGTGCGTCAAAAGATTAAAGTTCATAAGTCTGCGAGTGCATAGTGCGTAGTGGGCGAGAACAGAGATGGACATCCTCCCTCATTTTGCCCTCGTGAGGGCCGCCCTCACCCTAATCTCACCCTTATTTTAGTAGTTGAGGGTGAGGGCGTTGGAGCGTGAGGGCGATAAAGTAATTGAGGGTGTGTGTGAGGGAGGGTGAGTGTGAGGGTGTCAATGAAGGGCGAGTGTCATTCCTGTAGTTTTTGGACTTAACTGCTGCTATGGCTCATTGTTTCGTTGCGTTATTTGACGGTTGTACTGTTAAAATGTTAGAGTCGAGACTCAAAGCTAGCGGCGCCTACGTGTTCTCAAGTAGGAGAGTAAATGCTAATTAAGGCAAGAATGTGGTAAGCTGTTGTTCTTACTGTTATTTAATAATATAAATTGACTTTAGTAGTCATAGATGTTTAACTAAAAATCGATATATTTTTTGATAAAAGTTTCTTCAGAATTTTAATTTTCAAATTGTGCGTAAATTGCGTTTAACTTATCTAGAAGACGTCATCACATTTTGTCTGGCTGAATTTTCAATAGTTATGAAATTATAAGTTTATTTTGGTTAAAAGTTAACAGTCCTTCTTCTGACTAGATCACTGTATCGTCTGCATTGTAAGATCGAAAACAGTATGTAAATTTAACGTTTAATATTTTGCTATTTTCAGCGCCAGAATATTTGGATTTTATATCGAAGGTAAGGCTCAAAATCCCAATATTTATTCATATTCTAATTTAAAATATTATATGCAGTGCACACGTGGTGCAAAGAGAGCAGAACAGCCAGAGCAAAAATTTTATAAGACAAATGGTTGAAAATCGAAACTCTAACGACACAGGCTCTTTAAAAAGGGCTATTTGAGCTTACAACATTAACTTCGAATTACCCACTGCCCCCAAAGTAGGGCTACTTAACTGTATGGGAAATGGTCCAAAGGCTAGCACTTTAAAGACACTCAGAGATAAATTTTCTCACCTGTATGAAAACGTTAAACTGTTTCCGGAAAATCTTAGCAGATAATGGAATGCAAATGACCTTCATCTCAGGGTAGATGCTGATTTTGCAACGAAAAGTATTCGTAGTAAAAAGCGCTTTTTGAAGAAAACTGCTTTGATGATGATTCATCTTTGGTAGAAGCCAAGTGGAAGAAGTTCCAGGTAGAAACCTTCTAGAGAATTTGTGGCACCGCTTTTACAAGTGTTGAGGAGAGGTTTATTCCAAGTGAACATTTAATAAAAGATTGTGCCTGTTTGGACCCGAAGAGATTTGAAGAAAAAAAGAAAAATGGATTACCAGATGGAGCCCTGAAAACATTAGCAGAAAATACAGGTGTGTGTAAAGAAACCCTGTCAAGCAAACTCAATCAATTTGCGACTCATTACAAAGATCACTTCGATGTGGTTCAGTGCCCAATTGATTCTGGAAATGAATACGAATGGAGTGAAAACAAAACGGGAGATCAGGATCAGCTGAATCCAGGGCTGTAGACACTGTGCTTTTACATTCCTGTATATGCTGACTTTAAAATGAAAGTACTTATAGCAATTTATACTGTGTGTTATGATATGATATCGCTCTTCTAACTAACCGGATAACTCGTGAATCCTTATTTTCTAGTTGAAGATAATCAAAACAAAACTGCGATCACTTTTGGGATAAAGTCTATTGGAAAATTTAATGTTCCTTACTACTAAATATGTCCAGAATTTTCCTGTAGGTTACGATGCTATTGGAAGCGAAATAGCAAGAAAAGCTCAAGAAATCGTAAGAGATTACTCATGCTGTGAAACTTAATATAGTCATACAATTGTACCTAAGGGTATTTTTCCTTCTGTTTGTATTGAAATAGATAGACTACTGCTAATTTATCTGCCCTACTTTCAAATCTTTAATAGCTGTAATTATATTATTCTGTGCTATGAAACATTTGCAGTATTTCGTTTTAGTCGTTTCGTGTGTAACTGTGTATGCTTAATGCTGTGAACAAATTAAAAAGTCATTTTAAAAAACAAAATTATTACATGAATTTGTGCATACGAGGCTCCTCTCTAAGTTTCCATCTCCGCCTAGCACTGACAGCTCCAGTCTAGCACTGATACTTGGCTGTTCAATATGAAGTTAACCAAAAACTTTTACATTTCATTTTTCCTAATAATCTTTGTTATATGGAAGATGAAACAGCAATATTACACTGTACATATGGCAACATTTTTAACGGTACACTGTAAACAAGCTTCCCTTTCAGAAAATTCGTAATGATATGCACATGCCTACTAAGCCCTCTGGTAGCGTTTGTACCAACTATTCCAAGCGTCGCCGTCATCTCATACCATCTCTTACCATAAATGATTCCTTCAGTGTTGCTAATTCAGCCGTTTTTATTAATGTGTTCATTTTTTATGATGGTGATTGTATAGGAAAAATATAAATTTTCAATTACGTTTAATTGTGTCAATTCTGCGTTTACTTTTTTCACTTTATCATCCCATAAAAATGACTTATAGACAATGAAAATCGTATGCTTAAGGAAAGTGAATGATTCTGAATGAATGTGGTAGGAAGGAGGAGAGCCCTGAGTAAACCAACGGAAAGGATTATTTCTACCATATACTCACATTACTTATGTTCGAACCCGGTACCTCTCGTACCATGGGTAAGCGATCTTACCAGTAAGTCTCCTTGCCCCTCAGCGTTATAGTTGTCAATTTTTATCTATTTGTACCTAGCAGCAATTCAATATTTTTTCCAATTAAAAAATATTTAAAATCACAAAAGAAAATACAAATAAAGTGTGATTTTGGTAATATCTTGTGTTTTGTAATGTTACATTGCCGCATCAGAATCTGTTACAGTGGAATTTCTCCTAACGAAAATCTCTTAATAAAGTACACCTTCATCACTTTGTGGCCCATCAAACCTATCTTTGTGGCCCAGTAAAAATACAAGTATTATTTACGGAAGAGTACCCTCCATTCTACGGACACATACACATACGGAGACGGACAGTCGTATGACCTTCCCAGCGTTTTAATGGACATGAATTATTCTCAGATGTAAACTGCTCAAGAGACTCCATCAACCTGCATATGTATTTAGGTGTAAATTAAAAAGTATGCATACCTATATAACTTCTCTAATCTCAGAAGTGTGAATGTGGGATTTCACTTACCATTACAAAAAACCCTTGACAAGTGAGTTTATTGTTGTCCCATATCCCTGTATCTGTGTCCCTGCTGAGATTCTTACTAGACCTCGAACTCAAGTTCTTGATTTTATCAGAGAAAGACCAAGGTGAATACTGACCTGGAACAGAACACAGGCAGCAGTAAACACTTGGGTCACTTACTTTAAAAATAGTGTTGGAATTAACTATGAAGTTGGAGAGTGTCCTTGTATTTGGTTTTCTTATTATCTATTGTTTTACCACATACAGTTAAACACATTCTCACTAATTTACGTAAAATTGTATTTTCTTTTATATTAAAAACAAACCATATACTATTAGGTAAATAAAACACTTTGAAGCCCCATCACGGCAAAATTAAAATACTACTAATTTTACAGTAATTATGTGATATCTTCAAATAGGTACAAGATAATCGAAAAGCGGATCAAGAGCTCACTGGACAATATTATTTTACATGAGATATCGATATCATGACTCACTTATCTGCTTTCGATTTCAAGTAATTTAGAAAATTGGCATTCAATTTCGCGTTTTTAAATGGCTGCAAACGAAACGCTACTAGCTAACTCGTGATAACGGTACCTCATGCAAAATAATATTGTCTAGCGCGCTTTTGTTCCACTTTTTGGTTATTTTTTTTATCGATTTGGAGATATCACATAATTAGTGTAAAATTAGCGGTATTTTAATTTCGAGGTGACTAGGCCTCTTAAGTTTTATTTTGATCCTTGGTTTCTGAAAGTGCTCTCTTATTTTCTTCACTGAAGTACTGTTGTGGGAAACATTTTATTTTCTATAGAAATAAGAAAATCCACCACTTCCTAAAACATGAAGCCCATAAAACAATGTCTTGTAAAATTGCTGTTACTTCTGTACATTCCACTCTGTTCCAGTGTTAAGTTCTTTTGTATTCACTATACAATATGTATTCCATGGATGAGGGAACAAGTCCCATGCTGATTACTTTAATAAATGATCCAAATTTTGGGGTGAATTAGCATCAATTCACCCCAAAATGGATTGGGGTGGGTGATTTCTGCCATGTGATCCTTCACTCTCTAATCGCGGATCTAAATATAACATTCTTTCATATAACATGTTAGTATGTTGTTCCACCGTAATGATTGTTTTAAATAAAGTTATAACCGCTCTTTCCCTTCGACATATTCAATTAATTTACTATTTGACACAATATCTCCACTTAAAATATGAATTAAGGACTAATATTTCTGTTTTTTTTTTTTAAAAAGAAATATGAGAGTATGCATTGATGTGCATTCGCGATAGATACCAAACGGCACTCCCGACCATATGCCTTCAATGCTATGTGTATTTTTTTTTTATCGGAAGAAAAAATGCAGAGGCGATTTGAGGTTGGTTCCAGTTAACTGTCAACTGTCCTGGTGTTCGGCACTGGATGGTTTTCTTTAGGAACAAGCAACCTTACTTTTCGAATATTCGCTCTCCCTTCCACCTTGTTTTATGTACCGGGCGGTATTTTCGTTTTTTTTTTCTGATTAAAATTGTTTTTGAAGGGGTAACAGTTGTTAAAAGGAGGTGCTTTTGGTTCAAAAGATCCAATATATTTCAGGAAAAAAAATCTCGCAGGTCTTATATCTAGACAACTGCATATAGTGTAGCCAAATCCAAACTATCACTTAACTCAGTATGATGTGCTTATTCGGTTAAAAAAAAATGGAAACTCGATTTAGGGGCCGTTCAAAAATTTTGTGGCCTCTGATCCAAAAACTAATTATTGGTCAAGATCCCAATCTTTTGATGCATTTTTTGATCATTCCTAAACTTCTAGGCTAAGATCGTGTTTTTTTTTTTTTTAATCTAGTTTTGGATCACTCCTAATATTCTTGTTTCTGATGATGATGTCATTTTCAGTGCCGAACGCTGATTTTCTACCCAAAATGACACTTCTACAAAAAGTAAGTGTTGAATTTGAAATACCATAAGGAGAATAGAGTTACCTTGCACAGTAACAACGTGGAAAATAATGTTTATCAGTTTCAAACGTCTAGTTGTCTCTGTGCGAGAAAAAAAATGCTTATTGATCGCCCCTCGCATTTCAAAGAAAGACTAAGACTAAGCTAATATGAGAACAAACCATTACAGATCGTAGACACAAAACGAAAGTTAGTGAAAAAACAAACTGTCCTAAAATGAGACATTTACCGCTCAATAGGTCTCATAAAACGATAAGAGTAAATGGAAATTTCATGCGTAGTGTTTGAGAAAATCTACAGAACTAAATATATACTCTAAATAAAACAAATGGTTTCTGAAGGAAATCGAAGCCACTTAACTTGCTATCAAGATGACACTGATGCTAAAGAATCCGCTTATCAGGGTTTCCATTCAAACACTGGAAAGGTGACAATGTACAACATGGTTGTTGTGCGATAGCCCGAATATTATTATTAACTCTTGAATTTAAATTATAATTTAATTAAACATTGCTCGCAGATAAGACGTATAACATTCCATAAATCATGTTGAGCTGAACGATATAACATCGATATATCGATAAAAACAATTTTAATGCCTTTAAAAATGTATGTAGGGGAGAGTTAGGTAAAATGATGCCTGCTGGTAAAATTATCCCCTACCATTACAGAGGAAACTGGTGGCGTTGCCTGTCGTATAACGTGGTTGCTACGTCATACAAAATATGCTGTCCTTGTAAATCGTTATCTTTGGATGAGAAACGTTTTGTTAGTCTTCCAGACGAAAAAAAAATAACATTTTCATAGCATTGTTTATAAGGTAAGTGCTACTTTTTTCCGTATTTGTACTAACTCATGAATTAGAATATAAATGAGACACTATTTGTTGAAAAGTCAGTGCTCAACTCTATACATTTAGCAATGCAAAAGGAAGTCTTTTCCATGTTCTGTCACACAGTAACGTATTTAATGGAAGCCACATGAAATCGAACAACGACTCCCTAATCATTTTACCTTAGGATTATTCCATCTTCTTAGGGAACATTTTGCCGTTTTTGTTTATTTTACTCAAGCTAATCCAGGTGAGCTTCATAATGAAATCCTTGGAGAGAGGTTTACTGTAAGTGGTGTCGAGCAAATCCCATCGAACCATTCTAGGCCTTCTATTCTGGAAGCTGCTGTTCCAAAATTAAAGGAATATAAGAAAAGGCAATGATTTTTAAAACGAAGTTGTTACAAAACGCAAAAAAGATAAATCAAGTATCATCTACTTTTGACGACGAATCCATGACAGATACCGAATATATATATTGTCATGACTTATATTCCAAGTCTCCTAGAGGGTTTGATAATGTGTCAGCAGTTCCGAGAATGGGCCCACAATCAGAGTGATGGTGTTGACAAAGATCAATATTTCTTTGTGTGTGACATGTGTTCTGCCGCTTAGGCTACAAGAAAGCTGACGCCCCAAAATAAAAGCATAACGTAACTGAGTGTTCAAAAAACATTTTCTATATTGAACAAATATAAGCCTACTTTAACAAACTATAAATACTTTTATTTCTAACATACTTTAACAGAATATTACTAGACCTGTATTCCATTTTTTTTCAAATATAATCATTTTTGCAAGTTCACAAGATTTTTATTATTTTCAATGGAAGGATCATATTACCCACCCCGAAGGCAAAACGATCATTTCGCAATAAGTTAACATTTGTGCCAAAATAATATCGAAGAAGATTGTTGACCATGTTCAAAATCTCACGTTAGAAATCTGAGATAAGACCTTATTCTACCGACACAATTACCACAACAAAGATCTTTAGAGCTAAGAGGCCAATTTGTCTTAAGGGGATATTTTTATCCACCTCTGCCCTAGTTTATTACTAATTTGATACAGTTGATAGTTATCTTTTTCTGTTAAAATGTGTTTTTCGTGTTCATTTATGTATTGTATAGGAACGATGTTCGCTGTTAAAAATACTTTCCACGAGATGAAATATTCTTCTGGTGCCTTGGGCTACACGAGATTACCCACTCCTTATATCTCAAGCACTGTTTGATTGTTACACAATTGTTACACGATAGAACTTTAAATTGACAGAGTATTGTACGAACACAATGAAGAGCACACTCTAACCTCACAATATACTTTAGTTGTTAACATGGTTTAAATGTTGTTATATCACACTCTTTGTGGACCTCCCGCGACGGGGGAGAATTCTGATTAGTGATAACTTCTACATGAAATTAAATAAAAAAAAATGGAACATAAATTTTGTGCATACATTTACAGAATGAGACGAGAAATAAACCTTCGAGAATCTAGACGAGACCTGATTACTACAAAACTTTACGAGACGTGACGAGAAAACGTTTTTAATCTCGTGGTACCACTGGCGGATCCACGTGGGGGGCGGAGGGGGCGACCGCCCCCCCAAAAGGTCTTCTACTTCCAGCATGTATCGTTCGGAAATACATTGTCTTTTCCCGGCCGATCCAATCTGTGTAACAAGACTAGTAGAGTCTAATCAAAATGTGTGGTACTTAATGGTACTTAATACAGACATATTTGAATTGTGAATACTTCTGTCCCTAGTTCCTTGGGATGGTTACCATAAGGCGCAAGCGAGAGAAAATGATTGATACGTTGAACGAACAGCTGTAAGAAGAAGGAAAGACGGCTCACTCTCTGAACTAAAAATTATATTTTAAAATTGTGTCCCAGAAAAAAAAAATGTGGGGATGGAATTCAAAGCCTGAAACTTCAATACCTTTACCTTGAATAAAGAGAAATATAGAATATTCAGCGCTCCTTACTGTAAAGCTCTCTAAATCTGAGATGAGATTTTAGGCTGGTTAATTGATTGATATGTATTTACGTCGTTCATCAAAAGTGATGCTTTACAGAAAGAGAACCAGAGTTTAAAGTTGGATCTGAACCAAGTAGTGCGTTCGATGTTCACTCACCGGGTATCAAACCACAGAACCTCATGCATCAAAGATCAAAGGTATTCTCGCTAGATACTACATCAACAAAGAACTGTGACTTTTGAGGTTCAACAGAGAAACATTCATTGTGACTTTTAATGGCATTTCATTTTTATTGGGAAATAATACAAGCTACAATCTGTTGTGGTCCTGATCTTCGCACAGGCCAAACCACTTAAGCTAGAAACTTGAAATTCGGATAGTAGATAGGATTTGTGATCTAGGATACCACTAAGGAAGGATTTTTGGGAAATTCAAAGAAAAGGAAGGGGGAAAGGGGTGGAAATTATTTTAATAAGATGGTCATCTCTCCAAATCCCTTAAGGTTAGAGACTTGAAATTTGAATTTGGATTTCTCATTTAAAGTAATTTGACACGCGTTCTAACATTTTTGATACTTTAGTAAAATGGGGAAAAGAGGTGGAAAGAAAAGGGGGCGGGGATTGCAATTATTATAATAAGATATCTAAGAATCTTTGAAGGTTAGAAACATGGAATTTGGTATATGGACTTCTCACTTAAAACAATTCAATACATATTTCAGCGTTTTTGTCTTCTTCTTCTTCTTCTTCTTCTTCTTCTTCTTATTATTATTATTATTATTATTGTTATTGTTATTGTTATTGTTATTGTTATTATTATAAGATGCCTATATCTCGGGATCACTTACGGCTAGATATATGAAAGTTGCTAGTTTGATTATTAATTTAGAATAATGAAACATGGTTTTGAGCATTTTTTGCCACTTAACGTAGAAGGGCAAAATCAGAGGTGAGGGTTCACTAAAATGTTTGTGAGGTGTTTGAATTTCGTGACAGCGTTTTAGCTCAATCCAATTCTACATGAAAGACACAGAAGGGAGAACGCGAAACATTGTGGCACAGTACCACGTAGAAGCATTTGCTATATTGTGCGAAGCCGTATTCCGAACAAATTGGAGGTCCGGGAGCGAAATCCCACCTAAGCGAAGGCTACTATAATATACTTTTATTGTTGTTGTAAGCATGACTATAATTATACATGTTTCTAAATGCTGCTTTTAAGAAATTACCTAATAGAGCCAATTTCCAACCTCTGTTCCTAATCTTGTCTAATGCGTTTTTTTCTTTACATACTCAATTATACCACTGCAAAAGCGGAACATTCGGACCAACTACCTTATACGGTGCTCATGGCCCCGAGTTCGATTCCCGGTAAGAGTACATTTTAACGAAAAAGGTGGTTCGAATTCCACTATAATCAGTAAGTGCACGTCTTCTTTAGCCGTCATGTCATTACCGTGGAACGTTAAACTCAAGCAACAAATCAAAATACACTATGTACAGAGGTCTATACTTTTGTAATAATGGCCTATATTTGTCTTCTTGCTCTCTCCTGTTTAATTGGAAAATTCCTGAATGTACCAGAAATTGAATTCCTTACACATTCATCTTTAAATACATCAATTGAGTACAGTTGGAACCTTTTCTTGGGAAATGAACAATTCCATGGGTGTCAAAGTTTATCAGTCAATGACTCTCCAACTCCTCGTGAATCCTGGGTTCTATACCAGTTTTCTTCACCTTTGGTACATCAGAAGATTTTGGTACGATTTATATAGCCGCAATCTTAACGCGCACTTAAGAAAATGCCAACAATGTTTACAAACTGAAATCATGGTGAAAAACGAAACGTAACGGAAATTCAACATCTTGCCCTCAGGAAATGTTATTCGCATAGCGCCAGAGATCAAAGATAATGTCCCTCTCAAAGAGGCACTGAAAAAATGTCATGGATACGGATCGACGACCGGAACATATCCTCGCATTCTATTGGATAATGAACTTGACAGATTTATGTCAAGCTTCTTGTTTTCTTGTGATCACTTTAGTGAAACAAAGGGAAGCTATATTTATATACACAGAGGAGAAATGGGACAGGCTTCGTGGCAGATAAGAGATGACAGGATAAATACCATCGTCAATATAGCGCTTTCTTTTGTGTAAGTACTGTCCAATACAGCGCATGTGATAAATCGCAGTGACTAACTGTGAAGTGAATCATGATACCACCACGCCTCCGAAACGGAAGTGCGTATTCAATTTATATCTAGAGAAAGAATATAATTTCATTTTTTAAAAAAAACTTACCAATTCGGGTCATAAAATATAATCTGGGAATCAAGTTTACACCCTCCTCCAGCCCCGGATTCATATGTGCCCCATTTTTCCAAATTGAAATTCTGGTCACTTTGAGGCTATGCTCATCTTCCAGGAAGCGAACCGCCCCCTCCAAATGATTCTTCTGGATCCGCTAGTGCGTGGTACACGCTATTCTTAAGTAGCACATTACATGGACCGTTTGATTTCAACTAATAGTGACACGCATCGTCCTCACAATGAGACCCACATTCCTACTATGTACACACATCCTTATAACAGTGACAAGTAGAGTCCTAACCGTGACCCATACACTGCTTGTAAATCACTCTCAGTGTATTTACATAATCTACATAAATCTTTCAGTTTAATGTTCCACGGTTATGCCCGTTAGGCTAAGGAAGACGGATGATTAAGTCAACTGAATGACGTGGGAGAGAACGAGAGTACCCCAATAAAACCCACGGTCACGATGTTGTTCATTACAAGCTTACTTCGCAGGGGATCGAAGCAGGAATACAAGGCATCAGAGGTAAGCACTCTATCACTGAGCTCCCTTTAAGGTTGTATTTATATTGTCGTGGTTTTAACTCATGACTTATCAAAGTACTGAAGTATTTTACGATTGAGATCTACGACATAGGTGGACGGTGTCTAACGACTATTTTATCTACAGAGTAAAACAGGAGAAATAAAGGAAGCTGGAGTAACCGACTGGGTAAGCATATTCTTTTCTAATGAGCGCAAACCCAGTCTGATTCCAGTGGAAAGCACCGGGATTCGAACCGGGGACCACGCGCATTAGAGACGAGTATGCTAACCATTCGACCACATCAGCGCCCTTCAGGAACGCATTTAAAGATTTGCTTATAACCGACCCTCGTGAATCATCATTTGTGCTGTCACGGCGTCGCGCTCGTACCAGACAACCAACAGCTAAACATCCGACTTAAATATTTGCGCTCGAAACAACTCTAAGATAGTCATTTTTACTCAGCTATTCTTCACGTAACCAGTGAAGTCGTATTCTAGAATAAAAGCAATGTAGTTATTGACATATTTAAGTAGACTCATTGGTTGTCTCATTAAACTTTTGATTGGTAACGCCACTACATCGATATACTTATAACTTCCAAAGCACGGATAACAAAAATATGGCTTTCTTGTTTAGCCACAGCTCCGTGGCTATTGCTCGTCTGCCATCTCCCTGTTAGGAATTTTGCAAATTTCCTTGTAACAAAAATAGGTTGTAGCATTTTCCCTTAAAAACTAGTCTTGAAAAGGAGCATAAAAGCAATCATTGTTGTAAATAATATATATACTTACAGCAAATCGTAGTGCTTGAAACTATTTCAGTAAGAGATAAATAAGTAAATTATGAACATATCTCATTTCATTTTTCCACTGGAGATGATAGCTGTAGCCTTTCTGTGATAGAATTACGATTGCCTTCCTCTTTTAGTACTAACAATATCGTCCTCAGCAATTACTAAGACATATGATAGAGAACATATCTGAAAAATACCAACATATGGTTGTATTCGATTGGCCAAACCTGGAAAATATCATCACATTCTTATCTGTGATTGGTCGAAGGCTATCTAGATTTATTATTTAAAGGACACTTTCCGAACAAATTTTATTTTGTTCTGTTAACAACTTCTCACTAATTAATTCCCAGTTGTTAGTTACAATTGAAATGCGGTATTCTTCTTCCTTTGCTAGTAACGTATTGATTTTAATTATCCAAATGCTATTAACTTGCATGTGGAAGTAATTTAACAGGAAATCACTCACTTTGGTGACAGTTTTCCATGGACATGAGCAAATTTGGGGAATTTTTGTCTGATAATTGGCTTAGAACGTATGCAAATTTTAAATGTATTAAAATTGTAAAGGGAACCAGTAGAAGCAGTTGATATAAGTAAAATAATAGAAAATAAGTCATTGACACTTAAGTGAAAGACCCAAAAAACAGTAGAAAACATTGTAAAAGAAATCCAACCAAGAAAGAAACACAACAATGGAACAAAGTAATTTCATTTCCGTCCACACAACACACAAATTGTGTGTCAATTTCTCTTAACATAATAACAAACAGTGGCATTTGACGATAATCAAGATATTTGAAAAAAGTCTCAAATTACGCTCCTGTTTAAAATTAAGCAACAAAGCACATAAGGATACCATGCAACCAACAATTAATATTTATATACGTAGGTCTATGAGGTCTATTTTCTTTAACATAATAACAAAAATATAATTGAGAATATTCTGCTACTTGAAAACAAATCGCAGATTTTGCTCATCTTTTAAATTTAGTAACAAATCAGATAACGAGAAAGACACTACGTCTCATCAACAGAAATTATAAAACTTACCATTTATCTCTTATCTCAAATATAAAATCAATATTATGTAATTATTTATCTAAACTATAGTAGATACACATTCTTTATGGTTATGGAGTATCGCTTTAATTCAATTCTAGATTAAAGAAAAGCAAATTAAGTTCTCATCCTGTTTGGTTCTGTTTTTGTTTCCAAATACAGTCAGAACCAAGGATTTCTTAGTCCCTATAACTCTGACTCATGCCTTTCGGCAAATATCCAAAAAGAATTAAAATCACAGACGGAAATTGCACAACGGACAAAAGCTAAGCAACATTACTCACGAAATATTCGATTCTAGAAAAAAATATCACGTGTGTATTTGATACTTGAAGTCGGTAAATTGCAAACATTTCAATGCACAAAACGAGGAGACTATGCCCCCCCCCCACCAAAAAAAACTCAACATTGTACTAATTTCTAAAGAAACAAATAATTTGTCGAAGACTTCAGGGCAGATGCACACGGCGGATGTCTGATAATGATACGGCGGAGTCACTTTAATTCCAAGTATGAACGAACACGAAATAAGTTCGAATTATCCAAAATTTGAAATATCCAAAAGCAGTCATTTCTAAGTACCTAAAATGAAGTGAACAAAACTATTGTATCGAATAGAAATGGATTAGTATGCAGTAGATTTTACCTTTCAGGCAACATCTTTTTCTTTTTTCCTTTTTTTTCGTCATGCAACACGGAAGAAAGGATATCTACTGGCACATAAATTAAATCGCATGATAGATGGAAAGCACACGTAAGAATAATGTCACATACACTAGATCAACACAGAAAACTGCATACACTTTTACGAACCTTAATTATATGGTCGCACCTAAAGAAGGTCGTGATGTTAGTTTGTCTTGAATTGATTGTTTTTACACGATCAACAAATATTTTCATTTTCCTTTTTAGCTCGAAATACATCATTAATAGCACTTAGTTTACATTCAATAAATCTTAAATTTTTAATCATTCTGGAAACATCAAGATGAGTGTGCTACACATTCTTTCCTTACGTCATCGCCTATCTCATCTTTATTTTCGTTAAGATCATCAATTAGACTCTATTTCTGTGTAAACCTAGGATTGATAAAAGGAGGTTGAAAGTACATTATTTTCTTTGCAACCTGAGTAGGGTGGCATTATTTGACACCTGAAAAATTGCCTTTTTTCCAGGGTCTCCTGAGAGCAAGGTCTCAATTTTCCAGTGTCTCACGATACGCTATGACTCACGTACCGTCCACCCACGGTCTTTTATGACCTCCATTTTAGGGGTGTATTCATTCTCTTTTATGAGCATGGGAGACTCGGGTTCGATTCCCGGCGGGAGATCATGTGGTTCGGATTCCACGTTAATCAGTAGGTCCACGTCTCATATAGCCTTGCTGCTGAACGGGACGTTAAACTCAAAATCAACTCAACTCTTTTATGAGCACTTTTTAAGGGGGTGTATTCAGTCTCTTTTATGAGCACATGTTAGGGGGTGTACTCGTTCCCTTTTATGAGCTCTTTTTTCATCCCCTATTTTAACATAACGAACATTGCAGAGATAATACATCAGACTATGTAACATTCCACCCGTAATTGAACATAGCAGAGAATACATAAGAATACGTAACATAGCGGGGGTGTACTCGTTCCACCCCTATTTAAACATTGCACAGCTAATAAAGGAGTATGGCTTATTTTTCAACCCCTATTTTAACATAACAGAAATTACAAACATAGCAGATTATGAGCATATTTTCCAACCCCTATTGTAATATAGCAGATCTAATAAAAAAAACTACGAAAACAGCAGATTTTTAGGGGTGTATTCGTTCTCTTTTATGAGCATATTTTCCAACCCCACTATTTGAACATAGCAGAGATTATTTTCTTTTACGGGGTGGCTACCCCCAACCCTCTTGGGACCGGCAATGGCGAAGTTAAAAGGTTAGGCTATTCATTTTGTAGACTTTTTAGGAGAGATTAAAAAAAAGTAACGTCTGGTTATTCACACACAGACACACACACTTAATCTCGCGCCAGTGACCATCACATATACATGGTTTACGTAGAACTTATCTCGCGCCAGTGACCATCACCCTACACTCATAAATGAATAAAGCATTATATCATTAGCATCAATAGTGGAGAGTGAGAATTTCTTTAAGAAATCGCGTAGTGAATAACCAGACGCACGGCATGCTAGATATAGAAAACAATAATGTCCACAAAATTGAGATAAATCACCTTGAATTCGTCTATTATTCCATGTATAATACAGACAGTTTCGTTTTAAAAACCTTATATGATGATGTATATAAGGTGGTATATCATAGCTATCGAAATACTCTCCCACACGCATATTAGATATATAAACAGCAACCCAATGTTCACCAGGCTTATCACTAGAATGTGTATTTATAATTATGGCTGCTGGAAATGTATGAATAAACAGCGAAAGCTCATCTGCAGCATATACTCCAATAAAATGATTTTAGGCAAATTTTGCTGTAGCGCCTCATAAAGTTCAAGTGTATTTAACATTTTTTAATTAATATATATTTTTCTCTGGAAATCAATTTCTAATTCTGAGAAGAATTCACCGTAAATAATTGTTGTTACAGGAGATAGCAGTGCTTCTTTAAAATGAACCTCTAAACGTACACTTCCTTGCCGTTATGGACTAGTATGAAATGCAGCACTAGCACTAGAATCGGGAGTTAAATCAAACACCAGTAGAATATAACCATCAGGATATTCAGCAAGTGAAATATCATTACCTTAATTAGAATAATAAATACCTGAACCTGTAAATAACGTAGAATATGCTTGTATATATATAGCTTATTATCAAAATCCGGTTGTACTGATTTGGATGGGACAGGTGTTCCATCAACATACAGTGTAAAAAACGACATATTAAATGTTGAAAATTGAACGGATTTGTCTGATAAGTACAATTGAAAGCAGTATTGGTAACAAACCCAATAATAATACGTTTAGGCACTATGCCTGAAAACAGATATGGAAGTGTACTATCCATAATTCCTTGTGGCAGAGTTTCTGTCTTCACTTGCGCTTTTGTTATTGGACATTTTATTCTAAATTTAGGATCTTGTAATACTTTATTTTGTGCTATTTTAACTGTTGGTGATACACCAACCTTTTTCACACGCAATATTGCATCTGTAATTACAACTTTTCCATCAGCATCTGTGTCACCCATTAGACAAAACGCAGGTTTAGCCGGATTTAGTTTAATACGCAGTTGTACACCATTCAGTAAAAATTTCTCCTGATTAAACATATCAGCATGAATATAACCCAATAATTCAAATGACTGACTTAAAGTAGTGAGAAGAAAACGTTGTTCAAATCCTACATTTCTATCAGCCACACTGTCCATATGCAATGCAGTATCTTTAAACCATACCGATGTCTGAAGATGCGTTGATTTAGCATTAGCATTATAAATTAGTAGTTTTTCAAAACATGAACGATATGGATATGTATGTGAAGAGTAGGAAATAAGTTGATTATTCAAATATAATTGCACTTCTCTGAACATTGCATTGAGAAAATCATTTACAGGACCAATTTTCTTATCGGCAGAAGTCAAAGTAGAACCATCTGATTTAGTTATTTTACCTTTGATATAAAACATTGTGTGGGGTAAGTCTATATAGTCATCTCCATGACCGGGGACAATAAATTCTATTGGTGCGATATCAGATATCGAAGCCACTGGCTTATATGGAACTATTTTATTACCTATAATACTAGTTTGAGTGGGTAAACCAGCAAATAAATCTAATTCTGATTTCATACACTCACGCTGCATTTTTGTCTTTTTCTTACTATTAATATTCACACAAGTTAAAATTTATAATACCGTATTAGGTCTGCGAACCTGTAATTTTACACATACACTGCCATATTGGAAAGGAAGTGGATTACCTGTACTATCTCTTAAAACAATAATAATTCGATCTAATTGTTTACGTTGCAAGGGGACATAATGAGGATTGTCAAAAGTATGTACATTATTAATACCATACTCTGTAATATTTCTATTTATAATACGTAACAATGGAGGTATAGTATCACCTACCATCTGTGGTTCTACAATATCACTGTAAATATACATAAGTGTGGGTAGCGATTTTTGTAAATCAGGTGGATAATGAGCATGATGCACAACTGCAATATCTTCCTGTTGTATATGATCAAAACCTAGGAATCTGGCGATAGGAGTACTTTTATAAGCTTCTCCTGATCTTTTCTTACTCTATTAACCTCAATTCGTTTTACTGATGCTTTAACTTTTAAATGTAAATTTAATATATCACTTTTATGATTAATTTGAGAGAGAATATCATCAGCATTATAATAGTGTCCTGGTAACATTTTAGTTATGTTCCAGCTTTTTGTATTCATGAGACGGTAATATATATTATTATTATATTTGGAAACATTCTGAAATGAATTTGTATAATGTACTTCAACAACTGCTGTCTCCCACTCACCTTTCTCTAGCACAAGTGGTTGATATAGTTTGGTAGTATAACATGACAAAGTATTTTGTCTAAAATACTCCATAGAACTGTTACTCGGTAATGCAAGATAAAAGCTAGTACTCTGTTCCATATCAATCAAAAATATCACTCTCCCTCTTCCATTTCTTCCTCTTATTATTTTTACCACCAGTCTGTGCAAAATGAATTTTTCTTCGTTTTCTTCTCCTGCCTGATCCTTCCAAAACTTCATTTATTTTATTTTGAGCTTTAGTTTTTAATTTAATTTTTAGCTTCTTGCCAACGTGAATTTAAAGTTCCTCAATAGGTTTATTATCACCTAATACATCTCCAGCACATTAATTCCTGTACGTAACAATTCTTTACCAACAGTTTTAGCACCTTGTTTAATTAGTGGAAATACACTTCGAAATAAGCCACCTAAAAAACTTCCAATATCATAGCCTTCTTGACATGGCGCACCCCTATACACGTTATAACTACCTCCTGCTTGATGCGTATAGTATTTAAAGTATGGATCATTCATTTTTTCATATATACACAAATATAACATTAATTTATATTATTGTATTGTGGCTAAATGTTTTTTAAATGTGACACAGGAATCCATGAATTAAAGGAAGGGGGTATCCCCGCCAACGAACAAGTACACGTTTACCTTTAACTTCTAAAATTTCGTCTATTTCATAAACTTTAGGCAGAGGCACTCCTTGTAATTCCTCTTCGTAAAATGTACCATCAATTACTTCACCATTTAAATCCTCCAACACATAAACCACTTTCTTTTCCTTATGCATCACCTCTTTTATTTTAAATATTTCTACAATCCACTTTTCTTTGTACCCTTTTTCAAAATCCGTTTTGCTTTAGTAATGCGTACAGTATCACCTTCTTTATATTTTGCAATGTTAGTATGAGGCATCGGTTTTATTAATTTACTCCAAACTTGTTGAAAAGTGTCTTGGTTCACACTGGCGGGTGGTAGTTGATGAGCTCTATGTGGTCTAGAATTATATGTCTCAACAAGTTTCGGTAGCACATCTATGTATCGGTAAGTCTTCTTTGCTGTAAATTATTTCCACACTCGCTCCTTAAGAGTTCGATTAAAACTTTCCACTACACTTGCCTTAATGTCGGAGTTTTGTGTTGTGAAGAATTTAATATTTTGCTTTTTTAAGTATGACTGAAATGGTTTATTAACAAACTCTGTACCTTTATCTGTCTGTAGACGTAAGGGTCTACGACGGGTAGATGCAAATATTTGCTTAAATGTGTTTATAATGTTTTCACCAGTTTTTGTACGCACAGGCACAGCCCATGCATAACGACTAAACAAATAAATCACTGTTAAAATATACCTGTTGCCATCATTATACTTTTGCAGACTCTGCATATCGTTTAAATCTGCTTGCCACTGATCGTCAATATTGAACACTAAATAGGGATTACGTGGAATTTTTTTCAGTACTGGTTTATGCAGTGTATAAGCCGGCTGGTCTTTTACCCACTGTTGCACCCTGTGTAAAGGTATTGATTTCTTCACAGTACTCCATAATGCCGTAGCAGTTCAAAACGCGGCAGGGTGTGACGGGTTATTATAAATATCGGCTAGATTCTACATATTTTATAATCACGCCATCTGTTGACAACTTTACGTTTACGTGGTGGCTCCTCCTCTTCCTCCTCCTCCTCAGCATAAGCAGCAGATGATGCCAGCTTACGAATGTATTCTATACGCTGTGGGTTACCTATATACTCTAAAAGTATATTGGATTTTGCTACCAGTACAGCAAAGGTTTCCCAACCTGAAGGGGGAATACTTTTCCTGCGACACCTAACAAAATCTGCTATTAGATCTACTATATTAGCACCAGGAATTAATTTATTATAAATATTAACATTACCATTGTCATCCCAGTGAATGTTGGAATTTTGTTTTAATTTACGTAATAAAGGCCTTGCTTTACGCAGACAATTTAAGGGAGGGTAGATAGTATTTCATCATCATCCTCGTCCTCCTTCTCCTCCTCCTTAGTACCAACACTAGTTGATGTTGTTGTAGTAGGTTTTTGCACAATGTGTAAACATTTTGTAACACCTCTTTATAGCGTATCCATTTTTCTTCAACACTCATATTTTTATTATTTAAAATATTTTTCATCTCACCATCTAAATTAGTTATAGTTTGATATGGATGTAATTTTTCTGGTAAAATTAAAACAAGTTTTTGCGCATGCTGCATAATTATTTAATTAAACTAGATAATATACCTCCTATAATAGGTGCAAGCAATGCAGTAAGAAACCCACCATTTTTTTACAATTATTCGTCTTTTCTTTTGTTTTAATGATGGACCTTTTTTCACTAAATACCTCAATTCCTTTTTATATCTTTTTAATTTATTTTTCTCTTTTTTATTTATCGGAACATTTCCCTGCAATACGTTATAGAAGCATTCACAAATAGAGCGGATTAATTCGGAGTCAGCATTGTGTAAAATTGCTTTGCGTACTTTAGGTTTTGACTTTGCCAAGAGTTTTAGTAAATGCACACGCTTTTTTGCTAATCATTTTTGTAGCTACTTTACTAAAATTGAATATTCAAATATAGAAGTTATTGAGATTATTTTTTACTGGTACATAAACATAATTGCAAGAATCTGAGTGGAACATTACTGTTCGAACACGATGTTCGTCGGGGGTGTCCTGTTTTAAATCAAAAACCAGATAACTATGAGGATCTCGAGTTGCGTCTTGGTAGGCTTCCTGCACAAATTTTGTGTACCAGGATATAATTGGCGTGTTAGATAATTAATTTGAGCCTGGTCTCTTCGATTTTTAAAACATATTATATAATGGCAATTTAATGATATGTCTCGCATACCTTTAGCTTCATGAAAGATAATTTGTTATAAAAATAACACTTAGATTTCGGTGGTGGCTGCCCTTAGTAAAAAAGTCAACAATTCGTGTATCACACTCCCGCATTAAATCATCAATAATTACAATGTGCGGACCAGATTGTGCTGAAAAATCATCTATTTTTGCGAGACCTTCTTTAAATGTACAACCTGAGGATAGAGTTTCTTACAGAGGTCGCCACTCACCATAACACCATTCTATATTTTTTTTCATTTTTCAGCATAATGTTTTAAAAATTCTTTCACAAAATATGATTTACCACACCCAGTAGCTCCTGCAATAATTCAAGTGAAAGGATGATGAAATTCCGTTTTTTTCTCTCTATTTTATATTTCTTTAAAAATAAAATATTTATCAATCACCCAATAACATAAACTAATTCTAGTTGAATACGATTTGCTGTAGTAATATCGTCAACAAAAGTAACTTTAGAAAATTTACCCTTCAAAACACATTCATATAGATATTTACTTATTAGAGGAGCAAGTGTAGAACATGAAGAAATAGCCTCATCCATACATGGGAATTAGTAACATATTTTTCCATGTAGAAAATTCTATTTCAACTCTACTATTATCATCGTATGCACAAATATACATTAAATTAACATCGTCATTATTAGTGTCAAGTATTACTCTCGTTTTCTCACTTAGTGAGTAGTCAGTTGCATTCTCACCTTCTTTAAAATAATCATTTATATACATGGAGTATAATAAAAACCTGGACCATTCATTAATTGATAACACAATACATTCATTAGCAATGCCTAATTTTACAAACACATAAAATTTATAATCACTACCATATTTCAGATGTACACAAAGATCTGTGGAATTATCGACGAAGTAGCAGGAAATTAAAAGTTGTTTTTTATCCATAATGTATAATTATCTATTTACGAACTTATTCTTTTTTACAATAATATATTTCTCATAAATAAATAAGGCACTGTATCATAACTTCCTTCAACTCTTTTACGCTTGGTATGTACCACTTGGTTGGTTATCGATTGGTGGACATTCTGCACCCACATCGATTTGTGGGTGCCCTATAGGATTTTTTTTTTACTTTGCAGCAGTACGGTTATAGTGAAATGACGTATACGTAGTGCACCTCCTCCCCGGGTGCAGTCTTATAATAATATTTTACACCTGAACACCGTTCCCCATATAGAGCATATCTCGGTTTAATAGGATCTTTTCTACACAGCGGGGGATGTGTCACAAATTCTGCAATATGAGGATTTTTACGCAGTTCATTCTTCCATTCACATCCCCACATTTCTTGTACTACATAGCCCAAGTTTTTTAAATGATTAATTTTTCTAATGGTGTTTTCATATCGTATTTCAAGAGTGGTATGTGGATCGTTATATATAGGATTACTACGACCTGTTTTAAAACATTTAACACATCCGTGATAAAAACAACCTTCATATTCCCATACATGGCTCTGATCATCTATACGTGCGTAACCATCTACTTTAAAAACACCCATTAGAACCATTTCCTTACCATTTGCTGTGTGCTTGATTGTAATACCTAGTCTTTCTTGTTCGTAAACCAGCCATTGAATCGCTTCGATGGACTGTTCATCTAACCAGCGATAACCATTATGAGGAATAATTAATATAATCTGTTCTTTGAGAAATTTGCGTCGGAATACCATATTACAGGCCGAGGCTATACTAATTGCCTCGGTTAATGGATTAACATAAGTTATTTGTTGATATTCTTCCAGGAATTTAACACAGGCCTTCCGTAGAAGGGCAGCATCCATGCGACAATAACGAATTAATTCTTCTTTAAAATCAAATGTTTGATTTGTGGATTTTTCATACCATTGTAAAAACTGTTTTTGTTCCTTTTCTTTCATATATTAATAACCATAAAATTTAGGCTCGGGCATAGGCCCTTCATAACTTTGATTATCTTTAGTATTAAAATAGTGTGGAAAATAACCTTTTGTTTCTTCTATGTCAAATGCATCAGATAATTTTGATAGAGCCATCGGAAAGAAATTAATACTATCGATAAATTTCAGACATTTACAATCAATTGTCATTATTTTGCACCCCTTCATTATGACACATTGAGTCCATGGTTTTGCTGATATCATCGCATGTAGAATAAAATGTGCATCATGTCCTTTTGCATTATGTACGATGCATATAACTTTATGGATATTGGATGGTTTATTACATAAATATTCAAGAAAATCAGTAACACATTCACCATAAAAATGTTTTTCTTTGTACTGCAAATAGTACATGTATTACCTTCACTATTCTTAAAACAATTATAACACAGATTAGCAAATTAGCCAAATTTTCACGGAATATCTCATCCTGTATGCATTCTATGTCATAGATTACCATCATCCATTTTTCTATGTTTGAAGATTTACGTGGTTGCATATAACATAAATGACAGGGGCATCATATTTTAACAGTTTATACAGAAAGTCTCCCCACACTGGTGAGGATTTCTATTTTTCTTGATAACATATGCTTTAAGGCATATTGTACATACTTTTAGTTGTGAACACAAACCTGTTTTTATATGATACGCCATACATTACCGTAAAAACATGTGTTACCGTAAAAACATGTGTTAAATTATTACAATTTAATACTGCATCTGTTTTTTTTTTACAAGGAGGATTTTTCGACATTTAGGACATAATGCCTTACAGTGACATATATGCCTTTCTTTATGATCATATTTATTATGACATGTATCGCAGAAAAACAAAAAACTAAATACAGCACATAAATTGGTAATGCCACTATAATGATTATTTATAAGAAGTAGATTAAGAAGTAGAAGTAGATTTTCTTCTCACCACCGATGCCCTCGAAAAATGTTTTCTGCCCCGTCAAATCATCGTACACTGTAATCGTATAATCAGTTAAATATTCTTGAATTAGTTTTAATTCAGGCATGCCACCACCATGCATCAAATTAACGCCAGAACTCTTATACAATAATTTTGCTTCTAAAGACATAAAGTTCTTTTTTGATTATAATAAGGTTGAGATGCATTTTTAACCCTTTTATTATCAGTGAGGCCTTTAGCAACTACAAGGGCATGAGCAAGGCAACTACTATCTTTATTTTTAATAACGACTATACCTTTGCATTTTTTCATATATTCTTCATCAGAGGTAAAATTTTGACTTTTCCTCCCTTCCCCTACAGGTAAAGCCACATGATGAAAATCAACAACAAAACGATCTTGTTCCATAAAGTTTGCATTAGACTGTATGACTCGATTCAGAGCCTCCCAGACTAAGTCTTCACCGACATTCGCTGCTTCTCGAAATGAAAACCAAAACGATCTATCTG
This sequence comes from Thermobia domestica, assembly GCF_964235325.1. Taxonomy (NCBI): domain Eukaryota; kingdom Metazoa; phylum Arthropoda; class Insecta; order Zygentoma; family Lepismatidae; genus Thermobia; species Thermobia domestica. The sequence goes on along the minus strand of NC_137470.1, from coordinate 53,712,054 downwards.
GATTATTCTGATTCCATAATGTCAGCCCCACCTGATGATGGGAATCTATATCTACCATTAATATATTTAATAGCTGAGCAATTCCACTTCGCAACCAAGTAATTGGGTTTTCCCCTTCAGGGGTTCTCGCAAGTTGTGCAGTTATCATTGTACCGTTCATTCGGAACTTCTTGTACTTCTTAGTTATTTTGTTAATAATTGTAATTTTACTAGAACTTTCCATTTTTTATTAAACACTATTATCACTTAGAGTACTATAATATATAACACCAGTTTGTAATAAAAAATAACTATATTATTCTATCAACTAGCGATTATTAGTAGTAGTAGTAGTATTAGTAGTATTAGCAATGTTTCCGCTTTTTGATGCTTTTACTATAATTAGGGTTGTTTCCACTATAGAACACCAGAAAGTGTTTTTCCCAATAACGTATTCTTCCTAACGTTTTAGTGATATTTTGTAAACCTGTAAATAGAAAAAGCAAATGATTACATTTCATACATTGGAAAATCATCCAAAATCGCATATAAGGCGTATCCCATATAAGCTATTAATTCTGGCGAAAGAAGGTATAATATTCGTAATCAGCATGGTCGAAACATCGTATATTTCATCAAACAGACAACCATAGGGCAAGTTACAAGGAACACTTAAAACTCACCACCCAAAACTTTCACAAAATTCAAAAAATACTTAAATTTTAAAAAATCGATATTTCAGTTATTTTTGTCCGCAACGAACTCTGGTTTTCACGAACGTATTCAACATAGTGTATATTTCAAAAAATAATCAATCATGAGTGCGGTTATAAGGAACATTTAAAAATCAGCACCCCGATTTTTGACAATCGAGAAATAACCTTTAAAAATCAATATTTCAGACATTTTTGTCCGCAACGAACGTTGGTTTTCATGAACATATTCTACACAACGTATATTTCAAAAAATAATCAATCATGGATAAGGTTATAAGGAACACTTAAAAATCACCACCGCGAATTTTGACTTTCAAAAATACTTAAATTCTTAAAAATCAATATTTCGGTTATTTTTGACACCAACGAGTCCTGCTTTTCATGAGCGTATTCAACCCGGCGTATATTTAAAAAAATAATCAATTGCGGGTGATGTTGAAAAGAACACTTAAAATCAGCACCCAAAATTTTGAGTTTAACAAATACTTACCCTTAATTCACACTCGAAATTCACTCAATGTTAACGTCTGCACACGATGTTCACTTTTTACAAGTCGATGAATAATTGACTGAGAATAGCTTCGAACCTCAGCCCTTATATAGTTGCTCCGCTTTCCTCTGATTGATTAAAATAAACTCTTTCTCATTGGAGAAAAATTCGCAAGTACGGTACCTCATTGGCTAAAATAAAACTATTTACTATTGGCTCATAAATAACAAAAGTGAATGGCTAAAATAAAACTATTTACTATTGACTCAAAACAAAAACGACTAAGATATGTGCTAAATATTTTCTAAGTTCATTTGACTGTCCACAATTCATAAAATGGCCCATATCTCGAAAACGGTTAAAATATAAAAAAATAATCAAAAAATCTTCCCGTCACTTAAAACCCAATCACTCGTAAACGAAGCAACATATTGAGGTAGTGTTTCCACATTTAGCAATGGGTCATCAACAACTACATGTTCCAAAAATACCGACCATCGAGGTCAAAGGTCAAAATACTTAATACCTAAAAGCTCGAAAACGGAGTCACATATTGAGGTGGTGTTTCCACATTTAGTAATTGGTCATCAACTACTACAAGTTCCAAAAATACTGATCATCGAGGTCAAAGGTCAAAATATTTAAAACCTAATAACTCGGAAACGGAGCCACATATTGAGGTGGTGTTTCCACACTTAGTAATTCGTCACCAACGGCTACATGTTCCAAAAACACTGACCATCGAGGTCAAAGGTCAAAATACTTAAACCCTATAACTCGGAAACGGGGCCACATATTGAGGTGGTGTTTCCACAATTAGTAATTGATAACCAAATGCTACAAGTTCCAAAGATAATGACTATCGAGGTCAAAGGTTAAAATACTTAAAACTTAATAACTCGAAAACGGATCCACGTATTCAGGTGGTGTTTCCACATTTAGTAATTCGTGATCAACTACTACATGTCCTGGAAGCGTTGGCCATCGAGGTCTAAGGTCAAAATACTTAAAACCTAATAACTCGAAAGCGAAGCAACGTATTGAGGTGTTGTTTCCACATTTAGTCATTGGTCATCAACTACTGACTAAATGTGGAAACTCCACCTCAATATGTTGCTTCATTTACGTGTGATTTGGTTTTAATTGTTTGACCATCGAGGCCAAAGTCAAATACATAAAACCTAATAACTCGAAAACGGAGCCACATATTGAGGTGCTGTTTTCAGATTTAGTCATTGGTCATCAACTACTGACTAAATGCGGAAACAGCACCTCAATACGTGGCTGTGTTTTCGAGTTATTAGGTTTTAAGTATTTTGACCTTTGACCTCGATGGTCAGTATTTTTAGAACTTGTAGCAGTTGATGAACAATTACTGAATGTGGAAACATCACCTCAATATGTGGCTCCGTTTTTTAGTTATTGGGTTTTAAGTATTTTGACTTTGACCTCGATGGTCGGTATTTCTGGAACTTGTAGTAGTTGATGACCAATTACTAGATGTGGAAACACTACCTCAATATGTTGCTCCGTTTTCGAGTTTTTAGGTTTTAAGTATTTTGACCTTTGTGCTCGATGGTTAACACTTTTGGGACATGTGCTCTTTGATGATCAATTACTAAATGTCTAAACAGCAGTTCAATATGTTGCTTCGTTTACGAGTTTGACCTTTGTTCAGGATGGTTAGTAGTTTGGGGACATGCTTGTGTCATTTCTGCTATGTTAAGTTAGGGGTTGGGAACGAAATCTGTGCTATGTTAAAATATGGGTGGAGAATGTGTTCACAATGTTATGTAATTTCTGCTATGTTAAAATAGGGGGTTGAACGAATACAGCCCTGCTATGTTAAATAGTTGTGTGTTCGTAATCTTATGTACTCTCTGTGACATTTGAACGAGTACACCCCCTTTGCTATGATACATAGGTATTCATTGTCCGCTATGTTTATAGTTAACCCTTTCACTGTGGAAGGCGACGGAAAGAAATTTCCCTAACCTGCGAATGTCGATTATAGTCGACGTGTTAAAATTTGTCTGTATCTTGGTTTTGTTTTAGTTAACTATAGTCGCCAAAGTTTTTCTGTGTGATTTATATTGTTTATCGAAAACAATAGAACACAAAAATTGAACGGTACAACTTCAGCGACTATTCTCGACAAAGCTAAGATACGGACAAACAAATTTTAACCTTTCGACTATAGTCGACATTCGCATGTTAAGGACATTTGCTTTCTGTCGACAAAAGTCAACTTCCTCTGTGAAAGGGTTAAAACAGGGGTTGAAAAAATGCTCATAAAAGAGAATGAAAACACCCCTGCTATGTTTCGTAGTCTTATGTATTCTCTGCTCTGCTATGTGTTCGTAGTCTTATGTATTTTCTGCTATGTTAAAATAGGGGTTGGAAAATATGCTCATAAAAGAGAACTAGTACACCCCCTAACATGTGCTCATAAAAGATAATAAATACACCCCCTTAAAAAGTGCTCATAAAAGAGAATGGATACACCCCTAAAATGGAGGTCGTAAAACACCATGGATGGACGGTACGTGAGTCATAGCGTATCGTGAGACACTGGAAAGTTGAGTCATTGCTCTCAGGTGACCCTGGAAAAAAAGCGATTTTTCAGCTACCGGGTGTCAAGTGACGCCACCCTACTAAACTGCTCAACACTAAAGTGATATGTTGTACGGTAATTACTTCCAATTATACAAACAAAACGTTCAAAAACTCGATTTAAATACGACTTTTATAATTGTTTTCAATACAGTTTTCAGTACAGTTTTAGGCACACGGTAGCACAGTAGTAGAGCTCTTACCTCTGTTGCATTGGGTCTGTGGTTCGAGTCCCAGCTTCAGTAGGTTTGAGGTGGACAACATTGTGCCCGTGAATTTTTTGAAGGTACTCTCGTTTCCTCCGACATTCTCGTTCCACCAATTATTCGATCATGTTTAATTGTCTTCCTCATCCATACCCCTTAGCCTAAAGGGCATGATCGTAAGACGTCAATCTAAACGCTTTCATGATTTTAACACTTTTGTTAGAATTAATGAGAGTACGCCGTAGATAAAAATGTGTGCTTCCAACTACCGAAAGAAACCAACATTTACAAGATGAATATTTCTAAGTATCCGAGTTATTTTGAGCACAATGTTTGATACATTTGAAACACTATATATATAGGGTGCTTCGAAACAACACCAAAAGCTTTTCGGAGGTGATTCCTGACACCAAAATAAAACAAAAAGTATAGACCAACTTGGGTGCACAAATGCTTCCTTTCGGAGTTATAGGCTGCCGAAAACATGAAAAAAATGGATTTTAAAGGTCCATAGCTCTAATACTATGAGACCTACCGTAGTCGCGTCAAGACTTCTTTTAAGAACTAATATGTGACCCATCCAAAAATTCATGTTTCAGAATCCTAAAGTACTCACAAACAATTTTCATAGACGGAGTTTGGCTACGGGCATATAATTAGGAGTACCCACAAACTACCTTCATGAACATTGTCGGAGAAGCAGCGCATGTAATGAAGAGGAAGGAGCAGAGTGTTAATTTAAGGGGGAAAGGGGAAAATTCCCAGGCGCCTCTGAACACTTCCCCGAAACCTCGTTCCCTTTGTACTTTCTAGAGGGGGGAACTTCGTAATAACATCAAACCTTCATATGAAATTACAAAAATTAAATGTATAAAGAAATAACAAATAATCACTTTTTCAACCTATTACTAAGAAATCTGTATGAAAATGGTATCTACTCTGAGAACAGAGAGTACATAATTTCAATTACAATTACAAAATTACAATTATGAGCATAATTTATGGATACGCTGTCAGAGAAGGTACCCAAACACCTTCATACGCTATGTATACACTACTCCAAAAGTGCATTACCATCTGCAACTCTCCCTTTCCTGCAATATTAGGCAACCCAAAAATTCTGAAGTTGGTGTGGTTGAGAATTAGAAAGATGTTGGACAAAACCTAAATTTGTTACAAATATACCAGTGTGGCAAACTGCAAATAAGAAAATAAAATAAATTGTTAAGAATGACGATTTTATTATCATGAGAGCAATGGATGCCATGAAAAATTAGAAAATGATCTTGCTTAAGCAGTTCAAACTAGAAGAATGGAAAGAAACATCTAACAAAGGAAAGCAGTTTCTCTACATTTTCCAACAAGAAATTCGCAAAACAAGAGAAAGGTTACATAATGCAAAGGCTTAATATAAATGCCTAACAACACAAAAACAAACATCCACACGAAACGGAAAGAGAGACAAACACTAAATAAGAGACATCAGTGGAGTAGTAAACTTGCGAATAATAATAATAATAATAATAATAATAATAATTATTATTATTATTATTATTATTATTATTAAAAACTTGATTTCTTTTCAAAATTTCTGGCTTTGTCTAAGACTGTGTAGGTATATAGCGGTCATGTGTGCACGTTTTTGTCAACGAGCGGTCCCAAAGACCAAAAAGGATGGAAATCTAGGAGAAATTGGAACAACAACTTTTTTACATAAATTCAAGGTCAAAGTCCGAAGCACTTACTTTTGACAGGTGGTTTTTTGTTTCTCTTTTTCTGGAAGAGAAAAATTCTGACTGCTAAGAAGTTACGGTATATAATATTGTAAATTTGCAAGTTGATTTATTTACATTGCAGTTTGTGGTCATAAAGAAATTGTCATTAGAAGACATTATTGTAAAAATTAAGTTTCATTTCTTCATCCATAGCAAGTCTTAGGGCCCCTATACCCCACCCCTGTATATCGATATCGAATATTTAGGTTGTTGAAATATCTACGGCGATATATTCGTGATATCAAATGTTGATATGTATGTCAATATCAATATCGATAAATCGACATATCGTACAGGCCTAGATCCAAGAAATTATGCAATAATAACACTGTTCTGCATTTTGAAAAAACAAAAGGTTCCGATAATTTTGGTTTGAGTAACGTTTTCTTATAATTTTGGAGCGCTGATTACGAATATAAAATCAATTTTCCGCCATCACATCACGTTTTCCAGGAAATGGGGAGGTACATTTATACAATGTCAATGCGTACAAACTACATTATAATATAGAATATATATTTTCCATGTACATACAGTGGTTTCAAAATGATCAAAGGAATTAAATACACACAAATGCAAACAAATACTATAATTTACTCAGATATATACAATTAATCAAACAAACGCCTACTACTTATGTAACAATTCCCTTCGTTTTGTCAATTTTTCAGGAGGTACAACGCCTGTATTATCCCTTTTAGCAGCCAGTCGGCTATCATATTAATGGTCTAATCACCTTGATACCTTTTTCTAAATCCTTTATGCCCTCGTGGAAACGTTCACCATGTTCTTCACTATAGACACAAAGATTGTGTGGAAAATTTTCGAAATATGCAAATAAAAAGTTCAGTTTGAGAGCCATATGACACACAAGATTTCTAAGATATTGCAGCAACTCTTCTACAAAACGTTAGTAAGTTGGGATTCTTATATCACTCAGAAAGCTCTTCACAATATTTCTGAAGCTTTAGCATGCTTTCATCTTCACATGGGTCATAGTACTCTCAAAACATTGGTCATCGAAAAGTTTTCTTATCTGTAGACCAGCAAATATACCAGCTGTGTGTTTTTCGATGCTCATAGTACTAAACACCTTGCATATGCACTATGAACACTTAAGGCCTTATTTAGAACACCAACTAACTGTCATGATGCCTAACTTTATATGCATGGAAGATAGTGAAATTTTGAACATTACATGAGTGATTCTTGTTCAACATTCTACACGCCAGATGACAGAGATCTTCGGGATGGCCATTCATTCTTTCCAAACCCAACGTGTACCTTTTGCACGACTGTTTCAGTCGCAGAGATGACAAGAATGTTTGGTGTAGGCTGATTGAAGTCCAAGTAGGAGGCCTATAATTTTAAAATCGCCACACAAAAAACCTTTAATGTTCTTTGTAGTTGACATAATACGATAACCACATAAGCAAACACTCAACATTTTCATATGAATAGAATATGAACGAATAGTCTGTTTCGTATGAATAGAATATGTAACAGGAATAAACCCAAGGATATTGCCATTGTTAAGATGTCTTTCAGACTTGATTTCGATGAATCGATAAAAAGGCTTCAATCAGAAGCATTATAAGTCACACCAAACCATTCTATAAGTTCTGGTATGTACGGCAGTAAACTGTTGATTCATGTTCAGCAAAAAAAGAAAGGATTTCATGTTCTCTTTGCCTATGCCAAGAGAAAGTCGTCCTGGGTGAAACTCAAGATATCGTAGGACTCGCCTATAGCAAAACTAATTTCAATGTTCTAGCAAACACAATAATAGATTAATGTTTTGTGGTAATTTTCTCATGAACATAAATAGTTTTCCCAGTAACCCGTGATTTTTGAATATATCGAATTCTCAAAAACCTGACGTGATATGAAAAAACTAATTACATATTTGAAATCACTGTAAAAATATAGTTCAGAAAATGTTATTCTTTTGAAAACGTCATAATGCATGCAGAGCAATGTAATAATAGTCAAAATATTATTATTATATTATTACTATTAATAATAATAATAATAATAATAAAAATAATAATAATAATAATAATACGAATATATAGAGGATGCTTGAAACAATCATTAAGTCACTTTCAAAATGAATGCGTAATTTAGTGGTCAAATAAAATACTCAACTTCCAATAAAACTGTAGATCTCCGAGACTCATCTAGCGTAATGTCTAAAATTTAACACATGCTTGGTTTCCGCGTGGTCTGGTTGCAAATTCGGTAGTGTTCATTGGACGTACTGATCCGAAATACATTCTAATAAACCTAATAGGTAGCGTAGGTCATACCTTCAATTCCAGACTACTACACAAACTAAAAGAAAGAAAGGAAGGGAAAAAATGAAATGGAAAAGTAAGAGAAATTGAATGAATGCTACTTTACTGCTAAATTTCTATCAGAAACACCCTATATTAAAATTCCAAACTGTATCATAATGAAAAGTTACAAATGTTCAAAAGGAAAGTTGGATGTTCCTGATAGATGTTGATTGATTGATTGATTTTGAATTTTACGTCCCGTTCAGCAGCGAGGCTATATGAGACGTGGACCTACTGATTAACGTGGAATCCGAACCACAAGAGCTCCCGCCGGGAATCGAACCCGGGGCTCCCGCGCCAAAGGCGCGTACGCTAACCGCTTAGCCACGGAGGAGCTCCCTGATAGATGTATCAGACCTTGCATGTTTCAAATTTCAAATGTATATAAAATATTGAATTATAGGATGGAAACAAATTTTGTGTCAAACTAATAGAAATAAAATGTTGTTTTCAAATAACCAAAGAGGGGGGTCATTTTCTTGTCATCTCCGAAGATTTATATGTTCCGAACGATTTCATCTACTGCGGATATAACGTTATAATTCGCACAGTTGGAACCATTATTTTATGCGAAAAGACTACATTACCTGGCGGGGAATCGAACTGAGATTTTCCGCTTGGAAGTCTTGCACGATAACCATTACTCCAACGATTGCTCTACCCAAACTTTGCTTTACAAGTGGTGTGATTTTTCTTTTTGAGAACGATAACACGAGAAGTGCTGCAGATCAACTGAGTGTTTCGGATATCCTTGTTGCTTCTTTGCCCTTTCCTAACCAATATTCGTAAACCGTCTCTATCACGATACAGGTGTTTGCTTCGACATTCTTAAGGATTTCTTGTCCAGTATGAGAAGTCGATTCTTCACGATCACTTTTCTATAAAAAAAGAATTGGGCGTGAAAAGGGCTCGAACCTAAGATGGATAAATGTGCTGCTTGTAAGTCCAGTACGTTACCAATAAACTCTCATATCACATAAAACTAAACACGAAATATTACTAACTTCAGCTTAGGAATGAACAGCTTCTACTTTTAAGGTTATTCACACCAAAATGCACAACGAAATTCATTTATTTGACGAACTAGAGACAAATTAGTGCTCACTAGTTGGCGAAGTAACATACAATCCAGGAAAAATTACATAAATAATGACATATTATGCAATTATTTCGCCGTGCAAATTCAAAAGTAGATAAATAATAATAATAATAATAATAATAATAATAATAATAATAATAATAATAATAATAATAATAATAATAATAATAATAATATTACTGCCGTACGTTTGAACTTGCACGGCGAAATTACTGCATGATATGTTATTATTTCTATATTTTTTGTCTGGATTGTATCTTATTTCATTTACTAATGGGTACTAATTTTTCTCCAGTTCGCCGAGTAAATAAATTTAGTAGTATCTTGCCTTACATAAGTCCTTGAGCAGATAATGACGACTAATTATGAACCAAATGCTGAGTATAAGAATTAAATCTGTCACATCTGTAGTTTTATGTGGAGAAGAAACTAATTTGTGAACGAAAGCTTTCAGAACAACTCAAGTTATTAATACAAACTATGCCAATGATTATTGACTTATAGCATCATAAAAGGAATGCAAAAGATGTTTTGAAACGAAGAAAAAATAACGTATAGCTTGTGTTCCCAACATACAATTATGGTTTTGGTAACACTTCACCCACCACTATTTTACGATTCTTGCCCTCCAAAAGAGAAGCGTTAACTAAAATAATGTTCCAGACGACTATTCCCCATCAGGAAGTCGCTGTGGGAAAGACGGATTGCTGCCGTCGACGGTGGCGGGCCGCCGGATGCAGCCGGCACCCCTATGCGGCGGCACGACAATCTACTTTTTTAAAGTGGCCGACCTTTTACCGAGGCGGCAAGCGGTCGAAAATCATAAAATAAAATTCTCTTTACCGACTCTCTGCCGATTGTTGCCGAACGTTAGAGTCGGCAAAACAGTCGGAAAGACCTCTTTCCGACCCTCTGCCGACTCCTTATGCCGGCCTCTAACCGGCGCATTTAATGCTCATTTCCGCCTTTTTGCCTAATGCTCGGCAAGGCAACGATTCGTCGCGGTCAAAAATCAAGCGGAAAAATGCCGGATTCCGGCGCCGTCAATCCGACCGCGGCATCTGGTCGGCATGGACAAATTTTCCGACTGTAGGCGGCAGGATCCTGATGGGGTACTAACATTGCGGGTGAGTGTTATTGTATTTTGTAGCAATAATACTCATGTGACCCTAATTCGTTATCAATAATCATTGGGGAAGACTGCCTCAAAAATTTAGCATTAACCCTGGAACTACAGGCAAAATTTTATACTTTTCAATACGAACTGGGTCCGATGGATCCACGGAGAAATTTTTGCTTTTTTCACCCAATAATGTACACTTTTTGAAGAGAGGAGCATTTGAACAGTAAATTGCTACCATCTTACGTTTTATTAAGTAGAACATCAATGAAATACATTATGTTTAATGTTTTTCTCTCTTTAAGAAAAATGAAGCATCTTCTTATTTATGAAGTAGCAAATACTAAGATACATAATAAAGAAATTTAGACGTCAGAAATGTGTCCTTTGTAACAAAAAGATAAAAGTATATATGTTTTCCGAAACAGTTTCACAAACTCGCAGCAGTTCTTTCATTTGTGGGAACAAATCAAGGTCACATGGACTTCTGTACGACGAATAGGGAGTGTGCTCTAGAACCTTCCAATCCCATTGTGCCAACTGATTCCTCACAGGAACCGGGTTGTGACAACCGGCGTTGTCATTCAAAACAATGGGTAAATCCCTTAGGGAGTTGGATCGTTTCCTGCGCAGTGCAGGACGATGTCTTTCCAGGAACTTGTGGTAGTTCACTGCATTTATGGTCTGCTTCAGATAGACTGCATGCCGTAATATGACACCACGTAAATTGTGTGCCACTATCTGCATCACCTTCACTTTCCCCGAGGTTACACTTTCATGCTGACGCAGCTTCTTGGGTGATCAGTAGCACCATTCATTGTATTGGTACTTAAGTTGTGGCTCATAAGAGCGCGCCCATATTTCCTCAAGTGCGATAATTCTGTCCCAGAACACGCGACATCCCCGTCTGTAATGTGCCAAATGATCACAGTCGAGAACATATCTATGCCAGTTCTGAACGTCTTTAAAGTGTGCTGTACCCACGTGTATGCTATTTTTGTAATCAACGACATTGTGCATCACATTCAGTACTGCAGTGGGATGTTCGTACCTCGTTGGCCAATTGCCTGCCAGTTCACCTCCTGGCGGCATACAGAAAAAGATTGAATCAATGCAATGACTCTGTTTCCGACCCCATGTTGACCTAAATCTGGTTCCTGTTGCACACTATCACGTCCTGTACGAAACGCTACAACCTAAAGCATCGCAATCCGATATAGAGATGCAAGGGCTCGGAAAAAGCAGGCTTTTTTTAAAAAAAAAAAATCGTTTTTTTTCTGCTTCGCTTTTTTGCTTGGGAAATTTTGGGCTTTTTTTTCAAAATTTGGCTTTAAATTGACAATGCAGACTTTGTTTCGCTTCTCTACAGCACTAAAACTCATTTAATTAGTGGTTGATGTAGTTAATAATATAACATCTAAAATAAATCATGAATTTCGAAAATATTTTTAAAAAATTCTTAACATACTTACATTTTGAATTCCTAAGGATTAACCAATAGATGTAATATTTTTTTAACCTCCTATACACAAAACTTAGTTCTTTTGTTTTTAAAATAAAATGTACGCAAATAACTAGCAAAATTGTGTGTAGTATTTTTACTTCAAAATATCACACACCGTCTTCTTGATACAAAATAAAATAAAACATGATACAAATACATTTATGTGATAATCTTACAGGCTGCACATCAAGATCTTAGTTTCGGATGGTTCTGCACATTCTTGAAACTTTTAAGTTTTAACTTTCATATACACTGTATGGATATTTCGAACAAATTTTGCATTCATTGAACACATACGTAATAATCTGTTGCCACCTATCAGGTGCTTCGGACCTGCAAAATCGGTAAAATTCCCTATTCTATAATGCACTGACTGTTCATTAAGCTTGTTTAGAATCGGGCAAGTGCCGAATTTTCTGTTCACGGATAATATGCGTAATAGACCGTTCATCTGATCGTGTGGTTTCCTAGGCTTATAACCACCATCACGGTTTACCCAGTAATGATGGTTTCTTAATTTTTAACGACAGGAATTCAACTTTTTTGTTAAAGAAAACTTGAAATACATTTAAGAAGATTGGAAATTATCAATCACTCTTTCAATTCACAAGAGAGGCGACAAAGCTTACCGTCTAATAATTAGCGAGGCATTTCTCTTAACATTATATTAACAAGATTGATTCCATACGCAGATGAAATTATTGGAGATTATCAGTGTGGATGTAGGGAAATTGATCAACTATCGACCAGATATTTACTATGTATTCGATAAATACTCGAAAAGAAGAAGGAATATATTACCCAGCACATCAGCTGTTTATTGATTTTAAAAAGGTTCACGACTCAGATAGGAGGGAAGTATTGTACAATTCTTACAGAATTCGGCATACCGAAAAAGCTAGTTAGATTAATTAAAATGTGATTAAATGAATCACAGAGTAAATTCCGAGTAGAAAAATTCTTGTCCATGAGCTTCAACGTCGAAAATGGTCTGAAACAAGGAGATGCGTTATCGTCATTATTATTCAGCATTGTTCCGGAGTACGCTATAAGGAAAATTAAAGATATTAACCAGGCCCTAGAGATGAATGGTATTCACCAGGTTATGGCATATGCTGATGATGTAAATTTAATAGGGGATGATAGGAGAACAATACAAAGAAATGCATATGCCTTACTAAACGCTCGCAGTGACATTGGTTTAGAAGTAAATGCAGTGAAAATAAATATATGGAAGTTCACCGGGATCGTAATACGGCAAGGGCCGCGGTGGCTCAGTGATAGAGCGTTCGCCTCTGGAGCTTGGGGTTCCGGGTTCGATCCCAGCCCCGGCCAAGTGAAATTTGTGGTGGACAAACACCTTGTGCGGGGGTTTTCTCGCGGTCCTCCAGTTTCCTCATTCCACCATTTCATTCATTACTCATCATCACCGTCTCCTTTAGCCTAACCAGCATAACCATGGGACGTAAAACTCAAAGATTTCATTCCATTTTTTTGTAATACGGCAAATTGTAGATTCGTTAAAATATTAGATAATAATTTTGACAAAGTTGATACTTTCAAATATCTAGAATCAATATTACCAGACCAAAATCATATCCACAAAGAAATTAAAAGTCGACTGAAATCAGGAAATTCGTGTTATTATTCGGTTCAAAATATTTCGTCGTCGCGAATTCTGTCGATTAATTTAAAGCTTAAAATATATAAGACGATAATCATGCCTGTTGTACTGTATGGTTGTGAAACATGGTCGCTTGCGTTGGGGGAAGAATGTAGACTGAAAGTATTTGAAATTAAAATCCACTAAATAAAATACGGTTTACTAAACATCGTTACGGTAATCAAGTCTAGGAGGCTCAGGTGGGTAGGTCATGCAGCCAGAATGGAGGAAAGTAGGAACGCTTTCAAAGTTTTAACTGGAAATCCAATCGGAAAAACTTCCATTACGAAAACCTAGGAACAGATGGGAGGACAATATTAAAACGGATCTCGCAGAAATAGGAATACAAAGTAAAAACTGGATCTAGTTGCTAAGGATAGAAGTCAATGGAGAGCTTTTGAGAACGCGGCATTGAACCTTTGGATTCCATAAGCCATAGAGAGAGGGAGAATATATATTTAAGTTAAGCACAACTGCACAACAACCATGAGTGAGTGGTTAGTTTTTGCACTTCCATCGGGACGTCCGGGATTCAACCCCGAATTCGAGCATTTTGACAAAAGTTTTTCTTAATTCCATCTGTGAATGTCGAGATAGTGCGTGTACTGTGAATGCAGGCCGACTTCCTTTATCGTTTATAAATCGTTGTTATTACTAATTACCAGCAGTAACGGATTTGCGAAGGGGGTTAAGGTGGGAATGTCTTACAGATTGAAGCCTGTATCCCGAAATTACGGAATTTCTAAAACAATCGAAATATTTGTTATCCCTTTACTCATAAACTTCAAGCTCTCCTCAAATAAAAAAATGCTATTTTTAGAAAAACTAAACATTAATATGGAAAACCCTCCAAAGATCCTTTTCTAAATCCGCCACTGATTATCAGTATAAAATAGTCTTCAAGGCTGTATCTGGAAGATTATTGCTGAATATAAACAAAGCGAAATATTAGTTATGCCTATACTCATAAACTTCAAGGTCCTCCCAAATAAAAATTAGGAAATAAAAAAAAAACATTAAGCAGAGAAACAACCCCCAAAATACCGTTCTGAACCCACTACTGATTATTTCTATAAAACTGTATTCAAGTTGTATTCGGAAGATTATTGCTAAATCATTGCACAGCTACAGTATAACAAAAATGTGGAAGTACGCTCTGACAGATATACTGACAAACGTAAGCTCTGACGGATATATTGAAAAACATAAATTTAACTTATGTGCTAGAAGCTTGAGTAGGCCTACTAATCTTTAAGAAATGAAAAATGGATGACTAAAAATAAATGCGTAGACAAGAAAAAAAGGTCGATAACTCAGAAGTTAAAATAAAGTTAAATGTCGTCTACAATTGCCCTAAAATACTACGTACCGTATGTTTACTTTAATTCATAAATCATATGCCCCATCCATCATGATGGTGAATTCCAGGGCGAAATATGGTATTTAGGTAATGAAATCTTATTTAACTTTAGAGTATACTATAAGAAAGCTTTGAAATAGAAAAATCATCAAAATGAAAAAAAAAACAAAGATTTCCAAAATTCTCGTTTTTTTCCCAAACGGTCTTTTTATGTGCAAAAAAACATCGATTCAAAAAAGCCGTCTTTTTTGCATCTCTAATCCGATACCACTATACGTCATTACCGCATGTTTCACGTAGTCCAGAGTGACATTCACTGGTGTTTCTTCCACGTGCCACTTTGATCTTTACGTTGTTCTAATTTGGAAAACACCTTTTTTAGAGCGATGTGATTTGACAACCTACATTCAACACACTCTTTACTATCACTACAGAGCCTACATGGGTCTAGGTCAAAACCCCCAAAGCCAAAACCCCCACATTCAAGAAATGTCAAAACGCCCACACGATCGGTCATAACTCCCTGGCTGTCGGGGTTATGACCGTTCGTGTGTTTGGGAGATTTGTCCATTTGTGTGGGGGTTATGACCGTTTGTGTGGGCGTTTTGACATTTCTTGAGTGTGGGTGTTTTGACTGTGGGGGTTTTGACCGGTTTTCGCCTACATTAGCTCCGCCTCTCGCGTTGCATTGCTCCACACACTATCTACATGTGTTGCCAAAAGCAGCACGAACAAAACTTCTTGCGCGGGAATTAAACAATCTTACCATGTATTTCTTTCTAGCCCTCGTATTTATTTCTAGCTTCACTATGATAGCTGGGAGAACATTTAGATGCAAATGCTGAAACCTACAATGCAGAATTTCCACCGAATCTCAAGTTTGACAAATATGTTTGCACTCAACAAAAGTCAGGGTCTAATGGACCCACTTGGGACTTAATGCTATAAATTAGTAAACCTACTACATGACTTACAGATATAAAATAACACTTAAGTAATTTAAAACTATAATGTAAACAGGAAAATGTGAGAGAATATCAATACCTGGAAACGCACAGTATCATTATAATTACTGACAAAAAAAAATCCATATGGCTCCAATGGACGCACCTGGTAGTCGTAATGTTAAATCTCCCAAAGAAAAATAAACATTTGTGCTTTCGCCCCAAAATTGGGACTAAATAATGAGTTTCTCTCATTTACTGTTAAAATTTAAAACATTCTGAGATTTTTCAATAAGAATGCCAAATTTCACATTAATAGTGTGAAAATTTTATGTTCTTCCAGTGCTATAGAAAACTATACGAAGTATGCAACTTGCTATATATATATATATATATATATATATATATATATATATATATATATATATATATATATATATATATATATATATCTGGGCGGAAATAGGGGATTACAGTTGTTTTAATCCCAAATTGGCACTACATAATGGCAGTTGAATTCACTAGACAATAGAAACCAGGGTTGGAAAAATAGTTTAAAAAAATCATTTGTTCAAAACATGAAAAAAATGTTTAAAATGTTTTAAATGTGTTTTGAAACATACGAAAACAAACATGCTTTAAACATTTGGAACAGTTTTAAATATAATTGTAAACATATTTCAAAATCGTGTAATAACTCATTTGTTAAAATGTTCTGCTCTTTAGTTGCAACCAGTGATTTTATTCTAATGTTTTTACAACAGTATATATATAATTTTTGACAACAGTATATAATTTTTTTACTAAGTCTGGACCAAAATAAACACTTCTAACATACACACCTTACAAACTGCAACCAAAAGTATCTCCAGTGTGTGGTGACGACAACCAAAATACAGAAAGCTTTCCTTTATTTCCCGCTTCATTATGACACAAGCGCCATAGTAGCAACCAGTATTGATGGCAGTTCTATCGAAACACATTGTATTTATCTGGCCAATAATATTCCATGACCTCAACGCACATAGTACGTCACCTGTTTGTCCAGTTCCAAATTTCTCCGGCAACTGAGCTTTTCCCATGTCAGGTACTATTACAGACAAGCGCTCCATGGTTTATTTTCCTGTTACGTTTAGTAGAATTTTGTTATCCCAATGGACAACGAGCATGCTTGTTGCTTGGAACTTGTTCTTTATGATAGCAGCTGATTCAAGACGATTGCGCTTGCAGGCTTGTTTGATGCATGAACGACTGGGGATAACTTCGTCCAGATTGTGGCCCAAACCTTTAACCTTTCCTGCTATAACGAAAGTTGCTTCTCTGTGAGTTAATTTCGAGCTACCTAACATAGAAGCAAGTTTGGGAGTAACAACTTTCTTGCAGGTTTTCTGCTTTCGTTTTCTGTCTGAGGACCTTTGGAGGGTATGCTGCTGCGTAGGTTTCTGTTCGTCATCAGAGTAGATTTACTTGATTCCTAATCACTGCCACTGTCACTATCGCTCGAAACAAACAGCGTAACTGCGTTAATGGCAGTGTTAGCACCGGTATTTACCTCCATCAATTCATGTTTTCGTTGTTTCTTCTTTGACGTCTTGGCTTCCCTTTGAGCAAGAGTTCCATCCACGGACACCATCCGACCAGGTCGTCTCTCTTCCTTCTGAGCAATGAGAAACTCTTGTCTTGCTTATTTCTGATTAGTATAAGGGCAACCACATGTGCTACATTAAATAAATTATTCAAACTTGCAATAAATTTTACTTCATTCAGTGTTTGGTATATTTTCGGTTTTCGCTTTTCTTTAAATTTGCCCATTGGTTCCTCAATTTTTCCAGCTTCACAGTTGCATGCTTTTCTTTACGAATTGGAATACGAGCCTTTTCTCCAAATGGTGCTGTTTCTAGTATAACATCTCTAGCACTATCATGAATTTTTAAAGCTTAGGTGATAGTGGAAAAAAAGCAAAACATCGCCATTCAAAGTAGCTTACTTCAGGTCACAGTTTCCTTATCTGTTCCTAGTAAATAAAGTCTAGTCTTATTTCCAGTGGCTTCTGCCATGACAGTAACGAAGTATATATCAACTTTATCCCGAACTCACTATCATACCACATTCAAAGCCAACATTGCACCACTACACTTCTAGCTTTCGTTCTGAAAAAAAAACAAAAAAAAAAAAAACGGGAACAATCAGCCGCCACAATTCGATATTATCAATTTACTGCCACCAAATGTCTCACCGAGTGCGTTGTTCTTGTATTACAATCGTTAAACAAATGAAACGCGAATTAAACCATCGGAAAACAAAGTGTGGGTGCAACTTATAACGTAGATGGAAACAAATTCTTCATTAAACTAAATATTGTTTAAAATTTGTAAAGTTTACATTGTTTCTAATTTTATGATAAATACAAAACGTAATGGATGCATCCAAGAGAATGATATACCAATATAACGTGATAAGACAGATTTTGTTGATCAATTTTGGAACAACACCTCCTACAGTGGCATAGTTGATTTGCCATAAGTAACTTCATGAACTGGATATAGGAGAATAAATACACAAAACCGGAGTGTGGGCCATTGTCAATATGGCGACAATAAAACACTAATTTTCTTAAACTTTAAGTCGATTGCGCAACCTCTAAATATTGATATATTGATTTGAAATTTTGCATGTATTATTTATTTGGAAAGAAGGACAAATTTAGAGGGTGCCACGGTAAAATTTCAAACTCTCGAAATTTTCGACCACTCTAATATATATATATATATATATATATATATATATATATATATATATATATATATATGTATATGTATATGTAGAGAGAGAGAGAGAGAGAGAGAGAGAGATACTAGATGGATAGGTACAAAGATAGATATAACTCTCTTAAGAAACAAAGCATACAAGGTAAACAAAATCATTTTTTTTTTTTACTGGATACCACAAGTGAGAATTAGCGATCTACACAGCATCCTAATACAAGGATGTGTGACGAAATTAGGTACTACTGCGAATATCTTGGAAACAAGTTACTAAAAATAGATGGTTGTCGAAAAGTATTGGAAATACCTTAATCCAGCAATAGATCGACAAGTGTTGATAATGATATGTATGCGTTCAACTCTCACCACTACACTCGTAAGGTCCCAGTTCTCATTCATAATATCTGAGCATTTGAGATTAAGAAATAAACCGCTTATAATTTGTTCAGCGCAATCATATGTTTAACCCTTTAGCTGTATGAATTTCTGAGAACAAAGATCGTTAAACTAAAATTTACTGTTCCTGGGTATATCTGTTAAAATTTAGTTTTATATCTGGGTATGACAAAAGGTTCTGCGAATTAGAAATATTTTAACAACCGGTTCTAGCAAACCGGCTGAATAAGATCACTGCTTGCAACCGACCTTTTCATTTATGTTTTGTTGGTTAAGACTGCACTGTGTTGAGTACAGAATATGTCAATATAGATTAGTAATTGTCAACTTATTACATATTACGACCCCCTTTTATTACAACGTCGTGCCGTGACTCTAATAAGCACTTTCTTCGTTCTTATAAGCTTTTAGGTAGGTTTTAAGACCTATCTACTATGGAAATTTCACACAATCTATCAATATACACGATGAAATTAAAGTCCTCACCACTCTTGTGTGTTTAGAACGGGTGAGGGATAATGACGAAATTTGGAAGCGGTCTGACACATCAGATGGAGCTATCAAACATCATGCCGGCCATTTTTGATTGGTATTCGAAATTTCAAACGCAAAAGAAGTCATGTTATTGAATTGAATTGAATTTCTCTTTATTTCAGCGGGCGAGGTTCAGCCGGAGGCTGCTCTGCCACCTAACCCTTGTCATAATTACAAAGAAAAGAAAGGAAAAAAATAAAGACACAAATAAGATACAAGATACAAATAACAACATAAAATGATACATTCAATAATACTAATGATAAATAAAACACCCAGTAAATGTAAATGAAAAAAAAAAAACTATACTCATACTGCTAGTCCAATTTCAAACTGTAGTAAACTTGTCATGTGTGCCAATGCTTTGTCTCTGATCTCTAAATAATAATGTTTGGAGTGATGATTTAAATAAATTATACGGTTTGTCAGTGATTGACTTTGGTAGGGAGTTCCAGATTCTTACTGCCGAGATTGAAAATGCCTTCTCTGTTATTTTTAAAGAATGCCGGGGCATATTCAGCTTATTACTTCCTCGGGTATTGTAACGGTGAATTTCTGATCTACATGTTAATTTATGATGCAAGTAAGATGGTGCTTTATGTGAATTTATTTTGTATAGTAAACAACAGTATCGGAGATATCGTCTTCGGGACATGGTTAGGATATTGTTTTCATTAAGTACCGGCAGAATATGCTGAGACTTCCTGTAATTGAGAGAGAAGCGTATAGAGTAATTCTGTATTTTCTGAATTGTTCTAGTATTTTGAGTGGAGAGAGAGCTACCATATATTGAATCGCAGTAATCGAACAGAGGCAAAATCAGAGTGTTAACAAGGTATAGTCTTGTTTCTTGCGATAAATAGCCTTTCAATTTATAAAGCTGTCGTAAGATGCGCTTAGCTTTAATACACTGTTCAGAAATGTGTTTATTCCAGCTAAGCCCTTGGTCTATTATTAAGCCTAGATCTTTTACAAAGGGAGAAAATGGAATACTGGAATTCACTACAGTTACTTTTAGGTCATCAGGGTTGATTTTGCTCAACTGATGTGATGTTCCCAATACAGTGAAAACACATTTTAATGGATTAAGTAAAAGACCATTCTTAAGGCACCAGTTGCTAACAGCTGAAAGATCCGTATTAAGTAACTCTATTGTGTCCATAATATTTTCAGGCGTACTACTGATGAAGATCTGGGTATCATCCGCATAGAAGTGAACTGATGAATGTTTTATGACTGTAGAAAGATCTGCTGAAAAGAGTGAAAATAATAGGGGACCTAATATTGAACCTTGCGGAACTCCTGCCTTTATCAGGGATGGGGTAGATACCTGAGTCTTTTCTCCTCTTAATATTACTTGTTGCTGTCTACAAGAGAGATAGCTGTGGAACCATTTAATACCTGATTCCGAGAAGTTGTAATATTTCATTTTGGCCAGTAGGAGTTCATGATTTACTAGATCAAAAGCCTTCGAAAGATCCAACAAGACCAAAACTGTTACCATTGAATTTTCTATTGAATTCAAAATTGAATCTGTAATTTCTAAAAGGGCTGTGGTTGTGCTATGTTCTTTACGGAAGCCGGATTGAGTAACAGGCAATATTTCATTTTTATTGATAAAAGTTGTTAATTGCTGAAATGCTACCTTTTCTAGTACTTTGGAGATAATTGGAAGTATACTGATGGGACGAAGCTCATCAAGCGACTGTACAACTGTCTTCTTGGGCAGTGGAACCACCTTCGCTCGCTTCCACAGTTCTGGAAAACAACCTTGAGTTAGTGAGTAATTTACTATGTGAGTTAGTGGAATTAAAATAAACGGAACATGTTAGATGTTGTAAGGCTAGAAGTTTACCAGAACTAAGCTTGTGTGGTTATGTTAGTCCTAAAACAAATCATTTCGGAGTTACTGCCTCTGAAAGTTTTCTAATTATGCCCTTACAGCGTAAACTCGCGTTTCATGGAGATCGGTGAGATTTTAGTTGCAAAAGTTGATTACTATTTCAGGACAGTGATGCTAATAAACTTGATTTTAAAAAGTACATTTTCGAAAAGTATTGTTAGAAACATGCTTTGTGTTGTGCTAACTTTTTAGAATATTTTCTGCTAGCCTATGTAATTGGTTGTTTTTTTAAAAGTCAATTATTTGTTGATGAAAAATAATATTTGAGGCGTTCAGAGTATAATGGATCCAAGTCCATTTTCAATAAGGATCAATTTTACTCAGCAAATGGATTATATCTCAAAACGTAATATATTCTCAGTCAAAAGTTCGACATAAATATAAAAAAAAATCTCGTGAAAGGGCGTAGCATAGTTTCATTTGACAGCCCCGCTTCATTGCGGCAGGAGGGCAGCCGCCTATACCTCCATTATGAATTTCAGGTTTTGGGGGCGACAAGGCAGTTTTAGAAACCTTAAATAAAGAAAGTCCAAAAAAAAAAGTTTGAGGTTCTTACACCGAATAATTACGGAGCAAATACTGATCAAAACTGGAAAGCTGCTTAGGCCCAATTTCCAGAATGTTAAGCAGACCATAGCAAACTCGAAAGTAGAGCCATCTTTGAGTTCTTGAGCAAAAAAAAAAAAAAAATTAAAAATATACAATAGGCCTATAGTTCCTTACGGACAATATAAATGCATTATAACTTACCAAATTTCGTATGTATTCGACGTAAGGACTTCATTTTTTTTTTATCTGAACTTTGCTCTGCAAAACGTTTTTAAATTTGCAATAACCGCTCCCAAAATCTGAAATTCAGTCTAGAGGGAGGATGACTTCTAAACGGACGCTCCTCTCTAGCGCAATCATATAAAACTCTAGATTGCAATTTGTCGTGTAGTTTTTCTTTCTTTCATTTCCATTTTTTTCTTTCTCTAAAGTATGTGTAAAGAAACAGAAGAAGCTTATACTGTAACAACAAATGGCTGCACTATTTTAATTTCAGAACCGTAATTTAGCAAAGAACCCTTTGTTTGTTTTCTGGGTACAACACAAAAACCTTTTCCATGATAATTCTTTGGTTTACTTTTTGCTATCAGTTTCTGCAACTAGTCCAACCTTCGACTACGACACATTCTCGCACGTTAACTGAGAAGCATTTCAACAATACAATAAACGCTAAAATCAAGGGAAAAAAGAGAGAACATAAATTGTATATCACCAAATTGACCTACTGTAGCCAACAGAAAGCAAACATTCAGATGGGAAGAAAATAGTATCCAGAATCAGAAGCCCTTTGTGACAATTTTCTTTTTCTGGCAGATTTTTTTTTTTACAAAAATAAAATAAAACGAGAATAAACATATGTTTAAAACAAATCTTTAAATAAGTACACGTGTTTAAAACAAAATGTTTAAAACGTATATAAAATGTGTTTAAAACAAAGTAAATTGTTTAAAACACGTTTTAATCATTTGTTTTCAACAAAACAACCCTGATAGAAACATCAACAACAGACTAGCCACTAGCCGTGTTCTAAAACTTAGTTAACCGATTTAGGTTCGATTTAAAATTGAAAACAACGTGTCGGTTTATTTCAGAAACCGAACCGAAATTGGGTTCAGTTTTGTTTGGAAACCGACACTATATTGCATTTTTTTTCAGAATATCCATACTTATTTTGGAAAAGTTAAGGAAGATATGAAATGGTTTCGTTCTAAGTTAAACTATTAAGAATTTGCAGTTTCACTTTTGAATGGAATTACGATACTCCATATTTTTTCTCTATATATATTTTTGTGAAAACATGCTAATGAGCAATAGAAAATACAACTTTCTCGGTTTGGTTCGGATTGGTTAACCGTTTGAAAATGAAATGAAATGAAATCTTTGCGTTTAGAGTCTGAAGATTATACCTGTTAGATTGATGGAGACCATGATTGAAGCCAGAGAATTATGATCGACGAATTGGTGGAATGAAAAAGTGGGAGGAAAAAGGAAGTGTCTCAATAAAACCCAAATGCACGAGTTGTTCACCTCTAGCTTACATGCCTTCGGAACGAACCAGGTACTCACCCATCAGATACTTCATTGGTTTGGGTCTCGGTGTCGATTCCCGGTGGGAGAGCCTTGGAAAGTTTAAATGTCCTCAATGTATCTGTGTTCGTATCCCTGTCGTTCAAGGTTACAGGAAATAACTGTAAAACGAGTATAACTGAGTATAATATATACAAGTTACGGAGATACTTTCGGTGAATCAGAAAAACAAGTGGTTCAAGGCACCAGGTTCCAGTTAAGAGTTGGAATTACTCTTAAGATCACTTTCTCCTTCATGTTTTTGCGTGTTCGTGTGTCTTTCTTTAGTTTAAATTTGAATTATCTACAAGGTTGTATTTAACATGACCAAAATCAGAGTTTGTCATCGTTAATAAAATATTGGAATCGGAATAGGACGTAATATTGAGGTGTCAATTCTTCAGTAATAATAATAATAATAATAATAATAATAATAATAATAATAATATAGAAGACAAATTCCGTATGAGGACAGATTGTATTAAAATCTGTAAAATCACCCCTAACAGTAGGCAAAAGTTACAACATAGTCGGAATTTCAAATAAGTATCCGGACCACGTGAACATACCCTCTGCGTACGTCCCTACAACTAGCTAGATGTTAAACGAAAGGCTTCCAGGGAAATTTCATGTAGAAAGTAGGGCTACTGAACTCACAAGAGCCGTAAGAAAAATTGCTTTTAAGTTTTACGTTACATGGTTATCCCGGCTAAGCTAAAGAAAATGTCGATAATGATAATGAAAGAAATAGTGGAATTAAAAAGTGGAAGAAACAAGAACCCGAGAAAACCTACACACACGGCGTTTCTTTAGCACATTGTCCACTGGGTGGGAGCTGGGTGAAAGAGGTTGAACCATTAAATTCACAAACGTCAGTGATGGTAATAATAATAATAATAATAATAATAATAATAATAATAATAATAATAATAATAATAATAATAATAATAATAATAATAATAATGGAAAAAAATTAATGTTGACCTAAAACTAGGCAAAACTTACAGAAAAGTCGAGATTTCGGGGAGGGAGGTCCTTACCTCCAAGATACACCTCTTCAGTCTACAAATCATTTGTTACTTAAAGAATGGACATACACTATTTCGAGAATCGAGAAAAGACGAGAGATGTCTACGATACTTTTCGTCTCGTCTCGATTCATATCTAAAAGCGAGACGATATTTTGAGTTAGACTTGTCCCGTTTCAAACGTTAAATGTAAATTCTTGTCTCGAGTTTGCTTGTTTTGCTTTAGAAACAAGATGAGAAATTAATCTTCCCGCTGGCAACATTAAACAAGACCGAAATATTCTAGCAAAAAGTCACACTTCTGCTTATAATGGTCTGAACTGAGTGATAATAAGCTTCTAACTTTTAATCTTCTCCGATATAATAATTATTTTTATTAGTTTATTATTGTTACTATTATTATGTCTGAAGGTTTTATAGTTCAAGTATTGAAACATCCAAGTATTCAAATATCTGAAGATAATAAAACGTGTCATCGCAATTCAATTGTCACCAAAAATAATAAAGAAAAACTACTTCTTGACGTGGATCCCAACCGAGAACCTCGAGATTACTGGCAAAGAGCCTTGACCACTGACCCACGATCACTGCGCGATGAAAGATTCGTCTTTGCTGTGTTTACATCAGGTATCTTTGTCTCCAATTATAATGTTATTTTTCTTCGTTTCAAAGCGTCTTTCGTATTTCTTTTATAATGCAATAAATCAATAATGTGGTTGTTCTTAAACCTTTCGTTCACAATTTAGTTTCTTCTACACACCAAACTACATATATGACAGATTTAATTCTTATACTCTGCATTTGGCTCTGAAGAAGTTGGCATTACCTGGTCAAGGACTTATATCCGGCACGCATATTTGCAGATACCATACGTTTCATTTATAACCTGATCTTATTGGCCGATACAAATAGGATATCAAGAGTCATGATCTAAAGCCGTGTCCAAAAGTGCATAGCGCACACTTCGAGGATGCACACTCGAGGTCTACAAATGGAGTGCACACTAAATAGTGTTCACCTCGTCAAATTAGCTTTTGATCCACACATCATTCTAAAGCCTCACGTGGTAGAACATTAAACATTGATAAATAAAGAAGGGAAAATTTCGCGTACTAGAAAAAATAAATATTTTTTTTAGATGAATGTGTTTCCAGTTATATTAAAGATAAATATATCCTACAGATTGACGATATGGGGTAACCATAAAATGACTTAAGAGTTTCTTTCATGTATGCAAACAGCTTCAGCTTTACTTGCAAATATTTGTCATTTCGGATCTTTCACTCTCAGATTAGCAAAAGCGGAGCGTAAATGCAATACCTATATATATATATATATATATATATATATATATATATATATATATATATATATATATATATATATATATATATATATATATATATATATATATATATATATAATTTTGTGTGTTTTCTTATGTGCACAATAAAGCCCTAACAGCACTAAACTATTGGCGATGTTCTATTTGTTAATCCCCCGGAAAAACAGTAGCAATGGTGGTTAGGGCGCTGTTGCGAAGTAGTTTAGGAATTTGATTGCGAGCGAAAGTAGGTAACTAGCAAGAGCGTTAGGACACCGAAGGTACTGAGGGGAGCGCTATTTACAATAATATGGCTCAAAACTACTTTGGAAGAAAATTCATATTGGGCATAATTACTTCCGGGTCTAGGAAAATTTGGTGTAAGAAAATTCGGTGTACAGAAAATTCGGTGTACGGAAAACTCGGTGTGGGGAAATTTAGGTGTAAGGTAGATTCGGTGTATACATATTGAATATTACCACTTGCGATAACTTACGAAACTTCATATTGTGAAAACGAAAACCATATAATGTAACGAATAAAATGTTATTACCTATTTCAAGAAAAACAAATTTATTTTTTTGCCTTGAGTCCAATACCTCTTGCATGTCTTTTGCGGGGTATTACTATAAACTACTTTTCATCACACAATGAAGCTGACACTTTTTGTCAGAAATAAAACAATTACAACTATAAGTTCAGAGAATAGTTATAGGAACAACTAAAAACACCTTTCAAATATAGTATATCATAGAACATATACAAGGTGATTCTTTTAAAACTCACGGATTTCATTTCGGTCTAGAATTTCTAAGTGAAGTCCGATTTTCATCGGTTTGTGGCAAATGATCAAGGAACGTTGGGAGATTTATGGAACTATGTTTACTGGTTTAAATTCATTTGGGGTAATATCGGCCACGCCTCTAGAGCAGCAGCAAATATTCGCCACTGTACCGAATTGGAATTAGATTAGGTGCGGTGTGGAAATTTGAGTTTCTTCGTTAGATGGCAAACTCGCGGCGGTGAATAAGAAACAGGAAACTGGGCCGTTGTATTGAGAATTATGCTGTGCTACTGTACCAATATCATCAGGACACAGTTACAATAATGTACTCTTTGGAGCAGCGTGATTTTATCGTGAAAAATATTT
The DNA here is from genome assembly GCF_964235325.1 of Thermobia domestica. Taxonomy (NCBI): domain Eukaryota; kingdom Metazoa; phylum Arthropoda; class Insecta; order Zygentoma; family Lepismatidae; genus Thermobia; species Thermobia domestica. The sequence continues at coordinate 53,685,031 of NC_137470.1, read as the reverse complement.
TGGAGACCGGGATCTGTTGTTGCTACGCAAAGGGCAACTTTGCCTCACGTTCTGCCCCAGACAGGAACATAATATGGTCGTTAGTGAATAAATTGCAAGAAACAGGATCCTTCTGAGTAAGACAGGGAAGCATCGGATCCCGCTGGCGGATGTTGTGGAAGATATCAGTTACCGACTCTTTAAGTCACCCAAGAAATCTCTCTGTCGTTTGTAGCGAGAAACCGGCTATTCAACATGTGATTTATGTGTGTTACCACTAACACTTAATTTGTATTCTCACTAACACTTAATTTGTATTTTTCAATTTCGCTTCAAATATCCAATATCTCATTCGAACTGTAACGTACAATGGCGGATATTTGCTGTTTTTCTTGCGGCCTGCTCGATATTACCCCGGATGAATTTAAACCAGTAAACATAGTCCCATAAATTTCCCCTCCTCGCTTGATGATTTGCAACAAACCGCATGAAAACCGGACTTCAGTTAGAAATTCTAGAGCCAAATGAAATCCGTGAGTTTTGAAAGAATCACTCTGCATATACATACGTAAGATGCAAATATATATTGATCAAAAAAGCCTTAGTGGAAAGGGAAATATAAAGCAGGATGGTTTTATCAGATAATATTTGTACAAATAGTTGACTTCTCCTCCAATCAGACACTTTAGTTTGTATGCCTTAAGTTAAGGTAAACAAGCACTGCAACCCTATTGACTCCTTATTGACTTCTCCTCCAATCAGGCGTAGGTACTTTAGTTGAGGCATTTATTTTTACACCTTTGAGTAACATAAATAAACCATGTCGTTTTTGAAGAATTTTGATTTAAATATTTATTTATAAAATATACATAAATTCGTCAGAATATTTTTGAAAAATCTACAATTTTCAAATTTACCCGTTCTGTAACCTACTTTTTTTTCTTTTTGAAGTAGAAAATTCTAGGAGACATCCTCCAAAACCACATAAAAACTTAAGTTTTAAATTAAATGTCGATTGGTAGCGATGGTCGCTTCGCTAAATCACACGAACGGACATCAAAAAACAAATTTCTCGTCATGTAAGCTCCATGAAATGTTAAAATCCACCGAAATCTAAAATTCAAATTATTTCACGATCACAATTTTTTTAAAATTTGGTATAGTAGACAGTAAAAGTACGTTCTACATAAAGTTTGAACTTAAAACTAATACGCTCATTTATCCTCAGTTGAGTTTTTAATAAATCCTACGCTCTACTACAACGGATCTTTCTTTACACCTAACATTCCCCACACCGAGTTTTACGTACACCGGATTTTCTGTACACCGAATTTTCCTACACCGAGTTTTCTTAAACCGAATTTTCCTACACCGAAATTTCCTACACCGAATTTTCCTGCTCCCATTACTTCCTGCACGGTAAGTTAAGGCGGATTTTCATGCCCGCGTTAGAACGGAAGCATCACATGTAGCGTATTCACCGTAAATTATTTTCGTTTTCATACATCCGTGCGTGTATTGTGCCAAATTACTACTCGCTAGGTAATGCGCATGCGTAAAATAGAAAGTTTGCGACTTCTGTTTGTGATAATGGATTCCCGAAGGAGAGCTATCGTTTTAGCTGGAATATATTGTATTTCAAAATGCTGCCGTCGAAAGTATGTTAGGAAAATGTGGTGGGTTCACCCCATTTTCCAGCTTCGACGAGAATACGGAATATACAGGAACCTTTTCTTTGAATTAAAATCCGATCCGGATAAATTTTACGCAGTGTACGCGCGCTACTTCCGTCAGAATTGAACAAATTTCTACTATGACGCGAGTGTAGCGCGCCATCTCCGATGCGTGATTTCATTGGCTGTTTAGCACAATCGCTCGCAACTCGCGGAGGTAAAAGACACATGAAAACTCGCCTGAATGACACTTTAGTTGTCGTAATTCTACTCTATTCCTTCAGTTACAGGTATACTGATTGGACTATTTCTACCATTTTGCTAGTAATGAAGTTCCTTAGATGTTACTCTTTCTTGGTGAATCTATAAATTTTACCCGTAAATCTTCGAAATAGTGTCTCTATATTCTTAACCTACAGCAAAAGTTAACACTTGCAAGGATGACAAGGAAAGAAGTGGTGGAGTTGAACAACATGAAGACCAAAATTTACAAGACAAATGCTATTATGTCGCTATGAAATACTAATTTATAATTATCACATATACTCAAGGTGGATAGCCCTAATTAAAGTAATATAGTAAAAATAACAAAAAATGGAAGATTACTATCTTATGAGCCCGCTTAAATGGAGAGTCCTCTACATTATATGCATTTCACTATGCTTTCGGCGCCCTACATCTCTCTTGTTATACATCCGCTGTCTCTGCTTCATAGCTTCTCACTGCGAAAATGTTTACTCAGTTACGAAACAAATTCCCCCGTCCAAGTATAACCATAAAAAACTACTGCTAATATAATAAGGATTGTATGAAAATTAAGAGACGTTTTTATGAAAAAATACAGTATGTATGCTCTGTAATGGCTCTCATTGTTCAACTATATGAAAGGAATTGTTTGGTTATAATCGTTTTATAGTGGGTACACTAATGGGATTATATGAATTAAGAGGAAGGCAAGTCTTTACTTTGGCCATTTTATTGTATGAATCGTCCACTGAACCGATTTGTAACGAAGACAGAAAACAACGTGCTCTGTGGAGCTCCAACCGCTAACTCGCTAACGCTCGTTCGGCAATACTATATAAATTAAATATTGAACTTTGGTACAGAAAGGAAGTAACCGAGCTTCTAATCTCTATATATGGGCTAACAGGCAAGTTCTCAAAACCGGAACCGAAGGATCAAATCACTGAGTCGCAGAATCAAAAAAAAAAAAAAAAAAAAGAATGAAATGGCCAAAGTAAAGACTTACCAAGAGGAACTATTGAAATATTTGATAAATGCGGAGAATGATATTTTTGATCTGTATTTCACCTTGGGGCAGCAGTCAAAAATAAAAAAAATATACGGTAATTGGCATATTACAGTCCTTCTCAAGTGCAAGGGAATATGGTAGCTTTGAACGGAATTTGTTTATAATCAAAACTAGAAAATTGGGCCTATCTACCTACGTATTAATATTTGCAGCTGCAGTTGTAGCTGTAGCTATAGAGAAATGAATAATCTAAGTATCCATTGTTCTATGCTAGAGCTTAATACTTTAATTCTTATGCAATTAAAATTTGTTATTTACGTGCAAATAGCTTCATTACCGATAGTCGAATTATTTCAATTAAGCTACATAAATTATGTAATATTTAAAAACAAATGTCTTTACAGCATTGTTAAAGAAACTATTTTGTTGATTTCCCTTTGCATGCTATGAACAACGTAAACAGGTTTCTTATTTGTGTAACATTTTTATGTTTCACTTGTAATATCACTAATTTGCATATTTCTCAAGTCAAATATTATTAGATCAGCTCACAAATAAATTCACCTCAGCAGAAGTATTAAGAATATGCATTTTAAAAATATATTAAGTTATTTTACTAGAAATCGCCATGTTAAGCACACAAGTATACGAACGTAGTCTAAACATTCGCCCACTACGCACTATCCTCTCGCAGAGTTGTGAATTTGGACCTTTGACGCACACTAGGTGAGGTCAGTTCCGGAAATAACCGTTCTTTAAATGTCAATTTATATCTTTCGGAAACGGCCTAAATATAGCAGAAACTAAATGCAAAATGCTGTCGGCCTTCGTAGCAGACCGTGCTAGCGAAACGTGTTAGTAATGAAAATTGTTTTATGCATGGGTTCAAACCCGGCAGAAAAAAATCTGTTTATTTTTTCTTAAATTTTCATAACACAATTTACGTTAAAATAAGATTGAAAATAATACTCAAGAAAATGATTTACTGATTTTTAAAAAATTCATATAACACTTTTTTTATTAAAATTAACTTGCAGTTTTATTATACGGATCCATAGTAAGAGCATTAGCAGTAGTATTTAAAATAGCAATAGTAATAGTAGTAGTAGTAGTAGGAACGGATTAGAAGCCCCACAGGGGTTGGTTGGGCTCCTTTCTCGACATCAAATACGCAAATTAAGGACTTGCATTTTTCGGTAGCTTTTACATGAAAAACATAAAACACTGGGCTAGCGTAGCGGGCCTAAGATAATACAGGGCAGCGCGCGAATACTGAAATGTTTGAGACCCGAAAAAATTCTTCCGGGCCGATACATTTTGGTGTAAGTAACCTTACAATTAGAAACCGTTCTTTCCGTAGCTGAAGTTAGTAATATTTGGATTTCAGCTTCATGTGACATGCTAGTGTATTAGTAACGTAGCAAATCTACCAGCAGTACACTTATCTAAACTGGGTTCGAGCCTGCTCACGCGCAAGTTGCTACTTTATAACAAAGTGATCGTGAACAATCGACTTCTCATACTGGATGAGCAATCCTTCAGAATGTGGAAGCAAACACCTGTATCATGATAGAGACGATTTACGAATGTTGGTTGGGAAAGGGCAAGGAAATTATCAGGACATTCGAAACACTTCATTGATCTGCAGCACTTCTCGTGTTATCGTTCTCAGAAAGAAATATCACACCAATTGTAAAGCAAAGTTTGGGTACAGCAAACGTTGGAGTAATGGTTATCGTACAAGACTTCCACGCGGAAAATCTCAATTCGATTCCCCGCCAGGTAATGCAGTCTTTTCGCATAAAATAATGGCTCCAACTGTGGGAATTACAACGTTGTATCCGCAGTAGATGAAATCGTTCGAAACAGATAAATCTTCGGAGATGACTAGAAAATGTCACCCTCTTTGGTTATTTGAAAACAACATTTTATTTCTATTAGTTTGACACAAAATTTGTTTCCATCCTATAATTCAATGTGTTTTACTTACATTTGAAATTTGAAACATGCAAGGTCTGATACATCTATAAAGAACATTCAATTTTCCTTTTGAACATTTGTAACTTTTCATTATGATACACTTTGGGATTTTAATATAGGGTGTTTCTGATAGAAATATAGCACTAAAGTAGCATTCTTTCAATTTCTCTTTCTTAATTTTTCATTTCTTTTCTTTCTTTCATCCTTTCCTTTTGTTCAGTTTGAATTAGTAATCTGGAATTGAAGGTATGACCTAAGCTACCTATTGGGTTTATTAGAATGTACAGATGGTGATCAGAAAAATGGAAACACCTGAAGGAAATTGTAACTTACCAGATTAATATGGTGTCGGGCCACCTTTCGCCTTCAGAACAGCCTTGATGCTACGTGGCATGGAGGAATAGCGATGGTGAATAGTAGCAAGTGGAATTTTACACCATTCCTCGTGCAGGGCATCGGCCAGTTCTGTGAGAGAGGATGGAGGTGGGAATCGTCGCCGGAGTCGTGTTTCCAAGACGGACCACAGATGTTCAATTATGTTGAGATCTGGGGATTGGGCAGGCCAGGGGAGATGTTGAACTTCATCCCGATGTTCCTCAAACCACGCTGCAACAACGCCAGCTGTGAGAATGGGTGCATTATCATCCTGGAAGATGGCGTCATTGTCCGGGAACAACATCCGGACCATAGCATGCAAGTAGTCTCCTAAAATTGCGACATAATCGTTGGCAGTGATTCTTCCACTAAGTGTGACCACACGACCAAATGAAAACCATGATATGTCGGCCCACAGCATCAACTAGCCGCCGCCATGTTTCACAGTTGGGCGGAGACACTGCAGATCATAAGCTTCTTTGGGCGTTCTCCACACATAAACACGGCCTGTGGTTGGGAATAGGGTGAAGGATGACTCATCCGACACGTTTCCATTCCTCAAGGGTCCAAGTTGCATGATCGCGAGTAGGGTGTTGTCACTTGGCGCTGTTTTTTTTCCTACTGCGCATGCGCAAACCCTTTACGCTGATTGGCTGGCGCAGGTCACGTGACCCCGCCCCCTTGGCCACGCCCTTGACGCTGATTTGCTGGCCACGCCCCTTGAAGCTGATTGGCTAGCGCCGGCCACGCCCCTTAACGCTGATTGGCTGGTACCGGCCACGCCCCCTAACGCTGATTGGTCACACTCTTTTATGACCTCCATTTTAGGAGTATCTACTGCGCTGACTGGCTGGCAGCTGATCCCCACCGATTGGCTGGCGCAGAACCCGCCCCCTTTATGCTGATTGGCTGGCGTCGGACCCCCCTTGACTCTGATTGGCCGGCCGGCGCCGGATCCCCGTCACATAAGATTCGTTCCCTTTTATGAGTACTTTACGAACACAGAGCAGATCAATAACACATTCTCCATCCGCCTATCTTACATAGCAAAGAATAATGGGGTGTACTCGTTCCCTTTTATGAACACTTTACGAACACATAGCAGAGCCGATAACACATTCTCCATCCACCTATTTAACATAGCACATATAATATAGCAGAGCTAATAAAAGAGTATGGCATATTTTCCAACCCCTATTTAAACATAGCATAATTAATAAAAGACTGGCTTATTTTCCAACCCCTATAATAAGGGAGTGTATTCATTCAACCACTATTTTAATATAACATAGCAGGGTTCAGATGAGAACAGAAAGTGGTGGACAATCTAACACATTGAAAACTTGTTCTTTTGTATGAACAAAGCAGTGTCAAAAATTGCGATTTTCGAAAAAAGTTGAAAGTTGGGCGATGTTTACCAAATGTGGGCAGATTATACATTTGATGATCCAAAATCGAATGCCGTTAAAATTTTATTTCTATCTCTCACCCTTTTCGAGATATGACGATCCTAATTTTTTTTTTTTTTTGGCAACTTGGCCCACCCTTGTCGTACAACATTGAAACATGGTTCCATGGGTTCTTCATGTGTAAAAACGGCAACGGGTTTTGTAAAGGGGAAATTTTTTCGATTATTTTTTTTTTATATTTTTGACCGTTTTCGAGATATGGGCCATTTTATGAATTTTGGACACACAAAAATGAACTTAGATGATTTGTTTGGAGTATTTCTTGCAATAGCGCCCTGAAAGACGAGAAACACTGCTTCAATATGTTATGTTTGCTCTATCTCTTACAGTTTTCAAGATATGACGATCCGAAGTTTTTTTTGGCACCTTGGCCCACCCTTGTCGTACAAGATTGAAACATGGTACCATGGGTTCTTCATGTGTAAAATCGGCAAGGGGTGAAATACGGGGAGATTTTTTCGATTATTTTTTTGATATTTTTGACCGTTTTCGAGATATGGGCCATTTTATGAATTTTGGACGCTCAAATGGACTTAGAAAATATTTAGCACATATCTTAGTCGTTTTTGTTTGGAGCCAATAGTAAATAGTTTTATTTTAGCCAATGGGGTACTTGACTTACAGATTTTGCTCCAATGAAAAAGAGTTTTATTTTAACCAATCAGAGGAAAGCAGAACAACTATATAAGGGCTGAGGTTCGAAGCAATTCTCAGTCAGTTATTCGTTGGCTTGTAAAAATACAACATCGTGTGCAGTGTGTGAGAACATTGAAGTGAATTTTAAGGGTAAGTATTTTTTAACTTTGTCAAAATTTTCGGTGGTGGTTTTTAAGTGTTCCTCATAACCGCACCCAAGAGCGATTATTTTTTGAAATATACGTTGTGTTGAATACGTTCATGAAAACCCGAGGTCACAGCGGTCAAATATAAGCAAAATATCGATTTTTAAAGAAATTAAGTACTTTTGAACTTCGTTAAAATTTTCGGAGGTGATTTTTAAGTGTTACTCATAACCGCACCCAAGACCGATTATTTTTTGAAATATACGATGCGTTGAATACGTTCGTGAAAACCCGAGGTCACAGCGGTCAAAAATAAGCAAAATATCGATTTTTAAAGAAATTAAGTGTTTTTGAACATTGTCAAAATTTTCGATGCGAATTTTTAAGTGTTCCTTATAATCGCACCCAAGCCCAATTATTTTTTAAATATACGTTGTGTTGAATACGTTCATGAAAACCACAGCTCACAGCGGTCAAAAATAAGCAAAATATCGATTTTTAAAGAAATTAAGTACTTTTGAACTTTGTTAAAATTTTCGGTGGTGATTTTTAAGTGTTCCTCATAACCGCACCCAAGACCGATTATTTTGATACAGTCGATAAATTAGATGAGATGCATGACCGTATTGAGGAAATTTCTGAACGCGTAGAAAAGCAAGGAAAATACATTAAAATGGTATACGAAGAGGCGAAACTAACTGTATTACAATATGAAGGTAAAAATGAATCCAACACAAAATGTTGCGCTGAATACAGGCAATAGATATAAACATAAAAGAAATTAGGCGTGATATGGTAGAGCTCGCTCAGAGCATAGAAAGTACAGATATTACAACACCGAAATCCGAACCCCTGGTAGAGACAGATATTCCTAGACAAGTTAGAAATAAGCACTATAGTGGTTCGGCTTATTCGGAATGTAAGACCAGTAGTAGTGACAGTGCAAATAATGATTCAGAAATCAGGGTTGTATACGACCGAAGGCGCAAGCGCGACAAAATGTTACTTTAACAAATCGCCAGAGAAGAAATACGAAATTAAAAGATGATGTCATGCTTAAGAAAATTCAGTGTTTTCCTAAATTTCAGAGTGATTCTTCCAGTGAATCAATCCACAATTATTTGCAAAAGCTAGATCTTACAGCTCAACTAGCTAACTTTTCTGATAAAGCTCTGTTTAAGCTCATTCCACATTTATTGCAAGGAGTTTCATTAAGTTGGTATAATATCAGAAAGGATGAATTCACCAACTATGAGCAAATCAAGCAAGCACTCATTGAAGCTTTTGCTCGAAAATTTAGAGTACAACACAGGCTATCAACCTGTAAGAGTACTCGTTTCTATCACAAGGTACATAGTTCCGTACATGATTTCGGGCTTGATCAATTCAATAAACTTCGTGAATTGACACCACAATTGCCTGAATTTCTCATACTTACAGACATGATCCAGACTATGCATAATAGATCTAAAACTGAACTCTTCCTTCATTCATGTAACAATATCAGGTAATTTTTTTTGCCGCAATTCAAAGATTAGAAACTTTAAATGCTCAACAATGTCGTAGAGAGGAAAGAAACAAACAGAATAATAATTATTATGGTAATCAAAATTCCAATTTCTAAGGTAACTAACGAAATTTTCCGTATAATAAGGGTAACGATAAAATATACCAAGATCAACATGTAAAAAACCTGAGAATTAACAGGGAACCGAACCAAGGTCGAACGCGACATGATAATAGTACAAACAATAGGAATCGACCCTCGCGATCACGTGATTAGAGCAATAATGAGGAACGAAACAGGAATCGCTAGGGATGCATTCGAGTCGAGTCGAGTCGAGATTTAAGCCTGTCTCGACTCGTCTCGAGAAAATGTTGTCTCGACTCGTGTCTCGACTCGAAAATATGTTTCTGTCTCGACTCGTGTCTCGACTCGACAGTCTCTGTCTCGACTCGACTCGAATTCGAGTCGAGACGTCTCGAAATTCGAGTCGAGACAAAATGTACGAGTTAAAATATACGCACACATCAGCCAGACCATCATGACTATCTACCTAATTGTCAGTATGTCGACTTTTGGCATGGATAAAAACGGCGACACGTCTTGGCATACACGCAATGATCCTTGATAGGTCGCTGGAGAGAGCTGGCACCACATGTGCTCACTCAGGTCACCTAATTTCCGTAAATTCCGGGAAGGGGGGCGATGTGTTCTGACGTCACGTTCAATCACATCCCACAAGGGACATCACTCAAATGTCCGGCTCCAATTTCAATGAAACTTTTTTTTGCTGATAGAAGGCATGTATGCATCATTACTTGTGATGACAAATTTTTGCCATGGTGCATGTTTTCTATTTTTTTTTTAATAACTTTTAAGAGTTGTGATGTGGTTATTAGAGATTACTACAGAAGTCCCTTACTACCCTTTGTAAACGGAGCGTTAATGAAGAAAAGTGAAGAAAACACGCATGTGGATACATATAAGTCCTGGGGGAAGTCGTATGGTAGATATGACCTTGATGGCAGCCATCTTGAAATCCGCCATTTTGAATTAAGGTCAAGTTTTCAAAATGGGAATAGGGTAATATGATACATAATTTCGGGCTAGACTTTAATTAGAAAAATAATGGTAAGGTTAGTTTTAAGATACACCCATTTGGGGGAAAGTTACAGGCATATTAATTGTTTTTACTTACTGTGTGCGTAAGTCCCTTCTTACTTTCGTCTCAAGACCTGTAAATCGATCGCAACGGCAGAGCCCGGTTTCGCACTAGTGTTTAGAAATCTTTAAACTCACTTGAGGCAATATTTGTGGATTATTGTATTGTATTTTGCCTTTAATTAAATTTGAACCCACTTCATGATCTTGTGTAAAGTATCACTAAAAGGGAATTTCTGTTTTTATGGAGAACGTAAGCATAGCAATTATAAAAGGTGAGTAAGGTGCGTATGTATTTATAAGAAAGTTTATTTTACGAGTCTTTTGTGGTTCCGCCAACCTATTCTTTAGTTGTTTTTTTTTTCAAAATACTCATATCTTATAAATAAAAGAGCTATTATAAAATCTCTTACCACTATTCTTTAATACTTATAAAATTTTATTTATTGTAAAAGCACTGGCGAGATATTTCTTATCGCCCACTAAAATTATGGTGGAGCTCCTTCGTGGCTAACGGTTAGCATACTTGCCTTTGGCGTGGGAAACCTGGGCTTGATTCCCGGTGGGAGTTCATGTGGTTCGGATTCCACGTTAATCAGTAGGTCCACGTCTCACATAGCCTCGCTGCTGAACGGGACGTTAAACTCAGAATCAATTCAACTCAAAATTATGGTTTTGACTTGATTATGATGTCATTGGTTTAAACGCCCAACTGCCCAGTAATTATAAATATTGACTACATTATAAAATTGTAATTTGTGACGACTAAAATATCAGAAATTAAAGATTATTCTTTGGGTTTTGGAACATTTTGAAAAACGTGAAAAACTGGTACTGCACCGATACAACATACCTTTTGGATTTGTCATAACATGTCTTACATAGCTTTGGTTCGATTCTCAACACGGACTGCAACTTCCCGTTAAATTGTGCATCCGAAAGGCTCTCTTTGTTAAACCTCGCTTATCACCGCTCATCTTAATAATATATATAACTTCACCGCAAAGCAAATGTTGCATTTCTCTCTTTCATCCTAACACAAAACAAAACTAACCACAGCTGTGACACGAAGGAGCTATTTCGAAAAGAAACAAGCTGTGCTTCATAGAGATGTGTACCAAATGATAGAAGTATAAAGTATTGTTTTCTTTCCTGTTTATTGATATCAGTTGGTGTTCTTAATGAGTTTACTCATTAGTTTAGAAAGAGTATATATGGAATTTGGACATATGTTGTACGTATTCTCCTGAGAAATTGATGAGACCAGAAAAGTTATAAGGACAGATGGAATAGGTTTAAGCGCATCTACGTGACTTTATCAAATATTTATTCTCCATAATGGTACCACGCGGAAAACTTGGTATAGGCCTACTTTTATCTTTGCCTCCCTCTGTTAGCTGTTTCGTATCATATATATCGGATGGTTTTGATATTTCTTCTGATCATTAAAACAACAATGGTACCTGTGTGCGTGCAGAAATGCAAAAGCACAAGGTAACTTCCTATTTGTTTAGGAAACAACAAACCCATTTCACGTGTGCGAGAGAATTTGAGCACAGCGAGATCGGGTGTTTACTCACGGTCAGTTCGCAGCAGGAGTCCATGGTAAAAGATTTGGCTATCTCGAAAACACTCGCAAAACCTTACAAATACAAAAGACTGCGCTTTAAAGAAAGTTTAGACACAGATGTTTCAATTTTCTTTTAGCATCTTTCTTCAGCAAAAGAGTCGGTTCATTGTATTCGAAAAAGGGAAGGGAGAAAGGGTGATTTTACTATTGAACTAGTGATCTAGTGCGTACTTTGGGTAAATAGGCACATTCTAGTGATTTTTTTGCATTTTTTTTTCTGATGCAGACAAATGAGAAGGAAATGGTTCTTAAAATAAAAGGAAGAAGTATATTGCAGTTCAAAACAAATGTAGAAACCTTAAATTATTTTTTCTTTTCCCTCTGACTGAATGAAACCCCTGCTGTGTAACGACCTTAGGTAAACAACGGCTATCTTTGGTCCGCTACCTCCTTTTGTTACCCGACATGAGATGGGTTACTTTTTTCTGGAAGAAAGTGAAGAAATAATTATCCAGTACATTTACGTTTTGTCAGGCACACAGGCGCAGTCTGTACTTGTTTCCTAACGAATTTTAGCAACATAACATAAATGAAACATATGTACCAAAAAATAGAGGCAGTACAAACGGAAATTTTCATCTGTGACACATTTGATGAGAAATATAGTTAGATGTCACGTGCAAGCACTCTAAACATGTCCTATCCTGTAATTCTATTCGTATGTTTATGTAGGTGAGACTGAGAAATCAAGAAACAATAATAACTGGTTTTCTTCCAGGGGAAAAATCTAAATGTGAAGGGGTGTTACACTGGGACTTTAATTGCGTCCTTTGTACAAGATTAACAAGTAATAGAAATTTTTTAATTTATTTTAGTTCTTGGGGAGAGGAAGATGGAAGCGAACCCTCGTAAGGACCTCTGCAAGGAAACATGAATACTATCCGCCACTGTTTGTTACATTACACAAAATAGTTTTTTTATATATATATTGAGTTTTAGTCAGGGTTTTCATTCTGCAGGAGAGGGGGGGGATAGTAATACCTGACGAACATTTTCTATTCTCAGAGTGTTGCAATGATAGCATTTCCTCCATTATAACTTGGCCAAGCTAGTTGCATTATATGTAAGGATTAATTTAGCCTAAAAAGCTTAAATTTCTATGGCTGTTTTACTCTGTACCCATGTTTCTCATTTTCGGTCTACGGGACTCTGTGTCCGGAAATTTTCGATGGCTTCCAAGTCGGAAAATAAGTGTGTCAAAGGCATATATATTATATCTATGGTTATATGAGGCATGGATCTACAGTTTAAAGTGGGATACCGGTAACAACTTCATGAGCTTCCACCGTAAATCGAACCAGAGTCTCCCGCGATCAAGGCGTATGTGTTAACCATACAGCCACGAGGAAATTCACATAAGCACCCACACATATATATTGTTGAGTTGATTTTGACTTTACCGTCTCTTTCAGCAGCGAGGATATATGAAATGTAGACCTACTGATTAACGTGGAATCCGAACTACATGAGCTCGCGCCGGGAATTGAACCCGAGTCTTCCACGGCAAAGACACGTACACTAGACGCGGAGTTCACACACACACACACAGAATCAGAGTCCTCACACACCAAGGGTGAGAGCTATGCCACTGAGTCACAGCGGCCACGGGGCTAGGTCGAGTCCACTTTAAGTTCATAGTTTCTTAGTACATAAATGTTACGATTATGAAATAGATTTTCCTTAATGAGCTGCATAAAAACAAAAGCTTTCGAAATGCATTAAACAATTAGCTCGATTTGAGTGTGAACTTAAAGTTATATCAGAGTGTAAATACGGATACGCACCAAAGCTCGAAAACTTAATACACTATTTCTCCTATATAGTCAGCATGTATCAAGCAATCGTTCAGCTTTCATTTGAGAGGATGGAAATCAAAGGCCCCTGAACAACTATGTTACTAATGTGCGGAATGTATTTATCTTACAGTGAACTGCTTTGATGCCAAGTGGCCTAACTCCAAAATTGAAATTTTCCAGGAGTGAAAGTTGAAGTTCAATATCTCATGAACAATCCATATTTCTTTTATGTTGGGAACCAAAACCATAACTACTGTATGTAGTTCATTGTTTTATAACTTAGTGTTTACAAAAATCATTTAAAAAAATACCTATTCATAGAAGTGAATGGTACTCATCTGTACTAGTTCTTGGCATCCAATCAGTCCATTTATTGTAATACTAGCTTAATATACCCATTCTTCGCATGGGGGCTGTATTTGGAAGTCAACACCTGTGGAAGTATCACCATTCATTTCAGTGACCGCAAAAACTATGGATTTGACACTAGTATCAATCAATATGGGCTATTTATACATGTCTCGGTATTCCTCACCCGCTGACACCCGGCCCGCATACAGTAGGTCTAGTAGCTGAATTTGCAAGTCATCGCTGATGGAAGTCTCACCATTGATCTCAGCGACCGTGAAAACTATGGATTTGACACTAATGTCGATCAATTTGGATTAATTTTAATACATGTCTCGCTAAACGCCCCCCTGAGACCCCCTGGTTCCAATTTTGACAAAAACGCTTCGCCTTAGACTGGGACCTGGACCAAGGTATCCGTGACCAAAATTTGGTAACTCTCGGTCAACTTGTCTGGTCCCCAGGTCGGTCCCAGTAAACGTCCCCGCCGAGACCCCCTGGTTCGAAATTAAAAAAAAAAAAACGCTTCGTCTTGATCTGGGGCCTGGACTAAGGTACCCGTGACCAAATTTTGGGAACTCTCGGTCCACTCGTCTGGTCCCCAGGTCGCACACAGACAGACAGACAAACACACAAACAAACTCTTTATTTTATTTATATTAGATAAGATATACTATGTAAAATAGTCTCGTATCATAATATGTGATGTACAACAAATGTTACATTATATATTATCCGTAGCTCGTGATATGCTGCAACATATTAAAGCCTCAGAATAGTTGGGCAAGCGAATAATCCAGAAGTTACGTAACCCTATTGCGTTCATGGGAACGAAAACACAATAATTATAACTATGCTAAATTACTATAGACTACCAACTGCTCATTCAGAGAATTTATGAAGTTCACTTTATCGCAATAGTTTTATACAAACTAGATAATCAATTATTATTATTATTATCATTATATTTGCAGTACAACCAAATAAAACGACATTAACTATTAGTTCTATTAACTGAATTGAGCTGAAAATTAAATCTTGATCTTTAAAGATTAACTATTAATTTTATGCGTTCTGTACCTTTCTGAAGGAATAAAAGCTGGAATTGGTTTCAAGGTTGTTTCTGAGTGAATACTTTCTTCAAAATAATATTAAACATTATAGAAAGATTTTCGAGACATTCGAGTCGAGTCGAGATTTTTAAGAGCCGTCTCGACTCGACTCGTGTCTCGACTCGAAAATTCGAGTCGAGAAATACGTTTGTCTCGACTCGTCTCGAATTTTACAAAGTGTGTCTCGACTCGAATCTCGACTCGAATTCGAGTCGAGTCGAGTCGAGATTCGAGACATGTCTCGACTCGAGCGCATCCCTAGGAATCGCAACTCGCGCGATAATTCTAACACTAGACCTGAACGAAAGAATAATAATGCTAGGAATCGGCGAAACAATAGTGGCAGTAATGGAAGGAGGAATAATAACAGTAGAAATAGTAACCATTAGAAAAAGTAACTAAGACTTTGTATGTTGATAGAAATTTTTCTTATAGGGATGCGACTTATTTCTCTCAATCTTTCTTTCAACTGCTAGGTGATAAACATGTATTCATTTTTCTTCCTTTTTGCTTTTAGTTTCGATGACTCACGGAAGAAATGAAAATAGAACTACGCATTGTTTTTTTAAAGTTCGTTTTACTTCTAGCTTTTAACTGTTCAGAGAAGGGCAGCTACTGTGTTTTTCTTTCGTTTTCTTGTTTTGATAAAAATAGCCGCTGGATTTTCAACCACTTGGGTTTATGGTTACGAATAACGAGCGACACACAGCTAATTGATTCTTTTTCTTTGCTTTTTTCTGTCTTTGCTCAGTGCCGTATCCCATACATCCAACTATCTGTCAATGTTGCAAACTTTATTAATAATTTACTTTTAGTTTAATGCAACTAAGTTTTTTTTTTTCATTTCAGATGTTTGAAATTAGGAATTTTAGAAAAGATTAACGCATTCTATATACGTAGGGGAACCGTATTTATCTAAAAACGGTTTGAACTAGTAGAGCAGTTCCGTACCTCAGCCAGTGGGAAGATATTTTGGCGTTATAATATATTTTTATTTATTGTGTTTTAAAATTTTAAAAATTCTTTTTATACTCCTTTCACACTTTCCAAATTCTTAAACATGTTATCATGCGCATGATTCATAATTAATGTTTGATTTTCCTTTTAGAATCCTTCTTTTTTTTACAAAAAAGATATATCGAGATGCCCAGGATGAGAAAATTTTTAGTTGTGAATTATATATACATTGTATATTTGTAAATGAAATTTAGTATGTAATCTCATGTGTAGAATATCAAAATTTAATATCGTTTTTTCTTCCTTCCTTGTAACCCGTAACTAAGCATGTATATTCTTAGGTTATTTTTTCAGTATATTTTATCGTCTAGTAATATCCCAGAAAAGAGTTTAGTGTTTATGAATCGTAACTATATTGTGTACTTGTATGCTAATGTGTTGTAATGTTTTTTTTTATATTAACTTTGAGAAAGTTATATTTTATCACAGTTTGTCCCAAAAGTATTTGGAATTTATTAGCTAAATTGCCATCGTTATGGAGGATATTTATAAATCAATATGGCCGAAGGTCTCTTAATACGAGTCTTTAGGTTTCAGCCATAACAAACAGAATGGAGGATTTCCTTCAGAAATCAACATGGCAAAAGATTTTGGAATGCAAACCTTTAGGTTTCAGCCATACTCCCAAGGACGGATGATTTTCTTCAAACATCGACATGGCCCATTATTTATGAGGTTTCAGCCATCTTAGAGATATCGATATAGGTCCCTTAAAATAAACTTATTTTTTTTTCTTTCGATCAGCATGAAGCCACAAAGTTTTATCAAAAATACTTTCTGTCAATTATTTCATATGTTCGATGACTGAATTTTAATGTGTTAATAAGACCATTTTGAGTATTTTTTTTAGCGAGGATGCCTAACAAAATTAAACTGTCGTGGAATGACATAACTGTTATGTAGGGAATGTAATTTTGATGTTTCAGGGCGACCAGAAATTTGTAATGTCGTTGACTATATTTTTGTGTTTGTATCTCATGTTTTTATTTTAATAGGTCTGAAGTATTTTGTCTTATATAGACATATTTTACGATGCTACGAGAGCATTTGTATTTAGTGTGTTTACACATCTGTTTCTTGGTGGAAGACGTACATTAT
Organism: Thermobia domestica; assembly: GCF_964235325.1. Taxonomy (NCBI): domain Eukaryota; kingdom Metazoa; phylum Arthropoda; class Insecta; order Zygentoma; family Lepismatidae; genus Thermobia; species Thermobia domestica. Next base: position 53,667,852 of record NC_137470.1, on the reverse strand, counting down.
GTTTCAGGGAACATACTTGTATTTTACTGAATATAAAAGTGTTTATATTTCAGTGATGTATAGAAACATGCCTAAGGTTGCGGGCCTGTATCGACTAATGGAATCAGAATTCTAACATATATCCCATGTATTTTTTGCACCCCGCAAAAAATGTTCAGTGAACGCATACATATGTTTAACACTTATTTCAACAATGATATAGTTTTGTTTATATTTTGAAAGGTACAAAATCAAAAATTAGCGCCGATTGCACTCTTCAAAGCGTTATGAAGCCTTTGGAAATGAAAAATAAAATTTGTAACACTTACGTCCCAGGTTATGCCGGTGTCACAGGGATTTTTTACCCCCGGGAAACTTTTACCCCCTGGAAAGTTTTACCTCCTGGAAATCTTTACCCCCTTGTCGGTTTCTGGTAACTTCAAAGGAAAAGTAAAAAGTTACATTAAAAATTCATATAATTAAATGTGATTTCTCAGTATATGCACTCACTTTGGTCAAGATGGCTTTAAATCCGAAGATTTGGAAGGGGGGTAAAAATTTCCTAGGAAATTATTACCTCCCTGTCGACTATTGGTTACTTCAAAGACAAACTCAAATGTTATATTATAAATTGAAAGCACTCTGTAGTATTTCTTAACAGACACAGTGACTTTGGCCAAGATGGCTTTAAATCCGAAGACTTGGTAAGGGGGTAAAAACTTCCTAGGAAATTATTACCTCCCTGTCGGCTATTGGTTACTTCAAATACAAACTCAAATGTTATATTATAAATTGAGAGCACTCTGTAGTATCTCTCAACAGACACAGTCAATTTGGCCAAGATGGCTTTAAATCAGAAGATTTGGTAGGGAGGTAAAAATTTCCTAGGAAATTATTACCTCCCTCTCGGTTCTTGGTTACTTCAAAGACAAACTTAAATGTTATATTATAAATTGAAAGCACTCTGTAGTATCTCTTAACAGACCCAATCACTTTGGCCAAGATGGCTTTAAATCAGAAGATTTGGTAGGGGGGTAAAAATTTCCTAGGAAATTATTACCTCCCTCTCGGTTCTTGGTTACTTCAAAGACAAACTGAAATGTTACATTATAAATTGAAAGCACTCTGTAGTATCTCTTAACAGACACAGTGACTTTGGCCAAGATGGCTTTAAATCCGAAGATTTGGTAGGGGGGTAAAAATTTCCTAGGAAATTATTACCTCCCTCTCGGTTATTGGTTACTTCAAAGACAAATTCAAATGTTATATTATAAATTGAAAACACACTGTAGTATCTCTTAACAGACACAGTGACTTTGGCCAAGATGGCTTTAAATCCGAAGATTTCGTAGGGGGGTAAAAATTTCCTAGGAAGTTATTATCTCCCTGTCGGCTATTGGTTACTTCAAAGACAAACTCAAATGTTATATTATAAATTGAAAGCACTCTGTAGTATTTCTTAACAGACACAGTGACTTTGGCCAAGATGGCTTTAAATCCGAAGACTTGGTAGGGGGGTAAAAATTTCCTAGGAAAATATTACCTCCCTGTCGGCTATTGATTACTTCAAAGACAAACTCAAATGTTATATTATAAATTGAAAGCACTCTGTAGTATCTCTTAACAGACACAGTCACTTTGGCCAAGATGGCTTTAAATCAGAAGATTTGGTAGGGAGGTAAAAATTTCCTAGGAAATTATTACCTCCCTCTCGGTTCTTGGTTACTTCAAAGACAAACTGAAATGTTATATTATAAATTGAAAGCACTCTGTAGTATCTCTTAACAGACACAGTCACTTTGGCCAAGCTGGCTTTAAATCAGAAGATTTGGTAGGGGGGTAAAAATTTCCTAGGAAATTATTACCTCCCTCTCGGTTCTTGGTTATTTCAAAGACAAACTGAAATGTTACATTATAAATTGATACCACTCTGTAGTATCTCGTAACAGACACAGTGACTTTGACCAAGATGGCTTTAAATCCGAAGATTTCGTAGGGGGGTAAAAATTTCCTAGGAAATTATTACCTCCCTGTCGGTTATTGGTTACTTCAAAGACACCCTCATATGTTAGATTATAAAATGATACCACTCAGTAGTATCTCTTAAGAGAAACAGTCACTTTGGGCAAGATGGCTTTAAATCCGAAGATATGGTAGGGGGTAAAAATTTCCTAGGAAATTATTACCCCCCTGTAGGTTATTAGTTACTTCAAATACAAACTGAAATGTTACATTAAAAATTGAAAGCACTCTGTAGTATCTCTTAACAGACACAGTCACTTTAGCCAAGATGGCTTTAAATACAAAGATTTGGTAGGGAGGTAAAAATTTCCTAGGAAAATATTAGCTCCCTGTCGGTTTCTGGTTACTTCAAAGACAAATGTAAATGCTACATTATAAATTTATACCACTCTGTAGTATCTCTTAACAGACACAATCACTTTGGCCAAGATGGCTTTAAATCCGAAGATTTGGTAGGGGGTAAAAACTTCCTTGAAAATTATTACCTCCCAGTCCGTTTCTGGTTACTTCAAAGACAAATTCAAATGTTACATTATAAATTGATACCACTCCGTAGTATCTCTTAACAGACACAATCACTTTGGGCAACATGGCTTTAAGGTTATTCAGAACGTCCAAACAGTTTGTGTCTAAAACGATAGATGGCGCCACCGTCACCAATGTTAACATATACAACTAATAAAATTAAAACAATCAAATATAAAATAAACAGTTCAAAAATTAAGCAAAAACGGATATAATCTGGTTAATGAACGTTACAAAATCTAGGGAATGGTACGTGTCGATTTCAGATACTGTTATTAGTTTCATTGTTAGAGGCCACCATTTTTAAGTAAACAATCAACTTTATCTGCCGTACTTTCTACCAGAAACTGACCAAACTTTGCACAACCATTTAAGATTGAAATATCTAGGGAATGGTACGTGTGGATTCCACATATTGTTGTTAGTTTCATTGTTAGAGGCTGCCATTGTTAAATGAACAATCAACTTTATCTGCCATACTTCCTACCAGAAACTGGCCAAACCTTGCACACACATTTAAGATTAAAATATCTAGGGAAAGATATGTGTCGTTTTCTCATATTGTTGTTAGTTTCATTGTTGAAGATCACCATTGTTAAATAAACATTCGTTGGATTTCTCTATTGTTAAATAAACGATTAACTTTATCTGTCATAATTTCTACCACAAACTAAGCAAACTTTTCACACTTATGAACGATTGAGATATCTATGGAATAGTATGTGTCGATTTAATATATTGTTGTTCTTTCATTGTTGAAGGCCACTGTTAAATAAACAATCTTTGGATTTCTAAATTGTTACATAAACAATCAATTTTATCTTACACTCTTTCTACCAAAAACTAATCAAATTTGGCGCACTCATTTACCATTGAGATATCTATGAAACGGTACGTGTCGATTTCACTTATTTTTGTTAGTTTCATTGTTAGAGGCCACCATTGTTAAATAAAAAATCAACTTTATGTGCCACATTTTTTAACAGAAACTGACCAAACTTTGCACACCCATTTAAGATTGAAATATCTAAGGAATGGTATGTGTCGATTTCTCATATTGTTGTTAGTTTCATTGTTGAAGGCCACCATTGTTAAATAAACAATCAACTTTATCTGCCATACTTTCTAATACAAACTGACCAAACTTGACATACCCATCGGATTACAACTGAGATATCTACTGAATGGTACCAGTCGATTTCACATATTGTTGTTAGTTTCATTGTTCGAGGCCGCCATTGTTAAGTAAACAATCGTTGGATTTCTCCATTGTTAGATAAACAATCAACTTTATCTGCCATACTTTCTATCACAAACTAACCAAGCTTGGCACACTCATTTACGATTGAGATATCAATGGAATGGTACGTGTCGATTTCACCTATTGTTGTTACTTTCATTGTTAGAGGCCGCCATTGTTAAATGAACAATCAACTTTATCTGCCACACTTCCTACCAGAAACTGGCCAAACCTTGCACACACATTTAAGATTAAAATATCTAGGGAAAGATATGTGTCGTTTTCTCATATTGTTGTTAGTTTCATTGTTGAAGATCACCATAGTTAAATAAACATTCGTTGGATTTCTCTATTGTTAAATAAACGATTAACTTTATCTGTCATAATTTCTACCACAAACTAAGCAAACTTTTCACACTTATGAACGATTGAGATATCTATGGAATAGTATGTGTCGATTTAACATATTGTTGTTCTTTCATTGTTGAAGGCCACTGTTAAATAAACAATCTTTGGATTTCTAAATTGTTACATAAACAATCAACTTTATCTTACACTCTTTCTACCAAAAACTAATCAAATTTGGCGCACTCATTTACCATTGAGATATCTATGAAACGGTACGTGTCGATTTCACTTATTTTTGTTAGTTTCATTGTTAGAGGCCACCATTGTTAAATAAAAAATCAACTTTATGTGCCACACTTTTTAACAGAAACTGACCAAACTTTGCACACCCATTTAAGATTGAAATATCTAGGGAATGGTATGTGTCGATTTCACATATTGTTGTTAGTTTCATTGTTGAAGGCCACCATTGTTAAAGAAACAATCAAGTTTTTCTGCCACACTTTCTACAACAACCTAAACAAAATTTGCAGACTCATTTAAGATCAAGATATCTATGGAACGATATGGGTCGATTTCACATATTGCTGATAGTTTCATTGTTAGAGGCCACCATTGTTAAATACACAATCAACTTTAACGGCCATACGTTCTACCACAAACTGACCAAACTTTGCACACCCATTTAAAGTTGAAATATCTAGGGAATACTATGTGTCGATTTCACATATTGTTGTTAGTTTCATTATTGAAGGCCACCATTGTTATATAAACAATGGTTGGATTTCTCCATTATTAAATATACAGTCAACTTTATCTGTAATATTTTCTACCACAAACTAACCAAACTTGGCACACTCATTTACGATTGAGATATCTATGGAATGGTGCATGTTGATTTCACTTATTGTTGTTACTTTCATTGTTAGAGGCCACCATTGTTAAATGAACAATCAACTTTATCTGCCATACTTTCTACCACAAACTGGCCAAACTTGGCACACGTATTTAAGATTGAAATATCTAGGCAATGGTACGTGTGGATTCCACATATTGTTGTTAGTTTCATTGTTGAAGACCGCCATTGTTAAATACACAATCGTTGGATTTCTCCATTATTAAATATACAGTCAACTTTATCTGTCATATTTTCTGCCACAAACTAACCAAACTTGGCACACTCATTTACGATTGAGATAACAATGGAATGGTTCGTGCCGATTTCACACATTGTTGTTAGTTTCATTGTTAGAGGCTACCGTTGTTAAGTAAACAATCAACTTTATCTGCCTTCTTTTCTACCAGAAAGTGAAGAAACTTTGCACACCCATTTAAGATTGAGATATCTAGGGAATGGTACGTGTGGATTCCACATAGTGTTGTTAGTTTCATTGTTGAAGGCCACCATTGTTAAATAAACAATCAACTTTATCTGCCACACTTTCTACCACCAACTGACCAAACTTGGCATACCCATCGGATTACAACTGAGATATCTAGGGAATGGTACCTGCCGATTTCACAAATTGTTGTTAGTTTCATTGTTATAGGCTACCATTGTTAAATAAACAATCAACTTTGTCATACGTTCTACCAGAAACTGACGAAATTTTGCACACAAATTTAAGTTTTAAATATCTAGGGAATGCTACGTGTCGATTTCATGTATTGTTGTTAGTTTCGTTGCTGAAGACTACCATTGTTAAATACACAATCGATTGATTTCTAAATTGTTAAATAAACAAACAACTTTACCTGCCATACTTTCTACCACAAACTAACCAAAATTGGCACACTCATTTGCGATTAAGATGTCTATGGAATGGTACGTGTCGATTTCACATATTGTTGTTAGTTTTCTTGTTAGAGGAAACCATTATTAAATAAACAATCATCTTTATCAGCCATACTTTTTAACAGAAACTGGCCAAACTTTGCATACCCATTTAAGATTGAAATATCTATGGAATGGTATGTGTTGATTTCACATATTGTTTTTGTTTCATTGTTGAAGATCACCATTGTTAAATAAACAATCATTGGATTTCTTCTTTGTTAAATAAACAATCAACTTTATCTTACATACTTTCTACCACAAACTAACCAAACTTTGCACACCCATTTAAGATTGAAATATCTAGGAAATAGTACGTGTTTATTCCACATATTGTTGTTAGTTTCATTGTTGAAGGCCACCATCGTTAAACAAAGAATCAACTTTGCTATATTTTGTACCAGAAACTGACCAAACTTGGCAAACCCATCGGATTACCACTGAGTTATCTATGAAATGGTACTTGTCGATTTCAGTTGTTGTTGTTAGTTTCATTGTTAGAGGCCACCATTGTTAAATAAACAATCAACTTTATCTGTCATACTTTCTACCAGAAACTAACGAAACTTTGCTTACCTATTTACGATTGAAATGTCTATGGAATGGTGCATGCCGATTATCAAGGGCTAACAAGCCCTAGCCAAATTGTGTGTAATACGTCATTATGCTTGGGATCAAATGATAATTATTCGTGATCAAACGAGCTGGCCAAATTCCGATTGAATTTGTTTTCATGGTGGCTGTGGTGGAGGGGCTAACAAGTCATCGGTAAATGTTATTGTTCGGAAAATGGAATAGTGCAAAAAAATAAACATATTTCATTCAGAACTTTGTTGTGCCTGCTTTGTAACCAGTGTGAATTAGTTGTGTGCCGCCAGATTTCTTTTCATTCTTTTTTTTCTTTTTTTTTGTCTCAGGTGGAGCGGGATGGCCCCCTACAGCGTTCCTAGGATTACACTCTAAAAGCCCACAGTGTTCCTAGAGCTGCACTCTAAAATCCCCTCCCATATAACTGACCTTTGTTTCACAGCAGACACCTCACATTTGAACTCTGTTGAGATTCTGTGTAAGTTTGTCGGTTGTACGCACAAATTGAGAGTATAAACATGTATTAGGGAATGAGAAGTTCTCGAAATAAATTTGCAAGCTGAATATTTTTTCGCGACATAAGTGAAGAGTAATTGTATATCCTTGAAGAGTACCCTGGAGAGTAAGAAAACTCTAAGCAAAATAATCATTGAATAAATAGCAATGTAATCACAGTAATGTACATATGGCATGTTGTATTTCTACCAGATTGTCAGAGCACTAATTCTCTCATTTTTTGATGTGAGTGGTCTCGCTATCGAATCTCCAGAAGAACATTTTAAAAAAAAGATGTATTTAGGTCTATTCCATTTTAAACAAACGAAATACGTTGCGTAAAAGAACTTTCCATGTTAAAATATTTGATGGGTAGAGTAGTTTGTGTGGGATTTGATTGTTATTGCATGTATCTATTGCATGCTGATTGGGTAGCTGGGAAGGCAGCCAAGATATTCATTCTGACGGTTGCAAGCCCGTGAAAATACAGAGCAACAGTTACTCCAAGGGAGTAGATAATAGATAAAAAAAAATACCGTGAGGGAGAGAGCCGAAAAGAGTTTATAGTATGAAATTTTGTCCGCAACTAGGGAAGTTCCGCCAGCAACGCAGGATCACCTGTATATGGCTCTCATTGTTGAGACACTAAAATTTTTCAATTAATCGTATACGGAAGATAAACATTAATAAACTATTTTTATTTATTTACTTATTCCTCGGGGGTAGTCTATCTCAGAAGATTACGATTAGCATAATTCTATGTTTCAGGGGTGCGCTTCCAATCCACCTCCCAGAGGCGGTTTTTGGGTGGGCGAACCGGACCTTGTCCTTAGATCCACACATTAATTAAAGTGTATGTAACACACATGTACGCATGTGTGTGTGTGTGCGTATGATATGTGTATATGTATGTATGCTAAATGTAAAATTTTTGAACCAATGTTTCCAATCCAAATAATAGAGCCCCACGGCTCCAACTCGCCAAAAACAAATTCCGCCTGTGTCACCTTCTACACATCAGCGGCTATGCCCATAGTATATTCTATGATAACAATTGACTGAATGTGCTTTTCAAGTTTCTAGCTCATTTTCTTGGAAAGATAATGCGTAAGACTCTCTTAGTGTTGCAACGAGACAAGACAGGACTCTTTGAAGCGAGACATGATACAATACGAAACGTTTCGTAAAACGTCTTGTCTCGTGTCTCGAAAAATACAAACACAGTTTCTGAATTTGCTTAAAAATTTATTAACTCGGAATAAATTATTTGCCTTCGAAATATATACCATCTTTTATTATTTCAAATGATCCAAATGATTCAACGTTTCAAACCCTACAAAGAACAGGGAATACCTAAAGCACTTTTTAAAAATAATTCTTACAAACAGCTTTCACTTCCATTTTTCAATCGATTCAAGTTTAATTATTTTGTGATAGTGCTCCAGATTCAAATACAATGTAAAGCGTTCATTGAGATCAGTGTTTCAGAAGATTTTATTTCGGGGGCTGGTGGAGATATCTACGTATAAGAATCCTTTAATAGAAGTACAAGTATGCGTAGAAGTGGCAATTTTATCAGTAACTAACTATTGTTTCATGGTCTTTCTCGTTCCGAACCAAGACAGAAACGTGTCAGCCTTTCTCGACACTGAGTTTCGAAAAAGATTCTGATTTGACAATAAAATTTATCTTTTTTATCCTTTTATGCTGTTATTCGAAGATAAACCATTTTTTAAATGGGAAAGTTACATAGGCCTCCTTATTTGTTGAAGTGGCGCCAGGGGTTCTGAAAAAAGGATATCAGAATAAATGGGGAAATCTTGCCTTTCGTCTGTACTGACGGTATTGACAAATGTTCCTATCGAAGTAATTACGGGTTCAGTCGAAACTAAGCAGTCGTTGCTGGAGGATTGCAGTCGTGTTTTGTGTTGTGCTCTGTTAACCAAACTAGGTTAAAAGTTATAATTTTAACCACTTGGTTTAACAGCTCTTTTGTGGGCCTCAGCCTTTCTGGTGTTGCCACGAGACGAGACAGAACCATTCGATACGAGACGAGACGGACACATCTTTTCTAGACGAGACGACACAGCAAGAAGTCTCGTCTTGTCTCGTTTCGTCTCGTGGCAACACTAGACTCTCTAGATATATCAGTGCAAGGTATGACAACGTTCCTCACGGAGCACATGTTAGCTCTCAGCCTCTTTCTTTCACTGATCTTTGTTTACGTAGTAGATGAATATATAGAGAGTAACAAAAGGATGAGATATGCAGATTCTCCTGAAACCACATTAAAATTGTAGCAATATTTGGAGCTTGTTATAAATGGATTTACCGGGGAACTAAAATAATTCTGGGAACTGATCATACAGTATTGATATAAATAAACATGGAAACAAGTAAATACAAAGAACTGAAATCGTGAATTGTTTTCAAAATACAGAAATCTCGAAGGAATATCTGTTTAGGCGGCTTTAATTGTAAAGGAATTTTGAATAAATTTGCATCCCTTGAATTCTTATACATAAAAAATAGAAATCTTTCTTTTAGCGTACGAATGAGATGCTTTAGGAAATTAGGTTAAGATAATTAAAATGATACTGTCCTTTGCAAAATTTAAGAGGAATACCATGATCGAAAAAGCATGAGTCAAACTATAAAGGTCAGTGGTAGCTTTTGCCATTTCTTACGACCACTATACGCACCTTATTGCGAAAAATTTATTCGTATTATAAAACCGATATCATTCAATAAATGTCAAATTTAACAGATCTTGAGAGATGAAATGACAAAAATTGTCAGTACCTCTGTCGCATAAGATATTCTAGCTTTGTGACCTATGTTATTATATGACTTTCACGATAAGTGACAAGGAGAATATAAATCCCAAGTTCAAAACGTAAGGAAAGAAACCGGCTGTTCGCGCTTCAAATTATGAAAAATGTACCAAAATGGTTGAAATTATGATTTTGTATTTCTTTACGAGAAAGAAGAATAAAAATAAAAATTGGAGCAATTCTAATCATGTATGTATAAGTCCACTATCTTCTTCAAGTTACTAAACTAACTTCAAGTGTTTCAACCATTTTTGACACATAACTCGAAAACTTTTAGAGATATTAGAGGCAAGAATACGTGGTTGATAATGAGCTTTTTAATTATGTCACAATACTTTTGAACTTTACCTTATGAGAAATGGCATATTCCAAAATTAATTCAGTACCACCCTAACCTGAATTTTACCAAATGATTAGCGAAAGTGATACGGTGTGCATCGTCCAGGGATTAATTCCCGGTGTGGCACTCAAACATTTCTGTGTTGACCAAATATCGAGAGAAAAGTTGGGAAACTAAAAGATAGCGGACTTCAATCTAGACAGCCGGCGACGTTGGGTGTGGTTGTGCTTACTACTAACATAAGCCCGCTGCAGGCTCAGATCACAAGGGACTGTTGCGCCAGGATTATCTATCTATCTATCTATCTATCTATCTATCTATCTATCTATCTATCTATCTATCTATATATATATATATATATATATATATATATATATATATTGGTGTTATTATTTTACCTTACATTCTCTCAGTAGCGTAAGTAAGGACGAATGGGCCTCCCCGCAAAAATGTTAAACGGACCCCCTCTTTCCACATTCATGAGTCACGTAAAATTTCCAGAGAACAGTTTTGACTTTCTATGTTCTATCTAGTGAGTCACAACTTGCTCATATGCAAAAAAATGCACATTATTATTATTATTATTATTATTATTATTATTATTATTATTATTATTATTATTATTATTATTATATTGTGCTATAGTTTTCGTCTATTCTGCTATACCAAATTCGAGAGTCTACGACATCCGACATTTTTAATGAGGTGTGGTCGTCCCACTTTTTGTTGTTTGGTTCGATACTGGTTTCACTGTTCTTTTCCCATCTTTGAAATACATAAGCACGGCAGATCGCGAAAACTCGACAAGTCGCGTTGTTTCCGAAATGAAGCTCCCAGCCACTTAGTCACCCTGATATATCGTCGTCCTTCCCCATTCAAGGCACAAGCATCACACTGACTAATCGAGTGAGATTCTTGTCGTGTTTGGCGCGCGGTTGTTGAGTTGAGTTGATTTGATTTTGAGTTTAACGTTCCGTTCAGCAGCGAGGCTATATGAGACGTGGACCTACTGATTAACGTGGAATCCGAACCACATGAGCTCCCGCCGGGAATCGAACCCGGGCCTCCCACGCCAAAGGCGCTTACGCTAACCGCTGGCGCGCGGTTGTGTTATGCCTTGTAGCTCTTATCTCAGCCCGATGATTTCGTTCAAAAAGTAGCGAGTGGTCATAATGTTTTCGCTGGTCAGTAAAAGTTTTGTTGGCATTTAATTTACTAAATAATCGCTCAGGTGTTACCGTCTTCATAGGTAAAAATGAGATATAGTTGGAACATAACATAATTTTTAACATCTTAACATTATAAAGTTTAACTTCGAAACTGAAATGGGCCTCTTTCTGTTCTGGGCCTCTCAATGTTGCGGGCCCTGCAGGCCCTTTAGTTGCGCCACATCATTCTCTCTACTCAGAAGGATAGGGACAAATAGAAAAGTCAAAATTCATTTTGTCCATTTTTCATGCATCATACACTTCAGAAAAAAAATCATATAATACTGATATGTAAGAAAATATTAGTATTGTTTGTCTGTTTTCTGTATACAAAGAACCATTTAGGTTCTTTTTATCTCATATTCTGGTAATAATCAAAAAAAGAAAAGAGTTTCATGTGATAAACGTACGAAAGATAATTTGTCAACGCGATGTGAATGACGTTCTCTGCAACCTAATTCCCGTTTTTCGTACAAAACTCTATTCCTACCTGCAAAAAGAAAAGATTTATGTTACTCATCGATGGTTGAGGTTTTGCCCTGCGGCTGAACAACACGGCTTGTATAAATAGACTCTGACTGACTGCAGGTGCACGAAAAAAAAAACTGTTGGATTCCTCTCCCCGCCCACTTCAAGTGTGGATATCCTGGACACATTCAAACTGAGCGGTACGATCTTTCAGTTCTTCCCAGTAGAGGTACCAGCAGTGATTCCTAAATGAAAAAGTGAGCATCTGGTGGCGAAAAGGCGAAGTGCTCGGACAAGGGGGAGTTTACAGGAACCTTAAATCCAAAGATTTTGTAGGGGGTAAAAATTTCCTAGGAGATTATTACCTCCCTGTCGGTTTCTGGTTACTTCAAAGACAAACGTAAATGTTACATTACAAATTGATACCACTCCGTAGTATCTCTCAACAGACACAATCACTTTGGGCAAGATGGCTTTAAATCGAAAGATTTGGTAGGGGGGTAAAAATTTCCTAGGAAATTATTACCTCCCTGTCGGTTTCTGGTTACTTCAAAGACAAACGTAAATGTTACATTATAAATTGATACCACTCCGTAGTATCTTTTAACAGACCCAATCACTTTGGGCAAGATGGCTTAAAATCCGAAGATTTGGTAGGGGGTAAAAGTTTCCTAGGAAATTATTACCTCCCTCTCGGCAATTGGTTACTTCAAAGACAAACTCAAATGTTATATTATAAATTGAAAGCACTCTGTAGTATTTCTTAACAGACACAATGACTTTGGCTAAGATGGCTTTAAATCCGAAGATTTGGTAGGGGGTAATAATTTCCTAGGAAATTATTACCTCCCTGTCGGCTATTGGTTACTTCAAAGACAAACTCAAATGTTATATTATAAATTGAAAGCACTCTGTAGTATCTCTTAACAGACACAGTGACTTTGGCCAAGATCGCTTTAAATCCGAAGATATGGTAGGGGGGTAAAAATTTCCTAGGAAATTAGTACCTCCCTGTCGGCTATTGGTTACTTCAAAGACAAACTGAAACGTTACATTATAAGTTGATACCACTCTGCATTATCTCTTAACAGACACAGTCACTTTGGGCAAGATGGCTTTAAATCCGAAGATATGGTAGGGGGTAAAAATTTCCTAGGAAATTATTACCCCCCTGTCGGTTATTAGTTACTTCAAAGACAAACTGAAATGTTACATTATAAATTGAAAGCACTCCGTAGTATCTCTTATCAGATCCAATCACTTTGGGCAAGATGGCTTTAAATCCAAAGATTTGATAGGGGGATAAAAATTTCCTAGGAAATTATTACCTCCCTGTCGGTTTCTGGTTACTTCAAAGACAAACGCAAATATTACATTATAAATTGATACCACTCCGTAGTATCTCTTAACACACACAGTCACTTTGGGCAAGATTTCTTTAAATCCAAAGATTTGGTAGGGGGTAATAATTTTCTAAGAATTATTTCTTCCCTGTCTGTTTCTGGTTACTTCAAAGACAAACTCAAATGTTAAATTATAAATTGATACCACTCCATTTTATCACTTAACAGACAAAGTCATTTTAGGCAACATGGCTTTAAATTCGAAAATCCTAGGAAATTATTACCTCGCTGTCGGTTTTTGGTTATTTCAAAGACAAACTCAAATGTTACATTATAAATTGATACCACTCTGTAGTATCACTTAACAGACAAAGTCACTTTAGACAATATGGTTTTAAATCCGAAGATTTGGTAGGGGGGGTAAAAATTTCCTAGGAAATTATTACCTCCCTGTCCGTTTTTGGTTACTTCAAAGACAAACTCAAATGTTACATTATAAATTGATACCACTCCATTGTATCACTTAACAGACACAATCACTTTAGGCAAGATGGCTTTAAATCAGAAGATTTGGTAAGGGGTAATAATTTTTTTTAGCTCGGGTCGGGTCAGTCGGGTCAGCTCGGTCGGGTTGTCGGGTCGGGTCGGCCGGGTCAGTTCACTTTGGTCAACTGAGTTTAGGTTGAGCTTAAACTCGGCTGGAGTCGAAAACTGCTGTTTTTCACTAGCTGCCTAATTAAAAATAGCAATTTTCAATTGATTTTATATAAACCATAAATCTATTTTGAACACTTGCAGCTAGTCCCTTTATGGTAAATGCTTATTTTTGTAATTGTGTGTACTTTAATTTTTAAATGTGGAAGATTGATTTTACCAATCGACTGTAATATTAATATCTACGCCAATATGGAGCCTGGATTTAGAAAAAAAACTAGAAGTTGTTTAAGTTAGGCCAAAAAAAAAAAGATTGGATATGGACGACCAAGCCCAAGCAGGGCTGCGGTGTCTCTGTGGTAGAGAATTCATCTCTGGTGCATGGTGTCCATGGTTCGATCCCAGCTTGCGCTAAGTAGGCTTTGTGGTGGAGAAACTCCGTGTAGTGGGTTTTCTCGGGGTTCTCCTGTTTCCTCCTACTTTCTTCATTCCACCATTTCATTCATTTCTCATGGTCATCATATCAAAATCACACTTGGTCTTCATTTGTACCGATGAGGCGATCATTCTTGGCTCTTGTGTAGCATGAAAGACCACCAAGACTACGAAATGCAGGACCAAGACTTGACTGTGCAAGACAAAAATAAGACGCAGTATTGATGACCAAGACCCAGGGAGTGAATCGTTTGAATTTCATTTGTTGGGCTGAAAGTGGAAATAAAATTAGTACTTTATAATTAAATATCATGCTGTATTGTTAAATTTTAAATTACAAAATTCATATTATGTATCTTCTTACGTGCAACTATATATACTGTAAAATACGTTTTAATTACCGAGAAAGAAAAATTAAAGTGGCACGGGTCCCGGAATCATAAGAACCTATTTTGGAATGAAAGTTGAAGGGTTGGAAAAAATCACAGGTGTTCTGCTGTTTCCTTAACCCTTATCATTGTAGTTAAACGATTTCCTTTTGTCTCCGCCAAGAGACTCTTGCTACTGCATTCCGAGAAGACTCCCTGCCGTCCAAGCAGGTGAGAACACTGACCTTGAAGAAAAATTTCGTCACATAGAACTAAAGCAAGAAAAAAAATCCCACGCCGGACATTGGTATCATTTATAAAAAGAAATAACCAAACCTCAAAGTGACAAATATTCATTAAGATGCATATACAAATCCCCCGCTTGATCTAGCTAGTGGTTAACGTGTAAGACTTCGGTACACGTGGTCCGGGTTTAATTCCCAATAGGAGAGCATTTTGGCGTTCACCCAGTGTCGTGACCATAGTGCTCTCAAACGGATCGGGTTCACCCGACCCGACCCGTGACCCGACCCGACCCGACTCGGATCGGGTCAGCTCGGGTCGAGTTAAGAGTCTGGTCGGGTCGGGTCAACTCGGGTCGGGGTATTCGGGCCGGGTTGTCGGGTTGGGTTATTCGGGTCGGGTTGTCGGGTCAGGTCAATCAAGTGGGATCACGGTTCGGGTCAGTCAATTCGGGTCACGGGTCGGGTCGGTTCGGGTCGGTCTTCAACCCGACTCGACCCGACCCGTTGAGTGCACTACTCTAAAGACATCAAATGTTACATTATAAATTATTACCATTCTGTGTTGTTCGTTAACGGAGGCATTCACTTTGGTCAATATGACTTTATGTCCGAAAATTTGATAGTGGGTAATATTTTCCTGAGGTATTTATACTGCCTGTCGGTTATTTGTTTACTTCAAAGACAGTATCAAATTTTATATTATAAATTGATGCTACTCCGTGTTATTTCTTAACAGACGCAATCATTCTGGTCAAGATTGCTTTATGTCCGAAAATTTGGTTTCATGACCAAAAACTTGAAAAAAATTTGTTTTCCTAGCAAACGTGCTTTTGCAGTTTTGCACGTGATTTGCTGTCTGACGAGGGTGTCTTAAGAAAAAAATGAAATGAAATCTTTTAGTTTTACGTCCTATGGCTATGCCGGTTAGGATAAAGGAGACAGTGATTATGAGAAATGAATGAAATGGTGGAATGAAGAAAGTGGGAGGAAACGGTAGAACCTCGAGAATACCCACAAGCACGATGTTTGTCCACCACAAACTCCACACGGCGCGAGCTGGGATCGAACCAGTGATCCCAAACACCGGAGGTGAACACTCTACCACTGAGCCACCGCGCCCCCCAGGTGTCTTAAGATGGTTGCAGTGTCAAAGTGCTAATTTCTATTAATTGTTTTCTTATTATATCAATGAGATATATATAAGCTGCTCTTCAAGAGGAACAATTTCAATCTTACATATTAGCGGCCTAGTATAAAAGGAGGATGAAACTTTCCTCCGAAACACTTCACTGTTAAAAAATATTTCATAGTTTCGTTCGTAAAAGCAGCTCTTGACTTGTTCTACTAGTAGTCGAGATTAAGGATTTAGTAGCGTCAAAAGGAAAATATTGATTTTGAAACTCGATTTGACTCTTTTGACAGTGTGGAACACGTGGGACGGAAAATATATAGAGAATAAACAATCTTTTGAAACAAAGGTAAGTAAATCTAACTTTAAATTTTGTTATTTGCAACTGAGAAAGCAGAGTTTGATTCCAAAATATTACCTAGTTTGCAGTGTAAAATATTAGATATTAGTTGCCTTATAATATTGATAACTGCTATTACACAGTTTATAACAGAAATGATCGTAAACATAAAACACATCTTTCAATTAAAAACAACGTTGTTGCAATTTATTCCTCTCTCTCTCCCTATATACACATGGTAGACAATTTATCATGATCATCCGCTATAACAGGTTTAGACAGAAATTCAGAACAGTGTTGCCAACCAATATAAGTTTATATTTTTTTCAAATGGCACTAC
The DNA here is from genome assembly GCF_964235325.1 of Thermobia domestica. Classification (NCBI taxonomy): domain Eukaryota; kingdom Metazoa; phylum Arthropoda; class Insecta; order Zygentoma; family Lepismatidae; genus Thermobia; species Thermobia domestica. The sequence continues at coordinate 53,651,117 of NC_137470.1, read as the reverse complement.
GTCAGTTTATTACACATTTCTCACCATGTCAAATGTAAACTTAAAATACTACTTTTATTAATCAGTGTTACAAGCTAAAGATATTATGGTATCACAAACATCCGAAGTTTGGAAGCCTCTAACGCAGACACAGCACAACAGAGATGCACAGGATAATACAATTCGAAAGAACTTTAGCGCTGAATATCATGGACATGGTATGACGTTTTTCGAATGAATAGAAACGAAGTTACAAGGGTTGAAAATTTTGAATTTTTTGAAAGTCTTTATTTTAAAAAAATCTTAGGTAAATATTATGTCCAGTTACATGTGTGGTTTGCAATGTACGTTCAAATTATTTTACCATTTACAACACTTCGATTTCTCAAACCGTACCGGAGATATAATAAACATTGATAAAGTTGTCAGCACTGTTGAAAATGGCGTAGCTAGCTAGTGCGAGCTAGCCACCAGAACAATGTACAAGGCTTGTAAAAAGAAGATTCTCAAGTCGTATGTACAACCGCTGAAGTTGGAAACTTAAAGCTCGGTCAGTACATGGGACCTGAGACGTGATAAATCACAGATGAACGATTTTTGGAATTTCAAAGCGGAAGCGAAGAATTCATGTGAAAATTATCTTATAAAAACGTGTACATTTTTGGACTCTATTAAACCCCAGTCATCAAATTTTGTATTTCAACACCTCATTTAAAATAGAAATAAGTTTTAGCTTTCTTTATATATTATCTCCCTATGAACTTTCGAAAATAAAACCATCCTTCATCGTCCCCAAAATGAGTGCGTGTGTTAAGACAAAAATCGGTATAACATCAATTTATACAGTAAAAATTTGAACTTATTTTTGAAGTAGCACAGAACCAATACAAGAGTATAAACACCCCTATAAAATTTCTAATATAAAGAAATCTTACCGACAGTCAGTGCGTCTGTTAAGAGATAAAAGGGTATAATATCAATTTATAAAGTAACATTAGATTTTTTTCTTTGAAATAACCAAGAACGCACAAGGTGATATAAATTCCCTAAGAAAATGTTACCCCCCTCTCAAATTTTCGGATACAAAGCAATCTTAACCTAAGTGAGTGCGTCTGTTAAGATATAACACGAAATAATATAAATTTATAATGTAACATTGCAATTGGTCTTGATGTAACCACACCTGACAGGGGGGTAAAAATTTACTAGGAAATTTTTACCCCCTACCAAATCTTTGGATTTAAAGCCATCTTGCCTAAAGTGACTTTGTCTGTTAAGTGATACAATGAAGTGGTATCAATTTATAATGTAACATTTGAGTTTGTCTTTGAAGTAACCAGAAACCGACAGGGAGGTAATAATTTCCTAGGAAGTCTTTACCCCCCTACGAAATCTATGAATTTAAAGCCATCTTGCCTAAAGTAACTTTGTCTGTTAAATAATACAATACAGTGATATCAATTTATAATGTAACATTTAATTTTGTCTTTGAAGTAACCCGAAACCGACAGGGAGGTAATAATTTCCTAGGAAATTTTTACCCCCCCTACCATATCTTTGGATTTAAAGCCATCTTGCCCAAAGTGATTGTGTCTGTTAAAAGATACTACGGAGTGGTATCAATTTATAATGTAAAATTTGAGTTTGTCTTTGAAGTAACCAGAAACCGACTGGGAGGTAATAATTTCCTAGGAAATTTTTACCCCCCTACCAAATCTTTGGATTTAAAGCCATCTAGCCAAAAGTAATTGTGTCTGTTAAGAGATACTACGGAGTGGTATCAATTTATAATGTTACATTTACGTTTTTCTTTGAAGTAACCAGAAACCGACAGGGAGGTAATAATTTCCTAGGAAATTTTAACCCCCCTACGAAATCTTTGGATTTTAAGCCATATTGCCCAAAGTGATTGTGTCTTTTAAGAGATACTACGGAGTGGTATCAATTTATAATGCAACATTTGCGTTTGTCTTTGAAGTAACCAGAAACCGACAGGGAGGTAATAATTTCCTAGGAAATTTTTACCCCTACCATATCTTTGAATTTGAAGCCATGTTGCCCAAAGTGATTGTGTCTGTTAAGAGATACTACACAGTGGTATCAATCTATAATGTAACATTTACGTTTGTCTTTGCAGTAACCAGAAACCGACAGGGAGGTAATAATTTCCTAGGAAATTTTTACCCCCCTTCCAAATCTTTGGATTTAAAGCCATCTTGACCAAAGTGGTTGTGTCTGTTAAGAGATACTACGGAGTGGTATCAATTTATAATGTAACATTTTCGTTTTTCTTAGAAGTAACCAGAAACCGACAGGGAGGCAATAATTTCCTAGGAAATTTTAACCCGCCTACGAAATCTTTGGATTTTAAGCCATATTGCCCAAAGTGATTGTGTCTGTTAAGAGATACTACGGAGTGGTATCAATTTATAATGTAACATTTACGTTTGTCTTTGAAGTAACCAGAAACCGACAGGAAGGTAATAATTTCCTCGGAAATTTTTACCCCCCTACATTTTTTAAATTTAAAGCCATGTTGTCCAAAGTGATTTTGTCTCTTAAGAGATACTACGGAGTGGTATCAATTTATAATGTAACATTTACGTTTGTCTATGAAGTAACCAGAAATCGATAGGGAGGTAATAATTTCCTAGGAAATTTTTACCCCCCTACCAAATCTTTGGATTTAAAGCCATCTTGACAAAAGTGATTGTGTCTGTTAAGAAATACTACGGAGTGGTATCAATTTATAATGCAACATTTGCGTTTGTCTTTGAAGTAACCATTTGCCGACAGGGAGGTAATAATTTCCTAGGAAATTTTTACCCCCTACTAAATCTTTGGATTTAAAGCCATCTCGCCCAAAGTGATTGTGTCTGTTAAGAGATACTACGGAGTGGTATCAATTTATAATGTAACATTTGCGTTTGTCTTTGAAGTAACCAATTGCCGACAGGGAGGTAATAATTTCCTAGGAAATTTTTACCCCCTACTAAATCTTTGGATTTAAAGCCATCTCGCCCAAAGTGATTGTGTCTGTTAAGAGATACTACGGAGTGGTATCAATTTATAATGTAACATTTACGTTTGTCTTTGAAGCAACCGGAAACCGACAGGGAGGTAATAATTTCCTAGGAAATTTTTACCCCCCTACAAAATCTTCTGATTTAAAGCCATCTTGACCAAAGTGATTGTGTCTGTTAAGAAATACTACAGAGTGGTATCAATTTTTAATGTAACATTTACGTTTTTCTTTGAAGTAACCAGAAACCGACAGGGAGGTAATAGTTTCCTAGGAAATTTTTACCTCCCTACCATATCTTTGGATTTAAAGCCATCTTGCCCAAAGTGATTGTGTATGTTAAGAGATACTACGGAGTGGTATCAATTTATAATGTAACATTTACGTTTGTCTTTGAAGTAACCAGAAACCGATAGGGAGGTAATAATTTCCTAGGAAATTTTTATCCCCCTACCAAATCTTTGGATTTAAAGCCATCTTGACCAAAGTGATTGTGTCTTTTAAGAGATACTACGGAGTGGTATCAATTTATAATGTAACATTTGCGTTTGTCTTTGAAGTAACCAATTGCCGACAGGGAGGTAATAATTTCCTAGGAAATTTTTACCCCCTACCAAATCTTTGGATTTAAAGCCATCTTCCCAAAAGTAATTGTGTCTGTTCAGAGATACTACGGAGTGGTATCAATTTATAATGTAACATTTACGTTTTTCTTTGAAGTAACCAGAAACCGACAGGAAGGTAATAATTTCCTAAGAAATTTTTACCCCCCTACCATATCTTTGAATTTAAAGCCATGTTGTCCAAAGTGATTTTGTCTGTTAAGAGATACTACGGAGTGGTATCAATTTATAATGTAACATTTACGTTTGTCTATGAAGTAACCAGAAACCGATAGGGAGGTAATAATTTCCTAGAAAATTTTTACTCTCCTACCATATCTTTGGATTTAAAGCCATCTTGACCAAAGTGATTGTGTCTGTTAAGAGATACTATGGAGTGGTATCAATTTATAATGTAACATTTGCGTTTGTCTTTGAAGTAACCAATTCCCGACAGGGAGGTAATAATTTCCTAGACAATTTTTACCCCCTACTAAATCTTCGGATTTTAAACCATCTTGCCCAAAGTGATTGTGTCTGTTAAGAGATACTACGGAGTGGTATCAATTTATAATGTAACATTTACGTTTATCTTTAAAGTAACCGGAAACCGACAGGGAGGTAATAATTTCCTAGGAAATTTTTACCCCCTTACAAAATCTTCTGATTTAAAGCCATCTTGACCAAAGTGATTGTGTCTGTTAAGAAATACTACAGAGTGGTATCAATTTATAATGTAACATTTACGTTTTTCTTTGAAGTAACCAGAAACCGACAGGGAGGTAATAGTTTCTTAGGAAATTTTTACCTCCCTACCATATCTTTCGATTTAAAGCCATCTTGCCCAAAGTGATTGTGTATGTTAAGAGATACTACGGAGTGGTATCAATTTATAATGTAACATTTACGTTTGTCTTTGAAGTAACCAGAAACCGACAGGGGGGTAATAATTTCCTAGGAAATTTTAACCCCCCTACCAAATCTTTGGATTTAAAGCCATATTGCCCAAAGTGATTGTGTCTGTTAAGAGATACTACGGAGTGGTATCAATTTATAATGTAACATTTACGTTTGTCTTTGAAGTAACCTATAGCCGACAGGGAGGTAATAATTTCCTAGGAAATTTTTACCCCCTACCATATCTTTTGATTTAAAAGCATCTTGACCGAAGTGAGTGCATGCACTGAGAGATCACATTCAATGATATGAATTTTTAATAACTTCCGACTTTTCCTTTGAAATTACCAGAAACCGACAAGGGGGTAAAGATTTCCAGGGGGTAAAACTTTCCAGGCGTAAAAGTTTCCAGGGGTAAAAAATCCCTGTGACACCGGCTAGACTAAAGGAGACGGTGATGGTGATAAATGAATGAAATGGTGGAATGAAGAAAGTGGGAGTAAACGAGAAAACCAGGGGAAAACCCATGCACACGGTTTTTGTCCACCACAAAGTTTATTTGGCACGAGCTGTAATCGAACCAGGGACCCGAAGTACCAGAGGTGAGACGATGAGCCACCGCGGTCCCCACGAATGAAGTTTTTGGGCCCGAAACTTTGTCTTCCTTAGTTGAAATTTGTAAGAGTAAGTTTTTGTGTATAAAAAGAGAAAACTGAAAATTCTGCAATCTATTACTTAAACCAATATATTTCAAGCTCCACTTTTATTGTACGTGTTTGCCTTCCCACTTTTATTAGTTAAAAGAAAAAGGTTTGCATCCTTCTTCTTTTCAACTATAATAAAAATAAACATTGCGATTTTTACAAAGACAATAGTGCTGTACATAACTTCTACAAAATGGTTGAAAGAAAACCACTCTGTTCAGAACGGTCATTCCATCTTCAGAAAATAAGTAAACTGTTCATAACTGAAAGGGCATCCAATAGTGTTACGAAGTCGTAGTTTTTAGTGGATTATTATTATTATTATTATTATTACTATTATTATTATTATTATTACAATTGTTACTACTAGTAGTAGTAGTAATGGAGGATCAAATTAATGTTTCATATAAATGGCCCAGATATTCGTTTCTTCAAGGTAATTTTTCGTCGATGCTTTCACAATATAAATAGCATATTTTATTTAAAAAAATACAATTTTAAATGCACCAATATTTTGTCATGTTTCTTTGTTTATGCATTTCAGGACATTTCGATCTTAAGGTGAACACTTTATTGAAGCTTAACACACACAACAAGTTATCACATTGCTCAGTACAAAGTGTATTTTACATAACAAAAGTATAACGAAATCCGCTGTTCGAACAAAAGAAAAAAATAGCTCATAATGTACTTGTTTTCTTTAGAAAAACGGTATTAGTTGTTGTTTGCTTGTCGTGCTCCTTGCTTATGTATTTTAAACTCACAACAGATTATCATGCTTTGAGCACCCAAAATGTTAATGTCCTTATCACTCTACTAGGCTTGAGCACCTGTGCCCTTCCTCTCTCTCTTTAATGACTACAAAACAAATGTCTCAATTGAGATATTCTGATATGTTTGATTACACAATAGTCATAGCATTTCTCTAGTACCTAGGGAAATTTCAGAGAAACAAGTTCCTTTCTTCCACCCCCATTGACCATCCTCAGCTCTGACTAACAGATATAATTTCCATATTCATGTGTGAATTATTTATAATTTATCACGAGTTGAGAGCATCAAGGACGGATTATATAACACATTAACTTATTTTTATCTTAATCTTTTGTTTCATGTAATGCTTACACCTTTTCATATAATTACCACGGATGAGTTTTGCATCTATGAGGAAATTTATAGAAATTGAAATGTTTGAGTTTGCCCTAAGGCTTTGCCTGTTAGGCTAAGTGAGACGATGATTAAACAAGTGAATGATGATGGAACAATTGGTAGAATAAGAAATTGGGAAGAAACGGGAGTACCCCGAGAAAACGCAAGAGCACGATGTTGTCCACCACAAATTTTCTTAGCCAGAAGTCGAACCAGAGACCCTACGCACCAGAGATAAGCGCTCTACCGTGCTTACCTCTAAATGTTTTAGAAATCTAGTTGTAGAATAAGCCATTAATATAGTCAATAAGTATTTTATTAAACTAAGTTTCATGTGGAACTAATTCCTTGAATCCACAAAGTAATGATTTTCTAAATGTAGCTCACCAGTGATATGTTGCTATGCACTTATTCATTTTATACTTAAATTATTGTGATTAATGTCAAATTTTTGTTATGATGTATTATGTACAATAGTTGTTGTACGCCATTTGAGGAAAATGGCAAATATCGAACCCGAGAAAATAGTAACGAAACATGGATCAATGGTATTTATTCATACAGGAAATGATGGGCTGACTCGACACCTAAAACTACGATATTCCAATTGGTGTAATAAGTAGTTTGATTTTGTTGCTTGCTGGCATGTGAGGGCTTCATACCGATCTGTCTTCTGTTTAGATCACCAAGAAAAAAGACAACAAATATTTACGGGACGAGACGAGAGAACCTCATTTCTCGTCTCGTCTCGTCTCTTGGGCAACACTATTCCCTTTCAAATCTCAAGGTTTTACTTGGCTATAGGCCTTTGCACGAAGGATAAACTATCGCAAAAATGGTAAAGAAAAACAGTAAATTAAAGTTTTGACAGTATAAGCAGAAATCGAGCCCAGTAAAGCATTTGCTGTTGATAACTTTCTGTTCTGATGCCTGTCTTCCAGTTACACTAAAGATAAAGAGTTTTTTAATTGCCTGTTAGCACAACAAGAATTTTTATTCGAAGTATGTGCAAGCAATAACTTACTATATCTTCGGAAAGCCATTGAATAAGTAGCCTAACTTCGTAAAAGTTTAATGAAAATACTTTTTAGTAGGTGAAGAAAATAAGATTTTAATCTTTTTTAAAAAAAGATTTCGAATGGTAACTTGTTATCAGTATTAGAAAATTGCGATGTCTCTCTAATAGGTGAATAAAAATACTGAAGCTGCGTACCCAACGAGCTCTCGAATTATCGGAAGCCAGCTGTTGTTGCACAAATAGTAGACGAAAACGTCCCGTAATATATAAACAAAGAAACTTGAGAACACATTGGTTTCGTTTGAGATTGTAGTTTTGTCATAATCTCAGTTTTCTCCCGCCAGTTTAACAGTATATTTATTGTTTTACTATTTGAATGCTTTTGATTAAGTTAATTTGTTGCCATCGCCCTTTTCTAACAATTAGTTTTACTCAGTTCCATCAAACCGATTTTGCTTAAAATTTTCACACAAGTTCATTGTCGATGTTGATTTGATTTGAGTTGATTTGAGTTTAATGTCCTTTCAACAGCGAGAAAACGTGTAATCTGAATCACATGAGCTTCTATTAGGGATCGAATCCGAGTCTCCCACGCCAATGGCATCATTGTCCGTGACAGTACAATAATAAAATATATTCGGGTTTGCATTTCATGAGGGACAAACTTCACGGAGTATAACCTCTTTTTCTTGAAATCGATTTCACCCATCCTTCAAACAGATTTTGTTCAAAGTGTACATACAAATACATTGTCAGTGTCACTACACTGGAAATTAGATGACAAAGACTACAAGAAAACTAGGTGACACAAAATTAGATGACGAAAAATTGGTGAACTTATAACCGCTGCCAGGTTATAGAAGGATTACTATTTTCGATTTATACTTTACTCTGCAACGCACATAAGTTCTTTCTTCGGTGGGAATTGCTTCTTTCCCACACAATTGGACAAAGAAGTCTTTCATCATTTTTCATATATATATTTAAAACATTGCTTTTGCTGAGAACATTTCAGTTAATGACTAACCATTTCAGTGTTTCTCCCTGACTTATTATATGCACAGTATATATTCTATGGTTATTGGGAACTGAAGTAAGTGCTTTCTTTAATCGCTTATGGAAACATTATAATAGATTAGAGAAATACGGGCTGACCAGATGTTCCAGCAACCAAAGTGGCACCAACTGCGTTGTTCTGCAGTCCGTTATCTGTACTTTCTCACGCCAAAGTTATCGCCGTGTCTAGTGCATTATAGGCAGTTGGCTAAAATTAACATAAATTCTTTTCCGTATTCTGTTTGTATGTGCGTACAGGTGAGTTAACTGAGTGATTTTTGAAATGAACTGCCAACCTTTTTTAGTTGATCATCGCAACCCGTACCTTGAGCATGGGTGCTCGAGGAGTTTGACTCCAGGTCTGGAAGCCGTAACTACGCGCATCGCGTCGAGCTTCAGATACGACGTATTGTGAAGGGGCACAAGCTATTTAGCCGGTGAAGGACGATTTCTTACGGCTAGCCCCAACTAGTGAAGTCCCAGGTTCATAAACCTAGTGCGCTAAAAAGTTATATACGCGCCCTCCAATATCAGTATTCAACTGTGGAGACCTTCTTTTTGTTTATTTACTGAAGATTCATCTTTACGCTGCGGGACTGTTCAGCGTAACAACTGGATTCATCGTGGGACGATCCAGACAACTTTTCCCCTGTGCTAATCCCCCAAGTGTGTCAATGGTGTGAGGGAAGCATTTCTAGTGATATCTGAATCATAATCATATCTATATAAAGGGCTATATTACCCGAAAAGGGCAAAGCGTGATTTCAGCGACTAAAATTGTTATACATCCCCAGTGTTCAGTGTTGTGTCCATTCCTCTTTGCTATTTTTTTTAAATTATAGTGTTCTAATAAATAAGTATAGTGTTATTTAATCCAGTGTGTTTTCGTTGTTTGTATGAGTGATGTTTGTGTGCGTTATGGTCTGGATGACCGTCTGATCGTCCGTGAGGTTTTCGAGACGAGACACCCGAACCTCTCGGCGCCTAATGCTCATATTATTGAGACCGACGAGCGATTTGGAAACAGTTTGTAACCTTTTCTTGGAGAGGTCCTTCATCGTCCTGTCCAGGTAAGTTAAAGTATCAGGAATATACTTATTGGTAGGACCACGAGCCACGGACAGCGACCAGATTACACGGAGTGGTTACAAATAAATGTTCGCCCAAACAGCGACTTGAACTCCAGGCGGTTACAAACTGGTAATTACATTCACATTTCATCAGTCTTGAGGAGTAACACAGTAATTTTTATTGGCAAAGTACTAGAATTTATAAAATAACTAGTTACTTTTATCATAAGTACGGCATTGCTTCCACGTTTTAATCATAAATACTAGTATACAACTTTGATTTTTTTTCAACGTAAAATTCAGGAAAATAATGAGATGAAAATAGACAGCCAAGCGCCAAAAGGATATTCTGAACACAAAGCAGAGAGTAACGGAAGTGCGTGGATTAAGCGCATAACTTCTCAGAATACAAGGTGTGAAAAGAATTGATCTGGTTCAGCCCCTCTGGGGAATTCTTGTAGATGTTGTAAGCGATTTTACTCTGAAGTTTCGAGGTAGGAGTTGTGCATTAAACTGTGTTTGCCTGTGAAGTTTGTCCATCAGTGACCTTGTAGTTTAGAAATCATGGAAGAAACCCTTCTTTGGCTTGGATATCTCAAGAATTATTTCCACGCAAAAGAAATAAATGAAAATCTCTTCAAAGCGAGATGTTTATTATGCGTTAGAAATAAATTGTTATCAACTGTTAAGAATTCTGCAAATTTAAGAAAACACTCGAAGACAAGTTATATTTGGGGAGGGGGCGATGCGCTCTGACGTCACGTTCAATCACATCCCAGATGTGTTCGATTGAGTTCGAATCCAGAGAGTTGGGGGACCAACACACCACTTGGAACTCGCCCCTGTGTTCCTCGACCCACTCCATCACACTCCTGGCCTTGTGACTTGGTGCATTACCTTGTCGAAGAATGACACTACTGTTGGGAAACATGGTCGTCATGCTCATGTGAAGGTTCCCTAGTGCACAATTAAGCCGCCAGCAGGTTGTCTCGGTCACTCAGTACAGGAGTCAAAGTGCTGTTCCCTTGTAACGCGATGGATTCGCACTTTCCCACCTTCATGGTGAACAAAGTATCAGAATTCATCAAATAATGCAACACTCCGATACTGCGTCAAGGTCCAGTGGCGATGGTCACGTGTTCATTTTAGTCGCAGTTATGGATGTCGTGATCTTAACATTCGCACATGGATGGGTCGTCGGCTGCGTAGGCCCATCTTTAGGAGTGTTCGGTGCACTGTGTGTTCAAACACACTTGTACTTTGCCCAGCATTAACGTCTGAACTACGGAAAGGTTTTCGAGACATGTGATTCGAGTCGAGTCGAGATTTTTACGAGCAGCCTCAACTTGACTCGTATCTCGACTCCAAAAGTCAAGTCGAGAAATACGTTTGTCTCCACTCGTCTCGAATTTTACAAAGTGCGTCTCGACTCGAATCTAGACTCGAATTCGAGTCAAGTTGGGTCGAAATTCGAGACATATCTCCATTTTTGCGCATCCCTAGTATAGTCTAGCTCGAGCAAGGCAGCATGACAGCAGAGGCGTATCACACACTGCTTGCAGAGTACGTACACCTCTTTATGACGACCCTGTTTCCCAACGGTAGTGGTATTTTTCGACAATATAATGCACCATTTCACAAGGCCAGAAGTTTGATGGAGTGGTTAGCGGAACACAAAGGCGATTTCTAAGTGATGTGCTGGTCCCCCAACTCGCAGCACCTGAGCCCAATCGAACGCATTGAGGATGTGATTGAGCGTGACGTCAGAGAGCATCGCCCCCTCCCGGAAATTTACGAGAATTCGGTGACCTATGTGTGCACATGTGGTGCTAACTCTCTACAGAAACCTACCAAGGACCATTGCGTTCATGCCAAGGAGCGTGCAGTTGTTATCCGTGCCAAAGATGAACATACGGACAATTAAATAGGTAGTCATAATGTTCTGGCTGATGTGTGCGTATATTTTGACTCGTATATTTTGTCTGGACTCGAACTCGAGGCGTCTCGAATTCGAGTCGAGTCGAGACCGAATCATATTTTCGAGTCGAGACAACATTTCCTCGAGACGAGTCGAGAAAGGCTTAAATCTCGACTCGACTCTATTCGTGCGCATACCTATTTATAAGTATAATCATCATTATTAAGGAACTCCAGAACGAAAATTACGCCATTATAATTCGGAAAATATTTAATATCCTGTAACTCTGAAATTAATAGTTGAATATTAATATTGTAAAATGTATAATTACAAAGATAATAAGATTAGTAATATTAGTATTAGCTTCATTAAAGAAAATAGCAGACACTACTTCTATAATAGATAATAGACCAGTGTTAAAAGAATTCAAGAAATATGTAGACGTTCGTACGTTTATTTAATAAAGATTTTATCAAATGTGTGCTGTTGTTTTATTTCTTCTAAAACAAATGTTAGGCTATTTTTTAAAAATATATAAAATAGTACGAGCAATCAAAGACATGCGAAGGAGAAAGGTCACTGTAGACGACGACATACCAGTATATTTGCTCAAGGGATTAGGAGACAACGCAATGAAAATGTTGACTTTTTTTATTAGCAAGATTTACCTGAGTGGAGAATGGACAAATGATTTTCTTGATGTTACAGTGATCGCATTGCCCAAGAAGAAAGGAGCAAAAAAAAAAAAAAGTGCAGTGATCATAGAACCATTACTCTGATTTCCCACGCTGGAAATATTGTGCACGCATACTGAACCGGCAGCTGGAAAGTAAGCTAGATGAGAAATTAGAAGATCAATATGGATTCCAGAAAGGAAAAGGCACAAGAGATGCTATTGGATCGATGAAAATTATATCAGAAATAATTCTTGATGTAAAGGAAGAGCTGCGGTTGTGCTTCATCGACCGGCGAAAAGATTTCGACCGGGTCAATTGGACGAAACTTGTGTAAATACTTAAACAAATCGGAGTCAACTGGAGAGATCAACGACTCATTCAAAACCTGTTAATAGGGCAACGAGTGAAGTTACGCCTGAATAAAGTAGAAACTGATAGTGTGTACATTGCAAGAGGAGTCGGGCAAGAGGTAGTATATCACCCCAATTATTCAATATTTATAGTGAATGGTTAATGGGGAAGGGTTAATGGTAATTGGAGATTTCAAGATTGAAGAGCAGATCATTAACAGTATCAGGTATGCGGAAAATACGGTTATAATAGGTAAAACCGAAGGCGGACTACAGGAGATGATTGACAAATAGTTGACACTGCAAAACTATTTTTAATGGAAATTAACATCGAGAAGTCGAAAGTCATAAGAATATCCCTTGAAAAAACTCCCTTGCGGATCAGAGTAGAAGAAAGAGAACTTCTAGAGGTCGATAATTTCAAATATCTGACAAGTATTTTGACAAGAGGCGCGTACTGCACCAAAGAAATCAGGTTCTGAACTGCCATAGCTAAAGATGCATTCAATAAAAATATCGTTCTTAACTACGAGGCTCAATATTGGACTCAAGAAGAAGTTGGTCCAGTGCTATATATGGAGCATTGGACTGTATGGCTCAGAGACTTGGACATTAAGGAAGTGAGAGAAGAAATATTTGGAGAGCTTCGAAACGTGGTGTTGGAGGAAAATGGAGAATATTACATTAACAAAGAAAGTAAAAAACGAAGACGTTTTAAAGTGTATAGGAGAGAAGATAACACTTCTATCAAGCATCCTCCGTAGAAGGCCCAATTGAATTGGACACATCTTGAGAAGAAATTGTCTTCTTTACACTGCCATAAAAGGAAAGATAGAAGGAAAGTGAATAATAATGGGAACAACACAGCTGATCGATGATTTGAAAAATAGGAAAAAAATATTGGGAGTTAAAAGAGGACGCTGAAGATCGAGAAACGTGGAAGAAACATTTCAGGCCCAAATCTAAAACTGAAAAAGGGTTCTCATTAGTCCCAGCCTGCTGAAAGGCAGAATACTTAATAATAATAATAACTGAAAAGAAAGCACGCATTAGTAATACCCTCAGCCCTGTTTATAAGTTAATATTAGTAACAGTTATTACACCATAGTTATGAGTAGAATTCGGATTGAGCAAATGCTAGAATTACGTTCGGAATGTTAAGGGTTCGATGTCTGGGACATAGTCTTCTTATGATTCTTCAAAATAGAGCAAAGTAAACTTGTAAGTCTACATAAATTGTGCCCTTAACGCATGCCCCTATTTTCTTAATAGTTTCCATTCCTATTGCTATACCATATCTGATAAACCTTTCATCTGCATTTGATTAAAGGCGTCCGTACACGATTCGAGAGATCTTGAACAACTGTCTAGAACGAGAGTCTCGAATGGAAATGACGTCACTTTTCTCTCGAATGCTCTTGAATGGGAGAGTTCCATTCGAGAATTCTTATTTCGATCACGTTCTAAATATTCTTGTTCAAGACAATATTTTTGTAGGTAGTCTGTGTTCAATCCGTCTAGGACCAATCAGATTCAAGATCAAGGAAGAAAAAGAAGGCGGGTAATATGGCTGTCTGGGAAAGAGCTGCTGTGCTACAATTAATAACATTATACGAAAGTGAAGATTGTTTGTATAACGTGAAGTCGCCGGACTATCATAATAAGATAAAACGAAATATAGCACTGGAGAGCATTGCATCAAAACTCCGTGAGGTATGTATCTATAAGTTCAAAATACAAATTAGAAGGTTGGAAAATAGCTTGGCTTGGCCTCTCCAGTTTCATATCTACCAAAAAAAAAATTAAAACGTGCAGTTTTACTATACGGATCCATAGTTAGTAGTAGGAACAAGTAGAAGCCCCGCAGGAGTTCGTCTGTTCTCGACATGAAATGGGCATGCTGCTGAATCGAACCTTCCGTGTCTTGAAATAGTACCCACTTCCACCTATCTTTTCTCTATTAAACATAACTTTATTGCCGAACTTACACGCCTAAACATCACATAAGGTCTCCAAATCATCATTTCTTACCTCATTTCTCCTGTAAAGTTTCGCAATTCGTATAAAAAACGGATGGGTAACTAAACATTTATTTTTATCGTAGATTCTGGTGTGTACTTGAAAACTATCTTGAAAAGTCCGTAGTGGAAACAACAAGGTGCGTAAAGGAAAGTACAATGATTTTTATGACGGGATGTAGATGTATCATACATATTATAATTTAGGATTGGTGTAGTTCCGGAGGTAAAAGTGTTAGCATCGGGTGAAGATTTTACGGCACAAATTTACTTCGGGTCGCACTGATATTAACCCGCCCTACTAGTACTACTATTAATATTTCTTCTACTTCTACTATTAGTGCAATTGATTTCGAGAACACGAGTCCTGCGGGGCTTCTAACCCGCTGTACTACTACTAGTACTTGTAATGTGCCACCCAAAGTAAAGAGTTACCGATTTTGTTTGGAGTATGTTTAGCAGAAGGGGTCCAGAAGCATGTAAAAAAACACCAAATTTACAGGAAAAGTGGATGATGCAAGTACTTAGACTTAACGTAACCTAAGCTAACCTGAACTAAGAGAAATTCTATCATTTTGTGGAAGATTATGCTAGACCTCTACACTAACATAACCTAAACTTACCTAATGTGATCAGAAATTACCAAAATTATAACATTTTTTAAGAAAAAGTAGCTGGACCCCTTCTGCTAAACATAGGCCTTTTATTAGAGCAGTTTTCATAATGCTATTTAATAGAAGGTACATAAAAAGGCAAGTATTTACTTTAGGCAAGGCAGTGACAATAATCGATTCGTCTGAACCGGTTTCCGCAGTTACATTTAGAGATCCCAAGAACGAAAGACACAAAGCAATGTGCCCTTCGGAGCTATAACCCTCCTTCACTCGCTAACGCTCGCTCTGCAATGTTATGTGTACAATACTAACAGTGACAGAATAACACTGCCTTGCCCAAAGTAAAAAGTTTGCAAGAGATGCCCACCACTTACTTTGCCAGGCAAAACATAGAAAATCATTACGTTTGCTGTTATTTTGTTTTCTTTATGCTACTTTAAATTATTTTAGGTAGGGGTTATATCAAGAGAAGTTAATGTACGCCATGTTTCTCTATCTTCTCAGAAAGTCATGTAGTCTCAGTCGGTATCCTATCGTTGGAAAAATTCACTTCTGCAAGAATGACTAGCATTTGCTCTTGTACTATACTATTCAACAACTTAGACATGAGTACATGAGTATTCTGCATGAGTACAGAAACAACTCACTTCTTTCTTTATCCCTGGCAAATTTTCATAGTTTTGGCCTGTGGTGGCGGGTATCTCATGCACTCCGTCTGTAGTTAGTAATACGTGATTCTTTTTAACTTGTTCCAGTAAAATTTAAATTGTAGATGCCAACAGGACAATATATTACAGAAGCCTGTTTGTAATTGTGTTATTGAAAATACTGAAACCTTTACAATTTTTGTTGTTTTAAGTTGAACGCTACTTCAGACTGGAGACATACTGCTCGGGTATTTTTTTCGAAGTCCAACCCACGTGGGCCCATGTGATTTTTTTCGTGTTTAATTGGACTTGTTCGGTTTCCATTGGGCTTTTTTGGGTTTCATACGAATTTTCTTGTGTTTTTGGATCAAAAAATCTTTTACTTAGTTTTCAAATGCTACTTAGTATTCGTGCTTACACAAACCATAAATATTATAGCCAGTGTTGAAAGGGTAGCGTGTCTGCCTGCCAAGCGACATTGGCTAGGTCGAGCATAAGCACGAACTCTGCGCCGATCGGTCATTGTGGCTGTTTTTCGTAGTCTTTCCCAATTATATGAGGCTAATGCCGGGATGGCACCTAAAAAGCCAGGACCGTCGCCTTATCACATCCTTGCTCCTCCCCTCTCCTGGCTTAAGCTTAAGGTGCCCAAAAGTCATAAATTCAAATTCAGTGCAAAAAGGAAAGTAATATATCCGACTTTCCGTTAAATTCAAATTCCGGCTAAGACACGTCACATATTTAGAAGGACAACCCTTCATGTTGCCGAAAGGCTCCAAGTTAAAGGCCGACAGTTTAAAGACACGAGATTGTTGTTTTAAATGCCATGTATTATGATTTATTTTCACGAGGAAGTCACATTTAGCTAAACGAAAACACTAATACAAATTGATTATGCAAACAAAGAAAGTGTACTCCTTTTCTCTAAAGTTATTTGTTATACTTATCACCATTGTTATTTTTCAATATCCTGTTTTTTTCAAGACTATATACACTTACTAATGTATAGAAAATATCTTCTTTCAGATCAGACTTGGAACAACCAAAGAAGAGGTTAAAGCAAAGATTAATGGTCTTCGATCTCAGTATATGGCCGAAAAAAGTAAACAGAAAAAGTCCATATCTAGTGGTATTGGTTATGACCAAATATATCATCCTACTCTTTGGTGCTTCAGGCAACTACAATTTTTGGATAAACATACGGCGCAGAGAAGAAGCATATCGAATCTTCAGGCGTCAACGTCGGAACAAACATCTGTTCATGTAAGTTTTTTTTTGAGGGGGGAAGGGGGTGCTGCAGGAAAATAATATATTTATGATGTATCGTTTATTCACGTTGCCTGTAGAATATAGTACAGACTAAGATTACATCATTTAGCTAAACATAATTTGTCTATTTGTCTAAATAACAGTAAGGATAGTTAAAGTGTGCATTTGTGTCCGTGCATTCGTAGAGCTTCTTCTTCTGATCAAGAGATGTTATTAGCCATTTAGTTAAAAAAAAAATAATAAAATAAAGCTAAAATTTAGAGTGCTAAATTCATAATTATTGCAGAGCGTTGAGTCCACATAAAAGTTTAAAACTGCTTTTGTTTCAGTCATTTTACATGGCAGCATTTTCTAATTATGACCTTTTGCGTCACCCTGCTACTCTATAGTAGATATTTTTATTGAAAATCAGGTCATGTTCGGAGGAAATCGATTCCGTGAGTATCATATTTTTTCGTCCTTACGGTGTTAAGTTTCGTACAGAAAACTTCGTTATGTCAAAAGGGTAGCATTAGATTCTACACGAATGTTAATTTAGTCCCTGACTGGTGATTTAATCATCCAGGTACGAGATGCAAGGGAGATCGATTTAAATTAAATTCCGATTTGAAATAATTAGAAGTGAAAATGAGAGTGTGTCATGTCTAGTCTGTTGTTTCGATAATGAAGGTAATATTAACAGTAGTTTCGATAATATTACCATATTCTTGCCGTGAAGATAAAAAGATTTGACAAGTGGTGAAATTTCTGAATTTCACTTTGGTGAATTAGAGTCGAATTTTCATCCAAGTCTACGTGTCGTGTAGTACGGTAGAATTTGAGATTTCATAGGACGCTTTTCTGTAGCAGTGAACTTTTTCTTTTTATGGTCGTAACAAGTTACTGTTGTAACAGTTAAGCCAGCAACGTATGATACGAAACAGAATATGTTTTCAATACATCATTATTTTCTCCATTTAGCCTACGAAACATTTTCGTTTTTATCAGGATCAATATTTAAAAATGCGGCACTTATCCTTCCACTCGAGGACATTCGCCACATTCTTCGAAAAGACATTTAACTATTATGTTCTACTTACTATGAAACTAACAGAAAGAGGCAATTCATGACCATTTCTGTCAATTACAAAATGTTGACTTTTGCATGATTACAAGCCTTAATGAAAGAATCCTGTAATCGAACAGTAAGTGAGTAGGTAGTTGGAAGAAGAAAATGAATGTCAATACCGTAGTTGTTTTTTAGGCCCAAAAGTCTCTCAATGAACAGATTCCCAGTGTCAAAGGCAACAAAGTAATTGAGTATTGTATAAATAATTTCTCACTTTGAACTTGTCAGGTATCTATTCAATAAGCAACGTTTCATGCAAAGATAGAATTTTCCATATTTGGCGTTTAATTTTTTCATCCAACTACTGGTTCAATTGCTTCAATATGAAAGTAAACCAGATAACCTTTACTTTTAAAGAAAACCATTCAAATAGTGAACTCATAATGCGATTTCTATTTTCTTCTCATCACGTTTTCAGCCTCTGGTTGTAGGTATCATCTTTAAAAATTACTTCTTGTGGAGAAAACTGGGAGAGACAGAGGGGGGGGGGGGGGGTGATTGGGTGCATTGTACAAATTACGAAGGTTTCTTTGATACAAAAATTAAACTGCATTCAGAAAAACCTCTTTACATTTATTGAATGAATATAACTCATAACTATGATCAGTTATCTCCACGTTGGGTGTAGGGGTTGCTAACTGAGAAACCTAACTTAACAAAATAATTGTTCAGTTCAAAATACTTCAAGAGGCGTAAATGGCAATCACGGAGATATCTGAGATGTGGCTGCTCATTTTCTACTTAAATTTTGGGGATATGCCGTGGCTAAAGGGAATTTGTTCGTTAAGTTTCTATGAGTCAGAACAAACTTGGTCTTAAACATAACCTTAAACATTGTAATTCGCAACTTCACTATTTGTGTTTTGGTAGTCATTTCACCTTTATAGCAAAAGGTACATACGTAAAACACGCGTAAATAAATAAACCTATTAATAGTCAACATATCAATATGAATAATATACATTCAATAAAGTATCATAGTTTCAATGGATCTCAAATTTAATCTGAAAGTTAGAAGATGATTATTAAACACCGAACTTCTAAAGTTTGCTTTCGAAATTATGCAAGTCTTTAAAGATATAGCCAGGTTTAAGGGAGCATTGCCCCTTCTGTTTTTATTCTAAATTTCGTAACTTTTTGCTTTGCTTTGAACAACAAAACCTTGTGGAAACCAATATTCTTAAACCCAATACGAATGACAAGCCAAAATCTCCACATGTTATTTATTTTTTTTTCCTAGTTAATAAGAGTTAATGAATAGCACTAACTGTGTCCGTGTTTGCAATAAGCTTTATCATTAGGGTTATAGGCAAGTAAAAAATTATTATTTTATTTCGTTTACATAATTAGCAACATAAAATATAACTTGTCTTCAAGTGTTTTCTTAAATTTGCAGAATTCTTAACAGTTGATAACAATTTATTTCTAACGCACAATAAACATCTCGCTTTGAAGAGATTTTCATTTATTTCTTTTGCGTGGAAATAATTCTTGAGATATCCAAGCCAAAGAAGGGTTTCTTCCATGATTTCTAAACTGCAAGGTCACTGGTGGACAAACTTCACAGGCAAACACAGTTTAAGGGCGTGTCTACCCATCATCAGAGGCTTCAGAATCTCCATAAGGTAACATGTAAAATTTAATTTGAAATATCTTACAAAATACTGCACTTAGAATCTTGCAATTTTCTATACGGATACCAAAGAGCAATACAAAGAAGGTGATTATCTCAATTTTAAACTTAATGACTTAGATTAATTGTAATAATTACTTCCGTAATTAGGTAATCACTATTGCAGGTAAAGGATCAAAAGACCACTTTCATACTTCACAAATTACTACAGGTGACATTCTTTGAAGAACACATGCTGGGGAAGGATGCATTGTGGCAATATGAACAGCGAAACTCATGTCTAACCCTCCATTTTCATAATCGTTTACGCCTTGAGTAGTTTCCCTTACCACTCCCCGCCCCAGACGGCAACTACCTGAATTTGCCTTTTCGATGGAAACTGGAGTGACTCAAGTGTCAACAAAATACTTGGTAGAACAAAGATAATGATCTTTGAAACCTCAGTATCGAACATATGTTTCCGATTGCTTTTCTGCATCTTTTTTTTTCTTGAAATGGATGGATTCTTCTTCCAAGCAGTAGCTTTCACCTCTCTGCCACTCAAAACTATACAACGAAGAAAAGTCTAAATGTTTCTTATTTACCTATCTTTTGTTTTCTGGAAGGATAGGTTTCATTTCATTTTATATTATTTATCATAGAAAACAGACAGTGCGACGTTTCTGTGGTTAGAATGGATTAATTGTATGCAGGGGTGGCAAAAACCAAGTTTTCCTTGTTTGGTTTTTGAATAACTAGAATTCGGTTTACCTATTCCTTTATATATTTACCATACCCGTGTGTGCACGTGTGTGAAAAAAAGAAAGAAAAAGTAAAAGAAAAAACTAAAGAACTGCTTGATGGATCATCACCAAATTTGGTCAAAATATAGTCAAGAGTAAGGAATTGTATGTGTCATTAAAACCACCTACCCAAAGCGGAAGTGATTTAAATAAACCATTTCTGGTTTGACCTTTGATCACCATAGATCGAAAACGGCAATATGTAGTGAGATTCGGTTTTCTGCTTCGTAAGAATATATTTAATCTCTATTATTAACTCTACTACAACCTACAATGGTTCAAATCAACTATAATTTCTGCTTTCAATAAATATTGATCTATATATAGCAAAAATGGTTAAAAATATATGAAAACGGTTTCTTCCAATCGAGCAGCTCTCAAGCGTCTCAGGTGTACCTTTCATCTCCTCTTGTGATCTTCAATTGAAAGCTCGGTTTCAATAGTGATCTCCATAGAACAGGAATGAAGCGGGTTTTCGCTTTATATTCAGCTTTCTAAAAAATAACTACTATATTCTGTCTTCCAAAAGATGTGGAAATCAACTACTTCCGATTTTAACTTTGATGGCTACAGAATAAAAACTGTAATAGATAAGAAGCGGTTTTTTGCAATTTATTAGGCGTTCCAAGAATATATTTCGTCTCTAGTCTAATCTCTCTACTAAAACCGGAAGTGGTAGAAATCTACTACAATTTACAGTTTCAATATTAATTGTGAAAATATCGTACCACAGATACCAAACTCTTTTGCGTGATGTACACATGGCACTGCTACTTGTTTTTGAACCATTTTCTTTATCTTGTGGATAATCGTTGCCTCTATTTTTTAAATAATAAAATAAGTTCAACTCAAGGTCATACGTAAACTAGTTTTACAAATGATTTACCAGTAGAGCACAAATTATTTACTAGTCTGCCCATTCATTACTGTTCAAGATTGAATAAGCCAAACCGAGTAGCGCGTCTGTACAATGGAGTGGGTTAGGGAAGCTAATACATAAGATTATTTGCATGAATAAAACCTACTTTAGATTTGTAATAAGGGATAAGAAATCTTAAACATCTGAGAGGTTATTTGGTTCACACAGTTACAGTTAAGAAATTGATAAGAGAATAAGATAGATTGGGCTAGAGCCAAAGTTGGGATAAAGCGGGAAGTATAAAACACATTTTTGTAATGAAAGTCTTGATTCTGAGCGAAAACAGCTAGTTGACCTTTGACCTCGAGTTAGACCGGTTTGCGGTCACTTCTTAAGATTGAGACCGAGATCAGTCGAATGAAGGGGCCATGGCTACAAAACTTTTAATTTATTTAGATTACATATGGATAGAAATAAGTTTTTTCTAGCCCGTTCTTGTGTAACAGGGGGGTTATGAAGGACGGGACCTACAGTTTAAAGTGTGTTACAAACCATTACTCGGTTTGAATTAGAGAGAAATTGTCCTCTAGCTGGGCTCAAACCTGGGACCCCTCCCTGATTACAAAAGTGACAATTCTACAGACTCATCCACGGAGAACACCTGACAAAGATATATTGTACTGATCTTGCATGTACTGTACTTGTGAATATTTTAAGAATCACTTTACAAGAAGAGAAAATAACTGCACAAGTGAAATCAGTACAAAGTACAGAAAATATACTTTATTCCTCCAAGTTAGTTCACAGAGTCAAAAATTTAGCAACCTAATTTAATTTGGATATAAATATAAGAAGTGAATAAAGATATGAATCAATTGAGTTCACTCTGGTTCTGAACCATTTATATTATTTTATTGGTTTAAATCAATTGTTTGTTTAACATACACATACAAATTCTATGAACTTCAATAGGAAAATGATTTTGGATAATTTTGGATAACTTTAGCACCAGTCGAGCTAAAACTCGACTCGACTCGAAACTCGAGATAAGTTTAGAGTCGAGTCAAAGGTAATTTTCTCGAGTGGAGTTCCGAGCCGAGTCACTGTTTTTGACGTCGAGTTTCGAGTGAGTCGAGTTTGATAAATGGCTCGCTCGTTCAGCTCGTTTTAACTCGTTTTGAAATAATGGTCTGATTAGACTGGAGAGCGAAAGCCATGAAAAATGTAAGCAGTAGTGTGGAATACTTTTAGTGTTGCTCACGATAAGGAACACTACCCGCATCTCGTCTCGTCTCAATAACGAGACGACAATATTTTTTTATTTTTGATAACGAGACAGCCTCAAGTGTCATGAGCATCAATATAAGTATATACTGTAGCTCTTACTATCAAAGCTGAGATCTGCACGTTCGAATTTTTGAGCTCAAGCAGAAGCCCAACCCGAGTAATGATGTCAATCGGCTCGGCACTCGGTTCAACTGAGCGAACAACTCGAGCCGGCTTGGTTCAGATGAGCCATCGGCTCGGCCCAATTGAGCCAATGGCTTGAGCCATCTCGGTTGAGACGAGGCGTCGACTGGCACAATTGAGCTTTTGGCCCGAGCTTGCTCGGTTGGGATGAGCTACTGACTCGGCTCAGATGATTCACCAACTCAGCTGAGATGAGCCATCGGCTCGAGCCAGCTCCGTTGAAACGAGTTCATCGCCTCGGTTCGACTCGGCTCAACTGAGCCGATTGCTCGAGTTGGCTCGGTTGGGTGAGCTGTTGGCTTGGCTCACTTCTCGGTTCGGCTCGATAGTGAATGAGCAATGAACCAAGCCACTCGAGCCACTGACAACCTTAGACCCGAGCCGAGCAGTTTTGAACATGTTTGACCGGCGCCCTATAACTTTTAACAATTTTAGGCTCGAGCATGAATACTTGCTTCTCCGGAACTCAAACCAGATCCTCGTGAACAATGTCCTTGCCTCCTGAAGAGTTCTCGGCGACCGAGATCGGAAGTCAACTACTGTAGTTTTTAGTATACAGGTACACCCCGCCTACTTTCTTGGTTATATATGATGTTATAATAATAATAATAATAGTAATAATATAAGTAGTAGTAGTATCATTGACCTATTATCGATGTTGGATACTTAAAAATAGTAATTTAAACTACACACGACTCGACTCGATTCGAAATTCGACCTGAATTCGAGTCGAGTTGGAGGAAATTTTTCGAGCCGAGCTCAAAAATGTCTGCTTCGAGTCAAGTCGAGTTTCAAAGAAAATTCACTCGTATCCATCCCTACAGTGGAATAGGTATAATCTTCGTGACCCGAGGTCTCGCTATGTATGTTCACAGGGTGTTCGAAAACGACATCATTTTACTTAAGGAAATTAATCCTTGCACGAGAACATAAAATGAAAGTTACGGGTCACCGTACTAAAAACATTCTCGCTTAAGTTTCTTAGGTTAAATCATATTATGTTGCTGTCAAATACAACAAAACTTTAAGGCGTTTTCGGAAAACTCCAAAATATTGCAGTAGTTGTTTTTTTTTTTTTTTGTACCGTTATGACCAATTTTCTGTGGACAAAGTATCTGAAATAACGCAACTGTGCACCAAGGTTGGTCTATAGGCTTTTTCATGTTTTCGTCCGAGGATTCACATCCCGAAGTTATTTCCTGACACCATTTGAATGTATTATATTTGCTTATTTTCGAGTAACAAGATCTAGAAATGTTCGAGGCCCTAGTCCACTTATACTTATTACCATAACGAAAACTAAAAAATCGTTCACGTGGTCTAAATTATAGTGACATTACTATGTCCGTTCTTCATTAGCTTGGTTGATTTGGTGGGTTTAGAGTTTAGTGTCCCTTTCTGTACCGATGTTATAAGAGACGTGAACCTTCAGTGGAATCCGAATCCTTTAGTGATCTGTTGATATTTCAAGGCTCTTCCGCCGGGTATCGAACCCGAGATCTGTGATCCAAAGGTGCGCGAGCTAGCCACTAGATAGACGAAGCGAAGGGTTATTGTATTTTTTAGAATGTTACTTATGTATGTTTATTCACGGGAAAGTTGGTTCATTGGGTTCAATCCATCATTTCAATCTGTTGAATTTAGCTTGAAGTAAAGTTGATTTTTTTTATTACATCCAGAAAAATATGTGTTGAATAGCTAATGTTGCCAGAAAGTAAAAGTAACTACCTGTCACGAATTTCAAATCCCAGTTACTACAGGGAATTCTGTAGTTTGTATCCATGCAAACGTCTCATACAAACTTAGGGCTGCAAAGGAAAGCTAAATTTCAACCATGATCTGTATCAAATTGTTGATCTTCCTCTTCAAAGTATATATTCTCCCCTATTTTCTACTCTTGAGGCAGTGTTATTACAAAGAGTTGGAATGTACTAATATGAAATTAGTGGTTAGCAATAATTATCTAACTAGAGTTACTAGTAATGAAGAAATTGGCGTTCTCTATCTGATCTTTGCTTTCGCAGTATACATCATACAGCATGAAATCGCAAGAAGCAAATATTTCAAATTGTCTTGGAAGCAAATATTCTTTCTTTGTAACATTTACAGAAAATCTATCCGCTCTGCAGAAACGGAGGAAAGAAATGGGATGAGGGTGGCACCCCGCGGCGTTCTACCACACCCATTGGAAAAGGACTTAAGAGGGGGAGGGAAATACCTGCCTGTCAGCAGGACATCTGTTCGCGAAGATCACATTGGAACACACAACCTTCAATATATAGTCCATTACAATGTTACTTTAAAAATTTCATTACTCTTGATCTACGTCAATAAGCGTGAAGTTGAAACAATCATTTCATTTCTATTGCTTTTCTGTGTACATATGAAAAATTTTAAGTTGTTACGTACCATATTTCGTTAGATATTCATGAAACAAAGTTTACATGTTATCTTATGGGGACTGAGAAACCAGTGGCAAAAGGTATAACATCCCCTTAATGCACAACTCCTACCTCGAAACTTCAGAGTAAAATCGCTTACAACATCTACAAGAATTTCCCAGAGGGGCTGAACCAGATCAATTCTTTTCACACCTTGTATTCTGAGAAGTTATGCGCTTAATCCACGCACTTCCGTTACTCTCTGCTTTGTGTTCAGAATATCCTTTTGGCGCTTGGCTGTCTATTTTCATCTCATTATTTTCCTGAAGTTTACGTTGAAAAAAATCAAAGTTGTATACTAGTATTTATGATTAAAACGTGGAAGCAATGTCGTACTTATGATAAAAGTAACTAGTTATTTTATAAATTCTAGTACTTTGCCAACAAAAATTACTGTTACTCCTCAAGACTGATGAAATGTGAATGTAATTACCAGTTCACCAATTTTTCGTCATCTAATTTTGTGTCACCTAGTTTTCTTGTAGTCTTTGTCATCTAATTTCCAGTGTAGTGACACTGACAATGTATTTGTATGTACACTTTGAACAAAATCTGTTTGATGGATGGGTGAAATCGATTTCAAGAAAAAGAGGTTATACTCCGTGAAGTTTGTCCCTCATGAAATGCAAACCCGAATATATTTTATTATTGTACTGTCACGGACAATGATGCCTTTGGCGTGGGAGACTCGGATTCGATCCCCAACGGAAGCTCATGTGGTTCAGATTACACGTTTTCTCGCTGTTGAAAGGACATTAAACTCAAATCAACTTATCTCATCGACAATGAACTTGTGTGAAAATTTTAAGCAAAATCGGTTTGATGGAACTGAGTAAAACTAATTGTTAGAAAAGGGCGATGGCAACAAATTAACTTAATCAAAAGCATTCAAATAGTAAAACAATAAATATACTGTTAAACTGGCGGGAGAAAACTGAGATTATGACAAAACTACAATCTCAAACGAAACCAATGTGTTCTCAAGTTTCTTTGTTTATATATTACGGGACGTTTTCGTCTACTATTTGTGCAACAACAGCTGGCTTCCGATAATTCGAGAGCTCGTTGGGTACGCAGCTTCAGTATTTTTATTCACCTATTGGAGAGACATCGCAATTTTCTAATACTGATAACAAGTTACCATTCGAAATCTTTTTTTTAAAAAGATTAAAATCTAATTTTCTCCACCTACTAAAAAGTATTTTCATTAAACTTTTACGAAGTTAGGCTACTTATTCAATGGCTTTCCGAAGATATAGTAAGTTATTGCTTGCACATACTTCGAATAAAAATTCTTGTTGTGCTAACAGGCAATTAAAAAACTCTTTATCTTTAGTGTAACTGGAAGACAGGCATCAGAACAGAAAGTTATCAACAGCAAATGCTTTACTGGGCTCGATTTCTGCTTATACTGTCAAAACTTTAATTTACTGTTTTTCTTTACCATTTTTGCGATAGTTTATCCTTCGTGCAAAGGCCTATAGCCAAGTAAAACCTTGAGATTTGAAATAGAATAGTGTTGCCCAAGAGACGAGACGAGACGAGAAATGAGGTTCTCTCGTCTCGTCCCGTAAATATTTGTTGCCTTTTGTCTTGGTGATCTAAACAGAAGACAGATCGGTATGAAGCCCTCACATGCCAGCAAGCAACAAAATCAAACTACTTATTATACCAATTGGAATATCGTAGTTTTAGGTGTCGAGTCAGCCCATCATTTCCTGTATGAATAAATACCATTGATCCATGTTTCGTTACTATTTTCTCGGGTTCGATATTTGCCATTTTCCTCAAATGGCGTACAACAACTATTGTACATAATACATCATAACAAAAATTTGACATTAATTACAATAATTTAAGTATAAAATGAATAAGTGCATAGCAACATATCACTGGTGAGCTACATTTAGAAAATCATTACTTTGTGGATTCAAGGAATTAGTTCCACATGAAACTTAGTTTAATAAAATACTTATTGACTATATTAATGGCTTATTCTACAACTAGATTTCTAAAACATTTAGAGGTAAGCACGGTAGAGCGCTTATCTCTGGTGCGTAGGGTCTCTGGTTCGACTTCTGGCTAAGAAAATTTGTGGTGGACAACATCGTGCTCTTGCGTTTTCTCGGGGTATTCCCGTTTCTTCCCAATTTCTTATTCTACCAATTGTTCCATCATCATTCACTTGTTTAATCATCGTCTCACTTAGCCTAACAGGCAAAGCCTTAGGGCAAACTCAAACATTTCAATTTCTATAAATTTCCTCATAGATGCAAAACTCATCCGTGGTAATTAATATGAAAAAAGTGTAAGCATTACATGAAACAAAAGATTAAGATAAAAATAAGTTAATGTGTTATATAATCCGTCCTTGATGCTCTCAACTCGTGATAAATTATAAATAATTCACACATGAATATGGAAATTATACGTGTTAGTCAGAGCTGTTATCCATTGAACGTCCGACGAACTTTAAATATCGAAGTTATTGCTTGTCGATGAACATTTTCGGTAAATAAAATATATTATTTTTTTCCAATCAACAATCAGAAAAAGCATCACTTTCTATGAAATACACACAGGAAGAAAAATATTAAGGATTCTCATCTGGCGTCCGGTATACGGATGTCATATGTATGTGGACGCCACATTTAATGTAATCTTCGTAATGTATGGACGCACAATGGTAGCAAAACCAAATATAGACCATCCTGGGAAGACAAATGCTTCCTTTCGGAGTTCTAGGGTCCCGAAAACATGAAAAATGATCTTTAAAGATCCATAGCTTCAAAACTATGGGACCTACCGTAGTCGGGTGAACCCTTCACTTAGAAACTTGTATGAACGCAACCAAATATCCATGTTTCAGAATCCTGTAGTACTTCCGCAACAATTTTTATAGAGTTACTTGGAGAGTACTTCAAATTATTCGCCAAACTACCTCTATAGAAAATGCTTCGGAAGTAAATTATGATTTTGAAATATGTATTTTTGGATACTGCATATATTAGTTCCTAATTGAAGTCCGCGGATATGCAGACCAAGAACTCCGCGAGAAACTGGAAAGAAGGCAAATGTAGTACCTCTAACATGAGATGACGGAACTAGCCAGTCAATCTGTCGTCAGCAGCCTGGTAAAATCGAAAGTAACCGTCTCTAGTTTCACACGGTGAGTGACAGCCTGGCGTGTCCAGGTATGCATTAGCACCATGTGCTTCTAATATAATGTTCGGTAAGGATGTACAAAATATAGAATGAAAAAATGCAGGCACAATACATGAGCTTGCTTTTATAAAAGGTACCCAAAAATTATGACAGTTATTTAGTACGAGTAATTAGTAATCTGATCTTGCACTGCATCTCATGGTGACATGCGAAGCTGACTGAAAGTATGCATTAGTGATCAGCGTTGCCAGACTATAGAAATAAATTTAATCGTCTGAATAACTAAAAGCTAACAAATATCATAAATGTTGTTATATTTCTTATACAGACACAAGGTATATATACAACTTGGAATACCTTATTGCGATTTTTTTTCGAACTTCCCTTTCCTTTACATTCATCTTTTTAAATTGGGGTAATAAGGCGCAAGATAAAAGTTACTCGGTTTGAGAATTAAGTATTCCCACCATGACTACACCCACATTGGTATTAGCATTATTGTTTTCTTCCCTCTCTACTCTGTACATAAGATTTCTAAGCTGTATAATGGTAGGAAAAGTGAGAACAATAATGCATCCAATAGAAACACAGCTCTCCTGTTAGGATCGTCAATTCGCATTATTTGATGTACCGCTGTTCTATTGGATTCACCAGAGCTGTGTTTCTTCTGTAGAGGTACAGAGTAGAAAGAACAATGTTTCCACTTGTTCGTCTCGCTCACCAAAAGGAAAACCGTGTTTCATTGTAATTTTATGGTAATCTTCGTGACCTAAGGTTCTTCGCTGAAGCAGTTACGGATCTAAAAAGAAAAGTGTCAGTTTATTTCCTCTTTCGTTTTACAGTCACTGTCTAATTCTCTAGAAACAGCTATTCTTTATTATGCAAAAAGAAAATATCAGTGGACAATGTAGGCCTGTATTCTATCCAATCTTCAAATTATCATACGTTTTATAATTATTATTTTATATTAACCAGAGCACAAAATTATCGTATGTGTTGATAATTAACCCACGACGTCATGCTCGAAAACCGATAGCAGCGCCAATCCTGTTACGACGAAACACCCTTCCACACCAAACGTTGAATTGCTTTCTCGCCGTGCAGAAGATACAAACTAATTTCAATAGCGCATATAGGGAGTTGCTCGTCTGTTCATTCTTGTCTGTGCATATGATAGCTATGAGTGCATTAGTAAACATTAAATATGAACTTAGTTATTGAAATAAAAACTTTGTTACAAGGTAACACCATCGGTGAGGATACTTTGCACAAGATACTAAAACGTATGTTCAACATATGAACATAAAGTTTCTATGCAATGTTTTCCCTTCAGCATTTATACAATTCACTTCCTACACAAAACTGCATACTGTCTACAAATATTAAAACCCTAATGATGATACCGGTATCAGTACTTAGTATGAATTATTGATATGTGTAAAGAAAATTACGTATTTCCTGGTACCAGCACAGGAACCAAATTCTGTTAGTTTAGCGTATGTCCCACAAAATGCCAACTCAGGAACAAAAAAATAAATCGCTGTGAACTGATTTGCATTGGTTAGTCTTTATGTCCTAGAATATCATCCTAATCATAATCAGTGGAAGATTTAAGGGGTTTGGGGCCTTCAGGCTGAAGCCCAACCAATTTCTTTCAAAAATAAGAAAGACATAGAAAAAAGAAAGAAATCTAATGTTAGTCATGCCTATGCGGATAAACTCAAGGCTCTTCAAGAGTCTAGTAAATTTTAAAGAAATGAAGCACTTCCGAGTGAAGCACCTCTCAAACTTTTTTCTGGATCCGCCATTGCTAGTAATTTATTTTCAAATAAGAAATCCATTCCGGTATCTACTTAAATAGGAAATTTACCCAAAATTAAAAGGCAGGAGCTATTTAGGATCTGCACAAAGTAACCCCGATTACAGCCTGAAACCCATTCTGCCAATTCTAATACTTTTATGACTCTAAAACGTTTCACACTTCAATTTCAACTATTGATTCAAAGTTCCATTATACACACCAGTAGTTTATGAAACTGACTTAACATTGACGGAAATTCTTGTAGCTGACGTCTTTAAAATTTTGTCCCCTTACAATGGCTGCTTTCCATACTTCTACATAGGTCCGTAGCAACATTCCAATTTAGGAGGTGCTAAATGAAAACTATGGTGGATAAATTTTAGCATGTTTTATCTATCTCTCACACACAGACGATATATATATATATATATATATATATATATATATATATATATATATATATATATATATAATATCTGTCTCTGTGTGTGATGACTAATTATTATACTCTTAAAACTAAAACTAGAGTGTGAATGAATTATCATTAAAATTTGAACTCATTACTCTGCAATTTAGAGAAGGAAAGACAGAGGTAGACCTATATCGTTAGTACAACTGTACCAGAAAGCTAGAATGTGTTTCCTTATTATTTATTTGTTACAGCAACAAAATATTCCTTCCGTTTTCTCATCTTGAAGGAAATGTCAGCAATAAAAACAGTTTTTTTTAAATAATTGGCAGAACGAACCAATCATTAAAATTACCAAAGAATTAATACATGAAATTCATTTTTTTTTCAAATTTTGATCGACTGAAAAAATGTTTGTGTAGAAATAACATCTAGAGAGTAATAATATTCAACATTAACTTCAAAGAGATTGTACAGATAAAGGACTGAAAATCTTAAATCAATATATTTTGAAATACATGTGGCCTAAACAAATATAAGCATATTGCAAAAATGACATTAGCATCTTTCCTGTATTATTATTTAGTCTCCATAGATACTAAACTTGATATTTTCTCAAATATCACACGTTTTATTTTACGCTTGTTCTTCTAAATATTTTTGATTAGTTTTTCATTGTGATGTTGGAAAGAATAAATTATATGTTTTTTTGGCCCTCTACAAATTTATAAATTTCATAAGATTAAGAAACACAAACACAATACGCATATATACACTCCTCATATTGTCACACTAATAGAAACAAATTGAACAATCACTAAGAACACAATCGCAGTATAAGTTCCCTTGTTTTCGATGCTGCCATTCATATCACTACAAAATGAGTACATGGGAAGTATTTGAGCCAAACTTCAATATCTTTGAAACAACTAAAGCGATCAAAAGAAAACACAACACTCTTAATTTCGGTCCCTGCGTGAAAATTATTAAAACCTGCTCCTACTTTCCAATCCTTGTGGAAAGTTCCGCTTAATTTCAAGATTTCGAACTAGTTCTTTAATTCTTTAATTTCCGAACTAGTGTAAAAATACCAAGATGAGAGTTCACAATCATCTTTATTTTGAAGTTTATTTGATTTTGCAGTTATTTGTATTAAAATTTTCTTGAACCTCAATGAATATAGTATCCCACCGAGCGCAAACGAAATCAAGTGCTCGGCAAACAAGGGCAAACATAGGACAATCAATATTTGTGATTAGAAACAGCCCGCTTAAATTTTCGCATGTAGTCTGTATTACGTACGATTTAAGGATTTTCTTTCGCTGGGCAAAAAACAGTAATTCTGTGCAAACGAAATTAAGTGCTGGGCAAGCAATGGCAAACATAGAGCAATCAATATTTGTGATTAGAATCATAGCCCGCTTAAATTGTCACATATAGACTCGAAAACGTACGATTTAAATCTTTTCTGTCGCCGGGCAAACAAAAACTAATGTTTGGCAAACGAAATCAAGTGCTGGGCAAACAAGGGCAAACATAGGGCAAGTAATATTTGTTGTTAGAAACATAGCTCGCTTTAGTCTCAAAAACGTCGGCAAAAAAAAATCCACTCCTGGGCAAACATAGGACAATCAATATCTGTGATTAGAAACCTAGCCTGCTTTAATTTTCACATGTAGTCTCGAAAACGTACGATTTAAGGATGTTCTATCCCTGGGCAAAAAAAAACTAATGGTGGGCAAACGAAACTAAGTTATGCGAAACAAGGGCAAACAATATATGTGATTAGAAACATAGGCTGCTTAGGTTCAAAAACATATGAAATTATGCTCCAGCTTCTTTTCTATCGTTGGGCAAAGAAAAAGCACTGTTGGGCAAACGAAATCATGTGCTGGGCAAACATAAAGTCATCACTACTTGTGATTAGAAACATAGCCCACATAAATTTTCACATGTAGTCTCAAAAACCTAGGATTTAATGCTTTTCTATAGCAAGGCAAACAGAAACTAATGCTGGGCAAACGAAACCAAGTCCTGGACAAACGAAAACAATTCCTGGGGAAACAAAGGCAAACTTAGGGTAATCAATATTTGTGATTAGAAACATAGCACGCCTAACTCTCAAAAACGTACAAAATTAGGTTCCAGCTTCCTTTGTATCGTTGGGCAAACAAAAACTAATGCTGGGCAAACGAAATTAAGTGCTGGGCAGACAAGGGCATACATAGGGCAATCAATATTTGTGATTAGAATCATAGCCCGCTTAAATTGTCACATGTAGTCTCGAAAACGCACGATTTAAGGCCTTTCTATCGCTAGAGAAAAAGAACTATTGCTGGGCAAACGAAATCAAGTGCTGTAGAAACAACGGCAAAAATGGGGCAATCAATATTTGTGATTAAAAACATAGCCCGATTAAATCGCGAAAACGTACAAAATTAGGTTGCAGCTTCTTTTCTATCGTTGGGCAAACAAAAACTAATGCTGGGCAAACATAGGGCAATCAATATTTGTGATTAGCAACATAGCCCGCTTAAGTCTCAGAAACTTACGAAATTAGGTTCTGGCTTTTTTCTATCGTTGGGCAAAGAAAAACTAATGCTGGGCAAACGGAACCAAGCGCTGGGCAAACATAAAGCAACCACTATTTTTGATTAGAAACATAGCCAGCATAAATTTTCACATGCAGTCTCGAAAACGTACGATTTAATGCTTTTCTACAGCAAGGCAAGAAAAAAAAAACTTGTTGGGCAAACGAAATCAAGTCCTAGGCAAACATGGTCACAGTTAAGGTAATCAATATTTGTGATTAGAAAGATAGCCCGCTTAAATTTTCACATATAGTCTCGAAAACGTACGATTTAAGGCCTTTCTATCGCTGGGGAAACAAGACGTATTGCTGGGCAAACGAAATCAAGTGCTGGACAAACAACGGAAAACATTGGGCAATGAATATTTGTTATTAGAAACATAGCCAGCTTAAGTCTGAAAAACGTACGAAATTAGCTTCCAGCTACTTTTCTATCGTTGGGCAAACAAAAACTAATGCTGGGCAAACGAAGTCAAGTACAAGGAAACAAAAGCAAACATAGAGCTATCAATATTTGTCATTAGAAACATAGTCCGTTTAAGTCTCAAAAACGTACGAAATTAGATTCCAGCTTCTTTTCTATCCTTGGTCAAACAAAAACTAATGCTGAGCAAACGGAAACAATTGCTGGTCAAACAATGGGAAACATAGGGCAATCAATATTTGTGATTAAAAACATAGCCCGCTTAAGTCTCAAAACCGAAGAAATTAGTTTCCATCTTCTTTTCTATCGTTGGGCAAACAAAAACTAATGCTGGACAAACGAAATCAAGTTCTGGCCAAATAGGTGTATCAATATTTCTGATTAGAAACATAGCCCGCTTAAGTTACAAAAACGTACGAAATAAGGTTCTAGCTCCTTTTCTGTCGTTGGGCAAAGAAAAAGTAATGCTGGGCAAACAAAATCTAGTGCTGGGCAAACATAAAGCAATCACTTCCAGTGATTAGAAACATAGCCCGCATAAATTTTCACATCTAGGCTCAAAAACGTACGATTTAATGCTTTTCTATAGCAAGGCAAACAAAAACTAATGTTGGGCAAACGAAATCAAGTCCTGGGCAAACATGGGCACACTTAAGGTAATCAATATTTGTGTTTAGAAACATAGCTCGCTTATGTTTCAAAAATCGTTCGAAATTTGGTTCCAGCTTCTTTTCTATCGTTTGGCAAACAAAAACTAATGCTGGGCAAAAGATATCAAGTGCTGGGCAAACAAGGGCAAACATAAGGCAATCAATATTTGTTATTGGAAACATAGCCCGCTTAAGTCTCATAACCTACGAAATCAGGTTGCAGCTTCTTTTTTATCATTGGTGAAACAGAAACTAATGCTGGGCAAACGAAATCAAGCACTGGGCAAACATAAAGCAACCACTATTTGTGATTAGAAACATGGCCCGCATAAATTTTCACATTTTGTCTCAAAAACGTGCGATTTAATGCTTTCTATAGCAAGGCAAAAAACTAATGCTGGGCAAACGAAATCAAATCCTGGACAAACGAAATCAAGTCCTGGGCACACAAGGGCAAACTTGGGGCAATCAATATTTGTAATTAGAAACATAGCCCGCCTAAGTCTCAAAAACGTACGAAATTAGGTTCCAGATTCTTTTGTATCGTTGGGCAAACAAAAACTAATGCTGGAGAAACGAAATTGAGTGCTGGGCAGACAAGGGCATACATAGGGCAATCAATATTTGTGATTTGAAACATAGCCGGCTTATATTTTCATATGCAGTCTTGAAAACGTACGGTTTAAGGCTCTTCTGTCGCTGGGCAAACAAAAACGAATGCTAGGCAAAAGAAATCAAGTGCTAAGTAAACAAGGGGAAACATGGGGCAATCAATTATAGTGATTAGAAACATAGCCCGCTTAAGTCTCAAAAACGTACGAAATTAGGCTCCAGCTTTTTTTCTACCGTTGGGCAAAGAAAAAGTAATGCTGGGCAAACGAAATCAAGTGCTGGTTAAACATAAAGCAATCACTACTTGTGATCAGAAACATAGCCCGCATAAATTTTCACATGTAGTCTCAAAGACGTACGATTTAATGCTTTTCTATAGCAATGCAAAAAAAAGTAATGCTGGGTAAACGAAATCGAGTCCTGGACAAACGAAATTATGTGCTGGGCAAATAATTGCTAACAATGGGCAATCAATATTTGCGATTAGAAACATAGCCCGCTTAAGTCTCAAAAAACGTTCGAAATTAGGTTCCAGCTTCTTTTTTATCGTTCGGCAAACAAAAACTAAATGCTAGGCAAATAAAATCAAATGCTGGGCATACATAGGGCAATCAATATTTGTGATTAGAATCATAGCCCGCTTAAATTGTCACATGTAGTCTCGAAAACGCACGATTTAAGGCCTTTCTATCGCTAGAGAAAAAGAACTATTGCTGGGCAAACGAAATCAAGTGCTGTAGAAACAACGGCAAAAATGGGGCAATCAATATTTGTAATTAGAAACATAGCCCGCCTAAGTCTCAAAAACGTACGAAATTAGGTTCCAGCTTCTTTTGTA
This sequence comes from Thermobia domestica, assembly GCF_964235325.1. NCBI lineage: Eukaryota > Metazoa > Arthropoda > Insecta > Zygentoma > Lepismatidae > Thermobia > Thermobia domestica. Next base: position 53,615,345 of record NC_137470.1, on the reverse strand, counting down.
TCGTTGGGCAAACAAAAACTAATGCTGGAGAAACGAAATTGAGTGCTGGGCAGACAAGGGCATACATAGGGCAATCAATATTTGTGATTTGAAACATAGCCGGCTTATATTTTCATATGCAGTCTTGAAAACGTACGGTTTAAGGCTCTTCTGTCGCTGGGCAAACAAAAACGAATGCTAGGCAAAAGAAATCAAGTGCTAAGTAAACAAGGGGAAACATGGGGCAATCAATATTAGTGATTAGAAACATAGCCCGCTTAAGTCTCAAAAACGTACGAAATTAGGCTCCAGCTTTTTTTCTACCGTTGGGCAAAGAAAAAGTAATGCTGGGCAAACGAAATCAAGTGCTGGTCAAACATAAAGCAATCACTACTTGTGATTAGAAACATAGCCCGCATAAATTTTCACATGTAGTCTCAAAGATGTACGATTTAATGCTTTTCTATAGCAATGCAAAAAAAAGTAATGCTGGGTAAACGAAATCGAGTCCTGGACAAACGAAATTATGTGCTGGGCAAATAATTGCTAACAATGGGCAATCAATATTTGCGATTAGAAACATAGCCGGCTTAAGTCTCAAAAAACGTTCGAAATTAGGTTCCAGTTTCTTTTTTATCGTTCAGCAAACAAAAACTAAATGCTAGGCAAATAAAATCAAATGCTGGGCAAACATAGGGCAACCAATATTTGTAATTAGAAACCTAGCCCGCTTTAGTTTTCACATGTAGTCTCGATAACGTACGATTTAAGGATTTTTTACCGCTGGGCAATAAAAAACTAATGCTGGGGGAACGAAATTAAGTGCTGGGCAATCATGGGCAAACATAGGGCAATCAATATTTGTGATTAGAAAAATAGCCCGCTTAGGTCTCAAAGAACGTTCGAAATTTGGTTCCAGCTCCTTTTCTATCGTTACGCGAAAAAAGAAAACTAATGCTGGGCTAACGAAATCAAGCGCTGCGCCAACAAAGGCAAACAAAAGGCAAGCAATATTTGTGATTAAATGGGAACCGGTCAAAACCCCCATAGCCAAAACCCCCACACTCAAGAAATGTCAAAACGCCCACACAAACGGTCATAACCCCCACACAAATGGACAAATCTCCCAAACGCACGAACGGTCAAAACCCCCACAGCCAAAACCCCCACACTCAAGAAATGTCAAAACGCCCACACGATCGGTCATAACTCCCACACAAATGGACAAATCTCCCAAATACACGAACGGTCATAACCCCCACAGCCAAAACCCCCACACTGGTAATCGGTCATAACCTCCAACGGTCACACTCCCACACAAATGGACAAAACAGCCACACATAGCAGCGGTCACAATCCCCACATAAATGGACAAAACCCCCACACAAATGGACAAAACTCCCACATGCAGAAATAGTGACAACTGCCACACAAATTGACAAAACCCCCATATTCATGTATTGCCCTTGTACTTTTTAATAACATTTTTTATTCCACTTAAACTGATGTTGCAACTATTCTTCTTGGGCGTCATAAAGAGCCGCAACAAAGACGTGAAATGACGATCATTTCAGAGTGTGGGGGATTTGTCCGATTTTGTGGGAGTTTTGTCCATTTATGTGGGGATTATGACCATTGCTATGTGTGGCTGTTTTGTCCATTTGTGTGGGGGTTATGACCGATTGTGTGGGCGTTTTGACATTTCTTGAGTGTGGGGGTTTTGGCTGTGGGGGTTTTGACCGTTCGTGCGTTTGGGAGATTTGTCCATTTGTGTGGGGGTTATGACCGATCGTATGGGCGTTTTGACATTTCTTGAGTGTGGGGGTTTTGGCTGTGGGGGTTTTGACCGTTCGTGCGTTTGGGAGATTTGTCCATTTGTGTGGGGGTTATGACCGTTTGTGTGGGTGTTTTGACATTTCTTGAGTGTGGGGGTTTTGGCTGTGGGGGTTTTGACCTAGACCCGACTAAATACATAGCCCGCTTAAATTTTCACATGTAGTCTCGAAAAGTACGATTTAAGGCTTTTCTATTACTGGGTAAACAAAAACTAATGCTGTGCAAACGAATTCAAGTCTTAGGCAAACACAGCGCAATCGACATTTGTGATTAGAAATATAGCCTGCTTAAGTCTCAAAAACTTACGAAATTAGGTTCCAGCTTTTTTTGTATCGTTGGGCAAACAAAAACTAATATTCGGCAAACAAAATCCAGTGCTGGGCAAGCATAGGGCAATCAATATTTGTGATTAGAATAGAAAGCGCAAGGAGAAAAATGTATAGCAAGTACTCGTAAACGTGCACACGTGGACTACATGAGAAAATATAAGCGGGTTAATTTTCTAATCACAAATATTGATTGCTCTATGTTTGACCTTGTACGATTAGCACTTGATTTCTTTTGCCCAGCAACAGTTTTGTTTGCCCAGTGATAGAGAAGCCTTTAATCGTACGTTTTCGAGACTACATGTGAAATTATAAGCGGGCTATGTTTCTAATCACAAATATTGATTGCTCTATGTCTGCCCAGCACTTGATTTAGTTTGCCCAGCATTAGTGTTTTTGCCCAGCGATAGAAAAGCCTTAAATCGTACGTTTTCGAGACTAGACGTGAAAATTAAAGAGGGATAAGCTTCCAATCACAAACACTTTTGTCCTATGTTTGCCCAGCAGTAGTTTTTTTTTTGCCGAACGATAGAAAAGAACCTGGAACCTGATTTCGTACGTTTGTGAGACTTAAGCGGGCTATGTATCTAATTACAAATATTGATTGCCCTATGTTTGTCCTTGTTTGACTAGCACTTGATTTCGTTTGCCCAGCATTAGTTTTTGTTTGCTTTGCTATATAAAAGCCTTAAATCGTACGTTTTCGAGACTACATATTAAATTTTAAGCGGGCTATGTTTGTAATCACAAAAATTGATTGCCCTACGTTTGCCCAGCACTTGATTTTGTTTTCCCAGCATTAGTTTTTGTTTGCCCAACGATAGAAAGAAGCTGGAACCTAATTTCGAAGGTTTTTGAGATTTAAACGGCTATGTTTCTAATCACAAATATTGATTGCCCTTGTTTGCCCAGCACTTCATTTTGTTTGCCCAACGATAGAAAGAAGCTACAACCTAATTTCAAAGGTTTTTGAGACTTAAGCGGGCTATGTTTCTAATCACAAATATTGATTGCCCTTGTTTGCCCACCACTTGATTTTGTTTGTCCAGCATTAGTTTTTGTTTGCCCAACGATAGAAAAGCTGGAACCTAATTTCGTACGTTTTTGAGACTTAAGCGGGCTATGTTTCTAATCACAAATATTGATTGCCCTTGTTTGCCCACCACTTGATTTTGTTTGTCCAGCATTTGTTTTGGTTTGCCCAACGATAGAAAAGCTGGAACCTAATTTCGTACGTTTTTGAGACTTAAGCGGGCTATGTTTCTAATCACAAATATTGATTGCCCTTGTTTGCCCAGCACTTCATTTTGTTTGCCCAACGATAGAAAGAAGCTACAACCTAATTTCAAAGGTTTTTGAGACTTAAGCGGGCTATGTTTCTAATCACAAATATTGATTGCCCTTGTTTGCCCACCACTTGATTTTGTTTGTCCAGCATTAGTTTTTGTTTGCCCAACGATAGAAAAGCTGGAACCTAATTTCGTACGTTTTTGAGACTTAAGCGGGCTATGTTTCTAATCGCAAATATTGATTGCCCTTGTTTGCCCACCACTTGATTTTGTTTGTCCAGCATTTGTTTTGGTTTGCCCAACGATAGAAAAGCTGGAACCTAATTTCGTACGTTTTTGAGACTTAAGCGGGCTATGTTTCTAATCACAAATATTGATTGCCCTTGTTTGCCCAGCACTTCATTTTGTTTGCCCAACGATAGAAAGAAGCTACAACCTAATTTCAAAGGTTTTTGAGACTTAAGCGGGCTATGTTTCTAATCACAAATATTGATTGCCCTTGTTTGCCCACCACTTGATTTTCTTTGTCCAGCATTAGTTTTTGTTTGCCCAACGATAGAAAAGCTGGAACCTAATTTCGTACGTTTTTGAGACTTAAGCGGGCTATGTTTCTAATCGCAAATATTGATTGCCCTTGTTTGCCCACCACTTGATTTTGTTTGTCCAGCATTTGTTTTGGTTTGCCCAACGACAGAAAAGCTGGAACCTAATTTCGTACGTTTTTGAGACTTAAGCGGGCTATGTTTCTAATCACAAATATTGATTGCCCTTGTTTGCCCAGCACTTCATTTTGTTTGCCCAACGATAGAAAGAAGCTACAACCTAATTTCAAAGGTTTTTGAGACTTAAGCGGGCTATGTTTCTAATCACAAATATTGATTGCCCTTGTTTGCCCACCACTTGATTTTGTTTGTCCAGCATTAGTTTTTGTTTGCCCAACGAAAGAAAAGCTGGAACCTAATTTCGTACGTTTTTGAGACTTATGCGGGCTATGTTTCTAATCACAAATATTGATTGCCCTTGTTTGCCCACCACTTGATTTTGTTTGTCCAGCATTAGTTTTTGTTTGCCCAACGATAGAAAAGCTGGAACCTAATTTCGTACGCTTTGAGACTTAAACGGGCTATGTTTCTAATCACAAATATTGATTGCCCTAGTTTGCCCAGCACTTGATTTTGTTTGTCCAGCATTAGTTTTTGTTTGCCCAACGATAGAAAAGCTGGAACCCTATTTCGTACGTTTTTGAGACTTAAGCGGGCTATGTTTCTAATTACATTATTGATTGCCTTATGTTTGGCCAGCACTTGATTTCGTTTTCCCAGCATTAGTTTTTGTTTGCCCAACGATAGAAAAGCAGGAACCTAATTTCGTACGTTTTTGAGACTTATGCGGGCTATGTTTCTAATTACATTATTGATTGCCTTATGTTTGGCCAGCACTTGATTTCGTTTTCCCAGCATTAGTTTTTGTTTGCGCAACGATAGAAAAGAAACTGGAACATGATTTCGTACGCTTTTGGGATTACGTGTGATAATTCAATTGGGCTATGATTCTAATCACAAATATTGATTGCCCTATGTTTGCCCTTCTTTGACTTGCCCAACGATTGCCTTAATTTTTCGAGCAAATGATTTGGTTAACCCAGAAATTGTTTGTTTGTTTAATGATAGTTATTGTATTTACACATATAGAAAAAAATAGATTCTGTAATATTATAATTTGCGTACTACAAATTCAGTAATATGATTGTGTCATTGTTACTATTTGATGCTTAGTCTGTTCCTTTAATTTTTCGTTTATGTATCGCAAAATGGTTGGTTTTGATAGAGAAATATAAGCAATTAATGTTTTATGTAAAAAAAAATATTAATATTTACAAATCTTTTATTTTGCTTGTAAAGTTTATTAGGCGTAAGACAGGTTTTGTTTATATATTTTTGTTTGTTTGTGGGCAAACAAAAATTTTTCTTGGGCAAACGATGGGCAATTGATTTGCATGTTGCAATATTTTATTTTCACACTTTGTTGTGCCAGTGTGATGTAGGCCCTAAAATTGTTTTTTCGTATAACTTAGGTTTTATTTATGGACAAACATGGGCAATCGCTCTATATAGTTCTAAATTTTATCGATTTTGCGTGCCAACTTCACACAGCTCGGGATTCGATTTTCCACGTTTTAAATTCGTATTAAAAAAATAATAAGAATAGCAGCAGGATAAGCAAAAGAATCATTTATATAATTAGCTTGTGTTATTTCCCGCATTGGAACAGTCTTTGATGAATTATTTATTATGTACCACACACCTTTCATTTTGTTTTTGTATCCGTGTATTATGGTGTCATTGTGGATTCTGATGGTTGCTCGAGTAACATTATGATATATTCTTTTGTATTATTTTTTATATGGGAATTAACTTCAGCTGGCAAATTAACAGAGGTTTTCTTAAGTTTATTATAATATATAAGCTTTTGCTTTGAAATTTTTATTCCTTGCGTGATCCACTTTTTCATGTTATTAAGACTTTTGCGTAACTGTAATGTACACCCTATGTTAAAATTATGTAGGAAAACATCAACAAAATAATTGAGTTTGTCATTAGCACTAGATAAGTCGTACAAGGAGTTCCAAGATTCACGAGATAATGGAAAGCAAAAATAATTTACGTTTTCCATTGAAAATAATCTGATTGTTCTCACTATCACTTTCGGACTTTCCTTCGCCAGTTTCCCGGTAGGTATTCTACAATAAATGGCTTCCTAATCAAAAAATCCAAGTTTAATAACTTCAAAGGAACATTTAAAATTACTTTTTGGAATAATAATTTTGTCGGTAGCTGTCTTTCCTTGACGAGTAGGTACATTAATAATAGTTCGTAGTTCGTATAAATTTAACACATCTTGAAACTTAGATTTATCAGTTGAATTATTTAACCAATCTAAGTTTATATCTCCACAGATAACTACACTAGTAAATTTTGTTCGTAAGTTCGCTAGAAGTTTGTCGAATTTTTTAAAGAAAATTCCTAAATCACCAGAAGGGGTCCTATAGATAAACACAACACAAATATTTAACTCTTGAAGTTTTGATGGGACTACCTCAAAATGCATTTGGACGGAAACATTCCGAACGCCAATCTCAGTTGCATGTATATAAGAGCCAGCAAAAATTGCGACACCACCTTTACTTTTGACTGTACGAGAGTACTGAGTAATAATGTTCAAACCATTTAAACTAACCATATTAACGATATTTGCATCTAACCAGTGCTCACATATACAAAGAAACTGTATATTTGAGAAGTCGCTTTCCAACAATACCTCCAGAAGATCAATTTTGTTCCCTAAACCTTGCACATTATGAAAAAGAAGATGTAAAAATTCAGTATTTCCTACCATAAAAAAAAAAACATTGGATAACATCTTACGCATTCTCTTCCGTCGTTCTGTATCTTGAGCATTTTCAATTATTACAATCTTCTGCTTTATAGATTGAACTACTTGGCCTCTGTATTAAATTAATCCTGTCAATACTATCTACTCCTATACTACTACACTCTACGTTAATATTGGAGTAAAGGGTCTCGCATACATTATTGCTACTGTATCATACTACAGGCCCTAGATTTTCATTATTGTCTAACGATGCTTGGCATGGCAAAGGTATGATACTTGTCGAGACTACAAATGATGATCCTACAATTTCAGCAAATTTATTACACATTGAACGTTTCCCAGTTTTTTTTTTTTTTAAATGTAGTCCGTGCCTAGTAAAATTATCCCTTTTCATTAAGTCCAAATCAACGTACCTTACATTACAATAACCTTTGCATATTTTCAAAATTTTGCTGTTTGTTTGTTTTAAATATGTACATTAACACAGGAGTTACCGTCTAAGTCATGTCTATATGGATAACCTGCTACAATTACGTTAGAGTTATTTAACATATTTAGACACTTGTACAGATTTACGACAGCTTTGTTAACCTCACCACGTGCAACATTGTTCCCCCGCCAATGATTATTAGTATGTCTTTCATACTCATATCCTTGCATAGTGAACCACAGTCTCTCATTGTTTAACTCATGGTGGCACCCGGCTTCGTGACACTTCATAACTGTTGCTTAATACGTCTTTTAACAGAACCGCTGTGTTTCTGGCGTGACTGTCCCCTAAAATCAATATTTTCTTATTTCCACTTGGTTTGCTGTTCTTCTGTCTAGGGTAGCGTTTTTCCTCATGCATTGTTTACGTAGGTATGTTTACCGTTTCTTGTTTGCTTTGCACACTTTTTACTTTCCGATTTTGATTTGATGTGCAGTAGCTCATACCGTCGGACAATTGTTTTACGAAACCCCTGTATCCTCCGTTAATTTGAACTACGATTTTAGTTAGGGGGGCCTCAGAAAATTTAGTCAGGATGAGCCCATCCTTATCCCCTTTGACTACGGGTCTGCCTCTACAACAAAAAAATCCTCCTTTTAATTAGAGTTGATGTTAACCGCCAACGTTATAGCCAAAATGAAGTTAGATGTTCTATCTTACGGTGGCAGTGGAAACTTTATCTTTCCAGTTCACGTTTTACTAGCACCTGACTCTGTAAATCTTTTCATATTTTGAGCAAAGTTACCGTTAATGTGGAAAGTAACCCATTCTTACGTTATCACTGTTTTGGGATGTGCTTGAAAATAACATTATAGATTGAGCTGTAGATAAGCTGCTGAGGATAAACCGGTGTGAGTCAGACAGGAGCTTGAGATGCTATGTGCGTGTATATACTTCTTAAATGATTGTGGTGCGTATGGTGCTTGCTGGTTGCCACTGATTGAAAAACGAGAAAGCTTAGAAGTTGTTTCAGTGTATGCTCTACCTTGTCGATTTCTCCTCTTCTTGATTATCTTGAACAGATGTGTAAAAACTTTCCATGGTCAATAATCATATGCGATAAGATAACCGAACTGAAGCAGTTTCCACAACTATGCGATGAGAAGATAATGGTAAGAATGAAAATGATCATAATGATGATCAAAATTGTATTAGTTTTGTACTTAAGCAAGCTTCCAGTAGTGAAAACTGTCAATCTCTTGCAACGTGTCGAATGTTAATATGTTCGGATCACCGTGCGTCGACACGATTGCAATAAACACAGCCTAGACTTGGCAACTATGCCTCACTAAACGAGCTGTAGTACGTGTTACAATAAAACGTTAATTTTATATTATAGAAGGCAAAAAAATACTATTTTTATTCTAACATTAGCACTTGCACTACAGCTGATACAAAACGAGCGAGCGAAGAAGCAAAGAAGAAAAACAAAAGAAGAACAAAACTCGGTACAAATGTTGCCATAACAAATCCAACATCCTCCCACCTTGAGTTACGTTGAGGGGACTAGTAACTCAACCACAACAAACATTATTTATTTTTAAGTATATACAAAAGATCTAATCTGGTAGGAGGTTTCACTTTTCTACCAGTTCGAGTTGTAACAGTTTGAAGTTTTGTTTCACACTCAGTCTCTGTGTTTTTATCACTCACTCCGTCCATTTGTTCATCACTGGGATACACTGCTGGTTCTTTCAACACCTGTGGTGTCTCATTTGAATGAACTTCCAAGGGAAAACCCGTTGCACTGGTCTCATCATCAATCCGGTACGTGTCTTCAAGCGCACAAGTCGTACTTCACCGTCACGTCCAGGTAATATTTCAACAACTCTTGCTAAAGGCCATTCTAAACGTTTCTAGTTCTCGTTTTCTACAAGTACAACATCCCCTATTTTTATTTCACTATGGTCCCTTCTAGATTTCCAATGCTGCACCAACTGTCCCAAATATTCACTGCGAAATCTACTGCGTAACTGTTCCCTGAGTTTATGACAATATCTCAACCGTTTTTGTAGGTTAACGGATTCCAAGTTGTCGAGATCCGGTACTCCTACTTCTCTAACTTGCTGCAGAAACATAGCTGGAGTTAAAGCTAATAAATCCGAACTAGCATCAGAAACATAAGTTAACGGTCGACCATTCATGACAGCTTCACAGTCACACAACACAGTAATGAATTCTTCATAATTTAGCGAAGCCTTTCCAAGTATTCTCCTTAACAGTCCTTTCATTAATCGAATTAAACGCTCCCACCATCCACCCCACCAAGCAGCCCTGGGTGGATTGAATTTCCACTTGATGCGTTTAACAGTTGCAAAAGACGTTATACATTTCCAATCCAGTCTGCTCAATAAATTTTCTGTGCCAACTAAATTCGTGCCATTGTCACTGTAAATGACCGAAGGACGGCCTCGACGCGCTATAAATCTTCCGAGGGCTTGAAGAAAGTCACTAGTTGATAATCCGGAAACAAGCTCCAAATGCACTGCTCTATATACTGCACAGGTAAATATACAAATGCAAGCTTTCCCTCCATCTCGTAGTCTAACTGGTCCGGTAAAGTCCACTCCCGTTACTTCAAACACTGCTGCATCTCTGATTCATCTTCGGGTAGGGCTGCTGGGATTGGTTCCAACTTCTTGGCAGTATATCGTTTACATATGCCACATTGCTTTATTATAGATCGAATAGTATTTCTTCCTTTGAGTATCCAAAACTGTTCCCTAAGAAGACTCAACAAACCTTGAACACCAACGTGACAAGCTTCCACATGTTTATCGTACACTAACATTTTTACTACTGGATGTGTGCTTGGCAACACAACTGGATAACGGAAGATTTCAACTTCTGAAAGTTCTGTAATTTTGGTTTTTATTCTGATGAGTTTGTCATTGTCTTCGAACGGACACAAAGATTTCATATTCTTGTTGCCAACACCCTCAAAGGAATCTGTTTGAACAAGTCTAATAACAGTCTTCTCTGCTGAAATCAATTCTTCAACAGACAATTCGTAGCTTCTTCTTTGCTTAGAACGACAATTATGAATAAATCTTTTCATCCAACCTATTATGCCAACTAATTTTTCGTACTTCGAAGGATACCGATAATACCAGTCACTGTCCTCCTTTCCAGCATTAAGCATAGCTGATGAGACCGTCTTTTTCTTTCCCTGTGTAATGATTTCTTCTTTGTACTCATACTTCTGATCTGGCCATTCCTCCTTGGGTCGTCGCAGCCACGAAGGACCTTCCCACCATTTTGACTCAAGCAGTTCTTCTGAAGTACATCCTCTCGATGGTAAATCCGCCGGATTCATATAGTTCCTGGTACGTAATGCCAAGTTTCTTTTTCACTTAATTTTCGGATTTCTTGCACTCGATTCCAGACAAAAGTATTCCATTGCTCATCTCGTTTAATCCATGCAAGAACTGTTGTAGAATCTGTCCAATAATAAATCTGTATACCTTCAAGATTCAAGGCCTCGATTACAGAAGTAGCTAGTCTCCCACCAATAGTAGCTGCCAATAATTCTAATCTTGCTATGGTTGATTTCTTTATAGGAGCAACTCTTGTCTTGGCTTGTACTAACTGCACATTAATGTTTTCTCTAGTAACAGTTCTAAGAAAAACTGCCGTAGCATAGGCTCTTTCACTTGCATCACAGAACACATGTAGACTACAATTTTCTGAATCTCCTTGGATACATCTAGGAAATGAAAGTTCTTTCAACAACGGCAATTCACCTACCCACTGTAAAAATTTCTTCCTTACTGCCCCTGGTACTTCTTCGTCCCAACTTAATTCCAATCGCCAAATTTCTTGCAAAAGGATCTTTGGATACAACGTCACTGGGGAAGTAATCCCTATGGGGTCAAATATCCTGTTTGCAAACGACAAAATAACTCTCATAGTAAGAACTTCTGGAATCAACCCGTCGCAGCATTCTGGTCTTATTGCCAAAGTGTCAGATTTTGTTTCCCACTGTAGACCTAAGATTGGTACTCCGTTGTCTTGCTCCATCTCTCCAAAAGAAGTGTGCTCCCACCCTCTCAGCTCAAATCCAGCTTTCGCCATTACTTGGGTGCTTTCATTAATGAAGTGATGAAGCTCATCTTCATTCCTTACGCTGGTAACGCAATTGTCCACATAAAAGAACTTCGAAAGCTGAACGATGACTTCTCTGGAATATTGGCTTTTCCTTCTCTTTGTTTTTCCATTTCTAACTTAAGATGATGTTCTATCACTGCACACAGCAAAAATGGACTACAGTTCACACCAAAAACTACACGCTTGTGACGAAATATATTTTCGTTTCCCTCCTGGTCAACCCACAAAAATCTCAAAAAGTCACGGTCTCTTTTACAAACACTAATTTGTAAAAATGCTCTCTTGATATCGGATACAACTCCGATTCTCTTTAACCTAAACTTTATCAAAATTGAGGGTATCATTTCGATCAAATTAATGCCCTTCTCTAAACACTGATTCAATGAAGGATAATTTTTCTCCCTGGCTGAAGCGTCGGAACGGTACGTATTTTCGTCGTACTGCTTTGCTTGACTACATGGCGATGAGGTAAATAATGTCCTTCTCTATCCTCTTCTTCTGCTGGAACTTCTTCTATTACCCCATCATATATCCATTCATTCAACACTTGTTGATAGTCTTCGTAGCGGTTTTCCTTCTTCAACTTACCAAAAAAGCGTATTCAATCTTCTTTTGCACATCTCAATATTACTAGGAAGTGTAGGATGTCCTTCTATCCAAGGTAACATTACTTCGTACCTCTTCTCCTCATTAATAGCTACGGTCTTATTAAAGTAATCCATTACTGCTTGCTGAACTTCCAATTTTGTCTTCTTTTGCGCAGGATCTGTAATACCAAGAACATCTAACCGCCATAAATCCGCTATAGATGCTTCTTTACAAAACATGGACATCGTTGCCATAGACGAGAATTTAACATCACCACATACTTTAACTTTGCCCATTAAAACCCAACCAAGCAATGTTTCCATAGCTACCAATCCGGACTTCAACACAATTCATTTCCCAGTAAAAAGTTTTCCTGCAATGTCAGAACCAATTAAAATTTCTACCGCGCCAGGGTTCCTGTCGTAAATTTCTACACTAAAATTTTTTAACTCCTGTATCCAAGGACCTTCAACTACTGACGTCACATTGCTACATATTGTATCTTGGTTCAGCGCTTCAAAATTGCATGCATAACCTCCTTTCAGACTATACGACCTAACTTGATAACAACTATGTTCATAAGGTGCAGAACAAATACCTCCGAAGAGTGCATGCGTAACACTTTCTTTTTTAACACTTTCGTATCCCATTTCCAACGCGGTAGCTGTTCGAATGTACGATCGTTGGGAACCTGTATCTATAATTGCTCTTACCTCCCTTTCTGTCTCTTGACCCCTTACTTTTACAACTAATGTTTGCAAAAACGTTTCGGCATACACGTTATTAGTTAATGTATTTTCAATAACCGGTTTCGTTACACTTTGTTTCACTGTACCGTCATTTTCCTTGTTACCTTTTGGTCCCCCGCACATAATGTATGAATGTTGTCCCATGCACTTGGCGCATTTTAATTTTACTCTACATTTACTGCTAACATGCCCCAGTTTTAGGCATTTGAAACAACAACCCTTTGCTTTTAACACCTTTTTTTTCCTCGAAAGACCAGTTACGTGCCTTCGAACACTCTTCGGTAACATGCAAATCACTACAAAAATACATTTCTCTAGGTCACCTTTACAATTAACTAACTCGGCCGCTGTTGGAACAGTTTCTGTGGGACTACTTGGATCCTTCCTTTTCTTGATCGCACTGGAAGTATCTTTCAAATCAAAGCCCGCAACTGCAAGTGCTATCCGCTCTTCACTTTCAACTTCTTTTCTCACAAACAACATTAAATGTTCGAGTCTATTTTCTACTGTAGATTCTCCATAGTTCGTAGTTCCTCTTTGCCATGCTCGAAAAAGTTCCTCAGGTAAACACGATTGCACTAGTGGGTACACCATTGCTGCGCATTTGTCTGTCGTTACTCCTAATGTACTTAATGCTCGTAATTGTGACTCAATTTTGTCGTACAAGGCACTGAGTTCTAATTGCTTATTAATGTTCAAATTGCTTAACACCAGTTCTAAAAGTTCCCTCACATACACTTCTACCAATGTATCTTCACGACCGAAACGTGACTTCAAACCTTCAATCACTTTCGGATAGTTTTCTTCACATAACGGGAAACTTTCAACAAATTGGCGTGCTCTTGAACCGGGTAGAGCAGCCTGAACTAAATATTGAAATTTGTCACTGTTTGCGATATTCGTGTCCGCATCGATTCGATTGAACTGACTCCAAAACGGTAACCAATTCTTTAAGTCACCATCAAACTTCTTCAATTCAATTACCGGTAACTTAATACCCCGTTTCTTACCTTCTGTCGAAACACTGTCTGTATCACGAGTTGAATTTGATGCATGCTTATCGATCAGCTCTTGAACTTTCGTACGAAGACTATAAAATGTCAGAACATACTTATCTTGTGCTTCTGTTTCCTGAACCAAATCATCTTCTTGGAATTCTTCTTTTAATAACAGTTCAATGTATTCATTGTGTGCTTCATCAACCGCCCTGTATTTATCCTCCAATAATTCAAAGTTCACTTTAATTTCGTCAATGTTCACATTCGCGGCATTACAACACTGTTCCACATTTTTTGCGATTTTTGTAAATACAGCTCTCGCCACTGTTCTCACTCTTTTTGCCTTCTCCATTATTTAAGCCGTTTTTCAGTCGTGTCACGGTCGCCAGATGTTACAATAAAACGTTAATGTTATCTTATAGAAGGCAAAAATACTATTTTTATTCTAACATTAGCACTTGCACTACAGCTGATACAAAACGAGCGAGCAAAGAAGCAAAGAAGAAAAACAAAAGAAGAACAAAACTCGGTACAAATGTTGCCATAACAAATCCAACAGTACGCCAGCTGGGAAACTATGCGCATGCACTATTATCTACCGGCCAGCCAAAGTGGATAACAACTTATGAGAAGGTTACGCCCTTACTTTATGAGAAGGTGATCTGTGCTCTATTGAAATTTCACAATTATATGGTATAATAACTAACAAAAAAATCAAAAAGAAAAATGGAAAATTGATAGTGATAGCGATGATGGAGAATGAGCCAGGTGCAAAGCACAAGATAACACATGGGCTTTGTTAATCAGACAAATGAATCTCTCTTCTGCATATGGTCATCTGTATGTGATGATGAAAACAGGGGAAGCCAAATTGAGTAGAAGGTGTTTACGGTGCAGGATATGATGGATGAAAGAGTGGAAGATGCTCATGAATAACATATTCAGATATAATTAAGAACGATGATTCTAACGGGGATAATGTGTACTGATAGAACGTAAAGAGTGGAGACAAGGAGTATGCTGATAGTCATGTGGAGTGGGGCGTAATCCAAGGTATTAGATACTGTATGAAGTAAAGAAAAATGGGTTTGGAAACGTTTGTTGATATTGGTGAGGAGTAGTTTTTCGATATAGTACTGTAATGTGGAGATAGTTATGCGTTGGTATAGCTCCATGGTGGGGCTAGCTTGGTAGTCGGACACGGAAAGCTATGTGGAAAATTAATTGTTCGATTATCAAAAGCTTTTGATAGAATTTAGATGACGCGGTTATCCACACTGTGAATCCGTATGTTAAGGCGTCTTTCCTAGTAAGATAGTGAAATCGTCAATTGATCCAAATTGGGCTGCTATTGATCCAAAAGGTTGCCCTTGACCTACAACTGGTGCGAGCGGTCCCGGGTTCGATTCCCGGTGGGGGCATTTCGTCGAAAAAGTGTAAAACGCTTTTGCAGACCAGCCACCCTGAATGAGGTTTTCCTGAGTTTTCCTCATTCAAACTAGGCAAATGACGAGGTGGTACCTAACTTTTAGGTCCCAGGCCGAATCCTTCCAAGCCCCATTCCTTCTTCCTTTCCTTTCCCCGGATTGTGTGCTCGCCGAGGGACGTCGTCCCTCAAAACGTGAAGGGCTAAATGGCCGTAGAAGCCGAAAGCCCACAAATCTAAATCCTAACCTAACCTTGACCTAAAACTACCTCAAAAAATGTTGACCCACACCCTCTCCCCTTACCGAATTATCGTGTCAGATATGCTCAAAATTGAATATTTTTAAATTTTGGTGTGGGTTATCGAAAAATTTTGAAAGTTTCACAGATTGCAGATACTATTTTGATGTAAATGAATTTTTCTTCGCAAAACCATTAATGCGTACTTTTTTTTTTGCGTGTTGAAAAAATCAAAAAAATGTAGGAAAATATGGGGGGGCAACACTCGTTGATTTTTCGGTTAAAAATTTATTATAACCTTAGGTTTAACATATATTTTTCGGGGCTTGAAAGTGATGGCAACATTATCAAATATAAATAAAACTGAAAACAAACGTGTTTTTCGCAGTTTTTCCATCATCTTGTTGCCCTCAAGGAGAGGGCCTCTTCAAACACTCCTTTGCCAAAGTTGACAATTTTTCTTTCTTTTGCATCCCTTCCGCTTCGCCTGCTTCGAGTGTGTCCATTTCGGGATAGAAACACCAAATATATCTCCATAACAGTGCTTCCAACTTAACCGACTTTTGCACAACAAAGTTACACACACTTCGCGTCGGCTAAACGTATCTATTAGTTCTTGCTTCATTGGACGCACAGAGTGGCGCTCTCTACCGCGAGCTGCTTATAACTTTGTTGTGCAAGAGCAATTGAAGCGGAAGGACTGTTACGGAGATATATTTAGTGTTTCAATTCAGATAGGACACAATAAAAATAGCCGAAGAATGACAGAAGCGGAAAGGATGCAAAAAAAAGAAGAAGAAGAAAGAAAATTGTCAACTTTGGCAAAGGATTGTTTGAAGGGACCCTAGCCTTAAGGCCAATAAAATGGTGGAGAAGCTGTATGAAAAACAAGTTTGTCTTAAGTTTTACTTATTATTTTCGACAATGTTTCCATCATTTTCAGGTCCCGAAAAAAAAAATATATGTTGTACCTAATGGTATAACAAATTTTTAACAAAAAATCAGCGAGGTGTGTCTCCCAAAAATTTTTCTACATTTTTTTTGAAATTTTCAACACCCAAAAAAAATAAAGAAAATACGCATCTACGGTTTTGAAAAACAATACACATTTACATCTAGATAGTATCTACAATCTGTGAAACTTCGAAAATTTTTCGATCACCCCCACCAAAATTTAAAAAAAAAATATTGAATTTTGAGCACCTAGATACGATAACTTGGTAAGGGGAAGGGGTGGGGATAAAAACAATTGAGGTAATTTTAGGTCAAGGATTACCTTTTGGGACAATAGCGACCCACTTTATGATCAAGGGCAGATTTTACTATCTTCCTAGGAAAGATTCTTTGGCCGTAGGAAAACTTTGTATGTATTTACGATCCTCTGTGCAAACTGTAGTCAAACTGTAGTGTAAAAGTTGGAGTCAAACTGTAGCAAAGGTAAAGTTCGTGCTCCCGTTTCAGGAAGAATATTTGCGTTATCTCTGTGTTTTATCATTTCCATTGTGAACCCAGTAGTAACGTTACAGCTAGAGTTCTGTGTCTGACAACGCAACGCTCTATATATCAAGCTGGAAATGTTGTGAAATACCGTTATTTTTTGTTGCTACATTACGTACTCTTAATATAATTTACAATGCTCAACACGGATGGCAAGAAATCAGTGAGGGTGACTTGAACAACGTCATTTCACGCGGGAGAAGTGTGCCAAATCAGGTGCCCCATATTTTGTTATCGTGTTGTGTGGTGATTGTACAGACGAATGCTGGTCCAAAGTGCAGTGAACAGAAAACAACGTTTAAAGTGTACTACCAAAATATACAAAGCATTAAAAACGAACTTCAGATAGTGTTATTAGTTGCTGGAATATGACTGTTAGTGAAGAGTGAATCATAGTTGAATGATCCGGAAAGGAACAGTGAAATGCCTTTTCACAAAGAATTCTCTATATAGAGGAACGAACGCAAGAACAGAGGGGGCGGAGTGTTATTATGTATTACAATAAATGGAGCAGGAGAGGCAGAATGGTCTCGTAAGTGTGCGTGAAATCATTTGAGCCGGGGAAAGTCTGTGCAAAAGCACAAACTTCAACCAGTGTGTCTGCAGATCACATAGAAACAGTCATCGAAGTTTACTTGAAACATGCCACGAATCACTTTCAAATAACGTCACAAGGTAATAAAGTTGTTCATTTTGGTGACCATAACTTGGGCTTAGAATGGATCGACAGTAAATATCGGATAGCATCAGACACAAATGAGACCCGTTCTTCGACTATTCTATTAAGGGACTCGATTTGAGATAGTACAATATGCATAAAGCTCGTAAAAATAACAGCTTAGATTATGTCTTTTCTACTTTTTCGACAGAATGTATCATCTCATAGAAAAAGTTACATCTCTTAAACCACGAATCTCTAGAAGTGACCTACCGCGTACCTTATCATAGTCAATCCCCAAAAGCCAGCAACCCAACTCAAAACTAAAGCTTCTACCTGAATGGGGGAAGGAACTTCCGTGAAATTTGTAAACTTCTATAGATGTTACCGCGGACGAATTTACTAGAAGGAACAATGTACCTTTCACTGGATTCCTTTGCCGATGTTCACAGAACAGTAAAAGAGTTTGCACTGTTCATAAAAGTAAAAACGATGGAATTTCCAACATGGCACGTCAAAGAGACTCGAGAAACATTCCGAAATAGGAAAAAGACTTGGGAACTGTGGCGTATATTGCCAAATGTATATATATATATATATATATATATATATATATATATATATATATATATATATATATATATATATATATATATAAACTTTTCAATATATAAGACATCACACGAAAAAGCTATTGAGAGGTAAATACCTACTAGATTTAAAATATTCAGACACTAACATCAACAACACTAAACAAGAATGGTTTCTTCTCAGACCTAGATCTAAACATCTAGCATACATCCTCTGATGTACAAAGCTCTATCAAGTGCAGAAGATGAGGAAAGAACAAAATTTTAATGAATAGTTTTGTAACAAATTCTAAAAAAGCACAATGAACGTACCTACATTTTTAATTCGTTATCTCATTTATCAATATAAGTCCTACAGAGGCCTCAGGGAGCCTCTCGCATTGACAATACAAGCTAGGCCTTTCTGTGTTCGACACCATCTATTATCTCTTTTCTACTTTCGCTCATTTTTAATAGTTGTTTCAGGGAAAGTTGTTTCCCTCTTCTTGCAAAACACCGCGTGTCTCCCATTTTTAAATCTGGATTGAAACATCACATGTCATCCTATAGCAAGATCTCGCTTCTCTCAGACACATCGATCGTCTGCGAGAAAATTAGCAAAGACAGAGTTTTCAATTTCACCTCTCCCTATCTTAACACAGCTCAACATGGTTTATGTCTATAGCTCTTGCTTCACCATTTAATCACGCTGTACATTGTGTTTGCAAGAATGCAAAACTTAACGCCATCTATCTCGGTTTATCTAGTGCCTTCGATTCCACTAACCATTCTTATCTAACTTACAAAATTTCCAATACATTATGTGTTCATGGGCCATTCATATCATTGTTGCATAGAGAGTCGTCTTGGTAAGATCGATTTCTAACTCTTACATCCGGAGAAGCACAGGAAGCGTAATTCAAAAACTCTTATTGATATGGAACATGAATGACTCGACTAGCTGCTTCAACTTAAATTTTAAGAAAATGCACTTATTTCCAGAAAACTGCAAAGTCTTCAAAGAAGTGTACAGAATAGAGGACCCCGAGCTGCTTCAAAGTGACATTGATAATATTTCCTTCTGGTGTAACACACGGCTTCTAAAAGTTCACCCCGATAAGAGTAAATGCTTAACATAACCTCAGTCGTAAAGAAAAATATTACTACTGAAGAAAAATACTTCATAAAACAAAATGATTTGGCTATCTCAAGAATCAATACACATAAGGCTCTCGGAGTTACTTTTAACACAAAACTAACTTTCACAGAACATACAAAGACTTTCACTAAGCATTCAATGCGTCTTCCAAGACCTCTGAACAGATCAACATAATTACAGAACATCTCATAACTAGCAACTTCCTACAGAGGAATAATTTTACAAAAACTTAAACAAACTTTAGTCAACTACTGTGAATAATTCTCCTTATCAATCACATATTATTATTATTACTATTATTATAGCTACTATGACTACTGTTACTATTATTATTGCATTATGCTATCATCTCTTAGATTTGTGAACTTCGACAAAATATCTTGCCACACTCTTGAAATGAAATGAAAAATGAAATCTTTGAGTTTTACGTCCCACGATTATGCCGTTTAGGCTAAAGGAGACGGTGATGGTGAGAAATGAATGAATGAAATGGTGGAATGAAGAAAGTGGGAGGAAACGGGATAACCCCGAGGAAACCCACGCACACGGCGTTCGTCCACCACAAAGTTCACTTGGCGCGAGCTGGGATCGAACCAGGGACCCCTTGCACCAGAGGTGAACGCTCTACCATTGAGCCACCGCGGCCTCCTGCCACACCCTTGGTACGTACAAAGTCTGTCATCTCTATGTTAGCATTTGTCTTAAGGAACGTGTTATTGACGAATTTTTCGCACTTGTATGAATTGCCATGTGCGTAACCTGACTACATCCTCTAAAGTACAAGCATAATATTTTAGTAAATCGCGTCACATATCTTTTAATATATTTCCACTAACAAAATATGGAATTAAAGTAAACGCTTTTCACACTTTTGACACCCATTTTTTACCTGTATGGGATAACATGTCTCTCCGATACAAAACTTCGACTTAATCATTCTTCATAATTTTGACACGCTCAATTCTCCAGATCTGTAATAATAAAACTGTTGCCAAATATGAACTTGAATGAAATACACCATTCCCTTTTAGAACGATTTACTTTCTTAATTCCGGTAGTAATGTAATTCCCCTGTTTATTTTAACATGTGCGTTGCAAAATTTGAGCTTCGTATTCACGATCTTTTCACGTGAATCCTGCCGTATGTGAGATTTTCATCTGTATGTTAAAATGTCTTGGAATATTTGAAGGTCGAGCAAATACTTTTCCACACTCAGCGCATGTGAGAAAATTTTCACTTATGTATATTAAAATTTGTGCTGCCAAATTTGAATGCGAAACAAATTCATCGCACAATAAAAGTTTCACAACTGTGTATTTCTTCCCAACCTTGAATGCAAACTAAATCCCTTCCCATATTCTCGACTTGAATGAGAATTTTCAACTGTGTGTATCAAGATGTGTAACCGAACTTGAATGCCGACTAAATCACTTTCCACCTTCATTGCACGAGTGAGGTTTTCTTGCTGTGAGGATTAACTTGTGATTAGCTAGACTTGAAAGTACCGTAAACCATTTTCTACACTACTAACGTTTTTCTGCTGTGTGGATTAACCTGTGTCTTGGCAAACTTGAATGTTAACTAAATCCATACCGCACTCTGGGCTAATGTGATGTTTTTCTCCTGTGTGATTTAACACGTAACCTGACAAGTGTGAACGATGACTAAAAGAATACCACACTCTTCGATTGTGTGAGGGATCTCGCCTGTGTGTATTAACATGTGTGTAGCAAAAGATGAGGCTTTTGTGAGGCTCTTCTCTTCTGTCAACATCCTATAAAATCCTTTCAAATATTCTATTAGTAAGATTGACCCCATATGCAGATGAAGTTATTGGAGATTGTCAGTGTGGATTTAGACGAAATCGATTAACTATCGACCAAATATTTACCATTCGCCAGATACTCGAAAAAAGTGGGAATACAATACCCTGGTACATCAGCTATTTATTGATTTTAGAAAGGTGTACGACTCGGTTAGGAGAGAAGCATTATACAACGTTCTTAGAGAACTTGGAATACCGAGAAAGCTAATTAAGATATGCTTAACCCCAGTTTTATGTCGTAGGGTCTCCAGACCCCAAGGAATCATACGGCTTGATTATTTTTTCATTTTGTTAGTTAAAACACTGTACGTTTCTGACATCTTCAGAAATTCAATTTTACAGTTTATTTTATGACTATAACAAGTTTTCTTACCCCTAAGCCATATTATTTGACTTAATTGTAAATCACCCTGCTTTTTCTGTGGGAGTCAGTTTGCTAATAGTTACGAAGAAATTTTAAACTAGGAATGCAATGGATATACCCGATTGCAATGAAATGAGCTGAGCGAGCTTAAACTACGTAATCAGTTTATTCTGACTTTTTCAACATCTACACATACTCTATCAGCGTGCTAAGTTTGGTTGAGATCGGCCAAACCGTCTAGGAGCAAGCGTTTTTCGGTAATTATTCCTCGATGGTACATCGGA
Organism: Thermobia domestica; assembly: GCF_964235325.1. Lineage (NCBI taxonomy): Eukaryota > Metazoa > Arthropoda > Insecta > Zygentoma > Lepismatidae > Thermobia > Thermobia domestica. The sequence goes on along the minus strand of NC_137470.1, from coordinate 53,593,568 downwards.
TTTTTTATTTCGACCTATGTTGTCACTCAGCACGACATACTCTATCAGCGTGCTAAGTTTGGTAGAGATCGGCCAAACGGTCTAGGAGGAGTTCGCGGACAACCAAACGGCTAACCCGAGTATAAGAGCTTCGCTTCGCTCAGCTCAATTATATTAACGACACTTTCTGACAATTAACCTCGTGTAAAATGATTTCGAAATAGTTCGTACTTTTTCTGTTGATGACAGTGAGGGATCTAACCCGGAGCTGGGTGGCCCAGGCCCCACCAAATTTTTGAACGTCAAAAATAATTGAAGCTACTATTTATATATATATTTCAAATGAAAACGGCTTGCGTGAACTCATGATATTTCTGTCATAGACTGGAATCTGGTTGCCCCCAACCCCAAGTTTTACCTCCTAGATCCGTCACTGGTTGATGGTGCTAAGGGACTATAGCGATCTGTCTGTTGCAAGGAGGAAAGTACTAGGAAAAGCAATTTATATATTTGTCATTTTAACTTTTCTTTTACCCTAATAATAACTTAATGTTTCCAAATAAGGCTGGCGGGAGAAAGTTTGTCTTCTTTCAGCGTATTTATGTGTGTTAGTTTACCACCAAATCGACCAAGCGGCCGTACCTAAGTTAGGCAAGTTAAATATCTTCACCGGTATATTCATTTGTAGGTAGCACAGTCCTACCTTCTACATTATCACTGGAATTTTACCGAGTGACGTAACCATTGACAATCTAGAAGGTAGGAATGTGTTATCTACAAATGAATATACCTGGCGTCCACTGGTGAATTTATTTGATCGAATTGGGAATACGCCCATCCAGAGTTTGACGCGTTCAAAGTAAACAGAAAGTTTGATCGTGTATAACTGATCTTAGTTGATCGCAATTTCTTCCAATCTGAGAAGAAATAGTTAAGAATTTCTTAATTTGTTAGTGCGACCGCTGTTTTCGTCTCTCCTTGTAAGCAATCATTGTAGTGTAGTGTATGCCTAATTGGTTTTCCGAACAATTAGCTTTTCGGATGAAATTATTATGAAATGAAATTATGCCACAGATGAGATTTCATCTAATTTTAAGGTTTCTTCGATTCGATGATAAAGAACACGCGCAAATAGACTGAAAGAAGACAAACTTGCCCCCATCAGATTTGTTTGGGAATGTTTTCTTGCAAACTGTAGGAATTGTTTTATACCAAGTAATTATGTAACAGTTGAACAACTGGTTCCATTTCGTGGTCACAGCGGTGTCGTTCAATCTATGCCTAATAATCCAGATAAATATGGCATAAAAATAGTTTAGTTATGTGATGCACTAAACTATTTTGCACTGAAAGGTTATGTATACGTAGGAAAGCAACCAGGAGGTACTGTGGAGAACAATCACGCTCAGAATGTTGTGAAGAAACTTTCATAACATTTGTTCAAAAGTGGAAGGAACATTACTATGAACAATTTATTTTAAAAGTGTTGAACTTGTTCAGTACTTGCTACCTGCTGAATCTCATTCTCGTTGGAACGATGATGAACAACAAACGTGAATTCCCCGACATTATTCAACCTAGTAAATCTCGTAGCCTATTGAGATCTATCTTCGGATTCAACGGTGACCTAACGATCGTAAGGTATTCACCTAAGAGAAGCAAAGCTGTGATTTTTGTCAGCACCCAACATCATGATACCGCTGTATCTGACACCATAAGAAAAAGCCAGATATAATTCTATATTATAACAAGACCAAAAGGATGGTGGATAAATTTCACCAAATGGTGAGAGAATTCACAAGAAAACGGCAAACAAGAAGGTCGCCATTAGCAGTGTTCTCAAATATGGTAGATGCTTCTGCGAATAATGCATCTATAATTTTCGAGATCCAGATTTATCGAATAAACCCAATGCGAGGCGTAAATTTTATCCAACATTGCCGAGTACATGGTAGAAAATCACACGCAGCGAAGATGCGAGATGTCAGCTTGATTACCAAAATCAGTGACTGCTGCAATGAAACATTTCGGAGTCTCCAAAACTGAAAACACTTTAGCAATTTCAGCGTCATCTGCAAACAGAAGAAACCGTTGTCATCTTTGTGATAGGAAGGACAGAAAAAGTATACTAGTTTGTGAAAGATGCAACAAACATTTCTGTGCAGAGCAACAAGCACTTACTTGTGCAACATGTAAATAAACGTGAAAAAAGCTGAGTTCTCCTGTAAGAATGAGAAATATAATGAAATGTACCAAATATGAAATTGTAGGGTAAAGCATACAGTCATTGGCCATCAAATAGTGATTGGCCAAATTGCGATTAAAAGTACAATAATAAGGACGTGCTTCGAAATTTCTCGTAATTATGTTGCTGAAGCGGACGGCGATTGTCTTTTCTTTGTTTGTAAATCGTCATTCTTCCGCAAGATTGCACCTTTGTAATGCTAGAGTTTCGGAAGTGAAGACATGTGCGGAACAGTCTGAAATCTAGGTAAGTCTTATGAAATTCTTAAGGATTCTTCTAACAATAAATCAATCGCTTTCATGATTTAAAGTTGTTTTTCTTGTGGTAATTGATAATGGATTTCTTAAGCTTTGAAGCACTATATAACAGAATTTCTGATATCTATTTTTTTATTTTCTTCATTTTCGGGGGTGGCTAATAACTGTAACCTGATTACTCTTCATTTACAGTCATTGGCCACGTATGCCAATTACTATGTATTTGCGCACTTAATAAATATGGCAATTTAAAAATATTCTGAGCCTTTATTATGCACTTTATGAAACATATCTTTTTCTCACGTTAATCTGAATGTATTTACCAGTTGTTGGTATGGTGGCCAATAACTAAATATATCGGGTGGCTAATCACTATGTACAGTTCTGATTTCTCGATTTTCTGTTTCTGGCTTTGCAATCGTAATCGCAAGAATGCCAAAATTTGCTAAAATACCTTACGATAAGGATATTATAGAGAAGGCTCTCAGTGAGTTACATGAAACAAAAGCATCTCAGAGATCCATAGCAAAGAAATATGGAATTACAAGAGCTACGTTACAATATGAGATAAAGAACTCCGATTGCAACAGCAGGTTTGGTCTTTCCCCTATTTAATCTAAAGAGGAAGAAGAGACTATTCTTCGGTAAGCCCAATTGATATCTGCATTAATACTTATGTTTCTACTTAGGTCTACTAATCTATGTATTCACTTACAAAAACGGAAAATACAGAAAACTGCATTAATATTTCGATATATTATTATTAGCATTCACTCTTTCATAGTATTCTTCTCAAGCAACTAATTGGAATCATTAGCTACTTTTAATTAATATCTTTTTTATATTCCAGGGTTTATATTTAATAAAAGTTGAATTAGCATGCTTTAATATCAATCTAATTCAAACTGCATGGAATCAAACATTAGTCGACCATTAAGAGATGGCAATATTAGTATTGGTGACATTCATAGCATTATTAAACGTGATTTCTTATGTTGTTGTTGTCAGATTAGAAATTTATATCGGAAACCTAAAATTTAATGATAGGGCCTACATTTATAAACTTTATTTCTAGTTTATTAGAGAACCTAATTTATTTTCTTTTTACAATATTGCAGGCTTTTCTAAAGAGACATCCGAAACTGAGTCAGCGCACTGCAGAAGATGTAACGTACGCCAGTGCTTGTATAAGTGAGAAAGACATTCGCAGTTGGTTACAGGAAATATACAGTTATTTACAGGAATCAGGACTGCAAGACATCCTAACACAGCCATGGAGAGTGTTCAACGGAGATGAAACTAATTTTCATGTCTGCCCTTCGAGTGGTAAAGTTCTTGCATTCAAAGGTGATAAAAACATTTACGACGTAAAAACGTCCCCTTCCAAAGAAAATCTGACAGTGATGTTCTGGTTCGCTGCCGCCGATGATTGTTTATCCATATAAAACAATTCCAAGTGCAATAATAAACTCTGTTCCTAAAGGTTGGGGAATTGGCAGAAGTGAAAACGTTTGGATGAAATCTGAAGTGTTTTATCAATATATAGCAAATATATTTTATCCTTATATTGTAAAAGAAGGGATTCAGCTCCCTGTCATCCTCTTTGTTGATGACCACAAAACTCACTTGAAGTATCAGTTAAGCCAGCTTTGCAGAGAACTAGGAATAGAACTTACTGCCCTTTACCCAAATTCGACACGTATTTTGCAACTAGCTGATGTAGCTGCTTTTAAACCAATAAAATCTGGTTGGAAGAAAGCCGTTAGCGATTGGTACAGGAAAAATCCTAATTGTGTACTCACAAAGGTAACCTTTGCCGAAGTATTAAAGAATGTAATACAAACTTATTTAAGACCTGCAGTAATCATTAACGGTTTTAGAGCATGTGGGTTGATACCTTGGGATCCTAATGCCGTTAATTATTCTAAATGTCTAACAAATTCAGGAACAAAAGTGAGCACAAAGTTAACAGAAAACACTCCCGTTCTTTCATTTGAGAAATTTTGCAGTATTGTAGGTAAAAATAAAATTCAAAAATTTGAAGAAAACGATAGAAATGGCCTTCAACAGAAAGATGTAAATGAAGAGAACAATTTTGTCATCTTGTACAATATATGGAAATTTTTCAATCAAAACCATTTGAGCGTAACTAATAGTGCTGATGAAAAGAGCCTGAATGCAACACAACAAATACAGACGAATATTGAGAACGATGGTTATGTGCAAGATGAAATTGTTCACGAACAGAGTGAAAACATTGGAATAATCGATCCTTATCAAGCACTAGCAGTGCAGTTTCACCTAAGAAACAGAAAGCTCTCTTTTGGAAACCCAGCATTCCAAAATAATTCAATACTTGGCCTGGCCCGAAACCCCTAAAAGAAAAGGAAAGAGGAACATAGAAAGAATGCCTTATGCAATAACGTCAGAAAAATACAGGATGTTATGTGAAAAGAAGCTAACAGAAAAGGCTAAATTAAATTAGAACAAAGAACGCAAAAAGAGAGAACGAGAGGAAACTAGAAAATCCAAAGCAACGATGAAGTCACTAGCCCCAAAAAAGAGAACAAAAAGAAAATTAGATCTCAGTAACACATTCGAAAGTGGTAAGAAATGTTTTGTTTGTAAAGGTAGCGATTCTAAGCATCTGTTAATCTGTAGCGAATGTGATAATGCGACTCATGAATCATGTGTCCCCAGAAATCATCAACCAAACATTCCACTCTCACCAGATGATGATATTTATGTATGCCACAAGTGTTTCCACATTGATGATGAAAGCAACTTCGAGATTGGTGACAGTGATACAGAGTCATTGGCTGAAATATTGGAACTAATTGCAAAAGCTAATTGAAAGAGTGTTACAAAAAGTATGATATGAAAGAAGGACTAACTGTAGGAACTGTTTATTTATTTTTATATTATATAAGCCTAATTTATATAATATTCAAATATTTTTCAAGTAAAGTTACTTTTGTATTTCTCATAATTTCTACATTGTAAACTATTAAAACTGTAAAAGAAACATAATACATAGAAATTAATTTTTTGTTAACTAGAAATTAATAGATTTTTTAAAAAAATAACTACAAAATGCATTATTTCATCTTCACAATCCTAAACTATCTTTGTCAATATAATAGTGACCTTGGTGTTTAATTTCTAGCCTGTAGAACAAAATTGTACTCAAATTAAGCTCAAAAATTTTTGATTGCGTTTAGTGGCCAATCACTAGTACAAACCCCGGCCAATCACAAAAAAATGTGGCCAATTACTGTACATTTTCGCATATTTTTACAAAAAGAGATTCTGTAAAAATGCTGTATAACTTAGAGCAAAAAGAATAACCGAAATCGAAAGCTAAGATCCCTATAAGCCCACTTAAAAAAGATTAGTTTTAAATTGCAAGAAATAAGGGTACCACTAAACACCAAAGTCAAAATTTTCCTTAACTGGCCAATAACTGTGCATTTCACCCTATTTTGTGCCTTAATAAAGATTAAATTGTAAAACAGAAGAGGATTTGCTTTTTAAATCAATATTAAGCTAAATAATAAAATGTTAGGTTAGGTTAGAGGTCATTGTAAATGTTAACAGTAAATTGTTAGCCGTTAGTTTCAACATAGATACAGTCTATGATAATAGATTAAGGTCAATTAGTTTTGATTCTAAATTGTTAGTAGTCATCTTCAATATTGATAGAGTCTAAGATGGTCATTGTAAATTTTAATATTAAAGTGTTAGTGGTAATTTTCAATATAGATACAGTCTACGATATTCGGGTCTGTGAGACAACAAGACAAAAGAATACGACAAAATTTCAGACATAAAATAGGGGATATATGAATCCCAAAGTTACGACCGGGTAGTGACAATTTCTGTCCACGAGCTTTCACATCCAAAATGGCCTGAAACAAGCAAATGCGTTGTCGCCATTATTAATAAACTTTTTTCTTGAACACGCTATAAGGAAAATCAAAGATAGCAACCAAGGCCGACAGTTGAACGGTATTCACCAGGTTATGGCATTAGCTAATGATGTAAATTTGATGGAGGATAATAGAACAATAGAGAGAAATGCAGAGATTTTATTAAACGGTTGCAGGGACATGGGTTTAGAAGTAAATGCAGAGAAAACTAAATACAAAGAAGTGCTTCGAGACCGTAATACACCAAGTTATGGATGCGTTAAAATATTAAATAATACTTTTGATGAAGTAGATAGTTTCCAATATGTAGGATCAAAATTAACATACGAAAATCATATTCACGAAGAAATTAAGTGTCGACTGAAAGCAAGGAACTCGTGTTACTATTGGGTTCAAAATGTCTTGTCATCGCGAAGTGTGTCGAGGAATTTGAAGCTTAAAATATACAAAACGATAATCATGCCTGTTATTTTGTTTTGTTGCGAAACATGGTAGATTACTCCGAATGAAGAACATAGACTGAAGGTATTTGAGAACAAAATCCTGAGACGAATATTCCGACCCAAGAGGAACGAGAATGGAGGAAGCTTCATAACGAGGAACTACATTATTTATACGGTTTACCCAACATTGTTGGGGTCGTCAGGTCTAGGAGGCTTAGATGGGCAGGTCATGTAGTTAGAATAGAAGAAAGTAGATACACTCTCACAGACTTGACTGGAAGGTCAATCGGAAAACGACCACTAGGAAGACCTGGGCGCAGATGGAAGGACAATATTAAGTTGGATCTTGCAGAGATCGGAATACAAAGTGGAAACTGGATGCAGTTAGCTAAGGATAGAAGTCAGTAGAGTGCTTTTGTGAACGAGGAACTCAACTCCGGGTTCCATCGGCTATAGAGTTAGTTAGTAGCCAAACACGATCGCACAGTAAATCAAGCCACAACATTGATATTTGTGAGGTTCCTCTCCTGTGTGAATTAACATATGATTAGCCAAACTTGAATGCACTCTATATCCCTTGCGGGAGATGCCGCATGTATAACCCTTCCCTCCTGTGTGGATTAACATATCTATAGCCTGACTTCAACGTACACTAAATACCTCTCAACAATTTTGGTATGTGTTAGGTTTTTCGCCTGTATGGACTATCATATGTCTTGACAAGCATGAACGTAGTGTAAATCCCCTTCCACACTCCTTGCACTTGTGAAGCTTTAATCCTGTGTGGATTTTCAGGTGTGTAGTCAAATTTGAACGTACTCTAAAGCTCTTTCCGCACTGTTCGCACGTGTGACGTTTTTCTCCTGTGTGGATTAACATGTGTCTTGAAAGATGTGAAAGTTGGGAGAATCCCAAGTCACACTCTTTGCATTTGTGAGGTTTTTCTCCTGTATGGATTAACATGTGATTTGATAAGTTTGAACGTTGAGTAAATCCCTTACCACATTCATTGCATGTGTGAGGCCTTTCTCCTTTGTGGATTAACATGTGTGTAGCCAAATTTGAACGTACTCTAAATCTCTTTTCACACTGTTCGCATGCGTGACGTTTTTCTCCTGTGTGGATTAACATGTGTCTTGAAAGTGTTGAACGCCTAGTAAATTCCTTCTCACATTCTTTGCACTTGTGAGGTTTTTCTCCTGTGTGGATTAACACGTGACTTGACAAGCTTGAACGTTGACTAAATCTCTTTCCACACTCACTGCACATGTGAGACCTTTCTTTTTTGTGGATTAACATGTGTGTAGCCAAACTTGATCGTACTCTAAATCTCTTTCCACATTCATTGCATGTGTGAGACCTATCTCCTTTGTGGATTGACATGTGTCTAGCCAAATTTGAACGTACTCTAAATCTCTTTCCACACTGTTCGCACGTGTGACGTTTTTCTCCTGTGTGGATTAACATGTGTCTTGAAAGAATTGAAAGTTGGGAGAATCCCAAGTCACACTCTTTGCATTTGTGAGGTTTTTCTCCTGTATGGATTAACATGTGATTTGATAAGCTTGAACGTTGAGTAAATCCCTTACCACATTCATTGCATGTGTGAGACCTTTCTCCTTTATGGATTAACATGTGTGTAGCCAAATTTGAATGTACTCTAAATCTCTTTCCACATTGTTCGCATGCGTGACGTTTTTCTCCTGTGTGGATTAACATGTGTCTTGAAAGTGTTGAACGCTTAGTAAATTCCTTCTCACATTCTTTGCACTTGTGAGGTTTTTCTCCTGTGTGGATTAACACGTGACTTGACAAGCTTGAACGTTGTCTAAATCTCTTTCCACACTCACTGCATATGTGAGGTTTTTCACCTTTGTGGATTAACATGTGTGTAGCCAAACTGGAGCGTACTCTAAATCTCTTCCCACACTCTTGGCATGTATGAGGTCTTTCTCCAGTGTGAATTAGCATGTGACTTGACAAGTATGACCGTTGACTAAATCCCCAACCACACTCTTTGCACGTGTGAAATTTCTCACTTGTATGTATCGTCATGTGTCTTGCCAGGTTTGAACATTGACTAAATTTCTTTCCACATTCTTGCCATGTGTGGGATCTTTCTCCTGTGTTTATTAACATGTGTTTAGTCAAATTTGAACGGTCTCTATATCCCTTTCCACACTCTTTGCATGCGAGAGGCTTTTCACCTTTGTCAATTAACATGTGTGTATCCAAACTTGAACGTATGCTATATCCCTTACCACACTGTTCGCACAGGTGGGTTTTCTCAGCTGTATGCATGGACTTACGACTTGACGAAGTTAAACTTTGGGTATTGCGCTTATCACTCTTCCGGTACGTATGACGCTTTTCACTTTTATGTGTTAACATATTACCTGCTATACGTGACAGAATAATTCCTTTGCCGAACTGCTTCGTAATATCACATTTGTCATCTGAATGAGAAATTGGTTCCTTTAACATAATACACCTATTCACTTCTCTTTGAAGATCATATTCGTTGTAGCGCCTGGAACAGGTTCAATAAACAAGGAAACGTAATTTGAGTTAATCAGTAAAAAGCAAAACTGAAATCAAACATTATATTTCGAGCTAAAATTACGTTTTATTTTTGTTCTGTTACATGAAATATTGTACAAATATGGAACCGAGAAGTATCGAGGTAATACCATATCTCTCTTTTCTCGAATTTAAAGCGTGTAATTTGCTTTACTATATCAAATTGTTCAATTATTTATATATACAATATCAGAGTTAAGTGCATACGAACATATGCATATGTTATGCTATGGAATAAATATTTCATTATTATCAGATCCATTATCACTAAGATATTTATATATCATTAACTTTTGTGTCACAAAATTTAACAATCGGAAGAACTTGTTGCAATTGCCGCTACAAAAAAAAAAAAAAAAAAAAAAAAGTGATGATAGCAAAGAAACAAAGGAAAGGTATAACAACTTTTACAATATTGCACAAAATATGTCATTTCAATCATCACACCAATCTCTACGTGTGTTTTAAATATAATCTGATCCTTTGAGATAGTAAACTTCAATACGTAATACAAACTTTGCGTCTATTGATATATAGCAACGCGGTTACATCTGATTCATAATTAAGTCCTCTTATTATGTATATATTTTTGAGAGACGGCGAGTATTCAATTTCTTGTAATTTTTATCTGTTTATTTGAAATACGTGATATTATGATTCCAGAAGTCCACGTAAGGTAACGTGGACAAGCATTAGCACTTTCGTCACCCTAATTGGATTAGTGCTATTGAAATTTCTGCTGAAAAAAAAAAATAAATTTCTATTAACCTGGTGTAATTCCATTCGGAGAAATCAAAATTCTATACTCGGCTTGTAAACATGCTAATACTTTTTTTTTAAACAATGCCCGGGAGTGTTCACGTCATCGTGAAACACTTTAGTCATTATTGTCTTTTTTATCATTAAAAGTTAAAATGGTGTTTAAAGATAAATGCTACACGATGAATAGCAAAAAATGCAAGAAATATGTTATGCACCACATTACATAAGACAGGAAGCTGAACTGGATGAAATAAAATATGTAATATGTTGAGTGTCAATATTTAACGGGCATTTTATCATGTAACGTTCATTCAAATGGTTATCATAAGGATGGGAAGAAAATTAAATTTTTACGTGTAAAATTATATTTTGACGGGACTCTAGACAGAGGACAGTTTCACACTAGCATTTTTGGTTGAAAAACTGTCGCGTGCACTAGCGTTTTGGGAAATACAATATTCAAGAAGGAGAAGATGAACAATCTGCATATCGTCGCACAAGAACCAGAGGTACGTAACTCCATTTTCGAAGGGATACAAGTCAGAAGACAAAAATATTGTTTTCTTAGAAAGATGTGAATTTAATCAAATGGTAATTCAGCTATATTACAGAAGACAATCGACAAAAAGAACAGATGGCGTTACGTTCCCTTTACACCAAGGGGGCTTTCAAAATTGTGTCCAAACTTGAAGAAAATGAAAACCGCATTTTTGAAGTTACGTTCCTCTGGTTTTCATGCGACGATATTATATCTCAGCAAACAAGCTCGACATCTAGCTAATGTAGCATTAGCTGCGGAAATGGGTAAACCGATTTAAATTAGATTTTGTACTGCGGTTAGCCATACATGTATCTTAGCTAGAAAACTTCTTTTCTTATTTTTATACGTTACTGTCATCAGAAAGAAGATCCTACGTGTAAGAGGACAGATTTAAATTTTAGGCGAAAAGCAATGTATCTGACGAGTGGATTATGGTAGGGAGGTTAAATTTGTCATATAAAAACTCTACTCAATACCACTGAGCATGTGATTAACGCCCTACGACTTTTAAACGGGCAATTTCCGTAGATTTTTTTATATATAAATTTAACATATGATATAAAATTAATACGTAATGTATAGAACTCCATCATGTAATGTATTCCCTGATGCACTTAAGTGATCACAATTTTGCTAGCATACAAAAATTTTAAGAAAACTATGTTTTCAAGCGGATGTTGTGAAATTACCCTGTAAATCCATGTAATTTCAAATTAACTTATATATATGTTTTAACACATGCAACCTCAAAAACAGCAAAAAAGCTTGTAGTATACGACTTACGAAATAACTAATGGGAAGCAAAGCATCTTCATTATTTCTTTTTCAAATAACGCCTTTATAGTTTTCGAACGTACTTCTTTACTTATATGGAGCATTCTACTTCATGGGAACAACATCGAGGAATCACTACTTCTTCCTCCGGAATTTACATTAACATTACATGTTCCATTACCGCGTTACTACAATAAAATAATCAAAGGAGAAGACTATGGGCACTCTTCACTAAGTATGTCTACGTAGTTTTAAAGACATTATACGTAATATATCTTCTTTAAACAAAATCTCGACGGAACAAAAATTATATAATACTATATGCCTAATACTAACATGAACACTGGACATTTATAAATCTTCACAACATAAAAACTACAAAAGTAATTTATATTTAACACAAGAAAGCCTATGCTAGTTTTCACTTTAAAAGCCACAAGAGGTGCCTCTGAGGCTCCCTGCTGCATATACAAGCTACCTGAACTCACAGCGACCATTTGTATTTTCAGTCATTAATAGGAAAGACTAGTCACTACATTGCTATGAAATCCTTTGTCAATGGTAATAAACAACGAGCAGTATCAAATAATTAGAAAAGTGCATACTTCAATAGGAGCCTCAGAGGCACCCCTTTGGCCTTTACATTAGTATACAAAATTACGCTATTTTTCCTGAAGTAAAAACTTGCTTAGGAGACGCAATCAGAGGGTGCATTACAAAGAGATAGAAGAATTTTAGGACACGGGACGAAATATCTATTAAGAATAATGGGATTAAAATTGAACAGGGTGCCTCCGAGGCACCCCATGGATAGTGATGGGTAATGGGAATATTCCCGCTGGGAAGGAATTTAAAAAATGGGAATGTTCACGGTTTTTTTCCTGGCCTATAAATTCACGGGAAGTAGCTTATTTCCATTTCTTTACTTTACGTTCCAAAATATAATAACCCTATGACTAATTACATTATTTTAACATATTATGATTTACTTCTAGGTATTAAAGAATTTTGAGCTTAAAAAATTTAAAATTCTTTCACTGTACTTTATATAACTAATAATATGAGTTTTAAGTTCCATTTTCATGTGCAATGAAAAGTACGACAGTTGTTTAGTATTGGGGGTCAAAACTAGTTGATAGTGGTGTTCAAGTAGTAAAGAAAATATCGAACACCAATATCGAAAACAACGTGCCCTGCGGGGTTCTACCCCACCTCCACTTGCTAACGCTCGCTCATCAATGCTGTCTGATTTTAATGTTTGTAACGTAATGTAACATATGAAACCATAAAACAACCGCATTGGATCAGAATAACGCAAAAAGTATGCCAAAGCTAAACAATAGCCAAATTAGTAAAGTACTAATACAAACGATGAACAGGAACCATTTTGTAAAGTAATGTAGAATTACGTAGAAATAGAGATCAAGTACTATTAATACGCCCTGAACCACTGTTAGTAATATACGTCAGTCTGTCTCCTCTCTCTGACTCGAATTTCTCAAAAGGTACTCGGACTTCTCTTACATGTGAAATAACGCATGAAATTTCGAGAAAAATGGTAGCAAGAAAGGTCGAGTGTGGCAATGTTAAATGCTAAATTATAAACATAAGAAAGTATCTTGGAAATATTGTGAACGTACATATTTATGGCAAATGTTGACAAAATGGAGGGACATGTGTCTTCTGGCAGTTACCCAACCTATTCTGTTTATAACATTTAAAAATTTAATATGTATAATTCAGTAGCAGAGTCAAGTTTAGAAAATCCACTTACATGTAAATTTCAACTTTTTTGCGTTTTGAAAGAATGTGGACTTACTATATCATTTTTTAAACATATTTACATTCATGGAACATATTGTAAATAAATATCCATTTATGCGTACTCTCTAATTATAATAAAATGTTAATAACATAACATCGTTCAGAATATACATTTTAAATGCTCCTCTGGGGACAAAAGTAATAAAATACTGTCTTAAACGAATTTAACTTCGAAATTATAATATAGTAATATAATGCAATTTTATTTCTGATTGTAAATAAATTCCAAGAAAGTTTGCATTTTTGGAAATCTTCTCGGGAATATTCCCGATAAATATTTTCTCGGGAATTTACCCAACACTGCCCTTAGGCCTTAACGTCAATATAAAAATAACCCTATTTTTTCTGAAGTAAAATAAGAAAAGAACAATTCATTCACCACATGACTAACGAAACCCGAAATTCCAAACCTCATAAATTTAACTTCTCTACAGAATACCATCCTACACTAAACCATGCAAACATCCATCAGTATTCCCATTCTTAGAGTATCGTATTGTATAATATTATCCTTTTTTTTTTTTTGACCTACTAACCTTCACAAGAATTTTACAATTCCCCTGCGTATTAGTGACATGAGTGACGTGACCCGTCAATCATAGACATATCGATTTAATTATATGTGTAAAAATATGTGATGTCTTCCTATTGTAAATATTCACTATATATAACAACGTAAACTTTCTTTTAGTTCATATCACCTTAAGTAAGTTATTCAAAATTTAACGAGTTTGTTTCCTGCGTGTTAATAAGCACGTTTAACCGTTTCAGCTCTCACGTACTCAACTGTACACATAAAGTCGCCAGTATATCCAATATCAACAAATCACGCACAATTGTTCAGGTTACTTTTTCCGAAAGCTACTAGTTTAAAAAAGAAAACTAAACCACATTTAAGAAGATCGGTAGATCATACTAGATTAGTAAAAATCTGTTCTGTTTCCTTTCTTTTTTAAAAAGGAAAGTCGTACGAATGGAAATGGATATGAATCGATACCCTCAACTTGTAAAATTAAGTTTAATTGAAGGCGAGATAGAAGAAAAAATCATACGTTTTTCAATTTGGTCTTTTTTGAGGATTGTTTACAGTTGAGATGACATTTTGTAAATCTTGTCAACCGATATTTTTACAATTCTGATCGATTGCGAGTAAAACTGTGGCTGCATGATAGGTCTATTCTAATAACTTATTCCATTGATTACAGCAACAGCTAACAATTACATACATTATTATACATGCAAAGCAAATGTCTACCACAAAGTGATATTACTGGTATTAATCCATAATATTTTAAAAACTAGTAAACTTAGAGGACATGCATGCAAAATAAATTTTAATGAACTGGACGAAACTTTATGGAAACAGTTATTCATGCACTAAGGGATATATCATTATATACCAGAAAATTGACCCAAACCGGAATGAAACTCATGAACTTACGCTTTCATCATAAGACCTCGGCTTTAGCAGAGAGCTAATATCCTTAGCTATTCTTTATAAGCCAGTTAGTACAGGGATGAATCAGCCAAAGTATTGCAAATGGAAGTAAAGAAGTGTTTAACAACTCACAGAAACACGCTGTTTACGCTAAGACAACTACCATGATCAAATTCAAGATGATAAAAAAATTGGTAAAATATTTGCATTTATGAAGAAGTGGTACCGTGTTAGCGGAATGAGTGAAATAACCAACGTAAATGGGTCTAGGATGTTTCGATATAGAGCGTTTTGGTGTAGGATGTTTCGGTGTACGGATGTTTCGGTGTAAGGACGCTTGGCTGTAAAGGACGTTTCGGTGTATAGCCTAATATTTGATTGCATTAATCATATGCTTGTAATGAACAGTCATGAAATGTCATATTATAGCCACTCTGCAATAGTGTAAACTGATTAACATTGTTATTGAGTCTCATTGTTATTGCTCAATCTCTTCGTAACATTGGCGTATTTTTTTCGTTTTTCTGACTCCATGTCCGCCAATTAACTTATTTGTTCCATTTGAACAGCACTAGCAAGGAGACTTACTGAAGTGTAATTTACTGATTTGAATGAAACTTTGCATACTTGTAGAATATCAAAAAATAATCGTCACGTTTTTTTTTTTTTTTTTTTTTACTTTGGTAATGGTGCGGGTTTAAGGGTAGAAACCACCCTTTAAACGTTAGAGGTACCCTCCAAGCATAAACAGAAAATAATTATTAAAATAGAAGATTAAATGATACGGCCAGCTTACTGCCAAGGGGTTTTAGGACTGATTCAGAACCTGACGTTAAAATTACAAAATTCAAATTGGCGGATCTAATATGATGATTACCATTGCAAATAGTCTTCTGGTTTGAAATGTTCTCCAGTTAGCTAAGAACAATTATAATTGGCAGGGAGTACTGAGAGAAGGTGCAGACTGATTTGAAACCCTTTCTGTACTTATTTTAAAAGGACGTTTGATTAAATCTATAGCCCAAAAAGTTAGAAGCCAGTGCCAATGCATTTGTCGCGAATGTGAAGCAACACGTGTTATTGAAAAAGAATATACTTATAACTCTGATCAATACGGTTTAATTTGGAATTGCAGACGGGACGTACTCTAGTATTTACAGGGATGCAAACAGTAGAAAGTGTGACACAGTCAATACATTCTATGCCTCGTAGCTACATCATACAGCCTTTAATTTCTGCAAATAGTGTTTTGTTATCACCACTGTTAATTGTTTTGTAGGAAAACAATGGAACATTTGGTCTTATAGTCCAACACAACCTCTTTAAATTTGAAAATATCCTTGTGAAAGCGTCAAATCCGGGACAATTAACATTAACAGATTTTTCTTCAAGCGTCTAATGCAAAGTCCATTTTGTTATTAGCTTCGTGGAGTGGACACAATTCATCAATTTTGAACCTATTTTAAGAACAAAAGAGTAACTCATAATATAAACCATTTCTTCAGGAACGACTGGTAGAATTCAGCCTCTTCTTGTGTTCTTTAGGCCGTTAAAAATTTTCTTGAGGCTTTTTTCTAACACTGTCCTCTACAACTATAACATAAATTAATATATCCGTAATAATATAATTAAGATCTCAACACTGATACATAATCAGTTTTCTTTTCCTAGATTTGCTAATTTTATTGGGTATGCATGATATAAAAGCGGTTATTTGAAAGAAAAACCACCTGTGTTTGAACATTTCCTTTCAAAGATTGTGCAGTATTTTGCGATTTGTGCAGTTATTGCCGTAATAAGGTGTGTGTGTGGTGTACACAATGTTTATGCATGACACTTTTTTACTATATATCATTACCATAAAACGTTTTCCCAATCAATTCATAATTATAACATTTGAGTATATAAGAAGTTCTGACATACAGTGAAACGAGGGGACTCACTATATATAAGTAACCAATGTCAATTACAGCAGCATTTAATTTTTATTTTATTTATTAATTTATATTTTCTACTTCATGAATTTATTTCTCCCTAACGAATATTTTTCATTTTGAAGAGTGGACGTTTCGTTGTAAACATTGGAACATTTACACCGAACCAGCCTCACACCTAAACGTCCTTACACAGACAAAACCTTACACCGAAACGCCCTGCAGCAAAACGTCCTACACCGAAACAGCCGTATCCCAACGTAAATGTCGGAATAGTAAAAACTTGCCGTGTCATACCTCATTGACTGAAGATCAAAATAACAGCATTCCTTTGTACTAGGATAACATTTCAAACCAGGATAAAGGTTTAAACTGATGGCAGTGAAGGATAAACTGTGAAGGCGGCATTATTTTTTTTTAACTATTCACATAACTTCTCCCAAATATCTGTTACATAGCCCAACTTTTTAATGGATAACTAACAGTATCAACCTGGTGCGGTGTATTACAAGGGTTATCCTGTACCCAATTTAAACAATTGAAATGAAAGGAAATCTTTAAGTTTTACGTCCCACGGTTATGCCGGTTAGGCTAAAGGAGACGGTGATGGTGAGAGATGAGTGAAATGGTGGAATGAAGAAAGTGGGAGGAAACGGGAGAACCCCGAGAAAACCCACGAGCACGGTGTTTGTCCACCACAAAGTTCACTTGGGGGGGCTGGGATCGAACCCGGGACCCCAAGCACCAGAGGTGAACGCTCTACCACTGAGCCACCGCGCCCCCTTAAACAATTGAATATCGTTTCACAGTGTGAAACTAAGACTTCCGAAATATGCGAATATAATACTTAAATTCCAAGTATACATGTGTAACAACTTGCTGATATAGAGTAAGAAGATCGAAGATAGAATCTGTTCCTTGGAAGCTGGATTTAGCTCAAAAACTATTACTAGCTATGCGTAACTCACTTCTATAGAGATGAATGTTGAAAAAAATCCTTAATTTGAAGCACTTCCAATTTGAATGGAAAGTTACGGAAGGAAATAGAACGTATCGTTGGGCCGCTGACCCGAACACAGAAGAGCTTTTCGACATCTTATACAATTTTTCTATATGAAAATCAGATAATAACAATACTAATGATTTGCAAGAAAACAGCTCCTCGATCCTGTTACCACTTTCGTTTTATAATGATAAATGTTGAAACAGGAGACAGATAACTTTAATCGCTTCAAGTTTGAGCAGGTCTTCAACGAGTAAGGTAGATCGTTTCCTCGGCAAGCTGACTCGATTGACACATGATAGTTTTGTGAAGTTTTAATCTACACAGATAAAGTAATCGATGTATGACACTATTATCTCTATGGATTGTATTAGATGCGACATTTCAATTTGAATTTCAGGCCAAAATTTGTACATGTTTAAATATTTGGTTGTCTAGCAATATTCTTCAGATTTGAAGCTGGTAACACTGTTATCCTGGATGTGTAGGCCTTAATCAGAAATATTCGTTTAAACATTTGGTTTCAAACGTAAAAGTTATAAAACAGCCTTCTGGCAACTTTGATGACTCGCTACGGTACCTGTGTTAAGATAAATTTAAAAACATTGTAGCTTATTATGATATATTCGTTACGTTCACTGCGTTTTGTTTTGGAAGAAGATGGTAAGATGAATAATGTATAGAAGTTGTATCGTATAAGAGCTGTAAAGAGTAGTTACAAACCGTAGCTTTCAAGATTTGTTTGTAGTACGATTCGTGAAGGCACTGAGTATATATTATTTATTTCCCTCCCATTGCTTGATTGCAAATTGTTCCGCAGGTGTCAGTTTCGCTGATGATTACACTAGGAAAGTAGTACCAGAATCATATGCTGACATGTCACGATACACTTTTGATATTTAGTTACTTTTCACATAACACTCAGTTAAAAAATAAAGGAATTGATTAACAAATTTTTCATTACCGTAAACAAGTAATAAAAATCTCATTTAAATTTCCTAGACGATTCTGTTGGATACAAAATTGAAAACATCTATGTTGCATCCATTAGTGTGCTCCAGTTCTGAAACTGCGTTCTTAGTCACGGAGAAATTACCTACGGGGCATTTCACACAACGTGTTAACAATAAGATAAAACTGGTTTAGCAAGAGCAATGTCGTTGTAAGCCACAAGGAGCGCAACATATTGCGTGTCACGCGGAGCACGACGTTGTAGGGATAGTGGCAGCTGGTGAGAGGAAGTTGCCGAAGACACGATGAGGGGGCTTAAGTTTCTCTGTGAACAACTCATATAAAACTGTGCATACCTTTCCCTGCGATAGTTTGAAACATTTCTTTCCATAGAATGTAACTGTGTGAACTGAATTGGCATGTCATGAAATAATAGGAAATACAGAAGAGAAAAGTTTCACACTGTGTGTTTTCAATGATGTCCTTGACAAAATCAAAGTATGACTAACTGGTATTCGAAACACGAAATCTCTTACCATGAATTGGTGTGTTCCGATCCAAGGCGGCTTCCTGATTTAAAATTCGAACTACGCTAAAAAAGCAATGAACCAAATCTGTGGGGAACTTATCGACTAGAGAAAGGAAAAGTTATCGACGAACTAAAATTATTTGCAGAGGTTCGATCTAAAACCGAAACGAGATCTTGTGAGTGAATATGATAGTGAATATATAAGTAGTGAGTATGAAGAGGAAACATGGTGAGACGATATTGAACCAGAGATGTAAAAAATCAACTCTAAGACGGCTAGCACGTCTTGCTTCACGGGTGCGATCAAAATTATATACGAATGTCCCATGTATGTCTTATGTTATACATAGCTCTTTAAAGTGTACAAATTCCTCCTTACGATCCCCCTACCATATGTAAATTTTTAACGAGCGTTTTTCAAACTCAAGATTATTGAATCTAGATTAAGGGCGAACCTCAGTCAAGACCACATTGAATCGTTTCTGTTAATGCAGTATGAAATGGATATACTAAACAAAGTGAATTAAGGTGTCATAACTAACAAACTCTGTCATGATAGTACAGAATTGAAAATATTCATGATTTAAGGTAACAATGTCCTTGTTTCTTGTCATGTAAACAGATCAAAGTGATAAAAGTTAAATGGTATATATATATATATATATATATATATATATATATATATATATATATAACGTGGCACTGCACCAATGGTAATCAAGCTGTTTGAAGCCAAATTGAACTACCATAACTGCATTTTCGAGGTGTCAACAAGTACGAGTGAAACTTTAAACCCAGTATCTCCAATACCACAAAAAAAGGTAATTTGCTATATTGTTACATTATCTTTTAATGTGAGCTTATCTATCACTGTTTTCAAAGGCGCTAATTTATCAAAAATCATTAAAAACTACATAGTTCAATCTGGCTACAGATAGTTCGAAAGTGCATTAATTTAATTGCTTTCACACAGCTCACCTGAGAACCCCATAATAAAAGGGGTCTAAGTTATACATGACGTTTCCAATAAGGTTTATTTATATTCAGAAATGTACTCTCCGCAGCACAATATGCTAACTAGATATGCTAAAAAATCGTTAATTTGAAGCACTTCCAATTTGAACAGAAAGTTATGGAAGGAAATAGAATGTATCGTTGGGACGGAGGAAGTGAACATAATATTTAAATAGAGAATCGATTACAAGAAACAGCAACCTGATAGATTTTGCCATTCTTCCTCTGAGAAAATAAGTATTAAAATTGAATCTAATGGTTAATTTATACAACTTCCCTATTTGACAGTGTCGGGAATTGTCATTATATATTGTATTGAGACGCTCAATCGCTTGCAGAAAACTGATTCTGGTTATATGCTATCGTTTCTGTTCTATGGCAATAAAAGTTGAAAAATATATTGAAAACGGTTATAATAGTGAATTTGAACCATGTTCGTTTCATGTAGTGTTCTGTGGGTAATCATGATATGTTCAATTTAAACATTCAATTGTTTGCAGAAAGCCGCCTTTTGCTATATGATACCTCTTCTGCTCTGCAAGGATAAATGCTAAAACGGGAAATGGCTAACTTGAAATGCTTACCGTTTGAATAGAGGGTTAACAGAGGAGATAGACCTATTCTTAAGAAGCTGAATGGATTGTACGAAACCGTATCTCGATATCTCTTATAGTCTTTACTCTACAGAAATCAGTATTGAAATTACCCGTTTAGAAACTTTCAAAATATTCCGACTTGATAAAGCGCTGTGGGTTGTTATATGGCCATTCCAAACACTCAATCGGTTGTACAAACCGTTTACTACTGACTGTTACCGTTTTCGTCCTATGATGACAAATATTAATACCACAATGGTTAATTTGAATCTTTCTGGTTGAATAGCGGTTAGTGTAAAAATGTGGCATCTTATCTTACAACGGAAGTACTAAACTAAACCATTAGTGTATCTCTCATTGTAAAAATGCAATTCCATTCCGCGATTGTCATGTAGAATTAATTGTTGAAACCTAGATTAATATTAAATTTAGACACTTCTTGATTTGGTAGAGTATTGTCAAGGATCGTGTTATGTTTGACACTCAATTGTTTGTTGAAATTTTTCTTCTTGCTATATTTTCGTTCTCTGGCGATAAAATTTAAATCGGTAGTGGCTAGTATTAACCAGGCTTTATTTGTATAAGATTTCAACGCAGAAGATGGAACATATGCTTGAGATGCTTCATCCCAGGCAAAAAATCACTTCCTGAGAGCTTTTACAATGCTCATTCTACGGAAATCAATTTTCAAACCAGAAGTACTAATTATATGCAGGAAAATAGAGTAGGTTATGCTAGTTGTTAAATTTAACTTTAATTTTTAAGGCTTCACCTTCAATTTCCTGATTTTATATCGAATAGCTCAGAGTTTACATCTTCAATTGCAAAAAGTATGGACATGTGCAAAAAGCCAGTTTGAAGTTGGGTAAATGCTATAAATACACGAGTACCGACAAGATAATAGAAAACTGATCCTGGTGGAATACAGTCAAAAATAGTGTAAAAAAAATATTTAAAAAGTTAAGAAATTATGCAATTTAAAGAAAGGGAAAAATACGTGGAAACACAAAATGTATTTAAAAAACTTATATACAAGTAAACTATAAACCCTTGGCTCCATAACATCTTCGTCTGTCTTGGTTCCTTGTACTCTCACGCTCCTGCACTTTCGATTGGATCATAAAATATATTCCAATGTGCAAGAAATCTCATAAAATAGACAATAGTTTTTTTCCTAAAACAGTCATCATTGTGCTTTTCTAACGTAAGCCTGCATACAAGAATGAAATGCTGCTTAGAAGGTGTATTTTTCCATTCTACTATGAAACCGTTGTTCAAAAGGCGGGATGTACTTAATAAATTTGTACTGAGGATTATATTCCTAATATGGGCTGTAGAGGGCAAATTTACACGCAAATAATTAAATAAATAACGTTTTGCTGGCATTTTGTGAGTACAACAGTACACCGCAATAAAATTAACTTGACATAGCTCTGAAATCAATCTAAATAATAATCGTGATCTCAGCCTACAGGAGTACTATATAGAAGAAAGAAAACCCGTTAAAAAATACACTTTTCAAATGTACTAAGAGGATATCCTCTGAGAAAATGCTGCTGCTCTTAACAAAAATTGACTCTAACGTTGCTTTGAAATGGATTTCTAGTCATAATGACCATCTTTTAAAGGAAACCCACAAAGAGGAAACCAACGTCGGACACACTTTTTAAAGGTATTAGGATTCTATTTTGTAAAAAAAAAAAAAAAAAAAAAATGCGTAGTTTTTTTGCACT
Organism: Thermobia domestica; assembly: GCF_964235325.1. Taxonomy (NCBI): domain Eukaryota; kingdom Metazoa; phylum Arthropoda; class Insecta; order Zygentoma; family Lepismatidae; genus Thermobia; species Thermobia domestica. The sequence goes on along the minus strand of NC_137470.1, from coordinate 53,571,036 downwards.
GATAAATCTATTCTTAATCTTGTATTCTGAAAACTATTCTTAAAAGAAAAACAAAAAAAAATCCTGGGGTACTTGTATCTACGGCCTTTCTCATATGTGTCTAAAATCTAAAAGCAGAGTAACAAAATTTATTTCACTCACTTAGTAACGAAGACCTGATCTCAAATTGCATCCTCTGCAGGTAGAAGCAAAGTAACTGCCAATAGCTGTTAAAGTTCGAAACATGTTTCAAATAGAATGATTAGGCATTTTTCATATTCTTTTTTTGCCTGGGATATTCTTACATTCCTTTATATTCTCAAATAAGATCTCAATTCATTTCAGTCGCCTAAAAAGAATGAATGATCTCAGAATTATATTATCTGCAGTTATAATCAGAGTAGGACCCGTTCTGATTAAAAAGTTTGAAACAAGTTGATGCTACGATCAAGATTTCTATCCTTGTTTATCAGTACGGACTATGACACTTCCCAACCCTGCTCCCGCCAAGTGAACTTTGTGGTGGACAAACACCGTGTGCGTGGGTTTTCTCGGGGTTCTCCTGTTTCCTCCCACTTTCTTCATTCCACCATTTCATTCATTACTCATTATCACCGTCTCCTTTAGCCTAACCGGCATAACCGTGGGACGTAAAACTCAAAATTTCATTTCATTTTTTTCATTTATAACACTTCCCCCTTCATTCATTAAAAAAAAACTCAGGATTTATTCCCTCTTCTAGTAGGAATAGCACGATATCAAAAACAGAATTCTAAGATAGGCTCAGAGCAACGCAAACAAAAATTTCGAATCGGAAAGCGCTAAAAATAGAACGAAATAGAACTTTCTTCCAGCTAGGGATATTCTTACAAATGTCTAAATTCTAAGAAAAAACAAACTCTAAATTTGTTACACTTAACTGCTAAAAATGAAAAGAAATAAATTATTCCTTTCTCAAGATTGGTTGTGGAATAGTTGCAATTGAAAGGTACAAATCCGAAACATGTTACGAAAATGTTTGTAAATCTTATTCTTGAAATACCATCGATCTTGTAGTTGATACTAGTTTTTCCGCTTCTCAACGCGAAGGATATAATTCGAAATTATCTTATCCGTATTAACTGAGGGAAACGCATTATTTATTGTTATCTGATACAATATAAAGGATACAAGTATGTTCGCAGATAACAGAAACTAAAATTATCCATTTCTTCTGTTTCTTACCTATTAAAAATTTTGACATCACATTTACGCGCTCTGAGGAACTACGGTCTTACTTTAAATAACGTTCTCGGTATTCGATGAGTGAAATAATTAGCTATAATGTTCTACAATCTAACAAAGGATAACAATATCTTAGGTATGAGCTATAAAAATCTTCCAAATCGTTTTATCTGTAACATGTTTTGAATCTGGATCTATTAATGGCGAGCGTTCGGCTTTTAAACATAGGAGTTACAATTTGGAATTACGCCATTTTGTAAGGTAAGTGAAATGACGTTAAATTTTGGTAGACCTTAAAGAGAAAACGTACCCAAATACGAGTCACAAATTATTTCCTACTTTTGTATTTATTTTAGACGTGTTTCGACATTGTAGGGAGCACTGATGCCTAAAAGTTGTTATAAATACTTTTATACATCAGTGGAGTAACTGTGGAGTTGATTTTGAGTTTAACGTCCCGTTCAGCAGCAAAGCTATATGAGACGTGGACCTACTGATTAACGTGGAATCCGAATCATATGAGCTCCCGCCGTGAATCGAACCCGGGTCTCCCACGGCAAAGGCGCGTACACTAACCGCTTAGCCACATGGAATAACCCTGTATTGTCCTGGATTACTCAATAGGTTATTACTAATAATGTATATTTTGCAGTTATTTTTCTTGTTGTATGCTATGTTCAAACACTAATATATATATATATATTTAGAAGTCTATGTAAAAATTACTTTACTGCACAAACTTGTATTTTTCCTGTAGCAGGCGAAATAGCACTAGCTTCAGAAAAAAAGAATGCATATACAAAATATTTTGAAATAAGGAACTGATGAGAATAAATATGAAGACCAACGTTCTTGCAATTTCCATGTCCATTGCCGATACAATTGCCACTTCTAGTCATAATTATAATAATAAATATTATTACAAAAATTGCGCTAAATTAATACCAATGAGCGAGAACTATTGAGCCTAAAAACTATGTATTCGATACTAATTGCAGCCCTATTTGATTAATCTCTCTTCTCTAGTCTTCGCAATATTTTGGGCTCTTTCACCGCTATAGTACTCTTTTACATATTGTTAGTCATAAGTGCATGTTAACTTGCTGTTATAAATTAGTATATCAACCGAGCTTCACCTTTCTTACATGATGAAAGAGAGGGAGAAAGTAAATTTCTAACATCATCTTTAACACTTCCATTTTCCCTGTTCTGGTAAACCAAATAATGATACATAGCCTACAGTTTCTTCAAAACTGTGATGTCTTGCATAAAAGTACTTTGAAGTATACAAACTCTACGGTTTGAATTTCTATACAAGACCAGCCAATATGAAAACATTATTCGGTCGATGTTTACTATAAAAGATAGAGAACTAATTCGTAATAACAGTTCAAATAATACCGTATTGTACATAAATTCATTCACAAAGTAGCAAGCAACCACTGTAAGTTACATGAAAAACAAAATTCAATAAGCTAAATCATGACACGGAAAAAAATATTTGGGAGTTAAGGAATCCACATAAGTAACATATTTACGTTCCTAATGTATTGTGTTACTCTGGAACACAAATATGCAAGCAATGAAAGCATTTCGGGATGTTACTTATAATATCTTTTGGAAAGTAAAAATACATATTCTACACGTATGATATGTAAGTTTATGCTATACACAGTGTTTTGCGCTATCCTTGTTTTTGTGTATACTTATTTGCGTTGACCCAATTGGTACTAACCAACGCATCCTTTTGCTTCCAATCAGACCAACATCCTGAGCCTTGACTAATTTACATAGCAATCTTTTTCTTTTACCGACCATCAAGCACATATTGGTTAGTGTTGTTTGTACAGCGGTGGACACTTCTAAATGGTACACCTTCGCCGTAAATCTCCATATGGCTGTACCATTTAGAAGTGTCCACCGCTGTACAATAATTCTTGTATCGCCTACGTGCAATAGGACCTTAAAGTGAGCCTGTATGGAGAAATATATGTCCATATCTTAGAAATGATTGCTGAATACATTTAAAGTCGACTTTCTTGAAAGAAATGAGTACCGGTATGAAATGAATTTATGGTAAGTCTTTACTTTGACTCCAACTGTGACTTTAATCGGTTCTTATAGGTTCAGTTACTTCCTGGAACTGTTCGTGCCTTTGGTGTGACGTCTTAGTTCATATTTTTCTCACTAGGTGTTTGTGTAGTCATATGGTAGTTGGTTAGTGTGATATCACATGTTTTGTGTGCATGTATGTGTGTGCTGCTGTTTGTGGCATGCGCGAAGCTCGTAATTGAATGGGTTGAATTGAGTTAGAGAAAACCTATCATAGTTGTGGTCTAAGCTGAAGATATTTTCGACGTATTGTAAAAGTGGACGTTTATTGGTTTCTTGTTTGTAATAATAGCAAGTGTGCTCGGTTTAATAAAACGACGTGTGTGCGGAAAGGAACATTTTTCAGTAATGTTGAGTATTGTGCATGTGTTCTTGGTATCATATTTTTTCGTGTGTGGAATCAGCAGTTATGAGTTCATTATTCATGAGTGTTCTCCTATGGCGAAATGGTGAGTGTTTTCTTTTTTTAATTCATATTATTTTTATTCTTGATTTGTTTTGCATTTGAGTATTAGGCAAAGTATTTGGTTTGCTGCTGCTTGTCCTATTGTCTTGTTGAGATGTATTTTTTTTTCTTTGTCATGCACTGATTTATGATTAGAGACGAGTGTGTTTTTTTTTAATTTTTCCCTTCTTATCTTAGCTTTATAGTAGTGGTGTGATTATTTATTATTATTTTGGATGTTTTTATGGTACTTGAGCGGGGGGTTGGGGGGCGGTAGCCCCCATTTAGATCTGAAAATTCATAGTCACCGCTTCACCTGAATTGATGTTTAGTAACATTGTGGCCCTTGTACTTATAGTATAATTCTTAACATCGTTTAGTAACATTGTGGCACTTGTACTTATAGTATAATTCTTAACATCGTGCATTACTTTCACTGTGTTAGTATTTGTAATCGATTCATGTGATCCGGTTTCGGGAGCAGTTTAGGAATGATTCCTAAACTGCTCCCGGAATCGGATCACATGAATCGGTTGAAGTCACTGTTTGGCTCAAAGTAAAAATTTGCCGAATTTATGTATGTATGGTCATCTACAACTAATGAACATGCATTGTTGGATAGAATACTCTTTTTTCTTGCATTTTATTAATGTTTTTCAAAGCCCTCCGGAAAGGAGAGGGTAGACTCATTGGAGATAAATCCTAAATAAAATAACAAACGTCCATAGTTTTTGTTACAGTATAACCATTTTGCATTAAGATTTCGAACATTTCAAGATAAATTTCATTCTCACGATCGGTCATTTTACCTAAAAAAAAAAAAAAATACAAAACACTATCGTCGAGCACCCATATTGTAAATGTATACAAGAGTAAAGAATTTGGTTAGAAATTCGTAATTAATAATAAAGAATTATTATTTTATCATGTTTCGAACTACATAAGATTTGTAACGATGGTATCGATCTTATTATCATAATTTTGTATACAGTAAGTCTATGTGTGCCATCTCATTTCCAAATTGGAGATTAGTAATCTACATTCGAGATATCTCCCATACCTAAATATTATTCATGAATTATTGCCTTTAACCTTGCAAACTTTCCGAACCAATGTATCCATATTATTAATCTGAGCCAATTACTTTATGCAAAATTGAATATTACCTTTCTGGCCGAACTGAATTTAAACTATTTGTTGTTAATTGTTGGGAGTCCTTTGAGTGTGACGCGCAAGTCTCTTGAACCACTAGTTTTCTTGGCGTTTCTATATCACTTTCAAATGCAGGATGTTCTACGGCAAATTCTGATTTCACCGTATCAACGTTTAGTTTCTCATCCAAAGAATACATAGCTGCATCCTTCTCAATTGTTTGCTCTCCTTCCGTTGTAGATAATACTAATTCTTTGTTGTCAGTCATCAGTTCATATGTCCACCCTTTCCCTTCGAGTGGATCTACCTGAGGTAAGTCATAATCAATTTCTTCTTTGCACATCAATTCCAACTTAACAGGTGACTCACCAGCCATTATGACTTCAAATGTAATAAGAATTTGACACTGTTCTTATACTTCCCTTGACTTTTAAGCTGCCAGTGTTAATGAAATGATTGATAAGACCGTTCACAGCAACTTTACACTTGCAATCAAACGTACGATCAGATTTTAATAAAATACATAATAAATGCAGTTTGAAAACAGTAAGTTCTTCTTCACAATTTTTATGTACCAGGTAGCAAAGACCATTGGGCAGTTATTACGTGTATTAAGCGTATAACAAATTATAAAAGCGAATTACTTAACAAAAGAATTATAGTATAGAGTAGATAAGTTATGTCCCCTTCAGGGAAGAATACAAGTACGGTTGAGGAAGCGGGGAACAGAAGGATGTAGTTGTTGCCCTCTGAAAACTTCTACGATAGTTTATCTTGTCTTGTCTTATGACTATTATCAGTCAAATAGGTAGGTGCACCAGCTCTCAAGTCGTATGGGCTACAAATGCTAAATGGTCAAATGTGTACCTCATACAGAGGATTTATGATTCAAAAGAAAAATTGAATAAAATGCAGGACACAATCGGGAAGAAATGACATAGGTCAGGAAAATAGTCAAAGTCAGGGAAAGGTCAACATCTGGAAAGAAGTTCAGACAGGGAAAGAGGGCGAAAAGCCAAGATGAACAGGACAAACAATTAAGGGTAAGTGAGAAGTATAAAATGAAAAAAAGAAAGTGTATAAAAAAGAAGGGAATGTATGTACGTGTAAATGTAACAAAAAGTGTAAGTGTAGTGTTTGTGTATAGTAAGACCCACTTAACCTTCTTCCTCTCGGAGCACCACCAGACACGAGGCATCCGCTATAACAGCCACTGCCGAACTCCGATAGTTTATTACTCTCCAAAGGCAAACTTTTTCTCAGATTTTCCAGGTATATGGTGAATGCCATGTTTGTGTGAAATCCAAAGAAATGCTCCCTTCTGATCATTTGGGAGGAGGAGATGCTGTAAATCAAGCTTCAGTGACACCTTACACATGGCTAGCCAGCAGTTAAAGAGCAGAGAAATTCCGTCTTAGTCTTTAAAATGAGAGACGAAAAAAAAAAGTTTGAAAAACTTATCAATGAATATATTGTATTTTAGAGTAAATATGTGACTCATTTTGCTGTAGTTTAATTTATTAGACTACAGGGAAAATTTAGAGAGATTGCTTGAAAAAATAAATACAAGTTATTTGACACATTTTTCAGTCTCGATACTTCCATAGCCAGAAAACAAAATTATAAATCAATTTACCTCGCATCACCATTGAATTTATACTTCTTGCAGCTAGCATTCATTATCGACTCAAAAACTTTTATTATTATTATTATTATTATTATTATTATTATTATTATTATTATTATTATTATTATTATTATTATTATTATTATTATTATCTCTTATTTTTGATTTAAAGTAGTTTTGAACTTAAAAATTTGACAGGATCTGTGATTACTGTTCTTCGTGGTGATTACCCGTTTGTTAATTTCGTAGCTTTCTTCCTGAAGAAGAATATCATCATGGTTTATTACCTAAAGGAATTAACTCTTATTCTTACAGTTCCCAAAACTTTCTTTCAGCACTTACGAACATTAATGATGGAAATGCAAATATCGGGATAATTTATACAAAACTGAAGGGTAGTTACTGGGATACATATAGTATGTAGTTGAAACATGAATTCAAATGTTTGCTTTTGTTTGGTAAAACAGGAAATTGTCAAGAAATCTTTATCTTGTCGTCTAAAAGCTGCTCACAGTTTTTAGAGGAAGTTTCTTCCAAACATTTTTTTAAATAGTTTGTTTTGTTAACAAAATTTCAATAACTAATTGCCAATGGTTACTCAAAGTTAAAATATAACAGTAGTAATTGCAGCACCTGAGGAAACTTTTTGGCCCCTGGGTCCCTGCCTCAGGACCCATGGTCCATGGCCCGGGGTCAATGACCTAGGGGTACCATGGCCCACCCCCTAAAATTTGGCAGGGGTACATAGGACCACCCCCCAGGACCCATGGTCCCTGGACCGTGTCAATGACCTAGGGGTACTTAGGACCACCCCTCTAGATTTTGGCAGGGGTACATAGGACCACCCCTTAAATTTTGGAAATTGCCAAATCTAAAAATTTGGTATGGTAGCCTAGGATCATAGTATGTACCTCTATCAGTATTGGGGTCTATGTCGTTCCCTTTCATGGGTAAAAAATTGCCAAAAATTTAAATTTCGGAGGATTTTGACATAATTTATCGCCTTTGATGAGGTATTATTATCCTATATGATTATATGGTCGTATACAGGGGTTTATTACCTTCCATAAGACATGGCTATATTGGTGTACACCTTTAAAAATTTGGGAGGTGTACCTTGGCTCACCCCTTAAATTTTGGAAATTGACCAATTTAAACATTTGGTACAATAGTATAGAACCCTAGTATGTATTACTATAAATTCGGGTGGTTCACCTCGTTTTTTTTAGGGGTACAAAAATTGCCAAAAATATAAACGTAAGCAGTACGTTGTACCACGTGTTTGGGTTTTGGCCCAATTTATCCCCTTTGATGTGGTCTTATTATCTTATATGGTTATATGGTCATGTATATAGGTTCATTTCCTATCATAAGACATAGGTACATTTGTGCACCCCTTGAAATTTTTTGGGAATGGTATCTTGGCCCACCCCTTAAGTTTTAGAAATTGCCAAATTTAAACATTTGGTATTATAGTATAGGATCCTAATATGTATCATGATAAATTTGGGTGGTCCACCTCGTTTCCTTTTAGAGGCCATTTTGTTCCGGTTTAGGGGTGAACATGGATACAGTGGTCCACCTCGTTCTCTTTTAGAGGGCCATTTTGTTCCGCTTTAGGGGTGAACATGGATACCTTCGAATCGTCCCGAGTTTGATTCTTGGAAATGTTGAATTTAACGTCCCCGCGAAAACGGTGAGAAATGATAGGACGAAACATGAACTTACTTGACTGAGGATTGAAGCAGGGACCTCATACAGTAGAGACAAGCGCTAAGCGACCGTACACGTGTGTTGGTTACTATGCAATGGTCCCGAGTTTGATTCTTGGTGCTAGTTTCAGGAAATGTTAACGTCCCCTTGAAAGGATGATGATAAATGATAGGAGGAAACATGAACTTACTTCATTGTGGATTGAAGCAGGAACCTCACTCGTTAGAGACAAGCGCTGAGCCGCCGTACTCCATTCAGTACGAACAGTTTCGCGTATGAAAAGAAGACGAGCAGATTATGTTACATTACACATTTCAGTGCGAGCAGTTTACACTAGGTTTATGTTTCAAATAGAAAGATAGAAGATCTGTGTTGTCATCTTTTTACTTCGTGTGCGACTTTGACCTTGAAGAAAACCTTGCTGACTCAGTGCTAAGCATTGGCATTAAACGTATACACATAATCTTATTGTTTAGTTGGCTGTATTTAGAGATGAATCAGACATTTAAGGATGTTGGTTCGAATCTAGTTGTGTTCGCTGTAACTCAGTGTCTGAGCGATACTTACCGAGATTTTTCCAGTGTTGCCAACACTATCAGAATGAATCGATTCATTTAGTCGGAGCAGTTTCGTGACGAAAAACTGATTTTTGTTTTGTACACAATTTTTTTTTCTGAAACAGAATTTTGTTTGTACATAATTTTTTTTCTGAAACAGTTTTTGTTTTGTACACAAAAAAATTCTGAAACAGAATTTTGTTTTCGTACACAAAAAATTTTTCTGAAAACATTTTTTTCGTACACAAAATTTTCTGAATCAGTTTTTTGTTTCGTACACAAAAAATTTTCTGAAACAGAATTTTATTTTGTACACATTTTTTTTATTTCGTACACGAAAAAAGTTCTGAAACAAAAATTTAGTTTGATTTTTTTTTCATAAAACATTTTTTTAGAAATTTTATTTTATCGGTAAACTGATTGAGAAAAAAAAGAAATTGAAATCGCAGTACAGGAAAAGAATTTGATTTTAGGATGTGAAATAAAACACAGAATCATGTTTTTGTACATTTATTTTTTAGCAAGTGAAATAGAATACATAATTTCTTTTTCTTCAAATTAAGACGTGAGTAGGGGTAGGACCAACAAGTAGTTCAACCCTTTAGGTCCAAATTGAGACTTCTGGCATTGAGTTAATGCTATTTATTGCATGATTAGAGGGGTGTCTGCTATTTATTAGTGTTTTTTATGTTATTTATTGCGTTGAAAATATGTGTTTATTGACAATTTATGGCTGTGAAAGTTAAAATTCGTAGAAAATACAATTTGACTGAAGGTTATCTTGAAAAATAAAACTTTATTGATGTGTTTTGATACGTTCTTTTATCATTTATTATTGACAATACGTGAAACGATGTTGGAAAAAATCCTTGACACCTGAATTCTCAGAAATGAATCCTGAAGGTTTTTTGAGAGTTGATGCAAGGCCAAGTAACGCTTTATTATTGCCCATATACGAATTCTTTGAAGAATTCTTTGAAGATTTACCCATTTTGTTATAGGATATACTTGTGATTCTGTGTTGGTATTTATGAGGAGATCCTGTCCTTCAGCCGAAAGGAACCGTGAAAAAATTAGGATTCACCGTTAGATACAACCATCAGATTTAATTAGACAGTGTGACCTTCACATAGATACCAGAGTCCCCCTGAAAAAGATTTTTGGAACACAATTGTGCAATCTAGTTACTGTTAAAAAAGAAACTGTTAGGGATTATTGTCTACTTTTTAGAGAGCTTTGTGAAGATTGCATTCTAGGAATGTGAATGTCCTTCAAGAAATATTTTACTCCCTTACAGAAAAAAAAGAGAAAATAAAACCCAAAGTTGACATTGAACTTTGAAAAAGCTTTATGTATTGTTCCCCTTTTACGTAACAGTTAGGTTGTTACATGAATTTGTTTTCCTCGATTTTTTGCAAAGATTGTATTGAAACGAAACATTCTTTCTTTTATTGCTTATGACCGCTGGAAAAGAAAGACGCGCCGGATTCTATGTTGGAACGGAAGGCTGGAAGGGCGGGGGACTGAGTTGCCTAAACTTGTTTTGGCGGGAAGATGGGTTTATAAAATTGGTAAGAAGAGAAACGAACATTTTATTATTGAACAAGTATTCCGTTCAGAGTTGATCTCTGTTTCTTTGAGTTGGTGATTCTTGGCTGATTGATATTATTTGTGTGATATTACTCGTTGTCATTGTTTTTGTATGAAACATTGCTGGTGATATATTCATTACGCCTGTGATTAGTTCATCATTAAGGTAAGAATATTTATTATTTTTTATGCATTTGAAATGTGGACATAAGGAGGGAAACAGTTTTCTTAGCAGACATATCTTTGAATCAACGAGTATTTGTTTATATGTTTTATAGGGAACAACACTTGATTGTATGAGGGGAGACACGGGTTTGATGCCGGCGGGAACTCATATGATATCCTTGATGTTTAATGGAATGAAATTGCTACGACTTGGAAATCGTTTGAAGTAAATGGTAGTGGATATAATGAATGCAAAAAACAAAATGAAGTTAATCAGTGTAACGTCCCACAATTATGTCAGTTAGACTAACATAATAGATTAGATTATAAATTGCAGTTAATGAAAGCGGGATGAATTCCGAGAAAAATTTACACATAATGTTGTCCAACATGACTTTGTATGGACATAAATTGAACCCGGGATCAGAGTAAACGTTTTTCACTGACTTATCGTACCACTTTTAGCAGTAGTAAACACACTTATCGATTGTAGGTATCGGTGTTTGAACTCTTGTATTGAAAATATAAATGATAGAATCATATCTTAACAGACTTTTCAATGTAAATACGGACTTCTATAAGAGTAAACTACTATTATGAGACGAATATATGTTTGAATTTTTGGGTTATTACAATTCATTGCGATGTGAAAAGTATTTGGAAATGATAAAAGAATAAAAAATGGAATTAATCATGTTAATTTTATTCATTTTATGCTAAAATATACGTGAATTACAAGCATTTTTGTGTTCCTATAGACCAGGCTCTTCTAACCAGATAGGAGGTTTACTTTCTCTTTTTGGGAGACTCAGGTAATCCTCTAAGTTTGTGAATGAAATAGGTATAAGGGTTTGTTTACATCCATAGAAAAAGAAGAAGAAAATAGTAGCAAAACTTGTGAATGAACCAGACCTCCCTTTTCCCCCTAGAACTCCCTTTTCCGGGCTACGAAACTATCAATGAATGAGACAAGTCTAACTGCTTTGGGTAACATACTTGTTTTTGTTGACATTTTTTTCTTCTTCCTTCCTGGCCGGAATCCCTTGAATGACAAGTGATGTTTTTATGACGGTCGGCCGTAAAAAGGAAGACTTTTCTTGTTTTGACTGAATAAAATGGAACCAGTATTCATTCATTCATTGGAATCTTTTTATTTTTTAAAAAATTAGGCTAAAAAGATTAAATATTCATGAAAGAGATAGGATAAAACGTTCTATATGCATTTTAGGGGTGTAGTAACACATTTTTACGGTGGGGTGACTGGTATATTTGTATCTTACATACATGTAAATGACATTTAATAGTTTTACGTCCCAAGAATACACATGTTGAGCTATTTTATTCTAGTTTTCTTTATGATGAGTGAAATGGTAGAATGAGAAAGGGGAGGAGAACGATATCAAGACAAGTTTGTAGCATATTTTGTATGAACTTTTGATATGAATCCGTTATTTGAGGGTATTTGATTATGTTTTTTGGTTTATGGCCATATATATTGCTTGTATATGTGTATATATGTATATATGTACGTGCCCACAACTGTTTATATGTAAATATGTTTGTATGTAGGCATCTATTTACAAGTATATCTGTCTGTTGCTTGTTTGTGCGTTGATAGACATCCGTTTCATTCTTTCTCTTTCTCTCACTCTCTCTTTCTTTCTCTGCATGTTTGTATGTGTATGTATGTATGTATGTATGTTTGTGTGTGTGTCTTTCTCTCTCTCTCTCTCTCTCTCTCTCTCTCTTTCTCTCTCTCTGTCTGTCTGTGTGTGTGTGTGTGTGTGTGTGTCTCATCCTGCATTATCATGCTTGTACAAATGCATGCCTTTGTAGGTCTTGGTAGGCTTCCCTTTGTGTTTCCTGATGTAGTATTGTGGCTTTGCCTATGTATGTGATGTGTGTGGATGAGCATTGCCGTGCATGTACATAGGTTTGCCTCTGTAGGCCTTGCTAGCCTTTTTTGTTTTGTGTTTTCTGTTGTATTATTGCTGTTTTCCCTATGTATGTGATGTGTGTGGTGGAGCATTGCCTCTGTAGGCCTTGGTAGGATTCCCTTTTGTGTTTGCTGCCGTATTATTGCTGTTTGCCTATGTATGTGATGTATGTGGTGGAGCATTGCCTCTGTAGGCCTTGGTAGGATTACCTTTTGTGTTTGCTGCCGTATTATTGCTGTTTGCCTATGTATATGATGTGTGTGGTGGAGCATTGTCATGCATATACATAGGTCTACCTCTGTAGGCCTTGGTAGGCTTCCGTTTTGTGTTTCCTGGTGTATTACTATGATTTTGCATATGTATGTGATGTGTGTGGTGACATATTAACATGCATGTGTGTACATATGTGTGTCTGTATGTGTGTTTGTGCCTTATCCTATTGATAGTAGACAACCTTTTACCTGTATGTACATATGTTTCTATCTGTGGGAGTTCATTATTCTAGATCTACATATATATGTGTTTGTATGTGGTGAAACATTAGGGTGTGTGTACATGTATATGTTTGTATGTGTGGATGTGTATTGTAGCTTTTCGTATGTATGACTTTGTACGATTGTGCTGTTGCACTGTTTTGTGTCATGCATTGGTACACATGATTTATATGTGCTATTGTCTTGTATGTATTATACCTATACACAATTTCAATTTTAATATCATTTGAATATACAAACAATTTGTCACTTACCTAATGGCTTCAGCATAGACATATTTGCTTGCACAAGTAGGAAACTGTCTTAGATGTGAATACGTAATTATTAATATCCGGTTGCGGCAACGCGGGTGCCCGGTAGCGGAAAACGCGGCGCGGCGCGGGCTGCGCGAATGGAAAACACGTCCGAACGCCTACGCGAATGCGAAGACGAACATTATAATGTAACGCGCGCGGACAGGTACGTGTTACGCGAAGATCAATAATGCTTAGACAACATATGGTATCTATACACAGCACTCCTGTACGCAAGAGATCCATAGTGGTTTTCATATAGGTACGATATGTACTATTTGTTGTTTTTTGTACACAACACATTCAGTAAATGATAACACAGGCTAGATTTGTGTACAGCTTGACAGTCACTATTCAGGTGCACGTGTACATTTTTCCGCCAAGCACAAATTTGTTTATTTTTTTTGCACGAAGGCTAACAGTACGTGACATGCTTGCGCAGTAGGTATATTATATGTTAGTGAACAACCAGTGTTAAGATGGACTTGTACATTTTCCCCCCACGCACAAACTATAGCATTCTTTATGCGCAAAAGCTAAATATGAATAAATTGGAGGTGCAGAAGATATAGTTACGTATTATGCAGTACTAAGAAAAGAGTGCTAACAGAGTTGAGTGTAAACTACAAACTTTTACGGGAACTTATAATAAAGTATTGACGGAAGTATCTTTCATGATAGCCGAAATGTTAAATTTCCTTTGTTAAGATTAGAACATGGTTTTTCCACTATTCCACAGCCCCTATACTCAATTTAAGTATACTGTTTAAATATTCTTATTCCTAATGTCCAAACGGACATATTCACTTTTCCCTTTTATTCATTTTATGTTTTTCCAATGTCTTGGTGTCCTTATGATGATTTTCACTATACTATTTAAATATTCTTATTTCTAATGTCCAAACGGACATGTTCACTTTTCCCTTTTCTTCATTTTATGTTTTTCCAATGTCCTGGCGTCCCTATGTTGATTTTCACTATACTGTTTAAACATTTTTATTCCTAATGTCCAAACGGACATGTTCACTTTTCCCTTTTCTTTATTTTATGTTTTTCCAATGTCCTGGTGTCCCTATGATGATTTTCACTATACTGTTTAAATATTCTTATTCCTAATGTCCAAACGGACATGTTCACTTTTCCCTTTTCGTCATTTTATGTTTTTCCAATGTCCTGGCGTCCCTATGATGATTTTCACTATACTGTTTAAACATTTTTATTCCTAATGTCCAAACGGACATGTTCACTTTTCCCTTTTCGTAATTTTATGTTTTTCCAATGTCCTGGCGTCCCTATGTTGATTTTCACTATACTGTTTAAACATTTTTATTCCTAATGTCCAAACGGACATGTTCACTTTTCCCTTTTCTTTATTTTATGTTTTTCCAATGTCCTGGTGTCCCTATGATGATTTTCACTATACTGTTTAAATATTCTTATTCCTAATGTCCAAACGGACATGTTCACTTTTCCCTTTTCGTCATTTTATGTTTTTCCAATGTCCTGGTGTCCCTATGATGATTTTCACTATACTGTTTAAATATTCTTATTCCTAATGTCCAAACGGACATGTTCACTTTTCCCTTTTCTTCATTTTATGTTTTTTTCAATGTCCTGGCGTCCCTATGTTGATTTTCACTATACTGTTTAAATATTTTTATTCCTAATGTCCAAACGGACATGTTCACTTATCCCTTTTATTCATTTTATGTTTTTCCAATGTCCTGGTGTCCCTATGATGATTTTCACTATACTGTTTAAATATTCTTATTCCTAATGTCCAAACGGACATGTTCACTTTTCCCTTTTCTTCATTTTATGTTTTTCCAATGTCCTGGCGTCCCTATGTTGATTTTCACTATACTGTTGAAATATTTTTATTCCTAATGTCCAAACGGACATGTTCACTTTTCTCCTTTCTTCATTTATGTTTTTCTAACTTTTGGATTTCCTATTATGATTTTATCATATTAATTTAATATTTTCACTAACATTCAAGAAAAATGTTTATGTAACGCAACCCTTATAATTTCACTGTAGACGGCATTCCTTTGATCTCCCCTCCCACTCAGTCGGCATTCCTTTGTTTTCCTCTCCCACTCAGTCGGCATGGCTTTGATTTCCTCTCCCACTCAGTCGGCATGGCTTTGATTTCCTCTCCCACTCAGTCGGCACTCCTTTGATTTCCTCTCCCACTGTAGGCGGCATGGCTTTGATTTCCTCTCCCACTGTAGGCGGCATGGCTTTGATTTCCGCCCCTTTCATATTTTACCTATCGTTTGCACTGCAAACTTCGAGGATAATTGCAAAACTTGTTGAAACTTGTTTTTAACACTTTATATTTGTGTGACGTCATACTTTGTATTGTATATATACCGTATTGTTGTACAATTATAATCATTTGAATGCTGACGACGATACATGCATGACGTAATTTTATTACATCCTCAAATTTAAATTTATTGTATATTATTAGTCAAGATAAAAATTGGACATAAGAAGAAATTATTGTGCTAAGGAAAAACAAAACGACAAAACAAGTAGATATATTGAAGTTAAAGTGACTGTATTAACAGATATACAGAAACATCAAATTATTATTATTATTATATTTATATTAAGAAGAAACTCAATTCCTGATTACAGATGCAGTTCTTCAACTTGGAGTTTAACGTCGTCGATGAAACCCTCTTCCAGGAAGAGTTGAAGGGATTGCATAATGCTGAAAGAGTCCTGGCGGCTTGGCAGAAAATTGTTAAATTACAGAAGGATGGCCATAGAGGGAGTGAAAGGTGTGAGTATTTGTTTTCATTATTACACCAGTATTTTGCTTCTGATGAACACGCAGTTTTGAATACATGTCTTTCCTCTGCAGATGTGTTAGATCTTTTTTTCTGCAGGATTTTTCAGAGGGGAGAACATGTATCATTTAGCGCACGAGAGGTTTATTCATTATTTTAATAGGGGAGAAGGACAACTTGATAGAGTGAATGATAGAGAGGTATCTGAATTTTATCAGTATGGCTCGCGTTTTGTTTTGGCCCAACGTAATGTTCTAGCATCATCATGTAACAATTCCATAGTCAATACCCCTCAAGGAAATTCAAACTTGGGTAATATGATGGATAATAGAATGATTGTTGATGATGCTGAACAACAAGAATATAATCAAAATTCCGTTGATAATAATGATGATTATATGGAGATACTGGGTAAGTTTTTAGAAGAAGAGTTGGGTATCGATGCAGTTTCATCTGCTCAAATAACTCAAGGGACAAATCCTGTAAACAATGTTCATCCAGATGCGCAATGTTCACGGGATACTATTGGCTATGGATCAGTATCTCCTCAACCAGGACCATCTCACGGAAATGTGTTGCATATGCGCGACCAAGTTGGTCACAAACAATTTAAAAAATCAGATGATGGTAACTTCTTAATCGTAAGAGACAGCACAAAAGATTTCACGAATTTTAATCTTCGTGGAAGAGAAATCGCTGTTCGTCCTTCTGGTGAAAACAATATTGAAAATCCAGAAGGATATATTAAGAAATTAGTTAACTTTGCGTTAGACGAGGTTCTCGCTGACGCTCGAGCAGAGGATTACGTTGGTCTCTGTATCGATAGCTCGAACAGTAGAAACAAAAAACCAGCGAATATTCCTTGGAGAAAAAAGAGCGATTTAAGTGCTGAGGTCATTTTAACTTCATTGGAAAATATACTAAATTCCAATGAAGAATTCTTGCTCGGAAATGAACTCCAATTTCGATTCTATATAGTTAAAAACGTAAGCGGGCAAGGTGTACCAAAAAGATGTAATGCCGCCCGTTATGAAGACATGGAAAAAGTGCTTAACCGTCACATTGTTTATATTAACGGCTCTGATATGCTCTGTCTGCCAAAGAGTATTGTTTGGTATTTGGAGAAATATGAAGGAAGTAAATTTACAGTGTATAATTTGAAAAAAGATAATGAGAAAATTTGGAACAGCAAAGCAGACCGACTTTGTAATGATGCAAATGTTAATGTTAAAGCAAAGAATGGTTGCGATCTAAGCGATGTTGATACTTTTCAGAAATATTTTTCAGGAAAGTATCAAATTGTTGTTTATATAAGAGATGAATCCGTTAATGAACGTAAATATAAGGTACTTGTCCCTGGAACTCCTGCACCAAAACAAATGTATATTTATTATGAAAGAGGTAATACAGATGGCCATTTCGCACCAATTAAGTGTATTACATCGTTCCTAGAAAATAGAAAGTATTGCACTAAGTGTTTGGAAGCATACGATGAGCGTCGACATAAACACAAATGCGAATTGCGGTGTTTAGCTTGCAATAAGCAGCACTACCAAAACCCAACATTAAGAAAAATCAAGTGTGATGCATGTAATAGAAAGTTTTCTGAGGGTGAATGTTTTAATAATCATTTGGCACGTAATAAAGCTGGCTTTAGTGAGTGTCATTATGTAAGGGTTTGTCCCGATTGTGATCGCATGACTGATAGTAGACTTCGAAAAATTGCACATAAGTGTGGTGAACATTTTTGTGCCACGTGTAAGGTTCACGTTGAACCTAACCATCAATGCTTTGTGCAAAAATTGAAGCTTACACATATCAAAAGGTTTATGTACATTGCATATGATATAGAAACAATGTTAATGCCTGAAAATGAGAATGGTGAAAGGAAACATGAAGTCGCCCTGATTTGTAGCAGACATACATGTTCATACTGTATGAGTAAATCTCTGGATGATCCCTGCAACTTTTGCGGTGATAAAAATGGAAATCGATCGTTTTCTTTTAAAACAATGGATGACTTCATTAAACACGTGTTAATGGCGCGTCCAGAGTTTCAACGCATAGTAATTTTGGCTCATAATTCTGGGCGTTTTGATGGTATCTTCTGCTTAAGAAATCTAATTGAGAAGCAACATATTATTCCTGATGTTCTAATACAGGGTCAAAAGATATTTTGTATGAATATTGCAAATAGATTCTTCTTCCGTGACACTTATTTGTTCATTGGTTGCAAACTAAGTAAACTTCCGAAAACGTTAGGTCTATCTGGAAATTTGAAAAAGGGAGATTTCCCATATTTATTTAACACTTTGGAAAATCAAAATTATGTAGGTCCGGTTCCCGCTATTGAATATTTTGATCCTGATTCGCGATCCACGGAAGAAAGACAACAACTAATCGCCTGGCACCAAGAACGTGCTGCTAGTGGCGAGGAGTATGATCTCCAAAAGGAAATGTTGGCTTACTGTGAAAATGATGTTAGAATTCTTACAGAAGCTATCATCAAATTTAGTAACATCATAGAAGAGAAGACGAATGGTCTCCAATGTTTTATTGCTTGTTCCACGGTTGCAGGGTTAAGTATGAAAACGTACCGTACTCTGTACTTACCGGAGAATACCATTGCTGTTATTCCACCAAAGGGATTTCAACATAATGAGCGACAAAGTGCAAAAGCACTCTTGTGGTTAAAATATGTTGAGCATCAACTTGGTAGGAATATCCAGTACCGCGGTACTGGTCCGGAGGTACGCTTTGGTAAATACAGGGTTGATGGATATGATCCAAGTACAAATACAGTGTATGAATTTTATGGATGCAATTTCCACGGGTGTGTTTCATGTGTTCCTAATAACCGTGATGAAATCATTCATGGTTCTCAGGATCCTTGCGATACGTATGCAAGAAGGTACGAACAAACCATGAGACGCCGAGAATACATTCAAAATCTTGGTGTAAAGTTACACGAGATCTGGGAACGTACTTGGGACCATAAGGTGAAGACAGATAAAGATTTACAAAAGTTCATTAAAGAACATTGTACACATCTAGCGGATCCTATTGTTCCAAGAATGGCATATCAAGGTGGACGTACTGAAGTCTTTAGATCATACGTTAATTGCAAGGATAATGAGACCATTCAATATTTCGATATTACGTCTCTGTATCCTTGGGTAATGGCACGTAGACCAATGCCGATTGGAATGCCTAAGATTCACAGGGGGCCGGATTTTCCAGAAGTAGAAAATACTCATGGGTTAGTGAAATGCACCATTATGCCTCCTAAAAACATGTATTTTCCTATTCTCCCATATGTGGCAGGTGGACGCTTACTTTTTGGCTTGTGCCGGTCATGTATGGAAGAAGAGGGAACTGAAGTTGTAGGGGAATGTACACATGAAGGAATGGAGCGTGCAATAACAAGTACATTTTGTACTCCAGAGCTACACCTTGCTCTTAAAAAAGGTTATAAGATCATCGATATTCACGAAATTTGGGAGTTCGAACTCATGGACCCAGAAGAAGGGAATTCAGGTGGTCTGTTCGGGAATTACGTGAATTCCTTTCTTCAAATGAAACAGGAAGCCTCAGGTTTTCCTGCTTCTTGCAAAAGCGAAGAAGACAAAAAGAAATACATCGATGAATATTATGCCCATGAAGGCATTAAATTAAATTATGATAATATAAGGAAGAACCCGGGATTGCGCGCTACAGCGAAATTATACCTTAATTCACTGTATGGGAAATGGGGTCAACGCCCGGACACGATGAAGTGTGCAATCCTCAACAACTCAGAAGAGTGTCTTAGATACCTTTCATCGGCAAGATATGAAGTTCATTCAGTGATTCCAGTCGGTGATAGGCATTTACTAATGAACTACAAGGACTTGGAAAATGATAACACCCCGTTAGGATTTTCCAATGTCGTCTTGGCAGCATTTATTACTTCGTGGGCCAGACTTAAACTTTATGACCTTTTGACTGCTGTAGGACCTGAACGAGCACTTTACTGTGATACGGACAGTATTATGTTTTTACAACGGAAAGATGAGGAACCCGTGTTACAGTTGGGTAATTATCTTGGGGATTTAACTGATGAAGTAGATGAAGGGTGGGAATTTATCACTCTCATAGCTTTAGGGCCCAAAAACTATAGTATGCGGCTTAGAAATGCTGCAGGGGAATTTCGGCACATTTACAAAATTCGGGGGATAACACTGAACCATAGAACCTCTGAAAAAAATAATTTTGAGAGCTTCTATGCGTTAGTGCGAGAAGAAATTGATTCTGTAGTAATAGAAAATCCTACAAGTATTATCCGCAAACGTGGGTTCCAAATCTTTTCAAGACGTGAGACCAAAACACACCGTATGGTTAACAAAAAACGTAAACGTATTGATGACGAAGACGATATTCTTTTACATGACGTACACAAGACTAGGACTATACCATACGGTTACCAAGAGACTTAACGTTTGACCCACGAACGCCAAATGCATATCTTCCTTAAAATTCATATTGAAGCTTTATTTATTTATTTATTTATTGACTCTTATTGATTGTGATTATATTAATATTCTAGTCATTTTAAATAGTCTAGTCACTTTAATATTCTAGTCATTTTAAATATTCTAGTCATTTTAAATAGTTAGTCATTTTTAATATTGTTGAGTAAGAGTGTGTGTGCAAATGTATAAAAAGGTGAGCTTTCTATTCCATGCATTCATTTGATAACGAGATGTTAAAGTTTAATCATCCCTCTACGATTTTAATTGCTGGTCCATCAAGGGCTGGTAAAACTTGTTTTGTAAATCGATTACTTAACGAACGTGAACATATGTTTACTACAACATTTCGTGAAATTGTATGGTGTTACGGTGCAGTAATACCACACTTGGATTCTCATGCAAATATTCGTTTCGTAGAGGGAATTCCAGATATGAATACTTTTTACATTGAAGAAAATTCATTATTAATATTAGATGATTTAATGTCTGAAACCAATGGTGATGTCGCAAATTTATTTACAAAATATGCACATCATAAAAAATTAACTGTAATATTTATAGTACAAAATTTGTTTCCAAAAGGAAAATATGCACGTGATATTAGTTTAAATGCACATTATATTATAGTATTTAAAAATCCACGTGATAAATTACAAATTCAATATTTAGCTAGACAAATCATGCCACGTCAAAGTAAACATATCGTTGATGTATTTGATGAAGTAACACGTTCGCCTCATACTTATTTATTATTTGATTTAACACAGAAAACAAATGATGCATTACGAATTCGTACAAACATATTTCCCGATGAAACAATGTACGTGTACACAAGCGTAAAAGACGATGAAATCGTAGTTTATGTTTAGTTGTTATCAAGATGTTGAAGGTGAAACAACACTTTAGCACACTCCGTGCTCTGTGTAAATGCAAAGCGGCAAAACGTAAACATATTTTGAAAAATGCTTCGGGTGATTTAATACGAACCATTTCACAAGTTGCTAAAAATACAATAAAAGGGAACATTCCTTTAAATTCTCGTCAGAAGCAACGATTACGTAGACATAAAAAGATCTTGCGAGTTCTTTCTCAACAACGTACAGCATTAAACAAGTGAAATACACATTCCGCTAACATGTCATAATGTTATCGATGGTGAAAATGTTGTTTGGTTTACATTAAAAGATGGGGAACCTCAGAAAAGTAAAATTACACCGGGATATTATTCAACCGTGTACCATTTAATTGAAGAATTAAATAAAGTTTCCAAATTCATAAGATTTAATGTGTCAAATACAGTATTCGTAGAATGTGATCAACGCGTTAAATCACTTACATTGTGACCAACATTGTCTTTACAATTAGGATTTCCTGAAAATAAAGATCTTGTTTTACATAAACGTGGATTTAAACAACCTTACGTTGATATTGGTTATCCACATCAAATTTTTGTGTATAGTGATATTGTACAATATCAATATTTAGGTGATACCAAGGCACCATTATTACGTATTGCAACAATTTGCAATGTGAAATACGGAAAAGTGCAAACAATTACATTTCAAGATATTCATTATTTACCAGTTTCAAAATTTTGTTTTAACAATATCGAAGTACTACTAAAGGACCATGCAGGGCGAAATTTGCCATTTCGTTCCGGGACATTGACGGTAACACTTCATTTTAAACGCGCTGCTCCTAAATAAAAGAAATGAAATCTAGACGTATATGTTATCAACGTGGTCGTGGAATACCTTATTTTTCAGGACCAGTTTATCAACGTGGACACGGTATCGGTAGTTTCTTTAAAGGTTTAGCACGTATTGCATTACCATTCCTTAAACAAGGTGCCAAAGCATTAGGTCGTCAAGCATTACAAACAGGTATACAAGTTGCAGGGGATGTATTAGAAAATCGTCCAATAAAAGAATCCGTTCGCGCACGTGTAAAAGAGGCTGGTGAAACATTAAAGACAAAAGCTGTTAATAAAGTTGGTCAGTTACTATCTGGTAGCGGTAAGAGACGGCCACGAAAACGTAAAGCTCCTGGAATACGAATTGGACCACCAATCAAACGTAAACGTTCTCGTACTGTTAAACGTAAAACAAAAAGAAGGAAGACTAAAGATATATATTCATAATGGCTTTACTTAATTCAAATAGCCATGAGTGTTGTACTTCAGAATTTGACTTATTTTCCGTTCCAATGACACAAACTGCTATAGAAGCAACTTCTCATGTGGAATATCGTCCTATTTCTACACTAACTTCAGAAGGACCTATTGAATTTGTTATTCCTGGTGAAACAGGTGAATTTATTCATCCTGCTTATCTTTATCTTTATGTACGTTGTAAAATTACAAAATCAAATGGCAATAATTTAGATGCAAACGATGTAGTTGCACCAGTAAATAACTTTTTACATTCATTATTTAGTCAAGTTGATATTTCATTAAATGATAAATTAATTAGTTCATCATCTGGATCTTATCCTTATCGCGCATATATTGAAACCTTGTTAAATTATTCAAATGATGCTTCGCAAACTCATCTTACATCTTCTTTATGGTACAAAGATACCGCAAAACAATTTAATTCATTAGATGACACAAATACAGGGTTTAATAAACGTGCTGCTTTTGTTAAGAATAGTACACCATTTGAAATGTACGGACGTATTCATGTTGATATTGCAAGTTTAGGTCGTGTGCTTCCAAACAAAGTTGGTCTTCGTATTAAATTACACCGAACAAAAGATATGTTTTGTTTAATGCATGCTCCAAATACATCTTATAAAGTAGTGCTTCAAGAAGTTACGTTGTATGCACGACGTGTTGACACATCTGCACATGTTGGTATGGAAATAAATTCAGGTATGGTGCATGAAACGGCCAAATTACCTCTTACAAGAGTTGAAACTCGATCATATACAAAACCTCAACAAGTAAATTCCTACAATCTTGATAATCTGTTCCTTGGAAATGTACCTAAAGCAATCGTTATCGGATTTGTCTCTAACGCAGCCTTTAATGGGAAATCAGAAATTAATCCTTTTGAATTCCAAAACTTTAACGTTAACAAGTTGCAACTACAAGTTGGTTCAAAATCATTTCCTCCCAACCCCCTCACCCCTGATTTTTCAAATAATTTATACGTTCTAAGTTACCAGACTCTGTTCTCCGGTACAGGAATATTTTATAAAGATGATGGTCATACTGTTATCTATGATGAATATCCACATGGATACACTCTTTATGCATTTATTCTATCCCCTACTGCTACATTGGATGATACTACTTGGGATGTTGTACGCGATGCTCCCGTTAATTTAAAAGTATCATTCAAAGAGTCATTAACACAACCCATCACTTGTATTGTGTACGCACAATTTGACTCACTCATACAAATAGATAAAGATAGAAATGTATATAGTGATAATTCATTTTAAATTTAAATCAGTTGAGTAGCATGAGGGTTGTTGTTCACTTCTCCGCTTACCGTGGGGAGGATGACGATGAACTTATTGTTAAAGAGTTGGCAATAGCTAATCCAGATATACCATTCATACAAAGCTGGATATTTAAACCTCCGTGCGCTAATACTGAAGTGTGAAACAATAATAGAAGCAAACAAATACTTGTGTGATAATTTTTATGGAATCCAATGGCATGAAGATGTCGAATACTCACACATTAAAGAAATTCTTCGCAAATATTGTACAAATATTTCATCTGTTTACACTTTCGGCAAAGCTCGTCAGGACTTTCTGCAGGAAATTCTTCAACGTGATATTATCAATCTCGAGGATTTGGACTGTCCACGGTACACATCTCTAGGATTTCATGTGTCAAAGTGTGCACATTATAATCATCGCTTTGGACATTACAAGTGCAGTGTGCATGAAGCTTTATTATACAGTGAATATGTAAAAGTGTATGACTATGTTTTGTTTGTGAACAATACCAGTGATAAATATGTTCCTACTCCGTTAAAGAAATAAACAAAAATCATGTATACAGATGAAATTTTAAAAGTGCTTCTCAGTGATAAACAAACTGGATCATATGTGAATGGAATTTATTCCATTGATACAATTCCACAAACAGTGCAAACTCCTGTTGGACTAATCATTAATCTTGATACATCAGATTCCACAGGAAGTCATTGGGTTGGACTATACATAAACAAAAATCATGAAGGATTTTATTTCGATAGTTTACGAATGCCTGTGCCAAAAGAAATTCATTCATTCTTATGTAAAAATAGTAAAGTTTATTATGTAAATAGTCAACCATACCAACACGAAGAATCTGTGCTGTGTGGATATTTCGTATTATTTTTCATGTATCATATAGTACGCAATAATTCATTTGAAAAAACTTTAAGTTTATTTCATAAGACAAAATTAAAGAAAAATGATAAAATTGTATATAACCATGTAAATAAATTTTTAAAAAGAAAACAAAATATTTATCTGAAATAATAAATTTATTGTTTGTATGTATTATGTACATAAATATACATAAATAAAAAAAGATTTTTTTAAATAAATGTTTCAAATTTTACTTCATGTGTTTCATTTCACAAACATGAAAATATATATAAAAAAGTAAAGTTACATCATTGAAAACATGTTAGTTAATGTTGTTGATCGTTGAAACTTCCACCAAAAATTAAGTTGTTGGGCATTTCGATATGCACAACCTGATTTTTTCTCAAGTTGTATATTTTGTTCATGAAAAGAACAATATTCATTCATAACATTTGCACATAATTCATTTAATGGTGGGCATTGTTTTGATTCAAGATCAATAACATTATCTAACAAAAATAGTTTCTTAATCCAAGTGGATTTCTCTGCACCTTTACAATAAAAGGTAGCATCTTGCAAACATAATTGATATACAAGGTTACGTATATGTGATACAGTATATCCGTTTTTATTATTCCAAGTTAGTCCATGTAAGTTTGATGTTAACCAATCAACTTGTTTCTGACATCCTAAAGATAATTGATTGTATTCAACCGGAGATTTTACTAAACAATGGAAATTTACTGTATCATCACATGCAATTAAACAAAATTCACGAATAATAAATTCATTATTTGAAATCTCAAAACCTTGTATGTTGATAATGTATTCATTAACACATGGTGAAATTTCATGTTTACGATTCAACAAAAACGGAATTATTTGTCCTACAAATTCCATGTTGTTTAAACATTCTCGCGTTTTTCGTATAAAGTTTATACTTGAGATTTCACTATGATGTTCTTCAAACACTTCAAACAAATCAATAAGAGTTATTTCATTGGATAAATGCTGTACAGCAAAAGTTCCAGTATCATGAAGAAGCAAACACCGGTGTTGAAGATTCAACGTGCATTGTTCACAGGAAATAATATTTAAACGTAAGTATACATTTATAGTTTTTAAAATGCACAGTTCACTAATATTATTGTCACTACAAGATACACAAATATAATCACCACCACCACTGATATGAGAATACATGTTTCTAAACACTGTCACTTCAGTTTGCATACACACACGCACAATCACTTTGCAAAGCCTTTCTTTTTGTCTTTGCTTTCAAAAATTTTAACTAATTCACTCAAAAAATTAGGGTCCTTTTCTTCAATTAAGTCAAAAAAGGCTTCATAAAAGAGTTCTTGTGTAAATATGCCAATAATATGCGTTCTCGCATATACATAAAATAAATCCTCCACTTCAACGTCCAGCAAAGATTTCAGAGCCCGATCTTCTAGTTCCTCTGGACTCAAAAACAAACAGTCATGCCCCATTTGATTAGCCAATGCTTCTGCGCATCCACCACAAATTAATATTCTATCAGTGTCCCAATTAAGAATTGCATCTATTACACAATCAGGATCCATTTTCTGACTGGAACATGTACAGTTTAAACTCCAAAATTTGGAACTGGATCGGCTTAACAGCGATGGTGATGCAGGTGGCGTTGGCGACACCGTTGGAGATGGTGTCTCTGGTTCCTCCAATTCGCCTTCTTCATCCGAAGATGATGAATAAATTTCATCATCCGAAGATGATATATAGACTACTTCAATAGAGTCCGGGGAATCCGGCCTGTTGTCGGTTTTTAACTTCTTAGTTCCCGCAGGAGGCGATGATAATGTCTCCTCGTCGTCGAGTTCGCTAAAAACTAACTTGCGTACAGGAGCCATAGCGTAATACATAAAACACTCTCCTGAAACTCTGTATTTAAGCGTTTACGTCACAACAAAATGGCGTCCTAACAACAACAAGTTCATACAAGTTTACCTATCACGTGATCATTAAAAATCTTGGAATTTTTCCCATGCGTACGTGACTATTCAAGGTCGTACTACTTCTCTGTCACAATAGAAAATATTTAACGCACACCTGTGTTCTTCCTCTCCCCCAAACAACCATAAGCTTTTCTTAGAAATTCCAAAACAAACCTCTGCGTACGTGACTAATCAAGGTCAAACTACTTCTCTGTCACAATAGAAAATATTTAACGCACACCTGTGTTCTACCTCTCCCCAAACAATCATAAGCTTTTCTTAGAAATTCCAAAACAAACTTCTGCGTACGTGACTAATCAAGGTCAAACTACTTCTCTGTCACAATAGAAAATATTTAACGCACACCTGTGTTCTACCTCTCCCCCAAACAAACATAAGCTTTTCTTAGAAATTCCAAAACAAACTTGTGCCTACGTGACTAATCAAGGTCAAACTACTTTTCTGTCACAATAGAAAAAATTTAACGCACACCTGTGTTCTACCTCTCCCCCAAACAAACATAAGCTTTTCTTAGAAATTCCAAAACAAACCTCTGCGTACGTGACTAATCAAGGTCAAACTACTTTTCTGTCACAATAGAAAAAATTTAACGCACACCTGTGTTCTACCTCTCCCCCAAACAAACATAAGCTTTTCTTAGAAATTCCAAAACAAACCTCTGCGTACGTGACTAATCAAGGTCAAACTACTTTTCTGTCACAATAGAAAATAATATAAACAATCAATAAATATAATAAAAAATAAAACATCTATTGTATACAAATATCGTTAAGGTTAAATAACATTCCTGTAAACAATAGACCTATTGTCAAATAACCTTCTCCTAACGCCAATGAATCAACTCGCTCTCTGATTGGTTAAGCTACTTGTTGGTCCTACCCCTACTGACGTGTCCGTGAGGGGTACAAATTCTGTAAAGAGAAAATAAAACATATGAATATGCATGATAATATTTATTTTGTTTCCTGTGAAAGAAGAAAAAAACAGATTATTAACATCGAACTAACTGATCAAGAGAGATCAAACGCAAATGTGACGTACCTGAATTCCTTTTTTTCTCCACTGGTTTCTGCAAGGTGATGTCATCTGAGTTTGTCTCCGCTCGTGCATCGTTGAAGCATGTCCCGTGCACCGTCTTGATTCTTTGCCATCTTTGAAAGGTGATGTTGGTGGGATTAGGGGAAAAAATGTGGCTGTTATTCTGTTCTGGCTTTTTTATACCCATAGGGCAATGTCTCGTATGTGTCTGGTATTAATCGGCGTTTTTTATAGTTGAAACTGTACTTCTTTTCTTCAGGTTTTGTGACAAGATGATGATCGTTGGTTCTGTAAATTTTGTGCGGCGTGCTAATGGAGATTTTTTCACTCGATTGATTTATGATCATTTGCTCCAGACTATTAAAATTTAACTTTTGACTTGCAGTATATTTGAGTGTGAATAAACGAATTTTGCATACATAACTGGTTGATTTCGTGTCGGGGTCGTAGATTTCCAAGGCGTACTGTTTTGGGCCACCAGACACGAATTTTTTAATGTATGCTTTTGGTCCAATTGATTCCAGTTCATTTGACATTGAACCAAGAAATACTTCTGGTTCTATTGTGGGCTGTGATGGTCGCTGCGTGTATATTACGGAATCTGTATCGAAATATAGTACTCTTTCTTGCAGCAATTCTAAATATTTGTAGAGTTCCAGACGAGTTTGACACGTTGTAAATGCTCCAAGGACAACATTAGCATTGTTATTTTGTACTGGAACATCATCTTCATACTGCCAATAAAGGTATAACAACGAATCATTAACAGGTAAAATTTGGTTGACTTTTATGTCTGGAGCAGTTAATTTCTGATACAGTTCTTTGGGGTCGTTAATGATGGTCGTTTGGCTGAAATTGTCTCTTATAGCGAGTCGTCCCCAGAAGGCATTCAAACAGAGCTTTGCAAGACTACGACGTGATGAATTTGTCATTATATTTGCTGCATCCAAAGTTATGCCTTCCCGTTTTTGTACCATTTGGATATACTGCTGCTTTTCTTCTTCGGTGACGCAATTGGCAGGCCAACCAGAAGCTTCCAGCTTAGATTTCAAAAATGTGTTAATGTATTCGCTGAATAATCCGCCAGTCTTGGTTTCTGGATCATATACGGTGATGTCATAATCCCAAATTTCGTAAATTTCAATGACTTGATACCCAAGTTCAATGGCTTTTTGAATTTCATAGGACACCCACGTTCCTGTTAGACTTCGTTCACTGTCCGAATGTGTACATTCAGAATCTTGATTTAATGCTGTGGCACAGGCAGCACAAAGTGGAAACAACAACTTCTTATTTGAGTGAAATGGAAGTACTGGATGAAACACATTTCTGCTAGGCAAAATCTTCAACTTGACCAATCCGTTGACAGTTTGAATGTCGGGCATTTCTGGATCTCCCTGTAGATATATTCGTGGATGACCTATTGGATACCGTCCACATTTATTCACATAAGGATACAGGGAAACGATATCCAAGAATTTTATTTCTTCGCATTCATTTTCATTTGCGACGTGATACAATTTAATGGCATTAACACGGCCACCATAGAAACTGTCTCTTGGATTTAATGGTGTCTTATTAGTATAAGGATGTGTGCTTAAAGAAGAGGCCAATGCTGGATTGGATTTTAACACTTGACGAAATTCACATTCCCACATTTCATGTACTTTATATCCCATGGATCGTAATAATTTGATTTTACGCTGTGTTCTCTCGTAGCGATAGTTCATTGTTTCTTCGGAGTTCTCATAAATGGGCTGATCACGGCCAGTAGGGACACATAGAGGACAGCCATGGAATCTACAGCCTTCAAATTCATACACGTGTTCCTCTTTAGTGTCAGGATCTTTGTAGTAGCCGTCCAGATGAAAACCAGCAACATAAACTTCTTTGCCTTTGGCCGCATGTAGAATTGAATGACCCTCTTTTTCCTCCATGTAGGCAAGCCACTGCAAAGCAATCCGTGACTGATTGTTTCTGTGACCGTATCCTCGTGCAGGAAGAATGCTAATAGTATTAGGTTTTAAGAAATTTCGTCGAAATACTAAATTGCACGCACTCGCCAAAGTGATAGTCTCCAGGAAAGGATTGACGTGAGTTTCTTGTTCAAAAGTGGTAATGAAAGATATACAAGCCATTCGAAGTACGTTGACGTCCTGGACACAATAGTTCACCAATTCTTCTTGGAAAATAAACGTATCGTTCTGGTGTTCGTTGTACCATGTCATGAATTTTTCTCGTTCATCCACTTTCATTTCATCTGCACCATAATAATGGATGTCCGGTAATTTTCCCACATACGTTTGATTTGCAGCAGTATTAAAAAAGTGTGGAAAATATCCTTTGGTCGCTGGTAAATGAAATGCCTTGGATAATTTACTTAAAGCCATTGGCATGAAATTTAAGGAGTCAATAAACGATAAGTGATTCGCTTTCATGCTTAAAATTTTTGCTCCGTTCAAGATCAAAGTAGGTTTCAATTCATGTTCTTCCACCAAGGATTTAAGAATAAAATGACCATCATATCCCTTAGAGTTATGGGCCAAAGATACAATAAGTTTGATGTTGGGTCGTGGTTGACGTAAATACGCAAGAAAGGCATTGATCGGATCATCTTGAAAAATATGTTCCCGCTGTCCACAAACTTCACACGGATGATGTATATCTTCTTCTTGAACACAGTTGTAACATACTTGTTGGGCCACCAGTAAATTGGGCTTATGAATGAACGTGTCTTCATCGAAGAAAGTATCCTGTGTGGCTTCGATATCATAGAAGACAATCATAGCCTTCTTGGCATGTAACACTGATGGAACTCCAGGTTTTAATTGAGTCGTATCAGGCTTCATGTAGCATTGGTGGGTAGACGTAACGTGTTTATGGCACACATTACAAAAATAATCAGTAGTCTCATGTTTTCTTTCCCCTGTATGGACAAACGAATAAATGCGTAGACATTTGGAACACTGTTTTACTATCTTGCATATTGGTTGGCCCTTATGATATGGTACAGTAAGATGATTTATATAGCATGTTTTACCTAAAAATTCACGATTGCATTCTGAACATTGCTTCTCCGTGTTGGTCTTACTGCATGGCGGTTTCTGCAAACATTTCTCACACATGGCCGAACAGTTCTTGACGTGTCTATTTCTGTTATTATATTTTTTGTGGCATGCTACACAATAATACACAGTAGAGAAAACGGCCGTTAATGACGTGATGATGTCATAATGAGAATTGATGCACATTAAATTGATTGGAATCTTGTCTTCGCCACCCGGTCCTTCATACAGAATATCTTCTCCGGAAAAGCTGGTGTATACGGTAAGTTTATAATTTGTCAAGTAACGTTGCAATTGTCGCAATTCTTCCACGGATCCCCCATGATCTAAATTCACTGATGATCGAGACAAAAGTTCATGTACGTCTGGAATAACAACAAACTTGCGCTGTTTGCGATATTGATTGTACAGTTTCTGATTTGTATCTTTATATTTCTTTAGGCCAATAGCAATCACAATCGCATAAGCCAAACATTTCTTGTCGGTGTTTTTCACTCGTAAAATGCCTTTCTTGCACTTTAATAATTCGTCGTTTAATAAAAGACCTCGACGCATTCTCCCAAATCCACGGGGCACATCCACATGATGAAAATGTACAATGAACGGTTCGTTCATGAGAAAACTATCGTTACTTTGAAGGATGCGATCAAAGGAAGCCCATAAAGTCTCTAGTGTCAAATTACTTGCACGCCGAAAAGATAGATAAAACGGTTTGTTCTTCTCATCGTGGGATAAAATCGATAATCCAACCATCGATAAATCGTCGACATTTTCCAATAAGTAATCCAGCATCTGTTGAAAGGAGGCCTGAACCCATTCAACAATATCGGTGCCACTGGTCGGAGCATTAATTTGAATTTCCAGCATTCGTCCTTCAAGATTAAAACGCCGATAATGTCTATTGATTTCTCGCAAGACAGTAAAGCCAGAAGTAGCCATATTCAAATAGGGAAAAAGTTAAGGTAAGCAAAAAGGAATAAGCAAAGAAAACAAATATCTAAAACGAGAGAGAAAAAAAGCACGAATTAAAATTGAATTCAGAGATCGATAACACGTTTAATGGTATCAAAATGACTACACGATCAATCCTAAAAGAATTATCATATCTCAAATAGTTCTACTACTGAAACGTTTTATTGTCGTCATACTGGAAATCAAACCCGGACCAACATCAACATGTAAATGACCTAAGTTTCTGTAGTGATAAAAAGAATGAATGAAATTGTTTTTCTAAGCGTGCTAAGAGAATCATTGTAGTAAGCATTTTTCCTCTGACACTGAACTTTAAAACGTATGACAAACATGAAACGAAAACAAAAATCTCATGCGCTTGCTTTTTTTTAACCGGTTAGACAAGGAATACTCGAATTCGATTCTCGGCGGGAGATCAGATCCCACATTAAACTGCAAGTCCACGTCTCACGTTGTAGGGAACAAATTCGTGCGTAGTTTCTTTGTTTACGTTAATGGTAACTTTCAGAAACTGAGCTAAGTGGTTAGCGTTACGCAACTCTGGCCCGGGTTCAACACCCAGTATGCGCTCAGATTCAACATTAAGCTGTACTCCTAGCCTCACTACTGAAGGGACGCTAAACCAAAATCAACAAATTTCTTGTGCTTACTTCTAATGTGTGGGATTCCTAATTCGATCCCCGGTCAAGTAAGTGAGGGTTATTCTTCCATTTGCTAAATATTTCATGCTAAAATAAAAAACAGTGATAACAATGTTATCCTCATGCAAAAGCACTCCATTGATATTAAGAAACGCGGTTGATACTTACCTCAAATTCAAGGAACGGAGTAAAGTCACGCTGTCACAAGAGGTACACCTAAGTTCATTCAAGATCTTCGTGGAAGTAGGATTTGAAAATGAAATTAAGAATTTTATTTAGGTCTGAAACGGTTCAACTATAAAGTGACAACACTATCAGCCAATCAGAAACGAGGAAAAATGAATAAATGACATCACGGAGAACCAATGAAAACACAGCTTTCATCATGTATCATGAGCCAAAACGTGATGTAAGAAACAATTTGATTGGTTGTGACATTATTCACGTTTTTCTCCTTACACATCAATTGTTACGACATCTAGTATCGCAATTTTGATCATGACATCATACCGTTGACTCGTTAGTTTAATACGACATTCAAATTACCACATCTAAAATGTGATTCATTTTCCTTAAACTTGATTGAAAAAATGTAACACTCATCGATATGTTATGAAACTGTCTTTGACATAAATGTAAAGTTGAGCTTTAAAAGTCCGTCAGCTGAGAAAAATGCTGATGTAGTATAAGCAGATTCTGCAATTTCACAATAACAAACTTCTATGCTTAACAACGAGCAGAAATGTGTAGTAATGTAACATAATCTGATCATGTTCTTTTTTCATATGCAAAACTGCTCGCACTGAAGTTGGCATGGTGGCTCAGCGTTTTTTTTTCTGATGTGTGAGGTCTCTGCTTCAATCCGCAAGCAAGTAAGTTTATGATGTTTTCTCATTTCATCGTTTCAAGGGAACGTTAACATTTCCTGAAACTAACACCAAGAATTAAACTCGGGACCATTGCATAGTAATCAACACACGTGTACGATGGCTCAGCGCTTGACTCTAATGTATGAGGTCTCTGCTTCAATCCTCAGTCAAGTAAGTTCATGTTTCGTCCTATCATTTCTCACCGTTTTCGCGGGGACGTTAAATTCAACATTTCCAAGAATCAAACTCGGGACGATTCGAAGGTATCCATGTTCACCCCTAAAGCGGAACAAAATGGCCCTCTAAAAGGGAACGAGGTGGACCACTGTATCCATGTTCAACCCTAAACCGGAACAAAATGGCCTCTAAAAGGAAACGAGGTGGACCACCCAAATTTATCATGATACATATTAGGATCCTATACTATAATACCAAATGTTTAAATTTGGCAATTTCTAAAACTTAAGGGGTGGGCCAAGATACCATTCCCAAAAAATTTCAAGGGGTGCACAAATGTACCTATGTCTTATGATAGGAAATGAACCTATATACATGACCATATAACCATATAAGATAATAAGACCACATCAAAGGGGATAAATTGGGCCAAAACCCAAACACGTGGTACAACGTACTGCTTACGTTTATATTTTGGCATTTTTTTTACCCATGAAAGGGAACAAGGTGGACCACCCAAATTTATCATGATACATGTTGAAGTCATGTACTATGATAGCGAATGTTTAAATTTAAAAAAAATCCAAAAATTTAAGGTGTGGGCAAGTTACCCCTCCAGGGGTGCACAAATGTACCTATGTCTTAATAATAGGTAATGGACCCTTATACATGACCATATAACTATATAAGGTAATAGGACCACATCCAAGGAGATAAATTAGGTCAAAACCAAACACATGGTACAACGTATTGCTTACGTTTATATTTTTGGCGATTTTTGTACCCCTAAAAAAACGAGGTGAACCACCCGAATTTATAGTAATACATACTAGGGTTCTATACTATTGTACCAAATGTTTAAATTGGTCAATTTCCAAAATTTAAGGGGTGAGCCAAGGTACACCTCCCAAATTTTTAAAGGTGTACACCAATATAGCCATGTCTTATGAAAGGTAATAAACCCCTGTATACGACCATATAATCATATAGGATAATAATACCTCATCAAAAGAGATAAATTATGTCAAAATCCTCCGAAATTAAATTTTTGGCAATTTTTTACCCATGAAAGGGAACGACATAGACCCCAATACTGATAGAGGTACATACTATGATCCTAGGCTACCATACCAAATTTTTAGATTTGGCAATTTCCAAAATTTAAGGGGTGGTCCTATGTACCCCTGCCAAAATCTAGAGGGGTGGTCCTAAGTACCCCTAGGTCATTGACACGGTCCAGGGACCATGGGTCCTGGGGGTGGTCCTATGTACCCCTGCCAAATTTTAGGGGGTGGGCCATGGTACCCCTAGGTCATTGACCCCGGGCCAGGGACCATGGGTCCTGAGGCAGGGACCCAGGGGCCAAAAAGTGTCCTGAAGTGACCCCATTACTACTATAACCTCCTTTCTTTTTTTGTATCTGATCAAAATACTTGTAATTACGGTTATGAAAGAATTATCCAACAACTTACGAAGGTGAGAGATTTGACCCAAAATTATTCATTTCAGTTGCAGTTATGCTTGGCTATTAAGGGCAAATTATGGGGCAATTGATCAGATTTGACTCTGAATCTGAACAAATTTCAGACTGATTAAAACTATATACATATTAATAGAAATACTTATCAGGCATACAAATAAGCAGTAGAATTTAGTAATAAACGGAATGGGACAGTCTGAAAGATTAGTGAAAAACATAAATTAAGAAACTCGAGCAGAAACAGCAAGGTAACAATCAAATGATATTTCTGTTCATACGCTAAATATATGCCCTTTAACGTACAAACTTTATATTTACTAACATTCAGATATAAGAAATAAATGACAATTTAAGAGTACTTTTTAAAAATGCTCACTTTTAAAGGATGAACAACGAATGATTAAAAATGGAATACAATGCAAGCAATTACATACATTATGACCACCCCACCCGCAGCAATAAAACAATCTTTTTTAATTTCAGCCATCATATCTTAAATATATGCCTCTTTATCTTAAATATAATATACACTACTTTTTCGATTATGGAGTAGTGCTTTGTTGATGATTAACGAAAAATAATTAGAAAACTTTTTCGAGTTCATCTTTTTAGGTTATGTTGTTTCTGTTTGCGGCTCACCTAAAACCAAAGAGTTCTTCAACTCTAGAAAAAATCATAACTAAAGGGAAAGGCCAGGCCAGTAGCCAGACCAAAAATGTAGGGGGGGCGGTAGGAATTACGTAGGCCCGATCCAACCATATTATAGTTCATCTACATATTATAGTTCATTAGAAAACCTACCGTAAACATTTTAGGGGTCCGGCCCTCCTAGACCCCTTGGATAAGTATAAAATAACTAAGAGGAACTTACGATAGAGCAAAACCCGTGCAACGATCTGACGGACAGCTATGTCTAATAAGTGCAATGAAAAGAGTTCTCTAAAGAAACTTCTTACCACACGACCGGGATCAAGACACACTTTTTTTGTCGGGGTGTATTAGAAAATGTTTTGCCTTTATCTACTTCAATTGCATCATAATGCTTTTATGGAAAATAGATTTAGCTGAGCACATTATTATTAATTAATATTCTTATGTATAAGTTTATATGTAGAAAGGTGAGAAAACTTGCGATTGTTGGACATCAAAATGCCACTAGACTAGACTCCACATTGTTTCCTTTGTTGGCATCTTGCACGTATACTTTTATCTCAAGTCTAAATACCTGCTTACATTTTATGACATAAAATGAGGAAGAAAGTGGCTCAAGCTTTTCTAAGTATCGGTCCCAGTATTTGTGTGATATGAGAAATGAAAGCAGCAATTGTTTCAGGACTTGGTATCCAACATAGAGGCGGGATCTCGGTCAAATGAAACGAAAAAGTTGCAGTTAGTATTCTTAGCTTTTTCTATGGTGTAGGATACTTTCTATGGACGAATTTTCAATAAGTGAGAAGACAATCCTTTATCTAGAAGCACGAATGGATACACACTTTAAAAATTTCACTGGGAGAACTTAAAACGAGTTATAAATTGTCGTGAAATGAGAGTGTTCTTTACAAATGTGAACCAGTAGCCATGTGATAAATGTGAAACAGATTGTGTCAAGTGTCATGCTGAGAATGGACAATGCACACACCTAAAACTATCTGTCCTTCCTTTGTTTCGTTTTCTCCAAGACTCTTCCATTTCAAGAAATAGAGTTAGTCGTTTGTTCGTATGTATAAGACTGGCCACCCTGAAAAAAATCTTCACAACCGGGAGTGGGTGTAGAAACTCAGCTGGAAGGGTCGCGAAGACCGAATTTCGTAGACTTGCAACCTCCTGGGATGCGGATAGTATGCGAATAGAGGTGTTACCACATCCCACGCCGCGCCGTGAATAGTGATGGGAAGTGGGAATATTCCATATGAGAGAGAAAATAACAATGGCAATATCCCGGGTTTTTCCCTGGCATATAAATTCCCGGGAAGGAATTTATTTCCATTTCTTTACTTCCAAGTTATAAGAACCATATCACTAATTACTTTATTTTTAATTACTATGATTTACTTTAAGGTTTTAAGTAATTTGGAGGTTAAAAAAGTTAAAAATCCTTGACTGAATTTTATATAACTAACCATACGATCTATTATTTCCATTTCCGTTCGAACTAAAAATAGCAAAGTACTAATTTACAAATGATTAAAACGAACCAGTTTGTAAAGTAATGAAGAATTTCTGTAGAGCATCAATATTCCCCGAACCACCGTTAATAATAGTATAAGTACAGTATTAAGATTTGATCCTTGTAGGAAAGATCCTCCGTTCCTGTTTGGGAAGACATATATAAGTGTATGTGTTTTGTGTCCTGCAGTTCCCTAGGAGGGCTAAGACATTTACTACAATAGTCTGGGATTCGATCCCTTACGCTTTGGACGTTTTTTTAGACTTTAATTTCAGTTTGAACTTTTTACTGAAGCCGGCCATATAACCATTGGACAACACGGTTTAGAGTTCGTGTTAGAACATTTTGGGAAATCGTTATAAAAGCTTATTTTAATCGTATTTTTAATGCCGATACAATTTAATAATGTGAAAATTATTATGTTGTATAGGCATTAGTTATTTATATTGGAAAGAAAAGTAAATTAGTTTATCTCTTAAACTAGAATATATAAATTTATATCATGATAATTATTTTAATAAACGATATGCAAAGTTTCACTTTTTCACTTTAATAAACAACCCTGAAACTGCACAAACACACATTATATTACATTTTAGCACTTTAATTCAAATAATTGAATATGATGAAATGTAACACTTCGCCAAAATATTCTTATTACCGGTAGTCGCGCGTTACCGGTTGTATTTCACTACCTCGTTAGTTTCCGCAATTTCGTACTGTCACTTTTCACACACTTTGATGCTGGAGGAAAATTATTTTTGGTAGTTTCAGGAGGATATCCTTAAGGTTTGGGTGAGGTTCCTTACTTTCCGTTCATTTTTTTTGGGATGGTCTTGAAGCTTATTTATTGTGCTGTTACTCCTTGTCGTTATGACGATTTTAAAAGTAAGTATTACGAAATAATGTTTTAACATTTCAATCTTTTCTCTTGAGGCAACATTTTTATTATCGTTAACGCACTACAAATGCGTTAAACACTGTACTTAAGTGCATAATAAATGTACCATTATTCGCGCAGTGTCGTTCGTCTCCTCTTCCGGAACTGATTCCTTGGTTGCATGCTGTTGTCTCGCCAGGAACAATTGTCATATTAACTTAGTTTTCTTTCCGTTTCCTCGCGTTTTTACGCAGCGGACAGGCTGGCAATGCAGCCTGGTGATGTCAAAGCTAAACATTGTTA
Organism: Thermobia domestica; assembly: GCF_964235325.1. NCBI lineage: Eukaryota > Metazoa > Arthropoda > Insecta > Zygentoma > Lepismatidae > Thermobia > Thermobia domestica. Next base: position 53,532,536 of record NC_137470.1, on the reverse strand, counting down.
AAAGTAACTATAACAACCCATAGGTAGGAATTTTTGAAGACGATGTTTGCTCCCTGCGCTGAATTTTAGCACAATATTTGAAGAGACGAGAGGATCACCAAGATTTCCGTCGCGGACGCGACACACACACACATATTCATATTCCTTTGTTTCTGAGAAGAAAATTTCCACGAGTGCTTTTATACGAGGTTTACTTAAAAGTTAAAAGTTTCTTCATTAATATTCGATGAGCTGAACCATATGGTTACATAGGGGCTCGACAAGACGTTTGTTTTGAGGGAACTGAAAAATAAACAGAATCCTGCAACACAGATCCTTCACTATTGTCACCAAGTTTTTTCCACTCGTCTTCAAAACGTTAACACTGATTAAGTCATTTTATGATACTGCGAAAAATTTTCAACGTCCATTTGGAAGCTCGGTAACCAACACGTGGTCCGTACAAGACGAGTTTTGGATTACGATTCGACCATAATTTTAATAAAGTTCATTAATGTATTTTAGTATATTAATATTTGTTGTATTAGAATACTTAATTGCCACAATTTTAAACACATCAAAATATAAACAAAGTTAATACTTTCTTTTAAAATAGTATATTTGAGGATTTGAGTAACTACTTACTGGCATTGTTTATCATTACACACAAAAATATTTTGCTCATATGTATAATAAATAGTTATTATAGCAAAATATTTACTAGTGTAGTGCCTTCCACTTCCAAGTTTTAAATTAAATTATTTTATTACTTTTATTAGAAAGCATTCATTTTCAATATTTACTTTTATTGAAAACAACTTCGAACACATTGCAAAAGCAACACAATAAATATATGATTATTTTCATTTAGTTCTTATAAGTAGTGTACTATTTTAATTATTACTACTACTATGAGACTATGATATTACATACAAATTAAATTTAAGTAAAAATAGACGTAAATATTTCTAAAATATTAATTGTAGTATTAAAAATTTTACTTAAATCTACAATATGAATAATTAATCATAACACTCTACATTTATTACATTCTGGTTAGCATTTGACCAAGAATGGACAAAGCAGTGTATGGCTTGTTAGACGATTACACTTCTAAACTGTCTGCCCTTCTAAATTTAGAAGAGACCACCCACATTAAAATTATAGTTATATGTTTTCCAACCCTGAGATGAGGGTTTAAAATAGAGTAAAAGGGTTAAAATTTAAAAGAATAAAGAATGGAATAATACGAAAATTGCCTGCGTCTGGCTTTAAAAAATATAAAATTATCCTAAAGTGGGAAGGAAACACATCTTATGCCTTGGTAAGGCACTCGGGTCAAATAGTGGGTCACGGACGCCTACTAACGCCAACACGATATGTAAGTACTACTAATCATAACAGGGTAATTATGTTGTTATGTAACTTTTTTGAATTACCAAAATCATTGCACGTGTTAATTTCATAAAATACAAGCAATGCGGCACAACGAGTTTTTTTGTTTAGCTTACACCTACTCGAGGCTTTTTTTTTAACACAACATCAATTTCGAAAGGTTTTATTTGCCAAGAGAAGACTAATGTGAATGTATAAACTACTATGTGGTTTTCACCAATCCTGATTGCTTTAGAAAGCAGTAGCTCAAAACACAAAATTGGTATATCATTATTTATTATCACTGCATCACACAAGAAATTGACTAACTTATTACTGCTTGACTTGCAATTACTCTTGTTTCGTGATGATTCTCTATGCATATCAATTTCACTGTATTCAGATTGAACACTAGATTGCCTTTTTTTGATTCACCATGATTTTCCGTTTACCTGTGTGCTTGACCTTTGTTACTGCATCACGATCAGCTGATGGCACATCATTGATAGTAATTGGTGATTGACATTTAATTTTACGATTACACTCATTTTTAAATCGCTTAGGCATAAGGGGTTTGTTTAGCCAATTGCCACATTTTTTGAAGAGGTTTGTGATTTTGCTAACATCCTGTGATGGCTGGTCAGCACCTAGCACGTTTACTGCATTGTAAACATCCAAAAGACTAATGTGATTTGATTTGAAATTTTGAACACCTTTTTCAAAAATGCATGCAGAATATTGGTTGTGGTGGTGCAACAAAACAGGTTACTTGTTAGTGCATTACATTGACTACGAGCTTTACTTTTTAAAGAAAATTTATGAACAAACCTGGAAAATTGAAATAAAACATAAAACATACGTTTGACTCTTTTTCATTTTCGTTTGACTTTGTGTACTTTCTTTTTATGTTGACGGTGCTTTTTGCTATAACGAACTTGAAAATTGCATTTCCTTACAACGTGACGAACGACATTTCGTAGCCTACTAATTTTTTCTTGACAGGTTTTTAATATTATTTCCCACGTTACTGAGTTATCGATACTATTATAACGCCTACAAGGCATAAATCCATTTTTACTACTTTCTAAATTGACAATTTGAGTGCAAATGACAATGCAGAAAGAAAAGCACCTTATTTCTTTTATCCGTATTTCTTTTTCAACTCACAGCTGAAAAAACTACTTTGCTCATGACGTACTTGAAAAATCGTAACAGACAAAAAAAAAAGAAACAAGTTTTGTGAAATGGAACACGTTCTGATTTACTGGTTAGCAAGGTGCCAAGAAAGCAATTTTTCTTTAACAAACATAATACACTACAAGGATGCTTGAGTGGTTTATTTTTGCCTTGTTTAGCGCAATTTATTACTACTTTCGTAAACCTTTTCGTAGTGTGGCACGCCTTGCACCCAATATTTTTTTTCTTTACAAAGCAAACAAACAATAGCGGAAGCAGTTGGACTCTGATTGACATGAGTATCTACGGTACGCGTTGCCAGCTCGATGGTTGAGGGTCGCGGTTGACAAACCTTTTCAACAGCTGGGTTGTGTTTGTTACTTTTTCTTTTTCTGTTTTGCCTCTTTCTACAACAACAATATTTGAAAGAGACACAAGAAATTCCTTGGACTCGTTTAACTCAACATTAACGTGATTAACAAGAGGAATTATTTCTTTTCCTACATTTAATTGACATTCGGATATTTGTTTAACATGTTCAAATTTATTGTCAAGTAATTTAATTTTAGACTGATTTAATACATCACCTGATGGTTGAGAAGTAACGCATGGTAAAGTACTACAACTCTCAACACACTGATTTCCCACTGTTTTTAATATATTTTTGGGGGGGGGGATACGAGGGCAATATCCCACAAAATACCTTCAAACTCAAGTCAAACCCATTCTTTATTTTTAGCAAATTTTATTTCTAATGTTACTGTCTTAAGTTTACAATCTTCATGCTTTTGAGTGCTTTTAGAATTACTAACTTTTGAAGAAGCATGTACAAGTGTTACAAACTCAGGAGAATCAAATAACCTAATCCATCTTGGTGGTAAAATTTTACAATTTTCCTTCCGGTCATCACTGGAACCCCTATTACCCCTAACACTTTGATACTTTAAATGCCTTTTGTATATGGTTTCTGCTAACTTTACTTTCGCAATGCGTACGATGCGTACGAGTTTTCATAATGAATTTTCAACTTATATTCCGTGCCTGACAAACAAATACATTCTAATTCAAAAACACATTCATCTTTGACTTTTTGATAGAGATCAGATTTGCGTAATTTAAGCATTTTTGCAACAATTTTATCTTCAATTTCCGCCCTGTATTCTATGTTCATTTCTAAAAGAGATTTTGCAATTTCGTGCTTAGCTCTTTTACGAATTTCACACACTTCCTGATCTACTTTTAAAGCATTCTCGACTTCTAACAATGTAAATGCTTCTTTTCGATACCTGAATTGACTTTCTACTATTAGGTATTCAGTTACTTTCCAAATTATCCGCATTTTATGCAAAACAGGTGTTATTTTTCTATTTACGAGTTTGATGATTAATTTAATAATGTTTCGAAAACGGAATTTAATAATACCAGAAAGGCACTACAATCTGTGTTAATAAAAGATACAATTAGCGTCGGTTTTATTCAATTTTACCAAATGTCCTTGTCGGGCGCCATATATAGGTACAGTATCAGGGTTCGATCCTCGTACGACCCTCTTCGGGAACACATATATAAGTATATGTTTTTCGTGTCCTGCAGTTCCGTAGGAGGGCTTACACATTTACGAAAGTCCGGGATTCGATCCTTTATGTTTCGGACGTTTTCTTTAGACTTTAATAGCAGTTTAGACTTTCTACCAAAGCTGACCATTTAACCATTGGACAACACGGTTCAGAGTTCGGGTTAGAACATTTTGGGATATCGTTATAAAAGCTGATACTAATCGTATTTTCAATGCCGATATAATTTAAAAATGTAAAAATTATTATGTTGTATAGGCATTAGTTATTTTTGCTGGAAAGAAAAGTAAATTAGATTACCTTTTAAACTAGAAAATATAAATTTATACCATGATAATTATTTTAATAAAGGATATGCAAAATTTCACTTTTCACTTTAACAAACAACATTGAAACTACACAAACACATATTACATTGCATTTTGGCATTTTAATTCAAATAATTGAAGATTTCCGTCGCAGACGCGACACACACACACACATATTCATATTCCTTTGTTTGCTGAGAGGAAATTTTCTATGAGTGCTTTTATACGAGGTGTACTTAAAAGTTAAAATTTTCTTCATTAATATTCGATGAAGTGAACCATATGGTTACAATACTCGTCGGTCTGTCTGCTGTCTCTGACTCGAATATCTCAAGAGGTACTCAGACTTCTGTTATATGTGAATTAACGCATGTTATTTCGAGAATTATGTAGGGAGAAAGGTCGTACTGTCGTGTGGCAATGTTACACGCAAAATTATAAAAATAAGTCAGTATGGTGTAAATATTGTGAACATAAAAATGTATGCGAAAATATTGAGACATGTTTCTTCTGCTAGTTACAGAGACTAATTTGTTTATATCATTTAAAACAGTAATATGTTTATAATATCAGTAGTAGAATCAAGTGCAGAAAATCCACTTACATATAAATTTAAACTGTTTAGCGGTGTAAAAGTATGTGGACTTACTACACCACTTTCCCCATACATTTACTTGCATAGAACATATTGTATGTAAGTATAGATTTATGCGTACTATTTAAATATAATAAAATATTAATAAAATAGCATAATATCATTCAGAATATACATCTTAAATAATGCTCTGGAGACAACAGTAATAATATACTGTGATAAAGAAGCAAATTTAACTTAGAAATCGTAATATAGTAATAGAATGCACTTTTTTGTGATTGCAAATAAATTCCCGGAATATTTCTATTTTGGGGAATTTTCCCGAGAATATTCCCGAAAAATATCTTCCCGGGAATTTACCCATCACTAGCCGTGAATAGTGATGGGTAAATTCCCAGGAAGATATTTTACCCAAAAATGGGAATTTTCCGGCAATTTATGTACAATCACTTAGAAAATTGTATTATATTCTTATATTCCGATTTTAAAGTTAAATTTGTTTCTCTGCAGGTAAATATGTGGAAAAAATGTATAGTAAGTTCACAAACTTTTAAACCTCTAAACAGTTTAAATTTAAACTTAAGTGGATTTTCTAAACTTGACTCCACTATGGACATTATAAACGTATTAAATTTTTAAATGTTATAAATAAATTAGGTTGGGGGAACTGTTAAAACACATGACCCAGCATTTTATCAAAATTTGCGCATAAATATTTATGTTTACAATATCGGCAGGTAGTGACTTATTTTTAAAATTTTGCACGTAACGTTGCCACACAGAAACTTTCTTTCTACCCATTTCTCGAAATTTACCTGCGTTAATTCACATGTAACAGAAGTCCCAGTACCTCTTCAGAAATTCTAGTCAAAGAGAGAAGACAGACCGTCGTCTATTACTAACGGTGGTTCGGGGTTTATTAATAGTACTTCATAAATTCTTCTACATAAATTCTACTTTACTTACAAAATGGTTCCTCTTCATCATTTGTAAATTAGTACTTTGCTACTCTTTAGTGCAAGTGGAAATGGAACTTTAAAAAATCATACTATTAGTTATATGAAGTACAATGAACGAATTTTATCTTTTTAATCTCCAAATTATTTAAAACCTAGAAATAAATCATAATAAATGAAAATAAAATATTTAATCGTATGGTTCTTATAATTTGGAAGATAAAAGTAAAGAAATTAAAATAAATTCCTTCCCCGGAATTTATATGTCAGTGATAAACCCGGGTATATTCCCATTTTTATTTTCCTTCCCACCAGGAATATTCCCACTGCCCAATCACTAGACGTGACATGAATCATAATACATTTCTCATTTGTTGTTTGCTACTGAGCCAGAATGAGTGTTCCAATCAGGGTTGGAAACAGATACTGTTTAGTACTAAAAAGTATTCTAATGTAAGATTTTTTGGTTGTCATTTTTTTTTTCAATATTTGTTGCAATAGACATTGACAAAGATTTTAGCTAGATGGATAGATAGAAAACACATAGATAATATTACAAACTTTTCCCGGCTATAGATAACATTTTGATTTATACTAATATCCTGTATTTAATAAATCTGGGTGTAGTTTCACTATACGTATCCATAGAAGGGGTGAATTCAAGGGATTAGCCTGGGGGGAACCTCTCCCCACAGAAAATTCATTCCCTGCGGGGAAACTTAAAATTTCAATCGCAAAATGTAAAATTGCCTCGCCCAATTATTTGCTTTCCTTTCGGTGCACGTACTGGCAAAATCCGATCTGTCAATAAGACGAAGCCCCATTCTATATAAATATTAAACATGTATCACTTTATAATAACAACTAGTCAATATAATCTATGTCTCTTAACGCTATCAGCGAGTTTGGCAGAACATGCAATCGTGAACTGATGACGAAAAGTTGATATTTTAAGAGGTACTATACTCTAGCTCTATATTATATATTAGTATAGATTGAGATAGGAAATGAAAGAAATGGAAGATTTTTTGATCATTCAATATGATTTCTGATTTCAACAGACTTCAGCTCTTGAAAACGAACAGCTCTTTATTACTTCAAGTACAGCCACCTAAATCCCACTTTTCGCATATATTATATATTAGAAAACATTGAGATAGAAAAGGAAAGATAGAGAATATACTTCGACCATTCCGTGTGATCTCTGATGTCAACAGACTTCAGTTCTAGGAAATGAACAGCTCTATCGTTATTTGAAATAGAGTGATCCAAATCCCACTTTTCGCATGTATTATGTATTAGTAGATATTAAGATAGAAAATAAAAAAATAGGAAAGAATCTTCGATCATTTCATAGGATTTCTGATCAAGTCTTCCGTTCTAAGAAATGAACAGCTCTTTCATTATATGAAAACAGAGCGATCTAAATCCCACTTTTCGCATATAATATGTATTAGTAGAGATTAACATAGGAAAGATAGAGAAAACCCTTTGATCTTTCCATCTGATCTCTGATGTTAACCCTTAAATGTATACCATGGGTCTAAGAGGCACGGCACCTTGAAGAAAGTAAATTGATTTGGTCATTTTTCAGATATTCATGCTAATTTTCTCTGACATCTTTCAAAATATGTTAAGGATTATCTTCATAGAAGCAATTTACTTAAATTGAAAAAATAACACATTTATTGACAGTTTTTCATTTATACCTCGTTATTACATAGCATGAGTTTCAGAGGTCCGCTAAAGCTTTTATGCTAGTTTGCCCAGTATCTCTCACGGAAACGTTATGTTTTTTTTCTTTCTTAAGTTATACTTATATGTTTTTCTGCTTAATGCCAAAGAGAGGGCGTAATCCTCTAATGGCTGGGAGTTGATGTATCTTTGCTCCTATAAAATAATTGATGAATAAATAATTATGAAGTTAATCCTATTCCCTCACCCTTAAAAAATCTGCTTTTGAAGTGAATGGTGTCTCAGAAGTGGAAGCTCCTGTGATTGTGGCGTATCTGGAGGAGAGTACGATAAGAAATTGTTTTGTTTTATATGCATTTTCAGTTATATATAAAAATCAGAGTTGCGGGTGGATTATTTGCACGTTTGTAAACCCTGAATCTGGCAGAAGAGTCAAATCGATTTCCAGACCTCAGTTAATTATTTAGTAGCATAAGAAGGTGAAAACGTTAAATTTCCTGAGTTCTCGGTTTCCTGAGTATAGTATGGGTGCCCTAGGTTGAATTGAAATCTAAAGAAGTTACACGTCCGTTTTGGTATAGTTGTTCAATGTGAATAACGTAACTGAAGTAAAATACGGTATATGTATGTGTCACTAAACACATGCACCAGATTACAATGTATCTACCATTTCACAGGCAATTCACAAGTCAATATTTATCTGTCTCTCATAAAAATCTACACTTTAATAACTTTATTTTCAGTGTCAATAAAGTACAGATAATTTAACTTTGCTATTTGGTTTGCTTTTCTTTAGGAAAAAAATAAAAGTATCGTTAGATGATGATAAGACATATTACGGAACGATGGCTGGTCGAGAAAGGAGAAAGATAGCTCGGGTATAAACATACATGCCTCATATGATGAAGATTCAGATGCGTAAACGTTAGCCTCAATTTCTTCAACTCAATTGTCAGATTCGTGTGATAATACTGCAAATACAAATGCTTCTTCATATAGACGTACATAAACGCTTCAAGTGAATAACTGTGTCTCTAAATCTAATAAACTTTGGTCTTGTGATCATCCGTCAAATTCTTAAACACCGGTCTGGAACAATACGTTTCAAGGATGGACCTACTCGTAACGCAAGTACTTCTGATATCAAAAAGTTCATTTTTGCTCTTTATGTCTCCAGAAATACTTTCCGAAATTTTGATATGCACTAACAAAGAAGAAAGAGGTTAGCAGTTGAGTACTTGGAAGTATGTAACTTCGAAAGGACTCGAAGATTTCATTCGAATATTATTATCTGAAGTTGAAAAAAACGGAGACCCCTCAGTCCGTGAGTTATTTTGTTCTGATAGTAATCCACACTATCGAGCGTCTGTCTGTGAATAGACTTCAAACAAGAAGAAAGTTGTTTGACGATAAAAGGAAAAGGAACGAAAGGTTAAAAGCAGATTGACTGGTTCCTTTCTGATACGTGACGAACAGTTCGTTTCTTTTAGAGGACCCTCTATTCGATCAATACATAACTAGGAAACAAACCAAGCATGGACTTAAAATATATTTTTTGTGCAATACGAAAAATAGCTATATATAATGATAGAATGATATACACGAGAGGAGAGGCAAATAACCCTGCAGCCAGTGGCGTATTTACGACGTTTTTTCCTGGAGGCTTTGCCTGATAATTTGAAAATTCTGCAAGATATTTCATATAATTCACTATAGTAAGTAAGATTTCAGGGGCTTAAGCCCGGAAACCCAACTCCCTAAATACGCCACTGCCCCTAGCAGAAGATTTCGTCAAGAGATAGTTCTTGAGTTAGCGTAGTTCTTCTCAGCACAACGCACACATACTAAAACGTTATTCTAGAGATTGAGAAAAAACTAGATATAATCATATATTACAATAAAAAGAAAGAAGCAGTGTATTCTGTGGACCAGATGCCAAGAAACTACACTACAAAAGTGATGACCATGTATTTTGTTTTTCAACATACTAGATGTAACATGTTTAAAACATTCCTAGTGTATGAGTCACAACATGTAATATCTTTCCCAAGAAATCATTCAAGGGAAAAATTTTTCTAAAATACGCTAGCAAAAGAACTAATGTTACCGTATATTCAAGAAAGAAATACATCTTCGAAAAACAACAACAACTGCATTTGAACTCTGTGGACTAAATCCCCGTGAGAACTGACGCGAGTCTTTTCCAGAAAACACGAAAGAGATGCTATAAATGTCTATTAAGCAGAGACAGAAAAACAAAAATTGTGTTTCTAGAGTCACAAAAACTATATGTGGTGAGCACAGTGTAATTGTGGGCAGTGAATGCAAGCACTAAAAGCTTAGGTTCAAAAGGAACAATTTGCTGGAGATATGTCACAAAGAGAAGTAACCGCGTGTTATCACATAAGTTGACTGTAAACCAACTTCAAAGTTTAGCGTATTAATATACTATAGTGTTATGTACTAATACAGTTTATAATATATATGAGTAGAGTGGTGAAACTTTGTGGCTTTTTTGACCTACTGCGCTTGCGCAAAGCGTTCCGTTTCCAGTTCCTGTTCCGGTTCCGATTCCTGCTCTGACCTCTGTTACGACTAAAGTTCCAATACCTCTTCCGCTTTCCCCGGAGCAAACTACACGCAACGAGTAGCCTTTTACGACTATGAACAGCACACAAGAACACGCACGCGCATAAACATTACACACAATAGCATACTATGAACGACCATAACACTGCCGGTAGTGTTTTTTCATCTATTACATAACACCAGGGATGTACTCGTTCTCTTTTACAAGCACTTTTTATGTGAAGAAAGACAATGGCAACATAGTAGAGTGATTAGAAAATAACAGCATTTAAAAAGTCTGATTATTCACACACACGCACACACACTTGATTGCTCATGCGCAGTAAAATTACATTTCCAACTTAGTAGACATTGCATACATGCGCAGAAACATTACAGTTCAACTTACATACAACAGCAAGACTATGAACGAACATGACACTGTAGGTAATGTCTTTTCACACATTATATAACATCAGGGATATAGGGTCACAGTGGCTCAGTGGTATAGCGTTCATTTCCGGTGTTTGCGATCCCTGGTTCGATCACAGCTCGCGCCGTATGGACTTTGTGGTGGACAAACACCGTGTACGTGGGTTTTCTCGGGGTTCTCCCGTTTCCTCCCACTTTCTTCATTCCACCATTTCACTCATCTCTCATCACCACCGTCTCCTCTAGCCTAACCGGCATAACCGCGGGACGTAAAACATAAAGATTTCATTTCATTTCATCAGGGATATACTCGTTCTGTTTTATGAGCACTTTTTTTAATGCCAACATAGCAGAGCCGAGATTAAAAAATATCAAAAGGGTTATGTCTGTCCGCCTGATTCACTGATTGAAATTTTGATGCTTTAAGGATGTTGATAACTTCTAGATAAAATCAGGGCATACATTTTGTACTTACATTTTCAAAACGAAACAAGAGGACTAAAGATTTTTGAGAATACTTCGACAATCAACAATCAAAATGTTAAGATCGGAAACTGGTTTCTTTGAAAACAATTCACAGTTCCAAAATAAATTGTGTCATGTCTTTAATTCTTTTCAAATTGAAATGATAGAAATTATTTCTGGTTTTAACACTGATTATCATAAATCCGATCCGATCCTTATTTTTCCATGGGGTCTTTACATGATGTACAAACCTATTACATTTTAGGTTTGACGAGTATGGTGGCTCAGTTGTAGAGGGTTTACATTCAGTACTTTTGAGTCCCTGATTCGATCACGGCTCACACCATGTGGACTTTCTGATAAATTCAAAAAATCTACAAACACAATGTTGTTCACCTTAAACGAACGTTGTACTGGGATCGAACTAAAGACTGTCGCAATATAGATAAGTGTACAGCGTTTCCTTAGTAAAAAAAAGACGTCCGTACGGTTTCTTTTCAGATCAACCATTCTAAATGAAGTTTCTTAATTCCTAAAAGAGAAGTATCGGAATAATATCAGCATTAGTATGCTAATTTAAAAATCCTATCATATATAAACGTATTAATCGATCACAAAACACAAATTTTATGTGAAAATAATAAAAAGATCTCAATTTCACTATATTATTATTATTATTATTATTATAATTAAATGCACTAGATTTATTACTACACTGTTTAGTATAAATGAAAAATATTTTCTGCTTCTTTATGAACAGAAGTCCACTTCATTGACACCCATCAACGGTAGAGTTCGTTTCCCGTCAAACTTGACTGTGTTTGTACACTATCAAATAAACCAGTCATAATTGAATCAATGAGTTTGGTGTTTGTAGTCTGAAAACAAGTGGAATCAAATGTACAAGTTTTTCCCATTCTGTTAAAAATTTCACTTAAATCCAAATACAAGGCCTTTACCAACACGATTCACTTGTTCAAATGTGTCACAATTCAGTACAATACAAATTAATTTGGCTTTCATTGAATTAAGACCATATTCAATATTTAATATGACAAGGAGGACGAACAACCGTGTTTCGTCTTGTTTATATATGCCCTATACACTTACGATTATGATATCAATTCAGTAAATTCAAGATCGTGCATGTTACGTCTAGATAAATTAATCTTCATTCCTTTATATATTAAACATATATTTCCATTTTTCCAAATACGATGCTAATGCATCATTATCAATAAAATCCCTGGAGGTTATACGTAATAGCACATACGTAAATTATTTGTATAAATACATATTGTTTTGATAACTTTAGAATATGTACATGTACTTTTCTTTACAGTTATATACAAAGAAAAAGTAAGTAATGGAACTTTATTCAAATTTCACTTCAAATTGTATCATATTGAAAGGTGAGCTCCTTATTGCAAATTTTACTGGCATTTTTAGGTATATCATCATTCGGAGCACTACGGAATACTTGCATATCAGAGCATATTTTCTGTATTCGTTTAAAAAACGCATATCCCTTCTTAAGGTAAAGAAACCATTTCGCATGTTCTATCCATGGAACATCGTTATCAGTCTAATCTTTTAATCTACCAGCACAATTGAAGCATATAGTTTGGTCTCTTTTATTCGTGTAAAAAAAATCCAGCATCACTTAATTGATCCGGACATTGTTTTAATGAAACAGGCCAATGTTCGAATGTTCTTAAACGTAATTCCTTTGTACAATACTGATTATATTGAGGGGCAAAACATTTATATGCACTACTATATGGTAATTCTGGCATTTGTTTTAATGGTATCCTTTCAGATACAGAATTTGGTCGCAGTTCCATTCTTAATCTTCCACTATTAGTATTTTTCTAATCGTCTGCTTAAATGAAATCTTGCTTACGTTTCTATGTTCAATTATGTTCGAAATCTATGAAAGTCAATATTATAAAGTAACTTATGACTTACACAGCCATGTTATTTCAGTAGCTGATCAACAGAGACTAATGACACTATGCATACAGATATCCGTGCACACATGCATGATGGACGAAGGGATGACGAAGAGGAAATCATGTTCCATCTTGTTTATACATGCACCATACACTTACGAAGGACCACGATCCTTGGGGGGTCCGGGTTCGTTTCTCGGTGAGAAAGCATTCTCTTTTTCATACAAGGATTAATTCAACTCTAAATCGTAAAGTACAGGTATTGCGTTCGATTCCTGTGAGAGACGTTTCAAAATGATGGCATATTTATGGTCCGAGTTCGATTCTCGGTGAGAAAGCATTAAATATTTTAAGATATTAAGTTAATTCGATCCTTTCTGTCATGAAAACTGAGTGCTATATATGTGAAATTTCTTTTTTTTTCATGCAAGGACTAGTTCAACTCTAAAATCATGAAGTACCAAATTCGATCCCAGCTCCCTACCAAAGTGGATTTTTGTGTACAGAACCTTTATGTCGTAAGTTAACTAATCAAGGTTAGTTATCTGTTTCACTTTCCCTCCCAAATAATAATAATAATAATAAAAATAATGATAATAATAATAATGCGATGCTGTATATTTAAATTTACTTTTATGTTTGTTATTTACGTTTTAATACCACTTTGATCCGGATTCGATTCGATTCTCGATGAAAGAGAGAGAGAGAGAGCATTAAACAATTAAAAGCATTATAGTACTTCGAAATGAAGAGCTTCAAACGATGCATATCATGTGCTGCGCTAAAATCAATACGAAGTGCTATATACGTGAAATTCCTATTTTTTTTCATGCAAGGGTTAATTCAACTCTAAAATCATTCAAGTACCAAATTCGATCCCAGCTCCCTACCAAAGTGGATTTTTGTGTACAGAGTCTTTATATCGTAAGTTAGCGAAGCTACATTCAAGGTTAGTTGTCTGCTTCATTTTCACTCCTCCAATAGGATAATAATAATAATAATAATAATAATAATAATAATAATAATAATAATAATAATAATAATAATAATAATAATAATAATAATAATGTAATGCTGTATTTTTTCACGCCTTCAGTTCATAACCTACAGGCACTTCGTGGGAATAGGACCAAGGGGGCTAAATCGCTTATGCTCTTTGACTTCCCAAGAGGAACGGGCCGGGGAAAGACGGAGACCAATGCTATGCAAAATAGCTATTCAATACATAACGTAAAGACGAAAATCAATCAATCAATTGGGAAGCTTCGATCGTGATAACTGAAAGGACTCTGATGAAGATCCGATAGCCGTCCAAGAGTATGAGCATCCAAGACTATGAGCGTAGCAACAGCGGGTTCCCACAACCAAAATTTTCTCACGAGGCCCCTGGTGATACTTCTAAAAGGCTATGAGCATAACAACTAAAGGCTTGTTGAAACTTGCCTCCGAATTCTAGGAAAAATATAGAATTCTAGGAAAACAAGATAATTTTTTGCTGACTGGGCTAGCTATCCGCGGGGATATCTACTGTGAGCACTTACTGTCAGTGTAAATACCACATATTATCGTCAATATAGCCAATACAATTTGAAACAAGATGTCATAATCACCGTTCTATGTAAACTCCTACAACCGCATCTACGTAAGCTACCACGTCTATTACATGTATTTCCAGCCTTCTTCCCAATGATTTGATTTTCTATTCAACTCGACTAGTTTTGAGATTTGGTTCCTTCAGCTTCTTTCCTAAGTGCAACATTAACTTACCGGTAGAAGCTTCATTTTCACTTCGTTCTTGGTGTAAAAGTTGCACAAATGTATAAATATTTGGATGTTCTTTTCTCAGTTTTACGTTTTATTTAGATTGCCACCCCTTTGATGTGCCAAAAAAGAAGTTGTGATGTAGAAGATTAACACTTTTTCAAGTATATTCTTGCATTGTTAATTAATATATGGCCAAGCATGTCTCGAGGATGTGAACTGTGGCAAATTTTGCGTATTGCAAAGCTTAGCGTGTTGAAGACGAACTACTGGAAAACTGAATGCCATTTTGTTGTAAAATGACTTGATATTAGACCGAAGTTAGTTTGTTCTTTTCAGTTACAATGTCAAACGGATTTCTTGCAACTGAGTCGATCAATTTTCCATTTCCCTGCAACTAATATTAAAAAATCAGAAATCACATTCATTTTTTACTAAAGTAGATGTGAATAACACTTCAAAGAACAGAACTGTATCCTAGTCATTTTTCCAAGAAGAACAACTAGAATAACATCTAAAATATATGATGAAATTGGAAGAAATGGTTATTCTTCTTACAGAATCTGTTACAATTCTAGACAGATTATTACGAATGCAGGAGAAAATCCAAAAGAAAAAAATCAAAGGAAAATTATCACAAAACGGTTAAAATTTAAGAGACAGAATCATAGGTGCAGCCTAATAAAAGGATGCTTATATTTTTCTTCACCTGCCATGCATCTAGACCGTTATTTGTAATTCTATTGAAGTAACCATTTCTTTTAATACTGAAAATCCAATAAAACATGTAAGACTGTTATAGTAAGTACATATTTCACATTTTAATCTTTGCTTAAAAAGAATCTTGATCAGTATTTCAGAATAAATATTCTGAATCAGTATTTTAGAGTAAACTAGCATATATTACCCGCTTCGCTGGGTTGAAATGAAAATTTCAATGCACAACTCTGTATCTCATGTGTTTAGTAGGCGTGAAATATGCTGCTTTTGTTTTTAATGACATCGATTTAAGCATCATCGGAAATATCATTGATCATTTCGGCGACCCCGAAAACCATGGATTCGACACTAATATTGATCATTTTCGATCATTTATATATATATATATATATATATATATGGTGGTAGGTAACTCCACCGACAAACTTTGGGAGGTGATTCCTTATATGAAATGAACGAAAAAAGTTCTAATAAACATAGGTTGAAAAACGTCTCCTTTCAGAGTTCGCCGAAAATTCGAAAAATCATGTTTCGAAACGCCCTACCTTAGAAACTATGGAACATATCCCAAGTGGTTTAAGAAATAACACAGAAACTTGTATGCGATCTATCTAAATATTCATGTATTACCATCCTCCGTTATCGGCGAAATGAAGGAGCCATTAGTACTTAAAGGAATATCCTATACCTCAACTTTCTTTTTACAGTTCGTTTCGCCGATAACGGACCGCGGTAGAACATAGATATTTAGATAGAGCGCATACTAGTTACTTTGTAATTCCTTAAACCGCTTGGAATCGGTCCTGTAGTTTCTAAGGCAGAGCGTTTCGAAACGTGAATTTTCGGCGGTTCATAACTCTGAAAGGAGACGTTTTCTGTCCCATGTTTATTAGAACTTTTTTCTTTCATTTCATACAAGGAATCGCCTCCCAAAGTTTGTCAGTGGATTTACCTACCATCCTGTATATATTACTCTCCCTCATGTTGCGGGCCATGGCATGGGAAGTGTCACCGTTATCTCAGCAACCGCCAAAAATGTGGATTCAGCACTAATATCGGTCATTTTCGATTATTTTTAAATATCCCTTACTCACCCTCCCCCAAGTTGCAGGACTGAATTTGAATTTAAAAGGGATCGAAAGTATCACTGTTCATCTAAGTGACCCAGAAAACTATACATTCGACAATGGTAATTTTTAATCATTTTTATATACCTCTTTCTCCCTCTTCCCCAAGTGGCGGGGCTGACTTTGGATTTAAAAAGGATCGGAAATGTCACTGTTAATCTGAATGATCCCGAAAACTATGGATTAGACATAATATTGGCCATTTTTGATTATTATTATTAAATATAGCTTCCCTTCCCTCCTCCATGCAGTGGTGCACGTCATCAGAATGTCACTGTTAATCTCAGCTACTCATAAAACTACGGACTCGACACTAATATTAGTCATTTTTGATCATTTTTGAATGTTTATCCCCCTCCCCTACGTTTACCCTTCCCCTGCTCAACCATCAGGGCTGAACTTGGATTGAAACAGCATCAGAAGTGTCACTGATTCTCTCATCGACCCCGAAAACTATGGATTCGACACTAATATCGGTCATTTTTGGTCATGTTTAAATTTCTCTCCCCTCCCCTCCCCTACGTTGCATCGTCAAAGTGAAGAGCCTAAAGGAATCCCTGCTCCTAAACCCATGCATGTTGAAAATTTGATTGAGATCGCTCGGTTGGTTCAAGAGTGATGAAGTCACAAAGGCAGTCATTTTAATTTTAACTTTTTTTTACATATATCTCCCCTCCCCCTACCCTAGGTTGGCTCGTCAAAGTGAACTGACAGAAAATACCTAATGTCCGTCTCTCATATATGTTGAAAATTTGATCGAGACTGATTGGGTGGTTCAAAAGTTATTAGATTGTATTAATTTTTATTTATACGTCCCGCTCCCCTCCCCTTCCCTAGAATCTACCGTTAAAGTGAAGTCACAAAAATGTTTCCAGATCCGAACCTCATGTATCTTGAAAATTTGATTGAGATCGATCGGACAGTTCAAGAGTTATTAAGTTACAAAAATAGTCACTTTCAGTCTTATATGAATTGATTTTCATATATCTCCCCCTCCTTCTCATCCCCTACGTTGCTAGGTCGAATTTAAATCATATAAACGACCCCAGGTCTGAGCCTCATCTATGTTGAAAATTTGATCAAGATCGGTAAAGTGGTTCAGGAAGGTATTAAGTTTTATTTATTTTTTATACCCCACCCCCTTCCCTTAGTTCAACCATCAAAGTGAATAGCCTAAAAAGAGCCCAGCCTCGAACCTCATCCTTTTGACAAATTTTATCGAGATCGGTTGGGCGGTTCAGGAGATTTAGTCACAAACATAGTGATTTTCAGTTGTATATATATATATATATATATATATATATATATATATATATATATATATATATATATTCATCCTCACGGCATTGTCAAGGCTCTATATTTGTATTTTACATTTAAAGTTGCAACCGGGTGTCTCTGACTGCCGTATTCGGTAGCCCGATCATCACCCCTGTTCTTCGCGCGCAGAGTCATTCGAAGAACTGAAAACGTACTCTGTACACAAACAGATTATGGTTGTGAACTCGGAAAGCCTGGTACTTCTGCTTGTCAAGGTCAAAAAGTGGGAGAAAAATTGATGTGTAGAATGTAAAGAGGGTTCAACAGTGATGGATACTTGTAAGAAACATATTCATTTGTAGTTCGTGCACATTACGCCTGTAGCGCTACTGCGGCACAACGTATATGGTAACTGTATAACTCGTGTACTACCATGAGCAAAATAAATGACGCCTCTCTTTATTTTGAAGTTTTTTGAAAATATCTCCGTTTTCTTTATATGTTCGAAATTTCGGAAGGTTTCCCCAGCAGGACAGGTTAATAACAAACCCGTTTTTAATATTTGTGTTAGATATTAGCTTAAAATAAAGAAATTAGAAGCAAAAAACATTAAATCGACAGAAATCTCGAGAATTACCAACTCTGCTAAAGTGGGAAATTTTCAAGAACGCGAGGGAATTCTGCAGTTCAACACGAAGCAGCGACATCTACTGTATGTCATTGAGAGAAGCGTGGATTAGATCTACAAACGAAAATTTTAACGAAATATTTCTAGTATGTCTTATTATATGCCTTATCAGCGAACTCCAAATATATGAATGTATGCTAAGTATTAACGTATAGATAGTGCAAATAGTGGAAATTACCTATGGAAAAAGACGAATTGTTATCCCAATCGTAATGAAAAATCGTCTTTAATGTAGAACAGGTTCAGCTTACGTAAGAGAGCAAATAGCTCAGTTAGGTAAAGCAACGAGTTTGTATACCGAAGGTGGACGGTTCGAATCCCGTAGAAGCACTGTTGTTATTTTTATCACTAAGGTTATTTTATTTATTTTTTATTTGGGAAAGAATCAAATTGTAACATATGTGTAAAACTCATGACGATACCAAAAAAAAAAAAAAAGAGAGAGAGAGAAAATATCGTCGCATTTGCATTAGTGTGTCTAATTTTTGTTTGCAAACAGATTCGTAATTATTTCCCCTGTGCTCACTGATGCATAACGAATGTTTTCCAGTAAATGTTAATTCTAATTTGGGGAATTTTATAGTTTCACAATGTTTCTCACTACATAGTCTTCTATCTACGTGTTTGGATATTTTGATAACAGATTTCCCTATTAAATGTTTAATTTTCTCAATAAATATTTGTCTTAAATTGAAATTGTTTTGAATTTACTACATAAGCAAAGTTGCCCGAAGGGGTTGAGTTGAGTTGATTTTAGTTTAGCGTCCCTTTCAGCAGCGAGGCTATATGAGACGTGGACCTACTGATTAACGTGGAATCCGAACCACATGAGCTCCCGCCGGGAATCGAACCCGGGTCTCCCACGCCAAAGGCGCGTACGCTAACCGCTTAGCCACAGAGGAGCTCTTGCCCGAAGGAGGGGAGCTCAAGTAATAGATATTCTACGTAAAAGCAACCTATTGTAGAATGATGATGCTTCTTACCAGTAATCTTAACGTTAGAGAGTCAGAGAGAGAAAAATCCTGGTCTTTCCTCCTCTATGACCACCCATCTTAAACCTCTACATATCATTGTTCGTCTCACATAATTTCGGCTCTCCAAAGACATTCATATTTATTATTATTATTATTATTATTATTATTATTATTATTATTATTATTATTATTATTATTAATGAATATGCCACCCTTACATAATAATGTTGTAACTTTACACATCTTAGTTTAAAGTGCTTTCTGTAGTAATAATTTGAGCAACCACGTCACAAAATTTAAAATGTATGAGGGGGCACGACGTTTTATTTCCCCTCCTCTCTTTTCAGCACCCTCCAACAGAAGGTATATAATTTCTGAGAAGCAGGGCAGACAAAATGAATAAGAAATATATTTAGAGCATCCTTTCCTCCTTCGTGAATGTAATATCACGTAGCATTTTTTATTCTACTGAAGACGACCCTAGGCCGTTATGGTTAGGTAACAAAAGAAATACCTAATATATTTATAGCGCCCCTTATCTGTAATATTACCTCTTCTTTGTTTGTTCGAGGCTTCCTTACACAACCAAGGGTGACAAAAAGAATAGGAAAAGTGTCTAAAGATTACAAAAGACTTTATATTTTGTCAGAAACAAGGCTGTGTATACACAACATTGCTTTCGTTAACAAGTGTTTCACCCTTGAGTCGCTTATAAAATTATGCAGAATAACTTTTGCCGATCATTGTTCTAGAGGGATTTGGCCAGGATGGTTTGGTGTCGAGCTAATAACGATAAGTATATTTATTTACATCACTGTTAAAGAAATAGCAAACTTTCTGAAAGGAACGTACTTAGGAAACAGATCTTCCTTCTACTTAGCCAGAACCCACTCTGAAAAATTGCATCTGACATTCTGAGTGAAAGTTCTATGGGACTATTAGAAAAATATATTCCCGTTTTCACGCTGATGGTAGAATTTCTTAAACAGTTATTGAATTACGATCGAAAGGTAGGCGTAAATAGCGCCCCCGCAACAATGTGGCGTGGGGACCGCACAAGCTGCAAGGCCAAAAAATATACAGAAAGTACGCAGGGGCGGAGCAGGCCAAATTTTCACACGGGCAAAGTGACTTTTTGGCGCCCTTCCCCTAGTAGTAGCCTATATTTTACATTTTATCATAGTGTTTTTAATAGTTTAAACCAGGAGCGTCATTTCAGATTTTGTTTTGGGGGGGGGGGGCAAGACCTCTTGATATAAGTAAAATTTCGCGTTTTTCACTGATTTACTACTATTCTAATGATAAAATCTATATACATCTCAAACTCACGGGGGGCAAATGCCCCTCCCTGCCCTCCCTAAATGACGCCCCTGTTTTAAACCCATTTTCAAAAAGAAATCCATTATCTAGGAAAAGTTCACAAAGAATATGGCCCGCTATATACAATACCAACTCCACCCCCCTGGTCTAGTGGCTAGCACGCCTGCCTTCTGTGGTACCGGGTCCAATTCCCGGTGGATTACTGTTGAACGATAAAAGTGGTTCGGATTCCACTATAATTAGTATCCACATCTCCCTTGCCCATTAAGGCATAACCGTGGAACGCTAAACTCAAGCAAACAAACAAACAATGCTTAATTCCCGGCACTCTTTATTCTACATGCCATGTCTCAATTTTTCGATACAGCCCCCTTAGTACTATGAAACTCTCTTCTTCCATAGTGAAATGGAAGAAGATCATATAATTGCCACTACTTTACAAGAATATAAACCAAAAACGTCAGTAGAAAGCACATTATAAAATTTACTTTTTGAGGCTCGTTTTGGTGCCCCTCTTTCTCTGGCGCCCCGGGCAGTCGCCCGGCCCTTAGTCCGCCCTTGAAGTACGGACGCATAATTAAGGACTGCGGAGGAGAGGTTAACCTTCATGTTATGCCACTGGTTTGACGTGTTTGAAATGTTCAGTAAGTGATCAGTTGGTGAAATAATTTCGACGGTTACTGATGTTTAAAGTTTAGCTAAGACAAAGCTACCTAATCAAATACATTTGATATCGCGATGTCACAATTTGATTTTTCCTCACATAAAAAAGATAAAAACAATAGTAATAAAAACCCTTACTCGTACTGGGCTCCTAACTAACTAACAACCTAATTCTTACAGACTAGTTGCTCTGATCACCTGAGTTTCGATTTCTTACGCGAAAGAAGTCTGTTATATTAAGAGTCATGCTTTTCATTATCAAAACTGTTCGAAGTAATAGGAACATGGCTTAAGAACAGAGACGGAACTGAATTACCACTCGATTGACCTTGAGGGCAAATCACCAAAGCGTAGCTATAAACGTAAGTTCAGCATGCATTTCTCTGGAGTTGTGTTCAGTATTCCTATCTGCCAGTCATGCTTGTTCGTAGGAGTAATATGTTACAAACCTAACCTTTCGATAGAGCACAATGACAGAGAATCAAAATTAATGAATTCTTGCCCTTGTGAACTTGGGATACCACCATGTGCAATAAAACTGTCGCGTCTTCTGAAGTGATATTTTGTCGAAAATAACTCGTTTTCCTTTATATATATCCGAAGTTTTTGAGGGTTTCAAAATGAGGAAACGTTACTGACAAACAAGGACGCATTTAGGGGTGGGTCCAGGTGGTCCGGTCTCCCCTCTGAAATCCCAACTTCTCTGTAAATTTAGCCTAAATTTAAGGATTATCTTTTAAATTTTATTATAATTTATCCTAATATTGAAGTCGGACTTCTCCCGAAATAATTTACTGCATACGTGCCTGCTGACAATTTTCAATATATTCCTTAAATAAGTAAAATAACTAAATTAGGAGCAAAAAGCTTCAACACGGGCTAACTTTTGTCCACTGCCAATATTGTTAGAAGGGATATTAATAGCAAAAACTGCTAGTCAATGCTGAACCTTGGAACTTCACTCCGAACACCAAGCTTATTATTGAGAACTACATAGAAACATTTTATCAAAACTTATCTAGCTTTTACCTGGCATGAAATTATTATATACACCAAAATACACTCTTCTAAAATGTGTATCTAAACATTGCTCTACGTATCTACGAAGCAATGAAAATTATTTATCGAAATATGTGAGCAGGGAATTCTAACAGCCAGCCATTTTATTTAAATCGTAGTAAACCCTATAACCGGGCGTTAACGTGAAGACAAAGCTTGGTCCATTGGTAAAGTGTTGGAAGAATATAAACTCAATGTTCGTAGGTTCGAATCTATCCACTCACCATAACATTTTGTTCTTATGTGTAACGATGAAATAAGAAAGAAAAAATGTATAACCGTTAAGACAAAACTTCAACCAAGTCTGAAGAGAACAATACTAAAATAGTAATACAATGACGTCAACCAAAAATTATTTCATGTAGCGTTTGGACGAAATTACAGCTGTTAACAATTTGCAGAAATAAAAACAGGCTGTAATGCAGTCTAGACTTCAGAATGCATTTACTTCCTGAAAACTTCCGTCTCGTCATTGGTATGCCGTTAATCATTGTAAAACCTTTCAATTGGAAGTGAAATGACACAAACTAAAACAGTTTTAAATCAATAAATGTCTATGTGTAAAAGTAGGTGTCTTTTATCTGTAGTTCTGAGTTCCTTTTACTTTGAAGTGACAAATGAGAGAAGAACGTATGGTGTTCGAAAAAAAAATCAAATTTGAGATTTCAACGAATTTACACGTATTATAGCCCCTAACACCGAAAAAGTTATTTTTCGATACATGTTCATTAGTTCGTCCGTCCGTTCGCTACACTTTTCTGTGCACTCGCCTAGAAGCCACATCTGAAGCCATACCTCGCCTAGAAGCCATACTTGAACATACCGTAAATTAGTTGAAAAATTTACGGTATGTTCAACTTATCTGCACCAAATTTTAGTTTAAGATTTTCATAGTATTTCCTATAGTTTTTTTTATTTCCCTCCTACTCCCAAAACAAGGGTAGTTTCCTGTACGATGAAAATAAAAAAAAGATATTTTCTCATAACTGGCTCTAACGATCTTGTTTTCTTTCTTTTTTTATAAATCAATATTTAATTAGCAACCCTATTTTGTGGTATAAGGCATTTATCTGAGAAAAATCTACAAGGGGTAGTTTATACTAAGGGGTTTTTTTCTCAGTGATTTTCTCAAAATGGACTCAAATGTTTTCGTTCATATTTCATAAATAAAGATTTCATTAATAACTTATCAATATGGCATAACTCGTTTGTCCTAAAAAAATGCGAGGGGTAGTTTATTCTTGGTGGAGTGTTGTCTGGGCGATTTTCTCAAAAACGACTCAAAAGAGTTTATTCATATTTCAAAAATAAATATTTCGTTAATAACCGAACAATATGGCAAAACTCGTTTGTCCTGAAAAAATATGCGAGGGGTAGTTTACTCTTGGGGGTGTTTTTCCTCCACGGTTTTCTCAAAAATGAGTCAAGCAATTTTGTTCGTACTCAGAAATAAATATTTCATTAAAAACCTAGTAATATGGAATAACTCGCTTACCCTGAAAGAATCCTCAAGAGATAGTTTCTTCGGGGAGTTATTTTTCCCTCACGATTTTCTAAAAAATTACTCGGACAATTTTATTGATAATTCATAAATAAGTATTTCATTAATAACCCTATATTTTAGTATAAGTCATTTCTATGAAAAACAATTACAACGGATAGTTTATTTTTGGGGTCAAGGATTTTTCCCCGACAATTTTCTCGAACGACAGGCGATTTTGTTCAAATTTCGCAAATAAATATTTCATTAATAACCAAAAGTATATCTTAACTCATTATTCGAAACAATTCACAAGAGGTAGGTTACTCCTGACGTGTTCTTTTTGAATGACTTTCCCAAAGTGATTCATTTGATTTTTTTCATATTTCATAAACAATGATTGCATTAATTGGTCTATTATATGTCTAATGAAAATGTGCTCAAAGTGTGAGTTAGTTTTGTAGTATGGATTTTCTTCAATCGAAGTTTTTTATTCGATAATCTGACATTCGATGTATTTGAATAATACGATAATTTTATTCGTATTATCCAAATACACACTTCAGTAACAACTGCGGCCTAACACAGTTAAGAAATTGAATTGAAAACGTTTAGTGCGGTGGCCCTGTAATTGAATATGTTTTGAGAAACTCCCTAGCTTTTTGTGGTAAACTCAGGCTTTTCTTTTTCGAGCGACAAAAGAGAGAAGAAAATATAGTGATTGTGAAAATAATATCAAATTCAGATTTCAACGGATTTACATGTTTCATGGCGTCTACATACCGAAAATGTGACTTTTCGACACCCGTCCTTCCGGTCCGTCCGTTCGGCACACTTTTATATGCACTCGCTTAGAGGCCATACCATTCAACTTATCTACACCAAATTTTAAACTTAGGGTTTACTTAGTATTCTTACAGGAGCTTTTCCATTTTTTCCTACCACCTAAAATAAGTGTGGTTTACAAACAGCCGAAAATCGAAAAACGCTATTTTCTCAAAAATGGTTTTAACAATTTTGTTTATTTTTCATTAATCAATATTTAATTAACAACCCTATATTGCAGTATCAGATATTTCTCTTAGAAAAATTTACGAGGGGTAGTTTATTCTTGGAGGTGACTTTTTCTCGACGATTTTCTCAGAAAAGACCCTGGCGAATTTTGTACACACTTCATAAATAAATATTTGACCTTACAACATGGTATAAGTCAATTGACCTGAAAAATATATGAGTAGTAGTTTATTCTTGGACTTGAATTTATTCCCAGTGAGTTTCTCAAACACGACCAGTTGGCAACCCTGTATCTCGACAACGAAGCTGAATTCGAAAACTGCAAGAGGACCATTTGTCTCCTTTTGATGTCACGAATCACCTCCCGAATTTGTGGACATCTTTCAGGTTCACCCTTAATGAAGCTTCTTTACGAAAAGTTAACTATTAACTTTAGGCATTGTTTATCTTTTTTTAAATCACAAATGTCGTTATTAATTTTAAGGCAGAGAACTACTTGTGAGAGAATAGATCTTGAAAAATAATTTTAAAACTTAGACTTTTGTTTTCGAGACATTTTACAAGCTATCTCGTGTCCAAAACATTTGCCTCGTATTATCTTGGATGTCACAAAGCGCATCTTGTCTCTTTCTCGAGACATGTCTTATCTCGTGCGCATTCGTTAACACTTGGGAAGGATTATCTTTCTACTCAAAGCATTGTTTTTATAATGGTTGCATATTTATGATAATTGCTGTCCACATAAATTACAGTCCTTTCAGTTGAATTAATTTTTATTATTATTATTATTCAAATTGCAATATCTAGTTTAACGTTGGACGATTATGCGCCTACGCTAAGGGAGAATGATGATGAATGAAATGGTGAAATGAAGAAAGTGGGAGGAAAATGGAAAATCTCAAGAAAACCCATACCCATGCACACGGTATTTGTCCACCTCAAATTTCACTTGGCACGAAGTGGAATCGAGCCACGGACCCCCTGCACCAAAGGTCAGTGCAATGCTTTATTATTATTATTATTATTATTATTATTATTATTATTATTATTAATATTATTAATAATAATAATAATAATAATAATAATAATAATAATAATAATAATAATAATAATAATTGAAGCGAGCTTAACGAGTTTCAACCGTACGACTCAACCAACGTTTGGGTGCCTGTTCGTTCGTCTGCTCCTCTCATAAAAGACATTTCATTTTAATGATACTAGTAAGTGCCTTCTTTTAGCTCTGCGAAGTAACTATTGCTTGGAATATGAATCTGCAAAACATAAGAGGTAAAATTAACCAAATGGTGCAAGTTTCCACTTATATATACAAAACAATTTTGCAATATCAACTACGTGAATCTTGTCCCATAAAGAAGCCGAAACCCCTACACCGAAGAGCCCTCCGAGATTTGATCATTGTCCACACGGACTGAAATTGTCATTTGAAGCCAAGACTTTAATATGAAGCCAATAATTTCTTTAAAATAGACGGAAAATTCGGAAGTTATAAGCATTTTCATATTTTTGCCTTTTCCCATAAGGGAGCCGTAGCCCCCTATACTGAAGACCCCCCCGGGGATTTGATCATTGTTCACTCGGACTGAGTTTGTCATTTGGAACCAACACTTTAATACGAAGCAAAATATTTCTTTAAAATAGACGAAAAATTCGAAAGTTATAAACATGTTAATAATTTTGCCTTTTCTCATAAGGGGGCCGTATTAGCCTACACTGAAGAGCCCCACGAGATTTGATCATTGACCATTTGGACTGAAATTCTCATTTGAAACCAAAACTTTAATACGAATCCAAAAATTAAACTTTTACATCAATTTAAACTGACTGGGTTCTAGTTCCCCCCACTATTGTTTAGTTTAGTTAAGTGGTAATTTGTGACAGCTTCACATCATCAAAAGAATGTTTCACTTCCCCTCCCCTCCCCCAGGAGTTCGTGCTGGATCCACCTCTGGAATCAATAGACACTCTTCCTATTCTTTTTGTCACCCTTGATTGTGTAGGGGCTCCCTCGTACAAATAAAGAAGCGGTAATATTACAATCAAGGGGCGCTATATATTAGGTATTTTTTTAGTTACCTACTCCTAACCGCACAGGACCATCTTTCGTAGAATAAAAAAATATTACGTGATATTCCAATCATGAAAGGGGAGAGGATGCTGTAAATATATTTCTTATTCATTTTGTCTGTCCTGCTTATCAAAAATTACTTTCTGTTGGAAGGCTACTGAAATGAGAGGGGCAAAATAAAAAGTCGTACCCCCTCCTACGTGGTTGCTCAAATAAATACTAAAGAAAGCATTTTAAACTAAGATATTTAAGATTTAAACTAGGAAACTAAGATATCCTACATTATGTAAGGATGGCATATTCAGGATTATTATTATTATTATTATTATTATTATTATTATTATTATTATTATTATTATTATTATTATTATTTGAATGTTTTTGGAGCACCGAAATTTTGTGAGACGAACAATGATATGTAGATGTTTAAGATGGGTGGCCATAGAGGAGGAAAGACCAGGATTTTTCTCTGTCTGACTCTCTAACGTAAAGATTATGTGCTGAAGGTAAGAAGCATCATCATTCTACAATAGGTTGCTTTTACGTAGAATATCAATTACTTGAGTTCTCCTCCTTCGGTCTACTTACCTTATGTAGTAAATTCAAAACAATTTCAATTCAATACAAATACATTGTAAAACTTTTCCGTAATTAAACATCTAGGGAAAATTAAACATTTAATAGGGAAATCTGTTATCAAAATATCCAAACACGTAGATAGAAGACTATCTAGTGAGAAATATTGTGAAACTTTATAAAATTCTCCAAATTAGAATTAACATTTACTGGGAAACATTCGTTATGCGCCAGCGAGCATATGGTGAGCAGTGAGCACAGGGGAAATAATTACGAAACTGTTTGCAAACAAAATTAGGGACGCTAATGCAAGTGCGACAACAGCATTTTTTCTTTTTTTGGTATCGTCATGAGTTTTACACATACGTTACAATTTGATTCTTTCCCAAATAAAAAAAAATAAAAAAATAACCGTAGTGTAGTGATAAAAATGATAACGGCACTTCCAGGGGATCGAACCAGCTACCTTCAGTATACAGACTCGTTGCTTTAAATAACTGAGCTATTTGTTTTTTCACGTGAACTGAGCCTGTTCCGGTAAAGACGATATTTCATTACGATCGTCCTACCAATTCGTCCTTTTCCATAGATAATTTCCACTATTTGCTCTATCTTTATGTTAATACTTAGCATATATTCATATATTTGGAGTTTGCAGATAATGCATATAATAAGACATACTAGAAATATTCGTTAAAAGTTTAGTTTGTAGATTTAATCCACATTCCTCTCAATGACATAGATGTCGCTGCTTCGTGTTGAAATGCAGAATTCCCTCGTGTTCTTGAAAATTTCCCACTTTAGCAGAGTTGGTAATTCTCGAGATTTCTGTCGATTTAATGTTTTTTGCTTCTAATTTCTTTATTTTAGGCTAATATCTAACACAAATATTAAAAACGGGTTTGTTATTAACCTGTCCTGCTGGGGAAACCTTCCGAAATTTCGAACATATAAAGAAAACGGAGATATTTTCAAAAAACTTCAAAATAAAGAGACGCGTCATTTATTTTGCTCATGGTAGTACACCGCTTGTAGATCTATTGGCGTAAGTGACGACCGAAACTATGTTGTCAGCTCTGACTGCGATAAGGCACTACTGTGCTGGTTTTGCTTTTCTTTTTTTGTCCTTTGTCATTTCTGAGACGCCAAGCATGTTGTTTTTGCTTGTTGCACGCGCTGAACGAGTTCCTGCGGAGTGAAGTATTTAAGAAGTTAACTACATATTCTTGTTTGGCGATAAAAATATGATAAGTACTTTGAATTATAATACGGTTTTAAATTCGTTAACTGTTGAAAAAAATACGAAAATAAAGCTGTACCTGTATATTAGTCGAGGACGTAGCTACTGACAGTGTTGCAGGCACGTAGCCAGGATTTCGTGAAGGGGGGGGGGTCCGTGACATGAAATACTGTGGTCATCATAAGAGGGGCTCGATCACTCTAAACTATTTTACTGGAACATATATTGGTTCGTGTAGCCAACATTTCGTAACGGTGAGGGGGAGTGACATGAAATTCTGAAGACCCAGTACCTCGATCAATCTACCTATTTTACTATCAACATATATTGGTTTGTTAGGACAATAAAATGAGGATATGGTGGCAAGTATTTTAATAACAAACTATGAAGAAATTTCGAGCAAAATAATAGAAAAAGTATTGAAAAAGATTTTGCAATATTTACGTTCTTCTCCTGTTTATTCAAATATAACAATTTTCCTTTCGTTATAACCTCAATTATTATAAAAAGTACATACTGAATCCTGTCTTGTAAACTATCTTCTAATATAAATAAAATAAAGAGTTTGTTTGTGTGTTTGTCTCTGTCTGTCTGTGTGCGGCCCGAGACCAGTGTGCGGCACCAGACGAGTGGACCGAGAGTTACCAAATTTTGGTCAGGGCCCAGGCCCCAGATCAAGACGCAGCGATTTTTTTCAAATTTCGAAGCAGTGGGGTCTCAGGGGTCTTTTACCGGAACCCGCTTGGGAACCAGACAAATTGACCGAGCGTTACCAAATTTTAGTCACGAATACCTTTTCAAGGCTCCAGACCAGAGTAAACGTTTTTGTCGAAATTCGAACCAAGGGGTCTCAGGGGAGCGTTTACCGGGACATGTAAAAGTAGTAGAAAATGACCGATATTTTACTATTTATTTATTTAACAATCACCAGATACAGCTCAGAGGCCATTTTGCATTGGATATCCAACAACATTAACAATGGAAAGGATTTGGGGAGGTATAGCCCAGGGCCAGTTTAGTAGGTGCCATCCCGGCATTTGCCTGGTAGGACTGAGGGAAACCCTGGAAAACTTCAGTCAGGATGGTAGGCAGCGGGATTCGAAGCCACGACCTCCCGAATGCGAAGCCAACGCTCTACCACTTGAGCTATTAATGTCGAATTCTTATTTTCGCGGTCGCTGAAATCAATGGTGAAACTCCAGTTGCATTAACTTCCAAATTCACGCTATTCGGCTCCGGGCCGGGGTCACCGGAGGGGGGTGAGATACCAAGACATATAAAAGTAATCCAAAATGACCGATATTAGTGTCAAATCCATAGTTTTCGCGGTCGCTGAAATCAATGGTGACACTTCCATTAGCGATGACTTGCAAGTATGCGGGCCGGGAGTCAGCGGGTGGTGGATACCGAGGCATGTAAGACATATCCCAAAATGACCGATATTAGTATCAAATCCATAGTTTTCGCGGTCGCTGAGATCAATGGTGATACTCCCACAGGCGTTGACTTCCAAATACAGCCCCTGTCCGAAGCATGTGTATATTCAACTAGTTTTACAATATATGCGTTCCTTTCTCTGTTGAATCAAATGATAACAGAACTTTCTTTCAACAGAACTTTTTGTTTTTATTATTCCTCAACTACTGTCGGTTCCAAATGACAGGTTAAAGGAGCAACAGAAAATTGTCCTTGAAATGACATATTTGATACTGCAAGGATGCGATGACGAAAAGTTATGATTAAAAATGTCCACGCTGTTACACAACGGCACTTACGTTTTCGAAAGCTTGAAATCTCCCTGACTAGTAGCAGGAATTCTTAGAATTCCGTATCTTTTCTTGATTTTTCAAATTCTCTGACTCTTCCAGAATACCTCGCTTACCTCGCCACCATATTGCAAGTAATACAAATCTCCTCGTAAGAAAGAGTAAGCAAAAGATTCCTGTAGTTTCCTTTTTAATTTTTAACGCTGATCCTTCTTTTTGTCATTTCATTTTGTTTTTTCCTTCCTTATTTTTTTTTCATTTCTGGTCTCGAAGGGGAGTCCGGACCCCCCTGGCTACGTGCCTGAGTGTTGATTACAGATTTTCTCGTGGAAGAATTTAATTACACTATAGGTGAAAAGCAGTACGGCAAAAATACATGTAATTCATATTGAGCACGATAGGAGACAATGTTCATTTCAGATTTTCCAGTGCGGGGGGATTGAATAAACGATGGGTGAATACAGTACTGTAAAAATTCTGGTAATTCAGATTGAGCACGCTCGGGAAATGCCCTAGAGGGAATTTCGAAGCTCTAGGCCCAAGAGCCACTTCTATAATCATCACTGACTGCCATTTCAATAATGTGTTTTATGGTCTTATGTCCGTGTTCCCATCCTTTCCCTCCCCCTCCAACTGGATACTTGATACTTTTTCTATTCCAAAGTTTTGTGCTAGATTTCTGCCGAAACCTTGAGTTTTGAACTCTCATCGGTTTCGAGTTAGTTAATTATTTCAGTTTAGAATTCCATTTCTGCATCGAGATTATATGAGACGTAGACTCAAAGATTATGATGAAATTCAAACACAGTAATCGTCCAGATTTTGTAAGAGACTCCCACTGGGAATCGAACGTGCAACTACGTGCACGAAAGGCGCGCGTGCTAGCTACTAGAACACCGGAAATTGCGTCACCATTTTTTAGTCTCTTCAAAATTAAGTTGTATTGACATCTTTATAAACGTTTAAGAATATGTCGAAAAGGCCAGAAATTTCTCAATCTCTTTCCCTCCCATGTCGTGGTGCTATTTAAAAGTATACTTTAAAAATAATAATAATAGAAAAAAACTCTACAGTCGCACCTACATTATTGGATGGCAAGTAGTCTAGTTTTTATTAATGCATAAGTTTACATTAATTAAATTCAAAAGTTGCATTCTAACTTCTTTTTAAATTGTATGAAAAGTACCACTATTCGTCTTAGCACTAATGAGAACTATGGATTCGCCTTTAATATCCGTCATTTTCGATTACTTTTAAAATGTCACTCTTCCCGATTCTTCATAGATGAACTTGAACGGCATGGAAACAGTCATTATCCATATCAGCGTCTCACCAGAAAACTATGGATTCAACACGAATATCGATCATTACAATTATTTTAAAATGTCAGCTCTCCCATCCCCACTCCGTGGGATGCTAGGGGTTCCTTACCCTCCCGCGTATTTCTTTCCAGATTGTAAGACATATCAAGTTTAGTTGGAATTAAATCAAGTGTTACATAAATATGTAGGAAAAAATGTTTTAAAATTAATTGGGGTGACTCTTGAACTGGGAGTGGCAGAAATCAACGATTTCTGGTTTAAGATTGATCACTGTAGAGCAAACGACGTTAGTAGAAAACTAGAAGCTGTTTCTGAAAATCGATTAAGCGTCCTAAGAATGCATATTATCTCTGTTCTTAACCTACAAGTAAAACAGGAAGTGGTAGCGATCAACTATTTCCTGTTTTTAACGTTGATTGCTATGGAAGAAAAACTATAATAGATAACCAAACGCTGTTTTCCATAATCGATTAACCATCCGTTCTCATCTCCATCCTTAACCCTATACTAAAACCGGAGGTGGTAGACATAAACCCTTTCCGGTTTTAACGTTGATCACTGCAGAGCAGAAACCGTAACCCGGTTTTCTACAATCGACTAAGAATACACTTCATTTTCATCCTTTACCCTCTACTAAAACTGGAACTGGTAGATATCAACCTCTATACGGAAGTAGGTAGCAAGACGCAGTTTTCTGCAATCAATTAAGCACCCCAAGAATATAATTGTGTCACCAATCCAATCCCTCTACTAACACCGGGAGTGGTATAAATCTACTATCACTTCCTATTTCATTATTAATTAAGAAAATATTGTGTGAGCCTCCTTAGTGTCTTCATCAGAGTTTATTCAATACGAGGGTTCGTCTTGCTGAAGGCTTTGCCCTCAGAGTCGCAAATTTGTTCGGTCTAACGCTTTGCATCTCAAACCTGCAATCATCAGTGTTTGCTAGGCTTACGGCCTCGCACCTCACATACCTGCAAGTATACTGAATTTCAGTTGAAATACCTGGGGGCTTTGCTCCCAGGCCACCGTGTTTGTTCGGCCTATGGCCTTGCACCAGGGACGGCGCCAGGAATGCTTGATGGGGTGGGCGGAAAGAGGCGGAAATAGTTGCTGGGTGGGCGGACAACGAAAATGAGAACTGGGCAATGTAGACATTTTTTGACAATAATTAAATTTCAATTTTTATACTCTTTAGTTAGCTAAGGCTCAGACCGAAATAGGGGAGAAACAAGGGTGTGGAAAACAGCTGTGTTGGCTTTATAGAAGGTGCCATTCCAGCATTCACCTGGTAAGACTGAAGAAATGCAGGACTTAGGATGGGCTGCGGGAGTTCGTGGCAATATGCTCGACCTACCGAATTCCGCGTGGCACACACACTACCTATACTTTCAGCTTTTTAAATAATAATAACGGTGTGTTCTGTGTAGTCGAAGAAGTTCAAGACTGCTTTAACTCCTCTCCCTCCAAGAATGCACATGAATGCATAGAAATAAAAGAAGGTTCAAACAACGCAGACTAACAGATAATACTCTACTTTTCGTTAATAACATAAAATACACAATAAGTAGGTAAAGTAAGACAAGGATAAAATAGGCTGCTGCAAACATTTTTATCTTTGAAGTATTTATTACAAGAAAGCAAGAGACAAAAAATATAAATGAATAACTTCAGAAGTAATGCTGTCGTCTTCGCTCTCTCCAACATTTAGTTCATTTTCACTTTCCTCGAAATCGAACACTTCAAATTGCGAATCCTGGTTGTCACATGTATTTGTATTTTTTGTCTTTTTCCCCATTGAAGAAGAAGGATTATCACTAACATCAACGGATTGAAAATCGCGCTTCTTTGAACACGAGAAAGACACCGAGCCTAAGAAATCGCTAAATTTTTTCGACATATTAGCTGAACAAGCACCGACCGCCAGGACTTCTGAACGCAACAGAGATCAACTCAACAATGCTATAATAAGGGTTTTTACAAATCTGTTTAATGCCACACGGGTAAGACATGTGGTACATTGCTGTAAACAATTGCAAGTTGGAACCCTCTTATAAGAAGCTATCGCGCCAACACAAAGCAAGGGCGCCGATTTCTCTGTAAATTTGGGGGGGGGGCATTCAGATGCAGAAGGCATTCATGAGGTTTTTAAGACAAATTGAATTCAAATTATGCCAAATATTGTATATTCATAATTAAAATGCGGGGGCGCACATGGGCTTTGGGGGAGCCCGGGCCCCCTTGGGCCCCCAGGATCGGCGCCCTTGACAAAAAGCACTACTCTCCTCCCTCTCTTTTTCAAAATGAGACAATAGATAATACTGGCCAGCTCTGTCCATTATTTAGTTGGCTTTTTAGAAAGCACTTTTTTTTTCAGTGCAGCACCTACAAACACTGGCGTTTCAATAGCATGATTGTGCGTGTGTGTTAAACTACAATTCATTAATCACGACTTTTGGCATCATTATATTACTACAAGTATCTGTCTTTAAATCATTGTCCATTGCAGAGTTAAACAGAGTCATAGAACCTATTACATTACAATCGAAAGTAATACCTATTGCTTGTGAAATACAGGATGTCACCTTCAGTGCCGGATTTGCGTATAAGCTAAACAAGCTATAGCTCTCTTGGGGGCTCCAAAAATTTTAAAGAAAAAGTGACTGTAATGTCATTTCCAAATAATAAGAAAAAAACAAATAAGATAAAACGCACATACAACAACGGTGTTCTGTACTGTTATGTATTAAGCTCTCATGAAGCAAGTAATAGGGCCCTGTTTTCCAACCCGTCTGCAATGGGATTTCTGTTGCCCAGCCCCGCTTATAATGGAACCCTCGTTTCCCAGCTCTGCTTGTAATGGGGATTTTGTTTCAGAGCCCCATTTGTAATTGGGACCCTGTTTTCCAGCCATTACACTTAGCTACTTTGATAAGACTTCACAGCATAAGTGATACAGTATCTTGTATGCTGATAGAACTCTAGTGCTACCTTTTCTTGTACTATTTGGAATTCGACAAGAAATTGAGTCTGATAACAGTGGATGCTTAAGAAGAAGGCATGAAACGACAAGCTCGCGAAATAATAGTAAAATATAAAGGAATTACAGCCCTAAGCGGCAATAATCTTTACATCGCAAAATTATAGCTATTTTATTTCGCTGTACGTAAGTATGAAAAGTAGTTTGCAGAAGTATTTTCATAACTTTCAGAACTTGGCACTGATTTTCATAGTGAACTATAGAGTTGAGTTGATTTTGAGTTTAACGTCCCTTTCAGCAGCGAGGCTACATGAGACGGGACCTACTGATTAACGTGGAATCCGAACCACATGAGCTCCCACCGGGAATCGAACCCGGGTCTCCCACGCCAAAGGTGCGTACGCTAACCGCTTAGCCACGGAGGAGCTCATATATTGATCTATAGAGTGCAATAATGGATCACTAAAGGCAGGGGCGGATCCAGGGGGCGATCGCCCCCCAGAATTGAATATGTTTTTATTTTAAAAATAAAACCTATCCTAAGAATTTTCACCTTTGTATTATAAACGTAAAATAAAACCTATTGACTTCGAACGACTTCCCCCCCTACACATTCAGAATGGATCCGCCCCTGACTAAAGGAAAGAATAGGAGCACGAGTCGTAGTGATTTCATCCATTCATTCTAGGCATATGAGTCGTTCGTTTGTATATATTAACAGTATTTTATGTATTGTTACGTTCAGAACTGCCCGAATTTACCTTGTGTAAGTTAGTATGCAACAGGCTGAATCCATTAGGTTATCGGCACTAGTTACTACCGGTGGCGTATTTACGATTTTGTTTCGGGACGGGCTTTGCTAACTTTCGGGGGGGGGGGGCTTTGCCTGGAAATGTGAAAATTCTGCAAGATATTTCATTTACTTTATATACAAAGTGATTTCGGGGGGGCTTAAGCCCGGAAGCCACCCCCCTAAATACGCCACTGGTTACTACATAGCAAGGCAAGGTTCCAACATCTTTTCACGTCGCAGTAAAAAGATGCTACCTACATTTATAGGTCTCATAATAATTTTAGTGCAACAGTTAGGTTTTTTAACGATGTTTTTATGATTTTCAGCCAGAGACGTATCTAGCCAGGGGCCGGAGATGTCTACGATCCCAGTTTTTTGAGTGACAAAAATAATTGAAGACATTACTTACATATTTTTGAAAGTTTAGAGGAAACTCACGATATATCTATCATCATCTGGGTTTTAGTTGCCCCTTCTCCAGTTTTAACCTTCTAAGTTCGCCTGTGGTTCCAGCGAATTTGTGTCGTATTACACATTGTGTAATCTTCGAGGGTTGCATTCCATTTTGAGTTACTCCAGTAACCTGACCTCGAAAAAGCTCACATGATTAGTTGAGCTTCAGGCAGTAATTACCAACCCTGGATGATATTTAGACTGTATTTACTTACACGGATCCCTGGAAACGTTTCAAACT
Source organism: Thermobia domestica (assembly GCF_964235325.1). Classification (NCBI taxonomy): domain Eukaryota; kingdom Metazoa; phylum Arthropoda; class Insecta; order Zygentoma; family Lepismatidae; genus Thermobia; species Thermobia domestica. Next base: position 53,495,936 of record NC_137470.1, on the reverse strand, counting down.
TTACCCAACTGAATAGAAACAACTTGAAATGAGAAATGATGCGGTCTCCACATATTGTAGAAGCATGGCGTGGAGCGTGGATCATAGTTGGTGCAAAAAGATCGGCAAGGGACTTTATTGGTACCAAATTAAACTACCGCTAATTTTACAAATTTTACAAATTTTCTGTAATGTATTCAAAACAGTAAGTTAAGTTAACGAAATATACACGAAAACGTATTTACTTAATAGATGTGTATTAGGTCCATAAATTACCATATAGCATATATTCAAACAGAAAAGGCGAAATTTTGTCGCTGAAAAAGAATGCTAGAAATAAATTGGCCCCATTATCTTCAATAGCTTAGGGCCCCATCAAACCTAAATCCGGCACAGGTCACCTTTATTATTCTCCTTCTGTTGCAGGGGTGTCATTTCAGACTTCTCTTGAGGGGGCAAGAACACCAACAACATAAGACTTTCACAGTTTGCACTAGTATATTAGTAGACAATCAATAAAGTATATGTATTCCTCAAAATCTTGCGGGGGGCAATTGCCCCCTCCTGTCCCCGCTTAATGACACCCCCGTTCTGTTGGGGTGGGCGGATGGGTGGGCGGTTACCCACCCCCGCCCACCCTTAGCGCCGTCCCTGCCTTGCACTTTATATATCAGGAAGCATACCAATTTCAGTTCAAATACCACGTTTCATGTCTTTAACTTTACGGGATCCCGAGATATAAACATCTTAGTATAATAATAATTGTAATATCCACCTTTATTCTCTTCCAAACCCTTTTCTTTCTTTCTAGATCACAATCAAAAACGCTGAAATATGTATCTAATTATTGGGATTACAGAGTAAGATTTATAATAATATTGTACAGTTAGTTACTCCGTCCGTTACTGCGCACGAAACTCTTGAACGAAACTGAATTTGACTTCTGTTTTTTTGCAATTGATAGCTAAAGTAATTATCTCGAAAGAGTTCGTTAGTAAAGGATCATAAACCAGGAGGTTATGGATCAGAAACCAGGAGTGGTAGAAATCAACCATTTTTGCTTTTAACGTTGATCCTGTACACCAAAAAGGGTAATAGATAGCAAGAAATGGTTTCCGACAGTCGATTTAGCATCCCAAGAATACCTTTCAACTCCATCCTTAATACTGTATTGAAATAGAAAGTGGCAGAAATAAACAAGTTCCCGCTTTAACATTGAATGGGGAAAAACTGTAACATATAAAGAGAAGCAGTTTTGGGAAATCGACTAAAAGATTCCAAGAACACATTTCATTTCTATCCTTAACACTTTGATAAAACTAGAAGCGGTAGAAATCAACAATTTTCGGTTTACTTTTCATTACTGTAGAGCAAAAGCTGTAATAGATAGCGAGAAGCTGTTTTCAACAATCGACGGAGCATCCCAAGAATACATTTTGTTTTTCCATAACACTCTAATAAAATCAGAAATTACAGGATGTCTACTAAAATTTCAAAATGAAATTTCATGACCTTTGCTTTAACAAACCATTAAATTTAGTAACATTCTCAAAAGCAAATTTTAGTGCGACTTGGGCCAATTTTCACGCACGTGATAGAAGCGTGCTTTACTTGTGATTTGGTAGCGTCTAAAACTATATGCGTTTTTGGTGGTGAATTTTGACACTTTATAGAACAACATTTACAAGTATGTACTTATATTTGTACAGATAAAATGAATCGTGACCCAAAAGCAAAATTTCTTGACCTTCATTACCATTTTCTGATTTCGTGACTTTCTTTAATCCTTTTCGTGACAGATAGACACCCTAGTAATCCAGTAGGACTTCCAGGTTCAATGTAATATACATAGAACATGACCTATAAGAGACAGCGAGAGGAGTTTTTTTTTTTTTTTTTTAATGAGCGTTCTTAAAATAGGTAGCGTTCTTAAAGTACTATCTCTTCTTTTACCCTGTAATCAAACGTAATTATTAGAAATCAACCGCTTCCGGTTTTAACGTTCATCGTTGTACAGTCTTGTTCAAGAAATCTTGACCACTCACCCTGCTATGAAAGATGATATTCTTGCAACCGCAAAAGGAAATTATAATGCTGTGGCTCTAAATAAACTTCTTAATCGACCAAACAAAATTCACGTTCATTTGATTTAATTCTAACTATAGGTAAGACCACAGGCCTTTTCAAAGAGAGATGAATGGCAAAGTTTTCTTGAACAAGACTGTATATGACAAACGGCAATAGATAGGCACGGTTTTTGTATTCGATTAAGCGCCCCTAGAATACATTCCATCTCCACTATAATCACTAGTAAATAACACTAAGTGGTAGATATCTACTACAACCTCTGGTTTCAATTTTAATTGAAAATATTGGGTGGTCCTGTTTACTGTCTTTAAGTGATTTTGTTTTAAATGAGAAGTCCTAAAGCCAAATTTCATGTTTGTAACTTTCAGAGATTCTGAGATACCGATATGCTATTATATGAGTAATAATTCCTATTCTCACCTTTTCCTTCTCCTTTATTACTAAGATATAAAAAAAATGGTGAAACATGTGTTAAATTATTTTAAATTGGAAATCCAAATACCAAATTTTAAGTTCACAGTCCTATACGTTTCGGAGATGAGGGCATCTTATTAAAATAACTCTCACCACAATTCCTCCTCTTTTCGTGAATTTTCAAAAATTTTTCTTACTGGTACCCCACGTCACAAATCCTATGTAGGTGTAAATTCAAAGTTTCTGGGTAGTCCTTAGAGCAGTGGCTCCTAATCTATGGGTGCGAGTCTCTGACAGATCTAAATTTAAAATTACAAATATTAGGAATGTTGTAAAAAACATTAAACTAAATATTTAAACACGAAATAACTGTTCTGTAAGAACTGTGGTATCATTGACAAAACTGGTAAAATATAATATTCCACTGCATTACAATGCTATGCAGGAATCTTGCTGAAAATAAATATAAATTTGTGAGAATATGGCTATTATTATTTACTATTATTATACCCAAGCCCGTTCTTCGTACGTGTAGAATAGGTTTATGGGAAATATTTGAAAATTATATTTGATCCCTCTTTCCCCATTACGTAACTTATTTGAACAAAAGTGAAATAAAACCCATTGCTCGACCATGTTCAAAAATGTGTTTCATACGATGCAGTATTTATTCTTTGCAAGAAATTTAAATTCAATTCTGCTTTTACGATTCTTTTATTTCGAAGTGAGTTGATAAAATAGAAATGTCCCACATGCTCAATATATTTAAAAATTCATTTCAGACGTTTCAAACACTTTGCCACACTGTAACCTCTTTTGGAAGCAGAATTTTCGAAAACGCTGGGGCATGTCCACATGACGACCTCGTTAAGTAAAAAGTTATATACCAAGTTTCATCTCCTTGGCTTGGAAGATATTTAATTTTCGCCGTATATATTAACTCCTTCACCCTCTTAGGATACGAATTTTAATGACATGGTTAAGAAATGGCTTCAGCCAAGTGCTAACTATATTCTAAAATTCTCAATCATTTTTCATGAGATGAGACGGAAGTGGAATTTCCTAGAACGCTGGGTTGCGTGTCCACTTGGTTTTTATATTAAATTTCATCTTCATACATGAGAGATTTGAAAGATACTGTATTTTTAGCAAATATTTTAGACCTTGACCCCTCCCCTTAGGATACGCATTTCAGTGAAATCGATATGATGAAACCATGCTCTAGAGTAGTTCTAAATATGCTCAGTAATTCTCCTCGAACATTCTATGATGATGAGACAGCGAACGCCGATTTGAATGTCGAGAAATAAGTAAATTAATTCCTCTCTCCTTCTGCTTAAAAGGAGAATTTTGAAAACTCTGAAATACGTATTCCATTCTTTTTAGTTCAGAGTTGGTTTACGAAATTTCACATTACGAATTTAAGCGAATTTCACATTTCATGATATTTTCTGAATAAATAGTGGTAAATTTTAATATTATAGAAATCGTCTCTTTTCTCCATCTTTAAGAGAGGAATTTCCGGAAACATACGTTCAATTATTTTTAGTTAAGAAATCAAAGCCAAATTTCACACCTCAAACGTAAGCAAATGCAGAAATTTTAATAGGTAGACACTATCCTCCATTCTCATCTTAGGACAGAATTTTCGGAAAACCTAAACATGTATTGATTCGTTTCTAATTGAGTTTAATTTTGAAATTTCACGTCTCCAATATAAAGAACTCTTACATTTATCAAGAGGGTATTATGATGGCAGTAGAAAATAAGAATGGGAAGGTAGTCAGCGAGAGAAATGAGGTCATAGAAGGTGGAAAGAATACGTTGAAGACTTATATGAGAGTAGGAATAGACCGTGTAGCCTAAATGCTGAAGTAGAAAATGAAGTAGGCGAGGATGATAAAGGATTTAGTATTCTTAGGGATGAGTTTGAAAAGGCTATATCCGAGATTAGAAATGGAAAGGCAACTGGAATAGATAACATACCAATCGAATTCATTAAAAATATAGGAGACAAGGGAAAGAAAGAATTGTTCGGATTATGCAATGAAATATATGAAACAGGAGAATGGCCAAAAAACGATCATGATACTGATGGCTAAGAAATCGAACCCAAAGAGATGTGAGGATTATATAACTATTAGTCTCATATCTCATGCAGCTAAAATTCTGCTCCGAATACTGAACAGAAGGTTATATGAAAGAACGAATAAAGAAGTTGAGGAGGAGCAGTTCGGGTTCAGAAGAGGCAAGGGCACAAGAGATGCAATTGGATTATTAAGGGCGATCGGTGAAAGATTTATAGAAAAAGGGAAAGAGGTGTATGTTATATTTATTGATCTAGAAAAGGCTTTTGACCGCGTGAATTGGGAATTGTTGTTGGGAGTTCTAACGAAGATAGGGTTGGAATTGAAAGATAGAAGACTAATAAGAAACTTATACATGAACCAACAAGTAAGTGTTAGGATAGGGGAAGAACTGACGGAAGAGAGTGCAATTGGAAGGGGAGTTTGACAAGGATGCTGCCTCTCGCCAACACTATTTAATGTCTATCTAGAAGAGATAGTGAAAAAGAGTTTACATGATGATGATGGCATTTCGGTAGAATGATAGGAGGTAGAATGATTAAATGCATAAGATTTGCAGACGATATGGCGCTTGTTGTAGAATCTGAAAAGAAAATCATTAAAATGTTAGAAAAAAATGAGAAAGAGCTTTGAAGAATATGGGATGAAAATAAATGTTAGAAAGACAAAAGCCATGGTGATTGGAACTAAGGGGTCTGTATCAAATATAAAAGTAGGAGGGAAGAAAATAGAACAAGTGAATAGTTTTTGATATCTGGGTAGTATTCTTAGTAATAACATGAAGTGCGAACTTGAAATAAAAGCAAGGATAGGAACGGCGAAATAAGCTTTAGGAGGAAGAAAAGTCTGTTTTGTGGAACCTTGAATAAAGAGTTGAGAAAAAGACTATAAAATGCTTCGTGTGGAGTGTTGTACTGTATGGGGCGGAAACGTGGACATTACGTAAAGGTGATGAAAATCGACTGCAAGCCTTTGAAATGTGGGTGTGGAGAAGAATTGAAAGAATTAGTTGGGTCGAGCGGATAACGAATGAGAGAGTGATAGAAATGGTGGGTGAGAAAAGAACACTTTTAGATATTATTAGGAAGAGGAAGAGAAACTGGTTGGGACATTGCCTAAGAAGAGATTGTATCATGAGGGACGTCCTAGAGGGTAACTAGGCGGGAAAGAGAGGGAGGGGGCGAAGGAGACTACAATTAATGGATTATATAAAAACAGAAGGATCATACGCGAAGACGAAGAGGTTAGCGGAGGACCGTTGAGCATGGAAGCTTCTCAGCTGCGGCAAGTGACCTGCCAATAAAGGCAGAATACCTATGATGATGACATTTATCATTTTCTAAAAATAAATGAAATAAAATAAAGTTGAAAAATTAATGTTATACGAATTACTCCTTTCTTGTTTAGGTCCGGAATTTTCAGAAACTGTGAGAAACATGTTCAGTTATTTTTAATAGTTAGTTTATATGCCTAGTTTCATCTTCCTTACCTCAGGGATTAGCAAGATACATTATCCTATTTACGCCCCTAAGGATACATATTTCCAAAAATTCTTCTTTATCCCTTGCTTTCGTCAAAAAGAGTATTCTTGCTAATTATAGCATTATGGCTTGGTCGATAATGAGTAACTCACTTATGCTGTCTTATATACAGTATAGGTTATTATTAATGTTATTATTTTTGTTGCTATTACTGAAGATTTGAGAATACAATACTGCAAATAAAATTGCAGAAACGGTCAAAGACATCGCGAATAATGTAGGCGTGAAGTATGTAGGGTTTAAGAATGTGGGCGCTTGTTAAAAATGTTGGAACAATTGCCCTAGAAGATCCCAAAATTTTAATTTAGAAAACACAGCGTCTTGTATCATTTCCTACTTTATAACACTACAACGAATACTCTATAAGAACATTGTACTTCTGTTAAAGTACCTCGCTGAACAGTACTAAATGATCACCGAAGGCTAACATGAAATGGCAGATTCATACAACTAGATCCGCTTTTTCTTGAGTTAACTAAACATTAAGTATAATACCGAAGTAGAATTATAGATAAAGTGAGACTGTAGAAAAAATGAACCTTTCCTCTAACAGTTAAAAGAATAATAGAACATAGACGCGATAATAATAATAATAATAATAATAATAATAATATTATTATTATTATTATTATTATTATTATTATTATTAATAATAATAATAATAATAATAATAATAATAATAATAATAGTAATAATAATAATTCAATTTCTTAAAAATAGTATTCAAAAATAGATAGAGGAAACTGCAGTCTGGTAATAATTATAAGGAACCAGATTAAAACGTATTAGCTTTTCTCAACCCACTGAGGAAGAGAAAAGTTGAAAGTAAGAGATGAAAGGTAAGAAAGGAATAGTAAGAAGAAGAATGCAATTGGTCGATGATTTGAGAAATGGTATCAAATATTGGGAATAAAAAGAGGAAGCTGAAGACCGAGAAAGGTGAAAAAAGAATTTCCAGACCAGAACCTAAGAAAACACACAATCACACTCACATCTCCCATTAGTCCCAGTACCTGCCGGCAGGTAGAATACTTAATAATAATAATAATAATAATAATAATAATAATAATAATAATAATAATAATAATAATAATAATAATAATAATAATAATAATAATAATAACAGACTACGATAGCTGCTGCGACTAAGTTACTGCGCACGTTTATTTTATTTATTTATTTATTTATTTTGCAAACTATGGGTAGAGTAATTATTTCGGAGGAGCTAGTTAATTGAAGTGATCCATAAACCGAAAGTGGTAGAAATCAACCTTTTCCAAGTTTTAACGTTGACCACTATAAAACAAAAACGGTTTTCGGCAATCGATTAAGCATTTCAAGAATATTTTTCATCTCCTTTCGTTACCAACCGAAAGTGGTAGAAATAAAGCATTTCCGGTTTTACGTTGAACACTATAAAGAAAATGGATAAATAGTTACAAGCGGCTTTCTGTAATGGCAAATCCTTCAGATTGGATCTGACAAGAGTTTACCGAGAAATAAATTACCACACGCAAATCAAGCCCAAAACTTGGCCAGACTCGACCAGCAAATGTAGAGATCTTAATTAGGTTGAGGGCTGCCCACCACCGAATTTTGTTCCGATTCGGCCAATAGTTATCAAGAAAATGCTGCTGGCTAATTAAGTAGTTATCGAGAAATAAGGTATGAAATGCAACCCGCGTTCACCCTGTTCTTGCCCGAGTTTGACCACAGAATATGCCAATACTTATTCCTTAGGGAATGGGCTAGTAGCTCACAAAATTTAGTGAACATCCGGCTAGTATTTAATTTAAAAATAAACTCTAGTAAAAACCGCAAAGACGATTTTATGTAATATGTTCTCAATTAATATGGATATCGGAATTTGTATCGTATTTCTTTCAGTTCTGGTATTAATACAGAGATTACTGTCGAGATGGAAAATGAAATGAAATCTTTGAGTTTTACGTCCCACGGTTATGCCGGTTAGGCTAAAGGAGACGGTGATGATGAGTGATGAATGAAATGGTGGAATGAAGAAAGTGGGAGGAAACGGGAGAACCCCGAGAAAACCCACGAGCACGGTGTTTGTCCACCACAAAGTTCACTTGGCGGGGGCTGGGATCGAACCCGGGACCCCAAGCACCAGAGGTGAACGCTCTACCACTGAGCCACCGCGGCCCGACTGTCGAGATGGAATACACTCTTGCGGTAATTAATGAATTACATAAAATCCCTTCTAGCTCTCCAATCTATAACACTCAATTTATAACCGGAAGTGATTTATATATGCCACTTCTGCTTTTAGTATAAAGGTTAGAGTCGAGATAGAACATATTCTTGGGACACTAAATGATTATAGAAAACCGCTTCTCCTTATCTGTTATCTTTTCTAATCTATTGCGATCAACACTAAAACCGGAAGTAGTTGGATTTTGCTACTTCCGGTTTGGAGTCTTACCTGTTCCATAAACGTTAAATTGATTCCATAAAACTGCTTCTCACTATATCCTATAGTTTATGCTCTATGTAAATTAAATTGAAACCGGAAGTTATAGGTGATTTCCACACTTCCTTTTTACTAGGGTGTTATGTACGAAGATGAAAGTTACTCCTGGAACGCTTCATAGATTGCCGAAAACTGCTTCTTACTATGTATTATCATTTTCGCTCTATAGTGATCAACGTTGAAACAGGAAATGGCTCAATTCTGTTACTTTCAGAATTTACTAGCTTGTTAAATGTGAAGAAGGTTATCCTTGAAAAGTTTAATTGATTGCCAGAAACATCTTCTCGTTATCTATTATCGTTTTTGCTCTATAGTAATGAGTGTTAAAATCGGAAATGGCTCATTTCTACCATTTCTAGTTCTACTAGAATGTTAAGAATAAGAATAGAGATTCCCTTGAAACGTAAAATCGATTGCCCAGAACCGCTTTTCGCTATCCATTATCGTTTTTGTTTTTTATTGATCAACGTTAAAACCTGAAAAAATTATTTCTACCATTTTGTTTGTCGAATCACCTCTATTAATGAACTCTCTGGAGAAAATCACACTATCTACTTATTGAAAATAATAATAATAATAATAATAATAATAATAATAATAATAATAATAATAATAATAATAATAATAATAATAATAATAATAATAATAATAGAAAATTCGCATCCTTTCAAATGTTATCTTTCGAAGTAACGGACGTATGTATGTACGTACGTACTAACATTACGATATTACAAGTTCCAGAAAACAGCTTATCGCTAATTAGTTTCTAATCTATAGCAATCAACACTAAAACCGGAAGTATTTGGTTTTTGCTACTTCCGGTTCGATTAGAAGTTTAATAGAAATGATACCTGTTCCTACAACACTAAATTAGTTCCCAAAAGTTGTTTCTATAACTTATAGTTTTTGCACTATATAGATTAAATTGAAACCGGAAGTTATAGGTAATTTCTGACACATCTTTTTCACTAAGGTGTTAATTATGAAGAAGAAAGTTATTCTTGAAACTATTTATCGATTGCCGAAAACTAAGAATGGTGAAATGGTGGAATGAAGAAAGTGGGAGGGAACGGGGGAACCCCGAGAAAACCCACGAGCACGGTGTTTGTCCACTACAAAGTCCACACCGCACTCAATTCAATATCTTTTGCTTCAACTCATAATCTGACAAAGCAATTTCATTGATAACATCATTCTTGTCGATATTCAAAAACAAGTCCGGATCCTTATTCATTAATATTAACAGAAGAAGTATTTTTTTATTTAATAAAGACTTTAGTCTGTTTTAATTATTTTAAGTTTAGATTTTAAAGTAAATGATAACAAACCACTTTCGTGCGTGGAACAATCACCATTTTCATAGTTCTTTCTCTTCTTCATTTCAATGGATTCATAAAATTCTTACGTTGATTGCAAATCCCTTTACTTCTACCGATACGCCACTTCTATTGCTATTCGATAGACAAGAAATATTATGCAAGACATTATTCGAAAAAAATTCCACATCGATTCTTGCTGTTTCATCGTTTTTGTTTGTTTCTTTGTTTGTTTGTTTCTTGATCCAACCAAAAACCATCAATCAACGAACTTTTGTTTAGAGCAAGCCTACTTTTGCTTTCACAATCGAGAATAGAATATCTTAAGATAAAATATTATACAGATAGATATAAATACACTGTGTAATATAAGATAGATAATAGAATAGGATATCGTAAACTACTAAAATAGTGAATCCGCTTTAGCTTAATCACTACATTTATCCCCAAACATTTCTTAATGGAAATTCGTTTTTCTGAGAAGTCAAAATATGGCAAGGGGTTAATAAACTATAGAGCATGTTTCTTGGGTGCTGAATACAAATAAAAAAGTCATTGCTCGCTACTCCTACTGCTTTTGTTCCATGTCGATAAATCCTACATTTGGAACGTTGAATATGTGCAAAAAAAAAAAAAAAAAAAAAAAACACATTTAATATCTGTACAGAAATTAGTAATGAATTAGTAGTACTAGTAAATTTCAACCACTTCTGGTTTTGGTAGTGTTGCGGGTCGTCACGGTATGCTCTCTTGAGACACTGAATCGATTGCAGTAAACCGCTTGCCGTCATTTATTACCATTTTTGTTCTATGGTGATATGTGTTGGAACCGGAAATAGTTAATTTGAACCACTTTCGGCTTGAATAGAGAGTTAATAAAGAGGACGAATCTCATACTTGGGACAATGAATCTATTGCATGAGACCACATTTAGATATCTCTTGTCGTTTTTGCTCTTTAGAAATCAGTATTAAAACCGGAAGTAACATTAAATTTGAACCATTTCTGGTTTTGGTAGACTGTTCGTAATAGTCATGGTACGTTTTCTTCAGACCCTAAATCGTTTACAAAAACGTTTCTCTCAATTTGTTACCGTTTTCGTTCCGTGGCGAAAAACATGGAAACTAGAAATGACTAATTTGAACCACTTCTAGTTTTAATAGAGAGTTAACAGAGGAAATGCAGCATAACATTGGGATACTGATTTTTTTACCCTTTTTGCTGTGATACCTGTCGACAAACGGACAGACGAACAGACTAAGTCGTTCTATAAGACTTCCGACACCCATGCACAGCATAGATTCGGATTCTAATAATAATAACTATATTTTCAACACTCACAACTTGACGTTGAACAACCGACTGACTATTTTATATTGTCCTGTATTTTTTAAAAAACTCTCACGCTTTCCAAAAGCAAGCGCGAATCATGAATCATGTGAATGTCTTCGCTGCGCCGCAGTAAGTAGACTGGCAAAAAGAACAAGTAAATAGAACGACACTGTTAACTATTATATAAATGAAAGTCTCGTTGAATCAAAACTAACTATTTTTACCTAAATAATCCCGCATTTAGATTTTGAATAGATAATTTTCCTGTTTTAAAATTTCAATACCCTGCAAAATAGAAAAATTATAATTGTCACCATGTAGTTAATTTATGTTTTATTCTGTCTCTTAGTCTGAGAGTAACTCGCTTTCAGCCTTCGGGACCAATGGTCCTCGGCAATTGACGACTAGTCGCCCTTGCCACTCCGACTCTAGATATAAGCAAATGAAATGAGTTTCCAAGCCCATATTCTTTGTTTTAGCTTGTATATCAAATACTGTTCCACGCATATAAATACATATATGTGTTCTACTACTTTCTATTCTAATCAATAATTAATATTCTATTTATTATTATTATTATTACAGATTGGATACGACTGAACATGAGGAAGGTAAAAGCTATTTTCAAACTTGAGACGAACATTGATAATTATGTTTTCCGGATGTACTCTTTCACCCGGAAGCGTTTGTTCATCCTTGCTATGCTGTCCGCTGCCTGCATCTACTTAGGAGATCCAATTATTTGCTTCGGAATTGACGGCTATTCGGATGAGATAGTTGATGAAATTTGTAGGCTGGAAGCATTTTGTAATTTCTCGTTCCCGAGAAATCCAGTCAACGTCATCAATGCAGAGATAACTAGCGTCTTTGATGGTGTTGGGAAGAAGCCTTCCTTTAAAAACTACTTTAAATGGATGCCATACGTTTTCATGGTTCAAGCTTTACTCTTCTACATACCCAATTTAGTGTGGAAATTCTGGGACACTAACATGATTGAAATGCTTGTATACTGCGTAAGAAATATTCCATTACCCGAGATTTATTTAAATGACGTGGTAGATCTAATTGCTACAAGCATTCATGATTTCAAATACTATGGAATTGTCTCTTTCTTTTGTCATACTATGAACCTCATGTTTGCTGTGATTAGTACGACCCTGGCGTATACACTAACAGGAAAATATTTTTTTCTGGAAATGATTTGGATAACAGCCAGTGCATCACTGATGGTTTTCATTGTAATGCATATTTTATTTCGGATTTCTTCCCGATTGAGGTTTCTTGCATCGTAACTCATGGAAATATGACAAAGTCAACAATATGTGTTGTACCCTTGAACGCAATGTACAAGAATGTATTTACTGTTGGACTGTTCTACTCTCTTGGTCTCGTTGCAATCAATACCTATTATGTGATAACAAGTATTTCTTTATCTTTTATAATCAAAGCTCGAACAGTGTATTTAGGTAAACTCTCCGATTGGTACGTCTGTCATGCTGTATACAAACTGTCCGCTTTATTATCATATGGTGAGTTTTTTTCCACTGGCTTTGCTCTGTGAAAACATGAAAAGCACGGTTCGTGGGTAATTCATTTCGAAATTCTCAGCTGTTATGTCTAACATCCGTGAACCTTATCACTGTGGCAAAATTAGAGAATACATAAAAGAAATTACTAATTACTGGGATTATTATGAAACAAGTATTTCTTTATCTTTTATAATCAAAGCTCGAACAGTGTATTTAGGTAAACTCTCCGATTGGTACGTCTGTCATGCTGTATACAAACTGTCCGCTTTATTATCATATGGTGAGTTTTTTTCCACTGGCTTTGCTCTGTGAAAACATGAAAAGCACGGTTCGTGGGTAATTCATTTCGAAATTCTCAGCTGTTATGTCTAACATCCGTGAACCTTATCACTGTGGCAAAATTAGAGAATACATAAAAGAAATTACTAATTACTGGGATTATTATGAAAATAATGTAGACGACGATGATTTTATAGTTGGCCAACAGCAGTATGACCCAGATAATCAACGTATTCTCCTGCTATGACATATACATTGTATCCTAACGAACAGAGTTGTCCATAAGCTTGAAAGAAGGGACAACACAAAGATATAGATACGCGTATATTACATATGTAACTCTATGATACTAAACTTGATTAATTTTGAATGATACTAAGCTTCCATTTGCTACTAATTTAAAATCCATACACATTTTATATTGTAAAACCTTTAGATCATTTTCTTGAATCAAAAGTGGTAGAATTTCTTAGAATGACAGCAATTAGCAAAACACATTATTGGAAACCACATAATTTCTTCGTACGCTATTTGATTTCCCAGTTTGGAAATGCGTTTTGAATTTTGTTAAAGACAAAAACTTTTTTGTTAAATTTTTTGCATGAGCTTTTTTTTTCTAGTAGAGAATTTAGTATAGAAAGTAAACATAATTGATTGTATTCAGTATTGTACTTGATTTAGTAAAATATTTTACTAGTGACTGTTACAAAACCTTAAATTATGGCTCAAAACTTTTTAACACAGTTACGTTGTACGCCATTCGATCGTATATACACACAGTGATACAAGAGGATATGATGTTAAGGGAGTATAGGAAATGTTGAAAACAAACGAACAAAGTGTATGGTGTTATTTTTTGTAAAAAAAAAAACATAAGTTCTGTAATTCTCATAAATAAATGTAAATAAATTGCATACAATGGAACATACATTTTTTGCAATTGTGTTTTATCTCTATATGAAATAAAAAGATAGTCGAAGGAATAGCTTCAGAATTTTCAAATAAGATGAGGACACATTTTGTGCAGAGTCAATGACTGATGTTATGCCCTGCTCATAATATTACTTGACTTTTTTCAATATTTCGTAAGTTGTACATTTTAACAAATCGTACAATACCTAGACATTTTAGTTAAGGTAAAATAAATGTGATATTTTATGATGTTGAAATATATATATGCCTCCATAGAAAAACAAGAGTTCGTCCCAACTTACTGAACATGATTTTAACGCAACACTATGTGTTAGAAGAAAAGCTTTGAAATGATTAATCGATATACTCAGTAAACAGTAACCAGAAACTGTTTAAAAAAACACATATAAAAGTGGCTTGGGAAAACAATGATACGTAATATTTTCTAACTTTGACTAAGCTGAAAAAGAAGATTCAACATTCCCGTTCAATTCAATGCAATGATACATACTCAAAAAGCTGTCCCTCCCAACTGCAGCTACATTTCCAAAATTAAAATACCTACATTTCTTTCTGTGGTTCGATCCCAACATTCCAGCATATACGAGGTAAGTCAAAAGTCCCTGAACATCCCTATAATTTGAAGCCGGAAGGTAATAGTGAAAAGAGAGTATGCCAACTGATATTGGGTGAGAGGAAGCAACTTTTGATGTGTGTCGATCATGGCCGCCATCTTAAAAGCGACCATCTTGGATTCAAGTCATTTTTAAATGGGAAGAGAGCCGTGTGGCATATTAAATAACCATAGCTCGAGCTCACAAATGCAGTGATTTTTTGTCAATGTTGGAGTGTTTGGGAGTTGTGAAGACCCAAAGTTGGCAAACTACCTCTCAAGTTCATGCTACAACACAGGTTCTATGTTATGTCCATACCGTGCAATGTACAGGGTGGTCCAAAATAGGTATATAGAGCAGCATCGATCAAGTATGTCATTATAGTTTATTACGATAATGAATTTATTTGCTTTGGTTTGTTTCGAGCTTAAGGTATGAGTGAAAATAAATTAAGATCAGATAACGAAAAAAACTAAGTCAATACCTGTACGGATAACAATAAGTAAATGCTGTAAAATGTCATGACCGATCAGTACGAGACTGTATACCTACTTTTGGGCCTCTCTGTATAACTGTAGTCGCAGAAAGTACTCTGACTGCACTCTGTAATTTATACCGTTTACGGAACATTGTTAAGAACATCACATCTAGAAAGCTCAGGTGGGCAGGCCATGTAGTCAGAATGGAAGTAAATAGGAACGCTTTTAAAGTTTTAACTGGAAGTCTAATCGGTAAACGGGGGGCGCGGTGGCTCAGTGGTAGAGCGTTCACCTCCGGTGCTTGGGGTCCCTGGTTCGATCCCAGCTCGCGCCGTGTGGACTTTGTGGTGGACAAACACCGTCCTCGTGGGTCTTCTCGGGGTTCTCCCGTTTCCTCCCACTTTCTTCATTCCACCATTTCACCCATTTCTCATAATCACCGTCTCCTTTAGCCTAACCGGCATAACCGTGAGACGTAAAACTCAAAGATTTCATTTCATTTCATTTCTAATTTGTAAACGACCATTAGGAAGACCGAGGCGCGAATGGGAGGACAATATTAAGATAGATCTCGCAGAAACAAGAATACATAGTACAAACTAGATCCAATTGGCTCAGGATAGAAATCGATGGGGAGATTTTGTGAACGCGACATTGAACCTCCGAGTTCCATAGGCCATAGAATTAGTTACTGAGTTAGAGGTAGTAGTTGTCTTTTCCTCAGGAGTATTGCCTCATATAAGTTAGCAACGAAGTGAATTATGAGTAAAAATAATTTCAAAAATTTAGCCAATATTCAAGACGAGACCGAGACTTTCGAGACCAGATCTCATCTCTAGTATTACAAGAATAATATCTCGGTTTCGGCATCATCTTGAGTAATTCTCGAAGTATTGAATCTTGGTCTCATCTGGGAATTGTTATAATCCCTGACAAATGGTTATCACAATGATAGATAGCCCTAAGAAACTACAATCTCTATGATTGATACGCTATGGAATATCCTTTGGCCTGCAGAACAGCTTTGATTTATGTTGATACTGAAGTAGGTAAGTCATAAATCGTTACCAGAAGTAAGCTGTACTTTTTTCCCTGCATTAAGTACTTAGTTACGTCACCAAGAATGAAAGAGGATATCTGATATCTGAAGTCAAAGTTTCAAAGCTAACTTCAGGTGTTCTGTGCTAGGAGATGAGTTAAAGTTCATCCAGATTTGTGAGTATATGTGTATGCGCAGAGGCGCGACTCTGTCTTCAACATTGGGGGGGGGGGAGGAAACTGGTAAGACCGTTCCCATAATCTTTTTTAAGTGATGTTCAAACTCTTTATCAAATTGGAAAACAATGTTGTGGAGGATCATGGGAGCAGAGTTGGGAGGCGGGGAAATTTGAGCCTTATTCAGAGGGGACATCTTTTTCATCTCACTTTCGTTTGTGGCAACTGGACACAAATTATCAGATTTCTAACCAAAAAAAAAAAAAAAAAAAAAAAAAAACATTTCAAATCGGATTTTTGGGAAGATAGTCCCCCAGTTCCAAGGTTTCAGTGGCATGTCCCCCTCATCCCTCCCGGGATTTGCGCCAGTGTGAATGTGTAATCAGGGCAAATGTGTGTATTTACTAAACAGTTGTATTGCCTTTCATCTTATTGTGCGCTTCTTCTTGTTTGAAGCGCCACAAACGCGACGCAAAACATTGCCACTATCTTGTACAAGACTTGTCATTTTTTAATAAAAAGTAGTAAGCATATGAAAAAGTAATAGAAAATCTACAACGTAATAATTATGATAAGGTAAAAGAAAATGAAAAGTAAATGTCACGATCAGGAAAAAAAATCGGAAGAGAAGTTCAGACAATGAAAGACGTCTAAATAACCAGATGGACAGGGCAAAAAAGGTGTGTAAAAGAGAGAAATCTATAATGAAGAAAGAAAAACAAAAGTTTAAAAGGAAGAAATGAAAGTAAGAAGAAGTAAAGGTACAAAAAAGATACATGTAAGTGTAGTGTATATGTGAAAAATGTCTCACTTAACTCCCTTCTTCTACACAGCACCACGAAAATACGATCTGCACTCGAAGACTGTCACTGACGAACTCCTTGCGTGTTATTTGTGCTAGTTTCTGAAGCAAGAATGGCATTTAGAAAATCAGCTGAAATCTGGTAAAAGAATTTCAACTACTAATAGGAATTCACTCCTAGATATTTAGATGACCTAGGTAATATCCAGTATTGACTACAGTGATTAATAACCTTTCTCTCAAAAAGAGAATCACGAAAATTACAATTAACTTAGAGAGTTTTGTATTTTAATTAGTTGATAATATTCTTATATTTGTTTATTCCGTATCATCATAACATAAACAGTGTTCTGCTAACATTAGCAGATAGCTTCTGGTAAATTGAAGATTTAACCTTGTTGCTTTGACGGAAGAATGTCCATGCAGTTTCATTATTGTAACCGACCAATCCTAAAGTGTTTATTCATATTGTTCTTTACTTTCAAATTTAATATCCTTTGGCAAGAAGAAAGTGAAGGAAAAGAAAAAGATTACTACACATAATTTAATGTAAGAAAATTCATTGTAGAATGTTACGAATTGTTATATAATCTCGTCTGTGAATTGTCTTTATATGCTGAATACAGTTTTACTTAAATAATGAGCTTCGTCATTACGTAAAGCTTGAATTGATAGATTTCTATTGTCTCATCAACTGCCAATTTGTTCATGAATCCGGATATCTGGGTCTGGCTTTTGAGTACGTGACTTTTTGTTATAACCACGGCCACTTTAGGTAACATCCACAGTAAAAGTAATAGTATAACGCTTCTAATAGTATAACGCTCCTTATGACGCTTCTGAAATGATATTATGTGCAACTGTAAGCTATATCAAACGTTTTCTTCATGTAGCTCTGAGACTGGAATTACCTCTTAACTTAAAACTTCTAACATCACCGTCAATGACAATCTATGAACATCTTATAAAGTTTGAAAAAGTGTAAATTTATATAAGCAAGCAGCCATCTCTGTAGATCCTAACTAAGGTATTATCTAAAAACTGTTGTGTTGAGGTTGTGCTTTAAGTTAATAGGGTTATAAGATATTCACTTCAATTTGAAATCATGAAGTATGTCCTTAATTGAGATCTGTCACCTGTCATGCACAGTATGTCACAACACATAAGCACTTTACAGATGCCAAATATAACAGATAATTAAAATAATAAAGTCAGTCACAAATTAAAGCTTGTGCCTTTTCATTCCTATTCAGAATTATCTTGTTTTAGATCATGTTCTAAAAGCTTCACTATCAGGAGAATGGTAGATAATTTGCTTATGAAAAATATTTTTCTAAACACCCCCAAATAAGATTTCATGGATAAACCACTAAGATAGCCACATGGTGGAATACACGGTTGGCTTACACCTTTATAGTGATGCTAGGTTAAAACGAGAGTTTAGAAAAGTGAATTTCATTTTATGAAATTAGAGTAAAATTTGTAAGTTAATTTTCAAGTAATCGAATGTTAATAATATCATGTGGTATGAGGTATTGATTCGTATTTTAGATACATAGAGACAGGGATGCAGATTCGTGTTTTCTATAATTTAGTAAGGTAAATTGTATTGTTTTTTTAGGCAAGTGTTAAGAAAACAAAATGAAACAATATATGAATTAGATTGTATGTTAGATCAGATAATTCAGTTTGTTCCATCTCCTACATAAAAAATAGCAGGGAAAACAAGAATATATTGAGGAAAATTGCGTAGTGTGGAATACTGCATTTATTTTCAATGATACAAAATACATGAGTGAACTCAGAATTACAAGTTTTATGCTAAAATATGCTGCGATGTAGCTCTTTAAGAAAACAACACTGCAGAAGCTACACACGTTACATTCTCTAAGTTTGACAAGCATTTTTTTTTAAATGGCAGAATCTGAGGTCATGCAAAAGTGAAGGGTAATGTGGAATAGTATTCCACATTATCATCCACCTGTTCCAAACAACTGTTGACATTATAATCTATATTTCCATGACTACTGAAATAGAAAATCGACAAATAAAGTATGGGACGTCAACTTCTACGTTTGTTGAATTTAAGTAGTACATATGAATATACAATGTAAAAACTGAACTTGAGAAAAAGAAGAAATGCCCAAAACAATAAACGAATTGTGAAGAACACAATACTGCATGGTGTGTAAAATATACGAGTAGTCATCACAAATAAAGCCCACTCTGTATTCTCCATCGCACTCAGTATGACACCATTGATTAAACGAGAGACACCGAATCCATTTTTCACCTGAATTGTCTTCGGAAAATTTCCCATAGTAGTAGGTACACTGAACATTATAATTTGTAGCATAAGTTACCAGGCCATACAATTCTGAGGGTGCCGCATTGATAAACTACCATTGATAAACTGAAAGCCCAAATTCATAGATTTCAGTTTATTTACTTTAAAAAAATAAATACTAATAAATCATGTACACAATGGGAATACCAAAACATTCTTTCCAGGAGCTGAAAGGGATAATTAAGGGGCAAAGTGGGATACTATTCCACATTATCTCCTTACAAATATTCACTATACTCACCCTTGGCCATACTGGTATATCAACCCCTCACTTTCAACTGACTGGCAGAATCTACATCAAACATTATTTGTTTCCTACGTCACACTTTCCTTACTTAGCACCACAATTATGACATCCACTTATGCAAAAGAAGTTACATTCCATAAGTAAACTGTACATACCTTCAAAAGTATAGTATTTCTGACAAATTAGATTTTCTTCTCGCACTACAACGCTTACAACAACAGCAAGCCCATATTTTCATGGCACCCCACATTGCCGTTGGAAGCTCACATGACACTTCTGCTAGGTATCATCCACTACAACCGCAGCAACGCTGGTATTTTACATTACTCGAGGTATTCCACAATACCCGATTTTCCTCTATATATTCAGTTTTTTGATAGATTAGGATTTAGATTTCTGAGCTTTCGGCATCTATTTCCATGATAGGCCGTCACGTATGAGGGATGGCGTCCACCAGCAATCACATTATTCGAGAAAAGGGAAGGAAAAAGAATTGAGGAATGAAGGAAGCAGCCTGGGACCTATATGATAATTGATAAGGTACCATTTTGGCATTTGCCTGGTGTGAATGAGGAAAACCCAGAAAAAACACACTCAGAATGGCTGGCCTGAAAAAGCTTTTCACACTTTCTAGAGCGAATGCTCCCACCGGAAATTGAATCCGGAACCGCTCGTTGTAATATGACATTAAAGTTTAGAAGTGCTAACAATTTATTTAGAAATATTATTAATCAAGGATAATCGAACGTAGAAGCGAATTCAGTAACAATAAACATACAAACAGATTTTTGCATACTATCGCGATTTTATATAAAGCCCGGAAATGATATAGTGAATTCTTTGTAGAAGCTCACAACGCATTTCAAATCAATGGATACGAGAATAATAAGAAGAAATCGTTATTGCGAGCTGTATTGAACGGTCAGTGCAGGCAGAATATACTGACAATCCACAATATACTGACTTGAAATATGAACTAATTGAGGAATTTTGAAACTACAATTTAGCACTAGACATTGCAGAGCGAATTAGGGATAGATTGCAGAAACTAAGTGAACCTATAATAATTTTTGTGTATGACATGTTGGCTTTAATAGAGAAATTTTTCAAGGAAGTGACTGATACAAAGAAAATAGGGTTAATAGGGTAAGAGTTGCTATTTTAATATATACAAAGTAGTATTCAAAAAATAGAATGGTAACCATTGATACAATTACAGGAGACTTGGTAAAGGTTAAGAAAAATACGTGTAAAATAGAATGGCGGCAGAAGCATGAGAACGGAAAAGAAAAACGCGAGTCAATATCATTGCAGGAATTATTGATAACTAGGGTTATAAAAACAAAGGAGTTATTAGATTCATCCGACAATGATACATATAAGAATAAAATAGTAGTAGCTAAGGAATCGAAGGAATATCTCAGAATAGGCAAAAAGGGTCGGTAGAAATTGAAGAAATTAAAGCAGCACTGTCAACTAGTACAGAAATAGCCCGAATTGAGAAAACATTAGAATATCTAAAATTAGTAGAGAAGGATGAGATTATGTACAACAATAAATTGGTACTCTGTATATTTTCTTGTCTGTGGCCCAGGTGTGGTTCGACAGATCATTAGGAGGATAAAGATTTATTGCCAACGGTTAGGTGGTAAGATTGGTTCCTGCAAAGGCTGACCGTTAGTAGGGTTTCTAGAAAGATTGAATTATCTGTATCTTTTATTCTTCCGTTTCCATTAAACAAAACTCAAAGGAATTATAATCTGAAATATTAAAAATCTTGTTGTTAATTATTTGTTGTTTCGATTTAATATGAAGCTGATTACAACACTTAAGCTGTGATCAAAATATTTTAGGGTTCGCTTTTAAACGAAGCTCAGAGGAATTATATTCCGGAAACACTAAAAAGGTGTGATCATATTAATTATTTGTTCTTTCGTATTATTTATAATAATACTCGTTGTTATAAATGGGAGGGAATAAACTTTACTTATGCGGGATAAATTTTTATTTTTTCATTTGAGGGATCGTATGCATAACATACTCGTTGTTAAGAACTTGTGGAAACTCTTGATACTGGTGCATATACAGAACATGGTCTTCGTACGTCTATCGCTGCCGAACTCAAGAGACGAACTGAACTCCTCGCGGGCTTTTTGAAACCGGTTGGATCCAACTGAAAGATGGCATTGTTCGGTAATGACCACACAGGTACGAGTTAAAACATGAACACAAATACAAAAGACCGACGCCGCATCAGGTAGACATCACAGAATACCGACAGAATAATAATAACAAGTTTGGTGCCGTGGTGGGTGAACATGAGACAATGTCGTCGAAGAATACAAAAGAACATAAAGTTGCGGTAGATAAACATTACAGAATACCGACAGAATAATAAAAACAAGTTTGAATGTGTGGTAGATGAACAGCACACAACGTAGGCGGATAATACAAAAAAGATTAAGTTAGCGGTAGATAAATATCAAAGACTACTGACAGGTAATAAAAGAACTTTGATGGCGTGGTAGGTGGCCATAAGACATTACCATCAGAGAATAGAAAATAAGTTTGGCACAACGAATGATGGAACATGACGCGACACTGAACACTAATACAAAAGAACTGATGATCCTGTTGAAACATAAGGGGGTAGTGTTCGTGAATACAAAAGAATATTACCATAATAACGGATGATACTGTTAAACAAGAGGCGACAATGAACGCAAATATAAAAGAAGATTGTCACATTGATATAGGAACGTAATGCGATACCGAATGCGAATACAAAGGAAGTTTCGTACTATGAAGTGTATTGATAAGAGAATATTAGTTTTAATCTTCTTATTTTAAGTAGATGATATGTAATTGCTTGGTAGATGCTGTGTTTTCGTGAATAACAATAATGGTGGACTGTTGTTGCAATACATGTAAATGACCACACGAATAACAGATTTCGTGTTGTAGCGGTTTTAGAAATTAATACTTCGAGAGAGAGAGAGAGACATGCACATACAAACTATAGTGGAGGCTGATTGACGGAAAGCATGGAAATAACTGTATATTAATACTATATGATTTTAGTCCTCGTTATATTATAACCAGTAACAAAATATATATGAAACAACAACAAGCTAAATATAGAATATTCATAAAGTATTTTCCTTTGGCAGTAGTTCAATTTCAAATTTCAATTTACTAAAGTTTTTCATCAGTCCAATTAGAAGCCACTATAGGCTACGTGAATTAACGACCCCGTAGCACATGTTCGAACTCGTATCACAAAATAATTTTAAAGTTGCCGATAGTGTTGTAAAAAAACGGTGTTTTTTCTGTGAAGTGTTTTTTCAATAAAAAACATCGTTCTTTTTCATGCTTTCTTCAAATGTCTGTTTTTTTTTCTGGCAACTATTATTTATTGATTTATGTTGAAGATTATTGAAATAATCAATAGAACTTGAATCGAAGCCCTCGTAACTTACAAATCCTTTGTTTCCTTGTACCTATACGAGCAAAATCGTGAGATTATTCCTTTCGGACCCAGGCCATTTTTGGCGTCCTCCTACATTGTCAATTAGTGACTTATTGCTCAACAACCATTACCCGATTGATATGGTTAAGACCTTGTTTTCTAGAAAAGGAATACGACTATTATTTTGGTGTAAGTTACATTGCAGTGTTGCCAGCGGGTCGGAAGTTACTGAGGGAAATGTAGGGGTGAAAATTTACAAAAAAGTCCCTAACCGAATTTCAAGACTAACCGAATCTAGCACCACTGTTGCCATATGAATCCAAGTCACCTAAAAACAATGTTTGGTGCGTTGGCAAGGTACAGTGAAAACCTGAAGTCGCTGGCTGCCATTCAAAGAGAGAAAGAAAAAATTATCTGTTTCCATACACAAGAAATTTTGACACGTTTTACGCCTCAGAACCAAAAATCAACAGATATGTCGGGGCTACAGCTTCTCTAATTATCCTATTGAAACTTTTTATGGTGCGTTCTCTGGGATAGAGAGAAGGCTTTCAAGTAGTGGTACATTTGTTCCAATGTAGCGAGCAAGAGGAAAATAATAGAGGGAAAAAGGGAAATTTGCCGAATTTTTCACCTAAAATCGGGAATTAATTGTTTTGGCTGGAAACACTGCCATCAAACAGACGTAAACTATCTGAAAGTAAACCTGTGTACCCCAAGAATATATCCTACAAATATCATGGCGATATCTAACAAAGTAAGCATGATTTGTTTTTTTAGATCTCATTCTACCTCAGAAATTAACAATTTCCTTACCATTTACGGAACATAGTTTATTATAAGCCTTAATTGTGCTTCCCTTAATTACTCTACCGAAACTTATGGTGCGCTGTGTAGCCAAGGGACGGGGTTTCAGACAGTGGTACGTTTGTTTGAATGTAGCCAACAAGAGGGAAATAATAGAGACAAAAGGGATTTTTTCCAAAACTTTCCCCTAAAATCGGAAATTAAAATTTTCTGTAGCTGGCAACAGTGCTAGCAGACACACACAAACTATCTTAAAATAAGCTTTGGTATCCCTATAATATATCCTACAAGTATTGTGACGATATGTACTAAAGTGAGTAGGTCATTAGAAAATATTTCATTCTACCTAAAAAAAAAATCACAGTTATCTTTCCACTTATAGAAAAAAGTCTACTGTAAACCTCAACTGTACTTCCCCTAATTATCCTATTAAAATTTTCTATAGTGCGTTGTGAACGGCAAATACAAGGCTTTCAGATACTGGTACGTTTGTTCCGATGTAGCCAACAAGAGGAATAAAATAGACAAAACATGTAATTTTCCCAAAATTTTCCCCTAAAATCTAAATTAAAATTTTTCGTAGCTGGCATCACTGCTACCAGACAGACTAAAACTAACTTAAAATAAACACTGGTACATTACTAATCTATCGTACAAGAGTCATGGCGATATTTAAGAAATAAAGCTTCTAATTACCAAAAATATATTTCGATAAACAGAAAAGTAGGGGAAAATCAAGAGTTAGAACCTAAATCCGAATTTTTCGTGCGTCTCCTAATTACCTCACTGTAACGATATGTAAACGAATTTTTTTCAGTAAGGACAGATGTTTGACTGGCGTAAGTTGACTTGCACTGGGACGTATAGGTACGGATTTATAACAAAAATTTCGATTTTTTTGTCCAAATTTAAAAAGATTTTAATTTATGTAGTTCGAAAGACTGCGCGCAGACCAGTCCAATTGATGTCAACAATTAGTATCCATCCAACGTATCTACCTGACAAGTATTAAGGAGGTCTCTCTACAACGAATGAAGCTACAGGGGAAAAGTAAAAAAAGAAAATTCGAAAATTCTCGAATTTTTGACAGGGGTGAAATTTGAGAATGAAATTCGACACACAGAAGAAAAAGAAACTAAAATGATAAAGTATGATCCAACCATATTTGGCAAAAAATATCATGATATCTTAATTAGTGTCGACACAGGAGTGGATTAAAAAAGTGACACACCCGTATGTTCCACTTTGACCACCTGGATCCGAAAGGGTTATTGTACATTTGATTACATTTTTTGACTAGTAACTCGTGTTGTTGTAATAGTTATAATCTCGACTAATAATAATATTGTTGTTGTAAACAATAACTTTATAAGGGAAGTTCTCTCCTTTTTACATCTTAGTTCCAATACTGTTGCTGAAAAATGCAGGGTGTTTCAAAATGAATATCAGGAATTTAAGTCTTCGTAGTACTTATTACATTTTGCGTACAATTATAAACAATATATCAAATAAAAGAACACCTCAAACAGTTTTTGCTTCAAGTGTTTGATGTGAGCTTCATTCGTCATGGCACACATTGAGTCGATAGGTCAGAAAAGCCCATAAACTTTCCGCCATATGGCACAAAACATTCAACTGACACAGACGGTTGCACTGTAACTACAGATTCAGTCTTTGCAAAATTAAAAACACAAAAAGCTTTCTGCTTTCTAGTCTCCATCTTTGCTACTTGCTCTTTCTAACGGCAGACAGAGGAGACAATGCATGGCATGCGTGCGTACAAAACTGTGAGTTGCTCTTTCATTTGATAATACTTATAATTGTAAGTTAATTGTAACAGATACTACAAAGTTTCAAAACAATAATATTAATTTTTGAACATCATGCATTACTACAAATTATGTCATCCTATATTCATGTCTTGCATGTACACTCATCTCCAAGATTATTGTTCCATGTCTATAAATATGCTGTTGTATGAATATAATTTGATAACGAATTCGCATGGTATTTCATATGTTAGGATGTGCATAATCGGCAAAGACATGTATGTGGCAAATTTCATGTCAAAATAGCAGCAAATAAGAACAATAAAACGAAAATAAAACTTTCTTGTCCAATTAGCAACATTTTCTTTTACTCTTTCTCATTTTCATATTTTTAATTCTTATCCTTTGAAATTTACGACAAATATACATTTTCCGATTATACACAAAGCATCAGTATTAAAAGTAAACTGCAAAATCACTATCAAATTTTATTCATACAAGAAGACAATTATAGATATGCGACAATTATTTTGGACATAATTCTACATATCATCAGGGCCGGTCCTAGGCAATTTGTCACCCGTGCAATGACGAAATTTGCCCCCTCCCTCTTCCTCCAGAAAGAACAAATCTTAAAAGTCATGATCTTAAGTATGCTACTCCAGCATGAACAACGAAGGAGAGGGAAACTTCACTCGCGCTCAGAAAGGCTTAAATACTTACTACAAATACAATCTTGTTGTCTTTGAGTTTTCTTTAAATATTAATCTATTATGTTAGTGAAAAATACATCAAATACATCTGAAAGATGGTAAGCCTTTTTATAGAATTCAACATCGAATTTCAATCTCAACATATCAGTTTACAAATATAGTGCAACTAGTTCTTTTATTTTTATTTCTTGATTTTCCTTCTACATCTGTTATTTTTTAAAGTGTTCCCACCTTCAATGATAACGATCTTATTTGCGACAAAGGCAAGAGAAGCTTTCATATCAGAACTCTGATAACTAACCAAAGGGGACAGGCGTTCGAGAATTGAGTTCTTGTACAACAATCAACCAATTTATTTTGGGATTTATTTTACCATTTGCTTTAGCACTGACCATGTGACTTAAACTAATGCGACCTAAACATAATTTGTGAATGTAGTGTTCAAATAGGTCAGCTCAGTAAATTTGACTACAATGATCATGAAGTCTGTTTCCAACAAGAAATATTTATTTTAAATAAAATACTTACGACAGATATTCCAGCCCCGTGCGAATGCGGTAGAGCCGGCAATGAATATCACATATCTAGTCGACAATTATTTATATATGATATTCAGAAAAATATCAGTATGCAAATCAGTATTAGTTTTTACCTTTAGACAAGTTTTTGCATTCTATACTGTTCGCGATATTATTTTCGTACTTATTAAAGGCCTACTTTCACGAAAAAAAAAAAACAAATGTTCATTTACACTTTTATTTCTTGGTTGATATTGGTGAAATACTACAGAAATCCGAATTATTAGTAGGTACGCTACTCATATAAATTGTACAATATTTGTACTGTATCAGTATCTAGTATTCAATTTATGTTGCATTTTATGGTAATTACACCTACATAAAAATACTTCAGACTTAAAGACGTAAGATACATTACAAATGACTATTTGAAAAAAAACGAAATTTAGAAAAAAACGAGAGGCAATGTATTTTCTCTAAAAAAACGTACATTTCTGAAAAAATACGAACGTTTTTTTCTATTTATAACACTAGTGGCGAAAATTACTTTCATAGTGTTACTAGCACAAATATGAAACATATAAATGTAAGACATATCGTCGTCGGCAATTCAAAACCTGCTATGTGCATTTTGAAGGAGAAGCGAAAAGCAGTATTCTGGTTAAATTTTTCGCTTTATAAAAATGATGTTATAAGTAATATTTGATACTGCACGTAACTTAATACCTTCTCAAAAAATATAGTAATAGAATGGAGGACCAAGATATATAAGTATATCATGGCACATATACGAAGTGAAAAGTTACCTTGAAATTTTCTCTCTCCTAATTTCATTTAGCCAAGCGTATTAGCCTAAAAGATAATACATATATTTTTACCCAAACCTGTTTTCAATAATTTACATTTTCAAGTTAGGTTAGGACCGAAATAAGCGTCTTATTTTACATTTTGAACGGAGAGAGAAACCACCAAGTGTCAATAAAGAAATTTCAGTAAACAATGGTTGACGTTCCTTCCGCATCGAAGATTCTTAGTTCCGAAAATTGCCACTAGAGGCGGTCGCATTACCAAGAAGGAGTAAGCGTCCTCATTCTATAACCAAATCTTGTACACTCTTTTCCTCTTACAATTAAATACAATTTTATCCATTTATCTGTCGATTACGTTACACAAAAATTCCCTGTCCCCGTTTAAAATATATATGTATAAATACATATATATTTTTGACTACAGTAAGTTAATCGGCACATAAATGACAAAAAACTAAGACCATTGCCAGAAAACAAAAAATAATACATACAGTAAATCCAGCGACAAGCACTTACAACATATGGACATATAAGACTTAGATGAAATGAAATACCGCGGTATTATGACAGGATGAAACACTCTTTCACTTCTCACAATTACTAAGACACTGAACATTTTAATCCCAGATATCTGCGAAACACAAAATTAAGAAACGCACAAAATAACTGCGCAGTAATTTACTGTTACATTTCAAAGCAATTTTCTAACAAATTACATTTTATGTTTGGCTGGTGGAATTATAAGGGTTGACATGATTTGCATTTCTTTTTATTATACGTTTAGGATTAGCAACATCTTGTAACCACAAGGTATTTAAATTCGGTTTACTTAGAACTTTAAAGAGACTTTTGAATAAAGGAATTAACTTAGGCGTAAAATGTTTAATAATTGAGGCTTTTTGGAACTTCTTTACTAAAACTAACTGATCTCTGTGGTAATTTGGCAAATATCTGGTTTTAGAGTAACATCTCTGTTTCCTCTGCCAAGATCGATCAATATTATCTATAAGTTTCGCCATTTTATTTTCTTTATCTGGAGCACCATCTAGTTCTTCTAAATTTAATTCCGATAGAACATCGAAGGGTGAAGACAACTCACGACCAAGATAGACCTCCGCCGGCTCAAATCCAGCTGATTCTGAGACACACATGTTGAGCGTATACTGTATTTTCTTGGTGTATTAGGCCCAATCTGATTGATGCTCATTAACATACGTTCTCAAAATGTTTTTAATCTTTCGAATTCGCCTTTCCGCCTGGTTGCTAGTAGGTGAGTAAGAAGCTGTTGTTATGTAGTGAATACCAAGACTAAAAAGGTGTTACTTCATGTAGAAACTTGTGAAGAACTGCGCGCGATCGTGGACTACTTTATTAGGGATTCCCAAAAGAAAATAAAGGTATTCTAATTTACTGCAAATAATCTTTGAGCTTAAAGACCTTAATGGCTTTATCATTACAAACCTAGACGCAGCATCACAAACGATAAATAAGTGCCGAAAGAGTCCAGAGTTCGGGAGAGGGCCAGTTATATCAAAATACCACCATTGGTTAGGTGTAGTCTTTTTCCGGGAGCAATAAACACCCTGTTTCTTCCTATTACCATCTTTACAAGTTTGACATATCACGCATCCTTGGACATACTTCCGAACATCGAGGAATAAATTTTTCCAACTGCATCTTTGGGCAATCTTGGCTGCTGTCCGTGAAAATCCGGTGTGACATCCACCCACTTCATCTTCGTGAAGAAATGTCATGATGCTATGCTTCATGGCTTCCGGCACCAAAATTCTCCATCCCTGATTCTTGCGTCCTTTTGTTTTAACAAAAGAATACCGTCATTTATTTTTATTTATCAGCACGTTCACCTTGCTTAACTTGTTCCATAATTCGCTTTATTTCTTGATCTTCGCTTTGCAAATCCTTGAGAGAACGACTAAACACAGGTGCGTTCCAAAAATTAGCTAAAAATAAATCTACGATTTGTCCCTTCTTGAATTTCATGATATTGATCATCAAAATTATGAAATTCCACTCCATGGTTATCTCTAGACCAGAAATCTGCCAAAAAATTTTGGGACGTTCTTAAATGAATAATTTTAAATTAAAATCGTGATATTTTTCGATTAAAGTTCCATATTTTCTCATTCTTTCATAATTTCGTAATAACCATGTCAAAGAAGAGCTGTCAGAAAAAATAATAGAAGGTTTAATTAAATACATCTCAAATTTTTGAAGTGCCATGCATAGGGATTTAACACGTTGGCTGCCAAGGCCGAAATTCAATTCCGACCCCCGGAGCCATCAAATGTTTAATCCTGAATGAATTAGCATAAATTTGCATACGTGCAGAAACAATACTTTTCATCTGCGCCCTAGGCCATTCACAGGTATTTTATTTCAGAGCCGCATGGCGCATATACTCCTTTAAGATAGCCAAAACTAAAGCCCTCGCCTGGAAATCAGGACTTAAAGAAGAAGAAATGTGAAGCTCGCATGTGGGTTTCATGGCCCCTGTGAAGAACTATGTGAAGCCCAAATGTGGGCTTTACGGCAGTCAACGTGTTTAGTTCCAGCTCGAAAAAGTTTTTAGACCAATCTGACTCGGGAACAGCCTTAGAAAATAAAGCTACAGGTCGTAATTTTTTCTTCATCATATTGTGAGAGAATAGCAGAAAATCTTTTAAATCAGCTGTCACAGTGAATAACAAAAGGTTTATCCATATCAGGCACACGTAAAATTACATGATCTGCAAAAGTCTGTTTCACTCGTTGCAAAGCTTCCTCCTCTTGCGGTCCCCAATGAAATTTATTTTTCACAGAGCGTAACACATGTAAAGGAGCCATTATTTCTGCGTGATCTGGTATATACTTCTTATAATATTTAAAGTAAACACAAATACGATTAACACCCCTCCTATTTTTAGACTGAGGTAATTTTTCAGGTGCTTCTACACGCTCAGGATCAATTTTAGTAAAACCGCCTTCAAATTCATACCCTAAAAATTTTATCTTAGTTTGAAATAAATATATTTTCTTTTTTGACACTGTTATACCCCATTTTCGCAATACTTTTAAAACTTCTAATAATTGCTTGTGTGTTTCTACATCTTTGGTGTATAAGAAAATCATCACAAAACACTTCTAAATTCTTACCTATCATATCACCAAAGATTTTATGCATGAAGCTCGTTAGAACAAATGTACTTCATCTAAACCCCATTGAGAGTTTACGATTGACAAGCAAACGTGTGGGAGTGCAAAGAGTAGTATATTTCTTGCTGTTTTCTGAAATATTCATTTGCAAAAACTTTTCCGTATACTAAGCTGGGAAAAAAGGGTATCTTAGCCTAAATTAGCTATAGTAGCCTCTACATGTGGACTAGGAAAGCTGGTTACCCTGACCTTTTTGTTAATTTCCGAGGAGGCGATGACTAATCGGTTAGATTTATCATTATTCGTCACCAAAAAAACATGGAGACGAATAAGGAGAATAGGGGTCCTCTTCCAAACACCCTCCTCTATTAACTCATCAATATGAGCTTCAAGTTCTATCAATTTGCTCCCAGTAAATTGATACGGTTGAAGTCTTACGGGGGTGGGATCTTCCATCTCAATTTCATAAGTAAAATCCTTAATTTCGCGCAAAGAATTCCAAATAACATCAGGATAAGAATTATATAAATTTTGAACATATTCTAACAATTCAGGATATTTATTTTTCAAACTAGGTGAAATTTCAATATTGACTATCTCATTATACTCATCCTTAGCTAAATTATCATTTTTATTGGCATCCTTATATAATTGCCTGGAATCAAAACCATTATTATAACAACATAACTTATTATGAATGGTTCTACCTGCGGTTTGTCCTTGGAACTGCTCCGTCTTCCTCCTTCCTTCCTTGCAATGATCCTCATTCAAACTCAGTATGGTATACCCAGGATTGTTCCTTTTCCCTTGAACAGGCGCTTTGGTTTTGGAATAGGTGGATCTCGATTTATTATGCACAACTTTGGACTTACTGGAAGAAATATCTGAATGCACATTTTTAGAAGGCACTAAATCTTCCCTCCAGTGTAAAGGCACTGTAAGGTTCAATGTAGTAATAACAAGTTTATTTTAGGAGATGTCTATAATAACTTTGTTATCTAAGATGAACTGATTTCCCAGCAGAAGATCGAAATGTGTTGAGTTTGTCACATAAAACCACAAGTGAAAGTCTGTATTATCAATTATGATGCTAATTTTAACCTTTTGGTGAAGCCTTACCACTGTCTAACCTATTCCCACTGTAGTAAAGTTGGTGGGTATAATATTTACCTGTACCCTATTACGTATAAGGTTTAAACATTTTTTTCTAATCAAATTGACACAAGACGCCGGGTCTATTATACAGGATTTCGAAACACCATCAACTGTAACAGGGATAAATAACACTTGTTTGTCCCTTTCAAGATGACTTATCAAAGTTCGAGGCATACGTTTTTCTTGAGACGTGAATTTAGGTGAGGAAGGATAGGAGTTCTGAAAATGTCCGACTTGATTACACCGGAAGCACTTAACATTCCTTCATGAGCGTGACTCTTAGGTTGAAAACTTCTATCCGAGAAGTCCATTGATGTAGAATAGTTCAATATACCCTGAGTAGACTTTACATTACCCATTAATTTACAGTAATCTTTATCATATTTGATAAAGTGGTCACTAGACTGTGCAATGGTCATTAGTCCAGGTACGGAGGTAGGAATCTGATTTGCAAAGTATTTAACATAAATATGTGGTGGGACTAAATTAGTTAATATATCGCAAAGTATTTGATCTTCAAAATGAGGGCCCCAAAAATTGGCAATACTAAGTTTCTCTTGCAAGAAAATATACATATTTTTATGTTCTTGCATTATTCTACAAAAATAACGACTCACAAAATGCGTTCTACTAATTGTGGATACAAACTTGGCAAGTAAACTTGAACAAATGTGTCCCCAATCATTGGAGATACTTAAAAGGGAATACAAAGTGCGATTAAATTCGCCACGTGTTTGCTCTAAACTAGCGACCAAAACTACATCGACTGTCATTTCCTGCCGTCTAATTACTTCATCAAGACGCACATGAAATATAAAGGAAGAATGACTTTCTGTTCCGTCTACCACGGATAAAAAAAAGGTATTTGCTTTTGTAGTGCTATATATGCGCTTTGTGATACCTGCTTTCGGAAGTCTCATGCTAAGGCAGGTCTAGCCATAGCAAAACCAAAACTATCGTCACCTAAAATATGCCTACCAGTTTCAAAATTATTACACAACTTATTATTATTTCCGTATAGGATGTCTTGTAATATATTCCTACTTCTAATATCAGCATAAGGCTTTTTTGTAAGTTTCGGTATTACCACCTCTAAGTACATCAGTGCCACGAGGAATATTAACATCTACATTTGAATCTAATTTTTGATTTCTTTCAAAACTAAATCTTGGAAAATATGAATCAGATTCGGACAACACAAAACCATGAAACCGCTTTTCAGGATACTGAAGATTTCTTACGTATGATTCCTTAATTGAACCCACCTTACGTATACTAACCCTCTGCCCTTGCAGAATATTAGCAGTTTGAGCATGTACACCCAATTGCATCTGACAAAATGTGGACATTATTTTATGAGGTTTATATTGACTAGCCCGTAAAAAATGAGGCGCAGAATTGCACCAACTAATTTGCCTTTCATTACAAAATAAAAAATTCCCTTCTAAACAATTACCCTCACATTGATTCAAGGAATTTAACGGTTCACATGCATCCCATAAAAGCACATGTTCCGAAACAGACAATCCTGTTTGAATTAATATGTTACAACTTCTTTTCATTGTCTCTACTCTATGGTGACCTTCATCTTTACCTGCACTCAATTCAGATCCCTCTGCCCTACTTTCGGATTCAAAGATATTAACATTGGGTCCCTCATCCGATTCAAATATATTCCCATTATCATCAGAAAAAGTCTATAAGTAAATTATTACACTGTGCCGTGTTACTTTACTCTCCTATATTTTTTTATATAATTAGCCAAGTCTTCTCTATTTCCATGCACGCTTAACATGTAGCCCTTTTGCACCAAAGCTATCATCAGGCGGATTGCTGACTGAAAATCTTAAATATAATTTGTATGTAGCAGTTTTAGAAATTAATACTTCGAGAGAGAGAATAATGCACATACAAACTATAGTGGTGGGTGAATGACGGAAAGCATGGAAATAGCTGTAAATTAATACTATATAATTTTAGTCCTCGTTTTATTATAACCAGTAACAAAATATATATGAAACAACAAGTTAAATATAGAACATTCTTAAAGTATTTTCCTTTGGCAGTAGTTCAAATTCAAATTTCACTTTACTAAAGTCTTTCATCAGTCCAATTAGCAGCCACTAAAGGCATCGTGAATTAACGACCCCGTAGCACATGTCCGAACTCGTATTACAAAATAATTGTAAAGTTGCCGAAAATCACTTTCATAGTGTTACTAGGACAAATATGAAATATATAAATATAAGACATATAGTAATAAGTATTTTAAACATCAAAAAATATAGTAATAGAATGGAGGACCAAGATATATAAGTTTAATTATACCATGGCACATATACGAAGTAAAAATTTACCTTGAAATTTTCTCTCTCCTAATTTCATTTAGCCAAACGTATTAGCCTAAAAGTTAATACATACATTTTTACCCAAACCTGTTTTCAATAATTTACATTTTCAAGTTAGGTTAGGACCGAAATAAGCGTCTTATTTTACATTTTCAACGGAGAGAGAAAACCACCAATCGTCAATGAAGAAGTTTCAGTGAGCAATGGTTGACGTTCCTTCCGCATCGAAGATTCTTAGTTCCGAAAATTGCCACTAGAGGCGGTCGCATTACCAATAAGGAGTAAGCGTCCTCATTCTATAACCGAATCTTGTACACTCTTTTCCTCTTACAATTAAAAACAATTTTATCCATTTATGTGTCGATTACGTTACAGTGTGTAAACTATTTATTTGCACACGTTCCATGTAATTATTTTCTTTGTACGTAGATGACAAGTGATTGATTGGTAAGCGACATGAATAATATTTGAGGGAATACTGCTGTAAGATGTGAATGACGGTAGCACAATGTATATTAAATCAATTATGTTGTTTTAAAATAATGTTTTGATCAAGTGAATGATATATGAGAACATAACTGAAATGTAAGTACGTGTTTTTTTTAGTGCCTTTTCGTGAGCACATTAACACTCGAGGCGGAAGCATGGTGCATTATGAAAAATAAAAATGTAAGAAACGAAGTGTATGATGTTTATGTGAGATCGCATTTTAATTGTGAAATATATGAACAGTTGTAAGATGAACAATATGAACAGTTTTTTAAGAAATCCAGAATATATTAAAGATTTTGTAAGTTTACTGTTGGAGAAAGACCGAAGTCAAAGTTCTAATGTGTAATTTTTCTGTATATAGTATCATGATTTGCATGTTTTGTGTTTTTTTCTGCGTGTATGCATATTATTTTTATAGGTGTGTGTGTGTTTGTGTTATTGTGTACGTATAATTGTATATATTATTCTTTTTGTATCTTTACTTATATATATATATATATATATTATGTCTTTATATACAAATATCATATCTTAATTTTTATTTAATAAAAAACGTTTTCAAAATAAAAGGTATCATTCGTATTTTACAAGGTGAAATTTACCATAGATAACTTTATTTTATACTCTTAAACTTATGGTACACGATTTTATATCTTTCCTCTAAGTTTGATATTTGATGAGTTTTTTTATTTTTCTTAATTTTTTACTATTACATTGAACTGTTTAAAAGTTTGATGGATATTTTTTACTTTCTTCAAAATTTTACATTGAATTATTTAACAGTTTGCAGTATACATTTTACAACTAGCTTATTTTTCACAATTGAAAACGAATTTTTCCAAGTTCATACTGTATAATTTTATAGGATCCCAATATTTTGACAACGAGTTTGTGTAACAAACGATATAATACATAATCAGAGCTTCTGCAAGAAATGATAATGTATATAAGATGAGGTTCTGATGAAGCGATCCAGCAAAATACAAGAATCGAATTTTTGAAAGTTGACAGTATATCTGTTCTAAAGTGTTCGTGTAACGAACGAAGCATATAAATAAGTAAGCAGAGCTTTGTACAAAAATTTTTAACAACGAGTATTATTGTAAATAATACGAAATAATCACAATCGAAGATTATTCTAATGAGGTTCAAACAGGAATCGTACGAACTAAAGTTAACAATGAGTTTCCAAAGGAAACGAAAGAAAACATAAGCTGAGATTGTGTAACAAACGAAATGTAAAAGACAAGAAATGTAGTAACTAAAATTGCTCACCAAACGAAAATAAAATAATCACATTCAGAGTGTTCTGTTAAAAATATACTTATCCTGTTCAAGATACGATTCTCTCAAATCAGAAACACGATAATCATTAAATGTAATCTCCTGGTACGTATAGTTAAATTTGTCTATAAGATATGGAATAAGGTTTGTATCTATATATTTCACATGAGATTTTAGATATTCTTTTAATATCTATTCACGTGTTGATTTCTTAATTAGGAAATTCCACACAGTAGTATTTAATTCTTCATCACTTTCACTTACACATTTATGCATAGTTTCTTCCTTACTACGAATCACACAACTTTCACAAAGTAATGGTTCAGAAAATTTATAATTTTCTAGTAAGTGTTTTGGAAAAAAAAACTTCACATACTTAATTAGGAGCACCATCACACGTCACATCATTGAATATCAGAATGTCATTAGAAATTGTATATTGACCTACTACTTCCTCTTCAAAGGGTATTTCATTTGGATATCTGAAATTTTGTCTATACACAGCGTCACCTATTATTTCTTGTGTGGGAAAAGCAATCTTTAATACTTCAACTTCTTGTTCGGGAATGTCAGGATCATTTGGATGAACATTAATAATTTTCTTTTGTTTTTCAAGTTTAAAATGTTATTCACCTGGTGAAATATACTTAGACTTTACACATTTACTTTACGATAAGGAAATATTGGGTTGAATTTCACCCTTCCTTTTCATTATATGAGAAGAATAATATGTCCTTATACGTTTAACTTTATGCAAGTCTGTAATTATTTTTCACTTTGCAGCCGTTGAAACAGCTAGCTTCTAACTGTAAATCTTAACACGGTGTCAATCATTTTATTTCTACCAGTACAAGCACACGCATGCGCAAAATTTATACTCCGAAGGGTGCGCTAAAAGAATGCGCACAAAATAAGTATGAATATATTAAAAGTTTTTCCAATGTAATACTTGTTTACGAATTCAATTACACTCCATGTGTTTTAAATAAAAAGATATTTAATTCGATCCGTCAGAAAAACATCAGTTTTATTTTCTTATTATAATTGAATAATTTAAGAATGGCATTAATCGTATACATGATCTTATGAAGATATAGTGTGAGAGATCATAGATAGTTATTCATACAAATGTAAAACTAATGTATCAATTCAGTACTTGGATGTTACAGCAGTATATCCATGAGTAATGTTTCATAAAACAATACATATACACAAAGTAAAGAAATATCAAAGTATTAACTCTGGCAAATACATGTACCACTAGACATGTACGTGTTATGTTGTGGATGAAAGTAATGTTAACATTTGCAAACACTGTGATTCCATCACTAACTCTTACTGTATGCTCAAGCTTTGCCGCGTCCCTACAACAAATGATATAATAATAAATAAACCGCATTTTCAGAGAAAATGTAAATGTCAAAGATGGTATTCCGAACTACGTGGTTCTAACGACAGTAATTCAAATAGTCTTTTCCGTGACTATTTAAATTATTTCCTGCATACTGACAAAGCGAAAAAGGCAAAGAAAAAATACATTGAAGCGTATCATGCACATCAAGGCATGCAAATAAATCAACACAATATCGGAACGAACCCGGGCATGAAGCATATTGCAAAAATATTCTACAATTCATTGTACGGGAAATGGTCGCAACGAACATACTTATTCCAGTCAAAAAATTTTGATCTACTTAGTGTTAGCCCAATACAACGTGCAAACAGCACTGCACCTTCGGTGTCTAACATTTGATTGTGACATACAAGGACATGGAGAACGAAAATAATCCGTTAAAGTTTGAATCAAGTTATAAAGAATATGTAGTAGTGCTAAAGCTTTATGAACTATTGACAACAGTGGGACTTAATGCATTACACGGATAATATTATATTAGTGCAAAGCTCAAACTTACAATTGGGTTTTACTTAGGAAAACTAGCTAATTAGTGAAGTTCAAGTAGGGTGACATGCTATCGTTTTAATGCAAGAATACTAATTTATTACAGATGGTAAGCATGTAATTGGTCAAACAAGGTGATGAGCTTATTGATTTGGTTATGCTATTTCCGAGGTGGTATAATATACACGTACAAGATTAGTTGAAAATTGCCATTCCAAAGAGATACGTGTACCCAACGAAAAATATCAACATTTGCTGATCGAACTATAGAGACATTTTAAGGGTAGACAGGATATTAATATTTTAGTATGATTTCACCGATCTTTATCGTGCAGGCTTCTTTTGCATTGGTAAGGTAAAGAAGTAGACTTGTAAAAAAGAGTCCAATCATTTGATATTGGTAGGCAAGACAAATGGCTTTTCTGTCTTGGTCGCTGGTGAACTATTAGTTGATCTTCAGGAGCCCATGGGAAATCGAGCACCTTGAACCGTCCACCCACGGTCTATTACAACCTCCATTTTAGGGGTGTATTTTTTCCCTTTTATGAGCACGTTTTAGGGGGTGTACTCGTTCATTTTTTCACCCTTTATAACGGAGACTACGAACAGATAGTAGAGCATGTGGGGTGAACTCGTTCCCTTTTTCCATCCCTTATTTTACCATAGCATAATACGACGTAACATAGCAGGGATGTATTCGTTTCAACCCCTATTTGAAAATACATAAGACTACGTAACATAGCAGGGATATATTCGTTCCAACCCTTACATAAGACTACTAACACCCTGAACCGTCCAGCCGCGGTCTTTTACCACCTCCAGTTTAGGGGGTGTACTCGTTTCCTATTAGGGATGTATTCGTTCTCTATTTTAACATAACAGAAATAGCAGACAATGAGCACATTATAGCAAAGAATGTAAGGGGTGTACTCGTTTCCAACCCTTTAATTTACATACCAGAAATTACATAAGACTATGTAACATAGCAGGGGTGTACTCGTTCCAACCCCTATTTTAACATAACAGAAATAACAGACAATGAGCACATTAATGCAAAGATTACAATCGAACAACCTGAACCGTCCACCCACGGTCTTTTACGACCTCCATTTTAGGGGTGAACTTTTTCAGCACCTATTTGAACATAACATATATTATTTCCTTTTACAGGGGTAGTAACCCCTAACCCTCCTTCTTTCTCATCCAGGGCTTGGAACCTGCAATAATGGAGTTAACCAGTGTTTTAAAATATAACACCATTTAACAAGTCTCGTTTACGCAGAACTTAATCTCAGGCCAGTGAACATCATCATCATCATACTCTCATAAATGAATAAAGCATAATATTATTAGCATCAATAGCGGTGAGTGAGATTTTTTAAGAAATCGCGTAGTGAATAACCAGATGCACGACATGCTACATATATAAAACAGTAATGTCCACAAAATTGAGATAAATCACCTTGAATACGTCTATTATTCCATGTATAATACAGACAGTTTGTTTTAAAAACCTTATATGATGTTTTATATAGGGAGGTATACCATAATTATCGAAATACTCTTCCACACACATATTAGATATAAAAACAACCCAATGTTCTCCAGGCTTACCACTAGAATCAGTGTTTATAATTATGGCGGCTGGAGATGTATGAATAAACAGCGGTAGCTAATCTGCACCATACAAACCAATAAAATGATCTTTAGGCAAATTTTGTTGTAGAGCCTCATAAACTTCAATTGTATTTAACATTTTTTAAAGTTGATTAATATATATTTTTATCTGGAAATCAATTTCTAATTCTGAATAGAATTCAACATAAATAATTGCTGTTACAGGAGATGGCATTGCTTCTTTAAAATGAACCTCTACACGTACACTCCTTGCCGTTGTGGACTAGTATGAAATGCAGCACTAGCGCTAGAATCGGGAGTTAAATCAATCACCAGTAGAGTATGACCATTAGGATATTCGGCAAGTGAAATATCATTACCTTGATTAGAATAATAAATACCTGAACCTGTAAATAACGTAGAATATGCTTGTATATATAGCTTATTATCAAAATCAGGTTGTAGTGGTTTAGATGGTACAGACGTTCCATCAACATACAGTGTAAAAAACGACATAATAAAATGTTGAAAATGGAATGGATTTGTTTGATAAGTACCATTGAAAGCAGCATTAGTAACAAAACCATTAATAATACGTTTAGGCACTATGCCTGAAAACAGATCTGGAAGTGTACTATCCATAATTCCTTGTGGTAAAGTTTCTGTCTTCAACTGCACTTTTGTTAGAGATTATTTTATTCTAAATTTAGGATTTTGTAATACTTTATTTTGTACTATTTTAACTCCTGGTGATACATCAACCTTTTTCACAAGCAATGTTGCATCTGTAATTACAACCTTTCCATCGCATCTGCGTCACCCATTAGACAAAATGTAGGTTTAGCTGGAATTAGTTTAATACGCAGTTGTACACAATTCAGTAAAAAAAATTCCTGATTAAATATATCAGCATGAATATAACCCAATAATTCAGATGACTAACTTAAAGTAGTGAGAAGAAAACGTTGTTTAAATCCTAAATTGCCATCGGTTACATTGTCCATATGACCAGCAGTATCTTTAAACCTCATTGATGTTTGAAGATGCGTTGTTTTAGCATTAGCATTATATTTTAGTAGTTTTTTCAATATATGTTCGATATGGATATGTATGTGAAGAGTAGGAAATAAGTTGATTATTCAAATATAATTGCACTTCACTGAACATTACATTGAGAAGATCATTTACAGGACCAATTTTCTTATCGGCAGAAGTTACATTAGAACCATCTCATTTAGTAATTTTACCTTTAATATATAACATTGTATGACTTAAATCAACATAGTCATCCCAATGACCAGGGGACAACAGATTCTATTGGAGCATTAACAGATATTGAAGCCACAGACTTATATCATCATCATCATAGGTATTCTGCCTTTATTGGCAGGTCACTTGCAGCAGCTGAGAAGCTTCCATGCTCCACGGTCCTCCGCTAACCTTTTCGTCTTCGCGTATGATCTTTCTGTTTTAATATCATTCATTAATTGTAGTCTCTTTCGCCCCCTCTCTCTCTTTCCCACCACCATACCCTCTAGGACGTCCCTTATGATACAATCTCTTCATAGGCAATGTCCCAACCAGTTTCTCTTCCTCTTCCTAATAATATCTAAAAGTGCTCTTTTCTCACCCACCATTTCTAACACTCTCTCATTCGTTTTCCGCTCGACCCAACTAATTCTTTCCATTCTTCTCCACACCCACATTTCTAAGGCTTCCAGTCGATTTTCGTCACCTTTACGTAATGTCCACGTTTCCGCCCCATAGAATAAAATACTCCACACGAAGCATTTTATGAGTCTTTTTCTCAACTCCTTGTTCAAGGTCCCACAAAACAGACTTTTCTTTCTTTTAAAGGCTTCTTTCGCCATTCCTATCCTTGCTTTTATTTCACGTTCGCATTTCATGTCATTAATAAGAACACTACCCAGGTATCGAAAACTATTCACTTCTTCTATTTTCTCCCCCCCTACTTTTATATTTGACACAGACCCCTTCGTTCCAATCACCATGGCTTTTGTCTTTCTAACATTTATCTCCATCCCATATTCCTCAAAGCCCTTTCTCATTTTTTCTAACATTTTATTGATTTACTTTTCAGATTCCGCAACAAGCGCCATATCGTCTGCAAATCTT
Source organism: Thermobia domestica (assembly GCF_964235325.1). Taxonomy (NCBI): domain Eukaryota; kingdom Metazoa; phylum Arthropoda; class Insecta; order Zygentoma; family Lepismatidae; genus Thermobia; species Thermobia domestica. The sequence continues at coordinate 53,454,094 of NC_137470.1, read as the reverse complement.
ATACATCTAATCATTCTACCTCCTACCGAAATGCCATCATCATCATGTAGGCTCTTTTTCACTATTTCTTCTAGATAGACATTAAATAGTGTTGGCGAGAGGCAGCATCCTTGTCGAACTCCCCTTCCAATTGCACTCTCTTCCGTCAGTTCTTCCCCTATCCTAACACTTACTTGTTGGTTCATGTATAAGTTTCTTATGAGTCTTCTATCTTTCCATTCCAACCCTATCTTTGTTAGAACTCCCAACAACAATTTCCAATTCACGGATTCAAAACCCTTTTCTAGATCAATAAATACAACATACACCTCTCCCTTTTTCTATAAACCTTTCACCGATCACAGGCTTATATGGAACTATTTTATTACCTATAATACTTGTTTGCGTGGGTAAACTAGCAAATAAATCTAATTCTGATTTTATACACCCACACTGCATTTTTGTCTTTTTTCTTACTATTAATATTCACACAAGTTATTATTTAAGATACCATATTACGTCTACGAAAATGTAATTTTACACATACACTGCCATATTGGAAAGGAAGTGGATTACCTTTACTATCTCTTAAATCAATAATAATTTGATCAAATTGTTTACGGTGCACGGTGACATAATGAGGATTGTCAAGATTATGTATATTATTAATACCATACTCTGTAATATTTGTATCTATAATACTAGCAATGGAGCTATAGTATCACCTACCATTTGTGGTTCTTCAATATTACTATAAATATTTATAAGTGTATGTAGCGATATTTGTAAATCAGGTGGATAACGAGCATGATGCACAATTGCAATATCTTCCTGTTGTATATGATCAAACCCTAGTATTCTGGCTAGTTCAGGAGGTAGGCGTACTTCTATATGCCTTCCTTGATTTTTCTGACTCTATTAACCTCAATTCGTTTTACTGATGCTTTAACTTTTAACTGTAAATTAAATATATTACTTTTATGATTAATTTGAGATAGAATATCATCAACATGATAATAGTATCCTGGTAAGATTTTAGTTATGTTCCAGGTTTTTGTATTCATGATGCGGTAATAAATATTATTAGTATATTTGGAAACATTCTGAAATGAACTTGTATAATGTACTTCAACAACAGCTGTTTCCCACACTCCCTTCTCCAGTACAATAGGATGATATAATTTAGTATTATAGCTAGCAAGACTATTTTGAGGAAAATATCCCATAGAACTATTGCTAGGAAGTGTCAGGCTAGGAATCACTATTGCTAGGAATCACTTTGCTCTATAATCAAACAATCAAAAATATCTTTGGATCTTTTTATCCGCTTCACACCACAACATGTTGATGTAAAATGAACTTTCTTTTTCTTCCAAATCCTACCAACACCTGACTTAATTTGTTTTAGCTTCTTGCCACCGATTTTGGAAAGACTCTTCAATAGGTCTATTATTATCTAGTACATCTCCTGCTACATAAATTCCTGTACGTATTAACTCTTTACATACAGTTTTTGCACCTTGTTTTAATAAAGGAAACACAGTGCGGAATAAACCTCCTAGGAAACAACCAATGCCACAACCTTCTTGATATGATGTACCTTTATATACATTGTAACCACCTCCTGCTTGATTGCTGTAATAACGAAAATACGGGTTACTCATATTTCTTTCTATATAATCAAATATATCAATAGATTACAATATTATATTAGTATTATTGCTTATAAGTACGCCATTTGTTGATAGCTTTACGTTTACTTGGTGGAGGACCATCCTCCTCGTTCTCATCATCATCATCGTCCTCTTCCTCATTTTCTACTTGTGTGAGTTTTCTAATATATTATATTCGTTGAGGATTACCGGTGTACTCTAAGGGTATATTGGCTTTTGCTAATAATGTAGCAAAAGGTTTCCAACCGGTAACTGAAATATTTTTCTTACGACATCTAACAAAACCGGATACCAAATCAACTATATTTGCACCTGAAATTAATTTATTATTAATATTCACATTTTCATTATCATCCCATTGAATATTAGGATTTTGTTTCAATTTACGTAATAAAGATCTTGCTTTACGTTTAAAAATTTCGCGGAGAGTAGATATTATTTCACTCTCCTCCTCCTCGTCTTCCTCCTCTTTATCAATAGTAGTAGTTGCTGTTGTAACTGCTGCCGGTTTTTGAATTATATTGAAGTATTTTTGTAAGACCTCTCTATATCGTACCCATTTTTCTTCTGCATTTAAACTTTTATTATTTAAAATTTCTTTCATTTCATCATCAAGTGTAGTAGGTGTAGTTGGTGTAGTTGGTTGCCCCTCCAGCTTTGGAATACTGGGCTCTTCAAACTGTTTTTCCTTAGGGATGCGCAGAGCCGAGACATAATTTTCCTGACAAAATTCGAGCCGAAACACAGCTCTTCCAATAGAAAAATATACATTTTTCGAGTCGAGAATCACTTTTACAGCATATGGTTGAGACGAGACGGCCTCAAAGTTTGTCTCTTGCTCATCCCTATCCATCCTACCTAGATAAAATCAATTTTGGATACGGACATTCAATTTATTTTAAGGATAATTGTAACAATATCTTGTTCAAGTAAGATATTGGCTTGAACTGCTTTATTACCCACTTAACCTTCGTATACTGCAATTATTTCTAATTGTGGCAAAAATATTTATTATTATTAGAATGTAAACCTTGAAGAATATATATTAACACTCAATGAGGAAGAACTCAATGCTCGTAGTAATTAACAAATTGGTTGCATGTTTATTAAAAATTAACTCTCCTGAAAGTTGAATAATCATTATTAGAAAGAAAGCAAGAGAACCGTTTTGTTAATTTGGACATATTATAAGAGATTGAGGAGTGTGTACGTAATCGAAAAGATTATATGAAACTAAATGGAATGGCATGTGAAATTGAACTTGGAAGAGGATAGGATGTGTAAATGAAAAATTAAAGAAAGCAATGGCTAACACCAGGAGTCACCAATTACAGCAGATGAGTGAAATCTACTTCCCCCCCAAAATTCAACAATTCTGAAACATAAGGGCGTTACATTTTATACGTTTCCTGACAAAGTTGAAAAATGGATTTTGCATATTTTTCGTCTATACCCCTTTATTTAGTTAGCTAACAAAACAAGTACGATCGACTGATTAGACGTCACGTGAGTGAAATTTATATAGGAAGTTTCGATACAGCGTTCACCGAAGGGACACAGGCGTGGTGTTGAAGCTTCTGGTAGGTCCTATTTCGTAATGGATTTTAGGTCAGTAAGATTTCTTTATACGTATCAGAAAGCTCTTTAACTCCATACTAAAGGCGTGTCGTACGATTTATTCAACTCGTCAGATATTCAAACAACCATGTGCCCAATTCGTCTTGCTTCACTGCTCACAAGTTTAACATGATAGAAATTTTCCCTTTTACACGGAAACACAAACTGTTTGAATGCTCATTTTATTATGGGTGAAATTTATAATTCTGCAAGTAATAAAAATTTCCATGTCCCTCTCTGAGATTCGATCCCTCGTCCTTTGGTTCAGCAGTTCGACACGTAGACAACTAGACTAATTGTTCTCTGTTCGGCTCAACTGTGTGAGCTGTTAGCTCAGCTCACTTCTCGGTTCGGGTCGATAGTGAATGAGTTGTGAGCCGAGCTGCTCGAGTAGTTGAAAATTCTAAAGCCGGACCGAGCAGTTTTGAACATATTTGGCCAGTGCCATATAACGTTTACCAGTGTTTGGCTTCAGCCCGAATACTCAACCTAGTCCCTCAACCCAAATTCAGAAGCTAGTAAACAATGTCCTTGACTCCTAGACTTCACGACTACCGAAGTTCACATTGAACTAATTTTTTAGTATTCAAATACAAACTGCCTATCTTTCATTTTTACATACAGAGTTGTTATAATTTATTATTATTATTAATAATAATAATAGTAATAATAATAATAAAAGTTGTAGAAATAGTAGTGTCATTGATAATAATTATACTCTCTATGTAATATACTTGAAGAAGGTACTCGAAACTACACACCGGATTTGGCTCGACTTGACTCGAAATTACGATCTCAATTCGAGTCGAATTGGAGGAATTTTTTCGAGCCTAGTTCTCGGTTCGAGCTCAAAGATGTCTGTTTCTAGTCGAATCGAGTTTCAAAGAAAACTCGCTCGGACTCACTTTTGTCCATCCCTACGAGTAACAACACAGTATGGCATTTTACCAATGTTACATTATATGAAAATGTTCATGTATCAAGTAATATTGTCCTTGTTTTTACATAAAGCGATTCAGAACGTGCAATAATAATAATAATAACAACAACAATAATAATAATAATAATAATAATAATAATAACAAATTTAGTAATAATAAAAGCGGTAGTAATAGTAGTACGGAAAATTGAAGTCATTAAGTATAAGTTGAACATAATACTTAAATTCCGGATCTAAAAGTAACGCGATACTAACGCGTTACTTTCGAAGTAAAGTAAAAGTCCTTTTTGTTGCAAGTAACGCGTTACTAACTCGTTACATTTCAAGAGAAAGTAAAGTAACTTGTAACGCGTTACATTTTTACAAGTAACTTGCCCAACACTGCTTGAGACTGACAGTTTCGAAGTAAAGTAACAGTTAGTTTTTGTTCCAAGTAACGCATTACTAACGCGTAACATTTTAAGAGAAAGTCAAGTAACTTGTAACGCGTTACATTTTTTCAAGTAACATACCGAACACTGCCTGAGACTGACAACATTGTGCTCATGAGTTTACTCGGGACACTCCCACTTTCTCATTCCGCCAACTCGTCCATTATAATTCACTTGTTTCAATCCTAATTTTCCTCAACCAAACAGGCATTATCGTTGGACATTAAACATAAAGGTTTCTTTTTAAGCTGTTAACCCAAACCAATACGAATCGAAAAACAATTGTATTCCCTATTGCTCATTAACGTGTTTTCACCAAAAACAAAAACATATAGAAAAAAAACATGGGGGAACATAATTCCATTCAAAAATGAAGCAGCAGACTCACAATTCCTTAACCAAAAACGAAACCATCATATACCGTTAACTAATAAGTCGTTTATTATATTAATCTTTTACGAGATAATAATAATTAAAATTACTATTATTATTCCTGAAGATTTGATTGTTCAAATATTGAAACATCAGAGTATTCAGATATTTGAACATAATAAAACGTATGTCGTCGCTGATCAATCACCATCAAAATTCCTTAAGTAATAAAAAAATGCCCGACGTGGATTCGATACAAGAACCTCCAGATTACTCCAAGCGCCTTGATCACTGAACCACGATCATTACAGTGTAAATGATTTGTCGTTAGTCAGGTTACGTTAGGTTTCTTTGCCTCCACTTGTAAAGGTATGTTATTTTTCTTCGTTTCAAAAAGTCTCTCGTATTTCTTTTATGATGATATAAGCTAATAATTTTCGGCAAAGTTTATATTAATAGCATTAGTTGTTCTTAAACTTAAGGCTCACAAGTTTGTTTCTTCTCCACACGAAACTACATATATAACAGATTTAATTCTCATACTATACATTTGTTTCAAAGCAGTCGCTATTAACCGGTCAAAGACTTATGTCCGCAACGATACTGCCTTTTTTCACTATGAGGTACCCTTGCAAACGAAATGAAAAGAATGTATGTTGTGAGGGACCCTCCCAAGAGCAAACTGCCAAAAAAATGTGGGTGTCACAATTAATCATCCACTATATTTTTTTTGAAAATTAAAAAAAATCAATTTTCAACCCCAAAAAATTTCAAAAAAAAAAAATATTTTCCGACTTTTCACTTGTTCAGTACACCTAACATATTTTTTTCATGAAAATCGGTTGAGCAGTTCAGGAGGAAAAAATAATTTCAATTTTCCTTCCCCCCTCCAAAAGCATTTGAGGGCTGAAAATTTTGGAAACTGAGTTTCTCATTAATGTTAATCGGTAGTGTAAATTTGGTGCAGATATACTTGGGGCAGATTTCACATGCTTATTCCGCTTGGTTCTTTACTACAATGACGGACTTCTCAAATTATTTGAAACTATGTGTGTAATATTACAGCCAACTGTGCAACAACTTTTCTATAAAGAAAACAGGGAGAAATAAATGACGTGAAAGTATTATTTGCCTCTGCTCATTTTATGCCATTTTCACTAACGTTGTTAAATAGAACACTTCTGAATCCTGCATTGTTATTTTTCTGCATGAAACTTAGGGATTTCTACATAACGTTGCGTTGCAGCTATTTTCAAGAATGATGTCTTTTTGTTAATGAAAAAAAAAACTACAAAACTTCAAACTACACTACTGTGGATTCGAAGCCGAGTGCGCCGAACAGGAGTCACGTAGTTTAACCACTACACTACATACATGTTGTGTTATGTTGCGAGAAACTTCGTTGCTATATTGTGAACTTACGAAGCTACTTCATCGTGATTTGTATATTGTGATTGATGACAATTCTGTTTCTTTACTACTGTTTCGTATTTTTTTCTCGCAGCAGAATTCAGAGTATTCTAACAGAACGCGTGTATAGTATGATAAAATAGCTAACAAAGTGATTGTAAAATTATCCCTCGCTGTTTGTTACGTGTAATATATAATTTTGTGGTTAGAAATAATTGAATAAGGACGCTGCTAAGTAGTTGTTTAGTAGTCGTATGGTTAGAGTTGCTGTCTTAAGTTGCGAAGGTACTACATTCGATTTTGGATTTCGGCCTTCCTTTTTCTCTAATCATTTCTGACATTGTTCATGTTCGTGAAAAAAAATATTATACGTTTCCACGTGAATTGCAATTTGGAGGCAACAAGTCATGTGATTATGTTTGTGGGAAAGGAGTACGATATTTTTTATCAAATTATAACGATTATAAATTAAATATGTCGCGGAGTGTCTTAATGGCGTATTGGAAAACTCCTTGCTTTCCATGCAGCAGTCTCACGTTCGAGTTTCTATTATTTTATCCTTTTTGCAATTGAATGGTGATATTTTACTTGGTTTTACTGTGATGCACATTTCTCTCTCATGAAATTCAATGGAGACATGAATTAGGAAGTACGGTCACTGAAAGGTTTTTTTTTTTTTTTAGAAACGTGACGTAACCTAAGTAGCGAATACACAGACTTGAATCACATAATACTTAATGTAAAATGAAATCTTGCAGGTTTACGACCCACAATTATGCCGAGTAGACTAAGGGAGACAGTGATGATGAAAATAATGAAATTATGGAATCAAAGGGGTGAGAGGAAACGGAACGACCCCAAGAAAACCCACCACACCGTGTTTGTATAATACGGAGACCACTTGGCGCGACATGGGATTCGAACTAAAAACCCCACTTAAAATAGGTGACTTCTCTATCATTGTGCCATACTTAATGTAAAACAGCTATTATTTAAGCACATTGCTTAACTACAGTGAATACGTTCAATACTATAGTATGCAAGTAAATATAATGTGTTATGACACGTATCTAGAAAGAACCGAAATTGTTATACAAATCCAGAGTGGGGGGAACTTCGACCCTCGCAGTGCGAACCCATGGTCCCACTTTCCCCCCTTTATTTATGCTAATTCCGTAAGCATGCCTAAGCTATTCACGTGTTGTAGTTGCACGGATTCTTATTTTTGATTATCATATTAACTTAACACTAATTTGGGGCGCTTTGTGGTATTTGTTATAAACGTGCCCCTCGGAACTTGTGGATTTTTAATACATTTCTATCGGAACTATTCTTAAGGCAGAAAGTGCAACAAAACCTTTCCTTAATTCTTATAAATATTTTTACAAAGTTTGAGGTTCACACAGATCGAACCCTTCACCTTGTTATCCCCTGCTCCCAAAGATTCTTTTAGTGTCTTACAACTTCAGTAAATTTCTCCTTGGTAATATATAAGTATGAAATTCCTCCGGGGATCTCTGGTGTATCGTACGATCTAACAAACTTGTTTTCCTTAGTTACGTTTCTGCAATATATTTAAACGTATAACAGTAAGAATCAAATATTATACGCGTAGTACCACCCTACTGCCGTCGCTGCGCAAAATTTCATCATAATCTGACGTAGGACAATGAGTGGAATTAACGTTGCAAGATCAAATGTAACGATGGAAATCAAATTTGCAATATCGCAAGTAAAAGAAAAACATATAATAAGAATTCTCATATTTGAAAATAAATTCGGCTCAAACTGCCTGAGACTACATATGACTTAACAGAACTTTTGGAATGCTCAGAAGAAATGTTGCCAAAAAACAATGTTCTTTGCGTGGACCCGAACCCGTGACCCTCTATGTAGAAGTCCAGTACGCTAACATTCATCTAAGAAACCTAACGGAAAGTGACCCTTTGTTTAAAACTATAACCGAAGGGCACTATTATGTGCAGGTCTAATTCTCTCTCTTTCTCTCTCTCTTATGTTTCACAAATATTACATATTTCGGACATTTTTGAATATTAGCTATGCTTTATGTCTGATTATTTGGTAGTAGTTTTTAGCAGACGGTTCTTCGAAATAAATTTTAACTAACACAGTAGTTACCAATGTTTTGTTTACTGATTTTCTGGACAGGAAAGAACTTAGACTCTTGGCTAGCTCTTGGCAACTTAAAAATTGCGGGTCCCCACCTGTGACAGGTGTGGCCATTCCTCCAAGTGCTTGAGAAAAACAGGTATGTCTTCAGGTTTCGGTTTGGAGGCGGTATTAACTGTAGCAAATGAAGTTTCGTCACTGATATTCCATTATACGATATTTTCTCCCTATGGATATGTGCCTGTCTGTACATGTATTTCTTTACCTTATATCAGTAACGAATTTACAAGAAACCCTTTTTATTAATCTCGAAATTGGAGGAAAGGAGTGAAGTTTTTAAGCATATATATAATGAAAAGTAGCTTCCTTTTTTTCTAATAAACTACAATATAATCCTCAAATAAACATGAATAGCTTACCCGACATTCACATTTCAGTTGCTATTTTCTTCCATTCTCTATTTAAAACGTGTCTATTATGATGTTTTTGTGTTTCTTATCCCATATTGCTGGAACATTCTTCACTAGTTTTAGTAATGCGTTTTTCATAATCACATTTAACAGTGCAGCGAAACCACTGGAGTATAGACATACAGAATACTCTGCAGACGAAATTTTAAACAAATGAAGACTTTATTCATTGCAGCGCTTCAAGGAGAACCAAAGAGAAAATGAGCCACAGCGATGCTTCCGCTGAACATCGATGTAAAGACTAATTTGTTTGTTTATTTTCACGACCACTGATTCACCCTCGCTGTCGACCTCTAGGTCGTAATGTAGCGTACATTTTCCGCATGTGCATACCCATTTGAATCCATGTGTTTATGCCCGTATCGAGAGTGACACCTTGACCTCGATCGCGAGGTCCCTTCGGTATGTTTCTACCCTTGGGTCTTATTTTAAAACTTGTGCAAATGTCCGTGAGGTTCCAGACCTCCTGGCTACGCCACTGCTTGGTAGCATGCATTCTTCCTAAGCACCATCAGTCTCTGTTCACCTCCACCTTCAGTCGTGATTTTATTCTATCAAGCCAGAGAGAATACATTCGTTCTCCTTCGCATTTGGCGTTCTTAAAAATAAAATTATGTTATAATTAAACGTGCGATTTTGCCATTTTCAATGTAAATTTCTGTCCCCTCCTCCGCAAAACAAATCTCATGGGCGCAACTTGCGCGTTTGGTCCCCCAGTTTCAAATAGAAAAATTGAATTTGGATATTTTCTGCAAGACCATTGCCGAGATATAGAATTTCATATCCAGTTTTTCTGTTTACTTGGTACTGGAATTAATATAATTGGAAGTAAATGTTTTGTGTAAGTATAATTGTGCAGAACAGCCATGGATAAATGTTTTGTGCTGCTATATCTAAATGTATGAAAATTGTTAGGAAAGTTTATGGATGGGTGGAAAATATTCTTCCGAGGCTGGGACAACAATAATTAAGTTAGTGCCAATGAAAGAAAAACTAGAGACGGAGAATTTCCTTAGCTTTCCCTTTTACAAAAACATTTTGTAAGTAACAAACGTTCTGTATCTGACGTATGACTGACTATAGTGTGACTCCGTGGGTGAGTGAGTAGAGTCGTTGCTTTGTAATCGTAAGGTTGATATTTCGAGTTCTGTTCAGGGAACTTCAATTTTTTCATTGTTTGTTTCCCATATCTGAAGATGTTTCTCCCCCTCCGTAATCATCTGATACTCTCAACTGAGTTCTTTACTTGAATTCAACAATTGGGAGTGGGATGCTCTCAGGTTTGGGTGAGCTTTTACATGTCTACTTACCAAATAAAACTTTTCGACAAAATATGGATGCTATCCGATCATTTTGTCTGAAATTCTAAATTTGCGCATGTGACTGTATCTCTCTTTCATCATATTTGCTTTTTCGTTCTCCAAGGTCATCAGCTGTGACATAAGATGGCTTGGGAGCAAAAATTGAAATAATAAAAGTGCTATACCAATGGGCTCACTCTCACTAAGCATTTGATTAAATGTATGTTTTTTACACTGAAGGAGGGGGTATCCACTCTTCCTACCCTGCTAAAGTGACAGAATATTTATTCAGACTCTTCAAAGTAATTTCATATCAAATGACTGAAAAGTGTTCGTTCCAGCAGCAACAGGATTGGATTGTATTTTTTGTTTCAAATTTATCTCCACAAATAGGACAAATATCAAGTAATATGTTTGCCATAAGAAGTACAGTCTAAGATTCATTTCATTTGGAGAAATGATGCTGCAGACGATAGTGATAATTTCGCCCAAGTGTACGTTAATTTTCAGTGCCTGGCGACTATGCCACCTGCCTTCTTTTAAAGTTAATTCGGTTGCAATACTTTCCGGCAAATGCTTCGGACGCAAGTGGTTGAGCACTTTAGCCGTAAACTTCTATATAGCTGTACAGCGAGGGACACTTCTGGATGGAGATTTACGGCTAAGGTGCTCCACCAACTGAGAAAGAAAAAAAGTTTGTTAGCTCGTACGAAACACCACAGAGCCCTGGAGGAATTTCATACAAATTTATCATACGTATATATTTCCAAGGACATATTTACTGAAGTGGTAAGACACTAAAAGTTTCTCTGGGAGCAGGGTATAACCAGGAGAAGGGTTCGGGGTGTGTGTACCTCAAACTTTGTAAAAATATTTATAAGAATTGAGGTAAGGTTTTGTTGCACTTTCTGTCTTGAGAATAGTTCCGAGAGAAATTGATTAAAAATCCACAAATTCCGAGGGAGCACGTTTATAACAAATACTTCAAAGTGCCAAAATGAAATTGAATTAATATTATAATCAATAATAAGAATCTGTGAAGCAACATCACTTGAATAGCTTAGGCCTACATACGGAGTTAGCATAAACAAAGAGGAAAAAGTGAGACCATGGCTTCTCACAGTGGGGGTCGAAGTTGCCCCCACTCTGGATTTGCATAACAATTTCGGTTCTTTCTAGATACATGTCATAACACATTAGATTTACTTAAATACTATAGTATTGAACGTATTCACTCTAGTTATGCAATGTGCTTAAATAATAGCTTTTTCACATTAAGTATTGCGGTCCGCTATGGCACAATGATAAAGCAATTAGCTCTTGTAAGTGGGGTTTTTAGTTCGATCCCATCTCGCGCCAAGTGGTCTCTGTAGTGGACAAACACGGTGTGGTGGGTTTTCTTGGGTTCTTCCGTTTCCTCTCCCTCCTTTGATTCCATCTTTTCATTTTTTCACCAACACTCTCTCCGTTAGCCTACACGGCATAATCGTGAGACGTAAACCTGCAAGATTTCATTTTACATTAAATATTATGTGATTCAAGCTCTGTTTATTCGCTACTTAGGTTATTTCACGTTTCTCAAAAATGCACTTTAGGTGACCGTACTTCCTAATCCATGTCTCCATTGAATTTCATGAGAGAGAAATGTGCATCAAAGTAAAACCAAGTGAAATTTCACCACTCAATTGCAAAAAGGATAAAATAATAGAAACTCGAACATGGGACTGCTGCGTGGAAAGCAAGGAGTTTTCCAATACGCCATTACGACACTCCGCGACACATTTAATTTATAGTTGTTATAATTTGTTAGAAAAAGCGTACTACTTTCCCACAAACATAATCACATGACTTTTTGCCTCCAAATTGCAATTCACGTGGAAACGTATAATATTTTTTCTCACGAACATGAACAATGTCAGAAACGATCAGAAAAGAAACGGAAAGACCCACACCCAGAATAGAACCTAGCACCTTCGTAATTTAGAAGAGTCAATCTAACCACACGGCTACGAAACAACTACTTCACAGCGCCCTTATTCAATTATTTCTAGCAACTATTTCCAACCACAAAATTATCTATTACACGTAAAAAGCAGCGAGGGATCATTTTACAAACACCTTGTTAGCTATTTCATCATACTATACACGCGCTCTGTTAGAACACTCTGAATTCTACTGCGAGAGAAAAATACGAAACAGTAGTAAAGAAACAGAATTGTCATCAATCACACTATACAAAACACGGCGAAAAAGCTTGATAATTTCATAATATAGCAACGAAGCTTCTCGCAACATATAGTTAAACCACGTAACTCCTGTTCGGCGCATTCGGCTTCGAATTCACAGCAGTGTAGCTTGAATTTTTTCCTCAACAAAAATACGACATTCTTGAAAATAGCGGCAACGTAATGTAAAAATCCTTCAGTTCCATACAGAAAAATAACAATGCAGGATTCAGAAGTGTTCTATTCAACAACGATAGTGTGCAAGCCGAGTTCAATTACCAGGCATTTCATCTTACCAACGTATCTGACAAGTAGAAGAACACTTTGGTAAGTGAACGTCGGGGCCATTTTTTGCGAGGAGGTAATGCACAATTAAAGTGTTAATATCACAAACTGGGAGAGCGCAGTGGGCAAAAATAAGGGACAAAAACCGTCTTCAAAAGTTTTCTATTCGCCATATATACTGTTCGACGCGCAAGTATATGAACGGACGGCGTGGCAGAGTGAATAATGTGTACAACTTGTATGCAAAGCGACCCGGGTTCGAATCCCGTAGGAGTTAATCCTTCTTTGTTTTTTACTTCAACTAATAAAGTAACCGTTTGTAACTATAAATAAAATATTAAGTCACCGTATGTTTATAATGAATAAAACAATAAAAATTTTAAAATCACTTGTAAAATCTTTCGTTGTTCCATGTAAACTAGCAAGAAAATTAAATTCCGTAAATATACCGATATCACTATTGTATTATGGTTACGACAGTCAATGGCGCCGATTTCTCTGTAAATTGGGGGGGGGCATTTATAAAAAAATACATACAACAATGCATGTAACAATAAAAATACATACGAAAATACATATTCATAAAAATACATGGGGCCCACATGAGCTTGGGGGACGCCCCCATGATCGGCGTCCTTGACGACAGTCGTTGTGTAATAAATGTTCTTGACGCTTCGTGTCTACATCTGTTGAGATTGTGCAATTTACAGAGGAGTTGAGGGGGAAATCCCCTTTGCTAATACTGGATGTTGTTATAACCAACGAAAATTTCCCCCTCATTCCCCTTATAATTCTCACACTGTAACAGATGTAGACACGAAGCTTCAAGAACATTTTTTACACAACGACTGCAGTAACAATAATATTCACGGAAGAGATTAAATTTTGTTCCTAGTTAAAATGGAACATCAAAAGAATTTACATGTGATTGAAAATTTCTATTGCTTTATTCATTATAAACATATGGTGAATTAATATTTTGCTTATAGTTACAAATGCCTACTTTATTGGTTGAAGCAAACAAAGTTTGACCGAACGAGAATCGAACCTGTAACCCTTTGCATCTGAGTCACTGATTCTTCTCACTCTGCCACGCCGTCGTTTGATAAGTTTGCGCGTCGTACGATATATGAGTCGAGTAGAAAACTTTAAAACGGTTTTTCTACGTCATTTTTGCTCATTGCGCTCTCCAGTTTGTAATATTAACTCTTTAAATGTGCACTACCACCTCGCAAAAAATAGTTCTGAAGTTCACTTACCAAAATGTGCCTTCTCCTTGTGAGTGAGCTATTACTGGCTTCCTGTCCAGTTACCTCACCAATAAAGTGAAAATGACATAAAATGAGCGGAGGCAAACAGTACTTTCACGTCATTTATTTGTCCATGTTTTCTTTGTAGAAAAGTTATTCGGCAGTTGGCTGTAAACAATATAACCCACATAGTTTGAAATAATTTGATCAGTCCGTCATTATAGTAAAGGGCCTAGCGGAATAAGCATATTAAATCTGCCCCCCGCGTATCTGCACCAAATTTACAGTATCGATTAACATTTACGAGAAACTCAGTTTCCAAAATTTTCAGCCCCCCAAGCTCTCTTGGAGGGGTTTTAGGAGAGGGGAAGGAAAATAGAAACTATTTTTTTCTCCTGAACGGCTCAATCGATTTTGATGAATAAAAAGTGTTAGGTATTCTCAACTAGAGAAAAGTCGGAAAATATATATATATATATATATATATTTTTTTTTTGAAATTTTATGGGGTTGAAAATTGAAGTCAAAATATGTTTCGAAATTTTCAAAAAATAATATTAGTGGAAGACTAACTGGGACACCCACAATTTTTTGCCAGTTTTGTCTTGAGAGAGTCCCTAACAACATATATTGTTTTCATTTTGTTTGCAAGTGTACCTCATAGTGAAAAAAGGCAAATGTAACGTGGCGGACATAAATCTTTGACCACGTAATGGTGACTGCTTTTGCAACAAATTCAGAGTACAAGAATTAAATCTGCCATATATGTAGTTTCGTGTGGAGAAGAAACAAACTTGTGAACCAAAAGTTTAAGAACAACTCATGTTATTAATATAAACTTTGCCGAAGATTATTATCTTACATCATCATAAAAGAAATACGAGAGATTTTTTGAAAGGAAGAAAAATAACATACAACTTTGTAAGCGGAGGCAAAAAAGGCAAGGTTTTAGATTACTGGTCCCCCTTCCCATTGAGCAGTAATAAAGGCAGAAAACAACGTGCCCTGCGGGGCTCTAACCCGCCTTCAGTCGCTAACGCTCGCTCGGCAATACTGTGTAAATTAAATGTATAAACTTTAGTACAGAAAGAAACCAACCCAGCTACTAACCTACATGGGGGACCAGTAACGTAGAATCTTCCTAGCAAAGAAACCTAAAGTAACCAGACTAAAGACAATTCATTTCCACTGTAATGATCGTGGTTCAGTGGGCAAGGCACTTGGCCAATAATCTTGAGGTTCTTGGATTGAATCCACGTCGGATATTTTTTAAATTTACGTAAGCAATTTTGGTGGTGATTGATCAGCGATGACACATGTTATATTATATTCAGATATTTGAATACTCGGATATTTCAGTACTTGAACCATCAAATCTTCAGGAATAATAATAGTAATAATAATAATAATTATCTCGTAGAAGATTAAAAATTAGAAACTTATTATTGCTCAGTTCATACCATTACAAGCAGAAACGTGTTATTAGGCAAAATATTTCGGTTTAGTTTAATGTTGCCCATGAGAAGAAGAATTTCTCATCTAGATTCTAAAAAAAACTAAACAAAATCTTGATAAGACTTACCATTTTGCATTAGAGACGGGACAAGGCTAACTCAAATTATCGTCTCGCTTTGGGGATGAGAATCGAGACGAGGCGAAAAGTATCGTAAATATTTCTCGTCTTATCTCGATTGTCGAAATAGTGTATGCCACTCTTTCAGTAACAATTGCTCTGTAGACTTAAATACGTTATTTTGTTACTTTGTATTTCAGAGCTCACCGAATTACGGTCTGTGTATATATTGTTGTAGCAAAGTTTTAATAATTACATCTGCATATTCTACAAGTTAATTTATTACTAGTTTAAAACTTTTAATAAAGTTATTAATATCAATAATAATAATAATAATAATAATAATAATAATAATAATAATTATTATTATTATTATTATTGGTCTCTCACTTCTTGGCCGAGATGTGAAATATTCACCACCTTCTTCATACCACTAAATCAATTTCTTCACTGTTTTCTTGTCACAGCCCATACCCCTAGCTATCTGAATGGCAGTTCGTCCCATAGTTACTCGACGTATGGTTTTCACTTGCATAGTAACAGATAGTTATCTACAGCCTTTAGAAATTTGCATTGCGATTCGTATTAGCAATGACAGTAAAGTGGATCTTTCTGTTTCTACTGTGCATCATCAGCATCATTATACCAGAAGTATTCTACCATTACCAGCAGGTCCCTTACCGCGGCTGAGAAGCTGCCATGCTCCACGATCTTCTGTTGACCTTTGCATCTTCACATACGATTTTTCTGTTTTGATATCGCCAATAGTCTAATTATATGTATATATAGTCTAATTCAACCCCTCCCTCTCTTTCCTGACACCATACCCTCTAGCACATCCCTCATGATACAGTTCCTTCTTAACCAATATCCCCACCAATTTTTCTTCCTCTTCTTAATAAGATTTTTCTCTTTCCATTTCTAACACTCTCTCGTTCGTTTTCCTCTCGACCCAGCTATTTCTCTACATTCTTCTCCACGCACATATTTCGAAAGCCTTAAATTGTTTCTCATAATTTTTGCGTAATGGCCTTGTTTCTCCTTTATAAATACAGTAAAATACAGTACACGAAGCATTTTATGAGTCTTTTTTTAATTCTATTCAAGGTTCCATGAAATAGTATTGTCTTCATCCTAAAGGCTTCTTTCGCCATTTCTTGCTCTTGTTTCACGTTCGCAACTCGTATCATCACTAATAATATTACTCAGATTTCGCTAACTAGTCAGTTGTTGTTTTCTCCCGCTCCTACTTCTATATTTGTCACCGGTCGCTTTGTTTCAATCACCATGGAAGGATTGTCTTTCTAACATTTATTTTCATCCCATATTCTTCACAAAGCCTTTTTCAAGTTTTCTACATCTTATTAATTTTCTTTTTAAATTCTGCAACAACAACCTTATCAATCCCAAACCGTATACACCTCATCATTTTATCTAGTACCGAAATTCCACCTTCATTATGTAGACTCGTTTTCGCAATCTTTTCTACATAGCTATTAAATAATGTCATCGGAATACATAATCTCTCTTGCACTCACCTTCCAATTACACTCTCTGTCTACTGAGCATGCACCTGTAAATTTCCATGAAAGATCACGAATAATTCTGATACTTTATATAATATTTATGGACGAATACTTAATAGAACTATATGAATAGCATATATCATTCCTTAAAGTAACGAATAAGGTAAAAAAAAAAAAAAAAAACATCAATAGACATAATTATTACATCAGGGCGAAAAAAGCATAAACTTCAGAGACTTCAAACTACGTTTCATTCGCTCTTAACGCTGGTCTAGTGGCTAGCACGTGTGCCTTTGATTTACGGAGTCCAGGGTTTGATTCCTGGTAGAGGAATTTTAGTTGTAGATGTTTTTCCATTCGTGTTCCTGGCGTTCAAACTTAAAGAAAATTATTGTAAAATGTGTATAATCGAGCAGAAAACAGAGACAAGTTACTCAGATACGTTCAGTGAATCAGTTAACTTAAAGAAAAGAAACAAAGTGTCTAAGGCACTTGTCTGTAAATTGTAAAGAACTCTTAAAGGTTAGTTCCAGTCTCACCAAAGTAACATTTTTCTTTTACCTGTTCTCGAAGTTTCTCTTTGTAATTCTATCGGATTCGAATAAATAGAACTACGAGTAGAGACCACGTTGAATTCATTTATTGAGTTAGCCTGAAATTCTTGTAAGATATGGCTATGATTTTATAATAATAATAATAATAATAATAATAATAATAATAATAATAATAATAATTATTATTATTATTATTATTATTATTATTATTATTATTATTATTATTATTATTATTATTATTAGTTAAAGTCCGAAGTTTCAAATCAGACAATGCAGTATTAACGTAAACTAAATGATAATTTATTTGATAACATTCACTAGCCCACTATATATTTGCGAGGTTTTGCTTTGGGAAGTGAAGTGTATACGACATTGAATAGCAAAAATATTACAATAAACATATATTGTTAAAAATATTGATTACGTAATTTGAATTAAACATGCTTTCCAGTAAGAATTATATATAGAGAGGATTTACTTTAGAGTGCGATGCAAACGAATATTCTAGTTTTAATCCAATTAGAAATTGATAACTTACACAAGAATATTTACTTCATTAGTTCTATAAATCTTTATGCTTATAGTATTTTAAGTCTCTTTAAAATTATGATTTTGCCATTTCAAAACGTAGAACTAGAAATAAATGTAATATTCGACCTAGGCATTTGTTAAGGAAACCTTTCAAACAATGACGATTTCAAGGCATGACCTGTGGGAGAATTTGAGACAATGTCGACATAAATTTCGCCCTTCGTGGTCATATCTTCGATCATGCTCAAAGTGGACTAATAATGTTTTATCAGTTTTCTCTCATTCATATATTGACCATTACCCGGGGAGAATCTTCTGAAATCATCAAGCTTATTATTAGTTTTTCATTACAAATCAAAGGATAATAGTGAAATGTTGAACATACATAATATTTTGTTTTCAGCTGTGGATTTTAGATTTGCAATTCATACAATGTACAATTTGAGAGTAAAGTTGTTGCCAAATATTTATTCAAAGTAATGTTCTCAGTCATCTGATGAAAATAGAAACAGATTTTTAAGAAAAAAAAGAAAACGAATACTTCCTACAGGGTTTGAAAACATAAACTTCTGTTTGATAGGTTATTCACCCAAACCACCCGGCCAGTTTGTACGCCTTCACTGAGCATTTTTTTAGACTTGTGTAAAGTGGTTTCCTGCTTCACACTTTAATTTTACGTCCTAATAACTTATATACAACAAGTTGAATCGGTGAAATGATTGAGGTTGGAGTGATCGTAAATGTTTTCATAGTTAGGAGCCTAGATATGCAAACCCTCTTAACGTGGGGATTTACTTCTGTGAAATTTGGCACTTACATACTTGCATAATGCGAACATTGACGAATGTTGGAAACCAATTTCTTAACACAAAATGTACCATGTGGTCAAAGCGGCTCTCTCCAGTTTCGAAGGTGCTATGCTCGATTCTGGGTATGGGTTTTTCTGCTTTTTTCCTAATCGTCAGACGTTTCTGATATTGTTCATGTTCGTGAGAAAAGATATTATACGTTTCCACGTGAATTGCAATTTGGAGGGAACAAGTCGTGTGATGTTTGTGGGAAAGTAGTACGATATTTTTATCAAATTAAAACGAATATAAATTAAATGTATCGCAGAGTGTCGTAATGGCGTATTGGAAAACTCCTTGCTTTCCACGCAGCAGTCCCACGTTCGAGTTTCTTTCTATTATTTTATCATTTTGCAAATGAGTGGTGAAATTTCACTTGGTTTTACTGTGATGCACATTTCTGCCACGTGAAACTCAATGGAAGCATGAATTAGGAAGCATGGCCACTGAAAGTGGTCTTTGAGAAACTTGACGTAACATAGACCTTGAATCACATAATACTTAATGGAAAATGAAATCTTGCAGGTTTTCGTCCCAGGATTATGCCGAGTAGGCTAAGGAAGACAGTAGTGATGAAAATAATGACATGGTGGAATCAAAAGGGTGGGAGGAAACGGGAGAACCCTAAGAAAACCCACCACACCATGTTTGTCTTCTACAGAGACCACTTGGCGCGAGATGGGATCGAACTAGCGACCTCAGCTATTATTTACGCACATTGCATAACTGCAGTAAAAACTTCAATGCTAGTATAGAATGTAACTAAATCTAATGTATTTTGACACGTATCTGGAAAGAACCGAAGTTGTTTTGAAAATCCAGAGTGGGGCAACTTCGACACCTTGCACCCGCTTTGAGAAGCCATGTTCTCACTTTTTCCCCTTCATTTAAACTAATTCCGTAGGCAGGCCTAAGCTATTCACGTGTTGTTGCATCACAGATCCTTATTATTGATTATAATATTAATTCAATACCAATTTGGCATTTTGAGGTATTTTTATAAACGTGCACCCTCGGAATTCGTGGATCTATTTGTCTCAGAACTATTATCAAGACAGAAAGTGCAACAAAACACAACATCAATTCTTATAAATATTTTTGCAAAGTTTGAAGTCCAAACACCCCGAAGCCTTCGCCTGGTTATCCCCTGCTCCAAGAGAATTTTAGTGTCTTACCCCTGCAGTAATTTTTTCCATTGGTAATATATACTGTAGCGGTATACGATTTTATTAGTTTATTTTTGGTGATGGAAATTAATATTCATTCAAAGTCAAGTTAAAGAAATTAAATTGTAGTAATAATGAAATGATGTCATGTCTTACAAACACGTGTATTTGTTTATTTGTTTATTTACGTCAATGGTTGTTAAATGTGTTGAATGTTGTTACTGAATTAATGGCTAGACGCTAAGTCGTCAGTTTATTTGTTTTGTTTTGATTTGTAACATTGTGTACGAAACATGTAAAGTCATCAATGTGAAATGTTGTATGTTAACATTGACACAATTTGACTGTGGCATAACTGTCAGATTTTCAAAGATTGTTGGTCTGGGAATTTGGTCACGATGTAATACGGGTTGAAACCAATGTTTCACCAATAGCTGAGATAAACAGAAAGGATCAACGAAGCGAATTCCAGTGTGTCAGGAATCATGAACAAAAACCTCTCGTTGGAGAGGATTGGGATCAGACGTGGAACAGAAGTAGATCAGGAGTAGATCGACAATTAGCAGCCAGGCAGTGAGCTGCAATCCATTCCACTTCGAATAGATCAAGGGTGATCTATTCTCCTTCAACAACAACCATAGTCCAAGAGTCATGGTTGGCATCTAGTCGGATTATACAATCTACCGACTATACCAACTAAGAGATCCAGTATTGAGAAGTATAAGTATCCAGTCCAGACACTCATCATAAAACAGGTATGTGTATCTCAGCTATGTGCGTGTTACTCGTGGCACAATTTCTAGAGGTTTACGATTTGTGATCTGACTTGTTATACTACATTCACACATAAACATACACACTAACATCTTGATATTAATGAGAATAATACATTTCTTAAATGAAGCTTAAATGTGTTATCTTTTCCTCTCGATTCACTTCGACCTACTCATTTCAGACAATGAGTAGTAGCAATCTCTGATCGTCTTACTTAAGTTCATCCCCATGCTATTAAGGCACGGCGTGAGGAGGTTGTTAATATGTATGCTAAATTTGTATGAGATTCCTCCAGGGGTCTATGGTGTTTCGTACGAGCTAACACACTTTTTCTCTTAGTTACGTTTCCGCACTATATTTAAACGTATCACAGTTATAATCAAATATTATAGTACCACTCGACTGCCATCGCTGTGCAAAATTTCATCATAATCTCACGTAGAACAATGAGTGAAATTAACGTAGCAAGTTTTGAAATCAAATTTGCAATATTGCATGTAAAAGAAAAACATATAATAAGAATTCTCATATTTGAAAATAAATTCGGCTCAAACTCCCTGAGACTATATATAAGTCGTAACAGTACTTTTGGAATGCTCAGAATAAATGTTGTTAAAAAAACAATGTCCTTTGCATGGACCTGAACCCGTTTCCCTCTATGTCGAAATCCAGTACGCTAATCACTCATCTAAGAAACCTCACGGAAATTGTTCCTTTGTTTAAAATTATAACGGAAGGGCACTATTATTTGCAGGTCTAACTCTCTCTATTTCTCTCTCTTATGTTTCACAACTATCACATGTTTCGGACATTTTTGAATATTAGCTATGCTTTATGTCTGATTATTTGGTAGTAGTTTTTAAGACACGGTTCTTCCAAATAAAACTTAGCTATAACAGTAGTTACCAATGTTTTGTTTACTGATTTTCTTGAGGGGAAAGAACTTAGACTCTTGGCAACTTTGACTCTTGGCAACTTAAAAATTGAAGCTCCCCTCCTGGGCCAGGGGTGACCATCCCTCCAGGTACTTGGGCGAATTTTCTCTCAAATTTAGCATTCTCCTTTTCCCACCAGAAAAAGAGTGCCTAAATTGTTAACGAGATTTCTCAACTCCTCTAATGAATTCCACACTGATTTGCATGTCTCATACATAGAAGGATTTATTTTAATTTCAGAGGATTGCTGGCTAAACGTTCATTTGGGGTAAGTCCGGGTTCAGCCCCGGATAAATTTTGAATAAAACCGCAATCTTAGGATGAAGACATACCTCGCGATCGAGGTCGAGGTTTAAGTAGTGGTCGCTACCTCGATGCCTAGGTCTAGATCAGTGCTGTCCAAATAGAGGCCCGCGGGCCGCATGTGGCCCCCAGACCATTTTCTGCAGCCCACAAAGCTCTCAAGTTTTACGATTGTTATTACTGATACTATTTTCATTCATATTTGTTCATTCTTTTAATGTTTCCACTCTCCTTTCGAAATAAGGCATCTATTTAGCGATTCTATATAACAAAAAGGCGCGGGAATCCACGGCAGCACCTTTCTCTAAATCTTCGAATTTGGTCGGAAAAGAGGTCAGCGTTTAATAGTACTTATTTGTGTGAAGGTGCATTTTCCACCATGAAAATTGTGAAGAATCGCTTCAGAAGCTGCCTTGGAGGTTCTTCTCTTTTACATCTTCTGCGGCTCACAACAACATAGGAATGGATGTAGATATACCAGCCCTTGTTAACATTGCTAGCAACTTTTATTTGTCACGTTGAATATGTATATAAGATTTCAAAAACATTTTTTAAATATTTTTCTGGCGTATTATTATTATTATTATTATTATTATTATTATTATTATTATTATTATTATTATTATTATTATTATTATTATTAGCTGCGGCCTTCTACTTTACTAGTAAAGACGGTTATGGCCCTCAGCCTCATTATAATTGGACATCAGTGGTCTGGATGGATGTAGGGCGCACATAACAAGGAGGTTGCACTCTCGCTGTAAGTCCTCAGTTTGAGGAGAAACATTACTGTAACACGTCTGAAATTATTGCATAAAAATCACTGCAAAACAACATTTTGAATTTCAAACGACCAAGCAGTTTATAAATGGGGATGAATGCGAGACGAGACATGTGAAATGCTAAAGTCTCCTCTCTTGTTTCGCAAAAATATTTGGGTCTCATCTCTTGTCCATCTCCATCAATAAATCAAAGACTTTTACATTAATTCAATTTTCTGTGAAGAAATGCCGTCATTCAGCACTCAGGTGGGAAATCATTTCTCAGTAAAATAAAATTAAAAAAAAAACAGGTACCATATATCTTCAGGTTCCGGTTTCGAGGCGGTATTAACTGCAGCAAATGAAGTTTCGCCACTGCAATTCCATTATCAGACATTTTCTCCCTATGGATATGTGCCTGTCTTTAGGGATATTTCTTTACCTTATATCAGTAACGAATTTAGAAGAAACCCTTTTTTATTAATCTCGGAATTGGAGAGAGGATTGGAGTTTTTAAACATAGATATAATTAACAGTATTTTTTTTTTTCGGTAGAAATTCCACATTTTACAGACTTCAGCCCAAAAAAACCCTTCCTGAAACCGCCACTGCTTTATATAATAATAACCTATAGTATAATTCTCAACCAAATATGAATAACTTATCGGACATTCACATTTCAGTTGCTATTTTCTTTCATTCTCTATTTGAAACGTATCTATTATGATGTTGATTGTGTTTCTTATCCAATATTGCTGGATTCCTCACTAGTTCTATTAATATGTCTTTCATAATCAAAATTAACAGTGCAGCAAGACCTCTCGAGTATACATATTCAGAATCCTCTCCAGACGAAATTTTAAACAAATGAAGATTTTATTCCGTGTAGCGCTTCAGGGAGAACCAAAGAGAACATGACGCACAGCGATGCTTCCGCTGAACATCAATGTAAAAACATACTCGGTTGTTTATCATCGTGACCACTAATTCACCCTCGCGGTCGATCTCTAGATTGCGATGTAGCGTACATCTTCGGCATGAGCATACCCATTTGAATCTATGTGTTTCAAATTCACATGGGTGTTTATTCCAGTGAATAGTGCCAGTATTGAGGCACTGTGTTTGTGCCACTATCGAGGGTGCAACCGCGACCTATACCTCGCCCTCGATCACGAGGTCTCTTCGGTAACATTTTACCGATATATGAACATTTTCATATAATGTAACAATGTTAAAATGTGATACTGTTTTGTTACTCGTAGGGATGGACAAAAGTGAGTTCGAGGGAATTTTCTTTGAAACTCGATTCGACTAGAAACAGACATCTTCGAGCTCGAACCGAGAACTAAGCTCGAAAAGTTTTTTCCAATTCGATTCGAATTGGGATCGAGTTTCGAGTCGAGTTCAGCCAAATCCGGTGTGTAGTATCGAGTATATTCTTCAAGTATATTACATAGACAGTATAATGATTATCAATAACACTACTACTACTACAACTTATTATCATTATTATTAATATTATTATTATTATTGTTATTAATTATATCAACTTTGTATGTAAACATGAAAGATAGGCGGTTTGTATTTGAATACTGAAAAACTAGTTAAATGAGAACCTCGGTAGTCGTGAAGTCTAGGAGTCAAGGACATTGTTCACTAGCTTCTGAATTTGGGTTGAGGGTCTAGGTTGAGTATTCGGGCTGGAGCCAAACACCGTTAAATTTATAGGGCACTGGCCAAATGTCTTCAAAACTGCTCGGTCCGGGTTTAGAAATGTCAAGGACTCGAGCAGCTCGGCTCACAGCTCATTCACTATCGACCCGAACCGAGAAGTGAGCCAAGCCAACAGCTCACCCAACGACTCGGCTAGAGGCCTCGGCTCAGTTGAGCCGAACCAAGCAGATGGCTCATCCCTACCAAGCCAGCTCGAGCCGATGGTTCACCCCAAGTGAGCCGGCTCGAGCCATCTTCTCTGTGGAGCCGAGCCGAGCTGAGCTTGCTATGAAAAATCTCTTCTGGTTTCGCTATCGAGACGAGACGAGATGCGAGCAGTGTCCCCTCTCGTTAGCAACACTAAAAGTATTCCATATTACTGTTTAGCTTACATTTCTCATGGTTTTCGTTCTCCAGTGTAATCAGGCCATGATTTGAAGACGACTTAAATCGAACGAACCATTTATCAAACTCGACTCAACTCGAAACTCGACGCGAAAAACAGAATCGGCTCGGAACTCAAATCGAGGTTATTACCTTTGACTTTACTCGAAACCCGACTTCAATTCGAGTCGAGTAGAGTTTTAGCTTGACTCGTGCTCATCCCTATGCGTTAGAAAAAAATGATTGCTTATTATTATTATGCTAAACTAATTATATAATAATAACAATGTTGTTATGTAAAATTAAAAATACAGAATATAGAGAAACATTACACTAGAACTAATAAAATGAGAACACATGAACTGGGAGTGAATCAAAACTTGCCAGTAACTCTAAAATCGATACATGCTTTTTAAAGCTAATTTCAAACTCTATAATCAACGAGACTCTAGGATAAGCAAACTAATCTTAAAGAACTCCAATATTACATGCCATCAGCAAACTATTTTCTAGTAATAAAGTAGGCCTGCTCATCAGAACACAGTTTATTCATAATAACCCCTTACTATAAATCGTTAATTATGGCACCCTAGTTGTTAAAAAATATTTTCCGCCGGGGCAGTCCAGACTGTTTACTTTTAAATTCTGTCCATCATCATCCTCAGCCTTAAGAAAAATGTATTCTTTCAGATGCTCGAACGGTAAAATATTTTCGTTCTCCATCTTTATAAAAACGGCACGAATCAAAGTAAAATAGACTACCAGTATTATTGCACTCCTAATTCACTCACTGAATGTACTGATTTGGAGCTGTCAAAATCTACGACAAAATCTTCCAGGTGCTTGCAATCAGTACACGTGATTTCCTTAAGGCTGTCCTCATCTTCCAAAAACAGCAAGTCGCACTACGAACTTTATAACCAATGCACTCAATTTCCTTCGTGCAGTTGAAACCGATTTTCCTGCAAGTTGTTACACAACGACAATTAGTCTAGTTGTCTGCGTGTCGAACTGCTGAGTCAAAGGACGAGGGATCGAATCTCGGAGAAGGATATGAAAATTGTATTACTTGCAGAATTATAAATTTCACCCATAATAAAATGAGCATTCAATCAGTTGTTTCCGTGGAAAAGTAAGAATTTACTTCAAGTTAAACTTGTGAGCAGTGAAGCAAAACGAATTGGGCTCATGGTTGTCCGAATACCTGACGATTTGAATAAATCATACGACACGCCTTTAGTATGGAGTTAAAGAGCTTTCTGATAGTATAAAGAAATCTCACTGACCTAAAATCCATTACGAAATAGGACCTACCAGAAGCTTAAACACCACGCCTGTCCCCCTTCGGTGAACGCTGTATCGAAACTTCCTATATAAATTTCACTCACGTGACGTCTAGTCAGTTGATCGTACTTGGTTTGTTAGCTAACTATATTGAAGGGGTATAGACGAGAAAAATGCAAAATCCATTTTTCAATTTGGTCAGGAAACGAAGAAAATGTGACACCTTTATGTTTCAGAATTGTTGAACTTTTGAAGGGTTGTGGTAATTTCACTCATCTGCTGTAAGTAGTGACTGCTGCTGTTAACCATTGCTTTCTTTAAATTTTTATTTACACATTCTATACTCTTTCAAGTTCAGTTCCACATGCCATTCCATTTAGTTTCATGTATTCTGTTCGATTACATACACATTCATCAATCTCCTATAATATGTCCACATTAACAAAACGGTTCTCTTGCTTTCATTCTAACAATGATTATTCAGCTTTCAAGAAAGTTATTTTTAAATAAGCATGCAACCAATTTGTTAATTACTACGAGCATTGAGTTCTTCCTCATTGTGTGTTAATATATATTCTTCAGTGTTTATATTCTAATAATTTAAATATTTATGCCAAACTTAGATATAATTGCAGTATACGAAGGTTAAGTGGGTAATGAAGAAGTTCAAGCCAATATCTTACTTCAATCTGTATCGTAGATTACAATTATCGTTAAATTAAATTAAATATTCGTATCCAAAATTGATTTTATCTAGGTAGAATGGATAGGGATACGCACGAGATAAGATTTGAGGCCGTCTCGTCTCGACAATATGCTGTAAAAGTGATGTCTCGACTCGAAAAATGTATATATTTCTATTGGAAGAGCTGTGTCTCGACTCGAATTTTGACAGAAAAATTCTGTCTCGACTCTGTGCATCCCTAAGGATGAACAGTTTGAAAAGCTCAGTATTCCAAAGCTGGCGGGGTAACCAACTACACCATTACGCAATATCTATTTCAGATACAACCATTATTATACACTTCATTTTCACAACATTCTTCTTGTAGTAACTACAGATGGTGATCAGAAAAATGGAAACACCTGAACGAAATTGCAACTTACCAGATTGTCGGGCCACCTTTCGCCTTCAGAAAAGCCTTCATGCGACGCGGGATGGGTGCATAGAGGTCGTGGATGGTAGCAAATCTAATTTTACATCATTCCTCGTGCAGAGCATCGGCCAGTTCTGTGAGAGGATGGAGGTGGAAATCGTCGCCGGAGTCGTGTTTCCAAGAGAGACCACAGATTTTCAATTATGTTGAGATCTGGGGACTGGGCGGGCCAGGGGAGGTGTTGAAATTCATCCCGATGTTCCTCAAACCACGCTGCAACAATGCCAGCTGTGTGAATGGGTGCATTATCATTCTGGAAGATGACGTCATTGTCCGGGAACAACATCCAGACCATAGGATACAAGTGGTCTCCTAAAATTGCGACATGATTGTTGGCAGTGATTCTTCCGCTAAGTGTGACCACAAGACCCAATGGAAACCATGATATTGAGGCCAACAGCATCACCGAGCCGCCGCCATGTTTCATAGTTGGGCGGAGACACTGCAGATCTTCTTTGGGCGTTCTCCACACATAAACACCCGTGGCTGGGAATAGGGTGAAGGATGACTCATCCGACCGTATCACACGTTTCCAGTCCTCAACGGTTCAAGTTGCATGGTCGCGGCACCATTTGCGCCGTGCGAAAGCGTTATGGTCCATGATGAGCGGTTTGGCCCGTGCATCACGATCCCGTAAGTTCATGTCATGTAATTCGCGGCGGACTGTGATTGTCGAAACAGGGTGGGGGAGATGTTGATTGAGTTCCTCCGTCACTTGCTCCGCAGTGGCACGACGGTTCTGCGTGACAATGCGCTTTAATACCCGGCGTGACCTGTCACTGATGATTTCCTTCCGCCCACTGTTCCGCTTTCCCGATGTGGTTTTCCAGTGTGTTGTGTAGGCCATCATCACCTTCGACACTATCCCACGCGACACACTTAACACAGTAGCCACTGCCGTCACACTCACTCCACATAACCGCGCACCAACAATTTGCCCTCTTTGAAAATCTGAGAGGTCTCCCATTTTACACTACCTCCGTCTGCTGCAGCCACCGGACACCGCCATTCCACTGCGCCTGACGTAATATGGAGACCGACCTAACACACCACCACCAGCTGTGTGGCGCCACGACACCACTGCCAACCCATACATCTGACGTGTTGCCAACTAAAGGTGTTTCCATTTTTCTGATCATCATCTGTATATTGATTTCCTACTTAAATTCAATTACAGAGAATTGTTTCTTATGTAGCAGCTAATATTCATGCTATACAGTATAAAACAAGTACATATTCAATGTAAATAAATAAAAATGTAAGATATTACAGATTACTGGCATTGCGAATTAATCCGATTTTAAGCAGTACAAATTTTGTAAATAATTGTTCAAATTGCTTTATAAGAATCCAGATTATGAGGTACCCCAAGTTTTTTTTTAGTGCAAAAAAATACAAATACAATATATATATATATATATATATATATATATATATATATATATATATATATATAGGTGTATTTTAGGGGACTTCCGGGCTTGATCCCCCCCACCGAAATTTTATGTTTATTCAAATAAAATATTGTAAAGTGAACTCAACATCTTATAGAATGTTCACATTTCCAAGAATAAGGTTAGCAAAGCCCCCCGAAATATATATATATGAATAATTTTCATTTTGGACGTGTGGTATTATTTATTTAACTGCGTTCCTATTCTCATTTTTAGCGTTTTCGTCTATGAATTATGAACATGGCGGGCTAGTAAATGGGACAGGGATTTGAAAAGTGACAGTTTGTCGGATAATGCGCTTCCAATCACTTCACAGTAGAAATTTATATTTATAAAAAAGTTCTCATATGTTTAAAAAATAGGAAGAGAAACTTTAACTTTCCGCACGGAGGCTCGAACCGTCGCCCTTCGTTTCTCAAATGTTAGTAGCACTACTAAACCCGCTTGAACAAAGACACAACTTACAAAAGAAACTTACTCTGTGTTATAATATTGATAATAGAATCCAGTGGCGGCCGGCGGATTGTGGTTTCGGGTGTTGCAGTACGAACGATAAGAGACAGAAGATATAAAGTTGAGTCATTGACTACTCAGCATAACTTTAGATGCGCTATGTGACATGTTAAACTAAATAAAATTCTGTTTTTTTTTAAATAATAAATGCAGAATAGTTTATCCGATTAGTCACCGTATTTAATTAGTAAGTCTATTCTCCTTTCTTTGATTGCAGCAAATCTGTCTAATACATGCTGGTTGAACTCTGATATTCTTATTGTCAGGTCTTTTTCGATTGAAAGCATAACCAATGGTGATAACCTTTCTAGGGACATTCAATTCCTTGAAAGTTTCAATGCTTTCTCATGCGGAAAAAAACTTTTCGTCGTTTGCTGACACTATAGGTACAGTTAATATTAATTTCAGAAGCTTTGCAGATTCACTAAATATTTTTTTCTAAATTATTGCGAACAATTCATTCTAGCAAACTCAGTCTCTGACAGTGATCCGAACTCCTCTTCAGCGTTGACTGAAGAGAGTTTGTAACAGAGATTAGTGTTATAAAAAATATACATTGAACACACTTTATTCACAGTTTATCCCGGTAAATTTTAAATAAATTGAGGAAATGTATCTGGTGCAAACAACACTACTGCCATAAGATATGTAAATTTAAACTGGATTTATTTTCGAACACTCTCCTGAATTGCTCTTTGCTTGTTTCGTCTAAACCTTAATTGCAAATTTTTCCTCAGTTGAAAGCTGGTCAATGTTTTTGTGAGTTATTTACAGAAGTCATGGCATACAATTCATTCAGAATTTGCAGGTTATTTACAGAATTAAAGCACACAAAATAAAATTAAGCCTAATAATTAAAAACCAAACCAGCTGATACAAAAGAGGTACTGGTATATGAATTGCGAAAGTCACATATTCATACATCAACACACACTCACATGTGCGTGAAAGAAAAACTACATTCCAAATCATCCGTCTTGGTTGTTACGCAATGCACGATGAAGAAAATATACTTCCACATGAGGCGAAACAACGCTTGCCAATGTGATATGTTCTGGAAAGGAAACCTCGAAACCCACCAGATGAAGGATCAGCGTGTAACAGAAGCCAAAAATTAAAGAACATCAAAACAAACAGCACCGTCAGTTCTACACCCAATAATGTTAACTGGGAGGGGTCCAAAGTATTTGAGGGAGGTCCAATACGTCTACACAATATGGAACCTGTCTTATACTGCACCTGAAAAGACGATAAATAATTCTTACTTACTGTCACCTATATTTTTAGAAAAAATGATAGAACGATTATTTTTATAAGAAAAGAAGAGTTCATGATGAGGCGTAAAATAAAATATTTAGCCTACATCAATCGTTTCTCTGTTAAACAAGTATAGTTCGTTAAGAAAGTCTACAAACGTTAGTCAAGTTTCGAAATTTTTGGGAGGTCCGAACCCGGTGGACCCCCTCGTGGCTACGCCCCTGAGCATTGCTAACTAGTCCCAAACTCAGTGTGGAGTTCCCCATCATACAGTTTTATGTGGAAACTATCAAGAGTATAAAATATACTTATTTTATAAAAGAAATATGTTTATACTAAAATACCATCCACAGAGGGGGGACGATTCTACATACTGACTTATTAATATTTGATTCACAAATTACTGTAGAAGAAGCCTTCATTATCAATATAAGCTAAGAATTAACTTGTAAATGCGGGTCTACTTTTATTTGTTTTCTCATCTACTATATATTTTCTTTCTTATTTAGTAATTCTGCAATCATTTTTTTAATTGTCATTATATTGATTTGCTTCAGTATGGTTCCATAATTTAAAAATAAGAATGCATAAAAACAAATTCCATTTGTTAATTGTTAGTGAAAGAAAATTCAGAAATCTTATTTAGCGCGAAGAACCTTCTCGTTCACTGGAAACCGTGCTGTGTTGCAGAAGCTCTGCAACGACTAGTCCCTTTAACTTCTGAGATAGGGGAAAGGAGACTTAACATTTGTTCCAATTGCCGCGCTGAAGGAATCTGGTCGTTGTATGCTCGCTGACACAAAATATAATTTAGAGACTCTGTGACTGATTATTTTTCGCTTTTTAAAACGGATTAACGGAACGGACAGTTACGGAAGTAAAGAATATGTTATTTAAAGTGTATATATGCGAGTATTAAAAAGTATTTTTTCTGTTCTTTACTACTATTGATAATAATATTTTTTTCCTTGAAATCCTTTGGTCGTTGCGCAACGTTGCAACACTAATATTAGCCGCCACTGTAATATTAGCCGCCACTGATAGAATCGCTCCAGGACAGGTTTCTACTTGGATGTTTAAATATCAATTTTCTGTCGTTTTCAGCAATTTCTGCTTAAGATAATGGTTGATTTTGCATATTGGAACTGTGCATGACGTGTGCAATCAATATTAATCTCAAAAATAAGTAGTTTGAAGTTGTTTTTAGATTTTCACAACGCTCGGATGACAGTACGGTTTGTAGCTAGTGTCTATATAAAGAACGGTGGGAACATGCAATTCCCTGTGTATAGATCTGCCGGGATTGTGATGGATCTAGGCTCACTTTTTCGGACTTAGTTTCTGAACGTGTTACCAGCTTTTTGTGAACAGGTGTGTACAGTTATTTCCGGTAACATTGAACGACAGGGGCACGAACACAGATACATCGAGGACATTTAATATTTCAAAAGCTATCCCACCGGAAATCGAAACTGAGATCCAACCTACTGAACTACCTGATGGGTGGGTTGCTTGGTTCGTTACCAAGGCAAGTAAGCTTGAGGCCAGTCTTGGTAAGTAACGTAACGCAAGTAACGCGTTCCTTATAATGCGTTACTTTTAAAATAACGTTTCCTAGTAACGCGTTAAACTTTTCCAAAGTAACTGTAAGGGTAACGCCTTACATTTCGGCTGAGTAACTACAATATATGTAATATTTTTTTGGAAACAAATGTTTCTTTCCTTTAAGTTAATTTCTCAAAATGAAACAATCGAGCATGAACTACATATGTCAGTGACTGACAGTCACAGACGCACAGAGAAACAGAAAAGTTCGTAGTGCCACTTGCTGTTTTTGGAAGATCAGGAAGATGAGATGGAAATTGTTCCTTTGTTTAGAATTATAACCGAAGGGCACTATTATGTACACGACTAATTCTCTCTCTCTCACTCTCTCTCTTCTGTTTCACAAATATTACATATTTCGGACATTTTTGAATATTAGCTACGCTTCATGTCTGATTATTTGGTAGTAGTTTTTAGCAGACGGTTCTTCCCAATAAATCTTAACACAGTGGTAACCAATGTTTTGTTTACTGATTTTCTGGAGGGGAAAGAACTTAGACTCTTGACCAGCTCTTAGCCACTTAAAAATTGCATTTTCCCTCCTGGGCCAGGGGTGACCATTCTTCCAGCTGCCTAACTAAAAGAGGTATGTCTTGAGGTTTCGATTTGGAGGCGGTATTAAATGTAGCAAATGAAGCTTAGTCACTGCAATTCCATTATACGACATTTTCTCCCTATGGATATGTGCCTGTCTTTACATGTATTTCTTTACCTTATATCAGTAATGAATTTAGAAGAAAACTTTTTTATTAATCTCGGAATTAGGGAAAAGGAGTGGAGTTTTTAAGCATATACATAATTAACAGTATATTCTTTTTTTCTAATAAGCTACAGTATAATTCTCAAATAGATATGAATAACTTACCCGACATTCACATTTCAATTGCTATTTAATTCCATTCTCTATTTAAACTTGTCTATTGTGATGTTTTTGTATTTCTTATACCATATTGCTAGAACATTCCTCACTAGTTCTATTAATAAGTCTTTCATAATCACATTTAACTGTGCAGAAAACCCTCTCGAGTATAGACATACAGAATCCTCTGCAGACGAAATTTTAAACAAATGAAGATTTTATTCCTTGCATCGCTTCAAGGAGAACAAAAGAGAACACGAGCCACAATGATGCTTCCGCTCAACATCGATGTAAAAACCTTCTCGGTTGTTTATCATCGCGACCACTGATTCACTCTCGCGGTCGACCTCTAGGTCGCAATGTAGCGTACATATTCCGCATGTGCATACCCATTTGAATCCATGTGTTTGTGCCTGTATCGAGAGTGACAAATCGACCTAGATCGCGAGGTCCCTTCGGTATGTTTCTGGCCTTGGGTCTTATTTTAAAACTCTTGGAAATGTCCGTGAGGTTCCAGACCTCCTGGCTACGCCACTGCTTGGTAGCATGCATTCTTCCTAAACATCATCAGTCTCTGTTCACTTCTACCTTCAGACATAATTTTATTCCTTCAAGCCAAAGAGAATACATTCGTTCTCCTTCGCATTTGGCGTTCTTAAAAATAAAATTGTTATAATTAAACGTGCGATTATGCCATTTTCAATGTAAATTTCTGTCCCCTCCTCCGCAAAATAAATCTCTCGGGCGCAACTTGCGTGTATGGTATAGAAAAATTGAATTTGTATATTTTCTGCAAGACTATTATCGAGATATAGAATCGCATATCCAGTATTTGTGTTTACTTGGTACTGGAATTAATAGAATTGGAAGTAAATGTTTTTGTGTAAGTATAATTGTGCAGAACAGCAATGGATAAATGTTTTGTGCTACTATATCTAAATGTAAGAAAATTGTTAGGAAAGTTTATGGAGGGGTGGAAAATATTCTTCCCAGGCTGGAACAAAAGTAATTAA
Source organism: Thermobia domestica (assembly GCF_964235325.1). Lineage (NCBI taxonomy): Eukaryota > Metazoa > Arthropoda > Insecta > Zygentoma > Lepismatidae > Thermobia > Thermobia domestica. The sequence goes on along the minus strand of NC_137470.1, from coordinate 53,419,801 downwards.
GTTAGTGTCAGGGAAAGAAAACCTAGACACGGGGAATTTGCTAAGCTTTCCCCCTTACAAATAAACGTTTCGTAAGTGACAACCGTTCTGTGTCTGACTTATGACTGCCTAGATTTCTGTGTGGCTCCGTGGATGAGTGAGGAGAGTCGTTGTTTGATAATAATGAGTTTGATGGTTCAAGTCCTGCTCAGGGCGCTTCAATTTTTTCATTGTTTGTTTGACATATCTGATTATGTTTCTTCCCCTCTGTAATCATCTCATACTCTCAACTGAGTTCTCCACGTGAATTCAACAATTGGGTGTGGGATGCTCTCAGGTTCGGGTGAGCTCTTACATGTCTGCTTAAAAATCAAACTTTTCGACAAAATATGAATGCTATCCGATCATTTTGTCTCCAATTCTAAATTTGGGCATGTGACTGTATCTCTCTTTCATCATATTTGCATCTCTCGTTCTCCAAGGTCATCAGCTATGATATGAGATGGCCTGGGAGCAAAGATTGAAATCAGAAAGTGCTATACCAATGAGCTCACTCTCACTAAGCATTTGATTAAATGAATGTGTTTTCACACTGATGGAGGGGGGAAGGTATCCGCTCTTTTTACCCTCCTGAAGTGACAGAATTTTTATTTAGACTCTGCAAAGTAGTTTGTGATCAAACGACTGACGATCATTCCAACAGCAACAGGATTGGACTTTAATTTTTTGCTTCAATTTATCGTCTCAAATGGGACAAATATCAAGTACTATGCCATAAGAACTACACGTCTAAGATTTATTTCATTTTGGAGAAATGATGTTGTAGACAGTAGTGGGAATTTCGCCCAAGTATAGGGGAATTTTCAGCTCCTGGCGATTATGCCACCCGCCTTCCTTTACAGCTAATTTGGTTGCATACTTTCCGGCAAATGCTTCGGACTCAGTTGGTGGAGCACCTTAGCCGTAGATCTCCATATGGCTGTTCCATCCAGAAGTGTCCCTCGCTGTACCATCCAGAAGTGTCCCTCACTGTACCAAACTCCGTAGTTGGATATAGGGATTTGGTCTTGATGCACAAATATATGTCAACCAAAGGTAATGGGAAGCATACGCATTTCTTAGTCAAGCAGAATATCTATGAATTGTGTTATGATTCTATTTGGTAGCATATCTCATTGCCCAAAAACATCTACTTTATTCTAATTTCCCCATGACGTAGTGATGTGTCTAAAATCCAAGTAATAATTCAACATGTTTTTATGAACTGGAAAGCTTCACTGAAATATTTCCAGCTCAAAAATTATTGAAACACAAAAGTGTGCTTACAGATAGCATGTGGAAGGAGTATGTGTATCACCGATCGGAAGAGAGAACAACTGTGTATTTGCTGCATGTACAGTACTTAATTAAATATCAATTTCTTCCAGGGAAACATTCAATGTCAATTTTACTGAAAACAAACAACAAACATTTTAGCGCCACTGAAGTTTATTTTTTTGGATTTTATCGAAATCTACACATACGAATTCAGCCTCATGAATGTTACTTTTTGTTAAGTTTGATGTGTTCTTTCGACTGATATATATGTCTTAACTTTGGACAGTATTTTAGTCAAACGTAAATGAATATTTATGAATTAATGACGAATCTAGCCTACGTCTCATTAACAGTACCATGTACTCTCATCTTGCTTATGTCACAACAAAGAGCTTAATGAAATCATGCATCAGTATTAGTTTCGTTACAAAAAGTGACATGGTTCTAGTATAGCATGAATGTTTAGGTTTACAGATTAATTGATTTTCTTCATTTTCTCAAAAACCACGCATGCGGTTTTATTCTCAATTATATAATTTAGTTCAGGTCAATAAGATCTGTCGATTGTTATATGACACATTTTCTAACACTTTCCTCTACGTTAAGGGGTAATAATATTGTAGAATCTTAAAGATATGAAAACATCCTGTTACGTTGGAGTAAAGGTACAGAGGAAGAACATGCAAAGTCCAGATGTGTTTTCATTAACAGAGCCCTGAAACAGTTTTGAGTGATTACTTCACTGCGTAGAAAAATGTGTAAATATGAATGAGAACATTTGTAAAAGGAAACTGGCAGATTTCAAGCAATTATTTATTTACTTTGAGAGGTGAGGAATTTGACATGACACATTTCACTACTACCTAACATTTCAACTACGAATAGTAAAGATTCAATTATTTGGATAATTCATTTCTAATACTTTGACACTAGTCTCACACGGACAGGCCTCAGCAAGCAAAGTAAAATATTAGTTTTTGTACATCATAAATTTTAGTACATCTTTATACTTGTATAACAATAAATGATCCTGCGAAGAAGACTCACCAAATTTTTATAACGATAAGGTAACGATAATCACATAAAACATTTTTGTTTATTGCTTTTGAACATTACCTTTTTATTTATGGGACATAATTACTAAAATAAATACACCTCAAAAGATTGTGTGCATATCCCTTCCTTAAGACGGATCTGGAAAAATAATTTATTGATTATTCGTCGTCAAGACAATGTAAGAACAAAAGCTCATCCAAGCCACATATTAGAATCAATTTTTTGATTCCATCTCTCTTTCGTACTTTCTTCTTCTTCTTTAAACTAGTTAGTACATATTTTAAAATTACTCATTGCCCAGAAGTATAATAAAAGATACTTAGAATTACACAGAAAATACAAAGTTATCGTTACATATGTCGCCCGAAATATAGGACATTCTTTTATTGAATTTACAAAATAAAATAAAAATATCCTGGGCCGTTAAATAATACATATTAAACATTCGAGTTTTCGAATGCGCCTCGTATATATGTATAAACTACAATTCATATATATATAATATTTATTTATAAAGCAATATTATTATCATATTTCTTTTAAATTATATCATTGACTTCATTTCTTTATACATTTCTACGATGATAAACATTCGAAATTTGATTTACAAGTTATTTAATTTTAAGTCCTTTTCGGATCCATTAAAAGTTAGTTACAAGTTAATATTTATTTACTTGGGCATAATGAAGAAGGTTTTGAAAAAGATGCATGTATGATATCCATATTGTTGTTCTTTGAACGTAAAAGGATCAGATATAGGATATATTCAACAAAATATACATTAAAATGAAAATACTGACAATACTTAAAAGATAACACAATAATTAATTTCTTATCAAGAACACAAATGTATGAATTGTTCCATCTGTTGATTCATTGAATTATCTTTATAGAATTCAAATAAGGTACGAATAACAAAAAAAATCATAATGATATTTTAAAGCGAAATAAAGCAAAAATCAATTGAATACGGTTTTCTCGGACGCTGTAATTTTAGCTTAAGTTGCATGACCAACAAATTCATTCAAGTTGCATTGAAAGTCATAAATCGTAATACAGTCTTGCACGTTACTTACTTCTACAGTTCTTTGTTTCTTATTTTAAGAATTTGTACCATCTATGAAATTTCTACGAAATCCAGTTCGAACGAAATATATCTAATGATTACATAATTCTTAAGTGTACGATTACTATTACTGTTGCTACCAAGGCTAGGTTCGTTTACGCGATTACTATTGCTGTTACTACTATGGTTAGATTCGGTTATTTGACCGGTAAAATTAGGTTCAGTTCTCAGTCGTTTTACTGGTGGCGAGATGTCGTGTCTCCTAACAGATCTGTACTTGTTCTTTACAGGATATCCACGATAATCTGTCCTACCATCTTTTTTTTCTGTAATTAGATTCGGTTACATTACCGGTACACATGAATTTAACATTACTTTACACATTGGTATCATACTTTAATCTCACATGGACACTTTGAATTTGATTTCGATTAAGGTTAGTTTGGTTCAGGTTAGTACTGTATTGCACCATTGATGGATTTCCAAAATTTTGCAATGTCATACCTAGATGATTGAAATCAACACACTGCATCACGTTCTGTAAAAACACCATCGGATTGTTCACTACTATCATTTTGGTATTTTCGTAGAATGAACATTTCAACAGATTTAACTCAATCTCCTAATCACTACAAACATTGGTGGGAACACATGTTATCTCTCTGAATTTCACGAATACTGGAATCAATTTTCTTCCTGCTACATGAACCAATGTTGTGTACATATCATTAAATGGTTCTATTACCATTACTTTATCTTCAGGATTAATATCATGTTGAATATATCGTGAGTACAAGCAATCAATAGCGTTCACTAGACGTAAATGATCATAACTTTTCACACATTGGTACATACCAAAATCTTCATTACACGCATCATCAGTAAAGCAATCAAAAACATTCAAACTAAGAGAGAAGTCGAGTTAATCTGATTCAACCAATACTGCAGTATGTTCTTGCGAACACTCAGCAAATTCCATCGACACATTTAAATCAAAGCTCCTCTGTGGCTAAGCGATTAACGTACGCGCCTTTAGCGCGGGAGGCCCGGGTTCAATTCCCGGCGGGAGCTCATGTGGTTGGGATTCCACGTTAATCAGTAGGTCCACGTCTCATATAGCCTCGCTGCTGAAAAGGAACGTTAAACTCAAAATCAACTCAACATTTAAATCAATGACGTCACATGTCTTTGTCGATGCAAATTTGGAATCTGTATTCTCCATAGTTTCTATTGAAGGTTCAGGTTCACTTATTTGGGTAATGTGATCATTAACTATAGTTTCTACCACTTCGATGGAATTTTGCATTTCAGTGAATCTACGTATAATTCGTTCCATTTTAAGATCCCTTTGTTCAATTCGTAGAGTTGTCTGGTGGATTATACAATTGAGTAGAGTCATCTGTTTACCAAAATCTTGCTTTAATTGTCCCATCTGTTGATCAATTTTACTGTCAAGTTGGTTCATTCGTTGATCCATTTGATCACCAAAATCTTCCTCTAATTGTCCCTCAAGTTGGTTGATTCGTTCCATTTGGTGCTTCATGAGATCGGCCAGGTCAGTAAAACTCATTTCCCTGTTACCATCTGATTCTGCTGTATTTTCAACGTCAGGACGACTCATTTTGATAGATCTGAAAATGTTTGTGCCACTCCTTAATAATGTATACTCAGTCTTGATATTTCTTTTATCAAAACTATGTAACATTAAAGTCAATCTGTACACTTAAATTTTATTGTTTAGGGGATTGTCTACTGAACTTCACCCAAATCTCCGAAGGTCCTGGTGGTAAACCACCAAATTTTTTATAACAATAAATGATCCTGCGAAGAAGGCAATTCAAATTTTTATAACGATAAGGTAACGATAATCACATAACACATTTGTTCTCTCTCTTTTTCGTACTTTCTTCTTCTTCTTCAACCTAGTTAGTACATATTTTAAACTTACACATTGCCCAGAAGTATAGTAAAAGATATTTAGAATCACACTGAAAATACAAAGATATCGTTACAGTTGAAACTTTCAACATAACAAAATATGTATTTCTACTGGTTAGAGAAAATGAATTTATTTAATCCGCTTAACTCTTATTTCCCAATCTTTCAAAGGGAATTTATGCTAATAGTTTTAGAAATCCTTAAAAAAAGGAATTTAATGCTGTGTATTATATCGTCATATGAGAACCAGAAGGACGTAACTCCAAAAATCGGATTTTCGTTTTTCTTTATATATCTATATAATTTATAAAGACCTACTTGGTGACAAATCGACGTAACTCTATCTCTTCTCCTTGCCGTTAAAAGGCAGTAACGTATCTCTCAGTTACGAACTGATCTTCGAGCCAGAGGAGCGTAACAGCCAATACGTTCTTCTGTCCCAAAAGAGGTCATTCGATTTTGAGGACCAAAGAAACGTAGTGTCTCATACGTTTCTCTGACTCGAAAACTCAGATGAATTCTCAAAATACGCTTTAGTGAGTAACAATGCTTTAAGCTGGGGTACGTAATTTTTATACTGAAATCACACTATTCTAACGTTATTTTCAAAACAAGTAAATAAAATATTAAATAATTATTACATAATCAAAATCAGCGCCGTAACTAAGATTTCTTTCTGGGGGACCACGCATTAATACGTGTATTTGGGTCCCCTAGAAAAAGTTGCTTTCCTAAATCTTGGGCCCCCTCTTTCCATCTTTCTCTTACTCTTTATGGGCCCCCGAAGCTTGTGGGCCCTCCCGCACGACAAGGTCTGCGGGGACGTTAGTTACACTTCTGGGCTATATATATGTACAGGTTGTTTCAAGACAACACTGACATCGCTTGGGAGGTATTTCCTTGCACCAAGATAAGATAAAAAGTTAGACCAACCTGGATGCACAAATGCTTCCTTTCGGAGTTATAGCCTGCCAAAAACATGAAAAAATAAACTTTAAAGGTCCATAGCTCCAATACTATGGGACCCACCATGGTCGGGTCAAGACTTTATTTAGGAACTAGTGTGTGGCCTATCCAAATATCCATGTTTTTGAATCCTGCGGTATTCACACTACAATTTTTATAGAGGTAGTTGGTGAGTACTTCAAATTATATGCCGGTATATATATATATATATATATATATATATATATATATATATATATATATATATATATATATATATATATATAGCGATATGTTACAATCCAGTATGAATCTGGAATGTCTGATGGAGCAATTTTAACCAAACTTGGTACACATATAGTCACTGTCTGGAAGAGCGTATTTGAAGGGTAGGATCCCTGTAACAGATCTCTTGAGGAAGTGAGAGTGGGTAACATGTAAAACTGATCGAAAATTACCAATATTAGTGTTGAAATTATAGTTTTTTAAGACGAACAGCAAGATTCCAATTCCGTTTTCATCTAAGTTCAAGGTTCAATACTGCTAAAGTGTATTGAATGACAAATCATTATTGTAGGGACAAAATGATTCAGGTGCGTGGGTTTCCTGTTTCAAAAACAAGCCATGGAAATTTGTGGCGAACAATATCCTGTCTGTTTTTTTTCTAGTTATTTTATTTCCTCCCAGATTTTCATTCTACCAATCATTTTGTAATCATTCACTTTAATGACTAAAGGATGCAAACGCAGGATGGTAAATTAAGAATAAAAATTATTGTGACGAATGGATTTAAGTAAGAGAACTGAACATGAATCAGCGATAAACGCAACACTAAAGTACAAAAAGAATGTCCATATTGTGGTGAGGTTCGTCATTGAGATGAGTGCGTTACGGGACTTTTTTACTCTATTACCAAATCATTATTTATTCAAGGAAGCATACTGATGTATTTTAACCTTAAATTACTGTGATACAGAGGCATGAAATCCAGTCAATGAATAATATAGAGAACACAATAGAGTGGAAGAGTTGTCTCTTTCACTACAAAGGTTCTCAAAGGTTTGCTTTGAGGATACCTCAGAAACAATAGGGTTTTGGTGTTTTTTTCTTGTTCTGGAATCTTTCGTCTCTTCCTCAGATCTTCATACAATAAAATCTTGTATGGTCATTCTGTTATATTTTTATCAGCTATAGGGCATAAGCGAAGATAAACAAAAATATAATTTCAAAGGTTTAATAATCATTCACTTACGTATAGGAATATCATCCAACATTATACCCATCAAAAGGCTCTGGTCGGCCATTTGGCTCACTTTTAATTGTGTGATATACAGGTAGAACATAAGTCTCTAAGGCTGTTCCTGGCTTCCTAATCTATATATTTAATATCTGCTGCCTCTGAAATCATTGGGAGATTTTATGTTGCTGGGCTACAGTGTGGATCAACTCCAAAAATTTGTTCCCTCCAACGGGAATCAAAGTCAGAACCAAAGACACATACGCACTAATCGCTCGGCTAAACAGGATAATAGGAATTATTGCACAAGATCAAAAATTTAATTTTAGTTTCCAGGAACAGTGTGAGTCAGCATATAAATATCGCAGCTGGGTAGAGAAAATATAATTTTATTGTGAATATGGAGTTTGGAAACTACGCGACTATTGGCACAACTTCACTGCCTTGTTTCATTACTTTTTGCAAATAACAATAATATAATAACATTACATAAAACAATGGTCTTAGCTAGAACAAGGAATACGATGCTGAGCACAATCAATTAGTTTCCAGGAATGTTAACATAAGAAATAAATTATTTGAATTGCGTAATATTATTCACTGGAATTTAGAGATAGTGAAACTTGTCTTATATGAAATCGTATTACTAGCAAGTATTATTTCATTGATATGAGGGTAAGTCAAAAATTATCTGCAATTTTGACTTAAGTCTTCTTACATTGTTGGCACTGTCTTAGTGTATTTTACTGTTATGCTGTTGTGGCCATGCTATGGAAGTTTCATCCTAATTCCTGCATTTGTACTTGATGGATTGCGGTCCCAGATACACCTTCCGACCGCAAAATATTGGATCACTGCTTGTTGTTCCTCTTTGGTGTAAACTTCTAATGGAACGGCCATGATCTATCTGCAACAAAAGGAAGACAAATGAAGGAATTAGGATCAAACTTTCATAGCATGACCACAACAGCATAACAAAATAAACGAGGAGAGAGGCCAGTATGAACAATATAAGAAAGCTTATAGCCCTTTCCGGATCCCGGCATTTTGGGCTATTTTTTAGACTTTCAGTCAAGCAGCTACTGCATCGTCACTATTTATCCTAGGATCATGGTTCATACCGCATTCTCTTCAGAATAAAGTTGGTTTTCAAATGGTTTTATTTGCATGCCCATACCATATACCAGGAGAGAGAAAATTGATGTCGAAGGGAAATTTTGAGAGGAATTTTTTTGTCCAACTTTGGGCCCCCTGCCCCCCCCCCCTCTGTGTAAACGTAGAGACCTCCAAAAGAACTGATATATAGTACTTGGTAAACTAAATGTGTGTACTAAATTTCAAGTTTTTATCTTGAATAGTAAGGGCGGGAGAAATTTTATCAGGAATTCCCACAATGCCCAAAATTACCGCAAAACACCATGATCTCAGGGAAAAAAATCCTGAGACATCCCTAAGTATCCTAGGGTCATGTTTCGCCCATCATTCTCTTCAGAATAGAACTGCCTTTTAGACAGTATGAGTCACGTGTCTCTATTATGTATCTAAGGCGGGAAAATCCCGACGAAAGAGATTTTTTTTGGTCTAAAAATCCCGTTTTTCAACTTTTGCCCCTCTGGACCCCCCTGTTTTTACGCAGAAATAGGAAAAAATCTGATAAATACTACTGGGTGGACTGAATGTTTGTGAGAAATTTCAATCTTCTACGTTTAAAAATAAGCTCGCCAAAAAATAATGAACATAGGCTTAATAAGGGAAAAAATATATTTTAAGATTATGACGTCATCACCTCCTATACCTGGACGCAGGACGGTCTGAAACCATACGTAATGTCTTCTACAATGCCTCTGGACTTGAAAAACAAAAAAAAAACGGACGAAAAAGCTCAAATAGAAGAGAAATAACGCAATGTACCATGGAAAACGTCCATGGTACAAATTGTACCATAAGATCCCCAAACGACAAATGGAGGAATTAGGATCAAACTTTCATAGCATGACCATAACAGTATAGCAATAAAATAAATGAGGACAGAGGTCAGTATGAATAATGTAAGAAGAGTTATGTGAAAATCGCAAATAATGTTTGACTGACGCTCGCACATACGATTAAATAAAACTACACTCTTGAAGTATTTTGAAAAAGTTTCCCTTTTTCCTTTTTCTTGCCTTTTCTTTTCCTTTCTTTCTTTGTTTTACTCATTTTCTGAAGAAGCCATTAAACAACTGAGAAATAATGTAGTTCAACAGCTAGAAAAAGTAAAAATTAACTTTTTCATGTAGAAAACATCATACATATTAGTATTTTCTTTTTCTGTTTTTTTTTCTTTTTTTATTTTATTTTTCATGAAGCGGACTTGAATGCTTAATGCAACCTTCCAGCCTCTAAAGGGATAACAAATGATCTTTCTCTACATATGGAAGCAGTTTAAATCTTGTTTTACATTCATAGTCACTAACTTTAATTTAAAAAAGAAAAGCTGGAAAATTCACTTTTAAATTGGAGGACTGTCATGCTTGGCGTCACAATTATTATCTTACACGGATTTAGTTTACGTATGTTTTTATGACCCTCCGTCGAAGATTTAGTGAAGTGATACCATAAGAAATCAGAGCGATTACAACAAGAAGAGCATTATTTGACGCACGTAATTGAATATACGTAGCTAATTACTGAGTGCTTTTATAAATTAGATCAGTGATTCTAATACTTGATATATCTTTCCGTTCTACTCCTTCATTTTCACTTTTACATGTGTTCTTTTGAGCTAAAACGGATAGCAAATACACATTGTACTTCTGTTCTATTCTCAAACTCATCTTTCACTACTTCAAATCGTTGTAACTCTTCTTTTACTTAATGGGCCTGCGTACCGTAGTCGCTAACGCTCTCGCCTTCGATGGGAGCGGTCCTGGGTTCCTTTCCCGGTGTTGATACTCGGTCGAAAATGTGACAAAAGATTTTTCAGGTTAGTCATACTGAATGAGGTTTTCCTGGGATTTCTTCATTCACACCAGGCAAATGCCGGGGTGGTACCTAACCTACTAACTAACCCAGGCCGCTTCCTTCCCTTTCCCTGGACAGTGTGCTCGCCGACAGACGTCATCCCTCATACGTGACGGGCTAAATGGTCATAGATACCGAAAGTGTGTTGTGCATTCCATAGTGGATTCATGAACATGCCATCGAAAGAGAAGAATCGTACCGGTAGTACACTGGATGTTGCCATTTTGTTCTATCTTACATTTTCCAGAATTCGGTATCAAGCCAATGAACTGTTTGGTGAAACTTGCAACATTAAACTACATTGTTTATATCTTCACTTTACTATTTCAAATTAGAGTCTAAAAATAGCATAACTGTCCACAAATATCTCTCTTGCAAGCTGTCAGACATCACATACATATAAAAGATAGAAAATTAACTAATATTAAAAAGTTATTCATTGTTGATAGAATAATAGATGAACCTATTTAATATGTGACGAATTTAATCGACATTTTACGGAAACAGCCGACAAGCTAGCAAAAATAAGGGAATAAGATACAGCCATTCTGTTAGCAAACGCTATACCGTTTTCTGTTTACAGCATATTTCTTACACCAATATTAGAAAACGAGGTATTGCATCAAATTAGTAAATTGCAGGAAAATAAGTCAACAAACGATGAAATCCGACAAAAATAATAAAACTATTTAAACAGTCATTGACACTGCCGCATCTAACGTATTTCTTTATTACTGCTTATAAATGATGTCTTCCCTGATGCTCTTAAAATAGCACAAGTAAGACCTATACACAAGAAGGGAGACACCACATTGCAGACCAATCTCGCTGCTACCTGCTGTCAGTAAAATATTCGAACACCTAATAAAGAGCAGACTGTTGGACTTTATCATACGCCAGGATATTATAAAAAAGAAGCAACACGGCTTTGTGCCCATCAAATGCACCCAATGCATCAAACTGCTACCTATAGCTTAATTGATCATATACTAAGAGGAATAAATGAAAACTTTTTAGTACTCGATATTTTTTACGATCTGCGTAAGGCGTTTGATGTAATAAACCATGATATTCTCCTGAAGAAACTAGAACATCACGGCATACGTGGAAACTGTCCCAAATTATTCAAATCTTATTTAGGAAATAGGAAGCAATCAGTCGAAATTATAAGAAATACAGGTGATACTCAAATGAAATACAAATCGACTTATCGAGAAACAAAATATAGAGTGTCACAAGGCTCGGTTCTAGGTCCACTCTTGTTCCTACTATATTTAAATGATCTACCTAGCAACATATATATCAAAATTCTACTCTACGCTGACGATGCTTCAGTTAATATCAAAAGAAAAGATACAAAGCTCTAGCTAACAATGTACATGGCATTAGAAAACTTCGCTTTTGATTTTATAGTAATCAGTTGGTTATAAACAATATGAAAACACAAGATATACTTTTCAACTCAACACACGCTAAAATATCAATAAATCTACAATAAATCTAAACGACCCATCCATACAGCTAGTCAACGAAACAAAATTTTTAGGTATTATAATAGATGAGCACTTCAGATGGAGTAGTCATTTTGAAGTAGTTATATAAACTAAACCCGAGGCTATATTCTCTAAGAGTGTTAAAAGACACTTTAACTCTAAAAGACTTAATACAAATCTACTATGAGTCCATATAACCTTATAATGAAGTATCGCATCCTATTTTGGGGTAACGCAACTGAAAGCAAACCTATATTTATTAAACAAGAACAGGCCATCCGCACCATTGCAAACTTACATTACACTACAAGCTGCAAATCGTATTTTTAAAAGTTAAAAATATTAACAGTTCCATCTATGTATACACAATGTGATCAAAAGTATCCGAACACCTGGCTGAAATAGTCTTGCAAGTTCGTGGCACCCTCCATCGGTACTGCTGGAATTCAATATGATCTTGGCCCACCCTTAGCCTTGATGACAGCTTCCACTCTCGCAGGCATACTTTCAATCAGGTGCTCGAATGTTTCTTGGGGAATGGCAGCCCATTCTTCACGGAGTGCTGAACTGAGGAGAGGTATCGATGTAGGTCGGTGAGGGCTAGCACGAAGGCATCGTTCCAAAACATCCCAAAGGTGTTCTATAGAGTTCAAGTCAGGACTCGGTACACGCCAGTCCATTACAGGGATGTTATGGTCGTGTAACCACTCCGCCGCAGTCCGTGCAGTATGAACAGGTGCTCGATTGTGTTGAAAGATGCTATCGCTATCCCCGAATTGCTCTTCAACATTTTGAAGCAAGAAGGTGTTTAAAACATCAATGTAGGTCTGCGCTGTGAGAGTGCCACGCAAAACAACAAGGGGTGCAAGCCCCTTCCGAGAAAAACAGGACCACACCATAACACCACCACCTCCGAATTTTACTGTTGACACTACAAACGCTGACATATGACATTCACTCGGCATTCGCCATACTGCCATCGGATCGCCATATTGTGTACCGTGATTCGTCATTCCACACAACGTTTTTTTACTGTTCAATCGTCCAATGTTTACGCTCTTTACACCAAGTGATGCGTCGTTTGGCATTTACCTGCGTGATGTGTGGCTTATGAGCAGCCGCTCGACCATGACGGCTAACTGTCATAGTACTTGGAGTGGATCCTGATGCAGTTTGGAATTCCTGTGTGATGGTCTGGATAGATGTCTGCCTATTACACCTTACGACCCTCTTCAACTGTCGGTGGTCTCTGTCGGTCAACAGACGAGGTCGACCTGTACGCTTTTGTGCTGTACGTGTCCCTTCACGTTTCTACTTCACTATGACATCAGATGCAGGGAACCTAGAGATGTTTAAGAGTGTGAAAATCTCACGTAGAGACTTCTGACACAAGTGACACCCAATCACCTGACCACGTTTGAAGTCCATGAGTTCCGCGTAGGGCCCCATTCTGCTTTCTCACGATGTCTAATGACTACTGAGGTCGCTGATAATGAGTACCTGGCAGTATGTGGCAGCACAATGCACCTAATATCAAAAACGTATGTTTTTGGGGTTGTCCGGATACTTTTGATCACAAAGTGTAAATATGAAGCATCTGTTTTCAGTCTAACGCAAAATAAAGATGAAGTAAAAGATCATCATTGCAATACTAGAGATCAAAACAAAAAGTCTTACTTTACTAGATTATCACTGGTACAACAGGGCCCCAGACATATGACAAATAAAATATTCAATGCTTTGCCCAATCACATAAAGTTGGAGAAAAACTTAAATAAATTTAAACAAAACTTTAAAACGTATCTAATAGAGAAAGAATTTTATACGGTAGTGTTAAAGAATATCTAAAAATATATGTATAACAATGTAAAATATCTATATGTATAATAACTTCTGTATATCATATTATGTTTGTTTTATAATCTGACATAAGTACGATGTACATGTGACCTGAACCCTCAAAATACCATGTATTGGCTAGAGGAGCAAATAAATGACATTCCCAAATATATTTTACACATTCACAAACTGCGATCCCCCAGGCCAATATGTAATTTTATAACATTTTGCTATTGTTTATATGTTCTGTGTATTTAATATGTATACTGTACAAAAATATGAAAAATAATGTTTTATAAGCACTTAAGCATAACGCTAATGCCTCGTGGCACTCCATAATTAAATTTATAAGGAGAGGCCGCGAGACATGAAGGTAATACCTTATGTAGTCAATGGCGGGTTTAGCAATATACTGATTAGGCCCCGGATTTAGTAAATGGGTCAAGGAAGACCGCCAACTCCAGGCTACATGCATGCTTCTTATTGAAATGTTTGCACTTTGTCGTTAAAGAATATAACAGATTGTTTAGTGTTACGGTAATTGCATACAAACTATATAAAGTGCACTGTCCCCTTGGTCTGGCTAAAAAAGTGTCACATTCCCGCGACACGTGTGTCGAATATCAGCGACCCGACGACAGCCTGTCGCGAGTCTTCGACACACGAAGTCGCCTAGTCTGCGAAGGGCCTAAATCCCATCCTCTGCTTTTCAGCGGCTAAGGCACGGTTGATTCTTGCTCAAATACAATTTCTCAATGTATCCTTTTCATCGTTCTAGAACTTCATTTGATCCTCTAGAGACTTTTTTATCCTTAATTTATATGTTATCATTGTTGTTTTCAGTTGCTATTTTTCTGTTTCCATTAAATTTAACTTCTCATGGATTATTAATTTTTCTGTCGTTCGTATTTCTTTCTAATGCCTTTATGGCTATTGCAGTCTTCCCAGACTTTGTCGATATATTTTTTCTTATTTCATTGGAACTCTCTCCAATACATCCTTTTCTCTTAATCTGTTTTTACACTTGGCATTCCCCCATTAACCGACTTGAAAAAAAAGGTTCTTAATTTGACCTATGTTATGTATGTACAGTCAGCGATAAAAGTTCATTCCCTTTGATAAAATTTTATTTTGGGAATAACGGTAATATGGCTGGAACGTACAGAAAATTATATTTCTTTTAATTTATTGAATATGGATGGCATCGAGACGAGACTTTGTACAGTCTCGGTCTCGTCACGGTTGATAAATAGCAATCTCAGTCTCGATCTCGTCTCGAGTCAATAATCGCCGTCTCGGTCCCGTCTCAATTAACAGATATTTGTCTCGATCTTGGTCTCGGTCTCGAGGCCAATTCCCGGTCTCGAAATAAATAGTGTGAAATTAAAGTTGTGAAGGTATTGTTATCATACCGTCTATCGTTTCCGTTTCTAATCTTTTGCCTTCATTCTTGACTTAGAATTATGGTATGGTGTACCTCCTCATAGCTAATTTGCTAGCGCTAATGCTTTCCATGTGTGTGTTCCAGGTTCAGTCATCAATAGGTGTATAATACCTGGGATAAAATCCTAAGAGTAATCCATATTTCACTTTCCGCAATAGACTTTGTCTCATATAGCCTCAGTACTGCCTATACAATTAAATTATATTAAATTAACTCCAATACTATATAGTAGTTTATTTCCTTCCTTTGAATCTGAAATGTTCAATACCTCCTAACGGATAACGTAACACATAGCAGCACGAATGTATTTAATCGTGCCGAAATTGAAATTTTACAATTTCTGATTTATTATCCAATAAGTTCTGCTTTGACTATCATTTTGGAAACAGAGTATAACGTTCATTATCTTAACAAATAGAGTAACTACTTTATATTTCGTTTCATATTGATCAAATGCTTTATTACCGTTTTATATCTCCGTGTTTTATTGACACTTTATAAAGCGAAATTCCTGAATCTTATGGTAGGAGCTAAGGCATTCATCTTTGCTATGTGTGGTCTCGGATTGGATCACCAAACAAGTTAGATTCAAAGTCCTATGCTTCGCATAGTTCGCGTTTCACTTTAAGTACATGCTGTTTCTTATACAAGTTCATAAGGTCGTAACGCATTACATAAACATATAGCCAGTACTGTGACTAGGCAGGAGCAACTGCGGCCTCGAGAAAAACAGTCAGGTTTACAAAATTTCTACTCTGAGAACTGAAAAGAGAATAATATCTACGAAACTGAAGGATTTAGTGGTATAATTTGAATAAATTGTCATGGATACTGCAGACCTATCTGTTTGTACGCCAAGGCAAATGTCACCCCTGGGTGGCGACAAAATCTGCTTTGGAGGCAAACAGTTATTGTTACTCAACTAAGTAGGAGAAAACACTAATTTGTTTCCTTTCGGAAACATCTTGTTTTACTCTTCATTCTACTACTATTCGCAGTAGTTTATGTAAAGTATTAAAAAAACTTTTTTTTTTTTTTTTGCTCTGATTAACCATATAATTTCAACGGTGTCAGCAGAGACTTAAGCAGAAATAAGCTATATTTCAGGGGAGGGAGTTCAAAGCTTTTTGGGGTAGTTCAAATTCAATATAAGGACAAATTGTATTAAAATTTGTAAAATCGACCCTAAAATTAGGTAAAATTTACAGAAAAGTTGGGATTTCAAGGAAAGGGGTTTGGACCCCAGGACCTACCTCTTGCGCGTCCCTGATGTCATGTATATTTTCACGTAGTTACGTTGAAATTTTAATAAAGTATTGTCACATTTTAATTGTAAACACTGATACCGGAAACACGAGATTTTATTTTAGTATATGTTAGATTCTTGTCATTTGTTTATAATACAAAATATCAGAGGGGGTCTCATGTTGTTAATCAGTCCCGGGGCTCCAATTACCTACGGTATGGCAATTTATATATACTTTTTTCTTACGCCTGACAATATGAATAGTTCCAGATTGTCACACACTTTCGTGTTTGTAGTGGTGCAAAATAAAACTGCTACAATTTTGGATATAATTACCAAGATTGTAAGAATTAAAAAATAGAAAATAAATTTTAAACATGAAAATTATGTCTGCTACTAATTAAGCATTTCTTATTTATTTATTTTTGTCTTCCGTTCAAATTTAACTGGCTACTTTTTGATCTTCGAATCTGGCAACACTGACTCAATGACTTAAATAAACACAATGTGAGAACTCACATTTGATCTAGCGGCTAGCGCGCTTGACTTCGGTTCGCGTGGTCCCGAGTTCGCTTCCCGGCAGGGGTACATTTGAACGACCGAAGTGGTTCGGATTCCACTATAATCAGTAGCTCCATGTCTCCTTTAGCCGCCCTAGCATAACTTTGGGACGTTAAACTAAAACAAACCAAACCAAAAATCAACACAATGTGTATTACTAACTGTAAGTCCTTGAATAAATGCATATAGCTATATGCTGTGGATCGAGTTTGAAGTGGTCGATGGTCAAACTAAAACTAGTGAAATGGAATTAGGGTGTAATTAGAACTTTTAATTAAGCACGGTTTTAATCTAAAGTGTACACCAGGCCTAAGGCTTAGACGGAACAACTAGTGTTATTGAAAAGTTATGAGTTACATTTAATTTCAGTTACAATTTGCATTCACATGTATTGCTGAAACGAAAACTTTGACATTAACATTATAATTAGCCCAAAGACTATGAAAAATGCCGTCTTCTGAAAACATTCTTGCACCATAAAACAAACCACGATTACTTTTAAAATATTTTGCAGTTTAGCTACGTTATTTGCACTATATTTAGAATAATATATAGCAATTTATTTAAGTTGGCAACACTGCTTAAAATAATGTAACTGCAAGTTGTAACTAAAATCACCGAAAACTATTGCTGTAATGGTATAGAAACACAGAAAAACAACAAACATTATACAAATTTAACACAAATACATCATTTTAAACAGTATAACAATCATTTCCGTTGTGTTTGTTATCTCTGAAACGGTTTGAAATAATAATTGCTGTAAATTGAATTATGATTATTGAAGTCTTTTGGAAGCATCTACATGATGATGAATGATATATCAGCACGTTTTTGGAAGTAAAGCCTTTAGAAAAAGTTAAATTTTCAATTCATTGTAACTTTGTTCCTTCATTCATTCGAAATACATTATGCCATGATCATAGTATTGACGCTAAGATGCAATTGATGCGCGTTGCACAGTCCATTCCCTTTGAGTTATTTGAGATTTCAAAAATGTTGATGTTAGTGATACTGTATTGCCCTTTGTTACATTGAATAATGTATATGGTATTGTGGTTTTATTTAATATCTAAATTAGAAATATGTGATACCTTACGTAGTACAATTTGAGAAAAATGCAACGTTATGTTGCTTTGGCAACACTGCTTGTTTATATAAAATGAAATGAAACCTTTGAGTTTTATGTCCCATGGTTATGCCGGTCAGGCTAAAGGAGACGGTGATGATGAGTAATGAATAAAATGGTGGAATGAAGAAAGTGGGAGGAAACGGGAGAACCCCGAGAATACCCACGGACACGGTGTTTGTCCACCACAAAGTTCACTTGGCGGGGGCTGAGATTTAACCCGGGCCCTCAAGCACCAGAGGTGAACACTCTACTACTGAGCCACCGCGGCCCCTGTTTGTTTATCTAGTGGCATTACAGGGTATCTAGAAGAATTCCCTCTTCAATATTTCACACAACATCTTACAAAATTTCAGCATTTTAATATATATATATATACGACAGTTGCGGATCCAGGATATGATCAAGGGAGGGGCTGAACCATAGTTTACCGCTTTATCCAGTGTGAAGAAAGCAGGATTGAAATCTATTTTATCCAGTGTATACCTGAGTGTCAACGAGGGCTATAGCCTCCCCGTTGGATCCGCGCCTATATATATATGGAGAGAGAGAGAGAGAGAGAGAGAGAGAAAGCTATATATATCAGCAATGGATTTTGTTTCAGGAAAGCTTGAGCCTTATAGCCACCCCCAAAATACGCCACTGGTCAACCGTTCCCATACTATCTAACACAGCAACGAAACAAATTTTGAGTAAAGGCAGTTTTAATAGCTATTAATATTCGAGACGAGACCGAGACTTTCGACATTGACCTAAGTCTCGTCCCGATTTATAGAAGTCTATTTCTATCTCGTCTCGATTATATTGAGTCTCGATCTCGTCTCGATAATTCGACTAGTCTCGGTCTCGGTACCATCCCTATTACTGAAAACTGTACTCAAATTGTCCTACCATTCTGAAGTTATTAACGAAACTAACTTCATCAAACGTAAAGTACTTTTGTCTCTGACTGTACATATGTTCACAATTATATTGAGAACTGTTCGTCATATTTTGGTAGGGTTTTCACTAATGGAATAAGCTGTTCCCAAGGCAGATCCTAACGTATAAAATATTTGATTTTTTTAAAAAAATAAATAATTTATTAATTTTCAAAATCAAATAATGCCTGCAACGCCTGATGAGAAAGTTATCCTAAAACAGATAATCAAAAGAGTAAGGTGGGTTTCATATAACAAAGGCTTTATATACCATTGTAGTTTCGTTTCATCAAGTGGTTTAACACTGGTTTGTGATGGATTTCTAGGTCACTGACTTGATTTGATTTTGAGTTTAACGTAGCTTTTAGCAGCGAGGCTATTTTAGACGTGAACCTACAGCTTAACGTGGAATCAGAATCACATGAGTTCTGGCCGGGAATCGAACCCGGGTCTCCATGCCAAAGTTTCGTACGCTAACCACTATGCCAAGAGGGAACTCTTAAGGTCATGGATCTTGTTATAGCATTAAATTAAATAAACCTTAAGTAAAAATAACGAACTACAGAAACCTACTAAAAAGCAGAAATTAAAAGCTTTTTTGAAAGAAAAATAACAGACCTTTAAAAAGTTCGCAACGCTGCGGAAAATGACGTATTTGTGGAAATTATTGAAAACTATTGTTATTTTCCTTCTTATTTATTTTTTTTTTTTTTAGCATTACAGCGATTTCTTTCTGTAGCATTAATTACAAGTTGTCGCAATTACATGATTTAAGCAGTGTTACAAACTTCAGCACTGTTTATCATATCTCCGGAACGGTTTGAGATATCGAAGTGCTGCAAACGGCAAAATAATTTGTACGTGCATTTTTTTCGAAATGAAACCTTTGAAAAAAATTCAAAATTTTTAAGCCCCGTAACTTCGTTTCTATTCATCCGAAACAAGTCATGCCATGACCATGGTATCCAACGCTAAGATACTTCGGATGTGCAGAATCATGTCTATCTTCATTGTGCTGTATGTGTGATAGAAGTTTCCAAACTTTGGATGTCTGTGATACTATAACATCCTTAGTTTGCAACACTGAATTAAAATGTGGTATTTTAAGTTTTCGTTTAACATGTTGATTTGAAATATGTAATAATCTGATTTAGTGCTATTTAGAAAAGAACTTTATATTGGGTTGGCAACACTGTTGATCAGGTAACGTTACAAAATACCTATTACGTTGTCCCCCTCTCTATATTTTTTTGCTGCAAAATTTCGCTTCTCTGCCTTTTCGGATTTCTGAGATATTTACTACTATCATTATAAATGGACCACCCTGTACATTATTGTCATAAAATCACCATCGAAATAATTTTATATTAGTCATTAGTTTGCTCGATTTGGTACGACTTCATATTTTTATATATAATAATAGTTAAATTATTTTCTACTTTTCAGTTTTTTTTCTTTTTTTAAGACTGTTCATATACACAGGATCAGCGAGAAACGACAATACTTTAGGAAATGGTAGTATCAGCCATTCTAAGCAAAAAAAAAAAAAAAAAAAGTTGATATGAACATCGAATTCCCTTTCCAATCGTATGCAGCATGTGGCAGATGACTGTGGTGTTCTTGAAAGGAAAGTTATTGAGGGAAATTTGGGAAAGGATATTTTATGGCCTTTCAAGTGGGATATTTATGACTTATCTCTGTCGATTAAATACAAAGTGAGCAAAAAGCAACATTTTGTCAAAAATAGTTTACAACTTGTTACTCTCAAACCGTTGAGAATAGGTCCCATGCTATCGTAACGTTCGTAGCATCACACCCGCCAAAATCGAAATGTTTCCAGTTAATTTATGCATATTTTTTCTCAACTTAAATGCTTTTATAGATGTTTAGAAATAATATTTTTCATTTACTAATCTTTAAACATATCAATATCTGATCCTTGTATCCTACTTTTCCCTTCTGATTACATTTTACAGTTGGATTACCTTAATGAATTCAGTTGGTTTGTGATCTGAGTAAATACTGACTCCAGAGACAATCTTCGCATTCTTCAAACTGTTTAAAAACTCATTCTTTTCATTATACTTACTAGGGAACCTATTACGTATATCTGTTAATCAAATTAAGAATTATAGATCTGTCATCCTCTCTAGCTGTTGCACGCTGGTCTAACAGTTTTGGTGCAAATGGTTCCTGGTTAGATTCCAAGTGAGATAATATTAAACGCATTATAGTGGTTTGAATATCATCTTAAACTATTGGTACAAATCTCATATAGGTTCTGTGCTGAAACGGGTCGCTAAACGTCAACAATAACTGTCTTCTTCTCTTATGTTAATTGAACTACATGGCTCCTTTTACCAGCAAGTTGTGTTGGCAAATGTTCTTTCATTTAAGCCACATTTATTTACAACTATAATCAATTATCCGCTTCGCTGGGGTAAATTATGCAAAAATAGTAATATGTTCAGTTAATCAGTCACTTTTTACTATTACTAAAGAGCTATCTGAAATCGGTCATTTTCGATTTTTTTTTATATTTCTCTCCCCTCCTCCTACCCTGCTACGTGGCTGTATTTAGTTTTAAACGGCATCGGAAGTGTCACTGTTCAACTCAGCGACCCCGAAAACTATGGATTCGACACCAATGTTCGTCATTTTAGATCATTTTTATATGTATTCCCCAACCTCCCCAAGCAGCGAGGCTGAATTTGGATTTAAACATCATTGGAAATATCACTTTTCATATCAGCGACTACGAAAACTATAAGTTCAACAATAATATTGGTCATTTTTAAATGTCTCTCCTCTTCCCCTTCTCCTAAGTTGCACCATCAAAATGATATGACTAAAAAACATCTCAGGTCCGAAACTCATCTATGTTGAAAATTTGATCGAGATCGGTTGGGTGGTTCAAGAGTGATGAAGTTTTATTTATTTTTATATACAAATTTCCCTTTCCCTACCTTTTCCTAGGTTCTACCGTTAAATTATTTATATATATTATATATATACCGGGTGAGGCATTTAAAACTGTTTTTGGAAATATCTGGAAAACCACAAATCGGATTTTTTAAAAATTGTAATAAAAGTTGTTCGACTCAAAGGGGGACATCCAATGATACCACACTCGATCCACTTCCCACCCCCCGGGGGCGTCAGGAGGGTCAACTTTGAAATCTTAAATAGGAACCACCATTTTTTATTGCATATTTTGATTCTCCGTGAAAAAATACGTAACTTTTGTTTCGAACATTTTTTTCGTTGCGTGATAGATGGCGCTGTAATCGACAAAAATCAAAATGGCTTACAAACACGAAAAATGAGGCATTTAAAACTGTTTTCCAGAATATCAGGAAAACTACAAATCGGATTTTTAAAAAAGTTGTAGTAAAAGGTGTTCGTCTCTAAGGGGCAAATCCAATGATACCACACTCGACCCCCTACCCCCAACCCGGGGGCGGGAGGGGGGTCAACTTTGAAATCTTAAATAGGAACCACCATTTTTATTGCATATTCTGATTCTCGGTGAAAAAATACGTAACCTTTGTTTCGAACATTTTTTTCGTTGCGTGATAGATGGCGCTGTAATCGACAAAAATCAAAATTTCTCACAAACACGAAAAATGAAGCATTTAAAACTGTTGTTTGGGGATATCTGGAAAACTACGAATCGAATTTTGAAAAAGTTGTAATAAAAGTTGTTCGTCTCAAAGGGGGACATCCAATGATACCACACCCGACCCATAACCCCCTCCCCCCGCGGTGGCGGAAGAGGGGTCAACTTTGAAATCTTGAATAGGAACCACTATTTGTTATTGCATATTCTGATTCTCCGTGAAAAAATACGTAACTTATGTATTGAACAGATTTTTCGATGCGTGATATATGGCGCTGTAATCGACAAAAATCAAAATGGCTTAGAAACGAAAAATGAAGCATTTAAAACTGTTTTTGGGAATATCTGGAAAACTACGAATCGAATTTTGAAAAAGTTGTAATAAAAGTTGTTCGTCTCAAAGGGGGACATCCAATGATACCACACTCAACCTCCTACCTCCAGGCACCGGGGGCGGGAGGGAGTCAACTTTGAAATCTTAAATAGGAAACACCATTTTTGTTACATATTCTGATTTTCCGTGAAAAATATACGTAACTTCTGCATTGAACATTTTCTTCGTTGCGTGATAGATGGCGTTGTAATCGACAAAAATCGAAATGGCTGATAAACGAGAAATGAGGCATTTAAAACTGTTTTTTGGGAATGTCTGGAAAACTACAAATCGGATTTTGAAAAGTTGTTGTAAAATTTGTTCGTCTTGAAGGGGGACATCCAGTGATATGACACTCGAACCCCATCCCAAACCCCCGGGGGCGGGAGGGGGTCAACTTTGAAATCTTGAATAGAAACCACTATTGTTTATTGCATATTCTGATTCTCCGTGAAAAAATACGTAACTTTTGTTTCGAACATTTTGTTCGTTGCGTGATAGATGGCGCTGTAATGTACAAAATAAAGATGGGTTACAAACACTCGGTAAAATTAAAGTAAGTTACAAAATACACATGAGATTACAAAAGTTAATACTTGTGATATTTTCGGAAATACTACCAAATTACACCATAGATGATTCTCCATGTACAATCTCATATTAGAAAGGCAGTTATTCTAAAATCTGTAATGATAAACCAGTGTTTTATAGCAAAAACACTTGATCCTCTAGAACTTAATACATTATTATGTCCACATTGTTAGTGTAATTACTGTCACAGATGTCACTTTTAGAGAGAGCATTTGGAAACACTCAAGGTTTGTTTTTATCAGTGTATTAAAATCTAGTTTTAGCGTTTTTCAGGAACAACCATTTGGATGTAGTAATAGTTTGTTCCCTTCGGGATGCTTTTTTAATGTGTGTTCCCTTGCCTCTCACCATCCGGAGCAGGACGTTTGGGCGCAAGGCTGTATTATTACTACAATATATTTTGTTTCAAATTGATCACTTGCTTTATTACCGTTTCACATCTTAGTGTTTAATTGACACTTTAAAACAGGCACTTCCTTAACCTTATAGTGGGAGCTACGCACCTATCTTTGCTATCTGTGGTCTCGGTTGGATCACCAAACAAGTTAGATTCAAAGTCTTATGTTTCGTATAGTTCGCGTCTTACTTTAAGTACATTCTGTTTCTTATACAAGTTTATAAGGTCGTAATGTATTATAGAAGCATATATCCAGTGCCGTAACATATTCCTGAGTTCTCCTGAGTTTATTCCTGAATTCTCAGCAGTGCATGGGGCCGCAGTGGCTCAGTGATAGAGCGTTTACCTCTGGTGCTTGGGCTCCCGGGTTCGATCCCAATCCCCGACAAGTGAACTTTGTGGTGGGCAAAAACCGTGTGCGTGGGTTTCCTCGGGGTTCTCTTGGGGGACTTCCTTCATTCCACCATTTCATTCATTACTCATCATTACCGTCTCCTTTATCCTAACCGGCATAAACATGGGACGTAAAACTCAATGATTTAATTTCCCTTTTCTCAGCGGTGTATGTGATCTTTATTCGAGAAAACTAATCATGCGTTCATTGCGCTGAAATTTGCGAAACATTGACATACATATTAAGTAAGTATATAGGTAATTCGAGCTATATGTAACTATTTTCTCTGTCCCGGCAAAACAAGTGATTCTTAACTTTCTAGTTTTCTTTAGTATTAATTTTCGTAGTTTTCCTGCAATATGAAGGATCAAATTTGTTTTTCGCTCTAAGAATTTCGTTAAATTTTGGATCTGTTTTTACACTGCCCTACCTTACCAAGTAAAAGTTATATATACATGGTGGTAGGTAACTCCACCGACAAACTTTGGGAGGTGATTCCTTATATGAAATGAAAGAAAAAGTTCTTATTAACATAGGTCGAGAAACGTCTCATTTCAGAGTTATGAACCGCCAAAAATTCGAAAAATCATGTTTCGAAACGCCCTGTCTTAGAAACTATAGGACCTATAACAAGCGGTTTAAGGAATTACACAGGAACTAGTAAAGTGAACTATCTAAATATCCATGTTTTACCATCTTCCGTTATCGGCGAAACGAACGCGTAGTTAGTACTTAAAGGAATATCCCTATACCTCAATTTCCTTTTTACAGTTCGTTTCGCCGATAACGGAGGATGGTAAAACATGGATATTTAGATAGTTCGCATACTAGTTCCTTTGTAATTCCTTAAACCGCTTGGGATCGATCCTGTAGTTTCTAAGGAAGACGTGAATTTTCGAATTTTCGGCGGTTCATAACTCTGAAAGGAGACATTTTTCGTCCCATGTTTATTAGAACTTTTTTCTTTCATTTCATATAAGGAATCACCTCCCAAAGTTTGTCGGTGGAGTTACCTACCACCCTGTATACATGAACTTTATAAATAGACTATGCAAAGTCATTTTTTTGGTCGAAATTGAGTTAAGAATAGCTTTTTTAATAGACTATGTTCTTTCTAGTGGTGTAACAATGTAAGTCTAGAAGCATCCTATTACTTTATAACTCCTTAGTTTAGTTCGAAAACAGCACTATTGGTCTTACTTACAGTAAGGAACTCGTTTTTCGATTCCCTTGTAAAATTACGAAATTATGACTTGGTTTAGTTTATCTCTTAGGTACAGATATAATAAAATCATAGCCATAATCATAATCAACCATTGTCAATCCACTGCTGGATGAAGGTATTTCCAAGTCTTCTCCACAACTATCTATCTTGAGCAATTCTTATTCAGTTGGTCTTGATCTCGTCAAATCTTCTTGTATAAGGACGTTTCCTAGGCTGTTTTTATCTCGTGGTATCCTGTGTTGAATTGTTTTTGTTCATCGATCATAATTTCTTGCAATATGTCCAGCACATTTTCCAGCCCATGTTAAAAATTATTCAATTAGTACCAGTCATTAGTTGCCAAATAATTCATTTCTACTGTATATATTTGGCCTACAAATAGTTCAAATCCGCTACTTTTGGAGCACAGACACGCTACTTTTTGATCTTCGTATCTGGCAACACTGACTCAGTGATTTAAATCAACACAATGGAGGACCTCCATTTGGTCTAGCGGCTAGCACGCTTGACTTCGGTTCGCGTACTCCCGAATTCGATTTCCGGTGGGGGTACAATTGAACGACCGAAGTGCTTCGGTTTCCATTATAATCATTAGCTTCACGTCTCCTTTAGACGCCCTAGCATAATCACGGGACGTTAAACTAAAACAAACTAAACCAAAAATCAACACAATGTGTATTACTAACTGTAAGTTCTTGAATAATTGCATATAGCTAATGGTATGGGTCGAGTTTGAGGTGGTCGGTGGTCAAACTAAAACAAGTGAAATGTAACTAGGGTGTATTTAGAACTTTTAATTAAGCATGGTTTTGTGTACATCAGGCGTAAGGGTTAGGAGAACAACTAGTGTTACTGAAAAGTTATGAGTTACATTTAATTTCAGTTACACTTTGCATTTACATGTATTGCTGGAACGAAAACTTTGACATTAACATTATAAATAGCCCAAAGACTATGAAAAACGTCGTCTTTTAAAACCATTCTTGCACCATAAAGCAAATTACGTGTTATTAAAATATTTTGCAGCTTAGTTACGTTGTTTGCACTATATTTAGAATAATATTTAGCAATTTATTTAAGTGGCAACACTGTTTAAAATAATGGAACTGCAACTTGTTTTAATTAAAACAACCAAGAACTATTGCTGTAATGTTATAGAAGCAAACTAAAACAATAATCATTATAAAAACTTAACACAAATACGTTATTTTGAGCAATAAAACAATCACTATCTATGTGTTTGGTATCTCTGAAACGGTTTGAAATAACAATTCTTGTAAATGACATTATGATCACTTAAGTCTTTTGGAAGCATCTACATGATAAGACGTGATATATCAGCACGTTTTCGAAGTAAAATCTTTAGAAAAAGTTAAATTTTTCATTTCTTGTAACTTTGTTCCTTCATTCATTCGAAATACATTATACCATGATCATAGTATTTGACGCTAAGACACAAATGATGCGCATTGCACTGTGTATGCTATTTGAGTTATCAGAGATCTCAAAATGTTGATGTTAGTGATACTTTATTGTCCTTTGTTACACTGAATAATATATGTGGTATTGTGGTTTTATTTAATATCTAAATTAGAAATAGGTAATACCTTACATATTGCAATTTGAGAAAATATAACTTTATTTTGCGTTGGTAACACTGCTTGTTTTTGTTACCAACGCAGTAGCAATGATATATAAGCGCGGATCCAAGGGAAGGGCTATAGGGGCTATATCCCCCCTTAACGTTCAGGTATACACTGTATAAAATGAGCTTCAATCCTGCTTTACGCTGGATAAAGAGAGAAAGTATGGTTTAGCCCCTCCCTTGATCATATTGCAAAAGAAGATGGCGGCCGTTGCAGTAGTGATGTGAAGAAGCTCCGGCATAATTACTGAATTAAGTTGTTTAATATATTCGAAAACCTGTAAATTGTAGTGTC
Source organism: Thermobia domestica (assembly GCF_964235325.1). Taxonomy (NCBI): domain Eukaryota; kingdom Metazoa; phylum Arthropoda; class Insecta; order Zygentoma; family Lepismatidae; genus Thermobia; species Thermobia domestica. Next base: position 53,392,089 of record NC_137470.1, on the reverse strand, counting down.
ATAGTTACGTAAAAGTACAGTGATAAGTATGTGTTAAAAGGTTTTTCATCTTTCGCTAGAATACTGACTATCTAAGTATTTTCTTACGGGTCTGCTCTGCTAGGAAAGAAAGCCATATCGCTCAAAATGGCAGGTAGTGTTGAAACTACTGCGAGTGTAACTAACAATATGTTCGAAGAACAAATTAAATGTCATAAGTGCAACAGAGTTATGAAAAATAAAATCTACTGTAGCACATGCAAGAATGCGTTTCATCTCGGAAAATGCAGTGGCGTTCTAAAAAGTGAAAATGTCCTAAACTGGGTATGCTCATTTTGCATGTCCAAAACACAGCAAACAAATGAAGATCGGAGTATGGTGCTAAGTACCGATGTAAATCTTGAACTAGTGTCTAAGATTTACGAAGAAATAGCCTCACTACGCAAAATAATTTAAATATTAAATACAGAAGTGCGAAACTTTCATGTGTCAATGTTTAACGAAAGCCCACCTTCAAATGTTAGCAGTGCAAGGCCGAATCAACTTTTGTGGAGTGAAGTTGTAAATAATAAAGTTCCTCCTCGTTTACAACAGGAAACATGTGGAAAACTCAATCCCCAAGTGAATGTGAAACGACAGAAAAAAGTAGAATATGCAAAAAAACAATGACAAACAAGTACTTTCATTATCTCGTTCAACCCCTAAATGTCCAACAGAACCTGTAAAAACTGCAGTGCAAGACAAAAGAATGACCACGTATACCGCTAGTGAAGGTGATTTATATTCAGTGTGAGTTAGTAATAGGTTCAGTGTATTAACTGAAGAAGACACGTTCTCATCTATTCAAGACTCAAAGAGCCCAAATTCTGGACATACCAGAAACGACAAGGAAACGAATAAGTGTACTTGTAACACAGTGAACATAAAATCAATGAAAAAAACGCAGATTAACTTGTTCTGTGATAGTCACGGTAGAAATTTACGACAGTATATCGAAGAGAAAAGTGTTTACTCCGTACGAAGCTTAATTAAACCATCCGCCAAATTTCAAGATGTAAAAACAGACTGTAAGCTACCCTCAGGTAAGAATGACTTCTCTGTATTTATAGCTGGTACCAACGACATTGGAAGAAATGAACAGAGGATCTAATGACAGCACTACGGAGAAAACTTAATGACCTACGAGGCTCAAATGTTATTGTTGTGTCTGTTCCTCATCGACATGATTTGACCACTTGGTCTTGTGTTAACTTGGAAGTGCAGAAAACGAATGAAGAAATGCGCAAACTTTGTAAATATTTCAATAATGTTACATTTGTAGATATAAGTAGATTAGGAAAAAGGTATCATACTTCACATGGCCTCCATCTTAATAGATTAGGCAAAATGTATGTAACTAACAAGATCATTGACATTGTAAACAAATCAATAACTTCAAATATGTCTACTGTTTCTAACATTATTCCAATTGGTTGGCCTAAAGAATCTTTAGATGAGCAAGCTTCAGTAAACTTACAAAAAACTAACTTGTATGACCGATCAAAAAGGCTCAGCTTGTTTTAACTCTGATCGGTCAGTAAACACAAAAAGTAAGAACCTCAAACAATTAGATCTAGACAAGAAAAAATTAAATGAGCATGAAATAGAACTTAATAATAAGTTTAGCATCTTGCATTGGAATGTACAAGGTCTCTCCAATAAATTTCACTCAGCTGCCAGTTTTATACAAGATTTGGATATAAGTTTAGATGTGATATGTATGGTAGAACACTGGCTTGATTATGACGAGATTAAACTTCACAATATTAACGGCTACAACATTGCAAACTATTACTGTAGACCCTCACGACAACATGGTGGCTGTTTAATTTATGTAAAAAATGGTATAGATTATAAAAGATTAGATGGTGTTACGGGATTTTCAGTTGAGATGGAATTTGAAGTAACAGCTATATACCTTGTAAATTTAAAAGTAATTATCATTTCCTTGTACAGACCAAATACAGAGAATAAGAATTTTGATTTATTTTTAGATAGGTTAAGCTGCATCTTAGAATATGTTTGTAAATACAACTGTAGAATATTTCTGTGTGCTGATTTTAACGTTGATTTTAGAAAAAGAGAAAGTATAGAGTGCCAAGACTTAAATAATGTCATATCCTCTTTCGGCCTAAGCATATCAACAACACAAGTGACTAGACCTAACCCACCTAATGGAGGGAGTTGCATAGACAATATTGTTACTAACAGTAGTAGTAGTATGGGTTGTTATGTGATAAAAACTTGGATTTCAGACCATTGGCCAGTAATAGGTAGCTTAGATTTAATTGTTACGAAAAATGACAGGTACAAAAAATCTAGTTCTATTCCTCAAGTTCATACTAAGCAACTGGTACACAACATCACTGATGATAGTAAAGTTACTTTCAGACATCTTTTAAGTAACGTTAATTGGACCAATATGTAATTAGAACCTTCAATTGATTTTAAAATTACGTTTTTGCTAAATTCATTGATTTACGCAGCTGAGACTGCATTTCCCTTAAAGCCATTAAAAGACAAATCGATGATGCCTAAAGCTAACAAAGTTAAAAGCATAGAACTAGATCGAGTTAAAGATCTATGTAACACGTATTATGATTTCTACATAAGCACTGGCGATAAGTCATTTAAAGAACTTCATATAAAATATAAAAAGCAATTTAGGAAGTTATTGAAAGAGACCAGGATAAAAAATAATGACTCACTAATAAATAATGCTGGAAACAAAAGTAAGGCCATGTGGAATATTGTAAGAAGGGAATGCAATTTAACTAGGAAAAATGAAAATGAACCTACCTCAATTACCGCTACAGATTTGAATGATTTTTTTGTTAATAAAATAAATGAAATAGTAAAGAAGATTAAGGCAAAAACTTCTAGTAGAAATTTTTATAATTATCTGAATTCTATTCCTCAACCATCTTGTACTTTTAGCTTCAAATTAGTAACTGTTAAGGACGTTGAAAAAGCAATTTTGAAGATGAAAAATAGTAGTACCTGTGATGTATATGGTCTTAATTCTATTATACTTAAAAGTGACATACATTTTATTGCTGAACCTTTAACACACATTGTCAACAGTTGCATATTAGAGTCGATATTTCCTGATATGTTAAAATATGTTAAAGTAATTCCAGTACACAAAAAGGGCAATAATTCAGAATGTGACAACTATAGACCTATATCTATAATCCCTGTAGTAGCCAAGCTTGTTGAAATATTACTCAATGATCAAATAGTTAAATATTTTGAGAGTAATTCATTGTTTAGTAGCTCGCAATTTGGGTATAGAGAAGGATTAGGTACAATTAAAGCAACAACTTCTTTAGTTAAAGATCTTTTAGACAGTTTAGAAAGTAAATACTTTACTAAAGTTAGATTTTATGACTTGTCAAAAGCGTTCGACACGGTATCTCATAAGATTATTTTAAGTAAATTAAAATACTACGGTTTTCAACATGATGCGTTAAACCTTATAAAATCATATTTATCTGACAGATATCAAAAAGTAGAATTCCATAATTCGAACTCCAAATACTTACAAGTGGGTTCTGGGGTACCACAGGGATCTGTTCTGGGTCCCATTTTATTCCTTATTTATATCAATGACCTTCCCAAAGTAGCTACTATTCCCGCTAAAGGCTATCTTTTCGCTGATGACTTTGGAGTCTGTGTAAGTTCTAAATCAATTATCGAAAGAGAACAATTAACCCAAAATATAACAACCGTAGTTGAGGATTGGTGTACTGCAAACCATTTGTGTTTAAACCTGAGTAAAATACAAGATCTTAATGTTACATATAACAATCTAGATTACACAGAAAAATATTCTACAGTTAAATTTTTGGGATTTGAACTTGATTCAAAATTAAACTGGTATAATCACATTGAAATCACGGCAGCTAGTGTAACAAAGGGTATATACATGTTGAGAAAATTAAGAAGTTGCGTTAGTTTGAAAATCTTAAGAATTGTTTACTTTGCCCAAATCCACAGCTTTCTATCATATGGTACTATTCTTTGGGGTGGCTCTAGTAACATTTATAAGCTTTTAAAGCTGCAAAAGAAAGCTGTCAGATTGTTATGTAGTCTTCCTTCTCGTAGTCACTGCAAACCTAGTTTCAAGCTACTCAAAATAATGACTCTTCCTGCTATTTTTGTTTTTCAATGTTTAATGTATGTAAAAGAGAATAGAGATAACTTCCCTGAACATTCCAGGTATCATTCATATAACACAAGATACAAAGATAATATAATGGCAGTGTATTTCAATTATACCAAAACACAAAAGAGTTTTATTGGCACGTCCGCAAAATTATTCAACTCTCTCCCAAAAGCACTGAGAGATACCGAAGTGGTTACTTTTAAAAGTAAACTCAAATCACTCTTATTAGATAATCCAATATATGATATAGAAGAGTTTTACGAAATTACAAAGCAATTAAAGTGAAAAATTGAAGAACTATGCGAGAAATAAATAGACATGTATAGTACGAGTAGTTATCTATTGTATTCTGTAGTGATCGTTATTCTTTGTATTGGAATTACAATTGATATGTATTACAGTTATATCTTTATATATTTTTTTCTTTCTTTCTTTTCTGTATCCATATTTGTAAATATTATGTATCCAAATTTTTTCCTTTTGTAAATATTGTATATGCATTTTAATCTGTAACTTTAAGATCTGACGATTGTAATGCTTTAGATGTCCTCTGAAGTTTCTGCAATAAAGACGATATGAATATGAATATCCTGGATCCGCGCCTGTATATATATATATACAAGGTGGCCCATTTTAATCTTTCCATGGAAATATCTCGAAAACGGTTGAACATAAATAAACTGAAAAAAACTCAAATACGAAATACTATGGGGCAAATCGAATGGTGATTGCATGGTGTCCCCCAGGGCCGCTCTTCAAGGGCGCCCGGAGCCCAACTTTAAAATTTTAAATGGAAACATGGGGAGAGTGACACCGCGTTCGATAGATCTTTAAAAAGTGAAAAGGAATGTGGCAAAAGATTTTTTTTTTAAATATCGGTCACCGTTTTCAAAATGGCAGCCAAGATAATTATGTTACCCGTATCAGTTAATTGTCCAGTAGCACTAATATGAAAACGGTTGAACATAAATGAACCAAGCAAAAGTTCAAATAGGAAAGCCATAGGGGCACATCGAATGGTGTTGTCGCGGTGTCCCCAAGGGCCGCCCTTCATGGGGGCCCAGGGCCCAACTTTAAAATTTTAAATGGAAACATGGGGCAAGTAATGCCTCGTTCGATAGGCCTTCAAGCACCAAAACAGAGTTGTGACAATGAACAGAACAAAAAGTGAAACAGGAAAATGACATAAAACACGTCAGATGATGTCATGGTGACCTCCCAGGGCCGCCTTTCATGGCGGCCCAGGGCCCAACTTCAAAATTGTCAATGGAAAAAACATAGGTCAAGTGATATCTCGTTCGATAGATCTTTAAAAACTAAAAAGTGCTGTGGTAAAAGATTTTTCATATCGGTTACCGTATTCAAAATGGTAGCCAAGACATGGTGCCTGTATTAGTTAAAACGTCCAGTACCTCTAATATGAAAACAGTTGGAGATAAATTAACACGATAAAACTCGTATAGGAAATCGCAGAAGGTATTTATCATTCCAACGGAGAAAAAGGTTATTAAAGTATAAGTGAGATAATGCTAAAGAGGAAATCTAATTCTTAGAAAATTATCTTTACGATCTCCCTCCGTAAGTGGGTGAAGCGGAAATGAATGGTAAAATCTCAAATGAGAACCTAACTTTTACTTGCAATAGGTATGGCTTGTCTGAAACACATTGGTGTACAAGTGACTGGTACTGTAATGAAGTAATGAACCAATATTGTGCAGACGACTTTTGAGCAAAACCAACATTTGTACACGTTGTTCTAAAATTGCATTGTTCGACAAATTGGTTTCGCATTTCAGTTGATTCATTTTTGCACAAATCATTGCCTGCAATCAAAATGGAAAGTAATATTTAACAAGAATTTTACCTATCTTTTTTTTTTTTTTTTTTAAGACACCTATCTGTTATAAAATCACATTTCAGATAATTTTGTTATGTAGATACAATTTGCAAAAACTAAGGTTCTCATTTGCAATTTCACCGTTTCTTCCCGTCCCGCTTCACCCACTTACGGATGACGTTGGAACGATGATTTTCTAGGAACTAGATTTCCTCCTTTGCATTATGGCACTTTTACTCTAGGCATCTTTTCCGTTGAACATTTTCGAGTCCTTGAATGATAAATACCCTCTGTTATTTCCTATAGGAGTTTTATTCTGTTCATCCGTTATTATCTTCAACCGTTTTCATATTAGTGGTACTGGACGTTTTATCTGATACAGGCACAGGCACCATGTCTTGGCGGCCATTTTGAAAACGGTGACCCATATGAACAATCTTTTGCTAAAACGATGTTTAGTGTATGAAGATCTATCGAACGAGGTGTCACTTGACACATATTTTCGTTTAAAATTTCTAAGTTGGGCCTGGACCCCCATGAAAGCCGGCCCTGGGGGACACCGCATCAACATCATTCGATTTGCCTCGTGGATTTAATATTTGAATTTTTGTTTGGTTCATTTATGTTCAACCGTTTTCATATTAGTGCTACTGGACCTTCATCTGACGCAGGTAACATATCTTGGGGACTATTTTGAATACAGTGACCGATATGAAAAATCTTTTGCCACGTCGCTTTTTAGTTTTTAAAGACCTATCGAACGAAATGTCACTCGACCCATGTTTCTATTTAAGATTTTAAAGTTGGGCCCCGGGCCCCCTTGAAGAACGGCCCTGGGGCACCATTACATCGTCGTTTGATCTGCCCCATGGTATTTCTTATTTTAGTTTTTGTTCAGTTCATTTATGTTCAACAGTTTTCGACATATTTCCGTGGAAAGATTAAAATGGGCCATCCTATATATATATATATATATATAGAGAGAGAGAGAGAGAGAGAGAGAGAGAGTAAGAGAGAGATTTTGTTTCGTGAGAGGCTTGAGGAACGGGTAACAAACATTTGTGGTTTACTTGCAATGCGAAAAATGATTACTAATTTATTTCGGGAGCGGCTTGAGCCCGATACCTACCCCCTAAATACGCCACTGTGCAGGTACATCATTCAACCGTTCTCATATTATCTCATACAGCAACGAAACAAATTTTGAGTAAAGGCAAAATAACTATCAATATTCGAGACGAGACCGAGACTTTCGAGACTGACCATGGTCTCGTCTCGGTCTCGTCTCGATTTATAGAGGTCTGTCTCGGTATGTAAAAGTCCGTCTCGATCTCGGTCTCGTCTCGGTATATAAAAGTCCGTCTCGGTACCATCCCTAGTTTCGGCGCGAGATGTTTGGGCGCAAAGCCGTGTATCTGAATAGGTTAATCTACTTAGATGGCTTATAATTATAATGTATTTCATAACGAGAACCCGGATGTTTTTGCACTAAAAACCTTGAAAATAGAAACTAATATCACAAATACTCAAAAAATAACTGCACAACTTAAGAAATTCAGCAAGATGAAATTTGACATCAATTTTCTAAAAAAAAAAAAAAAAAAAAAAAAATCTTCAAAAACTAAATTTTCGTTACGTTATTACAGTATGCCCTATGGTAAACAGTCTCAGTTGCATTAAATGCTTAGGCCTAGTTTTGTTCTAGTAAATTGTTGTATATGCCTAATGCAGAAAGAAAAAAATCTTATGTTTCATTTACCATGACATTATCATTGCATGACGGAATTATGGCCAAACCCAGCAAGTACCGTAAGATGAGATTACTTTGCACAAGATTTAAGCCATCTTAAAGAAAATTAGCGGGAGATTTATGGGATTTGGGACTTTCAGGTTGAAACCCACCCAAATTGCACGATTTCTTATTTTAAAAAATCTAATGTTAGTCATTCCTATGCGTATAAGCTGAAATCCTAGTATTTTTTTAAAAAAAAAACGAAGTATTTGTGAGTAAAGCCTCTCTCAAACTACTTTTCTGGATCCGCCATTGTTCATAATTTATTTTCCAACAAGAAATTCATTCCAGCATCTTCCTAAATAGGACATTTACCTAAATTTAGAATGCAGGAGGTTTCAGTAGTAATAATTTCCTATCTAAGCGGTATTTTGGACCGGTGCAAAGTAACCAGGAGTACAGACTAAAACTCCCTTCTCCCAGTTTTACCTTTTATATGACTTTAAAACGTTTCACATTTCAATTTCAACTATTGCATCGAAGTTCCATTATACACGGTAGTATTCTGTGAAACTGACTTCACTTTGACGGAAAATCTTGTACGTGATACACTGAGAAAAATCCATTATCCGGACAGCGGTATATTGTACAAATACAAGGATTCGTTATGTTTACTAAGGAAATCTGTACGGAGCGTACTTTATCCATATACTACACAGGTACTGCCTTTTACCCGCTTAGATATTACATCATTTCGCTGCAGGATGTCTGACATCTAACAATCTTCTGTATTTTACATACATATACGTATGTTAAGTACTTCAGCTATACGTTATATACGTCCATCTGTACGTGAGATCCAGACCGCCTATAGACACTCTTTCTTTCGCCATGGCTGACGTCATTGAACTAGCGTCTTTTGCTTGCGAAACGAGGTTGTTACAATCGGAAAAGAAGAGAGGAAGGAAACAAAAACCTGAGTAAGTGCACTAGTTAACTATTACTTTAGTTAAATATTCCATTAATTATATATTCTTTTAGTGTAACTTGCTTTAGTATAGTACTAAGTAAGTAATATAGTTTATGACTACAACTCGTTAATGATTGAGGAGAATGGAATGGGTGAATCTGAATTTTGAGAAATCTTTGAATATTAATGTTTTGAAACATTTTACGTTACAAGGTAGCAAAATGAATGTTATGTGTTTATTCATTCCGTTTTATATGTGACGATTTATTACCTAGTGCAGAGTTACTACAGGACTGCTTAACATAATTGCTAAGAAACCGTTTTCAGTGCGAAAATTCCCTTGTGTAGTGAAGATTTAGGCTTTAGGTTTCTGGGCTTTCGGCATCAATGGAATTGTTAGCCCGTCACATATGAGGGATGACGTCCCTCGATGAGCACACTATCCGGGTAAAGGAAGGGAAGAAAGGATTGGGGAAGGAAGAAAACGACCTGGGACCTATATGTTAGGTACCACTCCGGCATTAGCCTGGTGTGAGTGAGGAAAACCCAAGGAAACCTCATTCAGGATGGCTGGACTTAAAATCTTTTGATACTTTTTCGACTGAGGAAATAGATCCCCAACGGGATCGAACCCGGGACCGTTCGCACCGAAGGCGAGAGCGTTAGCAAACTACGCTACGCGGGGCCACTTGTGTAGTCTAGAAAACTCATTTTTATTAGGATATTTGCAAGATTTTTTTTTTTTTACTTTTAGTTTAACGCCCCATGATTGTACATAAATGTAAGTGAGAAGGTAACGATGAGATACATGATAATGGTGGAATCAAGAAAATGTAAGGAAACTGGAAAGTCTTAAGAATAACCACACCTACAGTGTTCACCAAAAGCCTATTTATCGGGAGCAGGAATCGAACTAGGGACCTAACGGGTTAGAGGTTAGCGCTCTACTACAGAGCTTTCTTTTGTTTAAAGAACTTGTTTACATTGAAATATATATATTTGACGAAGATATTGATATATTTTACAGCCTCACTGAAATTAAAAAAAAAAAGTAGTCAGGGAGAGCTTACTTGTCAGGTTTTTATTTTTTTAAATTTAATTTGATTTGATTTTTATTTATTTATTTTTGCTTGTTATGTTCCCTAGTTAATTAATGTTTGGGTTACTGAGAATTAAAACCTTTTTAGTATTATTGTTATGGCATCACTTTGGAACCAAAAAGTTTGATTTTTTTTCTTGTGTTTTCATATAGGAAGTTGGTAAGTTTGTGCCTTAGCATTGGTTTGGTTTCTAGAACGTAATTGAAGGTCATGTTGAGTTGAGTCTTGGCGGGTTTGAGTTCGTGAAGTGTCAGGCACTGCTTGTGCCCCTGTCTTCTGTCTGTGATGTTTCCTGGCTTTGGGCAGTGACGTATTTATGTTGAGGAGTACCAACGCAGGCCGCGTAACTACAACACAGCTTCAACAGCTACGAGTGCCAGGCGTTTGAATTTCACCCTTCGTTCCGGCGTGTCTAATGCAGTATAGTACTAGGTTCAAATTCTATGGCTGGTAAAAACGGTTTATTACTTTCGTGGTATGGTAAGAAATACAACGTAATAGTTATTAGTTTAATTAGTGTTTCTTCATAGTATTGTTTCACTATTTCTAGAAGGAATTAACTATTAACGAAGTAATGAATAAGCAAAAACATACTTTGATTGACGTTTACGATTTCTCATACTCCATTGAGGATGTTTTGATCCTCAGTTGCGCAAACATCCAGTGTGCGTTTTTTTTTTTTTTTTTTTGCTTACACTGCCTTACAGATGAGTTCCCTCGTGGCTAAGTGGTTAGTGTACACGCCTTTGGCGTGGGACACCCGGGTTCGATTCCAGGCCGGAGCTTATGTGATTCGGGTTCCACGTTAATTTGTAGGTCCACGTCTCATACAGCCTTGCTGCTGAAAGGAACGTTAAAATCAACTCAGCACTGCTTTACAGATGCAATTGTTCGATTCCGAGTTCGAATGAAGCTTTTTACGGGCAGGGGGCGATTTTTATATATATATAATCCAAGCATTTTAGTTATCAGTCAGTGATGTAATATATATATACAGTAATATATACTATAATAATATACAGTATATATATATATATATATATATATATATATATATATATTACAAAATTGAAAGTGACTAAGTTTATGACTCTCAATCTCTTAGGGCCGCGGTGGCTCAATGGTAGAGCGTTCACCTCTGGTGCTTGGGGTCCCGGGTTCGATCCCAGCCCCCGCCAAATGAACTTTGTGGTGAACAAACACCGCGTGCGTGGGTTTCCTCGGGATTCTCCCGTTTCCTCCCACTTTCTTCATTCCACCATTTCATTCATTGCTCATCATCACCGTCTCCTTTAGCCTAACCGGCATAACCGTGAGACATAAAACTCAAAGATTTCATTTCATTTTCATTTCCATTGTCGCTCTCCCCGCAACCAGTGTTGCCAAAATGTTGGCAATTAGTTTGCGAAACGAGAGGTGGCGACTCCAATTTTGGGTGAAAAGTCGCTATAAAAAATAATCGAGAAATTCATTGTCAATAAGCATTGTTTTAAAGTTGTAAACTAAACAATATGTTCTACTTACTGGCGCAAATCCCGGGGGGGGGGATGACGGATACATGTCGCCTTCAATCTTGAAACTGAGGGGGAGTTTTCCCCAATAATCCGATTTGAAATGTGTTTTTTGGGAGAAATTTGATAATTTTTGTCCGATTGCTACAAAGGAACGTGAGATAAAATAGACGTCTCCCAGAATAAGCCTCAAATCTGCAGCTTCCCAATGCTGAAGACAACTCTGATCCTCCACAACATTGTTTTTCAACTTCATAACTATTCTGGACATCGCAAAATAAAAAGTATGGTGACGGTCTTATCCTTCCCCCCCAATGTTGAAGACAGATTTGCGCCGCTGGTTCTACTCACATCTTTGTAAACAGAGCGCAACCAATCCTTGAATTCAGGGATCATTTCAGATTGTTTCGGGTACTTTTGTTCATATTGTGGAGTCAAAATAGTTCCGAAATAATTAACACTACAGTACTTACGTTAAGCAATTTTTTTGTAAAAGAAAAACTGCAGAATAATTAAAAGACCCCAAAGAAGAAATATAACAAACACCCACTTCGCCTTTATTCACGCATCTATAGCTAATCTTTTTGCTATCGGTAAAGATGTATTACGTGTGTCTCTCAACGGAAACTGCGAACTAAAGGACATCAAGTTTGTAGTTCTTCTTCGTTAGAGGACAAGGGCAACATAACAATGCAGGATTGTGGGCCAGTGGGTACGCTGTATTTCCAAACTCTTCATCACTTGCGCTGATTAAAACAAACAAACAGAAAAAAGAACAAACAGAAGCATTATTAGTTCAAAAACTGTTTTGAACTAATAATGCTTCTCTACAGATGAAAATTTTGTTTGCAGCAAAAAAAATCACCCATAAAAGTCTCCAATCGGAAAAATTATTTTTTGTCGCTATCGTAGGGCGACCATACGTCCCGTTTTGACCGGGACAGTCCCGTTTTAGGGGCGTGTCCCGGCCTTCCCGTCAGTAGATGGAAAAAAGTAGTATTCGTCCCATTTTATGTAAATGAAAGAAGTAAATAACAAACCCAGTACCTTTACTCCTTTTAAAAGTATTAATCTATATTATAAAAGAGAACGTACAAATCCTTTGTTCCCTCATCACGCTAATACGGCTGAACCAATTTCTTTTATTTTTGGGGGGTTATTAGGATTTGGACCCTAGATGGTTTTTATCATATCATTTTAATTTTTAATTACCAGTGTCTTGAGATAATTGACCATTCAAGTGTCCATAACGTACAAATCCTTTGTTAGTTCATCATAGGTATAAAAATAAACGTATTTATATGCAACCCGCATGACCGTGTCACTCGGCGGGTTAACATAAATGACAGGCGCTATAATGTTAACATTTACTGCAATTTGAAAGCGAAAAAGTAAAAATTATCTAAGTAACAAAGTTTATTGCGTTCCGGGGTGACCGCAGCGAAGCGGGGCGGGTTAACATAAATGACAGGCGATATAATGTTAACATTTACTGCAATCTTCTATGGTTTTTATCATATCACTTGAAAGCGAAAAAGTAAAAATTATCTAAGTAACAAAGTTTATTGCGTTCCGGGGTGACCGCAGCGAAGCGGGGTGAACGCTGCTAGTAATTAATAATAACAAAGAGGCAAAAATTGAACTGAAATTCTATCTCTTTCCTCCATAGCTGTGAAAAGTAACGCCTTCAGCATCATAAATTTGTATGCTACTTGCGCCTTCAGTCGTCTACTCTTCGGTGGCTCAGTGGTAGAGCGTTCACCTCCGATGCATGGGGTCCCTGGTTCGATCCCAGCTCGCGCCGTGTGGACTTTGTGGTTGACAAACACCATGCTCATGGGTTTTCTCGGGGTTCTTCCGTTTCCTGCCACTTTCTTTATTCCACCATTTTAGTCATTTCTCATTATCACCGTCTCCTTTAGCATAACCGTGGGACGTTAAACTTAAAGATTTCATTTTTTATTAATCTCAGTATTTTATAGTGTATTCTTAAGCTTAAGGTGATGTATAATTAAATTTTGAATTCAGTTAACTTATTTTATTTCTCAGATTGTTTTTAAAATGAATGTACAAACGTTTATTTTCATTCTTGAGTGTTTAAAGTGATGTATAGTTATTAAACATAGTATTTAATATTGTACTCTTAACGTGAAAGTGATATACAGTTAACTTTTGAATTCAGTTAACATTCTTCTTTCTGAAATTGCTTTAAAAAGTATGTAAAAACGTTTCTATTTTCTTTCTTGAGTGCTAAAAGTGATGCAAAGTTATTAAGCTTACTACTTTATATTGTATTCTTAACCCTAAACTGATACACAGTGCGTTTTTGAATAAATTATATCAAGTTATTTGAGTGACGAATACTGGTAGAAAATCCTGACTACTACTGGAACATTTTGATTTTAAGGTGACGACTACTGGTGCAAGGATTTTAAAATATTGTTTTTCCTTCAACGGCTACTCCTTTTTGAATTCTGACTATATGGTCATTATAGGAAGGATCAGTGAGTCTTTCCAACTATGGTACAGCTCCGACAGATTCACGATGCTCAGAGAAGAGACAAAATAGTATGTTTTCAACCTTAAAGTGAGAACCATTGGCGTTTTTACACTGCTATGCAAAAGTAAGTGAGTACTCCAAATGGGGTTCCAATGCGGTACCTAATTTCTGCATTTTAGATATTTGGAAATACATGTCTCTAAAATGTAAAGAACTGATTTTTTTAAAAAAAATTGAAAACTGCAACTCGGTAAGCCTTATGGATACCGATATATGGGAAAATAAAGAGCGATACTATAGGTATGTGGGGCTTGCATACTTGACGCTACAATTCGGAAATTGAATTAAAATATGATTAACGGCTATCAAGATGTTGTCAAATAAAGGGAGGACCAACACAGTTAAGGGGTTTTCGTGTTAGATGCTAAAATTTCCGAAATCGGTCATAGAAAGTTAATAAACACCAGTAGCAATTTCATCTTAAAGTAATTAGATATCTTCAGGAGGTGTTAGAACATCATGGAGTCTACCAAAATTAAATTTTAAAAGCTTTTGAAAATATAATCTGACATTTGTAAACAATATTTGAAATATGTGTTTACCCAAAACTTCCAGCTAGTACATCTAACATCTGAAGAAACACTGAAATAAAAGCGTATGGGATCTTGAAATTTCGGAAACAATTATTGGTCGCAACAAAATTAAATCAGATGGGTACTTCTATGGGTTAAATGAGTACCTCAGTACAATTTCGATCGAAAATTTAGTTCAGTCCTAGGTTTTCTTCAGGCAATTCCAAGGGTTCATCGAGCTGTGCAAAAGAATGAAAAGTCGCCAAGATAGTAACCAAGATATAAGGAATTATATATTTTATGACGTAAAAATAGATCTTTATGGATTTGTACTTTTGGGTCTTTCCTATAAGAAAAAAATTCAGGAAACTACTGTATATACCTTAATAGACAATTCAATGGACGGGGACACAGTAGCTTAGTGGTAGGGTGTTTAACTAGTCTTTTTTTTGCAGAAACTATTGGAGTTTTCACTTATCCCATAGAGATACGATCATACTTAACTCCCTATTTAATTTTACAATTAAATAAAAGGAAATATTTCAGTGTAGCGACCCACGATTATGCATTTTAGTCTCAGGGAGATTATGATTAAAGCAAGTGAATGCTGTTGACAGAATTGATGGAATGCAAAGGTGGGAGGAGAGGTAGTACCCCTAGAAAACCCACGAATACGATGTCCACTACAAACTGACGGCCGCGGATCGAACCAAGAACCCAATACACCAGAGGTAAGCACTCTACCACTAAGCCACCGTGCCCCCGCTCATTTAATTTTCTATTAAGGTATATACGGTTGTTTTCTGAAATTTCTTCTTACAGCAAAGACTCAAAAGTACAAATCGATGTGGGTCTCTATTTTTACGACGTCATAAAATAATTTCTTATATCTCGCTTGCTATATTAGATATTGACAAAAAATGTTCACTTTATTTCAGAGCCCGATGAACGCTTGGAATTGTCCAAAGAAAATTTAGAGCTGAATTAATCTTTCGATCGAAATTGTACTGACGAGTCTGAGGTAGTCACTTAACCCATAGAAGTAAAAATGAAAAATGAAATGAAATCTTTAAGTTTAACGTCCCACGGTTATGCCAGTCAGGCTAAAGGAGACGGTGATAATGAGAGATGAGTGAAATGGTGAAATGAAGAAAGTGGGAGGAAACGGGAGAACCCCGAGAAAACCCACGAGCACGGTGTTTGTCCACCACAAAGTCCACACGGCGCGAGCTGGGATCGAACCAGGGACCCCAAGCACCGGAGGTGAACGCTCTACCACTGAGCCACCGCGCCCCCCTAACCCATAGAAGTCCATCTTATTTAACTTTTGTTAGGATCAATAATTGTTTTCTGAAATTTCAAGATCTAATACGCTTTTATTGTATGGTGTCTCTCTAGCAGGGGGCCGCGGTGGCTCAGTGGTAGAGCGTTCACCTCTGGTGCTTGGGGTCCCGGGTTCGATCCCAGCCCCCGCCAAGTGAACTTTGTGGTGGACAAACACCGTGTGCGTGGGTTTTCTCGGGGTACTCCCGTTTCCTCCCACTTTCTTCATTCCACCATTTCATTCATTACTCATCATCACCGTCTCCTTTAGCCTAACCGGCATAACCGTGGGACGTAAAACTTAAAGATTTCATTTCATTTTTCTCTCTAGCAGCTAGATGTACTAGCTGGAAGTTTTAGGTAAATACATATTTCTAATACTCTTTACAAATGTCAAAATATATTTTCCAAAGCTTTTAAAATTTAATCTTGGTAGACCCCATGATGTTCTTAAACTCCATGGAAATACCTAATTACTTTAAGATGAAATTGCTACTGATGCTTATTAACTTTCCATGACCGGTTTCGGAAATTTTACCACCTAACACGAAAACCCCATAACTGTATGGATCCTCCCTTTATTTGACAATATCTTGATAGTCATATTTTAATTAATTTTCTAAATTGTACTGTCTAATATGCAAGCTCCACGTACCTATGGTGTCGCTTTTTATTTCACCATATTTCGGTAACTGTTAGGCGTACCGACTTGCAGTTTCGGTAAACACACACCTCTAACGTTCTTTAAAACGTTATTAAGACATATTTTAGAATATTTAGAAATGAGAGTTCTGCGAATATCATGGTACCCGAAAAGCCCCATCAGGGCGTGTGTGTAGTGTATTTAATTGAAATTACTTTTGAGGTTGTTGTAAGCCCTCGTAATTACATTTCCGAAACTGCACCATCTAGTACGCAAACCCCACACTTCTATGGTGTCGCTCTTTATTTTCCCATATCTCAATATCCATAAGGTTACCGAGTTGAGGTTTTCGGTAAACAGATGTCAGTTCCTTACATTTTAGAGACATACATTTCCATATATCTAAAAAATACAGACATTAGATACCCCATGGTACCCCGAACACCATTGGGGTACCCACTTACTTTTGAATAGTAATACATTTTGAGTTGTTGTTCAGCATCAATAAACACTTCATAGTTTTTCTACGTGCAACCTAAAAGTCCATACCTGACCGAACAGATTTTGTCCATTTAATCTCAAAAATGTTAAGATACTTTGTATTGTTAAGTACAACCAAGTTGAGCACACCGAATGTAACATTTTAAATGTTTTCTGATTTTTGTTTCAGGTAATTCGTGCATCAAACCAGGACTCTGCTTGAAAGACAGTCAAAAGAAGCAGTGTAGGTTGTGGCTAAAAGTACGTCCTTTCTGAAGACAGACCCATTTGTACTTACATTCTTTTGTACGAATATATAACCCTAATATAGATACTGTACTACAAATTATTTCTTTCTTCCATAAATTAGAATAAAATATTGTCTCTGTTTAAAGAAAATGTTAGTTAGTGTTAAGTCATTTCAACTCTTTTTCTCTGTAATAAGAACATTATCCCTCGCAATATTTTTCTTTTTATCTTTGTGCTATTACGTTTGAATGAAGTAAAATTCTATACGAAGCACTATTATTTCAGACATGCATTAATAACTAATGTATTGTTCTGTATGTAAGACAATGTGTATACTGAACATGTCTAGCAAGGTGTTGTTTGAATATAGAATCTGTAACTCAGCTTTTCAGTAGTCAACTTTATTGGGAATCCGAAGAAAGAAGTTAAAAAAAAAAAGTTGGACTTACCAACGTATATGTGTTCGAATTCTGGACTAATCCAAATTATCCAGAGAAATCATTATATATATTTTTTGTTGCAATTTCAGATGTATCCTTTATCCAAGTCGTATGAAACGGAGACATCATACATCGCTATACTTTGTATGAACTATGTTCCGTATTTACTTAATCACTTTGTAACTTTCTCTAGTGTTGACAAGGGCGCAGGTGTCAGTCGAATAGTTTAGTGTTTCACTCATGTCACCTTGTGACTAAGGTACGTCTTGTCGGTATATATATATGGTACTGGGTTCAATTAGCGATAAAATACATTTTTAGCATTAAACAAATGCAAAAGTCTACACGAAATGAGATACCATGATCTCTGACTTACGGATAACACCATGAACTAATGGTACTGAGTGTGATTGAGTTTACTAGTTACTATCTGGCTAAAATCAGTGTTCCTTTAGCTATAGTTCTTTTCGTGCTCTGAATTGCAAAGTTTGAAATAACAGTTTTAAATTATTGTAGATATTATTGAATATATCTTCCGAGTAATTCTGAGAATCATTGCTCTTTCTTTAAGCAATGTATGAGACTGTTAAACCGCTCGTTGCTTAAAATGTTCCACTAAGATGGATGCACCCAGGAAAATCCAAATTTGCAGAATGTCTAGAGCAGGGAAGGATAAATATGTTTAGTCGATGGCTGCACAACGCCTCCGCTGTCACCACGTTGTCGCACAGCGAATACGGTGGACGTTTAAGAGTATTCTGCACTTACTATTAGGTATCGGCCTGGGAACTTTGGCGCAGCTACCCAGTCTCCTTCTTGGTGTTGCATTTTTAAAGGCGAGTACTGAGTAGAAATCATCTTGTGAGCGAACACGTTTTCAGCTGACACCATACTTTCAATTGTTGCGACATAAAAAAAAAAAACATAACTTACCTGTTAATTAAAATGTACAGAGAAGTTGTTTGAGTTTGAATATAGGATTGTATATGGCTGTGCATTTTGCATTATTATTAAAGTGCTGGAACTAACTAACAACAAAGCATATGATAAATTCTTACAGTAATATATCACATATTGATTTACTCTGTATGAAAACGAAAATAATTTAACATATGGTTAACCTCCTTTGTGCCCATAATTTTAAAATTAACGCTTGTGCCACTTTTCAACACTTGGCTTTGCAGTAGCTTCCCAATGAATTAGCAGGAAATCCAAACTTACAGGACACCCTGCAGGTATATACATTTCTTTGGACACTTTCACTGCTCCAAACTAAGATTTGAAAAGTGTAGTATTGTTAATTTTATTATTATTGGCACAAAGGAGATCAAACATATTTTAAGCTATTTTGTTTTCATACAGAGTAAAACAATATTTGACAACATTACAGTAAGAATGTATCATGCATTTTACAGTATGTTGCAGCACTTTAATAATGGTGCACTATACGTACAATCTAGATCCTGCATATGTCCAATCCATATATTACAAGAAGGCAATACGTATGCGATACAGGTAAAATCCGTATATTTCATATGGACAACCTATTAGCTATATACATCCAATCCATACATTACATATGGCCAACCTGTACGCGACATACGTATAATCTATATGCTGCATGAATACAGTCTGTAAGCTACATATGTGCAATCTGTATGGTGCTTATGGATATTCTGTATGCTGTATCTGGACAAGCTGTGTGCGACATAAGGAAAATCTGTATAATACATACGTACAATACGTATACTGTATCTAGTCGTACGTACGGGGCACAAGTACAATATAGATGCTGTCTTGGGGTTGAACGAAAGAAACATACGTACAGAACGTATATTGCATACTTCTTGAAATTATGCTCCGTCCTGATAGTCAGTGTGTGTCGTCATTATTAACCCACATGCTACATACGATCCTGACGTCACAAAGCTAGATATCACATCCGTATATATTTGTTACTGCAGATAACGTCACACGAATGACGTCATTGCACTTATGCAGAAAGTGCGTATAATACATACTTTTTCAGCTATACGTTTGCTGCAGGATGTTATATACGGTTGTACGTTAAGTCCAGAAACTACAGGAATTACGAATGTAACCTACGTTTTTAAGTATGCCACCTACATTTTTTTTTCTCAGTGTATCTTTCAAATTTTGGCGGCTGCTTTCCATGCCTCTACAACAATAAACCCTCTCGGTAATTGGAACTGATGTTAACCGCCAACATTATAGCCAAAATACAGTTAGATGTTCTATCTTTCGGTACCAGTTGAAACTTTCTGTTTTCTGTTCATTTTTTTGTAGACAGATAACTGTGAAACTCTTCATATTTTGTGCAAAGTAACCCCTGATGTGCTAAGTGTCTTACAATATTCTACAATATCAACAGTTTCAAAATTTCTGTACAACAGTACGAATTTTTCATCTGCCCGAATATATTTTCTTCTTTCCATGGGAGGGTTTCTTCTCGAAGCATTGCCTCGTACACTAAGTTTTGCTTTTTTTCTGTCCTTCGAAGTGCATCAATAAACTGCCAACTCGATCAATATCGTTCCTTAATGTTAGATATATTATAAACGACAGAAGTTTAGTTTGGGGTGTCACAGGCTGCCTACAGTAAATTTTATTTCGACCACTCCTCCTATTTCAATAAATAGCTAGTGCCTATTGTTATGAAATCTGAAATAACTTTCTGTTAATACAATAGTCTCAACTATCCGGCCTAATGGGCAGATCGAATAACAAAAAAGCATTCAATAAATACTCACTTCCTGAAACACCCACCCATAGCATTAAAAACTTAATTTTTATTATAAAAACAGCTCTTATTCATTATTTAATAAACATTTCCTATGTTTTGTAACATTCGTTTTAATAATTTATTATAAAAAAAAGAAAATGCAAAAATGAAAATATGTGCCGTGTTGTATACATTTTAAGTCACATTTTTAAAATAACTAAACGTTAAAAAAAAACGTTTTTTTTACACAAATTACATGTCCTTCTTACATATATCTTAATTTATTTCTTCCAAAACTAAATCGCATAGTACGGAGCAGGCCGGTAGCCAGCCCAAAAATGTAGGGGGACCCGGCTGAAGTTCGGAGGGACCCGATCCAACCATATTATAGTTCATTTGCAAGCCTACCGTGAAAATTTTAGTGGGGCAGGAAAAATTTACAGGGGAACCAGCCCCCTAGACCCCCTGAATACGGGCCTGGTACGGAGATCTGATACTAGAGATGCGGATAGTTGAGAATCTGCTGCTGGTACAGATACGTTGTGCATGACGTGCAGGAACTTTGCTGTGTTCAAGATGTTATTTTTAGTTTTTGCAAAATTGTTGTGGAAGGTTTTTGAAATTTTCAGTGCCTATTTTCATATTTTAGTTCCTAAACATCCGGATTCTAGTTATGAAATACAGTATATGAAGGTAGGAAACCTATTTATATAAAAGGTTATGTGTCCAAACATTTCGCGCCCAAGCGGCTGCACTTAAACGTCTCGCCCCCAAATGTCATGGACCCTGACCATCGAGGTGCTTGTTTCAAGGCGGTCCTCTTGCCTCTCACCATCGTGGTGCTTGTTTTAGGAGAGTCTCCTTGTTTCTCACACATCTCCATTGTTTACTGAAACAAATGTTCGAAATGGTGCCCGTTTTCTGCAACACACATTGCAAGTGTTACATGTACAGCGAGAGTCTGATCATGGATTGCGACGCACGATCGCAGTCTTTGCTTCATAGACTATAACTTGAATGATAAAGAATATATTGCAGAAAATAGTCACCATTTCGAACATTTTCTTCTCACTTGTCAACGGCGTTTAGGGATGGGCATGAGCAAGTTCGAGAGGGTTTTCTGTGAAACTCAACTCGACTAGAAATAGATTTATTTGAGCTCTACTCGAAACAAATATATTTGAGCTCGACTAGAAAAATTCCTTCCAATTCGACTCGAATTCGGGTCAAGTTTCGAGTCGCGTCGACACAAAACGAGCCAAATCCTGTGTTTAGTTTCAAGTACTCTCTTCAAGTATCCTACATAGACAATATAATTATTATCAATGATACTATTGCATATAATAATAATAATAATAATAATAATAATAATAATACACCGTATATAAATATGAAAGATAGGCGGTTTGTGTCTCAATACTAGAAACTAGTTGTCTTCCGACCTCGGTAGTCGTGAAGCTTATTAAGCAAGGACATCGGGGTTTGAGATCCAGAGGAGGAAGTATTCCGGCTCGAGCCAAAAACTTAAAAGTTATAAGGCGTCTTCTAAACAAGTTCAAAACTGCTCGGACCGGGCTTAGGCCTATCAACCGCTCAAACAGCTCGCCTCACATCTCATTCACTAACGAGCCGAACCGAACAATAAGCCGAGCTAACAGTTCACCCAACCGACCCTGCTCGAGTTCTAGACTCAATTCAACAATACAGAGGAAATGGCTCATCCCAACCGAGCCGATGGCTCACCTCAAGCGAGCTGGCTCGAGACATCGGCTCAGTTGAGTTACATCTTACATGACTTTCACTTTGCAGTCTCATATGACCATCATTTTAAAACGAGTTAACATCGGCTCAGAACTCATAGTTGGAATTGGCCCATCCCTAACAGTTTTTACCCATTTTGATGTTTTGAAGATCACTGCGCTATCTATCACGCAAGGAAAAGAATTTTTTAAAACAAAAGTTATGTTTTTTTACATGGAGAATGGGAATCAGGAATAAAAAACGGAGTTATTATTTAACATTTCAAAGTTGACCCCCTCCCGCCCCCAGGGCTTGGGGTAGGGGGTCGAGTGTGGTATCATTGGATGTCCCCCTTTGAGACGAACAACTTTTATTTCAACTTTTTCAAAATTCGATTTGTGGTTTTCCTGATATTCTGAACAACAGTTTTAAATGCTTCATTTTTCGTGTTTGTAAGCCATTTTGATTTTTGTTGATTACAGCGTCATCTATCACGAATGTTCGAAAAAAATGTTCGAAACAAAAGTTACGTATTTTTTCACGGATAATCAGAATATGCAATAAAAATGGTGGTTCCTATTTAAGATATCAAAGTTGACCCCCTCCCGCCCCCGGGGGTAGGGGATCGAGTGTGGTATCATTGGATGTCCCCCTTTGGGACGAACAACTTTTATTACAACTTTTTTAAAATCCGATTTGTAGTTTTCCTGATATACTGAAAAACAGTTTTAAATGCCTCATTTTTCGTGTTTGTAAGCCATTTAGATTTTCGTCGATTACAGCGCCATCTATCACGCAACGAACAAAATGTTCGAAACAAAACTTAATTATTTTTTCACGAATAATCGAAATATGTAATAAAAAAATGGTGGTTCGTATTTAAGATTTCAAAGTTTACCCCCCTCCCGCCCCCGGGGGTGGGGGTAGGGGGTTGAGTGTGGTATCATTGGATGTCCCCCTTTAAGGCGAACAACTTTTATTACAACTTTTTTAAAATCCGATTTGTAGTTTTGCTGATATACTGAAAAACAGTTTTAAATGCCTCATTTTTCGTTTGTAAGCTATTTTGATTTTTGTCAATTACAGCGCCATCTATCACGCAACGAAAAAAATGTTCGAAACAAAAGTTACGTATTTTTTCACGGAAAATCAGAATATGCAATAAAAAAATGGTAGTTCCTATTTAAGATTTCAAAGTTGACCCTCCTCCCGCCCCCGGGGTTGGGGGTAGGGGGTCGAGTGTGGTATCATTGGATGTCCCCCTTCGAAGCGAACAACTTTTGTTACAACTTTTTTTAAAATCAGATTTGTGGTTTTCCAGATATTTCCAAAAACAATTTTAAGTGCCTCACCCGGTATATAAACTTTCCACCTCATGTATGTTGAAAATTTGATTGCAATCGGTCGGGTGGTTCAAGAGTTATTAAGTTTTTCTATTTTTATATATTTTCCCTCCCCTCTGCCTCCCCTAAGTTCTACCGTCAAAGTGATATGACAAAAACCACCCCACGTCAAATCTCACCTATGTTGAAACTTTGATTAAGATCGGTCGGGTGGTTTAAGCGTGACGAAGTCACAAAGATAGTCATTTTTATTTTTATTTTTTACATATATCTCTCGCCTCCCCCTCCCCTGCGTTGCATCGTAAATATGAAATGAGAAAACATCCCTGGCCCAAATCTTATTAATATTGAAAATTTGATCAAGATCGGTAGGCTGGCTCAAGAGTTATTAAATTTTATCAGTGGCGGCGTTTGGGCGTTAAAAGTGGAGGGGGTAAGATATCATCTAAATATATGTATATCAATGTTACTGTTCCTGGTTGTTTCTAACACTTTGTTTGACGAAAGGTTGTATAACTAATAGGATACTATCTTTTTCAGTTAAAATACCGTATATCGTGTTTCATATTTAATTAGGTAAATTGACAAGAGTAACGCACATAGGTACTAACCCTTGATTCCTTTCTCATGAACATCTTAAAATTCTGTGAGGAGAATTGTGTGATCAAATTATTTAATAATATATTTCGTCGACAGCGTCACAAAGTGTCGTATTTCAAAAAAATCCAAAATTGAGATATTTTACTATGTGGTTGCATACACTGACTTCTACAATTTCCCAAAACGACACATCTGTAATGTGCGTTGTTTTGACGGTGGTGATGACGTCACTGTGTCGTATCTTAAGATGAAGCATTTAAACCATTTTCACAAACAGTCGTATCTTGAGTTACGACAGTTTGTGAGCAACAGATCTTTCGCAACTGGACAGATACGCCTATATTCAAAGCAATTTGTTTATATATACAAAGTGGCCCAAAAGTAAGTATACAGTCCCGTACTGATAAACTCATTGCTTTTTATATCATTTCTTGTTGTTATCAATCAGGTAGACTTAGTTTCTTTATCATTTGTTCCTAATGTATTTTTACTTCTATCTTAAGCTCAGAACAGCCGAAGCAAATAAACTTATAAGCTAGAATGTTATACTTGATTAATGCGGGGCTGTATACATATATATTTACACGGCATGGGGCGTCCTCAGGTTGCGGATAGACATGACATGACATTTTTTAGTTTTACGTCCCACGGTTATGCCGGTTAGGCTAAAGGAGACGGTGATTATGAGAAATGAATGAAATGATGGAATGAAGAAAGTGGGAGGAAACGGGACAACCGCGAGGAAACCCATGCACACGCTGTTTGTCCACCACAAAGTTCACTTGGCGGGAGTAGGGTTGGAACCCGCGACCCCATGAACCAGAGGTGAACGCTCTTACCACAGCCACCGCGGCCTCAGGTAGCGGATCGAGGAAAAGGCCTTTAGATATAGAGGTTAGCTGCGAAGATATTGAATAAGCAGTGGCGGGCAGACAAGGAGTGGCCCTCCAGCTTGGGGGTTTGGGTGAACCTAACAAACTCATCCTGTAATAGAAAAAAAGACACTTTTTCAGAAACAATCACAGAAGGCTCGGACCAAGACTGATAACTTGGCACGACATCAGCAAAAGAATCGGAGAGAAATACAGGATGGATCTAGTAGGAGTTCAGGTTGGTTGCTATGATGGGGTACATCAGAGACATTTCTCTCCGATTCTTTGAATCTAGGCATGGATAAAATGAGGGAGATTCAGTCTACAGTGCTATAAGCACATCTATTAAGCACTGTGGCAGTAATTTTGTGCCCTCGCAACTTGAATCGATTGTTAAAGTGGCATGGAAAAAGAACTCATGTACCGTTCATTGTGTTGACAGAAGCGGTGTATGAGACTAGATCTCTGTCCGAATGTCTTTGTATTCTGTCAGTTAGACGTGACGAAAATGGAGATCCAATCTATTGGACGGAAATGCGCGAAGTGAAAGTGAACAAAGACTATCCAAACTGCATTCAGTTTAAGACAAGTCATTTTGAGGACACTTACATAACTATTCCCCTGAAAAGAACGCAAATTTAATCCACCAGATAGAAGTTCCTACTTTGCAGACTTGTCAAAAATTATCGCTCCAGAGAAGTACGGGGACTCGTTTTGATTAATTTTTAGCGTCCCTTTCAGCAGCAAGGCTATATGAAACGTGGACCTACTGATTAACGTGGAATCCGAACCACATGAGCTCCCGCCGGGAATCGAACCCGGGTCTCCCACGCCTACGAGGACTCGCTATCATTGTGCCCGGGCCCAACTCCAATCATTCGAAACCCTGAACATGTTCAATTTTACAGAAACTTACCACATTAGCCATCCTTCTCAAGTGCAATATCAAAGCATGCAATTTGCAAATTACTTTGTAAGATTTTATATTCTGACAATGACAACTTGATAGCATTATTTTATGTTATGGTTAGTATGCTCTTAATATTGTGTTTCTTGTGTGTTCTCAGGAATTTCGTTTGACCCTCAAGAATCTCAGGAAGCATTTGTTAAATTATTTTGTGTAATAAACACGAAGTTTTTCAATAAAAGTGCAATATATTTCGATTGTTCATCTATTAATGTAGTTCTCAGTATAAAAAAAAATATGCGTCATATCTTTCATACAAGAGAGGATTACCATCGTCACAAACTGTCGTATCATTTTCCCGCCAAATTTTCCACAACATTTTACAAGCAAATTCCATAAAACTTTCTACACTGATTTCTTATGATTTAAGTTATAACTTGGTAAATTTTCTCTCCTTTCGGTAAAATAGATTTTGAGTTATGGCTGTTCAAATTTGTATGAAAACCTAAAAATCGCTCTCCTGAAAAGCTTATAAAACTGAGATACGACAGTTTGTGACGCTGTCAACGATTTGTTAAACAAATAAATAGAAAGAATAGTATTAATCATACTAATGAATAATCAGGCTTGTTTTGTAGAAGTTATATTGAAACTGGGGATTAATGAACAACTTGCATTTTTAATTCCACACTTGCCATTAAATGTATGTTGTTACTCTTAGAAAATGAAAGACAGTAAATACTACAAGCATATGCTACGACGCAATTGCAATATTAATTCCTTTGAATTGCAATTAAAACGCAATTCCTGTAGCTGGCTTAACTCCACGGGAAGACAAATAACCAATGCACACTTACGCAACGACAAATATTATTTGGTACAATTTTTTTTTCTATGAACCAGTAATATATGATAAAACTTTACATTTTCAAATGAAACTATATACATTAACCTTTTAAATTATGGCTTTTTAAAGCTAAATTATTGAATTTCAGTCAATCAGCTACAGCATCATCCGTATTTATCCTAGGATCATGGTTAGTACTTCACTTTCTTCAGAATAGAACAACTTTCAAACGGTTTCATTTACGGTTTCCTATCATGTCTCTAAGAAGGGAAAATTTTGAGAGAAATTTGGATTTTTTTCAAACTTTGATCCCCTCTGGACTCCCTTTGTTAACCCACATATTTTAAAATCAACTAAAAAATACGAAGGGGTGCAAGGGCGCCCATGTGGTGGTTTCCAAGGGGGCAAGTATAAGCGACGTTTCAAAAATAGTTCCAAATTTTGGTGTAACTAATGTAAAACTCTATTGGATTTTCGATATTCTGAAGTACAATTTCCTTTAAGAGGGGGCGAGCGCCCCACCTTGCCCCCCTGATGGGCGCCATTAAAGGGGTGCACTAAATGTGTATAAAAATTTCAAGCTTCCATCTTGAAAACTAAGTGCGGGAAAATGTTTACCAATGAGCTAAGAACATTCTTACAATGCCCCAGATGACCCGGATGTAATATATTTTTTTCTGAAACAACCCTACTTACCCTATGATCATTGTTCGTACATCATTCCCTTTAGAATAGAAAATACTTTCAAACGGTACCACTCACATGTCTCCATCGTGTACCTGAGGTGGGAAAATCATGAAAAAATTAATTATTTCTTTAAAAAATATTCCTTCTTTGTACCTTTTTGCCCCTCTGTACCCCCTGTTTTAACGCAGAAATCTGAAACAAATCCGAAAAATACTAAGGAGTGTACTAAATGTGTATGCAAAATTTCAATCTTCTAGGTGCAAAAGTAAGCCCGCCAAAAATAGTATCTCTACAATACTCCAGATTCCCGTAAAAAAAGGATCGCAGGTAAAAATTCTCTGAGATATCCCTATTTATACTAAAATCATGGTTCGTATATCATTCTTTTTAGAATAGAACTGCCTTTTAAACGGTACCACTCACATGTCTCCATGATGTATCTGAGGAGGGAAAATCGCGATAAAAGGGATCTTAGTTAAAAAGATACCCATTTTTTAAAATTTTTTTGCTCCTCTGGACCACCCTGTTTTATAGCAGAAATCCGAAAAGAATCTGGAAAATATTAAGGAGTGCACTGAATGTGTGTGCAAAATTTCAATCTTCTAGGTACAAAAGTAAGTCCTGCAAAATGTAATTAAAAGTCATAACAAAAAGTATTTTTTAGTTATGATGTCATCACACTCTACGTCTAGACGCAGAAAGGCGTGAAGGCATATGTAACGTATTCTACAATGCCTCCAGACTTGAGAAAAAAAGAAGTAAAAAGCTTTTTTGGTACTTTTTTATAAATCGAATAATGAAGATTCTAGCCTATCACCGAAAAATAGATGATATAATTTAAAAGAGTTAAATGGTCACTTCAAAAAAGTGGGGCGCAACTGCCCCCTCTTGCCCCCCTAATCGCCGACCATGAATTTTATTCATTTTCATATATTTTCCCTCCACCTCTACACCAACCCTAAATCTACCGTCGAAGCGAAATGATGAAAAACTTTCCAGGTTCGAATCTCATCTATGCTAAAAATTTGATTGAGATCTATCGAGTGGTTCAAGAATTGTTAACTCACGAACATAGCCACTTTTATTTTTACATATACTATTGATTTTCGTATATTTCTCCCTCCTCTCCCACCCAACGTTGCTCCGTCAAAGTGAAATGATAAAATGCATTCCAGTCACGAACCTCATTTATGTTGAAAATTTGATCGAGATTGGTGGTTTGCTTCTAGAGTTATTGGGCCTTACGCAGAATCGTTCTGACGCTTGATTAGTGCTATACTAAAGAGTTCGACTAACATATGTTTCCTGCAGTAGTCAAGCCTTTAGTATGATGCTAATCATACTTCAAAATGACTCTGCATAAGGCTGATTAAGTTTAATTTTTATTTTTATAACTCCCCCTCCACCCCTCCCCTAAGATACACCATCTAACTGAGCAGACAAAAAGACTTCCAGGTCCAAACCTTATTAATGTTCTAAATTTGATCGAGATCGATCCAGTGGTTCAAGAGATTAGGAGTCACAAACATAGTCACTTTCAATTTTATAATATAGACTAGCCTTTGGCTAGCTGGGAGTTCCGCCCCCAGATCCCCGAGCTTGCTCGGCCTACGGCCTTGCATTTCTTATATATCGGCCCTTGCATCAGCATTGAATTTCGTGAACTTGCTCTTCATATTTCCTGAATTTGCCTATCCGAGGACTTCGCCCCTACACACTGTCTTTGCTCGGCCTACGGCCTCCCACCTCTTGAACCCACAATTATATCGTTTCTTTTCCAATTTGCAACTATCTAAAAGATAAGATTTTGTATCCCAAGAAAACGCCCATTTAAATAGCATGGGAATTTGTTCATCCTCCTTTAGACCTCTAAAAAATTAAAAATATTCACTTTGGGCAATTTTTCTGTGGGTTAGTCCCGGAAGGCTATAATCATACTCCTCCTGACGGAAGTGCCTAAATATTTTGGGGTAATGTCAATCTTTTGATGGTAATACTAAGTGCCTCATTTAAATTCTTACTCACTTCTAGATGAGATAGAGACTTCCGTTTTTATATTCGCTTCCTTGATATTGGTTTGTACATCCAAAAACGTCCAAACAGTTGAAATTACCCAGTCGAAAAAGGGAGAAAACTCTTCCAGAAGATTTTTTTTCGAATTTCGAAACCTTTTTCGTCACGGTTCGAAAAAGGTGTCGGAAAGGAGATGGTCATTTTTTCATAAGTTCATATATTCTTTTTAATTATTTCGGTTCAAACTTCCAAAAACAAATTCCGAAGAACTCAAACTTCTAACCAACTTGTAGATGAGATAGAGCTTTGCGAATTTTTTATTTGCTTCTTTGAGGTTGGTATACATGGAAAACCTAGAAACTCTTTGATGAAATCATGGGTTCTGCAGAACACACTTTGAGAAACGCTGATCTAGATCATTCCTACCATATCTCTATTATTAAAACGACACATCTTGTAAACATTTTCCAGTCGCCCATATGTGTCAAAAGGATATTTCTCCATGTTTTGGACTTGAGTTATATCATGTGAGTTGCCTATTTGATGCTATTATTTGGAAGTCAATATGTAAAAAAGCATTTACGTGCTTACATGTTTAACGGGGCTTTAACTCCCCTCCCGTGACCAATATATTATGCAAATATAAGCATTTACCGTGTTAGTATATATGTACAAACACCCGAAATTATATAAACCTGACAGCTAGAACTCTCCCTTCATGAACTTGTGCGTACGCCAATATATATATATATATGTGTGTGTGTGTGTGTTTCAATGTATCTGCAAGTTTTACGCAATCTGAATCCTGAATGAACATTTTTTTCCCAGGAAATTCCCAAGTAGATCTGAATAACATGATTTCACTAAATGGACTGTGTATGTTAGTTGCCTATAAATACGCTAGTCTTTGAAAGTCGGTATCTCAGACGACGTCCTCATTAATCCATTAATCCAGTCTCTCCCATTTGGTAGTCCGCGGACCCATAGAGGTCCGTGGAACAACTTTAGGTGGTTCGTGGATTACTTACAACTAATAGTTTATAAAATATATTAAAATGTCACCGATCTCCTTTACGCTTGTACGTAGGTTGTACATGTACAGTGGCGGATCCAAGGGGGGCTATAGGGGCTACATCCCACCTTCAGATTCAGGTATACACTGGATAAAACGGCAAAATATGGTTCATCCCCTCCCTTTTTCATATCCAGGATCCGCCCTATATATATATATATATATATATATATATATATATATATATATATATACATATATATATATATGTGTGTGTGTGTTATTTTATTTTTAGTTATAGATATAGCTACCTACCTTTCAACTACTATTGCTACTACTACGTAATACCAAAATTTAAAAGTGAGTCCGTAACTTGCTTTAAAAATAAAAAGGGTGTCCCCAACTCTGAAGTCAATGGGATCCACTGTCCCAATCAATCAATCGATGTTTGAGAAAGTATTGATAGAAGCTTTTTAGTTTTATGTGAGAATAGACGATCATATCGAGTACTAAATTTTGGAGCAGGTTTCTCTAGTATGTCCTCACTCGGTGAACTACCCTTATGTCGGTTGGCTACTTACAGACTAATTTTTGAAGGCTGATATCTTCTGCTCTTTACTAAATTGCGGTTCTGAAATTAAAATATCGCAGGCATTCGTTAATTCATACATCAGTGTTTCCCAACCTTTTTCAACTTGCGGCACACTACGGGTGTAAGTTGAATTCTCGCGGCACACTCATAGATATTATTATTATTATTATTTGCAAATATAAAATATCATGGTATTTTTTTCTGTCATTACTGATCTTCTTCTCACAGAGATGAAAGCTCGATCACTGGTTTTCCCCTATGCTAATTCATTATGCTTACTTTTTATTCTAATTTTAAAATAGAAAACAATTACATTGAAATAAAGGACTCAGATTTTTAAGAATACACTTTCTTTTTCGAACACTGTATCCAACCTTTCACTAAGAACGAAGATCACTAAATAACGAACGAACAAACAAATGTCTTGTACTTTTAACTTTGCTGTTTTAACCAAAACTGGTGCATATTATTGCAATCACACAGCTTGCGATGCGTGGAAGTCAAAACACAGCTGTTGAACAAAGTGTTGTTCTGTCATTCACGTGCGAATGAATGTTCTACGAACGTTCATTTGACGCGTACCATACAAGTGCTTCCATTTCTCAGTGTTAGTATGACTCTCAATTGAAGCGTAACATAGCAGCTAACCGTGGAAATGTGTACGAGCCGAAATACTGTGTATATATATAGTAGGTGTATATGTAAGAATTAGTAAACTTAAGCGTCCTAGTTTTGATAGAGGTTTTACACGCAATTGGAGTACAGACATTTTTCGAATTGCTAAAGTTTTCTTCACTAATCCTCCAACATATCACTTAGTAGTCTCAAATAATAAACCTATTGAAGGAAGATTTTACGGATACGAATTACAATTACGAAATTTCCAAAAACATATTTAATTGAAAAAGTTTTGCGAAAGAAAAATAATAAGGCCTATGTTAAATGGTTAGGTCTGCCAAAAAGTGAAAATTCTTGGATTGATTTAAAGCATACTCTATTGTAAAAGAAAGGTCAAGAATTTATAGGTGAAGCATGTCGTCACGAGTATTTCTAGTAAATTTTATAATTTCAAAAGGTGAATTCTAGCAACATTGTAAATTTTCGTTGCTTAGTTAAATTGTCATCATCATCACGAGGTATATTAAATCAAATTTGTTCTTCAAACGCTGTGTTTTTATGTAAAGGACAAAATAAAGCAAAATGGTTAAAAACGTTATTTAAAATAAATGTGATATATCTGTTATAGAGAGAAAAAGAACATGGAATGGAATATTCCTTTTACATGTATGGTAGCAGGTCCTACAGGCTGTGGAAAATCATATTTTGTTAAAACATTTCTTGAACATTACAGTAAGTTATCTAAAAATTTTGTATGGTGTTATGGTGAATGGCAGCCGTTGTATGATACTCTTTCAGGCTGCACGTTTAAAGAAGGTTTACCTTAAAATAATGAATTTCAAGCACACGAGAGTCCACATCTTGTAATTATTGATGATTTAATGCGTGAGTGTGACCATCGGATTGTACATATTTTTACTAATGGTAGTCATCATAGAAATATAAGTGTAATATGTATAACACAAAATATTTTTCATCAACAAAAGGGAATGCGGGATATTAAGTTAAATTGTCATTATATTGTTTGTCTTAAAAAAACCTTGAGACCAAGCTCAAATTAATTATCTGGCACGACAATTGTATCCAGGTAATACAAAATTTATTCAAGAAGCATATTAAGATGCAACTCGAATTGCACATGGTTATTTACTTTTTGACTTAAAACAAAATACTCCTGATGAGCAGCGAGTTGGAACAAATATCTTTCCAACAGATTCTTTTAATTATGTTTATGTGCCTGTAAAAAAATAATTGCAATATGGTTTATATTCTAACAACTATTTGTGCTATAATAACCGTAAAAATGATTAGTAAGGAAAATGCACATTTGTTAAAACTTTTAGCAAAGTGAAAACCGAAAGCACGTAAGGCAATTTTACAAAATGCAGATCCTGATTTAATTTGCTCTATTTGCGAATGTTTCTATAACGTATTACAGGGAAATGTTCCATTAAATAAAACAGAGATAAATAAATTTTAAAAAAATATAAAATGGAACTGAGATATTTGGTGAAAAAGGTCCGTTATCAAAACAAAAGAAAAAACGAATAATTATACAAAAGGTGGTTTTCTTACTGCATTGCCGGCGCCTATTTTAGGAGATATATTATCAAGTTTAATTAAGTAATTATGCAAAACACACAAAAACTTATATTAATATCACCAGAAAAATTACATCATTATCAAACGATATCTAATCTTGATGATGAAATGAAAGAAATTTTAAATAATAAAAGTTTAAATGCAGAAGAAAAATGGGTACGATATATACAGGCCTTACAAAAATATTTAAATGTAATTCAAAAACCGGCAGCAGGTACAACAGCAACTACTACTATTGATAAAGAGGTGGAGGAAGACGAGGAGGAGGAGGATGAAATAATCTACTCTCTCCGCAATTTGTAAACGTAAAGCAAGACCTTTATTACGTAAATTGAAATAAAATCCTAATATTCAATGGGATGATAATGGAAATGTGAGTATTAATAATAAATTAATTCCAGGTGCAAATATAGTGGATTTGGTATCCGATTTTGTTAGATGTCGTAAGAAAAATGTTTCAGTTGCCGCTTGGAAACCTTTTCCTACATTATTAGCAAAATCAAATATACCCTTAGAGTACATCGGTAATCCTCAACGAATAGAATGTATTAGAAAACTCACACAAGTAGAAGGTGGGGAAAAGGACGATGATGATGAGAACGAAGAGAATGGTCCTCCAACACGTAAACGTAAAGCTATCAACAAATGGCGTACTTATAAGCAATAATACTAATATTCTATTGTAATCTGTTGATATATTTGAGTATATAGAAAGAAATATGAATAACCCGTATTTTCGTTATTACAACAATCAAGCAGGAGGTGGTTACAATGTATATAAAGGTACAGCATATCAAGAAGGTTATGGCATTGGTAGTTTTCTAGGAGGTTTATTCCGCACTGTATTTCCTTTATTAAAACATGGTGCAAAAACTGTTGGTAAAGTGTTGATACGTACAGGAATTAATGTAGCAGGAGATGTACTAGATAATAATAGACCTATTGAAGTCTTTACAAAATCGGTGGCAAGAAGCTAAAACAAATTTAAGAAACAAAGTTCAAAATAAATTAAATCAGGTGTTGGTAGGATCTGGAAGAAAAAGAAAGTTCATTTTACATCAACAGGTTGTGGTGTAAAGCGGATAAAAAGATCCAAAGATATTTTTGATTGATTGATTATGAAGCAAAGTGATATTTTTATCTCACACTTCCTAGCAATAGTTCTATGGAATATTATCCTCAAAATACTCTTGCTTGTTATACTATTAAATTATATCATCCTATTGTACTGGAGAAGGGAATGTGGGAAACAGCTGTTGTTGAAGTACATTATACAAGTTCATTTCAGAATGTTTTCAAATATCCTAATAATATTTATTACCGTATCATGAATACAAAAACCTGGAACATAACTAAAATCTTACCAGGACACTATTATCATGTTGAAGATATTCTATCTCAATTTAATCATAAAAGTGATATATTAAATTTACAATTAAAAGTTATAGCATCAGTAAAACGAATTGAGATTAATAGAGTAAGAAAAGATCAAGAGAAGCATATAGAAGTACGTCTATCTCCTGAACTAGCCAGAATACTAGGGTTTGATCATATAAAACAGGAAGATATTGCAGTTGTGCATCATGCTCGTCATCCACCTGATTTACAAAAAAAAAAAAAAAAAAAATTAGGGCCGCGGTGGCTCAGTGGTAGAGCGTTCACCTCTGGTGCTTGGGGTCCCGGGTTCG
The DNA here is from genome assembly GCF_964235325.1 of Thermobia domestica. Classification (NCBI taxonomy): domain Eukaryota; kingdom Metazoa; phylum Arthropoda; class Insecta; order Zygentoma; family Lepismatidae; genus Thermobia; species Thermobia domestica. Next base: position 53,357,282 of record NC_137470.1, on the reverse strand, counting down.
ATCCCAGCCCCCACCAAGTGAACTTTGTCGTGGACAAACACCGTGTGCGTGGGTTTTCTCGGGGTTTTTTCCGTTTTCTCCCACTTCCTTCATTCCACCATTTCATTCATTACTCATCATCACCGTCTCCTTTAGCCTAACCGGCATAACCGTGGTACGTAAAAAACTCAAAGATTTTTTGATTTACAAAAATCGCTACCTACAATTATGTATATTTACAGTGATATTGCAGAACCACAAATGGTAGGTTATATTATAGCTTCATTGTTACGTATTATACATACAAATATTACAGAGTATGGTATTGATAATGTACATATTTTTGACAATCCTCATTATGTCACCGTGCAACGTAAACAATTTGATCGAATTATTATTGATTTAGGAGATAGTACAGGTATTCCACTTCTTTCCAATATGGCAGTGTATGTGTAAAATTACATTTTCGTAGACGTAATGCGGTATTGTAAATCTTAACTTGTGTCAATATTAATAGTAAGAAAAAAGACAAAAATGCAGTGTGAGCGTATGAAATCAGAATTTGATTTATTTGCTTGTTTACCCACTCAAACTAGTATTATAGGTAATAAAATACTTCCATATAAGGCTCTGGCTTCAATATCTGATAATGCACCAATAGAATTTGATGTCCCCGGTCATGGAGATAACTATATGGTCTTACCGCACACAGTGTTGCATATTAAAAGTAAAATTACTAAATCAGATGGTTCTAATTTATATTTAATCAGGAGAATTTTTTTCTGAATGGTGTACAATTGCGTATTAAACAAATTCCAGCTAAACCTACATTTTGTCTAATGGGTGACGCAGATGCTGATGGAAAGGTTGTAATTACAGATGCAACATTGCTTGTGAAAAAGGTTGATGTATCACCAGCAGTTAAAAGAGCACAAAATAAAGAATTTGAAAATCCTAAATTTAGAATAAAATATCCTCTAACAAAAGTGCAGGTGAAGACAGAAACTTTACCACAAGGAATTATGGATAGTACATTTCCAGATCTGTTTTCAGGCATAGTGCCTTAATGTATTATTATTGGTTTTGTTACTAATGCTGCTTTCAATGGTACTTATCAAACAAATCCATCCCATTTTCAACATTTTAGTATGTTGCTTTTTACACTGTATGTTGATGGAACGCCTGTACCATCCAAAGCACAACAACCTGATTTTGATAATAAGCTATAATACAAGCATATTCTACGTTATTTACAGGTTCAGGTATTTATTATTCTAATCAAGGTAATGATATTTCACTTGCCGAATATCCTAATGGTTATACTCTCTGGTTTTCGATTTAACTCCCGATTCTAGCGCTACTGCTGCATTTCATACTCGTCCACAACGGCAAGAAAGTGTACGTTTAGAGGTTCATTTTAAAGAAGCACTGCCATCTCCTGTAACAGCAATTATTTATGGTGAATTCTCTTCAGAATTAGAAATTGATTTCCAGAGAACAATATATATTAATTAATTTTTAAAAAAATATTAATTACGATTGAACTTTATGAGGCACTACAGCATAATTTGCCAAAAGATCATTTTATTTGTGTGTATGCTGTAGATGAGCTACCGCTGTTTATTCATACATTTCCAGCCGCCATCATTATAACCACTGATTCTAGTGATAAGCCTGGAGAACATTGGGTTGCTGTTTATATATCTAATATATGTGTGGGAGGGTATTTCGATAGCTATGGTATACCTCCCTATATACAACATTATATAAGGTTTTTAAAACGTAACTGTCTGTATTATACATGGAATAATAGACGTATTCAAGGTGATTTATCTCAATTTTGTGGACATTACTCTTTTCTATATCTAGCATGTCGCGCATCTGGTTATTCACTACGCGATTTCTTAAACAAATTCTCACTCACCGCTATTGATGCTAATAATATTATGCTTTATTCATTTATGAGAGTATAATGATGATGATGGTCACTTGCCTGAGATTAAGTTCTACGTAAACCAGACTTGTTAAATTGTGTTATTTTTTAAAAACACTGGTTGTAAAAAACCTTTTAACTCCGCCATTGCCGGCTCCAAGTCGTGGATGAGAACTACAAAATGAAATGACACAGTAACAGTATCGACAACGTTTACCACCGATTAGACTATTTTGAGCACAAAAGGAAATATTAATCTTCTATTGGTAATTTGACACACACTATGCTATATATCTACCTGCGTACATAATGCGACATATAACACATTATTGACTAGAGTAATGATACATATTACTATGCTAATTTTCATGCAGATTAAAATATTTTGTAAAAAAATGTAGTAAATCTTCAACCATTTTTGACAAAAAGAAATACAGCATATCAGATTCTTTCAGTTCACATTTCTTAGTGCTTTTTCATTATATAACCTTATTGTGGATTGATAATACACTTGTTTCATCAAACATTAACAGCATATTCCGTCTTAGTTGCAGCCTGATTAACCATTTTTGAAATCAAAATTTCGAAATTACGTAAGCCCCGTTATATGATCCATAACGGGGCTCGCAATATCCCTATGACACACTTCCGATGTTTGTGGATACCTAGGTACAAACATAATCTAAGGCCGGCCACACATTTCCCAGAGGCAAGACAGCCATACCAAGATAGAGAGAGGCAGGAAAGAATTAAGAGAGAGAAGCATGGATATCTCAACCACAACGTCGAATAGGCCTTTGTCTAACTGGTTCTAGAGTGAATATGTGATACGAGATGTTGTTCTTGCATCGCTCATATTATTGTGCCTCGGTTCGGCTGTCCCGTTCTCTAGTCAATGTGCGGTCAGCCTAAGAACTTAACAAAGGCTGACGCTACTGGCATCAAATCTGTAAGTCCGTGGACTGATTTTGACTTCTCGTTTCCTTAGTCATATAAGGCGAATATAGGGGAGGTACCTTCAACTAGTACAGAGCATTTTCGTTCTAAGTTCAAAATCAGAGAGAATACAAACAATCGGATTCTTTGTTCAATATACACTATATAAATGTCTGGAGATCAGATATTAGTTTACCATCACTTAATTGAATTTATAAGAACAGTAGGTAACTTATTGGATTCAGATACAACAGTTACAGAAGAATGTAGAATTCTTTAAAAATATTATTTCCTTTACATAAAACCATGAGGTAAAAATTGTAGTTTGGTGACTTAATCGCTGCTACTTTCGCAATAATAGTAATAATGTGTGTTGCTCAACTGGAACGTTGTTTCAATGCCTTACTACACACTTGGCATTTGTGAGGTTATTCTCATGTGTGGATTGACATGTGTCTAGCTAAACTTGAACGTCGATTAAATGCCTTACCACACTCTCCGCAAATGAGAGCTTTTTCTCCTGTGTGGATTAACATGTGTGTAGCCAAATTTGAACGTCGATTAAAAGCCTTACCACACTCTTGGCATAAGTGAGGTTTTTCTCCGGTGTGGATTAACATGTGGCTAACCAAATGTGAACGTTGACTAAATCCCTTACCACACTCTTGGCATGTGTTTGGCTTATCTCCGGTGTGGATTAACATGTGTTTAACCAAAGCTGAGCGTCGACTAAATGCCTTATCACACTCTAGGCATCTGTGACGCTTTTCTCCTGTGTGGATTAACATGTGTGTTGCTAAACTGGAACGTTCATAAAATGCCTCACCACACTCTTGGCATTTGTGAGGTTTCTCTCCTGTGTGGATTAACATGTGTGTAGCCCAATTTGAACGTCGATTAAAAGCCTTACCACACACTTGGCATAAGTGAGGTTTTTCTCCGGTGTGGATTAACATGTGGCTAACCAAATGTGAACGTCGATTAAATGCCTTACCACACTCTTCGCATGTATGTAACTTTGCTACTGTATGAATTAACATGTGCCTGGCCAAACTTGAACATACACTAAATTCCTCTCCACATACTCTGCAAATGTGGGTTTTCTCACCAGTATGAACTAACCTACCGCTTGACAAAGTTGAACTTGGAGTAAAGCGTTTATCACTCTTTTGAAACGTATTACGCTCTTTACTTGCCTGTGTCAGCATATGTCTTGACAAACGTGATGGATGAAAACCTTTGCCAAACTGCATCGAAGTATGAGATTCCTCATCTGAATGAGAAATTGCTTCCTTTAATGCAATAAACTTATTCTCTTCTCCGTGGAAAGATAATACGTTATCGCCCCTGTAACAAATTCAACAAACAAGGAAATGTGAATGGAGATAATGATTAAGTAGCAAAAAAAGTGATCATTCGCTATCTCTCATGATAAAATTACGATTAATTTGTTTTATTACATGAACTATTGTAGAAATATGAAATGGAGTACCAAAGAGAAGTCTCCATATCTCTCTATTCTCAAAATAAGAGGCTGTAGTTTGTTTCATTATATCAAATTGAACAATCATTTATATCGTGGCGGCCATAAGTCTTTGACAAGGCAATGGTGGCTGATTTGAAACAAATGCACAGTATGAGAATTAAATCTGTCTTATCTGTAGTTACGTGTGGAGAAAAAACAAACTTGCGAACCAAAGGTTTAAGAACAACTAAACTTATCAATATAAACTCTTCCGAAAATCATTCACTTATATCATCATAAAAGGAACACGAAAGGCTCTTTGAAACGAAGAAAAAAAATACCACTTTCCAAGCTCAGGCAGAGAAACTTAACGTAAACAGACTAAAGATGAATCATTTAAAGCGTAGCGATCGTGGTTCAGCGGTCTACGCGCTTGACCAGTAATCTGGAGGTTCTTCGATCGAATACACGTTGAGAACTTTTTTTTTTTGCTTTAGAAATTTTGATGGTGATTGATCGGCGATAACACCGGCTCTATTACATTCAAATATCTGAATACTCGTTTGTTTCAACACTTGAACCATCAAATTTTCAGGAATAATACTAGTGATAAGAATAATTATCTCGAAGAATATTTAAAAATTAAAAACTTATTATCGCTCAGGACATACCATTAATAGCAGAAACGTGATATTAGGCAAAAAAAAAATATTTCGGCTTTGTGTAATCTTGCCCATGAAAAGATGAATTTCTCATCTCGATTCTAAAACAAACCAAACAAAATCGGGATGAGACTTAACATTTTCATTCGAGACGGGACAAGCCTAACTCAGGCTATCGTCATGATTTGGAGATGAGAATCGAGAGAAGACAAAAAGTATTGTAAACATTTCTCGTCTTATCTCCATTCTCGAAATAGTATATGCCACTCTTTAAGTAACAAATGCTCTGTAGACTGAATCTTATGCATCATTTTGTTACTTTTTATTTCAGAGGTTACTGAATTATGCTCTTTGTAAATATTTTTGTAGCAAAGCTTTCATAATTACATCTGCAAACTCCACAAGTTAGTTTATTATAAGCATAAGTTGTCAATTATATTCAGTTCTTTTTATTACACTTATTGTTCTGAAAACGTACAGTAGAATATTTTCAACACAAAATATTAGCGGAAAACTTACGTTTAAATTTGAGTTACTGGAGAGCCACAGTTGGAGTAGGTCATTGAGTCAGTCGATCGCGGGTCAACAGCACACGACCCAACACCACCATGACCCACTACGAACCACCACTCACCATGACCCAGAATTATGTATCTTCTGCACACGAAACTACAGGTATGACAGAATTAATTCTCATACTCTGCATTTGCTTCAAAGCAGTAGCCACAAGGAGCGTAACAAGTTGGGTGTAGCGGGAAGCGGGAGGTTGTAGGGGTAGTAGGGAGTTGGAAAGGGGTAGGTGCCGAAGAATCCAGGAGGGGACAAGCGTTTTGTTGTGATCAAATCATATAAAATGTGCCTACCTTTCCCTGCGATAGTGTAAAATTTTTCTTTCTATAAAATGTAATCGTGTGATTGTAACGTTATAATTAAAATAACGAATTTTTGTCCCATTAAATCAGTTCGAATACTAAGATAAGTCACCACTATCAGGCACTCTCCATTTATAGGTATATTTGCAATAACTAGTGATTGCATAACTTTCAAATTAGACGCATCACATTCACAACAACTTTTTATTCTGTAATCTCCATTAATAACTACCAGTTGCCATAGCAAACCGAAGCAAAAAATCTAATGGTATTACTGTAACCACAATTACAGATTATCTATCTAAAATCAACATATCTTCTATATATTTTTTCTTCTTTTTAACAACAGATTGTGCAATTTTAAATCTTTGAGTTTTACGTCCCACGGTTATGCCGGTTAGGCTAAAGGAGACGGTGATTATGAGAAATGAATGAAATGGTGGAATGAAGAAAGTAGGAGGAAACGGGAGAACCCCGAGAAAACCCACGCACACGGTGTTTGTCCACCACAAAGTTCACTTGGCGGGAGCAGGGTTTGAACCCAAGACCCCATGCACCAGAGGTGAACGCTCTACCACCGAGCCACCGCGGCCCTGTGCAATTTTAAGTAGCACCTTTGCCCAAAATAGGTACAAAAAATGGAAGTAATTCATGTATATGCAATATCGCTGCATCATCTGAATTGGCATGTCATGAAATCAGAGATACAGAAAAGAAAAGTTTCAGACTATGTGATTTCAGTGATGTCCTTAACAAAATCATTGAAAATGTGACTAATCGGTTTTCGAAACACGAAAATGTTTACTGCGAATTGGTGTGTTTCGATCCAAGGCGGAATTCTGATTTAAAAGACGAACTACCCTCAAATGTAATGAACAAAATCTGTGGCATAGATAAAGGGAAACCAATCGAAGAACTTAAATTGTATGCAGATATTTAGTCCAAGTCATCGTAAGGAGATGTTGTGAGTGAATATGATATTAGATATATAAGTAGTGAGTATGAAGAGGAAGCATGGTGAGGCAATATTGAACCAGGGATGTAGGAAATCAAAGTAAGCTTGCAAGTCTTGCCTCACGTGTGCGTTCAAAATCATATATGAATATCACCTGTACGCCTTATATTATACTTATAATTTTGAGCGTTTAAACGGTCTGCGAGGATAGTTTGTAATAATACTCTACACACAACTGTTGATCAGATTTAAAACGACACCCAAGCCTGTATCCTATGTGCTTTGAGCCATCAGCAAGTGCTAATCGAAGGTCAATTTTAATGGAAATGTAAAATCTAACTTTAATTTTTAAGGCTTCACTCGTGAAGTTCCTTTTTCTATATGGAATAGCTCAGTGTTTACAGCTTCAAGTGCAAAAATATGGACCTGTACAAAAAGGCAGTATGAAAAATGGTAAATGCTATCAATACACACAAGAACTGACAAAATGATAGAAAACTCATATCTTGGTGGTATTCAATCGAAAATAGTGTGAAAAAAAATGAAAATTGACAAAAAGGTGCAAATTAATGAAAGCGAAGAATACGTGGAAACACAAAATACATTCAAAAATTGATACATAAGTAAACTATAAACCATTAGCTCCATAACCTTTTCGTCAGTCTTGATTCCTTGTACTCTCACGTTCCTGCACTTTCGATTGGATCATAGAATATATTCCCCGTGTAAGAAATATAATAAAAGTGGACAATATTTTTTTTCTTAAAACAGTTTATATCTTTCTCTCATAAAACCTTGGATTCATAGCCATCATCGTGCTTTCCTAATTTGAACCTGGATTCGAGAATGAAATGCAGCTTAGACGATGTAGTTTTCTATGCTACTAAGAAATTTTGTTCAAAAGGCGGGATGTACTTCATAATATCGTATTTGGGATAATATTCTTAATCTGGACTGTACAGGGCTAATTTATTAATAGATAAATAATGCTTCGCTGGCATTTTATGAGTACATCTCATTAACCCACAATGAAATTTGACTTAACATCACTCTGAAATGAATTTAAATAATAATGATGATGTCAGCCTACAGGAGTTCTATATAGAAGAACGTAAACTCGTTTATAAAATACCCCTTTCAAAAGTACAACGAGAACATTATCTGACAAAATGCTGCTGCCACATAACAAAAATTGAACTAACGTTACTTACAAATCGATTTGTAGTCACAAAGACCACCTCTTTAAGGGAAACCCAAAAAGAAGAAACCGACGTCGGGCACATTTTTTAAAGATATTAAGATTATATTTTGTCAAAAAGGATATTTCGTAGTTATTTTGTATTGATAAATCTATTCTTAATCTTCTATTTTAAAGCTTTTCTTAAATAAAAAAATATAAAATCAGGGAGGGACTTGTATCTGTGGCCATTTACACTTCTGTCTAAAATCTAAAAGCAGAGTAACAAAATTTATTTCACTCACCTAATAAGAAAGACGTGATCTCAAATTACATTCTCTGCTGTTAGAAGGAAAATAAATGCCAATAGCTGTTAAAGTTCGAAACATGTTTCAAATAGATGGTTGGAATTTTTTTTATGATTTGGACCTGGGATATTCTTACATTTCTCTATTCTCAAATAATATCTACATTCATTTTACTCGCCTAAAACAAATGAAACGATCTCAAATTATACCATCCGCAGAGTAGGAGCCGTTTTGATCACCAAGTTTGAAAAGTGTTCAATGCTACGATCAAAATTTCTTTCACTGTTTGTCAGTACGGACATTCCTTCTTCATTAAAAAAAAGAAAAAAAAACTCACGAGTTACTTGCCTCTTCTACTAGGAATAGCAGGATGTCAAATATATACTACTACGATAGGCTCAGAGCAGCGCAAAAAAAAAAAAAAAAAAAAAAAAAAAAAAAAAAAAAAATTTGGAAAACGCTTGAAATAGAACGAACTGAAACTTTCTTTGTAGTTTCCAGCTAGGGATATTCTTACAAATTTCTAAATTGTAGAAACCACAAACTCATAATTTTATACATTTAACTACTGAAAATGAAAAAAAAAATTAAAATAAAAAAATAAATTATTTATTCCGTAAAGTTGGTTGTAGAATAGTTGCAAGTAAAAGGTACAAATCCGAAACAAATTACGAAAATATTTCCAATCCTTATTCTTGAAATATTATCAAACTTGTGGTTGGTAATAACAGTTTTTCCGCTTCTCAACACAGAGGATATAATTTGAAATTGTCTTATCCGTAATAACTGAGAGAAACACATTTGTTGCTATATGATACAATATAAAAGATACAAGTATGTCCGTACACAACAGAAACTAAAATTAAAATTATCCATTTCTTCTATTCTTTACCTACTCTAAATTTTGACCTTCATTTACGCGCTCTCAGGAACTGAGATGGAAGTGTTTCACTTCAGATCACGTTATCGCTATCCGATGAGTCCAATAATTGGTTATTTTCTACCATCTGGAAAAGGATGAGAATATCCTAGGTAAGAGCTATAAAAATGTGCCGAATCGTTTTATTTGCAACATGTTTTGAATTTTGATCTAAAATGGTATGCGTTCAGCTTTTCACCATAGGGGTTATAATTTGAAATCACACCATTTAAAAGACAAGTGAAATGACTTAAAATTTTCGAGGATCTTACAGAACGAATGAGACTAGATATGAATCACAAACAATTTCTTTCTTTTTTTTTATTTGAGACGTGTTTCCAACTGTAGCGACTATTGATGCCACTTTCGATTTCAAGTGGTGAATGTTTCAATGATTGTTATAAATATTTTTATACATCATTCGAATCATTATGCATTGTCTTCCATTACTCAATATGTTATGATTATTAATATATATTTTTCAGTTATAACTTTTGTGTGCTATGTTAAATAAATGATACACAATACGAATTTTTTGCGCAGCATTTAGGTAAAAATTCTTATTATAATACTGTACAAATTTGTATTTTACGAGGTGCCAAGAGAAATAGCACTAGCTTTAGGAAAAAAATGCATATACAAAGAACTCTGAAATAAGAAATTGATGAGAATAAATAAAAAAAAGCAACACTCTTGCGACTGCAATGTCTATTCACGGTACATTTGCCATTCCTTATCATAATTGTAATAATAACTATTATTAACAAAAATAAACAAAATAAATACAAATGAGCAACACCTACTGCGCCAGAAGACTATGGATTCGATACTGATAGCGACCCTGATTGATCATTTTCTCATCTCTACCCTTCCTAATATTTTGGGGTCTTTCACATCTATAGTATCCTTCTCCATAATGTTAGTTAGAAGTGTATATTAATTTGCTGTTATAAATTGGTATACGAATCGAGCTTCACTCTCCTAACGTGATGACAGAGAGAGAAAGAGTAAATTAATAACATCTTAGCACTTCCTCTTCCCCATTTAAGGTTAACCAAATAATGATATATAACCTACTGTTTATTCAAAACTATGACGTCTAGCATAAAACTACTTTGAAGTACCATAAGACGGGATTACTTTAAACAATGGGCGTTACTTTGGACAAAGTTTGAAAAGAGTTTCACAGTTTTCTGTCGGGAAAACCATGAACAGTAAACAGGAAGTTTCAACAGCCACCGTAAGGTACAAAATGTAACTGTATTTTGGCTATAATGTTTGCGGTTAAATTCAGTTCCAATTACCGGGAAAGTTTGTTCGTGTAGACGTATTGAAAGCAGTCACTGTAAAGGCTGATAAAATTCGAAAGATATCATCTATAAGAATTTCCGTCAAAGTTAAATTAGTTTCGTAAAATTCTACGATGTATAGTGGGACTTTGATGCAGTAGTTGAAATTGAAATGTGTATCGCTCTAAAGTCTAATAAAAACGTAAAACTCGGAGAAGGCATTTCAGCTCTACCCGCGGTTACTTTGCACCGGTCCAAAATAACGCTTAGATAGGAAATTATTTCCACTGGAGCCTCCTGTGTTTTAAATTTAGGTAAATTTGCTATTTAGGTAAATGCCGGAAGGAATTTCTTGTTAGAAAACATATTATGCACAGTGGCGTATCCAGAAAAGTAGTTTGACAAGGCCTTCACTGATTTTTTTTTTTTTTTTTTTTTTTTTAGGAATCACTAAACTTTTAGGAGTGGGCTTGAAGCTTTTACACGTAAAAATCACTAACAATAGATTTTTAAACAAATTTTTACTTTCACTCATACAGTGACTGCAACAGATTAATCTGATCCGGTTACCGGAGCAGTTTAGGAATCATTCCTAAATTGTTCCCGGAACCGGATCAGATGAATCGGTTACAATTACTGTCCCAGTCAACGTAATGTACAATGTTAAGATTTATGCTATAAGAACAAGGGCCAAAATGTTACTAAACACTATTCCTAATCAATCCAGGGGAAGCACTATCAATATTGATATCTAAATGGGGGCTACCGCTCCCCAACACCCACTCAATTTCCATAAAACATGCCCAAAAAACAATATTTAGTGAAACCACTACTCTAAAGCTAAGGTAAGAAGGAAAAATTAAAAAAAAAAAAAAACCTCATCACTAATTATAATCAGTTCCGCATGACGAGGAAAAATAAATTACATCTCACCAACATAATGGAACGACCAACAGCAAAACAAATACTTTGCCAAATACTCAAATTCAAAAAAATAAATCAAGAATAAAGTAATATCAATCAAAAAACGAAAGCACTCACCGTTTCGCAATACCAGAACAATCATGAATAAAGAACTCATAATTGCTGCTTGACGAAAAAATAAGATAGCAAGAACACTCGCGCAATACTCAAGTTCACATTACTAAAATGTTCCTTTAAGCACAGACGTCAATTTCTTAAAGCGACAACACTTGTTATTATTACAAACAAGAATAACCAATAAACGGCCACTTTTACCATACGTCGGAAATATCTTCAGCCTTCGACCACAACCACGATAGGTTTTCTCTAACTCAATTAAACTACACACGAAACGATATGAGTTAATATCCGAATCTAATACAAACATATTTAAAAACGACAAGTTCAAATACTTTGTATTAAATTCATCAAACGGTTTCTCAATCGCATTTGCTAACTCGATCGTCGGCATGAAACCAAAATTCAAGTACGCACTCACCTCATTTTACACATACAAGCAGACAGAACATGTGACGTCACAGTAACAAACTACCATATGACTGTACAGAGACAACTAGTGAGAAAAATATGAACTACCAACAATCTTTCAAAAAAGACGTCAAACAAAAGGCACGAACAGTTCCAATAAATGACTCAGGCAGAAACAGTTTCAGCAAGTGACTGAACCGATAAGAACCGATTAAATTCACTCTTTGAGCCTAATTAAGGACTAGCCTTTTTTTAAAACAAAAAAAAAATCATGCAATTGTGGATTGGCTTCAGCCGGAAAGTTACAAACCCCGTAAATCTTAAACTGATTACGGTTCGAATGATATTCTTGGACAACAGGAATAACCAAATTAAATCAGTTCACGACGATCACTTTTTCTGTTCGAGAGTTGGCACTTTTGTGGGACATATGCTAAACTATTAGAATGTGGTTCCTGAGTCCGTACCAGAAATACATAATTTTCTTTGTAAATATCGATAATTCAAACTAAGTACTGATACCCGTACCAACATTCTAATATCAATATTAATAAAATGCATGCAGTTTTGTGTAAAAAAGTAAAACGTTTAAATACTGAAGGGAAAACCTTGCACAGAAACGTATATTCAACATACTTTTGTGTATGTTGTGCAAAGTAGCCGTACCTATGAAACGTTTCACATTTCAATTTCAACAATTACATCGAAGTCCCATTATGCACACTAGTATTCTACGAAACTAACTAAACTTTGACGGAAATTCTTTTAAAATTTGTCGGTCTTTATAGTGACTGCTTTCCGTACCAGTACAAGAACAAACCCTCCCGGTAATTAGAACTGATAGTAAACCCCAACATTATAGCCAAAATAAAGTTACATGTTTTATCTTACAGGGCAGTTGATTCTTCCTGTTTACAGTTCATAGTTTTACCGACAGAGGACTGTGAAACTCTTTACATATTTTGTGGGAAGTAATGCCCGATGTGCAAAGTAACCCCGTGTTACGGTAGCTAGTAACCACTAAGCGAAATGAAATGTCAAAATTGAATGTGGCAATTCATGACACGGAACTATAAAAATGTTTGGGAAGGAAGGAATCCATATAATTAAGAAATTACGTCCCTAATGTATTGTGTTACTTTGGAACACAAATATACAAGCAAAGAAAGCATTTAAGGATGTTACCTATAAAGTACTTAGGAACGTAGAAGAACACATTCAACACGTAAGATATGTAAGTTTATCTTAAATACAGTATTTTGAGCTATCCCCGTTTACCAACATTCTTCGTAATGCCCTAATCTGCATATTAATCTTATTTTTAACGGCCATCTAGCACATGCTGGTTAGCGTTGTTTGTACAATAATTCATATATCATGTACGTTCACTAAGCCCCTAAAGTTATCCTATATTGAGAAATCGAGGTCCATACCCAAGAAATGATTCCTGGGGGTGTAAAAAGTCGACTTCCTTGAAAGAAATGACTGCAGCTATGAAATGGATTGATGTATGGACCTCTACAATTAATGAACATCCATTGTTGGTTAAAATATTATTTATCTTCTATTTTGCTAATGTCATTCGAAGCCCTCCGAAAAAATTAGACTAGACCCATTTGAGCTAAATCCTAAGTAAAATCACAAACGTCCATAGTTTTTGTTCCAATATAATACATTCCACGTTTAAATTTGGAAAATTTTAGGATAAATACCATTCTCGCGATTTGTTATTTTACGGAAGTCTCTATATAAAAAAAACATTATCGTCGAGCCCATATTTAAATATGTGCAACAATTAGTGAGAAATGTGTAATCAATAATACAGAAATAATTATTTTATCAAGATATGAACTACGGTACATACGATTTGAATGAGTGGTATCAATCTTATTAATATTTTTATTTGGTATACAGCTAGTCTATGTGTGCCATGCCATTTCCAAATTGTACGTTAATAACTTACGTTCGAGATATATCCCATACCTAAATATTTCTCGTGGAGTATTGCTTTTAACCAACAAAGTTTCCGAACCCATGTAACCGTATTTTCAATCTGAGCCAATTAGTATATGAGAAAATGAACATTACCTTTCTGGCTGAACTGAATTTAAACTTTTTGTTGTTAATTGTTGGGAGTCGTTAGAGTACGACGCGCAAGCCTTTTGAACCACTATTTTTCTTAGAGTTTCTGTATTACTTTCAGATGCAGTCCCTTCTTCTACTACAAATTCTGATTTCACACTATCAACGTTTAGTTTCACATTCAAAGAACACATATCTGTATCCTTGTCCATTACTTCCTCTCCTTCGTTGGTAGATAATATTAACTCTTTGTTGTCAGTCATCAGTTCGTATGTGCACCCTTTCCCTTCGAGTGGATCTTCCTGAGGTAAGTCATAAGGAATTTCTTCTTTGCACATCAATTCCAACTTAACATACGCCTCACCTGCCATTGTGAATTGAAATGTAATAAGAATATAACACTGTTCTTATACTTCCCTTATATTTTATGTTGTCAGTGTTAATGAAATGATTTACAAGAACGTTCACAAAAGCAACTTTGTATTTCCAATCTTCTTCTTCTGCAGTTGCTTATTTCCTTAGCCATGAACCCTCTCTCGGCAATTCTTTATTTGTTTGTAGTATCACCTCGCCCATCGTAACCACAAATAAATAAGGTCGTTCAAGGTCATAAACAAAATGCACAGGGTTGCAAGCACTACAAAGTTAAAATGTAGAAATATAAAGTCCTATAGCCAGCCTAGTCCACGCTCAAAAGGACCCATGCAATAATCATCCCTATACAAAATTTTGTGCTGTAAAATGTCATGGTATCAATACCACAAGTCATAAACGAAATGGTTCAAACGTACAAAAACTTTTGTGGCCAGGGTCATGCACGTTCACTAGCGTGTCAGGACCCATGCGATTATCATCCCTATCATCCCTTTACTTACTATACTAAAATTTGTGCTGTAAATTGTCGTGGTATCAATACCACAAGACATAAAGTAATTACTTCAAATTTACAAAAACTTTTGTAACCAGAGTCGTGAACGTTCACTAGGGGGTCAGGACCCATTCGATCATCATCCCTATCATCCCTTTACTTACTATACAAAAGTTTGTGCTGTAAATTGTCGTGGTATCAATACCAGAAGACATAAAGTATATACTTCAAATTTACAAAAACTTTTGTGGCCAGGGTCATGCACGTTCACTAGCGGGCCAGGACCCATGCGATCATCATCCCTATCATACCTTTACTTTCTATACAAAAGTTTGTGCTGCAAAATGTCGAGATGTCAATACCACAAGACATAAAAGAAATGGTTTGAATTTAAAAAAAACAAACTTTTGTGGCCAGGATCGTGCACGTTTACTACCGTGTAAGGACCCATGCGATCATCATCCCTATCATCCCTTTACTTACTATACAAAAATTTGTACTGTAAAATGTCGTGGTATCAATACCACAAGACATAAACGAAATGGTTCAAATTTAAAAAAAAAAAACTTTTGTGCCCAGGGTCGTGCACGTTCAGGTCAGGACCCATGCGATCATCATCTCTATCATACTTTTACTTTCTATACAAAAGTTTGTGCTGTAAAATGTCGTGGTATCAATACCACAAGACATACAAGAAATGGTTAAAATTTCCAAAAACTTTTGTGGCCAGGATCGTGCACGTTCACTACCGTGTAAGGATCCATGCGATCATCATCCCTATCATCCCTTTACTTACTATACAAAAATTTGTGCTGTAAAATGTCGTCGTATCAATACCACAAGACATAAACGAAATGGTTCAAATTTAAAAAAAAAAAAACTTTTGTGCCCAGGGTCGTGCACGTTCACTAGCGGGTCAGGACCCATGCGATCATCATCCCTATCATACTTTTACTTTCTATACAAAAGTTTGTGCTGTAAAATGTCGTGGTGTCAATAGCACAAGACATACAAGAAATGGTTAAAATTTCCAAAAACTTTTGTGGCCAGGATCGTGCACGTTCACTACCGTGTAAGGATCCATGCGATCATCATCCCTATCATCCCTTTACTTACTATACAAAAATTTGTGCTGTAAAATGTCGTCGTATCAATACCACAAGATATAAACGATATGGTTCAAATTTACAAAAACTTTGTGCCCAGGGTCGTGCACGTTCACTAGGTGGTCAGGACTCATGCGATCATCATCCCTATCATCCCTTTACCTACTATAAAGAAATTTGTACTGTAAAATGTCGTGGTATCAATACCACAAGTATATAAACGAAATGGGTCAAATATACAAAAAAAAATTGTGGCCTAGGTCGTGCACCTTCACTAGCGTGTCAGGACCCATGCGATCATCATCCCCATCTTCCCTTTAATTACTATACAAAAATTTGTGCTGTAAAATGTCGTGGTATCAGTAACACAAGACATAAAGGAAATGGTTCCAATTTTAAAAAAAAAACTTCTGTGGCCAGGGTCGTGCACGTTCACTAGGGGAAGGGCCGATTTAATCATCATCCCTATCATCACTTTTAGTTACTACACAAAAATGTGTGCTGTAAAATGTCGTGCTATCAATACCGCAAGACATAAAAAAATGGTTCAAATTTACAAAAACTTTTCTGGCCAGGGTCGTGCAGGTTCACTATCGAGGCAGGACCCATGCGATCATCATCCTATCATCTTTTTACTTACTATAAAAAATTGTGCTGTAATATGTCGTGGTGTCAATACCACAAGACATATAGGAAATGGTTCAAATTTACAAATTTTTTTTCTGGCCAGGGTCGTGCACGTTCACTAGCGTGTCAGGACCAATGCGGTCATCATCCCTATCATCCCTTTACTTACTTTACTTACTTACTATTTGGCTTACTGAACAGCAAATTTTGAGAATGCCTCATGCTGATTTCTGCTCTATTATTGTTATTATTATTATTATTATTATTATTATTATTATTATTATTATTATTATTATTATTATTATTATTATTATTATTATAATTATTAAAAATATTATTATTTGGGGTTACAAATCTTAATACTGGCTTTGCGTATGCTAATATTTATGCAGTGCAAATTTGTTTGCATTCTGAGTGGTGTGTAAGAATATATCCCACACAGCAAGGAATATTTCCTCAATCAAAAGAAAATATTTTCCTTGGTTTTCAAAAGGTTTTCCTTCTCTGAAGATTTCCATGCTGGTTTCCCCAATGTATTCCGAATATTTCCCAAAAATATTTTCCCCAAAATGTTTGTAAAACATTTTAGAAATTACCTGGAGTACATTTTGAGAATGCTTGCCGGAAAGTAAAACCAGGAAAATATTCACAAAATATATTAGAAATATTGTTTTGGATCTAATTTAATATGTTTTCACTGTTGAGAAGGGAAATATTTTCGAAATGATACTAAAAATGTTTTCCATATATGATACGGAAAGCAATCAAACGAAATATATTCCACATATTTAAAAAATGTTTTCTAATTCGTTATTTGTAATATTTTCTATTTTTACGAGAAAACGTATTAAATATATATTTTTAAAAACATTTAGAATATTTTAAAAATAAATTATTTCGTAATATAAGAAATATTTTTCAGAAATGTTTTAAAAAGGTTTACTTAATTTTTACAAAAGTATTTTGGTAATCTTCTCCTATAACTTAAATTAAGTATTTTCGTATGATATTTTTGTATTATTTCCAGAATATTTTATGGAATTTTGAATATAAAACTTTAAAACAGTTAAAAGAAAACATTAAAAATGAATAGAAAATGTTTTCCATTGTGTTTTGGAAGATATTTTGTGTCTTTAGTGAACAACATTTTCTGATATAGGTCTATTATAGAAACATTTTTACATGTTTTCAGAATATACTCTTCCGTTACTGGAGAAAACATATTCCTTGTTATATCTGAGAAGTATCCCAACTATATGCCGGAACTATTTTTTAAAATGTGTTTGGAGAACATTTAATTAACTACGGGAAGCATTGGCGTTAAATAAGCTTTCCGGGCTTAATCCTCCCCCGAAATTGTTTTACTATATTAAAGTAAATGAAATATCCTGCACAATTTTCACATTTTCAGGAATAAAGTTAGCAAAGATTCCCTCCACAAAACAAAATCGTAAATATGCCACTGAACAGGATGTGCATGTTTAGAACGTTAGTAGGAAAATAATGTATGGAAAATTTTCACAAATTGTAATAGAAATATTGTGTTGAATGTAATGTAATATGTTTTCAATGTTGAGAGCAGGGGTAAAAGTGGATCTGAAAAGGTTGGGGGACGGTAGGTAGCGGATGACGTCACGTCGTTCACCCTGCCTATCTTTGCCCATTGTAATTTTTTTTAGGAACTGGGTAGACGCCGTATATATTTTCTCGAGGTGGGGGTGGCGTCCCCCCGTACTTTTACCCCTAGTTGAGAGAGAAAATGTTTTCTAAGTAACACAAAAAATGTTTTACATACATGATAAAGGAAACAGAATAGGCGTATAAACAGAATAAAATGTTTTCCAACATGTCATTTACATTCTTTTCTATTGTTACAAGAAAACATATGAAATATAATTTTTAAAATATTTCGAATATTTTAAAAATAAATTCGTTCGTAAGATAAGAAAAATTTTTGAAACTCCTATTAATTTTGTATGGAAATGTGTTTGTTATCTTGTCCTGTAACTTAAATGAAATATTTTCATGTAATATTTTAGAATTATTTGCAGAATATTTTATCGAATGTTGAATAAATTCTCTCACGAGAGTATCGTAGTAGCATTATTACCAATCATTATACTAATTATAGCAGCACCAAAGAAATATATTTGTTAAAAATTTGAAATTTATGATATCCAGTGTGTGAGATTGCTAATTAGCATCGCTACATCAACCGTCATTTGTTTATCAAAGGTACCAGCATTCCTTGCGCGCTATGTTGAATTCACAAGTCAAGACAAGAAGGAATATTTAAAAAATAAATAAATAAAATAAAATAAATCTCACTATATTCAGTCATGTTGAAGAAGATATCTTTATATAGAAAAAGGGTTATAGTTAAGGAGCCAGGAATTATTCATTGAATATCTACCTACTTAAAAAGTTGGTAATATACCCAATTTTAATTAGTTAATGAGTGATTTGAAATTAAAGAAGACTTTTCCGAAGTCGGAGGCACACCTCAACTCTGTTAATAGTGAAGAAGAAAGAAAGAAAGACAAGAAAAGTCGGTAAGTATAACGATTACATAAAATAATTTAGTTTTATTGTCTTTATAAGTGATTGAGTGTCTGTATAGTGTACATGAAGCTGCATCAGTTCCCGAATAAGCAGGACGCTCATACTTTTAGGGATTATTCATTGAGTATGTACGAACTTACAAAGGGGGTAACAAAGCGACTTTTATTTACTTATCGACTGATACGAAAATAAAAAAAGAACGTACCTGTACTTTATATCTGCATATCTGCATGTGTAGTGCCCTTGTACTTTATCTATGACTATGTGTGTGTGGAGGGGGGGATTTAAGGCATATCGCATGTCTTGTGCACATGGGTACTTCTTATATTGCACTACGTAGAAAATTTATGGTATTTCATGTAGAAATGGTAATAGAACACAAGAAACGCAGATCAGGGTGTTCTCATGTATACTATGTATTATCGAGAAATTTATGTTTACAAATTAATAAAGGTATGGGATGCTAGATTTCTATTTTTCATCTCTATACATAAAATACCGTGAAGGTTTACTTTTGGCTCACCAGTCGAAATAATTGCTGAAAAATAGATTCTTTTAATAATTTTCTTTTTATTGTCGGATTGAGTATAGCCCGCTCCCCCCAATGATTTTTAACGAATCATAGTGATTCTAACGATTCATACTAGTTCATAATGAATCGGAATCGCATGTTATAAAGATTTAAGATGTAAATCTTGCGGTAAGGAAGCTTTAGTATAAGTAGTAGTAGTAGCTTTAGTAGCGGTAGTAGTAATAGTAGCAGTAGTAGTAGTAGTTAGTAGCAATAGTAGTAGTAGTGGTGGTAGTTAGTAGCAATAGTAGTAGGAACGGGTTAGAAGCCCCGCAGGGGTTGGTTTGGTTCTGTTCTCGATATAAGTAGTAGTAGTACTGACTCTTCCAGTTCCGGTGACAAAGAACTGGGGGGAGCGGGCTATACACAAGCCTTATTGTCTCCTAAAGATTTGCGCTAGGCGATTTGAAATACGTCACATGGAATAGATAAAATTCAAAAGGAGCGTCAGAAGTAATTGTCGAAAAAGTATAGTTATTCTTTTATGATTTGCGTATATATATACGTTGCCGGATGTATGACGTAAAAACTACAGTGCAAAAAATATAAATCAGCCTGTACTACGTGTATTGATGTAGAACACAGGTTCCTCTTCCCATTTATCTGTAATAAAGACAGAAATCAACGTGCCCTGCGGGGCTCTAACCCGCCTTCACTTGATAACGCTCGCTCGGCAATACTATGTGAATTAAATATTTTACTTTGATACAGAAAAGAAACATCTATTAACCTATATGGGGGACCTGTGTTCTAGAAGCTTCCCGCACCAATACTGTCTGAGTCAGAGCATTGCGAAGTTGGAGGTCAGCAGGAGCGAGGGGATGCTTCCAAAGGGAAAATATGCGGGCAAGTCTTTACTTTAGTCAAGGCAGTGACAATGACCAATTGATCTGAACCGGTTTCTGCAGTTACAGTTCCCAAGAAGGAAAGAGAAAACAACGTGCCCTGCGGGACTCTAACCCGCCTTCACTCGCTAATGCTCACCTCTGGTGCTTGGGGTCCCGGGCTCGATCCCAGCCCCCGCCAAGTGAACTTTGTGGTGAACAAACACCGTGTGCGTGGGTTTTCTCGGGGTTCTCCCGTTTCCTCCCACTTTCTTCATTTCACCATTACATTCATTTCTCATAATCATCGTCTCCTTTAGCCTAACCGGCATAATCGTGGGACGTAAAACTAAAAGATTTCATTTCATTTCATTTTTCGCTAATGCTCATTCGGCAATACTATGTACTGACATAATATCACTGCCTTGTTCAAAGTAAAGAGTTTAAAAAGATGCGTACATTACCATTTTTATGACAGGTTATAATGATTCTGCGTGCAGTTTTACTTCTGGTGTGCCACTCGAAAGCAGTGTTTCATTCAAAAGTAATGTTCCGGGGGCATTGCTCGTGCTATTCTAGTTATTATTATAAACGTATTATTTTGGTCTGCTCCGGGGAGCCACTGCCCTCCCAAAGACAAGTCTGGAAGAAGCACTGCTCGAAATACTTAGTGAAATATAATTCTTTCGCTACTTTCCTTCTTGTTGTCTATTTAATGATTTTCGCCAAGCGACGTATAAATTTTTCACTTATAAATTCAAGGCGACCGTCAGAAATAATTGTCGAAAAATTACAATTCTTTTACGATTTGCGTATTTATACTGATTCCTGATGTGTGGATAAGAAGCCCAAAAAATACAAACCAATCTGTGTTACGGGGCTACTAAAAAGCACGAATGCCATCTAACCGAGTCAGGGAGGGTGAAGGCGGGGGGGGGGGCGAGGGGATGCTTCCGAAGGGAGTAGGCACGTACATTTCTATTTTGGTGACGGGATAATTGCGCGTATATTACCATTTTAATGACGTATTTACGACTTTTTTTTTCACGGGAGAAGGGCTTGGCTAACTTTGTTCTCCAAGATAATTCATTTACTTTAATATAGTAAGTACAATTTCAAGGGGCTTAAGCCCGGAAGCCCCCCTTAAATACACCAGTGGGTTATAATAATTCTTGGGTTCTCTCGAGCAGACGTTTACGCCGAGAACAAAATTTATAGATAAAATATGATGTGAAATATTTTTCGTGAAGGAATGAGAGTGTTAATGTAAGTTATTTCTATCATTGCACAGCTTATTGAAATGGATTTTGAATGCAAATAGGGTAGAAGTAAGCGGCGGGAATTTCCGGTTCATACGTCAGTTGTGAACATCTGCGATGGCCGTAATGTAAACTTTTTTTTTTTTAAAAAAAAAAGAATTGTGTAATAAAGAGAGAAGGATTATAAAGTTTCTACAGTCATGGTATGGTGAAGCGCGTAAAATCAACTGCGCAAAGTGTGGAAAAGATTTATTCAAGAAGAAAAATTCAGAACAGAGGGAATAGCCCTACATACACTATTTTCTGTCGTAAAGGTAAGAAAGAAAGGCGGTGTAACACTCGTGTATTAGCTGTGAAAGGTATTTTTTTTTTTTTTTTTTTTAGGATCGAAATTAAGTGTTTTTGAAGATAAGAATACTTACAAATATTGTAAATGTTTTTGCACCATCCTCGTTTATGCGTGCCCCCCTGCTGTGCTTCTGCCCTGACTCAGATAGCATGCGTGCTTTTTTACTGGCCACCTAACAGAAGTTGTTTCGCTTTTTCTTTTAGAGCTCTTCATTTAGTACATAGGGGGGCGCGGTTGCTCAGTGATAGAGCGTTCACCTCCGGTGATTGGGGTCCCTGGTTCGATCCCAGCTCGTGCCGTGTGGACTTTCTCGTGGGTTTTCTCGGGGTTCTCCCGTTTCCTCCCACTTTCTTCATTTTTCATTATCACCGTCTCCTTTAGCCTAACCAACATGATCGTGGGATATTAAACTTAAGGATTTCTTTTCGTTTAGTGCATGTTCTGCAAAAAGAAACCGGAAGATGCAAGAAATGCGTCAAAATTTGGTAAAACAGTCTGCTTGAGTATTACCTAATTCTGCCTGCAGGTTTACTATTGGCGTGCCGCTCGAAATAATTGTTGAAAAATTATAATTCTTTCGCTAATTTTCTTATTTTCTCTTAAATGGTTTGCGGCAGGCGACATGTAAATATTTCACCTGGCATATATAAAATTAAAGGGGGCCATCAGACTAGATTTGCCGAAAGATTACAATTATTCTTTTGCGATTTGCGTATATATATATATGTGTGTGTGTGTGTATTGTATTGTGTTCAGGGTTTGCCCAATTGGGCCCAGCCCGGAAAAACCCACCTAGGTTTTTGAGCTTTTCGTTGGTATATTATTGGTGCAATTAAGGTGATCAAGTGATTGGAAGTGGTTCTTATTAGATTTTGGACTTTCCTTGGGCGAATTAGTTGCTTTCGCGCTAAGATATACAACATTCAACGTAAGACCCGAGGGCGCGGTGGCTCAGTTGTAGAGCGTTCACCTCCAGTGCTTGGGGTCCCTGGTTCGATCCCAGCTCGCGCCGTGTGGACTTTGTGGTGGCAAATACCGTGCTCGTGGGTTTTCTCGGGGTTCTCCCGTTTCCTCCCACTTTCTTCATTCCACCATTTCACTCATTTCTCATTATCACCATCTCCTTTAGCCTAACCGCATAACCGTGGGACGTTAAACTTAAAGATTCCATTTTTTTCAACGTAAGACCTTTATAAAGTTGTGAATGCACTGAATGGATTAAAAAAGCCGTACCTTAGATTCAGAGTGGAAAGAATCAAAGAAGTTGTCATTTGAAGAGGGATACACTATGTTTAAATTCTTGTTAAAAAAAAAAAAACCTTTCTGGCGCCCTTTTTATTTTTTCTTCGCTTTAAATACATACTATTGTGCCATGAATACTTCTCAGAATCATCTTCCTGTAAACTTTATTTCCCAAAAGCATGTACTACAAGCGCTGTTATAACATTCAAAACACTTTGAAAATCCTTATTTTAGCAAAATGCGCAATTTTCCCATCTTCAAGTGACACGTTCCATTTAAGTGTCCGTGGAAGAGAGAGTTGAACATGTATAGAGTATATTTGAAGGGTAAGGGGAAAATAGAAGGAATGTCACAAAATTGTATTTTTGAGAAAACGGTGTTTTAATATTGAAAACCTCGTAAAAAGGCATAGGCTTAATCAAATCTTTTGCCTGTTTTTACATAGATATTTTTACATCTACGGATGCATATATATATATATACAGGCAAATAGTACCAAAAGTCACCATCTCATAGGACAAAGTACCCAATAAAGCACACACATGGACATTCCTTGTTTTTTCCCCTTACCTTTCATTTCATCCTTTTACTGAATTGTTCTGTCATGTTGGTAGTTTTCTTGAGCATTTCATGATTCATTCCTATATTCGCGATTTTTTGTATTCTTTGCAATGCAACGTATCAAAATTATTCATTTGTATAAGGCAAAATAATATGTATGGCCTGCTCCGTGGGGAAAGAAATCAAGCAAGGTAGCGGTCATCAAGGCCTTAGTAACCACCTCGGCATTCACCTGGTACGACTGAGGGAAAAAGGATGATCGGGTCCAGATTTGAGATCAGAGCATTCGGAATGAGACGCTAGTTCTTCATCAACTCAAATGCTGCCACATGTTTTCATTTTTTTTTTAATAGGTTTAATATTTATAAGATGCTATACTTTTTAAAAAAAAATGTGTGACCGCTTCAACATGTTACAACGTCCGTAAGTAAGCTACAGTCTGAGGTATGTCACTTTCAGCTGAAGCTGTTGTCTTCCTTGCCGTTTACATTTTCTTCAGGATGTTACTTTTGTAACACAATATTGTCTTCACAAGCTGCTGTAGGTCCTACACAAACATTTTAAATATTTTTGTAAGTTTAAGATGTAATAATTGATCTTTAATCATTCCCTGCTGTTATTATGTTATTAAACGCTGCCTATTATTTTTATTTTCAGAAACTGTGTAACACAAGAGAAACGTAACTAACGATGAGATCGCGTAGATTATTGGGATTTGGCTTCAACATGTCATACAGAGACGAACAAGAAGATCAGTTAAGAATTCAGCTGCAGTTCCACAGAACTTTAACTGACAATTCGCAGCGTCGAATTTATAGTTAGTTGTGGTAATCAAAAGTGACATTATAAAGAAGCAAATACGTTTTCTGGTTATTCAACAATGTGATATTTCTTGAAAGTTGCAAAAAGTGACATTTCGTGAAAAGATCTATTCCCCATGCGCCGTAGATTTGTAGAACATATTTTCAGCAACATATTTTACATAAATATTGTTGTTGATTTTTTTTTAATTAGTGTCAGTGACATAATTTTCTAGAACAAGTGTTGAAGATTGTTCTTAATGTGATATTTGAGAAGATTGTTCTTAATGTATAGAAACAAATAATACGAGCAGCATGAAGATGCTGCTGAAGAGTATTTAAATAAATAATGCCAGAATAGTGTACATTTATATTTTTATTTAACTACTAACCGATATAAACTTATATAGATGTATATTTATTATAGTGTACAGTGTAAATTATAACTACATAATGTTAGCTTGCTCTCATAATTTTAAGCTGCTTTTATTATTATTATTATTATTATTATTATTATTATTATTATTATTAACTCAAAATCTTATTTACACACAGAATGCTTCAGGGTGTTCCACTGCTACTACTGGTATGTGGCCACGCCGTCTATGTACGTTGGGGTGTCTTATGTGATGTTGCGAGGTTCGGACTGCAAATTAGAGCCTTCACAATCATCGCGTGCCAATTTACAAAGCGGCTATATTGGATTTATTATTTTTAAGATAGGAAAAGGATTGCCAACAATTGTTTCTTGAAATGGATGTCTAAACTTCAATCCTTTTCGTATTAAAAAAAAAAAAAAAAAAAAATCCAATACAACCGCTTTCAAAACTGGCAGGCGACGATTGTGAACACACTGATGTGCAGTTTGAATGTCGTAAGTCACATAAGACACCCCAACATATATGCACGGCGTGTCCACATACCAGTAGTACCAGTGAAACACCCAGAAACATTTTGTGTGTAAATAAGAGTTTGAGTTTAAAAAAAAATGCTTAAAATTATGAGAGCAAGTTAACATTACGTAGTTATAATTTACACTGTTTATTATTATTATTATTATTATTATTATTATTATTATTATTATTAGTAGTAGTAGTAGTAGTAGTAGTAGTAGTAGTAGTGGTATTTTATTTTTATTTTGTTTTTAGTTATTTATCTATTTATTTATTTTTTTGATTTGAGTCTGTGGGCCGCAATGGTTCCTCGTCATGAAGACAGAGTGAGGCAAAGACGTCTAAGCAGGTAAAATTGTACAGAAGAATCTTATGTTTTCTTCCAGCTGCTATGTCACAGCCTGGCCGCCTTGTTTTCAACCTACTATTTGTTCCCAGCAAGAAGCCGTTATACCGTATATGCAGAGTGACGCAAAAGTCCGGAGCCCATAGGCCAACACGGTTACTATTGCAGGTATGGAAACACGGTAAGATATGTAAGGACTCTTTTAAATTCCAGCAACACTTTTGTTTTTGTACTAGTGTACCGCTCAATAAAGAAAATGCGTTACCATACATCATGTCGGGCTACACGAATGAAAGAATGTGTGGTTTGAAATTAGCTACACCGAGAAGAATTGAAAGGAGACACAGTGAAGGATAAACATGCAAATGCAACATCCACGCCAGAGGCGTAGCAACCACGGTGTTGAGGGGGGGGGGAGCAGATACGAAGGACGCGAAATTGGGTCTTGCACTATATTTTTCATTGTGTCTTTCCGTTCCCTTTGGTCCAAATAATTTCAAACTTTCTTTCTTTCATTCGTTGTTGTCCAACAGTGGCAGCGTTGTACTTTTCGTTACTATTGGGCGGTATACTAATATAAAAACAAAACTTGCTGCATTTTAAAAATTTCCTTCTGTATCTTATCTTGTTTTCGTATCTGCAGTAGTAACCGAATTGGCCTATGGGCTTTGGGTTCTATCATGTACAGAAAATATTCTGTAAATATTTTGTCATGTACAGAAAATATTCCCTAAATATTTTGTCATGCACAGAAACTATTCTTTAAATATTTTCTGTGATGTAC
The DNA here is from genome assembly GCF_964235325.1 of Thermobia domestica. Classification (NCBI taxonomy): domain Eukaryota; kingdom Metazoa; phylum Arthropoda; class Insecta; order Zygentoma; family Lepismatidae; genus Thermobia; species Thermobia domestica. Next base: position 53,330,461 of record NC_137470.1, on the reverse strand, counting down.
AAAAAATATTCACTAAATATATTTTGTCATGTAAAGAAAATATTTTGGCATATGTAGGAAAATATTGTCTGCGTTATTGGTAAATAATTTTAAAATATTCCATGAGAAACATTTTAAAAACCATTCCGTTAACATTGTATAAAACGTTTCAAATACTTTTTCAGTAATGTTTGGAAATCGTACAGAAAACATTTTTAGGAAAACTTTTCTAACGGCGTATAAAATATTTCTACAACGTTTTTGAGTGTATTTAGAGAATATTTTCAGTATTATGTGGAAAATGTTTTCAACAACATATGGAATATATTTCCTTAAGGGAAGTAGGATACATTTTCTGAAGGAAAATGATGGCACGTTTTAGAAACGTTTTGAAAATATTTCATTGCTGTGTGGGATATGAGTTGAGTTTATTTTAAGTTTAAGGTCCCGTTCAAGAACGAGGCTATATGAGACGGGAGCTACTGATTAAGTGGAATCAGAATCATATGAGCTCCCGCCGGTAATCGAACTCGGGTCTCCCACGCCAGAGGTCCGTACGCTAATCGCTTATCCACGAAGAGTTCAAGAATCTTATATTAGAAATTTTGAAAACGTGCATTATGAATTTTCATTGTGCATGTGTCTTGTTACGTTGAGGATTTCTGATGAAATATTGGCATTAAAGATGTCCCCGTTTGAAGCTTCAGAGATCTCAGAATTCTATTGATTCATATTACAAATACCGAATCCAATCCGTCATACTGTTTCAAAACGGAAGCCGTTTGAAAATTTTAAAATATCTTAACTCCCTTGATTTTAGTTCATGTAATTAAAAAAATAAAGTTTGTAATTTTGGTTAAAAGAACTTGGACAGTTGTTAAAACTAGCTCTTGAGTATTTTAATTTTTGAGAGACCGCTAGTTTGAGTTACCTCATATTGTAAAGGTACATTGTTGTGTATGCGTTCAGTAGCACCAAAAACTGTTAAAGTCAAGGTCTAGGTGTAAATGGCGGTGTTGTTATTAAACTATCGAGTACCGAAACTAGCCAAAGTTCATCACCTCGTATTTGTATTGGAATTAACATCGTGAAGTAAGTCCAAGCTGTGTGATAGGTATGAGGCTGACTCATGTGGAAAATGACAAGATCCTTGACAATGATCGATGCTATTTGTAGAGAGAAGGATTTGGAGCAGTGTTCGTAGTTTGAGGGAAATTAATCTAGGGAAATTTCATAAGTAAATTTAGAAAGAAGGGAAAAAGGGAATTTTTGCGATAAAACGTGAAAATCCAGGGAAACTCTCGCGTTCGCTGATTGACCAACATAAATGCTTCAATTTTTCTTTCTTCTTTGGAAATGAACCAACATAATAGCAATAGTTTGTGTATGTGTGTGTGCTTGTTTAAAGTAGCATAATTAGCACACATTGTTGACTGGGTGTATTTGTGTTTTTTTGGTATAAAATAGTGACGAAAGAAGTAAAAAAAAAGAGATGCAAAAAGAAAATGAATAGAACAAATGTGGTTTGTATTTCCTTTAATATAGCTAAATTAATCTTATCACGGGAGACCTGATGTTAGGCAAAACGCCTATTCTTTAATATTAAAGATATGATCAAAAACGACGTTTTAAAGTTTTGTTACACAGTTATGCCTCGAAGTCCTAGGCCGGACTCAAATTATGGGGCGAGACGCCCGCGCTTTTCAAATTGTGTGTGTTGCAAGGAAAAGAGAGAAAGGGAGAACGGAGTCAGGTGAGGCTTTGATTGTACTAGCAATCTGATGCCTCATTGACACCAACCCACACGCATGTAATAGTGGTGTGACCCTGGCTTTGATTTACTCAAATCACAGTGCCGGGTCGCGGATGTAAATTTAGTTAATACCACGCAAGCAATAAGTACATGAAAAACATTATGTATTTGGAGCTATGCGTGAAATAAAAATGTAAATGTAAATGTAAAATAGATATTTCAACCCCGGCGTGATGGGGGAAAATCATAGAAAAACTAGAAGTCTTAGCCACTATTGAGCATGCGCGTGAAGAAGCTTCTCCAAGCTCGTCGAGGCTCGTGACGTAGCTTTCGAGCGACATCAGAACTGGCAGAAATGCGTGGGACGAATCCGCCTTTATAAGCGAGGCCTGTCGCCCGGCTCGGGTGATTCTCTTCCCAGCAGTCATCCAGTGTGTTTCGCTCCTTTGACACGGACGCTCATCGTAAAATCAGGTATGTGATTATTTTTTCTAAGTCCCCCCTCAATTCGGGATGAGCACCTTGAGATTGTTTAGTGATAAATATGAAGTTTATTTCCAACACGAGACAAAATCCCCTCTTCAAGAATTATCACTTTTTTTCCGTTTGGGCCAATGCAAGTTGCGAGTACGGATTATCAAATTCACTATTTTCAATAAATCGCGGCTTAGCATAAAACCTTCTAGCACCCATTTAGTAATGAAGGGGTTGTGCCCATAAATGTGATGTAATGATGAGTTCAAGTTGTAATTCCAAGTAACCGATTTGTGAGTTTCATCTGTATTCTCATTTTTATTTTTTTTTATTTTTATAAATAAACCGTTCAATAGAATGGTCTCTTTAATTTAGTCAAGCTATCCCTCCCTATCTAGATTCAGCTCACAGTCTTCATATGTTACCTGGGTTTCGATTTCCAGTACAAGCTCTACCTCTGAATTACGAGTCTCCCCCCACTATTGAGAATTTTAGTACACTTTCTCATCATCTTCGAACCAGTGAGCCAAAGACGTTTCAATACTGAGGCTTAAAGGGAGTTGGACTCAGAACCAACTTTGTCATACTGGGTGGAGAGTAGAGAAGTGATCTCAAATACGAGTTCACGGAAGAAAGTGTATACAAATATATAATGCCAATTTCAATAACATAGCATAACAGTTTTATGGTGTTCGGTGTTCGCCGGGTAACGAACTGTGTGTGCTTGAATCTCTAAACAAATCTCTGGTGCTCGTTCACTTTATAGGGGACCCAAAAATCTCTGTTGCGTCTTAGGGCAAATCGCGAGTGATTTCTTTTTATCGAAGAGTTTTCAATATATAAAAGTGGAAAGTGTACGCGAAGTTTTTCTTTTGACTAGTCAAGTGGTGTATCTGTAATATGTAAAGTCAGTAAAGTTCAGTGGCGTACTTGGCCTAGGCGGTCTTCAGCTTATGACTCTGATATACAAGTATAATCCTTCTGCTCTAAGTAGTGCGTTTACAAGGAGTGGAGTAGCGACGAAAATTTTCTATTCTCAACTTCTCTCGCTTTAAGTGTTATAAGTTAGCGGAATAGCTGCTAGGTTCCGCAAAGCAAGACTCAGTTTACCTCACGACGTTTTCTTGTGTAGTCATGGAAATGTAAAATCGGGACGCGAGTGTTAAGACAGAATTCAGCTTTTGTCTCATGTACTTGCAAAACCCTAAATCTGCTTATGCTTCTGCTAGCTTTGGTGGGTTCACAGTCAGTTTTATCTCTGGGCAACAGAACCTCCCGTTTTACGGGATGAAAGTTCGACTCGTTTGTCCGGCGATAAATGGCTAATATCCTTACCACTTATTTGGGGAGGATCACAGGCGTTTTATCTCTAGACAGCAGAACCGCCCGTTCACGGGACGAAAGTTCGACGGTCTGTCTGGCGATAAGTGTCTAAAATCCTTTCCCATGCAAAGCTTGGGGGTCACAGGTATCTTATTCTCTTGGTTCAACAGGGCCCCCCCTGCACTAGGGGTGCATGCCCGACGGTTGCCTGGGAATAACTGCCTAAAACTTTCATTTATGCAAATGCAACACCAAAAATCAAAATGCAAGTACATGATCCAATGGTTGGATGTTCGTAATCCCCCTTGTGTGCATTTAAAAAAGATAGTTTTAAAAAAATAGTTTAAAAAATGAAGTTTAAAAAAAAGAAACAAGTTAAAGAATAGAAGTAAAAAGTAAAATCATCATAAGTGAATAAATAAACATTTTCTTTTATAAACAGCTGTCTAGTTACTTTCCGTTTCCCGTTCTAAAAGAGTAAAGCAAAATTTATAAAGAAAGGGAAGTTGAGTATTCAAGTTCAAAGGAAGTTAAATGAAGATATTGAAATAATAATAAGTATCTTAATACGTAAAAATTGGACGTAGCATTTCCGAGGGAAGTAGCTATCAGTGATTAAATTCCTATTATATTAGAGAAAATAGGTTGATTACCCACTGCCCTGATTTGGGAGGCCACTGACTTGAAAAACAGATTTATTCATCAAAAATTGAGTTTCGCGCAGAAAATAAAAGAAAAGCTATTAGATTTAGGGCAATCCCATTGTCCTAAGACACCCACGGGCAAGCACCGTTATATTTTGGATCGATGGAATAATTATTATTGTATTGAATGCAATAAAATCAAAGTACATGGGCATTCTCCTCCTCAATTTGGCCGTTGGAAAAAGAATCCCTTACCGAGATACTTGGATACGTGGAGTCTGCCCAGATATCTCGAACCAACGACCGCTATCCCGCAAACTCCTGATGCGCCGGCGAGTGGCTACGATCTAACGCCACTTGCCGCGTCTAGTCCTATCCCGACTAGAAATGATACCGAAATACAAAGTGCTGGTTCGAGTGATAAACCCACACCAGCTCCCAGGACGATATATGTAAATTCACATACTGAAGAGACCCCACCGGGGGTAGATCCGAAAACTCTAGTGAATGAAGTAAATTTAAAAGATGAACTAGAAATAGCAGAGCTAATAACTGCCGGTCAGGAATGCCCTCAAGCAACAATTGAGATAGAAACAACAGCAGGTGTAATACCTGATGTCCCCTCGAACCAAAGACCTCTAGATAAAAATAAGTTAGCTGATAAGGAAAATAGATTAAGTAACTTAGTATTAAGTTCAGGAAATAAGGATATTGGTGTATCAAAAGAACCAGATAGCCCAGTAGCGCTATATTTTCCTATTAAATACGAATTGTCAGATCCTACAACGCCGTTAGAAATACAAAGACCGACCTTTCAATCTTTTTATGCTGGTAGTAGTGATGAAACTGTTTATGCTGAGATCGGTCCTAGAACTATATATGCTAACTTAAATACTGAATCACGAATATCAATGAGTAAAGAACCAATTTATGAAAATACTGGTATCGAACCGCCGACTTCAACGAATAAAGAGCCAGTTTATGCAAATATAGGAACCGAACCAAGGGAAACGAAAATTGAGAGCCCTGACGAGAATAATGAAAATGAATTGTGCTCGCTGACACAACCTAACGATGAAGCGTTAATAGACCAGATTACGCAGTCATTACAAACAGAACTGTCTCCTGCAATAGGAAACTTAATTCGACCTTTAACTAAACAACTACGGAACAAGAAAATACAGGTCACAGTTGTTCGTCGCCAAGGTGACGACGAAGAGAAATTAGGTATTCTGTTTCAAGCTGACCCCCTTTGAAGATTTATTACCTGAGGAAAATGTAGTTGGAAATTTTGACATGGAAATACAGACCGACGTTTTCCAAAAGAAAGATGTTAGCGTTCAGACTGAATATAAGTTTCCTAAAATGATCCGGATTGACACAGATCGTGAACTTAAGGTTATTCGGACAACCGCTACTCAAACCAACCCTGTCATGTTTGAAGATAGCCTTACCCTCCAAGAGAAACTGCAATATTTGGACAGTATAGATAACATACTCAGTCTAGTTACTAAAGTTAAGTGGTCAAACGGAAATATTAGTAGTGCAGATTCAGATGGGGGTGATTCGTTGAAAGACGATTGGTTGGGATACGAACTACAGAAATTACAAAATGAAGAAATAGCCCGATTTCAAGAAGACAACCCGGAGTCTTCTCCTGCGTCATCCCTGGAGGATGAGTCAAAACCTTCTTGGAACTCCGAAGAAGAACTCCGATATGACCATTGGGATCCTCCCACGGTTTCTATTCCCCGAGCAGCGAACCAAGACCCTCCCGCAGAGGACGCTGACCAGAGAAATGACCTCGTCGCCCCTGCTCTAGTTGAGAGGATGTTAGACGATAAGAAGAAAAGTAATGATGTTTTTCCCTCAGTTTATTTCGACCACCAGAAGCAAATTGAGAAAGAAGAAGAAGAAGACAACGATTCGTGGTCTGAGAGTAGAATAAACGAAAACATTGGTAAAATATTTGATTACGCGGAATTTGGTGCGCCAGTAATTTGTTTAGATGAAGTAGGAAATAGAGACGACCCCTCAACCTCTCCAACCCAAAGTGAATCTAACAAACAAACTGATAGTGTTAAGAATAGTGGTTTACCACCTTTAGCTAGTGCTAGTTCTAAATTTAGTTCCTATAATGAAACTGGTGAATCACCTGCGACTAAAGAAATGAAAAAGTACCAACAAGAGGAAAAGTTAGATCTCTTACAGATAGTGTTTGTTTCGCCACCTAGTAGCGTACTTACACCCACGACTCCAGTGGAGAAATTAGAGTTTAGCGAAGGGGAAAAGAGAGAAAAATCAGTATTTAGCGAACAAGATAGATCTTATACATCATAATTTAGTCCAGAACAAACCTCCGCGTTAGAAAATAGAAGCGTAACTGATACCGACTATAGGTCCGTTTCTGAAAATTTCAACACCTCGGCTTCTTTAGACAGGTCTTTAGATCTGAAAGATGAGCCCGTTTCACATTCATCAAGTGAAGCTAAGACCTCTGACAAGCAAAAGTCAAATTTTTCACCCTTTTTAAAATTAGATCCTGAGGATAAGCCTCATATAAATTTAAAATCTGAGCAAGAAATTAAAACTAGTCCGGCTACCGAGCCATCTATACCATATAGTTTTGAAAAACCTAAATTTACAGATCTTAAAAAACCTTTGTAACCGGCAAAGTTAGCAACCCTCCTCCCGAGGGTGACAATCAAAATTCTACTATTGGTGCTAAACCACACGCATTCAAGATTTATCCAAATGTTGAAATTCCCTCCTTCTCTGGTAATAGACATGAGTGTGTGGAAATTTTCCTACAAGAATATGAATTAGTGGCTAGCATATACGAATGGTCGACCCCAGAGATAGTAAATTACCTTCCTTATTGTCTAAAAGGGGAAGCTCTCTCCTTCTATTTAGTAGACCTAGCAAACCTTTCACCCTTGAGCTATAACGAGATGAAGGAAAAGCTCAAAAAGGCATTTCCTAGTATTGAGTATACTGCAAGATTAGAATACGACGTTGATACAAGAAAACAACAACCCAATGAAAGTACTTTAAAGTTCATTTATAAGTTAATAAAGGACTTGAAATTCTTACGAGGTTGGGTTAATGAAAGTGAATTGATGAGTAAGCTTAGAATGAGTTTGTTACCAGACATCCTAAATAAGCTGATGCTTGAAGTGGATGATTGTGGTAATCTCGCACAGTGCCTACAATATCTTAGAAAATTTCACACAGCACAAAGATTAGTTACTCAGAGAATTAGCTATGACGTAATATGGGAAAATGACCGCTCGGACTGGTCAAGCATTAAAGAACAACACCAACACGGATTTGTACAGATTAGTTCTTGTTACTCAGACGAAGTAGTAGCAGAACCGGGTTACAAAATGTATAGGAACACTCACCAAAATACCTATGGCTTTGGCCATGGGCAGGCGCAGCTTTGTACAGTCAAGATAAAAATAGGAGACCGTTGGGCGCAAGCTCTTATTGACACAGGCACAGAAATTTCGCTGGCTTCAAAAACCCTCTTACCCCCAAGATTTCCACTAACTGAAAGACTGAAGGGTTATGTAAAGCTTCGTGGCGTAGGTGCCCAACCAACAGATTACATTCCTGTGGTGAGAATAGCGTGTTGTTTCAAGGATCACTTGAAAACCACCAAACGAAGATTTCTAGACGTAGCTATAGTTGACCCACAGTTTTGCGCCTATGATGTCATTTTAGGGATAGATTTTTTGCACAAGTATGTCACAACCATTCATTCCAAATACTTGGAGCTAGCAGATAAAGACGGGAATCATGTTGAAGACCTATGGTTCACAATCCCAAAAGGTACATATGGACATCGGCAAGGTGTGATTCATACCTTAGACTTAACACATGTTGAACGATACCCACCGTCAGTAGGAAAAAGATCGTTTAACGATTCCCAATCAATACAGAACGATAATGATAGACAAACGACTGTCTCTAACCCTCCTCATAGAAACAACCAAACTTATAGGAAACGGAAGCTCCCATTTAGGAGTAAGGATCCGTCTCCAAAATTGGTCACCGGAAATTCCATAAATCCCGTTGTTAGTGTAACTGATAAGAGACAAAAACTCCCTACTACAGAAATTACATCTCGAGTATTCGTGTGTTCCAGGGAAACTACAAAATTTCCCTCGGAGCCTACGAATAGAACGAAGGAAAAAGTAAATAGGCGTAAAAAGGCAAGACGTAAACGAACTAAGAAAAACAAGGTACCTTCCAGTGCTCCGGAGCTGGAACTTACCAATTCGGCTGATTTAGAAAAAGAGGAAAAGAATCTATGCAGTCTTGACCCTCAACCAGGCCCTAGTGGAACTTTGGTAGCTAGTTCTACAGAAAGGTCGGTTACAAAGATTATTCCTAGAAAGAAAAAGATAGTGTTTTATGCGACAAAATATAGCAAAAATAACCAACACTCTGTAAAGCCACCTTTGGCCTCACAGGCGCCTTATGAGCCGGTAGAGGACAAATCAAATAGAGAACAGTTAGAAACGTTAGAAAAACCTTTGACAACGCAAGGAAGTGTAAAGGATCCAGCAACCCTCTCTGACCTAGAGAGTTTTGCTCAGGATCCTATTAAGGAAGAGGTCGTGCCAAACCCCTTGGGGTTGAGCGACGAAATTTTTGATATCTATCCGGACACTACCTATAAAGTGCACCTTCCAGCAAATGTCCGCGTGCCGTCCAAGGCTTCGTATGACATAGAAATTACCACACCAACCGGGAACGTGCATATTTGGGAATTCATACCGTCCAAAGGAATTCGGTATTGGCACTCCTGTTTGATCCCTGGGGGACCAGTTTTTACTGAAAATGGAAATATTACTCTGACTATATTTAATAGTTCGGATCGAACTAGATCTCTGTCTAAAAACCTTTATTTAGGGAAACTTGTTCCCCAGGCTGAGTCTTTAAATGACGAGACAGACAATGACGTGCAGGCCGTTAATCAGATTGTACACCTTACTAACAAAGATGAAACAGACGTAGTGGAAGTCTCTGGACAACCCCAAACAAAGAAAAAATTAGCTCAAGTACTAAATATTGGTCCAAATTTAAACCCAGAAGAAAGAAACCAGTTACTGGACTTATTGATGGAATTTAGGGATGTTGTAGCCTGGGACAAGTCTCGTCTTACTGCGGCTACCGATAAGTTTATGTGCCCCTTAGAGGTCATCACAGATATTCCTGTTTCTCACCCCCCATATAGAGAGACACCAAAACAGAGAGAGATAGTCGCAGAAGAGATCCAGAAAATTTTAGACAGCAATATTATCCGGGAGAGTAAGAGCCCATATTCGGCACCAATTGTGATAGTACCTAAAAAAGATGGCTCCCCACGTATATGTGTCGACTTCAGAGGATTTAATAAAATTTTTAAGGCCAAATTATGTGCCAGTGCCGCGCATAGATGAGGTACTAGCTAGAGATGGGACCAAATTCATAAATACTTTGGACATGCAAAGTGGATACCACCAATTGCTCATCCGTCCATGCGATATAGAGAAGACTGCATTCATCTGCAGCCGGGGAATATTCGAATTTTTGAGACTACCATTCGGCCTAACCACAGCCCCTGCCCTTTTCCAAAACATGATGAATGTTATCTTTGGTGGCATTATGTGGAAGTATGTAATCTGTTACTTAGACGATTTGGTTTGCCCTAGTCAATCCTTCCCAGCTGTAATAGAAAGAACGGGAATTATTTTATCTCGACTCCGGGAGACCAACTTAAAACTCAACCCTAAGAAATGTTACTTTGGTTATGAAGAAGCCTCGGTGCTTGGTCACATCGTCGGTAGACGAGGAATTTGTGTAGATCCCGCAAAAACGGAAGCTATATCAAAGGTACCATACCCCACTACAGTCAAAGAAATACTCAGTTTTATTGGACTTTGTTCATTTTACAGAGCCTTTGTCCAAGGATTTTCTACTACTGCAAAACCACTCATTTCATTGACTAAAAAGAACGTCAAATTCGAATTTGGAGAAACCGAGAAACAAGCATGGGATACCTTGAAATATTGTCTTATATCTGCTCCAGTCCTTGCTCACTTTGACCCAAATCAGGACGCCATAGTCTATTCGGATGCTTATCGACACGGAATAGGTGGATACGTTGCACAAGTTAAAGAAGGTAACAAAGAACACCCAATAGCTTATTTTTCGAAATCTTTGTCTCCAGCGGAGCTCAACTACTCTATGGTTGAGCTTGAAGCGCTAGGAGTTACTAAGACGATTTTGCATTTCCACTTTATATTGGCAGATCGTCCCTTCATTGTTCGGACTGATGCTCACGGCATCTGTTACCTAAGAAATAATAAGATGCTAAATTCTCGATTTATGCGTTGGGCCATCCGTTTACAACGTTACCAATTTACAATTGAACACGTCAAAGGCCGCAATAATGTGACCGCAGATTTTTTGTCAAGATGTCCGCTAAAGGATGAGTTACCCTCAAAATTCGGTCAAGAAGAGGATTGTGCAGACGTGTGCAACCTGGTGTTATGTCCCAAAATAGATATAAGAACAATGCAAAAAGAGGACGATAAAATTAGAGAACTAATACAAAAGAAGAAAGATAACCCTACTGATTGTGCTCTAAAACCCTATGTGGTAGTTGACGATTTTCTATATCGAGTCATGAACAAAGATAAGAAACTAGTGATACCGGAAAAGGCTATCCCCGACATATTACAAGAAGCCCATTCGTCTCCGCTGTGTGGAGGCCATACGGGATTTTCTCGCACTTACTCTAAAGTGAACGAACGTTACTACTTTCCAAACATGGGGAAAATAGTTAAGGAGTATGTTCGCTCTTGTGACGAATGTCAGAGGGTGAACATCCCTCGAGAAAAGAAACAAGGTTTTCTTCACCCTTTACCTGTAAAAGAGGAATTATTTTCCCGTTGGAATTTGGATATTTTTGGCCCGCTACATAGTAGCGCAGGCTACAGTTATATCCTGGTTATGATAGAATATCTTAGCCATTTTGCAATATTAGTACCGCTGCGAAACATGAAAGCTCCGACAGTGGCTAGAGCCATGTTGGACGAGTTAATCACGCGTTTTGGCCCCCCCAAAAGAGGTATTGACGGAGAGAGGTACGAATTTTTTATCAGCGATAATGGCCGAACTAAATGACTTATTTGACATTAAACATGTTCGAACTGCAGCATTCAAACCGTCAACAAACGGGCTGTGTGAGCAATTTAACTCTGTCATTACAAATTTTCTAACTAAGTACACGGCTAAACAGCCTACTAAGTGGGCAGAATATGTCCACTTGTGTGCATATGCATATAATATATCAACCTCCAATATTAGGAAATACTCCCCTTACGAGATTGTCTTTGGTCAAAAGGCAGGATTTCCCACTCAGTTGGACACCCAGTATCAATTCACAAAAATACAGGAACATCAGAAACAACTGAAGATAATCCGTAAGTTAGCCCAGCAGGCTATGACGCATGCACAGCAGCACACTAAATTACGAGTTGATCGCACTAGACAACCTATTAAGCTAAAAGTTGGTGACTTAGTATTGTGTAGAAATTATCTACCTAAGAAAGACATTTCTCCTAAATTGACACCCAAGTTTATGGGACCGTATTACTTAAGGAGTATTTCTCCCACAAATGCCTGTAAAATTGAATTAGTAGCAAACCCTAACCACACTCAGATTGTAACCATTGAAAGGTTGAAGAAGTATTTCCCCCGAGACAACTCACGCGAGCCAGAAGTTTCTAGCGATAGTGAGGACGAGGAATGTTAAGCGTAACGTATAGGTTGACCATGAGGTTTAGTCGCCTCAATTTAGACGGATTTTTTTAAAAAAAGGGAAAACTTGGAGTATATTATTTAGTGAGTGTGTCAAATATCTCATATATCGCATAGACCTCTAAAAGGTGGAGTACATGTAGTTAAACATGACTTCTGGCATACCGGAACACTTGCATAGAGGGCTATAGATAGAGCCTAAAGGTATACATTGTGAAATTGTGAAAAAAACTGTTTCATATACTCTTCAACAATCAGAAACAAAAAGTTAATTCTCTTTTTACTTCCTGGGATCCATCCCCCCTCTCCCTTTGATGCTGTAAAAGGCATTAAATACCCATGGCCTACTCTGGGTAATAGGCACTCATCTTAGACGGCGGCGCTAAACTTGATCTGAGGAGCTAATAAGTCATTTTTAGAATTAGGGCCCTATCATACCTACAATACCTACCATACCTACCATACCAAGTATGTTAGACGCGTCACAGGAAAAGCTATGTCGAGTTGATACCCTAATAAATGTTTTGCCAACATATTGGGATGAACCTTTTTGTTCTATGTGTGAATGTGGCCGGCCACGAATGAGTTACCCTTCTTTTTCTCCTATAAGACTCCCAATATGCTGACAAACACAGAGAACATATAAGAAAAACAAGAGTTGACATAGCTGAAAAAAGAAATTGTTAGTAGTGATCCTGAACATTTATACATACATGCGTAGATCCCTGTTTAAAGTATACTCAAGTCCGACTTTAAGTATATGTCGTTGCAGCTGCAAACTCCTCATTCACATTACAGGGATCCATCCGTTGCTGACGTCTGACTATTTTATTTCTTTCTCTCAAGAAACACGCCGCTCTTCCTTTTCGTGCCTAGGAATACATTAACCTGAAAAATGAAGCAAGGTCAATATTGCTTGTTTTTGGTTGCTCAGCTACAAACTTACTCCTACTTATGGTAAACGCGTTAATGTTTAGGTGTAGCTTTCTTTTGACCTGGGTTGTCTACCCGGGTAACACAAAAAGGAAGCTTGATTCTCCCCACCAAACAGTTATATAGGCGTTTTTAATTATGCCCGTTGTTCCTTTCCAGGATAGCATCTGACTCTTACAATTAACCATGGCCATGGCACAAGGGCACGCAACGCTGATATTACAACGCAGAGTGGTAGTGAATCACGCTATCGCTGGTACATTAAAATAATAATAATAATAATAATAATAATAATAATAATAATAATAATAATAATAATAAAACACTGAAGGAAAATCATTACGTGTACATCATGTCGTAATGTGAATCAATACTCGAATAATAGAATCGTTCATAAAATTACAGGACACATATTAAGGACACTCGAGCTCTGTCAACTTGTTTTTAATGAATCTGGTATAAAGTAACTTAATTTGAGTCAGAATAAAACTTATGTTTATACCCAACAAAAGAGTTAAAAACTATACGTCATGAGACTTTCAAAATTTGGTGGCCCCCTCCATAAGCGGCCCTGCTTAATAGGTGGAAAACATCACATCACAACAGCGCACAGCACCGTTAACACATGGTAAGCCTATATCAGATAAATCCGTGAGAGTGATATACGAACCTTCGGATATAAATATAAGATCATGACGTTAAATATCCATTCAAGTGAAATAAGTTAAAAGTCAAAATAAACAAACAAAAGTAGTACTCTTTAAAACTTAAAAGTTAATCGAATAGCATTTTGCTTGAAGCAAATTCTTAAAATGTTCGCGGATACTTCCTCAAAACCCGCCTCTCATTCAGCGTTAAAACTAAAAAGAAGTCACCTCTTATCAGGTGACGGAAGTGAATCCAGCTGCCAACCAGGACTGCCAAATAGGTTATCACGATTGGGATACACCGTAGTCTCTGTTAAGCAATTGGTTCTTAACGACCTCTAGTTCGATCCCCCGATGGATCATTTCTTTTATCCTATATCTAAATTATCGCTCCGCACGAGCTCAAGTTTATAATCGAATTGGTTATGTGAAGTAGGTTAGAATCAAATACTTTCAATAGACACTTAGTTTACCACATATCATCATTATCTACACTAGGGGTCCCGAGTTCGGGACCCGGAATGTTTCTGTCAAAATTAATATCGTTCCCAAAATGATCTCAATTACCGGTGATTATTGGTATTTACGTAATTGTATCCAACCTTGAAAGGAAACAGATAAGTCTGAAATCGAAACCCGACTCACGCACTTTCTGTATGCGTGACACGCTCCAAACTATAGTAAACATCGTTTTTTGTTTTTCCTTAGGAAACAGTTACTAAATTCACAGCTATCGAAGTCACACAAAGTAGTACACTATCGGAAGTAGTGATTTCAACTACAGGTAATGAAAAACGCACTTTTTCTAATCACTGTTAAACTGCAACTTTGGTCACTATTCTTTCGTTGTGGCTTTCACTTAATCCAGTGATAATAAAAATCGGTATGGGATACTCCCAGGATACGAACTTCGACTTCGCTACACACTAGGGTTCAGAACTAAACTATGTTAACACTCAATAGCTAAACGAATTGGTAACTTAAAGTGAAGTAATTGAAGACACATGCTTCAAGAAGAATACACTAACAATTCAGGGAGATAGTACTTACCCCGTAACAGGAGACCTCCCCTCATTGTCTTTGGAGACGTAAGTCGTTCCTTCTCTTTTTTTTGCGTTCTTCGAGCAAAAGATGATACGTATCCTCCAACAAGCTGAAAAATATGAACCACAAAGTTAAGATCTTATTTAAACTCGTTTGTTATTATACCTAATAATTAGCATAGTGTAGAAATTAGATAAATGTAACTATTAATTAAATCTAGTAAAGTTTTAACGACCAAGTTCTTTAAATTTCGACTAATAAGTAGTCGGGACACTACGAACATATTCGAGTCCCCGGGTTCAATCTATAATACTATGTTTGTGTGTGAGAATGTTTCGTTTCAGAACTTTCATTTCAGAAGCTTTCCCGCAGATGCCTCCCCAGGTGAGAAAAGTGAATGAACCTGCGCATTGGAAATATCTGAGTATTCATTTTCCTTTTCCTTTTTGTTAAAAGTTATTAATTTTTAATCATTTAATTATCAATTTACTTCGAAAAAAGAAATTTGACATTTTTCTTTGTCATTCTTACTAAGCTACCTACAAAAGCATGCAAATATAATGAACAAATCATAATGTGCACAAGATAAGACTGCCTCCTCTGAGGGCTTAATTTGTCAATAATTAACGTTATAAAGCTCAAAACCCTAAAATATTAATTCAAGAAATCTGTAATAATTGAGACAACATATCATAAAGGATCTAGTGAGACACTATACAAAAAAAGGGAAAGGAAATCAGCATACAAGTGTGGAAAACATGAACGTTAATTGAGAATCTCTCAAATGCTTGTTGTGCCCTACTGTGGGATAGGTCTTGCCTTGAACACTATACATACACAAGTTGTAATAAGGAATAAAACTAGAAATGAAGTTCAATTATGAAATATTGCATGTTTCAGAGTTATATCAGTTTGCTTGAGATATTTTAAATTTTTGGTTCAAATTAATTGACATAACTTTTGAAGATACTTTGGAACTAATTCTCCTAACTGGCATACTTGAAAAGGTATAAAGAAATTTAGTTAAATCTTGTTGAATCTAAGATCTGTTTAATAGTTCCATGGTTCACGAAGTTTCTTAAAAGCATTGCATCAACTTGTTAAGTTTTATCTTTGTTAAAAATCAATTTTTTTTAAAAAAACAAGGTAGATAATGTTAACATTTCAAGGTATAAAATACCGTGTATAACACACTTTTTTGTACTCATGCATAACAATTCAGACGACTGACCACTCCTATCCTCTAATTAAAAAAAAATGCAAATATACTTATCTGACAATGTTAAGATGTCCCTAGTCTGAAGTGCTTAGTTGGCATCTGTAACAGTATACTGGATGTTTTCTCTCAGTTGCGATGCAAAAACCCCCCTTTCCCCTCTCTCTCCGAACAGTCGTCAGCTGAGCTGATAATTTACAAGCCACATATCATTATACCAAGCTGTATAATTAGCTAACTTCCGCCCCGTTGACTCAATTCAAACTTCCTTTTAACACTCTATTCCTCAACCTGACTACATCTGAAAAAATATACGGCTAATGTATGTCAATAAGGCAATTACGTCCCGACGTTGTTAATACCAAACCAGGTATTGCCCATCTTGTAATGTACCTTGGATTTACTCATCATACGACTCATCACCCATTAATCACTGCAGTAAATGAAAAGTATATTTTGACAATCCACTTTCCTCCATCATTATTATTCCACTCACGAAGAAACAAACCAAGTTAGGTAAATCAATCATCTTGTGAAGAACTTGTCCTACCATGATGTTATCTTTATCTTCGCACCATCACAGCTCAAACACAAGAGGCATCCTAATAGTAATGTGTGGTCAGCGCACATACACTTATTTCCAGGCTTCCGGTTTAATTTGTTCATGGTACAAATTGATTCTTAATCTCATAGTGATATTAATATAATTACATACATTATTTAAGCAGGTATCTATGCCTAGACTCTGACGATGTGTGGTCAGCACACTCAGGACATCTGAATGAAAAACATTTTTCTTATTCGACTCTCATTTTCAGACAGCCTCATTATTGGTAACCTTCGCAGGTGCCATCGATCACTATACCTTTCCTAAACTGATGTGTGGCCATCCCCAGTTAAAAAAAGAAAAACATAATGAACAATTACAAGAAGGATACAGTGAACTTCCTATATAAACAAGTACTCTGCATAAGCCAAGGTTACTATGTAAAGCATTAATGATTATGTAAGCTAATAGTCTCTTTGATTGCAGATCTCTATCCATTGCCTTCCCAGTGTCATGCCTAGAGTAAGCCCCCCCCAGTCCTAGTATCTGGAGATACTCAAGGATCCAGATCACAGCCTGTCGGCCCCATCCAGGGCTGATCCAGAGGGACGATATGGAAATCGATTATTGTTATTGTTCGATCCATCACTGTTTGATAGTGGACAACAGTTATTTAAAATCTGAACTTCCATCCGGATACAGAACTTTCTCCGTGCCACAAAATTTATAAACTTCTGCAGTGACAAGGAAATCTCTTTTATCTACGGACAGACTCCCATTTACCTACATCAGTTCATTGCTTACAGGTGAAAAACTCTTCTCGTACCAGTACAAACACAAAATCTGGACATGTGATAATACTCAAAGTAAAAGGAATAAAAAACTCTGTCAAATCAGCGTTGTAACAAATCATAAGAAGATTGTAACGATAACCAAACAAGCAAACGTTAAGAGACTTTAAAACTTTTTCAATATATGAAATAACTCAATTTCATTGTGATAACCACAGTCTAATGTACCAAAAACCATGGAAAGTTATTGTCTGAATATATAATGTAGATTCCTATTATTTGGTCAATTGTAAGCACAAGATTCGTTACAGACAATCAAAAAAAAGAAAAGCCTATATGTGAGTATGGTAATCGACCCTCCACATTTTCATTCCACTACGTTAAAGACTGTAATCTTTGGAACCTCTGTATATTTATATTTCTGCAAAAACCGAAGTTAAAAAAAGAACAAGGAAGTATTTTATTAAATTATCCATTGCACATTGAATTTAATCATATCTGCATTCAATTGTTGCTCAACAACAGGATATATACATGTCACCATGTATTTCGTCTCTATGTAGAATTATTCTCCGAATAACTAAATCACTTACACTATGTACTTAAGATTTAAAGACAGGAAAGTTCACCACAAGCGGAAACCTATGGTTGTTATCAGTCAAGGTTAGTTGAATTAAAAGAAAGAACGGAACATACTTCCGGTGTTTTAAAAACAATTCTCTAGCTCAACCATAGCTTGTGTTGTGGTTAACTTTTGTGTTTAAAATTTAACTTATAAAAACAACAGTAACCACCAACATGATGTCTTACTTAGTAAATGTCCTTTTAACTACAAAGAAATCCCTGTCGATTTCGTTTTGTAGTTAGAAAACATAAAATAAAAATACAAATTCTAATACCAATACTACTTTTAGTAATAATAAGAATAGGAATACTAACAATACTAACCTATAGACCCCCCAAACATCCCCCCTAATTATGAAAAAACGGTATAGCGTTTCCTTGTACAGTCCCCTTCAAAACATGTACTCTAGTATGGTAAATGTAACTGCATCCCTGAATATTATAATTTGTATCCGTTATTACCGTAGGCCGTTAGGGCATAAGCTAACACACTAACCATAGGGTCAGTTCTTCAACTATTCAGTCTCCCTCTTGCTGACAGAACCTTTCATGGAAAGGAAATCCATAATTGTTTGTATTTAATCCCTAGGTGCGCTAAAGTGCGCTAATCAGTTTGTAATGTCTGTATATTGCCAGTATACGTAAATGTCAATGGGTCTGGCGTGATGCATACCACACAGGATGAGAAAAACCGATTCAAGGTCGCAACAGCAAACAAAATGAGTAGAATTTAATAAAAACAAATATATATACTTTGATCATTAGTACAGGACAGACTTATGCAGTAAGATTGTAATATATTACATTTATTGCAACCAATGTTGATAGTAATAGCTAATAATGTTAGTTATATTCTTCGATAACATTAGGATGAGTTTTAATATCAAATGGTTATAGACGCACTTGAAAATAGTTATTAAGCATTGTGTATTAATCGTTAGTTGCTCATAATTCAAGTTGTATTATATACACGATTTAAGCATTTAGTATGAAATCGCTTCTGTATTATAAGAAATATATTACCGGATATGTCACATTGTACTCAAATACTTTCCAAGTTATATTTTCTTTATATGCCATAAATATTCAATATTCACTTGATTCTGGTTTTATAGGAAAGTAAAATATCGCTTATGCTTTATTAATTATAAATGGTATATTGAATCAACATAATGAATTTTGTTCACAAATTGTAAGGCACAATCCCGCAAGATTTTACGAAATAAGGCAGAAACGAGCGAGTGTACTATTCTATACCATTATGTGTTTCCCATTTGGTTTATACTATAAACAAGGAAAACTGCTATTGTAATTTTATTATTCATATCAGTCAAACTTTAAAGCGCTTCACGCTATTTGATTTTGAGTGTACTTGAGTTCACAAGAAATCTCTTAGCAATTATAAGCTAGAAGGATACCATGATTGTAATGTTTCATCCTACAAATTTCAAATCATAAAGCTTCGTACTAAACATGGTAATACTAAACATGGTTCTTTAAGTTACTATTTTGTTCGTGGAACTATTGTAGCATTACACATAGTATAGTCGAAACACATGAAATCTGACAATCCCGCTCTCTTGCAATTTATTCGTTCAAAAATCTCCAAACTCTCAGGAAAGTTTGTTTTTAGTTCCTTAGCGCCTTACGTAAGGCCCGATCTATATTAACCCCTTAAACCCCAGCACCTTGCCTTGGATAACCGTTCCCGTAATTGGTTGTTTTTATTAGGAAGATAACTTTCGACATTTTTTTATTTATTTTTTTTACCGAGGTCGGCGGATAACTGTTACACAGTTATGCCTCGAAGTCCTAGACCGGACTCAAATTATGAGGCGAGACGCCCGCGCTTTTCAAATTGTGTGTGTTGCAAGGAAATGAGAGAAAGGGAGAATGTAATAGTGGTGTGACCCTGGCTTTGATTTATTCAAATCCCAGTGCCGGGTCGCGGATGTAAATTTAGTTAATACCACGCAAGCGATAAGTACATGAAAAACATTATGTATTTGGAGCTATGCGTGAAATAAAAATGTAAATGTAAATGTAAGATAGATATTTCAACCCCGGCGTGATGGGGGAAAATCATAGAAAAACTAGAAGTCTTAGCCACTATTGAGCATGCGCGTGAAGAAGCTTCTCCAAGCTCGTCGAGGCTCGTGACGTAGCTTTCAAGCGACGTCAGAAAAGGCAGAAATGCGTGGGACGAAGCCGCCTTTATAAGCGAGGCCTGTCGCCCGGCTCGGGTGATTCTCTTCCCAGCAGTCATCCAGTGTGTTTCGCTCCTTTGACACGGACGCTCGTCGTAAAATCAGGTATGTGATTATTTTTTCTAAGTCCCCCCCTTGATTCGGGATGAGCACCTTGAGATTGTTTAGTGATAAATATGAAGTTTATTTCCAACACGAGACCAAATTCCCTCTTCAAGAATTATCACTTTTTTTCCGTTTGGGCCAATGCAAGTTGCGAGTACGGATTATCAAATTCACTATTTTCAATAAATCGCGGCTTAGCATAAAACCTTCTAGTACCCATTTAGTAATGAAGGGGTTGTGCCCATAAATGTGATGTAATGATGAGTTCAAGTTGTAATTCCAAGTAACCGATTTGTGAGATTCATCTGTATTCTCATTTTTATTTATTTTTTTTTATTTTTATAAATAAACCGTACAATAGAATGGTCTCTCTAATTTAGTCAAGCTATCCCTCCCTATCTAGATTCAGCTCACAGTCTTCATATGTTACCTGGGTTTCGATTTCCAGTACAAGCTCTACCTCTGAATTACGAGTCCCCCCCCCCCACTATTGAGAATTTTAGTACACTTTCTCATCATCTTCGAACCAGTGAGCCAAAGACGTTTCAATACTGAGGCTTAAAGGGAGTTGGACTCAGAACCAACTTTGTCATACTGGGTGGAGAGTAGAGAAGTGACCTCAAATACGAGTTCACGGAAGAAAGTGTATACAAATATATAATGCCAATCTCAGAATAACATAGCATAACAGTTTATATGGGGGCTACAGTTTTGATTAAGCCAACTTTATTTTGCCTTTTTTGCCTATTTCGACTTCTACTGCCTAAATAATTACTTTAGAGCCTAATGTTGCCTATTCTATATAGTTTCTTCAAAACAAGCCTTCATTGGGAAAATATGATTTATATAACCTAAATAATTCACACATACAGTATATACGTATAGGTGTTTATAAACACAAGCACGTGGTACGTTACAATACATATACAGGGTGAACTAGGCAAAGAATTGACCTAGTTTCTTCCTGTTCCATATTCCAATAGCAACAACAACAAAAAAAGCTACAAATCTAATCATCTTTCTTGCTGTCTGTGCTCGTTGCATTCAATAGTTTGTTTATTTCCTCTATGCACTACCTTTTTCGTGAGCCCCAGGATCAATATTGGACATACAGGGATTTTGCAAGGTGAGCGCTGATCATGCTTCGTTACTACATATCATTAACCTTAACTGTATTCACTTCAACCCTTATGGTCACTTCCCCCATATTACTCTATTAATTCTTCGCACTGGAAGTTTTGATGTCGAGAGTTCACATATTTACTAAACTACCGTAAGACGGGGTTACGTTGCACAAAATATGGAAATAGTTTCACAATACTCTGTCGGCAAAACCATGAACAAAAAAGAGGAAATTTCTACTGGCGCCGTAAGATAGAACATCTAGCTGTATTTTGGCTACAATGTTGGCGGTTAATATCTGTTCTAATTACCGGGAGGGTTCATTGTTGTAGAGGTATGGAAACCAGTCGTTTAAAGGCCGCCAAAACATAAAAGATATCACGTACAAGATTTCCCTAAAAGTTGTCAGTTTCGTAGAATACTACTGCTTGTAATGGGACTTTGATGCAATAGTTGAAATTCAAATGGGGATTGTTTTAAAGTCATAAGAAATTAAAACTGCGAAAAGGCAGTTTCAGCCTCTACTTAGGGTTATTTTGCACCGGTCCAAAAAACCGCTTAGATATGAAATACCAGTATATATTACTACTGGAACCTCCTGCATTCTAAATTTAGGTAAATTTCGTATTCAGGTATTTGGCGGAATGAATTCTTGTTGGAAAATAAATTATGAACAGTGGCGGATCCAGAAAATTGGTTTGAATCTTACTCAGAAAAGCTTAGTTATTTTTTTAAAGAAACTACTAGACTTTTTGAGGAGGCGTAGGCTGTAATAATTCGGTGTTGTACGGGTGCCACTTGTTTGTTTTTAAGATTCTCCTTATGGATGTACGATTCACGCCACTTTCTATGAACATACGACATGTGCTCCTTTAAGAGCTTTACTGAGCGACCGCCAACATTGCTATTGCTTCATCCGCAACGTCCCTTTTAGCCTACTCGGCATAACCATGGGACGTAAAACTTAAACATTTCATTTTCATTGCTTCATCCGTAGGCGATTTAGGTCTACATGTCTGTTGTCTTAAACAATTCTTTATCCATGAATTTGAATAAAAGGGTACCAACTGTGCTAGGCGAAATAGGATTTCATTCAAGCGATAGTTGAAATCATTTACAATTTGCGATGACTCACATACTTCGTTCACATAGCATCAGAACAATACCTATTCGCTCAGCTTTCGCATTTTTAATTAGTGTATCCAAAAAGAAAAAATAACGGAAATATCATTTAAAATGTCGGAAACCGTTAGAGTTAGATAGATAATAACCACCGATATGAAATCCTGAGCAAATTTAGTGCCAGATGATGCCACCTCCTCTTTCCATTTGAAATTTTTGATTTAAATCCAAGATGGCTGTCGGAATTGCGGTATTGTTTGTGACATTTCCAGCTCACATATAAAATGAATATACACATTTCATTCATGTCTGCTGTCTGTAGCATTTTTTTATTATTATTTTATTCGACTGTCCTAAGACTTTGGCCTACCCTGACATATATATACCGATTTACTCATATATATATATATACAGGGTGGGCCATATTAATTAATCCACGGAAATATCTAAAAAATGATAAAACATAGAAGAAATGTTTGAAGTAAACGTTATATATTACTAAGGGGGAAAACCATTTCCGCCGCAAGTACCCCTCCCCAACCCCCGGAAATGGGGGTAATGGGGGGTAACTTTGAAATGTCAAATGGGAACATGGGTCGAGTAATACCTCGTTCGAAAGGTCTTGGAAAACTAAGTAACGCTGTATCAAAATTTGTTTCATATGTAGCACCAGTTTCAAAATGGCCGCCATGATATAGTTCGGAAACTCCAGTAGCCGTAGTATGAAAACCATGGGAGGTAAATGAATGGAACAAAATTGAAATACGTAAATATCATACGGCATATCGAATAGTGTGGTCCCTGTGATCCCAGTGGCCTCCCTGAAGGGCTCTTGGGGGCTAACTTCAAGATTTCAAATAGTAACATGAGTCGAGTGGTACCTCGTTCGATAAATCTTGCAAAATCAAACATCTTGCAGGAGAAAACGATTGAGGTGAAATGGCAGTGTTCTCAAAAGCCCGCCGAAACATAGTATCAGTGTCAGAGAAAAGGTTTAGTATCCGTAGTATGAAAGCGATTGGAGATAAATCAACAGAAGAAAAACTGGAGTAGGTAACTGACGTAAGGCACATCGAGAGGTGTTGTCGGGGTGACTCCACTGAAAGGTATCCGGGGCCAACTTGAAAATTTCAAATAGCAACTTGAAGCGAGTAACATCATGTTACATAGACAAATGAATATCAAACAGCTTCTGTAAGAATATTTTCGACATGAGACACCGTTTTCAAAATGATCGCCAAGACATGATGAATGTGTCTAAGAAAACGTCTAGTGCCCATAGTATGAATACGGGTAGAGATAAATGAAAATAACGAAAATTAAATAGGAAAACCATGGAGGCGTTCCAAAGCTCGAGATGATACAACAGAGATAAGAATGTTAGAGTAAAATTGCCATAATGTATAGAGAGATATCCAAGTCCTGCAAAATAATCTTTTCCTGTGCTCTGTATGTGAGCGGGGTGGAAAATAACAGTGAAAGTTCAAATGAGAACTCTACTTTAATTCGCAAATTAAGGCTACCTTACAAATAGGTATGGTATGGTTGAAACATTTGTTTGTAAGGATGACGCTGTAGTGGCTATAAAAAGGTGAAATTTTATTTGAATGGTAACGCATATCTGTATGGCTAAGTATGATTTGATGCGAAAACAGAAGGAACGTTATAGGAAAGAAGTTGTCGAATAATGCTGTTGCTGGAACTTACAAACGTGTGAATTTGCTAATCTCCGTCGCCACAGAAACTTTTATGCAATGCGTGCTGGTTATTCGGAAAGCATTTCGGGGATATACGTACACACTGTTTCGTCCCTCAAGCTCACAATATGACATGAGTGCTAATATTTAATCAAAATGTACCTGTGGCCAAGGGCGCCCATGTTGTGGTTTCCAAGGGAGGCAAGAAAAAGCGACATTTCAAATATAGTTTCAAATTTTGCTGTAGCTATTCTAAAAATTCTATTGAGTTTTCGATATTCCGAAGCACAATTT
This sequence comes from Thermobia domestica, assembly GCF_964235325.1. Lineage (NCBI taxonomy): Eukaryota > Metazoa > Arthropoda > Insecta > Zygentoma > Lepismatidae > Thermobia > Thermobia domestica. The sequence continues at coordinate 53,306,124 of NC_137470.1, read as the reverse complement.
CCTCTAGGGGGCGAGAGCCCCCCTTGCCCCCCTTATGGGCGCCCTTGACTGTGGCAATCCGCATTAACTGAGTGCACTAATTCTCTATTCCTGAAGTCTGCCTTCCAAACAGCATTGGGTAGGTCAAGCGTACGCCCGAACCGTTGTCCGGTCGGACATTGAAATTTTGAAGTTAGCTCACAAGATCCCTTCAGGCTGGGATCTCAGGGGTCACATCATTCGATATGCCCTATGATATTTACGTATTTCAATTTTGTTCCATTCATCTACCTCCCATGGTTTTCATACTACGGCTACTGGAGTTTCCGAACTATATCATGGCGGCCATTTTGAAACTGGTGCTCCATATGAAACAAATTTTGGTACAGCGTTACTTAGTTTTCCAAGACCTTTCGAACGAGGTATTACTCGACCCATGTTCCCATTTGACATTTCAAAGTTACCCCCCGTTCCCCCCTTTCCCGGGGGGTGAGGAGGGGTAATTTTGGCGGAAATGGTTTTCCCCCTTAGCAATATATAACGTGTACTTCAAACATTTCTTCTATGTTTTATCATTTTTGAGATATTTCCGTGGATTAATTAAAATGGCCCACCCTGTATATATATATATATATATATATATATATATATATATATATATATATATATATATATATATATATGAGTAAATCGGTATTCCGGATATCTCATTGTATATCCTGAAAAGAAAATGGAAAAGGCTAAAGAACAAAATTGATAATAAAAAGATATTAGTACCGGTAATCTACTCTTTCCCTAAAAATGTGTAACCAGGACGCTAGGAGAAAGTAGATGCGTAGTTACTTCAAACTTTAAATATAGAAATAGCATGGTACTTTCCATATGCTGCAAAGTTGAAAGATATGCCATACTAGTCCAGAATTTGTGGAACTGGTTATGCTGACCATTTTACAAGAAGCAAGTAAATTGATATACAATTTAGAAAAATCAATTGCCGAATGACTCAATCGTCTTTCAATAATTAAAAAAAAAGAAAGTGAATAAACAAATTAGATTAATTAAACGTAAAACTATCAGCTTAGGTGTCTCTCAATGTGCTGGTCATAATGAAAAAAAGAAAAGAAAGAAAGAAAGAAACTGAAATTTGCAAAGCGTAGAAAGCTAAAATTACAGCAAATGACAACAGGTACACATGAATTTTGATAATAATGCTAAAATTTATTTGTAACAATTTTAAAATGAATTACCATGTCCACAAATTATTTAACAAAATAACAATTACATTCTTCTTCTAAGCCCTTTTTCCCACAGTGTCGACTTTCCGGATCGCCGTCCTCCACTTGTTTCTTCTTGTGCCATATCCGCTTTGACACCTCAATGCACCCATTTTTAACTCAATCTCCCCACTTCTTCTTTGGCTGGCCTCGGGCTCGTTTCTCACTCAGTGCTGTAGTGTCCACTTCGTCAGCTACGTATTCCAAAGATGATCTCACATGTCCAAATCATTTGAGTATATATTCTTGCAGTTTTTCTCCTACTGGTCTCACCTTTACTATTCTCCAGATCACTTCATTCTTAATTTTGTCCTTCCGCGTCAATCCACACAAGCAGCGGAGCATCTTCATCTCTGCAAGATGCAAGTTCTGTTACTTTCTCTTCTCTCAATACTGTTCTGTAAACTTTTCTTTTAAGGCCTATTGGTACCCTATGGTCACACAATGCTATTACAGCTCTCTCAATTTTGTTCAACCGCTGCTAATTTGCTGTTTACATCTCCTTCTATTCCCGCATTTTCCTACAGTATTGATTCCTAGCGATTGAATTTTCTCGTCATTACCACCTCTTCTTCTTCATTCAGTCGTAAACGGTAGTGGATCTTCTTAGGAAATTAATTATAGGTAATAAAAGCACAAATGCAGAACATAAATCACTCAGCCAAAAGCTGTCTGACTTAACACAACCTTTCATTAATTTTATTTCAGTTGCATTGGTCTTCATGTGTGCAGTAAGTGTGCAGACGCTGCGCAGAAACAAAAAGAGAAATGTGTTTGTGGATACTGTCCCGCAAATCTCGCAGCATCCGGTCCTGAGCATACACCTCTATCTAGCTCCCAGGTCCCACATGCAAGTTAGTCTACTAAGGAACATGCAAGGGCTATGATACGTTAGTTCACGGCTTCTAGCACTAGCGACAGGCTATCCATTAGGGTTCTGGGAGAAATAGATGAAGAAACGGTGACTGATAGCATTAATAAAGTTGAAATGGTGTAGATGAACAAATCTCAACAAACTGAGAAATCCATCTCACATCTAGATTCCAGCATCAGAGAAAACTCCAATGCCCGGCTGAAGGCCTAACAACGAAGAGCAGAAACTCAGATGCCCTACTGCTGGTTGTAAGGTGGGTTGAGAAGGAACAAAAGGATATTTGGTTTGTCAATTCTATTGCGGGTTGCTCAGAATTCAATTATCATTATTTTTGGGTGAATCATGAGTGGTAAGGTTAGTTGGACCTACTTTGCCATGCCTTAAACCTATACTTTAAAAAAATGAATTAAAATATAAAATAAAGTAAAGAAAATGTGATTAAGTTAATAATTATCAGAAAAAGTAACGATTGAAAAAAACTTCAAAACTAATCGATTACAATTTAAAATGAGAACAGTCACAATTATTCAGTGATAATTATCTTCAATTATAAAAGTTAACCCTTTGGGGATCCCATGGTACAATCTGTACCATACAGGGTGTTTCATGGTATCCTCGTCGCCATAAGTGCCTTTACATCGCAGTGACGGGTATGTGACCGCGCAGTACTCCAAGGAAGGGATGGTTGTATAAGAATTTGTGATTAATTTTGAAGAGTTTTTATTTTGACTAGGGAATTAACATAGGTGAAGGGAGTAAAGACACAGATTTGAAGCGTCAGTTCACTGTTATTGAAACATCAGTGCACGAAAAGATTCGTATTCTCAGTTTTTCTATTTATTGTTTTATATGATAAGTTAAACACCACAATATGTATCACTGATATCGCAGATCGTATTATTTTTTAAAATCGTGTTTGTAACCTATTGTCAAAACATTCATCTCCAGACATGATGTAGAGAGAAGAGAAAGAGAAACGACATCTGTAATATATGTATATGTGATTCACTAAGTAACTGTAGAAATTAGTTAAAGGACACATAAGAGAGCGAAAAGGAGCTCTAGAAGTCTGAACTTTTTAGAAACGTCCTAGATAGGTGAAAATATAGTAAAAAATTGCAAAAGGTATCATGTAAATTACCTCTCTTTTCTTATATTCTAGTATACTTTCACATCCAAACATCTCTATTCAGAATTACGACATAAAGGTGAAGAGAGAAACATTCCCATTTCAAGAATTATATCAGGAAAAAAATCTTTTGACTTAGACTAGATTCGAACTCGCAACCGTTGAACCCATGGCTCAGCGCTCTACCGATTGAGCTAACAACTACTGTTGGAAAAGCCAGATTTCTACAACTACCGGTTGGTGTGTATTAACCAAGTTTGCCGAGATAATTGCTTCATATAATAATAATAATAATAATAATAATAATAATAATAATAATAATAATAATAATAATAATAATAATAATAATAATAATAATAATAATAATAATAAAGCAGAAGAAGAACAGAATCTAAAAAGTCACATATGTTAAAAGTTTGACGTGCAGAGTAAGTCCTATTATGAGATTTTATTAATTATATATAATAAATGTAAGCGTGGTTTATTCGTTCGTGCTACTCAAACTGCGCAACTCACTACCTAATCTCATAAGGGTTGTACGCGTATGGTACAGTAGCCTTGCGTCCTCCAACCGTGAAGAATGTTTCTGTTTGAACCTATGCGGGTCCTAAGAGGAAGGAGGAGATTGAAAGAAAGAAAAGTGGTTTAGAAATTATGCAAACGTAGAATATCTCACGAGGCGAGGTGATATAGAGTTCAGCGTGTCTTTCAGCTACTACTCTATACAAGACGTACATCTACGACTTAACGTGGAACCCGAACCACACGACTCCTGACTGGAATCGAAACCCGTATCACCTCTAGTTCTATCATGGGAGACACAGGAACATGTAAAAATAATCTAAAATGAACGATATTAATGTTAAATCCACAGCTTTTGAGTGCATGAATTATGTATGATACCCTCTATATCGTTCACATCAAATTTTAGCATTATCTGCATGGAGGTTTAATGGGAGGGGTGAAAATTAAAAATTCCTAATTGAAATATATGAGTGTGTATTCAATAGCTTTCGGGGTCGCTGAAATGCATAATTACACTCCCGATACTATTAAAGCCCAAAGCTTTACTCTTTCGTTGGCAGGAAGTTTATTCATTTACTTAACTCTGGACACCTTAAAGGACATTCAAAATTATTAGATACGTTTTGTAGCTTAGACTTCTGAGGAGGGGAAGGGACAATTTACGCAATGATTTCCTTCACATTCGAATAAAATACTGCCCCATTATATTGCAAAAACTCATTTCGAGTGGTGTCATTGCTAATAGTTTTCCGTATTTGTTTATATCCCTACTCATTTATAACAGTATCTCACTTTTCCTGTGACGGGAGCAACACCTAAGCGAGCATTCAGTAAAGTAAATGCCATTAAAATCTATATTCATAGCACAGCGGTGCAAATAAAGTTGAACTCTTTGGCAATCTTTAGCATGGGAAGCGAATAAAGCCATCACATTGGAAAAGCAGATAATGAATTCCTCTCCGAAAAAGATCACCCGCACATTTATTTTACAGGTGGTGGTTTATAGCTATACTTAAGTTTGTTGAAATTGCTCCAGTGAGGCGAGACACTGAAGTCATTCGTAATAAGGGGGAAGGGACATGTAAAAGTAGTCAAATATGAACAATATTAGTATCGAAATCATAGTTTTCGTGGTCGCAGATGAATAGTGACGCTGTCGGTGTTGCTTAGGTAGAAGTTAAGCCTTGGTTGGCATGGAGGTCAGAGTGGGAGGGTGACAGGCAAAAAATAAATAAAATAAAATCGAAACATCCTATATTTGTGTCGAATATATATTTTTCGGTATCTCTGACATAAATAGTAATATTCCAGATGTGGTATATGACCAAGGTCGGCCCCATTCGCATGTGGTTTCAGAGGAGAGAATCGGTGAAGATTTCAGAATAGTTCCTTTGACTTAAGTTTCAGTACACTGAGAGGGAGGAGTGGTAACACACAAATACTGGTGTCACATCCGGACCTATCAGAGGTATGATTTCTGGGGAACTGTCGTTGCTCCAGGGAGGCATTACCCCCTGATCAGTCCCTAACATTCTTACTGCTTTACAGGGGCGTAGGCAGGAATTTATTTCAGTGATCGAAAGCATTTTTAGGGGTAAATTGTGCACCCTCCAGGAGCCCATGTAGCATCGTACGTTCAACAGTACTTTTTCTGAGTCCACACTTTGTCTCTCTCTCTCTCTCTCTCTCTCTCTCTCTCTATATATATATATATATATATATATATATATATATATATATATATATATAACAGTAACAGGGTCGGTTGTAGACATTTCGTAACTGTGCCCCGCCTATATGATAATAAAAGAATTGAATGCTATAATGGACAAAAATTCTTCAGATAATTGTTACAATTACAAATTTCTTCAATATATAATAATTCAGTCTTCCAGTGAGTATTAAAGGAAAATGGCAAAATTAAACCTAATTAACTGTGGATGAATCATGACCGAAGTTCCAGTTTTAATAATTTATATTTTTGTATTATTATTATTATTAAATAAGCACAGGAAACAACTAAAATGTATACCTAAGATGTATTTTGACAAATACAGTTGAAACATAAAAGTCGAAATAGAATAAAACTAATGAGCTTCAAGTCTAACATTATCACAGGTTTGATTTTGACAAAGAGATATGCTCTTACACTTCATAAAAGCATATAAAATAGTGTTTTCTAGTGATACAAATATGGTAATTAGCTTAATTTCTCGTTTTCTTTGTTACTGTAAAATGCATGTTATAAAGACACTTTTCTGGCTTTCAATTTGGCAAAATCTCTTATTATTGCATCCATACCAATTTCATTCAGAATGTCATCTTCAATGGGCATCAAAGCTAGTCCATTTAATCGTTCTTGAGATATACTTGATTTCAAATAATTATTTATTAATTTTAGTTAAACTAGTTCAATACACAACAAATGACAAAAGTGTGTCTTAATTTATAGGTAATTTGTCCCCGATCAGTGGCAGAACTTTAAAATCAGGTTTCTCCGCAAAAATTCTTTTCAGGGCCCCTTATGCTTATAGAACAATTCAATTCTTTCATGTTTCTTTCCAACATAGACGTTCGAAATCAGGCAGTAACACAATGTAAACACAAGTAATGATGCACCCATTGAGGTCCGGAGATTTTCTCGGAATAGCCTACAAAATGCAAATAATTTTGTGCATTTGTCCCCTGAAATTATGCTAATTGGGGGATTCAGACTCTCAGACTGCCTGTTCACTGTTTCGTCCACACATATTTTAGGGGGCCACTCCCCCCGGGAGGAGATCAAAATAATACGTCTATAATATAATAATAAATAAAAGAGTACCAGCAGTGGTCCTACTAAGTGTGCCCCTCGGAAGATGTTTTCTGAATAGAAAACTGCACCTATTAGGGATGCGCACGATACAAGATTTGTGGCTGTCTCGTCTCGAAAATGTGCTGTAAAAGTGATGGCTCGACTCGAAAAGTGTATATTTCTCTATTGGAAGAGCCGTGTCTCGACTCGAATTTTGTCTGGAAAATTCTGTCTCGACCTGGCCCCTTGCGCATCCGTAGCACCTATGTCGGTACATCCCTGAACACAAGTAACTAATAATCAAAACTCTACTTTGCATTAGAATTATTACTAATTTAAAATATCGCTCCATCTAAATTTATTAGCAGAGAATGGATTAATAATTATTGTTATCTGTCATAATAAAACGAGCATCTGTATACGCTGCTGTGATTGAAAGTGAGAGTACTGAAAAAAAATACTTGTCATCCAAATGACCTTTCGTCGCTTTCGATTATATCCTTTCAAGTTCTATACTTATATGCCACGTGAAAACTAATTGTATTCAAACAAATTTTGAAATACATGAAATTTAATTCAGACCCGTAACCGAAATGACCGTATCGTTCCATTTTAATTCAACAATTAAATTACTGCAATCAGGTTAAAATAAATTTGTCAGCTTCAAAAGAATGTCGACCTGCAAACGCTTCGTTAACAGTGACTGATATTGACAACTCCCCACCTCAATATTTGTCTAATTTTGTCCAGCACTCGAAAGAAACTTTTTTAGAGCCTTCGGTTGCCTCTTATCTTCTTTCACGTTTTGTAGCTTTCTTTTCCGATAAAATGCTCACTTGGTTTTATATCGTTGGTCATTATTATTACATGAAAAACAAAGTACTATTAAAAAGTGAAAGCACACATCATTATAAATTAAAAATATAGACAAAAACGAAATGACTTAGGATAGAAATGAAAATGTTGACGAATGACAAATGACTAATAGATATTAACAAAATGAGCATTAAGCACTGGACAGCAATTGTGAGTCATTAGGAACTTAAGTTAAAATTTCCCTCAGAAATGATTTTTAAAGAACCCATTTGTACCGCCCGTCTTTTCTTAGTATTCGCTCCACTCCCTGGACGAATGGACAAGAAAGCCTACTTGCTGGCATGGGGGCCCGAAGAATGTTTTTAGGGTGGTCATCTCCCTCGTTACTATATTACGTTTGGTATTTTTATTTGTATTAAGAAAATCTTAAGAAATTATACATATACATTATACTTGTCGTAAGCCAGGTGGGTCCTGGCCCTTTCGTCCCCTTTTGGGTGCCCATGCTTGCTTCAACTTTGATAATGTGCATTTCATTTACGGTGATCTTTCTCAATCCTTAACTGTTGAGAAAGGAGTGAAGAGTCTGTTATATTTGTATTTTGTGCATATGGTGGGATTGTGGAAAGAATGCCAGTCTTTAGCTCTACGGTCATAGTGCTTAATACAACATCTATTGGAAAGCTAAATTTACATTGATTTTATCTCATATTCGTAAAATATCCCTTTTCCCTCTTTAAAAGATGTATCCTGTGCCATGGAAATTTTCCTCAAACTAGCATCTCTTGTGAGTGTGGCATTGGCATCAATTTCTAGAGGATATCAGGCTTAGCGCCTATTTTGAATTCTCCCTGTATGTTGTTATTGTTCTTCAAACAAGAAATTGTAATTATTAAATAATAAAGAAGAGACATTCCCTATGTTGTCACCTCATCCCAATACAAATTCATGCTTACGATTCTCTTCCTAGTTTCCGTAACTTCATCAAAACAAGCTCAGCCACGCCGTTTCAGCAATTAACAAACTTCCCTATTGACCAAGATAATTGTGATGAGCTAGTCATCCACGTGCGGAGCACCAGGAAGAAGCGAAAGCAAAGAAGTAGAACAAAACCAGGGGACACGGGACCCTCGAGGTGAGAAGTGTGACAGAAGCCGCCAGAAACACACTTTGGACCCCTATTCAGAAGAGTCGTCGTAGCAGCAATTGAAAGACGGTCGGCACGCCTGGACCCTCACCAACCATTGCATGACAGAGGTGCCATTCTGAAGAGGCCAGGACATCTGGGAGCTGTTGCCCTGAGGTCGAGAGGTTCTTCACTCTCGAATGTGAGGTCCGGGATCGATACCAGACGGAAACACTCAACGAATTGGAGGATAAGGCTTCACCCGATATTTGAAGAGGCTCATCATATCGAAATGGCTGAGGTACAGTAAAACCCTTTCCTTTCCTAACCTTTGTGTCTCTGTGATTTCTTCTATTAGAAAATATGCATTTCATTTCATTCATCCCTAATTAATTGCTTCAGCGCTGTACTGCTCAGATCCCCACGTACTTTCTCTCTTGCCATGCGAAGTGCTATCCCCACATTCTTTCAGTAAAGAACTGATAATTGAGCAAATAGCTGTGGTTGTAACTCCACAGTACAGTACAGCAAGAAATTGATGTGCGAGTACATTTCATTTGTAAAGGGGTGTTTTACAGCCAACCAAGCAAAGATTCGACTTTATTGTCCCTGTGATGTATTTTATCTGTATCTCAGTCTGTACAATATTTATTCGAAGCTATATGAGGAAAATTTTTCATCATAACATTTTTAAAATGAATATTTACATTTAAAACAAAATTCATTTTTCTAATTTGACGCCCTGTTCACCTGGCACCTCCTGCGAACGCGTAGTTCGCAGGATTCAAGATCCGGCCCTGCAGTAACAATGGAATTCTGTATTACCGCCCGACTATCGTTGTTGTGAAAACATTCATCATAATATGACGTAGGAAAATGAGTTACATTAAGGTCTAAGATCTAATATCAAAGTTGAAACATCGCAAGTAAAACAAAAACATATAATAGCAAAAAGTTTTGAAAATAATTTCAGTTTAAACTAGCTGCGACTACTTTTAATTCAAAATTGAACTTCTGGAGCGCAGCATATGATCGTAACTAAAATAAAAAATCAATAAGAACAGTCGGGATTTGAACCTAAAGAAAACAAGTAGGAGTCCCTTATACTAACCATTCATCTACTATATTTTGTTAGCTAAAAATATTTTCCATGCAGCAAAATGCCATTTCACACTGAAACATTAACAACATAAGAACAAAGTTTTTGCCAAAGCTTATCTATTAAAAGTATCCCGGTATTCGCCCAGTGGTACTGCAAAATCACTAGTCAGGATGCCTCGTATCGAAATTTGAACCTGGAGACTCCCAATTACAAAGGTCAACGCTAACCAGTAACCTACGTTCGCTCAGTAAATGTCATGAAATTACTTTTCTGTAATTATTTTTGGAAAATGTTTATTATTTTCATGAAGCAAAGAGTGCATCTTCTACTTGGGTTGAGAACTATATACTATACTTCTAAGAGTCAACTAATCGTTGATGTTTATTATTTCCGTCGATTTTCTACGTCTGCTAAGTTATTTCATTTTTTTTAAGTTTTCCCTTCCGGTTATGACAATGATTAGAAATGAAGAGTCCTCTTCTTATACAATTCTTGATCATTGTAACATTTTTTAGTCTAAATTCTGAATTATTGAAAATATTTAAATTAGTTAGAATGAAGAGAATAATACTAAAAACATGATTCGAAAAAAAAGAAACATTGTTGTTTAACGAATTGATAGAATCAAGCTTTTTCAAAACATAAAAAAATACTGTATGGTATGGGATGATCATGGAAAAAGTAAAAATAGCCATCGAGGACGCACTAACCAACCACTGTACGCAGGTAAGTCAAGGTTCGTTAACTTGAAAATGAAATGAAATGAAATCTTTGAGTTTTACGTCCCGCGGTTTATGCGGGTTAGGCTAAAGGAGACGGTGATGATGAATAATGAATGAAATGGTGGAATGAAGAAAGTGGGAGGAAACGGGAGAACTCCGAGAAAACCCATGCACACGGTGTTTATCCACCATAAAGTTCACTTGGCGGGGACTGGGATCGAACCCGTGACCCCAAGCACCAGAGGTGAACGTTCTATCACTGATTCGTTAACTTGGTAGACGTATATGAAGAAATCACTAACAGAAAATAGCTGATAGCTTTACGCCTAACCATCTCAGCGACCTCGAAACTATGAACTCTACATGAACATCGGTTGTCGTTTTCGATCATTTTATATGTTACTCCGTCCAAGGTCGCAAGGTGTCTTGCCCCTTATCCCAATGCATGAAAAGCAAACATTTTCGCCAGCCAGGGGCAGGGAAGGAAGAACGCACACAACTCGCTGTATAGCTTTAGGGCAAATACCTAAAGGCACAAGCAATAAACCACTTGACCAAGAGCAATGTTGCAAAACATAAGACAGGGTAAGCCCACGCTCAGCCTGTTCGACAAAAAATCACTGACCCTTCGAACAAGATAACATTATTGCGCTCTGAGAGTCAGGTTTTAATTGCATTTGTGTTGAAGTACGTTTTCTTTGATTTTTAAACATTTGATGAATTTCTTACACACTGTTGTGTATGATATTTTCTATGTGGAATATTATTATTGAATATTTTCTACTGTACACATTGTGTAAATAGAACTCATCTGTATTTCTTACATTGACTTTGAAAACTTTAGCAATGCCCACATGCGCTGTGTACGGCTTTAAAATGAATACACGAAATAGAAAAGTTGGTGAAGCGAATGTCAAGTTCCGTTCATTTCCAAAGCAGGGAGATTTACAGCAATTGTAAAGCAATAGGGGTGTAATTTTGTCATCTGTGGTTGGACCCAAAAAGCCGTAGGTCCACGCTGCTTATGCCCTTAGCAGAGCTGAGCTGGTTTTGAGTTTAACATCCCGTTCAGCAGCGAGGCTATATGATATGTAGACCTACTGGTTAACGTGGAATCCGAATCACATGAGCTCCCACCGGGAATCGAACCTGGGTCTCCCACGCCAAACGCGCGTACGCTAAGCTTGTGCCCTTAGTTTTATGAATTTTACCAAATGAATGAATACCTACATACTTTAACACAGTATATGACTTCTTTGCTATATTGCTTTTGTAGTAATATTTTTGTCATTAATTTGCTTATTATGTATCTTTCTATATAAAATAACAAGTTCTGGCTGGCTGATTGATCAACGCTAGGCCAAACCGCTTAAGCTAGAAACTTGAAGTTTAGAAAGGGCATATGATTAGTAATGTAAGGTCCCACTAAAAGAATAATATTTGGAAATTTGAAGGGAAAAGGGAGAAAGAGGAGTGGAAATTATCTTAAAATGTCCATACCTTGGAATCTTTGAGTGTTAACGACATGAAATTTGGTATATGGACTTCTCATTTAAAATAATTAGATATGTATGTAAGCGTTTTTATGATATTTGCCCTAGAAAGGAAGAAAATATGGTAAAGTTACAATTGTTATAATTGGATGGTCATAACTCGAAAATCGTTAAGGTTATTGACATGAAAATTGGTTGAGTTGATTTTGAGTTTAACGTCCCATTCAGTAGCGAAGCTATATGAAACGTTAACCTACTGATTAACGTGGAATTCCAAATACATGAGCTCCCGCCGGGAATGAAAATTGGTGTTTAGGTTTTGCAAGTAAAACAATTAAAGATATGTTTCTGCGTTTTTCATTTTTCCTTTAAAAAAAGGTTTAAATTGTAATTGGTAAAATAGAATGGCCATATTCCAAAATCCCTTAAGAGTAGAAACATCTTGATTAAAGATGTATTTCAGCATTATATATATATATCTTACGGTTAGAAGAAAAACAGCAGGAAGACAAAGTTGGGAGTTGAAATTGTTACAATAAGATAGCCATATCTCGAAACCACTTAAGATCAGAGGTCTTAGGGATATGAGAAGTGAGAGGTCGGAGAAAGAGAAAATGCAAGCGTCTGGAGGCGGACTCCCCGCCTAGCCGAAAGCAAGTCATTCAATAAAAAAAAATTTGCATCAGTTAGACTTTACACGGCGGTTTCTGGGTGTTGATTTTTGAAGCTCCAAGTTAATCACATAACTTCAATTTACATGTCTTTATTTTCTAAAAATCAGCAGTTGTTTATAAGTGGGTATTTTGGACTCAAATTTTACATTTAAATTCATATGTTTTTTCGTTATTTATATCTGGTATCAACTTTGTTTTCTTTATCAGAAAGATAGAAGAAATTTTCGATTATTTTTACATGTTCCTGTGTCTCCCATGATAGAACTAGAGGTGATACGGGTTTCGATTCCCGTCAGGAGTCGTGTGGTTCGGGTTCCACGTTAAGTCGTAGATGCACGTCTTGTATAGAGTAGTAGCTGAAAGACACGCTGAATTCTATATCACCTCACCTCGTGACATATTCTACGTTTGCATAATTTCTAAACCACTTTTCTTTCTTTCAATCTCCTCCTTCCTCTTAGGACACGCATAGGTTCAAACAGAAACATTCTTCACGGTTGGAGGACGCAAGGCTACTGTACCATACGCGTACAACCCTTATGGGACTAGGTAGTGAGTTGCGCAGTTTGAGTAGCACACACGAATAAACCACGCTTACATTTATTATATATAATTAATAAAATCTCATAATAGGACTTACTCTGCTCGTCAAACTTTTAACATATGTGACTTTTTAGATTCTTCTTCTGCTTTATTATTATTATTATTATTATTATTATTATTATTATTGTTATTGTTATTATTATTATTATTATATGAAGCAATTATCTCGGCAAACTTGGTTAATACACACCAACCGGTAGTTGTAGAAATCTGACTTTTCCAACAGTAATTGTTAGCTCAATCGATAGAGCGCTGAGCCATGGATTCAACCGTTGCGAGTTCGAATCTAGTCTAAGTCAAAAGATTTTTTTTCCTGATATAATTCTTGAAATGGAAATGTTTCTCTCTTCGCCTTTATCTCGTAATTCTGAATAGAGATGTTTGGATGTGAAAGAAAAAGTATACTAGAATATAAGAAAAGAGAGGTAATTTACATGATACCTTTTGCAATTTTTAACTATATTTTCACCTATCTAGGACGTTTCTAAAAAGTTCACTTCTAGAGCTCCTTTTCGCTCTCTTGTGTGTCCTTTAATTAATTTCTACAGTTACTTAGTGAATCACATATACATATATTACAGATGTCGTTTCTCTTTCTCTTCTCTCTACATCATGTCTGGAGATGAATGTTTTGACAATAGGTTACAAACACGATTTTAAAAAATAATACGATCTGCGATATCAGTGATACATATTGTGGTGTTTAACTTAACATATAAAGCAATAAATAGAAAAACTGAGAATACGAATCTTTTCGTGCACTGATGTTTCAATAACAGTGAACTGATGCTTCAAATCTGTGTCTTTACTCCCTTCACCTATGTTAATTCCCTAGTCAAAATAAAAACTCTTCAAAATTAATCACAAATTCTTATACAACCATCCCTTCCTTGGAGTACTGCGCGGTCACATACCCGTCACTGCGACGTAAAGGCACTTATGGCGACGAGGATACATTGCGTTATAACTCTCCTATTTGAGCTTTTTCATCCGGTTTTTTTTTGTTTTATTTTTTGTTTTTCAAGTCCAGAGGCATTGTAGAAGACATTACGTATGGTTTCACACCTTCCTGCGTCAAGACATAGGAGGTGATGACGTCATAATTCTAAAATATATGTTTTCGTGTAATATTTTTTTGGGGGTATGTAAAGTATTTTTGGCGGGCTCATTTTTGCACGCAGAAGATTGAAATTTTGCACAAACATTCAGTCTACCGAGTAGTATTTACCAGATTTTTTCAGATTTCTGCGTTAAAACAGGGGGGAACCAGAGGGGCTAAAAGTTGAAAAAGGGATATTTTTACCCAAAAAATCCCATTTTTCCTCATTTTCCCGCCTTAGATACATGATGGAGACACGGGAGTCATACCGTCTGAAAGGCAGTTCTATTCTGAAGAGAATGATGTGCGACAAATGACCCTAGGATAATTATCGAAGTGTCAAGGAATTTTTATCAAAATATACTTTTGCATAGGGGAATTTTAAACATTTTCGGTATTATTTTTTGCGGGCTTACTTTTGCACCTAGAAGATTGAAATTGTGCACAAGCATTCAGTCCACCGAGTAGTATTTACCAGATTTTTTTCAGATTTATGCGTTAAAACAGGAGGGTACAGAGGGGCTAAACTTTGAAAAAGGGGAAATTTTTACCAAAAAATCCTTTCACGGGATTTTCCCGCCTTAGATACATGATACGGACAAGTGAATGGTACCAGCTGAAAGGCAGTTCTATTTTAAAGAGAATGATGGGCCAAACATGATCCTAGGATAATTAGGGATGTCTCAGGGAATGTTTAAAAATTTCCCTCTGTATATGGGAATATGGGACATTGTCGGTATATTTTTTTTGGCGGGCTTACTTTTGCACCTGGAAAATTGGAATTGTGCATAAACATTCAGCCCACAGAGTAGTATTTACCAGATTTTTTTCAGATCTCTGCGTTAAAACGGGGGGGGGGGGTCCTGGGGGACTAAAAGTTGAAAAAAAAGGATATTTAGACCCAAAAAATCCCGTTTTTCCTCATTTTCCCGCCTTAGATACATGATAGAGACACGTGAGTCATACCGTCTGAAAGGCAGTTCTATTCTGAAGAGAATTATGGGAGAAACATGACCCTAGGGCAATTAGGGATGTCTCAGGAAATTTTTTACCTCAGATCATGGCATTTTACGGTAATTTGGGGCATGGTGGGCATCCCTGATAAAATTTCTCCTGCCCTTGGTATTCAAGATAGAAACTTGAAATTTGGCGCACACATTCAGTATACCAAGTGCTATTTATCAGATTTTTTTTTAGATGGCTACGTTCAAACAGGCCCGCTCCAGAGGGCCCCAAAGTGCGAGAAAAAAATCCCTCCGAAATTTTCCATTTGACATCATTTTTCCCGCTCCTGGTATACGGTATGAGCATGAAAGTGGTACCATTTGAAATCCAGCTCAATTCTGAAGAGAATGAGGTATGAACCATGATCCTAGGATAAATAGTGACGATGCAGTAGCTGCTTGACTGAAAGTCTAAAAAAAAGCCCAGAAACCCCGGATCCAGAAAGTGCTAATGAACAAAATGAAACGCAAGTAAAATTAATTGATTATTATTACCAATTGACTCCTTTTAAACGAAACTGATAAATTAATAAAAGTAAAATAAGAAGACATGAAATTGAGAAAAAAAATAATTAAATTGTGCATTTATAATATATATATACACATTAGTTATACGAGCTCAGTTTTTTATAACGTATGTAGAAAAGAGTTCTAGCAGCATATACATTTCATATTATTCTGAAGAAAAGATAACGAATAGTTCTTGAAGCTTACAATTTCTTAACGATTAGTAATTAAAAATTAAAACTTGTGAAATTTAAAAGAATAACTTAAAAGTTATGTTTAAGTGATCACTTTAATCGTTAATTTTTAACAGATTAATTAGAAGCCTGCTTAAAGCAATGTCATGATTATACATGTTAATATGTTTTATTTATATTTTTATTATTTTTTTGTATTTTAGACATTTTTTAACATTTTTCATTTTTTTTGTATTTTTCTTATTATTACTGCTACTATTTACATTTTATAATTATGAGTATTAATGTGAGATGACAGTTATGAAATATGATAGTGTATTGATGATGATGATGATGATGACCGTTAACTGATGTACACTCCCATTGCTTGTAATTCTGCGCGTTAACTACACCCCCGGGGCCCCTTGTTGCGCTCAGTAGGGTATACCTTAAATACATATTATCAGAAATTCGCCATTCAGTAATAACGTATTCTTCGCCAAATGCTTTTACATGGCGTTCAATCAAGATGGACAGGTAATCTTTATGCTTGCTGCAACTCAATTTTAATCTTCATTGACTCAGTTATGCATTTCTATTCGTGTACTACTTTCATTGCGTCCAGTAAAATTAATAGTGGTCAAATCACGTATATAAAAGAAATACAAATGCCGTAATGCAATTGTAGTTTTCGACACTGCCTGTATTAACGCTTCAATACTCATAGCTCAAGTATAAATTTTAATCTGTACGTAATGATAGTAGGTGCCATAACTGGGAAAATGTATCTGCTCGTTCTTCTTTAATTAAACACATCACGAAATGACGAACTTAATGTGCTACATATGCATAGTCAATAGGCGGATTTAACGATGCTCGTTAGTTCTACATATTAATTTTTTCCTCAGATAGTGAGGTAAAGAGAACACAATGCTAAATTTTTCCTGCACAATTATTTTGTACTTAAAAATGATTTTAATTTTACGTTTCGCTATACATGTTACAAGAGACCGATATTAATGAAAATATTGCACAGCATTACTAAGTAGTGAGTGGAATGAGAATGTGGAAGGAGACAGAAAATCTACAGAAAACCAACGGACATGATGTAGTCCAGCACAAAGTCCTGCGATCGAAACAGAGATCAGCGCTCTACTACTGAGCCACCGTCTCCCTCGATTTAGTAGTACTTACAAAATACACTGAGAGAAATATTTTTTATGTTTATCATTGACAACGAACACTTGAAATGAAAGACATCGAACTAGGGAAGAAAAAAAAGTTTATCTCAAAGATGTTGACTAGTCAACTGTCTTGATTTATGCAATATTTATGAAAATGGAAGTAGGAGACGGAACTGTTAACAATTTAAAAGGTATTAATCAGTGAGATTTAAACTTTTTTTTTTTTCGAAATTATTGCAGTACAATGAAACTTACGATTTCTTTGTGTGAAAGAAAGTGCAAACTACAGTGGCATAGCCATAAATTCATCAAGGAGCGGCTCACACACACAAGCATTTGATATATATATATATATATATATATATATATATATATATATATATATATATATATATATATATATATGTGTGTGTGTGTGTGTGTGTGTGTGTGTGTGTGTGTGTGTTTATGGAGGGGCTTGAAAAATCACGAGTGCCAGGCCACAAGGCAAATAGAAATACAAATTTGGGGCCTTGCTAATTTAAGGCCAAATCATGTACGACCATGTATCAAATTGGTCTCCAGATCGGAATTTCAGATCGCCAATATTTTAGTTTGGCGATAGATATTCGTCCAAATTAGATCTTGCAATATCTTGCAACAAAACTTTATAATGTTGCTACTGCATTCAGATTTCATTTTTCGTGTCGTGCCCGTAACATATAGCAAAACATTATATAGAAGTCATTATACCAGCATGGAAAAGTCAGAAATATATATATAATTCTTGTGTTGTAAATTGCAATGATAAACTTGTCACAATAAATTCTGAATTTAGTCGCTACTAGTCAATTTCATTGTTGAAAGTACGTTTGTAGACTGGATTACTCCAAAAGATAATAATGTATTGGGAGGAGTCAATATGAAGTCCTAGGCTCCAACCTAATAAGCTTAGGCGCTAATTCAATTGATTGATTGATATTTTAAGTTTCACGTCCCATTCAGCAGCAAGGCTATATAAGATGTGGACCTACTGATTAACGTCCGCTATGATCGGCACTTACGTGTATCACGTGGTGTACTACACTAATATCCTACGTGTACTACAGTAATATCCTTTTAGATTTTTTTTTCTTACACGGTATTGAGGAACCGATGAAATTTGCTAACAGATAGAGTGAAGTTGTATTAAACTTCTTTTGCTATACCCTGTAAAAATCTCTGTCCGGCCAGATGGCGCTCTATCTACTCAGAAATGTTTTATTTCTTAGGCGATTGGGTACTTGTTCACCAAATTTTGTTTAGATCTGGCCAGTAGTTATCGAGAAATAAAGTATTACACGCACACACACACACACACGCACACACACACACACACACATACGTACATCTGGAGTGAAACTACAAGCTCCCATATACTTACTCCGGGAGCAAAAGAAAAAAAAAGTCCCAACATAGGATCACAAAGGAAACATACTCCATATAAGCAGAATCCACTTTCAATATATTATATACTATAAGCGGAAGCCTGAACCGGGTGAGCCCCCTGGCTACAACACTGCATAGTACGAAACAGTATATGATCAGTTCGTTGCCAACTTGTAAGGGGAAAAGGCATTAAAAACCAAGCATTAGGCTACTTCCGAAAATTAATAAAAGTTATAGAAATTAGAAGTTATAAAAATAATAAAAGTCTTAGATACATAGGTAACAACCGTATTTCCATTATACCATACGCTGCATACGTGTGTAATAATAATAATAATAATAATAATAATAATAATAATAATAATAATAATAATAATAATAATAATAATAATAATAATAGGAATAGTGATGATGGTAATGGAAATACTTTAATGGATTTTTCATAATTTCCGAAATACTACTGTATATCCGCCATTGACCTCATCTGCAGCCTCAATAAAGTTCTTGCGGGAGGAGCAAAATATAGCGATTCAATTTTAAAGATGTATTTTGTCTGCGAAATCTATTTTCTGTAGTCTTGACACAGAAAGCAAATAAACTCACAATTTTCAAATTATTGGTTATTTGATCCCTTTTCCATCTGCGGCATTGACCGTCACATTGAACCCAGTGTACCATTTCTTGATATTGGCCTCTTCTAACATTATCCCTTCCGCAATATAAGCAAATATTCTGCATATTTTCCGAGTTTTTTAGTAATAATCTAGCTACACTTCGTCTGTAACTATCAGGGGAAAAGTCACAATCAAGTTTCCGACCTTCAATTATTTGTTCCATATAAAACAATACAAACATCCCGCAATTATAACCATCGTTCTGTCAAACAGCATTTACACTCGCACTAAAAAAACCTACTCACATCAATTACGTCACTGGTGTTTCTATTGCGCTTCTTTAGAATTGCTGTTATTTTATTGAAAGCATCTTCCTCCTTCGAACGATTCCTCCCGAATGGATCGATATAAATCACCTCCCCAGTTATCATATTGATAATACATAGGCAAAAGTGATTTCTGTTTACATTCACACACATCAATATGTACTTTTTTGGTCGAAATTAGTTCATTCTCCAAGTATTTATTGCTATCTTTACCACTTTCCCACAGTACTGTGCTTATATGTACAGGTACGTAACACACATCATTCCTACCACTAATGTGAATCATAATTGTTGTGGCTGTGTCTATAACAAAACTTGATAGCCAGTTGTTTCCAAACAATGCTTTGTAATCTAGAAAATCAAGGTAAGTACCTCCAAACCTTATCACAATGAAATTTCTTTGACATTGACGTCTAAGGTAACAGTCTACATTGTCTAATAGTCCATTTGCTAACAAAACTTCTCTCTGTTCTGACACACAAACTATGCTCGATTTCTTATCTTCATGATTAACGTTAAAATTTGTTATAACTCTAGATTCTGTGTTATATACCTGATCTATTAATTGGTCATTCTCTATGATTACTTTTGCCTCACTGCTATCTTCCTGATTATGTGAGTATTCACTTTCACTTTTTTTTTTTTTTTTTTTTTTGATAAGCCTAAGCCATCTTTCTCCTCTACTACTGTTTGCATGTTTTCCGTACTCTCATTAAGCTCGCTTCCTGATGATTTTTTTAAGTAACGACCTAAGAAGACTGCCCTCGAAACAGCTACTCTCTCGTTTCTTTCGCTTGCACCAACCCTCCTCCATTATTTCCGTTTTCACGTTTTCTATTCTCCCATCAAGCTCGCTTCTTGATGGCTTTGTTAGTAACGACCTAAGAAGACTGCCCTCGAAATAGCTACTTTTTCGTTTCTTTCGCTTGCACTAACCCTCCTCCACTAAACAATCAGCTATATTTTTTTCCTTTCCGTGTTTTACGCTTTTTGGTAAATACATCAGGAATTTCAAAATTTAGTTCCTTAACAATTGAATTCACTATTTCTCTCTCTTCCCTCCTGGTTTCAAATGCGATTCACCGGGAAAATGAACATTTTTCAGAATGTTAAAACACGCTTCGGCTTTACTATTACTTATATGCATTCGAGTGAGAAGGCAAGACCACAATGTGCTAGTGGCATGTATTTTTTCACAATTGTAGTTTCCATTTTAGGACTGTAGAATATATTTATATCGTTTACAACACATTCACAAAGTGCGATGCTGCTGACAATATCATTAAATATTCAGAAAAAGGGTGACTGTTTATAATTGAAAGGTATTCCATGAAAAATGTTTTCTTCATCATCAGTAACATTAACAGCAGATAAAGTCTCATCTACCTCGTATTCAACTTCTCGCACTTTTTTGGCAGAATTACCTAATTTTTTAATACATGTTTCTACATGATTGCAACGACATTTACTTTTAATAACAAATATCAAATCAAGAAAAACATTTATCATATCTTCCAATACGTGGCAGTCAACCATCAACAACACACATTCTATTATAAATTGCTTACACAGTTTATTTCTGGAGATCTTCGCAACATCACGTGCGACAATGTGAACAAAATGTGACACACACATGTGTGTAAATGTTAGCATTGATTTCTCATTTTCAAGTTTATTCCCTTGTAAAAGTGTAAAAACAGAGCACAGATACTGCTGTATCGGCATGGTATTGAAACCAAACATTACTGCGGAAATCATGGCATGACTGAAATCGCATACAACACGTTTAAATAATGGCCATTTGCGTAACTTTTGGTTGCAAAATTTCCGGAACGCGCTTAGCAACCATGAAATAGATGTTGCATCGTGTTGGCTAGTAATCATTTCAAATATCGGAAGGAGCTTATTTCTTACAGAGATAACGCCAACATAATAAAAGAACACGTTTGCCCCCTTTGGGTTTCCGAACCAGTGATCCTGTGGCATCAAAATATACAATCAGATCGTTGTTTTCTTGCACGTACTTTCTAATTACTTCTAACTGCTGTTCGCTGTACATATGTACAGCAAACGGAAGCGCAACATGTTGTATATATTTTCCACACTTGTTATCACTTTTACTTAGTACTTTCTCTTTCTCGTATTCTGCAATAATATCTGCGAAATCATCGTGCATCAAATCATTTCTAGATTTACTCTCTAATCTAATATTCTGTAAAACTCTAAGAGACTTTATTCCTTGGCAGTTACCCTTGGAAAGTGCTTCAGAGTCAACCTTTAAAATTTGCTTTGACCGGTACACGGTAGGTTTAACATTGTGTAAAATTTCCCCTAACACAGTACGTTCCTCACCGCGTACATCCGATGTTAACATTCCCTTATGTTTCATCACGCCTACTCCCGTTACGTTAAATTTCACCGGTTGGCCACTAATGGGGTATTTGTTTACAGAGAGTTTGAATTTTCTGCACCCTTTAAATTTACATTTTCCATAAATTATCAAAAATGAAGTTCTCTGGCGCTTAAAGTGATATTTCTTCATTGCTAGAAGACAAAATTTATGAACCTTCTCAAATTTCCTTCTAACAATATATGGCCAAACTGATCTCCGCACGGTATTGCTGGATTCATCATAAATTTTCTGCCATTCTTCAAAAGATATGCCAAACATTAATTTCAAGTTGTCTTTCTTCAAATTACCCTGAAAACTAATTACATTGCTTTGATCGCGCGAAAATTTGATACCTGAAGTTACTTGGCGTTTTTTTTTCACTTCGAGTAGCATGGCTATCAGGATGTGATACCGACAAACCAATTTTCGATTTACATATACTTCTACTGCCATTTTCATATTTTATTATTTTTCTTTCTCCTCACATATGAATTCCCTTTCAGTATTAATTTCTTCAGGCACAACACTACCATAATAAACTGTTGGTGAGCATTCACAGGCAATTTGTGTGCCAGTCTTAAATTTTGCTTCGTCTGTATCATTATTTATAAGTGACGTATTTGTATCGATTTAATGATGCATAATGTATTTATAGATAAGTAGTGATATGATTTATTGGGAGATTGATGCATAAAAAATAAACATCTTAATTAGTAGTATCTTATATCGCTATTATCTTAATTGGTAGTATAGTGGTTTTTCTTTTTTTTTCTTTTTTTTGATTATTAATTTAGGTTTCAAATGTCTTGAAATGAAATTCAGTTTGATGTAAGTTTATTAGATAACAAATCAGATTATTAACAAAACATCTTACAAATGTTGCAGACATGTTCAAAGTTAATAATTCTAATAATTGATAATTTTAGTGCACTAAAGATGTCTGCTATCTTCAAGACAAGTTAAGATTTACTGTACCGAGATCTGAAGGATCTGGTAATTTAATAGGCCTATCAGGAGACCTCCATGAGAACAATTTAAATACATTCTCAATGCAAGACAAAATTCAACAAATTAAAAAGGTTAACTTACATTAAAGTATTCGTATGAAATACATTCTCATATCTCGATGAATATAGACGTCAGCCAGTAATCCTTCCCGTCGTCTTTCTTATTCACAGTAAAATTTTTGGGAAATATTTATATGAATTGTGAAGTACTTTCACTGGCTTATAATACAAAAACAACTAGGACGTCATACATCCTTGTAGACTATTTTAAAGTTGTTTTTGTATTTGAAAGTTTCTCTATATTCCAACAATAACTATATGTGTAGTTCTTGTACATGCTTAATCAAAGGTTTTTGATACTTTAATTTTAATACAACAAAAAAAAATTAATATTTCACAGATTGTTAAAAGATGTTAACAATAGTCAACACATAGACCTCTCTTCGTTTTGTAGTTCTCTTATTTGTATAAGTCATGTATCAAATTACGAAGAGAACGACTGTTTAATATTTCACGAGCCATGTATCGATTTATGGATGCCTAATGTATTTATAGATAAGTAGTGATATGATTTATTGGGAGATTAATCCATAAAAAATAAACATCTTAATTAGTAGTATCTTATATCGCTATTATCTTAATTGGTAGTATAGTGGTTTTTCTTTTTTTCTTTTTTTGATTATTAATTTAGGTTTCAAATGTCTTGAAATGAAATTCAGTTTGATGTAAGTTTATTAGGTAACAAATCAGATTATTAACAAAACATCTTACAAATGTTGCAGACATGTTCAAAGTTAATAATTCTAATAATTGATAATTTTAGTGCACTAAAGATGTCTGCTATCTTCAAGACAAGTTAAGATTTACTGTACCGAGATCTGAAGGATCTGGTAATTTAATAGGCCTATCAGGAGACCTCCATGAGAACAATTTAAATACATTCTCAATGCAAGACAAAATTCAACAAATTAAAAAGGTTAACTTACATTAAAGTATTCGTATGAAATACATTCTCATATCTCGATGAATATAGACGTCAGCCAGTAATCCTTCCCGTCTTCTTTCTTATTCACAGTAAAATTTTTGGGAAGTATTTATATGAATTGTGAAGTACTTTCACTGGCTTATAATACAAAAACAACTAGGACGTCATACATCCTTGCAGACTATTTTAAAGTTGTTTTTGTATTTGAAAGTTTCTCTATATTCCAACAATAATTATATGTGTAGTTCTTGTACATGCTTATTCAAAAGTTTTTGATACTTTAATTTTAATACAATAAAAAAAAATTAATATTTCACAGATTGTTAAAAGATGTTAACAATAGTCAACACATATTATTTCCTGAAGAACGACACTTTATTTTCTCATCTACAATAATTGTATCATCCGAATTGCATAGCGGTAAAATATTACGGACCTCACAGATATTCCCTACGTCACACTCATATCCCACTTCCCTAACCGTATTTAATTTTGTTTCCTGTAATACATTTACGTTTTCGTTTGCTGAAGATTCAATTTGTGGAAACAACATTCACTTCCGCGTTCACAATTTCATTTACTTCAGATTTATTCTCGACTTTTCTCTCGGTGCATATTTTTGACTCCAATTTAACATGTACGTCTTTATGCACAACACTATCAATTGCATGCGATAACTTGGAGGCATTCTCTAATTCCGAGTCACAGTAATTATTTCCTACCCTACTGATCTTTGTTGTCTTTTCAACTAATTTCCGAAACAGTTGTTTTACACCGCCAGCATTTCTTTTCCAATTAACATATAATAACTTTCGATTTTTTTAAAAAAAAAAATTCTCGTTAAATATTTGTGTCGCGGCTAAACCTAATACTGAATTATATTTATGAACATTGCGAGTAACCAATTTCGGTTCGCTTACTATAGCAGCCAAACATTCAGCAACTTTTCTGTTTCCCGAAACTTCTTCGTGCGGTCCATCTTATATGATCAGTGGCTCATTGTAAAAAATATTATTACAAAAATAATTAAAAATATTAAAATAATATTATTACCAATTAAAAGATCTAATCTACATTGAGAACAATAGAATATATGGTTCCGGGAGGAAGTTTACCCGCCCCCACCCCTTGAAATCATCACTAGCGTAAGGGTTGGAGAAACATAACATTCCTTGCTTTCGTGGACCTAGTTGTTAGCGCCTTCAAATTTTGTGATGTGGGCATGGTTTCGATTTCTGGTGTTGACAGAGACATTTTCGTCTTTGGCATATTGGAAGTTGCATTCACACCTTTGTCTTAATTATGTTAACGGTTAAATTTTAAAGAAACACTCAGCGTATTTCATGAGAATCATACAATTTTACGAAATTTATTGTACAGTACCTTCAAAAAGTAACTCAGAGCCAGAGTTCTGTTGAATACTGGATAACACAGGGGTGTGTTACAATGTTAAAAATAAAGGTTTCTTTGTTGAATATGTGTTTTGCGTGGATGACAAGTACATAGAACTAGGGCTGTGCGATATCCAGAGTTGGATATCGAAAATCGATATCGGCAAAATATTGAAACAGTTGATATATTGAAAATATTGGAATATCGAAAAATAGAATACATATCCTAAAGTAGGGCATGGGGGTCAAAATTTATGCGAAAGATTTACTTTCTCACTATTCTGCCAACTTAGGAAATGGGAACCCATGTTTAAGAATTTTTGAATATTCCTATTTTAAAAGGACAAGAAGAGCATCAATCAATATAGGCCTTTCTATGAATGCATGCGTGTACGAGGGTATCGTATGTTCCAGAATATCTTTAGAACCCTGGATCAATTTCAACGAAATTTGCTACTATATGACTTATAATCTGAAAAAACAAAAAGTACTGTAATAAGTACTGGTAAAGTACGGTGCAAAGTACAAATGTGTACAAAATAATCTAAACCAACTGATATTATTTTCGATCCATAATTCTTGGGATCGTTGAGATGAATAGTGACACTTCGTGTAATTTGATTTGATTTTAGTTTAGCTTAGAGTCCATTTCATCAGCGAAGTTATATGAGACCTCAGACCTACAGCTTCATGTGGAATCCATACCACATGAGCTCCCGCCGGGAATCGAACCCAGGTCCCTCACGCCAAAGGCACATACGCTAATAGCTTAGCCACGAGGAAACTCTGATACCATGTAATTTCATGTTCATCCTTCATTAATACTTGAAACGGGTGGGGAACTGTGGGGTACAAGTAATCGAAAATAATCGATATTAGTGTCGAGTCCATATTATATTTCTCATATTGGTAATAGCTCCGATGGTATTTAACCCCAAGTTAAGACAAGAAGGGGAATACCTGATGACCCGAGAATATATATATTCATTGTTTCTCACTCGTATTGACTTGGGCAAGGCCGAAGGCGTTGCTCTTTGTAATTTATTTATTACGCTTATTTCTTTACTTTCAAATATCTTGTATATTTCTAAACTTTATTCTCCCAGTGGGAAGAACGAACATTTCAGCTAGTAAATAAATATAGCCGATTGTAAAACGGTAGTGAAATAGAACTAAAGAACTCAAAACTACATTTTCAGTACACTTTAAAGAACACCGTTTTAATGAACATTACGAATATGTATATCTTGCGTAACAAACGAACACATACTGACTTCGGAAATATACTCTGAGTATATTAAGTTACTAATATGTGAGTACATATATTACTTCTACTTTGATGTCAAAAGATGGTTGGAATTCCTCGTCCTCTATGCATAGTAACAGAATGTAATAAACCAAAAAGAAAATGAAGAAGCAAAGCAATATGAAGAGAGGATGAGCTCTCTCATGGCTAAATAGTTAGCGTACGTGCCTTTGGCGTGGGAGACCCGGTTCGGTTCCAAGTGGGAGCTCACGTGGTTCGGATTCCGCATTAAGCTGT
Organism: Thermobia domestica; assembly: GCF_964235325.1. Taxonomy (NCBI): domain Eukaryota; kingdom Metazoa; phylum Arthropoda; class Insecta; order Zygentoma; family Lepismatidae; genus Thermobia; species Thermobia domestica. Next base: position 53,279,381 of record NC_137470.1, on the reverse strand, counting down.
GAGCCCAGGTCACATAACCTCACTGCTGAAACTTAAAATAATCAAATGAAGAGAGGACATGAAACGCAAATTACCATGGTCAATGCACAGTGAAGGTTAACAAGAACGACGAAAGGAGAAGGAAAGAAGTCGGCGAGTGACTTACATGGAAAACTGCAATATCTTTATTCAGGAGGATCGATCAGCGGATCCCAACTATGAGCCTCTGATTGGGAAACGAACAATAGAGATGACACCCACTCGGTAAATTAAGAAAAAAATAAGCCATAGTTACAAAGAAGAATTAGGTAAATCTTATTTCAGAAGTGGATTGACATTTCTTTCACGTTTCAAGAGCAGTAGTGAGTAGTTTCGAGCAGTGGCGGATCTAGGGGTCGGTTGGCATACTCCATTTTAAAAGAAAGGAATATTTATTTCTCGAAAACTGTAAGCAACAAAACAAAAACAAAAATTGAATTTATTAGAGGGAGCATTGGTCTGTCCGTAAACAACCATTACATTGCAATACAGTGCACCATCTGCTCATAAAAGTACAAAGAATGAAAAGTTCGCCAACCAGCCCCGGTCTTTCCTATATGTTCATTTTCGATCATTGTAGGCCAGAAAATGGTGGATTTTATTTGTCCTTTTTGCTTTTTTCGGCGTTATTTTGTTTTTTGGTCTTCTTCTAAGCTTTTAATAGATCTTAGCGTTTTTTTCTCCTTCATCTTGCGACAGTAAGTTCACTAGTCATTAACTCGAATCACCACCACCTCTTAAACATCTTTTCTTTAGTAAAGTAAATTCAAAAGATAAGACATTCTTCAACGACTGGACTGATAAGACCAGATCTGCAACAATCACAAGTCATATAAGGAGGCGTAACAATGTCCTCCAGCAATGGTCAGTGAGGGTCGGGAAGTTTTCTTATTTTAGTTTGTACTTAAGTTTGTGGAAGAAGGATAGACCATTAACCTACCAGAAACTTGCATTTCTTGAGCATTATATCTGTTAAATGTGTAATTCTAAATAAATTTGGTCTTATTTTTGCATCCTTTTATCCAGTATTTAGGTCCTCTTTTTAAAGATATTTTTAGGTCTTTTTATAGGTCCTTTTTAGGCAACTTTTAGGTCTTCAACTTCCGAGCCCTAGTTATATACCATCATCATACTTACACAAGATAAACTATATTACATTTGAAAAAACATATTATATTTCCGTTACTATTGGCGCATTATGTAATTTATTACCCCTTATACCCAGAGTAAAATGTACCTATGAAAAGCATAAGGTTTCCTAAAAGTAAGACTTGCAAGAGTCTTGGTCTTGCATTTGCTCATCACTAAATGAAATTCAGTAAAAATAAACAGAACATATTCTAACATTTTTAAAATTTATCTTTTATGGGAGAGCACTTTCTATATATGAGAAATCGGTAGTGGGTTAATTTGAAAATGTAATCGAAGACGATGGCTATTACTTGAGAAGAAAATTGAGAAACAATTATTAGCTGAAAAACAAAAAATACAGTCCTTCGCATTTTATATCCACTGCTGAACACAAGGCGGTCCAGGCATAAAGTTATGGGAAAAATAGACAAAATTTGTACTGTAACCTTAATTACATGGAAATGTTAAGTGTGTACGGTATGCTTAATTATATGGAAAATTTTAACTTTTTCTTTACGTTAGCCTAATTTACCTTCATTTGAGACTTTCAAATTTCATCCCATTTTACCACAAAAAAGTATCTGTAATTCAACAAGGAAATAACTATATAGGCTATAACAATTAAGTTGAAATTAATAGTAATTTGGCCCATTACAAACATTTTACCATCTATATCGTAAAGGTCAGATCCAGCGCTATTGTAACAGATTGGTACTTGAGCGATTGACCGTAGGAATTCAAACTCTGATTAGAGATAATTTCACAGTCTTGTTTTGTTGCAAGTGTAAACTCTTGAGTCAGTGGAGAGGAGGGCGTGGATCAAAGGTCCGAATTAATGACCATGGGTTTTGGTAGGTCGGAGTGGGTGAGTGGGTCGGAGTGGGCCATGATTGGTGGCGGGTCAGAGTGAGTCACGGTAATTGATGGGTCATGGTGGATCGTGTTCACAATGGTTTGTGAGTTAGTGGGTCTTTGGTCAAGTTTTCATTGACTCATGCATTCTCTGAACCCACCTGAGGAAACACTAAAAAAAAACTGGTTTTAAGTACTAATTGATTGTAACACAGGTCAATGGTCCAAGCGTAACTGCAACTTTCACGTTATATTTGAGCGCAAAGAGCGCTGATGAATACCGCTCAGAAGGATCATTGGTTACAGGTCTTCACAAAATTTGAGGAACATAACGCAAGGCAGAAAATACAATAATTATAAAATGCTATATCGATTGTCGCAAAATATAAGGAAAACTTGCATTGCGTTGATACAAACCCTACCGTGATTGAAGGCCCAGAAAAAAAACACCAAAGGTGTGTTATTAAAATCGGTACTAACTATAAATCACATGGTGAGATAGTTGGTTCAATGGTGGCCATTTGAACAATTTAGTTCAAAATCCGATGGAGTTGAAGTAGCTCCAATACGTGTTAATATGTAACATAGCTCGGAAAACACAAGAGTCATTGTGTTGAATTAGCATAAACAGTCTTTACCTTGTAGTGAGCCCGACCTGATTTTTTTTTAAATCACCCTGTACTTTTGAGAAGCTATATTATATGATAAACATTATAAGAATGAATGAAAACACTCTTTATCCATTATCGAAATAATAATCCTTCCCCCACGAAAAAAGGAGAAAGAAAGAAGCACTAAAAGTGAAACATTTCTAAATGGATATCAGTTATTAATACTCATAGAGAGTTAACAATGAAATCGGCAATAGAAACTTTATTGGTTGCAGAGTGGATTTTGTTCTGAGAGTAAGTTTGGTCACAGAGCAACAGTACATCTATCCGATTAAAAAGAAGGCGTGAAGAAAATCTACCAATCAGCATGTACCTTGTTCTATAGCGTATCACATTAAATGTACAGTCAGCGACAGTAGAAACTGGAGGTTGGATACATAAGAAATGATAGCTTTTTCCAGTAGCAGAATAGTTTCACTCGATGTCTGATAGTTAGGAAACCAACATGACAGCAAATATGTGCCCGAAAACAACATGCCAGGATATTCCTCCATTTGGAGGAAAAAGTATTACTATCTGAGAGCATCACTTAGAGAAACAACCACGAGATAAATCTGTAGAAAATCCATTCACTTTAAGATCAAAGAGATAAGAATTAATGCAAAGGATACGAAAAGAATAATACGCATCATGCAGAGACCGAAAAAGTATGGAAAGCTAAACAAAATGAGAAAAAAAGGAAAGAGGGAAAGGAAAGAGCAAAAGACATGGGAATAAATTAAATTTTAACACTTAAGGATAAACAGTGTCCGTCTCTCCTCCTGCCCGCTGTATCCGTCCTGGTTTTTCTCCCTTCATAGGAGAAATCTCATTCAGCATCAAACGCGAACATCATTTATAGTGTTTAATTCCTTGAAAAAAGTTAACTCCATCCAGGCCGAGACTCGAACCCCGGACCCTTAGAACGACGCAGTCAGACGCTGTAACCACTTACCTACACACGCTATGCCAACTCCGTGCGTTTATAAACCAGCCATTACCCGCGCTGTTATCAAACGTCTTAAATCAGCCAATGTCGGGAGTTACCCCAGTTACACTTGAAGTTTTAATTTTATTTACGGCCTTTAGCCATCTACGGCAACAGGCCCCTTGTTTTCATTAAACGCATTTGTTCTGTAGATTAAAATCAAGAATAACTTAATCTATACTCTTACTTACTGTTGTCTATATATATATATATATATATATATATATATATATATATATATATATATATATATATATATATATATATATATATATATATATATATATATATATATATATATATATATATATATATATAGAGAGAGAGAGAGAGAGAGAGAGAAAGAGAGGTATATAAAAATACGATTAATGGAGGTTAAAAGGGTGATTTCGTAACCTCGAAATAGGTCTTCAAGACGGTGATCGCACCACTACTGACATCTGGTAGCCGTGTTACGTAACACACACATTAGAAATAAAGCTTCGAAACGATTAGTTGCACGTTGTGCCGTGGATAAGTCGGTAAGGTGACTGCATATTGAGTAAGCAACTCGAGTTCGAGTCTCGAATACACCAATTACTTTTCCCTTCAAAATACTTTTCTATATTTTTATATATGTTATTAATAATTGCTTTCTTGCATTTTTGTAAATTATCTTAAATTAGTGAAGGTTCAGTAAAGTCAAGAAGGTTAAAATATATATATATGATAGTTTTATCCGTATGTACAGTCCAGAGATGGAGAGGGCTGGGGGGCCGCGGGTCAACAGAACGTGACCCACTGTAACCTCCCACCCACCAGGACCCACTCTGACTTAACAACGTATTACGACCCACAGACTCATTCTGCTCAGTGCATTGTAGACAGCTTCTGAACACTGGTGAACTTGTCTACTTTCAAGGCTTCCTTTTTCTTTTCATTTGTTTCCATTGACAAAAGAACTTCAGGAAATTTTAGATATTGATATTTGCAATTGTAATAATAGCAATAGGACTTATTTGAGATGCAGCCTGTGATTTCGTAGAGGAGCTAAATACTGGGAAAAATGTTTGAATCATGTGTAATATATGAATTATTATATAAAAAATTGAATGTGACTGTGTGTGCATGATCATCATATCCAAATTGCAAAGTCAAATGAAATGATTTTTGGTATATACTTAGACCTCAATCTCAACTAGGAAGTTATCATACATGTATCGCTTTCATTATATTACATATTCTAAGAGGGTCCGAATTTTTGCGAAAAATTTAGTATCTCGCAAGCCGTTCAAGTTCGAGAGCTGATATTCAGTATATTAATTCTTTATTTAATATAAATAAAATAAAGAGTTTGTTTGTGTGTTGGTCTGTCTGTCTGCCTGTCTGTCTGTGTGCAGCCTGGCAACCAGACGAGTGGACCGAGAGGTACCAAATTTTGGTCAGGGGTACCTAGCCCAGGCCCAAGATCAAGACGAAGCCGTTTTTTCAAATTTCGAACCAGGGGAATCTTAGGGGGGCTTTTACCGGAACCGGCTTGGGAACCAGACAAATAGACCGAGAGTTACCAAATTTTAGTCACAAATACCTTGGTCCACGCTCCAGATCAAAGTTAAAAGTTTTTCTCAAAATTCGAACCAGGGGGTCTCAGGGGGGCGTTTATCGGGACATGTAAAAATAGTAGAAAATTTCCGATATTAGTGTCGAATTCATAGTTCTCGCGGTCGCTGAAATCAATAGTGAAGCTCCTCTCGCAATAAACTTCCACATTCACGCTATTCGGCTCCTTGCCAGGGGTCACCGGGGGAGGGGGCGGAAATATCGAAACGTATAAAAGTAATCCAAAATGACCAATATTAGTGTCAAATACATAGTTTTCGCGGTCGCTAAGATCAATGGTGACACTTTTATTACCGATGACTTGGAAATTAATCTACCATTCTATGCGGACCGAGGGTCGCATGTGTGTGGGGGCGGTTACCAAGATGTAAAAATAATCCAAAATGGCAGATATGTATCAAATCAATAGTTTTCGCGGTCGCTGAGCTCAATGGTGACACTTTCATTAGCGATGACTTGCAAATTCAGGTGAAATTGTATGCGGGCCCGGGTCACATGTGGGGGGAGGTTACTGAGACATGTAACAATTATCTAAAATGACCGGTATAAGTGTCAAATCCATAGCTTTCATGGTCGCTGAGCTCAATGGTGAAACTCCTAGCGCATTCACCCCATTCGGCTAAGGGCCGGAAGTCACGGGGGTGGGGCGACACCGAGACACGTAAAAGTAATCCAAAATGACCGATATTAGTGTCAAATCCATAGTTTTCACGGTCGCTGAAATCAATTGTGACATTTCCATTAGCGATTACTCAAAATCAGCTATCATTATATGCGGTCCGGAGTCACCGGGGGATACCGAAGCATGTAATAATAATCCAAAATGACCTATACTAGTGGCAAATCCTTAGTTTTCACGGTCGCTGAGATGAATGGTGATTCTTCCAGAGGCGTTGACTCCTAAATACAACTCCCATCAGCTGGGGATCAGACACGTTCTTTTTAAATTTCCAACAGGGGTGTCTCAGGGCGTGTTTACAGTGATATGTAAAAGTAGTAGAAAATTACCGATATTTCATCGTTTCGTTGTTCAGTATGTTTACATAGATATTTTATCTGACCCTTGCGAAAAGTGGGTATTTCAGCTAGTTATTAATAAATGCAAGTTACAAATTATTAATAATATACAGGGATAAAATTTTTAAAGCTGACGCCCGAAAGGCAAGAAGAAATGAACCGAAGTGATTGAAATTGTGAACAGAGATTGCAGACGTAAAATGAGGGTACGGGTTTCGTATTTTCATAAAGAAAAACGGTTGGGTGGTGCACGGGCCTCTCCAAACCTTTGACCACGAAATATGAAAAGTGTTAGTAACACTAGGTCAAATGTGTAAAGGACATGAAGAATTGCAGGAAAACTTTACGTGTTGACAATACGCAAAAAATAAACGAATACTGGTTTTTATTTTCTGCGGAAAAACGGTTTTAGAGGGCAAAACTATCACAGAAAATTTTGAAAGTTTACGCCCGAAAAGCAAGAAGAAGTGAACCGAAGTGAATGAAATTATGCACAGATATTTTACGCAGAAAATAAGGGAATACGAATTTCGTATTTTCCTGGAAAAAAAGATGGTTGGGTGGGGAACGGAGCCCTCCAAACATTTGATCACGAAAACATTGTAAGCATTAAAGGTGCCTCCCGAAATATTATAAAATACTATATATACTGTTTGTGCTTACTGTTGATCTTCCAAATTTGAAAAATCGGATGGATACACTTGTGAAACACGAAAGGTCTTATTTTACATATCCAATATCTACACACAATTTATTTCGCTTGTGTCCACTCCTTCCGCCACCAGACGCCTCGGTCCACCCAAATTTTTTTCTTTGCAGGAAAATAAGAAACACGTATTCCTTCATCTTACCTCTACAATATTTGAGCACAGTTTCATTCACTTCGGTCCACTTGTTTTTGCCTTCTCGGTGTCAATTTTCCAAATTTTGTGTGGGGGCCTTTTCCCCTTTACCGTTTTTCCACAGAAAATAAAAAAAACGCATTAGTTTTCTTTCGCATATTGTCACTACACAAAATTTCGTTGCAATTCTTCATGTTCTGTAGGCACTTCTGACATATTGTTATTAGAACTTTTGATATTTCGTGATCAAAAATTTGGAGGGGTCTGTGGCCCACCTAACCGTTTTTCCAGGAAAATACGAAACCCGTATTCCCTCATTTTATGTCTACCAAATATGTGCACAATTTCATTCACTTCGGTCCACTTGTTATTGCCTTTCGGGCGTCAACTCTCAAAATTTTGGGTCTGGTTTATCGCCCCCTGAAACAACTTTACCACAGAAAATAAAAATACACGTATTAGTTTATTTTATGTGTAGTATCTACCTACCAAATTTTATCAAAATCGGAGTGTTACACTTGTGAAGTGTTACTCGTCAGTCATTGTAAAACTATTTTCCTTGTTTTTCCATCAACAAGAAATTGCCTGACAAGTAAAGGGTCCAAATGGACGAATCGAGTTGCGGGATGACACTTAGTGCGACTGATAGAGGATATGGAAATATGTATATGTGCAAAGTTATAAGGGCTGAACGCCATAAGAAACGAAGGGGGTCAAAATTGATGGGAGGAGGGCTATGCTATGTTATTGAAATAAATCAAATAAACTATTGAATCATGAAAATAGTGAAAGATAGACAATGCAAACGGTGATAGTTTATCATATTGACAGAAGAAAAATGGGCAGAGTAGATCGCGAAACCTCTGTCGGCACTTTCAAATCCGCCATTTTGAAATCTGTGATAATTTTGGAAATGGAAAGGTAGTGATGTGATATATCAGTTAGGGCCAGCATGTTCTCAAAAGTCAATTATGAACTTTAGTGATCGGTATCTGTACTTAGTTGTTAGATTTAGGATAATCTTCATAGATTTAGGATATTTCACTGTCGAATATCAAATTTCACTGTTAGTTTTCTTGGTTTGTAGATATGACTTATTTTTTGTCCATAATACGACTAATAATGCTAAAAGACTCACAAATCAAATTTAGTTCGCACCTTTAGCATTTCTTACAATCAACGTTCAATTGTAGTTCTTAGCCTTTCAAAATTATGAGCCTCATAGACTCCTTCTTTCTTAGAAATATTAGTATCAATAATATAACCTATTGAAAAATTATCTTAACGGTAACCCACCGACAAACTGTAAGCAGCCCCTGTAAAATGAAATGAAGTATTTCATTTTAACGAACCACGATTATGCTCTTTAGGCTAAGGGAGACAATGATTAAGGCAAGTGAATGTTGATGGAAGATATGATGGAATGAGAATGTGGAAGGAAATTAAAGTATCCCGAGAAAACCCACACACGATACGATGGTGTCCACCACACAGTTTCTTGGCTGAGGATCGAAACAGAGGCCCCACGTACCAGAAACAAGTGTTTACCACTGAGTCACCGTGTCCTCCCCCAATCCCTAAGAGACGCGGGCATCCAGTTAAGAATAACTGACATAAAAAAACGTACTTACTATTTTCTCACAAAGGAAACTCCACGAATCCCACATTCTGACCGTTTGTACTTCTTGTATGTTGGTTTATCACAAACATTATTTAGTATATCGATACATCTGTCAGAATAATAGTGTTTCCTCCAAAGTAGGGGCAGGTTACTTAGTGATAGAGCGCTTACTTCTGGTGCGGGATGGACCTCGTTCGATCCCAGACTTAAAGTTTGTAGTGGATACCATCATATCCGTGAGATTTCTCGGAATTATCCTGTTTTCTCCTACATTCTCATTTCACGAATTATTTCCCAAAAATTAGCTTCCATCCATTACCTCTCTTTATTATTGGATGGGATTTCAGTTTAGCATCCCTTGGGTAGCAAAATTACATGAGATATGGAGCTACGGATTAACGTGAGATCCGAAATGCTTGCGCTCCCGCCGCGAATCGGAGCCGGGTCTCCTATGCGAAAGTCGCAGACGCTACCCAATATCCATGCGTGATCTCTCTGTCTTCATTAGCCTAGAAGGCATAACATTTAAACTTTATGGACTTCATATAATTTCAGTTCTTCCTCGATAGCGAATTCTATACTGAGACAAAGTAGATCAATCAAATGTGTCCATCTTTCCCTTTTTATAATTTTAATGATGTTCTTGTAACTTTGACCGTGTTCTAAGATTCCTGTTAGTTGAAATATCGTATTTAATTGTAGTTAACTTGCCTCGGTCAACGTTTCATAAAATATCCCCATAATTCTTCAATTTCTTTGAGGTGACCTTTGTGCTGCTCCTGTACCATATCGAGTTGTGCATTAATGGAAGCCATGGCTAAAAATAATATACAGTACATTTCCTTTCCCCCGATTTCGATCCGACATTTTGTTCTCGAGTTACCGCTGTTTTCGGCATTTTGCAACTGGTTTTTGGCTGGTCATAGCGCCAAAAGGAAGCATTTGTGCCCCCAGGTTGTCTTATCATGGTGTCAGGAATGAGCTCCCAAACGTTGTCAGTGTTGTTTTGAAACACGCTCTATATATCTATCCTGTTTCTGATTAGCTTCTCTTTGCTAATCAATTTCCAGTATTCCCAAAACAAACCAAAAGTGAACTGAATTCACTTTAATCGCCTACCCCGTATGCTTTCTTCTTGTATAGTACTTATATATTTATATTGTAGTTGACAGAGATTGCCAATATTGATTGAAATATCTGGTTAAAATGCTAGTAGAGGAATTCCCTCTTCAGTACAGAAATTCCCTCCTTGCATCCTACCGCAATTTTAGGCGAGATGGGATTAAGTAAGATGGGAATTCCCATCTCGCCTAAAATGATAGGCATTCTTATCTTGGAGATATAAGTGGCTGATAAATCGTTAGGCTAAGTGGGATTAGGCTAGATGGGATGGAATCATCTGAAAATGTAGGGGGACGGTAGGTAGCGGCATGACGTCACGCCGTACCCCACGCCTATCTTTGTCCATTGTAAATGCTTAGGAAGTGGGGGGTCGCCATACCCAGTTTTTCGGAGGTGGGGATAGGGTCCCCCGCGTTCCCACGCACTTTTTCCCCTGCTGCTAAGTATTAATTGCTGTGGGGACTAACGAAAAATTTTATGTGATAATAATAATAATAATAATAATAATACTGAATGATAAATATATTTTTCAACTTTTATTACAATTGCTGTCTGTTCCCGTGAATCTGGTTATATTGTTTTTTTAAGGAATAAAGAGGCTTCAAACAACAATATGATTTTATAAAAGAAAAAAAGCCTTATCAGTAATATTACAAACTCACAACTGACCTTGTCTGTTTTTTTTAAACACAATGTTACGAGGCACAGAAGCCACCACGCCTGCGGTGTGCTTGCTTTTTTGCCTCAGGCAGCTTCAGTACTAAAATTAAGGCTTTCTTTCTCTCAATTTATGTGTAGCTATCAGTCAGTCACACAGGTTCTTTGCAACGCTGATTGATACAAGAAAGATTTTTTTCATCGGATAGGAATCGAAGCCCATCGTACGTTGTAATCCCTTCCCGTCTTTTGCACACTCTGTGAAATTTAACTTGTATACTGTAGTAAGTTACAGAAAACAGAATGCTATTTCTTTTTTAAATGACATTATCGAATAAGATTGACCATTATTACAATATATTCAAGATGAAAAATATTCATTTAACAGTCGTCGTACTTAGATGTCTGCACTGAAATTCCCATAATGTGTTTTCTTCTTTTCTAATATGTGCTCCGAGCTTCTTCGTGGCTAAGTGGTTAGCGTACGCGCCTTTGGCGTGAGAGACCTGGGTTCGATTTCGGTGAGAGCTCATGTAGTTCGGATTTCACGATTAATCAGTAGGTCCCGTCTCATATAGCCTCGCTCCTGAAAGGGACGACAAAATCAACTCAACTCATATGCAGCACCATAGGAGATATAACTCGGAGGGGAATTTTGTCCCTGGAAAACCTCCCAAAATCATCAACGGTACGAAATATGTCTGCAATGCAAGATGTCAATCATTTCCAACTCTATGCTCTGTGACCTAGTTTGCTTTTCATGTTTTCAGTAAACTAGACAGACAAAAGGAAGAATAGAGGCTTTCTTCCAGAAAATTGTGTTCGAGGGTGGGGGGTCACACAGGCTCGTATCCATGGGGAGTCTAGGTGGAAGGGCTCACCCTAAATTTTTACATGAGAATGATTTATGAGCATTAAAGTAGTCCGCCATTAAGAGTTTTTCTTTTTGTTTTAGGATGATACTAGATTCGACTCCTGGTGTAAGCTCAACTTTGTCCTGTGTCATTTGCAGGTCTCGTTTCATACAGATTCGTTGAAAAACCTCTAAACATGTGCTATGACTAGTATGCGAACTAAAGTTTTTTTTTAGCAAAAAAGATAAATTTCTTGCTTTAGACTCTGCCCTGTAATCCAGTTTTTCTGGAGGCGAGATAGTATGGTTGGGAACGGCCAATCAGATTCAAGTTCCGAACCCACATTAAAAAGACCTTCCTTTATAACCTTGGTGTTGTATAAGGACGAAAAACAAAAATATACTGATAGCTCCAGTAATAGATATTATGGTAAAGAGATTTAAAAAATAGGTGGTTTTGAAATAGAGAAAGAACAATACCTGAGCTTTATTAGTATTACTAGCATATATTACCCGCTTTGCTAAGTTGAAATGAAAATTTAAAAGCACAACTCCGTATTTCATGTGTTTAGTACCCGTGAAATATGTTGTTTTCGTTTTTAATGGCATCGATTTAAACAACATAGGAAAGATCATTGATCATCTCGGCGACCCCAAAAATCATGGATTCGACACCGATAATGGTCATTTTCTGTCATTTATATGTATATTTCCTCCTCCCACATGTTGCGGGCCATGGCACACGTTGCCCCCATCTGAAAATATCTAGATTCGACACTACTAATGTATATATAATTAAGAAACAATATGTTTGTGACTCTAAATCTCCCGAACTGCCCCACCAATCTTGATCAAATTTGTAACATGGATGAGTTTTACGACTGGGCTGGTTAAAGGCTATTCACTTTGATGTTAGGGGGAGGGGGTGTAAAAATAAATAAAACTTAATAACTCCTGAACCACTCTACCGATCTTGATCAAATTTTCAACATACATGAGGCTCAGGCCTGGGATCGTTTTTGTAATTTTAATTTAACGGAGCAACGTGGGGGCGGAGAAGGAGGGAAGATATATAAAAATCAATTTATATAAGACTGAAAGTGACTATTTTTGTAACTTAATAACTCTTAAACTATATCTTGAATATCCGACCGATCGCAATCAAATTTTCAAGATATATGAGGTTTGGATCTGGAAACATTTTTGTAATTTCACTTTAACGGTACATCCTAGGGGGTGGGGAGGAGGACCTATAAATAGAAATTAATAAAACCTAATAACTTTTGAACCACCCAACCAATCTCCACCTAATTTTCAACAAATATGAGGGTCGGGCCTTGGGTGTTTTTTTCTATCGTTTAACTTTGACGAGCCAATGTAGGTGAGGGGGAGGGGGAGATATATGTAAAAAAAATAAATATGACTGCCTTTGTGACTTCATCACTCTTGAACCACCTGACCGATCTAAATCAAATTTTCAACATACATGAGTGTAGGGACAGGGATTGCTTTAGGCTATTCACTTTGATAAAGCAACGTAGGGGGGAGCGAGAGGAAGAGAAATTTACAAATGATAAAAAATGACCGATATTAGTGTTGAATCCATAGTTTTCGGGCCCGATGAGACAAACAGTGACACTTCTGTTGCTGTTTCAATCCAAGTTCAGCCCTAATAGTTGGGAAGCGGGGTACAATCGAGGAGAGGGATATAAACATTTAAAAACGATCGAAACTGAGTAATATTAGTGTCGAGTCAATAGTTTTAGGAGTAGCTGAGATTAACAGTGACAATTCTGATTCTGTGTGCCACAGCACGGGGGAGGGGGAGCTGTATATAATAATAATCAAAAAGACCAATATTAGTGCCTAATCCATAGTTTTCGGGATCACTCTGATGAACTGTGACATTTTCGATCCGGTTCAATTGCAAAATAAGCTCCGCCACTTGCGGGAAGGGGAGAAAGTGATATATAAAATGATCGATAATGGCCACTATCATGTCAATTTTATAGTTTTCTGGATCGCTTAGATGAACAGTGATACTTTCGATCCCGTTTAAATTCAAATTCAACCCCACAACTTGGGGGAGAGGGAGGAAGAGATATTTAAAAATAATGGAAAATGACCGATAATTAGTGCTGAATCCACATTTGTGGGGGTTCGCTGAAATGAACAGTGACACTTTCGATGCCTTGCCCGCAACATGTGGGAGGAGGAAATATACATATAAATGACAGAAAATGACCATTATTGGTGTCGAATCCATGATTTTTGGGGTCGCCGAGATGATCAATGATCTTTCCGATGTTGTTTAAATCGATGCCATTAAAAACGAAAACAGCATATTTCACGGGTACTAAACACATGAAATACGGAGTTGTGCTTTTAAATTTTCATTTCAACTTAGCAAAGCGGGTAATATATGCTAGTAATACTAATAAAGCTCAGGTATTGTTCTTTCTCTATTTCAAAACCACCTATTTTTTAAATCTCTTTCCCATAATATCTATTACTGGAGCTATTAGTATATTTTTGTTTTTCGTCCTTATACAACACCAAGGTTATAAAGGAAGGTCTTTTTAATGTGGGTTCGGAACTTGAATCTGATTGGCCGTTCCCAACCATACTATCTCGCCTCCAGAAAAACTGGATTACAGGGCAGAGTCTAAAGCAAGAAATTTATCTTTTTTGCTAAAAAAACTTTAGTTCGCATACTAGTCATAGCACATGTTTAGAGGTTTTTCAACGAATCTGTATGAAACGAGACCTGCAAATGACACAGGACAATGTTGAGCTTACACCAGGAGTCGAATTCAGTATCATCCTAAAACAAAAAGAAAAACTCTTAATGGCGGACTACTCTTAATGCTCATAAATCATTCTCATGTAAAAATTTATTGTGAGCCCTTCCCCCTAGATTCCCCATGGATACGAGCCTGTGTGACCCCCCACCCTCGAACACAATTTTCTGGAAGAAAGCCTCTATTCTTCCTTTTGTCTGTCTAGTTTACTGAAAACATGAAAAGCAAACTAGGTCACAGAGCATAGAGTTGGAAATGATTGACATCTTGCATTGCAGACATATTTCGTACCGTTGATGATTTTGGGAGGTTTTCCAGGGACAAAATTCCCCTCGGAGTTATATCTCCTATGGTGCTGCATATAAGTTGCGTTGATTTTGTCATCCCTTTCAGGAGCGAGGCTATATGAGACGGGACCTACTGATTAATCGTGAAATCCGAACTACATAAGCTCTCACCGAAATCGAACCCAGGTCTCTCACGCCAAAGGCGCGTACGCTAACCACTTAGCCACGAAGAAGCTCGGAGCTCATATTAGAAAAGAAGAAAGCACATTATGGGAATTTCAGTGCAGACAACTAAGTACGACGACTGTTAAATAAATATTTTTCATCTTGAATATATTGTAATAATGGTCAATCTTATTCGATAATGTCATTTAAAAAAATAGTATTCTCTTTTCTGTAACTTACTACAGTATACAAGTTAAATTTCACAGAGTGTGCAAAAGAGGGGAAGGGATTACAACGTACGATGGGCTTCGCTTCCTATCCGATGAACAAAACCTTTCTTGTATCATTCAGCGTTGCAAAGAACCTGTGTGACTGCCTGATAGCTACACATAACTTGACAGAATGAAAGCCTTAATTTTAGTACTGAAGCTGCCTGAGGCAAAAAAGCAAGCACACCGCAGGCGTGGTGGCTACTGTGCCTCGTAACATTGTGTTTTAAAAACACAGACAAGGTCAGTTGTGAGTTTGTAATACTACTGATAAGGCTTCATTTCTTTTATACAAATCATATTGTTGTTTGAAGCCTCTTTATTCCTTACAAAAACCATATAACCAGATTCACGGGAACAGACAGCAATTGTAATAAAAGTTGAAAAATATATTTACCATTCAGTATTATTATTATTATTATTATTATTATCACATAATATTTTTTGTTAGTCCTCACAGCAATTAATACTTAGCAGCAGGGGAAAAAGTGCGTGGGAACATGGGGGACCCTATCCCCACCTCCGAAAAACTGGGTATGGCGACCCCTCACTTCCTAAGCATTTACAATGGACAAAGATAGGCATGGGGTACGGCGTGACGTCATGCCGCTACCTACCGTCCCCCTACATTTTCAGATGAATCCACCCCATCTAGCCTAATCCCACTTAGCCTAATGATTTATCAGCCACTTATATCTCCAAGATAAGAGTGCCTATCATTTTAGGCGAGATGGGAATTCCCATCTTACTGAATCCCATCTCGCCTAAAATTGCGGTAGGATGCAAGGAGGGAATTTCTGTACTGAAGAGGGAATTCCTCTACTAGCATTTTAACCAGATATTTCAATCAATATTGACAATCTCTGTCAACTACAATATAAATATATAAGTACTATACAAGAAAAAAGCATACGGGGTAGGCGATTTAGTGAATTTAGTTCACTTTTGGTTTGTTTTGGGAATACTGGAAATTGATTGGCAAAGAGAAGCTAATCAGAAACAGGATAGATATATAGAGCGTGTTTCAAAACAACACTGACAACGTTTGGGAGCTGATTCCTGACACCATGATAGGACTACCTGGGTGCACAAATGCTTCCTTTTGGCGCTATGACCAGCCAAAAACCAGTTGCAACATGCCGAAAACAGTGGTAACTCGAGAACAAAATGTCGGATCGAAATCGGGGGAAAGGAAATGTACTGTATATTATTTTTAGCCATGGCTTCCATTAATGCACAACTCGATATGGTACAGGAGCAGCACAAAGGTCACCTCAAAGAAATTGAAGAATTATGGGGATATTTTATGAAACGTTGACCGAGGCAAGTTAACTACAATTAAATACGATATTTCAACTAACAGGAATCTTAGAACACGGTCAAAGTTACAAGAACATCATTAAAATTATAAAAAAGGAAAGATGGACACATTTGATTGACCTACTTTGTCTCAGTATAGAATTCGCTATCGAGGAAGAACTGAAATTATATGAAGTCCATAAAGTTTAAATGTTATGCCTTCTAGGCTAATGAAGACAGAGAGATCACGCATGGATATTGGGTAGCGTCTGCGACTTTCGCATAGGAGACCCGGCTCCGATTCGCGGCGGGAGCGCAAGCATTTCGGATCTCACGTTAATCCGTAGCTCCATATCTCATGTAATTTTGCTACCCAAGGGATGCTAAACTGAAATCCCATCCAATAATAAAGAGAGGTAATGGATGGAAGCTAATTTTTGGGAAATAATTCGTGAAATGAGAATGTAGGAGAAAACAGGATAATTCCGAGAAATCTCACGGATACGATGGTATCCACTACAAACTTTAAGTCTGGGATCGAACGAGGTCCATCCCGCACCAGAAGTAAGCGCTCTATCACTAAGTAACCTGCCCCTACTTTGGAGGAAACACTATTATTCTGACAGATGTATCGATATACTAAATAATGTTTGTGATAAACCAACATACAAGAAGTACAAACGGTCAGAATGTGGGATTCGTGGAGTTTTCTTTGTGAGAAAATAGTAAGTACGTTTTTTTATGTCAGTTATTCTTAACTGGATGCCCGCGTCTCTTAGGGATTGGGGGAGGACACGGTGACTCAGTGGTAAACACTTGTTTCTGGTACGTGGGGCCTCTGGTTCGATCCTCAGCCAAGAACCTGTGTGGTGGACACCATCGTATCGTGTGTGGGTTTTCTCGTGATACTTTAATTTCCTTCCACATTCTCATTCCATCATATCTTCCATCAACATTCACTTGCCTTAAACATTGTCTCCCTTAGCCTAAAGAGCATAATCGTGGTTCGTTAAAATGAAATACTTCATTTCATTTTACAGGGGTTGCTTACAGTTTGTCGGTGGGTTACCGTTAAGATAATTTTTCAATAGGTTATATTATTGATACTAATATTTCTAAGAAAGAAGGAGTCTATGAGGCTCATAATTTTGAAAGGCTAAGAACTACAATTGAAAGTTGATTGTAAGAAATGCTAAAGGTGCGGACTAAATTTGATTTGTGAGTCTTTTAGCATTATTAGTCGTATTATGGACAAAAAATAAGTCATATCTACAAACCAAGAAAACTAACAGTGAAATTTGATATTCGACAGTGAAATATAATAATATACAACTTGGATATCAAATTTCGAGGTTAGTTTTCTTGGCTTTAGACATGTACAACTTACATGTGCTTTCCTGATAGTACAAACTTTCAACATACGAGTATCAGTCTCCTAGATTTTCGTAAATAACTATGAAGATTATCCTAAATCTAACAACTAAGTACAGATACCGATCACTAAAGTTCATAATTGACTTTTGAGAACATGCTGGCCCTAACTGATATATCACATCACTACCTTTCCATATCCAAAATTGTCACATATTTCAAAATGGCGGATTTAAAGGTGCCGCCAGAGGTTTCGCGGTCTACTCTGCCCATTTTTCTTCTGTCAATATGAGAAACTATCACCGTTTGCATTGTCTATATTTCACTATTTTCATGATTCAATAGTTTATTTGGGTATTTCAATAACATAGCATAGCCCTCCTTCCATCAATTTTGACCCTCCTCCGTTTCTTATGGCGTTCAGCAATTATAACTTTGCACATATACATATTTCCATATCCTCTATCAGTCGCACTAAGTGTCATCCCGCAACTCGATTCATCCATTTCGACCCTTTAACTGTCAGGCAATTTCTTATTGATGGAAAAACAAGGAAAATAGTTTTACAATGACTGACGAGTAACACTTCACAAGTGTAACACTCCGATTTTGATAAAATTTGGTAGGTAGATACTACACATAAAATAAACTAATACGTGTATTTTTATTTTCTGTGGTAAAGTTGTTTCAGGGGGCGATAAACCAGACCCAAAATTTTAAGAGTTGACGCCCGAAAGGCAATAACAAGTGGACCGAAGTGAATGAAATTGTGCACATATTTGGTAGACATAAAATGAGGGAATACGGGTTTCGTATTTTCCTGGAAAAACGGTTAGGTGGGCCACAGACCCCTCCAAATTTTTGATCACGAAATATCAAAAGTTCTAATAACAGTATGTCAGAAGTGCCTACAGAACATGAAGAATTGCAACGAAATTTTGTGTAGTGACAATATGCGAAAGAAAACTAATGCTTTTTTTATTTTCTGTGGAGAAACGGTAAAGGGGAAAAGGCCCCCACACAAAATTTGGAAAATTGACACCGAAAAGGCAAAAACAAGTGGACCGTAGTGAATGAAACTGTGCTAAAATATTGTAGAGGTAAGATGAAGGAATACGTGTTTCGTATTTTCCTGCAAAGAAAAAAATTTGGGTGGACCGAGGCGTCTGGTGGCGGAAGGAGTGGACACAAGCGAAATAAATTGTGTGTAGATATTGGATATGTAAAATAAGACCTTTCGTGTTTCACAAGTGTATCCATCCGATTTTTCAAATTTGGAAGATCAACACTAAGCACAAACAGTATATATAGTATTTTATAATATCTCGGGAGGCACCTTTAACGCTTACAATGTTTTCGTGATCAAATGTTTGGAGGGCTCCGTGCCCCAACCAACCATCTTTTTTTCCAGGAAAATACGAAATTCGTATCCCTTATTTTGTGTGTAAAATATCTGTGCATAATTTCATTCACTTCGGTTCACTTCTTCTTGCCTTTCGGGCGTAAACTTTCAAAATTTTCTGTGATAGTTTTGCCCTCTAAAACCGTTTTTCCGCAGAAAATAAAAACCAGTATTCGTTTATTTTTTGCGTATTGTCAACACGTAAAGTTTTCCTGCAATTCTTCATGTCCTTTACACATTTGACCTAGTGTTACTAACACTTTTCATATTTCGTGGTCAAAGGTTTGGAGGGGTCCGTGCTCCACCCAACCGTTTTTCTTTGTGAAAATACGAAACCCGTACCCTCATTTTACGTCTGCAATCTCTGTTCACAATTTCAATCACTTCGGTTCATTTCTTCTTGCCTTTCGGGCTTCAGCTTTAAAAATTTTATCCCTGTATATTATTAATAATTCGTAACTTGCATTTATTAATAACTAGCTGAAATACGAACTTTTCGCAAGGGTCAGATAAAATATCTATGTAAACATACTGAACAACGAAACGATAAAATATCGGTAATTTTCTACTACTTTTACATATCACTGTAAACACGCCCTGAGACACCCCTGTTGGAAATTTAAAAAGAACGTCTCTTGTCCTCAGCTTATGGGAGTTGTATTTAGAAGTCAACGCCTCTGGAAGAATCACCATTCATCTCAGCGACCGTGAAAACTAAGGATTTGACACTAATATAGGTCATTTTGGATTATTTTTACATGCTTCGGTATCCCCCGGTGACCCTGGACCGCATATAATGATAGCTGATTTTGAGTAATCGCTAATGGAAATGTCACCATTGATTTCAGCGACCATGAAAACTATGGATTTGACACTAATATCGGTCATTTTGGATTACTTTTATGTGTCTCGGTGTCGCCCCACCCCCGTGATTTCCGGCCCTTAGCCGAATGGGGTGAATGCGCTAGGAGTTTCACCATTGAGCTCAGCGACCACGAAAGCTATGGATTTGATACATATCTGTTATTTTGGATTATTTTTACATCTTGGTAACCGCCCCCCCCCCACACAAATGTGACCCTCGGTCCGCATACAATGGTAGATGAATTTGCAAGTCATCGCTAATAAAAGTGTCACCATTGATCTTAGCGACCGCGAAAACTATGGATTTGATACATATCTGTCATTTTGGATTATTTTTACATCTTTTTAACCGCCCACCCACCATTGATTTCAGCGACCATGAAAACTATGGATTTGACCCTTATGTCGGTCATTTTAGATAATTGTTACATGGCTCGGTAATCTCCCCCCACATGTGACCAGGGCCCGCATACAATTTCACCTGAATTTGCAAGTCATCGCTAATGAAAGTGTCACCATTGAGCTCAGCGACAGCGAAAACTATTGATTTGATACATATCTGTCATTTTGGATTATTTTTACATCTTGGTAACCGCCCCCCCACACACATGTGACCCTCGGTCCGCATACAATGGTAGATGAATTTGCAAGTCATCGCTAATAAAAGTGTCACCATTGACCTTAGCGACCGCGAAAACTATGTATTTGACACTAATATTGGTCATTTTGGATTACTTTTATATGTTTCGATATTTCCGCCCCCTCCCCCGGTGACCCCTGGCAAGGAGCCGAATAGCGTGAATTTGGAAGTTTATTGCGAGAGGAGCTTCATTATTGATTTCAGCGACCGCGAGAACTATGAATTCGACATTAATATCGGAAATTTTCTACTACTTTTACATGTCCCGATAAACGCCCCCCTGAGACCCCCTGGTTCGAATTTTGAGAAAAACTTTTAACTTTGATCTGGAGCGTGGACCAAGGTATTTGTGACTAAAATTTGGTAACTCTCGGTCTATTTGTCTGGTTCCCAAGCCGGTTCCGGTAAAAGCCCCCCTAAGATTCCCCTGGTTCGAAATTTGAAAAAACGGCTTCGTCTTGATCTTGGGCCTGGGCTAGGTACCCCTGACCAAAATTTGGTACCTCTCGGTCCACTCGTCTGGTTGCCAGGCTGCACACAGACAGACAGGAAGACAGACAGACCAACACACTCTTTATTTTATTTATATTAGATAAAGAATTAATATACTGAATATCAGCTCTCCAACTTGAACGGCTTGCGAGATAGTAAAATTTTCGCAAAAATTCGGATCCTCTTAGAATATGTAATATAATGATACCGATACATGTATGATATCTTCCTAGTTGAGATTGAGGCCTAAGTATATACCAAAAATCATTTCATTTGACTTTGCAATTTGGATATGATGATCATGCACACATAGTCACATTCAATTTTTTATATAATAATTCATATATTACACATGATTGAAACATTTTTCCCAGTAGTTAGCTCCTCCACGAAATCACAGGCTGCATCTCAAATAAGTCCTATTGCTATTATTACAATTGCAAATATCAATATCTAAAATTTCCTGAAGTTCTTTTGTCAATGGAAACAAATGAAAAGAAAAAGGAAGCCTTGAAAGTAGACAAGTTCACCAGTGTTCAGAAGCTGTCTACAATGCACTAAGCAGAATGAGTCTGTGGGTCGTAATACGTTGTTAAGTTAGAGTGGGTCCTGGTGGGTGGGAGGTTACAGTGGGTCACGTTCTGTTGACCCGCGGCCCCCCGGCCCTCTCCATCTCTGGACTGTACATACGGATAAAACTATCATATATATGTATTTTAACCTTCTTGACTTTACTGAATCTTCACTAATTTAAGATAATTTACAAAATTGCAAGAAAGCAATTATTAATAACATATATAAAAATATAGAAAAATATTTTGAAGGAAAAAGTAATTGGTGTGTTCGAGACTCGAACTCGAGTTGCCTACTCAACATGCAGTCACCTTACCGACTTATCCACGGCACAACGTGCAACTAATTGTTTCGAAGCTTTATTTCTAATGTCTGTGTTACGAAACACGGCTACCAGATGTCAGTAGTGGTGCGATCACCGTCTTGAAGACCTATTTCGCGGTTACGAAATCACTCATTTAACCCCCATTAATCTGATTTTATATACCTCTCTCTCTCTCTCTCTCGCTATATATATATATATATATATATATATATATATATATATATATATATATATACAACAGAAAGTAAGAGTATAGATTAAGTTATTCTTGATTTTAATCTACAGAACAAATGCGTTTAATGAAAACAAGGGGCCTGTTGCCGTAGATGGCTAAAGGCCGTAACTAAAATTCAAACTTCAAGTGTAAATGGGGTAACTCCCGACATTGGCTGATTTAAGACGTTTGATTACAGCGTGGGTAATGGCTGGTTTATAAACGCACGGAGTTGGCATAGCGTGTGTAGGTAAGTGGTTACAGCGTCTGACTGTCGTTCTAAGGGTCCGGTGTTCGAGTCTCGGCCTGGATGGAGTTAACTTTTTTCAAGGAATTAAACACTATAAACGATATGAGAAATTTATAATGGGTTTGAATGCATTAGAACAATTGCAAAGTATCATCAATCTTAGTCAAGGTAACATTTCATTAGAATATGATAACATTAGGGTGGTTGTCTCCCTCCTGCCCATTGAACCACCAGGTCGTGACGATGACAGCGAGTCTTGTGTTGGATCAGCTGACGAAGAAGATGTCAGCGTAAGACAACCCTGTGTAAGTAATATTAACTGTGGTCAGGAAGAAACTATTCTTAGACGGGTAGCAACATCACAACAATTGAAAACTGCTGTTGATCGTGCTAGTACATTAGGCCCCTCATCAAAAGGAACAACTTTTGGATTTGTTGTTTCGATATAGAGAAATCTTCACGAATTATCCCGGCAAATGTAAAGGTTTTCAATATGAAATGGAGATTGACACTAATGAGCCCTTTGTTCGCAAACAGTATCCCATTGCATACAAGCATTTACCGATTGTACGAGGAGAGATTAAAAAGGGTTTGCAACTGGGAATAATCACTAACAGTCAATCTATTCATAGCAACTCCATCCTAGTCGTTCCGAAAAAGAACAATAAACAAAGATTATGCATTGATTTGAGGGCTGTTAATGAACATTCAGTTTTAAGGCAAGTCAAACCAGAACGAATAGAAGATTTGTTAGCCAAATTACAGGGTAAACCTTTTACTAGCGTCTTGGATTTAAATTCTTCGTACCATCATTGTCCTCTACATCCAAAATCTCAACCATATACAGCATTCAATTTTGAGGGACAGTGCTATCAATATCAGCGAGTACCTTTTGGGTATAGGAATGGTGGGCAAGCTTTAAACGCTATGATGTCTCATGTATTAGGCCCGGAGTTACACAGCAAGATCATTCGATACATAGATGATAATTTGATCACAAATGACAGTTTCCAGGATCATTTACAGTTGTTAGATCAGATTTTTGCCAAGTTCAAACAGTATAATATAACGTTGAATATTGATAAGTGCTTGTTTTGCACACCAGAAGTATCATTTTTGGGGTACATTATCAGTCCCGAAGGAATAAAGAAAGACGAAAGGACCATAAAAGCAGTCAGGGAATTGCCAGTACCCACAAACATTAAAAGTTTGCAATCTGCGTTAGGATTATTTAATTGGTGTCAAACTTTCGTACCGGATTATGCTACTAAAGCCGTTCCGTTGTATGCGCTGGAAAAGAAGGGTAAAAAATGGCAGTGGACTGAAAAATGTGAGAGAGCTTTTAATCAAATTAAAGACGATATTTGTGCAAATATTTTACTGTCACATCCTGACTTTACAAAACCTTTTTACGTCCAGGTAGATGCTTCGAACGTCGGATTAGGGTGTAAATTATGGCAAGAACAAGATGGTAAACCACGAATTATTCAGTGTATTAGCCGTACCATGACCCCATGCGAACGTCGGTACTCGATTTCGGAACTTGAATGCCTTGCAGTCATATACGCTTTGAGAAAATGGAGACCCATGTTGTTAGGAAGACGAATTATTATTGTCACTGACCACCATGCTCTTTTATTTTTTAAACGTGTAAAATCTTGGAACAATAGTCTTTCGCGTTGGAGTGCAGAAATCAGCGAATTCCAACATGACATAGAATTTGTAAAGAGAGAGACTAATAAATTTTGTGACGCCCTTAGCAGACTATTCCCATCGCATGAACACAGATTGCTTAAGGTGCATTCGTTCCAAGTATTACAAGATGAAGTTCTTAATATTTCTCCTCAGCGATTAGCAGATCTTCAAAGAGAATGTCCAGACTATAGAAACGTTATACGTGTTTTAGAAGGAACGGTGGACGAAATTGAATTTCGAAATAGTAGATTATGGAAGCAAAACTATAAAATGGAAAATGATATTCTGCTCGTTCGAGATTTTCATCATCCTAATAAGTGGAAAATTTGTATACCGCCAGTTTTGGTGCACAACATACTTACCGCGTACCATTCCGATGTAGGCCATCCAGGCACCGATAGGACCATCGCATTCATTTCCGAAGCATTTCATTGGAAAGGATTAAGAACTTCAGTCAAAACCTTCGTGAGAGATTGCATTACATGTGCTCGAATGAAACCGGATCAACATCCACCAACTAAGTTGTTAAGTACCATTCCATCACGAAGGCCGCGAGATTGTATCTCCATTGATATGTTAGGAGCATACCCTATTGGAAAATCACAGAAGCGTTTTGCTCTTGTCATTATGGATTTGTATACACGATATTGTACTGCATTCGCCTTGAGGAGTTCCACAGCCAAAGCGATTGTTAGGTGTTTTGAAGAATATTATTTTCCTATGCTTGGACTGCCTCGTTTTATTTTATCAGATAATGCGCCAGTTTTTCATTCTAAATGTTTCATTCAAGCTATGAAAAAATACAATATGGTCATCAAGTATTGTACTGTCTATCATGCTTAAAGTTCTTTGGTAGAGAGAGTGAATAAAGAACTGGTTCAAACATTAAGAACTTTATGTTCACAGTCACATACGGAGTGGGCTGAGAATTTGACACAGGCTGTACTTTTGTATAATTATTCTATTTCACAAAATATAGGAGTTTCACCAGCTAGTTTACACCTAAACATTGACTCTTCACGTCCAATATTTTTGCATTTTGGTATTAATGTTAAGGAAGATGTGTCTAACGAGGATGGGATAAATTGGAGCAATAAATTAGTTTTGGCCAATATGAAAAGAACTGAAAAAATCAAAAGGAGGAATAAGAAATGGAATGAAACTCAAGCACACAGACACCTAGTGCGCGTTGGAGATTTTGTATTTGTGCGGCAGTATAATGTGAGCAGCCTTATAAAGAAACAAATCGCAAATTTTTTTGAACTTTTCCGTGGGCCATATATATGTACTAGTGTGTCTAGTAATGGCAGGGCAGTTGAGTTACGGGACCCTTTGAGTGGTGAAAGTATAGGATATCAATCTATGGATAGGGTCAAGATCTGGACGCCTACACCGCAAACGTATAATGCTTGGTTATTCTTGGCCAAGAAACACTTGCCTGAAGATGAAATTGGTAAATTGCAGAACCTTCCCCATCGACTTGAGACAATCGATGATCCCTTACCTTTGTTACAACCTGAGTGTGAAATTCATAACCATCAAGAACCAATGAGTGAAGACAGTAATGAGACACAGCTTAAACAACGTTCTGTGCGATTGGAAAATATACATAAGATAAATTATTTCCTATACAAAACACGTGACTTGTATGTCACTGATTATTGTATGCGCTCACCTGAATGGACCAGCGAATGTCTTAAGGTTATTATGCCCAACTACTCCAACGGACTCCAATTATGGCGTTGAAAATTCAATTAAAAAAATGTAAGTGGAATTGAAAAGTAAGGAGTCCTACCTTTCTTCTTTAGAGACAACAATAGAAACATAAAGATTGTTATTTCTTTTAGTTTAATAATTTCCCCACCGAATTTCGAAGGTTAGGAATTTGTTTTTCAGCTTCAAGTGTGTGCACACCGTCACCGACACGTCCAGCCAGAGGAACCATTAGTATCCATTTATAATCAGGTACGTTCATTTAAATATCATGTTTTATCCTTTCTTTGCAGTTTTTGGAGATGAGAGATGAATGTGAAAAAAACAGAGGAAGGACAGTATTGGAAACCTTAAATAGGTAATCAATTTAGATCGCGATCTCGGGTTTTGGAAATTTTAAAATTGCACCACCACTTTTGGAAACTATGGTTATCCCGTTTTGGATACAGAACTTCTGAATTGAATTTTTGTTAGGATGTTTATGTTCTGTATGTCTTATTTCTTTTCAGATGCTTCCAGTTTTGGGAACCAAAGGTCATTAATAAAATTCTACTATTCCATTTTCTTTCGAGTTTTTATTCATTCACCTTTATGTTTGTATAAACGTTTAGCTGTCCCCATACCATCATGCATTTAGAGAAATGTTAGGCAATTAGAGAGATTTGAAAATTCAATTAGAGGAATACTTATGAATATCATAATAATTATGAAATTTGGATTTTGAAAAAAAAGTGTGTTCCTGAGTTAATGAATCTTTTCATCTGACTTTGTCGTTAAGCATGTGGAAAAGTATATTGAATTTGTAATATAAAATCAGTTAGGCGTCGGAACATTGAAAATTAAATATTACTTAGTATGATCTTGAAAGTAATTGAAAATAATATTGAAGTTAATAAATTTGTTTACGAGTGTATTCACATATGGCATTCGTTATGTAAAGTTAATGGGTATCTGCCATGATGTTAAAAAAGTTTGAATTTTAATTGAGTTTAGAGATAACTGTTCTACAAGTTAAGAAGAGTTAAAGGTTGAAGAATGTAATCCAACCCATAGAAGCGTCACTACTTTCTTTCTAAATTACAGTGACGAAATCGGGGTAGCGTCCGATTGGGCCTCAGCTAGTGTGTGATTTGTCAATTATATACACAAACTTCAAAATTCCTTTTTGGCTTGTGACGTTTAATATATATTTAAGAAAAAAGAAAGATATTTAATTGACGCTTAAAATTTCATATTTTTATTAGACATTCATCCTTAATTGACTTAATACTTTTCTTATGTTCCGCGTTGTCCATCTCGACGATTTTGGTTAAGTTAGCTAACGTAACGCGAACCTCTGTAATCGAATTGTTGGTGGTTGTAATATCAGTACTCAATTGGTCGAATTTGAAATCAAACTTATTTTCTAGCTCTAACTTATTGTTCGTGCATTCATTTCTTAATTCATCTATTCGCTCGTTATTACTATCAATTTTATGTTCTAAACGTTCACTATTACTTTCTAATTTTTGCTCTAATTTCTCAGACTGTTTCTCTAATAATGCTTGAATTTGTTCTAATGTAATACTACTCTCCATGTTTATTTAACTTAAAACTATATCACAATACGAAACATGCAAAAATAAACACTTGAATTCAATAACGATATATGAACAAAAACTTTTCTATAAACAATGAAATTTCAATTGCACAAAACTTGCTTTGAGTTTTCACTTAATGAAATGTTTCAATAGAAAATTACACAAACATAAACAAATATCTTACACAAGGCATGTTTTTTTCATTCCTTACTCTTTAAAGGTGCATATGTGACTATGAGTGTGTGTATGTGTGTGTGTATCTATGATCAGCTGTTCAGTGCTTTCGTTTATACGTACTGTAAAAGTTAACGGAACAAAAATTCGCGAACAAGCAAGATGTTTTAATTTCGCACGAAACAAATTATGCTAATGATATTTCTGTAATAATTATATTTACTTTCTGTTTTCAAACACTATATATTATTTGCTTTCCTTTTCCTCTCTTCTTTTCACGAGTTAAAACAATCTACGCATGATTCTGCACCAAGTTAGCTACCTGTGACTACGTGATTCAAGTTCTTAGTGTTGTCATATTTTAAGAAATGAACGTTAAAATAATTAAATGCAATTTTATCCCGAAGATTGAAGTAGGTCCTGTCACGGTCACCATTTCGGGTGTGATCGATATATACGTCGTGGTTCGGAGTGACTTTTATTTCTCATATATCCCCCTTTTCTCAATCTTAGTTCCCAGTTGTACTACGACGATGATGATCACTGCCCATGCCTACAATTCCAACTTGCGGTGACTGGGAACACGGCAGAAGCAAATGTAGACAACGTGAAATATCTGTTAAGCTACACACACATAAAAGAGTTAAATATTAAATATACAACAAATGACAAAATTACTTTTGGGTAGAAAGAATGTAATATTACTATATAAACACAAGCATTACATGCATTTACGTTTCAAATGTATATATATATAATTAACAATTCAGTATTAATGACGCGGCGGTGGTGAGGCTTGAATAATAAGTAACTCACGTGTTTCTTCGGCTAGCCTGATGAGTTGCTCCCTCGATGTCCTGTATCCGAGTGCATGCGCTGTTTTAGGGGCTGAAGTCCTAGGTTTGAGTCCCGATTGTTCTTTCTTCAGTGAGTGTCCCAAGTGGTACTATGGGTATGATGTTAACTTCGTAATCTCGGCCGAATCGTGTTTTGAAACTCAGCTTACATTCATGATAGTAAAGGACAACTCCGATTGATTAGTCGTATTACAACTTTCTCGTAAATAAAAAACTATTACATTCAGCTTCCAACACTAATTAATGATCTGTTAAACTGATTCACCAGTGCAAACCTGTTCGTAATGAACAAAATACAACGTAAAAACGCACAAGTTACATTCTAAGCAGCAAGGTACGCTGCTCTTGGGAGAGGACGCGCTATGCGCGAGAACTGGGAGTGTGTGGACTCCCTCAAACTGTTCGCTGCAGACTGAATGCTTTATTCAGTTCGCAATTGTGTACATGTTCTCGGGGCTGGAGCGCCCCGGTGATGACGTATGATAACAAGTTCACACTCTTTGGCTGAAGAAGTGCGGACATTTTAAATAATCAAATCAACGATGGGCGATGACAACGAGTGGAATGTTCTTGCAACTTTCCCGTTGTTCCGGACTCAGCGAGCGTTCACAAAGGAAATCATTGTCTCTGCGACGTATGTCCATATTTGGTCACAAAATCTTAACCTGGCTTACCAACACAAAGGAAAAGACATACCAAAGCGATGACAGAGGGATTTCTAGAACATTTGGAACTATACGAGGGTTGGTTAATAAAGCTCAGAAGAAATCTATTTTCTCAATGTTTCTTTCAAATCCCAAAAAATGAGCTATAGGATGGTGACATCTCCTTGATTCAGAATGATGTTAAGTTTAACGTGTTTTTTAATGCTAGCTTGAAAGCTAGCTACCTCTAAGAGGGGTACGCCCTCTTTCAGGGATGGAAAGTTAAAGGAAAAGTTTGTTGCATGGGTTATTTGTGGATGGTCTAAGGGAGGCTAGAATACTGGGTTATAATGTTCGTTATATACAGTTGTTTATTTATTTATTAAAACAAAATAACATGGACATTATGATCTTTGCGATCATAATCATTATGACATCGGTAGTGGAAGGAATTTGGGAACATATACATATTACAAATACAATACAAATATTATATTTCGGTACAAATAAATTAACACATATTGTAAGCAGGGTATAAGAAGGTTTTGACGGACAATGTTGAAAAGATGCATGGTGATGGAAAGAGCAAAACAATGAGTGAAGCAAAGTGAAGAAAAAAAGCGTTAAAATTCTATTTATTCGGAGAGGAAAATATGTTATGAGCATGATAGATGACATGAGGTGCAGACACGTCACAACACTAGGAAGGTGTTAAGTAAACGAATACAGTTAACGTCTGCCTAGGGGCGACTCTAGGCTGAAAGCTTAACGGGCCGTTGGTTCTTAGTAATATCCAAAATCTTATTATGTTAGCCGTGAGTACTTGAAATTTCTACATTTTTATATACAAACGTAGAAAAATGTTTACATTTTAAGCACAACGTTCATATGAAGTTTATATTCTAAGTTAAATTTTAAGTTTATATTAAAATATCTGCAACAATTCTATATTATTTCGCGAAATAAGTAGGCTCAAACCTTCTGCCATCTATGTTCACATTTATGCTTTATACATAAATACTATAATTCGTTACGCCTCATGGTTACGAAATATAAGGAAATAAAGAGTTACATTATATGTACAGTACGTGGGACTTAAGTACTACGGCACACTTAAAAAGAAAAATAAGTGTGTCCTTTATTCAAGGTGAATGCTAAAAAGACGCTAACAACGCGAACACTATCTTGTCGCCGAAAGTTAAGAGATCAGCTTCACGTGGTTTTTGAGAACAACTGAAAATCGAACGCCCGCTGGCTTTTTACTTCAATCTAAAGAAAAGCGTCTCGCAAGTGAAGCATGGGTTGCCCGCACTACAGCTTGCGCTAAACAGAAATAAGCTTTTGTGTATAAGCCAAAGCGAAATAAAATCAAATAAAAGCAACAGGCAAGCTTGCAGCAAGCAAGCATGCTGTCTGGGCTATATTTTATATTAACATATTATTTCTTACTCATTTACTATGTGCTCCAATGTAATTTCTCTTCCAATACCACGTCAAGTATAGTAATTACAGGGATTGTATCGGGGTTTGAAGAAACCGGGGCTTTAAAAGAAACAACGCTACTGGACCCATGTGCTTTTTTCGGGTATTTTCGGGTTTAATTGTGTCTTTTCGAAATATTTCAATGTTTTAGGAGTAAATGTACTTTATATTTGAAGATTGTCATTGTCATAACTTGCAATAATTTTATATTCACTGCTGTTTTAAAAAAATGCCACCATTTTGAAACTTTCAATTGGATCGCCGAGAAAATCTATGCAGCAAATTCAGAACCTCTTATGCTTCTACTCTAAAAGTATTAACTGAGAGCTCCGAAAATTACACCCTGTAGCGTGGATACCTGATGTTTTGAAAAATGGCCGCCGTTTTGAAATTTTATGTTGGATCACCGAGAAAATGTATACCTCGGCATTTAACAGCACAAATTTTTGTATAGTAAGTAATGGGGTGATGATCTCATGGGTTATGACACGATAGTGAACGTGCACGACCCTGGCCACAAAAGTTTTTGTAAATTTGAACCATTTCGTTTATGTCTTGTGGTATTAATACCACGATATTTTACAGTACAAATTTTTGTATAGTAAGTAAAGGGATGATAGGGATGACGGTCGCATGAGTCCTGACCCGCTAGTGCACGTGCACGACCCTGGGCACAAAATTTTTCGTAAATTTGAACCATTTCGTTTATGTCTTGTGGTATTCATACCACGACATTTTGCAGCACAAATTTTTGTATAGTAAGTAAAGGGATGATAGGGATGATGATCGCATGGGTCCTGACCCGCTAGTAAACGTGCACGACCCTGGCTACAAAAGTTTTTGTAAATTTGAACCATTTAGTTTATGTCTTGTGGTATTGATCCACGAAATTTTACAGCACAAATTTTTGTATAGTAAGTAAAGGGATGATACGGATGATGATTGCATGGGTCCTGACCCGCTAGTGAACATGCACGACCCTGGCCAAAAAGTTTTTTGTAAATTTGAACCATTTCGTTTATGTCTTGTGGTATTGATACTACGACATTTTGCAGCACAAATTTTTGTATAGTAAGTAAAGGGATGATAAGGATGATGATTGCATGGGTCCTGAAACGCTAGTGAACGTGCACGACCCAGGCCACAAAAATTTTTGTAAATTTGAACCATTTCGTTTATATCTTGTGGTATTAATCCACGAAATTTTACAGCACAAATTTTTGTATAGTAAGTAAAGGGATGATGATCGCATGGGTCCTGACCCGCTAGTGAACGTGCACTACAGTAGTAGTCCCCCCCGTATGGCTCGCCGAGTCAGCAAAAATTCCTCGATTCTGATTGGCTGAGAGAGGTCACGTGACGTTAGGCCCCGCCCACGCGGGAAATTCAAATTTTCCAGGTCACGTGGTATGATGACCCGCGGGGAAATCCCTCACTAATTTGTTCCCTTTTACGGGTAAGATGTGTGTTTATGATTGGTTGATAGCTGTCACGTGATTTTACACCCTACGATATTTGAAATTCGTTCCCTTTTACGGGTAAGATGAGTGTTTATGATTGGCATACAGAGGTCACGTGATCTTAGGCCCAGGGATTTTTTAAAATTCGTTCCCTTTTATGGGTAAGATGAGTGGTTTGGTACCTTGAATTTGATTGGTTGATAGAGGTCACGTGATCTTAAGCCCCTGTGACTTTTGAAATTTGTTCCCTTTTTACGAGTAAGATGAGTGCTTTGGTACCTCGATTCTGATTGGTCGACAGAGGTCACATGATCTTAGACCCGCCACACGGTGAACAGAATACGTGGGAAAACCCCTCATTCATTTGTTTCCATTTTACAGGTAAGATGATTGCTTTGGTACCGCGATGTTGATTGGTTGATAGAAATCGCATAATCTTACACCCCCGCCCCCAATGCTAGACATTCAGAGTGCTATGACGACGATCCACCCTAGACCTGGATTTTAGAATTTAGTTCCCTTTTTATGGTTATGCGTAAAGTTCACATGAAGGGTTCAACCCCATCCTTAAATAACCCTTTTTTTGGTATCATGATATTGTACTGAAGTTTACATTAAATATTATCGTTCTCTTTGGCAGATAAGATGATTACCAGCTTTCTTACCTTGATGGAGATCCTGTCCTTGAATTAGTAGCCTATGTCTCTGGAAGTAACAATGGTGAAAGAGGGTTGTCGCTTGTAGATTTCTTATAACACATTGTTGTGAGTTTAAGCGATTTTTTAAACGCTCAGTAAGCGCTTCAATTATGGAAACAGTGTTGCCAGATTTTTCTTACCTAAACTGCTCCGATTCTTTTCGAAACGGTTCCGCAGAGTGCAAGAAATTTTAAACTAAAAATTTTTTCGAACTAAAAAAAATTTGTAACTAAAAAAAATTTTAAACAAAAATTTTCAAACAAAAAAAATTTCGAACTAAAAAATTTTGAAACAAAAATTTCAAAAAAATTCGAACTAAAAAATTTAAACTAAAAACTTTCGAACTAAATTTTCAAATCAAAAAATTTTCGAACTAAAAGGAATTTAAAAAATTTTCGAACCAAAAAAAAATTCGAACTAAAAAAATTAAAAATTTTTCGAAAAATATTTTAAACTAAAAACTTTCGAACTAAATTTTCAAATCAAAATTTTTCGAACTAAAAATTTAAACAAAAAATTTCGAACCAATTTTTAAAAACAAGTTTCGTACTAAAGTTGTAAACCACATTTGAAAGTTTTCAAATCCAAATTTTTTTCGAACTAAATTAAAAACCAAATTTTGGACACTAAAAAATTCTTTAATTATTTTTTCGAACAAAATCATGTAAACCAAATCTTGGATATATTTTCCACCTTAAATTTTCAAGATTACCATTTATTTGAAAACAAGTGTTCAGGGTTTCAAGAAATAATAAAACATATTTTTTTTCAACTTGTTGTATTTTAACGAAAGGTATGTGCTCTTCTCATACAAGTTTATTAACATAATAAATACAGGATCTAGTTTAATGAATATGTTGGACGTGTCATCATCTTCGAATGTTGTAGACGTATCCTGTAAAGAAAAAGAAGAAACGACGGATTACTTTAAGAATTTCTTTTTTCTGAAACAATAAAAATGAGTCAATATTGATGAGAGAGAAATAAAACTTACTCGTAAATGATGGATCTGTTTAGGCTCATCTTCCTCCTCGGGTACATTTCATCCACTGATGGATGTTTACGAACTTTTTCTGGGTACTGCATTTTTCTTGGTGTTGCTGCTTTATGGTCAAGGTTCCTCCTTCGGTACGAGATGACTGCATTTCTTCCACTGATGGTGATGTTGATGATTTATGAACTCTTGTGGGTACTTCATTTTCTTCTTCTTGGTGTTGCTGCTTTGTGGTTAAGGAAGGGAAAGAAGAAAAGGAAAAGGAAAAAAGAAATGGCGGCCTTATTGGGTATTTACAGTTTTTTCTTCTTCATCTTCTTTTTCCAGTTCCATCTTCTGTTTTTTAACGTACCCGTACGGAACCGTATCATAAGAATTGAATTCTTTAAATCGACGTTTTGTGTACTGGATACTGTACATTTTTTCTTCTTTGCGTGTGACGATGGTATGGTCTTTGGTCCTGCATATCTTATGGGGGATAGTGATGGTGACTTGTCCACGGCATTGATTTGTAATCATTTCTTTTAGCGTATTGAAATTTAATTGTTGTCCTGCATTGTAATTTAATGTAAATCCTCTAATTTTGCATATGTAACTGGTGACGTTGGTATCCGGATTGTATATTTCTAGGCTGTAATTTTTTGGGCCTCCACTGACAAATGTTTTGATGTATGCTCGTGGTCCGTAAGACTCCATCTCATTCGATAAGCATCCCAAGTACGTTGAAGGTTCAATGGTTGGCTCCCCGGGCTTCTCCGTAAATATTACAGAATCCGTGTCGAAATATAAAACACGTTCCTGCAACATTTCCAGGTACTTGTACAGTTCCAGGCGTGCCTGACATGTTGTAAATGCACCTAACACGACATTGGTGTTTCGGTTTTGAACAGGCACATGTTCATTGTACTCCCAGAACGCATACAACATCGTATCATTGATGGGTACAATTTGATGGAGTTTAATGTCGGGGGAAGTGAGTTTTTCATAAAATTCTTCCGGCCGGTCAATAATTGTGGTCTGGCTAAAGTTTGATCTTTGGCAAAGCTTTCCCCATAATGAGTTAACACAAAGCTTAGATAAACTTCTTCGTGCAGGATTATTTTCAATTTTGGACGGATCCAATGCAATACCTTCACGCTCCAGGACGGTTTGTATGAATTTTGATTTGTCTTCTTCGGTCACACAGGAACTAGGCCAGCCAGACGCTTCCATTTTTGATTTTAAAAATGTATTGATATATTCCGTGAACAAGCCACCTGTTTTCGTGATGGGATCATATTGTTCAATGTCATAATCCCAAATTTCAAAAATTTCCACTGGTTGATATCCTAATTCTACTGCTTTCTGGATTTCATATGATACCCATGTTCCAGTGAGGCACCGCTCCTGATCGTTGTGTGTACACGTTGCTGTAGGGTCTGGGTTCATTTCTTCGGCACACGCAGCACACAGTGGAAAGAGTAGTTTCTTGTTGCATCGGTAAGGCAAAAGACCATGATAAAGATGGCGACTTGGTAATATCGTCATTTTGATTAGACCATTGACTTTATTTATTGGTGGTATATTTTCATCACCCTGTAGATAAATTCGTGGATGGCCTACAGGGTATTTAGCACACTTATTGATGTAAGGATAAAGCGAGACAATATCGAAATATTTTATTACTTTCCCCGCTTTTTCGTCGACTTGGTGGTACAATTTCACGCAATTGGTCCTTCCTCCAAAAAAACTATCTCTTGGATTTAATGGTCTGCGGTTCATGTACGGGTGATTCTTCAGATACGTCGCCATTGCAGGATTTTGTTTTAAGAACTGATGAAATTCGCACTCCCACATTTCATGTACAATGTACCCCAATTCACGCAGTCTTGCATTTTTTCTTTGCGTTCGTTCATAACGGAATTCCATGGTGTCTTCTGGATTGCTGTAGATGGGCTGATTACGGCCTGTAGTAAAACATACTTTACACCCTTGATAAAAGCAGCCGGCATGCTCGTAGACGTGCTCCTCTAACGTCTCAGGATCTTGGTAGTAGCCATCAACATGGAATCCCGCAATAAACACTTCTTTTTGTCGGGCCGCATGTAAGATTTGTTTTTCTTCGGTTTTTTCAATGTAGGCCAGCCATTGCATTGCAGCGATCGATTGGGTACTTCTCCATCGATAGCCATGTGCCGGTAGAATTCCAATGGTGTTGGGTTTAAGGAAATTCCGGCGAAATACTAAATTGGAAGCACTGGCAATCGTGATCGTCTCCAAGAAGGGATTCACTTTGGTTTCTGTTTCAAATGACGTCATAAACGAAACGCATGCTTGTCGCAGTACATTGACATCTTGAATACAATACTTGATAATTTCTTTCTGGAAATCAAACGTATCATTACGATGATCGTTGTACCACTGCATGAACTTGTTTCTGTCTTCGACGGCCATTTCATCTGCACCATAATACTTTGTTTCTGGAAGTGGTCCAATATACGATTGATTCTCCTTGGTGTTGAAGAAATGCGGGAAGTAGCCTTTGGTTGTGGGTAAATTGAACGCTTTTGACAATTTACTTAATGCCATAGGTAGGAAGTTCAACGAGTCAATGAACGTCAGATTATTCAAGGTTAAACTCAGTATCTTGGTCCCATTTAATATGACGTCAGGTCTCCATTGGCATTGTTCTACCATAGCCTTTAAAATAAAATGTCCATCGTATCCCTTAGCGTTGTGCGCGACACAGAAAATCCTATTTATATTGGGACGACGTTCCCGCAAGTACTGGAGAAAATTATAAACTGGATCCTCTCCTTGGAAAATATGCTGGCGCTGACCACACGTACTGCAAGACTGCTGAATATTATTGTTTTCAACACATGCATAACATACTTGTTGTGCAACCAATAAATTTGGAATGTGTACATACGTATTATCGCCAATATTCGTGTCTTGCATAGATTCTATATCATAGAAAATCAATAAGGCTTTCTTTGCGTGCATGAGTGAAGGAACACCAGGTTTCAAGCATTGTCGATCAGGAAGCATAAAACATTGATGGGATCCTGGAACAATCTTCTTACAAACATTGCAAAAGATCTCATTACAATCATGAAGGCGTTGTCCGGTATGCACAAAAGAATATACTCTGTAACATCTAGTACATTGCTTCACCATTTTGCATACAGGTTCCCCATGATGATATACAATATTACGATGATTGTTAAAACATTCTTCGCCGTAAAATTGACGATTGCAGTCGTTGCATAATATCGGCGTTTGGTTCTTGTCGCATAGAGGTCTCTGTAGACATTTGGAGCACGTTACAGGACAATTTTTCACATGTTCATTGCGTTTACTATACTTTTTATGGCACGCCTCACAGTAGAACTTGGTTGCAAAACAAGCAGTTAAAGATTGAATGATGTCAAAATGGCCAGCCAAACAAATCAAATTTATGGGAGTGCGATTTTCATCGTTGGGCCCCTCGTACATGATATCATGGCCTGTGAAACTGGTATACACAGTAATTTTATATTCTTTGAGGTATGCCTGGAATTGTCGAATTTCATTTA
Organism: Thermobia domestica; assembly: GCF_964235325.1. Lineage (NCBI taxonomy): Eukaryota > Metazoa > Arthropoda > Insecta > Zygentoma > Lepismatidae > Thermobia > Thermobia domestica. Next base: position 53,242,225 of record NC_137470.1, on the reverse strand, counting down.
CACTGGAACCATGATCCAAATTCACTCCTGCATTTGCACATAGCGCATCGACTTCATCGTCCACAACACATTTTCTCTGATTTTTATACTGCTTATGTCGTTTTACGTCTACATTCTTGTATTTTTTCAGGCCAATAGCAATAACAAGGGCGTACGCCAGGCACCTTGAATCTTGATTTCTTACACGTACAATCCCTCGCTTGCAACGTAATAATTCTTCGTTTTGAAGTACTCCTTGCCGCAAACCGCCATAGCCACGTGGAATATCCACACGATGAAAATGCACGGTGAATGGTTCGTGCAGGAGAAATGCATTGTTACTTTGTAAAACTCTTTCGAACGAGGCCCACATCGTTTCCAGTGTCAAGTTTCGTGCTTGGCGAAAACTCACCCAAAACGGTTTATTGGTATTGCGTGGTGATATTACTGATAAACCAACCATCGCCTCATCGTCGACATTGGCTAACAAATGGTCCAGCATTGCTTGGAAACTATTATGTACATACTGTATGATATCGGTTCCTACGGGCGGTGCATTAAATTGAATTTCGAGCATTCTGCCCTCAATGTTAAATCGTCTATAATGACGAGTGATTTCATTGCGCACAGTAAAACCCGATTCGGCCATGGTTAAAAATGAAAACAAACAAACAGGTACGGTAAAACAAATATGTAATGGGAAAAAAGGAATTGAGCAGCGTGAATTTACTACAAAAGAAAAGAAGAAAGAAAAATCTTAATCACCTGATAAACAGGAAATCATAACATTCATGATAAATTCTTAACTAAGCAATTCATGTAAAGGTCCTGAGTTTGATTCCTGGCGGTGACGTTCAGAATCTCATTATGAAAGCATATGTACTAGAAATCAAAGTTTTTTAAAAAATAATTATGTTACTGAAATGAGTGTTTTATTGCTGTCAAACTCGAGAGCATTACATCAGCATGTAACTGACCTACCATTCTATAGTGATAAAAAGAATGCATGAAATGAATGAATGTTTCATCAGTGCTGAGATGTGACAAAGTACGCGTAAGCATTTTTTCTACTCACAACGACCTTTAAATGATGCGTTTGCAAGTTGAAGAGACTCATCGAACATTAACGATACACATACGTAATTGTCGAAACAAAATCTGTATAGCGTATTTTTTTTATTATTATTGTGACTAAGCGGTTAGCGTACATGGTTCGGACGTGGAAGGTCCTGGTTCAAGCCTCGGTGGGTTTGCTTTCCACATCGGGGCATGTCAAGCCTTTTCTGTAATTTAATATTCTCACGCGTTATCATACATTCTTTTCAAAACTAAGCTAAATGGTTGACGTGCACACCTCATAATACATAAACGTACATAAATCGTCTATAATGACGAGTGATTTCATTGCGAACAGTAAAACCCGATTGGACCATGATTAAAAATGAAAACAAACAAACAGGTACGGTAAAACAAATATGTAATGGGAAAAAAGGAATTGAGCAGCGTGAATTTGAGTTGATTTTTTGATTTTTTAGTTTAGCGTCCCTTTCAGCAGCGAGGCTATATGAGACGTGGACCTACTGATTAACGTGGAATCCGAACCACATGAGCTCCCCGCCGGGAATCGAACCCTGGTCTCCCACGCCAAAGGTACGTATGCTAACCGCTTAGTTCGGGAAATCATAACATTCATGATAAATTCTTAACTAAGCAATTCATGTAAAGGTCCTGAGTTTGATTCCTGGCGGTGACGTTCAGAATCTCATTATGAAAGCACGCGTACTAAAAATCAAAGTTTTTTTTAAATAATTATGTTACTGAAATGAGTGTTTTATTGCTGTCAAACTCGAGAGCATTACATCAGCATGTAACTGACCTACCATTCTATAGTGATAAAAAGAATGCATGAATGAATGTTTCAACAGTACTGAGATGTGATAAAGCACTCGTAAGCATTTTTTTTTCCACTCACAACGACCTTTAAATGATGCGTTTGCAAGTTGAAGATATTCACCAACCATTAACGTTATACATACGTAATTGTCAAAACAAAATCTGTATAGCGTAAATCTTTTAACCACATATTCATGCACTCGTGGCTAAGCGGTTAGCGTACATGCTTCTAACGTGGAAGTCCCTGGTTCAATCCTCGGTGGGTTTGCTTTCCCACATCGGATCGCTGTCAAGCCTTTTCTGAAATTTAATATTCTCATGCGTTATCATACATTCTTTTCAAAACTAAGCTAAATGGTTGACGTACACGCCTCTGGCCCTGGTTCAATCTCGGGTGATTGCTCGAATATCACGTTAAGCTGAAGGGGCCGCTAATGCTTTCAAAGGGTATCGAACCATATTATTCTCAGACATAGTTTCTGAAATTTTGTAATGCATTCTTTTCAAAACTAAGCGCACACATTTTTCTGGCCATGGTTCAATTCCCGACGGGTGCTCGCTGAAGGGACGCTAAACCATATCATTTATCGTGCTTACTTTTAATGTGTGGGGGTTCCTGATTCGTACTCCCACTTTCCCATTCCACTAATTTCTTCATAGTCTAAATATTTCGTACTAAAAGTAAAACAGTGTATTCGTGATCCGCCCACAAATATAAAATAAAAATGATTTTCGAATCTTGTGTGAAAAATAAAATCTCACTGAACTTACCTCAAATTCAATGAACAAAAAGTCGGTGTAGTAAAGCTTCTTAAATGAAGACACTTTTCAAGAACAGACCTTCTCACACGATAGTTGAGAGCGATGTAGGATTTGAAAAATGAAATTTAGATTTTTATTTAGGTCGCTGTGAAAACGACGTCACCGTCAGCCAATCAGAAACGAGGAAATTTATAAAATGACATCACAACGAACCAATCAAAACGCTCGCTGCTTTTGTCATGAATCACGAACCAAAACGATGTGTAACAATCGATCGTGACGTCATTCAAGTTTCTCAATAGTTACAACATCTAGTATCACAGTTCTGATCCCAAAATGCTTTCTGTCAGGATCATGTCACTACTTGTCGTAACTGTGACGACATTTCATTTTCCTCATATTCCATACGAGAATGTCAATGTTTGCTTTTTTTCCATGAATCATGCTGACACGTTCGTAGTAAAACTAAAGTAATGCGATCCGCTGACGTTTGCATTTTCAATCATATGTGCTTCTATGTCGTCACACAAAGAAGTCTATCAGCATTTTATTTTAATCCACGTTACACTGTCAGATTTATTTTCTTAAAGTATGTGTGTATCCTTTTCAAGGACCATGGTTCGAAACCCACCAAGCATAATTAAATCCGAATTCATTCATAGCTAAGCGGTTAGGATACACATCTTTGGTTTGAAAGACCTGAGTTCGATTCCTGGAGAAACATTTCTTAGGATTTTTCTAAAACTTGGTTTCAATTTCTAGTTCGAAAATTTTAAAAGTTTAGTTCGATAAAAAGTTTGATTTGAGAAGCGTTACACTGTCAGATTTATTTTCTTAAAGTATATGTGTATCCTTTTCAAGGACCATGGTTCGAAACCCACCAAGATCGATTAAAACCGAATTCATTTAAGCGGTTAGCATACACATCTTTGGTTTGAAAGACCTGAGTTCGATTCCTGAAAAAAACATTTCTTAGGATTTTTTCTTAAACTTGGTTTAAATTTCTAGTTCGAAAATTTTAAAAGTTTAGTTCGATAAAAAGTTTGATTTACATCTTTAGTTCGAAACTTTTGTTTTTAAAAATGTTTTAGTTCGACAAAATTTTGTTTCAATTTTTTTAGTTCGAAATTTTTTTTTGGGTACGAAAATTTTTTGTTTGAAACTTTTTTGTTTCAAAATTTTTTAGTTCGAAATTTTTTTTTTGGGTTCGAAAATTTTTTGTTTGAAACTTTTTTGTTTCAAAATTTTTTGTTTGAAAATTTTTGTTTAAAATTTTTTTAGTTTTGAAATTTTTTAGTTCGAAAAATTTTTTAGTTTAAAATTTCTTGTACTCTGCGGAACCGTTTCGAAAAGAATCGGAGCAGTTTAGGTAAGAAAAATCTGGCAACACTGTTTCCATTAATGAAGCGCTTACTGAGCAATAAATCGCTTAAACTCACAACAATGTGTTATAAGAAATCTACAAGCGACACCCCTCTTTCACCATTGTTACTTCCAGAGACATAGGCAACTAATTCAAGGACAGGATCTCCATCAAGGTAAGAAAGCTGGTAATCATCTTATCTGTCAAAGAGAACGATAATATTTAATGTAAACTTCAGTACAATATCATGATACCAAAAAAGGGTTATTTAAGGAGGAGGTTGAACCCTCCATGGGAACTTTAAGGATAACCATAAAAGGGAACAAAATTCTAAAATACAGGTCTAGGGTGATCACCGACATATCGCTCTATATTTCACTCATGGGGTGTGTGGCGGGTCTAAGATCATGTGACCTCTGTCGGCCAATCAGAATCGAGGTACCAAAACACTCATCTTACTCGTAAAAAAAGGGAACGAATTTCAAAAGTCACAGGGCTTAAGATCACGTGACCTCTATCAACCAATCAGCATTGGGGTACCAAAAGGATTCATCTTACCCGTAAAAGGGAACGAATTTTAAAAATCCCAGGGCCTAAGATCACGTGACCTCTGTCAGCCAATCATAAACACTCATCTTACCCGTAAAAGGGAACGAATTTCAAATATCGTAGGATCTAAAATCACGTGACAGCTATCAACCAATCATAAACACTCATCTTACCCGTAAAAGGGAACAAATTAGTGAGGGATTTCCCCGCGGGGTGACTCATGACGTCATACCACGTGACCTAAAAAATTTGAATTTCCCGCGTGGGCGGGGCCTAACGTCACGTGACCTCTCTCAGCCAATCAGAATCGAGAAATTTTTGCTGACTCGGCGAGCCATACGGGGGGGACTACTACTACTACCCTGGCCAAAAAGTTTTTGTAAATTTGAACCATTTCGTTTATGTCTTGTGGTATTGGTACCACAATATTTTACAGCACAAATTTTTGTATAGTAAGTAAAGGGATGATAGGGATGATGATTTCATGTTTCCTGATCCGCTACTGAACGTGCACGACCCTGGAAACAAAAGTTTTTTTAAAAAAATTTGAACCATTTCGTTTATGTCTTGTGGTATTGATACCATGACATTTAGCAGCACAAACTTTTGTATGTTAAGTAAAGGGATGATGAATGCATGGGTCCTTTTGAGCCTGGAGTAGGGTGGCTATAGGCCTTTATTTTTGTACATTATAACTTTGTAGTTCTTGCAACCCTGTGTATTTTGTGTAGGACCTAGAACGTCCTTTGCTTTGTGGCTAAGATGGGCGAGATAATTTTCGTTACCAACATTAAATTCAGAATGCAATGCAGAGCGAGCGTTAGCGAGTGAAGGCGGGATACAGCCCCGCATGGCACGTTGTTTTATATCTTCGTTACCAACAATTCACTTTCTTTTCTCACATAAATCACTTCCACTTATTTTAACGGTTTGTACAAATCCCCTACTGCCCTAAGAAATTGTGTTCGATACTTTCATGACTACTTGAACATCACTATCAACCCATTTCTTCCGTAAATCATCATACATTTTGCTGCTTTTGCCCCCCCCCCTTCCAACCCAATATAAACAATTAGCTTACTTTTTAGTGCAAATTCAAATGAAACTTTAAAAAATCATATTATTAGTTATATAAAGTACAGTCAAAAACTTTAAAATTTTTAACCTCCAAATTCTTTAAAACCTAGAAGTAAATAATAATATATTAAAATAAAGTAATTAGTCATTTGGTTCTAATAATTTGGAAAATAAAATAAACAGTTGGAAATAAATTCCTTCCCGGGAATTTATAGGTCAGGGAAAACACACGAGAATATTCCCATTTTAAAATTCTTTCCTACCGGGAAAATACTCAATGGAGGAAGAAGAAGATTGGAAATACAAAGTTGCTTTTGTGAACGTTCTTGTAAATCATTTCATTAACACTGGCAACATAAAATATAAGGGAAGTATAAGAACAGTGTTAAATTCTTATTATATTTCAATTCACAATGTCTGTTGAGACGTCTGTTAAGTTGGAATTGATGTGCAAAGAAGAAATTCCTTATGACTTACCTCAGGAAGATCCACTCGAAGGGAAAGGGTGCACATACGAACTGATGACTGACAACAAAGAGTTAATATTATCTACAACGGAAGAAGAGGAAACAATGGACAAGGATACAGCAATGTATTCTTTGAATCTGAAACTAAACGTTGATAGGGTGAAATCAGAATTTGCAGTAAAAGAAGAGACTGCATTTGAATGTAATACAGAAACTCTAAGAAAAATAGTGGTTCAGGAGACTTCGCGTCCTACTCTAATGACTCCCAACAATTAACAACAAAAAGTTTACATTCAGTTCGGCCAGAAAGGTAATGCTCAATTTTGCATATACTAATTGGCTCAGATAGATAATACGGTTACATGGGTTCGGAAACTTTGTTCGTTAAAAGCAATACTCCACGAGAAATATTTATGTATGGGAGATATCTCTAACGTAAGTTAGTAAACTACAATTTGGAAATGGCATGGCACACATAGACTAGCTGTATAACAAATAAAAATAATAATAAGATCGATACCACTCATACAAATCTCATGTAGTTCATATCTTGATAAAATAATTATTTCTGTATTATTGATTACACATTTCTCACCAATTGTTGCACATATTTGAAATATGGGCTCGACGATATTGTTTTATTTATATACAGACTTCCGTAAAATAACAAATCGCGAAACAAATGGTATTATCCTAAAATTTTCCAAATTTAAACGTGGAATGTATTATATCGGAACAAAAACTATGGACGTTTGCGATTTTACTTAGGATTTAGCTCAAATGTATCTAGCCCCATTTTTCCGGACGGCTTCGATAGACATAATCAAAATACAAGATAAAGAATATTTTAACCAACAATGGATATCCATTAATTGTAATGGTCCACACATCAATCCATTTCTTAGTTGCACTCATTTCTTTCAAGGAAATCGATTTTTTACATTCCCAGGAATCATTTCTATGGTATGGACCTTCATTTCCCTATACAGGATCACTTTAGGGGACTAGTGAACGTACATGATATACGAATTATTGTACAAACAACGTTAACCAGCATATGCTAGATGGCCGGTTAAAATAAGATTACTATGCAGATTATGGCATTACGCAGAATGTACGTAAACGAGGATAGCGCAAAATGCTGTATTTAGGATAACTTATATGTTTTACGTGGTGAATGTGTTCTTGTACGTTCTTAAGTATTTTATAGGTAACATCCTGAAATGCTTTCTTTGCTTGTATATTTGTGTTCCAAAGTAACACAATACATTAGGGACGTAATTTCTTAATTATATGAATTCCTTCGTTCACAAACATTTTTCTAGTTCCGTGTCATGAAGTGCCACATTGAATTTTGATACTTCATTTCGCTTACAGTGGTTGCTAGCTACCGTAACACGGGTTTACTTTGCACATCGGGCATTACTTCCCACAAAATATATAAAGAGTTTCTCAGTTCTCTGTCGGTAAAACCATGAACTGTAAACAGAAAGCTTCAACTAGCCTGTAAGATAGAACATGTAACTGTATTTTGGCTATTATGTTGCGGGTTACCGTCAGATGTAATTACCGGGAGGGTTTGTTTTTGTAATGGTATGGAAAGCAGTCACTGTAGAGACCGCCAAATTTTAAAAGAATTTCCGTCATTGTTATGTCGGTTTCGTAGAACACTAGTGTGCATAATGGGACTTCGATGTAATTGTTGAAATTGAAATGTGAAACGTTTCATAGGTAGGGTTACTTTGCACAATATACAAAAAAGTATGTTGAATATACGTTTCTGTGCAATGTTTTCCCTTCAGTATTTATACGTTTTACTTTCTACATAAAACTACATGCATTTTATTAATATTGATTTTAGAATGATGGTACGGGTATCAGTACTTAGTTTGAATTACCGATATTTATAAAGAAAATTATGTATTTCTGGCACCGACTCAGGAACCACATTCTAATAGTTTAGAATATGTCCCACAAAAGTGCCAACTCACGAACAGTAAAAGTGATCCTCGTGATCTGATTTTATTTGGTTATTTATTTTTCCAGGAATATCATTCGAACCATAAACAGTGGAAGATTTACGGGGTTTGTAACTTTCAGGCTGAAGACCACCGACAATTGCATGATTTTTTTTTTGTTCAAAAAAAAAAAAAAAAAAAAAAAAGGAAAGACCTTAATTAGACTCAAACAGTGTCTTTAATCTATTCAGTCACTTGCTGATACTGTTTTTGGCCGAGTCATTTGTTGGAACTGTTCGTGCCTTTTGTGTGACGACTTTTTTGAAAGATTGTTGGTAGTTCATATTTTTCTCACTAGTTGTCTCTCTACAGTCACTTGGTAGTTTGTTACTTTGCCGTCACATATTCTGTCTACTTTTATGTGTACGATGCGGTGAGGGCGTAATTGAATTTTGGTTTCATGGCGACGATCGAGTTATCAAATGCGATTGAGAAATCGTTTCATGAATTGAATACAAAGAATAATTCTTGTCGTTTTTAAATATGTTTTTATTAGATTCGGATATTAATTCATATCGCTTTGCAACACTGTGTGGTTTATTTGAGTTAGAAAAAACCTGTCATGGTTGTGGTCAGAGGCTGAAGATATTTCCGACGTATAGTAAAATGGGCGTTTATTGGTTAGTCTTGTTTGTAATAATAACACGTGTGCTCCCTTTGATAAATCGACGTCTCTGCGGAAAGGAACATTTTTCAGTAATGTGAAATTGAGTATTGGGCATGTGTTCTTGCTATCTTATTTTTTCGTGAATCATCAATTATGAGTTCATTATTCATGAGTGTTCTGGTATAGCGAAACGGTGAGTGCTTTCGTTTTTTGATGATATTATTTTTATTCTTGATTTTTTTTTTTCATTTGAGTATTTGGCAAAGTATTTGTTTTGCTGCTGGTGGTTCCATTATGTTGGTGAGATGTAATTTATTTTTCCTTGTCATGCTGCACTGATTTATAATTAGTGATGAGGTTTTTTTTTTTTAGTTTTTTTTTTTAGTTTTCGTTCTTACGTTAGCTTTATAGTATTGGTTTGACTAAATATTGTTTTTTCAGGATGTTTTTAAGGTACCTGAGTCGGAGTTGGGGTAGCAGTAGCCCTCATTTAGATATCAATATTGATAGTGCTTCACCTGGATTGATTAGGAATAGTGTTTAGTAACATTTTGGCTCTTGTACTTATAGCATAATTCTTATCATTGTACATTACGCTGACTCGGACAGTAACTGTAACCGGTTCATCTGATCCAATTTCGGGAGCAGTTTAAGAATGATTCCTAAACTGCTCCGCTAACCGGATAAGATTAATCGGTTGCAGTCACTTTTTGACTGAAAGTAAAGATTTGCCTGAAAGTAAAGAAAGTAAAGACTGAAAGTAAAGTGAAGGTAATCTATTGTTAGTGATTCTTACGTGTATAAGGTACAAGCCCACTCCTAAATGTGTAGTGATTCCTAAACAAAAAAAAAAAAAAAAAAAAGGAATAAAGAAAAAATCTTTTTCAGTGAAGGCCTTGTCAAACTACTTTTCTGGATACCCCACTGTCAATAATTTGTTTTCTAACAAGAAATTCCTCCCGGCATCTACCTAAATAGGAAATTTACCTAAAATTTAAAACACAGGAGGCTCCAGTGGTAATGATTTTTTATCTAAACGTTCTTTTGGACCGGTGCAAAGCAACTGCGAGTAGAGGCTGAAATGCCTTCTCCGAGTTTTACGTTTTTTTATGACTTTAAAGCGATACATATTTCAATTTCAACTACTGCATCAAAGTCCCACTATACATGGTAGTATTTTACGAAACTTTTTTAACTTCGAGAGAAATTCATACAGATGATATGTTTCAAATTTTATAAGCCTTTACAGTGACTGCTTTCAATACCTCTACAAGAACAAACTTTCTCTATAATTGGAACTGAATTTAACCGCCAACATTATAGCCAAAATACAGTTACATGTTCCATCTTACGGTGACTGTTGAAACTTCCTCTTTCATGGTTTTCCCAACAGAAAACTGTAAATCTCTTTTAAAATTTTGTGCAAAGTAACGCCCGATGTGCAAAGTCCGTCCGATGTGCAAAGTAACCCCGTCTTATGGTACTTCAAAGTATTTTTATGCAAGACGTCATAGTTTTGAATAAACAGTAGATTATATATCATTATTTTTTTAACTTAACTGGGGAAAAGGAAGTGCTAAAGAGATGATGTTAATTTACGCTTTCTCTCTCTCTCTGTCATCACGTTAGGAAAATGAAGCTCGATTCGTATACTACAGCAAGACGTCATAGTTTCGAATAAACAGTAGGTTATATATCATTATTTTTTTAACTTAACTGGGGAAAAGGAAGTGCTAAAAAGATGATGTTAATTTACGCTTTATCTCTCTCTCTGTCATCACGTTAGGAGAATGAAGATCGATTCGTATACTAATTTATAACAGCAAGTTAATATACACTTCTAACTAACGTTATGGAGAAGGACACTATAGATGTGAAAGAACCCAAAATATTAGGAGGAGTAGAGATGAGAAAATGATCAAACAGGGCCGCTATCAGTATCGAATCCGTAGTCTTCTGGCGCAGTAGGTTTGGCTCATTGGTATTTATTTTGTTTAATTTTTATAATAATAGTTATTATAATTATGATAAGGAATTGCAAAAATATCATGAATAGACATTGAAATCGCAAGAATGTTGCTTTTCTTTTGTATTCTCATCAGTTTCTTATTTCAAATTTCTTTCCGTATGCATTTTTTTCCTGAAGCTAGTGCTATTTCTCCTGGCACCTCGTAAAATACGAATTTGTACATTATTATAATAAGAATTTTTACCTAAATGCTGCGCAAAAAATTCCTATTGTGTATTATTTGTTTAATATAGCATGTATAAGATATAACTGAAAAATATATATTAATAATCATAACCTATTGAGTAATGGAGGACAATACATAGTAATTCCAACGATGTGTAAAAATATTTATAACAATCTTTAAAACTTTCACCACTTGAAATCGAAAACGGCATCAATAATCATTATAGTTGTATACACGTCTCAAATAAATAAAAAAGTAAGAAATTGTGTGTGATTCATATCTAGGCCCATTCGTTGTTTATGATCCTCGAAAATTTTAAGTAATTTCACTTGTCTTTTAAATGGTGTGATTTCAAATTATAACCCCTATGGTGAAAAGCTGAACGCACACCATTAACAGATCCAAATTCAAAACATGTTACAAATAAAACGATTGTGCATAATTTTATAGCTCTTACCTAGATATTCTTATCCTTTTCTAGATTGTAGAAAATAACTAATTATTTCACTCACCGGTTAGCGATAACGTGATCTGAAGTGAAATACTACCACCTCAGTTCCTGAAAGCGCCTAAATGAGATGTCAAAATTTAGAGAAGGTAAAGAATAGAAGAAATGGATAAATTTAATTTTAGTTTCTTTTATCTAAGGACATACTTACAGAGATGTTCACCCTCGCGAGGGTGGCCCTCTCGAGGGCATCCTCACCATCAAGTTCCGTCGCCCAAAGTGACGCGAGGGCGAGGACAAGCTTCCATGCCGAGGGTGAGGGTGCGCGAGGGCGAGGACAAGTTTCGGCAGCGAGGGCGAGGAAAAGCTTCGATGGCGAGGGTGAGGGTGCGCGACGGCGAGGGAAAGCTTCGACGAAGAGGGCGAGGACAAGTTTCGGCAGCGAGGGTGAGGATGCGCGAGGGCGAGGACAAGCTTCGATGGTGGGGTTGAGGGTGCGCGAGGGCGTGCTCTGAGCGTGCCATTTAGGGATGAACGGTGGCTCTGCGATAGATAAATTACCTTTGTTCGAAGGGTCGCATGTTCGATTCCCGTCCAAGTAAGTTCGTGGTGCAGGACATCGTGTTCGTGGGTTTCTGGTGATTCTCCAGTTTCCTACCACATTCTCATTCAACTATTTCTTTTATTATTCACTTCTGTCTCCTTTAGCATTTAGCTTGCATAATCGTGGGATCTTAAACTAAAGATTTCATTTTTCATTTGCCTTTACGTATTTGTAGTGTAAGGAATCCTTGAGACAACGTTTGAAAGATATTATTTCATAATTGTGGGAATTACTGAAAACAAAATTTCCAACAATGATAGCTGCCAAAAATGAACCAAAACCAAAGTGATAAAGTGCACAAATTGGTCCCTAGGGTAGTTTTTTAAGACAAAGATTCATATTTATGGCAATTATTGAAAAGAATTCAAAATTTTAACATTGCTAAGGTAGGACAAATGTATCTCTATTAGTGGTAAATATTAACAATATTTGAGCATCGAAATTAACCTTACAAGCACATTGACACATTTCAGTTTATATTTTAAAATACCAATTAACTTAGATTCACATTCAAATCAATGACGTCATTCATGTTATAGATTAGAGTGGGTATATATTTCCGAGTGATAATTCAACAATAGTGTTCTGAAGTATTTTATTAGTTTGCTGACGGAGTTTCAAAATTAAGCTCTTTAGATCTTTCCCTTTGAATTTGTTGAAGTTCCTCAGTTATGCTACATACATCAGGGATTGCCAACGTGTTGACTGTCAAATTCTGAAAGATAGTCCGCGGCAGTCACTCTACCGCCACTCATCAAACTTCACCCTCACCCTCATGAGAGCCGCCCTTGTGTGGCTGAATAATTATGCTTGCACCGAAGTTCAAGGAACATTTTGAAGTAAAGGCATTGGATACTGTTGATAAATGATGTAAACGTCACTATCAACCGAGATCTCCATTGTAACAGTTGTTCCATTTTAGGTGTTCCACAGTAAGTTATACGATGATATGTTTAGTTTCCTTTCTTTAGGACGTATGTTAAGCAAGGGCGGATCCAGGACGGAGTTCTGGTGGGGGTAGTGGTTGTAATACTGCTACTTAGAGCTACTTTTAAGAGCTCAAAAATCTGGGATGCGTTTTATATGTATATATAAAATAAAGAAGTTTCCTCTTCTGGGGGGAGCTACCGCTTCCCCTGGATACGCCACTGACGATAAGGAAATAATTCAACAAATAGGTTGAATAATTGATGCTCTGATCCTCACGAAGGAGGCCCTCTCGAGGCCTCCTCACCCTCAATTACCCTCGCCCTCAATGATATGAAGGCGAGGGCGAGGAAAAGTTTTGAGCACGAAGGCGAGGGCGAGCGAGGATAATGGACAACTTCTATCGCGTGGGCGAGGGTGCGCGAGGGCGAGGACAAGATTCGATGTCGAGGGTGAGGGTGGAAAGTACAAAGTAAGTTTCAATTCGTTCGATTTCAAGCGCTTTCCATATGGAATTTTTGTTTGCGCTGCTCTGAGCCTATCGTAGAAGTATATACTTGACATCCTGTTATTTCTAGTAGAAGACGCAAGTAACTCGTGAGTAACTTTTTTTTTAATGAAGAAGGAGTTTTAATGTCCGTACTGACAAACAATGAAAGTAATTTTGAGCGTAGCATTAAACTTGTTCCAAACTTGGTGATCAGAACGGCTCCTACTCTGCGGATGGTATAATGTGAGATCGTTTCATTTCTTTAGGCGAGTGAAATGAATTGAGATCTTATTTGGGAATATAAAGGAATGTAAGAATAACCCAGGTTCAAACCATGAAAAATTTTCCAACCATTCTATTTGAAACACGTTTCGAACTTTAAAAGCTATTGCCTGTTATTTTGCTTCTAACTGCAGAGAATGTAATTTGAGATCATGTCTTTCTTATTAGGTGAGTGAAATACATTTTGTTGCTCTCTTTTAGATTTTAGACAGAAGTGTAAATCACCACAGATACAAAAAATGAAAAAAAAATGAAATCTTTGAGTTTTACGTCCCACGACTATGCCGGTTAGGCTAAAGGAGACGGTGATAATGAGAGATGAGTGAAATGGTGGAATGAAGGAAGTGGGAGGAAACGGGAGTACCCCGAGAAAACCCACGAGCACGGCGTTTGTCCACCACAAAGTTCACTTGGCGGGGGCTGGGATTGAACCCGGGACCCCTAGCACCAGAGGTGAACGCTCTACCACTGAGCCACCGCGCCCCCCACCACAGATACAAGTCCCAAAGGATTTTCTATTTTTTTTGTTAAGAAAAGCTTTCGAATAGAATATTAAGAATAGATTTATCAATAGAGAATAACTTTGTGAAGTATCCTTTTTGACAAAATAGAATCCTAATAACAAAAAATGTGCCTGACGTCGGTTTCTTCTTTTTGGGTTTCCTTTAAAGGGGGTGGTCATTATGACCACAAATCGATTTCTAAGTACCGTTAGTTTCAATTTTCTTTATGGGGCAGCAGCATTTTATCAGATAATGTTCTCGTTGTACCTTTGAAAAGGGTATTTTATAAACGAATTTTCGTTGTTCTATATAGGACTCCTGTAGGCTATCATCATCATTATTATTTAAATTCATTCGAGAGCGATGTTAAGTCAAACTTCATTGTGGGTTAATGAGATGTACTCATAAAATGCCAGCGAAGCGTTATTTATTTATTTATAAATTAGCCCTGTACAGTCCAGATTAAGAATATTATCGTAAATGCGATATTATGAAGTGCATCTCGTCTTTCGAACAAAATTTCTTAGTAACAGAAAAATACACCATGTAAGCTGCATTTCATTCTCGAATCCAGGTTTAAATTAGGAAAGCACGATGATGCCTATGAATCCAAAGTTTTATGGGGGAAAGATAGAAACTGTTTTAAGAAAAACTATTGTCTACTTTTATTATATTTCTTACACGGGGGAGTATATTTTATGATCCAATCGAAAATGCAGGAACGTGAGAATACCAGGAATCAAGACTGACGAGAAGGTTATGGAGCTAATGGTTTATAGTTTACTTGTGTATCCGTTTTTGAATATATTTTGTGTTTTCGCGTATTTTTCGCTTTCTTTAATTTGCACCTTTTTGTCAATTTTTAATTTTTTTTCACATTATTTTCGATTGAATTCCACCAATATATGAGTTTTCTATCATTTTGTCAGTTCTTGTGTGTATTGATAGCTTCTACCACACATCATACTGCCTTTTTGGACAGGTCCATATTTTTGCAATTGAAGCTGTAAACGCTGAGCTATTCTATATAAATTCAGGAAGTTCAGGAGTGAAGCCTTAAAAGTTAAAGTTAGATTTTACATTTCAAATGAAATTGACATTTGTTCGATTAGCACTTGCTGATGGCTCAAAGCTCATAGGATACAGGCTTGGGTGTCGTTTTAAAGCTGATCAACAGTTGTATGTGGAGTATTATTACAAACTATCCTCGCAGACCGTTTAAACGCTCAAAATTGTAAGTTTCAAAACCACATAATTTTATTCCGTTACACCCAATAAAACATCTACATCAAACATAAGGTGAAGACTCTGGCGGTCAAGAGAACTAACTTTCGAAGTAGGCATATTTATGCCTAGGAAATTGACTCTTCATTGTGGAATATAAGCTGGAAGGAGAACCACGACGTAATTCACTCATTGGTAGACCTTCGAGTGCAGTGCGATGTGGTTCTCTTAGTTTGCATGTAGTGATCCGGCGAGTATTTTTCCGAATATAAATAAACGTTATTGGAAACGTCATGTATAACTTAGATCCCTTATATTAATGGACTTCAATTGAGCTGTATGAAAGCAGTGAACTAAATGAATTTTCGAACTATCAGTAACCAGATTATACTTTGTAGTTTCTCATAATTTGTGATAAATTATCACTTTAGGAAACAGTGGTGGATAAACTCAAATGAAAAGGTGATGTAACAATATGCCAATCTACCTTTTTTGTGGTATTTGGCATCCTGCTTTTTACACATATTTGTTGACAGCCCGAAAATGGAGTTATGATAGTTGACTTGGGTTTCAGACAGATTAATTACTATTGATGCACTGCCACTATATATATATAGTGTGTGGAAGTGTATCATATATATATATATATATATATATATATATATATATATATATATATATATAACATTTAACTTTTATTACTTTGATTTGTTTATATGACATGAAGCAAGGACATTCTTACTTTATATCAGAAATATTTTCAATTGTGAATTATCATGACAAAGTTTATTAATTAAGACATCTTTATTCACTTTATTTAGTATATCCCTTTCATGCTGCATTAACATAAACGATTCAAGTTTGTTTTGACCGAGATTCGCCCTTAATCTTTATTTAATACTAACGAGAATGAAAAACGCTCGTTTACAACTTTTACAGCTTTACGCTCGCTTTTTTTTTTACTTGTGTAAAAGGGATAGTAAGGAGGAACTTTTATATTTTAAAGAGGTATGTATAACGTAAGGCATACATGCGATAAACATATATGATTTTGAAAGCACACGTAAGGCAAGACTTGCAAGTTTACTTTGATTTCCTACATCCCTGGTTGAATATCGCCTCACCATGCTTCCTCTTCATACTCACTACTTATATATTCAATATCATATTCACTCACAACATCTCCTTGCGATGTCTTGGACCAAATATCTGCATTCAATTCTAGTTCTTCGATTGGTTTCCCTTTACCTATGCCGCAGATTTTGTTCATTACATTTCAATGTATTTCGTCTTTAAAATCGGAATTCCGCCTTGGATCGAAACATACCAAGTCCCATTTGACATTTTCGTGTTTCGAAAAGCGATTAGACCCACTTTGAATGATTCTGTTAAGGACATCACTGAAATCACATAGTCTGAAACTTTTCTTTTCTGTATCCTTGATTTCATGACATGCCAATTCAGATGATGCATCGATATTGCATATTTGTGATTTATTTCAATTTTTTTTAGCTATTTTGGGCAATGGAGCTACTTAAAAGTGCACAATCTGTTGTTAAAAAGGAGATGAAAAAATATATAGAAGATATGTTGGTTTTAGGTAGATAATCTGTAATTGTGGTTACAGTAATAACATTAGAGTTTTTGTCTCGGTTTGATATGGCAAATGGTAATTGTTAATGGAGATTACAGAATAAAAAGTAGTTGTGGTGAATGTGATGTGTCTAATTTGAAAGTTATGCAATCACTAGTTATTACAAAGATACGTATAAACGAAGAGTGCCTGTTAGTGGTGACTTATCTTAGTATTCGAACTGGTTTAATGTGACAAAAAATCATTAAATTTAATTATAACGTTACAATCACACGAAAACAATTTATGGGAAGAAATATTTTACACTATCGCTGGGAAAGGTAGGCACAGTTTATATGATTTGATCACAGCAAAACGCATGTTCCCTCCTGCATTCTTCGGCACCTACCCCTCTGCAACTCCCTACAACCCTTGCAACCTCCCGCTACGCGCGACACTCAATCTGTTACGCTCCTTGTGGCTACTGCTTTGAAACAAATGCAGAGTATAAGAACTAATTCTTCCATATCTGTAGTTTGGTGTGCAGAAGATACATACTTCTGGGTCGTGATCGCAGTGGGTCATGGTGAGTGGTTGGTCGTAATGGGTCATGGTGGTGGTGGGTCGCAGTGAGTCGCGTGCTTTTGACCCACGATCGACTTACTCAATGACCTACTCCATCTGTGGCTCTACAGTTACTCAAATTTAAACGAAAGTTTTCTGATAATACTTTGTGTCGAAAAAATTCTACTGTACGTTTTCAGGACAATAACTGTAATAAATGAATTGAATATAATTGAACACTGAAGCATGTAATAATTTAACTTGTGGCGTCTGCAGATGTAATTATAAAAGCTTTGCTACAAAAATATATACAAAGACCATAATTCAGTTACCTCTGAAATACAAAGTAACAAAATAATGTATAAGATTCAGTCTACAGAGCAATTGTTGCTTAAAGGGTAGGATACACTATTTCGAGAATGGATATAAGACGAGAAATGTTTGCGATACTTTTTGTCTTGTCTCGATTCTTATCTTCAAAGCATGACGATCGTGTGAGTTAGCCTTGTCCCGTCTCGAATGAAAATGTTAAGTCTCATCCCGATTTTGTTTGGTTTGTTTTAGCATCGAGATGAGAAATTCGTCTTTTCATGGGCAACACTACACAAAACCGAAATATATATATATTTTTTTTTTTGCCTAACATCACGTTTCTGCTTGTAATGGTATCACCTGAGCGATAATAAGTTTTTAATTTTTAAATATTCTTCGAGATAATTATTATTATCACTAGTATTATACCTGAAAATTTGATGGTTCAATTTTTGAAACAAACAAGTACTCAAATATTTGAATGTAATAGAGCGTGTTTTATCGCCATCAAAATTCATAAAGTAATTACAAAAGTTGCTCGACGTGTATTCGATCGAAAAACTTCCAGATTACTGGTCAAGCACCTAGACCAATGAACCACGATCACTACGCTGTAAATGATTCGTCTTTAGTCTGGTTACGTTAAGTTTCTCTGCCTCTGCAAGGAAAGTTGTATGTTATTGTTTCTTCTTCGTTTCAAAAAACCTTTCGTTTTCCTTTCATGATGATATAAGTGAATGGTCTTCGGTAGAGTTTATATTAATAAGTTGAGTTGTTCTTAATCCTTTGGTTCGCAAGTTTGTTTTTTCTCCACACGAAACTACAGATAGGACAGATTTAGTTCTCATACTGTGCATTTGTTGCAAAGCAGCCGCCATTACCAGGTCAAAGACTTATTACCGCCACGATATAAATGATTGTTCAATTTGATAAAATGAAACAAACTACAGCCTCTTATTTTGAGAATAGAGAGATATGGAGACTTCTCAGTGGTACTCCATTTCATATTTCTGAAATAGTTCATGTAATAAAACAAATTAAGCTTAATTTTATCATGAAATTTAGCGAATGATTACATTTTCTTTTCTTTTTTTTTTTTTTTTTTTTTTGCTACTTAATCATTATCTCCATTCACATTTCCTTGTTTGTTGAATTTGTTACAGGGGCGATAACGTATTAGCTTACAACGGAGAAGAGAGTAAGTTTATTACATTAAAGGAAACCATTTCTCATTCAGATGAGGAATTTCATACTTCGATGCAGTTTGGCAAAGGATTTCATCGATCACGTTTGACAGGACATATGCTGACACAGGCGAAAGAAGAGCGTAATACGTATAAAAAGAGTGATAAACGCTTTAGTCAAAGTTCAACTTTGTCAAGTGGTAAGTTAGTACATACAGGTGAGAGGACATACATCTGCAGAGTGTGTGGAAAGAAATTTAGTGTATGCTAAGTTTGGCTACGCACATGTTAATTCATACAGGAGCAAAGTTACACACATCCCAAGAGTGCGGTAAGGGATTTAGTCGACGTTCAAGTTTGGCTGCAAATATATTAAGCCACACAGAAGATAAACGTTACACGTGCCAAGAATGTGGTAGGGCATTCCAACGACGTTCAAGTTTGGTTAAACACATGTTAATCCACACAGGAGAAAAACCTCACACATGCCAAGAGTGTGCTAAGGCATTTAATCGACGTTCAACTTTGGCTACACACATGTTAACCCATACAGGAGAGAAATATTATATGTGCCAAGAGTGTGGTCGGGCATTTAATCGACGTCCAAGTTTGGTTACACACATGTTAATCCACATAGAAGAAAAACCTCACAAATTCCAAGACTGTGATAAGGTATTTAGATTACGTTCACATTTGGCTACACACATGTTAATCCACACAGGAGAAAAACCTCACACGTGTCAAAAGTGTGGTAAGGCATTTAGTTTACGTTCAAGTTTGGCTCCACACATGTTAATCCACACAGGAGAAAGACCTCACAAGTGCCAAGTGTGTGCTAAGGCATTTAATCAACGTTCGAGTTTGGCTACACACATGTTAATCCACACAGGAGAAAGACGACACAAATGCCGAGAGTGTAGTAAGGGGTTTAGTCTACGTTCAAATTTGGTTAGACACATGTTAATCCACACAGGAGATAAACCATACACATGCCAAGAGTGTGGTAGGGGATTTAGTCTACGTTCAAATTTCGTTACACACATGTTCATCCACACAGAAGAAAAGCCTCACAAATGCTTAGAGTGTGGTAAGGCATTTAATCGACGTTCAAGTTTGGCAACACACATGTTAATCCACACAGGAGAAAACCGTCACAAGTGTCAATAGTGTGGTAAGGCATTTAATCAATGTTCGTGTTTGGTTACACACATGTTAATCCATACATGAAAAACATCACACGTGCGAAGAGTGTAGAATGGGATTTAGTTTGGCTGGACATGTTAGTACACAAAGGAGCAAAATCTCAGACGTGGCTACTCTTTGGAATGGAATTTGTTTAACTTTCATACGTGTTGACCCACACGATGACAACCTCACACTTGAAAAATGGGGGAAAGAGTATAGTATAAGAATACAAAAGAGATGCAAGTAGCGTAACATAGCATTTACTCAACGTTAACATATAGCAAATTAAACTTTCATTCACACAGGACAAAAGTCTCACACGCGCGGAGAGTGTACAAAAACATTTACTGGCAGCTCACATTGCGGAAATCGCATGTTAAAACACAGTTCAGTAACCAAACACATGCGAAATGTTCAATACGGTTTAGTTTGGGATCAGCTTTTGCAAGACACGTAACTAGACATAGCATATAGAAAAGAATTGACGCACTCACAAGTTGTTATGTCAATTTTTGGAAGAAATGTTAAGAGTTAAATAAATACACTGCTAAAAAGCTCTACAATAGAATAAAACATTAAAGGAATCAGACCCCATTAAGCCCATCAAATGCGTACCTGGTCTTTGTAATGGAATGTGAGTTTTGGAAGACAAGTTCTTAAGTCCGTATTTTGAGGTCAGATGTTACGGGAAATTAGTTCCGCATCTACTCTACGTACGGCGCTTCTGCTTTGCCGCCACAGGGATTGCTGCATAGAGAAAAGATGGCTGACGTCGAGGCAGATTCGAGTGACGATTCGACAAGTTTATTTTTTTTTTAAGATAAAAACTCCAAATATACCCCTTCTTGATAGTTCTTATATGTAAGGGAGTTGCCTCATATGTAAGAGGCAACAACTTTAAGCAACATCGATAATGTGGATGCACCTTCCTCATCAGCTACAAGTGTAGATCCAGCGGAAAAGCATGTTCCATGTCTTGCAATACTAGGATTTGCTGCCGATACATGGTTGCACAGTTCCATTCGACATGATTACTGACAGAAACTTCGGCAAATTTAAGATTAGAAGCGATCAAAACATCAAGTCCTGGTCCCTTCCACGTACTTTAAACTGATCAGAAAAACTTTATGCAATAATTGTATTCAGGTTGTGTGTGTCAAAAAATGACTCACTAATAATAGGGAACATGATTGCTCTCCAGTTGTTGACGTCTTTGATTTCAAAGCGAATTTAATGGCATTCTTATCCAAAGTGTTAATGACTTTACCGGAGTACGTGCTGTATGTTCGGAAAGAGGGTGTGCACTAAAAGTTCGTCACACAGTTCCTCTATTCTTTTTCGCTCTCAATCGTTTCTGAAGCGCGGGATGATGATGTAAAGCAAATGTGCATGTGGGTTGTTAAAAATAAAGTTCGTAGCTATGTTTCGTATTCTTAACCTATTCTTTATTGTGTACTCAGAAGTTACTGAGTATAGACTGATTCCATTTCAAATCGTCCAGGCAAACCAAAATTGGTCCCCATCATAGTCTCAGATTTCATTTATTTTTTTTATATGGGATATACATGCAATATCATTAGACCCATATTTTTTCTTTTTGCTGAAAAAATTTTTTTCTTCGATATACAGCGTTCCAAAATGGCTGCCCTCCTCTCGGATTGCTCCAAAAAATGAAAAACATGTCAAATTAAAAGTTTTGTTGTAAAGAAACGATTGTACTTAATAACATAATCACAATAGCAGGAAGAGTATAAGGTTGTATGTTTCGGTGGAGGGCTAAAATTCGTCTATTGGTCCAATAGAAATCACGCAATTCGCTCGCAATTTTGCCAACTTTGGTGAAATTTTTGCCAACTTCAAACATATTTTTTTTCTGTCCTCACGAGTAATATCAACCATCTGCTTCTAGCATCGATATCTACTCCATAAGGTCTCTTGAAAATGTAAAGGACTTACGTTTCTGATTATTACAACCCACGTTATAGCATGATGAAAAGCTGAAAATTTCATTAAGACGCCATGTTTGGACGCCATTTTCTCAAAAAACCCACCTTTTAAAAATCTGATTTTTTTCCATGTATTGGAGAAGTACCTAAGTATTTAATATCCGTTAACCGTTCATGCGGCTGAAGCTCCTAACATTCGCAATTAATTATTGAAATTTCGATTTTTGCACTTGGAATGTAAATATTTCCTATGGGCATTTAGGTCCTGTACACAAGGCGATTTGAAAGGGAGTATGAAAATTTTGAGATGAATCCTGACATCAAATCCAGTAGAAAAGTTCCTATAAACATGAGTCGAATTCCGCTTCGTTTTCGAGTTACAAGGTTTCCAACTCGGGACCCAAAATCGGCTTGGGGCAATGGAAAATAAAATATAAATTTCACGTTAAATCAGAACTATGTGTTAAAGTTATGATGAAATTCAGAAAATTGATTTGTATCAATATGATGATTTTTACGAGCGTTGCAATCCGGTAAGCAGTGCTGCCAACTTGGTAGAATTTTCTTTCCAAATGACACTCCGTGGTTTTTATTTGATATTTGGTATTCATTAATGATTGTAAACATCACATGAAGCACAATTTTCCCCACATCACCACAGTTTTCGAAAAATTACATGTATTTCATTAAAAGGTTTTATCCAGTGCGTTATTGATAGTTTGCAACATTAAGTGTGAAATTTACTTGATATTTGCTATCATTAGTTAAACCAAAAAGTCAAATAAAAATTGTCTGTGTAAGTTGTAATAATAATAATAATAATAACAATAATAATAAAGAAGAAGAAGAATTTTTTTTATTATTGCAAAATCTCTCGTAACACTACACATCAAGTTCGAACTTGTTCAAGAAGTTCTGCTGCAACCACGAAACAGTTTATTACGTGATTCGGTGTCGTGAACATCGTCCTAGTGTTCTCTGGAACCATGAAAACTGTTTTCACTGGTAACGTGACATTGTAGTGCACTAATTACAGTGTTTGTATGAATAACAATGGAGAAGTCCTATTACAGTAAGGACCGTATTAAGTGTTGATTATTCTAAAAGACATAAGATAATTGTGTACAGAAAGAATATTTGACAAAAATTTTATCTTGCGATAAAATATATGTATTGTGTACAACACGTCTGCCAAAACGTAGAATTAGGAGAGGATGATTATTTCTCTAAAGGATGCTTTGAATATTTACCGTGAAAAACGTGAATGTGTGTGAGATACTGGTGACCACGAAAGGTGTAAATATGAAATTATGCACCAGCAAGATAAAGAATTTGTTCTTCTGAATGTAGTTTTAGAAACCATTAACCAGACAGTTAACATGCTAAACATGGATGTGTTGCCATTAAAACGGCTGTTATCGGTGAAACCTAGATTACGGTGAAGGATTCACCTCTCAACATTTCTCATACTGCCTTTCAAATCGCCTTGTGTACAGGACACAAATAATCATCCTCCCCTAATAGTACGTTTGGGCAGATACGCTGTACGCAATCCATATATTTTACCGCAAGATAAAATTTTTGTCTAGAATTCTTTCTGTGCACAATCCTTTTATGGCTTTTAGCATAATCAACACATTTAATACGGTCCTTACTGTAATAGGACTTCCCCATTGTTATTCACACAAACACTTAACTAGTGCACTATAATGTCATGCTAACAGTGAAAACAATTTTCAGAGAACACTAGGACGATGGTCACGACACCGAATCACACAAAGTATCAATAACACACAAGATAAAACCTTTTACTGTAGTACATGTAAGCTTTCGAAAACTGTGGCGATGGGAAATTATGCTTCACGTGATGTTCACAATCATTAATGAATACCAAGTATCAAATAAAATCCACGGAGTGTCATTTGGAAAGAAAGTTCTACCAAGTTGGCAACACTGCTTACCGAATTGCAACGCACGTAAAAATCATCATATTGATACAAATCAACTTTCTGAACTTTATCAAAGCTTTAACACACAGTTTCTGATTTAATGCAAAATATATATTTTATTTTCCATTGTCCCAAGCCGATTTTGGGTTCCGAGTTGGAAACCCTGTAACTCGAAAACAAAGCGGAATTCGACTCATGTTTATAGGAACTTTTCTACTGGATTTGATGTCAGGATTCATCTCTCAAAATTTTCATACTCACTTTCAAATCGCCTTATGTATAGGACCTAAATGCCCATAGGAAATATTTACATTCCAAGTACAAAAATCGAAATTTCAATAATTAATTGCGAATGTTAGGGGCTTCAGCCGCATGAACGGTTAACGGATATTAAATACTTAGGTACTTCTCCAATACATGGAAAAAATTCAGATTTTTAAAAGGTGTTTTTTTTTTTTTTTTTGAGTAAATGGCGTCCAAACATCGCGTCTTAATGAAATTTTCAGCTTTTCATCATGCTATAACGTGGGATGTAATAATCGGAAACGTAAGTCCTTGACATTTTCAAGAGACCTTATGGAGTAGATTTCGATGCTAGAAGCAGATGGTTGATATTGCACGTGAGGACAGAAAAAATATGTTTGAAATTAGCAAAAATTTCACCAAAGTTGCAAAATTGCGAGTGAATTGCGTGATTCCTATTGGACCAATAGACAAATTTTGGCCCTCCACCGAAACATACAACTTTATACTCTTCCTGCTATTGCGACTATGTTACTAAGTACACTAGTTTCTCTACAATAAAATTTTTAGTTTGACATGTTTTTCAGTTTTAAGAGCAATCCGGGAGGAGGGCAGCCATTTTGGAAGGCTGTATATCGAAGAATTTTTTTTTTTTCAGCAAAAAGAAAAAATATGGGTCTAATAATGTTGTATGTAGTTTCTTACATCCTTTGAAGATAACATTGCCGGGGTGGCTCAGTTGTAAAGCGTTCACTTCGGATGCATGGGGTCTCGGGTTTAAACCCTGCTTCCGTCAAGTGAATTTTGCTGTGGACAAACACCGTGTGCGTGGGTTTCCTCGGAGTTCTCCAGTTTCCTCCCACTTTCTTCATTCCACAATTTCATTCATTGCTCATCATTGCTGTTCCCCTTAGCCAAGCCGGCATATCCGTGGGACGTAAAACTCAAAATTTCATTTGATTTATTCGTTTGGGGATAAACGAGATGCGGAGAAATCGACGAAACAGAGCATACACTGAACCAAGTTCTCAGAGTTCTCGTTCTCAACCGAGTGGCAACCACCAAGTATCATCGACGAGTTCACCACCATTTAAGAAGCATACAAATGCTCATAGCACCTCGAGCTCCGACTCTCACTCCGACCGGCTTATCCCCCTGTGCACCATGTCTACAGCTTCCTACTGCTAAACTAGAATCCAAAGTACTCGAGTTCGAAGATTTTACTTCTGTAACTTCTCCAGTATGGGCAACCCAAAGATATTTCGCAAATGGTAGAAAGAAAAAAATGGATTCATCATTAAATCACAGTCGGCTAACTTCGCAAAATAATTCGTGACAATCCAGTTTTGAAATGTTCAGGAAAACTGAAATTTAACAACATCCGACACTAGCAACCTCAGCCACATACCATGTCAATAGTAGTACGAGGGGTCCCTCCATCTATAACACATGACGATATATAAGTTGAACTTCCTGAAGTGGGATACACCTTTAAAAATGCATCCGTATTCGGAACAATCAAGGACCAACATACATAGTTCGAATTCTGAGAGCATCACAGGATACTATCAACGACCTTTTGCATAAACACTATTCATTTTCAAGAAGAGACGCCGATTTGAACAATCCTGCTCATTACGACCACTTCCTCTCCAAGGTAAACGCTGTCAAGAGTACAAAGAACATCCTACTAACAGGTGCATCCCATGAATCTGTTTTCCTACTAAGAGGTGCACACTTATTCTCTTCCTATGGAAAGCTGTCCGAATCTGAAACAAGTTCCAATCTACAACACTTCGTATCAATTCCCGCATCCGACATACAGCTAGAAGTGTAAGCCTCGGCTTGCTCCAGAAGAATTCAAGCCGAAACTTGAAGTACCACTATTCACTCATTATGTTCAAAATCGAAGAGGCGAGACTTCGCGAGAGACTAATCAATTTCTGTATATTCATAAACTATTAGTATTTGTCACCCACGCTCTTCAAAACGTTCATCTTTTGCACGACCATTAATATTACAACACGTTCATGCGACTTACAATGGTTCGTACGTGCACTTTCATGTACCTCCGCTCAAAACAACTATTTAACTTCATAATGATCATGTACCTTGGTATTTGACTATGACTTTTATTTCTATTTCTCAACATTCTCTTGTATTTACCTCATAAACTCATATTTGAACAACTATTACACGAGGAACAATTTCACACATTACTTATAAGTAAAATGCATCTCACTCCAAAACTTAATTGCAAATTTACCGGCTATCAACTCATTCGACACGATAAGAAACGTCCGGCTCGACGCTGCACCAGCGGCGTGACAATAGTATTTTATCCTTAACCATGGTATAGTATTGACTCTCTATTTAATATTGCAGAACATCTAATCATAACTATTAATTACAAATCTTTATGTGTCACAATGACAGTCATCTATGTTCGACCAGGTCGTCCTATTCCAATATATATCTAATAATTTCGGACATTACCTGGTCTCTACCAATATTGACTTCCTTACCGAGGCCGAGAGAAACACCTTTTAACAATTTTATCACTGCCTCCACTACAGGTTTCTTTGACCCATTGCCAAAACCAATCCGTTCCTGATTTAACTCTACTCCTGACATGTTTGGTCACTTTATCTCTCGCCCACAGTATTTTCATGTACACCTTGTCTCAAAAAGGTTGAGCGCATTCTTTATTGGTGTTTTGAGGCAAAAATTTTCTAAGTCCAGCTTCGGGTATCTTCGGGAAAAAGTAAGCCAGGTTCGAACCTCCAAGCCATCCTTTGCAATCGGGAAAAAGTTTGCAGATGTGTTTTTCTTCTTTTAAATATAATAAGACTTGTTACCAAGTGTTTAAAAAAGCAACATTGATTGAAATACTTAATGATACAATATTTCGAAACATTTTTTTTTTAATGTTAGCAAATGCTTGTTTGTCATTTAGCTCTCCATACGTAATGGAACATTTAAATACGTTAAAGAATCTTTCCATATGTAAAAGAATGCTCAAAGTTAAGAAATAGAACATAATTATCGCCTGAGTACTAAAATAAAAGTCAAAGTAGAACAGAAACAGCGTTTGTAATGGATATGAATGTCATAATTATCTTGAGATCCGTTATACATCGCTAGAAGGTTGTGTTAGCTCATTGGTAAGCTGTCGGATTTCAAATCATAAGGTTGAGGGTTCGAATCCCGTCTAGGCTAATCCTTTTTTTTAAATTATATTTTCCGCAATGCATGAAAAATTATATAAAATAATTACATTAGAATACATAAGTTGTGTATATATAACATAATCATTGCAGAACATAGTAATTATTATGTTCAAAATATAACATCTGAGGTAATTTTCACAGTAGGTCGGTATTATATATGAGGATGTAAATACAAGTTAGGAAAATCATTTAATAGCAATAAATAAGTTATGTAGTGTATTTATTTGCATCTATTTGTCATACAGATGTAACTTCTCAATATTCTCATTACAGCATGTCATTTACATTCGTGAAATACAATATATTCCTACGGATATAGAAAGTGTATAAACAGAGTATCCAAAGTCGTATCCTGCTTCAAGACACATAACTTTTCCCGATCCCCTTAACGTCACGGGAAGAAACACAAATTCTCTTTAGAACGGAATGTCGTTGCTTAGAGTCTCATTCGAATACGTTGAATATGCTTTTGTATATTCATCTCTCTCTCTCTCTCTCTCTCTTTCGCTTTGTTTATGTGTGTGTGTGTGTGTGTTGCGGAATATCCCAAGTTGAATACAACATTTGCCAAGTATATGAGCATCATTGTCATCGAATACCAGAAATTGAAAATCGTGTTTCTTCAGATTGGGTTTGCGTGTTCATGTTAGCTCACTGGTAGAGTACGGACTTGCCAATAAAGAGGTCTTGAGTTCCAAGCCTACAGCTAATTATTATTCTTTTGTTGGTAGGATTGCACAGAAATCGGATACAAGGAGTGGTTTACTTCTAGAAATATTTTCAGAAGTGTTTAGGTAGCCCTGAAAAGGGCTGTTTTTGGGAGTTAAGGCGGGGACATTAATATTGTGTCCAAGACCCTTCTGAATTTATTACACGCTCCATTCTTCTGGGCATGGAATCTATTACATGGATGACAAATCTATCTCCTTCCCCTACCTCCAGCCATGCGTCGGAAACAAGATGCCACAGGTCATCCTGAGTTCTTGGTGGATCTGCCTCAGGCCAACTTTCCCTTAGAGAACGCTTCACTTCTGTCCACATATTTTCCATGAGATTGAGGTCTGCTCCACGAGCGGCCAGTCGATTAAATCAATCTCAGGGTGCCCTGCGAACCATTCCTGAATCACACGGGAAGTATGTATTGGCGACTGGTATTGCTGGAACTGAATTACACCATCAGGCTGAAATACTCGTACAGATAGCACCATGATATTACTGATAATGTCTAAGTACTGAGCATTGTCCAGATGTCCTTCAATTCTATGAAGCTGTCCTGCTCCGCGACTGGAAATCCAACCCCAACATAAAATAGATACATGGCCACTGCGATTGCAAGCAGCCACATATCCATGGTCATATCGGGTGCCTCTCGGACGATACACAAAACGGCGTCCCTGATTTGATGTTGTGAATATGGATTCATCTGACAAGTAAACCTTACGTTTGGGTGAATCGAGTTGCTGACTGAGACACATATGAGAAAGTAGTACTAAATGTAGTCAGTATTTCAGTGAAGTTGTAGGTGCGAAGCTCCAGGGGTTTAGGAGATACAGCTACCAGAACATCAAATGGAAGTACAGAATAGTCTTCATACAGTTGGAGGTAAAATCTCTGTAAGACCTCTTGTAACGACAAAACGTGAATAACAAATATATGGGTACATATTAGGACTAGGGGGAAGTCATATAGTAAGGGTATACCAGACGGCGGCCATCTTGAAATCCGCCATTTTGAATTAAGGTTAAGTTTTTAAAATGGGAATAAGGTCATGTGATACATGATTTAAGGCGCAAATTTAATCAGAAGAACAATGGTGACATTAATTTTGATTTACGTGCAATTGGTAAAAAGTTACAGGGAAATTAAATATTGTTGCAGCATATGTATTAGTCCTTTACCCCACCTTGTAAATTTTGTATTAATGATAATAATTAAATAAAAAGCAGGTGGATAAATATTAGGTCTATGGTAAGAGTTGCCTATTGGCGGCCATGTTCAAATCCGGCATTTTGAATCAGACAAAAGTTTTAAACAAAACGCATAACATTGACACCTTATTAATAGCAAATTTTACCATAAATCCAACGTGTCACTGTTATGCGTTTTGTTTAAAACTTTTGTCTGATTCAAAATGCCGGATTTGAACATGGCCGCCAATAGGCAACTCTTACCATAGACCTAATATTTATCCACCTGCTTTTTATTTAATTATTATCATTAATACAAAATTTACAAGGTGGGGTAAAGGACTAATACATATGCTGCAACAATATTTAATTTCCCTGTAACTTTTTACCAATTGCACGTGAATCAAAATTAATGTCACCATTGTTCTTCTGATTAAATTTGCGCCTTAAATCATGTATCACATGACCTTATTCCCATTTTAAAAACTTAACCTTAATTCAAAATGGCGGATTTCAAGATGGCCGCCGTCTGGTATACCCTTACTATATGACTTCCCCCTAGTCCTAATATGTACCCATATATTTGTTATTCACGTTTTGTCGTTACAAGAGGTCTTACAGAGATTTTACCTCCAACTGTATGAAGACTATTCTGTACTTCCATGTGATGTTCTGGTAGCTGTATCTCCTAAACCCCTGGAGCTTCGCACCTACAACTTCACTGAAATACTGACTACATTTAGTACTACTTACTCATATGTGTCTCAGTCAGCAACTCGATTCACCCAAACGTAAGGTTTACTTGTGAGAAAACTACGTTTTCCCAATTGAGACCCACATTCGCCTGTGCAAACGCGAGACGGTAAATTTTGTGGTCGCCTGAGACTTTTTCCTTCACGGCAGCAACACGGCCACGTAACCCAGCATGACGAAGCCTTCGCAGAGCTGTATGCTTACTACCAGGAAAGAGAGAAACTTCCCTTAGCTGTCTAGACGTCCTTAGTGGGTCTAACCGGGCTTCGTTTACTAATCTCGCATCTTGGGCTTCGGTTGACACATGCGGACGACCAGGAGATCGTAAATTATCAGTCTGACCTGTAGCACCATATTTCTGAATTCATCGCCTTCCTGTAGAGGCCGGGACACCTACTCGCCTGCTAGCTGCAGTTGCAGAATAACCTTCCAACTCCCATATAGTAATTACTGCTGTACGTCTATCCATGAGCTCCTTCGTGGCTAAGTGGTTAGCGTCCGCGCCTTTGACGTGGGAGGTCCGGGTTCGATTCCCGGCGGGAGCTCATGTGGTTCGGATTCCACGTTAATCAGTAGGACCACGTCTCATATAGCCTCGCTGCTGAAAGGGACGCTAAACTAAAATCAACTCAACTCAACGTCTATCCATAGTTACCAATGTTCTGAGCTGTGAGAAGGAAGCAATAGGTAAAAGCTAGTACCTGACGTGTGATTGGTTACTTGCACGACACGCCTATTGTGGGGAACAGCGTTGCCAGATCTAGCATAATGATGCTAGATCTAGCATAATTTGCATGTCTCTAGCATCTAGCATCTTGCTTTTAGCATCCTGCCCAAATCTAGCACAATTTCAGCAAGTTTATCAAAAAGCCGTAAAACCTGGAGATGAGAAAGAAGTTGGTCGTGGGAAGAAAAAGAACGGCAGAAATGTATCCTCTTCCATTGATTCATACAGTCGGTAAACCATACAGGCAGTCTTATTTTTCGAAGCAAGTTCGAAACGTCTTTGGGCTTTTTTGTGGCTCCACCCAGGGTTTTCTAATCCTTTAACTCCGACGCATGGGCGGAGCTATGGGGGCCATTCTCCCCCAACTTTTTGACAACTTCACCATCTTTATTTCTGATTTCATGATCATATTTATTCCTGAAATGACAGCTCCGAGACCGACCAAAAATCTGCCCCCCCCCCCAGCAGACGATTCCCAACTCCGCTTATGCTGCGAAGTAATTTTCTTTCAAAATATGTAAACAAAAACTTTGCATTCATTTATACGACATATACGCCATTGAATCTGGCAGCGACTGCATTAATTTAGTTGAGTTAAAATTTTGGTGCGTGAAGTATTGAGTTCTATCCATGCATTCTTGCTCTCTGTGTATTTTAAGTTACGTTATCGTATCTCAACTTCGTTTTTTTAAACTCCTGAATTAGTAATTATGAGGATCTAGCATAATTTGACCGAATCTAGCATAAGTTCGATCAGGTTTTGGAATAATTCCAAGCTGTGAGTCTGGAAACGCTGGTGGGGAACGACTTGGTCAACGACTCGCGAAAGAAATCTGAAAATGGTGCGCCGTAATAATAATATTAAAAACAGTTTTTATAAAGGAATATTAATACATACGAAAAGCTGTTTAAAGAATGAATTGTTATACTGACTTTACACGTATAAAAACATATACCATATACCAAACAGATTGAGTGATATGATGATAGCTGTTTTGAGACAAACACTTTCGAAGTCCAACTTCGGGTATCTTCGGAAAACAGTAAACTAAAGCTCCTGGTTCGAACCTCCAAAGCCAACCTTAGTAATCGGGAAACGATGTACAGATATGTTTTTCCTTCTGTTAAATATAATAAGACATGTTGAAATGGTATTAAGTGTAGAAAAAAGTAACATTGAAATACTTAATGATACAATATTTCGAGACTATGTATTCACACTCTCGTTTCGTCATTGTGATTTCCATACGGAAAAGAGCATTTACGTTTGAGCTCAGTTATATTTCAGAAGCAGCTTCCGAAAAGCGGTGATATTAGCTCAGTGGTACACCACCGAGCGCTTAAATCGTGAGTTCGATACCCGTTCAGGTGAAATTCTTTTATGATATTCTACTTTCCTCAATGCATGAAAATTATGTAAAATAGTTACATTACAATTCATCAGTTGTATATATCAGTTGAATATATATATTCATATCATCAGTTGTATATATCAGTTGAATATATATATTCATATCATTTCACGACATAAGTAATTCTTATCTTTAAAATATAACATCTGAGGTATTGACAGAACTTCGGTGTGTTATGTGTGAATATTGAATACAAATTTGAAAAATCGTGTAATAGCAATAAATAAGTTATGTAATGTATTTATTTGCAGCTACCTTCATCGCAGATAACTTCTCAATATTCGCATTACAGCATTTGGGTAGAGCATATCGAAAATCGGATCGTGGTCCAAGACAAAGAACTAGCTAGCCCCAAACTGTCTCGCAAGAAATTCGCGAATCGCGAAAGTAAAGTGAAGGGATTGAGAGCGTCAATTCCTTAATCGCTCTCTCTCAACTCTCTCTTATCTGCATTTATACACATAAAAGTGTATGTATGTATGTTCCAACATAACTCATGTATGCCTAGAGCAGGGTTTCTCAACCTGGGAGTCGCGGCTCCTAGGGGATCGCGAAGATAGGCGGAAGAGATAAATATAGTTAGAATCTAATACCAGAAATTATTTTTAAATATTATTTTTAATTTTGTTCTGATAAGAATACTTTTATTTTTTATACACACTGTAAAGAACAATAAAAAATAAGTCTACTGAACATTTTCAAAGAGTGTAGAATTCGTGTTACTATTCGGTTCAAAGTCTCTTGTCGTCGCGAATTCTGTCGAGAAATTTGAAGCTTAAAATATACAAAACGATAATCATGCCTGTTGTTCTGTATGGTTGCGAAACATGGTCGCTTACTCTGAGGGAAGAACATAGACTGAAAGTATTTGAGAACAAGATCCTTAGACGAATATTCGGACTCAAGAGGAACGGGAATGGGGAATGGCGGAAACTTCATAACGAGGAACTACATAATTTATACGGTTTACCCAACATTGTTAGGGTCGTCAAGTCTAGAAGGCTTAGGTGGGCAGGTCATGTAGCTAGAATGGAAGAAAGTAGAAACGCTTTCAAAATCTTGACTGGAAGACCAATCGGAAAACGACCATTAGGAAGACCTAGGCGC
This sequence comes from Thermobia domestica, assembly GCF_964235325.1. Classification (NCBI taxonomy): domain Eukaryota; kingdom Metazoa; phylum Arthropoda; class Insecta; order Zygentoma; family Lepismatidae; genus Thermobia; species Thermobia domestica. Next base: position 53,208,745 of record NC_137470.1, on the reverse strand, counting down.
AGATGGGAGGACAATATTAAGATGGATCTCGCTGAGATAAGAATACAAAGTAGAAACTGGATCCAATTGGCTAAGGATAGAAGTCAGTGTAGAGCTTTTGTGAACGCGGCATTGAACCTCCGGGTTCCATAGGCCATAGAGTTAGTTAGTTAGTAGAGTTGTTTAAAAATGAATTTAAATCAAAGAGGTATGATATAAAACTAATGAGAACTGTATATGGAAATACTAGAAAAATACACATGCAACAAAACCTGCACATTGAAATACATTTAAAATTAAAACCTAATGAGATACCTAAGCATGGTGTAATTTCACTAGTGCAGCAATGTCCGGTTCAATCTTCATGACGAACATTATCAAACCATTTTCAACTGATAAGCGATTTCTTATCTTTGTTTTAATGTTTACCATAAAAAAAAACACACTTTCGCACAAGTACGATATAGCAAATGGAATTATTACTTTTAAAGCAGCAATCCCCAGACCAGGATATTCTTCTGTCCTCATCAGGCAGAACTTGTCCAAGTCTTCGTTACAAAAAACCAGTTGCAAAGACTTGTCGCATGATCATTCTATTATTTGGTCAAGAAGTTGTGGGCTTAGATCGGATACGTTAATGGCCTCTTCAATGAAGGAGTTTAACATCCATCTTGAACCAGCACCTTCGTCGTTGGGAATATAGATATTACAGTTACTGTATCCACTGTCAGTGCCGGGCGCCGAAAAAAGGGGCCACACATTTCGGAGGAAGTGTGTTACTCATGTTAGGAAAGTACATGTGCACATGTGTAAAATAGAAGGAAAAACGTAATAAAATGTGCTCAAAATTAAGGAAAGGTAGGGTTTATTTTGAAAATGTTATTGAGCTTCGTGCCAACCATGGTGGCGCTTCGTAGCTAGTCTGTCGACGTCACTCATATATACGGTGACATCGTACTATACTCTCGCCCCGGGCACTGATTTTCTATGGCACTGTTCACTATAAACAAAAAAATGGATTCTACTATTATAGAAATAGGTATGTTAAAAATCTCACACAAGCTTATTATAAAACAAATTATAAAAGGGTCGCTGGCAAGAGCGTGTGATAAAAGGGGATCGTGATAGGAATTAGATTGAGAACCACTGGTCTAGAGTAATTTTAACCACATTTCTTATAGTTTCATAAAGATTGCTGTCGGGTTACCTATGGTGAATGGGAGGGGGATACATATAAAAGATTGCTAGAAAATGATCGATATTAGATTCATAGTTTTCGGGGTCGCTTAGATAAATAGTGTGACTTTCGATTTCGCTTAACTCCGATTAAGCTCTCATTAGTAGGGATGGGCACGAACGACTTTTCTTTGAAACTCGACTCGACTCGAAACAGACATCTTTGAGGTCTACTCTTGGACTCGGCGCAAAAAATATCTTCCAACTCGACTCGGATTAGAGTCAAGTCGAACCAAAACGAGCCAAATCCTGTGTGTAGTCCTACCTAGACAATACATAGACAATAATTATTCTATCATCAATTATACTACTATTACTACAAATAATAATAATAATAATTATTATTATTATTATTATTATTATTATTATTATGACAACACCGTGTACAAACATGAACAATAGATGGTTAGTAAAGGAATACTAAAAGCTAGTTAACTGCCGACGTCGGTAGTCATGAACTCTACAAGGCAAAGACATCGTTCATTACTCTAAGCTGTAAGCGTCGGTGGACTACAGATGGTCAACTATTGACCTCTCGCCAGAAATTGGTGGCCCCGCAGCAACGATCCGTGGTGGCCCAAGTTCCATTTTGAAAACTTTACCACCAGCAGCAGAGACGCGATGAAACGCCAACGAACCACAAAATTACTCTCCCAAAATATGTCAAAATGCCTATATGTGTGATTTGTTTATATTTAGGTGAATCAAAAAAACACAAAACAAATACCCGGGGTGGACGCAAACTATCAATATTACGATTACTAGGCACGTGTTCTCCTGACTTCCCCACGGAAACGATCATAAAAAGCTTGGTTGTTGAAGGATAAATCATTGACGTCTTAATTTAGCCAATCAGACAAACCCCTACATCTCGAGTTCTAGAAGGTGATACCGTGAACCGTTTCAGATTTATTGCTTCCTGGTGGAGTACTATCCATGACCAAAATTTGAGCATAATAGCCGACATGCATCTTCGGTGCCTCTTATCTTTAGTACAATTTTAACCAGAGATGGTGTGGGTCAATGAAAATTTGATCCACGACCCACCATGACCCACTATCACCCACCACCCAAATGCCCCATTGGCCCACTCTGACCCATCAACCATCGTGATCCACTCTGACCCACCACCAACTATGAACCACTCTGAACCATTGCAACCAACGCCGACCCACCAAAACCCATCGACATCAACTCTGACCGATGGCCCACGTTTTCCTCTCCATTGACTAAAGAGGTTAGACTTGTAATAAAACAAGACTGTGAAATTATCACTTATCGGAGTTTGAATTTCTACCGTCAATGCCTCAAGCACCTCTCTGTTACAATACTGGTGGGTCTGACCTTTACGATATATAATGGCAAAGTGTTTCTCATCTTCCAAATTAAAATGAATTTAAATTTATCATATATAATTATTTCTTTGTTGCCTTACAGACACATTTCAGTAGAAAATAGGGTGAAATTTGAAAGTTTCAAATCAAGGAAAAGTAGACCAACGTAAAAAAAGAGAGAGAAACTAATTTTCTATATAATTAAGCATGCCGTACTAATTGAAAATGCCCATGTAATTAAGTTTAGAATACAAATTTTATGGCCATTTTTCTCTAACTTTATGGCTTGATTGCCTTATGCTCGGAACGCTCCATACATTAAACACCAGCTTCAGCAATTATAAATAGAAAGCAGTGGGTATAAAATTCAAAAAGAACTTTAGTTTGCATTACTCAATTTGTTTCTCAACTAATATCAATCGTTTTCGATTATTTTTACAAATCAACCCACTACCAATTTCCAATATATAGAAAATGCATCCCCGTCCCCCCAATCATAAAAGATAATTTTAAAAAATGCCAGGACATATTTTCTTTATTTTTAATAAAGAGTTATATGTTGAATTTCAGCTCTCAGTTGAACGGCTTGTAAGATACTAAATTTTTCGCAAAAATTCAGACTTCTACTCCCCCTAAGGATATGTATTATAATGAAAGTGACACTTCCCAGTTGGGAATGGAGCCTGATTATATACCAAACGTCAATTCATTTGACTTTGCAATTTGACCGTGATGATTACGCAGACATAGTTACTTTCAATTTTTTATGATACATATCCTTATTTCATATGTTACAGATGATTCAAAAATATTTTTTCAAGCAGTTAGCTCCTCTAGAATCTCACAGGCTGCATCCCAAAATCCAACTCCTACTATCCTATGACAATCCAAAAGTGACTGAACTTTTTTTATTAGGAACAAATGACAAAAGAAAAATGGAGATCTTGAAAGTAAAATGTAGAAAAGCTCGGTGCCCCCAATAACTACATATTTCTCCACCCCTTCATCCCGAACTTAAAAATAAAACTTAATTCGAATGTGGTTAATTAGTGAATTTATTACAGTTAAATTCCACTCACTACATGCTACAGCTACAACTATGTAACAAAAAATAACAACTGTGAAACATGTTCTGAATTACTATTAGATTTCTTACGCTATTATTAAACATATTAGAATAGTAAAAGAGGATTGTTCGTGAAATAGTATATTTGCTCTTGATTTATAACTTTTTCATACGGAAAAATTTAAAATATTATTCAAGTTTTAAACTTTGCACTCTGCAAATATGTTGCCCTCTAGGCAATGGGACTAATGTGAAATGTGGACTAATGTGGACTAATGGGAAATGCTGCACTTTTAGCGGCGCTGAAAACTTACGATTCGATTCTAATATCGAATGATTTCGATATCTTTATGTCGCTACGTAACCACCCTGGGTGCTAATGGAAGCTTAATTGGACTTGAATTGAAAGTAGAACTATTCACCTAAGCGACCACGAAACTATAGATTCGATACTAATATCGACCCGTTTCTAGCATTTTTGATATGAATCCCGACAGTACTCTTTTTCCAGACTGTAAGAAATATAGTTAAAATTGCTCTAGATATATCAGAATTATGTTGAAATACACACATAAATCCACTTTTATATTCTGTATAAATAGAGAGTGAGCGAGCGAGAGAGGGCGACTCAAGGCATCACCACCTCCACATTGCAAAAGCATATATCAGGAATTGAATTGAAAATCTATGTAAAGATTTTCTGCTGTGGCATGCTTCATAAGGACAATTCCAGTCTGCTCACGTGATCTTTGGGGTTCATGAATTTTTTTTTGCGAGCGTTCCGACTTTGAATTCTCTGTTTATACCTTCTGTTTATGCATCGAATAACTTTTCAAGAACATAAATCACATTCTGTATTATGAATGTTGAGAATTACCCTCTATATGACAAATAGCTGCAAATAAATACACTACATGATTTATTTATTGCTATTGAACGAGTTTCTTAACTTGTATTTACATCCTCATATATAATACCGACCTACTGTGAAAATTATCTCAGATGTTATATTTTGAACATAATAATTACTATGTTCTGCAATGATTATGTTATATATACACAACTTATGTATTCTAATGTAATTATTTTATATAATTTTTCATGCATTGCGGAAAATATAATAAAAAAAGGATTAGCCTAGCCGGGATTCGAACCCTTAACCTTATGATTTGAAATCCGACAGCTTACCAATGAGCTAACACAACCTTCTAACGATGTATAACGGATCTCAAGATAATTATGACATTCATATCCATTACAAACGCTGTTTCTGTTCTACTTTGACTTTTATTTTAGTACTCAGGCGATAATTATGTTCTATTTCTTAACTTTGAGCATTCTTTTACATATGGAAAGATTCTTTAACGTATTTAAATGTTCCATTACGTATGGAGAGCTAAATGACAAACAAGCATTTGCTGACATTGAAAAAAAAAGGTTTCGAAATATTGTATCATAAAGTATTTCAATCAATGTTGCTTTCTTAAACACTTGGTAACAAGTCTTATTATATTTAAAAGAAGAAAAGCACATCTGCAAACTTTTTCCCGATTGTAAAGGCTGGCTTGGAGTTTCGAACCTGGCTTACTTTTTCCCGAAGATACCCGAAGCTGGACTTAGAAAATTATTGCCTCAAAACACCAGTAAAGAATGCGCTCAACCTTTTTGAGACAAGGTGTACATTCTAGATCCTCTGGGTAGTGAACATGTGCCCATTACACTCACTCAAAAAGTTTCCACTACTTCCTTCGTTTCATCACCCCCTCGGGTAATACTTTGCTACTAAACTTACTAAACTCAAACTGTCAGCAACCTATCCACCTTTTACTGAAAATGAATTTAACCCTTCGAATACCAAGATTGGGTCAATTTGGCCCAGGTGATCTTTTATAAAGAAATGCTACAATATCAAAGAGAGGTAGTGGGCTAATATTTTAGGTATTCCTCAATTAGCAACCATTTTTACTTTTCGAAATCATTTAAGTAGAATTCATATCAAAATAAACACAAAATACCCAAAAATATGGCATAAAGTGTAGCTAGGTCATTTTGACCCAGTATTGGTACCCCGCGGCACGGCACACAAAAATATTGTATTGTATTGTATTTATTTTCATCCTTTTTCATAGAAATTGTTCACAGCGTGAACGTATGAGTTGGACACGTCATAAGAACACTGAATGTGTACATATGTATACATTATATCTACATGCAATATTAAAATAGTGTGAATTTATGTAAAAAAAAAGGACAATTTTTCATTATTCTAATTTACATACATCGATATAAAACAACATAACAGTTAATAAAACTTTACATTATATATATACAAAATATATATACTTTAAACCTTATTTACTACAGGCGAGATATTCTTCTTAAGAATAGAAACAGTGCTCGAGTAGGTAGTACTTGACTGCTTTATTGAAACCGGATGTTTTTTTTTTTTAAAGTGGAAAGAAGCTTGTTATAAATGTTCACTGCCATAGGAAATGTACTATTCTTATGTACTTTTAAACGCGAGGACTCTACATGAAGATCAGACGCTTGTCTTGTATTATGCATATGAATATCTGAGTTCAATCGGAAGCTGCTTGTACCAATCTCTATATCTTTTCTTACAAATTTTAAAAGTTCATATATATATAAACATGGAAGAGGTAAGATTTCAAGAAATTTAAATAAAGGTTTACAAGAAGTTCGAGGTTTACTTCCGGTCATAAACCTTAAAGCTCTCTTTTGTAATACGAATATGGAATTTAGCAGTGCAGAAGATTCCCAGAATATAATACCATATTTCAATTTAGAATGAAAAAGTCCAAAATAAGTTGTGAGCAGAACATGCTGACTGACACTATTTCGTAAAAGCTTTAACATGTAGCAGGTTTGAGCCAATTTACTAGATAATTTTCGAATGCGAATTTTCCAATCTCTGACACCCAAAGACCAAGAAATTTGATATCCGAGACGTAATTCAACGTTTTTCCGTTAATTGTTACACAAGGGCGTTTTCTTATCTCGTTTTTACTACGTGAAAACACATGCACGAAGACATTGTTGTGTTTAGTATTAGTTTATTTCTATCCATCCAGTCACTGACGGCAGACATGGTGGAATCTACTGCATTACATAACTCAACGTAAGTTTCTCCAGTTACTAATATATTTGTATCGTCAGCATACAGAACAATTTTAGCAGAGTCTAAACATTGTGGCAAATCGTTTATATATATTAAAAATAGAATAGGGCCTAAGATGGAACCTTGAGGAGCTCCAAATTTTAACTCTTTGGTATCTGAATAACATTTGCTTACTCCCTGAGTGTTTCGAGTTTGACAGTTAATTTCAACAGTTTGCCTTCTGTTGGATATATACGATTTAAACCACTCATAAGCATTTCCCCTAATACCATAATCTTGCAATTTTTTTAAGTAAAATTTGATGATCAATTGTATCAAAAGCTTTGCTAAGATCAAGAAATATGCCGGTTGTATATTTCTTAGCGTTTATTGAATTTAAAGCAGAATAGAAAAAGGAGTAAAGAGCAGTTTCAGTAGACTTATTTGAACTAAAGCCATTTTGAGCAGGAGATATTAAGTTAAAATTATTTAGAAAACTAACTAGTCTTATATACATAAGTTTTTCAAAAAGTTTAGAGAAGGTAGACTGACATGATATTGGTCTATAGTTCGATGTAAGATCTTTCTTGCCACTTTTATATAAGGGCTTAACAACTGCTAGCTTCAATGCCTCAGGAAAAACGCCACTACTAAATGAGTTATTTACTATGAAGCATAAGATATCAGCAATCTCATAAGAGCATTGCTTTAAAATTTTATCAGGGACATCATCACTTCCTGAAGAAGCCTCACACTGATTTTTCATTTTCAGTGTAATATTTAAGGTTTCTTGAGTAGTTACTTTGTGTAAGAACAATGGTTTTTCGCAAGTATTATCATTGTGTCTACTAACGTATTGTTTGCTAGATAGTTTTTTGTTCACGTTATTAGTGATAAGTTTTCCATTTCATTCGTGAAGTAATCGTTAAAAGCATTTGCAATTTCAGTCGGATTTTTAATAATTTTATTTTGACAAGAAACGCTAGTTATCTTAGAGGAGGGTTTTCGTTCCCCAGATTCTTTCCGAATAATTTGCCATGTAGCTTTCATTTTATTGGAAGCTTTCCCAATGTAAGTATCATTCTCTAACATTTTTCCCTGTTTTATGACCTTATGTAGAACTCGTCTGTAGATTTTGTGGTATCGTTTAAACACGGGAGTACGGCACCGTCAGGATAGTTGATGTAAATAGTTCATTTTTTCTAGAGAAACCTTTATTCCAAAAGTCTTCCACTTCGAACTGACATTTACCAATTTATTTATTTTAAATTTTTGTTTAGGAAAAACAATATTAAAATAATGAGTAAATATACATAAAAAGGAATTAAATTGGTCGTTAACATTACATTCAATATAAACATCTTCCCACGACTCAGTTTTCAACAAGTATCTGATATATGCCACGTTAGTGGGTGTAAATGAACGCCGTTCAGACCATTCCACGCCCACGTTTGTATTCTTATTAATTATTTCTGTGTAAAAATAAAGAAGTTGAGCATTATGACCAGAATAGCCTAGGTTTAGTACGTCAACATGAGATACGAAATCATCACGTGGAATTATACTTTGGTCAAGAGCAGAGATTCTTGTTTTGCCTATTCTTGTAGGAGTATCTACGATAGGTTTCAGATTAAATGATGTGCAGAGCGAAATGAGATCTTCTCTTTCTTTGCTATTATTTAGTAAAAAAATCAATATTAATATCACCACAAATTACTATCGACTTTTTAGAGGACGAGAATTCCGATATAAGGCTTTCTAATTTATTCAAAAAGTTATTGACATTACTGTCTGGCGTGCGATAGAGACAGATAAGTATTAAATTATGATCGCAAAATTCAAGTGCTACAGATTCGAAAGTTTTCTCAACGTTCAATGTAAGGGTATTCGTTAGAATTTTGATACGAAAGTCCTCTTTGACGAATATGGCAATACCGCCATGGGATTTATTTTTCCTACAATAGTACGCAGATAGTTTAAAACCTGTGAGTGAAATTGTTTCTATTTCTTCTTTATTCAGCCAGTGCTCCGATATACACAAGACATCAGTTTTACTTAATTCATTTTCCAAAATAATTTTTAATTCGATTATTTTATTTCCTAATCTTCGGACGTTGTGGTGTAGGATTTGGAGACTGATATTTTTAGACTCACTTACGTCTTCTACTTTTTGATTAGGAACATTACCGGTAGTTATATCTACTGCTTTTAGTAGGGGAGTATTACTTTGGCAACTTACATTATCTACAACATTTAGATCCGAGATACAAGAGGGCATATCACAACACACATAACCTACATTACTTTTTTTTGTCATAACAATTACAGGAAACTTCTCTATGTTTATCTTGCGGAAGTGAAGTACACGTCGTAAATTTCGTTTTTCTGCAGAACTCGTAACCTATAAAAAAGCTGCCTCAATAGTCCAATCACAGACCCTTCCCTTTCCTTTTGCATTTAGATGTAAGCCATGACTAGTGTAATACTGTCTACGAAATGCACCTAAACTAACAAATCTAACATGGCTGTACTTTCGAGAGATCATTTCTTTCACCTGCATATTAAATTTAAATATTGATCTGTTTACACTACTGTTCTAATATTTCTTTTATCTGTGCTTTCAAGTGCTCTTTCTAAAGATACTAACACATTCTGGGTTTCTAGTGGATGGCTTAGGTTATTATTAGTTCCACCAGCCAACACAACACAATCGTTTTCATTGAGATTACTAGTTAGTTTGTGAACGTTCTCAACGATAGATTCGTAGGGTGCACTTGGTTTCACAATGCTGCTCACACTAAAGCCAGTATTTGCACAATCTTGGATAATAGATGCACAGTTTCTTAAATGACTGTCCCCTAATAGTAGCACTTTTCGCCTGTTCTTTTCTTCGGATCGAGAAGAGATTCCAGTTGACTTCTTGAAACTTCTAGTACCGGTACATTGTTCTTGACTGTCACTCTGTGAAACAATGTTCTGTTGTGTTTTATTGGATGCACTAATATTGCTAATGGATTTCGCATGTGCTCCCTTATTGTTCTCCTGTACCCTTGCAACTGAGATAAACTTCCTTTCACTGTTTTTCTTTACTTTACACTGCATGTTCTTTGGTGATGAACTTAGTGGAGCTACTGCCGTTTTACAATTCGTATGTAAGTTAGACTGTTGATAACACTTGCACTTCTTTAAATGTTCACACTTGCCACAATTCACTGTTTCAATTAAGTCATTGTTACTGTTTATGCATTGTTCTTCATCGAGAATAGCAAACCTATTTCTAGTTTCTACATTTGATATACATGCAGAAAGTCGATTATTTCTTACTGCTTCTGACCACTGGCCATTTCTATGAACTTCACCTTGCACTTCAGCACTCTTATCATCTCGTTTTTGAAGTTCGTTTAATTTGCCTTTCAACGACTCTACATCATTCATCAAAATATTTATTGTAGAGAAGAAACTTCCTGTTTTGTTTGTACACAGCTTGCACAAGAGCGTTCTGCTATAGCATTTTCTACTGGGATATTTGTACCCATCCATCGTTTCGTTTTTGACCTTGTTACTGTCTCTGTTTTGTTATTAATTTTTATAACACAGCTATCACACAAACTAGTAATATTTTCAACGTTTCTACAGCATTTTTTTCGACACCTTATACACAATATCGCCAGGTTTCTTGTTAAATCTTCAGCAGATACGACACCAACACAACCATCTTCCGCCATCTTGTATATATTATTTTTATTATTATTTTGCTGATTGAAACGGCATTTTTTTTCTTTTACCTGCAACAATCACTTCCCGGTTTTACCGAGCTTTGATTGGGATGAGAATAGTAGAAAGTTTTGTTTTATGAAACACTTTTTCCCACTCTTTTCCCCCCTTCGCACTCACCACTACACATTTCTTTCTCAGCAATTGCTCTATTTTTTTCAGTTCCCTGAAATATATGATTTTATTTTTAGCAAGCCACGTGATCCTTCATTTCAAAAGTGTGTAATCTGTGACAAGCTTGTTTGCAAAGCGCATTACACTAGAAAACCGCTTTGCAAGGACTGTCAGGCTTAATCCAAATACAATATTCGACAGAATTTATTCCTAACAAAGACAATGTGTTTTTATGTATAAATTTCTAATGTTACAGTACTATAATTCAGGTATTGTTTGAAAGAATCAAGAGCCGCCACTGACAATGTATACAGCATATAAAATTTACTGTAATATAAAGAACGATCAGGTACATTGCCCTTTTCATTGTACGTTAGAAATTTTAACTCCCTGAATGAAACTTGATATTTTTTTTAACAAGAACCACGAATGAGTCAAAATAACCCAGGCTGAGTACTTTACCTAACATTGTAGGCTTGGTACTTTAAGGGTTAATCGACTCTAATCTCTACCACCAACCATTCAAATCGCAACCGAGCAGTTCATCCCTCAAAACGCATATATCACCTCATCATCCTAAAACCCCTCCGCGCTAGTTTCGTCAAGTTAAACACTCACCTCAAATCTATACAGAATATGTTTGCACTGGCAACCACGAAGCTCTTCAGCATCGTAGAACCCTCCACCGAACAGTGTTTAATTATCTCAAAGTATACAAATTACGACTGTGGATTAAAACCTGAAACACAATTTCTGCCGTATGACACCCTTCGCAATATTAGATGCGTTTCAACGCATTAGCTGGTAAATTTACCCAAACCTCTTACCCTCTCTTATATCACGATCAGGAATTGCACAGAGACCAAGAAAAAGCTAAAACCTTTGCTTCCTAATTATAGGAGATGTTCACACCTTTATCATTCACTTAGCATTTGAATATCATCCTGTAGACCATTTCAACTTCAATTCACCACATATTCATCTTCAACCCAACATATCTACTCACAAAGCACTCACTACCTTCATTTCTACCACGCAAATTACTAATGTCATCTATCATAAATGTTATAATGACCCTGAAATCAATAAAATTTATCGACATGTAAGACAAAGTCCACCAATACTGTTTAATCTTCTTTGTCACGTTTGGACATTTATTCCACGGACCAGTTATGTACCAGCTCATAAGAAATCATCCAAACTTCTCTTGTTCCTTAAAATCAAGAATACCGTCCGATACAGCTCAACAGAATCTTCACCAAAATCCTAGGAAAAAATATCGTCAAATGACTTCATGCTCATCTTTCTCATTACCATTTTTACCACATCATCAAGCAGGCTCCCGCCCACAAATTAGCATCAACGATCAGCTTCTGCGTCTCCTCAACTGCATCCATAAGCAGTATAATACCACCAAACCATCCTGTCTGGTACTCTTTAATTTAGAGAAGGCATTTAATGACGTGTAGCGTTAGGGTTTGCTTTCGAAACTGCTACCTTTTCGCCTTCTTATCACATATATCCGTTTTATTTACAATTTTTTGTTTGGCCACGGTACTTACGAATACATTAATCAACAGTCATATCAAACCATATTTATGCACTCAGGCGTATCTAAGGCTCTTTACTATCACCCTTATTATATCTACTTTATATTGTTGACATGCCTCTTTCCTCACAAAATATTCAGTTATTTCCATACGCTGATGATACAGCTTTTCTTGCAATTTGCCGTATTATACACTAAATAAACAACGCTTCACAACTACTAATACACACTTTTGTTCTGTGGTACAATAAACGGCGCCTGAAACCCAAACTACAGTATTTCATTCTCCTAAGAAACGCTCCAGATTTCACAATAATTCACACTTACTTCCATCACTATTAACGACAACCATCTTAGAATCTCAAAAAACGGTAATACTTAAGACTCACCATAGATAGACACCTCAGATGGAAGACTTATGTCCAGGAAATGACCTAAAAGGCATACAATTGACTCAATCTATTAAAACGACTTACTGGCACAACCTGGAGTATTTTTGCAAAGCCACTCTTAAACACTTAAATAGTCTTCCTTTGACCTGTGCTTAGTTACGGCCATACCATTAGGTCTCGGCAGCTACCCCCTTTTATCAAAAACTAAAGGGTCTCGAACATCGCACACTCAGAATTATATACCACATCAAACTACGGAGCTCTGCTTCAGAGCTCTATGCTCGCGTTACTTTTCCATACATTTGGTTGCATGTAGAAAAACTTTGCCTCAAATACGTCCGGAACGCTCAATCCTAATCATCCACTCCTCTCCGATTCCATGAACGCCCATATCTATTTTTATATCATTCACAGCATCAGTCATTCTACCTCTTCCTCCTCTTTACAATGTATCATTATTCCTTACCCCCGAACCATGAAGATCTTCCGCCCATGAAAACTTTCTTCTGTATCACCCTCCGCATTAATATCATACAATCATATTCTATACAATAATTCCTTTGTCACTAACAGAGTTTCCCATTTCCTTTGATTAATGCTTCAAGTAGCCCCCAAGGGAGAAGAATAACCTATATCCGTCATTTTACAATATCTTACAGTTTGTCTCGTCCAAATGCATCTCATCTCATAGATATTTCACTCATCAACGCAATATGATGAAATGTAAATCCAAATACTTTCATCATGATGTCTATAATTCATTGTACAATGTCCTTTCTCCGCCGTCATTATGATTACGATTGTAAAGACTGTAATACCTTATTTACTTACGTTATTTATTACATAAAGTTATTATAAAATGTTGAAAATCCTTTAGACCATGCCTAACTTCTTTCTTGCACTACTCTTGACTTCTCTTTCCCCCATGGAGGGCATGAGCGGGTGTTTAGCTAAAACAAACATGCGCCATACCTTTACGTTATAATTTCACTTATGTTGTTATTTCTAAAGGGTATTTTATAGGTAATTTATGTCTTGAAGCAACTTAGAGTTCTTTGTTTTATACCTTTATCACAAGACTGAAGTCGCTCTGAGACCGAAAGTAAATTTTTGCCCAAATATGTACCCCGTTGGCACTTTCAGATAATAAAATTTTTATAAAATTACGTATCAGGGAGCCAACACAAATATAGGGGGAAAGTGTGAGGTTTGGGACTGTTGTAGATGTGGGATAGTGATACATCTCTCTGGTGATTTGTGTTAAGCCATAGTGGTTGCTAACAGATGTGGTGGCAACACTTAAAGAGCATTGCTACCAGGTTCTGAACGTGCACAAGGTTTTAGAAGCAAAGACAAATTTTCCTTCACCGCTGATAACTATTATATGAGATGTATATTATAAAAATAGTTGACAATATGAGGAGGTAGTAGAGGATTTAATATAAGAGTAGAGAGTTAGGTATTGAAAGTATATTTACAGCATTTTTGTATGATTCTAATACAAGAATTCGTGACTTTATAGTGACAGTAGTAAAAGTGGGTATACAAGGAGGATTATGACATGAATTTAGGAGGATTGGGACACTGTCCCACTCCTTTCTACTCACAAGGGTGAAAACATTAGGTAGCTTTATTATAATTCCTGTGTTTCCGCTTGGTTAACGCTGTATTTATTTAGTACTTTTTCATATCTGTGTTTCAGAAAAATGCCACGCAAGTGGAAGAAAATAAAACTAGATTACATACAGACAGCAAACAGTAGTATTCTGCAAGCCGTAAAGAAAGTAATAGAGAAAAGGAAGAGTATACGAGAGGTAGCAAGAGAACACAACATATCGAAATCAGCCTTTGCTAGACATATTAAAAAGTACAAGGAAGATTCAATTAGAGATGCTGTAATATTTCAAGGAAATCTTTTTTGTGGGAAACTCTCCTTAGCGCAAGTAAGATGAACTACGTGCTTGGAACGAGGCACGTACGAACTTTGGCTTACGCATACGCAAATGCCTTGAAGTAGAATATGCCGGAATCTTGAAGTGTGTACAAAAGTGCGGGATATGGCTGGCTTAATGGTTTTATGGAGCATCCCCCTTAGTTATCACTGCGATCTCTGGAATAAAAAGTTTATCAAGAAGTACCAGCTTTAATAGGCAGAACGTGTATGACTTTTTGAACAACTTGAAGTTAGCATATGAGAAATGTAACTTCACTCTGCAGTGTACCTTTAACTGTGATCAAGCTAGATTTAGTACCGTACACACAACGCACGTGTGATAGCTTCACGAGGAAAGAAACAAGTCGGACAGGTAACTTGAGCGGAACGTGCTGAACAAGTGACAGTGCCATGTATCTTCAATGCAGTTAGGAATAGCATTCCTCCAGTTTTTCTATATTCGAGAGTAGGGTACAAAAATTTCTTCCTGAAGATTATACTACCTCGTAGCTTGACATTACCAAGGATCAATGGATGGATGATTGCTGAGATATTTGGTGTTTGCTTAGAACACATTAACCAAATTTCAAAATATTCGAAAGAAAATCCAATCATACTAATCCTCGAACACCACGTAAACATCATTGTGGTAGACAATGCTTACCAAAATTGTGTGTTATGAACATTTTCCCCTTGCATTGCTGTCACAAACTGCAATTGGTGGAAGTTTCGCTTTATGGACTTCTGAAAACCCATTACAATCGGGTGTGCGATGACGGGCTGGTTAATAATCCAGGAAACACTATTTCTCCTCATTCTATTGATCAGTTTATAGGACGGGTATACCCCTGTGCTACGACACAATAGAATATCGTATCTGAATTTAAAAAGACTGTAAAATACCCTTTCAACAGTGCTTCTTTTACAGAAGAATAACACCTGATATCTTCAGTAAATGACCGTCCAAATCCCTTGTTGAACAGAAACGCACATTTTCGCCAGCGAAAATTACAGACCTTACCACACAGAATGTTGCTGGCACATGGACCATGGTTCATCAGAGCTTCTGCCTCAAAGCTCGCTTACATTAGCTATCCAAGGAACTACATCTGTTATATTTTGCGGCAATAGCTTCCACTACGTTAGTAATCACTCGTCCGTCCTTATCCGAAGGCTGCCTACCCCTCTTAATAAAACGAACCGTGGGAAAAAAAGTAATGGTCGAATAAGAATACTAACAGCAATTGCAGAAAAGATTAAACCAAAGCAGAAGGCGTTGCAAAGCAAAAGCGAAAGAGATGTCGGTATTAGAATTCATTTACAACAAGTAATAGGAAGGTTGATACTAACTCAGAGTCCTCAATCGAAGACAGTATTTTCTCTGGAGAATACTGTGTTGACATATCCTTTAGTAGTTTCGTTAGTGATGTAGGTCTATCAATGAACGAAATAGGATGGGAAACACTAATTTCAATGTTGAAAACAGAAATATTATACTTCTTAAATTTTACATCAAAAAGTGTGTAGTGTATTAGGTAGGAATTGTCTAAAATGTGTAGAGCAGTTGATGCGAAGTGAAATTTATGCGCAACAAAGTCGGATGTTCTAAATTTGTTTCTCGTAAACAGCAAGATACTAGTTCGGTTGAGCTTCAAAATATAGTTCTGAAATTACCTTCTCCTGTCATGGGTAAGGTAACAGCATGTATGCCGTCTTCGTATTCGTTCTGCCTTAACTTCTCAGCATATAACATCCATTAAACAGTATCTTCTAGAATAGAGATTGCTCTTGTCGTCTTGTAATTCAATTTATTTTCATATTCGCTGTAAACTGTCCTGGAAGAGTCGAACCCGACTACGATTACGTGTGTATTGCTTTGTTGACTTTTTTCTTTTCTTTTCAATTCTAATTTTCGGCTTTAACCTTATTTTGGATTTAATAAAAAACGTGAAACTATTATCACACAGGAAAGTGATAAGATGTCTGCTTACCTTGATTGGCAGAACTATTATTCTTATTCTCAAACTGAAATATTTAGTAGGATGATATCGTAGTACATAATGTTGCTTAATCACTTTGAGTATAGCAATATAATATATTTCTCGCCACTTTGTTTTATTTCTGAATATCATTTCATTCTGTCCCACTCCTCTCTAGGGTCGACAGGAACGAGACAATTCGGGTAGTGCCTAAAATAATTCAATATTTTCAGAGTACTTCAACTTAAAACGCAGTTAGTTTATATATATATAGGGTGGGCCATTTTAATCAATCCACGGAAATATCTGAAAAATGATAAAACGTAGAAGAAATTTTTGAAGTACACGTTATATATTGCTAAGGGGGAAAACCAATTCCGCCAAAAGTACCCCTCCTCTCCTCCCGTAAATGGGGGTAACGGGGGGTAACTTTGAAATGTCAATTGGGAACATGGGTCGAGTAATACCTCGTTCGAAAGGTCTTGGAAAACTAAGTAACGCTGTACCAAAAGATGTTTCATATTGTGCACCAGTTTCAAAATGGCCGCCATGATATGGTTCGGAAACTCCAGTACGCGTTGTATGTAAACCATGGAAGGTAAATGAATGGAACAAAATTGAAATACGTAAATATCATATGGCATATCGAATGGTGTGATCCCAGTGGCCTCCCTGAAGGGGTATTGGGGGCTAACATCAAAATTTCAAATAGTAACATGAGTCGAGTGGTACCTCGTTCGATAAATCTTGCAAAATCAAACATCTTGGAGGAGAAAACGATTGAGGTGAAATGGCAGTGTTCTCAAAAGGCCGCCAAAACATAGTATCCATGTCAGAGAAAAGGTTTAGTACCCATAGTATGAAAGCGATTGAAGATAAATCAACAGAAGAAAAACTGGAGTAGCTAACTGACGTAAGGCACAAAGAGAGGTGTTGTCGGGGTGACTCCAAGGGCCAACTAAAAGGTATCCGGTGCCAACTTGAAAATTTCAAATAGCAACTTCAAGCGAGTAACGTCACGTTACATAGACAAATTAATATCAAACAGCTTCTGTAAGAATATTTTCGACATGAGACGCCGTTTTCAAAATGATCGCCAAGACAAAGTGACTGTGTCTGAGAAAAAGTCTACTGCCCATAGTATGAATACGGTTAGACATAAATGAAAATAACGAAAATAAAATAGGAAAACCACGGAAGCGTTCCAAAGCTCGAGAATAATACAACAGAGATAAAAATATTAGAGTAAAATTGCCATAATGTATAGAGAGAAATCCAAGTCTTGCAAAATAACCTCTCCCTGCGCTCTGTATGTGAGTGGGGTGGAAAGTAACTGTGAAAGTTCAAATGAGAACTCTACTTTAATTCGCAAATTAAGGCTACCTTACAAATAGGTATGGTGTGGTTGAAACATTTGTTTGTAAGGATGACGCTGTAGTGACTAAAAAAGGTGAAATTTTATTTGAATGGTAACGCATAAGCTCACAATATGACATGAGTGCTAATAGTTAATCAAAATGTAATTGTGGCCATCCGCATTAACTCAATGCACCAATTCTCTATCCATGAAGTCTGCCTTCCAAACAGCGTTGGGTAGGTCAAGCGTACGCCCGAACCGTTGTCCGGTCGGACATTCAAATTTTGAAGTTAGTGCCCCTAGACCCCTTCATGGAGGCCACAGGGATCACACCATTCGATATTCCATATGATATTTACGTATTTCAATTTTGTTCCATTCATTTACCTTCCATGGTTTACATACTACGGGTACTGGAGTTTCCGAACCATATCATGGCGGCCATTTTGAAACTGGTGCACAATATGAAACATCTTTTGGTACAGCGTTACTTAGTTTTCCAAGACCTTTCGAACGAGGTATTACTCGACCCATGTTCCCATTTGACATTTCAAAGTTACCCCCGTTACCCCCATTTGCGTTGGGCGAGGAGAGGTACTTTTGGCGGAATTGGTTTTCCCCCTTAGCAATATATAACGTTTATTTCAAACATTTCTTCTATGTTTTATCATTTTTCAGATATTTCCGTGGATTGATTAAAATGGCCCCCCTATATATATATATATATATATATATATATATATATGGAGTGAATCAAAAGTCTAGATAGGGTGGAATAACTCGAGAACTTTGAATCGAAAAACCAAAAAAACACGTGTTTAGTAATTAAAAAAACTATCTGATGAAACCCAACTCGACCCCCTAGACCCACCCCTGGTGACTGGGGGTGGGGTCGACTTTGAAATTTCAAATGGAAACTCCAATTTTTGATTGCACATTTCGATTCTATGGCCCAAACTATGTAAGGTTTCAACACTTCCGTCGATGCATAATATAGCGCTATAATCGGCGAAAGTAAATGAACTGTCTGGGTTGAAAAAGAAAGACATTTTGCTGTTAGACTGAAAATTGTTACCAACAGATCCGTCACCGTTAAAGACCTGCCATTTATAAACGAATAGTTCAGGTGAACGTCGCTTTAACATGTGAATGAATGAACGAGCAATGCCATCCCAATGTTGCAATCCTATGTCCTGTGTCACTAAACGTGTTATAATTCACACATCCATACTTTGCTTGCAAGAAGAGAAAACAATAATGAAACGAATAACACACACGCTCACTCACACACACGTATCACTCCTTGTACAAATACTCCACTATAATGCCGAAGTTACAGGTTACGCCTATAACCTTTGTCATGTCTATCCCGAACGGAAGGTCGATCAAGGTACTTGAAAGGCCTCCATGGCACGAAATTAAGGTGGTACAATACATACGTAATGAAATGTGCACTCTGTCCACACAATGCTCTTTAGTGGTAACTCCTTTAGTTTTGAAATTATATTGGAACGACAGAATCAAATCTTGTCTAGGGTTCGATGTGATCAATTTGTTGTTGACACATTATATACATTTAAAAATTAAAGGATGAAATGATTAAAAATAAAAAGAAAATACTACCACAGACTACTACTACCACCACTACTACTGCTATTTGTGCTACTACTACTAATAACACAACTACTACTAATGCTACAATTACTACTACTTTTACAGCTGATACTAGTTCTAGTACTACTACTATTACTACTACTACAACTAATGCTACAATTCCTATTACTACTACTGACACTACTACTACTAATAGCAGATAATATAATATAATAATACCCACATAGCACACCACGTCCCTGGGATTTCCCATTTTGATCCCAATCATCCCATTCGGTTCCCGGGATTATCGGGACAATGAGAAGACATCCCATGGACTTCCTGCATGGGACGTCCTAAAGGATTCCCATGTAGGATGTCCACGGGACGTCCCAGATGGGACAGGAGGTCCGAGGGAAAACCAATAGACATCCCTTCGTGGTCCCATTGAATATCCCGTATCCCGGGATATTAGCGGACATCTGGATCTCCCGCGGAAATCCTGTGGATGTCCCGGGAGCAC
Source organism: Thermobia domestica (assembly GCF_964235325.1). Classification (NCBI taxonomy): domain Eukaryota; kingdom Metazoa; phylum Arthropoda; class Insecta; order Zygentoma; family Lepismatidae; genus Thermobia; species Thermobia domestica. The sequence goes on along the minus strand of NC_137470.1, from coordinate 53,188,798 downwards.
ATTCGGATATCCCGGGATGTCCCGTCGTCCGTTGTGGGCTCAGTCTCGGACATCCCATGGACGTATTTGTGCTATGTGGGTAATAATAATAAGAAGAAGAAGAAAAGAAAGAATTCCATAATTTAACCCATATAAAACTATGCGAGACCGCGAGCAGTATCGTGAGACTACTAGCACAAATCAGGCGAAAATCTTCATGAAGCCTTCGCTTCGGGGGACGCCGTCGTGCCACTGCTGGACCGAAGACAACCGTCTGTCTCATAGCTGCCGTTCCTGAACAGCGGCGGGACGGTCACGGTGTCCGCTGCCAAGCCGACAAATAGACAGCCGCTTTTGAACCAGCACTAGCTCACCCTTTTCGCTGCTGCCACCCAATAACCAACGACGGTCGGACGAACTTCGTCGGCAATTGTTCATGGGTAACCTCGCGGTTCCAAAACCTAATAGAAGTTCGGATCCCACTTTCAACTGTAGGTCCCGTCACACTGCGGAAAACGAACGATAAACTCCGTAACAGACCCAATAGTCAAACATTTTCTTTTGTTTTTTGATCACATGTATACTTATTTCACGATGTCCACAGCATTGAAGTGAATTAAAGTTCATATGGGAAGTTCTCCTGATTTCGCCATTAAGGCTCCACGTCACACAGCGACAACGATGTTTCGACTAAATCTTATACAGTTTTGTACGCAGTATCCGACTCTGGAATAAGAAATAAGAGCTTCCATTTCAAATGTTTCAGCTAACCCCAACTAGCGGTAGGATGCGGTATCATGTTTGGTACCATTGAATAACTTTGTTGATCTGACTCGTATTTCTCAAAATACTGCACCGTGTACAGATGATCGGAGCTAATATCAAGCTCATGAATGAAGTAGGGAGTATATAATTTCGCCGATTACAGCACGATATCACATATCGACGAAATAGTTGTGATTATACCTTACACTATTTGGGATGTAGTCTCCGAATCTTCAATAAAACATTGGAGTTTCCATTTGAAAAACCAATGCCCTCCCACTTCTTTCCAAAAGGTGGTGGTAGAGTGTTGCGTTTGATATCATCGGATAGCTTCTTCCAACATATTGAATTCCGTTTTTTTTTTTTTTTTTTTGCTCTTTTTTGATCAGAAGTGTATTTCTCCAGTTACTTTACCGTGGCCTAACTTTTGGTTCACCCGTTATTTCAAACATAAATTAGCTTGACAGTTACAGGCGTTTTTTCATAATTTGACACCATTCGAACATTTGCTCGTTATAGGGTCAATTCTACACTATTCTGATATCTTTTAATCGTCAGATAAGATATGAGTGGTCGCAGTGGTCATGCGTTATTTTGTGTAAGATGAGATCTACTACCGCGACAAGCTTGGATCATTCCGATAATTTATCTTTATCAGAGAAAGGTACAATCGACCCTAATGAATGTCATATTTTAGCGATTAGGAAACAGTTATATCAATACATTTTCATCTCAGACACAGAAGTCAAAAAACATCATAGTGCAATAACCAGATACTTCAATAGCTATACTTTTCTTTAATTTTCCTTTTACTTTTAATTGTTTTATTTTTTGTCCTCTACTCGCCGCTTTTGAATTTTCTGGTTTGCAACATTAATACTTCCCGAAGCCCAAATGAAGAAGGTGTGCCTTTCTCTGTGTCTTCTGTGTGTGTGTAGTGTGCTTCTATCCAGTGACGAGAAGGAACAGAGAAGTGAACCAATGGCACTGAACGAAAACAGAGGTCGGAAATACTACCAAGCTCATGAACGAAATGGGAGTATTTAGGGGCCATTTACTTTCCCCAATTACTGTGATATGTTATGCATCGACGGAAAAGTGTTGATGAAACTTTACCTATTTTTGGCCGTAGAATCCAACTCTGCAATCAAAAATTGAAGTGTCTACTTGAAATTTCAAAGTTCACACTGTAGCAGTAATGCGCCATAACGGGTACACTGCTATTCTTGAAAGGGTTTAAGGTAATCTTTCCTTTGATGCGGAACTAAAGGCGAATGATTTAGTGAGCAAGAAGTATTCAGTAAATTTCAATATGATTAACAATTTATTCCCAATATATGTAACAACTAGAATAATAGCAATAACCAAATATGTATATTTAACATATAACATAACAAAAAACACTTTAAATTGAAGTCTTCCCCTTTCAATTCTTTTGATAGCGGTGTGAACAATCCCACAATTTAACGCCCATGAATTATAACTATCCAAATGACATTTTAAACCTTTCAGTTTTAAATCCAAAAATATTTAAAATATTTAAACGTTATTTTCAATATAAATAAAGAAATAGTTACGCGTGATCCGATGAACATATCCCTCGGAATCGAAGTATTAATCGATCTAAAATGGCGCAAAAACAAAAAGGATAGAATTTAGAACACGCTTACGGTTCCGCTGAACATGCCACATCAAACCCACACTTACAAATCGATTATATAATTCATCACATTTCAGGCTTTAGATTAACACCACTTCACAAGCGGATCTTGAATTAATTTCTAACACTCATGATCACGAAAAATGCTTCTATTCAACTTAACAAAAACCATTACAATTTCTAACTTGTATTCTTATATCCAAAGAGTAATTTTTGATCCGTCGACGTTTACCTTTTATTCTGTTCTGACGCTAATCGCAGGTTGTCATTCTACCACAGTTCATAGGTGGCGCTGTTAACTCTCGATGAACAAACGCAGCACAATGTTCATTGAACCTGACCTACTAACATATATCATAGTTGCTAACTGTATGCGGAAATAACTAAACGCCCACTGTTTCAGTGTCCAGACTAAAGTTCTTTTTTTTTTTTTTTTTTTTTTTTGGAGAAATGTTACAACACCAACCCTACCCCCAGGGGGTGGGTCTAGAGGGTCGACTTTGGTTTCATCAGATAGTTTTCTTAATAATACTAAACATGTGCTTTTTTTCGATCCGAAGTTCAGTTCTCGGGGTATTCCACCATGTCTAGACTTCTGATTCACTCTGTATATATCGGGTATTGCAAAATAAGTGTTACAACTCTTGGAAGGTGACTCCTGCCACTGAGACAAGAAAAAAGTTCTCTTGAACTTTCGGGTATCGGACATAGTTTCGGATCTACAAGGTGCCGAAAGCGTGGGAAAATGAATTTCGGATGCTAATACTTCGGAAACTATCCAACATAAAGACGGCGGGTAAAAAATTCACTGAAGAAGTCATACCAGCTCTATTGAATTTTGCATATTTCACAATCGTACCATGCACGCGCAAGGGATTCCCTAAAGGAACGTAGGGAGTCCCGGATAATCTGCCAAATGAAAATTGTTCTATATGATATGAATTGATAGGATTTCTACCAGGTAACAATAATTCGTTTGTATCAAGTCGATATCTGGAACAAATACAAAATGGCGGACAACTTCATGCCCGTTATGTGTGGTTGCATAATCGCCAGGTACGGATGCTGGCCAAAAGGGACGTTCTGAGTATTAGGTGTAGTGAATTTGTACTCAAATGCTCTAGAAAGACATCTGGAGTGTCAGTAGAGCATAACAGATGAAGGAAGGTGATTCACATATGTGGAAACAAGTAACGAAAAATGCCAGAAATGCACTTATACTCTATAAACGTGAGTTCAAAGCGTCGGAAATGTAAGGAATAGAACAAGAACATGAAAGTCAGTGACAATTCGCCAATAATATTCCCTCAAACCGATGCAATATAATGTGCAGGACTGCATACCAATAAAGATGCAATAACTGAGGCCAAGGAGACTCACAAAGAAACTGGGGAAGCTAAAGGAATGTGACTAGTGGGATCGCAGGGTCGATATTGAAATGTGGCAAATGTGTATGTTGATACCGACATATAGCTAATGGAAAAATGTTAACATGTCCCACTACAGCTGTGATATCGTTCCATGTGGGAAAAATAGGAAACTAACTTTGTACATTTTGCTATTACATTTGGTTCGTATTGTAGTGCAACGTAAAAAGAACACAATTATATCCATGTCCAACCTATACTGGAACACTGTCCCACAATCGAAACATAAGAGAATAACTGTAATATGTTCTAGTACACATAAGTCACATTCTGGTACAACCTTGGTCCACCCCTTTAATTTTGGAAATCGCCCAATTTAAACATTTGGTATTATAGTATAGGACCCTAATATAAATCACTATAAATTTGGGTAGTGCACCTCATTCCCTTTAGGGGTACAAAATTGTCAAACTATAAACAGAAGCAATACGTTGTACCATGTGTTTTGTTTTGGCCCAATTTACCCCCTTGGATGAGGTCCTATTACCTTACATGGTTATATGATCATGTATAGGAATCCATTTTCTATCATAAATCATAGGTATCTTAGTGCATCTTTTTAAATGTTTAGGGAGGGGTGCCTTGGCCCACCCCTTAAATTTCGGAAATTTTCCAATTTAAGCATTTGGTATCATAGTACATGAACTCAACATGTATCATGATAAATTTGGGTTGTCCACCTTGTTAGCTTTCATGGGTAAAAAATTGTCAAAATATAAACATAAGTAATGCGTAGTACAACGTGTTTGCTTTTTGGCCAAATTTATCCCCTTGGTTTAGGTCCTATTACCTCATATGGTTATATGATCATGTATAGGGGTCCATTCTCTATCATAAGACATAGATACATTGGTGCACCCCTTTAAAATTTAGGGAGGGGTACCTTGGTCCACCCCTTTAATTTTGGAAATTGTCCGTATTATATATATATGGTATTATAGTATAGGACACTAATATAGATCACTATAAATTTGGGTGGTCCACCTCGTTCCCTTTTAGGGGTACAAAATTGCCAAATTTTAGTACAACCACGTGTTTTGTTTTGGCCCAATTTATCCCCTTTGACGAGGTCTTATTACCTTATCTGGTTATATGGACTTGTGTATTGGTCCATTCGCTATCATAAGACATGGGTATATTGATGCACCCCTTTAAAGTTTTGCAAGGGGTACTTTGGCCCACCCCTTTACTTTTGGAAATCGCCCAATTTAAACATTTGGTATTATAGTATAGGACCCTAATATAAATCACTATAAATTTGGGTAGTGCACCTCATTCCTTTTACGGGTACAAAATTGCCAAACTATAAACGTAAGCAACACGTTGTACCATGTGTTTTGTTTTGGCCCAATTTATCCCCTTGGATGAGGTCCTATTACCTTACATGGTTATATGATCATGTATAGGGGTCCATTTTCTACCACAAAACATAGCTATCTTGGTGCATCTTTTTAAATGTGTTGGGAGTGGTGCCTTGGCCTACCCCTTAAATTTCGGAAATTTTCCAATTTACGCATTTGGTATCATAGTACATGACCTCAACATGTATCATGATAAATTTGGGTTGTCAACCTTGTTCCCTTTCATGGGTAAAGAACTACCAAAAATAAAATTTTGGAGTATATGACCCCCTTTGATAAGGATTTAGCACGTTATATGGGTATGTACAGAGGTTTGTTACCTTTATATGTTTATGTTCCCTTTTAAATTTGGGAATTATCAAATAGCAAAATTAGGTAAACGTTTTCTAGGATCCATCGTAAGTGTTGGTGTCCCTCTTATGGCCAACTATTCAAATTTTAAAGGCGAAAGACCTATTTTATCTTTTTTGATACGGCTTTATTATTGAATGAGTACAGTATTTATTACTTTTTCATAAGACACAGGTGTATTTGTGTACCAACGTTAAATTTTGGGAGAAGTACTTTTCTTATTGTTAAATTAATAATTGGTAATTGTTCTTAGAATTGGGTGATATCTCTTTCTTTGGGTAAATCATTGTCAAATATGAGTATGGTCACGTGATTGTTATTGACCTATGATGATATAAGGAGTCCAGGACATTGGTACATTTACACTTTGTAGGATAATATGAGAATTGTCAAAATGAAATTACGTCATTGGTTTTGATTATTCCCGCCAAATAATTTTAGCATGAGGTGCGAAATTTGAAACAATACTTTGAACTTTCGTCACAGCTCATAGTCTAACATCATTGGTGGTGGTTAAATTAACCTTGAGCTTTAGAAATCTGATAGGTAACTTTATAGAATCTTATGACTTATAGACGAAATGCAATACATGCTACAACACTTTGAAATTTAATCACAAGAGGATGTAATCTGATGGCAAAGTTATTGTTGATGCAATTTCATTGGCTAACCATTATCTTTCATGCAATCTGATTGGTTGATCACTATGTTTCGTACAATCTGATTGGCTGATAATTTTTAAATCTTTGCTGCATTCAGTTTGTTTAACATTTAAAAATCTTGGTTTGAACACTTTTGTTCATCATTTTGTACTCACTAAAAATTTGATCAAAACCGTTTATTTGTTAACCGAATAGTTAAAAACCGGATAATGTTTGACGGTTAACCGTGAAACGTGAAATTATTTTAGTTGAAAATTTTTTGTTTGAATTTTTTGTTTCAGAATTTTGTGTGAAATTTTTTGACAAATTTGGTTTAGAATTTTTTTTGAAATGTTTGTTTGGAACTTTTTGTTTGTATTTTTTCTTCAAATTGTTTGGTTTCCAAATTTTTGTTTGAAATTTTTGTTTGTAATATTTTTTTTTCAAAATTTTAGATTGATTTTTTTTTCAAAATTTTGTTTGAATTTTTTTTCGTTTGAAATTTCTGTGAACTGTTTTTTGTTTATTTTTTTCGTTTCAAATCTGAAAATTTATTTTTTTTGAAATTTTAGTTTTAAAAATATTCGATTTTTTGTTTCAAAATTTTTGTTTGAACATTTATTGTTTTCGAAAAAAATTGGTTTGATATTTTTGTTTGGAAAATTTTGGTTTCGAATTTTTAAGTTTGTGCACTCATTAGTAAAGAACCGGAAATGTTTAGAACAAAACATATGGGAACATTGTTTATCATGGCGCAATAGTACACGTCAAAACATGGGGTTGTACTTGAAAAGCACAAATCAATGAAATGGGTCATTTTATTACACTGCACTGATTAATCATATACATCCATACCAGGTAATGTATCTGGATATTGTCGATACAATGTATTTTGAACTTCTTGCACTTGTTTGTCTTTAGCGTATACTTTTAATTCCAACTGAAGTCTTTTAAGGTCTATTGCAATATCAATTTGTGGAAACTCAAGTCTATTTGATCACAAATAAATTGTTTATCAATACAGGTATGCACCCACGAACGATATTGAAAACCATCACTACATCTAGATGCATGTTGTACAATAGGCATGACACATTTCTCAAAATAGTACTTTTTCAGGAATATAGTTGTTTTGTTGCACACTTCCACTGCATGTTTAACACACTGGAATGCATTGATGAATTTGATCCATTCCATTTACGTTAGATACACCATATTGCGGGCTTCATGCAGTGTACTCTTCTTACGTAACAGCACCATCTTCTTCTCGAGGACTGTACGCAGCACCACTTCATGATTTGAGCCTAATGATTTGACTATGGTCACATTTAGCTCATCATTCCTTTGGTAGATTCGTGCCTTTCTTCAAAGGTCAGTTGTACACCAAATTGTTCTGCTTTGCCCAATTGAATCACAGGTTCAAACGTTGTAGCACTGATACTAACCATGACATGTTTTGTTTATTAGATAATAGCTTCCGAAGAGGAATTCTTTATCGTTAGAAGTACACATCTTTCCTGCTGAAACGCAATTGCTCGAACGATTTCATGGGCTAACACGTTATTTGCTGTTTTCATAGAACTGCGGCTGACGTCATTGAAAAGGAATGTGCTGACGTTTGAATTTATGATTTCATCACAATTGCTGACGAAATCAAATTCACAGATCCGGCTGTGTACTAAGTTCAAATTCATGACTCCGTCCAACGAATCTTTTAAAGCATAAAGATGCAGATCCCACTGTTTAAGAAATGTAACAGTTCTTCTTGTTTTGACGCTCCCATGGGTAAATATCTTGCTGGTAAAATTATATTCTAATAATTTTCAAGCTTCACTACGATTCTTAATCCAAACATTGTAGGGATTATTTGTCTAGCTAAGATTCTATAAGGTACATTCTTTTGTACATCAGTAATCTTGGTAAATGATTTCATCACATCACGATGTTTAGAAACTGCAGACAAGTAGCCATGATGATGTTATCATGAATTCTTACTCGAACGATGATACAAAACTGATGACGTTGCATTATCATGTTCTGACGTGTACTATTGCACAATGATAAACAATGTTGCCAGTTGTTTTTATTCTAAACATTTCCGGTTCTTTACTAATGAGTGCACAAATTTAAAAATGTGAAACCAAAATTTTCCAAACAAAAAAATTTTCGAAAACAATAAAAGTTCAAACATTTTTTTTAAAAAAATCGAACAATTTCTTTCTTAAAACTAAAATTTCCCAAAAATAATTTTCAGTTTTGAAACGAAAGAATTTAAGAAAAAGTAAATTTCACACAAATTTCAAACGAAAAAAATGCAAGAAATTTGAACCAAAAATTTCACTCAAAAATTTTGAAACAAAAAATAAAAACAAACATTTCAAACAAAAAAAAATTCAAACAAAAAATTTTCAATCAAAAATTTTGAAACCAAAAATTTTGAAAAAAAAATTCAAATAAAAATTTCAAAAAATTTCAAAACAAAAGTTGTTCTCCCAAAATTCTGAAACAAAAAATTCAAACAAAAATATGAAACAAACATTTTCAAACAAAAAAGTTTCAAACGAAAAAAAATTCGAACCAAAAAATTTTAACTAAAATAATTCCACATTTCACGGTTAACCGTCAAACATTATCCGGTTCTTAACTATTCTATTAACAAATAAACGGTTTGATCATTTTTTTCAGTGAGTACAAAACCATGAACAAGAGTGTTCAAACCAAGATTTTTAAATATTAAACAAACTTAAAACTGAATGCAGCAAAGATTTGAAAATCATCAGCCAATCAGATTGCACGAAAGATAGTGATCAACCAATCAGATTGCACAAAAATAGTGATCAACCAATGAGATCGCATGAAAGATAATGATCAGCGAATGAAATTGCATCAACAATAACTTTGCCATCAGATTACATCCCCTTGTGATTAAATTTCAAAGTGTTGTAGCATGTATTGCCTTTCGTCTATAAGTCATAAGATTCAATAAGGTTACCTATCAGATTTCTAAAGCTCAAGGTCAAATCAACCACCACCAATGATGTTAGACTATGAGCTGTGACTAAAGCTCAAAGTATTGTTCCAAATTTCGCACCTCATGTTAAACTTCTGTTTATCACATTTCCCAAATTTAAAGAATACTACTCTCGATATACCTAAGTCTTACAATTAATCATATCATTATATATTTAATAACGTCAATAATGTCCCTCAATTGTCTACCTTAGTAGAACCAACTGTTTTCTAGAAGTGTGTACTCAAACTTAAGAAGTACCACAACAAAGGAAATGAATCCCTGTACACTACCTCATCAAGGTCAATCACGTGGTATATCGTATTGCTTACGTTTATATTTCGCGGGAATAATCAAAACCAATGACGCAATTTCATTTTCACAATTCTCAAATTATCCTACAAAGTTTAAATGTACCAATGTCCGGGACTCCTAATCTCATCATAGGTCAATAACAGATCACGTGACCATACTCATATTTGACAATGATTTACCCAAAGAAAGATATACCATCCAATTCTAAGAACAATTACCAATTATTAATTTAACAATAAGAAATGTTCCTCTCCCAAAATTTAAGATTGGTACACGAATACACCTGTGTCTTATGAAAAAGTAATAAATCCTGTACTCATTCAATAATAAAGCCGTATCAAAAAAAGATAAAATAGGTCTATCACCTTTAAAATTTGTATAGTTGGCCATAAGAGGGACACCAACATTTACAATGGGTCTTAGAAAACGTTTACTGAATTTTGTTAGTTGATAATTCCCAAATTTAAAAGGGAACATAAAAATATAAAGGTAACAAACCTCTGTACACACCTATATAACGTGCTAAATCCTTATCAAAAGGGGTCAATAACCTCCAAAATTGAATTTTGGTTGTTCTTTACCCATGAAAGCTAACAAGGTGGACCACCCAAATTTATCATGATACATGTTGAAGTCATGTATTATGATACCAAATGCTTAAATTGGAAAATTTCCGTTATTTAAGGGGTGGGCCAAGACACCAATCCCAACACATTTAAGAAGATGCACTAAGATACCTATGTTTTATGATAGAAAATGGACCCCTATACATGATCATATAACCATATATATTACCTCATATGAGGTAATAGGACCTCATCCAAGGGGATAAATTGGGCCAAAACAAAACACATGGTACAACGTATTTCTTACGTTTATAGTTTGGCAATTTTGTACCCCTACATGGAATGAGATGGACCACCCAAAGTTATAGTGATTTATATTAGGGTCCTATAATACCAAATGCTTAAATTGGGCAATTTCGAAATTTAAAGGGGTGGACCAAAGTACCCCTCCCAAAAATTAAAAAGGGGTGCATCAATACACCCATGTCTTATGACAGGGAATGAACCAATATAGATGTCCATTTAACCAGATAAGGTAATAGGACCTCATCAAAGGGGATAAATTGGGCCAAAAACCAAACACGTGGTTGTACCAAAATTTGGCAATGTTGTACCCCTAAAAGGGAACGAGGTGGACCACACAAATTTATAGTGGTCTATATTAGTGTCCTATACTATAATACCAAATATATAAAACGGACAATTTCCAAAATTAAAGGGGTGGACCAAGGTACCCCTCCCAAAATTTTAAAGAGGTGCACAAATGTACCTATGTCTTACGATACGAAATGGACACCTGTATACACCCATATAACTATATAAGGTAATAGGACCTCATCCAAGGGGATAAAATGAGCCAAAACCAAACATGTGGTTGTACTAAAATTTGGCAATTTTGTAGCCATGAAAGGGAACGAAGTGGACTACCTAAATTTATAGTGATACATACTAGGGTTCTATACTATTATACCAAATGTTTAAATTGGTCAATTTCCAAAATTGAAAGGGTGGGCCAAGGTACCCCTCCCAAAAAATTGAAATGGTGCATTAATATACCCATGTCTTATGAAATGTAATTGACCCCTTTATACGCCCGTATAACTATATAAGGTAATAACACCTCATCAAAGGCGACAAATTAAGTCAAAAACCTCCGAAATTTAAATTTTTGGCAAATTTCCACCCATGAAAGGGAACGACATAGACCGCCAATACTACTAGAGGTACATACCATGGTCCTAGGCTACCATACCAATTTTTTAGATTTGGCAATTTCCAAAATTTAAGGGGGTGGTCCTACGTACTCCTGTCAAAATTTACGGGGTGGGCCAACGTACCCCTGCCAAAATTTAGGGTGGTGGTCCTAAGTACCTCTAGGTCATTAACCCCGGGCCAAGGGCATTGATCTTTGACCTATGACGTCACAGAAATGTTTGCTGACTCGACGTAATATACGGGGGGCTTACTACTTACACGTTTACAGAAATTTGTTGTGGAGGTCAAAAGAAGACAATAAATAATCTTTCCTCTGCGACCTCCTTTCGTCGGTAAGGCAGCCCAAAGAGTTCAAATTTGAATATTATTTTTGTCTTTTAGGCAACGTTGGATTAACAAAGGACCAGGGAAGGGTGTGGAATATTTGAAAAAAGTAGCATAAAACCACAGGCCCGCAACCACAGGGGGTAAGGGGCCTGGCACAACCTAAACTTTTCGTGGTCTCTGCAGACCTCAATACCAAATGCACAATTTAGATATTTCTAAGGGAATTTTTAATGACTTGTCCTTCCCCCTCAAATCTATTTTTCTGATTTCGGGTCTGCATTCCTCTACTTTGTCATTCCGGACTGAGTTACAGGTCATTAAACTATTTTGACCTTATTTTGTAACATTACTGCAAGCCTGTATCTGCGTACTGCATAACAGAAAACCAGAATGTTACCTTATGAATAGCTTTCTGACTTCTTTCCAATATCCCAGATCTTTTCCTGGCTCCTTGTTCATCCAAAGTTTCCTAAAAGCCAAAAATTAAATTCAAATTTGAACTCTACCGACAGAAGGAGGCTCCACAGGATTAAATGTCATATAATTTATTTTGTCTTTTTTTTGACTTCTAGAAGTAGTTCCTGTAGAACGTGTCCGTGAGTTTTAGAACACGATATATATATATATATATATATATATATATATATATATATATATATATATATATATATATATATACAGAGCGTTCAAAAAGTCTCTATACACCTGAATCGTGACAAGTCAAAGTCGCATTCAAAGTCACATAAAATAAAATTTTATGCAAAGGTTTGCAACACTGCTACATTATTGCATTGTGTGAAGTTCCTTTCTTAGATTCCATTTGGCAAAGTGACGTAGAAGTAATTGTTGCATCTAGTTAGCGGTCTCTGAAACAATGGTGTTAACTTTGGAACAACGAATATTCCTGGTTGAACATGTGTTCCGTGAACAAGATGAGTACAAACAGACAGTCAAACGTAAGTTAGCAGCTAGGTTTCCGGATACACCTTTTCCGAATTGTCACACTGTTAGGGCACTGACCGATAAATTTGGAGACATTGGAACGGTAATGGACTCTGATCGAAGTGGTAGACCGTCAGTGGTCGATGAAGAAAAAATGCTACACATATCGGATGGAATGCAACGTAGCCCCCATAGACCACTTCGAAAACCTGCCCAGGAAGAAGCAATAAGTGTTGGTATGGCATAAAAGGCGGTTCTTAAGAAACTGCGTCTTATTCCGTATAAGGTGAGAGCGGTGCAGCAGTTACTTCCTCCCGACAGTGTAAAACGAGTGCAGTTTTGTAAATGGTTTACACGGTTTGTTACGGAGAAGTCTGACGATGTTTTGGATAATGCTTTATTTACTGATGAGGCCTAGTTCCATTTATCAGGCTGCGTCAATGCCCAGAACTCGCGTTTGTGGTGTGCAGAAAACCCACATGTCATACATGAAGTTCCTCTGCATGACCAGAAGATAGGAGTGTGGATTGCAATATCCAGAAGAAGAATAGTCGGCTCCATATTTTTCAGACAAACAATAGATTCAACTCGTTATTGTTAAATTATTCACCTGTTCATGGGAGAACTGACGGAAGAAGAAATTCGTAATGCTTGGATACAACAAGATGGCGCTACAACACATACAGCTCGCCAATCCATGAGATTACTGCAAGAGGTTTTTGGAGATCGAATAATTTCAAAGGGATCGTGGCCACCTCGGTCTCCTGACTTGTCTCCTCCGGATTTTTACTTCTGGGGTTATGCAAAGAATTCTGTTTATAAAGGGAAGTCCCACACGCTACAAGAACTCGAAACGGCTATTCGAGATTTTGCTCATAGCATTCCGCATTAATAACCTGTGAGAGTATTTGAGAACAAGAAGAAACGTGTGCCAGCATGTTTGGAGGCTCATGGGAGACATTTCCAACATTTGCTGTGAAAATGTGTGTTTATATGCTACGCCCTGTACATAGTACCTTTATGCCATAAAATATAATAAATTTTGAGTAAAATAAGTTTCTCCTTGCTTTGAATATGTGACAATTCAGGTGTATAGAGACTTTTTGAAAGCTTTGTATATATATATATATGGGGGGTGTTGTTAAAGTAGTTTTGGCAACTTCACATCGTCATTCTAGGTAGTTACCAGTTTAAAAATTTTGCATAGGTATTCTCTTCACAAATGGTTGAAAAGCAGAAAAAAATCAACTCAAAAGTGGCTGCAACGAGCAAAGATGAGACAAGATGGAAGAGAACAAAGATTACTTGTTATGAGTTATTGGGCACGTGTATTTTTAAGTTATAAATTTTCACAAAAATTCCAAAGTTGTGAAATGATATTAAGGTTGTATTAATGGATTGCTCAGAACATCAGGTAGACGAAGAATATAACGTACAGAATAGAACATGAAGTTTAATGTACTCTGGCAACAAGGTCAACAATACTAAGCAGCTATGTTGTATTGAAAAATAGTGTACTTGCTTCCCATTGCCCGTTTAGCTTTATCTAAAAAAATGTCAGGATGTTTACTCCGTGTTTAACAATACTTTTGAAAACAAAATTCATATTTTCAGCAAACAGCTTGATATGCATTTGTTCAGCGGCGTAGCGAGCGTTACAAGATTGGGGGGGGGGGATGAAACTTGAATTGCCAAGTCTTGATTTTAAAAATGCCAAGTTTTGATATATATATATATATATATATATATATATATATATATATATATATCAAGTGTTTCGAAAATCTTAGTCTCACTTTTACCAACCCTGCGGAAAACTTCACAGCAACCTTATTTTCATATTCGCCCCATTCCGTGCCCCATCTGAGATACGAATACGAACAGCCCCCTGTTCCGAGTAAATTTTCACACCTCAACTCAGAATCACTATCATCTCCCACGATGCACAACTGTTAATTTGACAACTTATGGCTAGTTTTGATAGTCTGCACCAGTCAGTCCTCACCAGAAATGCGGAGAGTTTTTTTCTCTTCTGTCCTCCAGTCTCCTCCCACTTCGATTTCATAATTTCGCACTCTGATGAAAATTATTAAATACCGGCAAGAAAAATACTAATATATAACCTCCCTTTTAGGCGCCCCTCCAACCACAAGCCCGGGGCACGTGCCTCGCTTGCTCCCCCATGAGCTACATAAGTAACATACAATGATTACGTAATGCTTTGACTTATAAATACTGTAAAGAAAGGAAGAATTGCAATTTTTGTTTTACTTTCCGAAAGAACCACCTACGTGATTAAAAATAAAGTAGGAAAGGCAACACATTCACATTTATATGAAAATGAAGTGAAACACACACCGGTCTATGTTTTCACCCAGCAGACGTATTGTTTGGCCCCCCAAAATGTGACTTTTGGAATCATGCACTTAGGTTCATAGCGGAAGAGACAGAACGACTTGACTCATCCATTGTAGCTTTCGTCCATCGAACATTTCCAGAAACCTACTGTGCCCCCCTGTGCCGTGGGATGGAAAATCAGCAGCCGGGGCGAGAGTATACGACGGCGTCCTCGTACATATGAGTTAGAGCGACAGATCATCCGCGAAGCGCCACCATGGTTGGCGCGAAGCGTAATAAAATTTTCAAAAATAAACCCTGCTTTTCCTTGATTTTGAACACCTTTTATTACTTTTTTCCTTCCATTTTATATATATGCACATATATTTTCCTAACATGAGTAACATTATAGGACCATTTCCTAAAGCAGAAAGAGGATTTAAGTACATACTAGTTGTATTTCAAATAATTTTTCCTGTCTCTCTTTTTCTTTCATTCTCTTTTTTCATTTTACTCCCCAATTTTGCGCCCCCTTTCTTTGGAGCCCGGAGCTATCGCCCCCCGTTATGCAAGGCACTGATGATAGCATTTCCAAACACACTTTTGTTCAGTTCTCCCTACTCGAAATGCCCTGTAAATAGAAAGTCTTACTGCAAAACAGAACTGAAATAAGCTATTCTTGTCCTCTATATTAATATGATCACCTTTTGTTTCAAAGCGAAAGGTTTATTCACACACAAAGCATACACGGTTACACAATACAAAATATATTCACTCTCGAATCAAAATATACTTCCCTTTGACAATTTACAATTAGAAAGAAACTCTTAAATTTGTCAAATTCACATACTATACATAGTAAAAGGTTTATACTAATAAACCTGTTATGTTTTCTTCATGGGAATACGGGACATCTTAGATCCCATTCCCCCAAAAAACTTTCCAACAAAATCCAATAAACTGTACCTCTGGTTACGAATAACAGTATAATAGGCCGCGGTGGCTCAGTGGTATAGCGTTCATTTCTGGTGCATGGGGTCCTTGGTTCGATCCCAGCTCACTTCCAGTGAGCTTTGTAGTGGAAAAACACCGTGTGCGTCTCGGGGTCCTCCCGTTTCCTCCCACTGTCTTCATTTCATTAATTTCTCATCATCACCATCTCCTTTAGCCTAGCCGACATTTATTTTTTTCAACAATATAATAGGCGGAAGCTCCCTAAGCTGCAGCCACTTTTCTCTCGTCGTTCCCTGCAATTAACTTTACGGACTGAAGATGTTTACAATCCAACTACTATAAAAAAATGCCTTAAAAACTTAAGATAATGTCTTATAAAAATGCTTTACAGAAAAACAATATGCAAACGATTCAAATCAGTGATACAATCTACATTCAATATTCTTCGCGCGTTTAACAATATTTATTTACATGGTAGTATTTGCCAAAATTACGTTTGTCAGTTTAATCTGATGAAAAGTTGATTTTTCTCCTTGTGGCGTGTATAATTGTCAGGGCCAGATTTACATATTTCTAAGCCCTGGACCAAGCACAATTCTGTGCCCATAGCATCTCAAAGATATTATAATTCTTGTTACTTTATTTAATGTCTCTCTGAAGAAAAAGTCACTCATCTTTCCTGTGCTTGTACAATCCGCGGCAAAAAACCTGCAACATGAGCATATAAGTTTATTGTGAAATGACGAAGTCTTTTGCTCCAAAATAAGTGTGTACGGGAGGAGGCCGAGGTTTATCCTGGCGTGATTCGTTCCACTTAGACGTTATGTTCATTCCCTGTGCTTTTAGGAGTAGTTTCACAATAAACTTACATCCTCATGTTGCAGGTTTTTTGCCGTGGATTGTACATGTAGAAACACTCAAAGCCATCTTACCTTTTTTTATGTTGGAGAGTGTCCGAGTTTCCACCAGGTACAATGGAAAAAGCATTGTTGCGAATTTCTCTCGCTATCAAGTCGGACAGGGTATTGTGATAACTTGATCAAAACTGTTACATGCTACACTTTATCGTTCATTCACATTATCCCAGCCACTTCATTACTTTTCGAATAAGCTTATATTGATAGGAGAAATGGGATTGAATTAAAATATGGGACATTTGTCTGTCCCGAATAAATTTATTGGGAAGCGGTATTCTCGGGCCCAAATTCGGGACTGTCCCGTTTTATACGGGACAAATGGTAGGCTTAGTACTAACCACTCACTGCCTAGTTCTTGTTTTATTAATATCAATTCTTCCAGCCACTACCTGTTGCCTTGTATACGCTCTTGTATCAAATGCTTTTGCGTCAATTCTCTACTTGCCACCGAAACGCCTCTTCTGTCTGTCTTTGCATGCCAACTCTATTCTGCTTTTGTCAGTGGTACAATTTCCGATTTTCATTAAAGATTCTTCAAAATGTTTACGAATATCAAATGAAGAAAAGTGAAGTGTAATCATTTGCAACAAGTAAAGAAGCTATAAACGAATAAATCAATTTATTTCAAGATAGGTAACTACACAAAATTTATGCCAAGTCTATAAAAGAACTGATAATGTTTTACAGCAACTGGCTACCTAAGAAAATGTTAAACCGAATAAGTCAATTGAACAAAACGGCATTCTTCACATTGCCAACTATGTATTTTAATTTGCCAACATGTCAAGCGATTGGTAACTTTGGGGGGGAGGCTCCCCCCTTTACCTCCCTTAACGACGCCCCTGCATTTGTTTTCATGCTCCAAAAGTAGCAGATAAGATACGAAACTATAGTACAAATAAATGAATAGAAATTTTTAAACTTTGGAAACAGAATTCCAGCATTGAGTTTCGCAGTTCCATCTGTACACACATTATTTCGGAAAGGTGGGGATATGTTCGTACTTACAATATATATTTTTCTGCTATTTTATAAAATAATCCCCTCCTTTAACAAATATATATTCTTTCGTTATTATCATAATCATAATTTATTGCATCCGTTCATCGCCATACAACGAAATTGAACATGTCATTTATATATATATACCAGTATACATAAACATACATACTATTATTACATATAGAGTCTTATGGTTTCACTAATTTACTTAATATAAATTTAATTTTACGTATACGAATTATTTTCTACATGTTCTTCAACCGAGTAAAAGCAATGTTCTATCAAGTACCTTTTAAGTTTGGATCTAAAGCTATTGACAGAGACCTGATTTTTTATACATGATGGAAGTAGATTGTATAATAGAGTTAAATGCGATGGGAAACTCTGTTGCTTCTCCTGAGCGTCATAATAATAATAATAATAATAATAATAATAATAATAATAATAATAATAATAATAATAATAATAATAATAATAATAATCTGGATTTGTTGCCAGTTAAACTGGAAATTTGTGTATACGACAATGTGATTTATTGTATTCTGCTTGAACTAAACAAAGTATGAAAAGGAAATACATTTTATGGCCCTAGGCTACAGGACACAAGTAGATTTTTCAGAAAA
Source organism: Thermobia domestica (assembly GCF_964235325.1). Taxonomy (NCBI): domain Eukaryota; kingdom Metazoa; phylum Arthropoda; class Insecta; order Zygentoma; family Lepismatidae; genus Thermobia; species Thermobia domestica. Next base: position 53,170,406 of record NC_137470.1, on the reverse strand, counting down.
CTTAAAACTGCTATTTTTTTTTCAGCATGCTGATGTTAATAGTAAACTAAGGTATTGGTAATACTCACTTTTGTTCAAAATTAGATTTTGATTTGTTCAGGATTGCTCATTGAAAAGATTTAACGGATGCCATTTTGAAATTTTTTAATAGATCATTTCGATTTTTACCCAAATAAGGTGTTGCGAATACCCATGTTTTGTAAAATTTGGTTCCGATATGTTGAAAATTGTCGGAACTACGAGTTCTTAAAATGTATTGCGTCCACATTCTGGAAAGTCAAATAAATGGGTTTCAGCTAGGGAAACCAGAAGAAACTGAAAAAGGTTTGAAAAATGCAGATGGGGTCTTGGGATTAAATTTGGTTCTATTTTATTCCTTTATACTTAATGTAAAAATTTTGTGTTTTGTTTACATTTAAAGTTGATATGAGCAAAAATATACTAATTTTATAACCATAAAACGTACTAATTTGGATATTAGGATCTAAAATGTCCTAAATTTGATTTTAAAATCCTTGACGTTCCTAAATGGCTTAAATGCTTTTGAAATTGAAATTATTTTTTAACACACTAAATAAGAATCTTAAACTTTTATGGTGAATCTGTTTTTCACATCACAATGGCAACACTCCCTCCAAGCGTTAGGTTCAGTGGTAGAGCGTTCACCTCTGGTGCTTGGGGTCCCGGGTTTGATCCCAGCCCCCGGCAAGTGAACTTTGTGGTGGACAAACACCATGTGCGTGGGTTTTCTCGGGGTTCTTCCGTTTCCTCCCACTTTCTTCATTCCATCATTTCATTCATCACTCATCATCACCGTCTCCTTTGGTCTAACCGGCATAAGCGTGGGATGTAAAACTCAACGATTTCATTTCATTTTATTTCCAAGCGTTAGGTTACTTTGTAATTTGTGGTAAGTTGGGTCAAGAAACAGAAGTCAAAATATTTATTTATCAGTTCCATCTAAGACCGTGAAATGGTGATGTCACGCTCTACACTATTTCAAATATAGGACGTTTCTCAATAAAAATATAATCCATGTAGTTTTATAAAAGTAAATAGGCTATGCTTTATGAAGTACCAGATTTCACCTAGCATTAACGAGATAAGGATTTTTTTTTTCATTTCTTATAATACTTGTTAATTTGAAGTTTATTAAAAGATTCTGGAAAGGCAAAGTTTGAATTGCGCAATTTCTTACAAAGTGTTAAAATAACTCCCAGAAAACACTTCTCTAAAATTTTAATGTGCACTTTCTGGGACTTTAAGATCCAAAGTCTATGGATTACACATAAACATTGTAATTAGAATGATTTCGTGGCTACTTTGGAGGTTGATTCCTGCAAGAACACTGAGCATATTAGATTACTGGAAAGCATGCAGTGTTGCAACCACTTATGATAGGTTTCAGAGGGTACTTTTTTCCTTCCTGGCGACTCATTTTTTATTTGACGGTAGAAAACTTCGAATCTCTTCTTGGTTTTATACATATTTTCACCTTTCTTCTAACAACTATAATATCTAATTATAGGTTGTCAGAAGAGAAAAAAACTTAAGGACAGGCATTCCTTCAACTGTTTTTAATATTACGGTTTATTTTTTTCTTTCTTTTTTCACTCACCTGGCATGATTTTATAACATTGCATAATTATTTATGTCAACACATTCTTCCTATTGTATAAAAGAAATGGCTTTCTTTCAAACATTCTATTTTAAGTTTATAATCTTTCATTATGCTTAATTAAACACATTGCAATAATAATATATTTTGTAATTTGTAGTTCAATTCGGAATTTGGAACTTTAACTTTGAGTCTCATTTGTATAGTTTAAAGCCAGAAGGCCCCAGGTTCAATCCCGGTCCCAGTCATTTAATTTTTACTCTTTAAAATTAAACATAAAGAACTTTACTTAACAGCAAGCTCATAATGTGATTTTAATTTATCGTTGTGATGTTGGTTATACCTAAAATTAATATTCCTATTTTCTGAATTTCAGAGAAAAGAAAAGTAGAGCGCAGGAAGAAAGAACTTCATGAGGTGTTACTCAATCATTGGGTGTAATGTAATATCAGGGGCGTCATTTCAGACTTCGCTTGGGGGACAAGAGTACCCCCGACATAAGACTTTCATGTTTTGTACTGGTATATTAGTATACAATTGATTAAAGTATATGTGTTCCTCAAACTCTTGGGGGGGCAATTGCCCCCTCCTGCCCCCCTAAATGACACCCTGTGTAATATAATGGTTACATATTATATACCCATATATCTATGTAAAATAAATAGGTTCAGTATATATTTCCTTCCACTAGGTAAAAATAAGCTTGTGGTTTAAAAAGTATTTATTTTAGTAACAGCATTATGCGTTTATAATGTCTTTTATAATCACAACAATAATTGTTACATAAACAGGTATAAAAAGAATTTGATATCGTTCTTGCGAAAAAAAAAAGATCATTTCAATCTTATTCAATATGTTAAAAAAGAAATATTATGGACCAGTCTATCTACAAAGACTCCAATATAGAAAGCACTGTTAAGAATTTCAAGATGTAATTAGAGGTGACCCAATAAAGTATATTGTTAACGTACTCGTTTGTTTCTATGTTACGCCTTTCATGTTTTGATTGAAGTTAATATTTCTCCTATGAGTATGCAAAAAACGTTTTTGAGATTGTGTAAAGAAGTTTTAGTCATCAGGGGTGGTATTCAGAGAGAATTCGTTAATCGATGTTTAGTCACAGACTAGTTAGAAAGAATACTAACTCTTTACTAAGGAAGGTGCACTTTTTGGTATTCAGAGTCTACTTTGAATACAACTAAAATGATGATTTGGGTATGATTAAATTATAGAACCCCAATGCATCGGTGAGTAAAATAAATGTGGCAGCTACGGAAAAGTAGATGAGCGCATGCGTAGTCTGTAAAAATGAAAATACATGAATTACGAAATACGAAATGTTGTGTCGCACGCTAAACCGTGGGTAAAAGATTAGTCTCTGCTTTAGATTAATTAGTCACATGAGATTAACTTCGTCCAATACTACGTCCTAATCAGAGATTCTGAATACAATTTTGATAACCATCCGTTAGTCAACCCCGTAGTAAGGTGTTAATCAAACTTCAAAACGACTCTGCATATGGCCCCAGTTGTTTAAATAAGAGAAGTGAAGCGTAGGTGTCTTGTCTGTTGTCCATACAAAGGAAAAGTGATATTTTAGAAATGAATTATGAAACTAGAATGAATCGAGGGAATATTTTTCATCAAACTTAGAAATAGGGAAAGTGGGCGACGGGGAAACGAAGGTGTTTAGATAGGGTTTTCAGTTTGTGATATTTTTCTACACATCTAAAAAGAGTGGAAGGAGATGCAAGTTTCAAGCTCTTCAATTAACAAATTGTATTAACTGAAGTATATGAGCAGAATGCTTTACTTTGTTAATTGTACTTTGAGTTCTTATTTCCGGGGGATAACTAACTAATTAACTCTATGGCCTATGGAACTCGGAGGTTCAATGCCGCGTTCACAAATGCTCACCACTGACTTCTATCCTTAGCCAACTGGATCCAGTTTCTACTTTGTATTCCTATCTCTGCGAGATCCATCTTAATATTATCCTCCCATCTGCGCCTAGGTCTTCCTAATGGTCGTTTTCCTATGGGTCTTCCAGTCAAGACTTTGAAAGCGTTTCTACTTTCTTGCATTCTATCTACATGACCTGCCCACCTAAGCCTCCTAGACTTGACGACCCTAACGATGTTGGGTAGACCATATAAATTATGTAGTTCCTCGTTATGAAGTTTCCGCCATTCCCCCTTACCGTTCCTCTTGGGTCCGAATATTCGTCTAAGGATCTTATTCTCAAATACTTTCAGTCTATGCTCTTCTCTCAGTGTAAGCGATCATCTTTCGCAACCATACAGAACAAGAGGCATGATTATCGTTTTGTATATTTTAAGTTTCAAATTTCTCGACAGAGTTCGCGACGACAAGAGATTCTGAACCGAATAGTAGCACGAATTCCATGCTTTTAGTCGACAATTAATTTCTTCGTGAATACAATTTTTGTCTGTTAATATTGATCCTAGATATTTGAAAGTATCTACTTTATCAAAAGTATTATTTAATATTTTAACGCATCCACAATTTGCCGTATTACGGTCCCGACGTAGTGATGGGTAAATTCCTGGGAAGATTCCCAAAATTGGAAGTTTTCCGGGAATTTATGTACAATCACAAAGAAAAGTGCATTCTATTACTATATTAAGATTTCGGAGTTAAATTGTTTTTTTATCACACTATATTATTACACTTGTCTCCAGGAGATTCTTTAAAATGTATATTCTGAACGGTACTATGTTGTTTTATTAATATTTTATTATGTTTAGATAATACGCAATAAATGTATATTTACTTACAATATGCTCTATGAAAGTAAATATGTGGAAAATATGGTATAGTAAGTCCACATATTTTTACACCACTAAACAGTTTAAATTTATAAGTAAGTGGATTTCCTATACTTGACTCTACTACTGATATTATACACATGTTAAATTTTTAAATCTTATAAACAAATTAGATTGGGTAACGGCCGTAAGATAATGTCTCACCAATTTATCAACATTTGCGCATACGCATTTATGTTAACAAAATTTGCAAGATACTGATTTATCTTTATAATTTAGCACGTAACATTACCATACACGACCTTTCTTCCTACCTATTTCTCGAAATTTCATGCGTTAATTCACATGTAAGTGAAGTCCGAGTACCTTTTCAGAAATTCGAGTCAGAGAGAGGTGACAGACGGACGTCTATTACTAACGGTGGTTCAGGGTTTATTAATTCATAGTACTTCATAGTATTAAATAGTACTTCATCTTTATTTCTACATTATTCTACATTACTTTACAAAATGATTCCTTTTCATCATTTGTAAGTTAGTACTTTGCTAATTTTAGCTATTGTTTAGCATTGGGGGGCCAGCTTTCGCACCTGCTTTTTTGCGATATTCTATTACGATGCGGTTTTTTTATGGTTTAATACGTTAAATTACATTACCAACATTAAATTCAGACAGAACTGCAGAGCGAGCGTTAGCGAGTGAAGGCAGGTTAGGGCCCCGCATGGCACGTTGTTTTCTATTTTCATTACCAACAATTCACTTTCTTTTCTCACATAAGTCACTTCCATTTACCTTAACGGTTTGTAAAAATCCCCTACTGCCCTAAAGAAAATTGTGTTCGTTAGTTTCTTGACTACTTGAACACCACTATCAACTCATTTCTTCCGTAAATCATCCTACTTTTTGCTAGTTTTCGCCCCCCACTATTAGTATTCTTATTACAATTACCTTACGTTTTAGTGCAAATGGAAATGGAACTTAAGAAATCACATTATTACATAAAATACAGTCAATGAATTTTAAATTTTTACCTCCAAATTCTTTAAAACCTAGAAGTAAATCATAATATATTAAAATAAAGTAATTTGTCATATGGTTCTTATAATTTGGAAGATAAAGTAAACAAATGGAAATAAATTCCTTCCCGGGAATTTATAGGCCAGGGAAAAAAACCGGGAATATTCCCATTTTTAAAATTCCTTTCCACCGGGAATATTCCCATTGCCCATCTCTATCCCGACGCACTTCCATGTATTTAATTTTCTCTGCATTTACTTCTAAACCCTTGTCCTTGCAAGCGTTTAATATGATATTTGCATTTCTTTCTATTGTTCTCCTAATACCCCTATTAAATTTACATAATCGGCATATGCCATAACCTGGTGAATACCGTTCAACTCTAGGTCCTGGTTGCTATCTTTGATTTTCCTTATAGCGTATTCCAGAACAAAGTTAAATAATAATGGCGACACCGCATCTCCTTGTTTCAGGCTATTTCCGACGTGAAAGGTCGTGGACAAAAATTTTCCTACCCGGACTTTACTTTGGGATTCAGTTATACATATCTTAATTAATCTAATTAGCTTTCTCGGTATTCCAAGTTCTGTAAGAACGATGTATGTTGTTTCTCTCCTAACCGAGTCGTACGCCTTTCTAAAATTAATAAATAGTTGATGTACCGGGGTATTGTATTCCCACTTTTTTTTTCGATTATTTGGCGAATGGTAAATATTTGGTCGATAGTTGATCGATTTCGTCTAAATCCGCGCTGATAATCTCCAATAATTTCATCTGCGTACGGGGTCAATCTTGCTAATAGAGTATTTGAAAGGATTTTGTAGGATGTTGACAGAAGAGAAATGTCTCGATAATTATTACAGTCAGTTTTGTCGCCTTTCTTATGAATTTGAAGAATGATTGATTCTTTCCACTCTTGTGGCAATTTTTCCTTGTTCCTGATAAGGAGAATGAGTTTGTGTATCTTGTTCCACAATTTTTCGCCACCAACTAAAATTAACTCAGCCGGAGTTTCATATACACCCGGAGATTTGTGTTTCTTTAATTTCTGTATAGCGGTTTCTACTTCTATTCGGTTAGTTCTGGAAAATACGGTTCTGCGGTGTGTATGTCTTTTTCTCCACGCACATTAGTTTTTGGCTGCGTGTTAAGCAAATCGTCAAATAAATCTTTCCATCTATTTAAGATGTTATCCGTATCAGTGGGAACTGGTCCGTCAGCTCTCTTTAATATATAAGCACGAGGTTGATAGCCTTTCTTAAATTCGCTGATCCCCTTATACATGTCCCGAATGTTTTTATTTTTACTATTATCTTCAAGTTCCTAAATTTTAGCTTTCAAAAAATCGTGTTTCTTTTTCTAAAAGTTTTGGAAGTTTCCCGCCTGATATCTGCGGAATTTTGTGTAGATATTTCATTCGGATTTTGTAGCCAGCGTAATTTTGCCTGGTTTCTCTTATCTGCTAGTTTAATGCATTCCTGGTCGAACCATGGTTTGTCCCTACGTATTTCCGCGTGTCCAAATTCTACTTTTGCTGAAATTTTAATGCTATCTCTAATTTCAATCCAAGTCGGGGAATAAGGAAGCATTATTGTAGTTTTTAAACTAGCTGTAATTAATTTCATAGGACACATCCTGTTTCATATTTATTCAGATTTTGATTAATGACTAAGAGATGTGGAATATTTTAACTTTATTTTCTCTTGGTGAAGCCCAGTGACCTTCTAGTAAAGGAGATGGATCAGTAATGCATGAATAAATATATGATATAACCTGCGTTAGAAAAGAAAGTAATTCGTGTAAAACTTAAACTAGATTATCTATTAATACCGAATGTTCGAATAATTTTACCTTTTAGTAGATAAAAATCGAAACCCAATTATTTTTGTGGTACACAGAACCAGAATTTTGACTGGAAAGGAACGAAGTCCGAAACGTATTCTTAAAAAAAATATGAACATAGTAATGTCACATTGTTTTTTGTTTGGTCATAGAACTTTATAGTATAAGTGTTGACTTGTTTATTTATTGACTTATAGTAAAAATTGAAGTAAAAATGTTTATTTAGATGTCTTTTTTATGGTGAAAGTGGTATTTGAAATATATTGGTTCTAGATAATATGGCTTCCGTAGCGGGCTTTGAGTGAACAGTTCTTCTGTGGTAGTCCTTTAGAACATTCAGTCCAAGTTCATAATTGATCCGTGTAGGGACATATGGACATCCTCTACGTCAATTTGGAGTCCATAATTGGTCTTTTTAGCTCCGAAAATGGACATAATATGTACGTTGTGAACGTCCAGTGGATACTTCGCAATTGTCCCAAAGTGATAGTCCTGTATATATCCTGTGGACGTCGTATGTACTAAGATCGCACGTTCTGTGAACGTCCGTTGGATGTAGGTACGTCCATAATTAGTTCGTTTTGGTACCAGACATGGACATAACTTGTACGTTCTGGACGTTCAGTGGACGAACGGCAACAGTGCCACGTGTACTGTCCAGTGTACATCCACTAGATGTCATACGGACCAAAACCACACATCCACTGGACATCCCGTAAATCCTTGCCCGAACGTTAAATGGACGTACATTGGATGTCGGTGTGCTGTGTGGGATGATACGCAGGTTTCGTTCTAGTCCTTCAACTTTTCTAGACTTGACTCAAGAGCCGAAACATAGGATTTATGGGGGAATATGCTCCCTCCAAATATTAATAGAAAAAATCCTAAATATTATTTCTATTCTCAGGACGGTACACATTAAAATTTGTTTGTTGGTTTCACGTTTGAGCGTGGAGTGGAAATGTAGTGGGTATGACTTTACGTCATGTGCTGATAGTGTTCTTCAATCTTCTACAAGTGGTCTTGTTTATGATTTGACCTCGTGAGCTGCGCTTCGATATTGCACGTGTATTTAGCGTGTGTTGCTTTTGTTCTGTGTTATGCTCTCTGTCTGCCTATTGGTCTGTTTTCCAAAAGAAAAACTTTGTTGCATTTCAGGAGGAATTGACTGGGGCGGTTTTCTTTTCGGAAAACCGTTACTGTGAGATAATAATCCTCTCTGTTCTTTAGCACTTGCTTCTGTTGCTCAAGATAAATTGAGAGGGGGAAGAACGATACAACGGGAGAAATGCATTACGTTATTTTTTTTTTTAAAAAAACTTATCTCATAAACATATCATAGACTGTTAAAAGTACCGATAAATTGAACACGTCATATGTAAATAGACACAATAGTAATATGAAAAAGGGTTTTAGGAAACTTTGTTTGGAATGTAATTTTTTGTAGTACATATAGATTTATTTACTTATATTTCTTTGCATCATTGGCATCGATGGTCTTGAGCCCGTCGTGTATGAGGGATGATGACCCAAGGTGTTCACACTATTCGTCGAACGTGGAAAGAGGGAAGCGATATGGAATCTATATATTAGGTAGCATCCCAGCATTAACGTAGTGTGAATGAGGAGAACCCAGGAAAACCTCACTCAAGATGGTTGTTACGTCCTTGCGACGCAGTTCAAAATCGTAAATCAAATTCGGACTGCTCGCACCGAAGTCGAGGGGGTTAGCGACTACGCTATGCAGGACCACGTAGTGCATATAGAACCATTAAATTTTCTGCATGGTAATCTAACTCACTCAATATTTGTTTTTCCTTCCAAAGTGCAGTATGTGTTTGTTTGATTAAAGTTCAACATTCTTTATAGCACAGAGAGATGTAATGTTGAACCTGAGGGTCTCATCTCGAAAGAAAGTCTGTTCGTCTCGTAATTCATCACGAAAAGTCTCTCTTTCTTTATTCCATGGGCAATACTAGAGACATGGAGTTAATCGGGATTCGAATGACACAAAATCTTATCGGAAATGAAGCTGAGTTTTAAAGACTAAAGATTGAAATTATATTAAAATATTGCATATATCACCGAGCGAGCGTACGTAAATGGTAAGCTTGGGCGTCGCATTGTGTTTTTTCAATTGTTTCCTCAGTCTCAATAGGTGAATGCTCGAGTGATATCTTAAATATATATAGGACCTTGCCGACTTTCTTCCAAATTTCCCTAAATGGTCCTTCAGTTGTTCGTCTTAGTGTTTTCTCTTTACCATCCTCATAATGAAGCAAGATAAAAATGATACAATTCTGAAGCTATGTAATGAGTCTAGTACTTCTTCCCTCCAAGACGGTAAAACACTTCAAAATAAATATTAGCTAATGAAATAGATAATGAATTTCTTTCTTGCATTTGAACCGTGCATAAAGCGATGTGAACTATATCTCGAATTTTATCACTGAGTATTTTAGTTATAAAATTAAATTGAATCTTTGAGATTAATGTACCACATTTATGCCTGTTATCCGTAAGGAGACGGATGAATTAGTCAAGTAAATAATAATGGAATAATTAATGCAATGAGGAAGTGTGAGAAAACGTATGCGCACGATATTGTCCACAACAAACTTACTTGGCAGGGGATTAAATTAAGACTTCTCGCATCAGAGGTGAGATCTCGTATCAGGTGAAAACCAGCTGAAATTAGCAAAGTTGATAGGACATATTTTGCACATTGTCCTATTTGGAAACATATTGTATCACTTTTCTAATGATGAAACATATTTCTGTACATAATTTGCAATATACTTGCACAAAATCGATATATTGTTTTTCATTTTTGCTTATATGGCTTCTGCCAAAGTAATACAATCCCCGTTCCAGGTTAAAATTCACTACGGGATAAATAATACCGCCTTGAGTTACAGTGCCAAAAATCGTTAAAAACAAAAAAGCTCTCTGGTCATTGTTGAACGTGCGCACGATAATCACAACTGTTCCTTTTCTCTTTATTTTTTTTCCTTTCTAACATAAACAAACAAGTTAGCATTTTCTGTCGAAAAATAGTTATTTTTACGTCAGTCAGAATCAACAGCAGTTTTAGCCAGGCGTGCAGCGAGGCAAGTGTAGAGAATGCCTCCTGTAGAGCAATCTGTTTCGTTCAAGGCGAGATCATACGTTGCAGAATTTAGGAGCGATATCTTCTGTACAGATGACAGGGTATTGTTCTGTAAATTATCTGAATCCAGTGTGGGATATTCGAAGAGATCTTCTGTATTGCAACATTTAGATACGATGAAGCATACAGTAAATAAATATATGTAGGAAGAAAGCGAAATCACAAACACTACTTCAACATATGGCATCGTCTCAGAGCAATCGAGTATCATCTTTCTCCAAGGACCTGTGTAAAGCGTTAATCCATTTAATACCCCTCTGTGGAAGTTGGAAAACCCTAATCTTCGTGAGTTTTTGGAGAACTACTGCGACAAGGAAATCTCTTACAAATCCACCATTAGGAAGTTCTACGTGGAAAATGTCTATAGTAAAACTATGTGAAACATCCGGAAAAAAGTGACAAATTTAATGTTTCTGGTTATCAGTGGAAGAAAGGACAGACTGTGGCGGATGTTTATATAGCCAAGGACCGTTATAAAGTCCCGGTCCCTAATAAGCACACTTCATGAAACTAATGACTGATTTCTTTTTTTTATGCAAATTGGAATGAAATTAAATCTTTCAGTTTAACATTTCACAGTTATGTCCTCTAATTTAAGGAAGACGTAAGATTAAGGCAAGATTGATGGAATGAGAATGTGGGAGAACACAAAAATACCCCGAAAAACCTTCAGACACGAAGACTGCCACGGATCGAACCAGGGACCCCATGCACGAAAGGCAAGCGTTGTATCACTGAGCCATCGTGCCCTTCTATATACAAATTGAAACGAAGAGAGAATATATTAACTGAAAGATGATGCGTAACAAAACATTAGATTCTCAGTGTAGGAACATGTAGAGTTTACTGCGTTTATTTTTACTTAACTCGCTTCTTTAATGTTAAAAATTCTTATATGTGCAGCTTACGGGCTCGTGTTTATTACCTTCAATGTGGCTCCCGCTGCTACTGCTGTTGAGACTCATGTTTACTTGGACTCGGACTCACATTCTGCAATAAGGATCGGACTGGACTGTCTAGCATCTCTGAAGCTCGCGCTCACTAATCCTTTGGGGCACGCGCTTACTTCGGCTCAGGCTCCTACACTCAGCGAGACTTGGGCTTAGTGATGCCTGTGGGGCTTGTACTATTTGTGCTCTGGTTCATATTCTTTATTGAGGCTCACGCTTGCTTGAGCTGGGGCTCGCATCTTTCAATGAATATTGCTTTTACTTGGACTCGGGCTCACATCTTTCAATTAGGCTGCCACTCACTAGGCTTCTTGAAATTCGCGCTCTCTAATATCTTTCAGACATAAGCTTAACTGGGCTCAGGCTTTCTATTCTCAATTGGACTCGTGGTCCATGGCGCGGGCTCACTTCCATCGGCAGGGCTTCAACTCAGTACCATCAATACGACTCAAGCTCAGTGACATCAGTAAGTCTTACACTCATACGGGCTTGGGTGTATTCCCTTTAATGAGGCTTGCTTCTTATTCCCGTTTAAGCTCGCCCTTACTCGGGCTCGATCTCACATTCGCCAGTGAGGCTCGTACTCAATAATCTAGTTGGAGATCACGCTCACTAATCTCTTTTGAGTACGTGCATCTTTTGGGTCGTACTCAAAACATTCAGTTGCGCTCGGGCTCACTACTCTCAATTGGACAAGTACTCACTTGCGCTTGACCTCACTTCCTCTACTGGACTCGAGCTCACAATCATCAATGGACCTTGAGATCATTGACATCAATAGGGCTTACTCTCATTTAATCTTGGAACCATTACATTCGTGAGACTCGCGATCACTATTTTCGATCATACACGCGTTTACTCAAACTCTGGCTCACATCGTTTAATGAGAGTTGCAGTTACTAGCCTCCTGGCACTAGTGCTCACTAAAGTTGTTCGGGCACATGGTCATTTAGAGTCAGCCTTACTACTTCTCAGTGGGAACCGTCCCTCAATTGCTTTCACGCTCGAGCTCACTGCCTTCACTGAGGCTTGAACTTAGTTGCACTCATACTTAATTTCGTTCGGATCTTCGTTCATTATTTTCAGTTTAGCTCGGGCTCATTCTATTTGGTGTTCATTAATTTTATTCGTTCTCCTACTCATTCAGGCTCGAGAACTGTAGCCTCAAATGGGCTCATACTTCAGTTCACTTTCCCTAACTGAGCTGGGTCTCACTACCCTCAAGGCGACTCGTGCTCATTAGTGTTGCATTTCTGAAAATAGTGTCGGCATAACACTGAAGGCAACCTAAAAATGTAAGAAAATCGTTGCCCAAAAAATTGGGAATGTTGTCTCCACCACCAGCTTTACGAAATCTGGAAACATGAATAATTAAATTGTATAGTTATTTTAGGAAAATGCAAGAACACTAAATTCGATATGTAGCTTTAACAGTGCTACTATTGTAATTATAAATGAAATACACAAAATGCGTATTTTAAAACATGCAGCAGAATTTGAGTAGGTAAAATAGAATCTTAGGTCTGTAAAATGTAATGGTTTGTAAAGTGAAGTCCGTTCAATATGCCAACTAATAAGAATACCTTCAAGTATTGAGGTAGCTCCATAGCATGTCGTCCAACGGAGTTTCCCCGTCAAAATCTTATTCACACTTCTCCGACAAACTCGGTGTTCGTAGTTTTATTCAAAGGCTGATTTTACAAAACCAAACCCCGTTTCTTCTCTTATCCATAAAAGGTAGGAAACTTCAAATGTTAGGGAACACCCACAATCACGTTATCTTGTCGTAAATCGAAAGTTCTAGAAGGTTTAGAACATAAACCTCCAAAGTTCAGTACCACAAACAATACCCTGAATCGACCTCACAAGAGGTGACATCGTTCAAAGTGAATTTACCAATATAGCTGATAAAGTTGAAAATAAGGATTTCCGCAATAAAATAATGTTTATGTTTGCGGATATAAATTACTTCACTCTGCAGAAAGAGCATTGCCTGACATGTTAGTCAATATCAAAATATTGACTAAACAAAGTAACATAACAAAGTATAGCTGACATATGACAAAATGTATAATGTGTAAAAGTAGCAAGTAAGGGAAAACAAGGTAGGACAAGGAATAAGATGTAGACATGTGCAGAGTAAAGGACTTCTGAAATTGCGTCTAGTTTAATGAACCAAACATATTTTACAAAATGCTTCAAAGAAGCTAGAGGCTACATGAGTTCAAATCTACTTGGAAAAAATAAAATTTTGTGACATTCACAAGAATCGAACGAAGGACTTCCGGGACCATGTCCCTCATCATGTAACATGGCCGCTCCCACAACTATGATTTTAGTCCATAAATCGATAAAAAAAACGCAGAGTCTGGACGAAAAACATGAAAACTAAAGAAAAAAACTAAACGATTTGTTAAATAACTGATATCCAAACTAAACACAAGATGAGGATAGAAAAAATTTTAACGTAATACAAAAAATGACCTATAGACAGCGGCGGCTATTGAGATAGAGCCAATGTGCCGTGCCACTACCACAAATAATACAAAAAATAATATAAATAATATTTGCATCTTACTAAATAAGAATCTTTTTAATTTTATGCACAATACTTTACTTGCAACGTCATCATTACTAACGAGAAGCTGGTTTGAGTCGCTCTCAGTGATTGAATGCTCTCAGAATTACTCGCGCGCTAGCGGTACAAAGGCAGATCTCTACCTGTTCGTGTCAAGTTCTACCGCACTCTCCCGACTGGTCTAAGAATGGTTTGTGCACATGCTCGTTAGTTGGGGACCAGGAGGAAAGTACGGAAAAATAACTAGCGCTTTGTGCCACGATCGAAGGTCTTTCGTCTTATGTTTTGATACGCTAGGAAAGAGGGTTTTAGTTTGGAGTTAAAGTCGCCTGGAATTCTAACACGTGACTCCTGATTCACTTGTTCCTATTGCAGTGTTTCCAAACTAGTTACTTATTACCTATAAATACGTACCATCTTGATTTGGCCCTCCCAAAAATAGATTTGGAGTTTATTTCGTTATTGTATTGTCAACGCATGTGTGATTTTCCCTGCCCCCTGATTGAAACATGAACACCTGAATATTTCTGAGTGTCTGTGGTGTTGAATGTGGTGTGTGTATGTAACTTGTCAATTATATATTTTTGCGAAGTTTTGATGCAGAATATATAAGTGTAGTGCTGTTTTCTTCTTTCTCTATATTTGTAACTACTTTCTCTGAAACCAGGACAATACATTACGATGAATGCGGAGAGTAATATACTGAATTATCCGTTTACGTCACTATTATATGACGACAAACTAACTGTAAAAATTTAGAAAAGCCAATGTCTAATTTAAAATTGTGTGTTAATCAGGTGATCCGTAATAACGAAAGTTTGCATCAATTTAACGCGGACATATATTTGAAAAACAGTTTGAATTTGTGGTTGTGATGTAGCCAATGCTTTATTTTGTTTTCCGTGTGTATTGTTTGGGGGGAGGGCGCAAGCTGGACCAAATCTGCTTGATGTTTATAATATGTTTACTGTAGGCACAAACAACTTCATTCTAAATAATTATATATTATTATATGCAGGGTGAGCTCAGAAACAGTCCCAGGTTCCAAATTAGTGTAAATTTAATATGCGAAGGAATATTTTGCTGAAATTTTGAACAGTGATACATAAACTCAAAAGCGTTTTTGTAGCAATAATTGAAATCACAAACACTCGATGTGCGCGCCACCTGTAACGCGGGAAATATCGAGGCGGTAATCTAACTCCAACCACACGTTGTGAAGCATATCCGGTGTGATGGAGATAACAGCATCACTGATGCGTTTTTGGAGATCGTTCAGAGTTGCGGGTAGTGGAAGTGCATACACTTTGTCCTTCACAAATCCCCACAGAAAGAAGTCACAAACAGTGAGGTCAGGTGATCTTGGAGGCCACTTGCAAAGAACTTGATCATTGACTCCAGAGCGCTCTATCCATCGGCCAGGGAGGTTCTTGTTTCGAAACCTGCGTACAGCACGACGCCAGTGTGACTGCGCTCCATCTTGTTGTGGAACAAAGTCGTCTATCTCTGCATTACTAAGTTGCGGAATCAACCAGTTACGTAGCAATTCTAAGTAACTTTCACCTGTAATTGTTTGTTCCTGAAAGAAGAACGGATCGTGCACCCGACGCTCTGATACCGCACAAAATACATTGATTTTCGGTGAGTCACGTTCCACATTTACAGTTGCATGAGGATTCTGTGTTCCCCATATCCTTACATTATGTCTATTCACCTTTCCACTTAAGTGAAATGTCGCCTCATCGCTGAAAATGATCTTCGTCAGAAAGTTTTCATCGTCCTCCATGAAATTTTGCATAGTCTCACAGAACTCACGGCGCTTTACCTTGTATTGTGGGTATAACTTCTGAAACAACTGCAGTCGGTACGGGTAACACCGCAAACGCTTGCGTAAGATCTTGCTTACTGTTGTTTGTGGCATCTGCAATTCTGCTACCTTACGTGTAGACTTCTGTGGGTTGTGTACGAAGGCTGCTCTTACGAGCTCCACAGTTTCCTCGGAGACTAGACGTCGCCCTGAATGTCCTTTCCTTTGATCACAAATACACCCCGTCTCAATAAACGTTCTATGCCACTTCACAATGGATTTGTATGATGGTAGATCAGCATTAAACTGTCGTTTGAAATCACGCTGCACTCTCACAAAAATGCTTGTTTTTGCAAATTGTAAAACACACAAGCTTCGTTGCTGTGGGGTGAACGCCATTTTCGATGTTACTGCCCTCTAGCTGCCCTGGTCAGAACTAGGATTCTGAAAACATAGATGGAAAAATACTTTGAGCTTACTGAGCTCTGTATAAACTCTGTATCCAAATACACATTAACTCAGAAAACACGTGAGTGTTTCTTCATCAAAAAATATTCAACGCAGGACCAAAGGCTTATTTTTAAGAGCAGCTAAACGCAACACAGCTACCCTCGAAAGTAAAAGAGTTTGTAGCAGAATATTTTAGACAGATATTATTTAGTCCTAACAATACTGTACCTTTGCATCATGGCAGCAGTTCCCAACAGAAATCCTCTCACCACTCATACCGATGGGGAATAAAATTGGGGTAATTTCAACGTGATTATCACTATGCATCTCAGCGCATCCTTAAACTATTAATGAAACGCTAATATTGGTTCATTTTATAATATTTACATGACACATGTATAGAATAAATCCGAATTTTAGTTATGACTAAATTCCGAAAAATTCTTAAGTGATTCAAGAAAGTAACAACATAACTAAAATTAGAAACGTCGATTTATGCAAAACCATTTAAAAATTCTAAATAAGCAGAAAAATCACAGTATATAGAGCAGTGTTATTATTATTATTATTATTATTATTATTATTATTATTAGTAGTAGTAGTAGTAGTAGTAGTAGTAGTAGTAGGTACTATCATGTGGATCACTGGCCAAAAACATAATATCCGTTACCGGTATGTTCTCTACTAACAGTGAGACTATATAGGCTGCTTTTTGTTGCAGTTTCCTTCACTTTCTTTTTCTAAAACGGCAAATAACTTCGGGGACAAAATATTACCTAAAAAGATATTCCTCTCTTAGATTTCTATTCACATCGGAACAATGTATGCGGTCTTTTACTAGAATGAGACTAGGAATTATATTTCTGAATCCAAGATTACTCCGAATACAAGACGACTCCCTATTCTTTAACACAGGTTTACAAGAGATCAATTACGTCATTTTAAGTTTCCGCAAGTAAAGCAAGATTGTAAAATGACATAAGAGTCTCACATGCTTCATTAGGATATTAGTATACTTCGTATACAATGTATGCTAATGCATGTGTTATTCAAATTCAATGGAACGTAATTGTCCCCATTCCTCTCCAAATAACACCCTTGCAAAAAAAAATACATTCACAGTATATAGGGCCTACTACTTATGCCTTCTGAAATTTAAAACTATACTAATAATCACATCAGATACAGGTTTCCCTTACTCTTCCTTACTGGAATGGTCCACACGATATCCTAAAGTTCAATGTGGTATGCGAGGAGGTGGGTAAAGTTGTAGCTTTATTGAAAGTCGTGGTCCTGTTGAGAGAAACTCCATTATCTGTCAACGAAACCAAGACGACCATACATTTCTGAGGACGAAATTTCGGCAAAGAGCTCGTCTTAAATGCACAAGTATACAGTAATTGTTCAAACTACCATTCACAATAGTTTCAAAGTTCATGATTTTGATTCAGAATCATATTTTGATAATATATTGCACACTGTATTAAAACCGAAACAACACATTTCATTAAATAGTGGAAAACAGTTGTTAATTATAAACAAAATGAATCTGTCGTGTACGTACTGTAAAGTGAAAATTCCAATGTTAGGAAAGATTGATTTAGTGTAAGTATCCGTATTTTGCTCGATTTCGGAAAATTTCAGAATATACGATTGACAAGCAGAAAATCACTTCCTTAGTTTACTTATATACAGTTGCAGGTTATCACAAGCATACGTCAAGAATTAACAACTTATTTACCAAGATACTGCCAGATGTCCTTCCCGCTGATCCAACAGCCAATGCGCGCGCTTTCCGTACACTAGATCTCGAGTCTCATTCCCGCTGAGGAGGCATTTGTGCAATACGGTAGTTCGGTTTCCGCTTTAAACTGTAGGTCTATATCTCATCTAGACTCGGGACGCTAAACTTTAACAAATACCTCCATATGAATATACCGGTATATAGCAATATTTTAGACCATCCAATATTAATTGGTTGATTATAGCCTCTTTGTCAGCAGGAAGGTCTTCACTGAACTGAGTTTCTCCTATCTAATAACGTTAAAACTTTTCTGCAGTTTTCAAAGTTAGGAATGAACAAACGCTTACAGAATTTTTTATCGAGTCCAGTATATAACCAAGGTCTTGACACATGGATTCAGAATTTCAAGCATTAATTAAGTTATTTATTTGTCCCATTTTCATATGTGAAGATTACCAATAGCGCATTTATTACGCTTTGTTCCCTCTCTATCTCTCTCTTAGTAGGCTACGCTGAGTAACCTGTAAGAGCTTTGAGCTTCGTCCACAGTTGTGGGATTGTCCTTTTCAAGAATGACATATCACATTTTTGTGAAGCGGTTTTCGAACCTAAGGATGCTTTCGATTCTCTGCTGAAAGCAGCAGGAAAGCGAGAACAACTTCAGTTTTCTTTTATATCAGTTTATCCCGTCATGTATATACATTTGTTAGAAACTAGACACAAATTGTCTTTTCTTAATAAAGATACTTTTCCTGTAGGTGAACAAGAAACACTTCATTATTCTAACTTCCTTCTTTCTCCAAATATTATTACACACAAGTTTCTAACTCCAGAAAACAGTTCCCTCCCTTGTAACTATTATTGGTAAACGTATATATCTTTGACACGGGAGACACATGTTCGTTTCCGTTCGGGCCCACTTAAGTGCCGAATCACACGTTAAACAGTAAGTCCAAAGCTCCAAAAGTGGGTTTACTGCCTTGTTGGTGAAAGGGATGCAAATACCTAATCCACCAGCAACAACAATCCAAGAAATAGCCTGAGAGAATCTTATAACTTAGTCATTCTGTATACCATATGATTAATAAACTTCTAAAACAATAAAACAATATGATTTCTGTGAATACAACTTATCGTTTTGGAAAAGTTATTTATATATTTCTCAATTTAGAATAAACTAGAATCGATTACCATCTTAGCTGGTTTAAAATAAAAATTCTAATGCACAACTCCTTATCTCATGTATTTGATACCCGTGAAATATGGTATTTATGTTTTTAGTGGAATGAATTTAAACGGTATCGAAAGTATCACTGTTCATCTCAGCGACCTAGAAAGCTATAGATTCAACACTAATATCGGAAATTTTCGATCATTTACATGTATCTCTTTTTCACCAACCCCAATTTTCATGGCTAAATTTGGATGTAAACAGGATCGAGGGTGTCACTGTTCAACTCAGCGACCACAGAAACCACGGTTCCCCTCCTCCCTTTTCCCTCAGTTACAGGGCTGAATTTGGATGATGATGATGATTTTGAGTTTAACGTCCTTTTTCAACAGCGAGGATATATGAGACGGGACCTACTGATTAACGGGAAGTCCGAACCACATGAGCTCCCGCCGGGAATCGAACCCGGGTCTTCCACGCCAAACGCGTGCACGCTAAGCGCTTGGCCGCGGAGGAACTCAGGGCTTGACTTGGATTTAAAGAGCATAGGAGGTGTCACTGTTCGTCTTGGTGACCCAGAAGACTATACATTAGACATTAATATCAGTCATTTTCAATCATTTTGAATTGTGGTGGTCAGAGGATGTGTGGAGTGCGAGCTCCGGGTTATTTTGTGTTTTACTGAATTATCCTGTTCCTTTTTTTATTACCGAGGAGAGTGAAGTGAACATGAAGTGTTACTGATTATAACAACAATATATTATTATGATATAGAGGTGAGATTAATCCCAAGAACTGAAAATTTGGTGACTTGTACTTGTAAACAAACATTCCATTGAGGCTGGTTGCTTGGCGCTGGAAGGCTGGTAAAGCAAGTGGAGTATATACGTAAGTGAAGAATAAGATTCGTATAAATCTATAACTATTATTGTACTAAATAATCAACAAGTTAGTAACAATACCACGTTACATTAAAACGAACATCGATAATATCGTGATAATTAAGAGGACTTATTTGAATAAGTGCTTTGTTTACATTGCATTGTGACAGTGTTTTGTTCCGGTGAGCAGGTTGCCAGTTCCTGGAGGTCTAGTTTGCTAGTACTGTTATTAACCGCCATTTTGAATCCTGATATTTACTTTGTATACAATTACAATGTCATCCTGTTCGAGATGCAACTTGAAAATAAATCGTTATGATGATGCACTACAGTGCTCAAAAAAGAACTGTAATAAACTGTTTCATATATCGTGTTATAATATGTCGGTGGAAATATATACTGATCTGAAACAATCAGGTATCATTAGAGAATGGCTTTGTAATGAGTGCAAAAATTATGTTATAACCGAAAATACTGAGGCTACATCTGTCAATAATGCATCCTTAATTGGAGCTAAAGTTCCCTCTGTTTCAAAATCAACTAATAATCCTACTAAAATTGCAGACATAGCAATAAAACTCGATGAATTGTGTGATCAGATTGCACATCTTACAACCAGTGTTCAGTTCATGTCCAATAAATATGATGATTTGCTAAAGAAATTTGAAGTAGAGGTGACGGAAAATATTAAACGGGACAAAGAAATCACAAAACTAAAAGCGGAAAATGTAATGTTGAAAAATCAAATAGAACAACAGGCCATGGAGTTGAATGATCTTAACCAATACGGGCGTAACAGAAACATTGAAATTCATGGAATTCAAGAGCGTGTTGGTGAGAACTTAAAGGATATAGTAATTGATTTGGCAGGGAAATTACGATTAAATTGTCAGGAACAAGATATTGATGTTGTACATCGAATATCAAATGGTAGTGGTAAAAATAAGAGGAAAGCAATAATTGTACAGTTCAAGACACGATCTGTGAGGGATAGTTGGCTAGGTAAAAGAAATTCAGGATTAGTTAGTAACAACGTAGTTTCTGGAAGTGATGATCAAAAGATTTTTATAAATGTTAACCTATCCCCTAGAAATAGGCAACTCTTCTGGAAAACGCGAAACGCGGCAAGAAATACTCAACACATGTACTGCTGGGTTAATGCTAACGGCCAAATTTTAATTAGAAAAAATGAAAATAGTCCGGTAATGGTTGTAAAATCTGAGCAAGACATACCAGGTTTTCGTAATTCTGTCAATGAAGGAACCAACGATTTACTTATTAAGTAATTGGTAAATTTGGATATTGCTGAAAAGATATGAAGTCAGCCGCATTTGTATTCAAAGGATAAATATGATTGTATGAGTCAAAAATCATTACACTGGATTTAATAATGAGTTCAGTAACTAGTTTGAAAATAGTTGACAATAATATTGATTATTTATGTTACAAATTGTTTCAGAATAATGTCAGTAGTTAATAGCACATTTCATATCTTTTATCAAAATGTTAACGGTTTAAAAACCAAAGTTAATGAATTTTATTTGAGCTCAATTACGTATGATTTTGACTGTGTGGCTATTACTGAGTACTGGCTAAAAAATGAAATATTTAGTTCTGAATTATTTGATGAAAGATATCAAATTTTCAGGAAGGATAGAAATTTTGAACGTTGTGGAATGCGTGATGGGGGAGGTGTGGTCTTGGCCATTAAAAATAAATATACTTCAGAGAGAATAAGTAAATTTGAGTTACCGGACTATGAAGATTTGTGGGTTAGGATAGAAATATCAGGATCAAACTATATATACATTTGTGTAATATATTTTCCTCCATACAGTAAAGAGGAACATTATTTGGAATTTTTTAAGAACATTGAAAGATTCAAAGAAGTATCACTATCCCAAAATGTTTTAATAATAGGTGATTTCAATCTTGGACTGCTAACAGAATATATGAATGGAAATTATTCTGTAACATTAAGTACTTTAGAAATTAATGTGTTGCATAAATTAAACTTTTTAAATTTTTCACAGTTGAATACTGTTAAAAATGTTAACGACAGAATTTTGGATGTTGTGTTCAGTAATTCACCCAATGTTGAAGTGTTTGAATCTGACGTTTACTTTGTTCAACAAGATAGACATCACCCGTGCTTGAATATTAGTATTCAATTCCTAAAAAGTTGCAAAATATATAGGGAGCTTGGTGATGCGGTTTATGATTTTAAGAAATGTGATTTTCTAAAGTTATATCAGCTTTTGAAGATTAAAAAATGGGATTCGTTGTATGTAATTAAAGATGTAGATGAAGGTGTTAATTACTTTTATTCTGAATTGTATAAAGTACTTGATGAAAGTGCACCTAAAAAGTCAAAGAGTAAGCATTTATACCCGCCTTGGTTTACTGCTGATATAATTAAAAACTTAAAGAAGAAAGATCGTCTTAGACGTGCATTTAACAATTCTAAACGCTATTCTGATTATATACGTTTTGTTGATATTAGGAAACAACTTAAGTCTAGTATTGAACTGGCTTATAAAAATTATAATCAGAAAATAGAAGAGAACATCATTAAAGAACCTAAGGTATTCTGGAGATATGTAAATAGTAGAAGATGTCCAAATTCGACTAAGAAACATTCTGTTCTTGAGTACAACAACGATAAAATTATCGATAATAAATTAAAATGTGAAGCCTTTGCCACACATTTTCAATCCGTTTATAGTTCAGAACGACCTAATATAGATTTATCTGAAATATGCTCAATTACAACACCTTCATCTGCAGATATAATGGTTTTAAATAAGATATATGAATTTGAAGTTGAAGCAGCAATAAATAAAATAAAAAGTAAAAGATCATTTGGTCATGATAGTATACCATCTTATATTTTTAAGGGCTGTAAAGAATTCCTCATCAAACCATTGACTTATTTGTTCAATTTGTCTTTGCATCAAGGAAAATTTCCAGCAAAATTTAAAATTTCAGCGGTATGCCCAGTTCCTAAAGTTAATCCAGTAAGATTGATAGAAGATCATAGACCAATTAACCTGATACCTTCTCCTGCTAAAATATTTGAAGCAGTTATTTATAAACATTTATTCAATCATGTTTCTAGATATTTGTCTAACTCTCAATATGGCTTTAGGTGTAATCGATCAACTACTTCAAATTTATTGGTTATGAATCAAGTAATTAATGACTCTTTCAGTAGAGGGACACAAGTAGATGTAATATATACAGACTTTAAACGAGCTTTCGACTTAGTTGGCCATGGTGTACTTCTTAGAAAGCTGAGAATGTTTGGTATATCAAGGGATTTAATTAAATTGTTTTATTCATATTTAACTGAAAGAATGCAATATGTAATCTTTAATAATATCAAATCTAAACAATATTCAGTATATTCAGGGGTACCTCAAGGATCAAATTTAGGTTCTTTACTTTTTCTGATAATGATTAATGATCTACCAGAAGCTTTTAAACATACATCATGCCTGATATTTGCAGACGACACCAAATTATATAATGAAATCCAAACAGAGAGGGATTGTAATACATTACAGTCGGATATAAATAGACTAAGTGAGTGGTGTATGAAAAACAAATTCCAACTGAATATTTCTAAATGTTATGTAATGACTTATACGCTCAACAAAAAACAAATATTGTTTGAATATATTATAGGAAATCAGAGGTTAAAAAGAAAGGAAATTATAAGAGATCTAGGTGTATGGTTTGACATGAATTTGAAATTCAAACACCATATAAATATAATAACTAATGAAGCTTTTAAAATGCTCGGTTTTATAAAAAGGTCAAGTCATTATTTTAAAAATACTAGAACTATATTATCGTTATATAACGCATTTGTACGATCAAAATTAGAATATGCATCTATAGTTTGGGATCCTTTTTATCAGTGTCAAAAACAACAAATTGAGAAAGTTCAAAACAAATTATTGAAATATACTGCCTATAAAATATTTGGTATACAAACACAATATATTTCTTACGAAGTTCTTCTTAAAAAAAATTAAATTGTTGTCACTAGAAAAAAGGAGGTTTATACAAATAGTGTTATATCTTAAAAAATTGATTGACAATAGGGAAGATAATATGTTTTTATTAGGTAGATTACCTTTTTATATTCCTCGACAAAATCTAAGAGGAAGAAATACTTTTTACATGCCTCATAATAGAATAAGTACTAACAAAAATTCTCCACTGTATAAATTATGTGATGCTGGTAATGGAATTGGGATTATGGGTTTAGATATCTTTCAGTATACATTTACGACTTTCAAGCGAAAGTGTTTTGAGATGCTCATTGATAAATTGTAGATTTGTTTTTGTATGTTATAACCTGAAGAAGGAAAAAATAAAGGGTATACTTATTGTAATGTTCATGTTTAAATACTAGTTATATGTATGTTTGATGTTGCTCATCCTTTGATGATTGTATATAAAATTTTGTACTTTGTAATTGCCTTTGGGTGTTAAGTACAATAAAATATATTATTATTAATATCTAGACTTCTACCCCACCCTAAGTTGCACCGTCAAAGTGATATGATGAAAGTCATCCCAGGTCCGAACCTTATCTATGTTGAAAATTAGATCCAGATCGGGCAGGCGGTTCAAGATTTATTCAGTCACAGAACCAGTAACTTTCATTTTCACTTTTTATTATGTCTCTCCTCCCCCTTCCCTTCGTTGCACAAAGTGAAATTATGAAAACCATCCCAGACCTGCAGCTCATCTATGCTGAAAGTTTGATCGAGATCAGTCGTACGGTTAAAGAGTAATTAACTGTTTATTTATTTTTATATATCTCCCTCTTTCCTCCCCTTCTAAGTTCTATTGTAAAAATAAAATAATGAAAAGCTTCCCAGGCCCGAACCTCATCTATATTAAAAATTAATTGAAATTGTTTGGATGGTTCGAAAGTTATTAACTTTTATTTATTTTTCACATCTCCCTCTCAACTTCCCTAAGTTTTACTGTAAAAGTAAATAAATAAAAACACTCCCAGGCCCTAATCTAACCTACGTTAAAAATTAGATCGAAATCGATTGGGTAGTTCAAGAGATTAAGTGTAACAAACATAGTGTCTTTCAATTTTATAATATAGGCTACCCTTTGATTAGATAGGGGCTTCATCCCCATACCATGGTATTTGCTCGGCCTACGGCCTTGCATCTCTTATGTATCCCTTATGTATCAGCCATAAAAATGAATTTCTTGCATTTTCCCTTAATATTTCCTAAATTTGGCCCGTCGTCGGTCTTGCCTCCAAACCTCCACGTTTGTTCGACTTACGGCCAGCACTTCTTAAACCCACAATTTTACCGAATTTCAAGTTTCTTTGACTATTTCGACTACCTAAAAGATACGATTTTGTATCCCAGAAAAACGTCCTTTTAAGTAAAATGGGAATTTCTACATCCCCTCTTTAGACCCTTAGAAACTAAAAATATTCACTTTAGGCAATTTTCCTCTAGGTTAGTCCCAGAAGGCTACAATCATGCTCAATTTCATCATATAATCCTGTCGAAAGTGCCTGAACATGTTTGGGTGAAGTAGATGTCCCATGCAAAAATAACATGGAAACGATTTTCAGCTTGTTATTTTATTTAGTTATTTACTTAAATAATCCTATAAAAATATATAAGCAGACGGAATTTCAAGTTTTTATTGGAATTCCAAGAAACTAAAATATGAGATTATAAGTCCAAATAATAGGGTCCATTTAAATAACATGGAGAATTTTTTCTTCTTCCGTTTAGACCATTAGAAATTAAAAACAAACTTTTGGCATTTTTTCTGTGGTTTAGTTTCGAAAAGCTACAATCATGCCAAATTTCAACTTTCCACATTAATCGGGAAGTACCCGTTATTTTATGTCAGTGAATCAGTTCTAGTTTTACAAATTATTGATTATATGGTTTGTATTATTAATATTTTACCTCTTCAGTAACGAATAGTGTTCAAAATAGAACACAAAAACAGTTACCAGCCAAATTTATTTCAAGACCAAGGATTTATTTCTAATAGCTGTTTAGGTAAGACTTCTCATTAAAGAAAGTGCATATTTTCGTAATGCCTTCAACATTAGTTTCGGTTCCAAAACTGAGAAAATAGCTACGCTTCCTTGAAACTCAAAGAGACAAGAGGATTTTCAGAACACTAATCTTCTTATGCCGTGCAACAAATCGCACATTCCCTTCAGTTCACCACAGTCTGGCTGTAGTTTATTTCAATTTCTAAGCTCGCTCTTCACTTACAGAAAAAGATGTAAACAGCAATTGTATTTTCATGAATTTTGTTTGATGTTAGATGAATTCGTAATTTATAGTCGAAATACTTGGTCTTCCATTCAAGAGTGGGGTCACCGTGGCTCAGTGGTAGAGTGCTTACCTCTGGTGCATTGGTTTATTGGTTAGACTCCTGGCCAAGTAAGTTGTGGTGGACAACATCGTGTCCCTGGGTTTTCTTTGCATACTCCAGTTTCCTCCAACTTTGTCATTCTACTAATTCTCTCATCGTCATTCACTTCCCTTAATCATCGTCTCCCGTAGAATAAAGGGCGTAATCGTAGGACGTGAAACTGAAATGTTTCGTTTCATTTTAATTTTCCATTCAAGAAATCTCGCCAAGTTAGACGTCTTCAGAGATACAGGAAAGCGAGAGGAAAGTTTCAAACTAGTCGGTACTTTAAATATATGTAAAAATGTAACGATGTATGCAGTCTAAAAATTATAAACTATGGGTGGCGGACTCCCAGTGTTAAGGATACGTACAGGACAAGACAAGTTAGAGTAAATGTCCCGTCTTCATATAAGACAAAAATAGTTCTAGATAAATTTCGTAATACATATTTCTTGGAAAGTTTGCAACAGTTTGATCACGCACGTTACAGGATTATTTTAGAAGGGTACGAAGATTTTTGAAGAATTAAATTCATTATGAGAAAAAAAATATTAGAATTTGTGAACTCACCCGCAAAGCAAACTAAATTTATACAAAAGTTAGAATTTTGGAATGGCCAGAACACCAGAACTCAATTCAATGCTTACGTCCCAGATTTTGATCAATATTTAGCGTCCCACAACTGAAAGAACTGAACTACGAACACTACAACGACGATGAATTTGACGAACGAGGCAATATTTTTCTGCCATTTTGGATTGCTCGAATTTGAGACCATTTCCTTTTTCTTTCTTTTATGTTATTGTAAAATTTTGTTTTTTTAATTACTTTTCTTTTTAGACTATATTTGCACTGTTTTGAATTGGAACTGCTTTGAATCTTTCTTTACTCACTCGTGGAGTCTACTCAGAGGTTTGTTTTTTAAGATTCCTAAATTGTGGTCAGAGTTCCAAGAGTGCAGTACGCTTCCTCCATCATGCATGTGTGCACAGTTATCTGTATGCATAGTGTCATTAGTCTCTGTTGACCAGTTGCTGAAATAACATGGCTGTGTAAATCATAAGTTACTTTATGATATTGACTTTCATAGATTTCGAACATAATTGAACATAGAAACGTAAGCAAGATTTCATTTAAGCAAACGATTAGAAAAATACGAATAGTGGAAGATTAAGAATGGAACTGCGACCAAATTCTGTATCTGAAAGGATACCATTCCAACAAATGGCAGAATTACCATATAGATGTGCATACAAATGTTTTGCCCCTCAATATAATCAGTATTGTACAAAGGAATTACGTTTAAGAACATTCGAACATTGGCCTATTTCATCAAAACAATGTCCGGATCAATTAAGTGATGCTGGATTTTTTTACATGAACAAAAGAGACCAAACTATATGTTTCTATTGCGCTGGTGGATTAAAAGATTGGACTGATAACGATGTTCCATGGATAGAACTTGCGAAATGGTTTCCTAATTGTCCATTTCTTCACCTTAAGAAGGGACATGCATTTATTAAACGAATACAGGAAAAGTACTCTGATATGCAAGTATTTCGTAGTGTTCCGAATGACGATATACATAAAAATGCCAGTAAAAGTTGCAATAAGGAACTTACCTTTCAATATAATACAATTTGAAGTGAAAATTTGAATAAAGTTCCATTACATACTTTTTGTTTGTATATAACTGTAAAAAATACATGTACATATTCTAAAGTTATCAAAACAATATGTATTTATACAAATAATTTCCATATGTGCTATTATGTATGTCCTTCAGGGATTTTATTGATAATGATGCATTAGCATCGTATTTGTAAAAATGGAAATATATGTTTAATATATATATAGGAATGAAGATTAATTTATCTGGACGTAACATGCACGATTTTGAATTTACTCAACTGATATCATAATCGTAAGTGTATAGGGCATATATAAACAAGACGAAACATGGTTGTTCCTCCTCCTTGTAATATTAAATGTTGAATATGGTCTTAATTCAATGAAAGCTAAATTAATTTGTATTGCACTGAAAAGTGGCACATTTGAGCAAGTGAATCGTGTTGCTAAAGGCCTTGTATTTGGATTTTAAGTGAAATTTTTAACAGAATGGGAAAAACTTGTACATTTGATTCCACTTATTTTCAGACTGCAAACAAAACAATTCATAGATTCAATTATGACTTATTTATTTGATAGTGTACAAACACAGTCAAGTTTAACGGAAAAGAAACTCTACCGTTGATGGGTGTCAATGAAGTGGACTTCTGTTCATAAAGAAGCAGAAAATATTTTTCATTTATACTGAACAGTGTAGTACTAATTCTAGTGCATTTAATAATAATAATAATAATAATAATAATAATAATAATAATAATAATAATAATAATAATAATATAGTGAAATTGAAATCTTTTATTATTTTCACATAAAATTTGTATTTTGTGATCGATCAATACGGTAGGATTTTTAAATTAGTATACTAATGTTGTTATTCCGATACTTCTCTTTTAGGAGTTAAGAAACTTCATTTAGAATGGTTGATCTAAAAAGAAACCGTACGGATGTCTTTTTTTTCGATCACAGTACAACGTACGTTTACGGTGAAGAACATTGTGTTTGTAGATTTTTTGAATTTATCAGAAAGTCCACACGGTGTGAACCGTGTTCGAATCAGGGACCCCAAAATACTGGATGTAAATCCTCTATCATTGAGCCACCATACTCGTCAAACCTAAAATGTAATAGGTTTGTACATCATGTAAACACCCCCACAGAAACTAAAGATCGGATCGGATTTATGATAATCAGTATTAAAACCAGAAATAATTTCTATCATTTCAATTTGATAAAGAGATGACAGAATTTATTTTGAAACAGTGAATTGTTTTCAAAGAAACCAGTTCTTGATCTTACTGTTTTGAGTGTTGATTCTCAAAGTATTCTCAAAAATATTTTATCGTCTTGTTTCGTTTTGAAAATGTAAGTACAAAATCATGATCTAGAAGTTATCGGCATCCTTAAAGCATGAAAATTTTAATCAGTCAATTAGACGGATAGACATAGCTCTTTCATGTGGCTTCCCGATGCATTACATAGTCTGGAAGTCAGTCTTGAGATTGCATTGTAGTGTGAAAAAAAAGACAAGCATACAATGCAAGGCTACGAAGAGATTTGTATGTTAATTCCTTGTTTTATCACATTGCATGAAGAAAGAGAGAGAGAGAGAGAGAAAGTATATGTGTAGGTGTGTGTGTGTGTGAAAGAAGAAGAATGCAATGTTATGGTTACGATATCTCGTTTCTGAGAAGTGTGATTATAATAATCTGTATTCGTTCACAGAGGACGACGATGTTATGCAGGCCAGCGGCAAAGACTAAAAGAAGTTTTTTCTTTATTACTAATTGTCATGCACTGTAGCAAAGTGCATGTAGTCCTTAGTTCGACATCCGAACAAGTAAGCTTATAATGAACAACATCGTGTCCGTCAGTTTTCATGGGTTACTCACACACTCTCATTCTACTAATTATTCAATCATTCATTTGCCTTAATCACCCTGGTAAAGCAACGACTTATTCTTTCAGATGAATACTTAGTATAGTAGAGCATTGCTCGGCAACCCACTGCATGCAGTCCCAAGTTCGATGTCTGAACAAGTAAGCTTATAATGAACAACATCGTACACTACATGTTGTTCTCCAAACATAAGCCGTACAAGATAATTTTTGAATGAAATATAATTATTGAATCTTGAATCAGGGATCATAAATTTTTTTTTGAAAGACCCCCCTTCTAAATCGACTTTTCGTATTTTTTTTAAGGGAATAAGGTCATCATAGTGAGTTAAGTGATATTCTGAATCTGACCACACTTTAAGTAGTTGTCCAGATATAAGACGTAAAAAAAAATTCTTTGATTCAAAATATATTGGATTTTCGATCAAGGTATCAAAAACTTTCTGGACGTACCTTAAATTGAGTTTTCGTATTTGCTACGGAGTAAGAACATCATACTGTGTTAAGTGATAGTTTTCGTAATCTTTGAGAGATGAAATATTTCAGTTTAACGTCCCACAAATATGCTCCTTACGCTAAAAGAACACATGTTTAAGAACAGTGCTGGAATTAATGTGAAAAGAGAGAGCCCCGAAAAAAGAGAGTGTGATATTGCCCACAATAAATTTATTCCTTGGAGGTCGAGCCAGGGACCCTAAGCACCAGACATAAGTACACTTTATCATTCAGACGTTCAAACCACAGTACAAATGTAGTGATTGTTTTGTGTCCTCACTTACGAACAATCATACCTTTACTTATTTAATATAAATAAAATAAAACTGTTTGTTTGTATGTCTGTCTAATGTATGTGCTCTGGGATCATCAAACATGATTATTTTAACATTGAACATGGTAGAATGAAGAAGAAATTGGGAGAAAACGGCAGAGCCCCCCGAGAAAACACACGAGCACAGTGTTTGTCCAGTACAAAGTCCATACGGTTCGAAGTGGAGTCGAATCAAGGACCCTTGAATTTTCATATTTACCACGGAATAAGAACATCATACTGAGTTAAGTGATAGTTTTCACAATCATTCAGACATCATATCCCATCGTAAAAGAGAGACAGAGAGAGAGAGAGAGAGACGAAATCTTTCAGTTTAACGTCCCACAAATATTGTAAGGATCCCCACGTTGCCGTACCAGGTAATAACCACGTGTGAACTACATGTGTTGATAATAAACACAAACACACAGACGACGTTCCCAAAGAGGAGTCGATCACAATCGCCAACGGTCGGAAGAACGAGAATCGACGATGGAAGCCGACAAGACAGAATAAAAAGGACCTGCACACCTCGACCAACATCAATCTTCACGGATTGATCACACCACCTAAAACCCCTCTCACGACGCTTGGTCACCGAGAGGTACCTATCCTTATACCCACGACGCTCGGTCAACGGGTTCCCATCCTCTTTCTCACGACGCAGGTCACCGAGAAAGAGAAAACCTAATCTACACCCCTCTCACGACGCACGGTCACCGAGAGTACCTAACACCAAAGCCCACGACGCTTGGTCACCGGGCTCCCATCTAATCTTACCTAATATTAGTGAATTTTTTATTATTTGTGTACATAAACTTTTTATAATAAAAGGTTAAGGGAAAAAGTCCAAATCCCGAGTACATTATTTGCTCTACCCGAGAAATCTTTACATGGTAGATGCGTCGGCGTCTATTTGCAGACAATAAAAGGACTTTCCTACTGGGCGCTCTTTTTATTAACGAAAGCACGGAATTAAAAACTTTTTAACAATACAGTGTAAGTGTTACTAAAAGCAGGATCATATAAAAGATAGTATTCGTATTCTCATAAATACTCTTATTGCTCTTAACGGTAGATTGATTCGTTACAGGCTGGCAGGTATTTATGCCGACAACTAGATCTGGGAAAAATACATATAAAGAAGGCGATAACAATATGGAAGAATCAGGCTCCCGCATACCTCTTAATATTCCTCACTTAACTAGATATTCTGGTCACAGTACTGACGATCCCGATCGATTTTTCATGCTGTTTGATCATTTGGCTTTACTTCAGGCTTGGACCCCCGAAAAGAAGAAAGAAATTCTTCCTGTGTATCTACAGGACGTAGCTCTTGACTTTGTCTTACAATTGCAAAATCTGAATCAATTCGACACACTAAATTACGAACAGCTGAAAACCAAATTAATTTCTCTGTCCCGCCCAAATATACCAGCGTATAAGGCGGAATTAGAAATTTTTCGAATTCAACAAAACGAAAATGAATCAGTCGATTCATATCTCTTAAGGAAATTGAGGGCTATCAGACAGCTGATGCCAGAGGCTTCAGAGGAACAAAAAATTCATTTTCTTTCGTTAGGACTACAACGAAATTTTCTGCAAAAGATAGCGTTAGAATCCTTTCCAACAATCCAGCGGCTGCAGGAACGACTCCACGAACTGGAAAAAGCTCAAGATCTCATGCAAAAGAGGAATTATGTAGAATTGTCACACGCAATTCATTCTTTAATCGGCCAACCTAACCGCCCCTCACCACTCCCTTTGTACGACAATTATAGCCAAACGAATTCTAATTCATACATGCCAACCTATGCACAACAGCCAACTTCTACTGTGCATCACACCCAACCTGCTCCTAGTTATTCGCAATCGATACCTTCTGCACCTCGATCGCAGAATATCTTCCCTCCTCAGTCAACTTCCTCTGCACCTGAAGTTTCGAATCCGCACCCCCACCAAAGTCAAAACCCGCCCTCACAACCTCCTCACACGGACCTTACCAAATTAGCAAATCAAATGGCCGAGTTATCGTTAATGGTAGCACAGAATGCCATGAAGTCTAATTATAGGCGTAACAATGGACGAAAAGCGGATGCGAAGAACAGCAATAAAGGAAATAACGGTGGTAGGAAAAAGAACAATTTTGTAAAGGGCGACAAAATATCAGTCTGCTCAATTTGTTACAAGAAGAACCACGGAGCATCCACGTGTTGGAATAATCCAAAAAATTCCAACCAGGGAAACGCATAGATGGGCTCGCAGGCCAAAGTCAAGCCTCGCGGGCCACTTCCGAAAAGTCGGCGCGGGCCACACAGATACCACCACAATTAAAATGTGTTGGCATTCAAGAAGAGCAGGCAACAGCGGAAACTCTTAAGGACACGGACGCCAAATTTTTCACCCAGACGACCAATAATGAACATCGTGAACATGATAGATTGGGAATAGAAAATAACAAACTGTTACTCAATATTAATATAAATACAAACAGTCTACCAGCTATAATAGATACGGGTTCTAGTCTTAGTCTATGGTCAAGAAGGGACGTACCCCCAAAATGTACGCTAATACCATTTCAAACTCGTATCAAGGGCATTGCCAATAAAGTTCTAACTTTAAAAGAAATAGCTTTAATTAAATTTAAAATTGGCAACACCACTTTTTCACATTACTTCCGCATCATAGATGCTGACTTTAATCCGATTTTTGGAAATGACATTCTCACAAGACTTTTCTCTCAAATAGACTTGGAGAATAAATCTATATCATTATACAGAAAACCTAGGAAACCTACGTTTCCAATAGAAAAGCAAGAATCGGAAGAAATGTCACGAGACACTACGCACTCATTGCACTTGCAAAGGAATGCAAACGTCATCACAGCAAGTAAAGTTACGATACCAGCGAAATCACATTTCTTCTTTCCTGTATCAATTCAAAGAGAAACAATTCATGACGCTGCATTTTACATTACTCCATTACAATCATTATTAGACCGATACGGCTTACAGGCAATGACCATGAGAGTACCGAGTAACGACCTTACATTACTCATTTCCAATCCCACGTCACGAATAATAACATTAAATAAAGGTACACCAGTGGCAGGTATACAGAGGAGGGCGTGGAAGAATTTTCATTTAAAATAGAAGAAGACGAAAAGAAAGCGCATCAATTTCGTACTCAAGAAGAAATAAAGGAAAGATTAAGGCAAACTGCTAAATCTTTTAACATTAACCTTTTTGACATAAATCTGGATTTACCAGAATACCAGCGAATAGCTGTAACCAATTTATTGTATAAATACAGGGATGTGTTTTCATACAGCCCAGAGGATATAGGTTATTATAGAGGATATGAACAAAAAATTCGTATAGATAAAAGTGCGTCATTCCATCACCGTTCCCCACCAATTCCATTAGGGATAAGAGATCAAATTGATAAGCAGATACAACAGCTGTTAGATGCAAAAATCATAACGGAGACGCAGACTAGTAATTTCTCCTCACCTTTACTTGCGATCAAAAAGCCAAACAGTTCAGATTTCAGGCTTGTATTGAACCTCCAGGCATGCAATGTTTATACGAAATACCTAAGCATACCATTTCAAAATACAGGGGACGTTTTACAGGTTTTAAAAGGGAAAAACCTGATTTCAAGTTTGGACATGTCCCAGTCGTATTTTCAAATAAAATTGCATCCAAAAAGCACTAAATATATGACTTTCGAGGTAAATCATACACGCAAAAGTTACAAATTCCTTAGATGCGTAATGGGTCATTGTTCCTCTTCCCAATCTTTGACTATAGTAATTAAAATGCTACTAGACGGCTTACCTAAACGCATTACCAATTTCGCAGATGACATCGTCATCGGTTCTTATACATGGGAACAACAACTTTCAGATTTGGAGCTTTTATTTCAAAAATTAAGGAAACACGACTTCCGAGCCAACCCCAAGAAGACGCACCTGTTATATACAGAACTACCAGTACTAGGATTCCTTGTATCCGGAGAGAAGATAAGCATCTCACCAAAAATCGCAAAGAAGATCAAGAATTTTAAAAAGCCAACGACCAAACGCATACTTAAGAACTTTATTGGCCTATGCTCTTATTTACGAAGTCATATCAAGGACTTCACGACCAAGGTAGAACCTTTCCAGCAACTTCTTACTAAAAATGCCAAATTTAAATGGACAGAAAAACATGACGAATTATTTGAGAAGTTGAAAGAAGACATTTTGAATGCCCCTTCTCTCTATCATTTCGACGAAATGTTAGAGATAGGACTATACACCGATGCATCCTCTCACCAGATTGGAGGGCTATTAGCTTGTTTTGATCCCAAAACTAACGAAGAAAGAATCGTATCCTATTGTAGCAGACGTCTCACAAAAACTGAGATCAAGAGCTGAGTATGGAAAAAAGAATTATACGCTATTATATATGCTTTACGCAAATTTAGATATTTCTTACTCAATCGTAAATTTAAATTGTTTACAGACGCAAAATGTCTAACCTCTTTTACACTCGCTATAGACTTTTCTTAGCTGACTATAATTTCGATATCTGCCACATTGAAGGAAAGAAACATCCCGCTGATATCATCAGCCGCTTAGAGCAGAATAGCAGTGATATTGCAGAACCCATGGACCCACATCAGGCAATCGAAGATCTACATGCATACAGATCCAATTCTCTAGAGGAACCCATTCTCCAAATAGAATACTCAGGATCTTTGAAGAACTTACGAGAAGAGCAGCGTAAGGATGACGCATACGCTGATATTATAACAGTTTTAGAAGGGGGAGAACCGGCAAAAAGTTCCACCACGAGGGCAGCCAAATATTTTCGATTAAAAAACAACATATTGTATCGTACACAAAAACATCCAGAACTTGGGCTACTTCATCTTTTGTGCATCCCGAAAAGCTTGGCAGGACATTGGTTCGAGTCTATTCATAAAGACCCGTCAGCTCCTCATTTTGGGTTTTCTAAGACATATAAGACTGTCCTTAACAAATACTACATGCCAAACATGAAATCATACTTGGCATTCAGAATCAAGAACTGTAGGGAGTGCCAACTCCTGAAAAAACTACCCAGAAAACAACAAGGTGAACTTCTGCACCACCCGATAGGCCATATAGGAGAACGATGGATGTTTGACGGCTTAGGTCCCTATCCGCACGAAGAAGGAAAACCAAAATATGTTTTAGTCGCCATCGAAACAAGTACACGCTATATAGTGACAAAGGCTGTTAATGGGATTACAGCAGATACAATTGAACAATTCTTATTGGAAGAAATAATTCTGAAATTCGGCGCCTTTCGTTTCCTTCATCTGGACAGACATCCTGTGCACAGAGCGAAGAAACTTCAAAAACTAGCAGAGATATATAACTTTGCATTTAAGTTCTGCCCTGCTTTCAACCATCAAGACATAGGATTAGTCGAAGTTATGAACAAAACACTGCAGAATTCCTTAAAATTTTTCGTCCAACAAAATCACGAAACATGGCCAAAGTTATTACCTCATATTACTTTTGGTTTAAATAGTTTCGCTCAGTTAGGAACGAAGAAATCCAGCTTCTTTCTCATGTTTGGATACGAACCCAGGACAATCAGCGATTGCAAACTAAGGATTACCCCTCAACTACAGCTTGAACGGGACCAACTCATAAAACTTCGAGAAAAGACACGGCATAACTTACTGAAGGCTCACGAACAACAAAAGAAGTATTTTGATAGAAGACATAAACAACAAACTTTTCACACTGGAGATAAAGTACTCATTTACTTTCCCTTTCGAAGAATTGGAGAGTCATCACAATGGACCGATAGATACTGCGGACCGGCTACAATAATCTCAAAACTAAACAATAATTTCTATCGAGTTCGCATGCCCCATAATTTCAGGGAGAGAGAACAGAATATTTCCATTGACAG
Source organism: Thermobia domestica (assembly GCF_964235325.1). Lineage (NCBI taxonomy): Eukaryota > Metazoa > Arthropoda > Insecta > Zygentoma > Lepismatidae > Thermobia > Thermobia domestica. The sequence continues at coordinate 53,133,672 of NC_137470.1, read as the reverse complement.
GATTAAGCAATTTCATGCAGCAGAAGAATATATATAATGATAATGATGACGAACGCACCAGCTAGGAAGAAGGAAAGAGAAGATAAGAAGAGAGAAAACCAAGATTATCATCCTCTCAGCAGATATACACGAGCGACATGCGAACCGCACTCTTCATATTTCAGCGGCAGACAAAGAAAAAAAAGAAGACGAAATAAAATATGGAATAAAAGAAACCAAGATACACCTTATGATACAGCTAACTATTTGAAGTGACCAAATTTAGTACCCACCTTAGTATTCAAATTGCAAGCGATCCCTTGTCTTTTTTTTTCACTCTTATAATTCCTAACCAAACTGCATTCTGTCATACAAACAAGCATCCATACACACAATTTCCTTCAGAACAAAATTGCAAGCCAGCATTTTTCGACTTCGAGCGAACGAACTTTACAAGGCCAGCTACAACATTTTTATCTTCGCTTCCCTGCTGCATATCACATAACTGTCACTAACATAATAACCTACATATACAGAGCGTTCAGAAAATCGGGACTTTTGATTGGCAACCTTTTTTCCGCCGTGACTACAATTATCAAAATACTGACTTTAGCCGTTCTCTAAGTATGTTCTGTCATCTATTAACTAGTACTAGCCAGAACTAGACCAATATTAAAAACTTTTTATATAACAGCACCATATGACGTGCGAACTTCATAACATATACTACACACATTACCATCAGTGACGTAGTTATAACTATTAACTGTAATCACCAGAGCTTCGACAGCCTCTCCTTTGAGGGAGATGACGTGCTATACGGATCCTGCTTAGATTAAGAGGACAAACTGTCAGTGCTCCAACTTCAACTTTAACACTTATGTGATAATATCTCAAACAGTGATATCAGTGATCAGTGCTTTTTAACTTTGATTTTGTGTTTCAGTGTTATAGTGTTTTCCAGTGTATACTGTGCCCAATGCAGACTCCACATGCTGGCACAAACACGAAAAAATAACCCAGTGGCTTATTTTTTTTCTACGCCCCGGGGGTGTAAGGATCCCCACGTTGCCGTACCAGGTAATAACCACGTGTGAACTACATGTGTAGATAATAAACACAAACAAACAGACGACGTTCCCGAAGAGGAGTCGATCACCATCGCCAACGGTCGGAAGGACGAGAATCGACGATGGAAGCCGACAAGACAGAATAAAAAGGACCTGCACACCTCGACCAACATCAATCTTCACGGATTGATCACACCACCTAAAACCCCTCTCACGACGCTTGGTCACCGAGAGGTACCTATCCTTATACCCACGACGCTCGGTCAGCGGGTTCCCATCCTCTTTCTCACGACGCACGGTCACCGAGAAAGAGAAAACCTAATCTACACCCCTCTCACGACGCACGGTCACCGAGAGTACCTAACACCAAAGCCCACGACGCTTGGTCACCGGGTTCCCATCTAATCTTACCTAATATTAGTGAAATTTCTTATTATTTGTGTACATAAACTTTTTATAATAAAAGGTTAAGGGAAAAAGTCCAAATCCCGAGTACATTATTTGCTCTACCCGAGAAATCTTTACAATATGCTCCTTATGCTGTAAAACAGACGATATTAGTGTGAAATACATCCAAGTGTGTTTTTTGATAAGATCGGCTGTGTGAACATTGCTGATGAAAGATTAAAATTGGAAATGGACGTGTTTTGCAAAGAAAAACTCATACATTTAGTTATGGTTGATTTATTTGATAGTGTGCAAACACAATCAAGATATCGATATGTAATATGGCAACCCGACTTGAAAGCACGTGCTGCTAACAGTAGAACAAAAATGGATTGCATTTCAAAAGTTGCATTCTTTACGGGACATCCTTTATTATCTCCTTCTAACTTTCTCGAAAACTACGCACTAGATTTTATACTAACATATGTAATTTCGATCATCTCTATGATATGTACCTATATTAAACAATGGGCAAGCCTACCAAAACAGACACGGCTTCCAAATGACAATGTCCTCCTTGAGACTCTTGTGCTTTATGGTACAAACGTATGGCATTCACACGTCCTCCATAAAAAGCGTCAAGAGGATTTAACGATGTTTTCTTTGTGTACGGATGATTACTAACATACTTTGGAATGGCGAATGACTTCATTTGCACTTTTCTGAGACAATATTTGGCTGTTGTTGATTTTAGAAGTTTGTTATGTGCTAATTTTATTCTCGAAAATGTTCATACATGTCCCATTTTCAGTTTTACGTTCCACGATTATACCGGTTAGGCTAAAGGAGACGGTAATGATGAGAAATGAATGAAATGATGAAATGAACGGGAAACGGAAGAACTCCGAGAAAACCCCACAAGCACAGTGTTTGTCCATCAGAAAGTCCACACGACTCGAGCTGTAATCGAATCATGGACCCCCAAAGTACTGGTTGTAAAGCCTTTACCACTGAGACACCACACTCCTCAAACCTAAAATGTAATAGGCTTGTACATCATATAAAGACCTCCCGGAGAAATAAAGATACGTCCCACAAATATGCCCTTAATCGGTAAAAGGACATATGATTAAGACAAATGAATAACGAAAAAATAATAGTTGATAGAATGACAATGTGAATAAACGTTATATCAGTGAGTCATCATGCATCCTGAAATCCATTGAATTTCTGAGTAGAAGAACAATATACGTACTAAAAAGAAAAGATACATGTTCTTCTAACCTGACATAATTGCTTTAGAAAAATAACAAACATAAAAATAAAAAATACAGGAATGAACAAAGTAGAAGTAAACAGGAGAACTAATGTTCACAGTTTTTTTTATCACAATTCCCTATTAACATGAACTCGGATTGAGGCAGGAACCCCAAGCACCAGAAGTAAGCACTCTACCCATGCCCTTATCCATAGGGGTGACGAGCGCCCCTAAAATTTTCACGGTAGGCTTGCAAATGAACTAAAATATGATTGAATTGGGTCCCTCCTAAACTCTACTCCCCTCTCCCTACATTTTGGGACTGGCTGTTGACAATCTACCATTGGGACTTAATCATTGATCCATCATGACCGCTAAAAAAATTAAATTGTGATTACTCATCACTCTTTAGAAAAAAAGTTACGAATCCTGTCAGCGAACTTTCCATTGTGATAATACCAAGGAGACAGTAGACAGTATGGCTAATGAGGTAATGCTTAAAATTACTATTTGGCGAACATGGGCCCATGATTAGCAACCAAAATTAGCATGTCCATGCTCCCTTTTAGAAAATTTTGTCCCAACTGGACCTGATTCAAAATGTTAGTGTGTTACATTAGATAGTATTTGCAAAGATGTGATCTGCACAAGAGTAACATGTAATCGTTTCTTAGAAAATTAATTACTTTCAAAACGAAAGTCTAACATTAAAAAATGAATCGAATGACTCCATTAAAAGATTGAAATCTATTGTACACGTTCATCATCATCATCTTTAAACATCGCAAGTTTACTTTTTTTTTTAAATGAATGAACTACATACGTGTGAAGATAAATATTAAACCAAGACATTCATCAACAAAAGTGAGAAGTATTAACGTGATGTTCTGACGTAATGCTGAACAACAAAAGATAGCATATATCTAAAGAAACACTGACCTATCCTATATACAGAATGAGTAGCAATGTAATATTCTGCGATATAATATATGATGCATTTTTATATAACTCTGGACATGTTAGGAAAACGAACTGAATAGTTATGTAAGAGGAACTTCATTTCAAATTCTATTTTAAAACAAACAAGAAAAGCGTAATTCAAGTGATAATACGTATAAGAATTTAAATAATCACTATCTATAGCAATTAGGTACCACATTAGAGGTGATTAAATTCCCCATTCATTATCAATTCTTTGAAAAACTTAGTCTAGAAGGACTAGGTTTGATTATATAAGACGTAAATCTACAGCCTAACGTGGAATTCGAACTACATTATCTATTATGGAGAGTTAAACTCAGGTTTCCTATAATATAGGTAGGTACATCCACGAAAAACAATGAAATAATTAATTCCAATAGTAATACTATCTACGTTATGAAAATATCAATTAAATAAGCACTGAAATAATAATCAAAACCACCACTATTAAACTTATAAATACTATACTTATAAAATGATTTCTTTCCGTAATGTTAAAGAGCAAGAAATAAAGCCCTACATATACTAGCAGTAATAGTAACTAAATAACTAGCTACGGAATATATAATACAATGCTAATCACTATATTCAGGTAAATATTACAATTAATCTTCATTCTATTCTATAAGAATCATAATATCTCGAGGCTATACGAAACATGAATCTACAGATTAACTTGGAATCCGTCAAAAGTCGAACTCAAGTTTGCTACACAGAAAGTACGTGCACTAAGTGATTGGACGCAAATATGTATTGCTTTCAGCAAGTAGCAAGAGACACATTCGGAAAACTAATGTCCTGATCCATTAAGTGATGTTGAATTTTTTACATGAACAAAAGAGACCAAACTATATGCTTCTATTGTGCTAGTCGATTAAAAGATTGGACTGATAACGATGCTCCATGGATAGAACCTTTGTGGTGGACAAACACAGTGTACGTGGAAGGTCCCATGTTCAAAATCCTGTTCACGCCAAGTGAACTTTGTGATGCACAAATACCATGTACGTGGATTTCCTCTGGTTTCTGAAGCAGGCGTAGCTGTGGGCGTAAAACTCAAAGAATTCAAAGAACCTTAATAAATGTTATTTGTTGTGTTCGTACAATTACTTTTATCAATTTGTACATTACTCATGTAACATTAAACAGTGATTGAGATCTAAAACTTGGATGAACTAGTATTGCTCATAAGTCTTGGATGTTTCTATATCGTCTTGAATTTGAACATGCATCGTGTTCGTATAACTACTTTACCAATTTAAAGTTATATATATATATATATATATATATATATATATATATATATATATATATATATATATATATATATATATATATATACCTCATGTAACATTAAAACAGTGTTTGGGATCTGAACTTGACTGAACCAGTGTTACTTACGATTCTCGGATGTTTTTGTATCATCTCGAATTTGAAAATGTACTTATCGATTTGAGACTTGCATCTTTTTGTATCCAAAAGTTTCTCTCGTTTTGTTGGCAATACTAGTTACCCTAGTAAACGTATTTTGAGGTTTCAGCTTTAGATCTTCATAATAAATCTTTCAATCCCCCTTCATTTTTACATTTTGTTTCTACTTTTATATCTCCGTAGTTATTAGATAAAACATAAAATGTGAACGTTATTTAAAAACAAAGATAGAGAAGGAATGTTGAAAGAAGCATTTAAATAAGAAATAACCTATCTTGTGGATCTTTGAATAAGAAGTTAAGAAAAAATCTATGGAATAGAAACATAAACGCTGCTCACGCACACACGATGTTTCTACACCACAAAGTTCACTTCATGGGAACTGTGATTGAACGCGAACCCGTACACATCATTTGAGGTACAATTCATGTTCATTCCTGTTCTTTGTTTACTGTAATGAAAAGGTGTGTTCTAGTTCAGATCACCACCATTCCTTAATATTCCGACTTTTTTGTAAATTTTGCCTAATGTGGACATCTTCCTCATCGAAAACTTGGGCGAACTAGTATTGCTCATAAGTCTCGGATGTGTGTGAATTAGTATTGCTCACAAATCTCGGATGTTTCTGTATTGTCTTGAATTTGAAAATACATCGTGTTCGTGCAATTACTATATCAATTTAAAGTTTTTATATATGCCACATGTAAGATTAAAACAATGTCTGAGGACTAAAACTTGAGTGAACTAATATTGCCTATGAGTCTCGTATGTTTCTGTTTCATTTCGATTTTGAAAAATGTATTGTCGATTTGCGACTTATCTCTTTTCGTACCGAAAAGTTTATCGATTCGTTGACAATACTAGTTTACCGAAGTAATAGTATTTTGAGGTTTCAGCACCTTGATAAATGTTATTCATCGTGTTCGTACAATTGTTTTTATCAATTATGAAGCATGTCGCTTATGTAAGTGATAGTTTAAAAATTATTGTGCTCTAGACATGTAGACATCATATTATCAAAGCGGCAGGGACTTAGTTGTCATCCTAGTACTATATACGTAAAATTCTTTTTTTTATGCAAGGATTAGTTCAACCCTAAATCGTGAAGTACCAAATTTGGTCTCAGCTCCCTAAACAAAGTAGATTTTTGTGTACACAATCTTTATATCATAAGGTAACGAATGTACTCCCCCAAATTAATAATAATATTTTAATAATAATAATAATAATAATAATAATAATAATAATAATAATAATAATAATAATAATAATAATAATAATAATAATAATAATAATAACATTCAAACGATGAATTTGGTACATAACTTTTCACAAAATTAAGATTTCCTGCTCGAAGTGATTCTACCTAAAGAACGTCTGAGATGATTTTTCGTTTCTTTTAATTTTATTAAAATGTAAAACTTCCAATCAAATGTACAAGATTAAATCTAAACCTAATAGCTCTCTCTTTCTCTCTTCAATTAGTTTTTTTATTGGTGAATAAATTCAAATAGGATTTTTAATACAACGTAAAATATTAGTGAACTAATGAATCATACATAATCGGAAATGTATAAAATATATCACTTTCACTAAAATCACTACACTGTAAAAAATATTTTTTTCTTTTCATAATAATGAATTCAAATACGATTTTTTTTCATACAACGTAAAATATTCACTGACTAATGAATGATACATTTTTCAGAAATGTATAAAATATATCACATTAATAAAATCACTAGACTGAAACATATGTTTTCTTTCTTTGCGTGTTTCATTTCACTATTGGTATAGTAAACTTGATAATGCATATTATTTTCAGACAGTTAGATATGCTCTTGTCACTCAATTTACGTCATAAAAATATATATCACTTTCACTAAAATCACTATACTGAAAAATAATTTTCTTCTTCTTTTTTTATCAATACATATCCATCTCATCGATATCATCCACAGGTTGAGTATCAGTTTCCCCCCACCATGATTGTGTTTGCATTCTTTCAAATAATTCATCCCTGATTGCTTCTATAATTTTTTGTTTACATAATACTTTCATTTCCAATTTTAATCTTTGAACATCAATGTTTATATCGCCGTCCTTCTTCAAAGCAGAAGATACATTCGGAAAACTATTGTTCATTTCACTAATAATATTTTGTTCATTTACACATGTATGAATTGACTCGAGTCCAGTACATGCAAGACATTGCGATTCTACATGATTGCGAATAGTCACTGTACACAATTGAAAATATTCACGTACCGCCTCAATGCAAAGTTTATTTTTTTTACAGCATGCTCAATACACGGTAATATTTCCAAAAAATGAAACCATTCGCTTGAATTTAAGTATACACTGTTTCGAGGAGCATGAAGTGTACCTTTTTTTCTCTATTATAACTATTTTCTCACCCATCAAGTTTCGCATCAGCAGTTCATTATTTCGTCCAAGAGAATTTATAGATGTAATTTCAACTTGCGAATTTAAATAATCCGAAAAAAATGGGATCAAATGTACAAGTTTTTCCCACTCCGACAAATTTAACTACACTCCCAAAACAATTCCTTTACCAATACGGATCACTGGCTCAAATGTATCACTATCCAAACCAATACAAATTAATTTTGTTTTCATTGAACTAAGTCCATATTGGACACTTAACAGCAAACACTCTTTCTTAGTCACCATTGTCGTTGAACAAATACTCATGTATACAGAACTCCAAAAGTGCATTACCACTTCCAATTCTCGTTTTCCTGCAATAGCAGGCAACCCTAAAAGCTCGGCGGATGGGTTGGTTCCGAATTCGAAAGGCGTTGGACCAAACCTCAATTCTGTTAAAAATATATCAGTGTGGCAAACTGAAAAATAAGGAAATAAAACAAATTGTTAAGAATGACAATTTTATTATCGTGACGGAGTTGGATGACATAAAAAGTTACAAAATGATCTTACCTAAGCACCTCAAAAAAGATGAATGGCAAAAGAGACATATCAGAAAAAACATTTCTCTCCTTCTCCCCCAAAAAAAGAATTTTAAAAAAGAAAAAGTTACAGAAAGTAAAGGTTTAATATAAAAGCCTCACCCAAAATTTTGAAAATTGACACGCGAAAGGCAAGAATAACTGAACCGAAGTGAATAAAATTGTGCACATATTGCAGACGTAACATGTGGGAATACAGGCTTCATATTTTCCTAAAAAAAACGGTAGGATGGGGCACGGACCCCTCCAAATCCTTGATCACGAGATATAAAAAATGCTAGTAACAGTATGTCAGATGTGTGTAAAGGACATGAAGAATTGTAACAAAACTTTTTCTATGGACAACTCGCAAAAATAAAGGAATACGAGTTTTTAATGTTCTGCGGAAAACAGTTTTAGGGGGGCAAAAGTCCCCACGAAAAATTTTGAAATTTGACTCCCGAAAGGTAAGAAGAAGTGTACCGAACTGAATGAAATTATGCACAGATATTATAAAGAAAAAATGAGGGAATACGGGTTTCTTATTTTCCTTTAAAAAACGGCTGGGTAGGACACGGACCACTCCAAACATTTGATCACGAAATACCAAAAGTGCTAGTAACAGTATGTAAGATGTGTGTAAATAATATGAAGAATTGCAACGAAACTTAGTGTATGGATAATATGCAAAAAACATACGAATACTGTTTTTTTATTTTCTGCGTAAAAATGGTTTTACGGGGAAGAGCACCCACCCAAAATTTTGAAAGTTGACGAAAGAAATCAAAGTCAAGTGAATCGAAATGAATGAACATGTGCACACATATTGTAGGCGTAAAATGAGTGAATACGGGTTTCGTATTTTCCTGAAAAAAAAACTGTTGGAAAGGGCACGGACCCCTCCAAAGTTTTGATCACGAAATATCAAAAGTACTAGTAACAGTATGTGCGGTGTGTGTAAAGTAAATGAAGAATTGCAACGAAACATTTTGTATGGAAAATAACCATAAAATAAATCAATACGAGTTTCTTATTTCCTGCGGAAAAACTGTTTTAGGGGTCAAAAGCTCCCACCCAAAATTTTGAAAGTTGACACCCGAAAGACTAGAAGAAATGAGCCAGTAGTAGGCTCCGACGTATGGCGAACCGAGTCAGCAAAAATTTTCTCGATTCTGATTGGCTGCTAGAGGTCACGTGACTTTAGGCCCCGCCCACGCGGGAAATTCAAATTTCCAGGTCACGTGGTATGACGTCATGAGTTACCCAGCGGGGAAAATCCCTCATTCTCTTTTATGACTAGGATTTTTGAAATTTGTTCCCTTTTACGGGTAAGATGTGTGTTTTATTCCTCATTCTGATTGGTTGACAACTGTCACGTGATTTTAGACCCTGCGATATTTGAAATTCGTTCCCTTTTACGGCTAAGATGAATGCTTTGGTAGCACGATGCTGATTGGCTCATAGAGGTCACGTGATCTTAGGCTCAGGGATTTTTTAAAATTCGTTCCCTTTTATGGGTAAGATGAGTGGTTTGGTACCTTGAATTTGATTGGTTGATAGCGGTCACATGATCTGAGACCCTGGGATTTTGAAATTTGGGTATCCTCTTTGATGAGTAGGTCTACTTTGGTACTACGATACTGATTGGCTGATAGAGGTTACATGATCTTAGACCCGCTACACGGTGAACAGGTCACATGGTATGACGTCATGTTTTACCCTTGCGGGGAAATCCATCACTAATTCGTTTCTTTTTACGGGTAAGATAAGTGCTTTGGTACCTTGATTCTGATTGGATGATAGAGATCACGTGATTTTAGGTCCTAGGATTTTTTAAATTAGGGTGTCCTTTCTGATATATACTTTGGTACCTCGATTCTGATTGGTTGATAGAGGTCACATGATTTTAGACCCGCCACACGGTGAACAGATTACATGGTATAACGTGGGAAAACCCCTCACTCATTTGTTACCTTTTACAGGTAAGATGAATGTTTTGGTACATCAATTTTGATTGGTTGATAGAAGTCACATGATCTTAGCTACAGTCCATGCGAGAAATTCAGAGTGCTATGACGGCGATCCACCCTAGACACGGATTTTAGAATTTTGTTCCCTTTTTTTATGGTTATCCTTAAAGTTCCCATGGAGGGTTCAACCTCCTCCTTAAATAACCCTTTTTGGTATCATGATATTGTACTGAAGTTTATATTAAATATTATCGTTCTCTTTGACAAACAAGATGATTACCAACTTTCTTACCTTGATGGAGAGACAGCTTGCCTTATATGTTTACGTATGGAGATCATGTCCTTGAATTAGTAGCTTATGTCTCTGAAAGGAACAATGATGAAAGAGGGGTCCATTCTTGTCGCTTGTAGATTTCTTATAACACATTGTTGTGAGTTTAAGCGATTTTTTAAACGCTCAGTAAGCGCTTCATTAATGGAAATAGTGTTGCCAGATTTTTCTTACCTAAACTGCTCCGATTCTTTTCGAAACGGTTCCGCAGAGTGCAAGAAATTTTAAACTAAAATGTTTTTCGAACTAAAAAAATTCAAAAATTTTTTCGAACTAAAAAAATTGTAACTAAAAATTTTTCGAACAACAAAATTGAAACAAAAAAGTTTCAAACAAAAAAATTTCGAACTAAAAATTTCAAAAAAATTTTGAACTAAAAAAATTGAAACAAAAATTTGTCGAACTAAAACATTTTTTAAAAACAAAAGTTTCGAACTAAAGATGTAAATCACATCTAAAAATTTTCAAATCATACTTTTTTATCGAACTAAACTTTTAAACTTTTCGAACTAAACTTTCAAAATTTTCGAACTAGAAATTTAAACCAATTTTTAGAAAACTAAAAAAAAATCTTAAGAAATGTTTCTCCCGGAATCGAACTCAGGTCTTTCAAACTAAAGACGTGTATCCTAACAGCTTAGCTATGAATGAATTCGGTTTTAATCGTGCTTGGTGGGTTTCGAACCATGGTTCTTGAAAATGATACACTTATACTTTAAGAAAATAAATCTGGCAGTGTAACGCTTCCGTTCGTGGATTAAAATAAAATGCTGATAGACTTCTTTGTGTGTTGACATAGAAGCACATATGATTGAAAATGCAAACGTCAGCGGATGTTGTATCGTATTACTTTAGTTTTACTACGAACGCGTCAGCATGATTCATGAAAGAAAAAAGGAAACATTGACATTTTCTTACGGAATAGGAGGAAAATGAAATGTCGTCACAATTTACGACAGGTAGTGACATGATCCTGGCAGAAAGCATTTTGGGATGATGTCATGATCGGAATTGCGATACTAGATGTTGTACCTATTGAGAAACGTGAATGACGTCACGATCGATTGTTACACATCGTTTTGGTTCGTGATTCATGACGAAAAGCAGCGTTTTGATTGGTTCGTTGTGATGTCATTTTATGAATTTGTTTGTTTCTGATTGGTTGATGATGACATCGTTTTCACAGCGACCTAAATAAAAATCTAAATTTCATTTTTCAAATCCTACACCGCTCTCAATTATCAAGTGAGAAGGTCTACTTTTTAGAAGTATCTTCAATTAAGTTTTACTGCACCGACTTTTTGTTCATTGAATTTGAGGTAAGTTTAATGAGATTTTATATTTCACACAAGATTCCAAAATCATTTTTATTTCATATTTGTGGGCGGATCACGAATACACTGTTTTATTTTTAGTACGAAATATTTAGGCTATGAAGGAATTAGTGGAATGGGAAAGTGGGAGTAACGCGAATAAACTCGCGAGATCGAACCCACACATTAAAACTAAGCACGAGAAATGATATGGTTTAGCGTCCCTTCAGCTTAATGTTGAATGTGAACTCCCGTCGGGAATTGAACCATGGCCAAAGATGTGTGCGCTTAGTTTTGAAAAGAATGCATTACAAAATTTCAAAAACTATGCCTGAGAATAATATGGTTCGATTCCCTTTGAAAGCATTATTTTAGTTTAGCGTCCTCTTCAGCTTAACGTGATATTCGAGCAATCACCGGGATTGAACCAGGGCCAGAGTTGTGTACGTCAACCACTTAGCTTAGTTTTGAAAATAATGTATGATAACGTATGAGAATATTAAATTTCAGAAATAACGCATGAGAATATTAAATTTCAGAAAAGGCTTGACAGCGCCCCAGACGTGTAAAGCAAACCACCGAGGATTGAACTAGGGCCTTCCACGCTAGAAGCATGTACGCTAACCGCTTAAATAAAAAAGAGTGCATGAATATTTGGTTAAAAGTTTTACGCTATACAGATTTTGTTTTGACAATTACGTATGCGTAACGTTAATGTTTGATGGTTCTCTTCAACTTGCAAACGCATCATTTAAAGGTCGTTGTGAGTGGAAAATGCTTACGCGTACTTTCTAACATCTCAGCACTGTTGAAACATTCATTCATTTCATGCATTCTTTTTATCACTACAGAGCCGTAGGTCAGTTATATGATGATGTAATGGTCTCGAGTTTGACAGCAATAAAACACTTATTTCAGTAACACAATTATTAAAAAAAACAACTTTGATTTCTAGTACGCGTGTTTTAATAATGAGATTCTGAACGCCACCGCCAGGGAATCAAACTTAGGACCTTTACATGAATTACTTAGTTAAGAATTTATTATAAACGTTATGATTTCCTGTTTATCAGGTGATTAAGATTTTTCTTTCTTCTTTTCTTTTGTAGCAAATTCACGCTGCTCAATTCCTTTTTTCCCATTACATATTTTATCGTACCTGTTTGTTTGTTTACTCCTTTTTTTAACCATGGCCGAATCGGGTTTTACTGTTCGTAATGAAATCACTCGTCATTATAGACGATTTAACATTGAAGGTAGAATGCTCGAAATTCAATTTAACGCACCACCCGTAGGAACCGATATTATCCAATACGTTCATAATAGTTTCCAAGCAATGCTGGACATTTATTAGCCAATGTCGATGATGAGGCAATGGTTGGTTTATCGATAATATCGCCACGCAATACCAATAAGCCATTTTGGGTGAGTTTTCGCCAAGCACGAAACCTGACTCTGGAGACGATGTGGGCCTCGTTCGAAAGAGTTTTACAAAGTAACAATTCATTTCTCCTGCACGAACCATTCACCGTTCATTTTCATCATGTGGATATTCCACTTGGCTATGGCGGTTTGCGACAAGGAATACTACAAAATGAAGAATTGTTACGTAGCAAGCGAGGGATTGTACGTGTAAAAAATCAAGATTCAAGGTGTCTGGCGTACGCCCTTGTCATTGCTATTGGTCTGAGAAAATACAAGAATGTAGATATGAAACGACATAAGCAGTATAAAGATCAATCGAAATGTGTTGTGGACGATGAAGTGGATGCGTTGTGTTCAAATGCAGGAGTCAATTTTGATCATGGTGCCAGTGTAAATGAAATTCGACAATTCCAGTCATACCTCAAAGAATATAAAATTACTGTTTATACTAGTTTCTCAGGCCACGATATCATGTACGAGGGGCCCAACGATGAAAATCGCACTCCCATAAATTTGATTTGTTTAGCTGGACACTTTGATATCATCCAATCTTTAACTGCTTGTTTTGCAACCAATTTCTACTGTGAGGCGTGCCATAAAAAGTATAGTAAACGTAATGAACATGTGAAAAATTGTCCTGTAACATGCTCAAAATGTTTACAGAGACCTCTATGCGACAAGAATCAAACGCTAGTGCTGTGCAAAGACTGCAATCGTCAATTTTACGGCAAAGAATGTCTTAACAATCGTCGTAATATTGCATATCATCATGGGGAACCTGTATGTAGAACGGTGAAGCAATGTACTAAATGTTATAGAGTATATTCTTTTGTACGAAGTGGACAACGCATTCATGATTGTAATGAGATTTTATGCAATGTTTGTAAGAAGATTGTTCCAGGATCGCATCAATGTTTTATGCTTCCTGATCGACAATGCTTGAAACCTGGCGTTCCTTCGCTCATGCATGCAAAGAAAGCATTATTGATTTTTTACGATATAGAATCCATGCAAGACAAGAATATTGATGATAATATGTATGTACACGTTCCGAATTTATTGGTTGCACAACAAGTATGTTACGCATGTGTTGAAAACGATAATATCCAGCAGTCTTGCAGTACGTGTGGTCAGCGCCAGCATATTTTCCAAGGAGAGGATCCAGTTTATGATTTTCTCCAGTACTTGCGGGAACGTCGTCCCAATATAAATAGGATTTTCTGTCTCGCTCACAACTCGAAGGGCTACGATGGACATTTTATTCTAAAGACCATGGAGACCTGACGTCATATTAAATGGGACCAAGATACTGAGTTTAACCTTGAATAATCTGACGTCCATTGACTCTTTGAACTTCCTGCCTATGGCATTAAGCAAATTGTCAAAAGCGTTCAATTTACCCGCAACCAAAGGATACTTCCCGCATTTCTTCAACACCAAAGAAAATCAATCGTATATTGGACCACTTCCAGAAACGAAGTATTATGGTGCAGATGAAATGGCCGTCGAAGACAGGAACAAGTTCATGGATTGGTACACCGATCATCGTAATGACACGTTTGATTTCCAGAAAGAAATTATCAACTATTGTACTCAAGATGTCAATGTACTGCGACAAGCATGCGTTTCGTTTATGACGTCATTTGAAGCAGAAACCAAAGTGAATCCCTTCTTGGAGACGATCACGATTGCAAGTGCTTCCAATTTAGTATTCCGCCGGAATTTCCTCAAACCCAACACCATTGGAATTCTACCGGCACATGGTTATCGATGGAGAAGTACGCAATCGATCGCTGCAATGCAATGGCTGGCCTACATTGAAAAAAACGAAGGAAAACAAATCTTACATGCGGCCCGACAAAAAGAAGTGTTTATTGCGGGATTCCATGTAATGGCTACTACCAAGATCCTGAGACGTTAGAGGAGCACGTCTACGAGCATGACGGCTGTTTTTATCACGGCTGTAAAGTGTGTATTACTACAGGCGGAAATCAGCCCATCTACAGCAATCCAGAAGACACCATGGAATTCCGTTATGAACGAACACAAAGAAAGAATGCAAGACTGCGTGAATTGGGGTACATTGTACATGAAATGTGGGAGTGCGAATTTAATCAGTTCTTAAAACAAAATCCAACAATGGCGACGTATCTGAAGAATCATCCGTACATGAACCGCAGGCCATTAAGTCCAAGAGATAGCTTGTTTGGAGGAAGGACCAATTGTGTGAAATTGTACCACCAAGTCGACGAAAAAGCAGAAGAAGTAATAAAATATTTCGATATTGTCTCGCTTTATCCTTATGTGAATAAATGTGGACGGTATCCAATAGGGCATCCACGAATTTATCTACAGGGTGATGAAAATATACCACCAATAAATAAAGTCAATGGTCTGATCAAAATGACGATATTACCAAGTCGCCATCTTTATCATGGTCTCCTGCCTTACCGATGCAACAAGAAACAACTCTTTCCACTGTCTGCTGCGTGTGCCGAAGAAATGAACCCGGACCCTACAGCAACGTGTACACACAACGATCAGGAGCGGTGCCTCACTGGAACATGGGTATCATATGAAATACAGAAGGCAATAGAATTAGGATATCAACCGGTGGAAATCTTTGAAATTTGGGATTATGACATTGAACAATATGATCCCATCACGAAAACAGGTGGCTTGTTCACGGAATATATCAATACATTTTTGAAATCGAAAATGGAAGCTTCTGGCTGGCCCAGTTCCTGTGTCACCGAAGAAGACAAAACAAAATTTATACAAACCGTCCTGGAGCGTGAAGGTATTGCATTGGATCCGTCCAAAATTGAAAATAATCCTACACGAAGAAGTTTATCTAAGCTTTGTGTTAACGCATTGTGGGGAAAGCTTTCGCAACGTTCAAACTTTAGCCAGACCACAATTATTGACCGGCCGGAAGAATTTTATGAAAAACTCACTTCCCCCGACATTAAACTCTATCAAATTGTACCCATCAATGATACCATGTTATATGCGTTCTGGGAGTACAATGAACATGTGCCTGTTCAAAACAGAAACACCAATGTCGTGTTAGGTGCATTTACAACATGTCAGGCACGTCTGGAACTGTACAAGTACCTGGAAATGTTGCAGGAACGTGTTTTATATTTCGACACGGATTCTGTCATTTTTACAGGAAAGCCTGGAGAGCCAACCATTGAACCTTCAACGTACTTGGGATGCTTATCGGATGAGATGGAGTCTTATGGACAACGAGCGTACATCAAGACATTTGTCAGTGGAGGGCCGAAAAATTACAGCTTAGAAATATACAATCCGGACACCAACGTCACCAGCTACATATGTAAAATTAGAGGATTTACATTAAACTATGATGCAGGACAGCAATTAAATTTCAACACGCTAAAAGAAATGATTACAAATCAATGCCGTGGACAAGTCACCATTACCATCCCCCATAAAATATGCAGGAACAAAGACCATACCATTGTCACACGTAAAGAAGAAAAAATGTACAGCATCCGATACACAAAACGTCGATTTAAAGAACTCAATTCCTATGATACGGTTCCGTACGGGTACGTTAAAAAACAGAAGTTGGAACTGGAAAAAGAAGAAGATAAAGAAAAAACTGTAAACACCCAATGAGGCCGCCATTTCTTTTTTCCTTTTTCCTTTTTTTCCTCCTTGACCACAAAGCAGCAACACCCAGAAAAAAATGAAGTACCCAGAAGAGTTCATAAACCACCAACACTATCAGTGGAAGAAATGCAGTCATCTCGTATCCAAGGGGGAACCTTGACCATAAAGGAGCAACACCAAGAAAAATGCAGTACCCAGAAGAGTTCATAAACCACCAACACCACCATCGGTGAAAAAAATGCAGTCATCTCGTACCCGAGGAGGAAGATGAGCCTAAACACATCCATCTTTTACGAGTAAGTTTTATTTCTCTCTTATCAATATTGACTCGTTTTTATTGTTTCAGGAAAAAAGAAATTCATAAAGTAATCCATTGTTTCTTCTTTTTCTTTACAGGATACGTCTACAAGATTCGAAGATGATGACACGTCCAAAATATTCATTAATTAGATCCTGTATTTATTATGTTAATCACCTTGTATGAGAAAAGCACATACCTTTCGTTAAAATACAACAAGTTGAAAAAAAATGTTTTATTATTTCTTGAAACCTTGAACACTTGTTTTCAAATCATGGTAATCTTGAAAATTTAAGGTGGAAAATATATCCAAGATTTGGTTTAAATGATTTTGTTCGAAAACTTAATTAAAGAATTTATAGTGTCCAAAATTTGGTTTTTAATTTAGTTCAAAAAATTGATTTGAAAATTTTCAAATGTGGTTTATATCTTTAGTACGAAACTTGTTTTTAAAAATTGGTTCGATTTTTTTTTTAATTTTTAGTTCGAAAAATGTTGATTTGAAAATTTAGTTCGAAAGTTTTTAGTTTAAAATATTTTTTCGAAAAATTTTAAATTTTTTTAGTTCGAATTTTTTTTGGGTTCGAAAATTTAATTTTTTTTAGTTCGATAATTTTTTGATTTGAAAATTTGGTTCGATAGTTTCTAGTTTAAAATTTTTTTCGAAAAATTTGTTTAAATTTTTTAGTTTGAAATTTTTTGAAATTTTTGTTTCAAAATTTTTAGTTCGAAATTTTTTTGTTTGAAAATTTTTGTTTAAATTTTTTTAGTTTTGAAATTTTTTTAGTTCGAAAAATTTTTAGTTTAAAATTTCTTGCACTCTGCGGAACCGTTTCGAAAAGAATCGGAGCAGTTTAGGTAAGAAAAATCTGGCAACACTCTTTCCATTAATGAAGCGCTTACTGAGTGTTTAAAAAATCGCTTAAACTCACAACAATGTGTTATAAGAAATCTACAAGCGACAAGGATGGACCCCTCTTTCACCATTGTTACTTCCAGAGACATAGGCTACTAATTCAAGGACAGGATCTCCATCAAGGTAAAAAAGCTGTTAATCATCTTATCTGTCAAAGAGAACGATAATATTTAATGTAAACTTCAGTACAATATCATGATACCATAAAGGGTTATTTAAGGATGGGGTTGAACCCTCCACGGGAACTTTAAGGTACCAAAAAGGATAACCATTAAAAGAGAACAAAATTCTAAAATCCCGGTCGAGGGTGATCACTGTCATATCACGTAATCTTAAAAAAAATTGAATTTCTAGCATTGGGGTGAGGGAAAGATTATGTGACTTCTATCCTCCAATCGAAATTGAAGTACCAAAACATTCATCTTATCCATAAAATGAAACAAATGAGTGAGGGATTTCCCCACGTTATACAATGTAATCTGTTCACCGTGTGATGGGTCTAAATCATGTGACTTCTATCTTCCAATCAGTATCGTAATACCAAACCCAGAGCCTAAGATCACGTGACCTCTATCAACCCATCAGCATCGTGGTACCAAAGCAATTATGTTATCCATAAAAGGGAACGAATTTCAAATATCCCAGGGTCTAAGATCACGTAACATCTGTCAACCAATCAGAATCAGGTATCAGAGCACTCATCTTACCCGTAAAAGGGAACGATTTTTTTTAAAAATCCAGAGCCTAAGATCACGTGACCTCTGTCAGCCAATCATCATCGTGGTACCAAAGCATTCATGTTGCCCATAAAAGGGAACGAATTTCAAATATCCCGGGGTCTAAGATCACGTGACATTTGTCAAACAATCAGAATCAAGTATCAAAGCACTCATCTTACCCGTAAAAGGGAACGAATTTCAAAAATCCCGGTCATAAGAGAGAATGAGGGATTTCCCCGGAGGGTGACTCATGACGTCATACCACGTGACCTGGAAATTTGAATTTCCCGCGTGGGCGGGGCCTAACGTCACGTGACCTCTATCAGCCAATCAGAATCGAGAAAATTTTTGCTGACTCGGTTCGGCATACGTCGGGGCCTACTACTGAGCCGAAGTGAATAAAATTTGCATAAGTACTGCAGACGTAGAATGAGGATACGGGTTTCGTATTTTCCTAGAGAAAACAGTTGGGTGGGGCGCCGACCCCCCCCCCCAAACGTTTGATAACGAAAAATCAAAAATAGTATTAATAGTATGTGAGATGTGTGTAAAGGAAATGAAGACTTTCAACGAATTTTTTTGTATGGGAAATGCGATGAAAACAAAAAATTCGGGTTTTTCATATTTACGGAAAAACGGTTTTATGGGGCAAAATACCCCATCCCAAAATTTTGAAATTTGGCGCCAAAAGGGAAGAAAAAGTGAACCGAAGTGGATAAAATTTTGCGCAAATATTGTAGACATAAAATGAGGGTATACGGGTTTCGCATTTACCTAAAAAAAACGGTTAAGTGTTGTACGGACTCCTCCGAATCTTTGATCACGAAATTTCATAAGCGCTAGTAACAGTATGTCAGATGTCTGTAAATGACATGAAGATTTGCAACGAAACATTGTGCATGGGGAATACGCAAAAAGAAAATGAATATTTGTTTCTCATTTTATGCGGAAAAATTATTTTGCGGGCAAAAGAACCCACCCCAAAATTTTGAAAGTTGATGCGCGAAAGGTAAGAAGAATTGAGCCGAAGTGAACAAAATTTTGCACATATATTGTAGATATAAAATGAGGGAGTACGGGTTTCGTATTTTCCTTGAGAAAACGGAAGCGTGGGGCGCCGACCCCACCAAACCTATGATCACCAAATATCAAAAGTGCAAGTAACAGTATCTGAGATGTGTGCAAAGGACAAGAAGAATTGCAACATATCTTTTTGTATGGACAATACGCTAAAAATAAAGGAATACGGTTTTTTTATTTTCTGCGGAAAGACTGTTTTATGGGGCAAAAGAACCCACCCAAAAATTTTAAATTTGAAGCTGGAAAGGTCAGAACAAGTGAACCGAAGTGAGTGAAATATTGCACAGATATTGAAGGCTTAAAACGAGGGAATACGGGTTTCGTATTTTCCTGGAAAAATGGCTTGGGTGAGGCACCGACTCCTTCAAACATTTTGAGCACGAAATATCAAAAGTACTAGTAACAGTATTTTAGATGTATGTAAAGGACACGAAGAATTGCAACATAACTTTCTGTATGGACAATACGCAAAAAATAAAGGAATATGAGTTTCCAATATTCCGCGAAAAAACGGTTTTAGGGGACAAAAAACCCTACCGAAAATTTTGAAAGTTGACGCCCGAAAGGTTAAAAGATATTAGCCGAAGTGAATGAAATTCTGCACAGATATTACAGACGTAAAATGAGATTATGAGTTTCGTATTTTCCTGAAGAAAAAGGTTAGGTGAGGCGCCGACCCCTCCAAACCTTTGATCACGAAATATGAAAAGCGCTAGTAACAGTATGTCAGATGTGTGTAAAGATCATGAAGAATTGCAACGAAACATTGTGTATGGAAAATAACCATAAAATAAATGAATACTGGTTTCTTATTTTCTGCGGAAAACTGAAAATCTCCTACCCAAAATTTTGAAAAGAAGAAATGAGCCGAAGTGAATGAAATTTGCACAGATATTGCAGACGTAAAATGAGGATACGGGTTTCGTATTTTCCTAGAGAAAACAGTCGGGTGGGGCGCCGACCCCTCCAAACGTTTATAACGAAAAATCAAAAGTGCTACTAACAGTATGTTAGATGTGTGTATAGGACATGAAGAACTGCACCGAAACTTTTGTATGGACAATGCGCTGAAAACAAAGGAATATGTTTTTTTTTATTTTTGCGGAAAAACGGTTTTATGGGGCAAAAGAACCCACCCCAAAATTTTGAAAGTTGATGCGCGAAAGGTAAGAAGAATTGAGCCGAAGTGAATGAAATTTTGCACAAATATTGTAGACATAAAACGAGGGAATACGAGTTTCGTATTTACCTAAAAAAACGGTTAGTTGGGGCCCGGACTCTTCTGAACCTTTGATCACGAAATATTAAGAGTGCTATTAATAGATTGTCAGGTGTGTGTGAAGCCCACCAAGAATTCCAAAGAAACTTTCTGTATGGACAATACGCAAAAAATAAAGGAATACGTTTCTTCTTTATTTTCTGCGGAGAAACAGTTGTAGGGGGCAAAAGAGCCCACCCAAAGTTTTGAAGGTTGATGCCCGAAAGGCAAGAAGAAGTGAGCCGAAGTGAATTAAATTGTGCACAGATATTGTAGACATAAAATGAGGGAATACGAGTTTCGTATTTTCCTGGGGAAAACGGAAGCGTGGGGCGCCGACCCCTCCAAACCTTTGATCACGAAATATGAAAAGTGCTACTATGTCAGTTGTGTGTAAAGTACATGAAGAATTGCAACACAACTTTCTGTATGGACAATACGCAAAAAATAAAGGAATACGGGTTTTTTATGGTCTGCGGGAAAACGGTTTTAGGCGGCAAGAAACCCACCCAAAATTTCAAAATTTGACGCCCGAAAGACGGCAAGAAGTGAACCAAATTGAATCAAATATTGCACAGATATTGTAGGTTTAAATTGAGAGCATACGGGTTTCGTATTTTGCTGAGAAAAACGGTTAGGAGGCAGGGACCCCTCCAAACCTTTGATCACGAAATATAAAAAAATACTGGTAACAGTATGTCATATGTGTGTAAAGGCCACGACGAATTCCAACGAAACTTTTTGTATGGACAAAAAATAAAGGAATACTTTTTCTTCTTTTCTGCGGAAAGACGGTTTTATGGGGCAAAAGAACCCACCCCAAACTTTTGAAAGTTGACTCCCGAAAGGTACATGCTGTCTCAAAGGTCGTGGGCATTCTTTATTGCTATTTTGAGGCAAACATTTTCTAAGTCCAGCTTCGGGTATCTTCGAAAAAAAGTAAACCAGGTTCGAACCTCGAAGCCAATCTTTGCGATCGGGAGAAATTTTGCAGATGCGTTTTTCTTCTTTTAAATATAATAAGACTTGTTATTAATTGTATAAAAAAGCAACATTGATTGAAATACTTAATAATACAATATTTCGAAACTTTGTGTTAATATCAGCACATGCTTGTTTGTCATTTAGCTTTCAATACGTAATGAAACATTTAGATACGTAAACGAATCTTTCCATATGTGAAAGAATGCAGAAAACACAATTCTCGTCTGAGTACTAAAATAAAAGTCAAAATAGAACAACAACAGCGTTTGCAGTGGATATGAATCAGAGCCCTGCACGGGCTGGGCGTGTCCTGTTCGGCCCGGACACAAATGCTATAGGGCCAAACCGGGTGCATGTATTTCCGGGCCGAGCCACGCCGGCCCGGCTCGACCCGGGCAAGCAAAGAAGGGTTGGAAACTAATGTTGTCATTTTTTTCCTTAAATGTCCTCCACTACCCCTGCCTTTGCCGTATTCGAACGGTCTTACTGTCAGTCTATGTTAATCGTAGTGTGTTTGGGAAACTGACTCTTTATTCAAGACTGAAAAGTACTTTAATACTACTAATATTACTACTATAACTGCTACGATTTCGCGTCGGAGTTGACATGTCTGGTGGTACAGAATTTACCTTCTAAGTTCAGTATTTTATAACAAGACGTTTCAAACAGGGTGTAATACCCCTATTTTCAATTTCCAACCATTTTTGACCATACATCGACTTTTGCGAGGTGAAAAAGGAAGATACGACAGAAGGAAAACAAATTATTGTAAAAGCATTATCATCAATATTTTGCATTCCAAAGTAGGAAATGTTTCTTAAAAAAAACATAACTTTAAAAGAAATATCTGCTAAAATGAAAGAACAAATCATGGCATTTTAACAGTAATATACAAAATAAATAAATAAATGTTACAATACTTTTGAGGGTCTAGATCATTTAGATTATATATTGGTATTCCAAAGGTAAACAAATGAAATGTTTTTCTTACTTTTGACTGAAAACGTGATTTTGAATTATATATATATATATATATATATATATATATATATATATATATATATACAGACAGTTCCATAATTCGTGTAATTTTCTATAGCACTGGGAGTAGATGAAGTTTTCACACCATTAATATAACATTTTTCACTCTTATTGAGAAATATCTGAATTTTTCGAATTTTTAAAGGAAATAGGAGAAAATTGCTGTTTATCCCCCCTTTTTGGAGTGTAAACACAGAAGTTCATTTTCCTTATGGGAGATTCAATGTTAAATTTTGGAAGAAGTTTTCTCCAATAATTATTCGTAAAGATTTTGGGGCAAATGAGTTGTGTTTGTTACGAAATGCAAAAACACTCATTCACAAAGCTAGTAAAGCCGTCTCAAACATTATTTTGGGAAGCCCCCCTTTCGGGGGGCAAGGGGCATAAAAAGATGGTGGGTGATGTGTTACCAAAATCCCAAAATTTATTTTCGCAGTGCCAGTAAACGTCAGATTAATCACGAATGTCACAGAATCAATGCTCCAATGCTCCTTGCATGTAAGAGTGACTGATAATGGGGCTACAGCCCCCTTTCAAAAGTAAGAAAATCACCATAAATATCCTTAGTAGGGACATACGAGAAGAAGTTATTTTTTGTTAATTAATGTGAAATTTGGCGTCATTGTAGCAAAAGGGTGTGCATTTTTGAAATCTGGAATGTTATTTTGTTAACGCACCGCCTTAGAGGGGCACAGGAGACGAAGCATTAGATGATGTGTCTTTACAAAAATTCAAAATTTTGTTCCGGAAATGCCAGTGAGCGTCAGATTTTTCACAAATGTCACAGAATTAATATTCTAATGCTCCTTGCATGTGCCAGTAACTTGTGTGGGGCTATAACCCCCTTTCAAAAATTAAAAATCACCATTTATATCCCTAGTAGAGATACGAGAAGAAGGTATTTTTAGTCAATTAATGTGAAATTTGGCGTCGTTGTAGCAAAAAAGTATGCATATTTCATATCTGGAATGTTATTTTGGTAACCACCACCTTATTGGGGCACAGGGGGCGAAGCATCTGATGATTGATCTTTATAAAGAATCAAAATTTTGTTCCGGAAATGCCAGTGAGCGTCAAATTATTCACAAATGTCACAGAATTAATATTCTAATGCTCCTTGCATGAGCCAGTGACTTATATGGGGCTATAGTCCCTTTCAAAAATAAAAAACGTAATCATAAATATCCTTAGTATTGACATACGGGAAGAATGATTTTTTTCTCAATAAATGTGCAACTCGGCGTCGAATTAGCAAAAAGTTATGCGTTTACCAAATCTGTAATATTATTTTGGTAATGTACCGGCTTAGGAGGCACAGGGGGTAAAGCATAAGCTATTGGATGTTTTTAAAGTTTCAAATTTTATTTTGGAAATCCCAGCGAGTGTCAGATTGATCGTAAATAATGCAAAATTAATATTCCGATGCCCTTTGCATGTACCAGTGACTGATAGTGAGCTACAGCCCCCTCTTTAAACAATTACATTAAAAATTTATAATAAATATCCTTAGCAGGAACATACAGAAGAAGCTATATTTTGTCAATTAATGTGAAATTAGACATTGTGCTAGTAAAAATCTGGAATATTATTTTGGAAATAGGAGGCAAAGGGCACGGAGGGTAATTTGGTACTTTTGGGGATCATAGGGAGGGGGCTGATAGAAATTCCAAATTTTATTTTGGGAGTGCTCATGAGTGTGAAATTAGTTGCAAGATGCGCAGAATTAATACTCCGTAGTGCTTTTATGTGCCAGTGACTAATATGTTACTACAGCTATCTTTGAAAAGCATCATAAAGTCAATATGATTATTCGTACGCAAAGATCTACTGGCAGAAGCATGTGAAATTTGCAATGTGAAATTTGGCATTATTTTTTAGAAAATAAATGTTTGTGACAATAAGATAATACCCATGTGTGGATTTCTTTTAAGGGCGTGGACTCAGAATTTATTTTGCCTAATGGGAGTGTGACATAGGCAATCTGGCATTTTTAGTTAGAAAATACAATAACACTCTTTCTCTTGTATCTATGATGATACATGTGTCTGGAATTTTATTACGTCCATTCCTCCTTATTGGGCAACATGAAACAAAGAATTGTCCAGAGCGTAGTCATCCAGATATTTTGGAGAAGGTGTTCACAGTGGCTCTAGTAAATCGCATTAATTCATTCATGTCTTGCTTGTTTACGAGAGCATGCCGAATAAAGTAAGTTCATTTTATCTGTCTTACACTTAGATTAATGAAATATTTAAGCAATATGGTTAATGACAACGGAGCCAAAGAAAAGTGTTGTTTTTAGAAAGGGATAATATGTTTTCTTGGATTTATGGTATAGCCTGACTCAACCTAATCCTTATCCATCGCGAGACATTTCTTTTTACTATAACCATGTGTCCATAGTATACGATTTCCTGACGTGCTTACATCTGCAGTATACGAGTAGGCTGGTACGTGGAAAGTGGGATCATAAAGTTATTGTGGAAGAAGTAGGGAAAAGATACACTTTTTCTATGAATAAAGAAAACTATATTTTAATTTTTAAAATATTACTTCTCTTTTCGTTCGTGGTACCTGCGGCATTTTCCATTGTCATTTTGTGTTCTATTTCGAGCTGGTTTGCTTAAGTGGGCAAAAAATATGCTGGTAACTTTATGTATGATTTTATGGTATGAGAAGAGACCAATTTAGTTTTTAAAAACGCAAAATTCTTTGATTATATTCCAGTGATGCCAAAAAAACGAAGCTATATCCTCAATCTGTTACACTGACAGACGATATTCATTAACACTAGATTCGAAATTTAAAAATAAATTAATACATTTTCCTACAATAATGACAAACTGCACATTAATTGTAAAACATATTTACCTCCTTCCCGTACGTTCCTACTAAGGATATTTACCGTAAATTATGTGATTTTTGGAAGGGTGGCTGTAGCTCAATATCAGTCACTGGCACATGCAAGGAGCATCGGAATATTAATTTTGTATTATTTGTGATCAATTTGACACACATTGGATTTTCCAAAATAAAATTTGAAACTTTAAAAAGATCCAATATCTTATGCTTCACCTCCTCTTCCCCCTTAAGGCGGTACATTACCAAAACAAATATTACAGATTTGATAAATACATAACTCTTTGCTAACCCGACGCCGAGTTTCACATTAATTGAGAAAAATCATTCTTCTCGTATGTCACTACTAGGGATATAAATGGTATTTTTTTATTTTTGAAAGGAGGCTATAGCCCCACATAAGTTACTGGCACATGCAAGGAGCATTAGAATATTAATTCTGTGACATTTGTGAAAATTATGACGCTCATTGGCATTTCCGGAACAAAATTTTGAATTTTTATAAAGATACATCATCTAATGCTTCGTCCCCTGTGCCCCCCTAAGGCGGTACATTAACAAAATAGCATTCCAGATTTCAAAAATGCATACCCTTTTGCTACAATGCCGCCAAATTTCACATTAATTAACAAAAAATAACTTCTTCTCGTATGTCCCTACTAAGGATATTTATGGTGATTTTCTTACTTTTGAAAGGGGGCTGTAGCCCCATTATCAGTCACTCTTACATGTAAGGAGCATTAGAGCATTGATTCTGTGACATTCGTGATTAATCTGACGTTTACTGGCACTGCGAAAATAAATTTTGGGATTTTGGTAACACATCACCCACCATCTTTTTACGCCCCTTGCCCCCCGAAAGGGGGGCTTCCCAAAATAATGTTTGAGACGGCTTTACTAGCTTTGTGAATGAGTGTTTTTGCATTTCGTAACAAATACAACTCATTTGCCCCACAATCTTTACGAATAATTATTGGATAAAACTGCTTCCAAAATTTAATATTGAATCTCCCATAAGGAAAAATGAACTTTTGTGTTTACACTCCCAAAAGGGGGGCTAAACAGCAATTTTCTCCTATTTCCTTTAAAAATTCGAAAAATTCAGATACTTCTCAATAAGAGTGAAAAATGTTATATTAATGGTGTGAAAACTTCATCCTCTCCCAGTGGTGTAGAAAATTACACGAATTATGGAACAGTATATATATATATATATATATATATATATATATATATATATATATATATATATATGTGTGTGTGTGTGTGTGTGTGTGTGTGTGTGTGTTATAGTATTTTGACTCAGTTTTCTGACCAACGTTATGTTACTTCTTAGGAATATACAATTGCGTCACTTTTGAACAAAGAGACGTTTATTCTTGTTTTCCCTATGTAGTTCATAGCACTTCATAATTTTAGAGAGAAATACCTGTAATGTGTATCACTTCTACTTTGCTGATTTACATAAAGAACCAATTATCGGTTGGTCGCAAACTGGAATTATTATTTTCCGC
Source organism: Thermobia domestica (assembly GCF_964235325.1). Lineage (NCBI taxonomy): Eukaryota > Metazoa > Arthropoda > Insecta > Zygentoma > Lepismatidae > Thermobia > Thermobia domestica. Next base: position 53,106,247 of record NC_137470.1, on the reverse strand, counting down.
TGAGGAATCTTATCAAACTCTCAATCACATTTGGCCGACACATGAAAAGTAATGGCCTTGTTGCAGAGAAATGATCACAAATTGCATGAAATCAATAAAAATATATCCACAGAAAGCTATATTGGTCCGTATATCCACCCAAATTTGTTGATGATTTGCGAATGAAACATCGCAACCAAAATCTCACGGCCCAGAATCTCGCCTGGCGAAAATCTCACATAAAGAAAATCTTGCCAGACGAAATCTAGCCTGGCTAGATCCTCGAGGGATAAAACTTAGCCATCTAAACTCTCGCGGAACCAAAACTTGCAGTAGCAATTTCTTCTGTATAGAATGTTTAAAATATATATTTAAAATATTCACTGTACACTTTGAAAATAATAATAATTATTATTATAAATAAACAACAAGACAGAACATAAGTGATTTTATTAATTTTTAAAGAGGAAAAGAAAGATAGATAAGTAGTTACTTCCCGGCTTATTAACACTTGCGTCGAAAATAGATCTTTACATTTCATGCCCACCAAATAGTTTAATTAAATAGAGAGACAGAACAAGAATTAGGTGGCCACTTGTTTTGGAAAATTTACGGACAAAACCCGTCAACTCAAAAACGAAGAACTTATTTATGTAGGCGGATAACTTGTAACTCATGTAACTGAGATACAGCACTAGAAAGTTTGTTCCATCACCATGATATTGTTCTATATGAACAATGCAATGAACATACGTATTTAGTAAAATTATGAAGTGCAACTTGTATTTATGGACTAAAAATTATGAAAAAATCTTTTGATTAGTGGCGTATTTATGGGCTAGCGGGCTAATACCCACAGAAATAATTTCTTTATTACGTTTTCGCATCATACGTACAACACAAATGATGATATAAAAGCAATATGAAGAGCATTTATCTACGTTTAAAATATCCTAGTCATTACACAATTTACTCCAATAATAAATGTGGTTTAAATGTTCTTATATCACACTATTCGTGGAACAATCGTGACACGGAACGGTTGTGAAAACTCCTAATTGAAATTAAGAAAAAATAAGACATAAATTTTTTAAACATAAATTAACAAAACTCAGCAACAAAATTTCGAGACAAGAGCGAAAAAAGTCTTTAATGATCGAGACTAGACTAGGCCTATTAAACATAGGAGACGAGACGAGAAAACCTTACTTCTCGTCTCGTCTCATGAGGAACATTATCTGAACGAAGCAGATATCATTCTTGCTTGTAGTGACTAGCTGAGAGATGTAGGTGCATTTTTTGCATGAATAGTCGATTTTATGGCATATCAATTTCCAAGCATATCATCAATCTGTACGCTATCATTGGTTATTAGCCAAGAATAGAACGCTGTAGAATGCATTAGGTTATTATTTAGAAATGAAACGAAGTCTTTTAGTTTTACATCCCACTCTTATACCGGATACACTAATGGACACTCTGATGAGAATGAACAGGAAATGCAGTAATGAAGAAAGTGAGAGAAACGTGAGGACCCCCAAGAAAACCCACACACATGGCGTTTGTCCACCACAAAGCTTACTTGGCGCGAGCTGAAATCGAACATGGAACCTCATACACCAGAGGTGAGCACTCTGCCACTGAGCCACTATGGTCCCCGTTATTATTCAGGGCATAATAACTGATGTAAAAAGAATTCTTGAAATTCCCATATCCTTAATCTGCACGAAAATAGATTTAATGAATAATATTTCTTCTTTCTGTGTTTATTATACATCCAAACGATGTTATGCATAAGTATTGTACGTTTAATAGAACGGCTCTGCCTGTTGACAGGTATCAGACCAAAAGCGGTAAAAAATATTGAGAAGGATTTTCCGGAATAGATTTAGCGTCATAAGAATAGGTTCCATCTCCTCCGTCAATCTTCTATATAAATCGGAAGTGATAGAGATCAACTACTTGCGGGTCATAATAGCTAGCGACAAGCAAGTTTAGGGAATTCATTCAATGTCCCTCAAAAATGTGCCATTTCTACCCTATCTTTCTATCAAAACCGGAACTGGAAGAAATTTACTACTACTTCCAGTTTCAATATTGATTTTCATAGAGCAAAGACGATAAGATATATCGAGTAGCAGTTTTCTGGAATCCATTCAGCACCCCAAGATCAAGTTCCGTGTCCGTCTCCTCCAACAACCTTACATTTAAACCGTAAGTGGTAAAAATCGACTAAAACCAGTTTCAACATTAATGGCCATAAATAAAAGACGGAAATAACTAGGGACGAGATGATTTCGGAAATCGATCAAACGTCAAGAAAATTTACCACTTATACCCTATCTCAATATTAAAACCGGAAATGGTAGAAATTTACTACTATTTCCGGTTTCAATATTCAGTTTCATAGAGTAAAAACTGTCAGAGAGGTCGAGAAGTGTTCGGGAATTCAAACAACGTCTCAGGAATAAGCTTTCTTTCTTCCGTTAATCCTGCATTGAAATCAGAAGTGGTAGGAATAAACCGTTTTCGTTTTCAACATTGATTGCCATAGAAATAAATTGGTAGTAGATAGCGACAGTTTTCGAAAATCGATTGAGCATCTCAAGAAAAATACCATCTTCACCTATTTCTCTCTACTGAAACCGGAAATGGTAAAACAATTTTACTCTTCCAATTTCAATATTGATCCCTATAGCTCCATAGAGCTCCCTCAGGCTATGTGGATAGCATACGCGTCTTTGGCGCGGTAAACCCGGGTTCGATTTCCGGTGGATTCGTATTCCCTCGCTGTAGGTCCATGTCTCATATAGCCTCCCTGCTGAACGGTACTCGAAGCTGAAATCAAACTAAAATCAAATCCATAGATCCATAGAGCAAAATCAATAAGTGATATCAAGAAGCAATTTTTTATTATTATTAAAATAAACCCACAATTTTCCTCTGTCCCACCAAGCGAATATCACCAGGATGATCTAAATGAAATCTTTGAGTTTTACGTCCAACGGTTATGCCGATTAGGCTAAAGGAGACGGTGATGATGAGTAATGAATGAAATGGTGGAATGAATAAAGTGGGAGGAAACGGGAGAGGCCCGAGACACCACACGCACACGGTGTTTGTCCACCACAAAGTTCACTTGGCGGGGTCTGGGATCGAACCCGGGACCCCAAGCACCTGAGGTGAACGCTCTAGCACTGAGCCACCGCGGCCCCCAGGATGATGTACTCCCCACATATGCTCTGCCTGATTTCCACATTTCTTTGCCTTTGTTATTAATGTTTCGGTATAAAATAGCCTTTCGGCTCCATTTGACATTTCGTTTTCTAAAATAAATATTAATTAATGTATTTAAATTTACTCGCCAGTTGTGTGTGTGTCTAATACAGCATTGGTCTGTTTCTCAAAACTACTCGTCTTGTAATGTTTTTTTTGAGAATCCATCAAATATCATGGCGCTGAAATACTAGAATAAAAAAAATCATTTCTAAGTACTATTGCTGACAATTTTAATTTGCCGCTTTTTTACAGTATATACAAGTGTAAAATATTTGATTTTGAGAAGTTTCACTAGCATTACAATGCTAGCTGTTTTGAGACGCAGTCCCCTGTAGTCTCAAGTTCTCGATGTCATTCAAAACGCAGATATGTAAATAAAATATATATAGTAAAAGAATCGTACGGACCGTTCTTTATTTTTACTCATTTCTAGATTTATTAGACAATTTTGATATAAATATACCTAACAGACAGAAAGTATCATCATTTAGTATGTCGTCTGTTTCTCCTAAGACTTCTCTTTGATCTGTATGTAAACTTTTGTCAGTTGATGCAACAAATAAGCGAGTTTGCTCTACACTCTACAGTTCGCAACTCATTTTATAAGATGAATAGACTTCCCTCACTTGAAAACAACATAGACAGATTTTCTGAAACTGCCGTACCTTGTTAGCTGCAATATTCTTGTACATTTAATTATTGGCGGAGATGTTTTCGTAGAATCAAGGAAATCTTTACGATCTATGAAGAGAGACAAACCACACTTTGCTCTTATCTGCTGTCAATCTGCATTCCATCGGTTTCTTTTTCTCCGCGGACAACCCTAAGTTCACGCACGTGACCTAGCGAGGGCAGAGAAAGAAAGAAATCTACCTGGTTAGCTTCCTATCCGCTGTTCTGCACTGCTGCAAAATGCGGCCAATATCTAAAACAGCTTTTAAATGGAAGAAAATTAATTTTTTAATTAGCGCGCTCTAATAATACCTTAGCAAGAAAAAGTAAAAGTGAACATGCAATATTAATACTAATAAAATTTGGCCGAATTTTGAACTCTATAAAATAAATAGTTTTTTTTATAAAATTTTGGAAAGAAATATGCTATGTTATTATATATATAACGTTCCCCTCGCGTTCCCCCTCAGTTTTATCCCTACTATATATGAGAATTAACATTTCCCTTTATACTTATTATGGAAATAACAAAATGGATACTCAGAACAGTTTTGGTTTTCAAACACTTAATGCCAAGAAGCAAGCATATCTCCATGAAACAAGCATATCGCTATGTTTATTTATTTCTTTCTTGACTCCTCTAGTCGGTCGCCTGAAGGCAAAACATCGTACAGCAAACAAGCTGATTCGACACGTGCCAACGACAGAACGAAAGTCTTGATTTTAGTACTGAAGCTACACTCAGGCAAAAAAAAAGCAAAATGCCCGCAGGCAAAAAAAGCAAAGCGCCTTGTAACATTGTGCTAAAAAACAGACAGAAGGTCAGTTGTGAGTTCCTTACTTCTTTCTAAAACACCTAATAAGACTTTTATACGAATCGTTGTTGTTTGAAGCCTCTTTATTCCTCATAAAAACAATACATCCAGAAACGCGAAAGCCCACAGGGATTGTATTAGAAAGTTAAAAAAATATATTTATCATTCAGATCCTTTATTATTATTATTATTATTATTAGTAGTAGTAGTAGTAGTAGTACCATATACTATTTTTCGTTAGTCCTTACAGCAATTAATACTTAGCAGCAGAGGTAAAAGTGCTTGAGAATGCAGGGGACGCCGTCCCCCACCTCAAAAAATGTGTACGGCGTCCCCCAGTTCCTAAGAAATTACAATGGGCAAAGATAGGCATGGGGGACGGCGTGACGTCATGCCACTACCTACCGTTTCCCTGCCTTTTCAGATTCACTTTATCTTTGCTTAGGTACAGCTACTCTTTATTGATAAAAATCGTAATTTGGAGGTTATTAAAAACAATATTTCTGTGTCTAGAGGTAGAAGAGAGGGGACCATGGAAGTTACTATTGCCACGTACAAAAGTGAAACCTGTATTCAACACTGACTACGTATAATTCAAGGATTATTTTTTAAAAAAGCATAACTTTTTTCAAGTAAAATTAACACATGGAAGACCCAGGTTCGATTCCCGGTGTGAGTTCATGTGATTCGGATTCGACGTTAATTAGTAGGTCCACGTTTCATATAGCTTCGCTGCTGAAAGAGACGTTAAGCTCAAAATCAACTCAAGGAAAGTTATAACAATGAGAATGTTTTCTACTGTTTTGGCGTATGCAATTCTATGTTAAAAAAACTACATACACTATTTGATAATGGAAGCATTGTCAGAAATAGAGTATCCAATAAATCAAACTTTTCGAGGAGGGTTTATATGAAGATACATACAAATATTGAAAATAGTTTAAAAAGGTGCATAATGCAGAAATATTATTTTATCGCGTATGAACTTGAGGCTTCTAGAACAGCAAGTTCTGACCAGATATTAACACCGCAGAACCAGGATATGATCAAGGGATGGACTAAACCATAGTTTCCAACGTTACCCAGTGTAAATAAAGTAGGATTGAAACACACTCTATCCAGTGTATACCTGAGCGCCATGGGGGGGGGGGACTGTAGACCCTATAAAATTCCTCTTGGATCCGCGCCTGTTGAAACCAATTCATATTTCATAACTTCATACACGGCACGATCAAGCACTGAATCTATTGAAATCTTACTATGTAAAATAATTATCGAGTGTCTACACTTTTTCTATTAAAGCTCATAGTATATTCTATCATAAGATAAATTGTCAATCATGTAGTGTGTGCTAATGTAACTAGGGATGTGCACGAGACAAGATTTGTGGCTGTCTCGTCTCGAAAATGTGCTGTAAAAGTGATGTCTCGACTCAAACAATGTATATATCTCTATTTGAAGTGCAGTGATGACTCGAATTTTGTCAGGAAAAACCTGTCTAGATTCGTCTCGTGCGCATCCCTAAATGTAACTCATGACAAAAATGTTTCGTTTTAAAACAAAATGAAACAGTTGAGGTGGACTCTGCCGAGTAGAAGACATCCAATTTATTAAATCGCCTCGCAACCCACTTGGCCGCACACTTAGGTTACAGTCTTCACCTTTTTCCCATGCTATCTAAAGTATTGGCTAATCTTAAATTCGCATTGCCGACTCGGGTTTTCTAATAAGAATTATTGTATTCCAACTTAATTTGGATGTGAAATCCTGACTTAATTAGCATTTAAAAACTTCGCATTGTGCATTAAAATCATGACAGAAATATAGTTAAATCTCTGTTTTAAATTTCATGTCTACCTTGCATTCAAATACTTGTGCTGTCATTTCTTTCAATGTTGGTAGGAGCCGAAAGTTCCAATTGACCCCAAATTTTCGCTTTAATTTCCTCTATTTGTTCATACAATTTTAAAGAAATATTATTATTAACAAGCAACACTTCTGAAATGTAACACTCCGATTTTGATAAAATTTGGAAGGTAGATACTACATATGAAATAAACGAATACGTGTTTCTTATTTTCTGCGGAAAAACGGTTTTAAGGGGCAAAAGACCCCACCCACAATTTTGAAAGTTGACGCCCCAAAGGCATAAACCAAGGAAACCGAAGTAAACGAAATTTTACACACATATTGCAGACATAAAATGAGGGAACACGTGTTTCGTATTTTCCTGGAAAAAACGGTTAGGTGGGGATCGGACCCCTCCAAAACTCATCACGAAATATTGAAAGCGATAATAACAATATGACAAGTGTGTGTAAAGGACACAAAGAATTGCAACGAAACTTTGTGTATGAACAACATACCAAAAAGTAAAGAAACACGGGTTTTTTATTTTGTGCTGAAAAACGGTTTCAGGGGGCAAAAGCTATCACTCAAAATTTTGAAAGTTGAGGCCTGAAGGCCAGAGGAAGTGAACAGAAGTGAATGAAATTGTGCACAGATATTGCAGATCTAAAATGAGGGAATACGTTTTTCTTATTTTCCAGAAAAAAATAAAACCGTTTAGGTGGGACACACACACCTCCAGAACTTTGATCGTGAAATATCAAAACTGCTAATAACAGAAGTGTTTGAAGGACATAACGAATTGGAACGTCACATTGTGTAGGGACAATACGCAAAAAATAAACGAAAACGGTTTTTCTTTTATTTTCTGTGGAAACAACAGTTTTAGGGGGCAAAAGCCCTCACCCCAAATTTTGAAATTTGAGGCCCAAAATGCAAGAAGAAGTGCACCGAATTAAATGAAATTGTGTGCAGATATTGTAGACGAAAAATGAAATAATTGGGTTTCGTATTTTCTTGGGAAAAGCGGTTGAGTGAGGCACGGACCTTCTAACCGTTGATTACGGAATATCAAAAATGCAAATAAGCATACGCAAAAGTTCCTAAAGAATGTGGAGAATTACAACGAAACTTCGTAAAGGGACTATTTGCAAACCAGTATATGAAACATGTTTTAATTTTTGCGGAAAAACAGTGTTGGGGCCTAGGTCCCATCCGAAAAAAAAAGAAAATATTACCGTAATAGCTCAGAAAGGAGTGGACCCAAGCAAATCAAATTGTGTGTAGATATTATATGTAAAATAAGGGCTCTCGTGTTTCACAAGGGTTCCTATCCGTTTTGCTTCAAATTTGGCATATCAAGAGCAAACTGGAAATAAATCGACAGGTGTTTTTCTTTATGCTGAATAAACATTGCAAGGATTAAAAGTGCCTCCTGAAATACTATAAAATACGCTATACTGTTTGTGTTTGCTGTTACTTGATCTGCCAAATTTGAAGAAATCGGATGGAGACACGACACTTGTGAAACACGGAAGGTCATATTTTACATATCCAATATCTACATACAATTGCTTTCGCTTCGGTCCACTTCTCCCGCAACTCAACGCCTCGGTTCACTCACAAGTTTTTTTTTTCTTTCAGGAAAATACGAAACACGTATTCCCTCACCTTACCTCTACAATATTAGTGCACATTTCATTCACTTCGGTCCACTTCTTCTTGTCTTTTGGAGTCAAATTCCAAAATTGTAGACGGGGGCTTTTGCCAACCAAAACCGTTTTTAACCAAAATTTAAAAATGTATTCGTTTATTTTTTGCGTATTGTCCACACACGCAGTTTGATGCAATTCCTCATGTCGTTTACACACATCTAATATACTGTTGCTAGATATTTTGATATTTCGTGATGAAGGGTTTGGAGGAGTCCGTGCCCCACCTAACCGTTTTTTCCAGGAAAATACGAAAACCATAATCCCTAATTTTGTGTCTACAATATCTGTCCAAATTTCATTCACTTCAGTTCACTCCTTCTTACCTTTCGCACGTCAACTTACAAAATTTTGGTTTTGGGTTCTTTTGCCCCTAAAACCGTCTTTCCGCAAAAAAGAAAAAAAAACATATTCCTTTACTTTTTGTCCATACAAAAAGTTTTGTTGCAATTCTTCATGTCTTTTACACACATCTGTTATATTGTTACTAGCATTTTTCATTTTTGTGATCAAAGGTTTGGAGGGGTAGGTGCCTCACCCAACCGATTTCTCCAGGAAAATACGAAACCCGTATTCACTCACTTTATGTCTACAATATCAGTGCACAATTTCACTCCCTCCGGTTCGCTTCTTTTTGACTTTCGGGAGTCAACATTCAAAATTTTGTTTGGGAGGTTTTACCCCCCAAAAAACCGTTTTCCCGCAGAGCATAAAAAACCGTATTCATTTACTTTTTGCGTATTGTTCATACACAAAGTTATGTTCCAATTCTTCATTTCCTTTACACACATCTGACATACTGTTACTATTACTTTTGATTTTTCGTGATAAAAGGTTTGGAGGGGTCTGTGCACCACCCTACTGTTTCTTCCAGGAAAGTACAAAACTCGTATTCTCATTTCACGTCTGCAATATCTGTGCACAATTTCATTCACTTCGGCTCACTTCTTCTTGCCTTTCGGACGTCAACTTTCAAAATTTGGGGTGGTGGCTCTTGCCCCTGAAATCGTTTTTCTGCAGAACAAAAAAGTATTAATTTTTTTGCTTATTGTTAATACACAAAGTTATGTTGGAATTCTTCAGGTTGTTTGCACACATCTGACATACTGTTGATAACACTTTTAATATTTCGTGATCACAGGTTTTGAGGTGTCCATGCAGCACCCAACCCTTCTTTCCACGAAAATAGGAAACCGTATTAACTCATTTTACGTCTACAATATCTGTGTAGAAATTCATTCACTTCGGTTCATTTCTTTTTGCCTTTCGGGCGTCAATTTTCAAAATTGTGTGTGGGAGCATTTGCCCCTTATACCATTTTTCAGGAGAACATAAAAGAACCCGTATTGCTTTATTTCTGGCGTATTATCCATACAAAAATTTCATTGCAATTCTTCATGTCCTTTATACACTTTCTACATACTGTTATTAGCATTTTAATTTTTTGTTATCAAAGGTTTGGAGGAGTCCGTGCCCCACACGACCATTTTCTCCAGGAAAATATGAAACCCGTATCCTCATTTTATGTCTACAATATATGTGCACATTTGTTTGCACACATCTGACATACTGTTGGTAGCACTTTTAATATTTCGTGATCACAGGTTTTGAGGTGTCCATGCAGCACCCAACCCTTCTTTCCAGGAAAATACGAAACCGTATTACCTCATTTTACGTCTACAATATCTGTGTAGAAATTCATTCAGTTCGGTTAACTTCTTTTTTCCTTTCGAGCTCAACTTTCAAACTTTAGGGTGGGAGCTTTTGCCCCTAAAACCGTTTTCCCGCAGAACTTAGAAAAACCTGTATTCGTTTACTTTTTGCGTATTGTCCATACACAAAGTTATGTTGCAATTCTTCATGTCCTTGACACACATCTGACATACTAGTACTTTTGATATTTTGTGATCAAACGTTAGGGAGGATCCGTGCCCCACCCACCCCTTTTCTCCCGGAAAATAGCAAACTCATATTCCCTCATTTTATGTCTACAATGTCCGTGCACAATTTGATTCACTTCGGTTCACTTCTTTTTGCCTTTCCGGCGCCAACTTTCATAATTTTGTGTGAGAGCTTTTGCCCCTAAATCCGTTTTGCCGCAGAAAAAACCCTTCTACATTTTTTGCGTATTGCCCGTACATAAAGTTTCTTTGGAATTCTTCATGTCTTTTACACAAATCTGATATACTGTTACTAGCACCTTTGATATTTCCTGAGCAAATGTTTGGAGGGGTCCGTGCCCCACCTAACAGTTTTTTTCAGGAAATACGGAACTTGTACTCCCACATTTTATTTTCACAATATCTGTGCTAAATTTCATTCACTTCTGTTCATTTCTTCTTGCTTTTCCGGCGTCAAATTTCAAACTTTTGTGGTGGGTTCTTTTGCCCCGTAAAACCGTTTTCCTGCAGAACATTAAAAAACGTATTCTTTTATTTTTTGCGTATTGTTCATACACAAAGTTTCGTTGCAATTCTTCATGTCCTTTACACACATTTGACATATTATTACTAGAACTTTTTATTTTTCGTGGTCAAATGTTTGGAGGGGTCCGCGCTCCACGCGGCCGTTTTTTCCAAGGAAATACGAAACTCGTATCCTCATTTTACGCATGCAATATCTGTGAAAATTTTTATTCACTTCGGTTTACTTCTGCCTTTCAGGTGCCGCGGTGGCTCAGTGGTAGATTTCACCTTTGGTGCTTGGGGTCCCGGGTTCGATCCCAGCCCCCGCCAAGTGAACTTTGTGGTGAACAAACACCGTGTGCGTGGGTTTTCTCGGGGTTCTCCCTTTTCCTCTCACTTTCTTCATTCCACCATTTCATTCATTACTCATCATCACCGTCTCCTTTAGTCTAACCGGCATAACTGTGGGACGTAAAACTCAAAGATTTCATTTTTTTCTGCCTTTCGGGCGTCAACTTCCAAAATTTTGGGTAGGAGCTTTCTCCCTCTAAAACCGTTTTTCCGCGGGAAATAAAAAAACAATATTCATTTATTTTTTTGTCCATTCATAAAGTTTCGTTGCAATTCTTCATGTCCTTTACACACATCTAAGATACGGTTACTAGCACTTTTGATATTTCGTGATCAATGGTTTGGAGGGGTTAGTGCCTCACCGAATCGTTTCTTCCAGAAAAATACTAAACCCGTATTCCCACATTTTATATCTACAATACATGTGAAAAATTTCTTTCACTTCGGTTCACTTCTTCTTACCTTTCGGGCGTCAAATTTCAAAATTTTGAGGTTGCCCCCTAAAACCGTCTTTGTGAAGAACATAGAAAATCCTGTGTTCCTTTATTTTTTGTGTATTATCCATACAAGAAGTTTCGTTTCAATATTTCATGTTCTTTACACACATCTGACTGACAGTTGCTAGCACTTTTCACTTTTTGTGATCAAATATTTGGAGGGATCGGTGCCCCACTCAACCGTTCCTTCCAGGAAAATACGAAACGCGGATTCCCCGTTTTGCCTACAATATCTGTGCACAGTTTCATTCACTTCGGTTCACTTCCTTTTGCATTTCGGGCATCAACTTTCAAAATTTTGGGTTTGAGCTTTTTACCTTTAAAACCGTTTTTTCACAGAAAATTTAAATACATGTTTTCTTTTATTTTTTGCGTATTGTCCATACTCGCAGTTTGATTAAATTCTTTATGTCCTTTACACACATCTGACATGCTGTTACCAGCACATTTGATTTTCCGTGATCAAAGGTTTGGAGGGGTCCGCGCACCACCCAACCGTTTTTTCGAGGAAAATACAAAACTCGTATCATCATGTTACGTTTGCAACATCAGCCCTTTATTTCGTTCACTTCGGTTCACTTCTTGTTGCTTTTTGGATTTTAAGTTTCAAAATTTTGGGTGGGACCTTTTGGCCCCTAAATCCGTTTTTCCGCAGAAAATTTAAAAAGCCCGTATTCCTTTAGTTTTTGCGTATTTTCAGTACAAAAAGTTCCGTTGCAATTCTTCATGTCTTTTACACACTTCTGACATACTGTTACTAGCAGTTATGGTATTTCGTGATCAAAGGTTTGGAGGGGTCCGTGCCCCAGCCAGCCGTTTTTTCCAGAAAAATACGAAACTCGTATTCCCTCCTTTTACGTCTACAATATCTGTGCACAATTTCATTGACTTTGGTTCAGTTGTTCTTGCGTTTCGGGTGTCAACTTCCACAATATAGAGTGGGGCTTTTATATTAAAACTTACGTAACTGTATGTAACTTTTTCTTTTTTATGAGATTCTTTTCTTGGGAGGTGAGGAGAGAAATGCTTTCCTCTGATATATGTTTCTTGCCATTCATCTTGTTTGAATGCTTAAGTAAGATCATTTTGTAACTTTTGATGTCATCCATCTCCGTCACGATAATATTATTCCCATTTTTAACAATTTGTTTTATTCCCTTATTTGCAGTTTGCCACACTGATATATTTATTACAAAATTGAGGTTTGGTCCAGCGCCTTTCGAATTCGGAACCAACCCAACCGCCGAGCTTTTCGGGTTGCCTGCTATTGCAGGAAAAGTAGAAATGCAGGTGGTAATGCACTTTTGGAGTCGTGTATACATGTTACTCCATTAGCTGAACAGTACAGAATAATGTCACTATATACACATATACACACACATGTTTGTCTGAGCACACGTGAAAGGGAAAAAAGAAGAGTATGAAGAAGTCGATAATCATGTACATGTCCATACACTTACGATGCGTTCAACTCTGTGAATTCAATATCGTGCATGCTATGTCCCGTTAAATTCTATGTCCCGTCTTTTTTCCCTTTGTATATTAAACATACGTTTCCACTTTGCAAATATATTAATAATGCGCAATTATCTGCTTCTACTTTTTCAGTAAATCGTCCTGGTAGAATCACTTTTTGTCCTGCTTCAAAAGTCACAAAAACCTTCATTCCATATACGGTTGTAATTAATTTGCAATCTACAATACGATAGGTTTTATTAATTTGTAAGTCTTGTAATTTTGTAAAAGATACTAACGACGCTGCATTAAGTTTGGTTAATAAATTAATTGACGATGCCATCTTTAACTAATGGATTATGTGTTCACTCTCGAAGACGTATTCTATATGTATGACCATTAAATCACCTTGCCCTCATTGTCTTAAGAATTCGCAGAAGACCTTTCTTATCTCTCGGAGGAAATAATAATAAAGGACTCTCCTGCGTGAGACACAAAACTTAATACATTCACACAGGATTGAAAATTTTCAACCTCATCGATTTTCCTTAACATTGTGTGAGAACATGATGTCTTAAGAAATCCCACGAACAAAGATCATTTCTTTGATCACATAGGAAGTAAATTGTAAACGAAATAAGCTGAATTGCATAAATAATGAAATTTGCAACTAAGTAAGTTAACGAATAGTGTAATGAGAGAATTTGATTATCATGGGTACAAAAGATTTATTACACTAATTTTACAGCTAAAAAAAGTGCTAATGCTATATCCATGCATATCAATTATTTATTAACTTGAGAAAGGCCTACGATTCGATTATGTGGGAAACAAAATTTGAAATACGGAAAAAAGTTATTTAAACTAATTAACATATATTTAAATGAATCTAAAAGTAATAAATTTTTCTTCACGAACTATGAGATTGGTCTGAAACAAAGAGAGATGCGTTGACGCCCATATTATTATACTCAGCATCTAGACTAGTAATACATGAAGGCAAAATTTGTATGTGATGTCTTGTACTTCCAAGTCGAGTTGCCATATTACATGATTTAACGGATATCTTCCGATTAAAGCCTTAATTTACAACAGTGAAAACAGAATGAATCCTTTTTCTATGACTTTCTGTCCAACATTAGATCTCATAAATTTTTGTAAAAGTATCGTTGATCTTGCTTCTCGATGTATTCTATCTCGTCTCGAGAATGAACTATATCATAAGGAACGTACCCGCGCCACAGAATTAAGATTTCTTGTTCAAAGTAATTCTACTTAAGGAACGTCAAAGACGATTTTTCGTTTCTTTTATTTTTTATTAAAATGTAAATTTCCAAACCTAGCCATAAGAACAGAAACACGACTAAATGTAGAATGTTACACATGTTGATCGCGAAAACAATTGTGAGCAATGATAAAGATGAAATCTTTCAGTTTAACGCCCCACGAATATCTCTTTTAGGCTAAGATGAAAGGATGATTAAGGTAAATGAAATGATATTATGAGATGAAGCGGAAATACCACATGAGAATCAACGAACACGATGTTGTCCATCACAAATTTATTTAATGTCCTACGATTATGCCCCATTATGCTATGACACCATGAGCTAATATATTCGGTAGTCGAACTAGGGAACCCCATATACCAAATGTAAGCGCTTTGCCCTTGTACCGCCTGCTCATCTTTTCAGCACCCCAGCTGATTTAATAGCTAACACGGACATGTGGTGAACGTGGTCCTGAGTTCGATTTACGGATGATAGAGCATTAGAAGTCAAAAATAAAGCAAGCTTATTATGATAACTGGTTTCAAGAAACATATGAGCTTTTCCAAGTGAATAATATCTCCCCACCCCTCCCCTGCTACATTTAATATCCTTTTTCAGTTCCACATCTGAAACAAAGTTTCATTTCCTTATTCACACACATTATATGATAGGTGTGTTAAAATAGCATCTTTAGTAAATCTTATCTATTAACAAACTTATTTTTCATTACACATAACTCAGCATTTTCGCATTCAGATTAAACTATCTTCAGTCGCACGTGAGCATGTTCGTATGTGAAGACGACAACAAACATACATGTAATCTCAAATGCTGTATACGTTTGAAAATGCGATATTCACGAATCATGCAATGCGATATTCACCTTAGCAACTAAGGTCTATTCGATCAAAGAACAGTCTACAGACAAATCTTATTCCCATGAACATTTACAAGTGAATTCGTGAGAATCCCAAGACCAAATTAGATAAAGCACGCCTTCAGTTCATAACCTACAGGCATTTTCTGGGCGTAGTTTTTTGTGCTATGGGAATATGTTATAGCGGAATATCTCATCATGGCTTCAACATATGCAGCAAATTCATTTGGCATATTTTGATCTTTCATTTCTCTACATGAATGATTTTGATTACTTGTCATAACAAACATCATCATGTGAATATTTATATAACACTTTTCACATGCAATACAATCGACCCTGCTTATTTGAGTATACAATTTTTTTCATCCTACGTTCCAACACGCTTTAAAACAACCATGAACTGCAATAATCGTCTTATCAACTCAATTTCCTGAGAAGGTCCCCAGACGAAAATTTTCCAGGCGTTTCGTGAGAATAAGACCAGGTCTAAATCCCCAAACTCTTCGCAGGAAATCTCGGAACTTCTATTCTTATCATTACAAGATGGGTCTGGGGGGCTGAGGGGGGAATCTAGCCATCCAATACAAGACGACTAGAAAAAAAGAAGACGAAAAGGCTTTTTTTTAAAAAAAAATCTAATCTATATGCGGGGCACTGAGGCTCAGTGATAGAGTACTCACCTCAAGTTGTATTACTCGATGAACAAGCATTCAATACTTTAAGACATTGTTCCTCTGGGGAAATCGGTTCCGATGATGTGCAAGTCAGTCGAAAATGTTAATACATGTCCCATACATTTACGAAGAACCGCGACCCTTGGGGGTCCGGGTTCCATTCTTGGTGAGAGTACATTAAATATTTTAAGACATTAAGTTAATTCGATCCTTTCTGTCGTGAAAACGAAGTGCTATATACGTGAAATTCTTTTTTTTTTCATGCAAGGACTAGTTCAACTTTAAAATCATGATGTACCAAATTCGATCCCAGCTCCCTACCAAAGTAGATTTTTGTGTACAGTCTTTATATCGTAAGTTAACGAAGCTACAATCAAGGTTAGTTATCTGTTTCACTTTTCACTCCCAAAATAATAATAATAATAATAATAATAATAATAATAATAATAATAATAATAATAATAATAATAATAATAATAGTAATAATAATAATAATAATAATAATAATAATAATAATATGATTCAGGCTCGATTCTCGGTGAGAAAGCATTGAATATTTTAAGACATTAAGTTAATTCGTTTCTTTCTGTCGTGAAACGAAGTGAAATTCTTTTTTTTTTCATGCAAGGACTAGTTCAACTCTAAAATCATGAAGCACCAAATTCGATCCCATCTCCCTACTTGATTATTTGAATATCACGTCTTCGGTTCATAACCTACAGACACTTCGTGGGAATAGGACCAAGGGGCTAAGCAACAGGATTTTGCATGGGTATGTGTTTCGTTATGAGACTCATATATTGTTTCTAATCCCACGTTTTAAAAAAATCATGAAATATAATATTTACCTTAGCAACTAAGACCAATTTCATACAATCTGCTGAGAAGCTTCGATCATTTGAATACCATGCTTTCAGTTCATAACCTACAGACATTTCGGGGGAATAGGACCAAGCGGCTAAATCGCTTATGCTCTTTTTGGCTTTCCATGAGGAGTAGGGGGTGACGGGGGTATCGATCCCAGCTCCCTACCTACGCTAAAATCAATACGTGAAATTCTTTTTTTTTTTTCATGCAAGGATTAATTCAACTCTAAATCGTGAAATACTGGTCTTGCGCGGGGAAAAACGAAGACCAACCAAATTGGAGTGATTCGATCACTGAATATCAAAGGATTGGGGTAAAGGTCTAAAATAGCTACCCAATGCTATGCAAAATAGCTATTCAATACATAACGAAAAGTCGAAAATCAATCAATCAATCAATTGGGAAGCTTCGATCGTGATAACTGATAGGACTCTGATGAAGATCCGATAGCCGTCCAAGAGTATGAGCATCCAAGACTATGAGCATAGCAACAGCGGGTTCTAACAAACCAACACAAAATTTCCCACGGCCTTCTGTGGTACCCGTAAAGGCTATGAATAACAACTAAAGGCTTGTCGAAACTTGCCTCCGACAAATTCGGCTTTCCGGGAGGAGCAGGGGGTGGTGGAGGTTCAAATAACTAAACAATATAAGATGAGGAGACGAAAAAAGGTATGTTTTATCATGTTTTTTACATCTGGTAGGCGTCCAAGAGTATACTTCCTTATTCTAGCATAGCAACATACTGGTTTAAGTCAGTTTAGGGCCAAAATTAGGCCAAAATTTTCCCACGGGGATGAACGCCGGGACATCTACTGACGTTTTCTATAATTGATTAAGCGGCACAGGAGTATATTTCACCTCCGCTGTATTCTCTCTATTAAAGAAAGTCAGAGAAAATCATCCACCTTTAATTTTAACGGTGATTGCTATAGAGTAGAAAATGGTAATAGATAGAGAAAACCAGTTTTCTGTAATCAAATTAGCATCCAAATGTATATTTCACTTCCATTTTTAAGTGTCAACAAAAATCGGAAGTGGTAGAATCGCACAACGATTTCCGGGTTTAACATCCATCTCCATAGAGAAACGTTCAAAGAACAGGTTCTGTCTTTTCTCTTAACACTTTCAGCCCCATGTGTATCTTTTTGATACACAGTGAGGGTTTACTGATGGACCACGTGTATCAAATAGATACACATGGGCTGACAGTGTTCATAGCAAACTGTAGTCTGGTCCCGGGATGAAATTTACTCAAACAGGTTTGGGGCTGAGAGTGTTAAACTACAGTTGAAACCGTAAGGGAACGGACATGCTGAAGAGACCTTGCGATCGAAGTCGAGGTTTAAGTAGCTACCTCGATGTCTAGGACGCGATGTATGAAGGGTGAACATAGTGAGGAGGTCGGACCCTCGCTGTAAAGTTCTCAGTTTAAGGAGAAACATTTTTGTGACGCATGTGAAATTATTCCCGCAGTGCATAAAAATCACTTCGAAACAACATTTGGAAATTGAACGGACTAAAGTTTATAAATAGGGATGGACGCGAGACAAGATATAAGAAATGCCGAAGTCTCGTCTCTCGTTTCCCAAAAATATTTGAGTCTCATCTCTTGTAAATCTCTGTTAATAAATCAAAGACTTACCTTTTTTTAATTTTCTGTGAAGAAATCCCCCTTTCAGCCCTCAGGCCAGAAATCGTTTCCCAGTAAAATTAAAATAAATAAATAAATAAGTAAATAAGTCAGAGGTATCTTCAGGTTTCGAGGTGGACGAGGTATTAACTGCAGCAAATGAAGTTTCGGCACTGCAATTCCATTATTCGACGTTTCCTCCCTATTGATACGTGCCTGTCTTTACAGGTATTTTTTTTACCTTATATCAATAACAAATTTAGAAAAAAAAACTTTTTTATTAATCTCGGAATTGGCCAGTATCAGGTCTAGGCCGAGGACTGGGTGCCTAATCCCTCCTAGGTTTTTTAGTGACAAAAAGAATTTAAGCTATTATTTATATATTTTTGAAAGTTTAAAGTAAACACTTGATATCCCTATCATAGTCTTTCTTTGGCTGGCCTCCCCAGTTTTTACCTTCTAGATCCGCCACTGGAATTGAGGGCTCGCGGAGTTTTTAAGCATAGATATGATTAACACTGGCTTCTGTTTTCTTTAACAATTCTACAATTTACGGACTTCAGCCCTAAAGCCCCTAACCCTGTGACCGCAACTGCCTTATATAATAATAAGCTACAGTATAATTCTCAAATGAATAACTTATCTGACATTCCCATTTTAGTTGCAATTTTCTTACATTCTCTATTTAAAACGTGCCTATTATGATGTTGTTTGTGTTTCTTATTCCACATTGCTCGAACATTCCTCATTAGTTCTATTAATATATCTTTCATAATCAAATATAATAGTGCAGCAAAACCTCTAGAGGATAGACACACACAATCCTCTGCAGACGAACTTCTAAACAAATAGAAACTTTATTCCGTGCAGGGCTTCAGGGAGAGTCAATAGAGCACGACCTACAGCGATGCTTCCACTGAATATCGATATAAAAACAAACTCAGTTGTTCATCATCGAGGTCGCACCCTCGATACTGGCACACACACATGAATTCAAACGGGCAAGAGCATGCCGAAGATGTAGGCTACATTGCGACCTAGAGGTCGACAGCGAGGGTGAATTTGTGGTCGCGATTATGAACAACTGAGTTTGTTTTCACATCGATGTGCAGCCGGATCTGTTACCGGTGTTGTAGCGAGATCATTAGATGATACATGTGTCTTTTTCATAGTACAGCGTGTCCCAGTGGCGCATTTTGAGGACTACCGAAGCTATCTTCGGTAGCCCTAGAATAGTACGAAATAAAGGTATTATAATAAAAGGTAATATATATTGATAATTTTATACTTTAGTATCTTCTTTCAATGATACAAGTTTCTGAGAACTATATGAATTTAGAAACATCCAGTAGTTTATCTGCACAAAGTGTTTCTCGTTACTTATATGATCTTCGACTTGGCAACACAGCAGAAACCTACCTTCTTTTCTGCAATAATCGTGTAGTTATCAGCGCATTCTTTGCTCCACCCCCAACCGCAGCTTACGAACGGGCTGCAGGTATCACCAGTTAACTACAGAGAAATCGGTTTCTTGGGCGTGCGCAAATGGTAAAGGGAAGTTATACGAGTTATAACAGCGAATTTTGGAGGTCGTTTGGAATTGTCATGGACATCGTGGATTGCGTTCCGTAGCGGTTTGCGTCAACGCAAACCAAATCTTGTTTTACAGTATTTTGCGATAGTGGACATACCTGTTATAATTACCTGTTGCTTATTTGCGCTACGTTGCGAAGGCTTTTCCAAACTGAGGCTCCACTTTTGTTGGTTAATTACCTATTTCAGCGTTCATTTCAAACTTTCATTTACTCTAATGGGTAGTTACCACTTATCCAAAGCAAAATATAGGAACACTTCACGCAGCACATGAAGCTAGAAATGTATACACGACTCCAAAAGTGCATTACCACCTTCGATTCTCCTTTTCCTGCAATAGCAGGCAACCCAAAAAGCTCGGCGATTGGGTTGGTTGCAAATTCGAAAGGTGTAGGACCAAACCTCAATTTTGTAACAAATATATCAATGTGGCAAACTGCAAATAACAGAATAAAACGAATTATTAAAAATGACAATTTTATTATCGTGGCGGGGTTGGATGACATCAAAAGTGACAACATGAACTTACTTAAGCAGTTCAAACAAGATGAATGGCAAGAAACACATATCACAGGAAAGCATTTATCTCCTCCCCCCGCAACAAAAAATAATCTCATAAAAAGAAAATAGTTACATAATGTGAAGGTTTAATGTAAAAGCCTCACCAAATATTTTGAAAGTTGACGACGGAAAGGCAACAACAACTGAACCGAAGTGCATGTGAATGAATTGTGCACAGATATTGCAGACGTAAAATGAGGATACGGGTTTCGTATTTTTCTAAAAAAAAAGTTGGGTGGGGCATGTGCCCCTCCAAACCTTTGATCAAGAAATATGAAAAGTGCTAGTAATACTACGTCAAATGTGTGTAAGGGACATGAAGAATTGCAACGAAACTTTAGGTATAGACCAGTGGCGTAGGGAAGGGGGGGACGGAGGGGCCGGGCCCCCCCAAAGAGGTCCGACAATGTACTTTGGTACTTTGATGTTTGTAATTTTTATATATTTTATGTTTATATATTTTTTGTTAGTAATTTTTCTATATGTACCTATAACAGCACTTGCCCCCCCCCAAATACACATCCTGGCTACGCTACTGGTATAGACAATACGCAAAAAAGAAAGGAATACTGGCTTTGATTTTCTGCGGAAAAACGGTTCCAGGGGGATAAAGAACCCACCCCAAACTTTTGAAAGTTAACGCCCGAAAGATAAGAAGTGATCCGAAGTGAATGCAATTTTGAACACATATTGTAGACATAAAATGTGGATATACAGGTTTCGTATTTACCTGGAAAGGACGGTTAGGTGGGACACGGCCCCTCCAATCATTTGATCATTAAATATCAAAAGTGATTGTAACTGTATGTCAAATGTGTGTAAAGGGCATGAAGAATTGCAACGAAACTTTGTGTATGGACAATACGCAAGAAATAAACGAATACAGGTTTTTATGTTATAAACGAATAGAGGTTTTTATGTTCTGTGGAAAAACGATTTTAGGGAGCAAAAGGCCCCACGCAAAATTTTTAAAGCTGACGCCCGAAAGGTAAGAGGAAGTAAATCAAAGTGAATGAAATTGTGAACAGAGATTGTAGACGTAAAATGAGGATTGGGTTTCGTATTGTCTTGAAAAAAAATGTTGGGTGGGGCATGGACCCCTCCAAACAGTTGGTCACGGAATATGAAAAGTGCTAGTAACACTATGTCAAATGTGTGTAAAAGACATGAAAAATTGCAACGAAACTTCAGTACGCAAAAGCAAAGAATACGTTTTTTTATTTTCTGCGGAAAAACGGTTTCAGAGGCAAAAGAACCCACCCCAAACTTTTGAAAGCTTAGGCTCGAAAGATAAGAAGAAGTGACCCAAAATGAATGAAATTTTGCACAGATATTGTAGGCATAAAATGTGAGTATACGGGCTTCGTATTTAGCTGGAAAAGACGGTTAGGTGGGGCACGGATCCCCCAAACATTTGATCTCGAAATATCAAAAGTTCTAGTAACAGTATGTTAGATGTGTGTAACGACATCAAGAATTGCAACATAATTTCGTGTATGGACCATACGCAAAAAAACAAAGGAATAATGTTTTTTTTTATTTTCTGTGGAAAAATGATTTTAAGGGTCAAACGTTCTCACGCAACATTTTGAAATCTCACGCCCGAAAGGCAAGAAGAAGTAAATCGAAGTGAATGAAATTCTGAACAGATTGCAGACGTAAAATGAGAATACTGGCTTCGTATTTTCCTGAAAAAAAAGGTTGTGTGGGGTACGGACCCCTCCAAACTTTTGATCACGAAATTTCAAAAGTTCTAGTAACACTATGTCAAATGTGAGTAAAGACCATGAAAAATTGCAACGAAACTTTACGTATAAACAATACGCGAAGAAAGGAATACATTTTTTATTTTCTGTGGAAAAAATTATTTCAGGGGCAACAGACCCCATCCCAAGCTTTTGAAAGTTGCCCGAAAGATAAGAAGAAGTGAATCAAAAAGAATGAAATTTGGCACAGATATTGTAGGCATAAAACGTGAGTATTCGGGTTTAGTATTTATCTGAAAAAGGCGGTTAGGTGGGGCACAGAGTCCCCGAACATTGGTCACGAAATATCAAAAGTTCTAGTAACAGTATATCAGATGTGTGTAACGACATGAAGAATTCCAACATAACTTCGTGTATGGACCATACGCAAAAACAAAGGAATATTGTTTTTTAACTTTCTACGAAAAAGCGGTTTCAGGAGGCAAAAGTACCCACTCCAAACTTTAGAAAATTTACGCCCGAAAGATAAGAAGTGAACCAAAGTGAATGAAATTTAGCACATATTGTAGACATAAAATGTGCTTATGCGGGTTTCGTATTTACGTGGAAAAGACGGTTAGGTGGTGCAAGGACCCCTCCAAACCTTTGACCAGGAAATATCAAAAGTGATAGTAACAGAATGTCAGATGTGTGTAAAGGACATGAAGAATTACAACGAAACTTTGTGTATGGACAACACGCAAAAATAAATGAATACGGGTTTTTATATTCAGTGAAAAAGAAAACGATTTTATGGGGCAAAAGCCCCCCCCCCCAAATGTTGAAAGTTTACGCCCGAAAGGCAAGAAGAAGTAGCTCGAAGTGAATGAAATTGCGAAAAGATATTGCAGACATCTAATTAAAGAATACGGGTTTCGTATCTTCCTGGAAGAAACGGTTGGGTGGGGCACGGACCTCTCCAAACCTTTGATCACGAAATATGAAAAGTGTTAGTAACACTAGGTCAAATGTGTGTAAAGGACATGGAGAATTGCTGCGAAACTTTACGTGCTGACAATACGCAAAAAATTAATGAATGCGGTTTTTTATGTGGAAAACGGTTTTAGAGGGCAAAAGCTATCACACAAAATTTTGAAATATTACGCCCGGAAGACAAGAAGTGAACCGAAGAGAATGAAATTGTGCACAGATATTTTACACACAAAATTAGGGAATATGGATTTCGTATTTTCCTGGAAGAATACAGTTGGGTGGGGCATGGAGCCCTCCAAACATTTGATCACGAAAACATTGTAAGCGTTAAAGCTGTCTCCTGAAATATTATAAAATAGTACATATACTGTTTGTGCTTACTGTTGATCTTCCAAATTTGAAAAATCGGATGGATACACTTGTGAAACACGGAAGCTCTTATTTTACATATCCAATATCTACACTCAATTTCTTTCGCTTCTGACCACTTCTTCCGCCACCAGACGCCTCGGTCCACCCAAAAGTTTTTTCTTTGCAGAAAAATGCGAAACACGTATTCATTCATTTTACCTCTACAAAATTTGTGCACAATTGCATTCACTTTGATTCACTTGTTTTTGCCTTTTGGGCGTTAATTTTCAAAATTTTGGGTGGGGGACTTTTCCCCTTTACCCTTTTTCCACAGAAAATAGAAAACGCATTAGATTTTTTGCATATTTTCACTACACAAAATTTCGTTGCAATTCTTCATGTTCTTTAGGCACTTCTGGTTTACTGTTATTAGCACTTTTGATATTTTGTGATCCGTGGCCCAACTAACCGTTTTTTCCTGGAAAATACGAAACCCGTATTCCCTCATTTTATGTCTACAATATCTGTGCACAATTTCACTTCAGTCCACTTGTTATTACCTTTCGGCCGCCAACATTCAAAATTTTGGGTATGGGTTTTCGCTCCCTAAAACAGCTTTACCGCAGAAAGTAAAAATACACGTATTCGTTTATTTTATGTGTAGTATCGACCTACCAAATTTGATCAAAATCGGAGTGTTCCACTTGGGAAGTGTTACTTGTCAGTCATTGTAGAACTATTTTCCTTGTTCCTCCATCAATAAAAATTGTCTGACAAGTAAAGGGTCCAAATGGATGAATCGAGTTGCGGAATTAGACGTAGTGCGACTGATAGAGGATATGGAAATATGTATATTTGCAAAATTATAAGGGCTGAACGTCATAAGAAACGGAGGGAGTCAAAATTGATGGGTAGGAAAGCTATGCTATGTTATTGAAATACATCAAATAAATTGTTGAATCATGAAAATAGTGAGAGATAGACAATGCAAACGGTGATAGTTTCACATATTAACAGAAGAAGAATCGGCAGAGTGGATCACGAACCTCTGGCGGCTCCTTGAAATCCGTCATTTTGAAATCTGTGATAATTTTGGAAATGGAAAGGTAGTGACGTGATATATCAATTAGGGCTAGCATGCTCTCAAAAGTCAATTATGAACTTTAGTGATCGTTATCTGTATTTATTTGTTACATTTAGGATAATCTTCGTAGTTATTTACAAAAAATCTAGGAGACTGATATTTGTATGTTGAAAGTTTGGACTATCAGGAAAACACATGTAAGTTGAACATGTCCAAAGCCAAAAAAACTAAGCTCGAAATTTGATATCCAAGTTGTATATTATTATATTTCACTGTCGAGTATCACATTTCACTGTTAGTTTTCTTGGTTTGTAAATATGTGAGTTATTTCTTGTCCATAATACGACTAATAATGCTAAAAGACTCACAAATCAAATTTAGTTCGTACCTTTAGCATTTCTTACAATCAACGTACAATTGTAGTTCTTAGCCTTTCGAAAATTATGAGCCTTATATACTCCTTCTTTCTTACAAATATTAGTATCAATAATACAACCTATTAAAAATTATCTTAACGGTAACCCACCGACAAACTGTAAGCAATCCCTGTAAAATGAAATGAAGTATTTCATTTTAACGAACCACGATTATGCTCTTTAGGACAAGGGAGACGATGATTAAGGCAAGTGAATGTTGATGGAAGATATGATGGAATGATAATGTGAAAGGAAATTGAAGTATCCCAAGAAAACCCACACACAATACGATGGTGTCCACCACAAAATTTCTTGGCTGAGGATCGAACCAGAGGCCCCACGTACAAGAGGCAAGTGTTTACCACTGAGTCACCTTGTCTTCCCCCAATCCCTAAGAGACGCGGGCATCCAGTTAAGAATAACTGACAGAAAAAAGTACTTACCATTTTCTCACAAAGGAAACTCCACGAATCCCACATTCTGACCGTTTGTACTTCTTGTATGTTGGTTTATCACACACATTATTTAGTATATCGATACATCTGTCAGAATCATAGTGTTTCCTCCAAAGTGGGGGCAGGGTGACTTAGTGATAGAGCGCTTACATCTGGTGTGGGATGGACCTCGTTCGATCCCAGACTATAAAATTTGTAGTGGATACCATCGTACCCGTGAGATTTCTCGGAATTATCCTGTTTTCTCCTACATTCTCATTTCAAAAATTATTTCCCAAAAATTAGCTTCCATCTATTGCCTCTCTTTATTATTGGGTCGGATTTCAGTTTAGCATCCCTTCGGTAGCAAAATTACATGAGATATGGAGCTATGGATTAACGTGAGATACGAACTGTCGCTCCCGCCGCGAATCGGAGCGGGTCTCCTATGCGAAAGTCGCAGACGCTACCCCATAGCCATGCGTGATCTCTCTGTCTTCATTAGCCTATAAGGCATTACATTTAAACTTTATGGACTTCTATACTGAGACAAAGTAGATCAATCAAATGTGTCCATCTTAGCTTTTTTATAATCTTAATGATGTTCTTGTAACTTTGACCGTGTTCTAAGATTCCTGTTAGTTGAAATATCGTATTAAGTTGTAGTTAACTTGCCTCGGTCAACGTTTCATAAAATATCCCCATAATTCTTCAATTTATTTGAGGTGACCTTTGTGCTGCCTCTGTACCAGATCGGGTTGTGCATTAATGGAAGCCATGGCTAAAAATAATATACATTTCCTTTCCCCCGACTTCGATCCGACATTTTGTTCTCGAGTTACGGCTGTTTTGGGCATTTTTCCGACTGGTTTTAGGCTGGTCATAGCACCAAAAGAAAGCATTGTGCAGCATTGTGCACCCAGGTTGTCTTATCATGGTGTCAGGAAAGAGCTCTCAAACGTTGTAAGTGTTGTTTTGAAACACCCTCTATATTTCTATCCTGTTTCTGATTAGCTTGTTTTTGCCAATCAATTTCCACTATTCCCAAAACAAACCAAAAGTGAACTAAATTCACTAAATCGCCTTCCTCCTATGCTTTCTTCTTGTACAGTACTTATTATATATTTATATTGTAATTGACAGAGATTGCCAATATTGATTGAAATATCTGGTTAAAATTCTATTAGGGGAATTCTCTCTTCAGTACAGAAATTCCCTCCTTGCATCCTACTGTCATTTTAGGCGAGATGGGATTAAGTAAGATGGGAATTCCCATCTCGCCTAAAATGGTAGACATTCTTATTTTGGAGATATAAGTGGCTGATAAATCGTTAGGCGAGGTGGGATTATGCTAGATGGGATGGAATCATCTGAAAAGCTAGGGGTACGGTAGGTAGCGGCATGACTTCACGCCGTCCCCCATGCCTATCTTTGCCCATTGTAATTGCTTAGGAAGTGGGAGGATGCCGTACACAGTTTTTTGGAGGTGGGGATTGGGTCCCCCGCGTTCCCACGCACTTTAACCCCTGCTGTTAAGTATTAATTGCTGTGAGGACTAACGAAAAATATTATGTGATAATAATAATAGTAATAATAATAATAATAATAATAATAATAATAATAATAATAATAATAAAGTATCTGAATGATACAGATATTTTTTCAACTTTTATTACAATTGCTGTGGGTTCCCCTGAATCTGGTTATATTGTTTTTGTAATTAATAAAGGGGCTTCAAACAACAATATCATTTGTATAAAAGAAAAAAAGCCTTATCAGTCGCTTTACAAAGAACTAAGCACTGAGAAGTGACCTTGTGTCTGTTTTTTTAAACGCAATGTTACGAGGCACAGAAGCCACCACGCCTGCGGTGTGCTTGCTTTTTTGTCTCAGGCAGCTTCAGTACTAAAATTAAGACTTTGCCTCAGGCAGACAGTACTAAAATTCTGTCAATTTATGTGTAGCTATCAGTCAACCACACAGGTTCTTTGAAACGCTGAATTTTACAGGAAATGATTTTTTCCATCGGATAGGAAGCGAACGAAGCCCATCGTACGTTGTAATCTTTTCCCCTATTTTGCACACTGTGTGAAATTTAACTTGTATACTGTAGTAAGTTACAGAAAAGAGAATGCTATTTTTAAAAAAAATGACATTATCGAATAAATTGACCATTATTACAATATATTCAAGATGAAAAATATTCTTTTAACAGTCGTCATATTTAGTTGTCTGCACTGAAATTCCCATAATGTGTTTTCTTCTGTTCTAATATGAGCTCCGAGCTTCTTCGTGGCTAAGTGGTTAGCGTACGTGTCTTTGGTGTGAGAGACCCGGGTTCGATTCCGGTGAGAGCTCATGTAGTTCGGGTTTCTCAATTAATCAGTAGGTCCCGTCTTATATAGCCTCGCTGCTGAAAGGGACGACAAAATCAACTCATCTCATATTGAGCACCATAGGAGATATAACTCCGAGGGGAATTTTGTCCTTGGAAAACCTCCCAAAATCATCAACGGAACGAAATATGTTTGCAATGCAACATGTCCATCATTCCTAACTCTATGCTCTGTGACCTAGTTTGCTTTTCATGTTTTCAGTAAACTAGACAGACAAAAGGAAGAATAGAGGCTTTCTTCCAGGCTCGTATCCACGGGGAGTCTAGGGGACCGAGCTCACCCAAAATTTTTACATTAGAATGATTTATGAGCATTAAAGTAGTCAGCCATTAGGATTTTTTTGTTTTAGGATGATACCAGATTCGACTTCTGGTGTAAGCTCAATGTTTAGTCCTGTGCCATTTGCAGGTCTCGTCTCATACAGATTCGTTGAAAAACCTCTAAACATGTGCTATGACTAGTATGCGAACTAAAGTTTTTTCAGCAAAAGAGAGAAAAATTTCTTGCTTTAGACTCTGCCCTGTAATCCAGTTTTTCTGGAGGCGAGATAGTATGGTTGGGAACGACATATCAGATTCAAGTTCCGAACCCACTTTAAGAAGACCTTCCTTTATAACCTTGGTGTTGTATAAGGACGAAAACCAGAAATATACTGATAGCTCCAGTAATATATATTATAGCAAAGAGATTTAAAAAAATAGGTAGTTTTGAAATAGAGAAAGGACAGTACCTGAGCTTTATTAGTATTACTAGCATATATTACCCGCTTTGCTAAGTTAAATTGAAAATTTAAAAGCACAACTTCGTATTTCATGTGTTTAGTACCCGTGAAATATGCTGTTTTCGTTTTTAATGCCATCGATTTAAACAGCATCGGAAAGATCATTGATCATCTCGGCGACCCCAAAAATCATGGATTCGACACCAATAATGGTCATTTTCGGTCATTTATATATATATATTTCCTTCTCCCCTATGTTGCGGGCCATGGCAACGAAAGTGTCACTGGTCATCTGAGCGACCTCCTACAAATGTGGATTCAGCACTAATTATCGGTCATTTTCCATTATCTTTAAATATCTCTTCCTCCCTTTCCCCCAAGTTGTGGGGTTGAATTTGAATTTAAACATGATCGAAAGTACCACTGTTCATATAAGCGACCCAGAAAACTATAAATTTGACACTGATAGTGGCCATTATCGATCATTTTATATATCACTTTCTCCCCTTCCTGCAAGTGGCGGAGCTGATTTTGCATTTAAACCGGATCGAAAATGTCACAGTTCATCTGAATGATCCCGAAAACTATGGATTAGGCACTAATATTGGCCATTTTCGATTATTATTATTATTATATATAGCTCCCCCTCCCCCGTGCTGCGGCACATGAAATCAGAATTGTCACTGTTAATCTCAGCTACTCCTAAAACTATTGATTCGACACTAATATTACTCAGTTTCGATCATTTTTAAACGTTTATACCCCTCTCCTCCATTGTACCCTCCGCCTTCCCATCTATTAGGACTGAACTTGGATTGAAACAGCATCAGAAGTGTCACTGTTTGTCTCATCGGGCCCGAAAACTATGGATTCAACATTAATATCGGTCATTTTTGATCATTTTTAAATTTCTCTCCCTCTCGCCCTCCCCTACGTTGCTTCGTCAAAGTGAATAGCCTAAAGTAATCCCTGCCCCTAAACTCATGTATATTGAAAATTTGATTTAGATCGATCGGGTGGTTCAAGAGTGATGAAGTCACAGAGCCAGACTTTTTTATTTTTATTTTTTTTACATATATCTGCCCCCTCTCCCTCCCGTACGTTGGCTCGTCAAAGTGAAACGACAAAAAAACACCCAAGGCCAGACCCTCATGTTTGTTGAAAATTAGATCGAGATTGGTTGGGTGGTTCAAAAGTTATTCGGTTTTATTAGTTTCTATTTATACGTCCTCCTCCCCTCCCCCATAGGATATACCGTTAAAGTGAAGTTACAAAAATGTTTCCAGATCCAAACCTCATATATCTTGAAAATTTGATTGCGATCGGTCGGATATTCAAGATATAGTTCAAGAGTTATTAAGTTACAAAAATAGTGGCTTTCAGTCTTGTATAAATTGATTTTTATATATATATCTCCTCCTTCTCCGCCCCCACGTTGCTTCGTCAAATTTAAATAACACGATCCCAGGTCTGAGCCTCATCTATGTTGAAAATTTGATCAAGATCGGTCGAGTGGTTCAGGAATTATTAAATTTTATTTATTTTTACATCCCCCCCCTAAGTTCAACTATCAAAGTGAATAGCCTAAAACCAGCCCAGCCGTAAAACTCATCCATGTTTCAAATTTGATTAAGATAAGTGGGGCGGTTCGGGAGATTTAGTGTCACAAACATAGTGTTTCTCAATTATATATATATATATTAGTAGTGTCGAATCTAGATTTTTTCCTATGGGGGCAACGTAAAATTTTACGGCACATTCCACCAGGCCCCCCTTCCAACAGAATGACGAATGCATCGTTTTTACCACTAGCAATTCTCTACATTCAGACTTTTCCCAAATAGGCAGTACTTGCTTCGATAGAAGGAAACCAAAGTTTGAAGGGCCGGATCGGGACAGTGAAGAGAAGAGTGGCAGTGTTGGGCAAATTTCAATTGAATTGACAATAAACAATTAATCTGTAAATTTAATTGTTAATTGCAATTGACAACGGAAGTAAGTAATGATTAATTGTTAATTGCAGTTGGACATTAATAAAGGAGAATCAATTGCAATTAATCAATCGATTGAAAGTAATTGCAGTGGAAAGTAATTGCAATTGAATTCAGTCATTCAATTGCAGTTGAAATTTATTAGCAAATAATTCAATTGCAATTTTTGATTTCCACAGTAATTACTTTCAATTGATTGATCAAATGCAATTGATTTTCACTGATTAAGTTTCAACACTGTAGTTCAGAGAGAGTGTGGGGCAATGAAAACTTTAGCCACGACCAACTGACCCACCACTCATCCTGACCCATGACCCAGCGTGACCCACACTGTCCCACTACCTACCATGAACCACTGTCACACACTGTGACCCAAGACCCACCGAAACCCATTGTCATCAACTCTGACCCACGAATCATGCCCTCTTCTCTACTGACTAAAGAGTTTAAACTTGTAATAAAACAAGGCTATGAAATTATCACTCATTGTATTTTGAATTTCTACGATCAATCACTCAAGCACCGCTCTATTACAATAACGGTGGATCTGACCTTTTTAATATAAATAAGAGTTTGCTTGAGTGTCTGTCTCTCTATCTGTCTGCGTCCCGTGGACCAGACGAGTGGACGAAAGTTTTCAAAATTTGGTCGCGGGTAGCTTGGTCTAGGCCACAAATCAAGACGAAGAGTTTTTTTTTCAACCGGGACCGGCCTGGGAACCAGACAAGTTGGCCGAGCGTTACCAAATTTTGGACACGGATACCTCGGTTTAGGTCCCAGACAAAGGAAAAGCGTTTTTGACTAAATTTGAACCAGGGGGGTCTCAGGAGGGAGTTAACCGAAACATTTAAAAGTAGTAGAAAATGACCGATATTAGTGTCGATTTCATAGTTTTCGCGGTCGCTGAGATCAATGGTGATACTTTCATTAGCGATGATTTTCTAATTCAGCCACCATTATATGCGGGCCGGGAGTCACCGGGGTGGAGAATTGCGAGACATGTAAAAATAATGGAAAATGACCGATATTAGTGTCAAATCGATAGTTTTCGCTGTCGCTGAGATGAATGGTGATACTCACACAGGCGTTGACTTGCGAATACTGCCCCCATCGGCTGCTGGCCAGAGGCGTGTTTTTTTAATTGGAACCAGAGGATCATGGGGGCTTTTATCGGAATATGTAAAAGTAGTAGAAAATGGCAGATTTTAGTGTCATATTCATAGTTTTCAAGGTATCGGCTGGAGGCCAGAGGCGATTTTTTCACAATTCGAACCAAGGGAGTCTCAGGGGGCGTTTACTGGAACATGTAAAAGTAGTAGAAAATGACCAATATTTGTGTCGAATCCACATTTATCAGGATTGCTCAGATGTATAGTGACAACCCCGATAGTGTTTACGTTCAAATTCAGCCCCCATCGACCTTCCCAATGAAAACACATGTATACATATTATTTTGTTTCCCATGTAGTTAACATTAATGTCATAGTAAATTAAATGATAAAATGCGAATTAGTAATTCTGTTTTACATTGCTCCATACATACACTGGAGCAAATCCCGGGGGGATGAAGGGGACATGTCCCCTCAAATCTTGGAACTGGGGAGATTGTCCTCCCCAATAATCCGATTTGAAATGTGTTTTTTGGGAGAGAAAATTGGTTATTTGTGTCCGATCGCTTGAAAGGAAAGTGAGATGAAATTAATGTCCACTCAGAATAAGCCTCAAATCTGCCCGCCTCCCAATGTTGAAGACAATTCTGCTCACCTGATCCTCTACCAAATTGTTTCTAGGCTACAGAAATATTTTGAACATCGCTATATATGTATACATAGGCCTATAATATGGGAACGATCTTACCCGTCCCCCCCTTCAATGTTGAAGACAGATTTGCGCTGTTGCATACATACCTGTCGTTTCTAGTTTCTTTTTGTCCATGAACTCGAAATCCTGGACAAGGCTTGCATAAATTTCTCGCCATGCTTTTTGCTTTTCAATTATGTCCTTGAAAAAATCTGTTATCTTATCCCATATGCAAAGTCTACGTTCCACAAGTTCAATAACGGTTAAAATATCGAATGGAAAAATTCTTGCCATCTCTAAAAATCTAAGGAAAACTAGAAAGGTAAGAATGCAATAATACACAACATTTCATCCAGTCACTGTAGCTAAACTGCAGAACTCTATCAGGGGGTCGATCCCGGTACAAAGGGGAGAGGGAATACTTGGATACATAGCTTTGGTCTTTGTTCTCAATTGCCATTCTTCAGATTATTTTTTTTAATGGGAGATTTGGGATAGTTTTGGAAGTGAGAGAAAAAATCTGTAACAAGTGAAGCATGAAGTCACATCCCTATTGTTGAGATCACAATCAAGAAAATGCCAAGTGAGTAACTTGTCCTTGGAGCTTGGGAAAGAGTGTTTGATTGTGTTTGTTTCGTTTCAAAATAATAATTCTACTTTGTCTTGTCAAAAAATATTGTATTCAATCATTGCTTATTGAGTAGAACCGGGAAAAGTGATCTGCACACAATTCTAATGAAAATAAAAGAAAGTAATAATAATAATCAGGATTTTTTCCATATGCTTATGTTTACAGTGTATCAAAATTTGAAAATTACGCTTAAATTAATTTCCAGAATGTATTGAAATTTAAATGCATTAATAGATTAAAAAATATACCATCAAAGAGTGTGTGTGTGAGAGAGAGAGAGAGAAAGAACAAAAATAATAAAGGAGTGGAAAATAATCAAGACATTGGTTATCTAAATTTCCTATATTCTATTTGGTAATAGCTATTTAGAGGGAAACCAGTACTCTTCAAACTTCCCACATTTTATACTTATTTAATAAAGGGAATTAGCTACTCCAAAACAGAGACTGTAAAAAAATAATAAGCTGTTCCGAAGTTGTTTATAGGACAAGATAATAATAATATTATTATACAATTATAATAGAAAAAATGGAAACAACAAAATTTCAAAGACAAGAAACGAAACAAAAATACACAGCGCCTTTTCACTCACTCTCTTCGTTTAACCCACTGGCCGGCCGACATTATCGGCCACATGTGCATCCAATCATGAGAAAACATTGCCACCGACAAAATCGGTGTCGGCGATACCGCCGACATTATCGGGGGCTTGGCCGACAGCATCTGCGTGTCGGACGATCGGCCGATAATATCGGTGGCGTGTGTAAGCTCCGATTTGAATACATTGAAGTCGATTTCACCGCCGACATTATCGATGTTTCCACCGATATTATCGTTGCCGTGTGCAAACGCACTAAGACTTCTCTTTGATCTGTATGTAAAAATTTGTCAGTTGATGCAAAAAATAAGCGAGTTTGTTCTACGCTCTACAGTTCGAAACTGATTTTATAAAATGAACAGACTTCCCACACTTGAAAACAACATAGACAGATTTTCTGAAACTTTCGTACGTTGTTAGCTGCAATATTCCTTTTCAGGTAATTATTCGCGGAAATGTTTACATAGAATCAAGGAAATCTTTACGATCTATGAAGAGAGAGAAAACAGACTTTGCTCTTATTTGCTGTCAATCTGCATTCCATCGGTTTCTTTTTCTCCGCGGACAACCCTAAGTTCACACACGTGACCTAGCGAGGGCAGAGAGAGAAAGAAATCTACCTGGTTAGATTCCTATCTGCAGTTCTGCACTGTTGCAAAATGCAGCCAATATCTTAAACAGCTTTTAAATGAAAAAAATAATGTTTAATTAGCGCGCTATAATATTACCTCAGCAAGAAAAAGTAAACGTAAACATGCAATATTAATACTAATAAACATTTGGCCGAATTTTGAACTCTAAAAAATAAATAGTTTTTTATAAAATTTGGAAAGAAACATGCTATGTTATTATATATATATATAACGTTCCCCTCGCGTTCCCCCTCAGTTTTACCCCTACTATATATGAGAATTAACATTTCCCTTTATACTTATTATGGAAATAACAAAATGGATATTCAGAATAGTTTTGGTTTTCAAACACTTAATGCCAAGAAGCAAACATATCTC
Source organism: Thermobia domestica (assembly GCF_964235325.1). NCBI lineage: Eukaryota > Metazoa > Arthropoda > Insecta > Zygentoma > Lepismatidae > Thermobia > Thermobia domestica. The sequence goes on along the minus strand of NC_137470.1, from coordinate 53,071,645 downwards.
CATGAAATAAGCATATTGTTTTATTTTTTTCTTTCTTTCTTGACTCTTATATCTATCTATCTAGTCGATCGCCTGAAGGCAAAACATTGCACAACAAACAAGCTGATTCGACACGTGCCAACGACAGAATGAAAGTCTTGATTTTAGTACTGAAGCTACACTGAGGCAAAAAAAGCAAAATGCCCGCAGGCTTCTGTGCCTCGTAACATTGTGTTAAAAAGAAAAAACAGACACAAAGTCAGTTGTCAGTTGCTTAGTTCTTCGTAAAACAGCTAATAAGACTTTTATAGAAATCGTTGTTGTTTGAAGCCTCTTTATTCCTTATAAAAACAATATATCCAGATTCACGGAAGCCCACAGGGAGTCCAATAGAAAGTTAAAAAAATATCTTCATCATTCAGATCCTTTATTATTATTATTATTATTATTATTATTATTATTATTATTATTAGTAGTAGTAGTAGTAGTAGTAGTAGTAGTAATGGTAGTAGTATTAATATTACTACATAATATTTTTCGTTAGTACTCACAGCAATTTATACGTAGCAGCAGGGGTAAAAGTGCTTCGGAATGCAGGGGACGCCGTCCCCCACCTTCAAAAATGTGTACGGCGTCCCCCCAGGTCCTAAGAAATTACAATGGGCAAAGATAGGCATGGGGGACGGCGTGACGTCATGCCACTACCTACCGTTTACCTGCCTTTTCAGATTTACTTTATCTTTGCTTAGCAGGAAATCGATACAAGAATTAGTAGATACAGTTACTCTTTATTGATAAAAATCGTAATTTAGCAGTTATTAAAAACAATATTTCTGTGTTTAGAGGTAGAAGAAAGGGGACCATGGAAGTTACTATTGCCACGTACAAAAATGAAACCTTTATTCAACACTGACTACATATAATTCAAGGATTTTTTTAAAAAAAGAAGCGAAATGCTTACAGCTTTTCAAAAGTAAAATTAAAATAATTACTAAGAAATACATTCATTGAAAAACTTACGGGTGGCAAGTCCACCGTCTTAAATCCGCTTGAGAGCGTTCGAGTCCAAATTCAAGTAAAGTTAACGCATGGAAGACCCAGGTTCGATTCCCTGTGGGAGTTCATGTGATTCGGAATCGACGTTAAGTATTCTCATCTAGCTTTGCTGCTGAAAGGGACGTTAAGCTCAAAATCAACACAAGAAAAGTTAAAACGATGAGAATGTTTTCTACTGTTTTGGCGTATGCAATTCTATGTTAAATAAAACTACACACACTATTTGTTAATGGAAGTATCGTTAGAAATACAGTATCCAATAAATCAAACTTTTCGAGGAGGGTTTGTCTGAAGATACATACAAATATTGAAAATAGTTTAAAAAGGTGCATAATGCAGAAATACTATTTTAACGCTCATGAACTTGAGGCTTCTAGAACAGCAAGTTTTGACCACATATTAACACTGCAGAACCAGGATATGATCAAGGGATGGACTAAACCATAGTTTCCAACTTTACCCAGTGTAATTAAAGTAGGGTTGAAGCATACTCTATCCACTGTATACCTGAGCGTCATGGGGGGGGGCAGCCCCTATAAAATTCCCCTTGGATCGCGCCTTTTGAAACCAATTCATATTTCATAACTTCATACACGGCACGATCAAGCACTGAATCTATTGAAATCTTACTACGTAATAATTATCGAGTGTCTACACTTTTTCTATTAAAGCTCATAATATAAATTGTCACTTATGTAGTGTGTGCTACTGTAACTTGGGATGCGCACGAGACAAGATTTGTGACTGTCTCGTTTTGAAAATGTGCTAGAAAGCGATGTCTCGACTCGAAAAATGTATATTTCTCTATTGGAAGTGCCGTGACGACTCGAATTTTGTCAGGAAAACCCTGTCTCGATTCGTCTCGTGCGCATCCCTAAATGTAACTCATGACAAAAATGTTTTGTTTTAAAACAAAATGAAACGGTTGAGGTGGACTCTGCTTAGTAGAAGATATCCAATTTATTAATTCACCTCGCAACCCACTAGGCCGCACACTTAGGTTACACTCTTCACCTTTTTCCCATGCTATCTAAAGTATCGGATAATCTTAAATTCGCATTGCCGATGCGGGTTTTCTAACAAGAATTATTATGTTGCAACTTAATTTGGATGTAAAATCCTGACTTAATTAGCATTTAAGAACTTCGCAGTGTGCATTAAAATCATGACATAAATATAGTTAAATCTCAGTTTAAAATTTCATGTCTACCTTGCATTCAAATACTTGTGCTGTCATTTATTTCAATGTTGGTAGGAGCCGAAAGTTCCAATTGATCCCAATTTTTCGCTTTAATTCCCTCAATTTTTTCATAAAATTTTAAAGAAATATTATTATTAACAAGCAACACTTCTGAAGTGTAACACTCCGATTTTGATAAAATTTGGGAGGTAGATACTACACATGAAATAAACTAATATGTGTTTCTTATTCGTAAAACCAATTAAACCGAAGTAAACGAAATTTTACACACATATTGCAGACATAAAATGAGGGAACACGTGTTTCGTATTTTCCTGGAAAAACGTCTAGGAGTTGAACGGACCTCTCTAAAACTTTCATCACGAATTATCGAAAGTGATAGTAACAATATGACAAATATGTGTAAAGGACACAAAGAATTGCAACGAAACTTTGTATATGAACAATATACCAAAAAAATGAACACGTTTTTTTTTTATTTTGTGCTGAAAAACGGTTTCAGGGGGCAAAAGCCATCACCCAAAATTTTGAAAGTTAAGGCCCGGAAGGCCAGAGGAAGTGAATCGAAGTGAATGAAATTGTGCACAGATATTGTCGAAATAAAATGACGAAATACCTTTTTCTTATTTTCCTGATAAAAAGAAAACCTTTTAGGTGGGACACACCCCATCCAGAACTTTGATCGTGAAATATCAAAACTGCTAATAACAGAAGTGCTTGAAGGACATGAAGAATTGGAACGACACATTGTGTAGGGACAATAAGCATAAAATAAACGAATACGGTTGTTCTTTTGTTTTCTGCGGAAAAAAACGGTTTTAGGGGGCGAAAGCCCACATCCCAAAGTTTGAAATTTGAGGCCCAAAATGCAAGAAAAAGTGCACCGAATTGAATTAAATTGTGCTCAGATATTGTAGACGAAAAATGAGAGAATTGGGTTTTGTATTTCCCTGGAGAAAGCGGTTGAGTGAGACACGGACCTTCTAAACTGTTCATTACGGAATATCAAAAGTGCAAATAAGCATACGCAAAAGTTCCTAAAGAATATGGAGAATTGCAACGAAACTTCGTAAAGGGACTATTTGCAAAACAATATATGAAACATGTTTTAATTTTTGCGGAAAAACAGTGTTGAGGCCTAGGTCCCATCCGAAAAAAAAGGAAATATAGCTCAGGAAGGAGTGGACCCAAGCAAATCAAATTGTGTGTAGATATTATATGTAAAATAAGGACTCTCGTCTTTCTCAAGTGTTCCTATCGGTTTTCCTTCAAATTTGGCATATCAATAGCAAACTGGAAAAAAACATTCCAAGGGTTAAAAGTGCCTCCTGAAATACTATAGAATAAGCTAAACTGTTTGTGTTTGCTGTTACTTGATCCGCCAAATTTGAAGAAATCGGATGAAGGCACGACACTTGTCAAACACGGGAGGCCATATTTTACATATCCAATATCTTTCTTTCGCATCGGTCCACTCCTCCCGCAACGCAACTCAAAAGTTTTTCTTTTCTTTCAGGAAAATACGAAACACGTATTCCCTCACCTTGCCTCTTCAATATTAGTGCAAATTTCATTCACTTCGGTCCACTTCTTTTTGTCTTTTGTGGTGAAATTCCAAATTTTTGGACGGGGGCTTCCCCCCAAAAACCGTTATTAACCAAACTTAAAAAATGTATTCGTTTATTTTTTTGCGTATTGTCCATACACGCAGTTTGATGCAATTCTTCATGTCCGTTACACACATCTGATATACTGTTACTAGATATTTTGATATTTCGTGATGAAAGGTTTGGAGCAGTCCATGCCCCACCTAACCGTTTTTTTTCAGGAAAATACGCAAACCGTATTCCCTAATTTTTTGTCTACAATATCTGTCCAAATTTCAGTCACTTCAGTTCACTTTTTACCTTTCAAGCGTCAACTTTCAAAATTTTGGTTTTGGGTTTTTTGCCCCTAAAACCGTCTTTCCGCAAAAAAGAAAACAACAAATTCCTTTATTTTTTGTCTATACAAAAAGTCTTGTTGCAATTCTTCATCTCCTTTACACACATCTGACATACTGTTACTAGCAATTTTCAGTTTTTGTGATCAAAGGTTTGGAGGGGTCGGTGCCCCACCCAACCGATTTCTCGAGGAAAATACGAAACCCGTATTCAATCACTTTATGTCTATAATATCTGTGCACAATTTCACTCACTTCGGTTAACTTCTTTTTGCCTTTCGGGAGTCAACTTTCAACATTTTATTTGGGAGATTTTGCCCCCAAAAACCGTTTTCCCGTCGAACATGAAAAAACCTGTATTCATTAACTTTCTGCGTATTGTCCATACAAAAAGTAATGTTGCAATTCTTCATGTCCTTTACACACATCTGACATACTGTTACTATCACTTCTGATTTTTAGGGATCAAAGCTTTGGAGGGGTTAGGGCACCATCCTACCGTTTTTTTTTCAGTAAAGTACAAAACTAGTATCCTCATTTCACGTCTGCAATATCTGTGCACAATTTAATTCACTTCGGCTCACTTCTTCTTGCCTCTCGAAAGTCAATTTTTAAAATTTTGGGTGGGAGCTTTTGCCCCCTAATACCATTTTTCAGCAGAACATAAAAGAACCAATATTGCTTTATTTCTGGCGTATAATCCATACAAAACTTTTTGTTCCAGTTCTTCATGTACTTTATGCACTTCTGACATACTGTTATTAGCATTTTAATTTTTTGTGATCAAAGGTTTGGAGGGGTCCGAGCCTCACACGACCATTTTCTCAAGGAAAATATGAGAACCGTATCCACATTTTATGTCTTGTATTTAATGTCCTTTACACACATCTGACTCACATACAGTTACTAGCACTTTTGAGTTTACGTGATCAAAGGTTTGAAGGGATCGGTGCCCCACTCAGCCGTTTTTTCCAGGAAAATACAAAACGCGGTTTCCCCGATTTGGTATACAATATCTGTGCACAATTTGATTCACTTTGGTTCACTTCATTTTGCCTTTCGGGCATCAACTTTCAAAATTTTGGGTTTGAGCTTTTGCCCTTGGAAACCACAGAAAATTTTTAAAAAACTTTTCCTTTATTTTTGCGTATTGTCCATACACGCACCTTGATTCAATTCTTCATGTCCTTTCACACATCTGACATGGTGTTACCAGCACATTTTTTTTCGTGATCAAAGGTTTGGAGGGACCCGTGCCTCATCCAATCGTTTTTTCCATGAAAATACGAAACTCGTATCCTCATTTTACATCTGCAATATCTGTACTTAATTTCATTCAGTTCGGTTCATTTCTTCTTGCCTTTCGGACGTCAAGTTTCAAAATTTTGGGTGGTAGCCTTTGCCCCTAAATCTTTTTTTCCGCAGAAAATTAAAAATGCTCGTATTCCTTTATTTTTTGCGTATTTTCCATTCAAAAAGTTTCGTTGCAATTCTTCATGTCTTTTACACACATCTGACATACTGTTAGTAGCAATTCTGATATTTCATGATCTAGGGTTTGGGGGGGTCCATGAGCCACCCAACCCTTTTTTCCAGGATAATAGGAAACCGTATTCCTTCATTTTACGTTTACAATATCTGTGGAGAGATTCATTCCCTTCGGTTCATTTCTTTTTGCCTTTCGTGCGTCAATTTTCAAAACTTTGTGTGAGCTTTTGCCCCTTAACACCATTTTTCAGCAGAACATAAAAGAACCCATGTTGCTTTATTTCTGGCTTATTATCCATACAAAAAGTTTTTTTGCAATTCTTCATGTCCTTTATACACTTCTGACATATTGTTATTAGCATTTTAATTTTCTCTGATCAAAGGTTTGGAAGGGGCCCGTCCCCCAAACGACAATTTTCTCCAGGAAAATATGAAACCCGTCTCCATATTTTATGTCTACAGAATCTGTGCACATTTGCACTAATTTCGGTTCACGTCTTTTTGCCTTTCGGCCTCAACTTTCAAAATTTAGTGTAGTTGTTTTTGCCCCCTAAACCGTTTTCCCGCAAAACTTAGAGAAACCCGTATTCCTTTACTTTTTGCGTGTTGTCCATACACTGAGTTATGTTGCAATTCTTCATGTCTTTTACACACATCTGACATATTGTGACTAGCACTTTTGATTTTTCGTGATCAAAGGTTTGGAGAGGTCCGTGCCCTATCCAACCGTTTTTTTTTCAATGAAAATACGAAACTGGTATCCTCATTTTACGTATGGAATATCTGTGAAAATTTTTATTCACTTCGGTTTACTTCTTCTGCCTTTCGGGTGTTAACTTCCAAAATTTTGGGTGAGAGCTTTTTCCCTCCAATACAGTTTTTCCGCGGAAATTGAAAATCAATATTCACATTTTTTGTGTATTGTCCATACACAAAGTTTCGTTGCAGTTCTTCATGTCCTTTACATACATCTCAGATACGGTTACTAGCACTTTTGATATTTCATGATCAAAGGTTTGGATGGGTTAGTGCTCCACCAAACCGCTTTTTCCAGAAAAATACTAAACCTTTATTCCGCCATTTTATTTCTACAATATCTGTGCAAAATTTCTTTCACTTCGGTTCACTTCTTCTTACCTTTCGGGCGTCCAATTGCAAAATTTGCCCCCTAAAACCGTCTTTTTGAAAAACAGAAAATCGTGTATTCCTTTAGTTTTTGCGTATTATCCATGCACCACCCAACCCTTGTTTCCAGGAAAATAATAAACCATATACCCTCATTTTACGTCTACAGTATCTGCAGTATCTGTGGAGAGATTCATTCACTTCGGTTCAATTCTTTTTACCTTTCGTGCGTCAATTTTCAAAACTTTGTGTGTGAGCTTTTGCCCCCTAATACCATTTTTCAGCAGAACATAAAAGAACCCATATTGCTTTATTTCTGGCGTATTATCCATAAAAAACGTTTTGTTCCAGTTCTTCATGTACTTTATGCACTTCTGACATACTGTTATTAGCATTTTAATTTTATGTGATCAAAGGTTTGGAGGTGTCCGAGCCTCACACGACCATTTTCTCAAGGAAAATATGAAAACCGTATCCACATTTTATGTCTACAATATCTCTGCACATTTGCACTCACTTCGGTTCACATGTTTTTGCCTTTCGGGCTCAACTTTCAAAATTTAGTGTAGGAGCTTTTGCCCCTTAAAACCGTTTTCCCGCAGAACTTAGGAAAACCCATATTCGTTTACTTTTTGCGTATTGTCCATACACTGAGTTATGTTGCAATTCTTAATGTCCTTGACACACATTTGGCATACTGTTATTAGCACTTTTGATATTTTGTGATCAAAGGATAGTGGGGTGTCCGTGCCGCACCAACCCCTTTTTTCCAGGAAAATAGCAAACCCATATTCCCTCATTTTATGTCTACAATGTCCTTGCACAATGTCATTCACTTCGGTTCACTTCTTTTTGCCTTTCCGGCGGCAAGTTTCATAATTTTGGGTGAGAGCTTTTGTCCCTAAAACCGTTTTTCCGCAGAAAATACCCTTCTCCATTTTTTGCGTATTGCCCGTACGTAAAGTTTCGTTGGAATTCTTCATGTCCTTCACACAAATATGATATACTGTTACTAGAACTTTTGATATTTCGTGATCAAATGTTTGGAGGGGTCCGTGCCCACCTAGCAGTTTTTTTAAGGAAATACGGATCCAGTATTCCCATATTTTATTTTCACATTATCTGTGCAAAATTTCTTTCTATTAGGTTCACTTCTTCTTACCTTTCGGGCGTCAAATTTCAAAATTTTGGGGTAAGTTGTTTTGCCCCTAAAACAGTCTTTGCGAAGAACATAGAAAATCCTGTATTCCTTTATTTTTTCTGTATTATCCATACAAGAAGTTTCGTTTCAATATTTCATGTCCTTTACACACCTGTGACTGACATACTGTTACTAGCTCTTTTGATTTTACGTGATCAAAAGTTTGAGGGGATCGGTGCCCCACTCAGCCGTTTTTTTTTTCAGGAAAATACGAAACGCGGATTCCCCGATTTGGTATACAATATCTGTGCACAATTTCATTCACTTCGGCTCACTTCCTTTTGCCTTTCGGGCATCAACTTTCAAAATTTTGGGTTTCAGTTTTGCAACTTAAAACCGTTTTTCCACAGAAAATTTTTTAAAAAATATTTTCCTTTATTTTTGAGTATTGTCCATACTCGAAGTTTGATTCAATTCTTGATGTTCTTTTACACACATCTGACATGCTGTTACCAACACATGTAATTTTTCGTGATCAAAGGTCTGAAGGGGTCCGTGCCCCACCCAACCGTTTTCTCGAGGAAAATACGAAACCCGTATCCTCATTTTACGTGTGCAATATCTGTGCTTAATTTCATTCAGTTCGGTTCACTTCTTCTTGCCTTTCGGACGTCAAGTTTCAAAATTTTGGGTGCTAGTTTTTGCCCCTAAATCCGTTTTTCCGCAGAAAATGAAAAAAGCCCGTATACCTTTATTTTTTGCGTATTTTCCATACAAAAAGTTTCGTTGCAGTTCTTCATGTCTTTTACACACTTCTGACATACTGCTACTAGCAGTTTTCATATTTCGTGATGAAAGGTTTGGTGGGGTCCGTGCCTCTCCCAACCTTTTTTCCAGGAAAATACGAAACTCGTATTCCCTCCTTTTATGTCTGCAATATCTGTGCACAACTTCATTGACTTTGGTTCAGTTGTTCTTGCCTTTCGGGTGTCAACTTTCACAAATTAGAGTGGGACTTTTATATTAAAACTTACGTAACTTTATGTCCCTTTTTCTTTTTTATGATTTTTTTTTGTGGTGGTGAGGAGAGAAATGCTTTCCTCTGATATCTGTTTCTTGCCATTGACCTTGTTTGAACTGCTGAAGTAAGATCATTTTGTAACTTTTGATGTCATCCAACTCCGTCACGATAATAAAATTGTCATTTTTAACATTTTATTTTATTCTCTTATTTGCAGTTTGCCACACTGATATATCTATTACAAAATTGAGGTTTGGTCCAGCGCCTTTCGAATTCGCAACCAACCCAACCGCCGAGCTTATTGGGTTGCCTGCTATTGCAGGAAAAAGAGAATTGCAGGTGGTAATGCACTTTTGGAGTCGTGTATTCATTAGGAAAACTGATTTTTCAAGTCTTTTGTGAGAAAAATACTGTGAACTGAGAAATTATAACCTTTTCCACATTGTATAGGGGTATTTTCGTGCGAGTACAAGTTTTTTTTTTTTTTTTTTGGAATATGTTGAGAAATTAAAACAATCTTCAAGACTGTGGCGTATTTTGTGGACTATCGGGCCTAACGATATCAGTCCTAGAATATTACAAAATAAAGTTATAATATGAACTAAATTATATTAATAATTTTATACTTTAGTACCTTCTTTCAATGATAAAAGTTTCTGAGAATTGTATGTATTTAGAAAGGTCCACTGAATTCTTTGCACGCAGCCTGTCTCGCGAACTCAAGAGTCTTCAATATGACAACGCAACAGAAATCACTTTCTAGCTACTACAGTAAGAATCGTATAAGAGCATTCCTCTTCGGTCCACCTCCGCCCACAGAGTACGAACGGGCGGCCAGGTAAAAGCAGTTGCCTCTAGAGAAATCGGTTTCTTGGGCATGAGTGAAGGGTAAAAGGAAATTATACAAGTAGTGAGAGTGCATTTCGGGGGTCTCTGTGAATTGTTTTTTACACGATACATACGTGTAAACATACGTGTAAACATACGAACTTCGTTCCGTAGCGATTTGTGTTAATGCAACGAAAATTTTGTGTTTACAGTAGTTTGCGTAGCTCTCACAGACTAAGCTTTGCAATTCAGTGAGATTTTATCTCACCTTGCGCCCTGTTACGTTACTATTTCTGGCAGTGTTGAATACTACAAATACATTGACTGTAGGTAAATATATTAAACTATGGATGACAAAACTGCACAGAAAGTGTTACAATGGATGGATGAGGTGGAAATGGAGATGAACATAAGGGAAAACGCAGATGAAAGTGTAAGTGAAATAATGGACAGTTGCAGTGACAATGAAGGGGATAACGTTGAGCAAGTTGAACAAAGTAGTGAAAGTGAGTTTTCGGGAATAGAAACAGAACCCGATGTTGTAAATTCTGACCAAGTTGTGAGAGATAGACCTATATATACAGCGAAAGATGGAGTCACAACGTGGAATGTTCACTCCAGAAAGACGACACATAAAACTAGGCATAGAAATATCGTGAGACATTTACCAGGTGTCAGAGGGCAACCACGAAATGTAAAATCGCCAATGGAAGCATGGTGTTTATTTTTCCCTGGAGACACTATAAAACAAATTGTGGAATATACGAATCTAAAATTAGCAGAAATCCGTATAGGAATAACACGTGAAATTGATATTCGTAACACTGATAATGAAGAAATGTTAGCTCTATTAGGTTTGCTGTATTTATCGGGTATGATCAAGAGTTCTCGTTTAAATCTGGAGGACTTATGGGCAACTGACGGCACAGCTCCAGAATTGTTTCGTTTGGTCATGTCTCAGAAACGGTTTCGTATGGTTCTACGCGCCCTGCGTTTTGATGACATCAACACCAAACAGCAGAGAAAAGAAGAAGACAATTTAGCTCCAATACGGGCATTATTTGAAGAATTCGTATTGAAATGTGCGGCCTACTGGACACCACATGAACATGTAACTGTTGATGAAATGCTTGAATCTTTCAGGGGAAGATGCTCTTTTCGATGTTATATGCCAAATAAACCGGCAAAATATGGCATTAAAATATATTCCTTAGTGGATGAACATGTCTACTACACAATGAAAATTGACATTTATCCGGGAACACAACAGCCGCGAGGACCATATGTTCAGGACAACAGTGCGCACGCAGTTGTCAAACGTCTCATCGAACCCATTACTAAATGTGGCAGAAATGTGACAACAGACAATTTCTTCACATCAGTTCCTTTAGCGCTAGATCTTCTAAAGAATCACGGCTTAACACTGGTTGGAGCTCTAAGAAGTAACAAACCTCAGATTCCGGTTGAGTTCCTGAGTACAAAGGGAAGACCGCCATTTTCAAGCATGCTCATGGACAAGATATGTTACTTTGTTCATATGTGTCAAACAGAAGAAAAATGTGTTAATACTCTCCACAATGCATGAAGGAGAACACATTGATGAAGCAACAAAGGAGCAGGCTAAACCGGAAATCATTACATTTTATAATATGACGAAGAGTGGTGTAGACTGTGTGGATGGGCTGAAGAGTCTCTACACAGTTGCAAGGAAAACCAATAGGTGGCCGTTACGTATCTTCCACACACTCCTTGATATCTAAACAGCTACATCATATATAGATTTAACTGTGAAAATGCTGACGCAAGGAGACTCTATCAGAAAAAGTTAGCAATGGAACTCTGCAAGCCATACCTCACTAGAAGAGCAACAATACCATGCTTGCCTACACTTTTGCGATCACACATAAGAAGGATCCTGGGTGACTCTCCAGCACCTGTGCACTCCGAGGCACCAGCAGGGAATGGTGATAAAAGGAAATGTGGCATCTGCCCCAGGAAGAAAAATCGATACACCAAAACATGTTGTGCAGACTGTATTGTCCTAGTGTGCAAGGAGAACGCACTAGCTGTTCTCTGTTGCAGGTGCTGAGGGCGTGAACAACATGAAGACAGTGAGTGATAACTGTCACATTCCAAAAGGATTTTGCTCGGTTTGAATAAACTGTTTATCATTTTGTTCATTTGTTTGTTTCTGTGATTCTGTAGCTTCACTGTATTATTCAGTGTTGGAAAATTATTGATTTTTTTTATTGTGTAGTGATATCAATAAACAATGTTGAATACCCTGCATATATGACTAAAATATTCTAAAGTTGTAAATTTACAATAAAATTCACAATTAAATCTTAAACTGTGTTAATAAGAGAGATTTTTCCATTACTTTCATAGGTGAGAGAAAATCTCACCACGCGCCCACTTGCGTTCCTAGTAACCACGCGCCCGGTGCCGGGTTAAAGTACTATCATTATTATTATCATAATCACCACAATCATATTTCGAACAAAAAATATTTAATTTGTAGAATATTTTCAATATGTAGACAGCTTTATATTTTTTTCAACTGAACTTTTTCTTCTTTATTTTCCAGCTCTATGAAGTTAACAGTGTTACTGAGACCAAATCCTAAACGTTACATAGTTTTAAATGAAAAAATAATCAATGTACACCAGAATCACATGCAGAATTTGATTAGGGTAGGGGAATACATACACACATCCATGTGTCATTTGATCAATTGCAAAATTTGATTAAATATCATACTTTATCATAAGTGGAATTTACGTAGTCAATGTAAAAATTGAGCTCAAGAAAGCAACTTATAGACTCTAGAAACCTTTATATCAGTGATTGTGTACCTGTGCATGTTAATTAATTTAAACCTCTATATTCACTGGTTGGATCATGCTCCTGGTATGTAGATCGACCAAGAATATTTTAGAAATCTAGAAGTGTTTGAATTTCTTTCTTATAACTGTATATTTTGATATTATCAAGGAGAACGACAATAACACCTCCGCCTTAAGTACTCTCCACAGAGCTTATTTCCTAAATAAAGAGCCAATCACATATTGTAATCATGTCCTTCTAATTCTTCATTTATCTTTTATCATATCCACTAACAAGTCCATAAAAATACAATATATTCTAAAGAATGTGGCAAAGAAATCCTTCTCCTCCTTTTCACTAAATACATTATTCTTTTCTCTTTCCTAACATTTCTATTACTTTCTTATATACTTTCTACACACACACACACACACACACACACACACAGAAATGTACATTTCTCTCTATACCAAATAAACTACAGATAGAAAATAGAAGGATGACCCTATAATAGATTTTCCTTCCCCAGGAAAAATGTACTTCTGATTGATTGTTCTTAAGTTATTTGATTTTAATTTGAAATGAAAATTAGAAACTGAAGGAGAACAGTAGGGAAACCCGATTCGACACTAATCGTTACTTATATGGCGAATATTTTGTTTATACTTTTTACCATAGACGGAACGTTCATAAAATCATGTTACTACAAACACAATCATAAATTGGAAAATGCGTGCTCTCGACCGCTATTGAGGATCTGTATTCTAGTCCCTTTATAGATGCTTGACATTTGTGTCGCGAGTACATTTCCACTTTTTGATTTTTAACATATTGGAACCAGTGACGGCCGGTGAATTGTGGTTTCGGGTGTTGCAGTACGAATAATCGAAGACAGAAGATATAAATCATTGACTAATCAGCATAACTTTAGATGCAAATGAAATGTGACATGTGAAATTAAATAAAATTCTATTTTTAAAAACTAAAAAAAATACTGCAGAAGATTTTATCCGGTTAGTCACCTTATTTAATTAGTAAGTCCATTATTCTTTCTTTAATTGGAGTAAATGTGTCTAAAAACATGCTGATTGAACTCTGGTATTCTCATTATCAGTTTTTTTTTATGGAAAGCATAACAATGGTGAAAACCTTTCTTGGAACATTCAATTCTTGAAAGTGTCAATTCTTTACGATGTGGAATAACGCCTGTCTCCATTTGTTGACGTTATAGGTACAGTTAATATTAATTTCAGAAGCTTTCCAGATTCCTAAATATTTTTTCTAGATTATTGCGAACAATTCATTCTAGTAAACCCAGTCCCTGAAAGTAATTCAAATTCCTCTGCAGCGTAGACTGAAGACAGTTCGTGGCAGAGATTAGTGCTGTAAAATATGTAAATTAAACACACTTTATTCATGGTTTATATCGGGAGATTTAAAAGAAATTGTGGAAATATATCTAAGACAAACATTGCTGCCATAAGATATCCTGTGAATTTAAACCGGATTTTTTCAAACACTCTTCTGAATTGCCCATTGCTTGTTTTGTTCTGAATTGCAAGTTTTTTCTCAGTGGAGAGCTCGGCAATTTGCTTTTATTTGTAAGTTATTTAGAGAAGTCATGGTATTAAATAACTGGAATCAGAACAGCTGGTACAAAAGAGGTATATGAACCGCAAATGTCACATATAGACCTACATCAATCCACACCAAGGAAAACTACATTCCAAATCATTCGTCTTGGTTGTAAGCAATGCACGATGAACACAATATACTTCCACATGAGACGAAACAACGCTTATCAATGTCATACATTCTGGAAAGCAAATTTTGAAACCAGCCAGGTGTATGATCAACATTAACAGAAGCCAAAAGTCAAAGAACGTCAAAACAAACAGCATTGCCAGTTCTACACTCAGAAATGTTTGCTGGGAGGGGTTGAAAATATTTGAGGGCGTCCAATACGTCTATGTAATATCGAACCTGTCTTATTTTGCACCCGAAAAGACGATAAGTAATTAATTACTGTAATCTATATTTTTAGAGAAAAATGATAAAACGATTATTTTTATAAGAAAAGAAGGAAGTAGATAATGAGGTGTAAAATAAAATATTTAGCCTACAACAATCATTTCTCTGTTAAACAAGTATAGTTCGTTAAGAAATTCTAGAAACGTTTCGAAATTTGGGAGGTCCGGACATGGTGGAGCCCTCTCGTGGCTGCGCCCCTGAGCTTTGCTTACTGGTCCCAAATTCAATGCGGCGTTTCCCATCATAGAGGTTTATGTGGAAAATTATCAAGAGTATAAAATAAATTCGTTTTTTAAAACAAATATACTAAAATACTATCCAGAGAGGGGGTCTATATTTGTCTTATTAATATTTAGTTCACAATTGCTGTTCAAGGGGCCTTCATTATCAACATAAGCTAAGAATTAACTTGTAAATATCTGTTTAATTTATTTTCTACTCTTATTACATTCGATGGATATCTGGACAAAGGTGATATGTCCATTTTTTTCGAAAATCAGTTAATGACTGATACGGATAATGTCCAAAGTGCTTTTTCATTTGTGAGCACTGGTTCTAAATGCAAATACGTAATAACGACAATATTGGCAAAAAACAAAGGTGATGTGTTTTGGAATCATGATATGCTGTGAGCAAAACTGATAAGTCCATTTATATGAATATATCACTTACGTTGTTTCTTAAAACAGAGGTGATAAGTCCATTTACGTGAACATATCACCTAAATGGCCTGGAAGTTCTACTACTATTTTGACATAAGATCGAATCCCATCCCATCTCTCTCTCTCTCTCTCTCTTTTGTTTTACAAAACATTATAGAAAATGTATAATTTTCATGTTACTAACAACAGAAACAATGTAATACGGAAATAGCTTATTGATATTTTCCTTTAATTGACGTGTTTATTCAGAATTTGAGTACTATTAGTAACAGTGGTTGTTATCAGTTTATGCTTACTCCTCTTCTCCCGGTCCTTACACAGCAAACAAACTTCAAGTAACTGTGGATGTGTTTTGAGTCAGGAACAGAAAAAAGAAAAATATTCAGTATGTAGCCTTTCCAATCTTAGCACTAAGCATGACCTACAGCCAAGAAAATAGAGAAGCGTGTTGTAATAAAAAAAAAAAAAAGCTGTTGTCAAATTATTCTGCTTTTTAGAGTATTGAAAGTTCTTTGCTTTGGTAACAGTCATACCCACAAGTGCAAGAAATGAGATCATATTCATAAGTCTTGTAAGAAATAAAGAATACTTTCTTTGAGCAAAATAAATAATACAGATCGTGCTGTGAACATGAATAGTTAAAAAGAATAGAATATGTATGAACGATAATCATACCATTCGTCTAATATATACAGTAGCGTGAACAACTGATATTAAAAGGATACAACAAACAGGCATAAACTATTTTATTCTAGCATGACAATACATTAAGCATAACTTATTAAATTTTTAATGACAAATTATTGCCTTACGTGTCGGTGTAGGTCCACTCGTTTTCACATTCGGGACCGCGGTGGCTTAGTGGTAGAGCGTTCACCTCTCGTGCATGGACTTCTTGGTTCGATCCCAGATTGTGCCTAGTGAGCTTCGAGGTGGAGAAACACCGTGTGCGTGGATTTTGTCAGTGTTCTCCCGTTTCCTTCCACTTCATTCCTCCATCCTTTTCACTCATTTCTAATCATCACCGTCTCCTTAAGGCTAACCGTCGTAAATGTGAGACGTAAAACTTAAAGATTTCATTTCATTTCATTTTCACATTCGAACGACGAAACAAGAAAGTGTGGTGATAGCGATAAAAATTAAATTCAAGATTTCAATGAATTTAAATATCATAGCCCCCAACATATCAGTAAAATGTGTTTTCGAAATTTGTCCATCTGTTAGTCACGCTTTTACATGCACTCAACTAGACTCCATGCTAGTCAACGTATCTGGACCAATTCGAGACAAGTTTTATAATAGAGCTCCTCGGCTAAGCGGTTAGCGTACGCGCCTATGGCGTGGGACACCCGGGTTCGATTCCCGGCAGGAGCTCATGTGGTTCGGATTCCACGTTAATCAGTAGGTCCACGTCTCATATAGCCTCGCTGCTGAAAGGGACGCTAAACTAAAAAAAACAACAACAAGTTTTATAATATTCTATCTTTTCAAACGTTTCTACTGCACCTAAAAATAAAGGTAGTTTATGAAAGAATTAAAATTTAAAATAATTCAATTTTCTCAAAAACAGTTGTAACGTTTGTATTTTAATTTTTATATAAATCAATATTTTATTAACAACCCTACACCGTAGTATGCACCATCGCTCTGAAAAAATACAAAATGTGTAATTTACTCTTTTCGCACAATTTTCTAAATCGAATTTCATAAATAAATATTTCACTAAAAACCTAACAATATGGGCATTACTCATTCGTCATGTAAATATACAAAAAGATGAGTGTAGGTAAGATTTTACCCATAGGATGAGTTTTCCCTCGACGGTGTTCCCATTAAGGCCTCAGACAATGTGGTTCATATTTCGTAAAGAAATGTTTCAATAATGTAATATAAAAATACTGTATAACTCGTTTGTCCCGAAAATATCAGGACTGGTTCTTCTCAAGAGGTGAAGTTCTTTTTTCGAAAATTTTCTCACAAATAACTGAGACAAATGTATTCATAATTCGTTAATAATCTTCATCAGTAGTAACCTTACAATATGGCATAACTTTCGTGTCCCGAAAAAAATCCATAAGATGTAGTTTACTTCGAAAGTGAAATTGTTCCCGGCGTGCCTTAAAGTAAAGACTTTGAATGCAGTGTTTGGTACCCCTGAAAAGTCTGTATTCGACAGTAATGTGTGGTTTTTTTGATCAGTTTTCGTATATCTGTTGCTTCTTCGCCTGCAATTTGTGGGACTGAATTTGGATGCAACCGGCATTGGAAGAGTCACTGTTCATCTCAGGGACCGTGAAAAATATGGATTCGACATTAATATGGGTAATTTTCGATTATTTATAAATATCCCTCTCTTCCCTTCTCTAAATTGTATTGTTGAAATGTAATGACAAAAAATACATGAGGCCCGAACCTCATCTATGTGACATATTTGAGGAAGATCGATCTCGTGGCACAATAGTTATTAAGTTTTAGTTATTTTTTATTGTCTCTTTCCTTCCCCTCCCCTAGGTTCTACCGTCAAAATGAAATGATGAAACCATCCTAGGCCCGAAACCCAACTATGTTGAAAAGGACCTCGCACATTCCTTAGGAAGTTGTATTTCGGTGGAATTGCTTGAAACCGGGATATGTTACGGATATTGTGTTCCTGAGAAAAGTCTCATTGAGATTAACCACCAGTCGCTGACCATTTGGCCACTACTGGGGTACTTTCTTGACAACTGCCGAAGATGCCGATATTCTGAATTTCAGTGGAATTGCTTGAAACCGTAATATATTGTAGATGTGATTCTGAGAAAGAGTCTCAATAGGCACAACCACCCAGCACTGACCGTTTGGCCACTACACGGCCACTTTTTCGAAATCAGAAGAAGGTAATGGTATTCTGGGTTTGAGTGAAATTGCTTTAAACCGTGATGTTTTAGATATTGTGATCCTGAGGAAAGGTCTCAATGGACAAAATCACAAATCACTGACCGTTTGGCTAGTACAAGGTCACTTTTTGAAAGCAACCGAAGATAGCGATATTCTGGATTTCGGTGAAAATGATTGAAACCGTAATATATTATATATATTCTGATAGTAAGAAAAAGTCTCAGTGGGCGCAACCACTAGTCACTGACCATTTGGCTACTACAGGGCCACTTTCTTGAAAACAGTCGAAGATACCAATATTCTGGATTTGGGTGAAAATGATTGAAACCGTGATATGTTGTAGATTTTCTCATCGTGATAAAAATCCTTAATTGGCACAACCATTAATTATTGGTCATTTGGTTACTGCAGGTCCAGATTTTTTAAAACAACTGGGTATAACGATATTTTAGATTTCGGTCAACATGAACAAAACTGATAAGTTGTAGATGTCGTGATCATCAGAAAAAGTGTTATTTATGTCTACCGAGTAACGATACGTCAGTTGGTAGAGAATTTGTTCGCATTCCGAAGATTTGGCCCTTGCCAGTCATCGTGTCCAGGGTTTTCTGCGTGATAAGATCTAAACATTTTCAGGGTTTCATATAATACCACCAAAATTCCAGAATATGGTTATACATTTTGCTATTTTTATTAAAAAGTAACTCCGTAGTGGCCAAATAGTCAGTGATTGGTGGTTGTGCCCATTGAGACGTTTATTCAGGATCAGAATATCTACCTAGGTACATCACAGTCTCAAGCAATTCCTCCGAAATCCAGAATAACGTTACCTTCTGCTGTTTTCAAAAAAACTGGCCCTGTAGTAGCCAAACGATCTGTGATGAGTGGTTGGTTTCCATTGAGACATTTTCTCAGAATCACAGTATCTACAATACATCACGGTTTCAATCATTTTCACCGAAATCCAGAATATCGCTATATTCGGTTGCTTTGAAAAAAGTGGCCCTATACTAACCAAACGGTCAGTGATTGATGATTTTTTTTCCATAGAAACTCTTTCTTACGATCAAAATATCTACAACATATCATGGTTTCAGACATTGTCACCAAATTCAGAATATCGTTACGTTCTGCTGTTTTCAAAAAAAGTGGCGTTGTAGCGGCCAAACGGTCAGTGATTGTACCCAGTAAGGCTTTTTCTCATAATCACAATCTAGAACATATCACGGCTTGAGTCATTTGCACCGAAATCCAGAATATTGGTATCTTCGACTGTTTTCAAGAAAGTTGCCCTGTAAGGGCCAAATGATCAGTAACTGGTGGTTGCGCCCATTAAGACTTTTTCACAGGAACATGTCTACAACATATCACGGTTTCAAGCAATTCTACCGAAATACAATTTCCATAAGAATTGTGCGAGGCCGCTTTCAACATAGTTCAGGTTGGGACTGGGATGTTTTTTTTTATCATTTCACTTTGACGGTAGAACCTAGGGGAGGGGGAGGACTGAGTTATATAAAAATAAATAAAAATAAACACATTAATAAAAATGATAAAAAATTACCGATATTAGTGTTGAACCCATAGTTTTCTTGGTCGATGAGATGAACATTGAAACTTCCAATGCCGATTAAATCTAAATATAGCCCCTAAACTTGGAGGAATTGAAGGGGATATTATACATATACTTGACTTGACTTGAATATATACTTGACTTTTATATATATATATATATATATATATATATATATATATATATATATATAATTGACTTGAATCCAAAATGGCGGATTTAAAGATGGCGGCCATGAATGACATACACTCCAAAAGTTGCGGCCCCTCATCAAACCTCTGTTCCCATCATCACTTTTTACTTTTCCCGTCTATTTTCAAACTTATGCAGGTGTCCAAGGACTTTTGACTCACCCTATATATATATATATATATATAATCGAAAATGATCTATATTAGTACAGAATCCACAGTTTTCGTGATCGCTGTGACGAAGAGTGAAACTTCTGATGCCCTTTAAATCCAAATTCTCCACTTTATGTCCAAAATGGAACGTACCCCATGCCGTAACTGTCGGTGGACCACCGATGGGCAACTAGAGAAATCTCGCCAAAAATTGGCGGCCCCGCAGCGACGATTCCAGTGGCCCTACTTCCGTTTTGAAAATTATACCACCAGCGGCAGAGACGCTACCAAAAGCTAATGAACAACAAAATTACTTTCCCAAAATATGTTAAATCGTTTATATGCGTAATTTGTTTACATTAAGGCGAGTCTAAAATTTAAAAAAAAAATAAAAAAAATACTCCCGGGTGTGCGCGAACCATCAACCTTTGGATTGCGAGGCACATGCTCTTCTGACTTGGCCACGGAGGCGATGTAGAAATGGTCGCCTGTAGATTTATAAATCGTTGAGGCCTTTTTAATTTGGCTCATCAGAGTGCTCCTGTAACACTGTATATTCGACGATAACAGTTTGGGATTAGATAAAATCCGCTCGCCATGTAATTTTATAACAAAATGACACGTGTCTATTTACATTATTTCATAGTTCTTACATTTTCACTTTCAAATGATCGGCCATCGATGACAGTTGGCATCTAAATTCGTACAATTATACGCACTCATCTCGAGATTTTTCACTTAATGATACAGAAGCAGGGGTTATTGTTGACCCCGTAGCTCACTTTAGGAACAATTCGTCAGGAAAAAATAATATATAATAATAACCGCATGCACATGACTGACGATAGTTCCTGTTGGTCTCTTCGCGATTCTCCGCGAAGAATCGAAGGAGCGCGAACCAAAATGAAATCTTCGATGCTACGTGGTGGTAACTTCAATACCCCGACTCGAGATATGTCTTTCGACTCGACGAAACCCTGCCACCAGTGGCGCACTAGCGGCAGTCATTCAACGCGTCGCTATGGAGACGATCGACATTTACCGGCAAGTGGGCCACTAGGTGTTGGCGACGTTTACGGCATGGGATATTCTCTCCGTGCGAGGGACGGGTATTCTGCAACTATATAAATAAATGAAAGTGACTTCGTAACTCTTGAATCACCGGACAGATCGCGATAAATTTTTTAACGTAGATAAGGTCGAGCCAGGGACGGGGGCCAGGCGTGGATCCAAGGGGAGAGCTATAGACCCTCCTTGACGCTCAGGTATCCACTGGAAGAAATAGGCTTCAATCCTACTTTAAAGTGGATAAAGCGGCAAATTAAGGTTTAACTCCTCCGTTGATCATATATATGAACAAAGATTAAAGAGACGACGTTTGAAACTTAATAACTCTTGAACCATCCGACCGATCTCGATCAACTTTAGCATTTAGATGAGGTACGGGCCTGAGATGGATTTTATCTATTAATTTTGGTAGTGCAACGTAGAGACAGGGGAGAAGTATAGAAATGATTCAAAATGACCCATGTTAGTGTCGTATCCATAGTTTTCAGTTGTTAAAATCAAAATTCAGCTCCGCAATTTGATGGAGGGGATATATATATATATAATAAATATATAATAAAAATAACAGATATTAGAATCGAATCTAAATACAGACTTTTCGCGGGCACCAAACACGTAAGAAGTTCTACATTTATAGTTATTTTAACCACGTCGGAAAAAAATCAATCTCGAAGTAAACAGAATGTTATGGATTGTTTCTTTCGGGATAAGCGAGCTATGCCACGTTATAGGGTTACTACTGAAATGATTTTTAATGAATTATGAATACATTCGTCTCAGTTATATGAGAAAATTGTCAAAAAATAAACTTCACCTCTTGAGAAGAAGCTGTACTGATTTTTTTTCGGGACAAACGAGTTGTACAGTATTTTTATATTACATTACTGAAACATTTCTTTACGAAATATGAACCACATTGTCTGAGGCCTTAATGGAAACACCTTCGAGGGAAAACTCATCCTATATGTAAAACCTTACCTTCACTAATCCCTCTGTATATTTACATGACATATGAGTAATGCCCATATTGTTAGGTTGTTAGTGAAATATTTATTTTGAAATCCGATTTAGAAAATTGTGCGAAAAGAACCCTTCACATAGAGTAAATTACACCTTTTGTATTTTTTCAAAGTGATGATTGATACTATGGTGTAGGGTTGTAAATAAAATATTGATTTATATAAAAAATAAAATCGTTTCAACTGTTTTTGAGAAAAATTAATTATTTTAAATTTCAATTCTTTCATAAACTACCTTTATTTTTAGGTGCAGTAGGAACGTTTGAAAAGATAGAATATTATAAAACTTATGTCTAGAATTGTTCCAGATACGTTGATTAGCATGGCGTCTAGTTGAGTGCATGTAAAAGCGTGACTAACAAATGGACAAATATCGAAAACCCATTTTATTGATATGTTGGGGGCTATGATACTTAAATTCATTGAAATCTCGAATTGAATTTTTATCGCTATCACCACACTTTCTTGTTTCGTCGTTCGAATGTGAAAATGAAATGAAATGAAATCATTGAGTTTTACATCTCACATTTACGACGGCTAGCCTTAAGGAGAGGGTGATGATGAAAAAATAATGAAAAGGGTGGAATGAAGAAAGTGAGAGGAAACGGGAGGACACTGACAAAATCCACGCACACGGTGTTTCTCCACCTCGAAGTTCACTAGGTACAATCTGGGATCGAACCGAGGATTCCATGCACGAGAGGTGAACGCTCTACCACTAAGCCACCGCGGTCCCGAATGTGAAAACGAATAGACCTACATCGTGATGTAAGGTGATAATTTGCCATTAAAAAAAATAATAAGTTATGTTTAATGTGTTGTCATGCTAGAATAAAATAGTTTATGCTTGTTTGTTGTATCCTTTTAATATCAGTTGTTCACGCTACTGTATATATTAGACGAATGGCATGATTATTGTTCATACATATTCTATTCTTTTTAACTATTCATGTTCCACAGCACAATCTGTATAATTTATTTTGCTCAAAAGAAAGTATTGTTTATTTCTTAAACACTTATGAATATGATCTCATTTCTTGCACTTGTGGGTATGACTGTTACCAAACCAAAGAACTTTCAATACTCTAAAAAGCAGAAAAATAATTTGACAACAGTTAAGCTTCTCTATTTTCTTGGCTGTAGGTCATGCTTAGTGCTAAGATTGGAAAGGCTACATATTGAATATTTTTCTTTTTCTGTTCCTGACTCAAAACACATCCACAGTTACTTGAAGTTTGTTTGCTGTGTAAGGACCGGGAGAGGAGGAGTAAGCATAAACTTAAAACAACCACTGTTACCAATAGTACTCTAACTCTGAATAAATACGTCGATTAAAGGAAAATATGAATAAGTTATTTCCTTATTATATTGTTTCCGTTGTTATTAACATGAAAATTATACATTTTTTATAATGTTTTGTAAAACAAGAGAGAGAGAGAGAGAGAGAGAGAGAGGGAGAGAGAGAGAGAGGTGGGATGGGATGGGATGGGATTTGATTTTGTCAAAATAATAGAAGAACTTCCAGGCCGCCACTGTATCCACCTAACCACAGACAATACGTAGGTCCCTCTTCTGTTTTCGGTTTTTGCTATTTTATAGCCATGGAGAGTGTCAGTTCGAACCTCAAGACAAAAGTTTTACTGTTTATTTCTATATTTGCGTACGGACTCTTGGCTAATTTATATTTGGCACACTATATTGACACTAGGCTTAAACAATAAATTCAATATTCTACTCCGCTTTTCTAGTTCCTTCGTGCAGCTTTTTTTAAAAACAATTGGTAATTGTCAATTGCCTTTCGGAATCGAACTCTGCTACTGCAAGAATCCCTCGAAAGAATGATTTCCAGGATACAGAAAACCGAGCACAATATTGTTTCTGACTTATATTTTTATTATTTTATTATATATTTTGGAAATATCTCCATAAATGGATTGCTTTCCATTATCTTCACTTACTAATAACAGAATTTTATCCATGAATGTATGGAATATGAAATAAATGCGAGAAATCGGGAGTTACAATGTACGCGCCATTTTTTTGAACATAGTGGTACAACCGATAATAATAACGTTCGAAGCAAAACAGGTGTAGTTGCCTCGCCTCCCCAAACTTTGTCTTTCCTTCCCCTTTTCCCCTGTTATTATAAGCCTAGCGCTAGCAATGCCTTCCAACAGTGGGGCTGTATGAGACGCAGTACTGAAGCATAACGTGGGAACGAGATATTTCGTTTTCTTTTATTCCTTATTGTCATTCGTCCGCGCCTTCACATTGTATCCGTGGTCTTAAAAAGAATCTTACTCAACATTCTACTTAATCCATTATTACAGGGATACGAACACACCAACTTTGAGTATAGTTAAGAGTACCCATGCTATTTAGTGGGACTCAAACTCAGGATAAATTGCATCTCTTGATCCGAACCCGAACGCCAGAGACTAGTCGGATATTACCACCGGCAAATAAAACCCTCAATTTACATTTTGGAGCTATGCCGTATAGGCTAAAGGAGATAGATGGTTAATGGAAGAATATTATTGTGAAAGAGTTGATGGAATAATAATGTGGGAGGAAACGGAGCAACTCCGACAGAATCACAGAGATGATATTGTCCACCACAAGCTCACATGGGCTTGAATCGAACCACGGACCCCCTCCTCCAGAGGTGAGTGCTCCTACCGCATAGCCACAAAGCCCTACAATGTTATTCCGAGTCCGTGCGAATCTTAGGTCAATCCATTGTAACATTGGTGTTGTAGAAAAGCATAAAAATTAAACATACTGGGCTAACAAAGCGGAAACTATATAAGAATATGAATTAATCAATATTAAAGTCATTAACGAACAATGATTGGCTCTATGTGAGTCGGCTGTACCATGTTACCATGACTACACATACACAAACAAATGGATAGAAAATAACTATGTTCTATCTAGGTATAAACAGTTGTAATCGATTCTTCATGAGTTGAAGTTATAGGAGAAGGTGAGCATGTTTTATATTATTAAGCTAGTAATACTTAGTTTAAATATTTGTGTAAATTTACGCTTGTGTTGTTCTGAATTACAACAGTATCGGTATTGTTTAAATATTAATCCATGTCAGAAACTGCTATAAGAATACTATTAAAAAATGATTCCTCTTCTTGCTGAGCCATACACATGAAAGAACAAAAGAAAATATACCGTCTTCTTACCTTACTACAAAAGTTACTTTGTACCTACATCTGCCCGAAAAGAGATTTTGTTTGACCTTAACTTCCAGTGCTCTGATCTTTTATTTGTTAGTTAATTTACTTTATTTGCAGGTTCCAATAATAGTTGAATTGATAATAAATCAAAAATTAAGAATCAACCATCAAAAACTAAGTTACAAATAGGCCTAAATAATTCTCGCTACTGGTACCTTCGAAGTTTCATTCATATGTCAGCAGGGGAGCGTTTTCCTGCAAGTTAAACTGCTTAAAACTTTAATTATATTCTCCTATTTGAAAGTTAATAAGGAGTGAGTCAATAAGTAGTACATTTAATTTATGTTTTTTTTTATACAAAATACGATACTTAACAACATTTAAGTGGAGTGTAACGTTCGACGACGGTACCTCTGGTTTCCTTGAAAATTGGCAACATTTCAGAAAGTAATCATTAGAAAATGAAGACTTAGATGGCAAAAATTCTGTTTTGTACGTAAATTCTCTTTCAACTCGTTTTCGGCCAACCAGGATTCCTGTTTCGCAGAAAATGCCAGAGTGTCCACTTGTGCAATAATTTTGTAGCTTAAGGCGAAACAAGAATACATGAAACAGGCAGGAACTCAATATTTTTATATGTTATAAAATTATGTTATACCATATTTTTATAACGCACGCACACACACACACAAATATATATATATATATATATATATATATATATATATATATATATATATATATATATATATATATATATATATATAAAATTTCCAAAATATATGTTAGAATTTTGGATGCTTTACACTATTTATTATATGCACGCGTGCATCAATATGTGTATACAGGGTGTCTCAAAAGTCCCTTGACATAATTTAACTCTGTTATTAGCATAGTTACAACAAAATGTAATAGGGGGAAACCGTCTTCAAATATGATGTTTTCAATCTAAAGTGAAGGATTTTTTTTTCTTTTAAGCGGACGAGCCGTTTGGACTGCACTATTTGGTGTGCCCAACGTTAAATGCAAATGCAACGTTGCTATTTACCTGGACCCACAACATAAGTGAATGAAGTAACTGTTTGAAAAGGGGGCTGGTCACCGACATGTTAGCGTGAAAGACAGTAAATCCATTAACTTATGCTGTGGGTCCAAGTAAACGCAACGTTGCATTCACATTCAACATTATGCGCATAAAGAATGAACAGCCCCAAACGGCTCGTCCGATCTAGATTGAAAACATCTTGGAGACGGTTTCTCCCTCTTACATTTTCTTGTAACCGTGATAATAACAGAGTTACCCTATGTTAGGGGACTTTTGAGACGTCCTGTATATTCATGAGGTACTTGAGTGTCGATCTTCCCCCTTTTCTCTGAAAAAATCCTGTGTCTTTCTGGCTCTTATATTCTTATCAACACAAAATATTCCCCTAATGCCCTCAAAACTAGTATTTTACATGTGATGTTCCATTCTAGAAGCGGATCACTTTAGTACGGCATACAGGGTTTGTATGATAAGTAATGAGACCAGGTCTGGAAACATTGTTTTATTGATCTGATCTGTACAGGGACTTAAAAGCTTTCGAAGTACTCTCCTCTTGCGTCGATGCACTTCTGCAATCGATGTTTCCACGCTGCAAACGCCCCCTGGAAGTCAGCAGCCGGCATGTCCTTTAGAAATGTGGTCACGGCTGCTTGGATGGCTGTGACGTCTGCAAAACGGGTTCCTTTCAAGCGTGGCTTCAGCTTCGGGAAGAGGAAGAAGTCGGCCGGGCTCACATCTGGGCTGTAGGGTGGTTGTGGAAGGACTTCCACCCCAATCCGGGTCAAAAAGGAGGTCACTAAGAAGGCGGTGTGGGCAGGGGCATTGTCGTGATGCAACTTCCACCGGCTAGCGATCGCCGGTCTTTTCCGCTTGACGCTCCTGTGCAGTCTCTCAAGGACTTGTTTGTAGAAGGCGGCGTTGACGGCTTGTCCTTGGGGTACAAACTCCTTGTGGACCACCCCCACATTGTCAAAAAAAACAATCAACATTGTTTTCACCTTTGACTTCGACATTCTGGCCTTCTTGGGGCGCGGGGACGCAGGAGTGTGCCACTCCGCGCTTTGACGTTTCGTTTCAGGGTCGTACTGGAACACCCACGACTCGTCACCTGTTATGACGTCATCTTCAAAGTTAGGGTCACTGTTCATGAGGTTCAACAGTTCCTGACAACAATCAACACGTCGTTGCTTTTGTTCGTCAGTCAACACTCGCGGCACCAGTTTCGCACAGATTTTTCTCATTCCCAATTGTTCCGTCACAATCTTGTGCACTGTTGTGTGGTTCATATCGAGTTCATCAGCAATCAATCTCAACGATAATCGACGGTCTGAGTTCAGGAGATCCCTCACTTTTGCCACAGTTTCGTCCGTAGTCACTGTTGTCGGGCGTCCAGCCCTCTCCAGATCCTCAACGCTTTCCCGGCCGTTCCGGAACGCACTGTGCCAACGAAACACCTGGGCTTTGGATAGGGCTTCCTCTTTGTAGGCCTCCGTGATGAGAGAAAGCGTCTGAGTAGCCGTTTTCCCCAGGCGAACGCAAAATTTGATCGCATAACGCTGTTCGATGGAACCCTCCATGTTTGTTGATTTTCCGCCGTGACAAGAATGTTCACAAGGGCTTTGTCCAAGGCTTGTCCGCGCTCCACTAAGGCTCGGAGCCAACTGACGCGCGGTGCGTTGCTTTGCTCGGACGCCCCCCTACATCCTCCATCACCGACAAACCCGCTCCAGCGACACGCGCGCCGCGGCGCGGCGAGTCTCATTACTTATCATACAGACCTTGTATATAGGATCAAGATGCCGCATAACATATCGTTTCCCAATATCGGTTACCGAGAAATATTCCGTGTAAAGTACTGCAGTCTAGGGGGTGGCTATCGTAACTGCACACCAATCGGTGGACCATTTGACCCCTAAGTAAGATGTCTCTCGCAACATGTTTATTTGTGGTGAAGTATTTTGTGATTTTGACCTTATGAAATATTTCTAATATTGCAGTTGATTGTATTATCTCGTTCATAAAGGTACCGGTAACCTAATTATATTCGTACTATTATTATAGTACGAAGCTAAGTAAAGCTAAGAAGCTAATAGTAAGCTAAGAAGAGAAGTTTAAATTATATAATGTTTTGGTAGTTCGTTTCTATTTACTTGATACATTTGAAAGCTGCCACAAGCAGAAGCGTCATTTCAGATTTTGCTTGGGAGGGGCAAAACCCCTTGATATAAGTAAAATTTCGCATTTTTCATGATTTACTACGATTCTATTAATAAAATCTATATACATTTAAAACTCAGGGGGGCAATTACCCCTCCCTACCTCTTCTAAATGACGCCCCTGGCCACAAGGCCTACGTTGCCAAATATCGGATAGTGCAGAGATTCCGTATTTTCAGGAAAATACGAAACCCGTATTCCCTCGTTAATGTCCACAATATCTGTGCACAATTTCATTCACTTCGGTCCACTTGTTTTGATTTTCGGGTCTCAACTTTCAAAATTTTGGATAGGGACTTTTGCCCTCTAAAACTGTTTTTCCGCAGATAAAAAACGCATTCGTTTAATTTTTGCGTATTGTCCATACACAAAGTTTCGTTGCAATTCTTCATGTTCTTTACATATATCTGACACTGTTATTAGCACTTTTGATATTTCGTGATCAAAGATTTGGAGGGTTCCTTGCCCTACCTAACCGTTTTTTCCAGGGAAATATGAAACACGTATTCCCTCATTGTACGTCTATAATATATGTGTGTACAATTTCGTTGACTTCGGTTCACTTGTTTTTGCCTTTCGGACGTCAAAATTTTAGGTGGGGTCTTTTACCCCCTAAAATTGTTTTTCTGCAGAAAATAATAAAAAAAACATGTGTTAGTTTGTTTCATGTGTAGTATCCCTCTGCCAAAGTTTATCAAAATTGGGGTGTTTTTCTTGGGAAGTGTTACTTGTAAGTAGTTAGAAAGTAGTAGTATGCTTTTAGACTTACATTATTACACCATTAGGAAGAATATAGTCTATAAAAAAGTATTCTTAACTCAAATTCGACCTAAAAGTGACTTACCATAGCCTACCTCTAAAGTTCATATATATTAATATATATAACTTCTACTAGGTAAGGTAGGGTAAAAATGGATTTAAAATTTAACGGAAGTCGTACAGCGGAAAAATATTTTTGACTATTCAATCCTTCACGTTGCAGCAAAACTACGAGAATTAATATAAAAGAAAACTACAAAGTTAAGAATCACTTGTTTTGGTGAGAGAGAGAAAATAGATGCAGATAGCTCGAATTACCTATATACTTATTATAATATTTATGTCCATGTTTCGCAAGTAATTTTCAATCAATATGAAATTTCAACGTAATGAACGCATGATTAGTTTTCTTGAATAATGATCGCACCGCTGAGAGCTCAGCAATAAGCTTAATTTACGTTACGGCACTGAAAAATGCTTATGTAATGTATTACAACTTTATGAACTTGTATAAGAAACAGAGTGTACTTAAAATGAGATACGAACTATGCGAAACATCGGACTTTGAATCAAACTTGTTCGGTGATCCAACTCGAGACCACACATAGCAAAGATGAGTGTCGTAGCTCCCACCACAAGGTTCAGAAAGTTCATGTTATAAAGTCTCAATTAAACACGGAGATGTAAAACGGTAATAAAGCATTTGATCCATTTAATTTATCCTATTTGTTAAGATAATGAACATTATATTCTGTTTCTAAAATGACAGTCAAAGCAAAATATATTGGATAATAAATGAGAAATTGTGAAATTTCAATTTCGGTACGATAAAATACATTCGTTCTGCTTTGTGTTGCATTATCCGTTAGGAGGTATTGAACAATTCTGATTCAAAGGAAGGAAATAAACTACTGTATAGTACTGGAGTTAATTTAATAGAGTTTAATTGTAAAGGCAGTACTGAGACTATATGAGACGAAGTCTATTGCTGAAAGTGAAATATGGGTTACTATTAGAGTTTTATCCCAGGTGTGATATGCCCATTGATGATTGATCCTGGAACACACACATGGAAAGCATTAGCGCTTGCAAATTAGCTATGAAGAGGTACACCATTCCATAATTCTGTCAAAAATGAAAGCAAAAAATAATAAGCGGAAACGACAGATTGTACGATAATAATACTTACAACAATTTTAATTTTACACTATTTATTTCGAGACTTTCGAGACAAGACC
This sequence comes from Thermobia domestica, assembly GCF_964235325.1. Taxonomy (NCBI): domain Eukaryota; kingdom Metazoa; phylum Arthropoda; class Insecta; order Zygentoma; family Lepismatidae; genus Thermobia; species Thermobia domestica. The sequence goes on along the minus strand of NC_137470.1, from coordinate 53,041,015 downwards.
GAGACCTAGATCGATATAAGTGTCTGTTGACTGAGACGAGACCGAGACCGAGACGACGATTTTTGATTCAGGATGTGATCGAGACCGCTGTTTATCAACCGAGACGAGACCGAGACTGTTCAAAGTTTCGTCTCGATACTATCCCTTTTAAAAACTTCTTTTACATATCTGTCTGCTTTTATTTCCCGTATCTTCAATAACAAATTCCATAGATACCACATGCTTCCCTTTACCCTTATTGGGTCAGTTTTCAGAATCTGGTTGACATTGAAAAATCCGGCCATCGATAATCCGGTTCCTTTAATTTTTCTGCATGGGTTTCGGATCGTATTTTCAAATTTAGTTCGTTGATGCGCCACTTTTTCCTGTCGCTGGAAGAAAATTCTGACTAGGAAAGGTCACGGGGTGTTACTCTACCATCCTATCTATACTATGCTCAGTCGATGCGTTTTTACATATGAAACAATTAGACACCTTGAGAAATCCTCAATTGCAAGCGTGTTCGAATTATGAGCGTTAAAAGTTCAAAATTGAACAGATTTTGCAGAAAGTTTGAAGTAACCATTTCTTGAGATAGACGCTTCATTTTAGGATCGGGCGGTTTTCGTGGGTGCCCAACACAATGATAAGATCAAAACGTCCGCATTTTGTAAGATAAGGGCTCTTATTGGGGAGGGAGTGAAGGGTAACGGTGTCTTACAACTTGCACCCTTAAAAATTTCCTCATTCAGAAATGAGAAAAATGCATGTTCAAAACAAAATAAGTAATTTTTACTCATATTTGAGGAAAAATGTCTCATTATTTCAAACACTTTTTCATTTGTGAGCTCAAGGCAAATTTTCAGGTTCCCATGTATGAGATTTTCTCATTTCTTAAAAATGAAAATGGAATAGTGTGATTTGCAATATCATAGATGATTGAAGAAGTAACGCTAACAATCTTACCGAAATAGACCTAATATTACTGTTTTACTAGGGAGTAATATTGCAGGACTTAATTACTATGCAGAAAACGAGATAAATGATTTAAGTTGTAGCAGAATGCGAATGGTGATGCGACTTAGGTGGCGCATGGATACACATTATGTGACAGCGGGAGGAACAGCATTATATCAGCTTTCGATCGAACGTAAGTTTGGATGAATCGTAACATACTACCATAGACTAAAAGATACTGTGATACATTCGTTTAGTAGTCAGGTTGGTTCATTTATGTATGAGCCGAAAGCTCAATACTCAATTCGCATAATAAGAAGTGCAGCATTAACAAGTGAAGGCGGGTTAGAGCCCCGTAGAGCGCGTTATTTTGGGGAGCAATGTCAATGTTGTACACCCTTTGCTATTCATTATAAGGTGCAAAATAGCTTATGTACGGAAACAAAGAACACGTAAGTCATCTGTGTAGTTAGAAACAGCGTTAAAAAGTGAGATATTATGGAATTGCAATGCAGATTTACTTTGCACTGATCACCTAACATAGATTGACGCCTCCTTTTTTCAACACCAGTAATCGTTTTAATGGCACAAGTTTGCAGGTTATTTGTGGCATAGTACAGCACGCATTTGTTCTTAATTTAACGTAGGGCTGCAGTAACTCAGTGGTAGAGCGTTCACCTCTGATGCGCGATGGCCTTGGTTAGATCCAAGCTCACGGCAAGTGGGTTTTGTGGTGGATAAACACAGTGTGTGTGAGTTTTCTCGGGGTTCTTTCGTTTCTTCCCACTTTCTTTATTCCACTACCTCTTTTATTCTCACCATCATCGTCTCTTTTAGCCTATCTGACGCAACTATGGGTCGTAAAACACAAATATTTCATTATTTTTTTAAAAAATATAACGTCCCAAGATTCTGTTCCAAGGCTAAGGGAGACAGTGATAGAGATGGATAATAATAGTGTAATGAAAATGTGGACGTACGTTCCTTGGCAGTTTTTGCATGAATATGGGCTTGTGTCCTTATTTCCAGTCTGAATTGTGTCCTTAGCAATGGAGTTTCTGCATATTTATGAGGGGAAGAGACTATCGCATGCCCCTGCTGTACTGAAGAAGGTGGAAGGTAGGGGGTGTCCTGGGTCTCCAGATCCTCCCCGAAATCGCTACTTTTATGTAAATTGTATCTAATTTTAGGGGCAATTTTACAAATTTAGTACAATTTCTCCTCCATTGAACTTGGACCCCTCCGAAATAAATTCCTGCACATGTTCCTTGTAGGAGAAAACTGGAGAATGCTGGAAAAGCCTACGCATACTGTGTTTTCATATAGGCAACTTGTTTATGGCAGATAAGTAGGCATATTGAACAGCGATGACGCAGTAGAACTCGCCTCCGATGCATGTTATCCTTAGTTTGATTCCAGCTCCGTCAAGTGGGCTGTGCACTGTTAAAAATGGTTTCTTAAATTCGAGAAAATATTCCTCGTATTTGAGAACATCCGTTTCTTATCTGTGCACCGAGTAATACATTCTTAAAAGTGAGATTTCGATTTTCTCAAATCATTTTGAGAAATAATGACTCAAATGCGAGGAATTATGTCTCATTTCTGAGGGTGCAAATGCTTTCTCAAATTTGAAAAAAAAAAATTATTTTTTCTTAAAATTGAGAACGTAACATTTGAGGAAATGAGACGTATAACCCCAATTTTGAGAAACACATTTCTCAAAAAGATTTGAGAAATATCTTCCTCAAAAGCGAGAAACGGTGCACAGAAACAGGGTTCTCAAATACGAGAAGACGAAAAAGGATATAAACAAAATATAAACCTGCAAAAAAATTCAAACTATTAGTACACCCAGAATTTATATTAAATAAACCTACAGTTATAGATATTGTTTAAAACATAACACATTTAAATCTTCACTTCAACTCAAGAAAATTCCACGAATACCACGATGACTTGTATCTTAGATGCGTTACTTATTCCTACTGCATCAGACAGTTGAACATTTTCCTTTTCATCACTGTCCACTTTCTCAAGACTTTTCTTTTTCATCGACGTGGTTTACTCAAGATTGTTCCGTTATACCAACTTCTTGATAATTCAGATTCAAGAATTATCCGTCTACTTTAGAATAACGGCAACAATTTCTGCTGGAGTGTAACGTCCTACGGTTATGCTACGAAGCTCAAGGAGACGTTATGACGATAATGAGCGAAAATGCTGTAATGAAGAAAGTGAGGGAATCCCGAGAAAACATACATAAGATGTTTACTCACACTGCCCACTTGACGGAAGTGGAATCAAACTATGGACCCCATGCATCGGAGGCTAGTTCTACCACTGAGTCATCGCAGTCCAATATGCCTACTTCTCTACCATAAAAAAGAAGTTGCTTACATGAGAAACACCGTGGGTTTTTCCAGGATTCTTCATTTTCCCCCTACAAGAAACTCAGGTAGGAATTTATTTCGGAGGGGCTCCAAGTTCAATACGCGGACAAATTTATTAAAATATGTAAAATTGCATCTAAAATTAAATAAAATTTACATAAAAGTAGCGATTTCGGGGCGACAGTTTGTGCCCCTCATAAATGTGCTGAAACTCCACTGCTAAAGATTCAATTCAGATTGGAAACAAGGTCACAAACCCATGCAAAAATTGCCAAGAAACGTACGTCCACATTTTCATTACACCATTATTATCCATCCCTATCACTGCCTCTCTTAGGCTTGGAGCACAATCGTGGGACGTTGGGTTAAAAAATAAATGAAATCTTTGAGTTTTACTTCCCACAGTTGTGTTGGATAGGCTAAAGGAGACGATGATGATGAGGATGAAAAAGATAGTGGAATGAAGAAAGTGGGAAGAAATGGGAGAACCCCGAGAAAACCCATCCACACTGTGTTTATCCACCAGCAAGCCCACTTACCGCGAGCTGGGAATCCTGGGATCAAACCAAGGGCCTCATCGCACCAGAGGTGAGCGCTCTACCACTGAGCTACCGCAGTCTCTACGTTAAATTAAGAGCAAATGCATACAGTACTATACCACAAATAACCAGCAAACGCGTGTCATTAAAACGATTACTGGTAGTGAAAAAACGGAGGCGCCAATCTATGCTAGGTGATCAGTACAATGTACCTTTGTATTTCAATTCCATAATAATAAATCACACTTTTGCAACGCTGTTTCTAACTACACAGATAGCTTATATACGGAAACAAAGAATACATAATTCATTTTGCACATTATAATGAATGACGAAGGGTGTAAAAAATTGACATGCCTCCCCGTTCTATTGTAATATAGAAAAAAAGTGCCCTACGGGGCTCTAACCCGTCTTCACTTGTTATTGCTGCACTCGTTATTATGTAAATTGAGTACTGAGCTTTGATACATAAAGGAGCAAACCTGACTGCTATAGCCTATATAATCTAGATGAGGGGGGTCAGTGTTCTACACCCTAACGAATGTACTGTAAGTAACTTATAGTCTATGGTAGTATGTTTACAATTCACCCAAATTTACGTTCGAAAGTTGATATGTATGCTAGTCCTCGCCGCTGTCACATGACATATATCCATACGCCACCTCAGCTGCATCACCTACTGCGTGCTCATATTAGAGACCTGCACGGGCCGAATTTTTCGGTCCGAGCCCAATCCAGCCCGAACGTACCTAGGCCCGGTCCAGCCCGGTCCCGAAAAGTTTTGGAGAGTTTCGGCCCGGGCCCGGCCCGGCCCGATAAGTTTTTTTAAAATTCTTGGCCCAAGCCCGATAAATTTTAAAAGTTTTTGGCCCGACCCCGGCCCAATATTTTTTTTTTTTAAATTAGCTCGAGCCACAATCTTTCTCAAAATTTAGTATTAAATTTGACCTAACCCTCAGAAACATTTTCTAAACTCTGGTTCACAACCGGACGCCTGCCTCCCGAATGGTACCATTGCCTCCTAGAACTTTGCCTGTCATCGAGAGAACAAAAACTCCATTCCCTGTAACAAAAATCTAACTTAATTGATTTTTAGCATAAAGTGAGATGGCAATATTGTTTAGCGACAGGCAAAACATTCCCACCCCTTCTTGTTATATTTTGAGTTCAGTGAAGGTCAAGGTCAGAGCTCAATTTACCGCATAATGCCTGCAATCCTCTATAGTGAAAGTGGAGCCCGCTAAGCAACACAAACTGTAAATAGCTATTGCATTCTTTGTAACATTTTTCACGGAAACACTTGAACGTTTGGCTTTATTCCAATTATCGTTTAACGGAAGTCAATAATTATTAAAGAATTGCAATTGATCGGACCCAGCCCGGCCCGACCTGAAAAGAAATCAGTGTCGGCCAGCCCAAGCCCGGCCCGGCCCAAAGAAATAACAGTGTCGGCCCGCCCAAGCCCGGCCCGGCCCAAAGAAATAGCAGAGTCGGCCCGCCCAAGCCCGGCCCGTGCAGGTCTCTAGCTCATATCCATTCGCACTCTGTTACATCTGAAATCCTTTACCTCGTTTCCTGAATAGTAATTAAGCCCTAGCAATATTACTCCTTAGTAAATCATAGTAATATTATTTCGGTAAGATTGTTATTGTTATTTTTTAATCATCTATGATATTGCAAATCACGCACTGTTCCATTCTCATTTTTAAGAAGTGAGAAAATCTCATAATTGGGAACCTGAAAATTTGCCTTGAGCTCACAAATGAAAACACATTTGGAAATACTGAGACATTTTTCCTCAAATATGAGTAATCATTACTTATTTTGTTTTGAACATGCATTTTTCTCATTTCTGAGCAAGGAAATTTTTAAGAATGTGTGAGTAAACACTGTATGTATGTTTTCTCGGGATTCTCTCACTTTCTTCATTACACCATTTTCGCTCATTATCATCATAATATCTCCCTAAGCTTCGTAGCATAATCGTGTTACGTTACACTCCAGCAGAAATCGTTGCCTTTAGGCTTAAGTAGACGGATAATTCTTGAATCTGAATTATCAAGAAGTTGGTATAATGTTGGAGGAAACGGGAGAATCTTGAGTAAACCTACGTCGATGAAAAAGAAAAGTCTTAAGAAAGTGGACAGTGATAAAAAGGAAAATGTTTAACTGTGTTCTGCAGTAGGGATAACGCATTTAAAATACAAGTCTTCATGGAATTTTCATGCGTTGCAAGGAAGATTTAAATGTGTTATATTTTAAACTATATAGCCTAACTGTAGATGTTTATTTTATAAAAAAATTGTATGTACTAATAGTTTGATTTCTTTTTGCATGTTTATATTTTTTATACCCTTTCACTTCTTCTTCTTGTATTTGAGAATGCAGTTTCTGTGCACCGTTTCTCGCTTTTGCGAAACACATTTTTCAAATATTTTTGAGAAATATTTTTCTGAAAATTGTGATTATCTGTCTCATTACCTCAAATGTTACTTTCTCAATTTTAAGAAAAAATACATTTTTTCTCAAATTTGAGAAAACATTTGCACTTCCAGAAATGAGAGATAATTCCTCGCATTTGTGTCATTATTTCTCAAAATGATTTGAGAAAATCGAAATCTCACTTTTAAGAATTTATCACTCGGTGTACAGGTAAGAAACGGATGTTCTCAAATACGGGGAAATTTTTCTCGAATTTAAGAAATAATTTTTAACAGTGTGCAAATTGCCTTTCATTTGGCATACTGGGTAAATAGACTAATAAAACGTATTACGTATTAGCTATCCCTATTCGACTGTATTACCATTCAAATACCACGTACATGTGTGGTAACTTTCAAATTAAACAATAAAATTTGTCTCGGAAATGCTTTACCAGGCGTGCGAAATTCAATGAAGAACGTCTTGGTATTCACAATTAAACTTGTGATGATCTATACTGTGGTGTTCTTACCCTTCTGTAGGTAGGAGTGAAGCCAATATTTTCTCGAAAGTTTCTGTCCGGAGCAGTTATTCAACAAAAATTTTGCATTGGGGCGCACTACATGTGGAAAACAAAAATCAGATTATTGTTAAAATGAAGTTAAACCAAATAAATTGTCCACCACAGGCTAGCAGTGACAGTGAATACGAATATTAGTTTACACCAGTGTTGGGCAAAATCAATTGAAATCAATTGCAACTGATCAATCAATTGAAAGTAATTGCTCTGAAAATTAATTGCAATTGATTTCAATTTGTAATTGACAATTAATTTCAATTGCAATTGAATTCAATCATAAAATTTAAATTTTTAAATTTTCGTCAATTGTTAATTGTTATTTGGTCACCAGGCAATTGAAACTTTTAATTGTTAATTGTCAATCGAAAGGGGTGCAATTGAAACATTTAATTGTTAATTGCAATTGACAATTGAAACTTGTAATTGTTAAATGTAATTATTAATTGCAATTGAAATCAGGAATTAAAACTTAAGATAAGATGTGTGTATATTGTGTTGTCCACTTGTTACTGTTTTACATATTTCAAATTATATACTTATAAGAAATGCTGGGTAACTATAATCCCTTCGCCCCCCTGGGAAGAAAGCCGTGAAACTAAGTATTTTTAAAATATATTATGTTTATGGTTCTATCCCCCTCGAAAGAACTCTATATGCCCGTCATGTATACAATAGAAATGGGCACGAGCGAGTTCGAGCGAGTTTTCTTTAAAACTCGACTCGACTCGAAGCAGACATCTTTGAGCTCGACTCGAGAACTCGGCTCGAAATATTTCCCCCAACTCGACTCGAATTCGGATAGAATTTACAGTCGAGTCGAGCCAATTCGAGCTAAATCCTTTGAGTAGTTCCAAGTACTACTATCTTCAAGTATCCTACATAGACAACATAATTATCAATGATACTACTAATACTACTATAACTAATTATTATTATAACACCGTGTACCTGTATAAACATGGAATATAGGCGGTTTGTATCTGAATACTAAAAATTAGTTGACTGTCGATCTCGGTCGTCAAGGAATCTTCAGGAGACAAGGACATCGGTCACGAGGTTCTAGGTTTGAGTTCAGGAGGAGCAAGTATTCGGGCTCGAGCCAAAAATTGTGAAAAGTTATAGGATTCCAGCCAAACATCTTCAAAACTACTCGACCCGGGTTTAGGGTTGTTAACGACTCAAGCGGCTCCCTCACAGCTCATTCGCTCATCGAGCCGAACCGAGAAGTGAGCCGAGCCAACAGCTCGTCCAACCGAGCCAGCTCGAGCCAATGGCTCACACAAGCCGAACCGAACCGAGCTGATTTCTTACCCCAACTGAGCCGGTTCGAGCCATCGGCTCAGTTAAGCTGACTCGAACCCAGCCTATGAACTCGTTTCAACGGAGCTGGTTCGAGCCATTGGCTCCAATCGAGCCGAGTCGATGACTCGTCTCTACCGAGTCGGTTCAAGCCATTGGCTCAATTGAGCCCAGTCGATGGGTCATCCCAAACAAGCCAGCTCAAGCTGTACGCTCAGTTGAACCGAGCCGAGCCGGTTGACATCACTATCCCGGTTGGGCTTCTACTTTGGCTAAAAAATTGGACCGTGCAGTTCTCAGCGTTGATGGTAAGAACTACAAAAAATGAAATGAAATCTTTAGATTTACGTCTCACGGTTATGCCAGTTAGGCTAAAGGAGACGGTGATGATGGGAAATGAATGAAATGGTGGAATGAAGAAAGTGGGAGCAAACGGGAGAACCCCGAGAAAACCCACGAGAACGGTGTTTGTCCACCACAAAGTCCACACGGCGCGAGCTAGGATGGAACCAGGGACCTGAAGCACCGGAGGTGAACGCTTTACTACTGAGCCACCGCGCCCCCTGGTAAGAACTACAGTATATACTTATATTGGTGCTCACGGCGTCATTAACTTGTTCCGCCACCAACGAATTTCGAGGTACTTTGTTTTGTATATTTTGTGCGTGTTTTATGTTGCTTTATGCGTCTTTCCCACATTTTGTGCAACACCGGAAGTGGATCAAAATGGGCCTACAAATATGGCGGAACAAGTTATTGCTGTTCCGCCACCAATGAATTTCGAGGTCGATTCCTTCACATCATTTTGTGCCGTTTTGTGCGTCTACTTCCACGTTTTTTTTGCGTCATGGGAAGTGAGTTAAAATGAGTCCCCAAGTTGGGACGAAAATGAATCACTGTTCCGTCACCAATATATTTGGAGGCCGCTCCTTTCGCATCGTTTAGTGCCAGTTTCTTGCCGTTTTACCGCGTATTTCCACGTTTTGTGCGTCACCGGAAGTGGGTCAAAATGGGCTTCCAAAATGGGACGAAAATCACCAAGAGTTCCGCCACTATCGAATTTCGAGGTCGTTAATTTCACTTCGCGTACCCTTTTGTGCGCCTATTTCGACGTTTTGTGCGTCACTGGAAGACAGTCGAAATGTGTCTCGAAGGTGGGAGGAAAATGACTCACTACTCCGCCACTACCGAATTTCAAGGTCATTCCTTTTGCATCGACTAGTGAATTTTCGTGCCGTTTCGTGCCCCTATTTCCACGTTTTGTGCGTCACCAGAAGTGGGTCAAAATGGGCTTCCAAGATGGGACGAAAATGACCCACTGTTCCGCCACTATCGAATTTCGAGGTCGTTAATTTCACATCGCGCTCCCTTTTGTGCGCCTATTTCGACGTTTTGTGCGTCACTGGAAGACGGTCAAAACGGGCCTCGAAGGTGGAACGAAAATGACCTACTGCTCCGCCACTACCGATTTTCGTGGTCCTTTCTTTCGCATCGACTAGTGGACGTTTCGTGCCGTTTCGTGCCCTTATTCCCACGTTTTGCGCGTCACCAGAAGTGTGTCAAAATGGGCCTCCAAAGGGTTACGAAAATGACCGACTGTTCCGACACTATCGAATTTCTAGATCGTTAGTTTCGCATCGTTTAGTGCCTTTTTTTAAAAGTTTTCTGCACCTATTTCTCGTCTTGTGCATCACGCGAGGTGAGTTAAACGGGCCTTTAAAGTGGGAGTTAAATGACTCACTGTTCCGCCACTATTGCATTTTGGGGTTGGTTCTTTCGCATCGTTTAGTGCCTGTTTTGTACGTTTTGTGCGTCACCGTAAGTGGGTCAAAAAGAACCTACGAATATAATGAAACAAGTTAATGCTGTTCCGCTACCAACGAATTTGGAGGACGTTTCCTTCACATCGTATAGTGTGTAATTTGTATCGTTCTGTTCGCCTACTTCCACGTTTTGAGCATCACCAGAAATGCGTCAAAATGGTCCATCAAGGTGTGAGGAAATAGAGCCATTGTTCCGCCACTATGGAATTTGGAGGTCGTTTCTTTCGCATCGTATAGTGCCTGCTTTGTACCGTTTTGTGCTTCTATTTCCGCTTTAGTGCGACAACGAAAATGGGTCAAAATGGCCTACAAGTATAGCGGAATAACTTGTTCCGTCGCCATCGAATATCGAGGTCGTTTCCTTCACATTTTTATGCATGACTTGTGTCGCTTTGTGCATCAGTGAAAGTGAGTCCAAATGGACTTTGAAAGTGGAATGAATATGTCTTTTTCTGCCATATTTGTAAGTTGTCTGTGACCCATTTTTGTTGGGGCCCAAAACGTGAAAATATGCGCAGAAACTGTAACAACATGCACTAAACAATGCGAAGAAAGCGACATCGAAATTCGATACTGGTAAGAGAGTGAGCCATTTTCTTCCCACATTGAATGCCCATTTTAACCCACTACCATTGATTCACAAAACGTGGACACAGGCTTACAAAACGGTAGAAAACACGCACAAGACGATGTGAAGGAAACGATCTCGAAATCCTTCGTGACGGAACAGCATTAACTTGTTCCGCCATATTTGTAGGATGACATTGACCCGTTTCCGGTGACGCAGAAAACGAGGAGATAGGCGCACAAAACGACACAAAATGGAAATTTAGCTTAATTTCATGGAAATTTTAAGTTCGTAAGTTTAATTATATGGAAAATTTTATACAATTTTCCTTTACGTTGATTTGGGACTTTCAAATTTTATTCTTTTTTCCACTGAAAAGTATCTATAATTCAGCAAGGAAATAATTATTAATTATAATTATAATAATTATCTATATAATTGAATTCATTGTAATTTGGTCCATAAAAAACACTTTACCATTTCGTACTAATTGTTATGCCCGTTCTTCGCATGGATCAGATAAAATATCAATGTAAACAAACTGAACAACGGGAGAACAATTAAGAAACATTTCTAAAATTGGATATATTTTGTGTGAATATATATCCAACAACGTACATGTGTTTTCATTGGGAAGACCGATGGGGTCTGAATTTGAACGTAAACACTATCGGGGGTGTCACTATAAATCTGAGCAACCCCGATAAATATGGATTCGACACAAATATTGGTCATTTTCTACTACTTTTACATGTCCCGGTGAATCCCCTTGGTTCCCCCTTGGTACGAATTGTGAAAAAAATCTCCTCTGGCCCCCAACCAATACCGCGAAAACTATGAATGTGACAGTAACATCTGCCATTTTCTACTATTTTTTACATATCCCAGTAAAAGCCCCTATGATCCCCTGGTTCCACTTTTGAAAAAAACAACGCCTCTGGCCCGCAGTCGATGGGGGCTGTATTTGAAAGTCAACGCCTGTGGAAGTATCACCATTCATCTCAGCGACAGCGAAAACTATCGATTTGACACTAATATCGGTCATTTTCCATTATTTTTACATGTCTCGCAATTCCCTACCCCCGGTGACTCCCGGCCCGCATACAATGGTGGCTAAATTTGAAAATCATCGCTAATAAAAGTATCATCATTGATCTCAGCGACCGCGGAAACTACGGATTTGACATCGGTCGTTGTGGATTATTTATACATGTCTTGTGATCCCCTTTATAATGCCCTCGTTCCTTAGCTGATGGGGGCTAAATGTGAAAGTAAACGCGGTCTTGAGTTTCACCATTGAGCTCAGGGACCCCGAAAACTACGGATTTGACATTAATATCGGTCATTTTCGATTATTTCTACATGTCTCGGAATTCCCCCTTTTGGTGACCCAAGGCCCGCATACAACGGTGGATGAATTTGAAAGTCATTGCTAATGGTAGTGTCACCATTGATATCAGCATCCGCAAAAACTATGGAATTGACACTGATATCGGTCATTTTGGATTACTTTTACGTTTTGGTATCCCCCCCGTTGACCCACGGTCCGCAGCCGAATAGGGTGAATTTGGAAGTTAATGCAATCGGAGTTTCACCATTGATCTCAGCACAGCAAAAACTATGAAATCTACGCTGATATCGGTCATTTTCTACTACTTTTACATGTCCCGGTAAACGCCCCCCTGAGACCCCCTGGTTCGAATTTTGTCAAAAACGCTTTGCTCTGGTGTGGGTCCTGGACCAAGGTATCTTTGATCAAAATTTGGTAACTCTCGGTCATTTTGTCTGGTCCCCAGGCCGGTCACGGTAAACGTCCCCCTCAGACCCGCTAGTTCGAATTAAAAAAAAAAAACTCTTCGTCTTGATCTGGGACCTAGACCAAGCTACCCGTTATCAAATTTTGAAATGTTTCGGTCCACTCGTCTGGTCCACAGGCCGCACAAAGATAGACAAACAGACACTCGAACAAACTCTTTATTTTATTTATATTAGAAAGGTCAGATCCGCCGTTATTGTAATAGAGCGGTGCTTGAGCGATTGATCATAAAACTTCAAACTCCGATGAGTGATAATTTCATAGGGTTGTTTTATTAGAAGTTTAAACTCTTTAGTCAGTAGAGAAGAGGGCGTGAATCATGGGTCAGAGTTGATGACAATGGGTTTTGGTGGGCCTGTGGGTCACAGTGGGTGAGAGTGTTTCATGGTGGGTGATGGGTCAGAATGGGTCACGGTGGGACGTGGGTCACGACGGGTGGTGAGTCAATTGGTCGTGGCTAAAGTTTTCATTGCCCCACGCCCTCTCTAAACTACAGTGTTGAAAATTAATCAGTGAAAATCAATTGCAATTGATCAATCAATTGAAAGTAATTGCTGTGGAAATCAATTGCAATTGAATTAATTGCCAATTAATTTCAATTGCAATTGAATGATTGAATTCAATTGCAATTACTTTCCACTGCAATTACTTTCAATCAATTGATTAATTGCAATTGATTCTCTATTATTAATGGCCAACTGCAATTAACAATTAACCATTACGTACTTCAATTGTTAATTGCATTTAACAATTAAATTTACAGATTAATTGTTAATTGTTAATTCAATTGAAATTTGCCCAACACTGGTTTACACCACGAGTATTTTATTTGTAGTATATACAGGGTTGTAGCCAAGGGGGGGGCATCGGGGCCAGGCCCCCCCAAATGGTTTCCTGCCCCCCCCCCAAATGACCAGCTTTTAAAATATCATAGTAAAATTATCTCGCTTCATTGATTTAAAAGTAAGAAAGTTTATTGACAATTAATAATTTACGGTAAAATAGTATGGAGAAATATTGTTTTTTCATACCGATCGAAAAATAGTATGGTATCTCTTCCTTATACCGATCGAAAAATAGGATACTTTTTGTGACAGCAGATTACACAATTTACTTCGGTTTATATTTGACAGTTTAAAGACAAACATTTTAACAAGGTACTATAAATACAGCCATAAAAAACAAAGGTACTAAACTGATTTGTAAGTACAGTATATTTTTATATGCTTTAACAAGTATTTAAAAAGACATAGAGGATGGAAAATTTTGTGAGAAACAATGTTTTATTCAATTTGGATTTCAATCGCTCTCTCTTTTATTTCTACTCAGTGTAATAAAATAATTGTTTCTTTTAGTCACGAATAATAAATAAATATTTTTGTCAGGAAATCGTAAAGAAATTAAGTGAAATTTCAAAGAAAATCAATCTTGTGTAGATAGGTTCTGTATACCAGGTCTTACATTTAAATATAAAGGTAACCAAGAAACGTTTTCTTGCTTTTTGACCCACCACCTTCGAACATCGATATGTCACCTAACCTGGAAGATCAAAAGTAGTCCCCATCAGCATCGACGACCTTCTGAAAACGTTCTAGGAGGCCATGGAATCCATCGCGGTAGAACTTGGTGGGCCGTGAAACGAAGGAAGTATCAGGTGCATTTTGGACTTTTACTAGGGATTTGAACTGGCGTCCTCTAAGGTGATTGTCCAAAAAATGGAACAGGTGATAATCGGACCGTGCAATACCCGGGGAATATAGTGGTTGCAATATTGTTTCCCATCCAAGGCGGAGAATGGTGTCCTGAGTCATCCTAGCCACGTGGGACTTAGCGTTGTTCCGTAAAGGAGGATCCATTTGCAATTCAGAAGTGATGGCTCCAGAGTTTTGAGTTTTTGTTGAGCACAGCTCAACTGTTGACACTACACAGTTGCATTGATACTCTAACCAGCTGGTAGCAGTTCCCGATGCGTGATGCACCAAACACACAGAAGGACATTCTTCTGGTACAGTGCTGGTTTCGGCTGTTTTGAAATCGCTTCATGGGATGCTAACCAATGATGACGGCGCCATGGAGCTTCGTATAGGACCCACTTTTTATCACATGTCAACACCCTGTCCAGAAATGGATCCGAAATAGTAAATAAACACAGGCGACTGCCGCGTTGCCTCATGGTCCGGAATCAGAACATGTGAGACCCATCGACCCAACTTGTATTGCTTCCCAAGTTGATGGATGTGCTGCCGAATGGTTTCTACACACACTGAATTGTAGTCTCAGTTTCTCTTTGTACATGTGTTGGTCTTCCCGCACGTGGTGTTTTCGGGTATTTCGTCATCGTCCTTAAACTTGTTAAACCATCGCTGTACTGTCCGCGTCGTCACAACACCCTCACCAAAGGCCTGGCATATCTTCTGTCCCGCTACAGCGGCGTTTGACCTCCATTTGAACTCGTTCAGCATATATGCTCTTATGACGCTCTGTGGATGTTTCATGTTCCCTCTGTCTTTACGCAAGTTCACGGTGTATCTGAATTCCCACAACCAGGTAGTATGTTGGATATACCCACACCAACAACTGACCTTCGCCTTATCTCCACTCGCATTCAACTCATGGTGTGAGATCCAATTGAACACAGACCTCCACGAAAAGGGACAGAACTTTCTTGGTTATCTTTATAGTTATGCACAAAAGTATAGCGTTTGGTCCCAGACAGTAGTTCTTGATTAAGCATAATAAAAACTATCTTGAATATAATTTATGGAGAAAATAATAATAATAATAATAATAATAATAATAATAATAATAATAATAATAATAATAATAATAATAATAATAATAAGAAGAAGAAGAAGAAGAAGAAGAAGAAGCTAGTGTTTTTAGTTTTCCAGAAGGAAACCAAAATTTTCCTTTCTTTCAGGCCTCAAAAACACTAGCAGCGACACATTTTTTTTTGGCTTTGTACATTGTAGCTGCCCCCCCAAAAAAACACAGGGCCCCCCTACACAAACCTGCTGGCTACACCCCTGAGTATATAACACGATTCAAACAGCTCGTGTAGCGCGGGAGTCATTTTCGCCGATCCCAAGAGGTTCGTCCAATACATGGCTGAAATAGCACTCTTATTGGCGACGTAAGGATGACGTCACAAAGATTCAAGTTCAACCTGCAACTATCCTTGTTGCTTTCGTTTCTCTGTTTTGTGTGTGTGAATGTTTAAAAACAGAGAGAGGAGATTATCAATATTATTATTTGTGAAATACATTGCATTATAATTCTTGATTTATGTTCACTTCTTACACGGTACAAATAAATTATCCTTAAATAGGTCTTCGTCCAAACAAAAGTGTTATAAAATGCACTTCACATGAATGTTATTATTGACTGCAATTTTAACATTTTTATTAAATCACAGAGACAATATTAGCTGATGGTGCTCACAATGAATACACTGGCTTTTGCAAAAATCGTGCACTTTGTTATGCAACACATTCTTTTAATTTCAAATTTACGTACAAAACTTGGGTTCCACTCAGTTGATGGTGTAAAATTGAAAACGTCTTGGCCTTGTTACTTTTACCATGTACAAAAATGTTTCTGAGATTAACTTTACTTTACACGCTCCAGTTCGTCTTCATTTGCATCCAAAAATAGGTCTGGTTTAGAAGTATTTTGCGGCAAATAACGTTCTAAAGTCGTTATTGATAAGCCATTATCGGTTCAATTGCACGAAAAATACCCACCAAACTGAACTAGATGGCCATAATTAGGTAACATCCTCTATGAACCACATAAGGTTACCAACTGGAGTATACAAAATAAATTGAATTATATTTCGTTGGAGTTTAGTATCCCTTTCAACAGCAAAGTTATAATTTGACATGGACCTATTGCTTCCCGTGGAATCCGAACCACATGGGATTACGCCGGGAATCGAATACGGATCTCCTAGGCCAAGAACGCGTGGTAACGATATAGCCACGATATAGTTCCAGACAATGTAAAGTTAACCATGCTTTTCTTTAGAATGAATATACCAGGGTCAACTTTACATCGCCTTTAAACCAGTGGTTTCCAAGGACCAGCCTTCTGAAGGGGACTTGAAGAACAAGCTGACTACAGAAATAAACTATAAAATTGTCAATAAACTTAACAGATGTTACGTGTTTGATATTTTGTCTTTCTTATACTCCCATCCGAGACTTTTAAGTAATTAAACACTTAGTAAATATAAACAGATGAAAACAAGACGACTGTTTTGAGGTTTGGTGACCCGTTCAGCCGCAAAGCTATATGAGACTTGAAGCTACTGCTTAACGTTAAATCCTAACTACATAAGTTCTCGCCGGAAGACAAACTCAGGTCTCCCGCGCCGAGGACGTCTAGTGCTGTTTTTTATAAGTTTGTAACACTATACTTACATGGTTCAGTGTATAGACAAGCTAGTTCCTCAGAAATCCTCTTTCGTTTCTAAAATACTACGTATAGCTTTCTAATGGGTAGGTGGATAGCGTACACCTTTGGCGCAGAAGGCCCGTGTTCGACTCCCGGCAGCTCATAAGGCTTCTGCTGAAAGGAACGCTAAATTCAATTTGAAAATCAAATCTAAATTACTACATCTTTCCTGTAAATTGCCAGCTTTTGGAATGCGATTTCAAAACATGTTCGTATCCAGGGGGTCTAGGGGGCCGCGCCCCTAAAATTTTTACGGTAGGCTTGCAAATGAACTATAATATGGTGGAGAATTATAATATGGTTGGGTCGGGCCCCCCTAATTTCAGCCGGGCCTCCCTACATTTTTGGGCTGGCTACCGACCTGTTTCAAAATCTGGAGTAAATGCAACAAACAATTGTCTGCAGTGTTTTAAGGCTAGTATTTTCAGATCTGTTATCCTTGCTCTTAACCTCACTCTATATGCTATTCAGGTGTCTGTTTTGTTAGGTCCCCTACACTTCTCAGTGGATTAGGAAGGAAATCCTATTTGAAAGCATTCGTAGCAGAATGAAAATCCGCTGATGGAATAGGCCCATTTAAACATTACGAGTTTCGTAGAGATAATTCAAAAAATGAACTCCTGTAGTTTGTACTGTGCATTGGACGTGGAAAGATATTTTGTAACAGATGTTATTGTTGTGTCTTTATTGATAATGGTTTCTTGATGCATTATATCATCCAGTGCGTAAAATACAGGTCAATCTGTGCTGACTGGTCTGTACAATCTAATTTTGCATCAAATCCGAACAAGGACAGGGCAAAGCAGGAAGCACAAGTGCGAGCTTATAAAGTGTAAGTAATAATGTTTAAATCCGTGGTTCCCAACCGTTTACCTGGCGCATCCTTCTTAAACCCTGTATACTTCTCGCTAACCTCTCTCCCACTCATTGGCCGTATGTGCTTTTTGTCTGATTTCAGATTCATCAATGAAATCTCAAGTTTTCAATAATAATAATAATAATAATAATAATAATAATAATAATAATAATAATAATAATAATAATAATAATAATAATAATAATAATACCGATAAGCCAATCATAACAATACTTTCATCTTAAGTTTCCTCGTAGCTGTATGATTAGCATAGATGTTTTCGGCGCGAGAGATCTGAGTTTGATTTTCGGCGAGAACTTATGTAGTAAAGATTTTACGTTAAGCTGTAGTTTAAGGGGATGTCTACCCACTTGCAAGTGTTTCAGGATCCCTATAAGATAACACGTAGATATTTCTATGTGAATATTTAACAAGATATTGCACTTACCGTCTCAAAATTTTCCATGATATTTTCCAACAGCAATACCTATATGTTCATGGTTTGTGTTTTTGATTTAATGCCCCAGATCAATTTAGATTAATTATAATGTATACTTCCGTTTACACTTGGCAACGTAGAGGATAGAATTTCTCCTGGAATTGAGAGCTCTCTGCTGAACCTCTAGCCCCAATAGTCTTCGCGTAACGTGGTAGTGATTTATGAGCGCTTCTGGCTATAAACAAATGTTGTCTCTGTTTCTTCCCTTTTTTTGTCAAAAACTTGTTTTGGGCAGCTTTGTCTTCAGTTTTGTCCACTGCCTCTATCGAGATAGCAGTTATACAATGGAGATCGTTTGCAGATCTCATAGCAGATAATGTATACACGACTCCAAAAGTGCATTACCACATGCAATTCTCCTTTTCCTGCAATAGCAGGCAACCCAAAAAGCTCGGCGGTTGGGTTGGTTCCGAATTCGAAAGGCGCTGGACCAAACCTCAATTTTGTAATAAATATATCAATGTGGCAAACTGCAAATAAGGGAATAAAACAAATTGTTAAAAATGACAATAATATTATCATGACGGAGATGGATGACATCAAAAGTTACAAAATGATTTTACTTAAGCAGTTCAAACAAGATGAACGGCAAGAAACATATATCAGAGGAAGGCATTTCTCTCCTCACCTCCCAAAAAAAGAATCTCATAAAAAAGAAAAAATACATAAAGTTACGTAAGTTTTAATATAAAAGCCTCACTCTATATTGTGGAAGTTGACACTCGAAACGCAAGAACAACTGAACCAAAGTCAATGAAATTGTGCACAGATATAATAGACGTAAAAGGAGGGAATACGAGTTTCGTATTTTCCAGGAAAAAATACGGCTGGGTGGGGCACGGACCCCTCCAAACCTTTGATCACGAAATATCATAACTGCTAGTAACAGTATGTCAGAAGTGTGTAAAAGACATGAAGAATTGCAACGGAACTTTTTGTATTGAAAATACGCAAAAACTAAAGGAATACGGGCTTTTTTCATTTTCTGCGGAAAACGGATTTAGGGGCCAAAAGGTCCCACCCAAAATTTTGAAACTTAACGTCCGAAAGTCAACAAGAAGTGAACCGAAGTGAACGAAATTAAGCGCAGATGTTGCAAACGTAACATGATGATACGAGTTTTGTATTTTCCTGGAAAAAACGGTTGGGTGGGGCGCGGACCCTTCCAAACCTTTGAACACGGAAAATCAAATGTGCTGATAACAGCATGTCAGATGTTTGTAAAGGACATGAAGAATTTAATCAAACTGCGTGTATGGACAATACGCAAAAAATAAAAGAAAACATTTATTTATATTTTCTGTGAAAAAAACGGTTTTAAGGGGAAAAAGCTCAAACCCAAAATTTTGTAAGTTGATGCCCGAAATGCAAAAGGAAGTGAACCGAAGTGAATGAAACTGTGCACAGATATTGTAAACAAAACGGGGAATCCGCGTTTCGTATTTTCCTGGAAAGAACGGTTGAGTGGGGCACCGATCCCTCCAAATATTTGATCACGAAAAGTGAAAAGTGCTAGCAACAGTATGTCACTCAGATGTGTGTAAAGAACATGAAATATTGAAACGAAACTTCTTGTATGGATAATACACAAAAAATAAATTAACACATTATTTTCTATGTTCTTCACAAAGACGGTTTTAGGGGGCAACCTCAAAATTTTGAAATTTGACGCCCGAAAGGTAAGAAGAAGTAAACCGAAGTGAAAGAAATTTTTCACATGTATTGTAGATATAAAATGTGGGAATACGGGTTTAGTATTTTTCTGGAAGAAACGATTCGGTGGGGGCACTAACCCCTCCAAACCTTTCATCACGAAATATCAAAAGTGTTAGTAACCGTATCTTAGATGTGTGTAAAGGATATGAAGAATTGCAACGAAACTTTATGTATGGACAAAAAAATAATTAATATTGTTTTTTTTTATTTCCCGCGGAAAAACGGTTTTAGAGGGAAAAGCTCCCACCCAAAATTTTGGAAGTTGACACCCGAAAGGCAGAAGAAAAAATGAAATCTTTGAGTTTTACGTCCCACAGTTATGCCGGTTAGACTAAAGGAGACCCTGATGATGAGTAATGAATGAAATAGTGGAATGAAGAAAGTGAGAGGAAACGGAGAAACCCGAGAAAACCCACGCACACGGTATTTGTTCACCACAAGGTTCACTAGGTGTGAGCTGGGATCGAACCCGGGACCCAAAGAACCAGAGGTGAACTCTACCACTGAGCCACCGCGGCCCCTGAAATGCAGAAGTAAACCGAAGTGAATAAAAATTTTCACAGATATTGCATACGTAAAATGAGGATACGAGTTTCGTATTTCCTTGGAAAAAACGGCCGCGTGTGGCACGGACCCCTCCAAACATTTGACCAGAAAGTTCTAGTAACAATATGTCAAATGTGTGTAAAGGACATGAAGAATTGCAACGAAACTTTGTGTATGAACAATACGAAAAAATAAAAGAATACGTTTTTTAATGTTCTGCAGGAAAACGGTTTTAGGGGGCAAAAGAACCCGCCACAAAAGTTTGAAATTTGACGCCGGAAAAGCAAGAAGAAATGAACCGAAGTGAATGAAATTTTGCACACATATTGTGAAAATAAAAATGTTTTAATACTAGTTCCGTATTTCCTGAAAAAAAAAACTGTTAGGTGGGGCACGGACCCCTCCAAACATTTGCTCAGGAAATATCAAAAGTGCTAGTAACAGTATATCAGATTTGTGTAAAAGACATGAATAATTCCAATGAAACTTTATGTACGGGCAATACGCAAAAAATGTAGAAGGGTTTTTTTTTCTGCGGCAAAACGGTTTTAGGGGCAAAAGCTCTCACACAAAATTATGAAAGTTGGCGCCGGAAAGGCAAAAAGAAGTGAACCGAAGTGAATCAAATTGTGCACGGACCTTGTAGACATAAAATGAGGGAATATGAGTTTGCTATTTTCCTGGAGAAAAGGGGTGGGTGGGGCACGGATCCTCCCTAACGTTTAATCACAAAAAATCAAAAGTGCTAGTATGTCAGATGTGTGTCAAGGACATGAAGAATTGCAGCATAACTTTGTGTATGGACAATACGCAAAAAGTAAACGAATACAGGTTTTTCTAAGTTCTGCGGGAAAACGGTTTTAGGGGCAAAAGCTCCCACCCTAAAGTTTGAAAGTTGAGCTCGAAAGGAAAAAAGAAGTGAACCGAAGTGAGTGCATATGTGCACATATATTGTAGACATAAAATGAGGATACGGGTTTCATATTTTCCTGGAGAAAATAGTCGTGTGGGGCACGGACCCCTCCAAACCTTTGATAACAAAAAATTAAAATGCTAATAACAGTATGTAGAAAGTGTATAAAGGACATGAAGAATTGCAATGAAATTTTTGTATGGATAATACGCCAGAAATAAAGGAATACGGGTCCTTTTATGTTCTGCTGAAAAATGGTATTAGGGGGCAAATGCTCCCACACACAATTTTGAAAATTGACGCCCGAAAGGCAAAGAGAAATGAACCGAAGTGAATGAATTTCTACACAGATATTGTAGACGTAGAATGAGGGAATACGGTTTCCTATTTTCCTGGAAAAAAGGGTTGGGTGCTGCATGGACACCTCAAAACCAGTGATCACGAAATATTAAAAGTGCTACCAACAGTATGTCAGATGTGTGCAAACAACATGAAGAATTCCAACATAACTTTGTGTATTAACAATACGCAAAAAAATGAATACTTTTTTTTTGTTCTGCAGAAAAACGGTTTCAGGGGCAAAAGCCACCACCCGAAATTTTGAAAGTTGACGTCCGAAAGGCAAGAAGAAGTGAGCCGAAATGAATGAAATTGTGCACAGATATTGCAGACGTGAAATGAGAATACGAGTTTTGTACTTTCCTGGAAAAAACAGTAGGGCGGTGCACAGACCCCTCCAGACCTTTTATCACAAAAAATCAAAAGTAATAGTAACAGTATGTCAGATGTGTGTAAAGGAAATGAAGAATTGCAACATAACTTTGTGTATGAACAATACGCAGAAAGTAAATGAATACGTTTTTTTATGTTCTGCGGGAAAACGGTATTTTTGGGGGGGTAAAACCTCCCAAACAAAATTTTGAATGTTGACTCCCGAAAGTCAAAAAGAAGCGCACCGAAGGGAGTGAAATTGTGCACAGATATTGTAGACATAAAGTGAGTGAATACGGGTTTCGTATTTTCCTGGAGAAATCGGTTGGGTGAGGCACCTACCCCTCCAAACCTTTGATTACAAAAAATGAAAAATGCTAGTAACAATATGTCAGATGTGTGTAAAAGACATGAGAATTGCAACAAAAATTTTTGTATGGGCAAAAAATAAAGGAATATGTTTTTTCTTTTTTGCGGAAAGACGGTTTTAGGGGCAGAAGAACCCAAAACCAAAATTTGAAAGTTGACGCGCGAAAGGTAAGAAAGAGTGAACTGAAGTGAATGAAATTTGGACAGATATTGTAGACACAAAATTAGGGATTATGGTTTTCGTATTTTCCTGGAAAAAACGGTTAGGTGGGGTACGGACCCCTCCAAACCCTTCATCACGAAATATCAAAAAATCTAGTAACAGTATATTAGATGTGTGTAAAGGACATGAGGAATTGCATCAAACTGTGTATGTGGACAATACGCAAAACATAAACGAATACATTTTTAAATTTTGGTTAAAAACGGTTTTGGTTGGCAAAAGCAACCGTCTACAATTTTGAAATTTGACCCCAAAAGACAAGAAGAAGTGGACCGACGTGAATGAAATGTGCACTAATATTGTAGAGGTAAGGTGAGGGAATACGTGTTTCGTATTTTCCTGAAAGAAAAAAAAAACCTTGTGAGTGAACCGAGGCGTTGAGTTGCGGGAGAAGTGGACCGAAGCGAAAGCAATTGTATGTAGATATTGGATATGTAGAATATGGCCTTCCGTGTTTCACAAGTGTCGTGTCTCCATCCGATTTCTTCAAATTTGGCAGATCAAGTAACAGCAAACACAAACAGTATAGCGTATTTTATAGTATTTCAGGAGGCACCTTTAATCCTTGCAATGTTTTTTCAGCATAAAGAAAAAAACATGTCGAATTATATTCAGTTTGCTATTGATATGCCAAATTTGAAGCAAAACGGATAGGAAAACTTGAGAAACACGAGAGCCCTTATTTTACATATAATATCTACACACAATTTGATTTGCTTGGGTCCACTCCTTTCTAAGCTATTACGGTAATATTTTCTTTTTTTTCGGATGGGACCTAGGCCACAACACTGTTTATCCGCAAAAATTAAAACATGTTTCATATACTGTTTTGCAAATAGACCCTTTATCAAGTTTCGTTGCAATTCTCCATATTCTTTAGGAACTTTTGCGTATGCTTATTTGCACTTTTGATATTCCGTAATCAACGGTTAGAAGGTCCGTGCCTCACTCAACCGCTTTCCCCAAGAAAATACGAAACCCAATTATCTCATTTTTCGTCTAAAATATCTGCGCACAATTTTATTTAATTCGGTGCACTTCTTCTTGCATTTTGGGCCCCAAATTTCAAAATTTGTGGTGGGAGCTTTTGCCCCCCTAAAACCGTTTTTACCGCAGAAAACAAAAAGAAAAACCGTATTCGTTTATTTTTTGCGTATTGTCCCTACACAATGTGTCGTTCCAATTCATCATGTCCTTCAAACACTTCTGTTATTAGCAGTTTTGATATTTCACGATCAAAATTCTGGAGGTGTGTGTCCCACCTAAACGGTTTTCCCTTTTTCTGGAAAATAAGAAAAACGTATTCCCTCATTTTAGGTCTACAATATCTGTGCACAATTTCATTCACTTCTGTTCACTTCCTCTGGCCTTCAGGCCTTAACTTTCAAAATTTTGGATGATAGCTTTTGCCCCCTGAAACCGTTTTTCAGCACAAAATAAAAAAAAAACCCTTGTTCCTTTATTTTTTGGCATGTTGTTCATATACAAAGTTTTGTTACAATTCTTTGTGTCCTTTACACACATTTGTCATATTGTTATTATCGCTTTCAATATTTCGTGATGAAAGTTTTGGAGGGGTCCGATCCCCACCTAACCGTTTTTTCCAGGAAAATACGAAACACGTGTTCCCTCATTTTATGTCTGCAATATGTGTGTAAAATTTCGTTTACTTCGCTTTCCTTGGTTTTTGTCTTTGGGGCGTCAACTTTCAAAATTGTGACTGGGATCTTTTGCCCCTTAAAACCGTTTTTCCGCAGAAAATAAGGAACACGTATTCGTTTATTTCATATGTAGGATCTACCTTCCAAATTTTATCAAAATCGGAGTGTTACATTTCAGAAGTGTTGCTTGTTAATAATAATATTTCTTTAAAATTGTATGAACAAATAGAGGGAATTAAAGCAAAAAATTGGGATCAATTGGAACTTTCGGCTCCTACCAACATTGAAAGAAATGACAGCACAAGTATTTGGATGCAAGGTAGACATGAAATTTAAAACAGAGGTTTAACTATATTTCTGTCATGATTTTAATGCACATTGCGAAGTTCTTAAATGCTAATTAAGTCAGGATTTTACATCCAAATTAAGTTGCAACATAATAATTCTTGTTAGAAAACCCGCATCGGCAATGCGAATTTAAGATTAGCCGATACCTTAGATAGAATGGGAAAAAGGTGAAGACTGTAACCTAAGTGTGCGGCCAAGTGGGTTGCGAGGCGATTTAATGAATTGGATGTCTTCTACTCGGCAGAGTCCACCTCAACCGTTTGATTTTGTTTTAAAACGAAACATTTTTGTCATGAGTTACATTTAGGGATGCGCACGAGACGAATCGAGACAGGATTTTCCTGACAAAATTCGAGTCGAGACACGGCAATTGCAATAGAGATATATACATTTTTCGAGTCGAGACATTACTTTTACAGCACATTATCGGGACAAGACAGCCACAAATCTTGTCCCGTGCGCATCCCTAGTTACATTAGCACACACTACATGAGTGGCAATTCATATTATAACAGAAATAGTGTAGACACTCGATAATTATTTTACATAGTAAGATTTCAATAGATTCAGTGCTTGATCGTGCCGTGCATGAAGTTATGAAATATGAATTGGTTTCAACAGGCGCGGATCCAAGATGAATTTTATAGGGTCTACAGCCCCCCCTCATGACGCTCAGGTATACACTGGATAGAGTTAGAGTGGGTTTCAAACCTACTTTATTTACACTGGATAAAGTTGGAAACTATTGTCTAGTCCATCCCTTGATCATATACTGGTTCTGCTGTGTTAATATATGTTCAGAACTTGCTGTTCTAGAAGCCTCAAGTTCATACGCGATAAAATAGTATTTCTGCATTATGCACCTTTTTAAACTATTTTCAATATTTGTATGTATCTTCTGATAAACC
This sequence comes from Thermobia domestica, assembly GCF_964235325.1. NCBI lineage: Eukaryota > Metazoa > Arthropoda > Insecta > Zygentoma > Lepismatidae > Thermobia > Thermobia domestica. The sequence continues at coordinate 53,015,438 of NC_137470.1, read as the reverse complement.
CTCCTCGAAAAGTTTGATTTATTGGATACTGTATTTCTGACAATGATTCCATTATCAAATAGTGTATGTAGTTTTATTTAACATAGAATTGCATACGCCAAAACAGTAGAAAACAGTCTCATTGTTATAACTTTTCTTGAGTTGATTTTAAGCTTAACGTCCCTTTCAGCAGCGAAGCTAGATGAAACGTGGACCTACTAATTAACGTCAAATCCGAATCACATGAACTCCCACCGGGAATCGAACCTGGGTCTTCCATGTGTTAACTTTACTTGAAAAAAGTTTTGCTTTTTTAAAAAATAATCCTTGAATTATACGTAGTCAGTGTTGAATACAGGTTTCATTTTTGTACGTGGCAATAGTAACTTCCATGGTCCCCTCTCTTCTACCTTTAGACACAGAAATATTGGTTTTAATAACCTCCAAATTACGATTTTTATCAATAAAGAGTAGCTGTCCTACTAACTCTTGTATCGATTTCCTGCTAAGCAAAGATAAAGTGAATCTGAAAAGGTAGGGGAACGGTAGGTAGCGGCATGACGTCACGCCGTCCCCCATGCCTATCTTTGCCCATTGTAATATCTTAGGAACTGGGGTACGCCGTACACATTTTTTGGAGGTGGGGGACGGCGTCCCCTGCATTCCCAAGCACTTTTCCCTCTCCTGCTAAGTATTAATTACTGTAAGGACTAACGAAAAATATTATGTGGTACTACTACTACTACTACTACTAATAATAATAATAATAATAATAATAATAATAATAAAGAATCTGAATGATAAATATATTTTTTTAACTTTCTAATACAATCCCTGTGGGCTTTCGCGTTTCTGGATATATTGTTTTTATGAGGAATAAAGAGGCTTCAAACAACAACGATTCGTATAAAAGTCTTATTAGGTGTTTTAGAAAGAAATAAGGAACTCACAACTGACCTTCTGTCTGTTTTTTTTAGCACAATGTTACAAGGCGCTTTGCTTTTTTGCCTGCGGGCATTTTGCTTTTTTTTTGCCTGAGTGTAACTTCAGTACTAATATCAAGACTTTCGTTCTGTCGTTGGCACGTGTCGAATCAGCTTGTTTGCTGTACGATGTTTTGCCTTCAGGCGATCGACTAGAGGAGTCAAGAAATAAATAAATAAACATAGCGATATTCTTGTTTCATGGAGATATGCTAGCTTCTTGGCATTAAGTGTTTCAAAACCAAAACTGTTCTGAGTATCCATTTTGTTATTTCCATAATAAGTATAAAGGGCAATGTTAATTTTCATATATAGTAGGTGTAAAATTGAGGGGGAACGCGAGGGGAACGTTATATATATATATAATAACATAGCATATTTCTTTCCAAAATTTTATAAAAACTATTTATTTTATAGAGTTCAAAATTCGGCCAAATTTTATTAGTATTAATATTGCATGTTCACTTTTACTTTTTCTTGCTAAGATAATATTAGAGCGCGCTAATTAAAAATTATTTTTTTTTTCATTTAAAAGCTGTTTAAGATATTGGCCGCATTTTGCAACAGTGCAGAACAGCAGATAGGAAGCTAACCAGGTAGATTTCTTTCTTTCTCTGCCCTCGCTAGGTCACGTGCGTGAACTTAGGGTTGTCCGCGGAGAAAAAGAAACCGATGGAATGCACATTGACAGCAGATAAGAGCAAAGTGTTTTTTGTCTCTCTTCATAGATCGTAAAGATTTCCTTGATTCTACGTAAACATCTCCGCGAATAATTACCTGTACAAGAATATTGCAGCTAACGAGGTACGACTGTTTTAGAAAATTTGTCTATGTTGTTTTCAAGTGAGGGAAGTCTATTAATCTTATAAAATGAGTTTCGAACTGTAGAGCGTAGAGCAAACTCGCTTATTTGTTGCATCAACTGACAAAAGTTTACATACAGATCAAAGAGAAGTCTTAGGAAAAACGGACAATATACTAAATGCTGGTACTTACTGTCTGTTAGGTATATTTATATCAAAATTGTCTAATAAATCAAGAAATGAGTAAAAATAAAGAACGGTCCGTACGATTCAATTACTATATATATTTTATTTACATATCTGCGTTTTGAATGACATCGAGAACCCAATTCTTTTTCTTTTTTAAAAATCAAACTTGAGACTACAGGGGACTACGTCTCAAAACTGCTAGCCTTGTAATGCTAGTGAAACTTCTCAAAACCAAATATTTTACACTTGTATATACTGTAAAAAAGCGGAAAATTAAAATTGTCAGCAATAGTACTTAGAAATGAATTTTTCTATTATTCTAGTATTTCTGCGTCATGATATTTGATGGATTCTCAAAAAACATTACAAGACGAGTAGTTTTGAGAAACAGACCGCTGCTGTGTTAGACACGCACACAACTGGCGAGTAAATTTAAATGCATTAATTAATATTTATTTTAGAAAACGAAATGTCAAATGGAGCCGAAAGGCCATTTTATACCGAAACATTAATAACAAAGGCAAAGAAATGTGTAAATCAGGCAGAGCATATGTGGGGAGTACATCATATTGGGGGCCGCAGTGGCTCAGTGGTAGAGCGTTCACCTCTGGTGCTTGGGGTCCGGGGTTCGATCCCAGACCCCGCCAAGTGAACTTTGTGGTGGACAAACACCGTTCTCGTGGGTTTTCTCGGGGTTCTCCCGTTTCCTCCCACTTTCTTCATTCCACCATTTCATTCATTACTCATCATCACCGTCTTCTTTAGCCTAATCGGCATAACCGTGGGACGTAAAACTCAAAGATTTCATTTAGATCATCCTGGTGATATTCGCTTGGTGGGACAGAAGAAAATTGTGGGTGAACTTTAATAATAATAAAAAAATTGCTTCTTGATATCACATATTGATTTGCTCTATGGATCTATGGATTTGATTTTAGTTTGATTTCAGCTTCGAGTACCGTTCAGCAGGGAGGCTGTATGAGACATGGACCTACAGCGAGGGAATACGAACCCACCGGAAATCGAACCCGGGTTTCCCGCGCCAAAGACGCGTGTGCCATCCACATAACCTGAGGTAGCTCTATGGAGCTATAGGGATCAATATTGAAACTGAAAGAGTAAAATTGTTTTACCATTTCCGGTTTCAGTAGAGAGAAATAGTTGAAGATGGTATTTTTCTTGAGATGCTCAATCGATTTTCGAAAACTGTCGCTATCTACTACCAATTTATTTTTATGGCGATCAATGTTAAAAACGAAAACGGTTTATTCCTACCACTTCTGATTTCAATACAGGATTAACGGAGGCAAGAAAGCTTATTCTTGAGACGTTGTTTGAATTCCCGAACACTTCTCGACCTCTCTGACAGTTTTCACTCTATGAAACTCAATATTGAAACCGGAAATTGTAGTAAATTTCTATCACTTCCGGTTTTAATAATGAGATAGGGTATAAGTGGTAAATTTTCTTGACGTTTGATCGATTTCCGAAATCATCTCGTTCCTAGTTATTTCCGTCTTTGATTTATGGACATTAATGTTGAAACTGGTTGTAGTCGATTTTTACCACTTACGGTTTAAATAGAAGGTTTTTGGAGACGGACACGGAACCTATTCTTGGGGTGCTGAATGGATTCCAGAAAACTGCTTTTCGATACATCTTATCGTCTTTGCTCTATGAAAATCAATATTGAAACTGGAAATAGTACTAATTTTCTACCAGTTTCGGTTTTGATAGAAAGATAGGGGTAGAAATGGCACATTTTTGAGGGACATTGAATCAATTCTCTAAACTTGCTTGTCGCTAGCTAGTATGACCCACAAGTAGTCGATCTCTATCACTTCCGATTTATATAGAAGATTGACGGAGGAGATGGAACCTATTCTTATGACGCTAAATCTCTTCCGGAAAATCCTTCTCAATATTTTTTTTACCGCTTTTGGTCTGATACCTGTCAACAGGCAGAGCCGTTCTATTAGATTTCCAATACTTATGCATAACATCGTTTGGAAGTATAATAAACACAGAAAGAAGAAATATTATTCATTAAATCTATTTTCGTGCAGATTAGGAATATGGGAATTTCAAGAATTCTTTTTGCATCAGTTATTATGCCCTGAATAATAACGGGGACCATAGTGGATCAGTAGTAGAGTGCTCACCTCTGGTGTATGAGGTTCCAGGTTAGATTTCAGCTCGCGCCAAGTAAGCTTTGTGGTGGACAAACGCCATGTGCGTGGGTTTTCTTGGAGTCCTCACGTTTCTCTCACTTTCTTCATATACAGCATTTCGTGTTCATTCTCATCATCACAGTCTCCTTTAGTGTATCCGGTATAAGAGTGAGATGTAAAACTAAAAGACTTCATTTCATTTCTAAATAATAACCTAATGCATTCTACAGCGTTCTATTCTTGGCTAATAACCAACAATAGCGTACAGATTGATGATATGCTTGGAAATTGATATGCCATAAAATCGACTATTCATGCAAAAAATGCACCAACATCTCCCAGCTAGTCACTACAAGCAAGAATGGTATCTGCTTCGTTCAGATAATGTTCCTCATGAGACGAGACGAGAAGTAAGGTTTTCTCGTCTCGTCGCCTATGTTTAATAGGCCTAGTCTAGTCTCGATCATTGAAGACTTTTTTCGCTCTTGTATCGAAATTTTATTGCTGAGTTTTGTTAATGTATGTCTTATTTTTTCTTAATTTCAATTAGAAATTTTCACAACCGTTCCGCGTCACGATTGTTCCACGAATAGTGTGATATAAGAACATTTAAGCCACATTTATTATTGGAGTAAATTGTGTAATGACTAGGATATTTTAAACGTAGATAAATGCTCTTCATATTGCTTTTATATCATCATTTGTGTTGTACGTATGATGCGAAAACGTAATAAAGAAATTATTTCCGTTGGTATTAGCCCGATAGCCCATAAATACGCCACTGATCAAAAGATTTTTTCATAATTTTTAGTCCATAAATACAAGTTACACTTCATAATTTTACTAAATACGTATGTTCATTGCATTGTTCATATAGAACAATATCATGGTGATGGAACAAACTTTATAGTGCTGTATCTCAGTTACATGAGTTACAAGTTATCCGCCTACATAAATAAGTTCTTCGTTTTTGAGTTGACGGGTTTTATCCGTAAATTTTCCAAAACAAGTGGCCACGTAATTCTTGTTCTGGCTCTCTATTTAATTAAATTATTTGGTGAGCGTGAAATGTAAAGATCTATTTTCGACGCAAGTGTTAATAAGGCGGGAAGTAACTACTTATCTATCTTTCTTTTCCTCTTTCAAAAATTAATAAAATCACTTATGTTCTTTTTTGTAGTTTATTTATAAAAGGCCTAATTATTAATATTTTCAAAGTGTACAGTGAATATTTTAAATATATATTTTAAACATTCTATACAGAAGAAATTGCTACTGCAAGTTTTGGTCCCGCGAGAGTTTAGATGGCTAAGTTTCATCCCTCGAGGATCTAGCCAGGCTAGATTTCGTCTAGCAAGATTTTCTTTATGTGAGATTTTCGCCAGGCGAGATTCTGGGCCGTGAGATTTTATTTGCGATGTTTCATTCGCAAATCATCAACAAATTTGGGTGGATATACGGACCAATATAGCTTTCTGTGGATATATTTTTATTGATTTCATGCAATTTGTGATCATTCCTCTGCGACAAGGCCATTACTTTTCATGTGTCGGCCAAATGTGATTGAGAGTTTGGTAAGATTCCTCAGCGGAAAATAATAATTCCAGTTTGCGACCAACCAATAATTGGTTCTTTATGTAAATCAGCAGAGTAGAAGTGATACACATTACAGGTATTTTTCTCTAAAATTATGAAGTGTTATGAACTACATACGGAAAACAAGAATAAACGTCTTTGTTCAAAAGTGACGCAATTGTAGATTCCTAAGAAGTAACGTAACGTTGGTCAGAAAACTGAGTCAAAATACTATAACATATATATATATATATATATATATATATATATATATATATATATATATATATATATACTGTTCCGTAATTCATGTAATTTTCCTCAGCACTTTGAGAGAATGAAATTTTCGCACACCATTAACATAAAATTTGTCACTCTTATTGAGAAGTATCTGAATTTTTCGAATTTTTAAAAGAAAATAGGAGAAAATTGCTGTTTAGCTCCCCTTTTGGGAGTGTAAACACAAAAGTTCATTTTTCCTTATGGGAGATTCAATATTAAATTTTGGAAGCAATTTTATCCAATAATTATTCGTAAAGACTTTGGGGCAAATGAGTTGTATTTGTTACGAAATGCAAAAACACTCATTCACAAAGCTAGTAAAGCCGTCTAAACATTATTTTGGGAAACAAGGGGCGTAAAAAGATGGTGGGTGATGTGTTACCAAAATCCCAAAATTTATTTTCGGAGTGCCAGTAAACGTCAGATTAATCACGAATGTCACAGAATCAATGCTCCAATGCTCCTTACATGTAAGAGTGACTGATAATGGGGCTACAGCCCCCTTTCAAAAGTAAAAAAATTACCATAAATATCCTTAGTAGGGACATACGAGAAGAAGTTATTTTTTGTTATTTAATGTGAAATTTGGCGTCATTGTAGCAAAAGGGTATGCATTTTTGAAATCTGGAATGCTATTTTGGTATCGTACCGCCTTAGGGGGGCACAGGGGACGAAGCATTAGATGATGTATCTTTATAAAAAATTCAAAATTTTGTTCCGGAAATGCCAGTGAGCGTCAGATTTTTCACAAATGTCACAGAATTAATATTCTAATGCTCCTTGCATGTGCCAGTAACTTATGTGGGGCTATAGCCCCCTTTCAAAAATAAAAAAAATCACATTTACATCCCTAGTAGAGACGTACGAGAAGAATGATTTTTCTCAATTAATGTGAAACTCGGCGTCGGGTGAGCAAAGAGTTATGTATTTATCAAATCTGTAATATTTGTTTTGGTAATGTACCGCCTTAGGGGGCACAGGAGGTGAAGCATAAGTTATTGGATCTTTTTAAAGTTTCAAATTTTATTTTGGAAAATCCAATGTGTGTCAGATTGATCACAAATAATACAAAATTAATATTCCGATGCTCCTTGCATGTGCTAGTGACTGATATTGGGCTACAGCCACCCTTCCAAAAATCACATAATTTACGGTAAATATCCTTAGTAGGAACGTACGGGAAGGAGGTAGATATGCTTTACAATTAATGTGTAATTTGTCATTATTGTAGAAAAATTTTTTAATTTCTTTTTAAATTTCGAATTTAGTGTTAATGGATATCGTCTGTCAGTGTAACAGATTGAGGATATAGCTTCGTTTTTTTGGCATCACTGGAATATAATCAAAGAATTTTGCGTTTTTAAAAACTAAATTGGTCTCTTCTTATAGCATAAAATCATACATAAAGTTACCAGCATATTTTTGCACACTTAAGCAAACCAGCTCGAAATAGAACACAAAATGACAATGGAAAATGCCGCAGGTACCACGAACGAAAAAATTAAAATATTGTTTTCTTTATTCATATAAAAAGCGTATCTTTTCCCTACTTCTTCCACAATAACTTTATGATCCCACTTTCCACGCACTAGCCTACTCGTATACTGCATATGTAAGCACGTAAGGAAATCGTATACTATGGACACATGGTTATAGTAAAAACAAACGTCTCGCGAGGGATAAGGATTAGATTGAGTCAGGCTATACCATAAATCCAAGAAAACATATCAATTTCTAAAAACAACACTTTTCTTTGGGTCCGTTGTCATTAACTAAATTGCTTAAATATTTCATTAATCTAAGTGTAAGACAGATAAAATGAACTTACTTTATTCGGCATGCTCTCGTAAACAAGCAAGACATGAATGAATTAATGCGATTTACTAGAGCCACTGTGAACACCTTCTCCAACATATCTGGATGACTACGCTCTGGACAATTCTTTGTTTTATGTTGCCCAATAAGGAGGAATGGACGTAATAAAATTCCAGACACATGCACCATCATAGATACAAGCGAAAGAGTGTTATTGTATTTTCTAACTAAAAATTCAAATTTACCTATGTCACACTCCCATTAGGCAAAAGAAATTCTGAGTCCACGCCCCAAAAAAAATCCACATATGGGTATTATCTTATTGTCACAAACATTTATTTTCTAAAAAATAATGCCAAATTTCACATTGCAAATTTCACATGCTTCTGCCAGTAGAACTTTGCGCAAGAATAATCATATTGAATTTATGATGCTTTTCAAAGATAGCTGTAGTAGCATATTAGTCACTGGCACATAAAAGCACTACGCAGTATTAATTCTGCGCATCTTGCAACTAATTTCACACTCATGAGCACTCCCAAAATAAAATTTGGAATTTCTATCAGCCCCCTATGATCCCCAAAAGTGCCAAATTACCCTCCGTACCCTGTGCCTCCTATTCCCAAAATAATATTCCAGATTTTTACTAGCACAACGCCTAATTTCACATTAATTGACAAAATATAGCTTCTTCCGTATGTTCCTGCTAAGTATATTTATTATAAATTTTTAGTGTAATTCTTGAAAGAGGGGCTGTAGCTCACTAACAGTAACTGGCACATGCAAAGAGCATCGAAATATTAATTTTGCATTTTTTAGATCAATCTGACACACGCTGGATTTTCCAAAATAAAATTTGAAACTTTAAAAAGATCCAATAGCTTATGCTTTAGCCCCTGTGCCCCCTAAGCCGGTACATTACCAAAATAATATTCCAGATTTTTACTAGCACAACGCCTAATTTCACATTAATTGACAAAATATAGCTTCTTCCGTATGTTCCTGCTAAGTATATTTATTATAAATTTTTAGTGTAATTCTTGAAAGAGGGGCTGTAGCTCACTAACAGTAACTGGCACATGCAAAGAGCATCGAAATATTAATTTTGCATTATTTAGATCAATCTGACACACGCTGGATTTTCCAAAATAAAATTTGAAACTTTAAAAAGATCCAATAGCTTATGCTTTAGCCCCTGTGCCCCCTAAGCCGGTACATTACCAAAATAATATTCCAGATTTGATAAACGCATAACTTTTTGCTAATTCGACGCCGAGTTGCACATTAATTGAGAAAAAATCATTCTTCCCGTATGTCAATACTAAGGATATTTATGATTACGTTTTTTTATTTTTGAAAGGGACTATAGCCCCATATAAGTCACTGGCTCATGCAAGGAGCATTAGAATATTAATTCTGTGACATTTGTGAATAATTTGACGCTCACTGGCATTTCCGGAACAAAATTTTGATTTTTTATAAAGATCAATCATCAGATGCTTCGCCCCCTGTGCCCCAATAAGGTGGTGGTTACCAAAATAACATTCCAGATGTGAAATATGCTAACTTTTTTGCTACAACGACGCCAAATTTCACATTAATTGACTAAAAATACCTTCTTCTCGTATCTCTACTAGGGATATAAATGGTGATTTTTTTTTATTTTTGAAAGGGGCTATAGCCCCACATAAGTTACTGGCACATGCAAGGAACATTAGAATATTAATTCTGTGACTTTTGTGAAAAATCTGACGCTCACTGGCATTTCCGGAACAAAATTTTGATTTTTTTTATAAAGATACATCATCTAATGCTTCGTCCCTTGTGCTTCCCTAAGGCGGTGCGTTACCAAAATAGCATTCCAGATTTCAAAAATGCATACCCTTTTGCTACAATGACGCCAAATTTCACATTAATTAACAAAAAATAACTTCTTCTCGTATGTCCCTATTAAGGATATTTATGGTATTTTTTTTACTTTTGAGAGGGGGCTGTAGCCCCATTATCAGTCACTCTTACATGTAAGGAGCATTGGAGCATTGATTCTATGACATTCGTGATTAATCTGACGTTTACTGGCACTCCGAAAATAAATTTTGGGATTTTGGTAACACATCACCATCTTTTTACGCCCCTTGCCCACCGAAACGGTGGCTTCCCAAAATAATGTTTGAGACGGCTTTACTGGCTTTGTGAATGAGTGTTTTTGCATTTCGTAACAAATACAACTCATTTGCCCCAAAATGTTTACGAATAATTATTGGAAAAAACTGCTTCCAAAATTTAACATTGAATCTCCCATAAGGAAAATGAACTGTGTTTACACTCCCAAAAGGTTGGTTAAACAGCAATTTTCTCCTATTTCCTTTAAAAATTCGAAAAATTCAGATATTTCTCAATAAGAGTGAAAAATGTTATATTAATGGTGTGAAAACTTCATCAACTCCCAGTGCTATAGAAAATTACACGATTTGTTCTTTCATTTTAGCAGATATTTCTTTCAAAGTTATGTTTTTTTAAGAAACATTTCGTATTTTGGAATGCAAAATATTGATGATAACGCTTTTACAATAATTTGTTTTCCTTCTGTCGTATCTTCCTTTTTCACCTCGCAAAAATCGATGTATGGTCAAGAATGGTTGGAAAAGGAAAATTGAGATATTTCACCCTGTTTGAAACGTCTTGTTATAAAATACTGAACTTAGAAGGTAAATTCTGTATCACCAGACATGTCAACACTGACGCGAAATCGTAGCAGTTATATTAGTATTAACTGTGGTTGTAGTAGTAATAATAGAAGTAGTAGTACTAGAAGTAGTAATATTAGTAGTATTAAAGTACTTTGCAGTCTTGAATAAAGAGTCAGTTTCCAAAACACACTACGATTAACATAGACTGACAGTAAGGAAAAAAATGACAATATTAGATTCCAACCCGTCTTTGCTTGCCCGGCGTGGCTCAGCCCGGAAATACATGCACCCGGTTTGGCCCTATTGCATTTGTGTCCGGGCCGAACAGGACACGCCCAGCCCGTGCAGGGCTCTGATTCATATCCACTGCAAACGCTGTTTTTGTTCTATTTTGACTTTTATTTTAGTACTCAGGCGAGGATTGCGTTCTGTCTTAATTTTCTGCATTCTTTCACATATGGAAAGATTCGTTTACGTATCTAAATGTTTCATTACGTATGGAGAGCTAAATGACAAACAAGCATGTGCTGATATTAACACAAAGTTTCGAAATATTGTATTATTAAGTATTTCAATCAATGTTGCTTTTTTATACAATTAATAACAATTCTTATATTTAAAAGAAGAAAAACACATCTGCAAAATTTCTCCCGATCGCAAAGATTGGCTTCGAGGTTCGAACCTGGTTTACTTTTTTTCGAAGATACCCGAAACTGGACTTAGAAAATTTTTGCCTCAAAATAGCAATAAAGAATGTCCTCGACCTTTGAGACAGCATGTACCTTTTGGGAGTCAACTTTCAAAACTTTGGGGTGGGTTCTTTTGCCCCATAAAACCGTCTTTCCGCAGAAAAGAAGAAAAAGTAGTCCATTATTTTTTTGTGTATTTGTCCATACAAAAAGTTTCGTTGGAATTCGTCGTGGTCTTTACACTCATATGACATACTGTTACCAGCATTTTTTATATTTCGTTATCAAAGGTTTGGGGGGTTCCGTGCCCCCTAACCGTTTTTCTCAGGAAAATACGAAACCCGTATGCCCTCAATTTAAACCTACAATATCTGTGCAATATTTGATTCACTTCGGTTCACTTCTTCTTACCTTTCGGGCGTCAACTTTCAAAACTTTGGTGTGGGTTCTTTTGCCCCCTAAAACGGTCTTTCTGCAGAAAATAAAAAAGTATTCCTTTATTTTTTTGCGTATTTGTCCATACAAAAAGTTTCATTGGAATTCTTCGTGGTCTTTACACACATATGACATACTGTTACCAGCATTTTTTATATTTCGTGATCAAAGGTTTGGAGAGGTCCCTGCCTCCTAACCGTTTTTCTCAGGAAAATACGAAACCCGTATGCCCTCAATTTAAACCTACAATATCTGTGCAATATTTGATTCAATTTGGTTCACTTCTTGCCGTCTTTCGGGCGTCAACTTTTGATATTTTGGGTGGGTTTCTTGCCGCCTAAAACCGTTTTCTCGCAGATTATAAAAAAACCGTATTCCTTTATTTTTTGCGTATTGTCCATACAAAAAAGTTGTGTTGCAATTCTTCATGTCCTTTACACACAACTGACATACTAGCACTTTTCATATTTCGTGATCAAAGGTTTGGAGGGGTCGGCGCCCCACGCTTCGGTTTTCCCCACTAAAATACGAAACTCGTATTCCATCATTTTATGTCTACAATATCTGTGCACAATTTAATTCACTTCGGCTCACTTCTTCTTGCCTTTCGGGCATCAACTTTCAAAACTTTGGGTGGGCTCTTTTGCCCCCTACAACTGTTTTTCCGCAGAAAATAAAGAAAAAACGCATTCCTTTATTTTTTGCGTATTGTCCATACAGAAAGTTTATTTGGAATTCTTAGTGGGCTTCAAACACACCTGACAATCTGTTAATAGCACTCTTGATATTTCGTGATCAAAGGTTCAGAAGAGTCCGGGCCCCAACTAACCGTTTTTTTAAGTAAATACGAAACTCTTATTCCCTCGTTTTATGTCTACAATATTTGTGCAAAATTTCATTCACTTCCGTTTACTTTTTCTTACTTTTTGGCGTCAAATTTCAAAATTTTGGGATGGGGTCTTTTGCCCCATAAAACCGTTTTTCCGCAAAAATAAAAAAAACATATTCCTTTGTTTTCAGCGCATTGTCCATACAAAAGTTTCGGTGCAGTTCTTCATGTCCTATACACACATCTGACATACTGTTAGTAGCACATTTGATTTTTCGTTATCAAACGTTTGGAGCGGTCGGCGCCCCACCCGACTGTTTTCTCTAGGAAAATACGAAACCCGTATCCTCATTTTACGTCTGCAATATCTGTGCAAATTTCATTCACTTCGGATCATTTCTTCTTTTCTTTTGGGTGTCAACTTCAAAATTTTGGGTGGGAGATTTTGACCCCTGAAACAGTTTTCCGCAGAAAATAAGAAACCAGTATTCATTTATTTTTTGGTTATTTTCCATACACAATGTTTCGTTGCAATTCTTCATGTTCTTAACCACATCTGACATAGTGTTACTAGCGCTTTTGATATTTCGTGATCAAATGTTTGGAGGGATCGACGCCTCACCCAACCTTTTTCTTCAGGAAAATGCGAAACTCATATCCTCATTTTACGTCTGTAATATCTGTGCAGAATTTCATTCACTTCGGCTAATGTCTTTTAACCTTTCGGGCGCCAACTTTCCAAATTTTCGATAGGGTCTTTTGTCCCCTAAAACCGTTTTTTCGCAGAACATTACAAACTCATATTCCTTTATTTTTTGCGTCTTGTCCATACAAAAAGTTATGTTGCAATTCTTCGTGTCCTTTACATACATATCAAATATTGTTACTAGTACTCTTGATATTTCGTGATCAAAATGTTTGAAGGAGTCCCTGCCTCACCCAAGCCATTTTTCCAGGAAAATACGAAACCCGTATTCCCTCGTTTTAAGCCTTCAATATCTGTGCAATATTTCACTCACTTCGGTTCACTTGTTCTGAACTTTCCAGCTTCAAAATTAAAATTTTGGGGTGGGTTCTTTTGCCCCATAAAACAGTCTTTCCGCAGAAAATAAAAAAACGTATTCCTTTATTTTTTGCGTATTGTCCATACAAAAATATATGTTGCAATTCTTCATGTCCTTTACACACATCTCAGATACGTTTACTTGCACTTTTGATATTTGGTGATCAAAGGTTTGGAGGGGTCGGCGCCACACGCTTCCGTTTTCTCAAGGAACATACGAAACCCGTACTCCCTCATTTTATGTCTACAATATATGTGCACAATTTCGTTCACTTCGGCTCAATTCTTCTTACCTTTCGGGCATCAACTTTCAAAATTTTGGGGTGGGTTCTTTTGCCCGCAAAATAATTTTTCCGCATAAAATGAGAAACAAATATTCATTTTCTTTTTGCGTATTCTCCATACACAACGTTTCGATGCAATTCTTCATGTCCTTTACAGACATCTGACATACTGTTACTAGCGCTTATGAAATTTCGTGATCAAAGATTCGGAGGAGTCCGTGCCACACTTAACCGTTTTTTTAGGTAAATGCGAAACCCGTATACCCTCATTTTATGTCTACAATATTTGCCCAAAATTTTATTTACTTCGGTTCACTTTTTCTTCCCTTTTGGCGCCAAATTTGAAAATTTTGGGATGGGGTCTTTTGCCCCATAAAACCGTTTTTCCGTAAAAATGAAAAACCCGTATTTTTTTGTTTTCAGCGCATTTCCCATACAAAAAATTTCGTTGAAAGTCTTCATTTCCTTTACACACATTTCACATACTATTAATAGTATTTTTGATTTTTCGTTATCAAACGTTTGGGGGGGTCGGCGCCCCACCCAACTGTTTTCTCTAGGAAAATACGAAACCCTTATCCTCATTTTACGTCTGCAGTACTTATGAAAATTTCATTCACTTCGGCTCATTTCTTCTTGTCTTTCGGGTGTCAACTTTCAAAATTTTGGGTGGGAGCTTTTGGCCCCTAAAACAGCTTTTCCGCAGGAAATAAGAAACTCGTATTGATTTATTTTATGGTTATTTTCCATACAAAATGTTTCGTTGCAATTCTTCATTTCCTTTACACACACCGCACATACTGTTACTAGTACTTTTGATATTTCGTGATCAAAACTTTCGAGGGGTTCGTGCCCTTTCCAACAGTTTTTTTTTTCAGGAAAATACGAAACCCGTATTCACTCATTTTACGCCTACAATATGTGTGCACAAGTTCATTCATTTCGATTCACTTGACTTTGCTTTTCGCTCGTCAACTTTCAAAATTTTGGGTGGGTGCTTTTCCCCGTAAAACCATTTTTACGCAGAAAATAAAAAAAACAGTATTCGTATGTTTTTTGCATATTATCCATACACTAAGTTTCGTTGCAATTCTTCACGTTCTTTACGCACATCTCACATACTGTTACTAGCACTTTTGGTATTTCGTGATCAAATGTTTGGAGGGGTCCGTTCCCTACCCAGCCGTTTTTTAAAGGAAAATAAGAAACCCGTATTCCCTCATTTTTTTGTTTATAATATCTGTGCAGAATTTCATTCAGTTCGGTTCACTTCTTCTTACCTTTCGGGCGTCAAATTACAAAATTTTTCGTGTGGGCTTTTGCCCCCTAAAACTGTTTTCCGCAGAACATTAAACACTCGTGTTTCTTTATTTTTGCGAGTTGTCCATAGAAAAAGTTTTGTTACAATTCTTCATGTCCTTTAGACACATCTGACATACTGTTACTAGCATTTTTATATCTCGTGATCAAGGGTTTGGAGGGGTCCGTACCCACCCTACCGTTTTTTTTCAGGAAAATATGAAGCCTGTATTCCCAC
This sequence comes from Thermobia domestica, assembly GCF_964235325.1. Lineage (NCBI taxonomy): Eukaryota > Metazoa > Arthropoda > Insecta > Zygentoma > Lepismatidae > Thermobia > Thermobia domestica. The sequence continues at coordinate 53,000,114 of NC_137470.1, read as the reverse complement.
ATTTTACGTCTGCAATATCTGTGCACAATTTTATTCACTTCGGTTCAGTTATTCTTGCTTTTTGCGTGTCAATTTTCAAAATTTTGGGTGAGGCTTTTATATTAAACCTTTACTTTATGTAACTTTTTCTTTTTTAAAATTCTTTTTTTGGGGGAGAAGGAGAGAAATGTTTTTTCTGATATGTGTCTTTTACCATTCATCTTTTTTGAGGTGCTTAAGTAAGATCATTTTGTAACTTTTTATGTCATCCAACTCCGTCACAATAATAAAATTGTCATTCTTAACAATTTGTCTTATTTCCTTATTGTTCAGTTTGCCACACTGATATATTTTTAACAGAATTGAGGTTTGATCCAACGCCTTTCGAATTCGGAACCAACCCAACCGCCGAGCTTTTTGGGTTGCCTGCTATTGCAGGGAAACGAGAATTGCAGATGGTAATGCACTTTTGGAGTTGTGTATACAATCCTTTTTCGTAATAACTAATAAGATAAAATCAGTCTTTCTAATGAACAAATCATATTTATATACTTGATAAAATATAAGTGTGCTCTAAGACTTTCTGTTATTTTCAAGACTATAATAATGTGGAAACTATAACACTGGTAGGCAAAATGAAACTTTTTTCGCTCCCACGAAAGAAAATAGGTGATTCCTATAGGATTCGAGTTCCTGAGTTCGAATCTATAACCCGTTTTTCTCCAGGACGTACCAGTTTTCAGGGAGGAGGGGTGATTCAATATCCTCTATTCTCCACCCATAATAATTTGCACGTTATAATTTAAATGTCAATATAAATTATGCAGATAAAATTGCATAAAAGAGTTAAAGTTTAACATTTGCGTGACACTTGGTTTTCCTACTCCTCATGTAATTACTACAAGGTGTCTCGCGTGTCACATTCCAACAGAAGTCTTTCAACATATTCACACTCCATTTACCACTGTAGCTCCTCTCCATGGTAGCTATTTGCTGGTGAAACCTTTCCTCGTGTTCGTCAGAGACCTCCCCCAAGCTTTACATTTCAGGGAAGAAGTCCAGGTGGCACTGCAGGAAGTGCAACTCTAGGGACATATTACATCTCATGTTACGAAATGAAGTAATTAACCTGCCCACAATATCTTTGTAATCAGGTGACTTACGATTTCATAGAAAGTTACTGCACACTTCTCAAAAGGCCTCCCAAGCCTCACTTTCCACTTCATTAATCTTAGAAGAAAATGTAACGTCTCCTTTAAAACGTCTCTGATTTGAGGTCGCGTAAAAAAAACCTTCTTTCACATATGCCTCGCTGAGTCTTGGGAAGTTTTCTGAGATGATTAAATGCTTCACCATCCCGGCCCAGGGCCTTGACGAAGACCTTCATGAACCCTAATTTGATATGAAGGGGTGGAAAGATTATTTTCTCTGGATCCACAAGACGTTCATTAGCCACGTTATCTTCCCTGGGACCAGTTGCTTCCTTGGCGGCCATTTTGTGATGGTGTACTGATCTTTGGCCCGACTATCCCAATGACACAGGAAGCAGCAGTGCTTTGTGTAACTTCCTTGTAAACCGGTGAGGATGGCAACAGCCTTAAGTTCAGCGCATACAGATCACTGGAGCTGTTCGTACTTTATTTTCTGCAATAGATTTCGCATGTTCTCGTATGTTTCTTTCATATGTACAGCATGAGCAACAGGGATGGCTGACTTTTCATTGCCATTGTGTAGTAACACTGCCTTCAGACGTATCCTAGAGGAATCTACGAATAACCTCCAATCATCAGTGTTGTAGTTCAACTTCAGTTGTCCCATAAGCGATGGAATGTCACTGCAATACACCAAATCACAATCCTTTGTAAAATTAAGAACTAGGCTCATCTTTCTTTTCCTATACATCGATATATTCACATCTTGGTTTAGTAGATTCCATTGTTGAAGTCATGATGCAAGCAACAGGGCCTTAGACTTAGGAAGGTTTAAGTCGCTGATCAGATCATTCAGCTCTTCCTGACTTATCACATATGGTTAATTAGTGTCAGGCACTGGAGCGTAATTGGGATCTGACTCTGTACTCGACGATTGTACAACATCCTCAAAAGCATCAGGATCTTCATCGGATGAAACACTACACAGGGTGTATGAGAGTAGTAATCGCGGCATTCTGCCTAACTCTTAATAATCCAATTTGGGTCCCCATGCACCATAGTGAATGAATTAGGGATGCTTTGGCCTGGGATTACGTCACCTATTGAAATTTTGCTTATGCTTATTCAGGGGCCGCACGTTGGTGTAAATGAATCAGATGTACCTTGGTCCTGCTATGACGTCATTGAATTGGGAGTATTGGATCAGAGGTCATGATGATTCTTTAAAATTACTAAAAATATGGTCTTGATGATTCATTACGTTATGAAATAGTACAGGTTTATGAATGCTTTCGTTCCATTTTATGGCATAAAATTTGGAGATTGTTATGCATGGACTAACACGGATGCAAATGAAATCTTTTAGTTTTACGTCCCACGCTTATGCCATTTAGGCTAAAGGAGACGGTGACGATAAGAAAGGAATGAAAGTGTGGGAGAAAATTGGAGCATAATGTTGCCCACCACAAAACTATTTTCGAGGTGTTTAAATCAGGGACCACATACAGCAGAGGTGAACGCTCTACCACTGAGCCACCGCTCCTCTACTGGTATGAATGAATTAGAGGTAGTTGGTTCGAGCTAATATGTTCGTTTGACGTCACTGAACTGGGATTTTTAGCTTGGAACTTATGATGGCTTGTTTCGTTCCCTTTTATGAGTATAAAATTACCAAAACAAGGTTTGATCTCTTTCTTGATGACCTATTACATTATGAATTAGTAGACCTCAGTAATAGTATAAATTACTATTAGTATTGATATGAAACTCGAAAACTTTGGAGTTCCTCCGTGGCTAACCGGTTAGAGTATGCGTCTTTAACGTGAGAGACCAGGGTTCGATTCCCGGAAGAAGCTCATGCGGTTCGGATTGTTATCCCTTTGATGAGATGGACTAACACTGGTGCAAATGAAATCTTTAGTTTTACGTCCCACGTTAGGTTAAATGAGACGGTGACGATGAGAAAGGAATGAAAGTGTGGGAGGAAACTGGAGCATAATGTTACCCACCACAAATTACTTTCGCCGTGTTTGAACCATGGATCCCATACAGCAGAGGTGAACGCTCTACCATTGAGCCACCACCTTCCTTACTGGTGCGAATGAAGTAGAGGTATTTGGTTTGAGGTAATGTGATTGTTTGACGTCGGGGTGACCCTATTTCACTTTTGGGACCCCCCCACACATGGACCATAGCGAATGAATTAGAGATGTTTTGGCCCGGGATTGCATTACCTATTGAAAGTTTTGCTTATGTTAACTCAGGGGCATGGATCACTCAGGACACATAAGATCACATTGATTTACATCAGGAGTTGGGGGAGGGAGGAGAGTATCGCACCTCGTACTCTTTGATGAGTATAAAAATATTAAAATTTGGACGTTTTTAACTTATCCTATTATCTTTCACGAGACATTTTCGTTGTATAATAGAGTAAAATGATTTACTTTTTGGGAGTTATCGTTCCCTTTGGAGCCTTATTACGTTATATGGAGCCATATTTAAAATTATTCCATTAAATTTGATAAGCACTTTGTGATCCATTTTGTTCCGCTTCAGGGGTGAACATGGATACCTTGCCATCGTCCCGAGTTCGGTTCTTGGAAATGTTGAAGTTAATTTAATGTTTCCGCGAAAACGATGGTGATAGACCGAAACAGGGAAAACATGAACTTACTTGACTGAGGATTGAAGCAGGGACATCACACAGTAGATGCAAACGCTAAGCGACCGTACACGTGTGTTGATTACTATTCAATGGTCCCGAGTTTGATTATTGGTGTTAGTTTCAGGAAATGTTAACGTCCCCCTTGAAACGATGATGAGAAATGAGAAAACATCATAAACTTACTTGCTTGCGGATTGAAGAAGAGAACTCACACATCTGAGCCATCATACTCCATTGAGAAGTTCAGTTTGTTGATTACTATGTCATGGTCCCGAGTTCGATTTTTTGTGTTAGTTTCAGGAAATGTTGAGTTTAACGTCCCCTTGAAACGATGATGAAAAAATGATAGGAGGAAACATGAACTTACTTCGTTGTGGATTGAAGCAGGAACCTCACTCGTTAGAGACAAGCGCTGAGCCGCCGTACTCCATTCAGTGCGAACAGTTTCGCGTATGAAAAGAACATGTACAGGTTATGTTACATTACACATTTCAGTGCGAGCAGTTTACACTAGGTTTATGTTTCATATAGAAAGATGGAAGATCTGTGTTGTCATCTTTTTACTTGGTGTGCGACTTTGACCTTGAAGTAAAACCTTGCTGACTCAGTGCTAAGCATTGGCGTATACACATAATCTTATTGTTTAGTTGGCTGTATTTAGAGATGAATCAGACATTTAAGGATGTTGGTTCGAATCTAGTTGTGTTCGCTGTAACTCAGTGCCTGAGCGATACTTACCGAGATTTTCCAGTGTTGCCAACACTATCAGAATGAATCGATTCATTTAGTCGGAGCAGTTTCGTGACGAAAACTGATTTTTGTTTTGCACACAAATTTTTTTTCTGAAACAGAATTTTGATTGTACATAAATTTTTTTTCTGAAACAGTTTTTGTTTTGTACACAAAAAATTTTTCTGTAAACATTTTTTTTCGTAAAATACACAAAAATTTTCTGAATCAGTTTTTTTTCGTAAACAAAAAATTTTCTGAAACAGAATTTTATTTTGTACACAATTTTTTTTATTTCGTACATGAAAAAAAGTTCTGAAACAAAAATTTAGTTTGATTTTTTCCGTAAAACATTGATTTATTTTACCGGTAAACTGATTCAGAAAAAAGAAATTGAAATCGCAGTACAGGAAAAGAATTTGATTTTAGGATGTGAAATAAAACACAGAATCATGTTTTTGTACATTTATTTTTAGCATGTGAAACAGAATACAGAATTTATTTTTCTTCAAAGGAAGACGTGTCCGTGACGGGTAAAAATTCTGTAAAGAGAAAATAAAAACATATGACTATGCATGATAATATTTATTTTGTTTGCTGTGAAAGAAGAAAACCAGATTATTAACATAAACTAACTGATCAAGAGAATAATGTGAGAAAAAGAAAAGCAAATGTGACGTACCTGAATTCCTTTTTTTTCTTCACTGGTTTCTGCAAGGTGATGTCATCTGAGTTTTGTCTCCGCTGTGGCCTCGTTCAAGCATGTCCCGTGTTGCGGTTGATTCTTTGCCTCGTCTTTGGGAAGTGATGTTGGTTTAATTAGGGAAAAATATGGCTGTTATTCTGTTCTGGCTTTTTTATACCCATAGGGCAATGTCTCGTATGTGTCTGGTATTAATCGGCGTTTTTTATAGTTGAAACTGTACTTCTTTTCTTCAGGTTTTGTGACAAGATGATGATCGTGGGTTCTGTAAATTTTGTGCGGCGTGCTAATGGAGATTTTTTCACTCGATTGATTTATGATCATTTGCTCCAGACTTTTGAATTTTTACTTTTGACTTGCAGTATAATTGAGTGTAAACCCACGAATTCTGCATACATAACTGGTTGATTTCGTGTCGGGGTCGTAGATTTCCAAGGCGTATTGTTTTGGGCCACATGACACGAATTTTTTAATGTATGCTTTTGGTCCAATTGATTCCAGTTCATTTGACATTGAACCAAGAAATACTTCTGGTTCTATTGTGGGCTGTGATGGTCGCTGCGTGAATATTACGGAATCTGTATCGAAATATAATACTCTTTCTTGCAGCAATTCTAAATATTTGTAGAGTTCCAGACGAGCTTGAAACGTTGTAAAGGCTCCAAGGACAACATTAGCATTGTTACTTTGTACTGGAACATCATCTTCATACTGCCAATAAAGATATAACAACGAATCATTAACAGGTAAAATTTGGTTGACTTTTATGTCTGGAGCAGGTAATTTCTGATACAGTTCTTTGGGGTCGTTAATGATGGTCGTTTGGCTGAAATTGTCTCTTATAGCGAGTCGTCCCCAGAAGGCATTCAAACAGAGTTTTGCAAGACTACGACGTGCTGAATTTGAAATTATATTTGTTGCATCCAAAGTTATGCCTTCACGTTGTTGTACCATTTGAATATACTGCTGCTTTTCTTCTTCGGTGACGCAATTGGCAGGCCAACCAGAAGCTTCCAGCTTCGATTTCAAAAATGTGTTAATGTATTCGCTGAATAATCCGCCAGTCTTGGTTTCTGGATCATATACGGTGATGTCGTAATCCCAAATTTCGTAAATTTCAATGACTTGATACCCAAGTTCAATGGCTTTTTGAATTTCATAGGACACCCACGTTCCTGTTAGACTTCGTTCACTGTCCGAATGTGCACATTCAGAATCTTGATTTAATGCTGTGGCACAGGCAGCACAAAGTGGAAACAACACCTTCTTATTTGAGCGAAATGGCAGCACTGGATGAAACACATTTCTGCTAGGCAAAATCTTCAACTTGACCAATCCGTTGATATCTTGAATGTCGGGCATTTTTGGATCTCCCTGTAGATATATTCGTGGATGCCCTATTGGATACCGTCCACATTTATTCACATAAGGATACAGGGGAACGATATCCAAGAATTTTATTTCTTCGCCTTCATTTTCATTTGCGACGTGATACAATTTAATGGCATTTACACGGCCACCATAGAAGCTGTCTCTTGGATTTAATGGTGTCTTATTAGTATAAGGATGTGTGCTTAAAGAAGAGGCCAATGCTGGATTGGATTTTAACACTTGACGAAATTCACATTCCCACATTTCATGTACTTTATATCCCATGGATCGTAATAATTTGATTTTACGCTGTGTTCTCTCGTAGCGATAGTTCATCGTTTCCTCGGAGTTCTCATAAATGGGCTGATCACGGCCTGTAGGGACACATAGAGGACAGCCATGATAAAAACAGCCGGCATGCTCATACACGTGTTCCTCTTTAGAGTCGGGATCTTGGTAGTAGCCGTCCAGATGAAAACCAGCAACATAAACTTCTTTCCCTTTGGCCGCATGTAGAATTGAATGACCCTCTTTTTCCTCCATGTAGGCAAGCCACTGCAAAGCAATCCGTGACTGATTGTTTCTGTGACGGTATCCTCGTGCAGGAAAAATGCTAATAGTATTGGGTTTTAAGAAATTTCGTCGAAATACTAAATTGCACGCACTCGCCAAAGTGATAGCCTCCAGGAAAGGATTGACGTGAGTTTCTTGTTCAAAAGTGCTCATGAAAGATATACAAGCCATTCGAAGTACGTTGACGTCCTGGACAAAATAGTTCACCAATTCTTCTTGGAAAACAAACGTGTCGTTCTGGTGTTCGTTATACCATGTCATGAATTTCTCTCGTTCATCCACTTTCATTTCATCTGCACCATAATAATGGATGTCCGGTAATTTTCCCACATACGTTTGATTTGCAGCAGTATTAAAAAAGTGTGGAAAATATCCTTTGGTCGCTGGTAAATGAAATGCCTTGGATAATTTACATAAAGCCATTGGCATAAAATTTAAGGAGTCAATAAACGATAAGTGATTCACTTTCATGCTTAAAATTTTTGCTCCGTTCAAGATCAAAGTAGGTTTCAATTCATGTTCTTCCACTAAAGATTTAAGAATAAAATGACCATCATATCCCTTAAAGTTATGTGCCAAAGATACAATAAGTTTGATGTTGGGTCGTGGTTGACGTAAATACGCAAGAAAGGCATTGATCGGATCATCTTGAAAAATATGTTCCCGCTGTCCACAAACTTCACACGGATGATGTATATCTTCATCTTGAACACAGTTGTAACATACTTGTTGGGCCACCAGTAAATTGGGCTTATGAATGAACGTGTCTTCATCGAAGAAAGTATCCTGTGTGGCTTCGATATCATAGAAGACAATCATAGCCTTCTTGGCATGTAACACTGATGGAACTCCAGGTTTTAATTGAGTCGTATCAGGCTTCATGTAGCATTGGTGGGTTGACATAACGTGTTTATGGCACACATTACAAAAATAATCAGTACAATTATGTTCTCTTTCCCCTGTATGGACAAACGAATAAATGCGTACACATTTGGAACACTGTTTCACCATCTTGCATATTGGTTGGCCCTTATGATATGGTACAGTCAGATGATTTATATAACATGTTTCACCATAAAATTCACGGTTGCATTCTGGACATTGCTTCTCCGTGTTGGTCTTACTGCATGGTGGTTTCTGCAAACATTTCTCACACATCGCCGAACAGTTCTTGACGTGTGCAATACGATGATCATATTTTTTGTGGCATGCAGCACAGTAATAGCTGGTAGAAAAAGCAGACGTTAATGACGTGATGATATCATAATGTGAATTGATGCACATTAAGTTGATTGGAATCTTGTCTTCGCCACCCGGTCCTTCATACAGAATATCTTCTCCGGAGAAGCTGGTGTATATGGTAAGTTTATAATCGGTTAAGTAGCGTTGCAATTGTCGCAATTCTTCCACGGATCCCCCATGATCTAAATTCACTGATGATCTGGACAAAAGTTCATGCACGGCTGGGAGAACGACACACTTGCTCTGGTTGTGATATTGTCTGTACAGTTTCTTGTTCGTATCCTTATATTTCTTTAGGGCAATAGCAATCACAATTGCATAAGCCAAACATTTCTTGTCGGTGTTTTTTACTCGTAAAATGCCAGTCTTGCGTTTTAGTAACTCGTCGTTTGATAAAAGACCTCGACGCATTCTCCCAAATCCACGGGGCACATCCACATGATGAAAATGTACAATGAACGGTTCGTTCATGAGAAAACTATCGTTACTTTGAAGGATGCGATCAAAGGAAGCCCATAAAGTTTCCAGTGTCAGATTACTTGCACACCGGAAAGATAAATGAAACGGTTTGTTCTTCTCATCATGAGATAAAATCGATAATCCACCCATCGATGATTCGTCGACATTTTCCAATAAGTAATCCAACATCTGTTGAAAGGAGGCCTGAATCCATTCAACAATATCAGTGTCACTGGTCGGAGCATTAATTTAAATTTCCAGCATTCGTCCTTCAAGATTAAAACGCCGATAATGTCTATTGATTTCTCGCAAGACAGTAAAGCCAGAAGTAGCCATATTCAAATAGGGAAAAAGGTAAGGTAACCAAAAAGGAATAAGCAAAGAAAACAAATATCTAAAACGAGAGAGAAAAAAAAAGCACGAATTAAAATTGAATTCAGAGATCACTAACACGTTTAACGTTATCAAAATGACTACACGATCAATCCTAAAAGAATTATCATATCTCAAATAGTTCTACTACTGAAACGTTTTATTGTCGTCATACTGGAAATCAAACCCGGAACCAACATCAACATGTAAATGACCTAAGTTTCTGTAGTGATAAAAAGAATGAATGAATTTGTTTTTCTAAGCGTGCTGAGAGAATCATTGTAGTAAGCATTTTTCCACTGACACTGAACTTTAAAACATATGACGAACATGAAACGAAAACAAAAATCTCATGCGTTTGCTTTTTTCGAGCTAAGACAAGAAAGACTCGAATTCGATTCTCAGCGGGAGATCAGATCCCACTTTAAACTGCAAGTCCACGTCTCACTTTCGGGGAACAAATTCGTGCGTAGTTTCTTTGTTTACGTTAATGGTAACTTTCAGAAACTGAGCTAAGTGGTTAGCGTTACGCACCTCTGGCCCGGGTTCAACACCCAGTATGCGCTCAGATTCAACATTAAGCTGTATTCCTAGCCCCACTACTGAAAGGACGCTAAACCAAAATTCTCCAAATTTCTCGTGCCTACTTCTAATGTGTGGGATTCCCGGTCAAGTAAGTGAGGGTTATTCTTCCATTTGCTAAATATTTCATGCTAAAATAAAAAACAGTGATAACAATGTTATCCTCATGCAAAAGCACTCCATTGATGTTAAGAAAACGCGGTCGATACTTACCTCAAATTCATGGAACGGAGTAAAGTCACGCTGTCACTAGAGGTACACCTTCGTTCATTCAAGATCTTCGTGGAAGTAGGATTTGAAAATGAAATTAAGAATTTTATTTAGGTCTGAAACGGTTCAACTATAAAGTGACAACACTATCAGCCAATCAGAAACGAGGAAAATGAATCAATGACATCACGGAGACCCAATGAAATCACAGCTTTCATCATGTATCATGAGCCGAAACGTGATGTAAGAAACAATCTGATTGGTTGTGACATTATTCACGTTTTTCTCCTTACACATCAATCGTTACGACATCTAGTATCGCAATTTTGATCATGACATCATACCGTTGACTCGTTAGTTTCTTACGACATTCAAATTATACATCTAAAATGTGATTCAGTTTTCTTAAACTTGATTGAAAAAATGTAACACTCATCGATATGTTACGAAACTGTCTTTGACATAAATGTAAAGTTGAGCTTTAAAAGTCCGTCAGCTGAGAAAAAAAAATGCTGATGTAGTATAAGCAGATTCTGCAATTTCACAATAATAAACTTCTATGCTTAACAACGAGCAGAAATGTGTAGTAATGTAACATAATCTGTCCATGTTCTTTTCATACGTGAAATTGCTCGCACTGAAGTTGGCATGGTAGCTCAGCGTTTTTTTTTCTGATGTGTGAGGTCTCTGCTTCAATCCGCAAGCAAGTAAGTTTATGATGTTTTCTCATTTCTCATCATCGTTTCAAGGGGACGTTAACATTTCCTGAAACTAACACCAAGAATCAAACTCGGGACCATTGCATAGTAATCAACACACGTGTACGGTCGCTTAGCGTTTGCATCTACTGTGTGATGTCCCTGCTTCAATCATCAGTCAAGTAAGTTCATGTTTTCCCTGTTTCGGTCTATCACCATCGTTTTCCCGGAAACATTAAATTAACTTCAACATTTCCAAGAATCGAACTCGGGACGATTGCAAGGTATCCATGTTCACCCCTGAAGCGGAACAAAATGCATCACAAAGTGCTTATCAAATTTAATGGAATAATTTTAAATATGGCTCCATATAACGTAATAAGGCTCCAAAGGGAACGATAACTCCCAAAAGTAAATCATTGTACTCTATTATACAACGAAAATGTCTCGTGAAAGATAATAGGATAAGTTAAAAACGTCCAAATTTTAATATTTTTATACTCATCAAAGAGTACGAGGTGCGATACTCTCCTCCCTCCCCAACTCCTGATGTAAATCAATGTGATCTTATGTGTCCTGAGTGATCCATGCCCCTGAGTTAACATAAGCAAAACTTTCAATAGGTAATGCAATCCCGGGCCAAAACATCTCTAATTCATTCGCTATGGTCCATGTGTGGGGGGGTCCCAAAAGTGAAATAGGGTCACCCCGACGTCAAACAATCACATTACTTCAAACCAAATACCTCTACTTCATTCGCACCAGTAAGGAAGGTGGTGGCTCAATGGTAGAGCGTTCACCTCTGCTGTATGGGATCCATGGTTCAAACACGGCGAAAGTAATTTGTGGTGGGTAACATTATGTTCCAGTTTCCTCCCACACTTTCATTCCTTTCTCATCGTCACCGTCTCATTTAACCTAACGTGGGACGTAAAACTAAAGATTTCATTTGCACCAGTGTTAGTCCATCTCATCAAAGGGATAACAATCCGAACCGCATGAGCTTCTTCGGGAATCGAACCCTGGTCTCTCACGTTAAAGACGCATACTCTAACCGGTTAGCCACGGAGGAACTCCAAAGTTTTCGAGTTTCATATTAATACTAATAGTAATTTATACTATTACTGAGGTCTACTAATTCATAATGTAATAGGTCATCAAGAAAGAGATCAAACCTTGTTTTGGTAATTTTATACTCATAAAAGGGAACGAAACAAGCCATCATAAGTTCCAAGCTAAAAATCCCAGTTCAGTGACGTCAAACGAACATATTAGCTCGAACCAACTACCTCTAATTCATTCATACCAGTAGAGGAGCGGTGGCTCAGTGGTAGAGCGTTCACCTCTGCTGTATGTGGTCCCTGATTTAAACACCTCGAAAATAGTTTTGTGTAGGGCAACATTATGCTCCAACTTTCTCCCACACTTTCATTCCTTTCTTATCGTCACCGTCTCCTTTAGCCTAAATGGCATAAGCGTGGGACATAAAACTAAAAGATTTCATTTGCATCCGTGTTAGTCCATGCATAACAATCTCCAAATTTTATGCCATAAAATGGAACGAAAGCATTCATAAACCTGTACTATTTCATAACGTAATGAATCATCAAGACCATATTTTTAGTAATTTTAAAGAATCATCATGACCTCTGATCCAATACTCCCAATTCAATGACGTCATAGCAGGACCAAGGTACCTCTGATTCATTTACACCAACGTGCGGCCCCTGAATAAGCATAAGCAAAATTTCAATAGGTGACCTAATCCCAGGCCAAAGCATCCCTAATTCATTCACTATGGTGCATGGGGACCCAAATTGGATTATTAAGAGTTAGGCAGAGTGCCGCGATTACTACTATGAATCTGGTGGTACGGGTACAGGCAGACAAACATCATGTTTCACAGGTCTCTTCACTGAATCCAAGTTAGAATACTGTATTTTATGCTTCATGTTCTTAGAGAAACCTTTTATATTACTCAGGCAGAAGTAACATGATCACGGGGCTCGCGCCAAACCATAGGTACGGCGAACGGCATTGATTTATGTGTATCTTTCAACCATCCTGTGAGAGTACGCGCACAGGAGTTACAACTTTGTTTCGGAGCCCAAACGCGATCCTGGTCGTCGATTTTACACCCGAAGTACAGATGGTACGCTGTCTTCAGGAACGGTGACAATGGCCTACTTTGTCCCTTGAAAATCACTTCCCCACATATTTAGGAGAATGAATCTATCGAATTGTTGCAAGTTCTCGGCATGTTCGTTTAACACAAACGTCAATATTTCACGCATAAATATTTTTCACCTACGTTATACACAGACACAGCGTAACACCACCTTCTGACAGGAAGATCAACTCGAAACTGAAATATTTGTTTCACTCGACAACGTGTTTTATGTCTTCGCGCCTTTTTTCAACAATATGTCTGTCGTCTAGACAAATGGGAACCGACGAATGATCGCAAGTTGATTACGAAAGCTTTCTCCGTCAACAACGCCTAGGTTTTATTGTATGCAGTGTGGAACAACAATAAATCTTTGCAACCCTAGGGGAGGGGGTACGTTTCCGGGGGGTTGTGAGCTATAGAAAAGAATGTTCCTGAGATATAGCCTAGTAACAGTTCTTGGATTAAGATAAAAATTCAGAATTATGCACTCCAAGCACGGAATACACATATTAAATACGAAAAATACGATTTTTCTGTCAATTATGGAAACAGCAACCCCACCAAAAAAAACTTACGTGCTGGAACTTTCTCGATGAGATATTCGTAATCAGAGTTTCGAAATCTATCCGGTGCACACTTTCGCCCTCGTAAAAATTCAGAATTATGCGCTCCAAACACGGAAAACACATATTAAATACGAACAATACGATTTTTCTGTCAATTATGTAAACAACACCCCGCCAAAAAACCTTACGTGCTGGAACTTTCTCGATGAGATATTCGTAATCAGCGTCTCGAAATCTATCCGGTACACCCTTTCACCCTCGTGGGAGGATTTTCATGTCGACCAGTGTAATAATAATAATAATAATAATAATAATAATAATAATAATAATAATAATAATAATAATAATAATAATAATAATAATAATAAAAATAATCATAATCATAATATACGGGTGTTACAAAGGCTAGTGGTAGCCTAAGCCATAAAACCAATATACGCCGACTTGCTGTTTATGGGCGACAATCACAGAGCTGCCCAATTTGGAAAGACACCAAAATGTGGTAACCATATTGGCTGAAGTGAATTACATTTAGCATGTTCGGGATGCTCTTCGACAACGGTTGAGTAGCGGAATTCTCCATCTTTGACACTTCAGGACCTGAAAATTGCCCTCAGCGGAGAATGGAACAACTTACTACTGAAATTCACAAACTCTATAGTGGATATCATAGCAACTATATGGAACATGCTTTACTGTTGTGCTCAGAACGATTCGGTATTAAAGACAACTAACATTTCATGTTATTAGTCCATTTTTAAAGGTTGTGTCTTTCCACAATGACGAATTCCTACCATATTTGATCGATCAATAACACTAGCATAATATCGGCACTCATATTTTGGCCACTTACAGTACCCTGACTGTGTTACGAAAATAGTTAAAAATGAATTTGATGCCCAGAAACTACCAACCAGTGTGTATCCCTATTCATACTTTGAAAAAACAGTCATAATAATAAGGGAGTTACATTGTAAGTATCTTTTCAGTAAAAGTGTAAGTGCATATGCCCTTTTGTGTAGAAGAATGCATGATATTACTGTTCAATTTCTCCTAGATATTGATTGATCTGTAATTACCACTTCAGCTCTCCTTACCGGTTCCCCAATTATCTCACAATGCTTGATCAATACCGAAAAATCTAGCACAGGAAATAGAATCCGACAGTAATTACCCGAATAGGAACACGTTTGTGCAACAAGAAGAGGTTATTTAAAATTTCCCATGTAGATAAAGAATACTATACTTACTTATAATTATACTTTTTAGTAGTAACTTAGTATAAACACTTTGTAACACAAGGGAAAATCTGATTATATTGTTAACATATACTGTCTGTACTGGTTTACTGGGAAGATAAACAACATTTAGACTGGTCAGCACTTTGTTTTGAATATCCAAGATGACATCGGTAGTGGCGTTTAAACAACATCGTAAAGGAAATAGGATAAACCTTGAAAGAAATCAAGAATTTAAGAATGAGCACGAGCGAGTTTTCTCTGAAACTCGACTCGACTCGAAAGAGACATCTTTGAGCTCGACTCGAAAAATTTCTTCCACCTCGACTCGAAACTCGACTCGAATTTAGGTCCAGTTTCGAGTCGAGTCGAGCCAAATCGAGCTGAATCCTGTTTGTAGTTTCAAGTACTCTCCTGAAGCATCCTACATAGACATTATAATTACCAATGTTTTTACTACCACTACTACTACAACTTATTATTATTATTATTATTATTATTATTATTATTATTATTATTATTATTATTATTATTATTACAACACGGTGTTTAACCATGAAAGATAGACAGTTTGTATCTGAATACTAAAAACTAGTTGACTGCCGACCTTGGTTGTGGGAAAGTCTATATCTTCAAGAGGCAAGGATATTGCTCACGAGGTTCTGGGTTTGAGTTCCGGAGGAGGAAGTACTTGAGCTCAAGCCAAAAATTGTTAAAAGTAATAGGGAGCTGGCCAAACATGATCAAAACTGCTCGGCCCAGGTTTATGGTTCTCAACGCCTCGGCACACAGCTCATTGACTATCGATCGAAACCTAGAAGTGAGCCGAGCCAACAATTAGCGTAACCGAGTCGGCTCAAGCCGATTGCTTACTGCTTACTGCTGCTGGTTATGGTACTGCTAAAGGGCCATTCCACGCGAAAGTGAGCCTGAAGCCAAATTTTCGAAAGCTGTCAAAACCAATGCATTTTTACGTATATATGAAGTAAATAAAACGAAATTTACTTTTTCACTAAGAAAAATTTATTTATATTTAGAATTCACGTAAAATTTTAAGTCTGTTGTAAATTGGTAACATGTGAGCTGCCAGATTTTTTTTATTCTTGTTATCGGCAACATTTTACGGTATATTGTGCATGTTTGGCTCAAGTAACTTTGAGCTATTTGAGATGCTTCTTTTTGCTACAAGCTGCAGTTGAAAAAGTGTTTACAGGATAAAAATCGTTTATAATATCATTAAAGATATAAACGTCAATTTGAGTGTCCTCCCCGTGACAGAAAACTACCAAAAGTTATTGTACTGAATTACTAAATTTGAGAATGTGATTCGTACTTAGTAGAAGTAACAATTTGCACGTGTACTTCACATTTACCAAATTTTGGACTAATGCTAATAATATATTTCGATTTATTTCAATTTGAAAACTTGTCCTGCCCGTGACAGTGGGCATTCCACTGGTGGGAAAGTTTGTGTACATTGGTTATTCATGATAGAAAATGATTCCATGTGTACTAAAATAACGTTTTATAAGCATGCACTCTATTTACTTAAATAGATAGTTATCTATTACTGTCAGTATGATATTTCAACTTAAAATAAGTATCATATAAATATCATCATTAGCGTCAACTTTTTGTTCGTTTCAAGGGAGAAGTAGATGGGATTGGAGTACGTACAAAAAGGCCAATATGACCGTAAGCGATTGCGGTAAAATTTTCAAGACTGTTGAAGATGTATCTTACGTGCATTTCGATCAAATAATACCTGTGATACCAGCAGTGCCGTGCCGCGGGGGAAGGGACAAGCGGGGTGACGGCACCGGGCGTCAAATAAGTGGTGCAAAATTCAGGAGGAAAAAATAAAAGATATATATAAAATGGAAGGAAAAAAGTATTATAAAGTGTTCAAAATCAAGGAAGAGCAGGGTTTATTTTTGAAAATTTTCTTACGCGTTGCGAAAACTATGGTGACGCTTTGCGGCTGGACTGTCGACCTTGTGCGTGGGTTTCCTCGGGGTTCTCCCGTTTCCTCCCACTTTCTTCATTCCACCATTTCATTCATTACTCATCATCACCGTCTCCTTTAGCCTAACCGGCATAACCGTGAGACGTAAAACAAAGATTTTTCACTCATATTTACGGGGGCGCCGTCGCGACGCGTCGTATACTCTCGCCCCGGGCGCTGATTTTCCACGGCACGGGCACTGGATACCAGTACCTATTTTATATACTGTTAGACAGTGTTTTGTACGAATTTCCCTACAAGGTGGGTGTAAATTGGCAAATAAAACCATTTCCTAAAGTGTAGGTGGTGAGAAATAAGTGTACGACATATTATTTTTATGTGATAAAAGCGAAACTCAAGTAAAGTAAATAGAATTATTTGTGTACAATGCTATAACAGAACAGCAGAAATTGACTTATTTTCGATTTTGTTTCATTTTTGAAATCATTCTTAATGAGATTTTGTGTGTTGATTCACACGGTGTCCTGCCCGTGACAACCATGTGTCCTGCCAGTGACACAGTAAAGTTTAGTTTATTTATTAATATAAATATTTGGCACATTTCTCTTATGTGAAGTTTGTTTAAAAATTTCATCATTTATATATTTCCGTTTAAATAAAAGCATTTTGAGCTAAAAATTCACAGAGTTTTGTAACATTCACTTGGTGTGTCGAAAGTCACTTCTCTTTTTTGTCCCCGCCCGTGACAGACGTATAGGAATTAATATTTTCTACTCTAAACAGAAGAAAATACTGAAAACAGACACTTGTAAAGCGTATAGCATATATGAAATATTGTGCGTGTTTCCTCTTTCAGTTAAAAATAAATAACTCTCTTCTAGCTCTATCTCAAAGCACTAAGATTAGTATCAAAACCAAGGTTATTTTTAAGCAAGCACTGGACTTGCTTCAGTGAGGCACCTCCTTACAGACTTCGCATGAAAGCAGCGAAGTTAAATCACGTGCACCTGATTAGGAATATTTTCTCTTTCTGCTGTAACTTTCACGACCGATTAGTTATTTCGTAACTGTACCATCCCGACATTTGCCTGATGTGAATGAGGAAAAATCTGAAAAACTTTTACGCTTTTCCCACTGAATATGTCCATCGGAAATCGAATCTTATACCAAAGCGAGAGCGTTAGCGACTACGCTAGGTGGAACCATTTTCTTGATGAGGTGACTAGTTTTCTTTCTTCTGTCTAATTTAAATACAAAACAAAATGGGTAGTTCTGTGCCAAGCAAGACATACTTCATTCTTCTTCGTTTTTCTTTTCTTTTTTTTAACAAAATTGATCGTTGAATTTTTCTTTAACTGAGGATAGTAAAGTCACTCCTCTTTTTCCTTAATTTGGGAATTTTAACCACAATCAATGAGGACTACTGCGAATCTGAAAGAAAATGTGACATTAGCTTCAAAGCCAAAAGGATTTACCAAAGTCTAATGAAAATCTGGCTATTTTAAGGAATGATAGAGGCCTATTTGATTTTTTTAACGAAATAAATTCACCTCCTCTCTCCTGACTGATTTCAACCCTGAAGAATAGGACCAAGCCTTAAGTTAAAAAAAAGCTGTATTTTACAAAATTAAAAAAACTTTTAGGAAACCTATATTTTTCTGTAAAAAGGAAATTATTAGTTTCCTGAATATGGAAATATCATTTCAGTTTTCACGTCATATAACGTATATTATATTTGGTTCAAGTTTTCCAATTCTCCCCTCTACTTGTGTTTCTATTTAGTTAAGAACGATGGGCGAATTTGTTTTCTCCAACAAGCTGATTTTACTCTATCTAAAAGAAAGTATGTGTAATTATAATCTTCCTAATATTATCAGGATTTTACCAATTATACTCTACGCTTTCTACTGCACTTCGTAATGGAACGTATTACACAGGACTGGGGTTAGTCTAGAATAAGGAAATGAGTTTAACTATTGGTATGGATTGAACTCGCACAAGAGTAACATAATTTATCTCAACATGTAAAAAAAAAATACAGAATAAATTTAAATGTGTAGGCTTTCCCGGTTTCTATGTATCATGTTGTGCATTTCGCTTATAATCTGTTTCGCTGAATTACTTTAGCTACGAAATCATGGCATGTGAATGCAGTCGGTCATGTTTGGCCAAATAGGAATACCTGTTTGCTCTAATCGATGTCACCGAAACCTAGTCAAGAGTGGATTTACATTCAGAAAAAGAAATATTTGTCCCATCTAAGTCTCCATTGTATGATGGATTATTTGTGAGATGTTACCAATTTTCAAGGAATGCCCTGTTTATTGTCATCAAGCAAATTACCCCAATTAGACATTAATATGGGATGTGTTTTTTCTTTCCAAAGTATTTTTAAATTAAACATTCTGCCTCTTGATTGATTGTCAGCTCTTATTAATTATCAAACTTAAGCATATCATTAAATTTCAACATTTTTAAAAATTTTCCTGACTTCCTCATTCTTAAAAGCGTTTCACCAATTAAAAGCGTACATTTGATAAACATACTAAGCTGAGGTGTGAAGGTAAACCTTAACATTACTAATTTACGTCACATTGTTTAATTATGAATATGGCTGAATTACACAGGATTAATTAAATACAGGATTTATCAATAAATCTAGGTAATAGGTTTCAAATATAACCTTTTTTATACTTACACTAGCAGCGTTCACCCCGCTTCGCTGCGGTCACCCCGGAACGCAATAAACTTTGTTACTTAGATAATTTTTACTTTTTCGCTTTCAAATTGCAGTAAATGTTAACATTATAGCGCCTGTCATTTATGTTAACCCGCCGAGTGACACGGTCATGCGGGTTGCATATAAATACGTTTATTTTTATACCTATGATGAACTAACAAAGGATTTGTACGTTATGGACACTTGAATGGTCAATTATCTCAAGACACTGGTAATTAAAAATTAAAGTGATATGATAAAAACCATCTAGGGTCCAAATCCTAATAACCCCCCAAAAATAAAAGAAATTGGTTCAGCCGTATTAGCGTGATGAGCTAACAAAGGATTTGTGCGTTCTCTTTTATAATATAGATTAAAATTTCAAATTTAAGAACTGATGGAAATAAGAGGCCGGGTGTGTGGATATTGTTCGTCTGACACTTTCCTCCAATGAGTTTCAGAAGTAACACTAATATAATTAATGCTAAGAGTCCTGTTAACTAAAATCAGGTACCCGGATCGGGAAGTGAGAATCTAGTACCCGATTCCAGAACCGAGAATCGGGTATCTGGATCCAAAACTGAGTGCTGGCCCCAGAGCTGAGAATCGGGTATCCGAACATAAGGTGTCCGTAGTCCAAAGAAGAATTAGACATTTGAAAATGCACCTGTTTAGCTGACAGAATTTTACTTTCGCTACAATTGGCTTTGCAGTGGCCCCGCGTAGCGTAGTCGCTAACGCTGTCACCTTCGGTGTGAGTGGTCTCGGGTTCGATTCCCAGTGGGGGCACTAGGTCGAAAAATTGTTTAAAAGCTTTTTCAGACCAGCCATCGTGAATGAGGTTTTCCTGAGTTTTCCTTATTCACACCAGGCAAATGCCAGGTAGTACCTAACATGTAAGTCCCAGGCAGCTTTCTTATTTCCTGAATCCTTTCTTCCTCCTCTTTCCCCGGATAGTGTGCTCGCCGAGGAAGGTCATCCCTCAAACGTGACGGGTTAGCATGGCCATAGATTCCGTAAACCCAGAAATGTAAATCCTAAACTGACATTGCAAAGTAAAGGATATAGAGTGAAATCCTATTCAGAACAATATTGAGAACTAATCGTACGTATTGATCGCGATTTTTGGTACCATTGCTATTGAAGTGGAGTTCTCTCTACCATAATTCGTATGAAAAGAGGAATAAGTAATAAGGCCGCTTATGACATTCATATTTCATCACTTTTCTCCCAGAAACTGGCATACAGCTTTCGTTTCCTTCTACTGTCATCTTTTTGTACTGAGCCCGGTTGTTCTCCACCCACAGGAGCACCAACTCATGTATTTCCAGCTCAATGCTTAAGTGCTATATATAATAATAATAATAATAATAATAATAATAATAATAATAATAATAATAATAATAATAATAATAATAAACTGTATGTCTGCGGAGAAACAATTCTTAACGCAGCACGCAGGAGATAAGTGTTGAATTGAGAGCTTCTTGCAAAGTTGCGACAAGAAAATTTAAGGGTTTTGGCTTTAACAAAGTTCACTATTACGAAAATTATTATAATTAAAATTGACATTTTCCCAGAAAAGAAAAATCATACAAAGTCAACAAGAGTATTAAATTTATTAAAAGAACATAAATGAATGTCTGCATACTTTAGGTACTTAAAAACTATCGAATTAATGGACATTTATTTTTTGCAAAATAACATCTCTTTTCTTCAGTTGATAGATTATAACATTCAATATTTGTTAGTGTCCGTTTTGGTGCCATGTAACTTCGCGATACGCACTTTTTTCTATGGGTAAAGCAGTTTCAGAATGAAGACATCCTACACAAGGAAGTTTATGATGGTTCATTTGTCGAGAACGATATTTTTCCCCTACAACCTAAAACATTTGAATATATTTCAACGTCTTTAGCAGTATCTACTTTCATCACTACAATGCAAAGATATTACCTGTAAATTTAGAGGGTCGTGAAAAAATCTAAGAAGATTTTGCCCCCTCTTGAAACTGTTTGAATTCAAGACTGTAGAGATAGAGTAGGAAACCAGAACTACAAATATCGGAAATTATAGCAATATTTGTATGTAGTCAGGTATTTTTCTGTAGTCTATCCTGTCTTTTTTTTTGTTAAGTTTGAAATGCAAAACCTAAAAATCAAACTTTCTGTTTTAAAATTTTGTTATTCGGCTGCACAACATTCCTGTGCATAGAGTGCTTCTTCCTGGCTAAGCGGTTAGCATAGTCGCCTTCGGCGTAGGAGACCTGGGTTCGATTCCCGGCGGGAGCACATGTGCTTTGGATTCTACGTTAATCACTAGGTCCCGACTCATATAGCCTCGCTGTCGAAAAGAGCGTTAAACTCAAAATCACCTCACCTCATTCCTGTGCATAGAATGGGACTTCGTATAATCATATTATTATATTTATGGGTTCGGGTATTACCAAATCCAGTATACATTTGAAATATCATGTAATGTACTTATTATTATTATTATTATTATTATTATTATTATTATTATTATTATCGGTTTCGATAATCTTCAGCACTATTGAAAACTGTAGGTGAAATTAACTTCATATAACAAGTTACTGGTTTCAGCATGATACATCGACAAAGTAAGCAGTCATATACAGGGTGACTCCAAAACAAACAGGAAAACTTCGAAAGGTGATTCAACTTGCAAAAATAAGATTAAAACAATTTTCAACATTTTCTCCTCTCAGGCTTCATTTTCAAATAATAGATCTTTGAAAAAGTTTCACGAGGTTTTTAACAACCTGTACTTTTGAAACCAGAAGATATACAAGCACATACAAACACAATATTAAAGACTCAATTCTTTAGAAAATAGCAATAACACCAGAAATCGTTCAACTTCAATCAGTGGTAGAACGCTAACCTCTGAAGCATGAGGTCCATGGTTTGATTCCAGCTACCACCAAGGGACTTTTGTCCAGGGGCGTCATTTAGGGGTTGCAGGAGGGGGCAATTGCCCCCCCCCCAAGAGTTTGAGGAATACATATACTTTAATCGATTGTCTACTAATATACTACTACAAAACGTGAAAATCTTAAGTCGGAAGTGCTCTTCCCCCCCCAGCGAAGTCTGAAATGACGCCCCTGTTTTTGTCATCAACAGACACCATGAACATACTTTTCACAGTTTACCGTTTCCATTTACTTCCATCTTTCCATCATTATCATTAATATCCTTTATCCTTCGTTAATTCTCTAGTTGTTATGTGGATAGCGTACGTGCCTTTCGAGCGAGATATCTGGGTTAAATTCCCGCTGAGAGTTCATGTGGACTAGATCCTACGTTTAGCTATAGGTCCACATTTCACATAGCCTTGTTCCTGAAAGGAAAGATAAACTCAACAGAATCAATCAATACCTTAGCCCTCACGCATAATCAGTTCTGTTGACCACTTCTGACACTATATGCAATAATTACAATACTGACTTACTATGACTATGACATTTCCTTAGTTTCCTCACTAGGTAGATCGTTTCTTTATCATTTTCGACAGTAAGAATAATTTGCGGCTAAGCTAATATTACTAATACAAAGCTAGAAAATGTTTCTTTTGTAATTTCAGTCTATTTAAAGTTCGTTTTACAAAAAAAAAATATACAGCAAATTTGCCAGTCGTATCTTATCTAAAGTGCTTGAAAATTACACTTTTCTTTATAGTAAAATACAACCGCTCTGTGCACTATTGAACAGTGACGCCGCTAAAGATAAAAAAGGGGGTCGAGCGCCATCAGTGGTTTCGTTCGCCCCCAACTGCTCCCCACACGTATTATAGTGTATTGTAGGTCAAGTAATATAAAACTAATATCTTCAACATAAAAAAAAAAATGCTTCCTCCAAATGTCTGCCCCAACTGCAACCAACGGTAACAAATAATTTATGAATATGTTTATTTGTACTACATTAATTAGGTTTGCATATAGATTGTACAGTGGGTCCGTCATTTTTTGTACTGTCAACAGAGTCCAATGAATTTCTGCAATTATCTTCCTTTTCTCGGCTAAAAGCCGACGTCAAATCAAGCATTTATTTTTGCAACAAATCGGAACAACAAGAATATTTTTGAAGGCAGATGTTTTTCCTGACCTTCCAATTCTTTTGTGGAAATACTCCGTTTTCTACCTAAGTAGACCCCCAACAGCGAACGCAAGGTAAGTGACCTTGTCAATATCCAAACTGTGTATTTTTTTTTTCTTTCTCTCTCTCGTTCATGTCAAACAACTGCATATTGCCACGTTTTCTTATAGGATTACAATTTAGCTACTTATTTATTAGCGGCACATATTAATTTGTGATGCTTTAAAATATTATGTAAAAGAGTGTAGAATATGAATCTATCTATCTGAATCTGTTTCGCCACACACACACACAATGTAAGTCAATCTACTGAAGAGAAAAGTGTCTGATAGTCAACTAAAAGTAACTTTCAATACTCTTAGACCCGGCATTAATTTTAAAATGTAAGGCTTCTATTTCATTTCATTACCATGTATACTTGATATAGGCTACCGATGTAGTTTGTGTCTGGATCTGAAAAATGGGTACTCGAATCGGAAAAAAATGAAATGAAATCTTTGAGTTTTACGTCCCACTGTTATGCTGGTTAGGCTAAAGGAGACGGTAATGATGAGGAATGAATGAAATAGTGGAATGAAGAAACTGGGAGGAAACGGGAGAACCCCGAGAAAACCCACGCACACGGTGTTTGTCCACCACAAAGTTCACTTCGCGGGGACTGAGATCGAAACCGGGATACTCGAATCGGATATTCGGTTCCAGAACCTAGAATCGAGAACACGGTTCTAACACTTAGGATAGGGTACCAAGTTCTAGAACCGTAAATCGGGTACCCGGGTGTGGAACAGGTCCGTAGCCAGCCCAAAATTGTAGGTGGGCGGTAGAAGTTAGGGGGACCAGACCCAACCATATTATAGTTCATTTGCAAACCTACCGTGAAAATTTTAAGGGGGCCAGTAACAATTTTGGGGGGCCCGAGCCCCTAGATCCCCCGTGGATACGAGCTTGATCTGGATTCGAGAATCGAGTACCCGGTTTCAGAACCGAGAATCGGGTAATCATATTCGGAAGCAAGAATCAAGTACCCGATTACATTACCGAAAATCGGGTACCCGAATATCGAGTACCCTGATCCATTATTACCCGCGATTCGAATATATCAGGAACAGATTCTGGATATCCACAGTGTATATTAATCTTGTATGTGTTCTCAACTACAAGTTTTGAATGAAGAGGAACATTATTTTACTTGGAAGACTTGTAGATATAAGACATAATAAAATTTGTATTTACATAGTAACAAATGAGTTCCATTTCACAGTGTGAAAGTACGGTAGACTTAGACTTCCAAAATGTATGAATAAAGGGATAAGGAGAAAATTGAACCTATTCTTGAGACGCTGTATCGACTATATATATATATTTAAAAAAAAAAACTCTTTCTTGATATCTCTCATGTTTTGCTATTTGGAAATCAGATTTAAAACTTGAAATACTAGACAATTTCAAGCACATTATGTTAGAGTATTATGAGCTACGAGTGTATCCGTTGCAGAAAACATTTGTCGCTGTTTATTACCATTTCTGTTCTATAGCTATAAATGCTGAGAAGATGTAGAACTTATTTGTGGCACTCTGCGTTGTTTGCACAAAATCGCATGTCGATCTCTTATTGTTTTGCTATATGGAAATCAGAATTGAAGCCGGAACTGGTAGTAAATTTGAACAACTTTCGGTTGCAGTAGTGTTGTAAATAATAACGATACGTTATCTTGAAACACTGAATCGTTCGCAAAAAAAAAAAAAAAAAAATCTTGCTATCTGTTTTTGTTTTCGTTGGTCATAAACGTTGAAACTGGAAAT
The DNA here is from genome assembly GCF_964235325.1 of Thermobia domestica. NCBI lineage: Eukaryota > Metazoa > Arthropoda > Insecta > Zygentoma > Lepismatidae > Thermobia > Thermobia domestica. Next base: position 52,974,800 of record NC_137470.1, on the reverse strand, counting down.
GACTAACTACAACCACTTTCGGTTTGAATAGACAGTTTGCGAAAGAAATGGCACCTACCCTTTGGATGCTGAATTGATTGTAAAATATCGCATCTCGATAGCTCTTACCATTATCGCTCTAATACCTGTAGACAGACGGACGGACAAATCCGTTCTATGATTTCCGACACTTATGCATAATATAGTTTGGAAGTCGAATAGTAACCAGTTCGTGCTTCTGCTGCAAATTGCATGCCGTTAAAAATAGTTTCTAGTGTGCTAGTGTGTTTAAATTTCGTTAAACAAATCTAATAAAGTGTACAATCTTATTGCAAATTCATATAAATCACTTATTTTGATGAAGAAGCGCTTCAGAACAACAATAAGATTTCACTAACGCACTTGAAAATGTACTTTGAAAATTAAACTGATGGTTTCAAGTTCGAATAGTAGGGCTATACATTAAAATTTTATATGATCTACTCAAATTATTCACAGGTAACGTTTATCTCCACTTATAGTTTCGGTCAAAATTAGAAATGTAGTTTACTGAACATTTTATTTCTTAGTATAAATGAAATGAACCCAAATTTATTCTGTAAACCTATATATTCACTGCAATCATATCGGCTTTTAAAGTAGGTCGCGTAGCTCACTAGTAGAGCGTTCACCTCTAGTGATTGAGGTCTCTGGTTTGATTCCAGTCCGCTAACTGAATTTTGTGGTGGATAAACACCGATTGCCAGGGTTTTCTCGGGGTTATCTTGTTTCCTCACCCTTACCTCATTCAACTGTTATCATCCATCTCATCATCATCGTCTCATTTAAGATCGATGCAAAATGACGGTACATTGGAGTTTAAAAAAAACTAATTTCATTTTATTTTTTAATTTTGTTTTTCATCAGAAGCATGATAGAATACTTTACACACTAAGCAAAGCATTTACCCGTTTTATTTTATAATACTATATAAAGCTTACTAAGCGCCCAATTTGCGTCTAATAAAAATAAAAGACACAGCAAAATCTAAACAGTGGTATATTGCTGGTATTTACATGAAGTGCTTTTACTAACTGACAAGGAAGGGTCACGCAGTGGCTCCGCTGAGATCCGAACGAGACAATTGTGTTTGCATTTGATATGTTATAATTAGACGAATCCCAAAGTTATACGTGCCACCGAGCGGAATATCGTGAGTTACAACATATTTTGTAATGTAAGAACTACAAAACATTTACCTGGCATAATAGTTTGAACCGAGTCATTTGTTCGAAAACGGTTAAGTAAGTGGAAAACTCGGCCAACACGTATCCCATCATTTTCAACGACAAACATTTTTGGGCTAAACACTTTGTCCCTGGGTCCCCCGCAGGGTCCCAGACGGGGTCCAACTCAAAATTTTCAAATGGCGAGGGGGGTTAACTGGCACTTCATTTGAAAGCTGTTGTAAAATGAAAGAAAATGCAGCAAGTCTCGACTCTCTACAACAACACTGTGCAAAATGGCGATGTGTCAAAGTGTAAACGAAAACTTAATTGAAAAGTCCATGGTCACCTCTATAAATCGGAAACGGTAAGACAAATGTGAAAACAGGCAAGGATGTGTGGCATTATTTTCAAAGTACAACGATTAAAGTGAAAACGTCTTGTCCCAGGGTCCCCACATGGTCCCAGGTAGGGTCCAACTAAAAAGTTTCAAATGGCAAGAGAGGTAGCACATCGTTTGAAAGCTGTTGTTAAGTGAAAGAAGACGGAGCGCATCTCGACTTTCTACGACAACCCTGTCCATAATTGCGGTGGTTCAAAATGTAAACAAAAGCTTAATTAAAAATCTATTGCCACCTTGAATCCAAGAGGGCCGCTTCAAAACCTATATCGAAAGGATAAGCGTACCAAACTGCTGAAGCTACGAAAACAAATTTGGCATTAATGTTGATTAGTAAGTGACTAAAATATGCAAAATGTTTAAAAACGCAACATCCTGAGTTCAAAATGCCGCACTATGTTTCGAACGCATATCCAACTCACACCACTGGTGTTGAAGAAGCGAACGTTTATGATTAATAGTAGATATCCACAAAATATCAAAGAGTATAATGTGTAATCCAATGTGGCTGCCAGTGTGAAAAATGAGTTTGTATATAAATATGTTATTTCTAGGAATACTGTGACCAAACGAACAAAGTTTGACGCAGCTCGATGTACTGAAATGACTTACACATGTTTGGTACTAATCGCCAATCTTGCAAATGATTTTTTTTTTTTTTTTTGTATATTTGGTATTACTTGAAGTATTGCGATCAAACCAACGAATGACATACAAATGTAACCATCACGAATACGTTACAATAGAGCCCCCGACCTACTGGTGCACCAAGTTCTTTCTGTATGAACTACGTATGAGAAAATTAGAAAGATACCCGAAGGTATTCAACTTTTGTTTAGGAGTATGAGTTGGAAATCAGAGTTGTGCGTTCATCGCATATTCGTTATATTCAAGTAAATAATGTCCAGAGAACCGTGACGAACGTACATTAAAAACAAAATATACATCTGTTGTTACCGAATGAAATAATAGTTGAAGTGAATCGAAATTCAATTGTTCTTTAGTCTTCCTATTATTTCTAAATATATAATAGAGAAAAATAGAGATTTAGATTTCTGCTATGAATGACATAGATTTTAAGCGGCCATCTTGGATTCAAGGTGGCCATAGTTTTTCAATTAAGCTTTTGTTTACATTTTGACCAGCCGCAATTTTGCACAGGGTTGTCGTAGAAAGTCAAGACTTGATCCATCTACTTTCATTTAACAAGATCTTGCAAACGATGAGCTTCTTAACCTCTCTTGCCATTTAAAACTTTTTAGTTGGACCCCACCTGTGACCCTGTTGGCACCCTGGGACAAGACGCTTTAACTTAAATTGTTGTACTTTGAAAATAATGCCACACTCCCTTTCCTATATTCATATTTGTCTAACCGTTTCCGATGTATAGGGATAACCATGGACTTTTGAATTAAGTTTTTGTTTACATTTTGACCCGTCGCCATTTTGCACAAGGTTGTCGTAGAGAGACAAGACTTGCTGCATTTTCTTTCATTTTACAACAGCTTTCAAATGATGTGCCACTTAACCCCTCTTGCCATTTGAAAATTTTGAGTTGGACCCCGTCTGGGACCCTGCGGGGATCCTGGGACAAAGTTTTTAGCCCAAAAATGTTTGTCGTTGAAAGTGATGGGATACGTATTGTCCGAGTTTTCCATTTACCCAACTGTTTCCGAACAAATGACTCGGTTCAAACTATTCTGCCAGCTCTGTAGTTTTTATATTACAAAATATGTTGTAACTCACTACATTCCGCCCGGTGGCACGTATAACTTTGGGATTCGTCTAATTATAACATATCAAATGCAAACACAATTGTCTCGTTCGGATCTGAGCGGAGCCACTGCGTGACCCTTCCTTGTGAGTATATTTTCTTTCTTTTGTTTTTATTATTGTTTTTAAGTTTGTTCCATGTTGAAACAGAAAAATTCGTTACCATAATATCAACAAGAACAAGGAAACAATGATGAGTTAACGTCAATGCTTTAAGTTAGAAATCTAGGCCGCAAAAGATTAAATGGAAGCGAGTAAATCAGCGCCTAAAAGTCCTGAAGTATAGGCTCCTTAATGATCATCTTGATTTGAACCGTTATACTGATACTTTCAGCATGAATTAGTCCTAGAAACGACAGTCCTGTTAGCAACAGGAACTCTTATCTATATTATGAGCTCATTCCTTCTCCTGAAATATGTTTGCCTCTGGCGTTATTAGCGTCCGAACAACCTTGCTATGTAAAATGTACGTGCCAGTGATACTATTCGTCAAATATGTTTTCCATCTACTGTGAGTGCAAATAAAACTTATCTTAATTTTGAGTTAAATTTGACATAAAACATATAAAATAACGAGACAACAGGAATATTTTCATGAAAGTGTATTCCTATGTAATTAATTATTGAAAATCCAACTGTTATGTCCCCTTCCTTCAAAAGCTCTGCTTTCTGTACTTAATTTAATTGCTCACTAAGCAAAGCAATACATTTTATTTTGTTAATCTTAAACGCGTAACAGTTTTGCCAACTATCTACTTTTTCTAAGACTTTCTCTAGACTTCTACTCTAGACTTCCTAAGACTCTATGAATAAAATGAGAAAAACAGTTCAATATTAAAAGAGATCCCTCCCACCAATTACAATGCAGTGCACTCTACACAACCCAAAAGGTAAACTCTTTAAATTACCTTCCCCCTGTTATAAGCTACCAAAACATAAATTAATTTCTTAATTCGTCTTCTCCCTTTGTTTTTGACTTATACATAAAAGCTTGTCGCATAGCAATCTGTTACAATCCTTTGTAGCTAGATGAATTCTGCGAGAGATTTGTAGCTTGAGTAATGATTTCTTCGGATTTATCCCTGTACTGTATACTCTTTTACCCAATAGGAGGAAAGAAACCTACAGTATACTGTTTGAGCATCTCGTGAAGTATACTTAGCGCCCGTAGATTTAGCGCCCACATATAATATCGTATACTTAGCGCCCAGAAAATATTTGATGCTTATCAGTGTGCTAGAGTTGACCAAAGAGAGAACTAGTTTATATGATAAATGTTATTTCGTACTCATATCATCTATCCCCATCCCCTCTCTTTTGACGACTAAAGAACAAGGATTTTTCACTTGAAAGATCCTGTTATTCTTGCTGCACAATTGTCATGTCACTTTTAAAACTCCTTAGGCAAGTTGAAAGAAATGTGTTCTTTTCTTCCTCTTCTGTTCACCACCGTCACCTCTAACACTCTGACTTTTCATGTACATCTGTAATTACGTACAATTTAATTACGACTTAAGAGCATTACCATATCACCTATGAGATGGATGTGAATTCATGTGCCAGTGTTATTTTAAAATGTATATAGTTTTAAATAATAATGATTACACACACCTTAATGCAAATACTACTGCATGGAAAACAGCAATTATTTATGCACATTGCATAACTTCATTTCCTATCGTAAATACAGGGTGTCAAAAATTCGACTGCCAAAATTTGCTGGGTAATTCTTTATATCAAATGAATATAAAACGTTCTAATAAACATGTGTCATAAAACGACTCCTTTCAGTGTTATAAGCCGCCCTAAATGCAATCAATCACATTTTAAACCCTAGTTTGAAAATAATGGTACGCATCACAAGTAGTCAAAGAAATTCGGCAAGAACTAGTATTTCCTCTATCTAAATATCCATACAAGGATACACTTTTAATCCTAGGACTACCAGATGGGTCCATTGCACTCGTACGCATACTTTCTTTAGTAATTACTAAGACTTAGTAAGTATTGAGATTCTATGACATTTCCCTGGTTGTGTTCTTGTATTATGTTATTTAAGTTTTTTTTTCACTTCCGTGAGTCAAGTGATAGTTTTTAAAATGTATAGCATTAGGTACCGAGTGGGTCCATTAAACTCGAGCCTTAATGAAGAAATATAATGATAGATTCAGTATAGATTGAGATTGTGGCTCGTAGCGGAGTTAACGTACTGATAATCTTCTAACTGTCCTAATGAAGTCAGATATAACATATTGCAACTTTATGTGTTATTGTGTACATAAAGTTGCACTTTATGTACATAAAGTTTATTATTATTGATTGATTTAATTATTTGCAATTTTGCTTATTTTAGTAGCAGCTTTTCTTTATTTATTCACTTATATAAGTCCCTTGTCAGAAACATAATAGTTGCTTTTGTCTATCAAACTGTATTAATTTTTCCATTGTATGCAGTTGCGTATCCAGGGGGAGTTTCCGGGGATCTGGACTCCCAAGTCCCAAAATTTTTAAAAGTTTCTAGAATAAAACCTAAATTTGCGCTTTCAGTCTCCACATTGACAAAAAAAGAGTTTTCCAGAGTAGGACACTGATCCCCCGAATAGAAACCCTGTCTTTGCCATGTACCACTGATTGTATGCAAAGTTTTGTTTATTGTTAGTGTGTTTTGATCATTGCACGTGGTAGACTAACAGATCACTAACAATGAACGTCACTATTGATAGTAGAGGAGGAATGTTTTTGGTAAATCAATAAACGATGAAGAAATTGCTTCCCGACAGACGATAAGATATTAGCAGACTTATATACAAATGCAACTGAAGTTTCTTATTCAGGTACCGATATTGAAATAGGACGTTGAGTATTTTTCTTATCCAGTGGATGGGTTAGAAGTTTGAAGCGTAGCATTTATAGCCAATGCAAAAAGCACCTGCTAATGCAAAAAGCAAAACTGCGGAGAAAAGCGATCCTACAAGGGCTGCCTTAAGTTTTGATGACAACATCGGCGCTATTAGAATACCTGATGACGAATAGTTCCTAATGCGTGAAGTTGCAGATTCTTCACATACACTGCAATATAATTTTATTCTTACATATAATATGACTGTAGATGAACAACTCATTTTTTTTTTTTGGTGCGCTCTCTCTATTGACAATATATACACAGTAAGATCAGCCATTTTACAATTGCAAAACACAATGCACAACTATCGTGAAGTGATCACTTCTAGAGCGGAGGAAAAAAACTCAAAGTTATCATATATTACAACACAACAAAATCAGACGTTCACACTAACAATCATATGGCTCGCTGTTACACCACAAAACAATGAACAAAATGGCCTATGACAGTATTTTACATAACTGATGTAAGTGGACTCAACACTTATGATATTGTGTCATCAAAGCGTAATTTCAAACGAAAAACAAACATTCAAAAGTTTGAAATGCCGTAAATTCTTCATTTCGTCTGGTTAGCAGTTCGCCAACGTTGAGAAGAAATCATGGAGAATAGAAGCTTCCCAGCATACTGAAGAGGAACAGCCTAAGAAAGTCTCTCCAGCAAAGAGGGAGCACAAACCAAGAACTTTCTGCCGCAAACGCAAGCTATATCGATGTACTGACATGAAACATTTTCCAAGTGTAACACTCCGATTTTGATAAAATTTGGCAGGTAGATATTACACATGAAATAAACGAATACGTGTTTTTTTTTTCTTTTCTGGGGAAACTGTTTCAAGGGGTAAAAGTACCCACCCAAAATTTGGAGAAATTTGAGGCCCGAAAGACAAGAAGAAGAAGTTAGTCGAAAAGAATGGAATTGTGCAAGATATTATAACCTGTGCCTTTCGGGACTCAAATTTCAAAATTTTGCGTGAGGGCTTTTGCCCCCTAAAACTGTTTTTCCGCTGAAAAGAAAAAACATGTATTCGTTTATTTCATTTGTAGTATCTACCTGCTAAGTTTTATCAAAATTGGAGTGTTACACTTGGGAAATGTTACATGTAAGAACAGCAGAATTGTATGATAAGAGTCTTTGGGAAATTATACTGTAACTCGTTTCAATCCAATAAAACAATTACCTGTGACTAATTAATTTTTAAATTTTGTTGCGCAGAAATAAGTTACCTTGCAAATTTCAATATTATATTTCTGAATAGTGTTTTACTTCATAATAAAACCTTCCTTTTGCGAAAAAAGAAAAGGTTTGTATTTAGTTTTACGTCCTATGGTTTTGCAGGATAGGCTAAAGAAGACTTGAATTAACTGATTATAGTGGAATCCGAACCACCTTTGTCATTCAATGCTCTCCCACCAGGAATCGAACTTTGAACCTCATACGCCAAAGGCTTGCGTGCTTGCCACTAGACCTTCGGGGAGGGATAAAACAAACAAATATTGGAATATGTAAATTAAATTCACAACCAGGCGTGGCTAGTGAGGGAAGTCGTAAGCCAAAGCGTTCCACACAAGTCTCACGAAAACGAAGTACTACTATGAGCAAAACAAATGACGCGTCTCTTTATTTTGAAGTTTTTTTAAAATATCTCCGTTTTCTTTATATGTTCGAAATTTCGGAAGGTTTCACCAGCAGGACAGGTTAATAACAAACCCGTTTTTAATATTTGTGTTAGATATTAGCTTAAAATAAATAAATTAGAAGCAAAAAACATTAAATCGACAGAAATCTCGAGAATTACCAACTCTGCTAAAGTGGGAAATTTTCAAGAACGCGAGGGAATTCTGCAGTTCAACACAAAGCGCCGACATCTATGTCATTGAGAGAAGCGTGGATTAGATCTACAAACGAAAATTTTAACGAAATGTTTCTAATATGTCTTATTATATGCATTATCAGCGAACTCCAAATATATTAATCTATGCTAAGTATTAACGTATAGATAGTGCAAATAGTGGAAATTACCTATGGAAAATGACGAATTGTTAGCCCAATCGTAATGAAAAATCGTCTTTACTGTAGAATAGGTTCAGCTTACGTAAGAAAGGAAATAGCTCAGTTAGATAAAGCAACGAGTCTGTATACCGAAGGTAGACGGTTCGAATCCCGTGGAAGTACTGTTGTCATTTTTATCACTAAGGTTATTTTATTTATTTTTTATTTGGGAAAGAATCAAATTGTAACATATGTGTAAAACTCATGACGATACCAAAAAAAAAAAAAAGAGAAAATATCGTCGCATTTGCATTAGTGTGTCTAATTTTTGTTTGCAAACAGATTCGTAATTATTTCCCCTGTGCTCACTGATGCATAACGAATGTTTTCCAGTAAATGTTAATTCTAATTTGGAGAATTTTATAGTTTCACAATGTTTCTCACTACATAGTCTTCTATCTACGTGTTTGGATATTTTGATAACAGATTTCCCTATTAAATGTTTAATTTTCTCTATAAATATTTGTCTTAAATTGAAATTGTTTTGAATTTACTACATAAGCAAAGTTGCCCGAAGGAGGAGAGCTCAAGTAATAGATATTCTACGTAAAAGCAACCTATTGTAGAATGATGATGCTTCTTACCTTCAGCACATAATCTTAACGTTAGAGAGTCAGAGAGAGAAAAATCCTGTTTTTCCTCCCCTATGATCACTCATCTTAAAGCTCTACCTATAATGATTCGTATCACATAATTTCGGCTCTCCAAAGACATTCATATTTATTATTATTATTATTATTATTATTATTATTATTATTATTATTATTATTATTATTATTATTATTATTATTCCTGAATATGCCACCCTTACATAATGTAGTAACTTCAGACATCTTAGTTTAAAGTGCTTTCTTTAGTAATAATTTGAGCAACCACGTTACAAAATTTAAAATGTATGAGGGGGCACGACGTTTTATTTCCCCTCCTCTCTTTTCAGCACCCTCCAACAGAAGGTATATAATTTCTGAGAAGCAGGGCAGACAAAATGAATAAGAAATATATTTAGAGCATCCTTTCCTCCTTCGTGAATGGAATATCACGTAGCATTTTTTATTCTACTGAAGACGACCCTAGGCCGTTATGGTTAGGTAACAAAAGAAATACCTAGTATATTTATAGCGCCCCTTAACTGTAATATTACCTCTTCTTTATTTGTTCGAGGCTTCCCTACACAACCAAGGGTGACAAAAAAAAATAGGAAAAGTGTCTAAAGATTACAAAAGAGTTTATAGTTTGTCAGAAACAAGGCAGTATATACACAACATTGCTTTCGTTAACAAGTGTTTCACCCTTGAGTCGCTTATAAAATTAGGCAGAATAACTTTTGCCGATCATTGTTCTAGAGAGATTTGTCCAGGATGGTTTGGTGTCGAGCTAATAACGATGAGTATGTTTATGTACATCACTGTTAAAGAAATAGCAAACTTTCTGAAAGGAACTTACTTAGGAAACAGATATTCCTTCTACTTAGCCAGAGCCCACTCTTTAAAATTGCATCTGGCGTTCTGAGTGAAAGTTCTATGGGACTATTAGAAAAATATATTCCCGTTTCCACGCTGATGGTAGAATTTCTTAAACAGTTATTGAATTACGTTCGAAGGGTACGCGTAAATAGCGCCCCCGCAACAATGTGGCGTGGGGACCGCACAAGCTGCAAGGCCAAAAAATATACAGAAAGTACGCAGGGGCGGAGCAGGCCAAATTTTCACACGGGCAAAGTGACTTCTTGGCGCCCTTCCCCTAGTAGTAGCCTATATTTTACATTTTATCATAGTGTTTTTAATAGTTTAAACCAGGAGCGTCATTTCAGATTTTGCTTTGGGGGGGGGGCAAGACCTCTTGATGCAAGTAAAATTTCGCGTTTTTCACTTATTTACTACTATTCTAATGATAAAATCTATATACATCTCAAACTCAGGGGGGGGCAAATGCCCCTCCCTGGCCTCCCTAAATGACGCCTCTGTTTTAAACCCATTTTCAAAAAGAAATCCATTACCTAGGAAAACTTCACAAAGAATATGGCCCGCTATAAACAATACCAACTCCACCCCCCTGGTCTAATGGCTAGCACGCCTGCCTTCTGTGGTACCGGGTCCAATTCCCGGTGGATTACTGTTGAACGATAAAAGTGGTTCGAATTCCACTATAATTAGTATCCACATCTCCCTTGCCCATTAAGGCATAACCGTGGAATGCTAATCTCAAGCAAACAAAGAAACAATACTTAATTCCCGGCACTCTTTATTCTACATGCCATCTCTCCATTTTTCGATACAGCCCCCTTAGTACTAGGAAACTCTCTTCTTCCATAGTGAAATGGAAAAAGATCATATAATTGCCACTACTTTACAAGAATATAAACCAAAAAAGTCAGTAGAAAGCACATTATAAAATTTACTTTTTGAGGCTCGTTTTGGTGCCCCTCTTTCTCTGGCGCCCCGGGCAGTCGCCCGGCCCTTAGTCCGCCCTTGAAAGTACGGACGCATAACTAAGGACTGCGGAGGATAGGTTAACCTTCATGTTATGCCACTGGTTTGACGTGTTTGAAATGTTCAGTAAGTGATCGGTTAGTGAAATAATTTCGACGGTTACTGATGTTTAAAGTTTAGCTAAGACAAAGCTACCTAATCAAATACATTTGATATCGCGATGTCACAATTTGATTTTTCCTCACATAAAAAAGATAAAAACAATAGTAATAAAAACCCTTCCTCGTACTGGGCTCCTAACTAACTAACAACCTAATTCGTACAGACTAGTTGTTCTGACCAACTGAGTTTCGATTTCTTACGCGAAAGAAGTCTGTTATATTAAGAGGCATGCTTTTCATTATCAAAACTGTTCGAAGTTATACGAACATGGCTTAAGAACAGAGGCGGAACTGAATTACCACTCGATTGACCTTGAGGGCAAATCACCAAAGCGTAGCTATAAACGTAAGTTCAGCATGCATTTCTCTGGAGTTGTGTTCAGTATTCCTATCTGCCAGACATGCTTGTTCGTAGGAGTAATATGTTACAAACCTAACCTTTCAATAGAGCACAATGACAGAGAATCAGAGGAAAGGAATTCTTGCCATTGTGAACGTGGGATACCACCATGTGCAATAAAACTGACGCGTCTCCTTGAAGTGATATTTCATCGAAAATAGCTCGTTTTCCTTTATATAGTTTATCCGAAGTTTTTGAGGGTTCCAAAATGAGGAAACGTTACTGACAAACAAGGACGCATTTAGGGGTGGGTCCAGGGGGTCCGGACCCCCTCTGAAACCCCAACTTTTCTGTAAATTTAGCCTAATTTTGGGGATTATCTTTTAAAATTTTATTATAATTTATCCTAATATTGAAGTCGGACCCCTCCCGAAATAAATTACTGCATACGTGTCTCTGACAATTTTCAATATATTCGTTAAATAATAAAGTAAAACAACTAAATTAGGAGCAAAAAGCTTCAACACGGGCTAACTTTTGTCCACCGCCAATATTGCTAGAAGGGATATTAATAGCAAAAACTGCTAGTCAATGCTAAACCTTGGAACGTCATCCCGAACAACAAGTCTATTATTGAGAACTACATATGAAACATGTTATTAAAACTTATCCAGCTTTTTTCTGGCATGAAATTAAAATGCACTCTCCTAAAATGTGTATCTAAACATTGCTCTACGTATCTACGAAGCAATGAAAATTTTTATCGAAATATGCGAGCAGGAACCTCTAACAACCAGCCATTTTATTTAAAACGTAATAAACTCTGTAACCGTACGTTAACGTGAGGACAAAGCTTGGTCCATTGGTAAAGTGTTTGAAGAATAAAAACTCAATGTTCGTAGGTTCGAATCTATCCAGTCACCACAACATTTTATTCTTATGTGTAACGATGAAATAAGAAAAAAATGTATAACCGTTAAGACAAAACTTCAACCAAGTCTGAAGAGAACAATACTAAAATAGTAACACAATGACGTCAACCAAAAATTATTTCATGTAGCGTTTGGACGAAATTACAGCTGTTAACAATTGCAGAAGTAAAAACAGGCTGATAGCTGTAATGCAGTCTAGACTTCTGAATGCATTTACTTCCCGAAAACTTCCGTCTCGTCATTGGTATGCCGTTAATCATTGTAAAACCTTTCAATTGGAAGTGAAATGACACAAACTAAAACAATTTTAAATCAATAAATGTATATGAGTAAAAGTAAGTGTCTCTTATCTGTAGTTCTGAGTTCCTTTTACTTTGAAGTGACAAATGAGAGAAGAAAGTATGGTGTTCGAAAAAAAAATCAAATTTGAGATTTCTACGAATTTACACGTATTAAAGCCCCTAACACCGAAAAAGTTATTTTTCGATACATGTCCATCTGTTCGTCCGTCCGTTCGCTACACTTTTCTGTGCACTCGCCTAGAGGCCATACCGTTCAACTTATCTGCACCAAATTTTAGTTTAAGATTTTCATAGTATTTCCTATAGTTTTTTTTTATTTCCCTCCTACTCCAAAACAAGGGTAGTTTCCTGTACGATGAAAATACAAAAAATATATTTTCTCATAACTGACTCTAACGATCGTGTTTTCTTTCTTTTTTTATAAATCAATATTTAATTAGCAACCCTATTTTGTGGTATAAGGCATTTATCTGAGAAAAATCTAAAAGGGGTAGTTTATACTAAGGGGGTGAGTTTTTTCTCAGTGATTTTCTCAAAATGGACTCAAGTGTTTTCGTTCATATTTCATAAATAAAGATTTCATTAATAACTTATCAATATGGCATAACTCGTTTGTCCTAAAAAATGCGAGGGGTAGTTTATTCTTGGTGGAGTGTTGTCTGGGCGATTTTCTCAAAAACGACTCAAAAGAGTTTATTCATATTTCAAAAATAAATATTTCGTTAATAACCGAACAATATGGCAAAACTAGTTTGTCCTGAAAAAATATGCGAGGGGTAGTTTATTCTTGGGGGTGTTTTTCCTCCACGGTTTCCTCAAAAATGAGTCAAGCAATTTTGTTCGTACTCAGAAATAAATATTTCATTAAAAACCTAGTAATATGGAATAACTCGCTTACCCTGAAAGAATCCTCAAGAGATAGTTTATTCGGGGAGTTATTTTTCCCTCACGATTTTCTCAAAAATTACTCGGACAATTTTATTGATAATTCATAAATAAGTATTTCATTAATAACACTATATTTTAGTATAAGTCATTTCTATGAAAACAATTACAACGGATAGTTTATTTTTGGGGTCAAGGTTATTTCCCCGACAATTTTCTCGAACGACAGGCGATTTTGTTCAAATTTCGCAAATAAATATTTCATTAATAACCAAAAGTATATCTTAACTCATTGTTCGAAACAATTCACAAGAGGTAGGTTACTCCTGACGTGTTCTTTTTGAACGACTTTCCCAAAGTGACTCGTTTGATTTTTTTCATATTTCATAAACAACGATTGCATTAATTGGTTTATTGTAAGTCTAATGAAAATGTGCTCAAAGTGTGAGTTAGTTTTGTAGTGTGGATTTTCTTCAATCGAAGTTTTTTATTCGATAATCTGACATTCGATGTATTTGAATAGTACGATAATTTTATTCGTATTATCCAAATACACACTACAGTAACAACTGCGGCCTAACACAGTTAAGAAATTGAATTGAAAAAGTTTAGTGCGGTGGCCCTGTAATTGAATATTTTTTCAGAAACTCCCTAGCTTTCTGTGGTAAACTCAGGCTTTTCTTTTTCGAGCGACAAAAGAGAGAAGAAAATATAGTGATTGTGAAAATAATATCAAATTCAGATTTCAACGGATTTACATGTTTCATGGCGTCTACATACCGAAAATGTGAGTTTTCGACAACCGTCCTTCGGGTCCGTCCGTTCGGCACACTTTTATATGCACTCGCCTAGAGGCCATACCGTTCAACTTATCTACACCAAATTTTAAACTTAGGGTTTACTTAGTATTCTTACAGGAGCTTTTCCATTTTTTTCCTACCACCTAAAATAAGTGTGGTTTACCAACAGCCGAAAATCGAAAAATGCTATTTTCTCAAAAATGGTTTTAACAATTTTGTTTATTTTTCATTAATCAATATTTAATTAACAACCCTATATTGCAGTATCAGATATTTCTCTTAGAAAAATTTACGAGGGGTAGTTTATTCTTGGAGGTGACTTTTTCTCGACGATTTTCTCAGAAAAGACACTGGCGAATTTTGTACACACTTCATAAATAAATATTTGACCTTACAACATGGTATAAGTCAATTGACCTGAAAAATATATGAGTAGTTGTTTATTCTTGGACTTGAATTTATTCCCAGTGAGTTTCTCAAACACGACCAGTTGGAAACCCTGTATCTCGACAACGAAGCTGAATTCGAAAACTGGAAGAGGACCATTTGTCTCCTTTTGATGTCACGAATCACCTCCCGAAGTTTGTGGACATCTTTCAGGTTCATGAATGAAGCTTCTTTTCGAAAAATTAACTATTAACTTTAGGCATTGTTTATCTTTTTTAAAATCACAAATGCCGTTATTAATTTTAAGGCAGAGAACTACTTCTGAGAGAATAGATCTTGAAAAATAATTTTAAAACTTAGGCTTTTGTTTTCGAGACATTCCAGACAAGACCAGACATTTTACAAGCTACCTCGTGTCCAAAACATTTGCCTCGTATTATCTTGGATGTCACAAAGCGCGTCTCGTCTCTTTCTCGAGACATGTCTTATCTCGTGCGCATTCGTTAACACTTGGAAAGGATTATCTTTCTACTAAAAGCATTGTTGTTATAATGGTTGCATATTTATGATAATTGCTGTCCACATAAATTACAGTCCTTTCAGTTGAATTAAATATTATTATTATTATTATTATTTAAATTGCAATATCTAGTTTAACGTTGGACGATTATGCACCTACGCTAAGGGAGAATGATGATGAATGAAATGGTGAAATGAAGAAAGTGGGAGGAAAACGGATAATCTCAAGAAAACACATACCCATGCACACGGTATTTGTCCACCTTAAATTTCACTTGGCACGAAGTGGAATCGAGCCACGGTTCCCTGCACCAAAGGTCCCTGCAATGCTTTATGATTATTATTATTATTATCATTATTATTATTATTATTATTATTATTATTATTTATAATAATAATAATAATAATAATAATAATAATAATAATAATAATAATTGAAGCGAGCTTAACGAGTTTCAACCGTGCGACTCAACCAACGTTTTGGTGCCTGTTCGTTCGTCTGCTCCTCTCATAAAAGACATTGCATTTTAATGAAACCAGAAAGTGCCTTCTTTTAGCTCTGCGAAGTAACTATTGCTTGGAATATGAATCTGCAAAACATAAGAGGTAAAATTAGCCAAATGGTGCAAGTTTCCACTTATATATACAAAAAAGTAGGGGACACATGTATGTTCTGCAGACACTTTTCTGTCAACCCCTAACTGTCAAAAATTACAAATCCACTACTAACCATAGTACTTTAACAAATAAGAATAGCACAAAGTGAGATCGCATAGACTTTTATGACATTTAAAATCAAACAAAAATGAACTAACTATTTTGGATATTTTATATTTAATAAATCATGAAAAAGTGCATAATTTGTGGAGAATTAAAATAATTTCAAGAGTTCGCTAGAAATGGAAACAAGAGGTTTGATAACTGTAAAAGATGTTATAGAGCAGAGAATCTTAATAAAAAATTGAGCAGGGTTTAAACTATTCTGGACCGTTGATAGATTATTCACTCTCATCAATAGAACGAGTGATGGAAATACATAATAAAATATTAGAGCATGACTTTATAAAAATAATATATCTTTTCTTTAAGGATATAGACACACGATTTATGATTTTAAGAACAGCTACATTATCAGAATGTAAGTTTGTAGATCCAACATATAACCCCGTAGGTTTTACATTACCAGCACCACAAGTTATTTTATTTAAAGATATAATACGTGTTGGCTTCCCACCATATTTCACTAGGAGGAATGAAACTACATCTTGTTATGACTTAACTAATGAAAGAAATATTAATAATAAATGTGTTGTATGTGGAATTCCTGCATATTATAATGAGAACTTTTGTTCCATATCCCATATAAAACTACATGATTGGATACAAAAAAGATTGTCAGAATTTAAAGAAAAGGGATATAATATCACTAACTACAAATCACCACTAGATGACTAACGTAATTATTAAGTATTTTTTTTAATAATTTTTGCTTTAACATTAGTTGACTAACTCATTTCAGACATATTTTTAATCAGCGCAATAGGAACCAACTAATTATACAAAGTTATATGGCGCAAAGTATTCCCATAACTACAATATTAAAGTGAGATTGAATATGCTTTTATGACATTTAAAATCATAAAAACTTACATGTAAAATATTACAATGGAATCCTACACAAAATATATTTACTGGATCTTATTCTCTAGTTTTAAAGCTTTCATTTGACACTTGAATCATTAAAATCCGTCAAAAATTAACTTTAAAAACCGATGAGAAGAAATGTATAATAAAATCGCATTTACTGGAATAGGTGATCTGTCACTGATTCATTTGAACGATTCCAGTACTAGCACAGGACCGTCTAATCCGATTCTCTTTCCTTCTACTTACATCGACATACATATATACACATTAGCCTCTCTTCCTTCAACAGAACTTTTAGCTAGCAGCCGAGGGGGCGTTGTACAATGACGTAGTCTCCTCGAAGGAGAAAACGTAATACATGACGTCATTGAATCCGTGACGAAATATCTCTTGAGTCTCTTTCTCTTTTTCCTTCCCATCAACACTCAGCGATACCAGAATATCAGAACTAAATCCTAAGTTGCAAGAAAAAAGAAAAAAGTCAGTGTCTCCAACTCAATATTTTTTTTCGGAACGTTCCAGGATTTTAATTTATCAAGATATCGCTTTAAAACATATAGGGATGAATTCACCCCATTACTAATAAATATGATAATTGTTAAAAATGAGTTGGCAAAACTGGCAGTCCCACCACCAATTAACGTTAAAATTCAATAGCTCAGTCCCTAATTATCCGATTTTAAAAATTCAAACGGTAAATGAATACTAATAACATAACCAATTTTATAAATTCATAAATGGTTGCATAACCCACAGGATATGTTTCCTATTTTCAATATCTCTATAAAATTTCATTAAATCGAAAAAATAAAAATACTACCATAATTTAAATAAAATTTTAAGACTTTTTAAAGAATAACATTTTCCCGAAAACTGAAAAATAAACCCGTAAAAATCCCGAAATTTTGAATCTGTTATACCTTCGTCAAATATTAACCGATTTTCAAAATTTAAACGGCAATCCATAGAGAAATAAATTGGCTCTCTATTGAATGTCTTGTAAATTGCATAACTCTAAGGATATACTTACAAAAACTCAAATAAATCCCTTATTTATCCATATATCTTTAAAATTCAAACGGTATTGTGTTCTGTATACCCAAAGTTCTTAGTTTGTATAGTATTGAAACTATAAAAACACTTATAGACTTAGAACATACTTAAAATTACAAGTTCGGATATTGATAATGGGATCTTCTGCTAACTTCGTTCTCTATGGGGAACAATGATTTCTTAAACTCAGTCCACTGATCATAATTCAAGCTGAATAGACAGCCGTTAATATCAAAAACCACTTGAACTTCGGTTTGCACATTTTTTACAATTACATTGAAATTATTAGTAAGAATAAACGTCTTTCGAGGATCCATTTGAACTACTCCATTTTTTTACCTCTAAAGACATATTTTAATCATTTTTGTTCTTTTTTTGATTCATTTCTAAAGTAAAACTGATGTATTTTATAACCATTATCTAAATTTTTCAAACCCTCATACTTAACAAACAGCTTATATTTTCTCATGTCTTTTAACACTTGCTCAGTATCGTCATTATATCTTTGCGGTAATAACGTCTTATATTTCTCATCTAAATGTACTTAAACTCTTTGACCATAACGCTGTGTTTGAATCAATTTCCATAATGTTATCTCGTACGTTTTACCTTTTTCTAACTCATCTATGCGAAGGAATCTCAATGATTTAACGTTATTTTTATTCAAATAAGTACCCATAGTTTATTGTAAGGAAAATGTTCGTTTTATGAAAAAAATTCATAAAACCACTTCTCATTTACATACAGAACTTAACAGTTGGATAGTTATCTTTTAAACCAGTGTATTTGATTTTTATTCCATCTTTAACGATCTCATCAATCATTTTATCTGTTATGTGTTTTGTAAATCTAGGTGGAAGAAAGACCTTAAACTCCTCACACTCAACTAAAATGCTTTTTCCAAACTTAGTTTTAATCTTTTCCATTTTCACAATCTTATATTCTGTATTTAATTCTAATTCTCTTAATCCAATAACTTGTTTTTGCTCAAGACTAACTAACTAACTAACTCTATGGCCTATGGAACCCGGAGGTTCAATGCCGCGTTCACAAAAGCTCTCCACTGACTTCTATCCTTAGCTAATTGGATCCAGTTTCTACTTTGTATTCCTATCTCTGCGAGATCCATCTTAATATTATCCTCCCATCTGCGCCTAGGTCTTCCTAATGGTCGTTTTCCTATGGGTCTACCAGTCAAGACTTTGAAAGCGTTTCTACTTTCTTCCATTCTAGCTACATGACCTGCCCACCTAAGTCTCCTAGACTTGACGACCCTAACAATGTTGGGTAAACCGTATAAACTATGTAGTTCCTCGTTATGAAGCTTCCGCCATTCCCCATTCTCGTTCCTCTTGGGTCCGAATATTCTTCTCAGGATCCTGTTCTCAAATACTTTCAGTCTATGTTCTTCCCTCAGAGTAAGCGACCATGTTTCGCAAACATACAGAACAACAGGCATGATTATCGTTTTATATATTTTAAGCTTCAAATTCCTCGACAGAATTCGCGACGACAAGAGATTTTGAACCGAATAGTAACACGAATTCCCTGCTTTTAGTCGACATTTAATTTCTTCGTGAATATTATTTTCGTCTGTTAATATTGATCCTAAATATTTGAAAGTATCCACTTTATCAAAAGTATTATTTAATATTTTAACGCCTCCACAATTTGCCGTATTACGGTCCCGACGCACTTCCATGTATTTAGTTTTCTCTGCATTTACTTCTAAACCCATGTCCCTGCAAGCGTTTAATAAGATCTCTGCATTTATTTCTACTGTTCTCCTATCATCCCCTATTAAATTTACATCATCAGCATATGCCATAACCTGGTGAATGCCGTTCAACTCTAGGCCCTGGTTGCTATCTTTGATTTTCCTTATGGCGTATTCCAGCACAAAGTTAAATAATAATGGCGACAACGCATCTCCTTGTTTCAGGCCATTTTCGACGTGGAAGCTCGTGGACAAAAAATTTCCTACCCGGACTTTACTTTGGGATTCACTTAAACATATCTTAATTAATCTAATTAGCTTTCTCGGTATTCCAAGCTCTGTAAGAACGTTGTATAATGTTTCTCTCCTAACCGAGTCGTAAGCCTTTCTAAAATCAATAAATAGTTGATGTACCGGGGTATTGTATTCCCACTTTTTTTCGAGTATTTGACGAATGGTAAATATTTGGTCGATAGTTGATCGATTTCGTCTAAATCCGCACTGATAATCTCCAATAATTTCATCTGCGTATGGGGTCAATCTTGCTAACAGAATATTTGAAAGTATTTTATAGGATGTTGACAGAAGAGAAATGCCTCGATAATTATTACAGTCAGTTTTTGTCGCCTTTCTTGTGAATTGGAACAATGATTGACTCTTTCCACTCTTGTGGCAATTCTTCCTTGTTCCAGATAAGGAGAATGAGTTTGTGTATCTTGTTCCACAATTTTTCGCCTCCAGCTAAAATTAACTCAGCCGGAATTTCATCTACACCCGGAGATTTGTGTTTCTTTAATTTCTTTATAGCGGCTTCCACTTCTATTCGATTGGGTTCTGGAATATACGGTTCTGCGGTGTGTATCTCCTTTTCTCCACGCACATTAGTTTTTGGCTGCGTGTTCAGCAAATCGTCAAAGAAATCTTTCCATCTATTTAAGAGGCTATCCGTATCAGTGAGAACTGTTCCGTCAGATTTCTTTAATATATAAGCACGAGGTTGATAGCCTTTCTTAAATTCGCTGATCCCCTTATACATGTCCCGAATGTTTTTATTTTTACTATTATCTTCAAGTTCCTTAATTTTAGCTTTCATAAAATCCCGTTTCTTTGTTCTAAAAGTTTTGGAAGTTTCCCGCCTGATATCTGCGGAATTTTGTGTAGTTATTTCATTCGGATTTTGTAGCCACCGTAATTTTGCCTGTTTTCTCTTTTCTGCTAGTTTAATGCATTCTTGGTCGAACCATGGTTTGTTCCTACGTATTTCCGCGTGTCCCAATTTTTCTATTGCTGAACTTTTAATGCTATCTCTAATTTCAATCCAAGTATCCTCAACACTAGTGCACTCCAAGTCTTCTAAAACAGAGAATCTATTCGAAACTTCAATCTGGTATTCCTCTCTTACGTGGCTCTCTTCTAATTTCTTTAAATTAAATCTCTCCGTTTTCGGACATTGAGTATTACATTTATTCAACGATAATCTCTCCCGTATTATCGCTGCTACCAGGTAGTGATCAGTGTCACAATCAGCCCCTCTAAACGACCGGACGTCAATTATGCTAGATTGTCTTCTTCTATCTACTAAAACGTGATCAATTTGATTATGTGTTTTTCCGTCTGGTGATGTCCAAGTGTATTTATGAACGTCGCGATGTGGGAATTTTGTACTCTTCACGATTAGGTTTTTGGATGTTGCAAAGTTCACGAGTCTAACACCGTTGTCATTACTTTCCTTATGCAAACTTTCGTTCCCTATAATCGGTTTGAAAATATCCTCTCGTCCTACCTTCGCATTGAAATCTCCTAATAGAATCTTCATATGGTATCGCGGGAGTTGGTCAAATATCCGTTCCACTTCTTCGTAAAAACTATCTTTTATGTCGTCACCCTTATCTTCAGTTGGAGCATGTACATTTAAAACAATAATATCACACCACCGTCCCTTAAGAGTAGTAAAAGAAAGTCTGTCAGTAACAAATTCAACCCGTTAAATTGCTGGTAATATTCGTTTGTGAACGAAAAACCCTGTTCCTAACTGGTGATTTTTATTTCCTTCCCCGTAAAAGAACGTAAAATTTCCGGAATTCTCAGATCCATTTCCTTCCCACCTAACTTCCTGAACTTCTACTAAGTCCATCCTGTATTTCTCTAACTCACTCGTTACAGATTTTAACGCGCCTGCCCTAAAAAGACTTCTAATATTCCATGTTCCAAATCTCATGTCCATTTTCTTTTGCTGATGTCGTGCCAAGTTATCAGTCCTTGTCCGAGGCTTTTGTGAATATTTCTGAACAAGTACCTTTTTTTACAGGATGAGGGTGTTAGCCTTACCCAAACCCCCAAGCTGGAGGACCACTCCTAGTCGTCTGTCCGCGACTGCTTATTCAGTATATTCGCAGCTAACCTCTATATCTAGAGGCCTTCTCCTCGATCCGCAACCTGAGGACGCGCCATGCCGTGGTGACAGGAACCCACGTTACACGGTTTGCTCAAGACTTCCAAGTTTATTTAAAAGCTCAATATGACTCGCCATCGTGTTTATTATATAGAAAATCAATGAACACTCTTCAATTTTTATCTTCATCAAAAATATTTAAATCATTTTTGTCAATTTCGTTTAATGGAAAAATTTCCATAAAACAATACAAACATACATGTAACTATCTAAAACTCTTCTACTACTTTCTCATTCTTGGGATCATATGTAAAGTTCTTTTGTCCAATTAAAATCGCATAGCATATAGTATCAGCAGCCACAGCTTCTGCAAAGTCTACTACAATCTTTATGTTTGTTCTCTCATTTACCGATACATTCTTCCTCTTACTACAATTAATCACATACATTGTCTGTTATCTATAAACTCTTTAGGATCATAGTACATTTCGGTATTGCTACATGTTATTCTCTTAAATGCAGTATAATCTTCGTACATCTTAACATAATCCCTGTTAGCAATATCTAAGTTTCTTGATTCTTTTGGAAATACCTCATTCCTCCCATTCTTAAGATAGATATTCTTTACCTTACAATGATCGAACTTACTTGCATCTGCTGTTTGTTTACCGCTTCTATCAGTTTGGAACATTACAACTACGAAATCAGGCATATCAAATTGTCTAGAATTAAATTGAGTAGTAACATCAAACTCTAAGAAAGAACCTACAACAGTCTTCTGAACACATTGATAAGTATGGAATGAAAACATGATTTTAGGTTCTTTAAGAATATTCAACTTTAACTTGTTTTCATAATTAGATTCGTATTCAACAATAGGCATTCTTATCTCCATACTTTTTATTGTTATTTTTCCATCATGAGGAGCTGCTGCACCTGCTCCTGATCAAGTCCATTTGTACAAGACATCGTTATTGTTGTTAGCTTTTGTAAATGTTATTCTCAATCCACCTTTCCACATAACCTCTTTATAATCACTTAAGAAGCCTGGAATTAATCCTAATGGGTACAAAACACTAAAGTCCTTTCTTAGACCAAGTTTATCATCTGTTTCAAATCCAGCCTGTTTTAGATATTCAACTTCTGGTTTGGAAATCTTTAATGTTCCGATAGCTGTAGATGTTATTCCGGGTAGTTCAATCTTATCTATAACAACTCCATGTTTTCTAACCTCAATTTGAGAAACGAAGAATGGTAAGAAGTTATCTACAAGTTTTATAGTATCATTTGCACCAAATGTTCCTCCGACTGATGCACCAACAACTTCAAAAGTCATATGACAATCTGCTTTGTGTGGATGTATAAAGCCATCCCCCACATTGAAATCAAACTCAATATCTTTGTTAGCTTCATTCAAATTATTAAATGTTCTTGTGTTAGCTTTAAAACTCTGTAGCTCGTAACTCTCAACACTATCCATTTATTATAAAGAAAATCTTGAAACAACGCTTTTATGGGATATGCCCATAAAAGAATCATACATAATAATATTTAAAAACTTATAGTCCCCATTCCAACTTAACCTTAGCATTCATAGCAGTACCAACTCCAAAAGCAGCTAATCGTTCACCAATTGATGCGTCACTACTAAATGCTCTTTTCCATGCTTTAGTTTCTTGTTCCTTATCTGCAATATGTCTCGACTCTGTATCTTTATTGTCTCTGTAGTATATATCATGTTCTTTACAAGCCTCGTCTAATGGGTTAATACCTTCATCACCTCTCTCTAACCTTTCTTCTAGCTTAGTCCCCGGACCACAGTATGAAAATCCTGGAATATGTAATTCAAATGGGAGTTTTCTAATCAAATCATTTACTAATCCTTTTCCAAGCTTCTCATCATTCCAGAATCGTGGTGGTAACGTATTTAAGATCTTAATCAAATACCCTATACCTTTTGGATCATTAGGAATAAATTGTGAAAGCTTGTTTTTAATCATATTCACTATACCTACTTTCTCATTATAAAAGTTATTATTACCAGCCTTTTCTTCTCCATCTATAACTATTAGCCGATCAATTAACTTTCTCACATCATCCATCCATATATATTCTTTAGGTATCTCTGTATATTGTTTAATTCCTTCACCAGTCCTTTTAGGTGTCGTGTTCTTTTTAGGAGTTGGAGGTAAAGATGGTTTAATATAATTATCCCAAATAGGCTTGATAATATTAATGTACTTAGAACCTCTACTAGATGCTACTTTTTTATCCCGATTATATTTTTGGAAGGCAGCATCTGATTCTATTATTATTTCCTTGTACTGTTCAAAATCGTCATCGTCATAATCTTCAATGGTTTTATTAGTATTCATCGTTAACAATTCCCATAGACCTTCTGTTCCTTAATAAGTTTTACCATTAATTATCAAATCATCATCACTCACTTTAACTTCCAAATTTCCTATCTTATTTATTATTTTTCCATCTTCTTCTACAGTTCTTATTCCAAATACACTATCATTTCTTTTACTATAATATTTTGTTGCAATCTTACCAAATGATTGTGCTGTTGTTAAAGGTTCTAATCCTGCCACTTTGTCTTTAATTTGTTTTCTCATTTGTTTTATTTCTTCTGTTATAGGCGTATCACTACTACTTTGGGAACTATCATAAGTTATCTTTTTAGGTGTTTCTAGTAGTCTAGGATCTATTGAAGCCGTCTTATGTGCAACTGGAACAAGTTCAGTTATTAGATTTTTATTTTGTTCTGCTACTTCTTTGATCTCACTTCCCAAGTTTTGAATAGCATCAATTACAGGTTGTTCTTGTGTCTTAAATTTATCATATATACCTGCTCTTTCTTTCATCCAAGATTTGAAGCCCTTTATCAAGAACTCCTTTAACTTGATATTCTTATTAATATCTTTCTCATCCATTTATTATATAGAAAACGAACAAACGTCAAAAACATCAATAAACGTACAAAACGTCAAAGAACGTGAAACGTTAAAACATAAAACGTCAAAAAACGTCAAACGTTTATAAAGTGTTTTATCTTGTTCCTATACTTACCATTGTTTAACTTCCTTGTCATATCAATTACTATAAAACCATAATCTTCTTGCCAACATTTTGAGCATATCTCTTTAAATTTATCATAAGACATATCTCCTCCAACAAACTCGTTATACACATGCTTAAGATTAGTATCATCTTGTCTAAATATGCACAGAAAGTTAACGTTATCTCTTATAAGCTGTTTAGGTACTTTTGAATATGTTTGTGCAAGATAGAAACAGTCTAAATGTCTATGTCTGCCTCTTGTAAAGTAATTTCTAACAGTATATTGGTTCTCCAAAATGTAATCGTCAAACACAACTATAGAGTATTTTTCTCATTCATCAATAGGTACAATAGAATCATTACCGCTTAAGAACGTTGCTATTTGCTTCTTAAATTTTAGTTCTGCTTTTTCAAATCGCTCTTTTAATTGCTCATACTTTGGCTGATTCATGCTTTTAGAATATATATAGAAGTAATTATTGTTTAACCAACCTGGCTGTAATAAAAAATTAAATAGCAGAAACGTCTTACCACACCCAGATGGACCCACGATAAGGCATCGAATATCATCAGGTATAAGCTCTCCATTTCTTTTCTTAGCTTTTGTTTCTTTTATCATCTCTCTTACATCCCAATTAATAGTTTTCTTACTCATTTATTATAGAGAAAATCGACTTTTTTATGATCTTATGTCTTTAATATTTGTTTGAAAGGGGTCCAGTGCTGGTGGACCCCAGATCCTTGAATTCTTTTTGATATTTTTCTTTGAGTAGTGATGATGAATATAAATATGGTAGTGATGATTATGATGATAATGATGATGAGTAAGTTTACAAAAATGATTTAATTTTAGTATGTGTATATGTGACTTTGGTGGGTTATTCTCATCAAAGTCGTGTTCTAATACAACGCGTAATATGTAGACAAAGGCAGGAGTGTACAGTGTTAAGTGTTGTATTAGGATATATGGAACTAAATAAAAATGTAAAAACATTAAGACATAAACCTTATTAGAAGTTATAAGCATGATATATATAGTATAACCGTTCATAAGCTAGCATTAGATTCCTCAGATGATAAAAGATATATAACGCGAGATGGTGTAACTACATTAGCTTGGGGTAATTATGGGATAGAATAAAAGTGTAATTATGTATAGTGTAGTGTAGTGTAGTTTTAGATGTAAGGTTTTATGATTTTAAATGTCATAAAAGCATATTCAATCTCACTTTGGGTTATCCCTCTGTGTTAAAGTACAATAGTCAGTGGTGGCTTCATAATTTTTGACAGTTCGGGGTTGAGGGAAAAGTGTCTGCAGAACATACATGTGTCCCCTACTCAAACAATTCAGCCCCTCAACAAATATATCGTTACTATCCATATAACTCTACCAAAGCTGGTAATTGTTCAAATTTACTAGTACTTTCGGTCCCAATACTGATTTCCGTAGAGCAAAAATGTTAGAAGATATTAAAAAGTAGCTTTTTGCAATCGATTCATCGTCTCAAGAATAGCTTCGTCCTTCTCCATGGCAGCTTTGATCAGAGCAGTATTTGTTAAAATAGCCATTTTCTGTTTGAACGTTCCTCGTCAGAGAACGAAAACAGTAACATATAGCGAGAACATCTTTGTCCAAACGATTTAGCGTCTTAAGGCAATATACCATAATTATTGTCAACACCCTACCGGAACAGGAAGTGGTTCAAACTGACTATTACTTCCTATTTCAGTTCTTTTTTTCCATAGATCAAAACAATAGGATATACCAGGATACGGCTTTTTTTACGATCAACAGGAAGTGTTTCAAATTAACTATTACTTCCTATTTCAAGTCTTGTTTCTAGAAATCAAAACAATAGGAGATATCAAGATACGGCTTTTCAACAATCAATTCAGGGTCGTAGGAAAGTGTTCCTCTAAGAATTCAGCATCACAAGAATATTTTCCACCAATTCCTATTCAAACCAGAAGTAGCTGAAGTTAGCCAAGTACGGTTTCAACGTGTATTGCTACAAGTTTCTAATCTATGACTAAGAGTGTCAACTTGTTGCATATATTAGACGAGTTACCAGTACTAATACCAAACTAAAAGAAGTGAGTATCGTTTCACAGTGTAAAACGAAGATTTCCAAACTATATGAATTCAATAGTCAAATTTGAAATAGTATTCTTATCTGTCACGAAAGAAAATGCATGTTTTTCGAGGGATAGTATCTTTCTATCACCTCTCGAAATAAATGTTTTAAAGGACCAATCTCTAACCATAAATCGATAAATGTATTATCTTTCGTTTTGCAACTCAGACAAGATACGACAGAAATATCGTAAACCTTAATAGAAAGACAAAACAGCTACGTTCTTTTACAAGCTTGAAACTTACGAATATTAGCAATACATATTTACAGAGTAGGGAGTTTCTACTACGTTATTCCGTAGTTCATTGGATACGTATAGAACTACCACCCAGATGATCTGTGTTCGAAACTTCGTGCTTTGCTTGTGTTAAAAGAAAAATATGATTACAATTGCAATTGATTCGACATTCTGCAAATTTTGTTGTTGTTCTTGTTGTTGTTAAGCGAAAAAGATGAAGTAGAATCTTACAAACGTAAAGACCGTTCTAAAGTTTAATGTTAATAAGAACTATGACGAGGTTTACAGCTGAATACTATATTGAATTATTTTCAATTTTAATCCATAAACAGCTATAATCAACGAGATGGGTTTCAGTTATTTTGAGTGTGGTCAGCACATTGCCCTTTATAACTTTTATTTCTGGAACTAAATATAACTAAAATATTTTTTCTTTAGATAAAAAATACTCATATTTAGTTCTAAACAAAATAGAGAGCGCAGTTCAAAATGTCATTACGCCACATTTCTTTACATAAATAATTGAAACAATTGAATATATTTATACGTGTAAACGTAGAAGATAATGTGACAAACTCTGTAATAAATTAAATAATAGTTTATAATAAAGTAAACTGCAATGAAGTGCAAGGTATTTAAAGTTATGGAAAATATTTGTCGTTATATGCTGAAACACAAGTTTATTCAATAGGTAGGGACAACAAAACATCATACACACAAAGAACTTGTATGACATTGTTAATATAGTTCTATCCTTTCCTGCTCGTCTAGTGTCTAGCGTGTGCGCATTTGGTGTATGTAGTCCGGGGTTCGTGTCCCGTTAGAAAATAATTGAAACTTTAACTAGCTAGCTAATTTTTATTAATTGTCCGTCTCCTTTAGCCTAAAAAAGTTGGTGCGAGCGGTCGCTGCTTGGATTCCCGGTGGGAGCACTCAGTCGAAAAAATGTAAAAAGCTTTTTCAAGCCAGCCATCCTGAATAAGGCTTTCCTGGGTTTTTCTCATTCACACCAGGCAAATGCCGCGGTGGGACCTAACTTGTAAGTCCCACGCCGCTTTTATCCTTCCCCTATCCTTTATTCGTTCCCTTTCCCCAGATAGTGGGCTCGCCGTAGGACGTCATACTTCAAACGTGAGGGCTAAATGGCCATAGATGCCGAAAGCCCAGAAATCTAAATCCTAAAGGATTAACGTAGGAAGTTAAGGTATTTTTTCATTAATGTTCATTTAATTTTGAAACATGATTCTAGAAGAACGATTCTGCGGTCTCTTCCCACTATATATATGTTTGGCTATCTCTCTTGATATGTGTTGTTTGTCACATAAGTTTATGCACTTTTTCTGTGGGATAGTATCTTTTGTCCCTTGAAGCGGCGGAAGATATAAGAAAATCATTTGACTTAATTAACTGACCTTAGAAACTTTTAAAGCTGTAGATCCTGGTAAAACAACAAAATATATTACGTTTGCAAATGCAATTTACACAACAAATAACACAAACAGTGTAACAAGCAGGGAAAGCAGAGAAACTGTTATACGGTAAGACGACAGAAACAAAAATCATATGCTGAATGTTTAAAGTGTATAGCAATAAAAGAAGCACGTGAGCGTGTGGTGTAGTAGGTAACGCTCTATCCTACCAATCAGTTGATCCATGTTCGAATCTTTAAGTGCTTTTTTTTTCGTCGAAAGAACAGCCATTACTTGTAGTATTAGAGTTTTATATGCGGTGTCATTCTGTTATATTCTGTTTTGAATTCTTGTGTAAGGTAATATTATAAGGCTGCCAGTATGGTTCTACCTACGTAGATCAAAACTAACGATGTTCTAGATTTCTTTCCATTAATAAAATATAAAATAAGCTTACATCCGGAACTAAATATACAAGTA
The DNA here is from genome assembly GCF_964235325.1 of Thermobia domestica. Classification (NCBI taxonomy): domain Eukaryota; kingdom Metazoa; phylum Arthropoda; class Insecta; order Zygentoma; family Lepismatidae; genus Thermobia; species Thermobia domestica. Next base: position 52,945,597 of record NC_137470.1, on the reverse strand, counting down.
ATTGAAATGAAAGCAGCAGGTTGGTCCAATATAACCTGAGGGCAGAAGAGCAAACGACTAGGCAGAAGAGGAAAGCAATATAACCTGAGTCGCTTTCAAGTGGCTGTCTTATCTCTGTCTTAACTGTGAAATGAACACATCCTTTTTTTAAATACAATGTTATCAATGAAATACTGATCTGTGTGAAAACGTAAAGAGAAAAGAAACAATATTAGTATATTTTGCTTTTATTATTAGATGTTTCAGTATGTTGAAAAAAGAAATCATGTCCACTATTTAATGAGAATGTGATTAATAAACTAGTATTCATACTGACTGGAAAGACAGTATGTATTCTGGAAGGCCATATTCTATTTGGGAACATTCAAGTGAGAATGAAAAGAATGTAGCATTTATGGAATCAACCCTATCAAGAGATTGATTTCTGATGGGAGTTAATACGATCCCAAGTTGTAGAACCATGTCTCATATAGTCTCGGTGCTGAAAGGGATGTTACACCCCCAATGAACCAACTGATCAGTCTTAGAACTATCAGTTTCAGGAAAGATGATTGGTTTGTGAACTCTGAAATGTATCTATTAATCTACAAGCCAAGCTTGGATTAATTTCCATGTAACCTTAAATGGATTAAAGTTATAAATCTGCGTATAAAAGTTGATCGCTCGCTTAGCTATTGTGACCCATAATTAAACTTGATTCTTAGCTTCCTAAAATTGTGTTTCTAGGTTCACTGGAGCAAATCCTGGGGGGATGAGAGGGATATGGCCCATCCAATCTTGGAACTAATGAGGACTGTCCCCCCAATAATCCGATTTGATATGTGTTTGTGGGGCAGAAAAGCGATGATTTGTGCCCGATTGCCAGAAAGGAAAGTGATATGAAATTGAGGTCCCCCAGAATAAGCCTCAAATCTGCCTGCCTCCCAATGTTGAAGACAATTCTGCTCCCTTGATCCTCCACAGCATTGTCTTTCAACTTCATAAATATTTTGAACATCGCTTAAAAAGGATTATGTGATCGGTCTTATCCCTCCTCCCCTACCAATGTTGAAGACAGGCTTGCGCTAATGTCTAGGTTCCTAATACAGGTTCAAAAGACCTGTAAATATATTCTAAAAATAAAAATTGAATACAGATTTCGTTTAAAAATATGGGCTGGAGCAATCTTTAAAGGTGAGAATCAAAACTATTTGAAATGCTCATTCTACGAGCGAGAAGAATAAATTTATGGAAATGTTATTTGCGAAATATTGAAGTCTCTTCCCCACTAGAATAGCATATCAATCAAAGTGAAATGAAAAAGATCTAAGTGAATGCAACTGCTAAATATATTGTAGATTTAATATAAACATCTAAATGCTTACTCACATTTTCCAGTTTATGAACACAAAATGGGAAATTGAGATATTGTAGCATTTCCCTTGCTTTCTTTGCTAGAGTTGGAACTTCCGAAAACGATGCACCACGTGGTCACAGATTTGTAAGAAGGAGTTTAAATACCGATTTTCGTCTTCCTATGGTAAGAGATTCGTCAGGAACTCTCTTTCTTTATATTTTTAATACTCATTTCCTCGCTTAGAACATGTATTGTATGAAAGTAACGTGAGGAAAGCCCGGAGAGACTTAACTAACAAGAGGAAAGCGGACTTTGGTAAAAAAAAACAAACTTCGAGGCCATCCTTCTTGAGCTAGTAGTACACATTTAAGGTGTTAATATTACAAACTGGAGGAGCGCAATAGCCAGAAATAGTGGGAGAAAAGCGTCTTAAAGATTCCAACTTGACGCATGTATGAGACGAAATGTAAAGTTATCAAGTGACGGCGTGGCAGAGTTAGAAAGTTCCACGTCTTACGTGCAAAGGGTCCTGGGTTCGATTCCTGCTCGAGTCTTTTTGTTTTTTCCTTTAACCAACAAAGTAGCCAGATTCAACTACGAGTAAAATATTAATTCATCATATATTTGTGAAGTTTTGTCATGTTTCCAGAAGATGACAGCTAATCATTTGTTCCAAGTACTAAATGAATTCAAATATTCATATGAAACAGTTCATTCGATTTCCCGTGATGATCGTACAGACAATCACGATGTCACTTTTACATATTGACCGCGTATTTAGAGCTTGCACCCTTTTCCACTCAAAAGCGGATTTTTAAGGACAACGGAAGATGGGCTCACATATTTGAAAATAAGGTGTTTATGTTCGTCTCTTCCTCTTATGATATGCTGTATGCGTTAATGCATTATAGAAACCCGACTGGACCAAATGCTGAATATAGTATATTAAAAAGATTATTTCAAGTGCTTCATCCGTTTTGCTATGATGACAAGACACAACCTCGATGTCATCATTCTTAACTATTGAACAAAAAAAAAAAAAAACGAATTACCCCTATTCTCTACTTAATTCCGAAAGTTCTAAACACGGTCGGAGGTGTTATGTTTAATTTTTAACAATACATATAATTTTTCATGTTGTCAACAGTCAAGTAGCGAATTTTGTGTGTAATACGTATATTACATTGAATTTAATGTGTCACGCTAGTAGCAAATTATGCATGAAAGCTAAAACATTGTTCAGTTTCAGTTCTTAAAAGATTTTATTTCCTGTCTTTTTATTATTTTGTCAATAGCTTACAAAACACTGGCACCTGACTTTTCTATGTATAGTCTTTAACATTTTTTCCCATATACTTTTCTCAACGTTTAAGTCCTATAGGCTAAAAGAGACGGATGATTAATGAGAATAAATTCTAGTTAAAATAAACTTTTAATTGACTCTTAAAGGGAATCCAACACGAGACTATTTTCTGTCAAACAAGTTTATGCATGTTTTCCGCGGGATAGTATCTTCCCCTTGTTGCTATGAAAATAAAATATTACACATTACCCCATATCATTTCGCCAGTAGCTTCCTATTTGCTGATTAGTTAAAACGGTATTCCTAGGCATTGTGGCGAAAAAATGTATTTGCTTTTTCGTGCATTGTAAAACAAGAAGTGAACGTAATAAAAACGAAACCAAAAACTACAATGTGATGTAAAGTACTTGGACTCTTTCGAGAAATCAATCAATGTAGTGCTTTGCTTGCAAGCCAGTCTTGATATACGTTCGCGAGACTTCGTGCTATTCACATCGTCTCTCGCTCGCTGACTGTTAGTGTTGTAACACACGACGATACGATATAAGTTTGTGAACTGTGCGCTCATCTTAGTGGGATATGGAATATTTTAGTGTTCTAACTCATCATATATTTGTTTCTTCGAGTGATTTTTTGGTCGTTCTACGACGAAAATTCAACATGAGTTGTCTGCGTGAAAATACCTTACGTATAAATTTTGGTCAAGTAAGTCAAAAGCCTACTTAAATTTTTGTCCATGAATGGATACGAAACACGTTCAAATTAACAATAGATCAAATACACAGCATTGAAATGGATTATATCAAGAAACAGCTGTATATTAAGTTAGTCAATAAGGTTCTGTGTTAACGAATTCTCTCTTCTACTCATGGTGAAGTCAAATTCACCGATAGTGAAATGGAACATTTACTTCCTATTGATCTCGCAGACAACAGTATTACCGTCGTTAAGGTGTCTTTGTGCCCCATGGAACTTAGTAATCAACAGTTAACACGAGTGTTTTCTCAGTATGGTGAAATACAGTCAATCCTAGACGAACAGTATTCTACGGATCATGTATATGTCACCCGTACTGGACGTAAATTAATTAAAATGAAGGTTAAACAAAATATTCCTTCATTTATTACAGTGTGGGTTTGCGCCTCTTTTGTAGTTATTCAGGTCAAATCCAAACTTGCGCGTTGTGCAATTCACAGGGCCATTTTGTTCAAGAATGTCCCCGAAAAAAAGGTCCGGCCTTCAAAGTTCACCCGCCAGTTCGAAGTTCTCAACCGCCACCGCTTCGTACCCCTTACAATCTCCCACATGAAAAATTGTCTCTGCATGCTGATAACTACACGGAATTTCCTTTGCTCACTTCTGCTCACCCTGATATTTCTTCAAGTCATGAAGTTCTAGCACCTGAAACATCCCACGATCCCGTCGTTCGCCCCGCCCTACCAATGGAAGAAGTTCGTACTACTGGTCCGGATGTTATTGCCTCTCTGGAATGTACTGCAGTACCCCAGTCTACTCCCGAATGCAAGGCCCAAGAAATTCTCCAGGAAGGACAATGAGCGCAGGTAGGTGACCAACAGTCAGTAAAGGATTTACGAACGGATTCTAGTTCTCCCATGGACCACGATAATCAGTCTGTTCTGCAATTGGTAGCTGACTCGAATGCCACCCGTGACCGGAATGTACAATCACTCACAAGTGATTCCGCTAGTGAATCTGATCTCAGTGCCCCTGTATATGAAAAACGTAAACTTTCTAAATTAAAGGCAACTGTTACTGGAGTTTCAAAAACTTCTAAAGGCGGTCGTTCTTCAGATGTTACACCCGTTTCAGGTGCACGAACACGGGCCACTTTGAAAAAGTTGAAAGCTGGTACCCCTGTTGGGGAAGAGTTATAATTCTCTTCCTTGTATTATTGTGGTATCATTTTCAGCCTTTAATACAGTGTTTACTACTTCGTTTCACTTTCTTTTTGTTTATGTATAGTTTTTTTGCCACCATTAACCTAAATGGATTTACTTCTCCTGTTAAACAAGAAGCGTTAAGAGATTTTATTTACAAAGCAGGTATTGATGTGTTGTTCGCACAAGAAGTGGCCCTTCCAGACTATGGTTCTCTTTCCAATCATACATGCTATTCTCGTTTTACAGAGAATGGGCTAGGTGCAGCTATTATCTATCGTAGTGATCTAGCTTTTAAGACAATTGATGATCACCCAAATGAAAGAATTTCCCTTGGTATGCTTGAACGCATCAAATTATGTAATATTTATGTCCCATCTGGTTCTCATAACAAGAGAGAGCGCCAAGATTTCTTCAACACTGACCTTGCTCAGGCTCTATTTAATGGCACTCACCCTTGTAAATTAGGTGGAGATTATAATTCAGTTTTACAACCCATTGACCAGACTCCGAACTTTAACTTTTCTCCTGAACTACAGCGCATAGTAAATACATATGATTTAGTGGATGTCTGGCGTCATTATAGACCCGCTGAACCGGGTCACTCATTTCATACTTCACAATCATCTAGGCGCTTGGGCCGTTTCTACATAAGCCGCTCACTTGTTGCACCAGTACGCGATATTAAGCTCGAACCTGTTTGTTTTAGTGACCACTATGCTCTAATTTTGAGAATAACCCTACCAGTATCCTAATTTTTAAGAAGTAGTCCCCTTTGGTATTTTAACACCTCTATACTGATGGACCCTGAGTATCAGCATTTAATTCGAGAGGAATGGCGGATCTTGTTTCCGTTAATATCAAGCTATCATGGCAAACTTATGTATTTTTGGGACAAGCGAGTTAAACCGAGATTTCGCTCCATCAGTAAACAATATTGTATTCAACGGACCCAGGCATACAATATTCAATACAACTATTAATCAAGTCTTCTCAAAGATTATATGAAAGAACAATTGCCAGGCCGTCCGGTCAGGCCTCAAATACAAGAAATCAAAGCACATTTACTGTCGTTGCATAAACAACGCATGCGCGGTTTTTTTGTTAGAAGCAAACTTGTCCAGGCTGATTACACGGAACAAGCTAACATCGTACAAATTCAAAAAGAACGACTCAGAGGCAAACAAAAGTTAATCTCTGGTATTAAGGGCAAGGATGGCCAAACTTATGAAGGTTTGCAGGTACTTCCCCAATTTGTTCAGTATTATAAACAATTGTATGCAAAACCTAATGTACATAATGAAGATGAATCTCTTTTGGACTTCATTCCTCTCAACCTAGATGTAAATGCTCAAGAGTATCTCAACACTCCCTTTACACTTGATGAAGTCAAGAGATCAATTCAATTAGGGAAACGTGGTAAATCTAGTGGTATAGACTCTTTACCATTAGAATTTTATATTACTTTCATTGATATTCTTGCCCCGTTTCTTACGGATCTTTTCAATGAATATCGAGTTACCTGTACCTTAGGAGAATCTCTATCCACAGGTATTACTGTATTAATCCCAAAACTGCCTAACTCTAACTTCATAAACAATTATCGTCCTATCAGCCTTTTAAATTCGGACTTAAAAATTTTAACACGATCTCTAGCGCTTCGTATGAAACTCTATGTGGGAGAGTTATTAAGTTCCTGTGAATATGGACATGGGCAACAAGTTTTAATTCATGAAGCCCTAGCTAACATAAGAGATTTTATAGCCTATCATGAGACTGCCTCTCCTACGCCCGTTGCTATTTTATCTACAGATTTCTCGAAAGCTTTTGATAGGGTATCACACGAGTATCTTTTTAAAGTTTTACAAAAATTTGGTTTCAATGGTGCTTTTCTGTCCATGCTCCAAGGAGTATATCATAACAGGACCACTAGATTAAAAATCAATGGTAGTCTCAGTTGTGTCATTCCTTTCTGTAATGGTATTCTTGAAGGTGATAGCATGTCCAGCCTTTTATTCAGTTTCTGGGTTGCACCCCTCATATACGCGGCACAAACCAGACGCACTGGCATACAAGTTTATCAAGCTTCCATTTCTGTCGCGAGTGATCTTGATGATGTTCATTTCTATGTCAACAGCGTCTCTACCTTAGAAGATATTCAGAGCCTTCTACACAGGTATCAACAAATTTCTGGAGCGGTTTTAAATAAAAACAAAACAAAACTACTATGTATACAACCAGAATACCGGACTACCTACAGTTCGCACTATACGATTGCTGACTCAGTTAAAATCCTAGGTATTGAATGGTTCAATAACACCAAACAAACGATTAACTACAATTCTGACATAATTGCAAACAAAATACGTGGTTATCTAATACAGCATAAGCCTCGCAATATGAACCTGATTAGTAGGAGTTTATTTCTCAAACAAAAAGCATTGAGTCTTTTGTGGTATTTCTGTCAGATTTTCCCTCTTCGCACTACAACATATAACTTCCTCAACAGTCACGCTTTGTTCTTTCTGTGGAAACACAAGCTGTTGAGAATTGCACGTGATCAACTTGTGCTCTTACCAGCTCAGGGTGGCGTAGCTTATGTAAACATAGCCCTCCAGGCAAAATCATTACTGCTGAAAAGAAGCATTGAATTGTTTACGACCGATAAGATCAGTGTGTCGTCATATGTTCTCTCCGCATGTTTAGGTTGCATTGACCTTGAAGCTCCGATTCATATTTTTCCTTGGGGACTTAAATTCCCACACTTGTGTGAACCCGTCTTAGATATCGCTTATGCATTAATTGAACGAGCACAAATTGAGTTAATGCCTGTCAAAGCACTCTACCGACATTATCTCAGAGCACAAAATATCGTCACGCCCCACATTCAATTGAAAGTACCACAACTTCATTGGAATTACATTTGGCAAAATATTAATGTTCCCTTTTTAACTACCCAGCAACGATTTCTTTGGTATTTTATCGTTAATAATAAATACGAAACGCGAGACAGACTATATCAGCTCGGTATAGTGTCTTGAAATCTGTGTGACTACTGTCATAATTTAGATACTCTTGAGCATCGCTTACAATATTGTACAAAGATTCAACATATATGGAACAAATTTAGTACACTCATAAGTAAGATTTGTCATTCTTCACCATCTCATATTACTGCTAAAGATGTTCTGATATATCCAGATTTTAACTATTTTCCTAAAGCAAAAAAATAACAGCGTAGTCTAGCTCGCTGCATATATGCTTCTGTATGTGCTCACCACACATCGACCATATCATGTCGATGTGTATTTGTCTTATTTACGGTACCATTTTCAGAAAATGAATGTGCAGTATAAACAACACTTTGCAAATTATTTTCTTGTCTTAGCTCCATAACCATTGTGTAAACTTTTCAGATTTGTGACGTTTTCTTTCTTTCTTTTTCCTTTTTTTAATCAACTGGCTCTTGTATTGCTTTTATAACTGTCCAATGTACATGTGATAGAACTGTTAATAAAGAATTACAAAAAAAATGGTGTAATCGGTAACTCCGTGGACTTAAGTTTCTAGTGGTCCTCAGATCGATTTCCCCTGAAGACATTCTTTTTATTTTCTTTAGAACAATAGAAGTTTTTTTTTAAATTATCCAGTCATCCGATAAAAGAAAATTGTGTAGAAACACAACATTTCGCTATTGTATTCAAATTATCGCGAAGAAATATGATCATTTCTTACAGTTCAAACCGTAGACATTAAGTTAGTGAATAATGACTTTCGGTCTTTTTATAAATAATGTTGTCGTCGGCAGAACTCTGCACTGTAGACCTTAAAGTCGCAAGTTTCTGAAGAAAACAGTGTCAATTTATTATTATTATTGTTATTATTATTATTATTATTATTATTATTATTATTATTATTATTATTATTATTATTATTATTATTACTAGAATGACAAAAGAAGAAGAAAAAGACATAGTCGAAGTTATTGATAGGAATAGAAGAAATATATTTTATGTCAGATTCTTTTTAGGTTTACATATGAAGATAATAATATTATTACGTTTATAGATTGACAGGTAGAATTATTATTTTATGAGAACAAGAAATGGAGTACAAATATTTCTTAGCTGGTAGCAGTAATGCATTTTGTTTCGCCTTCTTCTAGATAGGTTGAGTTGATTTTGAGTTTAACGTCCCTTTCAGCAGAAAGGCTATATCAGACGGGACTTACTGATTAACCTGGAACCCGAACCGCATAAGCTCCTGCCGGGAATCGAACTCGGGTCTTTTTCTAGATAGGAAGGTGAGGTGATACCTTGAATAGAAACGTTCTTGTGACTACGGTTGTAAGTTCGATCACTATTTGTAATTTGTGTTATTTCTTTAATGCTTTATCAACGTTGCATGTAGCGTTAAAGCTAATAATTTGTTGTCGAAATCACGTGTAAAATTTGAAGACCGTGTTAGTTGTGTAAATTCCCACACAAATCGAGGTAACGAAGCCAGAGTAATATGCGTATGTCTCTTGAACAAAGAAATCAGTTTCTCTTTTCTGGCCATCCTCCCTTGTAGAGTATGCGATAGCAAGGTGATGTGAAGATCTTCTAATCCACGGATCGATTCCCGCGCACACAGAACCAATTTTATTTCTTGAGCACAAGTAGAAAAGGCGAAAAAAAACGAGTCGAGACGCATGAAGTTTATTGCTGACAAGTAAGACCAATCCGAAGGTATGGGTCATTACGTTATTTGTTTAAATAAACAATAAAATGGAGGGAAGTTGTTTTGTCTGTGTCTAGGAATGGAGTATAAATAAAGGAAGAAACTACACTTCTGTCCAGAATTTCTGTTGTATGTATTTCAAAATTACATAAATATTAATAACTCTCTTTCTGATGTTAATGTTAAATGTCTTCTTAGAAATATGTAGAAAAATGAAACCACACATTTCCAAAGATAGTACTGTAAAAATTAAGGAATAAAGAAGTTAAGATTAACAAAAGAAATCTCCGAAACGCATCGCCAAATTTTAAGTTCCATTTTCGTAAGCGTGGCAAACGCGCGGCAAAATTTACAGAGAGAAAGGGAAATTTATGCTTTATTAAAAATACAACGTAAATATTTCATAATGTTAGTTACTATACTTTGGGGTGCATCGAATTTCCACTTTTTTTTTTTTTTGAAATCAGCTTACCCTTAGTGAATTTTTTTTGCGAAATGGTCTATATATGTCATATAGAAAATCGCACGCCGATTAGTTAATTTCATTAGGTGCCACTAACGGCCTAAAGTTTCAAAAATTTGTTAAAAATACATTTTAAAAAAAACAAATTATACATATTTACTTTTACGAAAACATTTTATGCTTAACAGTTATTTTTGGTAGAAATGTACATATTTTACGTGAAAAAAAATCAGCTTGATCGGTCAAGTCCTTCAGGTGCCACCAGCGTCTTAAAATTTGGACGAAATATGTTTTATTCAGTGTTTTGTTTAAAAAAATCGAGTTTTCGTCTCTTATAAACCAGCCAATTAGGTAAGAAATGGGGCAATCAAGATAAAAAGAAGACGTTATAGTAGAATGAATGTTATAAAATAAGACACATACCGGTGGTTGTCCAGCTTATGTTCGTAGCGCGAAAAAATAAATGATTACTTTTGTAGATAAAACTCATTTCGATAAAACAAGTGTACTGTATAGAATGAAGTCGCCCAAAAGCGAGTTTGTCGTAAAATTAAAAATGGAGTACCATCGAGAGAGAGAGAGAAAGTGACTCATTGTTAGTATGTCTGCATATGACATTAGAAGTAATTTTGCGTTGCTTTCTAGACAGAAAAATTGGTGTTTGATGTGGAAACTTTTTACGTTGCTGATTGTGTTTAAGTGGAAATACGTGTGCATTTGTGTGCGTTTTTGAAGGATTGCGTCCTACTTGTGCTTATCGGCAGTCATTGAATGTGTCAGTTCGTCATTCCAATGGTGCGGCAAGTTTGTTGGGGTCTTGCGTTGACAAAAGTGTCTAAATGTTCAAAATTGGTTTCTGTGAATAAACTATCAAGTGTCCGTAAACATGTCACCTAAAAAGAAGTCACGTTTGAATGTAAGGAATTTTGTCCATAATGTCGTTGGATTCCCTGCGGAATTCACTTTTAGTCAGCTTCCAACAATCGCTGATGTTCTTAAGCAGTTATTGTGGGAAAGAGAAAACACGAAATGGGATACAGCATCTCAGAAGGACCCTTCTGCTAAAGTGGTAGCTCATTCAGTGGCAAGGAAAGTAATTCAAATTTGGGAAAATGCATCAATCAGCGGTGCAGCTATTTTGAGCGAGCAACGGGTTATAGCGTTGACTTTACATTATACATATCATAAAAACGTCCGTCAGCTGCAAAAGTTCAAGGACAAACCCGTTTTCTTTGCTTCCAAAGTTGCAGAATTCCAGGCGTTCGCCAGCAAAACTTTGTTTGATATCGCTTCTTGTAAATGCATCGACCCCGTTGCTTGCACTTGTGCGAGAGAGAAGAAAGTGCCTAAAATGGAGGTTTCATTTTTAATTGACCAGAGAACCACCCGACAGATGGGTATGGCAGGACTTGATAGAAAGGAGACACAGAAACGTGTCAAACATTTATTGCGAAAAAATCGAGGTCAGAAAAATGAACCAAAGCCCAATCAAATTAGTAGTTCTGGAAGACAAAACGATAGTGTTCCTTTACAAAATGAACGGGAGAAGAGTCAGATTCCACTGTCAAGTTTCTTCCTGCGCTTAAAAGAAAGAAGACTAGCCCTTCTAAACAAATGAAAGTTAGGTTGCCGAATTCTCCAATGCAGTATATAGATGTAATATATCAGACCGCAAGGCCGCAATTATCGCTTCGTCGCTTTTGGTAGATATCGGACTGGTTACCCCAGTCAATAAGCAAAAGGTGATCGAGAAAAGCAAGATTCGGAGAGAGAAGAAATCCTTAGGAAACGCCATCGTTGAAGAGGCGAGTGCATTACTTGAATCGATCAAAGTAAAAGCGTTATACTTCGACGGAAAAAAGAATCAGACTCTCACCCTTGAGACTAAAGACGGCATCAACCACCGAATAATGAAAAAAGATCACTGCGTACTGCTATAGGAGCCAGGATCGAACTATCTTGGCCACGTCTCTCCTTCATCTGGAAGAGAAGAGAGTATACGGGTTGCCATCACAAAGTTCTCTGTTCATCAAAATATCCCCCTGTCAGATCTGGTTGTTTTGGGTTGCCACGGTACTGCTACCAACACTGGTCAGAAGAAGGGTGCGATGGCACATATTGAAGTCTTCCTGAACAAACCCCTTCAGAGAATCGTCTGTATGATACACACGAATGAGCTCCCATTTCGACATTTGATTGAATTCATAGACGGCAAGTCTACTGGACCAAATACATTTAGAGGACCAATAGGATCAGCACTTCCAACCTGCGAAGAGTTGCCACTCCAGAGTTTTCAGCCCGTTCCAGTAGACTGGGAACTCAACTTCACTGAGGATTCATTAAGCACGGATCAAAAATATTTGCTGAATATCTGCCAAGCGGTTTCTTCAGGAGAATGCCCCGTTGGGTTAGCTCACATGAAGCCTGGTAAAATTCATCAAGCCAGATGGATAACTACAGCAAATAGACCCTTACGTTTGTACGTAGGAACAAAAGAACGCACTAATGAACTTATCATGACTTCTCGCCACATGGAAGCGAAAGACAGAAAAATGCATCCAGTGATCCGTAGAAATGTGTGGTACGGCTATCCTGAGAACCTACTTCTGTTAATGTTGATTGACCAAGATGCTAAACTACGAGAGCTTGGCTGGAGGCGAGTCCTAAAAGCAAGACAAACGACCCAACCTGGTGATCGCGTACCGGTACGAGATTTCGTCGTCCCTGAAATCAACTTAGAAGCGACAAACTATGTTGATATGATTAATTGGTCAACATACACGCTGATGGAGCCACCACTGACAAAATACTTGAGCCTGCAGAAGCTAAGAGAAAGTGTAAAGACGGCTCCAATGGCTGATGAATCTATTATATTCTTACCCTATCACACTCGCGCTGTAGAAAGAATGGTGAAGTTGGTGACAAGCGGCATCAGCGGAATGTGGGCAAGAAGCATGACATAGATTTGTCCTAGCAACACTACAGTCAAGAAAAAACATACCAGAATTTTAAAAAAAATCAATTTGAGGTAAAAAAGTAAGGATATGAACTTGCACTACCATATGCAACATTAATATATAAGGGCGGGCGAAACTCGAACTGCAGCCACCTCCTCATGGTGAGTTCTGGGTTTTTTTCATCATTAAATGTTTGGAAATAAGCAAAGAGCTGCAGATGTAAAACAAAATCTTTCTTATCTAATTAACGATCAAGATGAATCACAAACAATGCAATTTAATTTTAAGAAATGAAAAAAGTAGGGACACAATTGTCCATATTTCAAGCCACTAGTGGCACCTGAATGACTTGACACATCAAGCTGAAATTTTTTACACGTAAAATATAGACATTTTACAGAAACAAAACAACATAGGATAACATTTTTTCATAAAAGTACATATGTTACATTTTCTTTAAAATAACATTTATTTTTTTAATAAAATTTAAAAATTTTCGGCCGTTCGTGGCACCTAAAGATATTGACCAATCGACTTGCATTTTTTACACGTTGTATGGATCCCATTTCGCAAAAAAATATCACTAAGCGTAAGTTGATTTAAAAAAAAATTGGAAATTCGATGCACCCTACTACAGTATACATATTGCACAGCTCTAATAATAATATATATTAAACATTTTATACATGAACGAACAAAAAAGAAAATAAGTCACAAAATATGGGAAGCGATCAGGCAGTTTGTGGTAGTGATTTTCTAATATTCGTTTACTATCAGTCTGAACCATAGCATCCCTTCGTAGACGGTTATCGCATGCTCACAAAGTATTCTGTTTTTATCCACGATTATCAATTCGAATCCTATAACCTACGCTTCCTTTTTTTGGAAAGGTTCATTCTGTCAATTTCTTAAACAACAAGTTTTGTTCTAATAATTTTACCCCGACTCGATTTGCTCATATTTCTCCAATTAGTAACTTTCATATAGATGAAAACACTTCTGTGTACAGTATAGCAGCGCGCTCCACGCACAATTCTTCACACAGTGTATTGTTCCCTCTATATGCGTGGGACCTAGATTTTCTTCTGTTGTCTTACATTTTGCAAGAAAATCTTACTTACTATGAACATATTATAAGTTCATGAAACCTTTAAATACAAAATCTAAAATATGTTGTGTATTTTTTTCCTTTACACATTTCTCTAAATGCAGAGTTGCATGAAACAGTGACTAGCAGCCAAGTAATTACATTCCACAATTGTTGTCAACTCTCATTTCGAATTTCTTCATGTTTACGGTCGGGAGTTGTGAACGTATAAGCTTAATATAGCCCATATTCCCCATGTGGCCATATTCCTCCAACTTACCTTAGTATTTAACGGGCTCTAAAATAAAGGGCAGAATAGCTCGAATGGGCGCTAATTACCTTATCAATATCTTTAAACTTATCTTAGTTAAATTAATTTTTATACAATTTTTTTAATGATAAGCCAGGATAAGCTTTGAGACAAGGTATAACGTTTAAAGTGAATGTGATGATAACAGACAACGACGGATTTGAACGTTGTTGAATCGCATTTAAAACTATTATGATAACACTTATTTTACTTTACTCATAACCTGAAAAGAACGTAAGTTGAGAAATTTAAGCATAGCAACTTAAAATCAATTTAGAGAAAAGTGCAATATTTATTAATTAGTACGAGAATTTTAGACAATAAAAGGATTACTATGCAATGTTAATTCTGGACTTTTCTTTGCTGTTCGTTTAATTGATTATTCCTTAGACTGACTAATTTCTACAGATTTAACTTGAAAATGGAATGACTGCATTTAGTAGGTATATTAATATTTTCATTATCTTTATATAGCGTTCCCACCCCAAACACTCAAAAATTCTCTCAAACACTAAATATCTCTCGCTTAGTGTGCGTACGCGAAACGGAAATAATCGTTTTGCTTACAGATAAGATGACAGTGAGATAATGATTAAATTGCTGGAAGGTCTGTAGGCAAAACGGGAATATTCCAAACGGGAAGACACCGTTTTTGGAAGATGAGAACTGCCTCAGGGAAATCACGCGTACTGATTGCAAGCACCTGGAAGATTTTGTCATAGATTTTGACAGCTCCAAATCAATACATTCATTAATTGAACTACGAGTGCAGTGGTATCGGTAGTCTATTTTACTTTCATTGTTGTTGTTCTTATAAAGATGGAGAAGAAAAATATTTTACCGTTCGAACATTTCAAAGAATACTTTTTCTTAAATGCTGAAGATAATGGTGGATAGAATTTAAAAGTAAAGTGTCTGAAGTGTCCTGGCGGGAAATATTTATCAAAAACTAGCAGTGTGCGAATTAGACAATTTATATTGGAGGGGATAAAACTAGACCAACTTGACGTAGAGTCTGATGGAGCAATAATTCAAAATGAGACAATAATACCTTACCTCCCCCACATACACACATAAATATGATGTGACATCTGCAATAAATAAGGCATTTATTAATTCAATAAATCCACTGACAATAACTATGAATATATTGTTTGAAATCCACACACCACACCTAACCTTTCTGAACGTGTTTAAATTTTGTACTCACTCTTGTGCACGTAGCTCTCTAGGGTTTACTCACTTAATAATTCGGCCCGAGTGATAGCCATAATCACAAACACATGCTAATTTTTCCGCTTATATTGAAATCTTTCACTTTGCGTACAGCCTTGTGAAAGAAAACCTACTTCAGTGTTATGAAAACCCTAAAATTATCGGTTATACCGGACTTACTTCAAAAAATCTACATATTAGCCTATCATACGAGAAATGGATTATGCTGGGCCAGATTTCTGGCATCAATGTTAAATCGAAAGCCAAATATTTAAAAACTCGCAATTCAAATTTCGAGCTTGCGCTTCTATCTCTCGCTAATTCTGCGCTCTCCATTTTTTGTCAAATATCGATTCTATGATGGAGCTTTGGCGTGGGAGGCCCGGGTTTGATTCTCGGCGGGAGCTCATGT
Source organism: Thermobia domestica (assembly GCF_964235325.1). Taxonomy (NCBI): domain Eukaryota; kingdom Metazoa; phylum Arthropoda; class Insecta; order Zygentoma; family Lepismatidae; genus Thermobia; species Thermobia domestica. The sequence continues at coordinate 52,929,894 of NC_137470.1, read as the reverse complement.
AGTTCGGATTCCTCGTTAATCAGTAGGCCCACGTCTCATATAGCCTCGCTGCTGAACGGGACGTTAAACTCAAAATTAAGTCAAGTTAGAGACGCCTACGAGACGAGTCGAGACAGAATTTTCCTGAAAAAATTCGAGTCGAGACACAGCTTTTCCAATAGAGAAATATACATTTTTCGAGTCGAGATATTTCTTTTACAGCACATTTTCGAGACGAAACAGCCTCAAATCTGGTTTCGTGCGCATCCCTAAGTCAAGTCCATGATGGAGCTCAGGAAATCACCACTTATAATTACTTTACTGTTAGGATACAGCAGAGTTGATTCACTATGTTCTATGATATCAAATGAAGTATAAATATTACATTGAAGTTTTCCAGACAAGATTATTCGCGTGGACAGCAAACTGTATAGCGAAAAAAATATAGAAAGTGAAGGGTTAACTTTAAACGGACCGCTCCAATTGACGTGCTTATACAGACACAGACAGACAATGAATGACACGGAGAATCAGTCGTATTAGCAAATGCTAAAACAAATCTTATGCTCTTATTTACTTTCACTAACGTGTCTGCTCGCTACGGACGCATCGTAAATATATACACTAACATATAGCCACGAGAGAATATATAGGCCGAACTCATATTTTGAGTACAGTGTCAAAAGTTTATTTCCGTAAACTGTAAAAGGCAGTGATGCTCAAGCAATAGTAGTCCCTTTATGTTCTTTTAAATCCACTTGTTCTATTTATTGGATATTACAAATATTATGCAAACTTGCAAACTAAAATGAAATATAACAAAAATTAAAACAAGATGGTAATCGATACAAATGTAGATGATGGATATGACATGTCCGAGTATGATGGAGGAAGCTATTTGTTTACTTCTTGGCAAACCACTAAGAGCATTTATAAATCCATATCCTACTTTGTTATGCGCAATTAGTACATTCAATATTCTCGAACGACGACGAACTGAAGGGTATGAGGATACCATTGCAAGTAACAACTGTAGTCATAATATTATAGTTAAACTAAGTAACGGCGAAAATAGTGGGGAAATTAGAATGACCAATAGTGAACAGTTTACATCGCTCATTTTGAAATACGGCTAGCAGATTAAAGTTACAAGAAATGACAAAAATCAGTGAAATTTGGCGTTATACTAAGCATGGTTTTTTGGGGGAAAGCGAGGATCTTCGGTGGGGATACTTCAGTTGATATCTTGGGGGGAACAAAATGTGATTGAGGGGGACAAATCCCCCTCATCCCCCCGGTAATTCGCACCCTGAAAACAAGGGTACCATAATTAACGATATAACGTAAGGGGTTAATATGAATAAACTGAGTTCTGATGTGCAGGCTTACTGTACTACTAGAAAATAGTTTGTTGATGGTATATAATATTGGAGTTCTTTCAGATCAGTTTGCATATCTTACGCTTCTCTACATTCTGTATTTTTAATTTTACATAACAACATTGTTATTATTATATAATTAGTTTAACAGAATAATAATAAGCTGCAATTTTTTCTAATGCCTTGGGATGGGCACGAGTCGAGGTAAAACACGACTCGAATTCAAGTCGAGTTTCGAGTCGAATGAAAGGTAATTTTCTCGAATCGATTTCCGAGACGAGTCACTGTTTTTGACGTCGAGTTTCGAGTCGAGCCGTTTGATATATTGCTCGCTCGTTCCGCTCGTTTTCGAAAGACTTCCAGCACTTACGCACAGCATAGGTTGGAAGGTCATTTCTATATCAACTTCATGAATTAAAGGGAACTTGTATTCCTCGAAAGGCATTTGTTTTTTCCTTCAAGGTCAATAGAAGAATGAAAACGCTGATACAAGGAGTATTTTAACATGCGACTCACTACAACGATATAACAGAATGCTGCTTCCGGCTGTTAATAAAAGGCTTAACTAGCTGGAACTCGCTAGTATAGTAGCAAAGTTCTATGCCAAACAACCATGTGCTGTATAAGAAATGCTAGGGGTTGACTGTCCATGCGAGCCGACTACATGCGTGCTCCCTGGCTCCAGCACTCACACAAACAATCTTGTCTGGGCGCTGCAGGCAAGATTTTTAGGTTCATAGAAACATAATAAATTAAATATTTCTCACTTGCCACTATCGAAAAATAAACAATTAAAACATCGAGATGGAAATTAAAATTTCTAACCTCTAAAGCATAATTGTTTGTTTCAAGTTTGTTTGTGCAAAGCAACCAAGGAGCATACTAAGTTAGTCACTTTATACTTTATGTCCACAACAAAATCTTTGCAATTTATTTCTGCAATAACATTAAAAGTATTTTCTTTTATGATGATTTTTTTCATTTTAATTTGTATGAATGTAGTATTTTCTTTTACTAACGTGTTGATAACATTCCTGTTTCTTGCACTCATTGTGCATCATGTAAGTTGTTGAAAATATACACTAAATATCACGATTGTATATGTTTGGAATATGTATTACAGTAATTAAACTTGATCACGGGTTTAAACCTGTTTCTTTACGTTTAAGTCAGCCATGCTACCGACTGAGCTAGGACAGCCCCAACTTATCCTTATATTACGGGTATATTTTACTTTATTACAGCAAAGCCCTTTATGACAGCGTTCATAAAAGATATTAACTGAAAAGAAATCAATCAAAAAATATATCGAGACTCCCCTGAAAACATATAACACGCCACGCCATTAATATGCACCCACATACATTTTGGGAAGTCGGCGCCGTTGGTTCTATCTGCTGTGTTTGAAATCAGGGTTTCTTTCAGAAACTATATTCCCGGGGGCACATTTCGTATTCCGAGGGACACTGTTGATATTATTCTATTTATTATTATATTATACACGTATTATTTTGGCCTCTTTCGGGGGTACTCTCACAGCTCCGGGCGGGCAGTGCCGCCTAAAAACTTCTGGAAGAAACACTGTTTGAAATACACCTAATCTAATATAAATAAAATAAAAAGTTTGTTTATGTGTCTGTCTGTATGTATGTATGTATCTAGGGATGCGCACGAGACAAGATTTTTGGCTGTCTGTTCTCGAACATGGCTGTAAAAGTGATGTCTCCACTCGAAAAATGTATATTTCACTATTGAAGAGCCGTGTCTAGTCTCGAATTTTGTCAGGAAAATCCTGTCTCAACTCGTCTCGTGCGCATCCATATATGTATCTGTGTGCTGCCAGGAGATCAGAGGAGAGGACCGAGAGTTACAATATTTTGATCTCGGGTACCTTGGTCCAGGCCCCAGATCAAGATGAAGCGTTATTTTTTTTTAAATCGAACGGGGTGTTTCAGGAGACGTTTACAGGGACATGTAAAAGTAGTAGAAAAAGACCAATATTAGTATCGAATTCATAGTTTTGGCGGTCTCTGAGATCAATGGTGAAACTCCGATTGCACTAACTTCCAAATTCACCCCATTTGGTTGCGTGTCGGTGTACCGGAGGAGATACCCTGACATGTAAGAATAATCCAAAATGACCGATATTAATGTCAAATCCATAGTTTTCGCACTCGCTGAAATCAACGGTGATACTACTACAGGCGTTGACAGCCACCATGCGAATAATGGGTTTTTCAGATAGTTATTAATAAATGCAAGAAATACATTATTAATAATAAATGGGAATAGATAGGAATACATTTTGAAAGAAAGAAATGAAAGTGTAAACATACATAACCATATCTGACTTTGCATAATCTATCCTAAACATCAAACACTAATTGAACAATAAGAAAGTAGACTTTGGTAAATTAACTTCTGTGCCATTTTTCGCGAGGTAGTATTGCACATTTAAAATATGAATATTTAGGAATGCGCACGAGTCGACATGTCTCAAATCTCGACTGGAATTCGAGTCGAGACACACTTTGTAAAATTCGAGACAAACGTATTTCTCGACCCTAATTTTGAGTCGAGACACGAGTCTAGTCGAGACTGTTCGTAAAAATCTCGACTCGACTCGAATGTCTCGAAAATCTTTCTATAATTTTAATATTATTTTGAAGAAAGTATTCACTCAGAAACAGCCTTGAAACCAATTCCAGCATTTATTACTTTAGAAATGTACAGAACGGATAAACTTAATAGTTAATATCTGGAAATCAAGATTTAATTTTCAGCTCAATTCAGTTAATTAAAACTAATAATTAATGTCGTGAAATTTGATTTTAATAATAATATTAATAATAATATTAATAATAATACTAATAATAATAATATTGCTCTGGGGAACATTTACGTGAGCATCCATGTGTCTAGTGGAGCTCGAGCAAGGCACAATGACGGCCGACGCGTATCGCACACTGCTTGCAGACTACGTACACCCCTTCATGACAACCACGTTTCCCAACGGTAGTGGCATTTTTCGACAAGATAATGTACCATTTCACAAGGCCATGAGTGCGATGAAGTGGTTCGAGAAATGTTCAACAATGTTCTATATCTGTTCACGCTGTGCGAATTACAAGGGGGATGAGGGAAATCCCCATTAGTAATAATGGATGTTGCTATAACCAAACATTTCCCTCTATGTCAAAGACCTATGTGCTGTGTAATTAAAATGCTATGAGTAGTTCTATCTGTAGTGTGTATGAAATAAATTATTAAGAAATGCAACCTATGTGGCTTTCCGATTCCAAAAATGGCTTTGGTTCGAATAACATCATAAAACGATAAAAATAATTTAAATTTTATTGTCAAACCAGAATCCTTTCAAACTCAGACAGGAAAAGGCTGACACGTTTATGTATCTGTTCCGAACGAGAAAACTAATGAAACAATGGTTAGTCACTGATGAAACTGGCATTAAGAGAACTTGTATTTCTATAAAGGATTTTTATACATACATATAACCACCAGCCCTCGGAATGAAATCTTCTGAAACACTGATCTCGATGCATGGTTTAACATTTTACTTGAATCTGGAACAGTATCACAAAATATTTAAACTTTAATCGATTGGAAAATGAAGGCTGTTTGTAAGAATCATTAAAAAAATAACTTTAGGTCTTTTTTGTTTTTAGGATAGTCCTCATTTGAAATAATAAACATTGGTATACTTTCGAAGACAATAATTTATTCCGAGTTAATAAATTTTTAAACACTTTCAAAAACTGTGTTTACGTTTTTGAGACATGAGACGAGACGAGGCATTTCAAGAGACGTCTCGTTTCGTCTCGGAAACCTAGCCGCCGAACCAGGATATGATCAAGGTAGGGACTAAAGCATAGTTTCCAACTTTATCCAGTGTAAATAAAGTAGGATTGAAACCCATTTTATCCAGTGTATACCAGAGCGTCAAGGGAAGGGTGATAATTATTTCATAAGTTCACACACGGCACGATCAAGCATTGAATCTATTGAAATCTTACTACGTAATAATTATCGAGTGTCTGCACTTTTTCTATTAAAATTCATACTATAGTCTATCATAATATAAATTGTCATTCATGTACTGTATGCTAATGTAACTCATCATAAAAGTGTGTTTTTTTTTTTAATGAAACGGTTGAGGTGGACTCTGGCGAGTAGAAGACATGCAATTTATTAAACCGCCTCACGACTTACTTGGACACACACTTAGATTACACTCTTCAACTTTTTTCCATGTTATCTAAAGTATCGACTAATCTTAAATTCGCATTGCCAAATCGGGTTTTCTAACAATTAATCTGTTGCAACTTAATTTGGATGCAAAATCCTGACTTAAGTAGCATGTAAGAACTTTACAGTGTGCATTAAAATGATGACAGAAATATAGTGAAATCTCAGTTTCAAATTTCATATCTACCTTGAATCTAAATACCTGTGCCGTCATTTCCTTCAATGTTGAAAGGAGCCGAAACTTGCAATAGATCTCAATTTTTTGTTTATATAATCTTTAATTCCCACTATTTGTTCACAAAAATTTTAAAGAAAAATATCAAATGAAATCTTTAAATTTTACATCCCACGTTTATGGCGGTTAGGCTAAAGCAGACGGTGATGATGAGAGATGAGTGAAATGGTGGAATGAAAAATGTGGGAGGAAACGGAAGAACCCCGAGAAAACACACGAGCACGGTGTTTGTCCACCACAAAGTCCACACAGCGCGAGCTGGTATCGAACATGGAACCCCAAGCATTGGAAGTGAACGCTCTACCACTGACCCACCGCGCCTCCCAAATTTTAAAGAAATATTAGTTACTAACGAGTAACACTTCCGATGTGTAGCACTTCGATTTTGATAAAATTTGTCAGGTAGATATTAGACATGAAATAAACGAATACGTGTCTCCTATTTTCTGCGGAAAAACAGTTTTAGGGGGCAAAAGCCCCCACGCAAAATGTTGAAGGTTGACGCCCGCAAGGCAAAGAAATTGAACAGAAGTAAACGAAATTTTACACACATATTGCAGACAAAGTTAGGGAATACGTGCTTCGTATTTTCCTTAAAAAAAAAAAAAAAAACTTTTAGGTGGGGCACGGAACCCTCCAAAACTTTCATCACGAAATATTGAAAGTGCTAGTAACAGTATGTAATATGTTTGTAAAGGACATGAAGAATTGCAACGATACTTTGTGTAAGAACAATACGCAAAAAATAAAGGAATACGTTTTTTTTTAAATATTCTGCGGAAAAACGGTTTCAGGTTGCAAAAGCCCCACCCATTTTTTTTTTAAATTGAGGCCCTAAAGGCCAGAGGAATTTAACCGAAGTCAATGAAATTGTGCACAGATATTGTAGATATAAAATTAGGGAATACGGGTTCTTTATTTTCTTGAAAAAAAAAAAGAAAACCGTTTAGGTGGGACACAGACCCCTCCAAAACTTTGATAGTGTAATATCAAAAGTGCTAATAACAGTATGTCAGAAGTCTTGAAGGACATGAAAAATGGAACAACAGATTGTGTAGGGACAGTATGGAAAAAAATATACGAATATGGGTTTTCTATTTTCTGCGAAAAAAAGGTTTTAGGGGCAAAAGCTCCCACCCAAAATTTTGAAAATTGAGGCCGAATGGCCAGAGGATGTGAACTGAAGTGAATGAAATTGTGCATAGATACTGTAGACATAAAATTAGGGAATACATATTTCTTATTGTCCTGAAAAAAAGAAACCAGTTTAGATGATACACAGACCCCTCCAAAACTTTCATGGTAAAATATCAAAAGTGCTAATAACAGTATGTCACAAGTGCTTGAAGGACATCAAGAATTACACAACACATTGTGTAGGGACAATACGCAAAAAAAACTAATACGGTATCTTATTGTGCGGAAAAATGGTTTTAAGGGGGCAAAAGCCACATCCAAAATTTTTAAATTTGAGGCCTAAAAGGCAAGAAGAACTGCACAGAATTAAATTAAATTGTACAGAGATATTGTAGACGTAAGATGAGATAATTTAGTTTCGTATTATACTGGAAAAAAGCGGTTGCGTGAGGCACGGACCTTACAAACCGTTGATTACTAAATATCAAAATTGCAAATAAGCATATGTCAGACGTTCCTAAAGAATATTTCGAATTGCAACGAAACTTCGTATATTCCAAAACAATAAATGAATCGTTTTTACTCTTTATTTTTAGGGGAAAAACACTGTTGGGGCCTAAGCCCCATCCGAAAACAAGTATTTCCGTAATAGCACAGGAAGGAATGGCCGAAGCAAATGAAATTGTGTGTAGATTTTATATACACCCTATGTGAAATAAGCCCTTTCGTGTTTCTCAAGTTTCCCTATCCTTTTTGCTTCAAATTTGGCAGATCAAGAGCAAACTGGAAATAAATCGACACCTGTTTTGTTTATGCGCAAAAACATTATAAGGGTTAAAAGCGCCTCCTGAAATACTATAAAAAACGCTAGACTGTTTGTGCTTGTAGTTGATCTAAAAAAATTTAAAGAAATCGGATGGAGACACGACACATGTGAAACACGAAGGGCCATAGTTTACACACCCAATATCTACATACAATTTCATCCGCTTTGGTCCACCCCTCTCTCGCCCTCAAAGCCTCGGTCCACTCAACAGTATTTTTCTTTCAGGAAGAATACGAAACACATATTCCCTCATCTTACCACTGCAATACTTGTGCACATTTCATTCATTTCGGTCCATTTCTTCTTGTCTTTCTTGCGCCAACTTTCCAATTTTTGAGTGGGAGCTTTTGCCCCCTAAAACCATTTATCCACAGAAAATAAAAAAACGCGTATTTGTTTATTTTTTGCTAGCACTTTTGATATTTCGTGATAAAATGTTTGGAGGGGTCCGTGCCCCACCTAACCGTTTCTTACAGGAAGATCCGAAACTCTTCCCTCAGTTTATAATTCTATATCTGTGCAAAATTTCATTCACTTTGGTTCACTTCTTCTTACCTTTCGGGAGTCAATTTTAATAATTTTGGGGTGGGCTCTTTAGCCCCCTAAAACCGTTTTTCCGCAGAAAATGAAAACAACAGTGTTGGTTTATTGTTAGCGTATTGCCCATACACAAAGTTATCTTGCAATTCTTCATGTCCTTTACACACATCTGACATGCTGCTACTAGCACATTCGATATTTCGTGATCAAAGGTTTGGAGGGGTCGGTGCCCCAAACAACCCTATTTTCCAGGAATATACTTAAACCGTATTCCCTCATTTTATGTCTACAAAATCTGTGCAGAACTTCATTCACTTTGGTTCATTCTTTTGCCTTTAGGGTGTCAAATTTCAAAATTTTTGGTGGGGTACGTTGCCCCCTAAAACCGATTTTCCGCAGAAAATAATAAACAGTATATGTTTATGTTTTGCGTATTGTCCATACACAAAGTTATGCTGAAATTCTTCATGTCCTCAACACACATCTGAAATACTGTTACTGGCACTTTTGATTTTTCGTGATCAAAGGTTTGGAGGGGTCTTTGCCCTACCCAATCATTTTTTGCAGGAGTATACGGAACCCGTTTTTTTTTCATTTTACATCTACAATATCTGTGCACAATTTAATTCATTTTGGTTCGCTTGTTTTTGCCTTTCGCGTGTCAAATTTCAAAATTAGGTGTTGGTGATTTTGCTCCCTAAAATGTTTTTTCCGCAGAACATAAAACAGCCGTGTTCGTTTATTTTTGCGTATTGTCCATACACAAAATTATGTTGCAATTCTCCATGTCCTTTACAAACATCTGACATACTGTTACTAGCACTTTTGAATTTTGTGATCAAAGTTTGGAGGGGTTCGTGCCTCAACCAACCGTTTTTTCAAGTAAAATACGAAAACCTTTTTTTTTTTTTTTTGTCATTTTACGTCTACAATATCTATCCACAATATCGTTTACTTCGGTTCACTTCTTTTTGCCTTTGGGGAGTCAACTTTCAAAATTTTGGGGTGGTGCTTTTGCCCCCTAAAACCGTTTTTCCGCAGAAAAAAAAGTATTCGTTGTTTTTTTCGTATTGCCGATAGGTAAATTTTCGCTGCAATTCTTCATGTTCTTTACACACATCTGACATACAGTTGCCAACACTTTTGATGTTTCGTGATCAAATGTTTGGAGGGGCCCATGCCCCACTCAACCGTTTTTCATTAAAATATGAAACCCGTATTCCTTCAGTTTAGGTCTACAATATCTGTTCACAATTGCACTCATTTCGTTTCAGTTGTTTTTGCCTTTCGGGTGTCAACTCTTAAAATTTTGATTTGGGCTTTTATTCTAAACCTTTGCATTATATAACTCTTTTTTTACGAGATTCTTTTTGGGGGCGAATTAGAGAGATGGTTTCCTCTTATATCTTTTTCTTTCCATTCATGTTGTTTGAACTGCTTAAGTAAGAACACTTTGTAACTTTTGATGTCATCTAACTCCGTCACGATAATAAAATATTATACAATTTGTTTTATTATCTTATTTGCAGTTTGCCACACTGATATATTTGTTACAAAATTGAGGTTTGGTCCAACGCCTTTCGAATTCGCTACCAACCGAAGCGCCGAGCTTTTTGGGTTGCCTGCTATTGGAGGAAAAGGAAGAATTGCAGGTGGTAATGCACTTTTGGAGTCGTGAATACATACAAAGAGAACACGTGTATTCAAAATTTATGTGCTTTATTTTTTGGCCCATACAATATTTCTACAGGAAAGGCATAAGTAGAAAACGGTACTATGTACAGTGATGTCCCAAATTATTGTCACATGTCTATAAATATGTTTTTGCAGGAAGAGCAATGAATAAGAACAATAAAACGAAAATAAAACTTTCTTGTACATTTAGCAACATATTGTTTTACTCATTCTAATTTTCGTATTTATAACTCTTTTCCTATGAAGTTTACCACAAACATACATTTCCTGATTATACATATAGTATCAGTATTAAAAGTACTCTGCAAAATCATTATCAAATTATATTCATAACAGCAAGAAAATTATAGATATGGGACAATCATTTTGGACATGAGTGTACAGTCGAAATATTTTGTAGGTTCATAGTTAAGGTTTATTATATACAGAGGGAGAGAGAAAAATGTGTTTTTATACTTAACACATAAAAAATGTAATATTTATTTAGAAGTAATTTTCAGGTAACAGTATATTTAATTTGAATTTACCACAATAGTTGAAAAATTACTAATAATATATTGTATTTACTTGTATGAACCGTGAACATGCTATTTTCTGGAAATAAATAAAACAAAATTATTCATGTAAAAATTCTTTAAAATCATTTTTCTTTGCACTTGCTGTGTAGACGAGCCAATATGCAGTCATGTTCAAGAAATCTTTTGACGCATCTATTTTAGAAGAGTCTACTTTCGTCCGCGTTCTTTAGATAGGGTTAGAAAAAGATCTCGAAGAGGACTAAAAGTGACAGTAACAGTACCTTTCACTTATGTTAAGCTATGATAACTTTTGTCAAAGTTGAGTAGCTACGACTGAAAAGAAGTAGCTTTCCAAGATATTTGAACATGACCGTACCTTAACGAGTAACAGGTTTTCTTTTCTTTTAGAAAAAAAAATAGAGTGAATAATATGGTGTTTATATATTAGTTCCACTTACTCTGTTCGCAGTTACAAAATTATCTTTGTGAATGGACATGAATACATGTTGCCGTTCAGTGACATTTATACAGGAATTCTCCACACATAATTCTGAATGCATAATATGGTACTAATTACTTCACCAGGGTACCCATTGTATTACCCTTAGTAATGTCACAAAGACATTCAGTTCGAAACAACTGGAAGTAATACCGGGAATAATGAGTATATATCGCAATCCCAGAGAAATCAAACAAATTGTTAAAAATAACAATAACAAAATTTTTATTTCAATAAGCGTATGTGGCTGCCTGATTTTTGTTAGTAACTGAAAGGAATATACATGGCCAACTAAGGCAAATCTCAACAGTCGAGCCCAACCGAAAAAGCTCGATAATATCTCGGATAACGTTAGTATTTAAACAGGCGAGCCCACGGCTCGGAAATATATATATATGGTACTTAATTTCTTCCAAGCAAAAGCACGCGAAGTAGAATGCTCAGCAATTCCGAACTTACTTCTATTTTCTGTTAAATAGCAATTTACCAAGTTAATAGTCTAGATATATTCTTAATACCCAATAATTTTTGTAGTATTTTAGATTTAAATCATATGTATAGACATAAGTATAATTCAAGAGGTTCCAATAACTGGTTAAATGGAATTGCATCCAGTACCATACTCTTCGAACCCAGATCGTTACCAGTCTTGATTTAATAGTAACAAAATAGCCTCAAATTAATCCTTCAATTTAAATAAAAACTTTCTATATGCGTGTAATCACTTATTCTGGGACGAGTATTCACTAATCATTAACGGGATCGAACATAGGACTCTTAAGATACAAACACAAGACGTACCCAGTCCCTCTTGCACTCGATATATAACCATGAATTTTAATTTCTCAATAATAAAATAGTACCAGTTTTTAAATAAAAAAAACTTTTAATGGATTAAACAACCAATATAGGTAAGCTGAAAGGTATATTCCCACTGCCTATTAATCGCTTTAAATTATAGAGCAAACATATACGAACTAGCGTTGGTGTCGACTTCCAGGTAAATCCCTTTTTTTGTGTGCGTGTGTGTTATATTCCTTTTTAACAGCCACAAAACCAGGAGTATTGAGTCGTGAAATAAACGTTAATAGTATTATAATGAAACTCTATTAGTTACTACAAGTTACTACTAGTTACATTTCGTTTATATTTTCTTTCTTAAACCTTTTCAACAAAAATAATATATTACGATCGTTCATTTTGACTCAAAAGCCCTGATTCCGTTGTTTCCCTAGTAATTACCTGTTTTGCACTGCAACGAAGCATTCGTTGCAGCCAAGCAGGTAAGAGGCAGCTTACGTCATCGCGCGAGTCCTTTAAGGGGCGTGGCTAGCTACGAACACCGAGACAACTGCCACGTAACAGCTGGTGGTTCAGAATACACAACTCTCATAGCCTCAGCGCCCGGAGCGAACAGAGATTAAAGAATGCTTGATTTTCTCTCCCACTTTTTTAATAAGGAATCAATAAATTTCGCTACACCATCTAACCGTGAAACTGTGAATAAGCCGTGGATTTTGTCCTTGAAAATCCTGGAATAAGGTGTGAAATACATTATCAAACCTTGAAAATTGTAATTAGTGCTTTTCCGTTTTTTTGTATATCCAGTTCGCATTGTAAGGTTGAACGAGGGCAAGTTTAGTTACTCTACTGCAACATAGCTACTGACACTGCCACGGTTCAGTTCCGCACCAGGCACTTTTTATTGTCAGTGCTGTCAGTAGAGTTTCTTCTTACACACTCTCCGATCAAGAAATTGAAAAAAAAATAAAACGTGAAAACCGTGCACTTGGTATTTAGTTTGAGTGGAAATCCTGCTTACTATGCAGTTGTCCTGCATATATTACACGTTTGAGGCGATGCATATAGGAACAATAACTTCAGCTGTAACTGCAGTGGGGTAAGTACCTATCCTATTGGTGCATGTGTACATTGCATTTACAGGCTTTATGCACGAGTACTATATGTTCATGCTCTGTACAGATTATACTTTCATTTAGTTTCCATTAAATTTGTATAATGTAAGGTTCCGCATGTCTTCTCACCAGGCTGGAGCCATGTGTTTATTAGACGTGTTTGCAGTAAATAAATACAGCGCAGACGACAGTACCGAAGAGGAGTCGCCCACCATCGGCAACAGTCGGCAACACGGAGATCAACGAAGGTAACCGACATTTTAGGATGAAGGACAGCAGAACACCTCAAGAATCATCAATCTTTCCAGGTTGATCAAACCACCAAAAGCCTTAAGGCGCCTGGCCATTGGGAACACCTAACCCTCTCACGACGACTTCACTAAAAAGCCCTATGACGAGCGCTACGGTCATCGAGAGACACCTAATCAAACAAACTCGTTCCCTCTCACGACACGTGGTCAAAGAGAGTAACCTCACCTACAAAAGCCTTACGACGCCTGGTCGTTTGGTTCCTTCCACTTTCTTACCTAAAAATATTAGAGGAAACTACTTCTTCTAATATATTCTGTATTCAGGATGATCTTTTATAATAAAAGGTGATGGGAAAGTCCAATCTCCCATGTACGATAATTGCCTTACATAGAAAGAATTTAATAATATATATGGAACAAGTGATGCCAGAGTAAGTTTTTAATGCCTGTACATGCACTATGCATCTTGTCTATTTAGTAGCATTTGAAGTATATCTACACATGCGCCGTTTATCATGTTTTATAAGCGCACTGTCCACGTGTATATATACTTCACAAGCCACTAAAGAGACAAGATGTATAGTGCATGTGCAGGCACAGAAAACTTTCTCCGGTCGCCTGTTCGATGTATGTATAGTTGCAATGCAAAGAAAACATAAGTATAACCTGTACAGTAGATGTACATATAGTACACATACATGTAGCCTGTACATGCAACGTACACGCTGCCTGTTGTGCAGTGGTAAAATACAAGCAATACACAGTTTTTTTCTGTAAAGAGCATATAACAAGTAAATTAACATGCAATGCACATGTAATCTGTACAGCTACTGTACACATTGCCTGCTCAGTGCATGTAAAAAGTTAAAAAAAATAATAACCATGCAATGTACCCACATGCGCAAAAAAATGCGCGTATACTGTAACTCACGATTTTTCGCATTTATTCCATTTTCCTTACGTTTATGAGTAAAATTCAGTTATTCGTATGTGGAGATAATAGAAAGCTATCCATCTAAGGAGATATTTCCAAAAAAAAAACAACAATAAAATAATAAAATAATGCAAAAAACAAAATTAAGCTCGGTTTTCTGTATACTGGCATTCATGCTTTCGAGGGTTTTTTTCAGTAGCACAGCACGATTGCGAAGGGAATTGACAATAGGCAGTGAACTAGCTGGCGGACGTAACTGGAAAGTGGAGTAAAATATTGATTTTTTTTTTGGTTTAAACCTAGTACCTAGATGCTTTGCCAAATATAAATTAGCTTCTGTAACTAAGATGTACGAAAATATAGAATTAAACAGAAAAACTCTCATCTTAAGGTTCGAAGCGATACGTACCATGGTTATGAGCATTATTTGTTAAGAAGAAGAAATCAAACAAAACTTAGTCTCCGTGGGTAGGTGGAAAGAGTAGCGGACTACCAGTTATTTCATTATTTTTACACGAGATCGAATCGCTTCCCATTTCATGTTTTTACAAAACATTATAAAGGAAGTGTATAATTTTAATGTTAATAAGAACCGAAACAATGTAATAAGGAAATAACTAATTGATGTTTTGCTGAAATGACGTATTTATACAGTATTATTATACGTATACTATTGGAAACCGATTGTTTTTAGTTTATGGTCTTGTATATTACAACTGCCCTGCCCGTTCTTGAACAGCAGACAACTCACTTCGGATTTGTGTGTCAGTAACAGGAAAGGAACATACGCGACCTTGACAGTCTCTCCAGTCTTACCCCTTGTTGCGTCGACATGACGTTACATCGAATGTTAGAATAGCTTGTCATTAAAAAAAGGAAGAAAGAAAAAAAACTGATGTCAAATTATCGTTTGTGTGTGTATGTGTGTGTGCTTGTGTTTTATTCCTTTTAGAGTATTGACTTTCTCTATCTTTTTTTTCATATCCACATATCTTTCGTTGAACGAAACTAAATTATACAGATCTATGTATGCGGAACACGAATATTTCCAACGATAGCATGAATATGAACGATAATCATACCATATTTCTACATTATATAGTAGCTTGAAAAACTGAAATTAAAATGATATAACAAACAGGCATAAGCTTTTTTTCTAGCATGGCAACACATTAAACGTAACTCATTAAACTTTGGGAATTACAAATTATCACCTTACGTGTCGTAGTATTCCTATTCTTTTTCACGTTCAAGCGACGAAAGAAGAAATTGTAGTAATAGTGATAAAAATCGAATTCGAGATTTCAATGAATTCAAGTTTCACGCCCCCAAGTAGTAGTCCCCGACGTATGGCTCGCCGAGTCAGCAAAAATTTTTGTGACGTCATAGGTCAAAGGTCAATGACCTTGGCCCGGGGTCAATGACCTAGGGGTACCTAGGACCACCCCCTCTAAATTTTGGCAGGGGTACCTTGGCTCACCCCCTAAATTTTGGCAGGGGTACATAGGACCACCCCCCTTAAATTTTGGAAATTGCCAAATTTAAAAATTGGGTGTGGTAGCCTAGGACCATAGTATGTACCTCTATCAGTATTGGGTGTCTATGTCGTTCCCTTTCATGGGTAAAAAATTGCCAAAAATTGAAATTTCGGGGGTTTTTGACCTAATTTATCCCCTTGGATGAGGTGTTATTACCTTATATAGTTATATGGGCGTATACAAGGGTTCATTACCTTTCATAAGACATGGGTATATTTGTGCACCTCTTGAGAAATTTGGGAGGGGTACCTTGGCCCACCCCTTAAATTTTGGAAATTGCCCAATTTCAACATTTGGTATTATAGTACAGGACCCTAATATGTATTATGATAAATTTGGGTGGTCCACCTCGTTTCCTTTTAGGGGTACCAAATTGCCAAAATATAAACGTAAGCAATACGTTGTACCACGTGTTTGGTTTTTGGCTCAATTTATCCCCTTTGATGAGATGTTATTACCTTATATGGTTATATGGTCATGTATAGGGGTCCATTACCTTTCATAAGACATGGGTATATTAATGCACCCCGGGAGGGGTACCATGGCCCACCCCTTAAATTTTGGAAATTGCCCAATTTCAACATTGGGTATTATAGTATTGGACCCTAACATGTATTATGATAAATTTGGGTGGTCCACCTCGTTCCCTTTTAGGGGTACAAAATTGCCAAATTTTAGTACAACCACATGTTTGGTTTTTTGGCTCATTTTATTCCCTTGGATGAGGTCCTATTACCTTATATGGTTATATGGTCATGTATAGGGGATCCATTATCTATTATAAGACATGGGTACATTGGTGCACCCCGGGAGGGGTACCTTGGCCCACCCCTTAAATTTTGGAAATTGCTCAATTTCAACATTTGGTATTATAGTACAGGACCTCAATATGTATCATGATAAATTTGGATGGTCCACATCGTTCCCTTTTAGGGGTACAAAAATTGCCAAAATATAAACGTTGTACCACGTGTTTGTTTTTTTGGTCCATTTTATCCCCTTTGATGAGATTCTATGATTACAGGGGTTCATTTCTTATCATAAGACATGGGCACCCTTCTTAAATTTTGGCAATGGGGGGTCCACTGAAATTGTCCAATTGAAGCATAGTACAGGACCTCAATATGTTTCGGTGGTGCTATTACGAAATTTGTTTAGTACAACCACGTGTTCGGTTACTGACTCAATTAAGGTTATAAGGTATGGATGGGTATCCCCTTTCAATTTGGTAGGACCCTTCGTGTGTAGTACAGTCACGTGATCGATGATTTGGTTTTGATGCGCGACGAGGTCCCTGGTCAATGTTCTCTAGGAAAGATTCTTGGCATTTAAAACTTTTTTTTCAACTTTTCAAACTAAAAAAAATCAAAACAAAAATTGAAACGAAAACTTTTAAACAAAAATCTTGAAACTAAAACTTTTTCAAAACAAAAATTTGAAACGAAAAATTTAAAACAAAAATTTCGAAACAAAAATTTTCAACAAAAAATTTGAAACGAAAAATTTTCAAACAAAAAATTTTGAAACAATAAATTTACAAACAAAAAATTTTGAAACGAAAAAATTTTTAAACAAAATTTGAAACAAACATTTTGAAACAAAAAATTTTTAAACAAAATTTGAAACAAAAATTACAAAACAAATTTCAAACGAAAAATTTTCAAATAGAATTTAAATCAAACAGTGATCAGCTTTCACGGTTAACCGTTAAACTTTATCCGGTTTTTATCTATTCGATTAACAAATAAACGGTTTTCAACTATTCGATTAACAAATAAACGGTTTTCAACTATTCGATAAACACATGAACGGATTTTTCCTTTTCACACCAGTGAGTGCAAGAATTGTTGTACTCGCTTTAAATACGCATCATTTTTGAAACAAGGTGTTAGTGTTCATCATGGATACACAGTGGAAACATCCATTTACCTGTATTCTCGCAGGGCCTAGTGGGTGTGGAAAAACGTATTTTGTGAAGCGATTACTGTCACATCTCCCAACCATGATCAATGCAAAATTTCGTAAGATATATTGGTATTATGCAGAATGGCAAGACGTGTATGCAACAATGCCAGTTCCAGTAGAATTTCACGAAGGACTTCCACGAATGAAAGATTTTCAGCCTCAAGATGGACCACATTTGATTATTATTGATGACCATATGCGAGAAGTGAATAGTGATATTGTTGATATGTTCACAAAAGGATCACATCATCGAAATATTAGTGTGATTTTTATAACACAAAATGTATTTCATCAAAGTAAAGCAAATAGAAATATGAGTTTAAATTGTTCGTATTTGGTGTTGTTTAAAAATCCACGTGACAAGTCACAAATCAAGCATATGAGTTATCAAATCATGCCTGAGCATCCACTGTTTCTACAAGAAAGTTATGCAGACGCAACAAGAAATCCACATGGTTATTTACTGATGGATCTTAAACAAGATACACCCGATGAAATGCGATTTCGTACAAATATTTTTCCCGACGATTTGCATCATTATGTTTACGTACCAACAAAACATGTTTAAATTATTGTGCATGTGAAAAGAATGACTTAGTCTGTCACGATGTCTCCTACAGTGAAACACGCTGATCTGCTACGTGCTCTGCACAAAGCTAAACCAAGATTGCGTAAAGCTATTATTGCCAATGCAGACGCTTCATTAATTCATAGTATTTGTGAATGTTGTTATAATGTCTTAAAAGGCAATGTTCCACTGACAAGTGTGCAGAAGTCAAGATTAAAGCGTTACAAGAACACGCTCCGCTATCTCGTAGACAATACAAAATCATTGGATAAAAAGAAGAAACATTTAGCCGTACAACAAGGAGGATTCTTACCTGCATTACTTGCACCTATTGTAGGAAGTGTGTTATCCAGTATTTTGTTTAAACAATAAACATCATGGAACATAGCAAGAAGATGGTTTTAGTGCCACCAGAAATGCTTCAACGAATGCATGCATCATCATCCCGTGCGAGTGAAAATCGAGAATCTAATCTCGATCGTGAAATGCAATCTATATTGAATACATCGTATCCAAGTGATGAAGAAAAATGGAATCAGTACAATAGAATATTACAGAAATATCTTTATGTGATACGTAAACAAGAAGAACCAATACCACTTACAATTACATCAATGAAACCTGATGGTGACGTCCCGAATGTTGACGATAGCACGAAACAAGAAATTTTAGCCGCAATACCACAAATGTATCGTAAGAAAGCCGAACTACTATTCCGTCGTTTAAAACAAGATGACGCAATTACGTGGGATCATAAAGGAACAGTGTACATCAACGATAATAAACTACATGGATCCAATATTGTAGATTTAATGTGCGATGTGACTCGACCGAGGAAACATTCTAATCCTCAAGGCTGGGAATTGTTTTGCAACTACCTTGCATCGTCAAACACACCTCAAGAATTGATTGGTAATCCACGAAGATTAAACTATATTGTCAAGCATAATAGTACAACAGCATCTGAAGGATCTGCACCACCAAAACCGGCACCTGAATTATTTTCTTCCGGAGAAGAAGAAGAAGAAGAAGAAGACGATGATGATGTTTTAGAAGTCCGACCAAAAAGAAAACGTATCATTCCACAATGGTCAACGTACAAACCATGAACAAAAAGTTGAAATCCATTTATTACAATCCAGCACATCCTGCATCGTTTTCTACTGCAAAGAAATTATGGCAAGCCACAGGAAAATCTATACCTCTAGCCAAAATAAAACTTTGGTTAAACAAACAACCTACCTACACGTTACATCGTCCTGTACGTCGTCGTTTCCGTAGAGATTTTTATCTTGTCAACAATATTGATGATCAATGGGAATGTGATTTAAATGATTTACAATCCCTTCAAAACTATAATGACAATTACCGCTATATTCTTACAGTGATTATGTGTTTAGTCGGTACGGGTGGGCTGTACCACTAAAATCAAAAAGTGCCGAGGATATAGTGAATGCATTTGAAATGATTTTCCAGGACAGGAAACCAATTGTACTACGTAGTGATCAAGGAACTGAATTTACCAACAAGACAGTACAAAAGTTTCTCAGGAAACACAACGTGCAACATGTTACAACAAAGGATCCAGATATTAAAGCCAGCATCGCAGAAAGATTTAATCAGACATTGAAACATCGTATGTGGAAATACTTTACCAAATATCAAACATACAATTACATCAAAGTATTGCCTTTACTTGTAAAAGCATACAATGAAAGTCGGCATTCCAGTATTAAAATGGCACCTGCAAACGTTTCTCAGGACAATTTACTGGAGGTGTGGCATAACTTATACGACAAAAAGCTACAACGTTCAAAACAAGATACGGATTTGTCTGTTGGTGATACTGTTCGTATAAGTAAAACAAAACGTATCTTTGACAAGGGTTACCTCGAGAACTGGACTTGGGAAATATTCAGAGTAAAAGCCATTGTACCAAGAAACCCACCAGTGTATCGACTAGAGGATTTAAATCATCAACTCATCGATGGTGTTTTCTACAGAGAAGAATTACAACCAGTACCGCTCCCTTCGACGTTCCTCATCGATAAAATATTACGTACAAGAACAAAAGGTCGCAGAAAGGAGTATCTCGTCCAGTGGAAAGGATATCCTTCCTCATTCAATTCGTGGATCCCTGCAACTTCATTGAAGAAGAAGAAGAAGAATTGAACCTTATCAAGATTTTTACGTTACACTTCCCAGTAATAGTTCCATGGATTATTTTCCAGAAAATACATTGACTTCATATATTACGAAATTACAACGACGTGTAGAGTTTCGCCAGAAATGGGATGTGGCAATTGTAGAGATTCATTATCCACATTCTTTGCTGAACATTAACAGTAAAAACAATAAAATATATTACAAATCATCAAGTAGTAATGATCAGGAACCGTGGAAGGTTGTAACGATCCCTGTACGCTATTATAACAATATACGGGATCTTATTCATGCAATTAATATACATCATAAAGAAACCAATTTATTTACATCTCATGACGCAACTAATAATATATGCCTCATAAGACATCCCAAAAAGGAAATCCATACTTCTGTACAATTGTCACCAAGTGTTAGTTTAATGCTTGGATTTGACCCGAAAAGTGATTTAAAAGATATGGAAAAGGGACAATATACACCGGATGTACGATTAGGCTTACCATCACAAATGTACGTCTATTGTGACATTATTGAATCTGTCATTGTTGGAGATACAATGGTACCCTTGCTACGAATTGTCAACATGGATCCTGTGAATCATACTTTTGGAAGTCATGCAGTACAAATCTTTAATCCTGCACATTATGTTCCGGTGGAAAAAATGAATTTTGAGCAAATACAAATCGATATAAGGGATAGCACAGGTCATCGGATGCCATTCACCTTTGGAACGGTGTGTACAAAACTACATTTCCGTCGTCGTCGTCATGACTGATCCGTATTTGCAATACTACCAAAAACAAGCGTTATCCGGTATCGGCAACGTCTATGTGGGAAGTCCCTATCAAGCAGGACATGGCATTGGAAGTTTCCTTGGTGGCTTATTTCGTTCAGTGTTACCACTTGTGAAGCAAGGCGCTAAAACTGTGGGAAAAGAATTATTAAAATCAGGTGCCAATATGATTAATGATGTTGTGATCTCGAATCAACCGCTGGAAGAATCGTTTCATCAACGTATGCAAGAGGCAAAATCGAATTTACAAGAAAAAGCTAAAAACAAGTTGAAAACTATGCTGGGAAGTGGATATCATAAACGAAAATGGGATGACTGCTCTCAGTTTGAGGTTGACCTTCCAACGATCAACAACACCATCAATCCTACAAAGAGACGTAAATTATCACATAAGAAGAAGAAGAGATCATTGGCATCGTCACCAGATATTTTTGATTAATTCAACGATGGCTTTCTTACATCATCAATCCTGTGAATGTGTAAAAAGTGAATTGGACATTTTTTCAACGTTGCCCACGCAAACCAGTGTTCTGGACAATCGTATTATAGGCTACAAACCAATTAGTTCAATAGCTGAAAATTCACCAATAGAATTTGTAGTGAGTGGTAGCAGTGATGAATATATTGATTTACCACAAACCTTATTATACATCCAAGCACAAATTGTGAAACCAGATGGTTCCTCCTTCATCAATACGGATAAAGCAATTGCACCTGTCAATGATTTTCTAAATGCTATGTTTAGTGAAGTACAAATCTACTTGAACAATAAACTGATTTCATTTCCGTCACATAATCATCCATATCGTTCGTACATGGAAAAACTACTCAATTATAGTGATGGAGCTAAAAATACACATTTACAAACAGCAATGTGGTTTCAAGATACGGCTGGTCATATGAACGCAACCACAAGTGAGAACAAAGGATTTCAACAACGCTATGAACTGACAAAACAAAGTATGAAATTCGATATGATTGGACATCTTCATTGTGACATTTTTAATCAAGATAAATTTTTAATTCATGGAGTGGAATTACGTGTGAAACTTATTCCTGCAAAGCCAAACTTTTGTCTCATGGCCGGTGAAAGTGGTGTCAGTGCAAAAATCAATATTCTAGATGCATCGTTGCAGGTGAAAAAAGTCAGCATCAGCCCTAGTGTCAAATTGGCACACAATAAAATTTTACAATCTACACCGGCAAAGTATCCTCTGACAAGGGTTCAAATGAAATCATTTACCATCCCGAAGGAAATACAATCCAAAACTATTGATAACCTGTTTATGGGAACATTGCCAAATCGTATTATTGTAGGATTTACATCGAATGAAGCATCCAGTGGAACTATTACCACCAATCCATTTGAATTTCAACATCTAAACATTAATTTCTTTACATTGTACGTGGATGGAAAAGCTGTACCTTCAAAACCATTGCAACCCAACTTTGAAGAAAATCTCTACATTTCATCGTACCACACATTGTTCTCAGGCTCTGGCATACATTTTACCAATACTGGAAATACAATTTCAAGAGCCGACTACAAGAATGGATATACACTGTTTGTATTTGACCTAACTCCCGATTCTTCTGCTGGAGATTGTCACTATTGGAATTTACAACGACATGGAGCCATCCGATTGGAAGTTCATTTCCAAGAGAAATTAGCAGCACCTGCAAACTGTATTGTGTATGGAGAGTTTTCCTCACTCCTAGAGATAGACCACCAGCGCAACATTATCCTGGACTTTTAAATTACAAGGTACGTATACGTTATGTATCATTTCCATTCACGATGTTGAATACATTACAATTAGCTAGTGCTTTACACGGTAGTCCATTATTCAGAAATCATTTTACCGGGGTATTTGCAAGCGATGAGTTGCCCTCACGGATTTCTCTTCCTCTGGCAATCATTGTAAATACAGATCCATCCACAAAACTAGGAAGTCATTGGATTGCAATTTATATTGATCATCGCGGTGTTGGAGAATATTTTGACAGCTATGGCCTTCCTCCTTATGTATCACAACATGTTGCATTCTTAAAACTTCATTGTATATACTATAAATATAATAATAGCCAAATGCAAAGTCTTGGTTCATCCGTATGTGGCTATTATGCTTATTTTTATTTGTGCTGTAAAGCCCAAGGAAAATCTCTGCGTGAAATTCAATATTTGTTCACAACAGTACCCACGGTTAATGATCGTAGACTGTTGCAATATACCTTCCAGGTAATTTTATCATATTTATTATTGCAAATGTATTTGTTTAATCATCATCTATTTCTATACTAATCATCTTTTTCCTCGTTCTTTTTTACAGAATTCACAATACGAAGCTTTGCAAACGGGTGCTATGCTGCAAAACATGGAAACAAATCATCGCAATCAAGAAGAGGAGGCAGTCTAATGAAGAAACCCAGCTCAATATACAAACATTGTCAATAAGAAAGAAAAAGAAGAAACCAGAAAAATGAATAAAATACAATTTATACTTATTTATGTGTTTTTATTGTCCATTCCATATACAACGTTATCAGATTCTCCTAAAGAACTGTGCGATATAAGACGAGAACCCTGTGCAAAGTTTCCACCTAATTCCTAGAGAACATTGACCAGGGACCTCGTCGCGCATCAAAACCAAATCATCGATCACGTGACTGTACTACACCCGAAGGGTCCTACCAAATTGAAAGGGGATACCCATCCATACCTTATAACCTTAATTGAGTCAGTAACCGAACACGTGGTTGTACTAAACAAATTTGGTAATAGGACCACCGAAACATATTGAGGTCCTGTACTATGCTTCAATTGGACAATTTCAGTGGACCCCCATTGCCAAAATTTAAGAAGGGTGCCCATGTCTTATGATAAGAAATGAACCCCTGTAATCATAGAATCTCATCAAAGGGGATAAAATGGACCAAAAAAACAAACACGTGGTACAACGTTTATATTTTGGCAATTTTTGTACCCCTAAAAGGGAACGATGTGGACCATCCAAATTTATCATGATACATATTGAGGTCCTGTACTATAATACCAAATGTTGAAATTGGGCAATTTCCAAAATTTAAGGGGTGGGCCAAGGTACCCCTCCCGGGGTGCACCAATGTACCCATGTCTTATAATAGATAATGGATCCCCTATACATGTCCATATAACCATATAAGGTAATAGGACCTCATCCAAGGGAATAAAATGAGCCAAAAAACCAAACATGTGGTTGTACTAAAATTTGGCAATTTTGTACCCCTAAAAGGGAACGAGGTGGACCACCCAAATTTATCATAATACATGTTAGGGTCTAATACTATAATACCAAATGTTTAAATTGGGCAATTTTCAAAATTTAAGGGGTGGGCCAAGGTACCCCTCCCGGGGTGCATTAATATACCCATGTCTTATGAAAGGTAATGGACCCCTATACATGACCATATAACCATATAAGGTAATAACATCTCATCAAAGGGGATAAATTGAGCCAAAAACCAAACACGTGGTACAACGTATTGCTTACGTTTATATTTTGGCAATTTGGTACCCCTAAAAGGAAACGAGGTGGACCACCCAAATTTATCATAATACATATTAGGGTCCTGTACTATAATACCAAATGTTGAAATTGGGCAATTTCCAAAATTGAAGGGGTGGGCCAAGGTACCCCTCCCAAATTTCTCAAGAGGTGCACAAATATACCCATGTCTTATGAAAGGTAATGGACCCCTGTATACGCCCATATAACTATATAAGGTAATAACACCTCATCCAAGGGGATAAATTAGGTCAAAAACCCCCGAAATTTCAATTTTTGGCAATTTTTTACCCATGAAAGGGAACGACATAGACACCCAATACTGATAGAGGTACATACTATGGTCCTAGGCTACCACACCCAATTTTTAAATTTGGCAATTTCCAAAATTTAAGGGGGGTGGTCCTATGTACCCCTGCCAAAATTTAGGGGGTGGGCCAAGGTACCCCTGCCAAAATTTAGAGGGGGTGGTCCTAGGTACCCCTAGGTCATTGACCCCGGGCCAAGGTCATTGACCTTTGACCTATGACGTCACAAAAATTTTTGCTGACTCGGCGAGCCATACGTCGGGGACTACTACTCCCCACGTATCGAAAATGTTATTTTGATGCCTGTCCATCTGTTCGTTTGTTGGTTCGTCACGCTTTTACATGCATTCAAATAGAGGCCATACTGTTCGACGTATCTGGACCTAAGTCTAGACATGAAGTTTTTATAACACTTTATCGTTTCGAATTCTATATCCTCCAACACCTAAAAATAAGGGTAGTTTACTGAAGTGTGAAAATTTAAAATAATTAAATTGTCTCAAAAACAGCTGTAAAGATTTTGCTTATTATTTTTTTTTACAAATATATATTTTATTAATAACCCTTCACCGTAGTATGAATCATTGCTTTGCGAAAATACATAAGGTGTAATTTGCTGTATGGGATGCATTTTTTCGAACAATTTTCTCAATCACATTTCATAAATAAATGCATCATTAATAACCTAACAATATGACACAACTCGTTCTACCTGTAAACATTCAGAAGGGGAAGTTTACTCTTAGTTTTCTCTTCTCCGACGATTTTCCCATTAACCCCTGACGCAATTTTGTTCATATTTCATAAACAAATGTTACATAAATAACCTAACGATATGGTTTAACTCCATCATCCTAGAAAGCTAGAAGTGGTATATTACTTTTCGGAGCAAGTTTTACCCTACGATTTTGTCGTGAACGACTCAGGAAATTTTGTTCGTATTTTAAAAATAGCATAACTCGTTTGTCCTGAAAAGATATACAAGGGATATTTTATTCTTGGGGATGACTTTTTTGACGATTTTCTCAGAAAGTACCCAGACGCTTTTGCTCATAGTTCACATACAATTATTTCCTTAATAATTCTAATATATGGCGTAAGTTATTTCTAACAGAAATATGACGAATTGGTACTTTACTTTTGGACATAAGTTGCTTCGAACAAAGTTTTCCAAAACACATTATTTTTTTCGCATTTCCCAAACAAATGTTTCAGTAATAGTTGCAGCCTAACACGAGTCAGTTTAAGAAATTCGAGCGAGAAAATTCAGTGTGTTTCTTCCGTACCCATTCTTAAATATATTTTTAAACGTTACACCTAATCACAATTGTCCTAACAAAATCGAAACTTCTTTTTAAATGTGCCTTGTTGTGGCCAAATGGTTAAGTGCATTGGTTCTGGATTTGGTTCTCGGTGAGAGCTATTGTATTTCTATCCAACGTTAAAGTATATATAATAAGTAGATGCAAAGAGAAAAGTGTTTAAACAAGAATAACGAAGCTAATGAATAATACAAAGAAATAATACAATATTACGAAATTATAGAAGAAACGTTGTTAATATTAGATATTTGCGTGTGAAATGTTCATCCGATGACTGTCAACTCCAAAGGTAAGAAAGTGAAACAACCAATACCAGGTTAATCAGTGGTCTCTAGGTAAAGCTATCCTACTAGGAAGTGATTGAGATACCAAAAAATGTTGTAATCGCTGGGAGACATGTAAGGAGAATACAGTGGGTGAAAGAGTTTAACACTGCAATTCATTAATAGTCTGCACCTTCGTTGAGTATTGAAGTGCGTAGGCCTATATAGGTTTGCATTTAAATGAGCATTAATACACAATATCTCTTGAACATTACGGGGGGCTTGCGGAAAGGTTTGCAGTGCATTTCACGAGGTTCGATATTGTAACGATCCTAGCGTACTCCTGAACCTTCCCCACTGTACGCTGTAAGATAAATTCGTGCTTAATTAAAACTCTATTTGTTTAAATTTAACATTGTTAACAGTTATCACCTGTGCACTACGGGCAACTATCCGCCAGTAATTCTTTATTTTTGCCCTTTGTTTTAGCGCCATAAATGTCTTTGTTCATAAATTTCTTTGTCTATGGTTTTGCATATACGTAGCGTGGACATTAAATGTTGACTTCTGCGCCACATGCATCTAATTACAAGCACACCTATAACACGAACATAACAAACTTCGAATATATAGTTTGTGTATGGAAAATCATACACGAGGCGCTGCACGGGAGAGCCGTGTGCATACATATGGCAGTCAACTTTCAAAGAAATTTATAATAATAATAATAATAATAATAATAATAATAATAATAATAATAATAATAAACAGAAAACTAAATGTTATTTACATAATTTATTTATTTAAGCATGCAAGTACAATGGACTTAAGTTATTTCTCTCTCTAACTCTCTTTGAAGGCAACAACCCTTAGGGTGCCAAGACGTAGAAAAGGACTTGTAGTACTCACGACTATAGGGTGGTGTATGGTTGGTACATCGGGTTCCTTTGTTGTTAGTCCCAGCTTTATATTGCAGTTATTCCCGGTAGAAAATACAATAAAATATACCTTTCTAATACTATTAAAGTAAATAATTACACTCATACCCTCAATGTGATACTTGTTTGTTTAACTGTATACAGACAGCTGATCCATGGAATAATCGTTGATAATCAATATATATAATCGTAGTAATTGCGTGACTTGATCGCAATTTTAATAATCCAATTTTGGGTCACCATGGACCATAGTGAATGAATCAGGAATGCTTTGGCCCGGGATTGCGTCACCTATTGAAATTTTGCTTATGCTTATTCAGGGGCCATGCACGCTGGTACGAATGAATCAGAGGTACCTTGGCCCTGCTATGACGTCATTGAATTGGGAGTTTTGGATCAGAGGTCATGATGATTCTTAAAATTCCTAAAAATATGGTCTTGATGATTCATTACGTTACGAAATAGTACAGGTTTATGAATGCTTTTTATTTTTTCATTCCCTTTTATGGCATAAAATTTGGATATTGTTATCCCATGGGCTAACACTGGTGCAAATGAAATCTTTAGTTTTACGTCCCACGCTTATGCCGTTTAGGCTAAAGGAGTCGGTGACGATAAGAAATGAATGAAAGTATAGAAAAATGTAGCATAATGTTGCCCACCACAAAACTATTTTCGCGGTGTTTGAACCAGGGACCACATACAGCAGAGGTGAACGCTCTACCACTGAGCCACCGCACCTCTACTGGTATGAATGAATTAGAGCTAGTTGGTTCGAGCTAATATGTTCGTTTAACGTCACTGAACTGGGATTTTTAGCTTGGAGCTTATGATGACTTGTTTCGTTCCCTTTTATGAGTATAAAATTACCAAAACAAGGGTTGATCTCTTTCTTGATGACCTATTACATTATGAATTTGTAGACCCCAGTAATAGTATAAATTAGTATTAGTATTAATATGAAACTCGAAAACTTTGGAGTTCCTTTGTGGCTAACCGGTTAGCGTATGCGTCTTTAACGTGGGAGACCAGATTTCGATTCCCGGAAGAAGCTCATGCGGTTCGGATTGTTATCCCTTTGATGATATGGACTAACACTGGTGCAAATGAAATCTTTAGTTTTACGTCCCACGGTTAGGCTAATGGAGACGGTGACGATGAGAAAGGAATGAAAGTGTGGGAGGAAACTGGAGCATAATGTTACCCGCCACAAAACTGCCTTTGCGGTGTTTGAACCAGGGACCCTATACACCAGAGGTGAACGCTCTACCATTGAGCCACCACCTCCCTTACTGGTGCGAATGAAGTGGAGGTATTTGGTTTGAGGTAATGTGATTGTTTGACGTCGGGGTGACCCTATTTCACTTTTGGGACCCCCCACATGGACCATAGTGAATGAGTGAGAGATGTTTTGGCCCGGGATTGCATTACCTATTGAAATTTTTGCTTATGTTTACTCAGGGGCAGGGATCACTCAGGACACATAAGATCACATTGATTTACATCAGGAATTCGGGGAAGGGGAGTATCGCACCTCGTACTCTTTGATGAGTTTAAAAACTATTAAAAGTTGGACGTTTTCTACCTTATCCTATTATATTTCACGAGACATTTTCGTTGTATAATAGAGTACAATGGTTTACTTTTTGGGAGTTATCGTTCCCTATGGAGCCTTATTACGTTATATGGAGGCATATTTAAAATTATTCCCTTAAATTTGATAAGTACTTTGTGATCCATTTTGTTCCGCTTCAGGGGTGAACATGGATACCTTGCAATCGTACCGAGTTCGATTCTTGGTGCTACTTTAGGAAATTTTGAATTTAATGTCCCCGCGAAAACGATGGTAATGAGAAATGATAGACCGAAACAGGGAAAACATGAACTTCCTTGACTGAGGATTGAAGCAGGGACCTCGCACATTAGAGACAAGCGCTGAGCCACCGTACACGTGTGTTGATTACTACGTTACAGACCATGTAATGGTCCCGAGTTTGATTCTTATTGCTAACGTTAGAAAATTTTAACGCCCCCTTGAAACTATGATGAGAAATGATGAAATGAGAAAACATCATAAACTTACTTGCTTGCGGATTGAAGCAGAGACCTCACACATCAGAAATAAGAGCTGAGTCACAATGCCCCATTGAGAAGTTTTTAATTTTCTGTGCGAGCAATTTCACGTATGAAAAGAACATGAACAGATTATGTTACATTACACATTTCTGCTTGTTGTTACGCATAGAAGTTTGTTATTGTGAAATTGCAGAATCTGCTTATACTACATCAGCATTTTCTCAGGTGACGGACGGACTTTTAAAGCTCAACTTTACATTTATGTCAAAGACAGTTTCGTAACATATCGATGAGTGTTACATTTTTCAATCAAGTTTAAGGAAAATGAATCACATTTTTAGATGTGTTAATTTGAATGTCGTAAGAAACTAACGAGTCAACGGTATGATGTCATGATCAGAATCGCGATACTAGATGTCGTAACGATTGATGTGTAAGGAGAAAAACATGAATAATGTCACAACCAATCAGATTGTTTTCTTACATCACGTTTCGGCTCATGATACATGATGAATGCTGTGTTTTCATTGGGTCTCCGTGATGTCATTGATTCGTTTCCTCGTTTCTGATTGGCTGATAGTGTTGTCATTTTATAGTTGAACACTTTTCAGATCTAAATAAAATTCTTAATTTCATTTTTGAAGTTCTACTTCCACGAAGATCTTGAATGAACGTAGGTGTACCTCTAGTGACAGCGTGACTTTACTTCGTTCCTTGAATTTGAGGTAAGTATCAACCGCGTTTTCTTAATATCAATGGAGTGCTTTTGAAATGTATTACGCATGAGGATAATATTGTTATCACTGTTTTATTTTAGCATGAAATGTTTAGCAAATGGAAGAATAAGTTGGAATACCCTCACTTACTTGACCGGGGATCGAATCAGGAATCCCACACATTAGGAGTAAGCACGAGAAATTTGTTGATTTTGGTTTAGCGTCCCTTCAGTAGTGATGCTAGGAATACAGCTTAATGTTGAATCTGAGCGCATACTGGGTGTTGAACCTGGGCCACATCCCACACATTAGAAGTAAGCACGTGAAAATGATATCATTTGTTGATTTTGGTTTAGCGTCCCTTCAGCGTTAATGCTAGGAATACAGCTTGATGTTAAATCTGAGCGCATACTGGTGGTTGAACCCGGGCTAGAGGAGCGTAACGCTAGCCACTTAGCTCAGTTTTTAAAAGTTACCATTAACGTATACAAAATTTTAGTTTTCAAAAAACTACGCTTGAATTTGTTCCCCGAAAGTGAGACGTGGACCTACAGTTTATCTCCCGCCGAGAATCGAGCTCGACTCTTTCTTGTCTTAGCTCGAAAAAAGCAAGCGCATGAGATTTTGTTTTCGTTTCATGTTCGTCATACGTTTTAAAGTTCAGTGTGAGGGTAAAATTGCTTACTACAATGATTCTCTCAGCACACACAGAAAAACAATTTCATTCATTCTTTTTATCGCTACACAATCTTAGGTCATTTACATGTTGATGTTGGTCCCGGGTTTGATTTCCAGTATGACGACAATAACAATTTTTAACAGTAAAACTATTTGAGGTATGATAATTCTTTTAGGATTGGTCGTGTAGTCATCTGATACCATTAAACGTGTTAGCGATCTCTGATTTGGGAATTCAATTTTAATTCGTGCTTTTTTTCTGTCCTTTTAGATATTTGTTTTCTTTGCCTATTCCTTTTTGTTATCTTACCTTTTCCTATTTGAATATGGCTACTTCTGGGTTTACTGTCTTGCGAGAAATCAATAGACATTATCGGCGTTTTAATCTTGAAGGACGAATGCTGGAAATTCAAATTAATGCTCCGACCAGCGACACCGATATTGTTGAGTGGGTTCAGGCCTCCTTTCAACAGATGTTGGATTACTTATTGGAAAATGTCGACGAATCATCGATGGTTGGATTATCGATTTTATCTCACGATGAGAAGAAAAAAACGTTTTATTTATCTTTTCGGCGTGCAAGTAATCTGACACTGGAAACTTTATGGGCTTCCTTTGATCGCATCCTTCAAAGTAACGATAGTTTTCTAATGAACGAACCGTTCATTGTACGTTTTCATCATGTGGATGTGCCCCGTGAATTTGGGAAAATGCGTCAAGGTCTTTTATCAAACGACGAAACTAAAACGCAAGAATGGCATTTTACGAGTGAAAAACACCGACAAGAAATGTTTGGCTTATGCGATTGTGATTGCTATTGGCCTAAAGAAATATAAGGATACAAATAAAAAAGTTTACAATCAATATCGCAAACAGGGCAAGTGTGTTGTTCTCCCTGATGCACATGAACTTTTGTCCAGATCATCAGTAAATTTAGACCATGGGGGATCCGTGGAAGAATTGCGACCATTGCAACGCTACTTGTCAAATTATAAACTTACCGTATACACCAGCTTTTCCGGAAAAGATATTTTGTATGAAGGACCGGGTGGCGAAGACAAGATTCCAATGAATTTAATGTGCATGAATTCTCATTATGACATCATCACGTCATTAACGTCTGTTTTTTCTACTGGATATTATTGTGTAGCATGCCACAAAAAATATGATCATCGCACTGCACACGTCAAGAACTGTTCGGCCATGTGTGAGAAATGTTTGCAGAAACCACCATGCAGTAAGACCAATACGGAGAAACAGGGTTCAGAATGCAATCGTGAATTTTATGGTGAAACATACTATACAAATCATCTGACTGTACCATATCATAAGGGCCAACCAATATGCAAGATGGTGAAACAGTGTTCCAAATGTTTACGCATTTATTCGTTTGTCCATACAGGAGAAAGAGAACATCATGGCACAGATTATTTTTGTAATGTGTGCCATAAACACGTGACGTCTACACACCAATGCTACATGAAGCGTGATACGACTCAATTAAAACCTGGAGTTCCATCAGTGTTACATGCCAAGAAGGCTATGATTGTCTTCTATGATATCGAAGCCACACAGGATACTTTCTTCGATGAAGACACGTTCATTCATAAGCCCAATTTACTGGTGGCCCAACAAGTATGTTACAACTGTGTTCAAGATAAGGATATACATCATCCGTGTGAAGTTTGTGGACAGCGGGAACATTTTTCAAGATGATCCGATCAATGCCTTTCTTGCGTATTTACGTCAACCACGACCCAACATCAAACTTACTCTATCTTTGGCACATAACTCTAAGGGATATGATGGTCATTTTATTCTTAAATCTTTAGTGGAAGAACATGAATTGAAACATACTTTTATCTTGAACGGAGCAAAAATTTTAAGCATGAAAGTGAATAACTTATCGTTTATTGACTCCTTAAATTTCATGCCAATGGCTTTAAGTAAATTATCCAAGGCATTTCATTTACCAGCGACCAAAGGATATTTTCCACACTTTTTTAATACTGCTGCAAATCAAACGTATGTGGGAAAATTACCGGACATCCATTTATATGGTGCAGATGAAATGAAAGTGGATGAACGAGAGAAATTCATGACATGGTATAACGAACACCAGAACGATCCAGTGGAAAAAAAGGAATTCAGGTACGTCACATTTGCCTTTCTTTTTCTCACCTCACTCTCTCTTGATCAGTTACTTCGATGTTAATAATATGTTTCTGTTCCTTCACAGGAAACAAAAGAAATATTACCATGTATATTCATATGTTTTATTTTCTCTTTACAGAATTTGTTCCCGTCACGGACACGTCTTTCTTTGAAGAAAAAAAATCTGTATTCTATTTCACTTGCTAAAAATAAATGTACAGAAACATGAAAAAAAGTAATTCTGTGTTTTATTTCACATCCTAAATCAAATTCTTTTCCTGTACTGCGATTTCAATTTAAATTTTCTGAATCAATTTTCCGGTAAAATAAATCAATGTTTTGCGGAAAAAATCAAAACTAAATTTTTGTTTCAGAACTTTTTTTCGTCTACGAAATAAAAAAAATGTGTACAAAATAAAATTCTGTTTCAGAATTTTTTTGTGTACGGAATAAAAACTCATTCAGAAAATTTTTTGTGTACAATATAAAATTCTGTTTCAGAAAATTTTTTGTGTACGAAACAAATTGGTTTCAGAAAAAAAATTTGTGTACGAAACAAAATTGTTTTCAGAAAAATTTTTGTGTACGAAGCAAAATTCTGTTTCAGAAATTTTTTGTGTACAAAAAAACTGTTTCAGAAAAAAAATTATGTACAAACAAAATTCAGTTTTAGAAAAAAATTTTGTGTACAAAAAAAAAATCAGTTTTCGTCACGAAACTGCTCCGACTAAATGAATCGATTCATTCTGATAGTGTTGGCAACACTGGAAAATCTCGGTAAGTATCGCTCAGGCACTGAGTTACAGCGAACACAACTAGATTCAAACCAACAACCTTAAACGTCTGATTCATCTCTAAA
The DNA here is from genome assembly GCF_964235325.1 of Thermobia domestica. Classification (NCBI taxonomy): domain Eukaryota; kingdom Metazoa; phylum Arthropoda; class Insecta; order Zygentoma; family Lepismatidae; genus Thermobia; species Thermobia domestica. Next base: position 52,895,833 of record NC_137470.1, on the reverse strand, counting down.
TACAGCCAAATAAACAATAAGATTATGTGTATACGTTTTAATGCCAATGTTTTGCACTGAGTCAGCAAGGTTTTCTTCAAGGTCAAAGTCGCACACGAAGTAAAAAGATGACAACACAGATCTTCTCTTTTTCTATATGAAACATAAACCTAGTGTAAACTGCTCGCACTGAAATGTGTAATGTAACATAATCTGTTTAAATCTGCTCGTCTTCTTTTTATACGCAAAACTGTTCGCACTGAATGGAGTACGGTGGCTCAGCGCTTGTCTCTAATGGTGAGGTTCCTGCTTCAATCCACAACGAAGTAAGTTCATTTTTCCTCCTATCATTTCTCGTCACCGTTTCAAGGGGACGTTAAACTCAACATTTCCTGAAACTAACACCAAGAATCGAACTCGGGACCATTACATAGTAATCAACAAACTAAACTTCTCAATGGAGTACGGTGATTCAGCTCTTATTTCTGATGTGTGAGGTCTCTGCTTCAATCCGCAAGCAAGTAAGTTTATGATGTTTTCTCATTTCATCATTTCTCATCATAGTTTCAAGGGGGCGTTAAAATGTTCTAACGTTAGCACCGAAAATCAAACTCGGGACCATTACATTGTCTGTAACGTAGTAATCAACACACGTGTACGGTAGCTCAGCGCTAGTCTCTAATGTGTAAGGTCCCTGCTTCAATCCTCAGTCAAGGAAGTTCATGTTTTCCCTGTTTCGGTCTATCATTTCTCATTACCATCGTTTTCGCGGGGACATTAAATTCAAAATTTCCTAAAGTAGCACCAAGAATCGAACTCGGTACGATTGCAAGGTATCCATGTTCACCCCTGAAGCGGAACAAAATGGATCACAAAGTACTTATCAAATTTAAGGGAATAATTTTAAATATGCCTCCATATAACGTAATAAGGCTCCATAGGGAACGATAACTCCCAAAAAGTAAACCATTGTACTCTATTATACAACGAAAATGTCTCGTGAAATATAATAGGATAAGTTAAAAAACGTCCAAATTTTAATATTTTTTATACTTATCAAAGAGTACGAGGTGCGATACTCCCCTTCCCCGAATTCCTGATGTAAATCAATGTGATCTTATGTGTCCTGAGTGATCCCTGCCCCTGAGTAAACATAAGCAAAAATTTCAATAGGTAATGCAATCCCGGGCCAAAACATCTCTCACTCATTCACTATGGTCCATGTGGGGGGTCCCAAAAGTGAAATAGGGTCACCCCGACGTCAAACAATCACATTACCTCAAACCAAATACCTCTACTTCATTCACACCAGTAAGGGAGGTGGTGGCTCAATGGTAGATCATTCACCTCTGCTGTATGGGGTCCCTGGTTCAAACACCGCAAAGGCAGTTTTGTGGCGGGTAACATTATGCTCCAGTTTCCTCCCACACTTTCATTCCTTTCTCATCGTCACCGTCTCCATTAGCCTAACCGTGGGACGTAAAACTAAAGATTTCATTTGCACCAGTGTTAGTCCATATCATCAAAGGGATAACAATCCGAACCGCATGAGCTTCTTCCGGGAATCGAAATCTGGTCTCCCACGTTAAAGACGCATACGCTAACCGGTTAGCCACAAAGGAACTCCAAAGTTTTCGAGTTTCATATTAATACTAATACTAATTTATACTATTACTGGGGTCTACTAATTCATAATGTAATAGGTCATCAAGAAAGAGATCAACCCTTGTTTTGGTAATTTTATACCTATAAAAGGGAACGAAACAAGCCATCATAAGCTCCAAGCTAAAAATCCCAGTTCAGTGACGTCAAACGAACATATTAGCTCGAACCAACTACCTCTAATTCATTCATACCAGTAGAGGTGCGGTGGCTCAGTGGTAGAGCGTTCACCTCTGCTATATGTGGTCCCTGGTTCAAACACCGCGAAAATAGTTTTGTTGTGGGCAACATTATGCTCGGGATACTCCAATTTTCTCCCACACTTCCATTCATTTCTCATCGTCACCGTCTCCTTTAGCCTAAACGGCATAAGCGTGGGACGTAAAACTAAAGATTTCATTTGCACCAGTGTTAGCCCATGGGATAACAATATCCAAATTTTATGCCGTAAAAGGGAATGAAAAAATAAAAAGCATTCATAAACCTGTACTATTTCGTAACGTAATGAATCATCAAGACCATATTTTTAGGAATTTTAAAGAATCATCATGACATCTGATCCAAAACTCCCAATTCAATGACGTCATAGCAGGGCCAAGGTACCTCTGATTCATTCGTACCAGCGTGCATGGCCCCTGAATAAGCATAAGCAAAATTTCAATAGGTGACGCAATCCCGGGCCAAAGCATTCCTGATTCATTCACTATGTTCCATGGGGACCCATAATTGGATTATTAAGAGTGCGGTCAAGTCACGCAATTACTACTATAATAAAAGTGAGTGTGGTTTGTCCATGCATGCCACAAAGGCTTCGAAACCAATACTCGGAGCCCCATGGGACTTATATGGAAGAACGTTTCGGTTTGGACCAGCAGGGCTCCTAGAAGAAGAAATCGCCCTAGCAACGGTGTTACTGTGCTAAAAACACACAAAAAAACGTTAAATTTTAACGTCTTTTTTTTAATTTTCAATTTCAATGTTGCTTTTCTTTCTACACAAATCATTATTTGATCGAATATTCGAGAATGTTCTAGAATGACCGATATTAATGTCAAATCCATAGTTTTCAGGTTTTCGCTATCGCTAAGATCAATGGTGACGCTTCCATTAACAATGACTTTCAAATTGAGCTACCATTGTATGCGGGCCGGGGCTTCCTGCTGGGAGGGAGAGTTACCGAGACAATTAAAACAAATCGAAAATGACTGATATTAGTGTCAAATCCATAGTTTTTAGAGGCGCTGAGCTCAATGATGAAACTAGAAAAAGCGTTTACTTTTAAATTTATCTCCCGTCAGCTAAGGAACGGGGCCCTTACTAAAAAGGGTGCCGAGGCATGTAAAAATAATCTAAAATGACTGATATTTTTGTGAAATCAATAGTTTTGTCTACATTCACGTTTGCTTTCTGTTTTGTAGTAGATGGTTTAATTGTGGTTAAAACAGGAAGTTAATGGTTGTATTAAGTATAAACTGTATTTACTATTAAAGACGTCCCAATGGAAACACATCTACTTTGTCGGATATGCATTCACACAAAATAGATCCAATTTTATAAATGTTTAATTTTTCTTTCGTTGTTCAGTTTGTTTACATAGATATTTTATCTGACCCGTGCGGTGAATGGACATTTCAGCTAGTAATAAATAAAATAAACTCGACAAATATTCTTGTAAATAATAGGTAAAAGTTTGCGTCACATTGTTCATTTTGCTGGGCACGCCAGTGTGCTGTGTTATCCGGTTTTGGCACACTGGAATATAGGGTATGGCTTTATAATTTTTCTCAACTATTTTAACCCATTTGGCGCCAATGTCCTATATATAGGACAATGACAAAATACGTCGGTTTGCAACACTGATTAATCAATCGAATGTTGTTCGGCTTTTTCCATGATCAGACAAGTACATGCTTTCTTTGTTCGTCGTCTTTGGAAGATTGGTACATTTTGGAGGGAAATCTGGTATCGTTAAGTATCTGGAATTTGAATTGTTGATGATCGTTTCTCTTGCCTTTGAAACAGAAAATGGAAAAGGCCGGGAAATCGAAGGCAAGAATTTGTTTTATATTCTTAAAATATAATTATTTTTGATACATTAGTTGTTTAAACTCAAAAAAATAAAATAATGTGACAAAAATACCATGTTTCTTTAGTGTCCTATATATAGGACATCGGCCATTTAGCCTACTGGTTTCAAGGAATTTCAATTTCCGGGTAATATAGCAACGAAACTCTATGTACACATAACTTTGAAACGGATTTGCCATTTATTTACGGAAAATTTGAAAACAGAATTAACAAACCGAACGCCAATTCAGATATTCGAACTTTTCATTGAAAAGATTATTGCACACATCGTTACTGAGACAAACCGATGTGCTGCTCAACATAATACAGACTTTTCCGTATGTGAAAATGACATCAGGCAATTTTTAAGAATTTTGTTGTATAGTGGTTACGTTTTTGTTCCACGTCAGTCGATGTATTGGCAGACATCAGCTGACTGCAATTTTCCAGTAATTGTGCAAACTATGTCACGCATCACAATCAGACAAAAAAGTTCATTCACTTCAACAATAATGACGTGATAGGCAAATCTGACCGTTACTTCAAAGTCAGACCCTTGTATAATCAAATAAATGATGCTATTCAACAGTTTGTGGTATTTGTCCATGAACTAACTATAGATGAGAGAATATGGTACGATATTATGGTAGAAATCGTTTGAAAATGTATATGAAGGGTAAACCGGTGAAATTTAGGTACAAATTATGGATGTTAGCCACACACAATGGTTACCCACTGCATATAATTTCCTACCAACCTGGATCTCAAGGGGATACCAGATTATCCGATTATGTTGTGGAATCTTTGCTGTCCGTTGTGGAAAACCCAGAATGCCATTCAGTATATATGGACAACTTCTTATCGTCATACAATTTTGCTTCCAATCTGAGACAAAGAAACATTTTCATGACTGGAATAGTCAGGGAAAATAGAACCGGAAAATGTCCTTTGATGTCGTCAAAAGAACTAACAAAAAAGGAAAGAGGATTTGTGGACACAAAGTTTGATTGTAACTCAGAAGTCAGTATGGTTAAATGGAATGATAACAAGGCTGTGACTGTTGTAACAAATTGTTAATCCGTTGATTGTGTGGAAACAGTAATACGAAATAACAAAGGGCGTAAAGAAAACATCAAAGTGCCTTCATGTATTGCTTTATATAACAAATTCAAGAATGGCGTAGATTTATTTGAATAATTGATGAGCTTATACCCAATCAAGATCAAGGGCAAGAAGTGGTATTGGAACTTATTTACGAATGTTGTTGAAACTGCTTTAGTTGCTGGATGGAAACCTTTATCAGATCTTGGACTTAGGTAATTTGGATCTTCTAGAATTTCACAGAAGTGTTACAATGGCATTGCTGTCACAGTCTGCATCGACAAGATTTCGTTCGGGGCCACAACGACTGTACAGAAAGTGTTCAGAAGCACGGAAAGCTAGCAAACATACCATAATACGAAATGAGAAAGAAAAGCAAATATGTCAAGGATGTCCAAAAAAGGCGATAACATCATGTCAGGAATGCCAGGTTGGCTTGTGTGCTGTTCCGTGCTTTGATAATTACTATCGTTAGTGTAACAGTGCTATGTAAAGATGCTAAGACACATTGTACGGGTATGTAATCTTGCAAACGTTGTTTAATAAAACTTAGTAAAAATTAGATATAAGTGTGTTTATTGTTTAGAATTGTCAACCCAAAAGGCCAATGTCCTATATATAGGACAGGCTGTACCGGGCGTACCTCGGTACATACAATCAAAACCTATTTTTCTTTTATATATGTGTCCTATGTAAGAGAAAATATGTAGCACTCATTCAAAAATATGCACTAGAAAAATTATGGCACCAAATGGGTTAACTGCTTCAATTGAAATGAGTCTATAATAATAACAGAGTGAATTTAGTCTTCTTACCCTTCGATTTAGAAATAAGGTCCGCTTGAATTGTATATATAAAAAAATAATAATACCCAGAATTGTATAATACCCAGAAGAGTAGTTTGGTTTATTCGAAATGACATACTTCCTGTAACTGTTTGGGTTGGAAATATTTGAAATCAAAACTTTAAGTTTTACGACCCATGGTTATACCGGCTATTCTAAAGGAGAAATGAACGAAATGGTGGAATGAAGAAAGTGGGAGAAAACGGGACAACCCCGAGAAAACCCATGCACATAGTGTTTGTCCACCACAAAAGTCACTTGGTGCGAGCTGGGGTCGAACCAAGAATCCCATGCACCAAAGGTGAACGCTTTATCACTGAGCCAATGCGGCCCGTCTGATATTATTTATAGGAGAGAGTGACTACTTATGGAAACTTGATATCGAACACATTTGTTTAAAAATACCAGAATTTGGTCGGTTCGCAAATTGCCCATAAATTGATAATTTAAATTGTTATAAATAAAGATTTACCCATTCTACGAGCAGAACTTTGTAAAACTTGACGAGTGCAAGTCACAGCACTCACCAGAACTCTATTTCATTGCAAAATAAAAAAATTCTATCACCTTCTCCAGAGTCGGTTCGCGACTGGCCAATAAATTGTAAATTTAAATTGTTGAAAATAAAGATTTAACCATTCTACGAACAGAACTCTATAGAACTTGACGAGTGCTATTCTGAACTATCATCAGAAAACTATTTCATTGCGAAATAAAAGAGTTCTATCACCTTGTAAACAGACGATTTGCTATTGGCCCATAACTTGTTAATTTAAATTGTTATAAACGAAGATTCAACCATTCTACGATCAGAACTTTATACAACTTGGCGAGTGCTACTCAGAACTCCATTTCATTGCGAAATAAAAGAATTACCTCACTTTGTTTACAGTCGGTTCACGAATTGTCCATAAATTTTTAATTTAAATTGTTACAAATAAAGATTTAACCATTCTACGAACAGAACTCTATAGAACTTGACGGGTGCTACTCTGAATTCTCATTAGAACTCTATTTCGTTGCGAAATAAAATAGTTCTATCACCTTGTTCACAGTCGGCTTATGTGTGTCCTATACATTGTTAATTCAAATTGTTATAAATAGAGATTTACTCATTCAACGAACAGAACTTTATAGTACTTGACGAGTGCAAGTCAGAACTCATATCAGAACTCCATTTCATTGAAAGATAAAAGAGTTATATTACCTTGCTCAGAGTCATGTCCATGAAGTTAGCAGGCCACCTATGGCAGGCCAGAACTTCAACTTCACAGTTCGTTAGTGCTTCGTTAGTGCTCGTTAGTGCCGCAAACCCCATCGTTAGTGCTACAAAAATAACGCCGCAATTTTAATAGTTACTATTGGTCTGCTAACTTCATGCCAGCAGGCCAACATATCAGAATCACACCATAAGTGAAATAGCCGGTTTCAGCATCGTTAGTGCTCGTTAGTGCTGTAAACAATAACGTTAGTGCTTCTATATATACAGTTTTTAGGGTAACAAAATGGATCAGTTTTATGAAGCTAGCATGAACTTAGCAGGCCACCTATGGTAGGCCAGAATTTCAACTTCACAAATCGTTAGTGCTTCGTTAGTGCTCGTTAGTGCCGCAAACCCCATCGTTAGTGCTACAAAAATAACGCCGCAATTTTCACCAGTCACTATTGGCCTGCTAACTTTATGCCAATGAACTTTGCAGTCGACATATGGCAGGAAACAACTGGGATTTTACACATCGTTAGTGCTCCGTTAGTGCTCGTTAGTGCCGCAAACTCCATCGTTAGTGCTACAAAAATAACGCCGCAATTTTAATAGTTACTATTGGCCTGCTAACTTCATGCCAGCAGGCCAACATATCAGAATCACACCATAAGTGAAATAGCTGGTTTCAGCATCGTTAGTGCTCGTTAGTGCTGTAAACAATAACGTTAGTGCTTCTATATATACAGTTTTTAGGGTAACAAAATGGGTCAGTTTTATGAAGCTAGTATGAACTTAGCAGGCCACCTATGGCAGGCCAGAATTTCAACTTAACAGATCGTTAGTGCTTCGTTAGTGCTCGTTAGTGCCGCAAACCCCATCGTTAGTGCTACAAAAATAACGCCGCAATTTTCACCAGTCACTATTGGCCTGCTAACTTCATGCCAATGAACTTTGCAGTCGACATATGGCAGGAAACAACTGGGATTTTACACATCGTTAGTGCTCCATTAGTGCTCGTTAGTGCCGCAAACTCCATCGTTAGTGCTACAAAAATAACGCCGCAATTTTAATAGTTACTATTGGCGTGCTAACTTCATGCCAGCAGGCCAACATATCAAATCACACCATAAGTGAAATAGCCGGTTTCAGCATCGTTAGTGCTCGTTAGTGCTATAAACATTAACGTTAGTGATTCTATATATACAGTTTTTAGGGTAACAAAATGGGTCAGTTTTATGAAGCTAGCATGAACTTAGCAGGTCACGTATGGCAGGCCAGAATTTCAACTTGATCGTTAGTGCTTCGTTAGTGCTCGTTAGTGCCGCAAACCCCATCGTTAGTGCTACAAAAATAACGTATCAAACTTAATAGTTACCATTTCCCTGCTAACTTCATGCCAGCGAATTTGGCAGACCAAAGATGGCAGACCAGAATTTCGACTTCACAGATCGTTAGTGCTCGTTAGTGCCGTAAACCCCATCGTTAGTGCTACAAAACTAACGTCTCATTTTTTAACAAACACTATTGGCCTGCTAACTTAATGGCAATGAACTTGGAGGACCTCCTATGGCAGGCCAGAATTTCGACTTCGCACATCGTTACTGCTACATTAGTGCTCGTTAGTGCCAGAAACCACATCGTTAGTGCTACGAAAATAACGTGTCAATTCCTAACAGTCACTATTGGCCTGCTAACTTCATGGCAATGAACTTTGCAGGCCACCTATGGCAGGCCAGAATTTCGACTTCAGATGTCGTTAGTGCTTCGTTAGTGTTCGTTACTGCCACAAATCCCATCGTTAGTGCTACAAAAATAAGGTCTCAATTTTTGACAGTCACTATGGGCCTGCTAACTTCATGCCAATGAACTGGCAGGTCACTTATGGCAGGCCAGAATTTCGACTTCACACATCGTTAGTGCTACGTTAGTGCTCGTTAATGCCACAAATCCCATCGTTAGTGCTACAAAAATAACGTCTCAATTTTTAACAGCCACTATGGGCCTGCTAACTTCATGCCAATGAACTTGACAGGCCTGCTATGGGAGGCCAGAATTTCGACTTCACACGTCGTTAGTGCTTCGTTAGTGTTCGTTACTGCCACAAACCCCATAGTTAGTGCTAGGAAAATAATGTCTCAATTTTAATAGTTAGTATTGGCTTGATTGGCCTGCTAACTTCATGCCAGCAGGCGAACATATCGAAATCACACCAGAAATGAAACTGCCGGTTCGAGCAACGTTAGTGCTCGTTATTACGATAAACATTAATGTTACTGCTTCTATATATACAGATTTTTGCGTAACAAAATGGTCCCGTTTCATGAAGCTGACAAGCCACGTATGGCAGATCACGATGTCAATCTCACATATCGTTTGTGCTTCGTTCGTGCTCGTTAGTGATATACATCCCTTTGTTAGTGCTTCAAAGACAACGGATATATACAGTGTAATATTTAAGAAATCGATTTTTTTCACCTAACTGCATGTCAACACGTCCCACAGAGCTTACCCCAGAGCACAATCTCAATTGCACCTATTAGTGGTCGTTAGTGGCGCATGCCCCATCGTTACTGCTCTATAAATATTGCCTACAAATTTGTACAAACTGTTATTGGCCTGCTAACTTGTGGCAGCACGCAAGGACGAAACCTACGACAGATGGCACCCGTCATTAGTGCTTCGTTAGTACTTGTTACTGAAGATTATTATATCGTTATTGCTTCATAGTTAATAACTACATTTAAAAAAACATTAATGGCTGCAACATAATGGCAGCAGACAATGGACGAAATGTACGACAGACCACAATTTCGATCGCATCCGTCATTAGTGCGTCGTTAGTAGTCGTTAGTGCCCCATATCCCACCGCTAGTGCTTCACAGAAAACGAATATAATTTTAAGGAAAGACATTTTTGCCTACTAATTTCATGCCAGCAGATCAAGACCAAATCTACGCAGACCACAATTTTGATTACACCCGTTATTAGTGACTTGTTAGTGTTAGCTAGCGCTGCGTATTCCATCGTTAGTGTTCCACAGGTAAGGTCTAAAATTCTACAAACTTGATTTTCCTCTCATAATTTCATGCCAAAAAGCCACCCACTAAACCTACAACAGACCACAATTTTGATTACACCCGTCATTAGTTCCTCGTTAGTGCTTGTTAGTGCACCATATCCAATCGTTTGTGCTTCACAGATAACGGGTACATTCTTGAAGAAAACCATTATTGGCCCGGTAACTTCATGCCAGTAGTCGAGAGACGAAATAGACGGCAACCCACAAGTTTGATTACATCTGTCACTAGTTCTTCGTTAGTGCCGCACATCTCATCGTTAGTGTTCGCTAGTCCTGCATATCCCATCGTTAGTATTGCATATATAACGGCTACATTTTTTAAAGAAATCCATTATTGCTATGCTAACCTCAACCCAGGAAACGAGGAACAAGATCAACTGGAGGGTACAATTTTGATTACATATGCAATTAGTGCTTCATCAGCACGCGTCAGGCGCGCATATTCCACCGTTAGTGATCCACTGATAAAGGATACACTTTTTAAGAAAGCCAATATTGATCTCATAATAGTATGGTAGAAGACCAGTGACGAAATCTACGGGAGACCACAGTTTTGATTACGCCCGTCATTAGGCTTCATTAGTGCTCTTTTGTGCCTCATATGAAACCGTTAGTGCATCTGTCATTACTTCTTCGTTAGTGCCGTACATCCCATCGTTAATGTTCGTTAGTGCTGCATATCCCATCGTTAATATTCCATATATATGGGCTACGTTTTTAATAAAGTCTTTACTAGCCTTTTAACTTCATTCCAGCATACTAGGGACCAGAGGAGACCACAATTTATATTGCATCCTTCATTAGTGCTTAACCAGTGCTTGTTAGTGCCGCATATTCCATCGTTAATGCTTTACGAATAACAGCTACATTTTTTAAGAAGCAAGTATTGGCCAGCTAACTTGATACCATCAGAACAGGGACGAAATCTAAAGCAGGTTACAATTTAGATTACACTCCTCATTAGTGCTTCATGAGTTCTCGTTAGTGTCGCATGTCAGACCGTTGGTTCCTCAAAGCTAACGGCTACATCTTTCAAGAAAAACATGCCTGCTAAATTTATGGCAGCAGAGCAGGGATGAAATCTATGCAGACAACAATTTTGATTACATCTGTCATTAGTGTTTCTTTAGTGCTCTCTAGTGCCACACATCCCATCGTTAGTGTTCGTTAGTGCTCCATATCTTATAATAAGTACTGAGCATATGTCGACTATATTTTTTAAGAAAGGCAGTATTGGCCTGCTAATTTTATGGTAGGAGACATAGACCAAATCCGCACAAGAACACAATTTTGATTACACCTGTCACTAGTGCTTCTTAAGTATTTCCAGTGCCGCTATCCCACCATCAGTGATCCACCGATTACGGCTACATTTTTTAAGGCCATTAGTGAACTGTTAACTTCATGCCAGCAGACCAGAGGCGAAATCTACGGTAGACCACAATTTTTATTATACCCGTCATTATTGCTCATTAGTGCTGCATATCTCATCGTTAATGTCCTACAGATAACGACTATACTTTTAAAAATCCATTTTTTCCTTCTAATTTCATGCAAACACGTCACGCACGAAACCTAGAGCAGACCACTATTTTTATTTTATCTATCATTAGTGCTTCGTTAGTACTTGTTAATGTTGTATATCATATCGTTAGTGCACGACACATTACAATTAGTATCAAGTTGGAACCACCACTTTTTGACTGGGAAAAATAAATAATGCCATTCGTTTGTGCTGTATTAGTGTTGGTCAGTGCAGAAATTTCAGCGTTTGTGCTATCAAAATAACAAAGTTATGAACAATTTAAATTTCGGGGCCAACTTGACGTCAAGCTAGCCCCGCTTTTTTCCTTAATTAAGATAGAATTGACTTCCTAATGGCAAACTTTGTGCTACGTTAGTGCGGGTTAGTGCCCAAATATGAACGTTTGTGCTGTTCAAATAACGCCAGTATAACGAAATAAATTAGCGTCAAGTTGGCCTCGCTCTTTTTCCTAATTGAGATAGAATTGATTTTGTAATGCCAGACCTTTGTTCTACGTTATTGCAGGTTAGTGCGCAAATTTGAGCGTTAGTGCTGTTCTAACAACATCGTTATAACGAAATCAATTTCCGTCAGGTTGACCCCGCTTTTTTCCCTAATTGAGATAGAATTCATTTTCTAATGCCAACTATTTGTCCTACGTTAGTGCTTGGTCGTGACTCAATTTGTCCGTTAGTGATGTTGAAATTACACGTTCGTGAACTTTGCGCCAACACTTAACGCATTATCGATAAAATTAGTGTCAATTATTGTTGCATCGTTAGTACTTCTTAGTGCACAAACCCTAACGTTAGTGCTTCACTAGTGTACATGCTACAAGTAAAACACCTCTCGGGTTCCAAATTGACGCTGGTCCCCACTTTGAGGACTAACGAAATAATTAGTGTCATTCGTTAGTGTATCGTTAGTGCTTCTTACTTCACCAACCGCTAATGTTAGTGTTTCATTAGTGTAGGCTCTAGTGCCAAAGCAATGGTCCACTCTAGTCTCCCCACAGTGTCCAGTAGTGAAAAAAATCGTGCCATTGGTTTTTGTGTCGTTAGTGCTTTCAGAAAATACTCATAGTTTTGTTAATGCTTTACTATTAGTATAGATATAGGCAATTATCTATCATGAAACTCCCGTAAGAAATGCATGGGTAATTCTGCATTGCGTGACATTCCCGGTAAATTGAAAAGCACGAATGACCTCTTCTAGTGCAATCGTTAGTTCATCGTTAGTGCTTCTTTCTGCAACAACCCCTAGCGTTTGTTCTTAGTGTCGATGCAACAAATGAAAAAGCTTTGGGGGTCAGCGTGATCTTGATCCCTACTTTAAGCACTAACAAAGGAATTAATGCTTTTCGTTAGTGTATTGTTAGTGCTTCTATAAAACACTGATAGTTCCGTGAATGCTTCACTATTACTGTTGACGTAGCCAATTATAAGTTCCAAAACTCCCATGAGAAAAGCATGGGGAATTTTTATTGCGTCAAATTCCCGCCAAATTCAAAAGCACTAATGATCTCTTCTATTGTAATCGTTAGTGCATCATTAGTGTTTCTTAGTGAACCAACCAATAACGTTAGTGCTTTTTAGTGTAGAGTAGATAGTTTGCCAAATATGACCTTTTGAAGATGGTGGACGTTTAATTACACTGTAATCACGCTGTATTACGAACTTCTAACACTGCGGTGTTGCCAAATTAGGCCTTAAAAGAACTGAAATTTCCTATATTTTGCATATTTATTGTGTAAATTAGGCAACATTGTAAGATATAATTTAATTAAATTTTGATATCAAACTCTAATTAATTTGATATCAAACTCCTATCAAATTGGATTACCCTTATTTAATTATTTAATCAGAGATGATTCCGTAGAATTAATTTAATCACGTATGATCATACACGTGGCGTCATTGTCTTATAGTAGTGTTTAATTACTGACCTCATTCACATTTATTCTTGGCGCCAAAAATTCGTTTTCTGATTGGTCGGTTTCTTTTTTCAGCGGAGTGTTTGATTAAAGGGTCAATTAAATTTGATAAAATTAAACAATACTATAAGGTAAAAAATACGTTTATGATCATACGCGATTAAATTAATTCTAGGAATTCATATTTGATTGAATAAATAAATAGCTGTTTGATTAAAGGGGTAATTACATTTGATATAATTAAACAATACTATAATTTAAAAGCGGTACGTGTATCATCATACGCGATTAAATTAATTCTAGGAAATTACCTTTAATTGAATAAATTAATAGGTGCTTGATTAAAGGGGTAGTGAAGCATTCACGGAACTATCAGTGTTTTCTAGAAGCACTAACGATGCACTAACGAAAAGCATTAATTCCTTTGTTAGTGCTTAAAGTAGGGATCAAGATCACGCTGACCCCCAAAGCTTTTTCATTTGTTGCATCGACACTAAGAACAAACGCTAGGGGTTGTTGCAGAAAGAAGCACTAACGATGAACTAACGATTGCACTAGAAGAGGTCATTCGTGCTTTTCAATTTGCCGGGAATGTCACGCAATGCAGAATTACCCATGCATTTCTTACGGGAGTTTCATGATAGATAATTGCCTATATCTATACTAATAGTAAAGCATTAACAAAACTATGAGTATTTTCTGAAAGCACTAACGACACAAAAACCAATGGCACGATTTTTTTCACTACTGGACACTGTGGGGAGACTAGCGTGGACCATTGCTTTGGCACTAGAGCCTACACTAATGAAACACTAACATTAGCGGTTGGTGAAGTAAGAAGCACTAACGATACACTAACGAATGACACTAATTATTTCGTTAGTCCTCAAAGTGGGGACCAGCGTCAATTTGGAACCCGAGAGGTGTTTTACTTGTAGCATGTACACTAGTGAAGCACTAACGTTAGGGTTTGTGCACTAAGAAGTACTAACGATGCAACAATAATTGACACTAATTTTATCGATAATGCGTTAAGTGTTGGCGCAAAGTTCACGAACGTGTAATTTCAACATCACTAACGGACAAATTGAGTCACGACCAAGCACTAACGTAGGACAAATAGTTGGCATTAGAAAATGAATTCTATCTCAATTAGGGAAAAAAGCGGGGTCAACCTGACGGAAATTGATTTCGTTATAACGATGTTGTTAGAACAGCACTAACGCTCAAATTTGCGCACTAACCTGCAATAACGTAGAACAAAGGTCTGGCATTACAAAATCAATTCTATCTCAATTAGGAAAAAGAGCGAGGCCAACTTGACGCTAATTTATTTCGTTATACTGGCGTTATTTGAACAGCACAAACGTTCATATTTGGGCACTAACCCGCACTAACGTAGCACAAAGTTTGCCATTAGGAAGTCAATTCTATCTTAATTAAGGAAAAAAGCGGGGCTAGCTTGACGTCAAGTTGGCCCCGAAATTTAAATTGTTCATAACTTTGTTATTTTGATAGCACAAACGCTGAAATTTCTGCACTGACCAACACTAATACAGCACAAACGAATGGCATTATTTATTTTTCCCAGTCAAAAAGTGGTGGTTCCAACTTGATACTAATTGTAATGTGTCGTGCACTAACGATATGATATACAACATTAACAAGTACTAACGAAGCACTAATGATAGATAAAATCAAAATTGTGGTCTGCTCTAGGTTTCGTGCGTGACGTGTTTGCATGAAATTAGAAGGAAAAAATGGATTTTTAAAAGTATAGGCGTTATCTGTAGGGCATTAACGATGAGATATGCAACACTAATGAGCAATAATGACGGGTAAAATAAAAATTGTGGTCTACCGTAGATTTCGCCTCTGGTCTGCTGGCATGAAGTTAACAGTTCACTAATGGCCTTAAAAAATGTACCCGTAATCGGTGGATCACTGATGGTGAAATAGCGGCACTGGAAATACTTAAGAAGCACTAGTGACAGGTGTAATCAAAATTGTGTTCTTGTGCGGATTTGGTCTATGTCTCCTACCATAAAATTAGCAGGCCAATACTGCCTTTCTTAAAAAATATAGCCGACATATGCTCAGTACTTATTATAAGATATGGAGCACTAACGAACACTAACGATGGGATGTGTGGCACTAGAGAGCACTAAAGAAACACTAATGACAGATGTAATCAAAATTGTTGTCTGCATAGATTTCATCCCTGCTCTGCTGCCATAAAGTTAGCAGGCATGTTTTTCTTGAAAGATGTAGCCGTTAGCTTTGAGGAACCAACGGTCTGACATGCGACACTAACGAGAACTCATGAAGCACTAATGAGGAGTATAATCTAAATTGTAACCTGCTTTAGATTTCGTCCCTGTTCTGATGGTATCAAGTTAGCTGGCCAATACTTGCTTCTTAAAAAATGTAGCTGTTATTCGTAAAGCATTAACGATGGAATATGCGGCACTAACGAGCACTGGTTAAGCACTAATGAAGGATGTAATATAAATTGTGGTCTCCTCTGGTCCCTAGTATGCTGGAATGAAGTTAAAAGGCTAGTAAAGACTTTATTAAAAACGTAGCCCATATATATGGAATATTAACGATGGGATATGCAGCACTAACGAACATTAACGATGGGATGTACGGCACTAACGAAGAAGTAATGACAGATGCACTAACGGTTTCATATGAGGCACAAAAGAGCACTAATGAAGCCTAATGACGGGCGTAATCAAAACTGTAGTCTCCCGTAGATTTCGTCACTGGTCTTCTACCATACTATTATGAGATCAATATTGGCTTTCTTAAAAAGTGTAGCCTTTATCAGTGGATCACTAACGGTGGAATATGCGCGCCTGACGCGTGCTGATGAAGCACTAATTGCATATGTAATCAAAATTGTACCCTCCAGTTGATCTTGTTCCTCGTTTCCTGGGTTGAGGTTAGCATAGCAATAATGGATTTCTTTAAAAAATGTAGCCGTTATATATGCAATACTAACGATGGGATATGCAGGACTAGCGAACACTAACGATGAGATGTGCGGCACTAACGAAGAACTAGTGACAGATGTAATCAAACTTGTGGGTTGCCGTCTATTTCGTCCCTCGACTACTGGCATGAAGTTACCGGGCCAATAATGGTTTTCTTCAAGAATGTACCCGTTATCTGTGAAGCACAAACGATTGGATATGGTGCACTAACAAGCACTAACGAGGAACTAATGACGGGTGTAATCAAAATTGTGGTCTGTTGTAGGTTTAGTGGGTGGCTTTTTGGCATGAAATTATGAGAGGAAAATCAAGTTTGTAGAATTTTAGACCTTACCTGTGGAACACTAACGATGGAATACGCAGCACTAGCTAACACTAACAAGTCACTAATAACGGGTGTAATCAAAATTGTGGTCTGCGTAGATTTGGTCTTGATCTGCTGGCATGAAATTAGTAGGCAAAAATGTCTTTCCTTAAAATTATATTCGTTTTCTGTGAAGCACTAGCGGTGGGATATGGGGCACTAACGACTACTAACGACGCACTAATGACGGATGCGATCGAAATTGTGGTCTGTCGTACATTTCGTCCATTGTCTGCTGCCATTATGTTGCAGCCATTAATGTTTTTTTAAATGTAGTTATTAACTATGAAGCAATAACGATATAATAATCTTCAGTAACAAGTACTAACGAAGCACTAATGACGGGTGCCATCTGTCGTAGGTTTCGTCCTTGCGTGCTGCCACAAGTTAGCAGGCCAATAACAGTTTGTACAAATTTGTAGGCAATATTTATAGAGCAGTAACGATGGGGCATGCGCCACTAACGACCACTAATAGGTGCAATTGAGATTGTGCTCTGGGGTAAGCTCTGCTGTGGGACGTGTTGACATGCAGTTAGGTGAGGAAAATCGATTTCTTAAATATTACACTGTATATATCCGTTGTCTTTGAAGCACTAACGAAGGGATGTATAGCACTAACGAGCACGAACGAAGCACAAACGATATGTGAGATTGACATCGTGATCTGCCATACGTGGCTTGTCATCTTCATGAAACGGGACCATTTTGTTACGCAAAAATCTGTATATATAGAAGCAGTAACATTAATGTTTATCGCAATAACGAGCACTAACGCTGCTCGAACCGGCAGTTTCATTTCTGGTGTGATTTCGATATGTTCGCCTGCTGGCATGAAGTTAGCAGGCCAATCAAGCCAATACTAACTATTAAAATTGAGACATTATTTTCCTAGCACTAACTATGGGGTTTGTGGCAGTAACGAACACTAACGAAACACTAACGACGTGTGAAGTCGAAATTCTGGCCTCCCATAGCAGGCCTGCCAAGTTCATTGGCATTAAATTAGAAGGCCCATAGTGGCTGTTAGGAATTGAGACGTTATTTTCGTAGCACTAACGATGTGGTTTCTCGCACTAACGAGCACTAACGTAGCACTAACGATATGCGAAGTCGAAATTCTGGCCTGCCATAGGAGGTCCTCCAAGTTCATTGCCATGAGGTTAGCAGGTCAATAGTGACTGTTAAGAATTGAGACGTTATTTTCGTAGCACTAACGATGGGGTTTGCGTCACTAACGAGCACTAACGAAGCACTAACGATGTGTGAAGTAGAAATTCTGGCCTGCCATAGGTGGCCGGCCAAGCTCATTGGCATGAAGTTAGCAGGCCAATAGTAACTATTAAGTTTGAGACGTTATTTTCGTAGCTGTAA
This sequence comes from Thermobia domestica, assembly GCF_964235325.1. Classification (NCBI taxonomy): domain Eukaryota; kingdom Metazoa; phylum Arthropoda; class Insecta; order Zygentoma; family Lepismatidae; genus Thermobia; species Thermobia domestica. The sequence goes on along the minus strand of NC_137470.1, from coordinate 52,877,702 downwards.
CGATGTGGTTTGTGGCACTAACGAGCACTAACGAAGCACTGACGATGTGTGAAGTCGAGATTCTGTCCTATCGTAGGTGAATTGACGAGATCATTGGCATGCAGTTAGCAGCCCAATAGTGACTATTCAAATTGAGACGTTATTTTTGCAGCACTAACGATGGGGTTTGCGGCACTAACGAGCACTAACGAAGCACTAACGATATGTGAGGACGAAATTCTGGTCTGCCATATGTGGTCTGCCAAGTTCACTGGCATAAAGTTAGCAGGCTAATAGTGATTGTTAAAAATTGTTACGTTATTTTTGTAGCACTAACGATGGGGTTTGCGGCAGTAACGAGCACTAACGAAGCACTAGCGATCTGTGAAGTCAAAATTTTGGTCTGCCATATGTGGTCTGCCAAGTTCACTGGCATGAAGTTAGCAGGCTAATAGTGATTGTTAAAAATTGATACGTTATTTTGTAGCACTAACGATGGGTTTTGCGGCACTAACGAGCACAAATGAATCACAAACAATATGTGAAACCGAAATTGTGGTCTGACATATGTGGCCTGCCAAGTTCATTGGCATAAAGTTAGAGGGCCAATAGTGACTGTTAAAAATTGAGGCGTTATTTTTGTAGCACTAACGATGGGATTTGCTGTTCTAACGGTGCACTAACAATGTGTGTAATCGAAATTGTGGGCTGCAATAGACGGCCTGGCAAACTCATTAGGCTGATGTTAGCAGGCCAATAGTGACTAAAAAATGAGACGTTATTTTTCAAGCACTCACGATGAGTTTTGCGGCGATAACGAACACTAACGAAGCAAAAACAATATGTGAAATCGAAATTGTTGCCTGCCAAAATTAATTGGCAAAAAGTTAGCACGGCAACATTTACTTTTAAAAATTGAGACGTTATTTTTGTAGCACTAACGATGAGATTTGCGGCACTAACGGGCACTAACGAAGCATTTACGATGTGTAAAATCCAAATCGTGGTCTGCCATATGTGGCATGCCAGATTCATAAAACGGAGCCATTATGTTACCCAAAAAACTGAATACATAGAAGCACTAACGTTAATGCTTTTAGCACTAACGAGCGCTAACGATGCTCGAAGCGGCCACTTCATTTATGGGGTGATTTTGATATGTTAGCCTGCTGGCATGAAATTAGCAGGCCAATAGTATCTATTATATCATAATTCAGACTTATTTTCGTAGCACTAACGATGGAGTTTCCGGTGCTAACGAGCACTAACGAAGCACTAACGATATGTGAAATCACAGTTGTAGCCTGCCATATGTGGCCTGCCAAGTTCATTGACATGAAGTTAGCACGCCAATAGTAACTGTTGAAAATTCAGGCGTTATATTTGTAGCACTAACGATGGGGTTTGGAGCACTAACGTGCACTAACGAAGCACTAACGATGTGTAAAATCCTAGAAGTCGCCTGCCATATGTGGCCTGCCAACTTCATTGGCATAAAATTAGCAGCTCAATAGTGACTGCTGAAAATTCAGGCGTTATTTTTGTAGCACTAACGATATTGTTTGCGGCACTAACGAGCATTAACGAAGCACTAACGATCTGTGAAATTGTAATTCTGTCCTGCCATAAGTGACCTGCTAAGTTAACGCTAGCTTCATAAAATGGACCCATTTTGTTACCCTAAAACTATATATATAGAAGCACTAACATTAATATTTCTAGCACTAACGAGCATTAACGAAGCTCGAACCGGCAATTTCATTTATGGTGTTATTTTGATATGTTGTCCTGCTGGCATAAAGTTAGCAGGCCAATAGTAACTATTAAAATTCATACGTTATTTTTGTAGCACTAACGATTGGGTTTGCGGCACTAACGAGCACTAACGAAGCACTAACGATCTGTGAAGTTGAAATTCTGGCCTGCCATAGGTGGCCTGCTAAGTTCATACTAGCTTCATAAAACTTACCCATTTTGTTACCCTAAAAACTGTATATATAGAAGCACTAACGTTATTGTTTACAGCACTAACGAGCACTAACGATGCTGAAACCGGCTATTTCACTTATGGTGTGATTCTGATATGTTGTCCTGCTGGCATAAAGTTAGCAGGCCAATAGTAACTATTAAAATTCAGACGTTATTTATGTAGCACTAACGATTGGGTTTGCGGCACTAACGAGCACTAACAAAGCACTAACGATGTGTAAAATCCCAGTTGTTTGCTGCCATATGTGGCCTGCAAAGTTCATTGGCATGAAGTTAGCAGGCCAATAGTGACTGGTGAAAATTGCGGCGTTATTTTTGTAGCACTAACGATGGGGTTTGCGGCACTAACGAGCACTAACGAAGCACTAACGATCTGTTAAGTTGAAATTCTGGCCTGCCATAGGTGGCCTGCTAAGTTCATACTAGCTTCATAAAACTGACCCATTTTGTTACCCTAAAAACTGTATATATAGAAGCACTAACGTTATTGTTTACAGCACTAACGAGCACTAACGATGCTGAAACCGGCTATTTCACTTATGGTGTGATTTGATATGTTGGCCTGCTGGCATGAAGTTAGCACGCCAATAGTAACTATTAAAATTGCGGCGTTACTTTTGTAGCACTAACGATGGGGTTTGCGGCACTAACGAGCACTAACGGAGCACTAACGATGTGTAAAATCCCAGTTGTGTCCTGCCATATGTTGACTGCAAAGTTCATTGGCATGGAGTTAGCCGGCCAATAGTGACTGGTGCAAATTGCGGCGTTATTTTTGTAGCACTAACGATGGGGTTTGCGGCACTAACGAGCACTAACGTAGCACTAACGATCTGTGAAGTTGAAGTTCTGGCTTGCCATAGGTGGCCTGCTAAGTTCATACTAGCTTCATAAAACTGACCCATTTTGTTACCCTAAAACTGTATATATAGAAGCACTAACGTTATTGTTTACAGCACTAACGAGCACTAACGATGCTGAAACCGGCTATTTCACTTATGGTGTGATTCTGATATGTTGGCCTGCTGGCATGAAGTTAGCAGGCCAATAGTAACTATTTAAATTGCGGCGTTATTTTTGTAGTACTAACGATGGGGTTTGCGGCACTAACGAGCACTAACGGAGCACTAACGATGTGTAAAATCCCAGTTGTTTCCTGCCATATGTCGACTGCAAAGTTCATTGGCATAAAGTTAGCAGGCCAATAGTGACTGGTGAAAATTGCGGCGTTATTTTTGTAGCACTAACGATGGGGTTTACGGCACTAACGAGCACTAACGAAGCACTAACGATCTGTGAAGTTGAAATTCTGGCCTGCCATAGGTGGCCTGCTAAGTTCATGCTAGCTTCATAAAACTGACCCATTTTGTTACCCTAAAAACTGTATATATAGAAGCACAAACGTTATTGTTTACAGCACTAACGAGCACTAACGATGCTGAAACCGGCTATTTCACTTATGGTATGATTCTGATATGTTGGCCTGCTGGCATGAAGTTAGCAGGCCAATAGTAACTATTAAAATTGCGGCGTAATTTTTGTAGCACTAACGATGGGGTTTGCGGCACTAACGAGCACTAACGAAGCACTAACGATCTGTGAAGTTGAAGTTCTGGCCTGCCATAGGTGGCCTGCTAACTTCATGGACATCTCAGAGTCCGTTCGCGAGTTGCGCATAAATTGTTAATTCAAATTGTTATAAATAAAGATTTAACCATTTTACGAATAGAACTTGAAGAATGCTACTCACAAGTCTCATCAGAACTCTATTTCATTGCGAAATAAAAGAGTTCTAAAAGCACTCGTCAAGGTCTATAAAGTTCTGTTTGTAGAGTTTTTAAATCTTCTTTATAACAATTTAAATTAATAATTTATGCGCCACTCGCGAACCGATTGTGAACAAGGTAATCGATCTCCTTCATTTCGCAATGAAATAGTGTTCTGATGAAAGTTCTGAGTAGCACTCGCAAGCTCTATATAGTTCTGTTCGTATAATGTTAAAATCGTTATTTATAACAATTTAAAAAAGCAATTTATGGACCATTTGCGAACTGACAGTGAACAAGGTGATATAACTATTTTATTTCGTAATGAAATAGAGTTCTTATGTGAGTTCTGTATAGCACTCGTCTAGTTCTATAAAGTTCTGTTAGTAGAATGGTTAAATCTTTACTTATAACAATTTAAATTAACAATTTATGGGGCACTCGCTCATCGACTGTGAAGAAGGTAATAAAGCTCTTTTATTTTGCAATGGGGTAGAGTTCTGATGGTAGTTCTGAGTAGCACTTGGCAACTTCTATAAAGTTCTGTTAGTACAATATTTATATATTTATTTATAAAAATTTAAATTAAAATTATGGTCCAATTGCAAACAGACTGTGAACGAGTTGATAGAACCCTTTCATTTCGCAATGAAATGGAGTTCTGATTAGAGTTGTGAGTAGCACTCTTCAAGTTCTACAAAGTTCTCTTCATAGAATATTTAAATATTTATTTATAACAATTTAAATTAACAATTTATGGACCATTTGTGAACAGAGAGTGAAGAAGGCGATAGAACTCTTTTGTTTCACAATGAGATGGAGTTCTGATGAGAGTTCTGAGTAGCACTAGTCAAGTTCTATAGTTTTCTGTTCGTAAAATGGTTAAATCTTTATTTATAACAATTTAAATTAACACTTTATGCTCCAATCGCAAACCAACTGCGAACAAGGTGATAGAACTCTTTCATTTCGGAATGAAATAGAGTTCTGATGAGAGTTCTGAGTAGCATTCGTCAAATTCTATAAAGCTCTGTGCGTAGAATGGTAAAATCATTGTTTATAACAATTTAAATTAATAATGTATGTGCCACTCGGGGACCGACTGTGAGCAATGTGATAGAACTCTTTTATTTCGCAATGAAATGAAGTTGTGATGTGAGTTCTGAGTAGCAATCGTCAAGTTCTATATAGTTCTGTTCGTACAATGGATACATCTTTATTTATAACAATTTAAATTAACAATTTATGGACCACTTGAGATCCGACTGTCAACAAGGTGATAGAACTCTTTTATATCGTAATGAAATGGAGTTCTAATGAGAGTTCTGAGGAGCAGTCGTCACGTTCTACAAAGTTCTGTTCGTAGAATGGTTAAATATTTATTTATAACAATTAGAATTAACCATTTGTTGGCTATTCGCGAACCGACTGTGAAGAAGGTGATAGAACTCTTTTATTTCGTAATAGAATAGAGTTCTGATGAGATTTTTGAGTAGCACTTTTCGATTTCTATAATGTTTTGGGTAGCATTGGTTAATTTTTATTAGGCACATGTTATATATTAGTTAATGGTTTGCACCAATTCATTTATGGTCAGTAGATTATGAGAAAACATTTATTTCCCGTTTACTTTCTTATTTTGTGAGAACTCTTAAATTTTTGTGAGGAACTTTAGAACTGTTGGAGTGTTACTCAGAACTCTTAAAAATATAGAGCTTTTTAGATTTTCGGTTTTGTGTGAAGTTAGCACCGAAACTATTGGTCTAACCTAGTAGGAACTCTAGAACTCTTTGAGTGCTACTCAGAACTCTAGAAATATATCGATTCTTTTAAACTTTTCGTCGCTAACTTCAGGGGGTGCTCGTGTGCCACTAGTGGCAGGGATTCGTCGAGTCGAAGCAGATATCTAGACTCGGGGGTTTTGAAGTTACCACAGCGTAACAACGAGGACTTCATTTTGATCCGCGCTCCTTTGATTTGTCACGGAGAATCGCAAAGGGACAACACGAACTATCGCCAGTCATGTGCATGCAGTTATAATTTTATATTATTGTTCCCTGACGAATTGTTATTATAAGGACAATACTTGAGTGCCGGGAGTCAAGAGTAAATCCTGCATTTATATAATGAAGTGAAAAAGCTTGAGATGGATGTGTATAATTGTATGAATTTAGATGGCAACTGTCGCCGATCACTAGCAAGTAAATATGAGAGAACTATGAAAAAAGTGAATAGACGCTTGTCATTTTGTTATAAAATTACATGGCGAGTGCATTTGGTCTGATTCCAAACAGTTATCGTAAAATATACACTTTTAAAGGACCACTCTGATTAGAAATGTTATAAAGACTTCAACGATTTATCACTCTACAATCTGTATCTTCATAATTGCCTCCGTGACGAATTCGGAAGAACACACAACTAGTAACACTCAGGTTGGTGGTTCGCGCCCAGCTGAGGGAACTATTTTTTACATTTTTAAAAATGTTTTTCACCTTCTTGCAAACAAATTTCTCATATAGGCGATTTAACGTATTTTAGGGGAATAATTTTGTGGTTCGTTGGCGTTCCGCCGCTTGTCTGCCGCTGGTGGTATAATTTTCAAAACGAAAGTGGGACCACCGCCGATCGTCGCTGCGGGACCGCCAATTTTTGGGGACATGTTGCTGGTTGCTTATCGTTGGTCCACCGCCTCTAACGGCATGGGGTTGTTCCCTCACAAGTGAGGCAGATTGTAATCGACCAAGAGTGTTTTGGAACATCTTCCGACTTCGACTTCTGAATAATCCGTTTAGGATCAAGTCGGATCAAGGCTGCCAACGAGAAGGTAGAACAAGCAAGGCAATCTTTCCAAGCACTAAGCTCGAGAGCCTCCGCCTCATTGAAGACTTAAGACTCTTCAGGAAAAGTAACAAGTTTATTACTTGTAATTTATTCTTGGAGTCAAAGTATTTTGCAATAAACCATCGTTTTGTAAGATATTTTTTCGATTGTGTACTATTAATTTCGAAAATTGTACTCATAATATAATTTTCCATCATGGATTTGAAAAAAAAATCAAAGTTCGAACAAAGAAAGATCTCCGATTCACATGTATCTTCATGTTTGGTATGGAAGTATTGTCTTCATTATTGAATCTTAATTTATTTTAGTCCTAGGCAACGCGAATCGACGGGATGGCTCTAAGTGAAAACATTCATTTAGATGGTTAAGTAATCAGGAAATTCCTGCTGTTATTTCACGAAACACAACAGATATTGAGGTAAAAAAAAAAATTGCTTACCAGGAGGAGGGAGTAAATCATCTGCTTACGTTTGCTTAACTAGGAAGAAGGCAAGAGCGCTGATCCTGCCCCCTCAAAGCTCATGTGGGCCCCTTTGTGTTTATGAATATACAATATTTAACATAATTTGAGTACAATTTGTATTAAAATCCTCATATATATATATATATATATATATATATATATATCTTCTGCACTTGAATGCCCCCTCCCAAATTTACAGAGAAATCGGCGCCCTTGGAAGAAAGTCTAGTGAAATGAAAAAAAAATGTGATAACGTAATACTTGAACAACTCTATCTAATGGAGGAAAGTAAGTTAGTATTCAACACTTCTTTCAATTTTAAGCATTTTAAAGATTCTCGTAATTTAGTTGCGTCCCGGATTTGCGTTTTTGAAATATGGGAACTCTATCTATACCTTAACATGGGAATCGGTTTCTGACCGTACACTTAAGCCGCTTTGCCATAAGAGGCACATATATTTTTTTCTTTTGATTTCCTTAGGAACATTGTAAATGGTATGATTTTAAAAACTAAGCTTATAAAAGAATACACATCGACACAATAAGATGATAATCTGATACCTGGAAAATATATTGAATTGTTTTTAATTTGTTCTCACGCTACCAAAACAGTACTTATGCTTTTCTTTATTCCAGCCTTTCAATATAAGCATTTCATATAATTGTCTGTTCTAGGACGATACAATTCTAGTTCATGTATATGCTAGCTTTGGAAATACAGTAGAGTTTCGCTTATCTGACATAAACAGGCAGACAGAATGCCGGATAATATGGATGTGTTAAGAAAAGACCTATTAAAAGTAAAACTTATGATATAATTTTCCATATTACGCATTTAATAATCATGTTTTATAACAAATAAATGCACTGCACTGAATCAGGGACGTATCCAGCGTGAGGTTCTGAGGTCTGTCCCCTTCCGAAACTCAAGCACTTTTTAATAAACTTGCTTTTATCCTTTTGAGGTTCTTTTATATCAGTTTACTTGGAGTCAGTGTCCAAACTTTGGGCAATGTGCTGTTGTTCTGTTATAATTCTAAGAACATACCATAATGCCATTATACCAGGTGAAATTAAAGAACAGTTTTAAGTAGGATTAACATTTCGTTTCCGTTCTGTTTTTAAGTTTAATATATTAGAACGATACACTCAATGTCTTCTTGCTATTTCTGTTATGTGATATACGTAGCAGACAGTTTTCTTTAGTTACATTTCTCTCGAAACTATGTTTCATTTTATTTGTGCTATAATGCAGTTTCCAAAGTTAACCGGTTTATAAATGAAAAGTAGGAAAAAGTTTAAGTGAAGTACAGAACTTTGCATTATTATTATTATTATTATTGATATTTTTAAAACATTACAATTACGTGCTTACGAGGATTCGTGTTGGGTCCCCTCTGAAGAGAAAACCTGGATACGTGCCTGCACTGAATGATAGACATGAGCCAAAGTGTAGACGGGTGCGGTAAGCGATAGACTCCAGAGCATGGAAAATAGATTAAGACCACAACTTGCAGTTCTTCTTGCAAATTGGTGCTTCCTGCAATGATATGTCGGATTATACGGTATGTGGAACAAAGCAAGGTCGGATAAGCGAGACCATGGTGTATTGGTGTTTCACGCACCTAAACCTGTAAAATGTTTGTATAAACAATTACCTTTCACTCCCTAGCTAAATTTGTGGGTATGATCACACACCTTACTTTATAAAGTATAGTCTTATAAAGAAAACTTTTTTTTTTAGCTAAAAGTTAAAGAGAAGCCAACTTTAATAATTTACTTTAGTTTTTTTTATTTTAATAATGGCAAACTAGTCCATTTCATCACGATAAATTACGTTTGGTACTAAGATGTTTTTTTTTTTCTGTTCGTATATATCCTTCACGCTTTGTTGGAGACAAAATTGTTCTTTTCCCAAGAAAACAGGATGAGAGATGCTATACAACAGCTTGAACTGAAAACAATAGCTATTACCAATAGTACTCTAATACTGGATAAATAAATACGTCATTACAGCAAAATATCAATAAGTTATATCCTTATTATATTGCTTCGTTTCTTATTAACATGAAAATTATAATTTGTATAAATAAGAATGGAATGGGATGGGATTCGATCTAGTGTCAAAATAATGTAAGAACTACTAATCCACCACGCTACCCACTTTTTTAAATAGTTTATTGACAATGTAATTACTGTCACATTAGGCAGTTACAAAAGTAATACAGAAAGAATGTGGTGAAAGAAAACTATATAGAAAGGTAAATTGATACAAATTTAAAAAAATATTAAATTTAATTTAAAAAATAAAAAATAAAGAAATAAGGAACAATTGGCAATTATGAATAGTAAACATAAGTGTTATGAAGTTAAGACGACCACATTATTGCAAAGAGTTTATAGTCATCACATTGGGCTGTTATTCAGTCGAGACAAAACATGTTGGTTAACAGATAGATAACAATTCACAGGTAAGAAAAGTACACCTTGTCTCAAAAAGGTTGAGCGCATTCTTTATTGGTGTTTTGAGGCAAAAATTTTCTAAGTCCAGCTTCGGGTATCTTCGGGAAAAAGTAAGCCAGGTTCGAACCTCCAAGCCAGCCTTTGCAATCGGGAAAAAGTTTGCAGATGTGTTTTTCTTCTTTTAAATATAATAAGACTTGTTACCAAGTGTTTAAAAAAGCAACATTGATTGAAATACTTAATGATACAATATTTCGAAACCTTGCACATGCTTGTTTGTCATTTAGCTCTCTATACGTAATGGAGCATTTAAATACGTTAAAGAATCTTTCCATATGTAAAAGAATGCTCAAAGTTAAGAAATAGAACATAATTATCGCCTGAGTACTAAAATAAAAGTCAAAGTAGAACAGAAACAGCGTTTGTCATGGATATGAATGTCATAATTATCTTGAGATCCGTTATATATCGCTAGAAGCTTAGTTCTAGAAGTCCTTGTGTTAGCTCATTGGTAAGCTGTCGGATTTCAAATCATAAGGTTGTGAGTTCGAATCCCATCTGGGTCAATACTTTTTTTAAAATTATATTTTCCGCAATGCATGAAAAATTATATAAAATAATTACATTAAAATACATAAGTTGTTTATATATAACATAATAATTGCAGAACATAGTAATTATTATGTTTAAAATAAAACATCTGAGATAATTTTCACAGTAGGTCGGTATTATATATGAGAATGTTAAATACAAGTTAGGAAAATCGTTTAATAGCAATAAATAAGTTATGGAGTGTATTTATTTGCAGCTATTTGTCATACAGATTTAACTTCTCAATATTCTCATTACAGTATGTTATTTATATTCGTGAAATACAGTATATTCCTACGGATATAGAAAGTGTATAAACAGAGTATCCAAAGTCGTATCCTGCTTCAAGACACATAGCTTTTCCCGATCCCCTTAACGTCACGGGAAGAAACACAAATTCTCTTTAGAACGGAATGTCGTTACTTAGAGTCTCATTCGAATACGTTGAATATGCTTTTGTGTATTCATCTCTCTCTCTCTCTCTTTCGCTTTGTTTATGTGTGTGTGTGTGTGTTGCAGAATATCCCAAGTTGAATACAACATTTGCAAAGTATATGAGCATCATTGTCATCGAATACCAGAAATTGAAAGTCGTGTTTCTTCAGGTTAGGTTTGCGTGTTCATGTTAGCTCACTGGTAGAGTACGGACTTGCCACTGAAGAGGTCTTGAGTTCAAAGCCTACAGCTAATTATCATTCTTTTGTTAGTAGGATTGCACAGAAATCGGATACAAGGAGTGGTTTACTTCTAGAAATACTTTCAGAAGCGTTTAGGTAGCCCTGAAAAGGGCTGTTTTCGGGAGTTAAGGCGGGGTCGTTAATATTGTGTCCAAGACCCTTCTGAATTTATTACACGCTCCATTCTTCTGGGCATGGAATCTATTACATGGGTGACAAATCTATCTCCTTCCCCTACCTCCAGACATACTTCGGAAACAAGATGCCACAGGTCATCCTGAGTTCTTGGTGGATCTGCCTCAGGCCAACTTTCCCTTAGAGTACGCTTCACTTCTGCTCACATATTTTCCATGAGATTGAGGTCTGCTCCACGAGGCGGCCAGTCGATTAAATCAATCTCAGGGTGCCCTGCGAACCATTCCTGAACCACACGGGAATTATGTATTGGCGACTGGTATTGCTGGAACTGAATTACACCATCAGGCTGAAACAGATGGCTCCATGATATTACTGATAATGTCTAAGTACTGAGCATTGTTCAGATGTCCTTCAATTCTATGAAGCTGTCCTGCTCCGCGACTGGAAATCCAACCCCACCATAAAATAGATACATGGCCACTGCGATTGCAAGCAGCCACATATCCATGGTCATATCGGGTGCCTCTCGGACGATACACAAAACGGCGTCCCTCCTTTGATGTTGTGAATATGGATTCATCTGAGAAAACTACGTTTTCCCAATTGAGACCCACATTCGCCTGTGCAAACGCGAGACGGTAAATTTTGTGGTCGTCTGAGAGTTTTTCCTTCACGGCAGCAACACGGCCACGTAACCCAGCATGACGAAGCCTTCGCAGAGCTGTATGCTTACTACCAGGAAAGAGAGAAGCTTCCCTTATCTGTCTAGACGTCCTTAGTGGGTCTAACCGGGCTTCGTTTACTAATCTAGCATCTTGGGCTTCGGTTGACACATGCGGACGACCAGGAGGTCGTAAATTACCAGTCTGACCTGTAGCACCATATTTCCGAATCCATTGCCTTCCTGTAGAGGCCGGGACACCTACTCGCCTGCTAGCTGCAGTTGCAGAATAACCTTCCAACTCCCATAAAGTAATTACTGCTGTACGTCTATCCATAGTTACCAATGTTCTGAGCTGTGAGAAGAAAACAATAGGTAAAAGCTAGTACCTGACGTGTGATTGGTTACTTGCACGACAAGCCTATTGTGGGGAACAGCGTTGCCAGATCTAGCATAATGATGCTAGATCTAGCATAATTTGCATGTCTCTAGCACCTAGCATCTTGCTTTTAGCATCCTGCCCAAATCTAGCACAATTTCAGCAAGTTATCAAAAAGCCGTAAAACCTGGAGAAGTTGGTCGTGGGAAGAAAAAGAACGGCAGAAATGTATCCTCTTCCATTGATTCATACACTCGGTAAACCATACAGGCAGTCTTATTTTCCTAAGCAAGTTCGGAACGGCTTTGGGCTTTTTTTTTTTTTTGTGGCTCCACCCAGGGTTTTCTAATCCTTTAACTCCGAGGCATGGGCGAAGCTATGGGGGCCATTCTCCCCCAACTTTTTGACAAATTCACCATCTTTACTTCTGACTTCATGATCATATTTATTCCTGAAATGACAGCTCCGAGACCGACCAAAAATCTGCCCCCTCCCCCTGCAGACGATTCCCAACTCTGCTTATGCTGCAAAGTAATTTTCTTTCAAAATATGTAAACAAAAACTTTGCATTCATTTATACGATATATACGCCATTGAGTTTGGCAACGACTGCAGTAATTTAGTTGAGTTAAAATTTTGGTGCGTGAAGTATTGAGTTCTATCCATGCATTCTTGCTCTCTGTGTATTTTAAGTTACGTTATCGTATCTCAACTTTGTTTTTTTTAAACTCCTGAATTAGTAATTATGAGGATCTAGCATAATTTGACCGAATCTAGCATAAGTTCGATCAGGTTTTGGAATAATTCCGAGCTGTGAGTCTGGCAACGCTGGTGGCGAACGACTTGGTCAACGACTCGCGAAAGAAATCTGAAAATGGTGCCCCGTAATAATAATAATAAAAACAGTTTTTATAAAGGAATATTAATACATACGAAAAGCTGTTTAAAGAATGAATTGTTATACTGACTTTACACGTATAAATACATATACCATATACCAAACAGATTGAGCGATATGATTATAGCTGTTTTGGGACGAACACTTTCGAAGTCCAACTTCGGGTGTCTTCGGAAAACAGTAAACTAAAGCTGCTGGTTCGAACCTCCAAAGCCAACCTTAGTAATCGGGAAAAGATGTACAGATATGTTTTTCCTTCTGTTAAATATAATAAGACATTTTGAAATGGTATTAAGTGTAGAAAAAAGTAACATTGATTGAAATACTTAATGATACAATATTTCGAGACTATGTATTCACACTCTCGTTTCGTCATTGTGATTTCCATACGGAAAAGAGCATTTACGTATGAGCTCAGTTATATTTCAGAAGCAGCTTCCGAAAAGCGGTCATGTTAGCTCAGTGGTACACCACCGAGCGTTTAAATCGTGAGTTCGATACCCGTTCAGGTGAGATTCCTTTATGATATTCTACTTTCCTCAATGCATGAAAATTATGTAAAATAGTTACATTACAATTCATCAGTTGTATATATATTTTCATATCATCAGTTGTATATATGAGTTGAATATATATATTCATATCATCAGTTGTATATATCAGTTGAATATATATATATTCATATCATTTCACGACATAAGTAATTCTTATCTTTAAAATATATAATCTGGGGTATTCACAGAACGTCGGTGTGTTATGTGTGAATATTGAATACAAATTTAAAAAATCGTGTAATAGCAATAAATAAGTTATGTAATATATTTATTTGCAGCTACTTTCATCGCAGATAACTTCTCAATATTCGCATTACAGCATTTAGGTAGAGCATATCGAAAATCGGATCCTGGTTCAAGACAAAAAACTAGCTAGCCCCAAACTGTCACGTAAGAAATTCACGAATCGCAAAAGTAAAGTGAAGAGATTGAGAGCGGTAATTCCTTAATCGCTCTCTCTCAACTCTCTCTTATCTGCATTTATACATATAAAAGTGTATGTATGTATGTTCCATCATAACTCATGTATGCCTAGAGCAGGGTTTCTCAACCTGGGAGTCGCGGCCCTTAGGGGATCGCGAAGATAGGCGGAAGAGATAAATATAGTTAGAATCTAATACCAGAAATTATTTTTAAATATTATTTTTAATTTTGTTCTGATAGGCATACTTTTATTTTTTATACACACTGTAAAGAACAATAAAAAATAAGTCTACTGAACATTTTCAAAGGGTGTAGAATTCGTGTTGCTATTCGGTTCAAAGTCTCTTGTCGTCGCGAATTCTGTCGAGAAATTTGAAGCTTAAAATATACAAAACGATAATCATGCCTGTTGTTCTTTATGGTTGCGAAACATGGTCGCTTACTCTGAGGGAAGAACATAGACTGAAAGTATTTGAGAACAAGATCCTTAGACGAATATTCGGACCCAAGAGGAACGGGAATGGGGAATGGCGGAAACTTCATAACGAGGAACTACATAATTTATACGGTTAACCAACATTGTTAGGGTCGTCAAGTCTAGGAGGCTTAGGTGGGCAGGTCATGTAGCTAGAATGGAAGAAAGTAGAAACGCTTTGAAAGTCTTGACTGGAAGACCAAACGGAAAACGACCATTAGGAAGACCTAAGGGCAGATGGGAGGACAATATTAAGATGGATCTCGCTGAGATAAGAATACAAAGTAGAAACTGGATCCAATTGGCTAAGGATAGAAGTCAGTGTAGAGCTTTTGTGAACGCGGCATTGAACCTCCGGGTTCCATAGGCCATAGAGTTAGTTAGTTAGTAGAGTTGTTTAAAAATGAATTTAAATCAAAGAGGTATGATATAAAACTAATGAGAACTGTATATAGAAATACTAGAAAAATACACATGAAACAAAACCTGCACATTGAAATACAATTAAAATTAAAACCTAATGAGATACCTAAGCATGGTGTAATTTCACTAGTGCAGCAATGCCCGGTTCAATCTTCATGACGAATATTATCAAGCCGTTTTCAACTGATAAGCGATTTCTTATCTTTGTTTTAATGTTTACCATAAAAAAAAACACTTTCGCACAAGTACGATATAGCAAATGGAATTATTACTTTTAAAGCAGCAATCACCAGACCAGGATATTCTTCTCTCCTCATCAGGCAAAACTTGTACATGTCTTCGTTACAGAAAACCAGTTGCAAAGACTTGTCGCATGATCATTCTATTATTTGGTCAAGAAGTTGTGGGCTTAGATCGGATACGTTAATGGCCTCTTCAATGAAGGAGTTTAACATCCATCTTGAACCAGCACCTTCGTCGTTGGGAATATAGATATTACAGTTACTGTATCCACTGT
This sequence comes from Thermobia domestica, assembly GCF_964235325.1. Taxonomy (NCBI): domain Eukaryota; kingdom Metazoa; phylum Arthropoda; class Insecta; order Zygentoma; family Lepismatidae; genus Thermobia; species Thermobia domestica. The sequence goes on along the minus strand of NC_137470.1, from coordinate 52,862,462 downwards.
CAGTGCCGGGCGCCGAAAAGAGGGGCCACACATTTCGGAGGAAGTGTGTTACTGAAGTTAGGAAAGTGCATGTGCACATGTGTAAAATAGAAGGAAAAACGTAATAAAATGTGCTCAAAATTAAGGAAAGGTAGGGTTTATTTTGAAAATGTTATTGAGCTTCGTGCCAACCATGGTGGCGCTTCGTAGCTAGTCTGTCGACGTCACTCATATATACGGTGACATCGTACTATACTCACGCCCCGGGCAATGATTTTCCATGGCACTGTTCACTATAAACAAAAAAAATGGATTCTACTATTATAGAAATAGGTATGTTAAAAATCCCACACAAGCTTATTATAAAACAAATTATAAAAGGGTCGCTGGCAAGAGCGTGTGATAAAAGGGGATCGCGATAGGAATTAGATTGAGAACCACTGGCCTAGAGTAATTTTAACCACATTTCTTATAGTTTCAAAAAGAGTGCTGTCGGGTTACCTATGGTGAATGGAAGGGGAATACATATAAAAGATTGCTAGAAAATGATCGATATTAGATTCATAGTTTTCGGGGTCGCTTAGATAAATAGTGAGACTTTCAATTTCGCTTAACTCCGATTAAGCTCTCATTAGTAGGGATGGGCACGAACGACTTTTCTTTGAAACTCGACTCGACTCGAAACAGACATCTTTGAGGTCTACTCTTGGACTCAGCGCGAAAAATATCTTCCAACTCGACTCGGATTAGAGTCAAGTCGAACCAAAACGAGCCAAATCCTGTGTGTAGTCCTACCTAGACAATACATAGACAATAATTATTCTATCATCAATTATACTACTGTTACTACAAATAATAATAATAATAATAATAATAATAATAATAATAATAATAATAATAATAATAATAATAATAATAATAATAATAATAATATTATTATTATTATTATTATTATTATTATTATTATTATTATTATTATTATTATTATTATTATTATTATTATTATTATTATTATTATTATGACAACACCGTGTACAAACATGAACGATAGATGGTTAGTAAAGGAATACTAAAAGCTAGTTGACTGCCGACGTCAGTAGTCATGAAGTCTACAAGGCAAGGACATCGTTCATTACCCTAAGCTGTAAGCGTCGGTGGACTACAGATGGTCAACTATTAACCTCTCGCCAGAAATTGGAGGTCCGTTACCCCCCTCCCCCACATTCAAATAGTAGAATATTTTGTAGTCAGCTGTTATGTGCGTCTTATGTGCGCTTATGTGCGCCGAGTTTCAGCTTATGTGCGCACATATTTACACACGAAAATGATGATAGAAAAGCGCACTCCAGGGTAACGCCTGAGTGCAACATTCGAATTTAGACTTCAAATTTCTGTACCAAGTAGTATTCCATATGTGCGCTTATGTGCGCATAAAATTTCCATTTGTGCGCGCACATGAACGAAGAAAATCCGTAGACAAAAATGTACAGAAAATTCATGACTTTCTCTAAATCAAAGAATAACAACTTGAGATTTCTGCAGCAAGTAATACTCCATATGTGCGCCTAAGTGCACATAATATTTTTAGTGTGCGCACAAACAAACGCAAGATGTATCTTATGAAAAATTGTAAATCAGTGAAGTTCAAAGAGCGCACTTAAAGCAATGAAATAAGATAACAACTTCCAACAACATTTGTTCTTTTGTGCGTCATATTTGCCTTTATGTGCGCTCAATATCATTTTCTGTGCGCACATACTAACACATGAAAACGACGATAAAAGTGTACACCATCAGGGAAACGCATAAGTATGATATTGGAATTACGACTTCATGTTTAGTTGTCAAGTAGTATTCCATATGTGCGCTTATGTGCGCATAATATTTCCATTTGTGCGCGCACAGGAACGAAGAAAATCCTTAGACAAAAATGTACAGAAAATTCATGACTTTCTCTAAATCAAAGAATAACAACTTGAGATTTCTGCAGCAAGTAATACTCCATATGTGCGCCTAAGTGCACATAATATTTTTAGTGTGCGCACAAACAAACGCAAGATATATCTTATTAAAAATTGTAAATCAGTGAAGTTCAAAGAGCGCACTTAAAGCAATGAAATAAGATAACAACTTCCAACAACATTTGTTCTTTTGTGCGTCATATTTGCCTTTATGTGCGCTCAATATCATTTTCTGTGCGCACATACAAACACATGAAAACGACGATAAAAGTGTACACCATCAGGGAAACGCATAAGTATGATATTAGAATTACGACTTCATGTTTAGTTGTCAAGTAGTATTCCATATGTGCGCTTATGTGCGCATAAAATTTCCATTTGTGCGCGCACAGGAACGAAGAAAATCCGTATACCAAAATGTACAGAAAGAAATAAGGAAGCACGTCTCAGTACGTAAGTTCAAACACATCCAATCCACGGAAGTCGCTTCACAAGTAAAAAGTCAGACTTCTGTAGGATGTGACCTGAATACACAATACCAAATTCTAATAGGAAGATTTGTCGCAACACCCTCTCGATTCACATGAACTTGACATGATTTAATACACAAGATTCAGAGGCCGTCTGCACCTGGTCAGTTCCTAAAATCTCAAAGTTACGAACAATGCAGGATGCTTGAGGTCCAGTTGTTCCAGTCTGTCTGACGTCTAACAACTTGAGTCCAACCCAGCTGAGTCAAGTAGGTTTTATCATTGTGGGTAAAAATAACGCAAAAAGTGGTACTCACAATCTTTTATTGCACCTAACAACTACCACGAATATCCGGTGTCTAGTCTACTCGGGGATCTGGGTTTCAGTATGTTGATCCGGCTTTTGGTTCAAAAGCTTTTAAGGGGTGCCGATAGATGGATAGAACACTCGCAGTAGCTCTAAGATTTTTCAATATGTCGCCAAAAATTAACTTATAATTACTATTATTAACCCTTTCGAGACCAGGCATTTTTTTCGCGTTTTCGTCGACTTTAAGTTAAAGAATGATAACTCAAAGACTATTTACCCGACTGATTTACATTTATAATACAAAGTTCAAGAAACCAAGAAGGTTTATTTTATTTGAAAAATAAAAAGTAACCTTTTCTGGGAGGGGCGATCGGGGCAATTGCTCCTCTGGATCCGCACCTGGATGACGCACATTAGTGTATGCAGCTCACCGGTTGCGGAACACTGGGCTTGTGTTGACGACTTCGGAAGCTTCAGAATTGACTAAGCAACATACTGGTATAATTCTAAATAAGTACTAAAGTCATTATCAAAACTCTTTTTAGTAAGAACGTTAATAATTATTCCTGAACTTAGCATATTAATAACATGTGATTTCCTGTCCCCGATCCCCCGCTCGAAAAATGTTTATGATGTAACAGTCAGAGGCGAAGCCAGGATTTCATTTCTGGGAGGTTCCAGGTCCCTTCCAAGAAAATATTTGGCAATGTGTAAACTGAAAACACAAAAATGTAGTAGACAGGGGAAATTTGCGGTATTTCAGTTCAAAGGATAATATTTATTCTCTGTTCGGTCTTCTTGATGGCACATAATGTTACCAGTCTTAGAATAACTTTTCCAGTATTCTATCCAGTTATTTATTGCAGGATTGCCAGCTGTAGGCAGAAAAAGACGGAATTTTGCAGAAAGGGAATTTTTCATGCAATATTTCAGTACATAAAATCCCCCATCCCAGTACAGAATACCGAAATGATAGTTACATTGTCAGAATGTATTGTCCTATAGTTCTGTTCGGCATACGGAAGTCAATATTACATTTTTAATGTACATGTTGTACAGGTAGGGAAAATTTCGGCATTTCGGTAGAAGGGATAATATTTTTTTTCACAGTTCGGCTCGCTTCGATCATGACGACATTTGCAGGAAACATTCCCAATATTGACAGGTTGTTTTTCAAATATAAATTATAATTTTACTATTGCAGGGTTGCCAGTAAAAATAAAAATCGGAGTTTGCTCTAGAAAAGGAATATTTTCGAATATATGGGTATATAATTTCCCAACGGTACCGGTTACCGGAACGATTGTTAAATTTTCAGAAAGTACTGTCATCGATGAATAGAAAAAGGTATAACACATTCCGCAACGATAAATAGGGACGTAATTATACGTTCCTGAGTAAAACCTAACAAAATAAATGTGAAAAACATGAATTATTTAAAGGTAAATTCCACATTTACTGGCAACCCTGATCTACCAGCTAATTTTAAGTGTGATATTCGTGTTCAGCGCCTCGAAATCTATAAAGATTGGCTACTTTCGTTTCTGTAAAAAATAAAAAGTGAAAATTTGTTGAGCAGTGTTATTGGCGCCTTTCTGCAGTATGTTTATGCAACTCGTAAGTTCGCTCTTCAGAAAGTTATATATATTGGCTAGTGCTGGTCTTGTAGTTGTCTGCTCTGCTACACAATAAGTCTAAAAACATAAGTTATTCCAAGATAAAGATCCCATTGCTGTCGAAAATTTTGTTGTTCCTGTGTTTGAATTGTAACAACTTATTTCACTTGACTTTCAATTTACCGTACAAAGGTGCTGCTTTTTTATATGAGATAAGTAGACTCTGCGATTTATATATATATTTTTTATTGCCTTAACCCTTACGAGACCGACCTGGCGCGTATTTAATCCTCTCCTGTGTGAACATTAATTAAGATATTTGGAAGATTGTTTCTATGCCAAATATGGTTGAGCCAAAGCATAGGCGCCGACTTCATGGGGCTTGGGGGTGCCCGAGATTCCTCCAATGTTAATGATGAGTACTGAGTCACCCCAATCTTAAAGATATGGGAGTAGAGCCCTCCAAATAACTTTGCTTAAGATAATCTAATGTATTATTTCTTTTGTCTGATGAACTTTACTCTGAATTGTACAGCATAAACTTAACTTGAAATTTGAAATGTTTTATTTAGACAATCAACTTTGGGGAACTAAAGACTGTTACCAATGACGTAGCCAGGGGGAGGGTCCGGGGGATCTGGACATCCTCAAAACTTTGAAAAGTTGTTAAAATAAGGATTAAATTGCATATGCAGTCTACTTATTGCCCCCCACAAAATGGGGCAGGATCCCCGGACCCCTCGAATTCGCAAGGATCCTTAAAATATAGCAAAAAACTGTGTTTTCTGTTTACACATTGCCAAATATTTTCTTGGAAGGGACCTGGACCCTCCCAGAAATGAAATCCTGGCTACGCCTCTGACTGTTACATCATAAACATTTTTCGAGCGGGGGATTGGGGACAGGAAATCACATGTTATTAATATGCTAATTTCAGGAATAATTATTAACGTTCTTACTAAAAAGAGTTTTGATAATGACTTTAGTACTTATTTAGAATTATACCAGTATGTTGCTTAGTCAATTCTGAAGCTTCCGAAGTCGTCAACACAAGCCCAGTGTTCCGCAACCGGTGAGCTGCATACACTAATGTGCTTCATCCAATCGCGGATCCAGAGGAGCAATTGCCCCGATCGCCCCTCCCAGAAAAGGTTACTTTTTATTTTTCAAATAAAATAAACCTTCTTGGTTTCTTGAACTTTGTATTATAAATGTAAATCAGTCGGGTAAATAGTCTTTGAGTTATCATTCTTTAACTTAAAGTCGACGAAAACGCGAAAAAAATGCCTGGTCTCGAAAGGGTTAATAATAGTAATTATAAGTTAATTTTTGGCGACATATTGAAAAATCTTAGAGCTACTGCGAGTGTTCTATCCATCTATCGGCACCCCTTAAAAGCTTTTGAACCAAAAGCCGGATCAACATACTGAAACCCAGATCCCCGAGTAGACTAGACACCGGATATTCGTGGTAGTTGTTAGGTGCAATAAAAGATTGTGAGTACCACTTTTAGCGTTATTTTTACCCACAATAATAAAACCTACTTGACTCAGCTGGGTTGGATTCAAGTTGTTAGACGTCAGACAGACTGGAACGACTGGACCTCAAGCATCCTGCACTGTTCGTAACTTTGAGATTTTAGGAACTGACCAGGTGCAGACGACCTCTGAATCTTGTGTATTAAATCATGTCAAGTTCATGTGAATCGAGAGGGTGTTGCGACAAATCTTCCTATTAGAATTTGGTATTGTGTATTCAGGTCACATCCTACAGATGTCTAACTTTTTACTTGTGAAGCGACTTCCGTGGATTGGATGTGTTTGAACTTACGTACTAAGACGTGCTTCCTTATTTCTTTCTGTACATTTTGGTATACGGATTTTCTTCGTTCCTGTGCGCGCTCAAATGGAAATTTTATGCGCACATAAGCGCACATATGGAATACTACTTGACAACTAAACATGAAGTCGTAATTCTAATATCATACTTATGCGTTTCCCTGATGGTGTACACTTTTATCGTCGTTTTCATGTGTTAGTATGTGCGCACAGAAAATGATATTGAGCGTACATAAAGGCAAATATGACGCACAAAAGAACAAATGTTGTTGGAAGTTGTTATCTTATTTCATTGCTTTAAGTGCGCTCTTTGAACTTGACTGATTTACAATTTTCAATACGATACATCTTGCGTTTGTTTGTGCGCACACTAAAAATATTATGTGCACTTAGGCGCACATATGGAGTATTACTTGCTGCAGAAATCTCAAGTTGTTATTCTTTGATTTAGAGAAAGTCATGAATTTTCTGTACATTTTTGTCTACGGATTTTCTTCGTTCCTGTGCGCGCACAAATGGAAATATTATGCGCACATAAGCGCACATATGGAATACTACTTGACAACTAAACATGAAGTCGTAATTCCAATATCATACTTATGCGTTTCCCTGATGGTGTACACTTTTATCGTCGTTTTCATGTGTTAGTATGTGCGCACAGAAAATGATATTGAGCGCACATAAAGGCAAATATGACGCACAAAAGAACAAATGTTGTTGGAAGTTGTTATCTTATTTCATCGCTTTAAGTGCGCTCTTTGAACTTCACTGATTTACAATTTTTAATAAGATACATCTTGCGTTTGTTTGTGCGCACACTAAAAATATTATGTGCACTTAGGCGCACATATGGAGTATTACTTGCTGCAGAAATCTCAAGTTGTTATTCTTTGATTTAGAGAAAGTCATGAATTTTCTGTACATTTTTGTCTACGGATTTTCTTCGTTCATGTGCGCGCACAAATGGAAATTTTATGCGCACATAAGCGCACATATGGAATACTACTTGGTACAGAAATTTGAAGTCTGAATTCGAATGTTGCACTCAGGCGTTACCCTGGAGTGCGCTTTTCTATCATCATTTTCGTGTGTAAATATGTGCGCACATAAGCTGAAACTCGGCGCACATAAGCGCACATAAGACGCACATAACAGCTGACTACAAAATATTCTACTATTTGAATGTGGGGGAGGGGGGTTACGGACCTAGAAATTGGTGGCCCTGCAGCGACGATCCGTGATGGCCCAAGTTCCATATTGAAAACTTTACTACCAGCGGTAGAGACGCGATGAAACGCCAACGAACCACAAAATTACTCTCCCAAAATATGTTAAAATGCCTATATGTGTGATTTGTTTATATTTAGGTGAAACAAAAAAAACACAAAACAAATACCCCGGGGTGGACGCGAACTATCAATATTATCTACGATTACTAGGCACGTGTTCTTCTGACTTCCCCACGGAAACGATCATAAAAAGCTTGGTTGTTGAAGGATAAATCATTGACGTCTTAATTTCTCGAGTTCTAGGAGGTCATACCGTGAACCGTTTCAGATTTATTGCTTTCTGGTGGAGTACTATCCATGTGCAAAATTTGAGCATAATAGCCGACATGCATCTTCGGTGCCTCTTATCTTTAGTACAATTTTAACCAGAGATGGTGTGGGTCAATGAAAATTTGATCCACGACCCACCATGACCCACTATGACCCACCACCCAAATGACCCATTGGCCCACTCTGACCCATCAACCATCGTGATCCACTCTGACCCACCACCAACTATGAACCACTCTGAACCATTGCGACCAACTCCGACCCACCAAAACCCATCGACATCAACTCTGACCGATGACCCACGTCCTCCTCTCCATTGACTAAAGAGATTACACTTGTAATAAAACAAGACTGTGAAATTATCACTTATCGGAGTTTGAATTTCTACCGTCATTGGCTCAAGCACCTCTTTGTTACAATACTGGTGGGTCTGACCTTTACGATATATAATGGCAAAGTGTTTCTCATCTTCTGAATTAAAATGAATTTAAATTTATCATATGTAATTATTTCTTTGTTGCTTTACAGACACATTTCAGTAGAAAATAGGGTGAAATTTAAAAGTTTCGAATCAAGGAAAAGTAGACCAACGTAAAAAAAAAAAAAAAAAAAAAAAAGGAGAGAGAGAGAGAGAAACTAATTTTCTATATAATTAAGCATGCCCTACTAATTGGAAATGCCCATGTAATTAAGTTTAGAATACAAATTTTATGGCCATTTTTCTCTAACTTTATGGCTTGATTGCCATATGCTCGGAACGCTCCATATATTAAACACCAGCTTCAGCAATTATAAATAGAAAGCAGTGGGTATAAAATTCAAAAAGAACTTTAGTTTGCATTACTCAATTTTTTTCTCAACTAATATCAATCGTTTTCGATTATTTTTACAAATCAACTCACTACCAATTTCCAATATATAGAAAATGCACCCCTGTCCCCCCGCTCATAAAAGACAATTTTAAAAAATGCCAGGGCATATTCTCTTTATTTTTAATAAAGAGTTATATGCTGAATTTCAGCTCTCAGTTGAACGGCTTGTGAGATACTAAATTTTTCGCAAAAATTCGGACTTCTACTCCCCCTAAGGATATGTATTATAATGAAAGTGACACGCGTATGATAACTTCCCAGTTGGGATTGGAGCCTGATTATATACCAAACGTCAATTCATTTAACTTTGCAATTTGACCGTGATGATTATGCAGACATAATTACTTTCAATTTTTTATGATACATATCCTTATTTCATATGTTACAGATGATTCAAAAATATTTTTTCAAGCAGTTAGCTCCTCTAGAATCTCACAGGCTGCATCCCAAAATCCAACTCCTACTATCCTATGACAATCCAAAAGTGACTGAACTTTTTTTATTAGGAACAAATGACAAAAGAAAAATGGAGATCTTGAAAGTAAAATGTAGAAAAGCTCGGTGCCCCCAATAACTCCATATTTCTCCGCCCCTTCATTCCGAACTTAAAAATAAAACTTAATTCGAATATGGTTAATTAGTGAATTTATTACAGTTAAATTCCACTCACTACATGCTACAGCTACAACTATGTAAGAAAAAATAACAACTGTGAAACATGTTCTGAATTACTATTACATTTCTTACGCTATTATTAAACATATAGAATAGTAAAAGAGGATTGTTCGTGAAATAGTATATTTGCTCATGATTTTTAACTTTTTCATACGGAAAAAATTAAAATATTATTCAAGTTTTAAAATTTGCACTCTGCAAATATGTTGCCCTCTAGGCAATGGGACTAATGTGGACTAATGGGAAATGCTGCACTGTTAGCGGCGCTGAAAACTTATGATTCGATTCTAATATCGGTTGATTTCGATATCTTTATGTCGCTACGTAACCACCCTGGGTGCTAATGGGAGCTTAATTGGACTTGAATTGAAAGTAGAGCTATTCACCTAAGCGACCACGAAACTATGGATTCAATAATAATATCGACCCGTTTCTAGCATTTTTGATATGTATCCCGACAGTACTCTTTTTCCAGACTGTAAGAAATATAGTTAAAATTGCTCTAGATATATCAGAATTATGTTGAAACACACACATAAATCCACTTTTATATTCTGTATAAATAGAGAGAGAGTGAGCGAGCGAGCGAGCGAGAGAGGGCGACTCAAGGCATCACCACTTCCACATTGCAAAAGCATATATCAGGAATTGAATTGAAAATCTATGTAAAGACTTTCTGCTGTGGCATGCTTCATAAGGACAATTCCAGTCTGCTCACGTGACCTTTGGGGTTCATGAATTTTTTTGCGAGCGTTCCGACTTTGGATTCTCTGTTTATACCCTCTGTTTATGCATCGAGTAACTTTTCAAGAACATAAATGACATTCTATATTATGAATGTTGAGAATTACTCTCTATATGACAAATAGCTGCAAATAAATACACTACATGATTTATTTATTGCTATTGAACGAGTTTCTTAACTTGTATTTACATCCTCATATATAATACCGACCTACTGTGAAAATTATCTCAGATGTTATATTTTAAACATAATAATTACTATGTTCTGCAATTATTATGTTATATATAAACAACTTATGTATTTTAATGTAATTATTTTATATAATTTTTCATGCATTGCGGAAAATATAATTTTAAAAAAAGTATTGACCCAGATGGGATTCGAACTCACAACCTTATGATTTGAAATCCGACAGCTTACCAATGAGCTAACACAAGGACTTCTAGAACTAAGCTTCTAGCGATGTATAACGGATCTCAAGATAATTATGACATTCATATCCATGACAAACGCTGTTTCTGTTCTACTTTGACTTTTATTTTAGTACTCAGGCGATAATTATGTTCTATTTCTTAACTTTGAGCATTCTTTTACATATGGAAAGATTCTTTAACGTATTTAAATGCTCCATTACGTATAGAGAGCTAAATGACAAACAAGCATGTGCAAGGTTTCGAAATATTGTATCATTAAGTATTTCAATCAATGTTGCTTTTTTAAACACTTGGTAACAAGTCTTATTATATTTAAAAGAAGAAAAACACATCTGCAAACTTTTTCCCGATTGCAAAGGCTGGCTTGGAGGTTCGAACCTGGCTTACTTTTTCCCGAAGATACCCGAAGCTGGACTTAGAAAATTTTTGCCTCAAAACACCAATAAAGAATGCGCTCAACCTTTTTGAGACAAGGTGTACATACTAGGTTATGAAACGAAGACAACCAAATAATTGGCAAAATGTTTTCGTTTACATTGCACAGGAAGTTTCTGCAAATGGTGCCGCAGATAAGACGAATACACATCGACATGATACGGTCGATGTGTGGTAAGCACATATTGAAGAGTATATGCAGCGAGCCAAATTACACTGTTATTTTTTTTCATTAGGGAAATAATGAAAATCAGGATAAATATGAAAATTGTTAGCCGTAATGTAGTGGGGAGACAAGCGACACATCTTACTTATAAGTAGGCTAAAATGGTGCCAGATATTTTTAATCTCTGTACAAAATTGTAAGCGATGCTCAAGAGTACCTTTGTTATTGCAGTGAAAACACATTTTGTGATCCACTATTCCTAAGTTAAAGAGGCGGTCTAGCGTTTCGTACTTGTTGTTGACAATGAAATACCAGTGTGATTTTTGTTGAATAGTTAAGAAAGGAGCGTTAATATTTCGCCAAATATAAGGCCAGTGATGTTGTGTCTCTTTCAATTGAATATGAGGCGTGACGAAGTGTTGTGACATAACGGCGATAAATTGCTTTAACAGTCATGAGGACTAAGTTGCTTCGGGCAATCAGCCCATAGGCTATATCAAGAACTGGTTCTCGCAGGTGTGGTAATTTATGGCCCCAAGGAAAATATTAATAGGTGTTTGGAGGTTGACACAAGCTAAACAAGCAGAAATACATTACTAGATACACTGTTCTTATCATTCGTGAACATGTCGATGGTTCGTTTCAATAGTAGTGCCTGAGCTTGGAGCAATATGTTTTGAAATCCGATTCCACCTTGCGCCGGAGGTAGCACAAGTTGCTCACGTGAAACGCAAAGCACTTCATTATGCCACAGAAAGAACAAAGCTTGACTCGTGAGGAATTTGTATGTTTGTAGAAGGAGAGGAAAAATAGAGCAAACAAACCACAGAAGGCTGAACGTTTTTTTTTGGTTGAAAAAGAAATTTCTACTGCGCATGATCAAACTGCGGGGTTTATGTTGTATTAGAAGACCGCGTATTTTGTGTGCTTTGATATCATAATTGAAAGTAGTGGTTTGTATGATATTATTCAATACCCAGGATTTTGACGGAATTAACTGCCGTGTAGTACGCACTGTTTTGATCCTGGTATTTTGCATGAATACAGAGGAGCTTTGTATTTTGTTTATTTAATCTTGCTCCTGAAATGCCTTGATACGCGTCTAAAAGACTCTGAATATTTTCGAGGGTGGAAATACTGTTCAAATAGAAGTGTACATCGTCTAAGTAACTCGCGACTGAAATAGAGGCGTGGTAAATGTTGATGCCATTGAGTTTGGTCTGCGCAGCGTACATGAGAGGTGCGATTGAGAGACTAAATAGAATGCTGGACATGGTGTCACCTTGAAGAATTCCAGTACAGAAAGGGATAACGGAGCTTAAACCACCATTAAGTTTTAATTTCGTAATTCTGTTGTGATACACTCCCTGAAGCATGGACAGAAAAGTGCTATTAAATCCAAATTTGTGTAGGAATTTAAAGAGATAGTCGAGTGATACCCTGTCAAAAGCTTGTGAAAAATCCCTGGATAGAACTGCCACAGTAGGGGGGCGGCAGTCTCATGATAGGCTATAAAATTTCTTACGTTAGCTAAAGCATCATAAAGTAACGCATGGTGTCCATGACCATATTGACAGGAACTAAGCAACTCTCCCATATAATGGTTCATACGAAGCGCTAGACATCGTGTTAAGATTTTTAATCGGCACATAAAAGACTGATCGGGCGATAATTATCAATAGACGTAGAGTTAGACTTTTTAGGTATTAAAACAGTAATACCCTTAGAGAGAGATTCTCCTAAAGTAAAATTTTCTTGATATTCATTGAAGAGATCCGTGAGAAAAGGGGCAAGAATATCAATGAAACTAAGATAAAATTCTTAAGGAAGAGAGTCAATTCCAGTAGATTTGCCACGTTTTCCTAATCTAATAAATGTCTCAACTTCGTCGATGGTAAAGGTACTGTTTAGATACTCTTGAGCATTAACATCTAAGATTGAAGGGATATAGTCTAAATGAGATTTATCCACATTCGTTACCTGAGGTGCTGAATACAGTTTTTTATAGTGCTGAACAAATTAGGGAAGTACCTGCAAACCTTTATAAATTTGGCCACCCTTGCCCTTTATACCAGAGATAAACTTTTGTTTGCCTCTGAGTCGTTCTTTTTGGATTTGTACAATGGTAGCGTGTTCTATGTCATCAGCCGGGGCAATTTTGATGCGAACAAAAAAAAAAACACACGCATTCACCATTTATGCAATGACAATAGATGGGCTTTCATTTATTGTATTTGAGGCCTGACCAGGCGGCCTCGCAATTGTTCTTGCATGTATTCCTTGAGTAGGTGCGATTAATAGTTATATTGAGTATTATATGCTTGGTTCCTTTGGATACAATATTGCTTACTTATGAATCGAAATCTAGGTTTAACTCGCTTATCCCAAAAATACATAAGTTTGCCCTGATAGCGTGATATTAAAGGAGACAAGATTCTTCATTCCTCTCGAATTAAATGCGGATATTCAGGTCCATAAGTGTAGAAGTGTTAAAATACCAAAGAGGACAACTTCTCAAAAATGTTGACACTGGTATGGTTATTCTCAGAATAAGAGCAAAGTGATCGCTAAAAGAGATATGTTCGAGTTTAACATCTCGTACTTGTGCGATTAGTGAGCGACTTACATAAAAACGGTCCATGATTTTGACGTATGAAATGAGTGACATGGGTCAGTGGGTCGAAAGTGGCGCCACACATCAACTAGATTAAAAGTGTCTACTATTCGCTGGAGTTCAGGAGAGAAGCTAAAGTTGGGAGTCTGGTCAATAGGTTGTAAAACGGAATTATAATCTCCACCTAAGATACAAGAGTTGGCATTATTAAATAAACCCTGTGCAAGATCAGTGTTGAAGAAATCCTGTCTCTCTCGCTTTTTGTGAGACCCAGATGGCACGTAAATATTACATAGTTTGATGCGCTCAAGCATTCCAACGGAGATTAGTTCATTTGGGTTATCATTAACGGCCTTAGACTCTAGATCATTACGATAGATGATAGCTGTACCTAGCCTATTCTCCGTAAAACGAGAATAGCATGTATGATGTGAAAGATAACTATACTCTTGAAGGACTACTTCTTGAGCGAAAAGCACATCAATATCTGCTTTGTAGATAATGTCTCTTAATGCTTCTTGTTTAACAGGAGATGTAAATCCATTTAAGTTATAGGTGCAAAACTAAAACTATACATAAAGATAAACATAAACAAAAATAGAGTGAAGCGAAATGTTAAACACGGCATAAATGGCTGAAATATAGACCACAATATAACAAGGAAGGGAATTACAAGTCGTCCCCAACGGGGGTACCAGCTTTCAACTTTTTTAAAGTGGCCCGGGTTCGGGCACCTGAAACTTTGGGCAACATCGGAAGTACGGCCTCCTTTAGAATTTTTCGAAACTCCACTAACATTTGTCTTTAGTTTGGAAAGTTTACGTTTTTCGTATACAGGGGCACTGAGATCAGATTCAGTAGCAGATTCACTTTTAAGCGGTAGTACATTCCTGTCAAGAGTGATGTTTGAGTCTGCTACCAATTGTACGTCAGATTGATTATCATTGTCCATGGGAGCACTCGGAACAACTTTTAATTCCTTAACTGACGGTTGGTCACCTACCTGAGCAAGTTGTCCTTCCTGGATAATTTCCTGGGTCTTGGGATCAGAGTTAGTTGAGGGTACTGCAGTAGGTTCCAAAGGAGCAAGAGCTTCCGGGTCAGTAGAACGAACTCCTTCCATAGGTGGGTCGGGGCGAATGTCAGGATCAAGGGATGTTTCAACTGCTGGAACATCATGAGTTGAAGCACCATGGCGAGCAGAAGTGAGTAGAGGAAATTCCGTGTAGTTATCAGTATTCAAAGCATCTCTTTCGCATAGAAGATTATGAGGTATACCGAGCGTTGGCGGTTAGAAGCTTCTAACTTGCAGATTAACTTTGAATTGCGGAACTTTTTGCGGGGGCACTCTTGAAGAAAATGGTCCTGTGAATGGCACAACACGCAAGTTTAGATTTGTCCTAAGTAACTACAAAATAGCCTTAAACCACAAACTGTAATAAATGAAGGAATATTTTGTTTAACCTTCATTTTAATTAATTTACGTCCAGTACGGGTGACATACACATGGTTTGCAGAATACTGTTCGTCTATAATTGACTGTATTTCACCATAATGTGAAAAAACTCGAGTTAACTGTTGGTTACTAAGTTCCATGGGGCACAAATATACTTTAACGACTGTAAAGCTGTTGTCAGCAAGATCAATAGGAAGTAAATATTCCTTGTCACTATCGGCGTATTTGACTTCACCATTAGTTGAAGAGAGAATTCGTTCACACAGCACCTTGTTGACTAGTTTAATATACAGTTGTTTCCTTATGCACTTCAGTTCTATACCATGAATTTGATAAATTGTTAATTTGAATGTGTTTCGTATATATTCATGGATAAAAATTGAAGTAGGCTTTTGACTTACTTGACCAAAATTAATAAGTAAAGTATTCTCACGCAAACAACTCATGTTGAATTATCCGTCGAAATACCACCAGAAAAATCACTTCGAAAAGAAATATATATATATATATATATATATATATATATATATATATATATATATATATATATATATATATATGCAGATCCAAACTTAAAATATTTCACTGAGAATTAACACAGTACACAAACGAATTTCGCAACTTGTCCTGTGTTAAAACACAAACGGTCAGCGAGCGAGAGACGATGTTACTAGCACGAAGTCTCACGAACGTATGACCTAACCACGGAAACTACTTTTTACTTGTTCTCTTTTTCTTAACAAATAAATGCTAATATCCATAGCGCATGTCACTTCCAACCTCAAGACAGGGGATTTCCTCTTTGTTTCTATATTTCCGTACGACATCTTGGTTACAGAAGATAATTTATATTTGGCAAGCCATCTAGGCACTAGATTAAACCAATAAATTCAATATTTTACTCCACTTTCCAGTTCATTCCGCCACTGCCTATTGTCAATTTCCCTCCGCAATCGTGCTTTGCTACTGAAAAAATCCCTAGAAAGTATGATTGCCAGTATACACAAAACCGAGCATAATTTTGCTTTTTGCTTATATTTGTATTATTGTATTATATTTTCTTGGAAATATCTCCTTAGATGGATTACTTTCTATTATCTCCACATACTAATAACTGAATTTTACCCATAAACGTAAGGAAAATGGAATAAATGCGAAAAATCGTGAGTTACAGTATACGCGCAATTTTTATTGCGCATGGGAGTACATGTACTTGTACAGGCAAATATGCGTGTACCTGTACAGGCAATGTACATGTATCTGTACAGGCAAAGTAAAAACACTATACAGTTATTGTGTTGGGTGCTCTAAATTGGTGTTGGGTGTTCTAAATCGGTTCTGCATATCTGAAAAGCACATATATTTCGCCTTGTACGTGCAATGTACATGTACTGTTTCTTTCTATGGACTTGTGCATGTATACGAATTTCTGTTCGTGTTTGTGATCCTTAAAACAGCATGTTCCTCACCTGGAAATAAACTGTTTCTTTCTCTGAACATATACTGTACATTGCATGAACAGGTTTCTTGTATGTGTTTGATGCCTGTAAATGCATGTCCTATGCGTCTATACAGGCACATTAACTGGATAAGTCCAGGCACTGTAAGGTGAAAAGTCGTGTTCCATTTTCAGACACGTGTTTGACATTAACTGTACAGGTGCCTGTTTTAAATAACATCGAAAATTATTTAAAATAATAGTAGGAAAGTTTGTATTAAAAAAAGTTATTTTTTTATATTAAAGTAATTCAGTGAAAATTTCCTCGTATAGAACTTGAAATATTAAGAATAATTGTAACGTAAATATATTAATTGGAAGAACAGTACCTAACATATTAGGTTGCATATTAGCTATATAAGCAAATACGGTGAACCATTCTTTTACTGTATGGTTAATTTACTGATCTCTGTCCGTAACCTAAATAACAACTATTAGTGTAGGCACAGTAAGGTCTTGTATATAGAGGCTGTCCTATTAATGCGACAAAAAATCAGGGTAGATAGCTGATGTCAAACCAAGAAGAAACGTTATGTGCAACTTTGGCCAAAATTCCATAGTTTCAGAGATATAGGTTGCCAAAGTTGTGAGGAATTCAACTTTAGAGATCTGTATCTTCGCTATCCCAAACGATAGAGAAAAGGCGGTAGGATCAAGTCAAAGCCATCGAATGTGCTCTATCCAAAAATGCTTACGCCGCAATCGTAAAACCCGTGCGCTACGGATTCCCCAAAGGAAGTGGGGAATCCTTGTCAATTCTCTTGAGAAAGAGAGGTATAAATTAGCGTGATTCGAAGAATATAAAAACAGCAAACAGTAATTCATTGTCGGTACTGTGATATCTTCAACGAATTCAACATGGCGCGCTAATTTTGTAATTAGCTATATGGGGTTGCATAACTGCAACATCAGTAAGAGCTAAAAACTTATGTTTAGTTACCATAAATGGGAGAGGTGGGCCATTCGAGGTGAATAGCAGCCGCACATTGTGTGTATACCTTAAATAGGAATTGGCGTGGGAACATGAATGAAAAGAGTTTGCAGTAACCCAAAACATAGGGAATATGAGAAACTACTAAAAAAGAACATGCACATGATGAAAAGTGCATACTAATTAGCATGCAAGTTGTACAGCAAGGGTGTGCAACTTGGAACAGTGGGCGGGCTATTCACAGAGCACTAAATGGCGTCGCGAGCCTCGCTGTAGGTATATCAGTTTTACGACAACTGAATAGTATAGTATTAAATGATGGAACATGTTCATCGTTATTTACATCACAATAGCACAAAACAATTGTTATAATAGTAACCAAAACATTTACTCACTAAAGATGAGCAGAATAATGTATTTACAACTTTGTCGGTACATCTAGCTATCCTTATACTGAGGAAAAGTTCCACCAAGTAACTGCGCTTGCCAAGTGCTTGTCTTCAGTGCGTTACCACGTTTCCCACTGTGGGATCGAGGGAAAATTTGTATTTCGCTCTTAACAGGTTTTGTAAAGAAGAAAAAAAAACAAAATAATTATTGTTTTCAATAACTGACAAGCTGGCCGCAAGACAGGGTTAGGCGGGCCCATATGGCCCGCGGGCCGGCTGTTCTACAGATGAACCAAAATAACGGGTAACTGTGGTTGATGTAACTAATGGGTGGATGGAAATAAAAAGGAAGCTTGCTTTCTTCGTATGCAGAGAGAGAGAAATCGTCCATTCAACCCAGAAGATAGTGGCGCCGAAATACCAATGATTTCGTTCGAAGAAGAAGAAAAAAAGGAAAGCAAGCGTTGATATGAGAACGTCTTTCCTAAAACACTTATTTCCTTGGAATGTAATACTAGGTGGTACTGAAAAAAAAAGCTTGCTGGGAAAGGAAACGAAACTAACGAAATTGTGAAATAATAATAATAATATAATAATAATAATAATAATAATAATAATAATAATAATAATCACAGCTTCTTTTTGCATACTACCAATACACACAACTGTATACACACACAGAGAGCGTCTGTTCCAGCCAAGATTCGAATACGGGGCTCTGTGATCGGAAGTCTTGTGACCTAAACCTTCCAGTCACACATACTAATACAAAACCACGCGGGAGTCTCACAAATGTGTAGTTGTGTTTCATTGGGATAGTGCCTTAGATCTATTTCTACTTTTGTTGGATTAAAGTACACAAGCAGTTAACCTGTGACGTATAACTTACAAGAAAACCGAAGTGGCAGAATTTATTCTGAAAGAAACAGATTGCAATCGTCGTATAGTGTAGTTACACGCGCCTAGAACTGAAGGTCTGTATGTTTGTAAGACATTAGTGAAACAGGATATCTTTAACTACACGAAAGACAAAATGTGCCTGACACTAACTGAATCATGTACTCCTATCATAAGTAGCATTTCGGCCCGATTAAAGTGCAATGCTGTGGTTTTCACTGTGTGAATGGTGTACTATTTAAATTTTGTGATTCGAACGAAAGGATAGTGACGTATTCAGTGCTACAAGATGAATGAGTACTCGTTTAGTGAGCTAGCCGATACGCACCTAATTTATGCACGTACTGAAGGTAACTCGTTGGAAGCACAACACTTTTACCGTGAGACGTTCCCAAATCGTTGGGTTCCAAGTGATCGGACATTTGTTTCCGTTGATAGACGTCTCAGGGAAAGAGGTAGTTTCCGTGGAAACGCGAATCGTGGAAGATCACGTGAAGTGCTTCGACCTATCGACAAGGAAAGGATTCTTAACCAACTAGCACGACAGCCATAAATCAGCACATGTCAAGCAGCTACAACAGAAGGCATATCCCACAATATTTTTTGGGCGTTTGTTTCGTGAACAGCTGTTATATCCATGGCACTTACAACGTGTACACTCATGTCCAAAATGATTGTCGCATATCTATAACTGTCTTCTTAAAATAATATAATTTGATAATGATTTTTCAGGGCACTTTTAATACTGATCCTATGTATAAAATTGGGAAATGTACATTTGTAGTAAATTTAATAGGAAAACACTTGTAAATACGAAAATTATAATGACTAAAACAAAATGTTGCTAAATGGACAAGAATTCTTTTTCGTTTTATTGTTCTTATTTACTGCTCTTTTGACATGAAATTTGCCACATACATGTCTTTGCCGATTATACATATACTGACATTATAAGAAATACCGGATTAATTCGATATCAAATTATATTCCTATAAAAACATATTTATAGACATGCGACAATAATTTTGGACATGAGTGTACATGCCATTGAAATGAGGCACTATTCTCCACTACGAAGATTTTGTCAATGGATACTGAGGAAGTGATACCCAATGTTTCCATCCTTCATTCTGTTCACAGATAAAGCTGGCTTTACGAGAGATGGCGTCGTAAACCTACAGAATAGCCATTTCTGGTCCAAGAAAAATCCGCATCAAATTGTCGTAGGCCCGCACCAGAGACAATTTAGCGTTAACATCTGGGCAGGCGTAATCGAAAACCAACTTTTAGGGCCATATTTCTTTCCAAGGCGTTTAACTGGCGAGCTGTATCTCAATTTTCTACAGCATGAACTTCCACAACTTCTACAGGACATACCTCTGGAAGTACGACGTTCCATGTAGTCCATGAACGATAGAGCTCCACCTCATTTTCAGAGCCAAGTTCAAGAACATCTTGATGTTGCATTGCCTGTTGATGTATAAAGGGGTGATATGTTTATGTACTTGATTTACAAATCATGCATATCACATCCACAGCTAATCAACTGTATGATTAAACCCATATTACTGATTTACCCAGATATCATGGAGGAACGAGAAGTAAGACTTGCATAGTTTAGATGTTACTTGCTTTAATTCTTATTCAAAGGTACATGCGTTAATATGATAAATATGACATGCTTTCTTCATATGTTAATATAATGATATAATACTTAAGTGTTAGTACAATGAATTACTTATCTTAACTTCTTTTTGCAGTAATTGTTGCTTGCTTGCTGCTAAACCACATGGTTGCTTGCAAAACCATCATACTTTGTCTTCGGTCACACATAAACTGAGTAGCACTCTAAAACACCGTTAAGAACATGTAAATCTTGTATATTAATGAACATGAGGGTTTTTCAAAAAACTAGGAAAAAATATGCTTTTCTAAAACTATGAATGAATATGCTTGCCTAGTTGTACTTCACAGCACATTGTTGAATGCACAGTCACAACTTGAATAGAACATTGAAAGCACTGTTGCCAGCCAATGTAAACACAACTCACTAAAACTCACCAGAAAATCACTGAAAGAATCACACGAATTCCTAAAACCACTAAACTATATACGAAAAATGAAACTAATATGAATAACAATAATGTACATATGCAAGCTTATCCATCCTCCCGCTCCTTGATTGGACACAATCAATTAATATTCTAGGGGTAAATGAATTAATGCGCCGAAAAATGCTACTTTTACACTTCACAGTTGCCACTCGCACTAAATTATCACTGCCAGGATGAACTTCTTCAATCACACCTAACTTCCACACTTGAGGAGGAACATTGTCTTTTTTTAACAATTCGACCATGCCCGGTTGTAAATTAGGCTGAGCTGACATCCATTTTCTTTTTTGTTGTAACTGGTTGAGGTAATTTATTGACCAACGTTTCCAAATATTCTGCTTCATTTGTTGAATCCGTTGCCATCTGCCTAGTTTGCTGATAGGTACGTCCAGTAGATCTGGTTCCGGAAGCCTGAGAAGTGTAGCTCCCATCAAAAAATGTCCTGGACTGAGATACATTGGATCTGTGGGATCGTTGGAAATGGCTGTTAATGGTCTTGAATTTAGAATGCCTTCATTTTGAATAAGTAACGTGTTTAACTCTTCGTATGTCAGACTTGCTGTTTCTGCTACACGCCGTAGGTGGTACTTCATGGATTTTATTGAACTTTCCCATGACGCCATGTGAGGAGATCTGGCAGGAATGAATTTCCATTTTAAACCTTCTTGAGCTGAGTATTCCAGAATGTCCTTTTTGTTAGTCTTGGATTCAAAAAATTGTTGCAATTCTCGATTGGCGCCAATAAAGTTTGAACCATTGTCGCAACAGATATATAAGCATTTTTCTCGCCTAGCAATAAATCTCTTTAATGCTGCGATGAAGGTTTGAGAAGTTAAGTCTGAAACTATTTCTATGTGAACTGCTCTAGTGGCTAAACAGATGAACAACGCTGCATAGTCTTTCATTTGAAGTTTGCTACAAATCGTGGGCTTGACATAAAAGAATCCTGCATAGTCCACTCTCACGTGTACAAATGGCCTTGCTTCGTTTACTCTCTCCTTCGGTAAGTGCCCCATTAACTGAGATGAAGTTGTTGATTTCCACTTGAAACAAACCAAACAATTGTGTACTATTGCCTTGACCATCTTGTTAGCTCTTGGAATCCAATATCTGGTACGCAAAGATGCAATAAGAAGCTGTGGTCCTGCATGAAGCAATCTTTTGTGTTCTTCTTTGACTATCAGGTGGGTGTAATGATGTTCTGCAGGTAGGATGAATTGATGCTTGTTGTCGTACTCCAAGTTTGAATGTTTCAATTTTCCTTATACTCTTAGCTTTTCTTCCGGGTCCAGAAATGGAAAAAGATCCTTGATTGGTCTCTTTGTTGAAACTTCCATTTGTTGCTGCAAGTTCCATATTTCTTGATGATAGATAGTATGTTGTACTATCTTGATACATCTGTGTAACGCTAAACGAAGTTCTGAAGCGTCAAGACTATCGTTTTTTTCTGATTTCTTGAAAAGACAATTGTGTTTGAATCGCAAACAATATGCTACTACTCTCAACATTTTGTTTAACGATGAATACCTTTTCATAAAGCTTGCTTCATGAACTGCCACCAAACTTATCACGACTTTCTTCTCTTCTGGAATATTAGTTGGCTCATTTTGTTTTTGACAATGGCCATTTTGCCGTGCGAAGAAACTCTGGACCATGCCACCATTCTCGAAACTGAATAAGAGTGTTGGGATCCGCTCCTCGAATAACTATGTTTGCCACATTTTTTTTACTAGGCACGTGGTGCTATTGATTGATTGATGTGATTTTCTGAATTTGAGCCAACCTGTTGGATACAAATATTTTCCAACGATTGGGAGGTGATTTGATCCATGACAAAACTATCGTCGAGTCTGTCCACAGATGTATACAACTGACCTCTATATTTAATATGGATAGCGTTTCGTTTATTAGCTTCGAAAGTAACAGTGCTCCACATAATTCCAATCTAGGCAAAGTTTGCTTCTTCAGTGGTGCAACCTTCGACTTTGAACAAAGTAAATGGACTTCAATGTTTCCTTGATCGTCTGTAGCCCTGATATACACTACTGCTCCAAAACTTTATTCACTTGCATCGCAAAAAACATGTAATTGAATTTCCTTAACGTTCTCCGAAGACATTACGTTTCTTGTAATTTGTATCTTTGCCATTGCAGGTAACCAAGACATTAATTGATTCCACTCAACTTGTAGGACTGTGTCTAATGGGTCATTCCAATCCATTCCTGTCTTCCACAACTTCTGTAAGAAATTCTTGTATTTGATGACAATTGGAGCGATTAGACCTAATAGATCGAAGATAGATGGCACTATGCTGACGACTTGTCTTTTTGTCATTGCAACATTACTTTCTACTGCAGTTCCATTTTTACAAATTTTGTTTGAAATTATAAGTTTGTCTGTTAATGGAATTCATGCTATTCCTAAAGTCTTAACACTGTCTTGCTGACCAAGTATGATTGGCTGTTGTTTTTCCCTGAAGTTTTCGGGAACTCCTTGAAGTACTTCTTCTTTGTTAGAACTCCATTTACAAAGCTTGAAACCTTCTCTGCTTAAAATATTAATAAGATTCTTCTGTAGTTCTAAGACCTTCGACACGTTTGGTACTGATTTTAACACATCATCAATGTAGAAATTGTGCTTTATTACATCTGCTGCTTTTGGAAATTCCTTGGAATTTTCCTCCGCGATTTGCTTCAGACATCTTGTTGCCAAGAAGGATGCTGACGAAGTCCCGTACGTCACTGTTTGTAGTTCGTACGTCTGGATTTGTTCTTCTACTGAGTTTCTCCAAAGGATGCGTTGCAAACACTTATCCTCATCATGAATTAATATTTGGCGATACATTTTCTCTAAGTCTGCTGTAAATGCAACTGGATACAACCGAAACCTTAAAGTAATGGAGTACAAGTCATCTTGAACAATTGGCCCAACTTGAAGAATTCATTCAATGATTTGCCATTAGACGTTTTTGCACTTGCATCAAAAACCACTCTTAATTTAGTTGTTGTATTGTCCATTTTGAATACAGGATGATGTGGAAGATAACAACTGCTGCTGCTGTTCACGTCTTCTTCTGTAACTTCTCGCATGTGACCCAAACTTAAATACTCATCCATGAAGGCAAAATATTGTTTATAAAACTCAGGATTTTGTAATAATCTTCTTTCAAGCTGCTTAAATCTTTGTAGTGCCATGTTGTAAGACTCGCCTAAAGCTGCATTTTCTTCTTTCGTTGGTAATTTGACAATAAATCTTCCGTCTCCATTTCTGGTTGTATTTTGTAAAAAAATGCTTCTCACAACTTTCTACTTCCGGCGTGTAAATCTTAGTCTGAAGATCTTCGAGTTCCCAGAATTTTCTCAATTGTGTATCCAATTCTGTGTCCATCTGAGCAAAACATGAAATTACCGACTGGTTGGCTTCTTCGGGTATTGAAGTCATATTTCCGACGACAACGTATCCTAGCTTCGTTTCCTGCAAAACTGGATAATGTCCTTTTCTAGTCATCTGGCCTGGCTCAAGGAGACTGTAGAATAACCCCGCACCTATGAGCATGTCCACTGACGACGAGCGATTAAAATTTGGATCGGCTAAGCAGATATCCTTTGGAAAGTTTCAATTACTGTAATCAATATCCTTAGAAGGTATGCAACCTGTAATGTTTGGTAATACTAAACAATCGACCACTGCATTAAAGTCATATGTTCTTGAATAAATATGAACTTTAACACTGTACTGAGCTTCGGAGGTTACAGAATTGATACCTCTAATGGGAACACAATTTTTCGTTTTGCGTTTTTCGTTTTACGTTTCGTTGAGACCTAATCTATGAACTAAAGCTTCGCTTACAAAATTCGATTAAGACGCTGCATTTAATAACACTCTGCATTGTTGAAAACGACCTTTAGTGTCTGTTACGTTAACTAACGCTGTTGCTAATAAGATTTGCTGACCATAATTAATTTTAAATGAGCAATAAGTGTCGTGGTTGAACTTTAACCTGCTCCTGTTCCTTAACTTTAGATACGTTAGTATTATTGTTATTTGTTTTCCTTGTACTGTCTTTGTTAGTAGCCTCCTGAGTAGTATCTTCATGCAACAGTGTATTATGCTTAAAATTACATTTCTTACAAGTACTTGATTTGCGTGCCTTTACTTGATGTTTATTACCTAAGCAATTAAAACATAGTTTATTTTGCTTCACGAGCTCATTTCTTTGATTAATGTTGGCACTCAGAAATTCTGGGCAGCGAAAAACAGCATGTATTTCTTTGCTACGGAAAATATTACATGCATTTGGAAGCACAGTAACAAACGAATTCACTTGACTGTTACTCTTTCTTTTTGCTTTGGAATATACACTTTTGTTGTCATAAGTACTTTCAGATTGAGTAGGACGAATGTTCTCTAACATTTGACAACGACCTTCTAAAAATGAAAATAATTCCGATAACGATGGAAACGAGTTACTCCTTTGCTCAGCTTCCCATTGACTTTTGCTTGCCGAATCAAGTTTTTCTACTAAAGGTTGTGTTAGTAGTACGTCATGCAAAGGTTTGTCCAAATTCAATGCTTCAAGGGCTTGAAAATTACTGCGTGCGGTATTTACAAATTGTCTAATGTCTTTAGCGTTTTCTTTCGTTACTGGCTTGATGTTGAGCAACCCTCGTACATATGTCGAAGCTATCAACCGTTTGTTTTCCTAGCGTTCAACAAGAAGCTTCCATGCAATTTCGTAATTTACTTTTACCGTTGGCAGATTTGCTATTAATGTAAACGCTTCTCCCTTGAGCGATGTGCGCAAATATTGAAATTTACAAACTGTACTTAATGATTCGTTATTGTGAATAAGGGAAATGAAAATGTCCTTAAAGGGCGACCACTCCTCGTATTTACCGCAAAATGTGGGCAAAGAAATTTTAGGCAACTGTACTGAACTACTACTAGAATTTGAAGCTTTGTTATTTGTTGTCCCTGAATCCGCTTTTTGTTCAAAACTCAATAAATTCTTGTAACTTAACCTTTGAATCATAATACAGTTCCTCGAATGTAATTCTGTGCGTTTCTTGTTCACCCGTCACATCGAAGAGCTCTATTTCTGACTGTATCTCATCAAACTTAATAAAAACCCCTTGAAGTGCAACTAGTCTCGTTCTTGCTTCTTGTATGCTAGGTTTATTTTCATTCTGTAGTTTTTGAAGAAATGTCTGTATTCTTGTTGCCTGACCTTTGACCGAAGCACGTTTCTTAATTAATTGACCCAACTGCACTTCTGCCATTGTTTCAGTCCTTCTTTTTTTAACTACTCAAACCGCTGACAATATATTTTTCTTTTCACTTCTGATTGACCTACAAACGTGTAACCTTGAATTCAGCTGGGTTGAATGCACACACACCACTGTACTGATATGAACAGTTCTGTCCTGCCTATGACAGCAGCACCCATACAAACACACACGAGAACAAACAATTCAAAGTCACGTTTCTCGTTCTGATATCCGGCCTGGAGGACCAAAAAAATGTTGATGTATAAAGTAGGGATGGCCACATTTTCCGGAAAAACGGAAAATATTTTTTTCCGGAAACCGGAAAATTGAAAACGGAAAACGGAAAATTTTCCGGAAAATCGGAAGGTGGAAAATTTTCCGGAAAAACGGAAACGGAAAATTTTCCGGAAAACGGAAGACGGAAAATTTTCCGGAAAAACGGAAACGGAAAATTTTCCGGAAAATGAAAATGTTCACTTGGAATAGTGACATTGGTCGTCTTACATTAAGAAATATAACGAAAAATGCTACGCGAAAACAACCTGTAAATGAGACAATGCTCTTCACCATCTAGTGCTAAAGAAACGCAACTCAAAGTGGATAGGATAGGAGAGAAAAGGTCGAGTAAATCAGCGACGAAACATCCCTTCCTTCTACATCTATTTGTACACTTGCTTGATTATGTACTTTTTTTGTTTGCGTGAGGGCTTGCAGATCATTCGTTTGCACCGGGAAATTCCCATCATGCGTGTGTTTCGGGGAATCCCCGATTATGCGTGTACCTGAGCGCAGAACTCGGGCAGTAGAGCTGACAGTGTGTTATTAATACAACTGGTATGTTTATATTCCAACCATTTCTTCATTGCTTATCGTGATCACGGTGATCTGTCAAGGTCACAGATCCTGAGGGGCCGGGGGCATCCCCCTAAAAGTTCATGTGGACCCCGCATTCTATTTATAAATATACAATATTTTGCACAATTTGAATTCAGTTTGCCTTAAAACCCTCATATATACCTTCTGCATCTGAATGTATCCCCAAAGTTACATAGAAATCGGCGCCCTAGATTGATTCTATAGAATCCACACGCAGTAGTATTGGCGGGAGTACACTACGTATTCCAACGGAGCTCAGGCGTTAGAATATCGGATTAACATTCAGAAGGCCGATGTTCGATTAGAGCACCCTATCGTCCCGATGTTTTTTTTTCTGTAAGTTTATTACTCAGTTACATCCGACCTGTGCCATAGACTTTTTAACCCTAAGATAAATTCAATTGTACTGGTGTAATTCAATTTTACACTTTACCCTAGTGTTACCATCTTGCAACTATAAGCGTCACGAATTTCAAATACCGGTATTATTGACTATAAATACCATAGTATGTAGCACTACTTGAAACTAGCACCAGCTATTCATATAATGATCTATTCCACATAATTTTCTTCGTAACTTTTTCCGCTAATTTCTCTTAAACTGAAGGACGATTCCACCTAGTCATCGATACATCAATTCAGTTCTCAATGCTGACTTATTATCTATGTTTCTGTATGCATTTGAAAGTTTTACTTATTATTAGAGCAACCCAAAAGCATACAAAGCATAAAAAGCATAATAGCTATTTACACATATGGTTGGTACCTTGAACATGGTTGTGGCTGTCTAAGGGTCCAGAAGAAACTAATTTTAAAAGCATAATTTTAGAAAATAAAGCATAAAGCATAATTTAAAAGATATAGCACAATTCTTTAAAAAATCTCTTTAACTTCAAGTTTAACATACTGTATTAATATTTTTAAGAAACAATATTTACAATGCAAAATCATTGAGAACATAACAATGCAACAATGAAAAGCTTATTTTTATTTCTAAATTTTTTGGTCTAATCTTTTGACGTGGAGAAAAGAATAAAGGACAAAAAGAAGAAAACTTCCACCAACAATGAATAGTACACAAGAACTCCACACTATACTGTTATGTGTACCCTCTTGAAGTTGAGCACTTTCTGTACTTATTGGAGGCGTCTTTTACTTTCCCTTTCTGTATATATGCACCTCTAAGGCGCACACAAGTGATTAAAAAAAACTGACTTGAGTAAAGACTCTCTTTACAGTGCATTAGGTAGAAAGTTCATTAAATATGAAAGAAACTGGTTGCATAAAATATTAATAAATAGATCAAGATATTTAGAATATTTAATGTATAGTAAATATTATACGTTATACACGATTAATGTAAAACAATGATTGAAATTAATAATAAAGCATAATAAAGCATAATTTGAAAAAAAAGCATAATGTGGGTTGCTCTACTTATTATTCTACATTCATGTTTTGTTACTAAATTTTGAACTCCTAATGCAATTAAAGTGTTTTATTATTATTATTATTATTATTATTATTATTATTATTATTATTATTATTATTATTATTATTATTATTATTATTATTTCATAAACGTAGATGATAATCTAGGTGCTGCTACCTCTATATCTCAGATTATCGCTTCACCTGGCGCACGCTCAAATGCATCTAAAGTAACAGAAATATCCCAGAAAAAATGTTTTACAAATAAGGGAACTACGTAAGAAACAGAAAAGAATTCTGTGTTATCTCAGAGAACCTAAACCTTGTTCCTCCGCAAGAGCAGAGGTGCTTCATAGTAAAATAAGTAATATGGTACCAAAGGATCTTCTTCCTTTGCCTTTCGTTGAAGCAATTCGGTTTCTTGAATTTATGAATGAAGTAGAACCAAGTTACCACTCACCATCCAGGCAAACTGTGACTCGCCGTATTGAGGCCTTGTTTTCTAAGGAGAAGTGTGGCTGCGGAATCGATTGATTTGACAACAGATAGCTGGGCTTCGCAGGCTACGGAAAGTTATATTACAATCACAGCCCACTATATGCTTCCATCTAAGTTCAATAAGTTCAGTCCTTCAAATAATTGAATTAGAAGTGAGGCACACAAGGGTAAACCTAACTCAGCACTTAGCACATGTTGCAGAGTAGTGGAACATTTTAGATAAAATACATGCAATTGTCTATGACAATGCTAGTAATATCACAAGTGCGATACGAGAACTTCCGTATGGAAGCATATGTTGTTTTGCTCAGACCCTACAACTCTCTATAAATAAGGGACTTGCAATAGAGAAAATCGAGAAAATGTTAAGAGTTGCTAGTCGGATTGTTTCCCACTTTAAACATAGTACGTTGGCAACGTCAGAACTGGAAAAACAGTAAAGGATTGGAAGTACATTTCCTTATACAGCAAGTTAAAACTCGGTGGAACAGCATACATGAAATGCTTGAGAGATTGATAGAACAAAGAAGAGCTCTTAACAATGAATTATCAGATAGAAATGTAACAAAGACGTCAGATAGCAAGAAGTTTAACCCTTTAAGGATGTCCAAAATTTTAGACTTTCACTCAAACAGCTACTGCTTCCTTACTATTTATCGTAGGATCATGGTTCATACCTCGTTTTTCTCACGATAGAGCATACTTACCAACGGTACCACGTGTCTGTATCATAAATCTTAAACGGAAAATCGAAAAAAAAAACGATTTTTTTCTGAAAAAATCACCCCCTCGTAACACTTGCGCCCCTCGGGCCCGTCCCCGGTTTCACGTAGGGATCTAAAAAAATTGATAAATACCCAAAGGTAGGTCTACACACAATCCTTATGCAAGTTTCAATCTGATATCTTGAAAACTAAAGGCGTGAAAAAGTTTTCAAATTTGCCTTAAGAAAAAAAGTCACGTCCCTTCGCACCACTTGGCGCCGCCAAGTTGACCATCCGGTTCCAAAACGCATCTGCGGTGTTCTTTGGTCCATCCTTGACTTGAAAAATAAAAAAAATCCCGGCTTAAATACCTGTTATAGAACCTAAATAAGCGGTCAAAGACGCTTAAATACCTGTTATAGAACCTAAATAAGCGGTCAAAGACGATAGTACGCCATGGTATATAAATATACCAGAACTCTTTAAAAGGTTAAACTTCCTACAGACTAGGAATAGCCACATTTTCAGGGAAAACGGAATATAATTCTTCCGGAAATTGGAAAATTAGAAAGGAAAGACGAAAAGTTTTCCGGAAAAACGGAAACGGAAAATTTTCCGGAAAATCGGAAACGGAAAATTTTCCGGAAAATCGGAAAACGGAAAATTTTCCGGAAAATCGGAAACGAAAAATTTTCCGGAAAAACGGAAACGGAAAATTTTCCGGAAAATCGGAAAACGGAAAATTTTCCGGAAAAACGGAAACGGAAAATTTTCCGGAAAAACGGAAACGGAAAATTTTCCGGAAAAACGGAAACGGAAAATTTTCCGGAAAAACGGAAACGGAAAATTTTCCGGAAAATCGGAAAACGGAAAATTTTTCAGAAAATCGGAAGACGGAAAATTTTCCGGAAAAACGGAAAACGGAAAATGTGATTTCCGGAAACCGGAAAACTCTTTTTCCGGAAATGGCCATCCCTAGTATAAAGGGGTGATATGTTTATGTACTTGATTTAGAAATCATGCATATCACATCCACAGCTAATCAACTGTATGATTAAACCTATATTACTGATTTACCCAGATATCATGGAGGAACGAGAAATAAGACTTGCATAGTTTAGATGTTACTTGCTTTAATTCTTATTCAGCGATACATGCGTTAATATGATAAATATGACATGCTTTCTTCATATGTTAATATAATGATATAATACTTAAATGTTAGTACAATGAATTACTTATCTTAACTTCTTTTTGCAGTAATTGTTGCTTGCTTGCTGCTAAACCACATGGTTGCTTGCAAAACCATCATACTTTGTCTTCGGTCACACATAAACTGAGTAGCACTCTAAAACACGTAAATCTTGTATCTTAAGAACATGTAAATCTTGTATATTAATGAACATGAGTGTTTTTCAAAAAAACTAGGAATAAATATGCTTTTCTAAAACTATGAATGAATATGCTTGCCTAGTTGCACTTCATAGCACATTGTTGAATGCACAGAAACAACTTGAATAAAACACTGAAAGCACTGTTGCCAGCCAATGCAAACACAACTCACTAAAACTCACCAGAAAAACACTGAAAGAATCACACGAATTCCTAAAACCACTAAACTATATACAAAAAAATGAAACTAATATGAATAAAAATAATGCACATATGCAAGCTTATCCATTGCCAAACAGATGGATAGAAACTGGTAGTCAATATTCATGGGCTGATCGTTCTCCCGATTTATATTAATTGGATTTTTATTTGTGGGGATATGTTAAGTAGGTAGTTTACGCAAGGGAAATTCATGATATGGACGATATGCAACAACGTATCCAGGCTACTTTCGAGTCGATTCGTGATACACCCGAAGTACTCTATAATGTTCGTCAGTCATTCCTCCGTCGTGCTCATGCCGGTGAGCGAGTTGGTGGAGGGCATACTGTGAACATACCTCGAGAACACAGTGACTATTAAGGCGGATATCGGAAACATGGAACAGCAATTCGGCAAACAGAACCTGATTATGAGGAGTACAATGCAGCTATAGTCTATCCCTATTTATTTCGTTTATTTTTCCTCATACTGGATACACATTTCTTTTCATTTTTGTATTTACTACAGTGTTCATGCGCATGTTTTTTTTTTTTTTTTTTTTTTTAGTAGTTTCTCAAATTCCCTTTATTTTCGGTTACTGTACCGTCTTTCCATTCATGTTCCCACGCCAATTCCTATTAAAGTTATACACACACTGTGTTGCTGCTATTCACCTTTAATTTCCCACCTATCTCATTTATGGTAAATAAAGCATATGTTTTTACATCTTACTGATGATACAGTTATGCAACCTCTCATAGCTAATTACAAAATTCCCGCATCATGTTGAATTCGTTGAAGATACCGCATTGCCGACAACGAATTACTGTTTGCTGTCTTTATAGTCGTCGAACCAGGCTAATTTAATCCTCTCTTTCAAGAGACTTGACGAGGATTTTTCTTTTCCTTTGGGTAATACCTTGTGCACGGGTTTCAAGATTACGGTATAAGCATTTTTGGACAGAGCATGTTCGATGTCTTTGACTTGACCATACCGCCTTTTCTCTATCGTTTGGGATAGTAAAGATATAGATCTCTAAAGTTCATTTTTCTACACTTTCGATACCCTATATCTCCGAAACTATGGACTTTTGGCCAAAGTTGCAGACAACTTTTTTTTTTCCTGGTTTGACATCAGCTATCTACCCTTAAATTTTTGTACGCATTAATAGGTCACCATGTATAAAGGTAACAAACAAAGTTCTGTCGCTTTTTTACCCACCAACTTCGAACATCGATATACCACCTAAGATGTAAATGGAAGATCAAAAATAGTCCCCGTCAGCATAGACGATCTTCTGCCAACGTTCTGGAAGGCCATGGATTAAATCACAGTAGGATTTGGTTGGCCATGGAGTGAAGAAGGTATAAGTTGCATTTTGAAACACTCATTGTCCATGTAATGAAACAGGTGATAATCGGACGGTGCAATGTCCTGGGAGTATGGCGGATGCGATAGTGTTTCCCATCCAAGGTGTAGAATGGTGTCCCGGGTCATTCTAGCCACATGAAGCTTAGCGTTGTCTTCCAACAGGGAGACCACTTTGCGATTCAGAAGTGATGGTTCCAAGGTTTTATTTTTTTATTATTTATGTATTTATTTTTTTGAACACACCTCAACTGCTGAAAGTACACAGCAGCATTGATGCTCTGACCAGCCGATACCAGTTCCTGATGCACGATGTCGCGAGCGGTCCAGCAACCACAGAATTGTATTCTTCTGATGCAGTGCTGGTTTCGGCTGTTTTGAAACCGGTTCATGGGATGCTAACCAATGCCAACGGCGCCGTGGAGCTTCGTACAGGATCCACTTCTCATCACATGGCAACATCCTGTCCAGAAATGGCTCCTTCCATAGACGAGACAGCAAAGGAATACATGCATATGCTTGTGATGCTTTCTGGTTCGGAGTCAAATGATTTGGGACCCATCCACCCAGCTTGTGCTTCCCAAGTTGATGGAGGTGCTTCCGAGTGGTTTTTATACTCACACTGAATTGTAGAGACAGTCCCTCACATGTCTGTCTACTCTTTACCTCAATTGCTGCCTGAAGATCTTCATTTTGTACAAATGTTGGTCTTCCGGCACGTGGTGTGTCTTCGAGTGTTTCGTCACCGTTCTTAAACTTGTTAAACTAGCGCTGCACCGCCTGCGCAGTCACGCCACGTCACTGATGCGGCGTTTGACCCCAGTTTTAACGGATACAACATACAGGCTCTTATGACGCTCTGTGGAGGTTCCATGTTCACTGTATCCTTACGCAAATTCACGGAGTAACTGAACTGCCACAACCAGGCATTATGTTGGACATACCCACACCAACAACTAACCTTCACCTCAACTCCATTCGAATTCAACTCACGGTGTGAGGGCCAATTGAATACAGGAGTCCATCGAAAGCGACAGAACTTTCTTGGTTACCTTTACAAAAACTCTTCAGTTATGTGGAATTTAAGTGTTATAATATCTTGTATTTAACCATTGAGAAGAAAAACATACTTCTGAGTGGTAAAAGAATTACCCATCTGAAAGACGTAAACAAATACTTGTTTGTGATTGGCCATAATTAGAAAATGTAAACAAATCCTTATCTCCGATTTGTGGAATGTCTGGTCACGATATTGGAATGGAACTTGCAGAAATATTTTTATTTGTTTGTTTGCTTTAATGTAAGTTGGTTTTCCTAACAGTTTAGCAATATATATTTGTCAAGTTACTCAGAGTTGAAATATAACATTCTTCTTTCTTCCTTAGTGACGCATTGAGTCATATCTCCATACAACAACTTGCTGGCTACAATCCTGAATGAATATGTGTTGGTTTCTGTATACTTTATGTGTTGTATATCACATTAGTACTTTAGCGATATACTATTATTATTATTATTATTATTATTATTATTATTATTATTATTATTATTATTATTATTATTATTATTATTATTATTATTATTATTATTATTATTATTGCTTATACATATAAATTCTATTACAACATACTCCAAATGGGTCTAGGACGTTTCGGTGTGAGAATGTATGACTGTAAGGGATGTATTGGTGTAGAAAAGGTACTTTGTAATGAAGAAAAAGAGAGAATTAGCACACATATAACATATAAAATAAAATTGATTTTTTATATTAAAAAAAAGTACTTTGAATTTTTTGATCTTCAACTGAAGATCAAAGTGCCGTATTGTATTTACAGTGCAATAGAGTAAACTGGTAAAAAATATTATTGAGGCAATTATAGAATGATATTAAAGAGCATTCATGACAGAATGAAATGTGTTCATGATAATGTATTCAACTTACAACAGAATATTCAACAAAATGCTCAACAGAATACAACAGAATGCTGAAATTTAGTTGAAATTTATTTCAAAGTATTCAGCGTCAACAAATATGTCTATTTCACAACATTCCTGAGAAATATACTTTCAGACTGAATCACAGGAAGGGGAGGGTCCTGGGAGTGTCCCCGGAAATTCTAACTTTTCTGTGAATTTGGGCTAAGTTTAGGGGGATTTTACAAATTGTAATATAATGTATCCTCATGTTGAATTTAGACCCTCCCAAAAATTCCTGTATATATGCCTGCCTCTCAAGAATTCTGTTCAAGAAAATCAATTTACTCTAATCACGAAATTTAGAATTTAAAATTGTTTGCAACTTCCTTTAACAAAATAATTATATCATTAAGTTTAAACTTGTAAAATGTTGTTCAGCCTCTTTGTAACGCCGGCATATATATATATATATATATATATATATATATATATATATATATATATATATATATATATATATATTGTTTGTTTGTTCACCAGTTATTCCTTCCATTTGAATCGTACGTAGAGATTCCTCTCTTATAAGAGCATTTAAGAACTAACACAATAAGAGGTGCGAAATCTGCAATCGACTCGAATTCCCGATGCGTGTACCTCGATTTGGGTTTCGTCGTCCTTCCCCCTTAAACGTCAACAAAGTCTTGGTTCTTGCTTCTGATTTGACACTTCCACTAATACATGTGACACACAATTATACTTTATTAAATTTCTAGTAAAATTTCCAGCTTTTATTGGTATTGTCATTAAGAAAGCATTACTCATGTGCTTTTAGTTCATATCTGTAAAATGAGTTAAAATAATATTTCGCTCAGATTACCAACATTTCATGGCAACATTTAATATTTATTTTAATACTTTTCCTTTTTCATGAATTTAGTTCTTTCTACTGAATAACTTGGTTTACGTTTACATATTCATATTGAAAAACTTTCATTAGAAAGACTGTACGTTTCGCTGTAAAGATTGGAAACTTTAAACCGAATCACCTTCACACATAAACGTATGTATATGGAAATGTCCTACATGGAAACGTTTTATACCGAAACAGCCGTATCCCACTCCAAATTATTGACAGTGATTGACATTACTATGAACATAACATAATTTCTTCAGAGTCTGTTTCATGTAGGTCCATGTTGAATGTCTATTTTGATAATCAGTTTCTTTTAACTTTGCATTTTTTTTCCGTTTGTCATTTTTCATTTGCCATTTATTTTTAGCTTTTACTGCTGACGCGTCTTTCGTAGTGTACAGTTAAGCGTAATTTGAGGCCATGGAGAAAATCCCAGTTCAGGCTATTGATGCAAGGTTACTAGAGAACAGGTTGTTTCGAAACACTTCGGTTTTCGTTCGGAGGGAGTCGGAGAAGATCTAATACGTCACCAGTAGACCCAACGCTTTGAAGACACTTGAGGACTCTATGATCATCCTACATCTTTAAAATAAGATTAGAATGATTATTTTAGGCAATAATCTTGTCGTACTGGAAACTAATAAAAATACAAATGCTGTAGAAAATTAAGAATTTATTTCAAGCAAATTTCTTTAAAAATGTGTTGTATGTACAGATGGAATGCTGCAGAC
Source organism: Thermobia domestica (assembly GCF_964235325.1). Lineage (NCBI taxonomy): Eukaryota > Metazoa > Arthropoda > Insecta > Zygentoma > Lepismatidae > Thermobia > Thermobia domestica. The sequence continues at coordinate 52,826,204 of NC_137470.1, read as the reverse complement.
AATGACCGAAGACAAAGATGTTCTTAAGTGAAGTGTGCAACATTGAGACAAAATCAGGAATGGAAGATGGACTGGCGTATAGTATAGTAGGGTGACTTGCAAAAAAAAAAGTAATCAGTGCAATAAAAATGATTCCGTTCATCGCTCTTCACCATCATTGATTCAAAGTAGAGGTGTAGCCATGGGGTATCCCATTGGGGCCAACCCCCCCAGATGATTCCCTGGACCTTGAAATGACCAGCTTTTAAAATATCAACTTAATAGTACCTTGCTTCAGTCATTTAAAAATAACAAAGTATATATAATTAATAATCGGTATATTATTTACCGATCCTTACCGATTGAAAAGTAGTATGGTATCTCTTCCGCGAAAGAAATGACCAAATGCACAGCTTGCTACCACATTTGCTACAATCGATTAATGTAGTGCTCCTGTGCAGATATGAAGAATGAAAATACTTTATATAGGCCTATTTTAAAATAATTGTCAATCTATACCAATACCAGAATTTGTATGTTTTTTTAGTCACGAATAAATATTTTTGTCAGGAAATCTTAAAGAAATTAAGTGAAATTTGAAGGAAAATCAGTCTTACGTAGATAGGTTCTGTGCGCAAGGTCTTAAATTGTAAAATTTATTCACAAAGACATAACGTTTGGTCCGGAGCTGTAGTTCTTGGTTAAGCATAATAAAAACTACTTGGTACATAATATTTATGAAAAAAAAAATCAAAAGCTAAAAATAGTGTTTTAAGTTTTCCGGAAGGAAACAAAAAATTTCCGTTTTTTTCAGGCTTCAAAATCACTAACTAACACTTTTTTGGCTTTGTAAATTGTAGCTGCCCGCCCCTAAAAAAATACGGGCCACTCCTAGATAAACCTGCTGGCTACACCACTGATTCAAGCTTGTCAAATGACCATCTCACACAGCTCACTTAAGAATGCCTTTCGTGTGTAAGAGATATGGAAAAATAGTTTTCATTGTACCATGGAAGAACAGTACGTAAGGGAAAAGATACCATGAAATGTCTGAAGGGAATTATTTGTGGGAGTAATGCTAACGCAAATTCTGAAATAGTGACTACATTTGTGCGCATGAAAACATTTGCCAGAATTAAGTTTTCGAATAGTTTGGCAAAACAGAAGTGTTAAGGCTTCTGTTAAAAAAAAGAAAAAAACGGAAGCTCCCAGGACAAACGGAAGAAAAAGATCAGGAAACTTGTCCAGTGAGGAAAGGTTTCTAACAATAGAATATTATCGTCAAATACAATTATTATAAATTCTTTTTTCGATCAATATTCTGTGTAGTAAATTACAGATACTTAAGTTTGATTCTGCATCTAAGCAACAAACAAATATTTTACTATGTAATGTAAATTCAGTATAGAATTTCTCACGCGAAGACCCTCTTCCTTATTCTTAAGCGGTAAAAGAGCAGACGACGAAGTTTTTGCGTACTTCACGGGTCTATGGATGACGTCATTCCGGAACAGCCTATGACCGTGCAGCATGGATGGGTATCCAAAAGTTCTTTAAATAGACGCGTTATTTGCGCCATGTGGAACTGTTAGCTTCGATTTGATTGAATTCGATTAATTCTGAATTCCACAAGTTGATTGTACTTTTATGTAATATGGACTGTATTTCTGTGGAAGGTTATTTTCAAGGATTAACAAAGTATCGAACCTGAAGAAATGTGTTTGTCCTGACCCATCGCAATATGTATAGTGATTTAAGATTCACGGAAAATCACTCACTTAACTGTTCGTTGTAACATTAGCTTTCTGGTAAAGCATTTCTAGGAAGCCATACACTATGAAGCTGTATCTATAATGGACTATGTTTCTTACCTTACTATCACCAAAGATAGTAAATGTTATTAGGAATTCAGCGTAAATATGATTTGCATGTCTTAGTGCAAAGCCATTAGATAATTCAACGCCATTTATAGAACAGTTTTAATTTAAAATGTGGAGGAATACCTGGCCTATTACAAGCAGGAATCCGTTGGTATTTAGTTTGCTAACCGAAGTAGTTCTAAACGGCAACAAATACCACAATAAAACACATGCAAATTTGGTTTCAATTTATAATAGAATTTACGTTTTTGTTGGTAGAGTTATACATAAGAAAAAGCTTCATTATGTTGTAGTTTTATAGTTAATGGTCATAAAATGAATAAAAGAAGAGCAATAAGCAGTGAGAAGAAGATCTTACCGAATATGAGTTGGTATACAAGAATATAGTAGCATTTGAAAGAAAGCAAAAAAGGCTAGATTTTTGATCTTACACTCGTAACACACTATAGGTACTGCACCATAGTGTACGATTCATTACAATGGTTTCTGTTGAAAAACATGTTACAATGAACAGATTTGAGGCTGATTTTCCACAGGAGGATTATGCTAAAGATATAGCTTATGGGAAGTAAATTTTATATACATGACTGTGTGACTCGTTTTTTTGTAATGACTTACATTATATGCATTCCTATTTCAGAGAATTTAATTTAAAGGGTTCTGGAATGGTATTTGATAATCAAAGGAAAATAGATACTATTAAAATTTCCCTTAAAACCAAATATCCCTTTTGCAAGAATTAGGCAGAACAAAAATTCCTGATCTGCCTAAAGATAAGATTAGATAAAAATTGTGTTACAAAATGCTAGAGGGTCATTAGGCAGAACGGAAAGGAACACTATGAAGAGAGACGAAAAGGACTTTGCTCTTATCTGCTGTAGGTCTGCATTCCATCGGTTTCTTTATCTCCGGGAACAACCCGAAGTTCACGCACGTGATCTAGTGGGGGGCAGAGAATGAAAGAAACCTACCTGGGTAACCTACTATCAGCTGTTCTGCGCTGTTGCAGAATGTAGTACAAAATTCAAACAGCTTTTAAATGGAAGGAAATTAATTTTTAATTTGCTTGCTCTAATATTACCTTAGCAAGAAAATGTAAAACTGAGCATGTAATATTACTACTTATAAATATTTGACTGAATTTTAAACTGTATAACATAAATAGTCTTCATAATATTTTGGAAAGAAATATGACTGTTATCTACCTATTAAAATGCCACAACAGCAATAAAAACGGCTGAGCTCTAACCTCTAACTTTTGATTTCAAACCTTTGATTTACGGTTATTTGTGATTTCACCTTTTAACAAAGACAAACTTTTCAAATGCATACTTTAAATACATTACTTAAATAGACCCTTTACATAAAGATTAGTCTTTAAAATTGCTGTTCAAAGTCTTTGTATTTTTATATGCCTTCTTCAAAATCAATGCAAGTGAATTGTGCGCCATCTTTGGATTTCTTTTAAACTATGTATTAGTGGACGTTTATAAGTTTGTGGCCAATCCTTTCGACAATGATATCTCAGAAACTACAGGCTCTAGAAATATGACGTTTTCACTGATCGATTACAAATTTTGCGTTGATTGTCCAGTTGTAATCGAATATTTAAAAAAGCATGGACATTATTTCTTTATTACTTTTTAAGGGTACACTGGAAGTGTTGAAATTTAAAAAAAGAAACTAAATCATTATATCCTACGAGTTATATATTCCAACACCACATTGTTGTATATATGGGCTAGCATATGCCTCAGGCGTTTGTTTCATGGCCAAATAATAATGAAAAAGGAAGAATAACCGTTTCTCCAGTCTAAGATGTATCTTTATTTTTGGAGTGTTTTCCCCAATGAGCATCACATATCATTCACATTATAATTAATTGTGTATGTAATGCATTTGCTTATTGGATACTGAATGCAAGAAGAAATAAAACACTGGTCATATATGAATTAGAAACTCCAACCGGAAGTAGGCTCAAATCTTGCAAAGAGTGTGAGATATTGAGAGAAAATCTTTATAATACCCTTTATAATACCCTTTTTTTAAATATCAAGACGTCTTTCACTTGTGTCTGTAAAGGAACAAGTACATATATTCTGAGGAACGACAAGGAGATTCATGCTCATATATGAATGATGCGCTGTGTAGAGAGCGCAGGTTCAGCTAGTTATATAGTAAAATCCTATCGCATTACGAGTGTTGCACACAGCCTTAAATGAAGGAATAGCATATTTTCGAAGTGATTGTACTTGCCATTTGTACGAATGAAATGTCATTTGTTGTCCTTCCTCCTTCCATTGGATTTTTTCAACTATCTTGTATCCTGTTAGATTTTAGGTACTGCAACTGAGAGCATTTCATTCCGCGCAGAGTTAACAACCATGTTCAATTAACCGCCATTTCGCAACGACACTTTTAGTTTTGCAAATTCATCCATTTTGTGGCTAAAGATGGTCAGGAACACGATCATAGTCATACGTCTTGCAAATAAAATCAGAAAAATATACACACTGTTGAACAAGACTGAACTTATTTAATATAAAAACACATTTACATGTGACGTTTCGATCTTTTGTTGTTGAACATGGTCAAAAGCAAAGGGAGGAGAAAAGAAAAAAAGAGGTCAGAAAGGTGTCATTTATTGTAAGGATTGTGATATGAAATATATTGGGGAGACGGGGAAATTATTGAAAAAAAGAATTAAACAATATAAAAGTGATGTGAAATATGGCAGAGAAACTAACGCAATCTTTAAACGCGTAAAAGAAAAATGACATGATGTGAACTGGGAAGAAATTATTGTGCTGGAAAGGGAAAAAAGGTTGTGGCCGAGAAAATGGAAAGAGGCTTGGTGGATAGAAAAGGAAGGGGATGTAAACTTAATGAACTGGACCAAAGGTATCAGCATTAATAAAGAATGGAGAAATATTATTGATAAACACAGAAAAAATATATGTGAATTAATGTATTCAATGGTTGTTTGCTCCTTGTTGTTTCTTTCTGGTAGAATGTTATGTTTTTCCATTGGTCAGTTCAGATAGATTTCCACGCTTCTGATTGGCTGTTTGAACGGGCCAATGAGTGAACAGATAAGGAGATGAATTGTGTATATATACTTGGGTAGTTTTTTGTATCACTCAGTGTACATGTGATGAGGATCTTGGCTAGAAGATCAAAACGTCACGTGTAAATGTGTTTTTATATTAAATAAGTACAGTCTTGTTCAGCAGTGTGTTTATTTTCCTGATGGTCAGGAAACATACCAATGAATGAGTAAAAATTTAATCGAGCTGCACGTATTAGGCATAATTTTGCTCATTTCTGCAACACTTATTACCAATTTCTACACCTGTCTTCAGGCCCGCAGACAGCCACAGCGGTTTGGGGGGAGTTAGGGGAGGCAAGTCATTAAAAATTCTCTTACACATGTCTAAATTATGTTTTTGATGTTGAGCTCTGCAAGGGTCACGAAAAGTTTAGGGTGCAGCCCCCCTAGCCCCCCTCTGGTTGCGTCCTGCCTGTCTTTACTAACAGCTAAAATGTTGTTCAATGAAAACTTATTTTAATGAAAGAGCAAACCCAGAATAGAACGTGAATTGCAATTTCACTAATTCTTGGGCTTGTCTACACAACAATGTAAACAATATTCCAACATACAGTCCAACAACATCATATCTGTTTAATTCTCTTTCCAATAGCTAATGTTATATTGTAGTTCATTTCGAAACAAACGTTTCGAATGCATCTTAGGTTAAGATTGTGTAATTTTAGTGTTGGGCTAAAGCCGTATATATAAAACATTATAGCTAGAAGTGGGAACGGAGGCCAAAACACAGGAGATGTTTAATAGTTTGGACACTAAGGTGAGTAAGGTGTATTGCAAGTGTTTTGAAGTTTAAATTAAGTGTTAAAGTTTTATATTTCAGAATATTGGGAATAATGTTATAATACGTTTTAAACTGCAAAATCATGGAATGTTCTGTCTACTTTGTTGTCAATTATTTTAGCTATATAATGGAATATTACCGACTTCGCTGGGTTGAAATAAATAATTTAGTTGCATACTGATAGTGGCCATTTTCGATCATATTTAATATCTCTTTCTTCCCCTCCTCCAAGTGGCGGGGCTGATTCTCGATTTAAACCGGATCGGAAATGTTACTGTGCATCTGAATGATCCTGAAAACTATGGATTAGACAGTAATGCTGGTCATTTTCGATCATTATTATATATAGCTCCCCCTCCTCCGTGCTGCGCACATGGCATCATAATTGTCACTGTTAATCTCAGCTACTCCTGAAACTATAGATTCGTCACTAATATTAGTCATTTTCGATAATTTGTAAATATTTATACCCCTCCTTTATGTTGTACCCTCCCCCTGCACAACCATCAGGGCTGAACTAACATTGAAAAAGCATCAGAAATGTCACTGTTTGTCTCATCGACCCCGAAAACTATGGATTCAACTTTAATATCGGTCATTTCTGATAATTTTTAAATTTCTTCCCCCTCCCCCTCCTCTAGGTTGCATCGTCAAAGTGAATAGCCTAAAGTAATTCCTGTCCCTAGACTCATTCATGTTGAAAGTTTGATTGAGACCGGTCGGATAGTTCAATAGTTATCAAGTTACGAAAATAGTCACTTTCAGTCTTATATGCATTGAATAATCTTTGGTTAGCAGGGGGCTCCGCACCCATACCCCCTAGTTTACTCGGCCTACGACCTCGCATTTCTTATCTATCGGCCTTTGCATCAACAGGGAATTTCGTGGACTTCCTCCTCATATTTCCTGAATCTGCCCGTCCGGGGACTTCGCCCCCACACACTTTCTTTGCTCGGCCTATTGCCTCGCACAACTTGAACCCAAATTCTATCGTTTCTTTTCCGATTTCAACTATCTAAAATGTAAGATTTTGTATCCCAAGAAAACGCCCATTCAAATAGCATGGGAATTTCTTCTTCCCCCTTTAGATCCCTAAAAAATTAAAAATATTCACTTTTGGCAATTTTCCTTCGGTTATTCCTGGAAGGTTACAATCATGCCAGATTTCATCATTCTAATCCCGCCGGAAGTGCCTCAACATTTTGGGGTCTAGAAGACATCTCATATAAATAAGAGGGGAAAGTTTTTTCAGTTCCCTATAAAACCACTCTACGATTGGAAATTTTTATTTCAGATGATTCACTTAGGTAACGCTAACAAAAACGTACAAGCATGCCGAATTTCAATTTTTGAATTTAATATTCCAATCCTAAGTACCTAAAACTTGAGATTATAGGTCCAAAAAAGTCCCATTTAAGTAACACGGGGAAATTTTTCATCCCCTCTTCAGACCCCCTAAAAATTAAAAATATTTACTTTTGGCAATTTCCCTGTGGGTTTGCCCAGAAAGGCTACAATCAAGCCAAATATCATCATTGTAGCCCCACAGAACTGCTCAATAATTTGGGGGTGTGAAAGGTGTTCCATATGAATAACATGGGAAAGATTTTTCAGTTCCCTATAAAACCACTCTAAAGTTGGATATTTTTATTTGTACTGATTTACTTGGATAGTGCTGACGAAAATGTATCAGCATAAAAAAATTTCAATTTTTTATTCCAATTCTAAGTACCTAAAACAAGAGATTAAATGTTCAAAAAAGGCCAATTTTAATAACATAGGGAAATTCTTCATCCCCTCTTTAGACCCTTAAAAATTAAAAATATTCCCTTTTGGCAATTGTTCTGTGGGTTAGTTCCAGAAAGTTACAATCATGCCAAATTTAATCATTGTAGTCCTACAGGAAGTGCTCAATAATTTATGTCAGCTCATGTAGTTTTATATATAGTTACGATTTTTATATATATCTCCTTTTCCTTGTCTTCCCCTAGGTTGCTCCGTCAAATTTAAATAACAGAAACGATCCCAGGTCTGACCCTCATCTCTGTTGAAAATTTGATCAAAATCGGTTGAGTGGTTCAGGAGTTATTAAGCTTTATATATTTTTATGTACCCACACCTCCTCTCCTCAGTTTTACCATCAAAGTGAATAGCGTAAAACTAGCCAAGCCTCGAAGCTCATCCATGTTAAAAATTTGATCGAAATCGGTCGGGCGGTTCAGGAGATTTCGAATAACAAAGAGTGATTTTCAATTATATATATATAGATTAAAAAAATATTTTACAAGTTTGTCCATTTTCGTTAAATTCTGGGCGTCGTTGAGCCATTTTCGGAAAGCGCTTGCTGACAACACTGATGACGTCACCGACGCTCAACGACGCAGGGAATAAGGCAGCATAAACAGGTTTATTCATCTCACAGCATCGGCACGTGTTTTGTGACAGCCAAGTTTAGATTTGTGTTTGGTAAAAAAAAAAATCATCCAGGAAAGAAGAAGAATAGACAAAGGTATGTTAATCTAGCTACATAGATCATGATATATTGATATAATATGTATTACCTTTATTGAATATGAATAATAATAACATGCATTGTCTTTCACTATTCCGAAACTCGTGCGAATGAGAATCCTTGTACTTATCTGAGACTCTTTGAGACGGTAACTTGTAATATCTACTGCTCAAAGGGTAACGCGTATTGTTTTCGTTTCTTTGGAATTTAGCTTGCCTTTTTATTACTAATGTGCATACTATGAGGCGTGGATTTGTAAATTAGGCTGTTATAAGAAGCTTAGTTTTGTATGTCTTAACACATACGTAACATAATGTGTCAGACACTTTGCTATGAATCAACAACGAGCATTTCATAAGCCATTTTATGACCCCAAAACTAAGCTTTCTGAAAGAAAGTCTGGCTTGATATCGTGACAGATAAAATTAAATATTTGTTTTGAAAACCAATAATATATGATGCATTATCGTTTCGCTTGCTGTTTTTTTTCTTTTTTCGAAACATTAAAATAAATAAAAACCTTAACGTTCGGTCGTAATGGATCTGGGCTTATAGGACTATATAATTGTGAAATAATCATTTAAGCTCCTATATTTGATTTAGAGAGTTAGTTTTCGTATTTGTGCTCAAAAAATTGTTAAGAAATTTCTAAGGTTGACGAAGCAAATATGAGTACGCAGTGTCGATAGTTCAAAGAGCGCTAAGCTTGGCGTCTTCTGGTTTGTCTTTTCGGATCCTGACTCTGGCGTCTCAAACATGCACGTACCACATGAATACTATGTTTTTGTTTTCGCTACTCTCCTTGGTTCTTTCCTCATTCTTCAGTGATGGACTTGTAGTCGGCTTTCTTCAGCGCAAAGGCGTAAGAGGGGGACCAACACCTAACATTTCATTTCGTTTAGTGTTATCAAGAAAAATACTATTAGCTATATTTCGAATGCTGTATTTAAAAGTGAAAGAAAGTGTTTAGTTTAACGTCCTACGGATATGTCTTGTGAGTTTTGAAAATGAATGGCAGCTATTTGGAAATGAAAGATGATGAAATAATTTCTAAAATAAAAGCCAGGTTAGGGGGGAGACATTAGAAAATTCCGAGTAAACTCAGGGACAAGATGTTGTACACTCGAAACTCCCTGGCCTGGTATCGACTATGCGACCCTTTGACTTGATATGATAATGGTACTATTGAGGAACCGAGGTTTCCTGATCACTGTATTATGTATTATATTAGGAGAACACACGCCTCATGTGGTACAGTGCTTACATAGGTTATGTGCAAGGCAAGATTTGAAGCTGTCTCGTCTCGAGAGCTGACGTAAAAGTGATGTCTCGTCTCGAAAAGGGTGCTTCTATTGGAATACTTTTTCTCGTCTTGTATTGCCTACTTTCGAATTTCACGCCATTTGAGTGTGTATAGGATAGCAGCGTGTAGGTGACTTTTCTTGTGGTTCTGAAGCTTTCAATTACAATTTTGTTTCACCCATTCATCCGTAAGCCAACCTGAGTAGTCTAGTGGTTAACGTGCGTATGTGGTCTTCGATTCGATTTCTGATAGGAATGCATTGAAATGTTAGCGCATTATTGTGCTCTGGGATCCACGTTAAACTGTAGGTCTACGTCCCATATAGTGTCGATGCTGAAAAGTTCCGCTGAACTTCAACAAACAAACAGAAGTTTCACTTCACTGATTTGTTGGTTTCTGGTTGCGTCCTCTACCACTAGCGCACCTATAGGTCTATAGGACGAGATCTATATAGTAAAAAGGTGTCTGAACCAGATAATTATTATCCAAACGCAATCGAAGCAACATCGTACAAGTAAGGTGCATCAGATATCATTATTACTTTAGGAAATTGAGTTTTGATATATTCTGCTCAATTACTACGTTCGTTTATTTATATTAAAACGAAAATTACATGTTTTTAGTTGTCCACCTTATTTGGCCTGAAAGCAAAAAATCTTACAAGCAAACATCAGATGCGCTAGGAAAAAAAAATATAGTATTTAGCGTGTAAAAATAAGAACTCATAGATATCTTTAAAGCTCGATCTCCATTATTTTGATAGAGAAATGAATTTAAAACTTTTCTCCTTTATAATATTTCCTCTTCTTGTAGAATTTTACTAATGCAAATATAATTCAATTTCTAATTAAAGTACATATAGAAATACGAATTATATCTACTTTGTACTGAAATTAAGTGGTATTTTCTTTGTTATAATTTTACTTTGAATACTCTCCAAAATAGGAAATTAACATAGGAAAGTTTCACAAATTACCGAATATTTTTCTTGTTTTAATTTGCTTACTACTTGGCAACACAGCCTCAGAGATAAGCAATAAAGAATATGCGCATAGCCCATTATATTTCCAAGATACTATGCGAATGATATGTTCATTGCTTTTTTAACATCTGGCAAAAAAAATACAGTATGTTCTAATTTGTTATGAGAAAGTAGTAAATTGAATTTAGGCAAGTCCAAGATAATGTTGAACCTACTAATATTTCGAAGTTAGTCAAAGTAGATACCCTTCGTTCCCAGGCGTGGGAGACCCGGGTTCGATTCCCGGTGGGAACTCATGTGGTTCGGATTCCACGTTAATCAGTAGGTCCACGTCTCATATAGCCTCGCTGCTGAAAGGGACGCTAAACTAAAATCAACTCAACCCTTCGTTCCCAAGTTATTGGACACCAAATTTCCGGTTTAGAATTAACAACCTATTAGGAGAGCAAGTGCAAGGTTTATCAATAATGAAGATTTGCCAAAAATCAATCAAAGGCGATTTTCTTTTCAGTCTAGTGAAATTTACTATTTGGATTTGCTCTCCATCCAATACGCAATTACACAGATGTTAATGTAAATATGGTTACTGCTCTCATCGGGTTGTGAAATAGACAATTACATTGAAACAATACAGTGTTTAATTTGCAAATAAATCCTCACAATAGTTTTAATTCGGCAAATTTTCTGCACGCTAGCCACATCTTTTAGCACCAGATAGGCAGCGTATGGACAGCGTGACTGTATACTACTAGTAGTTATCTTCACAGACTGAGACGTTCTAAATTTACAAAAAAAAATATTTAATATTATAATTTCAATGCAAGGTACCTAATATTAAAGCTCCAACATATAAAGCTACTTAAACTGACGAAAATAATACGTACCTCCGTTTGGCGTGAAGACTTGATACTTGGCATTCTTATAGGCTTCGATCATAAAGCAATACGAACATTGCTAAAAGTATATATATTGACTAGTTTGAACACACACACACACACACACACACACACACAAACACACACACACACACACAGAAAAAAACATGGTTTGTTTCGAAAAGCATAAATATACATATACAAAACAAATATGGGTAGGCTACTCGATACCGATGAATACTATTTTTCACGCAACTGACCCTTCGAATACGTACTAGAAACAGGAGAAAATGAAGATAAATTAACACGCCTTCTGTTTCGATGTTATACCAGGAATTGAGGTAATTCCACTCACTTTTTTATTGCAGGGGGCCTTCAATTATAATTACTATTATTATTATTACTATTATTATTATTGTTGTTGTTGTGAATCTCTTATTGTTATTGCAAACCTGCAAAATTCGAATCATAATAAGGTGTGGTAACTCGTAGTTCTCATGTGGAAAAATCGTTGGAGATTGTGCATTGGCTTTATAACAACCTGCTTTGATTCCCCGTAGGAACACTGTAATTGAAATTATATATTAAATGGTGGGTTTTGGCCTTATATTCTCAGACTTAAATGGAACGTTAAGTTTAAAATCATGAAGAACAACATAGGTGCTTGCATCAAAGGCATAACGTTAATTATACATGAATTCTAATGCATCAAAAAGAGTCTTTGAAACATTTACTACGAAAAATACATTGAAATCTAGTCTCTTGAAAATTCCATCCTTTAATTTGATTAATTAAATTTAAACATATTATAGAGAAATGGAAACTCACTTACATATGTATTAAAATCAAACATATACAATAAAATGGAAGTTTAGTTAGCAATGTGTAACATTTCAATGCTGAAAATATCCCTAGTACCCAAATACGGTTATTTTAATACTTAAATAAACAATCAATCTTTAGTTCCAATGATGAAGGGCAATGTGTCATGCAACCTCTGTTTCCCAATTAGACGTAAACTTCACAAAAATCTTAACGAGAGACTCCAGATTAGTTAAAGTATTTGTAAAAAAAAAAAAAAAAAGAAATCAAAGGTATGGTACAAACTAAGGAGGGTCACGAAGTTGCTCCACTGAGATCCGAAGGAGATAATAGTGTTTGCATTTGATATCTTACAACTAGACGAATCCCAAAGTTATACGTGCCACCGGGCAGGATAGCGTGAGTTACAACATATTGTGTAAAGTAAAAGCTACAAAGAAAAAAAAAACTTCGAGAACAATTTGAATCGAGTGATATGTTCGGAAATGGTTGGGTAAAAGAAAAACTTGGCGAACACGTATCCAATCATTTTCAGGGACAAATTTTCGGAGTAAAAACTTTGCTCCGTGTTCTTCCGCGTGGATCAAGGATGAGTTCAACTCAAAATTTTCAAATGGCAAGGGGAGTTAAGTAGCACATTGATTGAAAGCTGTTGTTAAATGAAAGAAGATGGAGCAAAGTCTCGTCTTTCTGCTGCAACCCTGTGCAAAATAGCGGCGGGTCAAAACGTAAACAAAAGCTTAATTGAAAATCTGGCCATCTTGAATCCAAGATGGTCACTTAAAACCTATATCGAAACGATAGGCATAAGAAACTGCTGAAGCTACGAAAACCAAATTTGGCGTGAATGTTGATCAGTAGGTGACCGAAAGATTCGAAACATAAACGTTCAAAAACGCGACAAGTTGAGTTCAAAATGCCGCACTATATATCGAAAGCGTGTCCAGCTCAAACCAGTGGTGTTGGAGAAGCGAAATGTGGTATTCACGTTTATGGTAAGTAGCAGGTATCCACAAAATGACAAAGAGTATCACATGTAATCCAATATGGATGCCAGCGTTAAAAATGAGTTTGCGCAGGTCGATGTACTGAAATGATTTACACGTGCTTTGGTTACTGCTATCCAATATTGTAAATGATTATTTTTTATATTTGGTATTGCTTGAAATATTGCGATCAAACCAACGAATGGCATACAAATGTAACCATCACGAATACGTTACATTAGAGCCCCAACGTGAGAAACGTGCATTAGGAAAAAAAAATATATGTGTTGTTACGGAATGCAATAATAGTTGAAGTGAATCGAAATTCAATTGCTCTTTAGTTTTCCTATTGCTTCCAAACACATAATAGAGAAAAATAGATATTTAGATTTGTACTGTTATGAATGATATAGGTTTTAAGGGGCCATCTTTGATTCAATGTGGCCATAGATTTTCGATTAAGCTTTTGTTTACATTTAGACCCGCAGCCATTTTGCACAGAGTAGTCGTAGAAAGTGGAGACTTGTTCCATCTTCTTTCATTTAGGAACAGTTTTCAAACTATGTGCTACTTAACCCCCATCAGGTTCCTGTCGCCTACAGTCGGACAATTTGTCCATGCTGATCAGATGCGGGGTAGGATTGCCGGCGCCGGACACCGGCGTCTTTCTGCGCGATTTTCGACCGCGACGAGCATAAACAGAGTCGTTCACCAAAAGAAAACAAAGAGAGTAAGAAGGCAATTTGTTGTTTTAAAATACGAATTAGGGCTTATATTTTCCTCGTATAAAGCTTTCTCGAAATAGTCGGCAGACAATCGGACGACGACTACAAAAAGACACTGCCGGCAATTTCTTGAAAAACGACGTCGGCACGACGTCGGTGAAAGTTTCAATATCGTATACCAGTTGCAGCGAGTCGAATTTTGGGAAATGAATAGAGAACGTATCTTCTTTAATGAAGAAGTAAAAATTGAAACTGTCCGAAGGCTTTTCTTGTGAGTGGACACTAATTCCATTAAATATGTCTTGTGAAAGCGGTGTCGACATACAGCGGACTGAACAACTGAGACAAATGATGGTTGTAAAGACGTCGAAACGCTGACGGCATGCCGACCATAAAAAATGTAAATGTATGAAAAGAAATGTAGTAAAGGGAACTGCATGTAAAGAGTATATGAGAAGTAAAGTTTTAAAATTAAATTACAAGTATGAGAGGATCCTTGACAACCATTTTGGAAGAAAACAGCGAAAAGCGGACGGGCCGATTGCAGCAAATGTTGTCGGAAAGACACGGAAACGCTGGCGGCGTGCTGACAAGTAAAGGAGCCGAAAGAAGGACGGCAAACAGTGGACGGACCGACCTCGGCAAAGATGCTCGGACAGGCGCCGAATTGCTGGTGGTTCGCCGACTAGTAAGATAAGCCTTGTACTATAAGACCTGCACGCGGAATAGTATATGGAAATTAAGTTTCACACCTAATACAGTAATCTGACGATCCTTTTGAAGCGAGACGGAAAAGGGTCGGCATACGGTGGACGAAACAACTGCTGCAGTTAATGCTCGTATATACTTCCCCCTTTGACAATTTGCGATCGTCGATGGTGGACCGTCTCCTACTTCGGCGGCCGGGCTGCCAACACAGGCGGTGTCAAGACGGGATGTCGGTATTTTCTGCTAATGCCGTTTTGCAGCTCTTTCCAGAATAACACTTTTGTCGCTGAAGAGCCTGACTGGAGAAATCGTCGTCTGGTCGCGCTGCCTGTATGTTCGGTTCACGTTCTTCATTTGTCACATGGTTATGTAGTGTGGGTGGACTGCTTCAAACAAAGAGTGTTGTTGATTCTACACCAAAACAAGACACGCAATAACAATAAGTGAGTAAGACTACGACTTAAGGTACTAAATTTGAGTTATTTGCTGTATCGCAGGACCAATTTTAGGAACTCTACTGGGCCAACTGAAGAATTTGTTTAACTTCGTGAGAAAGAATGAGTGAATGTCAGGTAATGGGAATATTAAAAATTAAGAAAATGATTGTTTTCGATGTAACCCTATCAGGATTCTGCCACCTACAGTCGGACAATTTCTTCATGCCGACCCGATGCCGCGGTTGGATTGACGGCGCCGAATGCCGGCGTCTTTCAACGCGATTTTCGACCGCGACAAATAGTTGCTTTGCCGAGCAGTCTGAAAACAGCCGCAAAGACGAAGTAAATGCGCCGGCAAAGCCGTCGAAAAGATGCCGGCATAAGGAGTTCGCAGAGGGTCGGCAACAGTCGGCAAAGAGCCGACAACTCTGAACAACTAGATCGTCGTGCCGCCGCAGACGAGTACCGGCTGCCTCCGGCGGGCCACTACCGTCGACGGCGCCAATCACTCTTTCCGAACGCGACTCCATGATGCGGAAGCTTCACTGTATGTGGAGGCGGATAGACTATTTCGCGGACAGGTACACTTGTTACGATATAGTGGCGCGAAACGCAGTGTGGAAATAATGTGTGTATGTCAACGGAATGACATATCATGTGTGAGTTATATAGAACTATTAAAAAATAGGGAGCGCGGTGGCATTGCGACAAATCCTTTCCTTTTTTCACATCTGTCTCAGCATTTCCGATTTATAGGGGTAGCCATGGACTTTTCAATTAGGTTTTGTTTACATTTTGGCATGCCGGCATTTTACAGAGACTTGTCGTAGAGAGACAAGACTTTCTCCATTTTCTTTCATTTTACAACACCTTTCAAACGATGTGCTACTTATCCTCACTTGTTATGTGAAAATTTTGAGTTGTACTCCGTGTGGGACGTAGTGGGAGATTCTGAGGCAAACTATTTTATCCCACAAAGTGTGCCCTTGAAAATGATGGGATACGTGTTCTCCGAGGTTTCCATTTATCAACATTTTCCGAAGAAGTGATCCAGTTCATGCTATTTTGCCAACTTCTTCATAGCTTTTATATTACAAAATCTGTTGTAACTCACGATATTCCACCCAATGTCACGTATAACTTTGGGATTCGTATAGTTATCATATAACAAATACAAAAACAATTGTCTCGTTCGGATCTCAACGGAGCCACATAGTAATCCACCCTTGTCAGTAGATAAGTGCGTAAAATATGTTTCCTTATTATTCTAGATGAAACACTTACGTTCAAAAAAACTCCTGTTACGATATGACATGAAAATATAACAAAATAATTTTGTTTTACACTTTGAAAGTACGATAGATATCCTAACTATGGAGTTGCGTATTTGAAGTCAGATGCTTTCCCCTAATAAGAAAATGATGCGGCCCCGATATAATATATAATATATAACATATAATATGACAGATAAAATTTGTTGGAGATAAAGGATATAGTGGTCAATTTGGAACTCAAGAAACTTCTTGAGGTTTGATTCAACTATTGTCCTGAACCCTATGTATCTCTATGGTTTTGCAGCTTCTTAGTTAGTCCAATAGAACGCTAGTTTCGAGATTTGATAGATATGTTTTTTGCCATGTTTTAACTCGTACTACTTTTTTTCAATTATACTGCATAAGCTTTTTTATTACATTGTTTCATAACTGAAATATTTTATTATATATTAGAGATGGGTAATATTATTAGAAAGATAACATAGTTTATGGGAAATCATGGTTGGAACTAAATAGAGATGGATGCAATTGCAAATTGTTTTGTTCTTTAAATGACTGATTTTAAGATATTGCAGAAAAATGATCAATATATCAATATTCTATGACTACTATTGAAGTATAAGTATTTAGTAAATCTAGCCATAAACTTCTGTGCTTTAACATTTGTGCTCCACAATATGAACTATGGATGCTATAATATAATTTAATAAATAAAATACATCCTAACACACGGATATAGCTTGAAAATGATTTGAAAATGTACGACACCAAAAGATCAGAATGCAGGTGAACTTTTTTTTTTCATTTCGGAAGACATTATAATAATAATACTAATAATAATAGAATAAGTTTATAGTCATGTGAATGGTGCACCCCAAATCTATTGGACAATTTATGTAGGGTCACAACGATTAAATTTGACATGAGTGTAGCTTTTCGGGAATAACCCAGAGAAAAATTGCCAAAAGGGAATATTTTTACATTTAAGGGGGTCTAAAGGCCGATGAAGAAATTCCCAATGCCTTTTAAACGGCCCTTTCTTCAAACTATAATCTCACATCTTAGCTACTTGGAATTGCTACTTTAAATTAGGTATACTTTAGGTTTTTGTTAACATTACCTAAGTAAATCACCAAACGTAAAAATTTCAACTGTCGAGTGGTTTTATATTGAACTGAGAAATCTTTCCAATGTTATTTATATGGGACATCTTTACACCCGAAAATGTTTAGGCACTTCCGGCAGAAATAGAATGATGAAATTTGACATGATTGTAGCCTTCCGGGACTAAACCACAGGAAAACTGCCAAAAAGATTTTTGTTTAGTTTTTAAGCTACGTAAGGCGAGGATAAAAAGATTCCATGTTGTTTAATAAGGGTATTTTCTTAATACACAAAATATTATCTTATAGATGGTTGAAATGCGAAAAGAAACTTTAAATTCCTTACAATTCTGGTTTTAAGAGGTGCAAGGCCGTAGACCGAGCTAAAAGGGTATAACAGAACTTACCAGCTGTTATTCGTATATTCAACTGTAACGTCCTTACTTCGATAACCTTTTCTGTTTGTATCAAGGTAGTTGTTCGTTATGGACATGTCGTCGTTGACAAAATAGAATTTATATTGTCGTTGACAAGATACACTTCTTTACTTTAGGCCTACACTCTTAACTTCAGTAAACACTAAGAGCAAATGCTCAAAATTCACTCTTGAAGCAAGGGATGGTAGATGTTATGCGAGACCTTTGGGTCACCAAGGGGTGGTCGAGGTCCCTAGATGTCCAAAGGGTAGTCTACCGATATTGATCAGATTTTTAACACAGATTAGGTTCGGGCTTGGAAGTGTTTCTATTTATTCACTTTCACGGTAGAACTTCGGCGAGGGATGCAATTTTATCTTTTTATTTTCACGGAGCATCGTAGGGCATGGGGAGGAGATGTTTTAAAAATATGAAAATGAAAGCCTTTGTCATTTCATAATTCGTAAACACCCGATTGATCTGGATCAAATTTTCAACAAAGATGAGCTTGTGACCTGGCATGGTTTCTATCGTATTATTTTGACGGTGCAACTTAGAGGAGGGGGAGGGAGATATTTAAAATTATAGAAAATGACTGATATATAACTGTCTAGTCTATATTTTTCGGGGTCACTGAGAAGAACTGTGACACTTTCGATTATGTTTAAATGCAAATTCAGCCCCGCAACTTGAGGAAGAGGGAGGGGAAATAAGTAAAGATGATTGAAACATAAAAAAAAATAATTGTGTTGAATCTATAGGGGTAGGGGTAAAATCATGAGTGGGTAATATGTAAAAAAAAAGGAAATGACTGACATTAATATCCACTCTATAGTTTCTGAGGTTCGCGAGATTCTTAGTAACACTCCTGACTGCGTTGAAATTCACGTCCAGTTCTAAGGGTATGGGCTGAGGTGGGAAAAGGGTGACATAGGCAAATAATAGACACAGTTCGATATTAGTGTCCAAGCTTTGATGTGAAATGTGACACTGCTGATGCCGTATCAGTCAAAAATCATTCTCCTTGCTTATTGTAATGGGAGGAATATGTTCAAACAGTTTACATAGACACATTCTCTACGTTGGAAAAAGGGCACGCTAGTGTATGCACGAAATGAATATAACGAACTTTGTCCACTCTCTCCTCCTAGGCCACGTTTGCATTAATTCAATTCTTAAATGTGAGTCCATTAAATGTTAATTTAACTAAAAGCAGAATTATACGGGAACGGATGTAACGTTTCGTGCAAAAATGTACCTCATAATCTTGTCAAGTTAGCAAGATGAAACTTGGTATATAAATTACTAATTTCAAGTAAACAGACCAGTGTCACTCTGCTTAAGAAAACACTAGTTTTAAGGGAGGCAAGGTATATATATATATATATATATATATATATATATATATATATATATATACAGTGAAACCTGTCTATGTTGGCCACCATCGGTTCCATTGAAAAGTGGCCAAGTTAGACAGGTGGCCAACTTACAGAAAATAAGTGTGACTGTTGTATTTTTAGAATAGGATTCTAGAAATATTTGATTGTAAAATTTTAGTAAGCAATGGAACAACAACTACTTTAAATAATGTATATAGAGTAATCATAACAATATACGTATTAGAAAAAAATACAACAGTATGGTTAATATATGTACTAGCTTGGTACACTGAATTATTCGTATTGAACTCAACTAACAATAAAGTAGAAACTGTACGCAGTTTATTGAAATTGATATTGTAGCACACAGAATTATTCAGATTGAAATAAATTAAGTAAAATTATAAACTGGACAATTTATATACAGTTTATATGACTTTTTCAAAAATGACAGATATTTTCTGTAGATACCTTTCGAGAAATTAGCAAATCATTTATTACACAAATTTATTCATGGTGGTTCATTCTAAACGTATTTCTTTTATTCTTTTTGGTACATATGCACATTCTAATTTTGTAGTTAACTACCTCTTCCTAATGAGCTACAAGTGCTTTCCTCGAAGTAAAATATGTTTTGAGGAAATCTTAAGGGAATTCATATCTCAAAACCTCCGCTACCTTGGACAGACCGTCAGATGCCAATAGTTGACAAGTGAGATGGTTAACTTTAACCTTGAGAATTTTCCAGAATTACTAAAGCTCCCCACTGATGAAAGGAGCCGATGGAATGGTTTCAACAAAACACACAGGGTAAACAAGTACGTACAACTATTTCCTGAATTCCTGTACGTGCTTTTTCTTATTCACATCTTCCTTCACCACCCCTTTATCAGGGTAGTGTTCTGGTCATTGACCTCCAAGAACAAACCGTAGGAACCTATGCTTCTTGTCTCCAGTAACAAATACAGAACGTCTGCCTTTCATATGGGAATACGAAAGAGTTAAGAAAAATAACGAAACAGTATTTTGCGTGGCCAAGATACGCAGGTAAATTTATTATTATCATCATAGGGAAAACGTTGCTTCAATAAGGCCAAGTTCGAAGATAGACAGGTGGCCAATTTACAGGATAATATGTAACGAATCTCTTATGGGAAAATGCAGGTTCAAGACGAACCAGGCCAAGATAAGAAGATGGCCAACTTAGAGAGGTGGCCTAGTTCACAGGTTTAACTGTATATATATATATATATATATATATATATATATATATATATATATCAGGCGATTCCGTTAGTCCGTACCAGGCCTTTCAATCGAAAACTGTTCGAGATATGTACAAACTGAAAAACACGTATCCCATTAGTTGCAAAGGACAACAGAGCGAAGTAAAAAGTTTCATCTAAGGGTCCCCCGCAGGGTCCCAGAAGGGGTTCAACTCAAAATTGTCAAATGGAAAGAGGGGACAAGTGGTATATCGCTTGAAAGCTCTTGTAAAAACAAAGAAGCTACAACAAGTCTAGATTCTCTATGATCACCCTATGCAAAATGGCGGCGGGACGAAATGTCATCAAAATATGCATTGAAACCAATATGACCACCCCTATAAATCTGAAACGGACAGACAGACGGAAAAACTGAAAAACAAGTGTCACATGATGTTCAAAGGACAACAGATCGAAGTAAAAAGTTTCGCCTCAGGGTACCCCACAGGGTCTCAGACGGGGTCCAACTCAAAATTGTCAAATGGAAAGAGGGGTCAGGTGGTATATCGCTTGAAAGCTCTTGTAAAAAGAAAGAAGCTACAACAAGTCCCGATTCGCTACAATCACCCTATGCAACATGGCGGCGGGTCAAAATGTCATCAAAAGTTGCATTGAAATGAATGTGAAAAAACACATATTCCAGTGGAATTGGCGGTAAAATTGCTGGATAGTGCCCGGTAGCCCTGGAGAGTTGAGGTGTTCATCATAAAAGCACATCAGCGAGTGGTGCACATAGCCGAAATATTGAGTCAATGACACTACTCGGTCGGGAGAAAACAACTGTTTTTACTTTGCTTGCACAAATTTCTTCGAGATGTGGAACGAGGCAAGCATTCTCTACCAATGTTTACTGCATCTGTTTTGTAAGAGGTCTGGGGCTCTTACCAGATATTGACCTTGGTGTCCGCACAGGATGTGTGTTTGAAAGCTCTTTGTCGGTAGTTGTGGTGTTGCTTCTTAGGGTGGCCTTTCCCCTCCCAGACCTCCGACACTATGGGATCAAGGAAATTGAACACTGTATCCTCCCGACTGGCTAGTGCAACGGACGAAATATTTTGGCCGTGTGCACTACGCGTTGATTTGTTTCCATGATGCACACCATAACTCTCCACGGTAAAGCAATTATATGGAACATTCCCCTGGGACATGTTGTTTTGCACTATTTGCCCGCATTCAGCCCAGAACCCAAAACGGTGGTATAAATAGATCTCTATTCTAAACTTGCCGTGTGCTATCCAATGACGTATAAACCTTGCCAATCACCGAGTGTCACGTTGCGACCCTCTCCTCGTTATTGTGTTATTTGCGTTCAAGAATGCATTTTCCCCCAATTCCCGACCTAGGTTTGAATGATGTCACAGCCTGGTTCGTTTGTATACCTATCTTAAGCTCAGTGTTCCTCAGTGACAACAGGCGAATAATGGGATTGACGCAAGGTTCCAGCCCTGTCCTTACCTGCCCTTTTCTTCCCTATGTGTCGTGTAAAAGTGAAATTGATGAGACATTAATGTCGTGAAACGTATAACTTCAAATGAAATACCGAAATGAATAAACATACACATCTTTGATAACGATTACTGCAACTGGATTGTGCTGCTCCTGGTTTATGCTTGTTGTACAAAACATACGCCTTTCGAGAGAAACTTGAATTGAAAGGCACGAACTTGAGGTACGCTGGAACACAGTTTGTTCCACAGTAAGTTGAGCAGGCTTTGCTGAAGGGTCGTTAGTACGAATTGTAGTTAAGTACTTGTGCTGTGCAAAAGTAATACACGCTACGAATTGAATTGTGTGTGTGTGTGTGTGTGTGTGTGTCAGAAGGCTTCCATTTCATTGTAGAAGGTGGCACGTACTACCCTAATATCGTGTGTTAGTGCAGTGTCGGCTAAAGATAGCTTTGTATTGGAACAATGCCATATACGAACGGGGAGGCATTTGACATGTTAATGGTGTTAGGGGAATGTAGGCAAAACTGTAGACCTGCAGCCCGTATTTATAACGCAAGGTTCCCACAGCGACAATCAGTTTCCCATAATGTACTTCGACGGTTAGCAAAACATCTGAAACAAACAGGGCGCATACCTCCTCAATATGGGGGTCACAAACATGCTCAAATTGTAGATGACAACGATGTCGTTATTAATGTTTTGCCTGCTGTCGAAGCACATCCTAATGCATCCTCAAGAGATATATCCCGGGATCGCGGAATTAGTCAAACAAGTGTACTGCGTATTCTGTGGAAGCATTAACGCTACCCGCATCATATCTCCTTGTACCAGGTGCTAACAAATGCCGACCGTAATAAGCGCCTCCAGTTTTGTAATTGGGCCCGTCAGAAATTGAGGACAAACCCAACGTTTTTCAGTATGTACATGCTGTGGACAGACGAAGCAATATTTACAAGTGATGGTCATGTTAACCTACACAATGCGCATTATTGGGCTGCGGAGAATCCGCACTAGACATTACAGATCGACCGACAAAGGCGTTGGAGCATCAATGTGTGGGGTGGTATCATTGGAACACATTTAATTGGGCCTTGGTTTATTGATGGAAATTTAACGTCAGCGCTGTTCCATCAATTCTTGACAGAACATCTACCGTAACTGCTGGAAAACATCCCACTTCATGTGCGGCGTAATATGTGGATTCAATTGGATGGTTGTCCAGCACATACTGCTCGTATATGCAGAGGTGCATTAAATACTTTATTTCCGCACCGTTGGTTAGGAAGAGGGTCCAACACTCCTTTCCCTCCTCGCTCTCCAGACCTTACGTGCATAGACTATTATTTATGGGGTCGATTCAAGGAGCTTGTTTACACGAATAGACCAACTACACCAGAAGATATGAAGCAACGTATAATGACCTCATTTCGAAGCATAGGAGAGGCAGAGCTTGAAGCTGTGGGTTATAGATATATCGCCGTCTGGACCGATGTCTTGCTGTACATGGACGACAATTTCGGTAAAACGTGATGTAAAACGTGCTGTGTGAAGTGCACATCTGTTACATAACGGACAGCAGCCATTTCCAAGGTAAATATGATATATCCTTTGTACGTTATGCGATGGTAAATTAATTCTTAGAACAACGTTAGACGTTTCAATATAATATTCTTACCTGTCCACCATAACGCTTCCATTTCCATACTGTGTATGTTACCAGTGTTGACGACGAGATGAGACAAGACAATACTTTTCAGTAGTGTCACGAAAGAGGACTGAACAGTCTCTGTAGTATTGTACCCGGAAAACGAATGTTACCAAAGAAATATAGCTACCAAAATGTTCAGGGTCTTCCCTCCAGCACAATCAAACAACTGATAATTTGGAGATGGACCCTGCATGGATATCTAGAACTGGTTACCAAGATATGTTGTATTTTTGAAATAATGAGACACTTGCTTTACAGTTTTTACGTCTGGCTGCCCGTTTCAGGTTTATAGAGGTGGTCATATTGTTTTCAATGCAACTTTTGATGACATTTTGACCCGCCGCCATGATGCATAGCATGATCGTAGAGAATCGGGACTTGTAGCTTCTTTCTTTTCACAAGAGCTTCCAAGCGATATACCACTTGACCCCTCTTTCCATTTGACTATTTTGAGT
The DNA here is from genome assembly GCF_964235325.1 of Thermobia domestica. Lineage (NCBI taxonomy): Eukaryota > Metazoa > Arthropoda > Insecta > Zygentoma > Lepismatidae > Thermobia > Thermobia domestica. Next base: position 52,802,054 of record NC_137470.1, on the reverse strand, counting down.
TGGGCCCCGTCTGGGGCCCTGCGGGGGACCCTGGGACGAAACTTTTTACTTCGCTCGGTTGTCCTTTGCAACTAATGGGATACGTGTTTTTCAGTTTGTACATATCTCGGACCGTTTGCGATTTAAAGGCATGGTACGGACTAACGGAATTACCGATATATATATATATATATATATATATATATATATATATATATATATATATATATATATATATATATATATGTGTGTGTGTGTGTGTGTGTGTGTGTACACGGGTCGGACAAAAAATCTTAAAACACTTCATACAGGACACGTAAATTTGGCCCTCCACTATACAACACGTTTTGCGGTTGCCGATCGTTTTTTGTTTTCGATGTGTTATGTGGACCTTCCTCTTCCGTCAGCAGTAACCAGTTCACCTGTGGGTGTCGTGGTGTGAAAGTGGTGCGGTAAAATGGGGACCTGACATACTTCAAAAGAGGCATGACCTTTGGTTCCCGTCTGGTTGGAGCTTAAGTGGCAACAGTGGCGAACATTGTGGGGGTATCGAGAGGCACTGTGTCCAATGTCACGACAGCATACACTATTCATGGGCCAACGATGTCTGCAAAGCACAACAGTGGTCGAAAGTCAATCCTGTCAGATAGGGACCGGAGGGCATTAAAACAGATTCTAGCAGCTAAAGAGAAGACCACTGCAATGAAAATTACGTCTTAACTCAATTCTGGCCTACAGAACACGGTTTCATCGAAAACAGTGCGACGGGAACTTCATAAAATGAAATTCATGGCAGGGTCGCTATCGCCAAACTCTGGTCACAGCAGTAAATGCAAAGAGGTGTATCCAGTGGTGCAAGGACCACAAGGCGTTGACTCATAAGCAGTGGAAACACGTTATGTGGTCCAACAACTGGTCGTGTTTACGTATGGAGAGCATCGTTGCAGGCCTATGATACAGACTGTCTGCTCCCAACTGTAAAGCATGGGGGTGGTTCTGTTACAGTATGGGCATTGATATCGTGGTTTTCTGCTGGTCTTATCACAGCCCTGCAAGGAATGATGAATGCTAAGGCGTATGAGGCTATTTTGGTTGACCAGGTTCTACCCATGGCCCAAATACTGTTCCCTGATGGTGATTGCATCTACCAAGATGATTTGGCACCCTGTCACGCTGCAAAAACGGTGAAATCATGGTTTGAGGAGCATGTCCAGGAGCTATCACACCTCCCCTGGGTCCCACAATCACCAGATTTGAACATCATTGAGCCATTGTGATCTGAGTTAGAAGGGTGTGTTCGGTCTTATTACCCTCTACCAGCATCTCTTAAGAAACTGGAGCAAGTTTTGGAAGAACAATGGTACACAACTCTAGACACCACGATTCAGGATCTGTATACGTCCATTTTACGTCAGATCCAAGCTGTTTTGGACGCAAAGTAGGCCCTACAGCATACTGGGTATGATTTTCTCACTTTTGCAAACGTTTTAGATTTTTTTGTCCAACTCCTATATATATATATATATATATATATATATATATATATATATATATATATATATATAGTTTCCAAAAATGTTACATCGTAACTTTGGAACGACTGAAGTAATTTGAACCAGACTTGGTACCATATACTTACAATCTTAAAAAAAATGCACCGAAGTAAGGCACCCCTTAAATCTCTACGGTGCAAAAAGTGGCACGTGTAAGGTGATCAGAAACGAACGATGTTAGTATTGAATCCATAGCTTTCGAGGTACCCTTTATATCCAAGTTCCTTCTACGGGAGCAGAAGGGGTGCGGGGGATTTAAACAATTGGGCAACAAATTGAGTATTTCATTATCATGTTAAGTTGCGGAAATGATACCTCGAATATAAAAATCTTCATTTAAAATAGTCAGATCAGTGGCCTAGAGTTTGTAGAAAGTAAGATGCCTATATCATTCATAGGGTGATGAGAAAGGGAACTTTAAAAATGAAATAATTCAAAACTACCAACAGTCGAATCAATAGTTTCCGAGATCGCTTAGAATAGTGAAACAAAATCAGCCCCAATCGGATGTAGGAGTGACAAAAGGTTATAAACAAAATGTGTACTATTAATGATGAGTGCAAGCATTTTGGAGTTAAGAAAAAGAGTGTCCCGTCGGATATTACTTTTGAAAAATAGTACATATCACTGTCTAGGTTTTCATAACGCCACTTTGATTAAAGTGCATATTTTACGGGGGGGGCTTGAACATTTATGCTGAAGATATATCATGCATTTTCATGATTACGCTTTCTTGGAAATTTGTATCCTAAGAGGGCAACAAGAGTTAAAATACTTTCCACAAACTTATTTTTGCTAAGTATGCATCGTATATAGTAGCTGAAATGTTCAATCTTTACTTAATAAGGACACTCTTTTTATTTATTTATTTTTTCACAAATATTGGACTCTCTTCCCGCTTTATGTTCCAAATTCGTTTCCAACCGGTTGCTGTTTTCCATTATGTAATCACAAACGAAAGTCAGTATCGCTTTCAATACCAAAGAAAATAACAATACAAAATAACCCTTTCGTTTTAAAATGGGATTTTTTTTTTAAACGGTGGGACATGTTCATATTTTCTTCATGATAAATGTATTTGCCAAGCTACATCTCCCTAACTACTGGGATATATATGAGAGTTTATTTTGTAGAAAAGATTTGAACTGGCTTTTATTCCCTTACCATTATTATTTTTTTAAAACAAAATCCTCATTTTTTACTTTCGTAACAAAAGAAATATTCTGTTCAAATCTCACACTTCTATGAATTTTCAGTGAACCACTTCTACTATTTCATTTAATAGTATACATTTGCCCCTTTCTTCTACCAGGAGCGGAATTTTCGAGAGCATTCTAAAACGTGTTTGCTGCATTTGACTTACAAATTATGCTATGCAGAACGGCTTTGTCCGTCCGTCTGTGGACGGGTATCAAAGCAAAAATGGTAAGCGATTTAGAAGAGCGTTTTCTTACAATCGATTCATCGTTTTAGGTATACATTCTAACCCCATTATCGCTTTGTTGAAAATGTAAGTGGTTCAGATTAAGCACTTCCGGTTTCATTATATATCTCTGTAGTGTTATATGATGTTTTGGTTCTGGGATTGGCGTAGCAATTGTGTACACTTTCTTTTGTGAAATCGTAATTGAGATCACTTCTTCACTCTCCACCCAGTAATACAAAGTTGGTTCGGGGTCCAACTCCCTTTTAGCCTCGGTCTCGACAACGTCTTTGGCTTACTGGTTCGAAGGTGATGAGAAAGCGCACTAACAGTGGTAGAGCTTGGTACTGGATATCGAAACCCAGGTAACACATGAAGACTGTGAGTTGCATCTGATTAGGTGGGATAGCTTGACTAAATCAAAGAGACCATTTCACTTTACGTGTTATTAAAAAAAATAAAAATAGAAATACAGTTGAATTTAACAAAAGCGGTTACTTGGAATTACAACTTGGTAGTTTTACTACATCATCTAAGTGGGAGCACAACCCCTATAATACTCAATGGGTGCTAGAAGGTTTTATGCTAAACCGCGATTTATTAAAAGTAGTGAAATATGAACTTCGCACATCGCAACTTGCATTGGCCCGAAGGGGAAAATGTTAATTCTCGAAGAGGGAATTTGGTCTCAAGTTGAAGGGACTTCGTATTCGACACAAACATTCTCAAAGTGCTCATCTCGCGTTAAAGGGGGAACTTAGAAAAAATAATCACATACCTGATGTTCTACTAAGCGTCCGGGACTTGGGAGCACACACACTCGTCGACGGTCTACAGCAGAATCAACCGGAGCGGCGAACAGGCCTCGTTTATAAAGGCGTTTCGTCCCACGCATTTCTGCCAGTTTTGACGTAGCTCGAAGGCGACGTCACGAGCCTCATCGAGCATGGGAGAGACTTCTTCACGCGCATGCTCAATAGTGGTTAAGACTTCTAGGTTTTTCTATGATTTTTCTCTATCACACCGGGATTGAAATTCCTATTTTACATTGATTTTTACAGTTTTATTTTACACCTAACTCTAACTACATAATAGATTTCATGTATTTATTGCTTTCGTGGTATTCCCTAAATATTGCATCTAGGACCCAGCTCTGTGATCTGAGTAAATCATAGCTAGGGTCATACCACTAATACATGCGTGTGAATTGGTGTCAATGAGGCATCAGGTCACTAATTCAATCTGACCCTCAACTGACTCCGTTCTCCCTATCTCTCTTTTCCTTACTACACTCACCATTTGAAAAGCGCGGGCGTCTTGCCCCATAATTTGAGTCCGGCATAGGACTTCGAGGCACAACTGTGTAACAGTTATCCGCCGACCTCGGTAAAAAAAAATGTCGAAAGTTATCTTTCTGGCATTTATATTCAAGTGCAGAAACGGTTGTCCAAGGCAAGTTGCTGGGAGTTAAAGGGTTAATATAGAACTGGCCTGACACAAGGCGCTAGGAACTAACAACAAACTTTCTTGAGGGATTGGAGATTATGCACGACTAAACTGCAAGAGAGCGTGATTGTAAGATTTCATGTGTCATAACTAACTATAGTACGTTTAAATGTTACTCAATTCCATTAGCAAAATAGTAGATTAAAATATGTAAGATGAAACCTTACAATCTTGGAATCCTTCTAGCTATAGTTATCAACTCACAATAATATATATACATTTTTTTAAACCAATTCCTAACCATATTATTAAGCATGACTTCGAACCGATTATGAGTACAGCTTCTAATATTATAAAGAAAGGTAAGATTTTGTGAATCCAATGATTTGCTAATTACGATTGTATTTACGGTACTGAGTACAAGTATAGTTATACGTGTTAAATGTGCTTGTCGCAGGCTACTAAGTTTATTCAACTATAACTGAAAGAAATTTTAACATTATATACACTCAAACAAAAAAAAATAGCGTGAAGCGCTTTTAAAGTTTGACTGAGAAGGACGATAAATTACACGAAAAGTTTTCATTGGTTATAGTATAAGTCAAATGGGAAAAACATGCAATGATCTAGGCTAGGACACTCAATTGTGTTGCCTGAATTTTTTTTAAAGTATTGCGGGGTTGAGCTTTACAGTTTGTGAACAACATTTCTTATGTTGTTTCAATATACCAGTTATACTTCATAAATCATAGGCTATACTCTACTTTCCAGAATCAAGTGAATAATTAATGACCTGTAATGTATTGAAAGTATATGAGTACTCCCTTGAGTAAACCTTTGAAAATATTTGAGTACTCCATTACATATGTGGTATTATATTTATTTGTAACATAGAATCGATTGCATATTAGATGATTAAACCGCATATGTAAAATAACTTGAGTAATTAACAACTAACGTTTAAAACAGTTGCTGAATGCTTAATAAATGTTATAAGTGCGTCTATACGCATTTTATATTAAACTCATCCTATTGTTAGCAAGAATGAATCTCACATTATAAGTTATTTCTCTTTATAGTGATAATGCAATAAATGTAATATCTATACAGCTCTGTTCTATACAGGGTAATCATAATATGTACATGTGTTTTTCTAAACTTCTACTCAGCTTGATTGCTATTTCGACCTCGATTTGGTTTCTCTCATCCTGTGTGGTATGCATTACGCTAGACACAATGATATTTACGTATACTGATAACGTACAGACATTACAATCGATTAGTGCATTTTAGCACACCTAAGCATTACATATAACAACTCTAGACTTCTTTTCATGAATCCATGAGAGGTTGTGTTAGCAAAGGGGGAGTCTGAATGGTTAAAATACTGACCCTATGGTTAGTGTGTTAGCTTATGCCCTAATGGCCTATGGTAATAACAGATACAAAGTCTAATAATCAGGGATGCAGTTACATTTGCTATACCAGAGTACATGTTTTTACAGGGGACTACATAACATTTCTTTATAATAATGGGGGAATGTTAGGGGGGGTTTATAGGTTAGTATTGTTAGTATTCCCATTCTTATTATTATTAATAATATTAACATATTTTATGTCTCCTTTTCTTTTTTTTTAGCATACACTCCGAAATCGAGAGGGATTTCTTTGCGGGTACAAAGGTAATTTTACGAAGTAAAGTTACATCATGTTTCATCATGTTAGTGGATCTTGTTGATCTATAGGATAGATTTTAAACGCAAAAGTTAACCACAACATAAGATATGGTTGATATGTTTTTAAAACACACCGGAAGTGTGTTCCGTTCTTTCTTTTAATTCTACTAGCCTTGACTGATAACCGGCCTCGGTTTCCGTTGTGGTGAACTTTTCTGTTTTTAAATCTTAAATGCCTAGTGTAAGGGATTTAGTTATGCGGAGAATAACTCTATATGATGACGTCACGGTGACCTGTTGTTGAGCACAGTTAAATATAATGTGCAATGGAGGCTTTAATAAATTACTTCCTTGTCTTTTTAGCTTCGGTGTTTGCCAAAAGATAGCTATACAGAGGGTTCCAAAACTTACGGTTTTTAACATGGTGGAATGAAAATGTGTAAACTTGGTTACCATACTCACATATAGACTTCTTTAAATGTCTAAAAACAAACTTGTGCTTTTACTTGACCAAACAATAGAAATTGAATTTTTACATTTAGACAATAACTGTCCATGTTTTTTTTTTTGGTCCGTTAGATCGTGGATATTACGATGAAATTGAGTTGTTTCATATATTGAGAAATATTTAAAGTCTCTTGACATTGTTTACAATCTTCTTATGATTTTTCACAACGCTGATTTGAAAGGAGTTTTTATTCCTTTTATTTTGAGTCTTTTCACTTGTCCAATTTTTTTTTTTGTTTGTACTGATACGAGAAGAGTTTTTCACCTGTAAGCAATGAACTGAGGTAAGTCAATGGGAGTCTGTCCGTGGATAAAAGGGATTTTCTTGTCACAGTAGAAGTTTATAATTCTTACGGCACAGAGAAAGTTCTGTATCCGGATGGAAGTTTAGGTTTTGGGTCACTGTTGTCCACTAATAAACAGTGATGGAGTGTCAATAATAAAAATTAATTTCCATATCGTCCCTCTGGATCAGCCCTGGAGGGTCTGACAGGCTGCAATCTGGATCCTTGGGTACCTCCAGATACCAGGGGGGGCCTTACTCTAGACATCACACTGGGTAGGCAATGGATATAGATCTGCAATCATAGAGGCTATTAGACTACATACTCATTAATGCATTACATCATAACCCTGGCTTACGCGAAGTATTTGTTTATATAGGAAGTCCACCGAATCCCTTTTGTAATTGTTCATTATATATATATTTTTTTCAACGGGGCTGACCACACATCAAATCTAAGAAAGACATAGTAATCAATATATAGTAATCAATGGAACCTGCAGGGGTTACCCAAAAATGAGGCTATTCGAAAATGAGAGTCGAATACAGAATGTTTTTCAGTCAGATGTCCTGAATGTGCTGACCACACATCGTCAGAATCTAGGTACAGAAACCTGTTTAAATATTGTATGTGATTGTAGTAATATCACAAGAATCAATTTTGTATCATTGAACAAATAAACCGGAAGCCTAGAATTAAGTGTAGGTGCGCTGACCACACATTATTGTTAGGATGCCTCTTGTGTTCAAGCTGTGACTGTGGATGAAGATTGAACAATGTCCTGGTAAGACAAGTTCTTCTCAAATTGATTGATGTATCTAACTCGGCTTGTTTCTTTGTGAGTGGAATGATAATGATGGAGGAAACTGAATTATTAAGTATTCTTTCCACTTACTGTAATGATTAATGGGTGATGAAACATATGGTGAATAAATCCAAGGTACTTTACAAGGTGGGCAATACCTGGTTTGTTGTGAAAACGTCAGGACGTAATGGCCATATTGACATACATTGGCCGCATATTTTGTTTTCAGATGTAGTCAGGTTGAGGACTAGAGTGTTAAAAGGAAGTTTGAATTTGGCCAGCGTGGTGGAAATGAGCTAATTATACAGCTTGGTATAATGATAAGTGGCTTGTAAATTATCAGCTCAGCTGACGAATGTTCGGAGAGAGAGGGAAAAAGGGGGTTTTGCATCGCAACTGAGAGAATACAGCTAGTATACTGTTACAGACGCCGGCTTCCGACCATGGACTTCGTAACATTGTCAGATAAGTATTTTTGCATTGTTTTCCTAATTTAGAGATTAAAAAGTGGTCAGTCGTTCGGACTTCTATGCATGAGTACAAGAAGTATATTGTATACAGTCTTTTATACCTTGAAATGTTAATATTATCTACCCTTTTTTTTTTTAATTAAACTTTAACCAAGATTGTGAGATTTGAATTTAGGTTACTTTGTAAACCACAGAACTATTAAACAGAGTTGAGATTCAACAAAATTTAATTAAATCTAATTACACTTTTACCCATATGCCAGTTAAAATAATTGGTTCCAAAGTATCTTCAAAAGTTATATCAATCAATCTTAACTAAAAAGTTAACACAAACTCAAGCAAACGAGTAACAATTTTTATAGTTGTTTCATACTTGAAATTCATGGCTAGTTTTACACTTTATTGAGAATTTTCAACCACATCAATCAGACTGATATGAATTTGAATCGTGTATTATTTCCTAATTGATAGTCATTTCCATTTTTACACATTATTACACCTGTGTGTACCCATAGTGTTCAAGATAAGACGTATCTCACAATAGGGCAATCCAGCACTTGAGAAATTCTCGGTTAATGTGCATGTTATCTCAATTGTAAGAGATTTCTTGAAATAATATTGTAAGGTTTTGAGCTCTATAACGTCAATTAATATAACTAAGACTCTCAGAGGAGGCATTCTTATCTTGCGCACAATGTGATTTGTTCATCATATTTGCAACCCTTTGTAGGTAGCTTAGTAAGAATAACAAAGAAAAATGTCAAATTCCCTTTTTCTGTTTTGAATTAAAGTGTTAATTAAGTGATTGGAAACTTATAATTTTTTAACAGAAGTATAAAAAGGTAAACGAATACTCAGTTAACTCCAAGGCGTAGGTCCTTACGCTGCTTGTACCTGGGCAGGTTCTGCTGCTTCGGCTTCTGTAAGGAGCAACCTGAAACGAAAAAATTATCCCACACACACATAGCATTATAGGCTAGACGTGGGAACCTGAAGTTGAGTGCAGTCTCCCGGGTACTTATTAGCCGAATTTAACAAAACTGGGAGTTAATGCGTGACTGGATCTAAATAGTAGAGTTATCTTTATTTAATTTTTTTTATTATATATTAAGTGTGATGCTAATTATTGCACTGTGTTAATTATTAAGTATGATAATGAACGAGTTTAAATAAGATCTTAACTTTGTGGTTCATATTTTTCAGCTTGTTGGAGTATACGTATCATCTATTGCTCGGAGAACGCAAAAGAAGGAGAAGGGAGGATTTACGTCTCCAGAGACAATAAGGGGAGTTTTCGTGTTGCAGGGTAAGTACTATCTCCTTAAATTGTTAGTGTGTTATTTTGGAAGCATGCATTTCAATTTCTTCACGTCAAGCTACCAATTGGTTTTACTAGTGAATGTTAACATAGTTGAGTGCTAACTCGAGTGCAACGAAATCACAGTTCATATCCTGGGAGCATCCCATACCGATTTTATTACTACTGAATTAATTGAGGAAAACAAGAAATCATAATGAAAGAGAGTGGCCTAAGTTACAATGTAACAGTGATTATACGAAGCGCGGTTTGCATTACCTGAACACAAACGTGGTTAAGCAGTTGTCACTCATACAAAAAGTGCGTGAGTCGGGAGTCGATCTCCGACTTATCTGTTTCCTTTCAACGTGAGATACAATTGCGTAACTGCCAATAATCTCCGGTAATGGAGACCATGTTTACCACGATATTAATTTTGACTGGAATATCTCGGGTCTCGAACTCAGGACCCCTAGTGTAAATAGTGATGATGTGTGGTAAACTAAGTGTCTATTGAAAGTATTTGACTCTAACCTACTTTTACATAACCGATTCAAATACAAACTTGCGCTCGTGAGGGGCGCTAATTAAGGTATAGAGATAGAAGAAATGATTCATCAGGGGATCGAACCGAAGGTCGTTAAGGATCAATTGCTTAGCTGAGACTATGGTGTACTCCAATCGTGATGATTTATGGGACAACATTATTATCATTATTCCTTTCGTTGTAGTTACGTTCCCCTGTTTTTTTTAAATGATTTATCTATTTTCCTGTTATAAATGTTGGTGTGTTCTTCGACTTGAAGCTACACGCAACAACATCCTGAAACCTTGGTAGCAGCTGAATTCACTTCCGTCGGCTGATAAGAAGTGACTTGCTTTTAGTTTTAAGGCAGAATGAAAGACAAGTGTTGAGGAAGTATCAGTGAACATTTTAAGAATTTGCATCAAATCAAAATGCTATTCGATTAACTTTTAAGTTTTAAAGAGTACACTTTTGTTTGTTTATTTTGACATTTTATTTCACTTAATTTTTAAATACTGTCACGTTCATACATTTATATCCTAAAGTTCGTGTGCGCCATGCGCTGTTGTGAAGCAGCGTTTATCCCCCTATTAAACAGGGCCGCTTATTGAGGGGGCCACCGAATTTTGAAAGTCTCCTGAATTGTAGGTTTAAACCTTTTGGCGGGCATAATCATAAGTGTAATTCTAAACAGAATTAAGTTATTTTATACTAGATTCATTAAAAACAAGTTGACAGAGCTCGAATATCCTGAATATGTGTCCTTTAATTTATGGAAATCTCTATTATTCGAGTATCGAACCTAATTATGAAATGATGTACACGTACTGATTTCGCTTCCAATGTTTCATTATTTTTATTTTTATTATTATTATTATTATTATTATTATTATCTCAGCGTTATGTGCCTTGTAATCGAACCAAGCGAGGAATTTTTAACTTGTCTGAAGGCAGTTACACAGGGATGATTGAGAAACACGAGTATAGTGGTGTAGTGGTAGAGCAACATCTAGGATGTTACTATAGCCCACAATGATGTCATTTTTGTAACCGTTACTGTAAAGAACATGGCGATCAAGGTAGTGACAACAAGCGGGGTCTACCCCATTACCCAATGATGGGGGGACAGAAAAAAAATGGGGGGGATCAATCTACCCCCAATATTCTTACGAAATGCATATGGTAGCCTTAACCTAACCTAAGTTTATCTTACCACAATGAAATAATGATACAATATGATACTATCCAGCATTTTGATACACATCACTGTAAACATTATTCTAAAATGAGCATCACTGTTAATACTTGATCTTAATCCAACATGAGTATAACTAAAGGTAATGTAATCTTACTGACTAAATGTAGCAAAGTATAGTACACAAGTAGCTATTCACATTCTTTTTTTTTTTTAAATGAATAACCGATACACATATAATTGTAAATGCATTATGTACAATATACGCAGTATGCTAGTACATTGCCGTAGTTTGCCAATAGATTGGCCATCGCTAAGAGATTGGTCATTTTTACAACAGCATAACGTCACTTGTGTTCACCCAGAAGGGGTCGCAGAAAAAGTTTCACATATATATATGGCTATGGAGTCCACAGCAGCAGCAGAGAACAACATGTCAGAGACTAAGGCGTATTTCTCCTTATTTCGTTTTTCTACCTTAATTTATTTTAGTTTCCTTTTATTTTATTTTATTTTATTTTTTAACTTTAACCAATATGCTTCCCGCCCGAACTACGCGAAAAAAAAATAAAATAAAAATAGTAATTTCTCAAGGAAAAACAAATGGGGTAGGCATTGTGTGGAGTAACCTATGTAAATGTCTGGTGGGGGGAATCCAGCTTCCCTTTTCTCTTTTTTTTTAAACAGGTATATAACCTGGGTCATAAGAAAGCGACACGTAAGCACGCGTGTATCATAAGTAGGCATAAGTTTGTAGCGGAACAACCCAGAATAGGCAATATTGACTTTGCTTTATTTTCCAGGTTAATGCAGTCCTAGACACAAAGAGGGAGAGCGGCGAGTTTCTCGAAAGAGAGAAATGAAATAATCAGGCGGCGGCAACGGATGGAATCCTGTACTGTCAATGAGGAGTCCGCAGCTGCAACGACGTATACTTAAAGTCGGAGTTAAGTATACAAAAAAATCACACTCGTACGTATTAATGTTAGTAGCTACTAATAATATTTTATTTTTCAGCTATGTCAACACTTATTTTCCTTATAGGTTCTCTGTGTTTGGCAGCATATTGGGAGTCCTATAGTAGAAGAGGAAGGGTAACTCATTCGTGGCCGGCCACATTCACACAATAGCAAAAAAAAAAAAATACTTATCCCAATAGGTTGGCAAAACATTCATTTCGGTATCAACTCGACATAACTTTTTTTTTTCGGTGACGCGTCTAACTTTTCCCTGATTCTAAAAACGACTTATTTGCTCCTCAGATCAAGTTTAGCGCCGCCAACAAGATGACTGCCTATTCCCATAGTAGGCCATGGGTGTCTAATGCCGTCTACAGCATCGAAGGGAGAGGAGAATGGATCCTAGGAAGTAACTGTTTGTTTTCAGATTGATGAAGGGTATAACTTTTTGTTTGTTTTCAATTTCACAATATATTTTTTTTCAGGCTGGATCTATAGCCCTGTATGCAAGTGTTCCGGTATGCCGGAGGTCATGCATATCTACGTGTACTCCACCTTTTAGTGGTCTATGTGATGTATGATAGATTCGACACACTCACTAATGAATATACCCCAAGTTTTTGTTTTCTCTTTTTTTTTTAAATTTGTCTAAGTTAATGCGACTAAGTCTCATGAGCGACCTATATGTTACGCTTAACATTCCTCGTCCTCACTATCGCTAGAAACTTCCAGCTCGTGTGAGTTGTCTCGGGGGAAATACTGCTTTAACCTTTCAATAGTTACAATCTGAGTGTGGTTAGGGTTTGCTACTAGTTCAATTTTACAAGCATTTGTGATAGAAATACTCCTTAAGTAATACGGTCCCATATACTTGGGTGTCAACTTTGGAGAAATATCCTTCTTAGGTAAATAATCTCTACACAACACTAAGTCACCGACTTTCAACTTAATAGGCTGTCTAGTACGATCAACTCGTAACTTAGTCTGCTGCTGTGTATGTGTCATAGCCTTCTGGGCTAGTTTACGGATTAACTTTAATTGTTTCTGATGTTCCTGTATTTTCGTGAATTGATACTGGGTGTCCAACTGAGTAGGAAATCTGGCCTTTTGACCAAAGACAATCTCATATGGGGAATATTTCCTAATAGGGGAGGTTGATATATTATAGGCGTATGCACACATGCGGACATATTCCGCCCACTTAGTAGGCTGCTTAGCCGTGTACTTAGTTAGGAAATTTGCAATGACCGAGTTGAATTGCTCACACAGTCCGTTCGTTGACGGTTTAAATGCTGCAGTTCGAACATGTTTAATATCAAATAAGTCATTTAGTTCGGCCATTATCTTTGAGAGAAAATTAATTCCTCTATCCGTCAAGACCTCTTTAGGGGGGCCAAAGCGCGTGATTAGCTCGTCCAACATGGCTCTAGCCACTTTCGGGGCTTTAATATTTCGTAGCGGTACTAATATTGCGAAATGGCTGAGATATTCTATCATAACTAGGATATAGCTGTAGCCTGCGCTACTATGTAGCGGGCCAAAAATATCCAAACTCCAACGGGAAAATAATTCCTCTTTTACAGGTAAGGGATGAAGAAAACCTTGTTTCTTTTCTCGAGGGATGTTCACCCTCTGACATTCGTCACAAGAGCGCACGTATTCCTTAACTATTTTCCCCATGTTCGGAAAATAGTAACGTTCGTTCACTTTAGAGTAAGTGCGAGAAAATCCCGTATGGCCTCCGCACAGCGGAGACGAGTGGGCCTCTTGTAATATGTCGGGGATAGCCTTTTCCGGTATCACTAGTTTCTTATCTTTGTTCATGACTCGGTATAACACATCGTCAACTACAACATAGGGTTTTAGAGCACGATCAGTGGGGTTATCTTTCTTCTGTTGTATTAGTTCTCTAATTTTATCATCCTCTTTTTGCATTGTTTTGATATCTATTTTGGGACATAACACTTGGTTGCACACCTCTGCACAATCTTCTTCTTGACCAAATTTTGAGGGTAACTCATCCTTTAGCGGACATCTTGACAAAAAGTCGGCGGTCACGTTATTGCGGCCTTTGACGTGTTGAATCGTAAATTGATAGGGTTGCAAACGAATTGCCCAACGCATGAAACGAGAATTTAGCATCTTATTATTTCTGAGGTAACATATGTCATGAGCATCGGTCCACACAATAAAGGGACGGTCTGCCAATAGAAAGTGGAAATGCAAAATCGTCTTGGTAACTCCTAGCGCTTCAAGCTCAACCGTGGAGTAGTTGAGCTCCGCTGGAGGCAATGATTTCGAAAAATAAGCTATTGGGTGTTCGTGGTTATCTTCTTTAATTTGTGCGACATATCCACCTATTCCGTCTCGACAAGCATCCGAATAGACTATGGCGTCCTGATTCGGGTCAAAGTGGGCAAGGACCGGAGCAGAGATAAGACAAGATTTCAAAGTATCCCATGCTTGTTTTTCAGTTTCTCCAAATTCGAATTTGGCATTCTTTTTAGTCAACGAAATGAGTGGTTTGGCAATAGTAGAAAACCCTTGGACAAAAGCTCTGTAGAATGAACAAAGTCCAATAAAACTACGTATTTCTTTAACTGTGGTAGGGTATGGTACCTTTGATATAGCTTCCGTTTTTGCGGGATCTACACAAATTCCTCGTCTACCGACGATGTGACCAAGCACAGAGGCTTCTTCGTAACCAAAGTAACATTTCTTAGGGTTGAGTTTTAAGTTGGCCTCCCGGAGTCGAGATAAAATAATTCTCGTTCTTTCTATTAAGTCTGGGAAAGAAGGACTAGGACAAACCAAATCGTCTAAATAACAAATTACATACTTCCACATAATGTCACCAAATATAACATTCATCATATTTTGAAAAAGGGCCGGGGCCGTGCTTAGGCCGAATGGTAACCTCAAAAATTCGAATTTTCCACGGCTGCAGATGAATGCAGTCTTCTCTATATCACACGGACGGATTAATAATTGGTTGTAACCATTTTGCATATCCAGCGTATTTATGTATTTGGTACCATTCAGAAATGCTAATATATCATCTATACGCGGCACTGGCGTATAATTGGGCCTTAATATCCTATTGAGACCCCTGAAATCTGTACATATGCGCGGGGAGCCATCTTTTTTAGCTACTATCACAATTGGTGCAGAATATGGGCTTTGACTTTCTCGTATAATATTGCTATCTAACATTCTCTGAATCTCTGCCGCGACTATCTCTCTCTGTTTTGGTGTTTCTCTATAGGGTGGATGAGAAACAGGTATATCTGTAATGGCCTCTAGGGGACACATAAATTTATCGGTAGCCGCAGTCAGACGAGACTTGTCCCAGGCTACAACGTCCCTAAATTCCATCAATAAGTCCAGTAATTGGTTTCTTTCTTCGGGGTTTAAGTTTGGACCAATATTTAGAACTTGAGCTAATTCTTCCTTCGTTTGGGGGACTTTCTGGGGTTGTTCAGGGACTTCCACGTCCTCTGTTTCATCTCTGTTAGTAAGGTGTATGATCTGATTAACGGCCTGTACGTTATTATCCGTCTGACCACCTGAGGAACAAGTTTCCCTAAATAAAGGTTTTTAGACAAAGATCTGGTTCGATCTGAACTATTAAAAATAGTCAGAGTAATATTTCCATTGTCAGTAAAAACTGGACCTCTTGGGATCAAACAGGAGTGCCAATATCGAATTCCTTTGGACGGTAAGAATTCCCAAATCTGCACGTTTCCGGTTGGTGCGGTAATTTCTATGTCATACGAAGCCTTGGACGGCACACGGACATTTGCTGGAAGGTGTACTTTGTAGGTAGTGTCCGGATAGATATCAAAAAGTTCGTCGTTCAGCCCCAAGGGGTCTGGTACGACCTCTTTCTGACTATGATCCTGGGCAGAACTCTCTAGATCAGGGAGGGTTGCGGGATCATTTACACTTCCTTGTGTTATCAATTGTTTTTCTAATGTTTCCAAATGTCCACTATTTGAGGTGTCCTCTACAGGCTCATGAGGCGCCGTTGAGGCCAGGGGTGACTTTACAGAGTGTTGGTTCTTTTTGTTATATCTTGTCGCATAAAACGCATTCTTTTTCTTTCTCGGAATAATCTCTGTACTCGAACTTTCTGTAGAGCTAGCTACCAAAGTTCCACTAGGGCCTGATTGAGGGTCAAAGTTGGGTAGGTTCTTTTCCTCTGTCTCTAAGTCAGGCGAATTGGTAAGTTCCAGCTCAGGAGCACTGGAAGATACCTTGTTTTTCTTAGTTCGTTTACGTCTTGTATTTTTACGTCTATTGACTTTCCCATTTGTTCTATTCGTAGGCTCCGAGGGAACTTTTGTAGCTTCCCTGGAACACACGAATACACGAGATGTAATTTCTTCAGTATGGAGTTTTTGTCTCTTATCAGGTACACTAACAACGGGATTTATGTGATTTCCGGTGACCAATTCTGGAGACAGATCCTTCCTCCTGTACGGGAGGTTCCGTTTCCTATAAATTGGTTTGTTTGTATGAGGGGGGATAGAGAAAGCCATTTGTCTAGCCTTATCGTTCTGTCTTGATTGGGAATCACTAAACGATCTTTTTCCTACTGATTGTGGGTATCGTTTAACATGCTTTAAATCTAGGGTATGAATCGCACCGTGACGATTCCCATATGTACATTTTGGGATTGTAAACCATAGATCTTCGACATGATTCCCGTCTTTATCTGCTAGTTCCATGTATTTGGAATGAATGGTGGTGACATACTTATGCAGAAAATCTATCCCTAAAATAACGTCATAGGCGCAAAACTGTGGGTCCAATATAGCTTTGTCTAGAAATCTTCGTTTGGTTGTTTTCAAGTGATCCTTGAAGCAACACGCTATTCTCACCACAGGAATGTAATCTGTGGGTTGGGCCCCTACTCCACGAAGCTTTACATAACCCTTCAATCTTTCCGTTAGTGGAATTCTTGGGGGTAAGAGGGTTTTTGAAGCTATCGAAATTTCAAAGCCAGAATCTATAAGAGCTTGCGCCCAGCGGTCTCCTATTTTTATCTTGACTGTACTAAGCTGCGCCTGCCCATGGCCAAGGCCATAGGTATTTTGGTGATTGTTCCTATACGTTTTGTAACCCGGTTCTGCTACTACTTCGTCTGTGTAACAAGAACTAATCTGTACAAATCCTGGTTGGTGTTGTTCTTTAATGCATGACCAGTCCGAGCGGTCATTTTCCCATATTACGTCATGGCTAATTCTCTGACTAACTAATATTTGTGCTGTGTGAAATTTTCTAAGATATTGTAGGCACTGTTCGAGATTATCGCAATCATTCACTTCAAGCATCAGCTTATTTAGGATGTCTGGCAACAAACTCATTCTAAGCTTACTCATCAATTCACTTTCATTAACCCAACCTCGTAAGAATTTCAAATCCTTTATTAACTTCTAAATGAATGCTAAAGTACTTTCATTGGGTTGCTGTTTTCTGGTATCAACGTCATATTCTAATCTTGCAGTATATTCAATACTGGGAAAAGCCTTTTTAAGTTTTTCCTTCATCTCGCTATAGTTTAAAGGTAAACGGTTTGCTAGGTCTACTAAATAGAAGGAGAAAGCTTCCCCTTTTAGACAGTAAGGAAGATAATTCACTATTTCTAGGGTTGACCATTCGTATATGCTAGCCACTAATTCATATTCTTGCAGGAAAAGTTCCACACACTCATGTCTATTACCAGAAAAGGAGGGAATTTCAACATTTGGATAAATCTTAAAGGCTTGTGGTTTAGCACCAATAGTAGAATTTTGATTGTCACCCTCGGGAGGAGAGTTGCTAACTTTGCCTGTTACTACTGTATCCGTAAATTTAGGTTTCTCAAAACTATATGGTATTGATGGCTCGGTAACCGGACTAGTTTTAATTTCTTGCTCAGATTTTAAATTTATAGGAGACTTATTCTCAGGATCTACTTTTAGAAAGGACGAAAAATTTGATTTTTGCTTATCAGAGGTCTTATCTTCACTTGATGAATGTGAAACGGGCTCATCTTTCAGATCTAAGGACCTGTCTAAAGAAGCCGAGGTGTTGAAATTTTCAGAGACGGACCTATAGTCGGTATCAGTTACGCTTCTATTTTCTAACTCGGAGGTTTGTTCTGAACTAAATTCTGATGTATAAGTTCTATCTTGTTCGCTGAATACTGATTTTTCTGTCTTTTCCCCTTCGCTAAACTCTAATTTCTCCATGGGGGCCATGGGTGTAACTACGCTACTAGGTGGCGAAATAAACACTATCTGTAAGGGATTTAACTTTTCCTCTTGTTGGTATTTTTTCATTTCTTTAGTCGCAGGTGATTCACTAGTTTCATTATAGGAACTAAATTTAGAACTAGTACTAGCTGAAGGTTGTAAACCACTATGCTTAACACTATCAGTTTGTTTGTTAGATTCACTTTGGATTGGAGAGGTTGAGGGATCGTCTCTATTTTCTACTTCGTTTAAACAAATTACAGACGCACCAAATTCCGCGTAATCAAAGATTTTACCAATGTTTTCGTTTATTCTACTTTCAGACCAGGAATCGTTATTATCTTTTTCTTCCTCTTCAATTTGCTTCTGGTGGTCAGAGCAAACTGAGGGAAAAGCATCATCACTTTTCTTCTATTCGCCTAACCTCCTCTCAACTGGAGCAGGGGCGACGAGGTCATTTCTCTGGTCAGCGTGCTCGGTGGGAGGGTCTTGGTTCGCTGTTCGGGGAGTAGAGACCGTGGGAGGATCCCAATGGTCATATCGGAGTTCTTCTTCGGAGTTCCACGAAGGTTTTAACTCATCCTCCAGGGATGACGCAGGAGGAGACTCCGGTTTGTCGTTTTGTAATTTCGCTATTTCTTCGTTTTGGAATTTCTGTAGTTCGTAATCTAACCAATCGTCTTTCAACGACTCACCCCCATCTGAATCTGCACTACTAATATCTCCGTTTGACCACCTCACTTTACTAACTACACTGAGTATGTTATTTATACTGTCTAAATATTGCAGTTTCTCTTGGAGGGTAAGGCTGTCTTCAAACATGACAGGGTTGGTTTGAGTAGCAGTTGTCCGAATAACCTTGAGTTCACGATCTGTGTCAATCCGGATCATTTTAGGAAACTTATATTCAGTTTGAACGCTAACATCTTTCTTGTGAAGATCGTCGGTCTGTATTTCCATGTCAAAATTGCCAACTACATTTTCCTCAGGTAATAAATCTTCAAAGGGGGCTGAGGGGTCAGCTTGAAATAAAATACCTAACTTCTCGTCGTCGTCACCGTGGCGACGAACAACTGTGACCTGTACTTTCTTGTTTCGTAGTTGTCTAGTTAAGGGTCGAATTAAATTTCCTACTGCCGGGGACAGTTCCGTTTGTAATGAATGCCTAATCTGGTCTATTAACGCTTCATCGTTAGATTGTGTCAGAGAGCGCACTTCATTTTCATTACTCTCATCAGGGTTCTCAATTTTCGTTTCCCTTGGTTCGGTTTCTATATTTGCATAAATTGGCTCTTTATTCGTGAAAGCCTTGGGTTCGAGACCAATATTTTCATAAATTGGCTCTTTACTCATCGAGATTCGTGATTCAGTATTTAAGTTCGCATACATAGTTCTAGGACCGATCTCAGCATAAACCGTTTCATCACTACTACCAGCATAAAACGATTGAAAGGTCGGTCTTTGCATTTCTAACGGCGTTCTAGGTTCTGACAGTTCGTATTTTATAGGAAAATATAGCGCTACTGGGCTATCTGGTTTCTTTGATACACCAATATCTTTATTTTCTACACTTAACACTAAATTACTTAATCTGTTTTCCTTATCAGCTAACTTATTATTATCTAAGGGACTTTGGTTCGAGGGGACATCAGGTATTACACCTGCTGTTGTTTCTATCTCAATTGTTGCCTGAGGCCATTCCTGACCTGCAGTTATTAGTTCGGCTATCTCTAGTTCATCTTTTAAATTTACATCATTCACTAGAGTTTTCGGATCTACCCCCGGTGGGGTCTCGTCCGTATCTGAATTTACATATATCGTCCTAGGAGCTGGCATTGGTTTTTCACTTGAACCAGCACTTTGTATTTCTATCTCATTTCTAGTCGGAATCGGGCTAGACGCGGCCAGCGGCGTTAGATCGCAGCCACTCGCCGGAGCTTCTGGAGTTTGCGGACTAGCGGTCGCTGGTTCACGATATCTTGGCTGACTCCACGTATCCAAGTATCTCGGTAATGGATTCTTTTTCCAACGGCCAAATTCAGGAGGAGAATGCCCGTGGACTTTTATTTTATTGCACTCAATACAATAATAGTTATTCCACCGGTCTAAAATATAACGGTGTTTGCCCGTGGGTGTCTTAGGACAATGAGATTGCCCTAAATCTAGTAGCTTTTTTTTATTTTCTGCGCGAAACTCATTTTTGATAATAGATCAGTTTTTCGCAAGTCAGTGGTCTCTTAAACCAGGGCAGTGGGTAATCAACCTATTTCCTCTGATATAATAAGAATTTATTCACTGATAGCTACTTCCTTCGGAAATACTACGTCAAATTGTTACGTATTATGAGACTTATTATTATTTCAATATCTTCATTTAACTTCCTTTGTACTTGAAATACTCAACTTCCCTTTCTTTATAAATTTTGCTTTACTTTTTAGAACGGGAAACGGAAAGTGACTAGACAGCTGTTTATAACAGATAATGCCTATTTGTTCACTTATGAGGAGTTTTACTTTTTACTTCTATTCTTTAACTTGTTTTGTTTTTTTTTTAAAAAACTTCAATTTTTTTGTTAAAAAACAATAAAACATCATTGTTTTAGACTATTTTGTTTTTAAATTCACAAGGGGGACTTCGATCATCCAACCATTGGTTCATGTACCTGCATTTTAATTTTAGGTATTGCATTTGCATAATGGTGAGTTTTAGGCAGTTATTCCCAGGCAGCCGTCGGGCATGCACCCCTATTACAGAGGGGCCCTGCTGGACCAAAAGAATAAGATACCTGTGACCCCCAAGCTTTGCATGGGAAAGGATTTTAGACACTTATCGCCGGACAGACTAGTCGAACTTTCATCCCGTAAAACGGGAGGTTCTGCTGTCTAGAGATAAAACTGCCTGTGATCCTCCCCAAATAAGTGGTAAGGGTATTAGCCACTTATCGCCGGACAAACTAGTCGAACTTTCATCCCGTAAAACGGGAGGTTCTGTTGACCAGAGATAAAACTGACTGTGACCCCACCAAAGCGAGCAGAAGCATAAGCAGACTTAGGGTTTTGCAAGTACATGAGACAAGAGCTGAATTCTGTATTAACATTCGCGTCCCGATTTTTCATTTCCATCACTACACAAAAAACGTCGTGAGGTGAACTGAGTCTTGCTCTGCGGAACCTAGCAACTATTCCGCTGACTTATAACAACTTAAAGCAAGAGAAGTTGAGAATAAAAATTTTTCGTCGCCACTTCACTACATGTGAAACGCACTATTTAGAGCAGAAAAAATTATATTTGTATATCAGAGTCATAGGCTGAACACCGCCTAGGCTAAGTACGCCACTGAACTTTACTGACATTACATAGTACCGATACACCACTTGACTAGCCAAAAGAAAACTTTCGCGTACACTTTTCACTTTTATCTACTAAAAACTCTTCGGTAAAAAAAAAATCACTCCCGATTTGCTAATATCGCGTTTTAGGGCAACTGAGATAGTTGGTTCCCCTATAAAGTGAATGAGCACCAGAGATTTGTTTAGAGATTGAAGAACACACAGTTGGTTACCCGGCGAACACCGAACACCATAAAATTGTTATATGATGTTTTGGTTCTGGGTTTGGCGTAGCAATTGTGTACACTTTCTTTTGTGAAATCGTAATTGAGATCACTTCTTCACTCTCCACCCAGTAATACAAAGTTGGTTCGGGGTCCAACTCCCTTTTAGCCTCGGTCTCGACAACGTCTTTGGCTTACTGGTTCGAAGGTGATGAGAAAGCGCACTAACAGTGGTAGAGCTTGGTACTGGATATCGAAACCCAGGTAAACATGAAGACTGTGAGTTGAATCTGATTAGGTGGGATAGCTTGACTAAATCAAAGAGACCATTTCACTTTACGTTTTATTAAAAAAAAATAAAAATAGAAATACAGTTGAATATAACAAAAGCGGTTACTTGGAATTACAACTTGGTAGTTTTACTACATCATCTAAGTGGGAGCACAACCCCTATAATACTCAATGGGTGCTAGAAGGTTTTATGCTAAACCGCGATTTATTAAAAGTAGTGAAATATGAACTTCGCACATCGCAACTTGCATTGGCCCGAAGGGGAAAATGTTAATTCTCGAAGAGGGAATTTGGTCTCAAGTTGAAGGGACTTCGTATTCGACACAAACATTCTCAAAGTGCTCATCTCGCGTTAAAGGGGGAACTTAGAAAAAATAATCACATACCTGATGTTCTACTAAGCGTCCGGGACTTGGGAGCACACACACTCGTCGACGGTCTACAGCAGAATCAACCGGAGCGGCGAACAGGCCTCGTTTATAAAGGCGACGTCACGAGCCTCATCGAGCATGGGAGAGACTTCTTCACGCGCATGCTCAATAGTGGTTAAGACTTCTAGGTTTTTCTATGATTTTTCTCTATCACGCCGGGATTGAAATTCCTATTTTACATTGATTTTTACAGTTTTATTTTACACCTAACTCTAACTACATAATAGATTTCATGTATTTATTGCTTTCGTGGTATTCCCTAAATATTGCATCTAGGACCCAGCTCTGTGATCTGAGTAAATCATAGCTAGGGTCATACCACTAATACATGCGTGTGAATTGGTGTCAATGAGGCATCAGGTCACTAATTCAATCTGACCCTCAACTGACTCCGTTCTCCCTATCTCTCTTTTCCTTACTACACTCACCATTTGAAAAGCGCGGGCGTCTTGCCCCATAATTTGAGTCCGGCATAGGACTTCGAGGCACAACTGTGTAACAGTAGACCAAAAACAATGTAGCAATTAGTAAGAAAGGTTAGTCTTTTTCAGAACGTTTCAGTGTCTCAGCAACATACCTGGAAAAATAGTAATAGATATCCACAATCGGTTTTATGCAATCAACTTAGGGTCCCAAGTGAGTATAGAACTACAACCCACAACTTTCGTCCGAACTCGGAAGTGGTTCTAACTTACCATTACTTCCGGTGTGGATAGTGATTTTCATAGATCAAGAACGGTAAGAGATATTGAGATGTTTCTGCTATCGAATCAAACTCACAAGAATAGGTTTCGTCTTCTCGGTTAGCAATGTACCGGAACTGTTTAGAAGTAAGTTTTTGGTTTCAACATTTATTGCCACAGAAAAGAAAACGTGGTAATAGGTACCCACAAACGGTATTGTGAGATCCGTTTAGGGTCGCAAAGCACTTATGATAACCCACAATACTCCACCGAACTCGGAAGTGGTTTAAATTTACAACTATTTCCGGTTGCAATACTGATTTCGAGATACAAAAACCGGTAACATTTATGAGATTGCTTTTTTATTTTCTTTTTTTAAAAGAAAAAATCACCTCACCTCTCCAATATTTCGTTCTATCTTCTACTGTAACTCTCTATTCAAACCATAGGTGGATACAATTAGTCATTTGCGACTTGAACGTTTATAATCATAGACAAAAGTAGTAATATATAGCCGAAAATGGTTTTCCGCAATCGACTTAGGGTATCCGGAAAATATAAAAACTCGTAGCGGTGGCTCAGTGGTAGAGTGTTCACCTCTGGTGCATGGGGTTCCGATTTCAAGCCCAACTCAAACCAAGTGAACTTTGTGCTCTACAAACATCGTGTGTGTGGGTTTCCTCGGTGTTCTCCCGCTTCCTCCCACTTTCTTCATTCCACCATTTCATTCATTTCTCATCATCACGGTCTCATTTATTCTATCCAGCATAAACGTGGGACGTAAAACTCAAAAATTACATTTCATTTCTTATTACTATAGAACAAAATGAGTAAGAGATAGCCATTCTTTTTTAAAGATATGGATCCAGCTTCCAAGGAACAAGTTCTGTCTTTGAGCTTCTTAATTTATTGCAATCAGTTGTTACAGATGTCGTGCTTCAAGTTTCAGAATCTAATTTCCATAGTTTTCAAGTTTACCGTACTTTTATATTGTGAAACGAAAGTAACTTATGTTTTATAAATGCTTTTTATTTATTTATAATTTTGTACGGACTATAATGTGTTAATTATTTCTTACCGTAGGTATAACGACATATGTGTACTTTAAAGATTACCGGGGAAAATAATTGTAGAAGTGTTTAGAAGTAATGTAAATTAGAAGTGGTGCAATTTGGTTCACGAATGATGGTATTTGTTTGCATTGTCTTCTATAACTCCAAGTCTAAGGGAAAATTTCTTTAATTCACCAAGCTTCATTCTGTGATGTGCGTATTCAAATATCATTTATGATGAAGTACTTGTTTTCTACATAATGCAGAAGAAATGACAGCTTCATGTTATGGATATATTAATTACAATTAGCTGTTTCAAGTTCTATCCTTTACTGTTCCTATATACATAGAGATGCAAGTAGTTGAAAAATACTTATATGTTGTAAAGTTTATTCCTCCGTTTTAAATTTGATTTTTAAGTGTCTTAAATTTGAATGTATGGTGAAATTATATATATATATATATATATATATATATATATATATATATATATATATATATATATATATATATATAGATATATCATCACGGCATTGTCAAGGCTCTATATTTGTATTTTACATTTATTATTGCAACCGGATGTTTCTGGCTGCCGTATACGGTAGTCCGATCATCACCCTTGTTCTTCGCACGCACAGTCATTCGAAGAACTGAAAACGTACTCTATACACAAACAGTTGAAGGTTGTGAACTCGGAAAGAATGGTACTTCTGCTTGTCAAGGTCAAAAAATGGGAGAAAAAAGGATGTGTAAAATGTCAAAAACAGGGTGCAACAGTGACTGATACTTGTAAGAAACATATTCATTTGTAGTTCGTGCACATTCCGCCTGTAGCGCTACTGTGGCACAACGTATATTTTAACTGTATAACTCCTGTCCACCGCTTGTAGGTCTATTGGCGTAAGTGACGACCGAAACTATGTTGTCAGCTCCGACTGCGATAAGGCACTGCTGTGCTGATTTTGCTTTTCTTTTTTCTCCTTTGTCATTTGTGAAACGTCAAATATGTACACAAACAGTTGAAGGTTGTGAACTCGGAAAGCCTGGTACTTCTGCTTGTCAAGGTCAAAAAATGGGAGAAAAAAGGATGTGTAAAATGTAAAAAAGAGGGTGCAACAGTGACTGATACTTGTAAGAAACATATACATTTGTAGTTCGTGCACATTCCGCCTGTAGCGCTACTGTGGCACAACGTATATTGTAACTGTATAACTCCTGTCCACCGCTTGTTGGTCTATTGGCGTAAGTGACGACCGAAACTATGTTGTCAGCTCCGACTGCGATAAGGCACTGCTGTGCTGCTTTTGCTTTTCTTTTTTCTCCTTTGTCATTTGTGAGACGTTTTGTTTTTTCTTGTTCCACGCGCTGTACGGGTTTCTGCGGAGCGAATTATTTAAGAAGTTGACTACATATTCCTGTTTCTGATAGAAATATGATAAGTACATTGAATTATAATACAGTTTTAGATTGGTTAACTGTTGAAAAAAATACGAAAATAAAGCTGTACTTGAAAATGTATATTAGTCGAGGACGTAGCTACTGACAGTGCTGATTACAGATTTTCTGGTGGAAGAATTTCATTACACTAGAGGTGAAAAGCAGACGCCCATTTAGACATCCCACCCTTTTCAAAGTCAATCGGAAATGGTCTCAATCGTTTGTACAGAAATGTGCAGGCCAAGTTTTCGTTTGTACACAATTAGAGGCGCCGCCAGAACGAAAAAAGTGGGGGGCTGTCTAAATGGTAGCCCCCTAAAATGTCAAATTCAATCACAAATTGTCGCAATCGTTTGTACATCGTTTATACAGAGATGTGCGGGTTAAATTTTTGTTTGTACATAATAAGGGGCGACTCAAGAACGAAAACAAAGTGAGAGGCTGTCTAAATGGTAGCCCCCTACCATGTCCAATTCAATAACAAATTGTCGCAATTGTTTGTACATCGTTTGTACAGAAACCTGCAGGTCAAATTTTCTATTGTACACAATTAGGGGCGCCGCCAAAACGAAAACAAAGTAGGATTGTCTAAATGGTAGCCCCCCATCATGTCGAATTCAAACACAAACTATCGCAATCGTTTGTACATCGTTCCTACAGAAATGTGCAGGCGAAATTGTTGTGTGTACACAATTAGGGGCGCTACCAGAGCGAAAACCAAATGGGGGCTGTCTAAATGGTACCCCACCACCAAACCCAATTCAATCACAAATTGTCGCAATCCTTTCTACATCGTCTATACAGAAATGTGAAGGCGAAATTTTCGTTTGGACATAATTAGGCGCGCCGCCAGAACGAAAACAAAGTGGGGGCTGTCTAAGCGGTAGCCCCCCAACATGTCCAATTAAATCACAAATTGTCGCAATCGTTTGTTCATCGTTTGTACAGAAATGTGCAGGCGAAATTTTTGTTTGTACACAATTACAGGCGCCGCCAGAACGAAAATAAAGTGGGGGCTGTCTAAGTGGTAGCCCCCATCATGTCTAATTCAATCACGGATTGTCGCTATCGTTTCTACATCGTTTGTACAGAAATATGAAAGCGAAATTTTTGTTTGTACGCAATTAAGGGCGCTGCCAGACCAAACAAAATTGTGGGGCTGTTTAAATGGTAGCCTCTCCACCATGTCCAATTCAATCGCGAATTGTCACAACTGTTTGTACATCGTTTGTTCAGAAATGTGCAGGCGAGATTTTCGTTTGTACACAATTAGGGTTGCCGCCAGTTCGAAAACAAAGTGGGGGCTGTCTAAATGGTAGCCCTCCCGCCATGTTCAATTCAACCACAAACTGTCGCACTTGTTTGTACATCTTTGTACATAAATGTGCAGGTGAAATTGTCGTTTGCACTTAAATGGGGCGTCGCCAAAACGATAACAAACTATTGACACTCTAATTGATAGCCCTCCCACCATGTCG
This sequence comes from Thermobia domestica, assembly GCF_964235325.1. Lineage (NCBI taxonomy): Eukaryota > Metazoa > Arthropoda > Insecta > Zygentoma > Lepismatidae > Thermobia > Thermobia domestica. Next base: position 52,774,770 of record NC_137470.1, on the reverse strand, counting down.
AATTCAACCACAAACTGTCGCACTTGTTTGTACGTCTTTGTACAGAAATTTGCAGGCGAAATTTTCCTTTTTACACAATTAGGAGCGGCCAAAACGATAACAAGGTATAGGCTGCCTAATTGGTAGCACCTCCCCACGTCCGATTCAAAAGGAAATTATCTCAATCGTTTGTACATCGTTTGTACAGTAATGCGCAGGCGAAAGTTTTGTTTCTACGCTATCTGGTGCGTCGACAGAACGAAAAGAATGGGGAGCTGTTTAAGTGCTAGACCCATCATGTTCGATTGAACCACAAATTCCCGCGATCGTTTATACATCGTTTGTGCAGAAATGTACAGGTAAAATTTTCGTTTTTATTAAATAATATACGGATGTGAGTATTTTTAATATCAGCAATCAACGTTAACCGGTTTGAATAACGGTTGCTGAGATTGAAAATAGTACCTATTACACTAGTCGACAAAAAAATCATTTTCTCTGGCACACGGAAGAAAATACCTGATTCTAATAGAACTTTTCACGTAGAATTCAAATCAGCAATGAATTTTTACTCTTCCACCCTCAGTTTTCAAGTGACAGAGGGGTGTTCGGGAAATTTCCCCTCAATTGTTTCTCTTTTACCATTTTCATACCTGTAGCTTGGGTACCTTAGGTATATAAACGCACAAATTATATTGTATGTTAGCTTGATTTATACTTAGTAAGCCCTCTAAGTTTCATAATAATAGCATTATTCTTTCTAGAGAAATAAACATATTTATATAAAAAATGCTATGTGTACTGTTCGTTTTACAATATTCATTAGTGCAGATAAAATCACATATGACTTCCACGAAAGTTACAATATAAGCACGGTTTATATCTTATTGGATTTGAAATAAAACATATTTTCAATCATGTCTACACCGTGTCACCATTTTATATCTACTTAATAAATAATACAAAAGAATTGAGTGGTATCTTCTTAATAAATGAACACTTACTTACCTCAACTAATATGTTTTAGTTGTCGACTTTCTTCTGTGTTTGGCTTCTGGAACATCTCTTTTAAGTGCCCAACAGTAATTAGCTAGCATTTTTGAACTCCACTGTCACTGGTATCTCTTCTCCATGGATGAAATGTCCTGATGAAAACGTCCCCCCGTACTCATCACTAACAGCACCAAGGTTTTCAGGAAAGAAATGCAGGTGGGAGTCTAGAAAGTGAACTTTAAGGGACATGTTGCAACCCATTTCTTTGAATGATTGCAGGAAATCACTCAGAATTTCACGGTAAGTTGGGGCTTTCTTGTTTCCTAAAAGATTCTCTGTTAAACATTTACATATACACCAAGCTGCTTTCTCAACCAGAGTTAAGAGATTCTCAAATTTTTGGTCACGAATCAAACATCTTATTTGGGGGTCTACAAAAGTCCCTAGCGTCACTAACCCGAGGAAATTTTTCCTTTAGGTAACAAAATCCTGCATTACTTTTGTCCATTGCGTTAACAAAGTTTTTGAAGAGCCCCAACTTTATGTGAAGAGGAGATACAATTATCTTATCAGGGCTCACCAGTGAGGAATAAACAGCATTCTTCTGTCCAGGAGTTAATACATGTGTTGGCCATTTCTTCTTGATGTAATGTTCCGCTTTGTTCCTGCTGCCCCATTCGCAGAGGAAACAACAATATTTCGTATAACCAAGTTGTAAACCCATTAACAAAGAAATGACTGTTAAACCACAGCAAACGGTCCACTTGTATTTCTCATACTGAATTCTTTCTAACACTATTTCGATGTTTTCATATGTTTCCTTCATATTAGTTGAATAAGCCAAAGGCACTGAAGGAAACTTGTAGCCATTGTGCAAAAGGACAGCCTTAAAACTAGTTTTGGAAAAGTCAATAAACAATCTCGACTCTGTACTTATATGTGCATGTCCAAGTGTATCCATTACAGCACAGACATTATTACAATACACTAAATCATTTTCTTGAGAATAATAGTTTTGAAACTCTGTATGAAGGTTTCGAAAAATACACATTTTAGTGTCACGATGGAGCAGATTCCAGCCTTTAAGTCTAGAACAGAAGCAAGAAGTTCTCTCTGTATCTTGGAGAGTTTTAAATCCCGTACGAGGTCAATTAGTTCACCCCGAGTTATCAGATGGGGATCCAACGTAGATGTGCTTCCTACATAAGTAGGATCATCTTCTTCATTTGGAACTTCAGTAGTTGCCTCAAGTACGTAATCCTCATTTAACGTAAGATAAGCAGGAGGTACTGGTACAGGTAATTCTGCACTGTGTGGAACTGGCCTAACTGCTGATGGCAAGTTAGGGTACTGTACTGTATGGTTAGATTTACTGGTTATTTATTTTATCTGTGTCATACAAAAGTAGCAGTCTGAAAAATGATCTTTTCTTTCCCTTCAGATCATCGGTACTGCGAAGTTCATGTTTCGTTAACCATTTGCCCACCCAGTCAGACTTTCACGCAGGTACAACAAATGTAGTGAGGAACGAAATTCTTATCTTGGTCTCCTACACAGCAACCAAAATATAACTGATAACACTTCCTCACAAGTGGAGTAAAACATCGAAGTTGCGATTTAAATGTCAGCTCCCCACATACATAACATAAATTGTCCGGTTTATTTACACACTTCGCCGGCATCTTGTATCCTGTAAGATATCACACACACATACGCACAGGAATCTACACTCCATCAAATTCCCACAAAATTCCTCTAGACTTCCCCCATACAAAAATTGCGACATGGTGTACATATCATTGAAAATGTTTTATTGGAAGTCCAATGAGGTATAAACCGTGATATATATTGTAATTTTTGTGGAAATTATATGTGTTGAAGACCGACCCGACCCGACCTGTGACCCGAATTCATTGACCCGACCAGTGATCTAACCAGATTGACTCGACCCGACAATCCGACCCGATTGACTCGACCCGACAACCCGACCCGAGCTGGCCAGATTGGCCCGATCCGGCCTGACCCGACACGACAACTCGACCCGAGGTGGCCTAACCCGACAACCGACACGAGTCACCTGACCTTACAATCTAACCAGTTTGAGAGAACTAGAACCTTACATAGCTGCCATCAGAAAAAAAATGCTGGCCAATTCGTATGTATAAACCATTGTTTCGGCTTTTTTATTTGTAGTATAATTATCCCCTTGTAACGTGGGTTCCTATCACCACGGCATGGCGCGTCCTCAGGTTGCGGATCGAGGAGAAGGCCTCTAGATATAGAGGTTAGCTGCGAATATACTGAATAAGCAGTCGCGGACAGACGACTAGGAGTGGTCCTCCAGCTTGGGGGTTTGGGTAAGGCTAACACCCTCATCCTGTAAAAAAAGGTACTTGTTCAGAAACATTCACAAAAGCCTCGGACAAGGACTGATAACTTGGCACGACATCAGCAAAAGAAAATGGACATGAGATTTGGAACATGGAATATTAGAAGTCTTTACAGGGCAGGCGCGTTAAAATCTGTCACGAGTGAGTTAGAGAAATACAGGATGGACTTAGTAGGAGTTCAGGAAGTTAGGTGGGAAGGAAATGGATCTGAGAATTCCGGAAATTTTACGTTCTTTTACGGGGAAGGAAATAAAAATCACCAGTTAGGAACAGGGTTTTTCGTTCACAAACGAATATTACCAGCAATTAAACGGGTTGAATTTGTTACTGACAGACTTTCTTTTATTACTCTTAAGGGACGGTGGTGTGATATTATTGTTTTAAATGTACATGCTCCAACTGAAGATAAGGGTGACGATATAAAAGATAGTTTTTACGAAGAAGTGAAACGGATATTTGACCAACTCCCGCGATACCATATGAAGATTCTATTAGGGGATTTCAATGCGAAGGTAGGACGAGAGGATATTTTCAAACCGATTATATGGAACGAAAGTTTGCATAAGGAAAGTAATGACAACGGTGTTAGACTCGTGAACTTTGCAACATCCAAAAACCTAATCGTGAAGAGTACAAAATTCCCACATCGCGACGTTCATAAATACACTTGGACATCACCAGACGGAAAAACACATAATCAAATTGATCACGTATTAAGAATCCTCTAGCATAATTGACGTCCGGTCGTTTAGAGGGGCTGTTTGTGACACTGATCACTACCTGGTAGTAGCGATAATACGGGAGAGATTATCGTTGAATAAAGGTAATATTCAATGTCCAAAAACGGAGAGATTTAATTTAAAGAAATTAGAAGAGAGCCAGGTAAGAGAAGAATACCAGATTGAAGTTTCGAATAGATTCGCGGTTTTAGAAGACTCGGAGTGCACTAGTGTTGAGGATACTTGGATTGAAATTAGAGATAGCATTAAAAGTTCAGCAATAGAAAAATTGGGACACGCGGAAATACGTAGGAACAAACCATGGTTCGACCAAGAATGCATTAAACTAGCAGAGAAGAGAAAACAGGCAAAATTACGGTGGCTACAAAATCCGAATGAAACAACTACACAAAATTTCGCAGATATCAGGCGGGAAACTTCCAAAACTTTTAGAACAAAGAAACGGGATTTTTTGAAAGCTAAAATTAAGGAACTTGAAGATAATAGTAAAAATAAAAATATTCGGGACATGTATAAGGGGATCAGCGAATTTAAGAAAGGCTATCAACCACGTGCTTATATATTAAAGAAATCTGACGGAACAGTTCTCACCGATACGGATAGCCTCTTAAATAGATGGAAAGATTTCTTTGACGATTTGCTGAACACGCAGCCAAAAACTAATGTGCGTGGAGAAAAGGAGATACACACCGCAGAACCGTATATTCCAGAACCCAATGGAATAGAAGTGGAAGCCGCTATAAAGAAATTGAAGAAACATAAATCTCCGGGTGTAGATGAAATTCCGGCTGAGTTAATTTTAGCTGGAGGCGAAAAATTGTGGAACAAGATACACAAACTCATTCTCCTTATCTGGAACAAGGAAGAATTGCCACAAGAGTGGAAAGAATCAATCATTGTTCCAATTCACAAGAAAGGCGACAAAACTGACTGTAATAATTATCGAGGCATTTCTCTTCTGTCAACATCCTATAAAATACTTTCAAATATTCTGTTAGCAAGATTGACCCCATACGCAGATGAAATTATTGGAGATTATCAGTGCGGATTTAGACGAAATCGATCAACTATCGACCAAATATTTACCATTCGCCAAATACTCGAAAAGAAGTGGGAATACAACACCCCGGTACATCAACTATTTATTGATTTTAGAAAGGCTTACGACTCGGTTAGGAGAGAAACATTATACAACGTTCTTACAGAACTTGGAATACCGAGAAAGCTAATTAGATTAATTAAGATTTGTTTAAGTGAATCCCAAAGTAAAGTCCGGGTAGGAAAATTTTTGTCCACGAGCTTCCACGTCGAAAATGGCCTGAAACAAGGAGATGCGTTGTCGCCATTATTATTTAACTTTGTGCTGGAACACGCCATAAGGAAAATCAAAGATAGCAACCAGGGCCTAGAGTTGAACGGCATTCACCAGGTTATGGCATATGCTGATGATGTAAATTTAATAGGGGATGATAGGAGAACAGTAGAAATAAATGCAGAGATCTTATTAAACGCTTGCAGGGACATGGGTTTAGAAGTAAATGCAGAGAAAACTAAATACATGGAAGTGCGTCGGGACCGTAATACGGCAAATTGTGGAGGCGTTAAAATATTAAATAATGCTTTTGATAAAGTTGATACTTTCAAATATTTAGGATCAATATTAACAGACGAAAATCATATTCACGAAGAAATTAAATGTCGACTAAAAGCGGGGAATTCGTGTTACTATTCGGTTCAAAATCTCTTGTCGTCGCGAATTCTGTCGAGGAATTTGAAGCTTAAAATATATAAAACGATAATCATGCCTGTTGTTCTGTATGGTTGTGTAACATGGTCGCTTACTCTGAGGGAAGAACATAGACTGAAAGTATTTGAGAACAGGATCCTGAGAAGAATATTCGGACCCAAGAGGAACGAGAATGGGGAATGGCGGAAACTTCATAACGAGGAACTACATAGTTTATACGGTTTACCCAACATTGTTAGGGTCGTCAAGTCTAGGAGGCTTAGGTTGGCAGGTCATGTAGCTAGAATGGAAGAAAGTAGAAACGCTTTCAAAGTCTTGACTGGTAGACCCATAGGAAAACGACCATTAGGAAGACCTAGGCGCAGATGGGAGGACAATATTAAGATGGATCTCGCAGAGATAGGAATACAAAGTAGAAACTGGATGCAATTAGCTAAGGATAGAAGTCAGTGGAGAGCTTTTGTGAACGCGGCACTGAACCTCCGGGTTCCATAAGCCATAGAGTTAGTTAGTTAGTTAGTTAGTTAGTATAATTATCCTCCTCCTCCTCCTCAGTGTTCTGCTATTAATGACAGGCCAGTTTCCGTGAACTAGGTAAGAAGCTTCCATTTTTGCGATTTCCCGCTAACATCTTCCTCGCAACCCAACATAATGTTCCACCCTCCTTATTACAATCTATCAATTACAACCTTCTTACACACTCTCGCTCTCCTGATATCACCTCCTTTACTACATCTCTCAGAATACAATCCCTTAGCAAGATCGAAACTTGTGATCCGTCCATTTTTTCGCTTCCTTATATCGTCCAATATTGCTCTGGTCTCTTGCATTTTTTCAGCATTTCCTAATTCGTTTTCCTCTCTACCCTGCTAACATTCTTTAATTTCCTCCACATCCAAATTCCCAAGGTTAAAATTTAGGCAATCAACTTTGAAAGTCAAATCACTACCGCTGCAATAATAATAATAATAATAATAATCTGAAGATGACCGAGAAAGTTATGTCTCTTTTTGTGGAGGTCTGTGTTCAATTGGCCCTCACACCGTGAGTTGAGTGCGAATTAAGATAAGGCGAAGGTCAGATGTTGGACGAGACGAGGCGAGACAGAAGTTTCATGAAGGGGTAAGAGATGAGACAGAGATCTTTCAATAGAAACATATTCACTTTTCGAGACGAGACTACCTTCATGACACATTTTCGAGACGTGAATGCCCCAAACCTGGTCTCGTGAGCAACACTAGTAAGTATATCCAACATACTACCTGTTCAAATACACCGTGAACGTTCGTAAGGACAGAGTGAACATGGGACCTTCACAGAGCGTCATAAGAGCTTGTTAGCTGTACGAGTTCAAATTGCTGCTCCGCGGGGCGGAAGATATGACAGGCCTTTGGTGAAGGGGTCATGACTACGCGGAGAGTGCAGCGGTATGACGGTGACGAAACACTCGAAGACGCACAACGTGCCGGAAGACAAACATGTTCAAAATAAAGATCTTCAGGCAACAATTGAGGCGAAGACAGACATGTGAGGAACTGGTACTACAATTCAGTGTGAGTGGAGAAACCATTCGGCACCACCACCATCAACTTGGGAAGCACTGCAAGTTGGGTTGATGGGTCCTACATGATTTGACTTCGGGCCAGAAAGCAACGCGAGCAGACACCTGTGTTTCTTTGGTGTCTCGTCTGAGGAAGGAGCAATTTCTGAACAGGGTGTTGACATGTGATGGGAAGTGGGTCCTGTACGAAGCTCCACGGCGTCGTCATCGTTGGTTAGCATCCCACGAACCGGTTCAAAAACAGCCCAAGCCAGCACTACTCCAGAATAAGGTTCTCCTGTGCATTTTGTGGACTGCTCGCGGCATCGTCCATCGGGAATGCTACCAGCTGGTCAGATCATCAATGCAACTGTGTACTGTCACTCTCTGGATCCAGCGCTTCTGAATCGCAAAGGGATCCTCCTGTTATAAGGCAACGCTAAGCCCCACGTGGATAAGCATTCTACGCCTTGGATGCGAAACCCTATTGGATCTGCCATACTCCACGGACATTGTACCGTCCGATTATCACCTGTTCCATTCCTTGGACAATGACCTTAGAGAACGCCAGTTCAAATCGCTAGTAGAGGTTCAATATGCACTTGATACCTTCTTCACTTCACGACCCACCAAGTTCGACTGTGATGGAATCCATAGCTTTCCAGAACGTTGGCAGAAGGTCGTCGAGGCTGATGGAGACGATTTTTGATATTCCAGGTACGTCTTAGGTTACATATCAATGTTCGAAGGTGTTGGTAAAAAGACGGCGGAACTTTCTTGGTCCCTCTTAAAGTAATAATAATAATAATAATAATAATAATAATAATAATAATAATAATAATAATAATAATAATAATAATAATAATAATTTGTCCTGCCCAAAGGCAGATGTTTGACCCGAAGTTCCATGGGTATTGATTCCAGCTCGAACCAAGTAAGTTTTCTGGTGGACAGACACCGGGTGCATGGATTTTCTCGGTGTTCTCCCATTTCCTCACACTTTCTTCATTCAACCACTTCAATTATTTCTCATCATCACTGGTTCTCTTAACGTTGGTGCATAACGTGGGACGTTAACTAGATATTTCCTTTCAATTTCACTTAATGTGGCATTTAACTTGACATAAAAACGCAGAAAGAAAAAAAGTCAGTAGTAATATTAATTACAATTGTCATGCCAATTAGTTAATATAGGGTTAAATTAAAATTTTATTACTATTTCACCTACAATTAGTCACAATTATCATTCATTCACCAACTTCGAATTGAATTCTACAACAAAGCTCCTTATAGTATTTCAAAATAAGTGAAGAATGTGACGACCCGACCAGAGCTAACCCGATTGACCCGACCCGACCCGACCCGTAACCCGACCCGTTTGAGAGCACTATCAGAGGGGTACAATTTACAGTAAAATTTATCTTGTATGTTTTAGCATACTTTAAGGCTACCATATTTTTTTTTTAAAACAGAAAGAACGGGACATCTTACAAATTAGTAGTAAATATTGCATTTTGTATTAATTTTTGTCTTTCGAATTTTACTACAGCAACGCACTAATTGTACAACTTGAAATAATGTATTAATATAGTCCATACTTAATCAACAGTGCTAAAAATTATTATAGAAGCTAGAAGCTGTTATACAATATAAACGCCATCAGTGAACATACAATAGTTATGAAAAATTATATTTTCAACATTATTACACATACAACCTCACATGCTCCACATGTCTATGAAGAAAAAAAATCCAGATTTATGAAGTTGTTTCCAAATTTCAATGGACTGATTTATTTTTGTTAACCTAAAATGCGAACTAAAAGAAAGCAATTTGCATAATTGTTTTTCTGAAGCAGAAAAATGTGTTTTCGGGGCTGGTTTGCAACGTTACAAGAATTTGTTGCCACCTCGGGGTATGCATTCTAACTTTTAGTGATAAGAGTGCCACTCAGTAGGATTTAAACATTGCATGTTATATCCGGGGAAGCAGCGATTGGAATAATAATAAAAATTAGAATGAAATTGTTCCTATAGTATTGTCAGAATCGAAAGCAAAAGGAATAAGTCGATTTTATTATCTTTTCAGAAATGTTGATATGTAATTAATAAATAAAGACAGGACAAGAAGGAAAAGTTTTGCACACCGGGACAACTTTTAAGAAACCGGGACGTATGGTAGCCTTACATACTTATTTGCATGCGGAGTGTCAATACGGAGCCACTACGTAGCAAAAACTAACTACCATAGATTAAAAAAATATATATCGATAATGTATAATACAACGGAAATTTGTGTTTGTAAAGGCACTGTTGAAAAATTTCGATGTTCAATGTTATATTCTGGATTGCAGATTCCAAAATACCGGTCAGAAGGGGGCTAATACGAAGTTTGTACCGGTCACCGGCCTTAATCAAATCACAACAAATACCGGCAAGTTAGCAACCCTACTCGTAAATCAGAATGCTGAATGCATCAAAATACTTCACCATGCATTCTATAGTTTCTGCAAAATGAGTTTAATGAAGATGTTCAAATAAAACAAGATACTGTGTTATAATTTTCCCTCTAACAGCCTACTTTGAGAATTTGTTATATCTTCTAATTATCAATTTCCTGTACGATATGAGAATAATGGTTTCTGTGCAAGTTAGAAAGAAAAAAATGCATTTTTTTCATAAGGATTCAGCTCACGTAAAAAATAATGAATAAGTTTAATAATAAGAGCCGAGGAGTGATAAACTAACTCAGCAATAATGATTGTAAGAATAAATATAAATATAAAAACAAAAAAAAACAAAAAAAGATTTAATTCCATCATCGTTAGAATAAGATCAATATAATGAATCACACGATAGTGTGAACATACCAATCGACACAATATTGTGAACAAAGTCTTGTTAGAAAAATACTCCATAGTATGTAACACATTTTTTAATGTTTCTATCATTTAGACAGTCCCCCACATTGTTTTCGTTCTGGCGGCGCCCCTAATTGTGTACAAACGAAAATTTCGCCTGTACATTTCTGTACAAACGATGTACAAACGATTAATATAATTTGTGATTGAATTGGATACGGTGGGGGCTAGCATTTAGACAGTCCCCACTTTGTTTTCGTTCTGTCGGTGTCCCTAATTCTGTACAAACGAAAATTTCGAATGCACATTTATGTACAAACGACGTACAGACGATTGCGGCAATTTGTGATTGAATTGGATATGGTGGGGTGCATCCATTTAGACAGCCCTCATTTTGTTTTCGTTCTGGCGGTGCCCCTAATTGTGTACAAACGAAAATTACGCCTGCATATTTCTATACGATCGATGTACAAACGATTGCAATAATTCTGTGATTGAATTGGACATGGGGGCTACCGCTTAGACAGCCCCCACTTTGTTTTCGTTCTGGCGGCGCCCCTAATTGTGTACAAACGAAAATTTTGCCTGCACGTTTCTGTACAAGCGATGTACAAACGATTGCGACAATTTGTGATTGAATTGGACATGTTGGTGGGGGCTACCACCTAGACAGCCCCCACTTTTTTTCGTTCTGGTGGTGCTCCTAATTGTGTACAAACGAAAATTTCGCCTGCACATTTCTGTACAAACGATGTACAAATGATTGAGATAATTTGTGATTGAATTGGACATGGTGAGGGGCTACCATTTAGGGGAACTCCATCGAGAGGGATCACTCTACTTATTTATTGCAAAAAGCAAAATTCACATTCGTCCAAAGTTGTCGTGTGAAGTAACAGCCGCTCGTATGTACGTACTAATATCGATAAGTTCCACTACGCGATCACAATTAATACTTCATATACCCCCGACACACACACACACCAACATATGTACACACGGAATTATACCTGGTAGTATCCACACGCTTACGCCGGAAAGTAGAAACACACACACACACACACACACACATACACACACACACACACACACATACACACACACACACACACACAGACAGACAGAGAGAGAGAGAGAATCTTGTTGTACCTTTATACTGAATGCACCATTGCTCACAAAATCAATTAAAAAAGAAAAAGGAAAAAAGTTGTAAATGCAATTTCAAAGATTGGTACCACTGCTGCGTGTAACACATGAAATTGTTTCATAATGATTGATTCGTAATATGATGTATATGGGTTTCTTAATGGTAGTATAACAAAATGCCTTCAAATTGACCACAAAATAAGAAGTGAAATTTATTTCTCAAATTTTGCAAAATCGATGTCGGTGGGCATTATGGGAACAGTCTACAATTGCAATATATGCAAATAAATATTAATATACTTCACGTTTTCCAGTGGGTGCAAGAAAGCTTCGAATAGTGTTTGATGTCATAATCATTAGCTGATGTAAATATATATATATATACACACACATATATATATATATATATATATATATATATATATATATATACTAGCCTTTTGCTAGCTGGGGGCTTCATCCCCAGACCCAAGCATATATTTGATATTGAATTCAGGACTTGTATAAGAGTATTTATAGACCAAGGAGTCTGTATATTGTAAAAGAAAACATAATAATCGGGATTGATAATGCTTTAAGATTATTTGAAACAAGTTTCAAGAAAGCTATATCAGAGATGAAAGATGTAAGGGTAACCATGATAGATTATAGAGTAACTGAGTTCATTATTCATATGGAGACTTCTTATTCGATGTGCCTGTAATATAAATTTTGAAAGTGGAAGGTAGTCAAATAATTTATTGAAGGCTTCAGTACTACCGCTGTGTTACCTAAAGAATCAAATGCAAAAAGATGTGCGGACTACAGAACTGTTAATCTCAAATCACATACAGAAAACAAAATATGTGTAACGTTGAAATAAAATCTTGCAGTCCAATGTCCTGCAAGTATACCCTTTAGGCTAAAGGACACAATGATTAATGCAAGTGAATGATGATGGAAGAATTGTGAAACAAGAAAGTGGGAGGAAATGGAGTACCTCGGGAAATCCCACGGACAGGAGATTGTCCACCACAAGTTTACTTCGCCTGGAATGTTTGGACGTCCACGCGAGCTTGAGAAAAGCCGTCCGGGGACCAACTAAAAACATCCTGGAATAAACTAACTAACTAACTCTACGGAATATGGAACCCGGAGGTTCAACGCCACGTTCACAAAAGGTCTCCACTGACTTCTATCCTTAGCTAACTGCATCCAGTTTCTACTTTGTATTCTTATCTCTGCGAGATCCATGTTAATATTGTCCTCCCATCTGGTCTTCCTAATGGTCGTTTTCCGATTGGTCTTCCATTCAAGACTTTGAAAGCGTTTCTACTTTCTTCCATTCTACCTACATGAGCTGCCCACCTAAGCCTCCTAGACTTGACCATCCTAACAGTGTTGGGTAAACCGTATAAATTATGTAATTCCTCGTTATGAAGTTTCCGCCATTTCCCATTCCCGTTTCTCTTGGGTCCGAATGTTCGTCTCAGGATTTTGTTTTCAAAAACTTTAAACAACGAGGTAGGAATAAGTGTAGTCTGTATTTCCCGGTTCAAAATTTTACGGAAAATTCACATCACTGCCTTCTGCCAACATTCTGAAAGGCCATTGATTCCATCGCGGTAGAACTTCCTGGGCCGTGAAGCGAAGATGGTATCAAGTGCATTTTGCACCTCTACTAGGGATTTAAACTTGCGCTCTCTAAGGCGATTGTTCAAGAAATGTAACAGGTGATAATCGGACGGTGCAATGTCCGGGAAGTATGGTGGATACAATAGTGTTTCCCATCCAAGGCATAGAATGGTGTCCCGGGTCATCTTAGAAACGTGGGGCTTAACAATTTTCTCTACCAGTAGGATCCCTTTGCGATTCAGAAGTTTTGGCTCAAGATTATTGAGTATTTCTTGATCGTGGCTCAACTACTGGCAGTACACAGTTGCGTTGATGGTCTGACCAGCAAGAAGCAGATCCCGATTCAGGATGCCGCGAGCAGTCCACCAAAGAAACAAGAAGATCCTCTTCTGGTGCAGTGCTGGTTTCAGCTGTTTTGGAACCGGTTTATGGAATACTAGCCACCGATGACGGCGCAATAAAACTTTGCACAGGACCTACTTCTCATCACATTTCAACACCCTGTTAAGAAATGACCCCTTCCTCAGACGAAACAGCAAAGAAACACAGGTGTCTGCTCACGTTGACTTTTAGTCTGGAGTCAAATCATATGGTACCCATCGAAACAATTTATAGTGCTTTCCAAGTAGTTGAAGGTGCTGCCGTATGGTTTCTCCAATCACAGTGAATTGTAGTCGTAGTTCCGCACGTGTTTGGCCACTGTTAGTCTCAATCGCTGCCTGAAGATCTTCATTTTATGTGTTTGTTGGTCTTTCGGCACATGTTGCATCTTTGAGTGTTGCATCACATACCTTAAACTTTTTAAACCACCGCTGTACTGTCCGCGTAGTCAAGACACCCTCACAAAGGCTCGGTATATCTTCCGCCCAGCGGCGTTTCATCCCAGTTTGAACTCTACAATATAGACGCCCTTAGGAGCGGTCTCATGTTAACTCTATCCTTATGTACGTTCACGATGTAATTGAACTGCAAGAACCAGGTAATATGTTGGATATAGCCACTCCAATAACTGACCTTCGTCTTATCTTCATTCGAATTCAACTCACTGTGTGAGGGCCAATTGAACACATACCTCCACAAAAAGCGACAGAACTTCTTGGTTACCTTATATATATATATATATATATATATATATATATATATATATATATATATATATATATATATATATATATATATTGTCCAAGTTCACACATTAATGTAAATAATTTCACCGGTTTTAGTGATTCGTCTTCTTTTTTTTTCATATATTAGTCTTTGCAAGTGGTCTGTTACAAGTTGGCATTTCTACATGTGTTGAAGAGATGAGTGACGTTCAGATGTTTGGAAAATCAATTTTTACATATAGAATAAAAGTAATTTCGTAGCTGCTATTTATCGGAATACTATACAATTATTACTTTTTTATCTTGTCTTTTATTTTATATATCCTTACTATATATACACCTAGGTAAAACTACATGAGCTGACATAAATTATTGTGCACTTCCTGTAGGCTACAATGATTAAATTTGGCATGATTGTAACTTTCCGGAGCTAACCCATAGGAAAATTGCCAAAAGTGAATGTTCTTTGGTCTGTGTGGGGTCTAGAGAGGGGATGAAGAATTTCCCTATGTTATTTAAATGGGCCTTTTTCTGGACCTATAATCTCATGATTTAGGTACTTGGGTTTTATGTTTTAGGGAATTGGAATAAAAACTTGAAATTCTGTATACTTGTACAGTTCCGTTAGCGTTATCTAAGTGAACCATCAGAAATAAAATGTTTCAACTGTAAAGTCGCTTTATGGGGAAGTGAAAAATCTTTCCCATGTTATTTATATGGTACGTCTTCTGCACCCGGCAAGATCAGAATGATGAAATTTGGCATGATTGTAGCCTTCGAGGTTTAACCGACAGGAAAATTGCCAAAAGTGCATATTTTTATTTTTTTAGGGGTCTAAAGGGGGATGAAGAAATTCCATGCTATTTAAATCGGTGTTTTCTTGGGATACAAAATCTTATCTTTTAGATAGTTGAAATAGGAAAAGAAACGATAGAATTGTGCGAGGTGCGAGAGTTGCGAGGCCATAGGACGAGCAAAGACAGTGTGTGAGGGAGAATTCTCCAATGGACAGATTCCGGAAATATCACAGATTCAGGAATTCAGGCAAGTTCACGAAATTCACTCTTTATGCAAATGTCGATACATAAGAAATGCGAGGCCGTAGGCCAAGTAGACTCGGGGGTCTTGGGTCGCAGCCCCCAGCTAGCCAAAGGCTAGTCTGTGTATTATAATATGTGTGCTCGACAAATTAATTGTCATGGTATAAATAATTGATTGGATAAGTAATGCTAAAATATGTTGTGATTAACTTCAACGCCGTTTATTCGTTATATATTGGCGAGTTGCTTAACACAATTGTATTGAGTTAAACGAATGGTATCCAAACCTGGTATCTTCCAAACTCCAGAGACGCTTCATTCTCACTGTTCCAGTCATTGTTCTGGAATTCATTTTAGGAAAAAATAACAATTTTCTATGTCTATAATTGTGTTCTAATCATTCATCATGCTCCCATACAAATTCATCCATACTAGCTTCACATATAAGCGTATTACACCTTTCACAAGCATCCTGCTTGTGCACTATAATTTACTAATGTTTTGTTAATAACCTTCGCGCATAGCGATTGTTGTGCTGGATTTGATTCAAGGACGTAAGTAACAATATTGGTTGGTCCATTTTCCACAAGAACTAACACACACACTTATTCTTACATGTGGACGTATGTGATTTCTCACATCAGGTATTGCAACAAAATAACTTAAAATAATGTAACTACTTGACAGACGCTTAACTTAAGATATAATCTATTTTCAGTGTAAAATGTATGTAACTGGAAGGCCGAAATCACATCCAAAATAGTAGTAATATATTAGAAATAACTAAAATATGTTATTATTGTGATGTGAAACTGATTCTAACCCTATATAGTTAAGCAGGTTCAATGCGTTATTAATGAACAGTTTATTCTATGTTAGCCCCTTGCGCTGCAGAGACGTACGCGCGTACGTTTTTATAACGTCGCGCATAAATATCATAGACGTACCTATGTACCTTTGTGGTATTATTGCATAGACTTTTCTCTACCTGGTATTCTTAAACATACAGTATAAATCAGTATTCTAAGCCGTGATTGTTCCAGATCTCCATATTTTTAGTCTACATTTACACTCGCTAAATGGTATTAGTAGTCATTGACACATAATTGTTATCTGGTATTGTAAACAGTCAGGAGATCCTGCATTTTGCAACATTGACCATTTACGAGAAAACC
This sequence comes from Thermobia domestica, assembly GCF_964235325.1. Taxonomy (NCBI): domain Eukaryota; kingdom Metazoa; phylum Arthropoda; class Insecta; order Zygentoma; family Lepismatidae; genus Thermobia; species Thermobia domestica. Next base: position 52,758,440 of record NC_137470.1, on the reverse strand, counting down.
ATAAATAAATAACTACTATAAACTAGTTTTATATTGTATAATTCAGCCCTATAACCGTATTTAAATAGCCATAACAAGTGAACAAACCTATTAAACAGAATGTAATAATTCAGTTTTACGATCCATTTATAGATAAATTGGGCTTATGCTCAAGGGGTTAAGAACCTAAGAAGTAGATATTGGTTCAAAAGTGTTGAAAATATATTTCGTTTCGGAACACTTGCTTCTCGAGAATGAAATATACCGAAATTACAAATCGCTTCGAAATTTTGGGAAATGATATTTCTTAATAGTTAATTTACGAGCAAAGCCCATAATCGACGAATTAGGAAAATTAATTTGAACCAAGTTCCAAATATATACAGTGCATGTGTTCACCTTCTTCGTATTTCGTAGCCGCGGTGGCTCAGTTGCAAATCGTTCACTTCTGATGTATGGGGTCTTTGGTTCCACCTCAGCTCGAGCCAAATAAACTTTGTGGTGGAGATGCACCGTGCGAATGGGTTTTGTCATGGTTCTTCCGTTTCCTCCCATTTTCTTCATTCCATTATTTCATTCATTTGTCATCATTACCGTCTCCTTTAGCCTAGTCACAATAACCGTGGGACGTGAAAGTTAAAGTCTTAATTACATTTTCTTTACATTTCCTTAAAACTAGATGGAAAATACGAATTAAATGTTTCGTTACTTAAGTACATGTATTGCTATCTTTAAACTCTTCATTGATATTGCTTTGTTATTTATATTAGAGAATATTGACTAAAGTGATTTATTATAAATCCATTTAGTTTTTATCTTGAATTTTCTTAAATTCAGTATTTATTTTACCAGGTAACATGAATGCATTACCAAGAGAATTGTCTGCAAGATTATTTCTAGAGCACCCACAACCTACACATTATATCAAGTTCATTAACCAAACGAAACGAAAAGTAGAAATAATCTACATAAACCACAACGAGAAACAAGTTTCGTTTCATGTAAGTGCATTTTAGTTATATTTAATATATTAGTTTTATATGGTAAGCACCTAAATAAATAGCGTTTGATATTTATGATTTACTTTAATTATCTAGAAGATTCCTTTCTGCATAAAAATAAATACATTGTTGGTACTTATTTTAATGGACTCTTTAATACTATATAAATACATGCATATTATATACCGGGCGGCCCATTTTAACCTGCACAATATCGATTCATTACAGTACCAGTCACTTGTACACCCAAGTGTTTCAGACAAACCTTACCTTTTGCAAGTAAAAGTGAGGTTTTCATTTGAGATTTTACCATTCATTTCCGCTTCACCCACTTACGGAGGGAGATCGGAAAGATATTTTTCTTAGAATTATATTTCATGTTTAGCGTTATGCCACTTATACTTTAATAATTTTTTCTCTGTTGGATTATTCTCGAGGCGCGGAGTGATAAATACCCTCTGTGATTTCCTACACGAGTTTTATTCTGATAATTTATTTCCAACCGTTTTCATATTAGTGGTATCGGACGTTTTATCTGATAAAGGCACCATGTCCTGGCGACCATTTTGAATACGGTGCCCGATATGAAAAATATTTTGCCACAATACTTTTTAGTTTTTAAAGTTCTATCGAACGATATATGACTCGCCTCATGTTTCCATTTAAAATTTTAGAGTTGGGCCCTTTGCCCCCACGAAGAGCGGCCCTGGGAGAACAGCGACAACACCATTCGATGCGCCCCCATAGCTTCCTATTTGAGCTTTTGTTTGGTTCATTTATGTTCAACCGTTTCACGTAAGTGCTATTGGACGTTTATCTAATACAGGTAATATATCTGGGCGGCCATTTTGAATACAGTGACTGATATGAAAAATATTTTGCCACCTTGCTTTTTAGTTGTTAAAGATATATGGAACGAGATGTCACTCACCCCATGTTTCCATTTAATATTTTAAATTTGGGCCTGGGGGGCACCGCAACATCACTTGCCCCATGGTATTTCCTATTTGAGTTTTTGTTCAGTTCATTTATGTTCGACCGTTTTCAAGATATTTCCTTGGAAAGATTATAATGGACTACTCTGTATATACAGGGTGTTATTGAACTATACCGACAAAATGTAGAAGGTGATTTCTTACATCAACATAAGAGAAAAAGTTCATAAGGACTTGTGGGGAAAAGTGCATAGTTTCAGAGCCAGGGCTGTCCAAAATCGCGAAAAAGCCAAATTTCAAGAGGCCGTATTTCGAATTCGAGAAAATGTGGATAATGGTCTTTATGAGCGTAAAGTAGGTCACGCATACGCTATCCAAAAATGCATATTTCATTAATGTTCAATGATTGTACAGAATATTCCATGTGGGGTGAAATTCCCAGACATGGCGTCAACCGAATTTTGAAATATGACCTGACTTTATAATTGGTCCAAAGTAGGGAAACGATAAGCCTTGATAACAGTGAACATGGAAACCTTTGGTGCGATGTCGAAAGTGTTAAGAACCGTCAGCAGCACGGTCTCTTGATTACACCCTGTAGGAAATACCCTGTACACCTATTCAAAGTTAACGAAATATGCAGTTTTGGATTGTGTATATTTGGCTTCCTGAACGCTGATAAGGGCCGTCATCCACAGTTTCTGGAATTCGATATAGGGCCTGTTGAAATTTGGCTTTTTTGCGATTTTGGGCAGCCCTAGCTCTGAAACTACGTACTTTTCGTCATAGGTGCATATGAACTTTTTCTGTTATTTTGATGTGAGGAATCAGCTCTTACAGTTTGTCGGTATATATACAGCGTAGTCCGAAGGTGGGCGTACCCCTAATTGGTGTTTCCTGACGATTTCAGGTTTAACCCACATTTGTTTGGTAACAGTGCTTGGCATTGTCTGGCAACATTGATATCCATGTTCATTTGTTTTCTGCTGTTTTCTGCTTTCTAACAGTTATTTGCAGCGAAGTTAGAGTAATCAACAATGTCTGATCAAAGTCCATATAGCATTGAACAAAGATTAGTTGTTACGGTTTGGCTTCACGAAAGGCGTTACACAGGTGACAGCATGGAAAGTGTAAAAGGGAAATTTATAGAGCGCTTTGGTAATAATCCACCAAGAAAAACAATAATGTTGGGGCGAGAAAAGCGTACATTTGCTACGGGCAGTGTGAAAGACCTTCCTCAGGTCGATCGATAAAACGGAGGGAAACGTGCCGTGAAGCATCAGTTCAACAGTCTCCTTCAAAATCAACACGTAAAAAGTTTTCGGAGCTTTGTATTCCTCGATCCACCGTGATAAGGCATATGAAAGAAGATCTAAAATTGAATGTTTACCGTCCAATGCATGTGAATGAGCTGAGTGACGCCGATATGGATGCGCGGAAATGGGCATGCAAAACTTTTCTTAAGGTGTTCCCTTCCAAACGATCCTGTGGTGCAGTCCTCTTCACAGACGAGTGTGCTATTTACCGAAGTATGCATTCTCAGAATGCTTAGATGTACGCAATTACTTCGCGATTCACGTGCACAATTACCTAAATCAGACCTTTCCTGGCCGCTCAATTCGATGAGCTTGTGAATCTTCACCAACTCCCTTTGTTTTGCCTCCAAGAAGTCCCTATCTGACGACACCAGACAATTCTCTCTGGGGGATCATAAAGCAACCAGTAAGAAAAACTCTATATCACACAACACAGGAATTACGACCATCTGTGGAATACGCCTTATCTCCGCAAAACATCTGCGAGACCTTGGCGCAGAATTCAGTTGTGTTAGACATGGAAGGAGATCATACCTATGTATATGACTCTTAGGACTCTTAAAACTTATATGTAACTGTGTACACACATTCTAGCATAAACAACACTGTACTGTTGAAACTAAAGGGGAATACGTCCACTTTAGAGCTGTGTATGGTCTAGAACAATGTGCTAATGCGACTGTCCTGATCTTTTTTGTCAACGTATATTGATAACTAGCAGGATATACCCATTCTTCGAATGGGGGCTGTATTTGGAAGTGAGCACCTGTGGGAGTATCACCATTCATTTCAGTGACCGCGAAAACTATGGATTTGACACTAACATCGATCATTTTGAATTACTTTTACATGTCTCAGTATCCTCCCTCCCCCGGTGACCCTCGGTCCGCAACCGAATAGGATGAATTTGGAAGTTAATGCGACTGGAGTTTCACCATTGATCTCAGCAACCTCGAAAACTATGAATTCGATACTAATATCGGTCGTTTCCTACTACTTTTACTTGTCCCGGTAAACGAACCCCCCTGAGATCCCCTGTTTCGAAATTTGAAACAAACACTTCGTCTTCATCTGGGGCCTGAACCGAGGTAACCCTGACCAAAATTTGGTAACCCTCGGTCCACTCGTCTGTTCCCCAGACCACACACAGACAGACAGACAAACAAACACACACACAAACTCTTTGTTTTATTATATTAGATATGCCTTTTCTACAGAATCAGTACGCCTTAATTTGCAAGGATAATTTGAAATATTGAACTTTTGAAATAATAAAAAGAACAGTTTGGAATTTTGGCGAATAGAAAAATCAGCAGCAGAACGCAGCATACAACTCAGTAGTGCCATTTTAAACGTACTACCAACAAAGGAAAGTTATACACAAGGTGCTAATAAACAACTTCGAAACCTTTTCGGTCCGATTTTCCACACCGAAATGAGACGCGAAGTTATGGAACAACTTAGGTGAAGAAATGTTTCCATTCGGCTCTATGGCCAGTCGAAAATTTGTCGGAAAAATACATGAGCAGCCATAACTCTAGAAGGAGGTACAGGATGGAAGCCGGATCAAAAGGGATATTCATTATTTTTAATCGTAGATGTTACTAATACACACTTGGATGTAGTAGAGAGGTGGTGCAAGAATTAGGAAATTCTTCAGCTACTAAAAGAAATGTAAGGTAGGTGCAGATAAATACGTCATGTTAAGGGCGTTGAATTTTTAGTGGCCTCAATTTTCATGAAATGCAAAAAAAAGCACATGTGCGTTGCAGAGTAGCCATCTCCGCATGTAAGAAAAATGTGGCGATAATGCGACTTACTTATATTTTGTACACAAGGTTAAAGGAAAAAAAGTGTTACAAACTGGCGTATTTGCCGAAACGTGCAGGTAATTAATCCAAGACAAGGATACTACTAGAAACCTCTCATAAATCTTGCAACTGCTTACATCGTCTCTATTATACGAACTCAAATATTACTACACAACTTGGCTGACACAAAAAATAGAATAACCAAAGTGCAAGATGAAGATAAAAAGATAAAATGTAAACACGATAATATCCAAAGTATAAATGAACTGCCAAATAAAAAGGTTTAGTCCGTAAGAAGATAAAAAGAAAGAAAAAACAATGTCACTGTACTGTAAGTTAAGAAAGAAAAGGACACCGATATTACATGGAACATATGGGGCAAATCAAAACATCTTTGTGTTCTGCAGTTAGTCCTGAACAAGCTTTCCCATATTTCGCTGCACGATGCTTGGTATTGATTTAGTATGCATGGAATCAAAAATACTGAAATTACACTTACAGAACAAAGTGTTCCTAGACGGACACGAAATAAGGCGTATCTTACTGAAAACAATCTGCAGTGTTCTGAGTTAACACGGTACTAAATAACGGATTCTTAACTCTAATGAAATAATAACGTCCTTCCACGGAATCTTTCCGAAGCAAATAAAACTGCACGACGTGGCGGTCTCAACGCTTTCTCCCGGAGTTTTCGCCAAATCGGACTTGTCCAAGACCGTGGCACATATTGGAGGCGGACTCTAGAGGATTTCGTCAGAAACGTCCCAGTACTGAACACTTGGCGTATTTAGCTGCACTGGCGGATTTACATGCAGTTGCCTTATTTATTAAAAGCTAGAAAATTGCACTTCTATACATGATATACCATATGGGGCTCAAATTCTGAATGCAAATGAGTCTCCACACATACAATGCGTAACCACGTACAGAAAAGAGTACTCGCAGGGAAAACCACAGAACGTTAGAAAATAAATCCTTACACAAGAACATCAATAAGGTTTCAGACGATCATTATTACACAAACGCGTCAACTCGTAGCTCTAGACCGCCAAAAAATTGAGTGAACGATGCTGTATGGACAATAACTTGGGAACAAAGTATCTTATCAGGATCTGGTTACAATTCTTAGCAATTATTTCCATTCCTAGGTTCGACTAACATCGCAGTAATTGTAGAATAAGGGTCGCAGAGTTCATCTCAAAGAGAGGAAGACAAAATATATAAGGTATTCTACAAAGAAGATTATAAATCCGAGGTAATTCATATTAAAGTAGGCTATTTCGAATAAAAATGTTTCTTAATGATGTGCCAATAAGTAGGGAGACAACGATTAAAGATGAACATTAATTATCAATCAGTAGGGTGTATCAACGTAGCAAATTATTATTGGTGTATAGTTTTGTATATAGTGAAAACTGTAGTGTATGGTTTTCCTCTCTCGATCCCATGCCATGGAATTTTGCGGTGAAAATGTCATTTATATGGGTATTCTCCCAGATATTCTCCTTCCTCCCACATTTACATTCGACAAATTATTTCGTAGTCATTCATTTTGATTGATAATGTGCCTTATTTTTGACTGCTGAGGACAAGCACTGAAAAGTAAATTAAGTATTTTGTTTCATTATTGTCTTTTTTTCTCCATTATTGTGACGAAACTGAATGAAGGGAAACACAACTATGTACAGATGTGTGATGTAAGTGCGACTGAAGTAAGGACCTAAAAATCTGTAGAACAGTCTTGGCATGTATTATTGCACTGAATGTTATTTCATATGTATTTGGTGGGGCATAATGTTAAAAATATTGCAAAGTGCATTATAGGATTCTGAAGGTATCTAATATGTTAGGTCTTAGCGAGACGTATATCTGATCCCGAAAACTTAGTGCCTTTTCATATCAGTGCGTGTGCTAACACTACGGAGGATTCAAACGACTTAATATACTCAGGAAATCATTGATTCGTTGATGCAAGCTGTGTATTGAGGCACGTGGAGAACATTTTAAGTATTTAATACAATTTGAACATATAATAGGTGAATAGTAGGCCAACAGTGATTTTACAGACCGCCATTACAATATAATTGCTTGCTTTAGTTATAAAACGTTATTCTTATGATTATTTAGTTCCTACTTTACATGATATTGGACTTTTAAATTTAAATTTCTGACCTATGTGATGGAATCAATGGATGAACCAGTCAAGCATAGGAATTATACTTCTCAAATGTTAAGAAAACAGGTTAAAACGCCCATTAATTCTGGAAGAAATAGGGAAAAAAACTTACGTAAAGTTGTATCATTTAGAAAACACAACTGCTATTTCGGTTCCTTAGTATTCAACCTAGGGCATTTTCTATATCTGGTATGGTGGTAAATGGGAATAAACGCACTATATCCAATGGTTTATAAAGTTCAGTGCTAGAAAAAATGAAATGAAATCTTTAAGTTTAATGTCCCTCGATTATACCGGTTAGGCTAAATGAGACGGTGAAAATGAGAAAAGAGTGGGAGGAATGAAAAAAGTGAGAGGAAACGAGAAAACCCCGAGAAAACCCACGAGCACGATGTTTGTCCAGCACAAAGTCCACACGGCGCGATCTGGGATCGAACCAGGGACCCCAAGGGACGGAGGTGAACGATTTACCACTGAGCCACCGCGCCAGTGGATGAGGAAGAAATAAGTGATTTCTAGGAATAAAAATACACATGGGAATCAAACAGTTGCCAAGCTATAGAGATTACTAGTCATCTTCTCCCGACTTCCATGATCCATATAGTGCCCCTCTGATGGCAGTGAAAAGTGTGTTTTTTTTTTTTTGAGACATATTCATTTGAATGAAAATAATCTTATGCCAAGAAGGGGTCAGCCAGACTTTGATAAGTGATCTATATATAGAAAATTGAAAATCAGTATGTTAGTAACTCTAAATCTCCTGAATCGCCAGACCGATGTCGATCAAATTTCTAACATGGATTAGGTTCAAGGCTGGGCTGGTTTTAGGCTATTCAATTTGATGGCAGAACTGAGGGATGAGAGAGGGGGTATTAAAATAAATAAAACTTAATACCTGCTGAACCACTTGCCCGATCTGATCAAATTTTCAACATAGATGAGGTTCAGGCCTTGGATCCATTTTTGTGATTTAGATTTGACAGAGCAACGTAGTGAAGGAGTAGGAGGGGGAGATATATAAAAACCAATTTATGTAAGACTGAAAGTTACTATTTTTGTAACTTAATAACTCTTGAACTATATGACCAATCTCAATTAAATTTTCAAGATACATAAGGTTCGGATCTAGAAACATTTTTGTAACTTCATTTTAAAGGTAGATCCTAGCGGAGATGGAGGGGAGAAGGATAAAATAAAAAGTAATAAAACCTAATAACGTTTGAACCACCCAACCAATTTCGATCAAATTTTCAACATATATGAGGGTCGGGCCTTCGGTGGTTTTTACCGTTACACTTTGACGAGCCAACATAGAGGAGGGGGAGAGGGAGAGGAGATACATGTTTAAAAAATTAAAATTAAAATGACTGCATTTCTGACTTCATTACTCTTGAACCACCCTACCGATCTCAATGAAATTTTCAACATACATGAGCTTAGGGACAGGAGTTACTTTAGTCTGTCCACTTTGACGATGCAATGTACGAGGCGAGAGGGGCAGAGAAATTTCAAAATGATCAAAAATGACTAATATTAGTGTTGAATCCATAATTTTTGGGGTCGGTGAGAGAAACAGTGACACTTCTGATGTTGTTTTAATCTAAGTTCATCCCTAGTGTTTGGGGAGGGGAAGAGTACAACGGAAGGGAGGGGGATAACATTTAAAAATGATCGAAAATTATTAATGTTAGTGTCGAATCCATAGTGTTAGGAGTAGCTGAGACTAACAGTAACAATTCTGATACATTGTGTCCCAGCACGGAGGAGGGGATGGAGGAGTTTCATATAATAATAATCAAAAATGACCAATATTAGTGTCTAATCGATAATTTTCGCGAACATTCAGATGAACATTGAGATTTCTGATCCGGTTTAAATCGAAAATCAGCCCCGCCACTTGGGAGAGGGGAGAAAGAGATATATATAAAAAATGATCGAAAATGTCCACTATCAGTGTCGAATTTATAGATTTCTGGATCGCTTAGGGGTAATTCCACGGGAATGTACACTAAAAGTGTATTTTCTAAACTTATGTGTTTCGCTTGTTTTTGACACCCATATCTTCGATTGAGGTCTAAAATTATGAATGCTATATAATTTGCTGCAGTTTGTAAAGTGTTGAACTGACAACAGTGCTGATCCAATATGGCTGCTCTGTGAGACAAGCTGAAAGGCATATCGACTGACATTTAATTGTCCATCATTCATTTTATTGAGAAGAGAAGAAAAAGGTGTTTACAATTTTGAGTGCAGAGTACCGTATTGTGTATCACTACATATGCGAATGTTGTCTATTTTCAGCTGTTTAAATGATATTTCATATTAGAAAACTGGTCTTGTGCTGTAGTGTGCGTCACGAAAAAAACACATTTTTTCCTGCTAAAAGTTAGTTATTGCATGTAACGGTTTAACACTTTCAATTTTCCTTCTTGATAGATAGATCAACTATTTGCCGGGATATTGGTTTGGAAACTCAAATAAACACAGACTTACAATTACTGAAGTGTATGTAGTGTGCGTCACGGGTAGTGTGTGTCACGTTCAAGCATGGCGAAAACTGCTGCACAATGTAAAGCAGAGCACGGAAAGGCTCCGTACGTCCGGCAATAATGCAGAATTTCGAAGAAAAGAGACTGAAAAAGAGAGAATTAGACGTGAAAGGAAAAAGAAGAATATTACAATTGAAGAGAAGGAGCATATGCGAAAGAAGAAGAGGGAAGAAATGAGACGATATCGTCAGAAGAAGAAATTAAGCACAGCTATTGATGGTATGTTAAATAAACAAGTACCAATGCATCTTCACCTAATAAAGTGTTTTCATCTCGGTGTTCATATGGGAAAGCTATGGCTAAAGTTAAAAGAAGCGTACCTCGTAGTTCCAATAAGCGTAAGGTTGTTGTTAAACAATTGTTTGAACAGTTTGCACCCGACAATAAAAAGCCAACCAAGACACTAGATCAAAGTTCATGAAAAACGGCAACTGAAGAAGCAGTTATTCAGTTTTATTTAAGCGATGCAATATTTTACCAGACACTAGGACTTAGAGATTGTTTAATCGTCAGAGATTCATTCGGCAAACAAAAATTTCAAAAACGGTACTCGTTCCTAACACTCGGTGAAACAGTTCAAGAAACAGAATCCTGATATAGAGATTGGAAGATGTAAATTCTGTGAACTTCGGCCGAAACACGTCTGCTGAACGCGAACACCACCAAATCTTTCTATGCGTCAATCACGAGAATGTTAGATTACTGTTAAATTCATATTCATTTCTGTCAAACAGCACGAATAATCTGATTTCGTCTCGTAGTGTGCGACGATGAATCTGAGACCTGTATGTTTCATACTTGACAAGAATGTGGTGAATTACCAAAGTTCGTTTCGCTTCTCAACTCTACTCAACCAATGGACACGAATATGGAAATCACCTATCAACAATAGACTACTGATGAGACTGGCAAAGTGCCGAAAGAGAAAATGTCAGGAACATTAAAGGAAGTGATGAAAAAACTATAGGATAAACTACCCGGTTTTTATAACTTGCATTTATACTGCGTCACCAGGCAAATTATTTTAAAATCCTGAAAAAAAAATGGATTGATTTAGTTTGTCCCACGGTTATGCCTGCTAGGCTAAAGACGACGTGGACCTACTGATTATAGTGGAATTCTAACCACTTTGGTCCTTCAACTGTACCCCCACCGGGAATCGAACCCGGGACCACGCTATCCGAAATCAAGTGTGCTAGCCACTAGGCCAAGCAGGGGTTCCCTGAAAGAAAATATACCGGAAAAAACAATAATCATGCAAATAAATTTTAGTGAAAACTACACATTTCCGAAACATGCTAAATCCTTTTTTGGTCGCTCAATGAGTATAGTTGAGTTTGCTCTTTCATTTCTCGAATACCTTTCGACATATACCTCAGTTTCCTATTTTTTAAAAGTGCATTTTGGTTTCTAACAAACATTATTGAAACGAAACTACTGCAGGTATCGATAGGCATTTGAAAAAATAAAAGAAACAATATGATTATTGAATCACCGAAATGCGTTTATTTATTTAACGAACACCAGATAACGAACATCAGAGGCCATTTTACACTAAGGAAAGGATTTGGGAAAGTGTCGGCCAGAGTGAATTTGCTAGGTACCATCCCGGCATTTGCCTGGTAGGACTGAGGGAAAAGCAGAAAAACCCGTCAGAATGGTCGGCGGCCGTATCGAACCCACAACCTCCCGACTGTGAACCAACGCTGTACCAACAGAGCTACCTCAGTAGCATGTTTTGGAAATACATTCCACAGTTGTACGAGGTACGATGAATAACAAATTCAAACAATCAATAAGATTCCAAACAATAGGAAAATTTAAGTGTTGTCATTGAAGGAAGTGTAGTGTGCGTCACAAGTGAATTGTAGTGTGCGTCACAGAGAAATTCCATTGTCATATGTTTACTACAGTGAAGTGCGAATAAAACGGTGGTTGCGAGAACACGGCATTCCTTCTGGAAAATGTTTATGTACAAAATACATTTTGTAAAGTCATACGGAGGAAGATTTCCTAAATTCAAAATATGAGTAAAATTTTACTTCCCTTCCTGTAGTGTGAGTCACGTTTCAGTGTATAAATATAACCTGGTATTTTAATAATTAAGTACAAAAATACCAATATGTGGAAATTATAATATGTCCTTTCTATAATCATATTTAGTGGTTTGTATTTAAAAATCATTACATTCATTACCATAGTTAAGGTTTAAAATATACGAGCATGTTCCCTTGTAGAGTGCGTCACGCGTGGAAATAGCCTTAGATGAACAGTGATATTTTCGATCCCATTTAAATTCAAATTTAACTCTGCAACTTGAGGGAGGGGAGGAGGAGATATTTAAAAGTGATCGAAAATGACCGATATCAGTGATCAATCCACATTTTTTGGGGTCGTTGAGATGAACGGTGACACTTTCGATGCCATGGCCCGCAACATGGGAAAGGGGGAAATCTCTCTCTCTCTCTCTCTCTCTCTCTCTATATATATATATATATATATATATATATATGTGTGTGTGTGTGTGTGTGTGTGTGTGTGTGTGTGTAATCAAAAATGACCACTATTAGTGTTGAATCCATGGTTTTCGGGGTCGCTGAGATTAGCAATGATCTTTCCGATGCTGTTTAAATCGATGCCATTAGAAACGAAAACAGCATATTTCACGGGTACTAAACACATTAGATACGGAGTTGAGAATTTCAATTTTCATATCAACGCAGCGAAGCGGGTAATATACGCTAGTATAAAATAAGACCATTACTTCACACAATAGTAAGGTCTTTCGAAAAGTACTATTTACCTCACCAAAATGTAGCTGTTGACGAGTCAATGGTGAAATTCAAAGACAGGAGTTCACTTAAACAATATATGAAGGACAAACCAATAAAGAAAGGTTACAAAATATGGAGTTTGTGTGATCAATCCTCTTACAACCTAAAGTTTCAAATCTACTGTGGAAAATCTGAATCCAAAGTGGAAATTGGTCTTCGAGTAAGACTTGTCTTAGACTTGACATCGGAACTAGGTGGGAAGAATCACATTATATACTTGGACAACTTTTTCTCGTCTTTCGATTTGTGTATATTGCTGAAAGGACAAAATATATTCGCAGTGTCAACTGTAAATCCAAATAGAAAGAAGTTGCCAAAACTAAAGGACGAAAAATCCATGGAAAGAGGAGAGTTTGATGCTTGGGTGTGTAGAGAAGGGATATCTGTGTACAGGTGGAAAGATAAGAGAGGTGTAAATCATATGTCAACTGTTCATGATCCTTCAGAAGTCATCAGTGTTACAAGAAAGCAGAAGGATGGAAGCAAAGTAAATGTTTCTTGTCCAAAAGTTCTTGATGACTATAATAAGAATATAAATTTTGTTGACAATTTTGATCGTTTGAAAGGAGACTATGAAATAGATCAGAAATGCAAAATTGGTGGCACAGAATGTTTTTCTCATTTTTTGGACTGTAGCGTTGTAAATTCATTTATTATGCATGAAGAGCTGGAAAAAATGAAATGAATAGTTTGAGTTTTACGTCCCACGGTTATGCCGGTTAGACTAAAGGAGACGGCGATGATGAGTAATGAATGAAATGGTGGAATGAAGAAAGTAGGAGGAAACGGGAGAACCCCGAGAAAACCCACGCCACAGTGTTTGTCCACCACAAAGCTCACTTGATTGAACCCGGGATCCCAAGCACCAGAGCTGAACGCTCTACCATTGAGCCACCGCGGCCCCATAAAGAGCTGGACATGGTACAATATTCCCTTAAAGATTTTCGCCGTAGTGTGTATCAATCTTTATTGGCGAATGCGATAGTGGCTAGTACTCCCAAAAGAGGTAGTCCAAGAGTGCAAGAAACAGTTATTCCAATCAAGAAACTTAAAGCAGTAGTTGATGCCACAATTCGTCTTCAAGAGAGTAAACATCAGCCACGGAAGGGTACATCAAAACGATGTGCACTCTGGAGCACCGAGAAGAAACCAGTGAGAACAGTCTGGGAATGCTGCACATGCAAAGTTGCACTTTGCTTGAAAAAGAAAAAAAAAACTGTTTCAATGAGTCCACCAGAAGTGATAAATTTTCTCACGAGTCTTAGACAAAATATCTCCGATTCTCGCAAATTATGTCGTTGTTAACACCTGACAAAATAATAAAGCATGAGTTTTGAAGGAAAAAGTTATTTTCCTTTTTCTGTCCCTTAAAGAGTTAATTGAAAAGTCCATGGCTACCCCTATAAATCGGAAACGGTTAGACAAATGCAAAAACAGGAAAGAACGTGTTTCATTATTTTCAAAGTACAACAATTTAAGTTAAAACATCTTGTCCCAGGCCCTCCAGGGTCCTAAGTGGAGTTCAACTCAAAAGTTTTAAATGGTAAGAGGGTTAAGTACCACATCGTTTGGAAGCTGTTTTTAAATGAAACAAGACGGAGCAAGTCACGATTCTGTATTATAACCCTGTGCAGAATGGCTCCGAGTCAAATTGTAATCAAAAGATTAATTGAAAAATCTATGGCCATCTTCAATCCAAGATGGCCGCTTAAAACCATGTCGAAAAGATAGGCATACAAAACTGCTGAAGCTAGGAAAACCAAATTTGGCATTAATGCTGATCAGTAGGGGACGAAGAGATGCGAAATTTAAAAAAAAACGCAACCTCTTGAGTTCAATACCTCACTATGTGTCGAACGCACTTCCAACTCAATCCACTGGTGTTGGAGAAGAGAAATGTGGTATTTATGTTTGTGGTCAATAGTATATATATACAAAATATGAAAGAGTATAATCTGTAATCCAATATGGCTGCCAGCGTGAAAAATGAGTTTGTATATACGGAATGTTGTGATCAAACCAAAAAAAAAAAAAAATGACGCAGCTCGATGTACTGAACTGATGTACACGTGGTTTGGTACTGTTCGCCAATCTTGTAAATGAACTTTTTTTGTATTTAGTATTGCATGAAATATCGCGATCAAACCAACAAATGGCATAATGTGTAACCATCACGAATACGTTACAATAGAGCCTCCAACCTGACTGGTGCCGGAATTTCTTTATGTATGAACTACATATGATGAAATTTAAAAAAAAAATCCTAAGGTATTCAACTTTTGTTTAGCAGTATGAATAGGAAGTTAGATTTGTGTGTTTATTGCATATTCATTACGCTCACGTAAATAATATCGAGGGAACCCTGACGAACGTGCATGAGGAACAAAACATGTATGAGTTGTTAAGGAATGAATTAGTAGTTGAAATGAATCAAAAATCAATTGTTCTTTAGTCTTCCTATTGTGTCTAAATATATAATAGAGAAAAATAGAGATTTAGATTTGTACTGGTATGAATAACATAGGTTTTAATCAGCCATCTTGGATTCAAGGTTGCCACAGATCTTCAATGAAGCTTTAGTTTACATTTTGACCCGCCGCTGTTTTGTACAGGATTATCGTAGAGTCGAGACTTGCTCCATTTTCTTTCATTTTACAACAGCTTTCAAACGATGTGCTACACCACCCCCTTGTCATTTGAAATTTCTCTGTTCCGCTTCGTCTGGGACCCTGCAAGGGACCTTCAGGTAAACATTTTTATCCCAGAAAGTGTGCTCTTGAAAATGATGGGATACCTATTCGCGTTGCTTTCCATTTACCCCACCGTTTCCAAACAAATGACCCGGTTCAAGTTATTCCGTCAGCTTTGTACCTTTTACATTACAAAATATGTTGTAACTCACGATATTACACCCGGTGGCATATATACCTTAGGGATTCGTCTAGTTGTAACATATCAAATGTAAACACAACGGTCTCGTTTGGATCTCAGAGGAGCTTCTTTGTGACCCTCCTTTGCGAGTAAGTGTGTGCATAAGACTCCCATAAATCAAGATTTTGACACTTTCCAAGCACTGAACGTGCAGCATAACAGCTGCGTGCCTAGCACTCGTTTCTCTGGCGTGTTATTATGTGAGTAGATTGGTGGAACCTGACCCCGTTTTTTGACCTACTTAGCATGCACAAACTTCTCCGGTTCCTGTTCCGGTTCCGATTTCTTCTCCGGTTCCTTCTCCGACCCCGGTTTCGACGCATGTTCCAGTTCCTGTTCCGGTTCCCCCGGAGCAGTTTACGCGCAACGACCAGCCTTTTACGACTAGACCACGCATGCGCAAAACTACACACTACAGCAAGACTATGAACGTCCATGACACCGCCGGTAGTATATTTTCAAGCATTATATAACATCAGGGGTGTAGTCGTTCTCTTTTGCGAGCACTTTTTTGAAGTTAAAAAAATACTATGGCAGTATAGTAGAGCAGAAATTTAAAAAAAAACAACAGCCTTTAACAATATAGCATAAGTCTGATTAGTCACACACACACACACACACACACACACACACACATGATTTACGGAGAACTAAATCCCGCTCCACTGTCCAACACACACACACACACACTTGATTGGTAATGCGCTGTAAAATTAAATCTCCAATTTAATAGACATTACACGCATGCACAGAAAGAATACAGTCCCAACTACCACTTCCGGTTCCGATTAACCACACTACCATCAGCAGCAGACCACAGAGTACAAAGGTTACAACATAGGACTATGAACACACATTCCAACTCCTATTGAACATTGTAGAGCAGTGGTTCGATCCCCGTTTGCGTGTGTTTCCACGCACAAAGTATTGACACTGTTCCAGTTTCGGCCGGGGTTTTGTGACCTTTATAAAAAACTATGACCTAAATAACACACAACATTTACCCGTATTGGTGTGGAAAAAAGACTATGGCAACATAGTAGAGCACAGATTTAAAAATAACAGATGCGGTGGCTCTGTGGTTCGCTCTCACCTCGCGTGTAATGGATAAAACGTCTATTTAGCTTATTTGACATAATCGTGGGGCATAAACTTTATCTCACACACACTCACACACACACACACACATTGTTTACGGAGCACTTGTAGACGTATGTGCAGCTCCAATTTTTGTTACAGTGACAGTTGCGGTTCCAATTACACATGAGCAGACTGCGAACATATTTAACATAATAAAAGGTATTAGCACACTTTTTAAACCTTATGTAACATTGCAAAGCTAATAAAAGGGTACGGCTTGTTTTTACACCTTTGAACCCCTATGTAACACTAAGAATTACAACCTTTTACCCCTTATATCTAGCGTGAGTTTTATAAGGCTATGGCATATTTTTGCAATTCCTATTTACCATACCAGTGGCCATAAACTTTTTCCAGCTAGAGTAGGGTTTTCTGCTACAACAGGAGAACTGCAATTTGTATTATGCACGTGAAAACTGAGGATGTTCATAATTTCGATTTAGTTAATTTCTTAGAGCTCAACAAAATTATATAACTCTTATGCATAGTTTTTGAGGTGCTGCGCGTATCATACCCTCATTCTGCAGTTTAAGACTATAGTATTTGGGACTACTCCAGCGTCCCCGAAGAAGTACAGGGTGGGTTCAATAGAACCCTTCCTGTTTTTCGTATCGCCGTATTTTCTAGCATTAATACAACACTATAGAGCCAGTCCTCCTCTTACGAAGCAAAGCTAATCCACACGTGGAAACAAAATCGCATCTGCCATACTCTCCGGAAATTGCACCTGTCCCATTTCTTGCAAACGCCAGTTCAAATACTTTCTACGCGATGGAGTTCGTGGTCTTCCAGAACGCTGACAGAAGGTCGGCGATGCTGATGGGAACCAT
Source organism: Thermobia domestica (assembly GCF_964235325.1). Taxonomy (NCBI): domain Eukaryota; kingdom Metazoa; phylum Arthropoda; class Insecta; order Zygentoma; family Lepismatidae; genus Thermobia; species Thermobia domestica. Next base: position 52,740,938 of record NC_137470.1, on the reverse strand, counting down.
TTTTGATGTGTTAGGTGACATATCGATGTTTCAAATGGTCAAATTGAGGTCAAAATGGGATTTCAAAATTGAAATTGACTACCACAGGGGCAGAATTAGCCTTACAGGTAACGTTGGCAAGGTGAACCTCGTCGGAGGAACTGGAACAGGACTTAAATGTACAGAAATTGTATTTCAATGGACACACGTTTACAATTCGCTGTAAATACAAAAGTTTACTGCAAATAATAAAAGACAATTGCTTATTGCGTTGGTTCCGGTATGATCCGCGCAGCACCTCAAAAACTATGCATAAGAGTCATATCATTTTATTGAGCTCTAAGAAACTGACTAAATCGAAATTATTAATATCCTCGTTTTTCACGTGCATAATACAAATTGCAGTTCTCCTGTTGTAGCAGAAAACCCGATTCTAGCTGGAAAAAGTTTGTGGCCACTGGTATGATAGGCCTAAATAGAAATTGCAAAAATATGCCATAGCCTTATAATACTTACGCTGGATATAAGGGGTAAAAGGTTGTAATTTTTGCTCTTACATAGGGGTTCAAAGGTGTAAAAACAAGCCATTCTCTATTATTAGCTATGCAATGTTACATAGGGTTTAAAAAGGGATACGGACAAAATCTCACCGTCGAAGCATCGTCGCCCAAATTCTCGCCGGCCGAAACCTCGAAGGACAAAACCTCGCGAGGCCAAAACCTCGCCGGGCCAAAACCTCGCCGCCCAAAACCTCGCGTGGCCAAAACCTCGCCGCCCAAAATCTCGCCGGGCAAAACCTCGCGTTGCCAAATCCTCTCCGCTTAAAATCTCACCGGGCCAAAACCTCGCCACCTAAAACATCGCGTGGCCAAAACCTCGCCGCCAAAATCTCGTAGGTCCTGAGATCAAGCCAACGTTCAAGAATTATCCAAACTTCAACACTCCCTTACGTGGAGCATTTTGCAACATACTTCTTATGGTACAAGGAGAAGATTTGTACCAAAACATAAAGGTTCTATGCTTAGTAGTTTTTTAGATCTGGAGAACGGCAAAATTCATTCAAGGCCTTCCATTCCATTCCTCATTAGGGCATGCATTTCGCAAAATATTGTCTTATCTGGAGCTTGTGCCCTTGTGGAGCAAGAAGATTTATACAAAATGTAAAGTTTCAAAACCTAATAAGTTTTGTAAATCTGGCGATAAAACATTTTACATTGAAGAAATCGTCGTGAAGAGGTTTTATCCTGACGACATTTCTTCCCAGGCGACACTACGTCTCGCTTAATTTAGACCAGGCGAGATTCTGTGTCGCGAGATCATTACAACGAGGTTTTGGTCAGGCGATATTTTGGGTATGGCGATATTTTGGCCCGCTAGGTTTTGGGTGGCGAGGTTTTGGCCCCGCGAGATTTTGGCTCGCGACGTTTTGAGCGGCGGGGTTTTGGCCAGGCGGGGTTTTGGCCAGGCGAGATTTTGTCCGGCGAGGTTTTGGCCAGGCGAGGTTATGGTCCGCGAGGTTCTGGCCGCGAGGTTTTGTACCCAAACCGTTTAAAAAGTGTGGTAGTATCTTTTATTATGTTAAATATGTTCGCAGTCTGCTCATGTGTAATTGGAACCGGAACTGGCACTGTAACAAAAATTGGAGCTGCACATACGTCTCCAATTGCTCCGTAAACAATGTGTGTGTGACCGAGAGAGATAAAGTTTTAAGCCCCACAATTATGTCGAATAAGCTAAATAGACGGTTTATCCACTACATGCGAGGTGAGAGCGAACCACCGAGCCACCGCATCTGTTATTTTTAAATCGCTGCTCTACTATGTTGTCATAGTCTTTTTTCCACACCAATACGGGTAAATGTTGTGTGTTATTTAAGTCATAGTCTTTTATAAAGGTCACAAAACCCCCGCCGTCAAGGTCATACTCCTTCTTCAATGTTGGTAGTCTGCTGTTGGGTGTAATTGGATTCGGGACTGTACTGTTTCTGTGCATCTACTAAATTGGAACTGTAATTTTATGGAGCATATGCTACCAAGGGCCCGCAAACTCTATGTATGTGTGTGTGTGTTTATGAGCCGAAATTCAATTTTCAAGTTTTGCTTCGCACGAATATGTCGAATTAGCTAAATAAGGCAACATGCGAGGTGTGAGCGAATCACTGAGCCCCCACACCTGTTATTTTATTCTCTGCTCAACTATGTTGCCATAGGCTTTTTCATATCAATAAAGGTAGCCACTGTATGTAATTTAGAGAATGATAAAAGTGGTCGTAGAGGCTAAAAAATCAATTTGTCATAAAAGCATGTCTCATCCATAAACTGTAAGCCCTAGGTAAAAGCAAATATGATATTCGTAATCAGCATGTTTGGAAACCCTTATATAACGACTTTCATCCAAATCGGTTAAAATTCTCATAAAAAGGGCGTATTTCACATAAACAAAAAGACTTACGCAAAAAATATGATATTCGAAATCAGCATGTTTGAAAACCACTGTATATTGAGTTTCATCTAAATCGGTTAAAATTGTCTTAAAAAGGGCGTATCTCACATAAACAAAAAGACCTAGTTAAAATAAATATGGTATTCGTAATCAGCATGTTCGAAAACCCCTATATACTGAATTTTATTCAAATTGGTACTTCGGAAAGAAGTATATACAAAGTCTTACCCAAGTCGGTTATAATTGTTATAAAAGGCCCACCATAAAGTACACTATGCGTCATAGTCATAAAAGGCAGCAAAAACACCGTTGCCAATCGTGCTGCTCCCGCGTGTTACCGAATCGGAGCTGTAATGCTTTTGCGCACTCCTGTTATTTCTACGAAATTAGAACTGTAATTTTATTGGGCATGCGCTACCAAGTGCTCCGTGCACCATGAGCTTGTGTGTGTGTGTGTGTTGTTGTTGTTGTTGTTGTTGTGTTTTAATCTCGGATTCACTGTTTTTGTCGTAGAATAGTAAACGAGTGAAACGAATGGACTTTGTATGTTATTCAGGCGCCGCATCTTCATTTCTGCATGTGGTCATAGCCTTTCTAGAATATGTGTTGCGTAGGCTGTTGTTGTGCCTTACCCTTTTCTTCGTAATCTTAAAAGTCTTCTATGTTCGTAGTCGGGTGCAGCTTCTCCTGTGTTGCATATTCGGAACCGGAACTTGTACTCCAACTTTAGTCGGAACAGTTTGCTCATGCGCCACAAAATGCTCCGTAAACCATGTCTCTCTCTCTCTCTCTGTGTGTGTGTGTGTGTGTGAATGAAAAATAGACCAGTCTTTTATAATGGTCCAAGAAAAGGGATCGTAACAACCTACTCGTTGCGTAGTCTGATCTGGGGGAGCCGGTTCTGGTATTGGAACTTCAGTCGTAACAGGTGCGTACGCTGTTGCTGTTGTGCCGTAGCCTTTCTTGCGTACTCTTAAAAAGTCTGCTATGTTCGTAGTCGGGTGTAGCTTCTCCTGCGTTGTGTATTCGGAATCGGAACTTGTACTCCAACTTGAGTCGGAACAGTTTGCTCACGCGCCACACAATGTTCCGTGTGTGTGTGTGTGTGTGTGTGTGTGTGTGTGAATGAAATGTAGGTGTCTTTCAAGAAAAGGGGTCGTAGCAATCTACTCGTTGTGTAGTCTGCTCCGTGGAACCGGTTCTGGTACTAGAACTTGAGTCGGAACAGGAACCGGAACAGTTTTCTCATGCGTCACAAAATGCTCCGTAAACCAGGTGAGTGTGTGCGTGTGTGTGACGGAGAGAAAGATGGAAAGGAAACCACTGCTCTACAGTAGTAGAAAATGGATCGATCTGGAACAACCTGGCTCAACATAGGCCAACATCGCTCAACTCAGGAGCCCTTGAGAAATTGAGCACCTTACACCGTGAACCCACGGTCTTTTACGACCTCCATTTTAGGGGTGAATTTGTTTCCTTCTAAGAGCACTTTTTAAGGGGTGTATTCGTTCTCTTTTATGACCAATTTTTAAGGGGTGAACTCGTTCCCTTTTATGAGCATATTTTCCAACCCCTATTTTAATGTAACATAGCAGTTGGCCTAGTTTTCCACCCCTATTTGAACTCGTTTCAACCCCTATTTGAACTTAGCAGAGAATACATAAAACTAAGACAATAATGAGGGTGTATTCGTTCCACCCCTATTTTAACATAGCACTGATTTCGTTTAGCGCATCAGACAGAGACTACGAAACATAGTGAACTCGTTTTCATCCCCTATTTTAACATAACGAACATAGCAGAGAACAGGGGTGAACTCGTTCCCTTTTATGATCATTTTTTCCACCCTTAATTGAACATAGAAGAGAGTACGTTCTAATGTAACATAGCAGTTGGCCTATTTTTCCACCCCTATTTGAGCATAGTCCATTTTTAGGGGTGTACTCGTTCTAACCCTCTATAGCAAATAAATATAGTCATTTAAGAAGTGAACTTGTTCTAACCTCTATTTGAACACCATAGAGATTATTTAAAGATTGCTAAGGAATGCGAACTTCCGTGTTTTGTTATCAGTTACATAATAACTTCCGTCATATGTGGATAATTCTCATTACGTCATTCATCCGGATTTTAAAAAAACATTGAGCTAGTTATCTCTTCAACAGACAATACGGATTTAATAGTATAACTTGTCATTCAACGATAGGATTGAAAAAAAAGGAATCCCCGAACGTAATATTACGTAATGCAATCAATCACAAAGGTATATGTTGATCGCTCGCGGTATAACTTGTCATTCAACGATAGAATTAAAAAAAGAGGGGAATCTCCGACCGTAACTCATTCCTATTGCGCAATATTACGCAATGCATTCACACAGGTATAAAAGACTGACCGAGATGTTTTTTTGTAATCAGTTCCTTCTTGGTGTTTCAGGTGTAAAGTTATGATTTTTGTGTGTGTGTGTTTATATTATTAGTGTGGTTTTGTTTTTTAGGTAAGACATCTTATAACAATAATATCATATTATAAAAACTCACTTCAGAATTATTATAGTAACATTGGGTTATTTTTAAAAAAAATGGCAACAAAAAAGGTTAAACCAAATACCATCAATTCACCAACTCATACTCTATTTAATAATAATTTGAAAAAATCATTTTAAAATGTGATACTGTTTTAAATGAGGATAGTGGATGTTTTTTTAAATAATAAAAGAAAAGACTGTTTAGATATATTAAAACAGAAACAAACTAATACATCTTTTAAAGTAAATTTTTCTTTGGCTACAACTTTTGTAAAACCAGTAGATTTAGAAACATGTAGATTCTTTGTAAATAGTGGTAACGAAATTATTTTACCGAGTACAGATGTGAATTCTATAATTGAAAACTATTTAATAAAATTTTAGTTGAAGAAGAAAACAGAGCAATTAAGAAATCAGGGTGGTCTTTATGTTCTGAACCAAACCACCACTTAGAAATTAAAATCAGTAAATATGATCCCCTGTCAGCTTCATCTTTTATAAAATTACCTCAATGGATTTTATCTAAAAAGAATTGTTTTCTAAATATTCAAAATAATGATAATAGATGTTTTATGTATAGTATTCTAGCTGCTTTATATCCCGCAAAAGATAATCCACTGTGTGTGAATAATTACATACAATATAGTAATACTTTATTACCGTTATTTGAAAAAACGAATATAAAATTTCCCGTTGAAGTAGAACACATAAGCAAATTTGAACATATGTATAATTCTGTATTTACTAAGGAACAAATTTCTATTAATATATATGGCATTGATTATGATAATGAAACAATTTTTCCGTTACGTATAAGCGAAAACACATCTGTATTTAAACGTATAGATTTACTGCTTGTGAAGAAAATTGCAATAGTCATTATTGTCTTATAAAAAACCTCAATGCGTTATTGAAAAGTCATAAAGAGAAAACTTATGTAAAATTGCCTCAATGGATTTTTTCTAAAAAGAATTGTGTTCTAAATATTCAAAATAACGATAATAGATGTTTTATCTATAGTATTCTTGCTGCTTTATATCCAGTAAAAGAACATCCACATCGTGTGAATAATTACATACAATATAGTAATACTTTATTACCGTTATTTGAAAAAAAAACGAATATAAAATTCCCTGTTAAAGTAGAACCCATACCAAATTTGAACATATGTATAATTCTGTATTTACTAAGGAACAAATTTCTATTAATATATATGGCATTGATTATGATAATGAAACAATTTTTCCGTTACATATAAGCGAAAACACATCTGTATTTAAACGTATAGATTTACTGTATTGTGAAGAAAATTGCAATAGTCATTATTGTCTTATAAAAAATCTCAATGCGTTATTGAAGAGTCATAAAGAGAAAACTTATGTAAAATTGCCTCAATGGATTTTATCTACAAAATGTGTTATAAATATTGAAAATAACGATAATAGATGTTTTATGTATAGCATTCTAGCTGCATTATATCCCGTAAAAGAACATCCACATCGTGTGAATAATTACATACAATATATTAATACTTTATTACCGTTATTTGAAAAAACGAATATAAAATTCCCCGTCGAAGTAGCACACATAAGCAAATTTGAACATATGTATAATTCTGTATTTACTAAGGAACAAATTTCTATTAATATATATGGCATTAATTATGATAATGAAACAATTTTTCCGTTACGTATAAGCGAAAATATAGGTGTATTTAAACATATAGATTTATTATATTTAAACTCTCATTATTGTTTAATTACAAATTTAAATGGTTTAGTTAGACAACAGTTAGGTACTCACCGAACATTTATTTGTAGACGATGTTTAGTATCTTTTTATAACAAATCAAAATTAGATGAACATGAGAAATTATGAAAAGAACACACTCCAACCAAAATTAACATGCCGAAACAAGGAGAAGTTTTAAAATTTCGAAATTTGAAATTGTTATTACAGAATGATATGATAATAGTTGCAGATTTTGAAAGTTTATTAAAACCTATAAATAAACAAAGTGGATCTAGTACAATACAAATTCAGCAACATATACCATGCAGTTTTGGTTATATTGTATGTTGGAGTAACAAATATATGAAATCAGATTTAGTTATTTATCGGGGAGAAAATGTATCGATGAAGTTTGTCTGCTATGGAGAATGAATTAAGAAAAATCATAAACATATTAGATCAACAAAAACCATTAACACCATTAAATAGTTCTCAGTTACAGGAGCATAATCAATCCACTATATGTTTTGTTTGCGATAGTAAATATATGAGTAACAATAGAAAAGTTAAACATCATAACCATTTAACTGGTCAATATATTGCCACGGTGTGCAACAGTTGCAATTTGCAAATTAAACGTCAAAGTAATTTTATCCCTGTCTTCTTCCATAATTTGTCTGCCTATGATGCACATTTGTTTGTGAAAGAATTAGGTTGCACACCTGACAATATTTCCGTAATTGCTGAAAGCACTGAGAAATACATCACATTCTCTAAGCACTTTAATTTTAATGGTAGACCTATCGAGTTACGTTTCGTAGACCTATTTAAATTTCTTCCGTACAGTCTCGAAAATTTGATGTTAAAATAAAAACCTAAGCAATTCGTCTATACAAAGCAATATTTTTCTGATGATAAGTTCCCTTTAATTCTTCGTAAGGGAATTTATTATTATGATTACATAACAAATTTAGATACATTTAATGAAATTGAATTTCCTGAAAGAGAGGCATTTAATAGCAAATTGAATGGAACACAAATTTCTGAGACTGATTATCAATATGCAAAACTGATTTGGCGTGTGTTTAAATGTCAAATTTAGGGGACTACCACGATCTATATTTAAAATGTGATGTACTTCTCACTGCAGATGTGTTGGAGAATTTTCGAAAGACGTATTTAATCGCTTTTTGCATTGATCCGATTAATTGTTTTACTGCACCTGGGTTGGCATGGCAAGCCATGTTATATAAAACAAAAACTGAACTTCAATTTTTATCAGATATCAATATGTATATGTTTGTAGAAAAATCGATTCGCGGAGGTATTACACACGCTGTATTAAGGTATCCCAAAGCTAATAATCCTTACGTACATGATTTTGATGCGCAAAAAGAAAAATCTTATTTACTGTATATTGACATGAACAATCTGTACGGACTATCAATGATTGACTATTTACCATATGGTGGTTTTCGGTGGGAAGATAAAATTGACAATTGGCAAGACAAGAATAAAATTATTAATTGGCCCACGGATAGTGAATGTTTTTTTTCTAGAAGTGGACTTAGAGTATCCAAATTATTTACACGAATACCATTCTGATTTTCCGTGTGCTCCCACTAATGAAGTTCCACCAAATGGTAAATACTCAAAATTACTATTGACACTTAAATCGAAATCGAATTATATCTTGCATTATAGAGTATTACAATTTTATCTAAAACAAGGTTTAATATGGTAAAAGTACATAAAATATTATGGTTTCGTCAATCTAAATGGCTTGCATCTTATATACATGAAAATACTCAACGCCGTGCAAATGCTACAATTGAATTTGAAAAAGATTTCTATAAGTTATTAAATAATTCTGTTTACGGAAAGACAATGGAGAATGTATGAAAACGCATTGATATAAAATTAATTAACAATGAAAAAAAGTGTAAAAAATTAGTAGCGCAAGATCAGTTTCAAAATTGGGTAAAATTTGGAGATAATCTTGCATTATTCCATATGTTTAAAAAATCTGTAACTTTAAATAAACCGATCTATGTAGGAGCTACAGTTTTAGAACTAGTTCAAAATTAGCAATGTATGAATTCCATTACAATATAATGAAACCTCGATATGGAGATAAGATTAGCATTACTTACATGGATACTGACTCTTTCATTTACTACATTAAAACCGATGATATTTATAAAGATATAAAAGACATGAACGAGTATTTTGATACTTCTAATTATGCAGAAAATCATGCTTTACATAACACAAAAAATAAACACGTTTTGGGTAAAATGAAAGACGAGTTAAGTGGAGTTCCTATCATTGAATATGTTGGTTTACGAGCAAAAAAATATGCAATAAAAACTGATGAAAATAAGGAATTGAAAAAATGTAAAGGGATCAAGAAAAATGTAGTTAAAGAACAAATTACGTTTGACGATTATAAATCATGTCTATTTCATAACGATTCATAAAACACAATTTGAAATTAAAAGCAAATATCACAATTTAACAACAAATCAGGTAACAAAATTAGCGCTAGATCCGTATGATGACAAGAGAAAAATTTTAAGTTGTAATATACATACTGTTCCTTGGGGGTATCCTAATAAAGATTTAACATGTAAGATTTGTATATTGTAAACATGATAATTTTTTTGACATATTAGTGTTAAAAAATATGTCACAATCAGTTCGAGAACAAATAGTTGCAGAATTACATAAAAGTGCAAGACGAAACTATCCTCGAATACCCGTTATAACGAAAGGGATTCATGATTTATGGCAAGCTGATTTAGTTGAAATGAATAGTGGAAAATCGAAAGGTCTAGCAAAAATTAATCGAAATTTCACATATTTATTAACAGTGATAGATACATTCTCTAAATATGCTTGGGCTATTCCTGTGAAAAATAAAACTGGGAAAGAAATTACACAATCATTTATAACAGTACTGAGAAAAGCAAACAAAAGCCCTCAATTTTTACAAACTGACAGAGGTCGAGAATTTTATAATTCAGAGTTTAAGAAGGCGATGAACCAAAATAACATTAAACATTATTCCACGTACAGTGATGCGAAAGCAAGTATTATTGAAAGATTTAATAGATCATTACGTAATTTAATGTGGAGACAATTTACACTGCAGGGAAATTATAAAGGAATTGGCATTCTGCCGGAATTACTACATAAATATAATAATACTATTCATTCCACTATTAAAATGAAACCTATCGACGCTATTAAAAAAGAAAATGAAAAACATCTATTGACAAACATCTATTGCAAAAACTTTTCTGTGATAAAAAGAAAAAGTAAATTTAAGATAGGTGAATATGTAAGAATTAGTAAACTTAAGCGTCCTGGTTTTGATAGAGGTTTTACACGCAATTGGAGTACAGAAATTTTTCGAATTGCTAAAGTTTTCTTCACTAATCCTCCAACATATCACTTAGTACACTCAAATAATAAACGTATTGAAGGAAGATTTTACGGACACGAATTACAATTAACGAAATTTCCAAAAACATATTTAATTGAAAAAGTTTTGCGAAAGAAAAATAATAAGGCCTATGTGAAATGGTTAGGTCAGCCAAAAAGTGAAAATTCTGGGATCGATTTAAAACATACTATATTGTAAAAAAAGAAAAGTCAAGAATTTATAGGTGAAGCATGTCGTCACCAGTATTTCTTGTAGATTTTATAATTTCAAATGGTGAATTTTATATTTTAAATTCTAGCAACACTGTAAATTTTCGTTGCTTAGTTAAATTGTCATCGTCATCACGAGGTCTATCAGTATCACAAATAAAATGTATATTAAATCAAATTTGTTCTTCCACAAACGCTGTGTTTTTATGTAAAGGAGAAAAGAAAGCAAAATATTTAAAAACGCTATTTAAAATAAATGCAATATATCTGTAATAGAGATGGAATGGTAAATTCCTTTTACATGTATGGTAGCAGGTCCTACAGGCTGTGGAAAATCATATTTTGTTAAAACATTTCTTGACCATTATAGTAAGTTATTTAAAAATATTGTATGGTGTTATGGTGAATGGCAACCATTGTATGATACTCTTTCAAACTGTACGTTTAAAGAAGGTTTACCGCAAAATAATGAATTTCAAGCACACGATGGTCTACATCTTGTCATTATTGATGATTTAATGCGTGAGTGTGACCATCGGATTGTAGATATTTTTACTAAGCGTAGCCATGATAGAAATATAAGTGTAATATTTATAACACAGAATATTTTCCATCAACAAAAAGGAATGCGGGATATTTCGTTAAATTGTCATTATATTGTTTATTTTAAAAATCCTAGAGACCAAGTTCAAATTAATTGTCTAGCACGACAATTGTATCCAGGTAATACAAAATGTATTCAAGAAGCATATTAAAATGCAACTCGAATTGCACATGGTTATTTACTTTTTGATTTAAAACAAAATACTCCTGATGAGCAGCGAGTTCGAACAAATATCTTTCCAACATATTTTTTTAATTATGTTTATGTGCCTGTAAAAAAATAATTGCAATATGGTTTATATTCTAACAACTATTTGTGCTTTAATAGGCGTAAAAATGATTAGTAAGGAAAATGCACATTTGTTAAAACTTTTAGCAAAGTCAAAACCGAAAGCACGTAAGACAATTTTACAAAATGCAGATCCTGATTTAATTCGCTCTATTTGTGAATGTTCCTATAACGTATTACAGGGAAATGTTCCATTATATAAAACAGAGATAAATAATCTAAAAAGATATAAAAAGGAACTGAGATATTTGGTGAAAAAGGTCCGTCATTAAAACAAAAGAAAAAACGAATAATTATACAAAAAGGTGGTTTTCTTACTGCATTGCTTGCACCTATTTTAGGAAGTATACTATCTAGTTTAATTAAATAATTATGCAAAACACACAAAAACTTATTTTAATCTCACCAGAAAAATTACATCATTATCAAACGATATCTAATCTTGATGATGGAATGAAAGAAATTTTAAATAATAAAAGTTTAAATGCAGAAGAAAAATGGATAAGATATAAGAATTATATAAAAATATTTAAATATAATTCAAAAACGGCAGCAGTTACAACAACAGCAACTACTACTACTACTACGGAGGAAGAAGAAGAAGAGGATGAGGAGGAGGAGGATGAGGATGAAATAATATCTACTCTCCCTGAAATTTGTAAACGTAAAGCAAGACCTTTACTACGTAAATTGAAACAAAATCCAAATATTCAATGGGACGATAATGGAAATGTGAATATTAATAAAAAATAATTCCAGGTGTAAATATAGTGGATTTGATATCCGATTTTGTTAGATGTCGTAAGAAAAATATTTCAGTTGCCGACTGGAAACCTTTTGCTACATTATTAGCAAAAGCCAATATACCCTTAGTGTACATTGGTAATCCTCAACGAATAGATTATATTAGAAAACTAACAGAAGACGAAGAGGACGAAGAGGATGGTCCTCCACCCCGTAAACGCAAATGGTGTACTTATCAGCAATAATACTAATATTCTATTGTAATCTATTGATATTTTTTAGTATATAGAAAGAAAGAAAGATGAATGAGCCCTACTTTAATTATTACACACATCAAGCAGGAGGTGATTATAACGTTTATAAAGGAACAGCATATCAAGAAGGTTATGGCATTGGTAGTTTACTAGGAGGTTTATTTCGTACTGTATTTCCTTTATTAAAACAAGGTGCAAAAACTGTTGGTAAAGAATTGATACGTACAGGAATTAATGTAGCAGGAGATGTACTAGATAATAATATACCTATTGAAGAGTCTTTGCATGATCGATGGCAAGAAGCTAAAACAAATTTAAAAAATAAAGCTCAAAATAAATTAAATCAGGTGTTGGAAGGATCTGGAAGAAAAAGAAAGAAAGTTCATTTTAGTGCTGGTGTGAAACGGATAAAAAGATCCATAGATATTTTTGATTGATTGATTGATTATGGAGCAAAGTGATAGTTTTTATCTCACACTTCCTAGCAATAGTTCTATGAAATATTTTCCTCAAAATACTCTTGCTTGTTATACTACTAAATTATATCAACCTATTGTACTGGAGAAGGGAGTGTGGGAAACAGGTGTTGTTAAAGTACATTATACAAGTTCATTTTAGAATGTTTCCAAATAAACAAATAATATTTATTACCGTATCATGAATACAAAAAACTGGAACATAATTCAAATCTTACCAGGCCACTATTATCATGTTGATGATATTCTATCTCAAAATAATCATAAAAGTGATATAATTAATCTACAATTAAAAGTCAAAGCATCTGTAAAACGAATTGAGGTTAATAGAGTAATAAAAGATCAAGAGAAGCATATAGAAGTACGCTCATCTCCTGAACTAGCCAGAGTACTAGGTTTTGATCATATACAGCAGGAAGATATTGCAGTTGCTCATCATGCTCGTTATCCACCTGATTTACAAAAATCGCTACCTACACTTTTGTATATTTAATATATGTATATGTAAAAATACCGAGCTTGTAATAATGGACCTTCGTGGTTGGTATAAAACTAAAAGGGGCTTTTTTCTGCTTGCTATAAAAGTGAATAGGTCACACAAATTTGTTTTTCTCTGGTTTGTACAGAAAGTAGACCTTCTATGCTTTTTTAATTGTAAACAAAATTGATTCATTCTTCAATAGCTCACTCAAATGTAATAGCACATAAAGGTATAAATTGACCTTCTTTGCTTAAGCCACTCAAATTTATTCTTTCCTTTTTCTGATTGTTACAAAAGTGAATAGGTCACACAAATTTATTCCTTTGTTTCTTTAAATAGTACAACATGGTCAGGAAATTGGGTAGACCAAAAACACAAAAAGCTGTAACATGATGAGCTATTTAAAAATGGTATTTCCTTGCTTTTTCGGTTTGATACAAATTTTACAAAAAGGCATAAAATTCTAAGCCAGTTAAAAATGGTTCTCGTTGGTACAAAAGGAAATAGAACACCGCAATAAATGGGACGAAAAGTATAGAATGCTGATCCTTCGTCTCCTTTTCTGGTTAGTACAAATTTATACCTTCGTTTACTTGATTAGTACAAAGTGTTAATTCTTTCCTTTTTTCTGCTTGGCTAGTTAAAATGATCATTCTTTGATTTTTTCTGATTGGTACGAAAAGTAGTACAAAATGGTATAAAAGTCTGAGTTAGTTAAAATGGTACTTCTTCACTTTTTTTCTGGTTCATACAAAGCTAAATACTCCATTTAAATTTGAGTAAAATGGTTCATGTTCGCTTTCTCAAATTTAACCCTTCGTTTTGTTTAAATAATACAACATGCACTAGAAATTCTAAGCTAGATAAAAATGGCATTTCTCCTTGGTACAAAATGGAATAGATCACTTAAATTTATCCCTCCGTTTATTTAAATAGTTAATATGGCATATATTCGCTTCCTTTCTTCTTACTTTATCCAAATTAATTTTTGCGTTACAGAAATTCTGCGCTAGTTAAAAAGGTTTTTTTCGCTTTTTCTTTCGTGTATTTGAGTAGTACAAAATGGTATAAAATAATCAACAAGTTAAAATGGTTCTTCTTTGTTTGATATAAAAAAGTAGAACACCCAAATTTGTTCTTTCGTTCATTGGGCTAGTATAAAGGTACATTCTACGATTCTTCTGGTTAGTACAAAAAAAACAGGCCACTCAAATTTGCTCCATCGTTTGTTTAAATAGTACAAAAAGGTACAGAAATTCTCAGTTAGTTAAAGAGGGTCTTCTTCGCTTTTTCTGATTAGTACAATTTTGTTCTTTCGTGAAAATACTCGGCTACAAAATTAAATAGCTCACTCATATTTATGCCTTCGTTTATTAGACTAGTTTAAAATGATATAAAATTCGGTGCTAGCTAAAATGGTCCTTTTCTGGTTAATATAAATTTATTCCTTTGTTTGTTGAAATAATACAAAATGGTATAAAATACTCAACTTCGGTTTTTCAAATTAAAGAGCTCACTCAAACATTACTTCGTTTAATTGATTTTAGAGTTGACACAAATTATAATTCCTTTGTTTGTTTGAATGCTCCAAAGTGGCGCAATTTCTTTTTTTTCTCGGTGGTACAAAACTAAATACTCCATTGTTTATTTGAGTAGTAAAATATATAAAATAGTCCTTCTTCGCCTTTTTCTGAGCCAGTTAAAATGTCATTTCTCATTGGTACAAAATTGAATAGGTCACTTAAATTTATACTTTTGTATATTCAGCTAGTTCATATTTTTCTCGTTGGTATAAAAGTAGAACATCGAAATTATTCTTTCGTTACAGAAATTATGAACTTGTTAAAATGATCCTTCTTCGGGTTTTTTCTGATTGATACAAAAATAGAACATTTCAGTAGTTCAAAAGTTACATAAATTCTCAGTTAGTTAAAGTAGCTCTTCTTCTCTTTTCCAGTTGGTACAAAAATAAATAATCCACCTAAATTCCATTCATTCTTTACTTCTTTTTTTCTGGTATTCCTTCGTTTATTGGAGTAGTAGAAAATGTTATAAAAGTCTGAGTTAGTTAAAATGAACCTTCTTCGTTTTTTTTTTTTTTTGTTTATTTGAGTAGTACAAAATGATATAAAATTCTAAGCTAGATAAAATGGCATTTCTCGTTGGTACAAAATTGAATAGGTCATTCAAATTTATTCTTTCGTTTACTTGAGTAGCACAAAAATATTGAGCTAGTTAAAATTGTGTTTCTTTGATTTATTTTTCATCAATACAAAAGTAAATAAGCCACTCACTTTTTCTGCTTGATACAAAATTGAATAGATCACACAAATTTATCCGTTGCTCTGTTTACGAGTTATTTAACCTTTTGACCTTGATGGTCATTATTTTTGGAACTTGTAGTAGTTGATGAAGTATTACTAAATGTGAAAACAGCATCTCAATATTTGGCTCCGTTTTCGAGTTATTAGGTTTTAAGTATTTTGACCTTTGACCTCGATAATCATTATTATGGAACTTGTACTAGTTTATGACATCTTGCTAAATGTGGAAACAGTACCTCAGTATGTGGATCCATTTAAAAGTTATTTGGTTTTAAGTATTTTGACCTTTGACCTCGATGCTCATTATTTTAGAACATGTACTAGTTGATGACCAATTACTATATTTGGAAACAGCACCGCAATATTTGACTCCGTTTTCGAGTTATTAGGTTTTAAGTATTTTGACCTTTGACCTCGGTGGTCATTATTATGGAACTTGTACTAGTTTATGACATCTTGCTAAATGTGGAAACAGTACCTCAGTATGTGGATCCATTTTCGAGTTATTTGGTTTTAAGTATTTTGACCTTTGACCTCGATGGTCATTATTTTAGAACTTGTACTAGTTGATGACCAATTACAGTATTTGGAAAAAGCACCTCAATATTTGACTCCGTTTTCGAGTTATTAGGTTTTAAGTATTTTGATCTTTGACTTCGATGGTCATTATTTTAGAACGTGTACTAGTTGATGACCAATTACTATATTTGGAAACCGCACCTCAATATTTGACTCCGTTTTCGAGTTATTAGGTTTTAAGTATTTTGACCTTTGACCTCGGTGGTCATTATTATGGAACTTGTACTAGTTTATGACATCTTCCTAAATGTGGAAACAGCACCTCAGTATGTGGATCCATTTAAGAGTTATTTGGTTTTAAATATTTTGACCTTTGACCTCGATGGCCACTATTTTTGAAATTTGTAGTAGTTGATGACCAATTACTATATGTGGAAACAGCACCTTAATATGTGGATCCATTTTCGAGTTATTAGGTTTTAAGTACTTTGACCTTTAACCTCGATGGTCATTATTTTGGAACTTTTAGTATTTGATGACCAATTACTAAATGTGGAAACAGCACCTCAATATGTGGATCCGTTTTCGAGCTATTAGGTTTTAAGTATGTTGACCTTTGACCTCGATGGTCATTATTTTTGGAACTTGTAGTAGTTGATGACCAATTGCTAAATGAGGAAACAGAACCTTAATATGTTGCTTCGTTTACGAGTGATTGGGTTTTAAGTGTCATACAAAGGGCGTATCCCACATAAACTATAAGACCCAGATAAAAATAAGTATGATATTTGTAATCAGCATGTCCGGAAACCCCCATATACCGAGTCTCATCCAAATCGGTTAAAATTGTCATAGAAAAAGCGTATCCCACATAAACTATATGACTTAGGTAAAAATAAGTATGATATTCGTACTCAACATGGTCGAAAACCCTCATATACCGAGTTTCATCCTAATCGGTTCAAAGAGCGTATCGAATCGCTATGTTACATAGGTATTCATTGTCTCAAAATAGGGGCGCGTGGGACGTAAAACTCAAAGATTTCATTTCATTTTTTCAAAATAGAGGTTGAAAAAAAATCTTATGTAATATCTGCTATGGTAAAATAGGGGTTGGAAAAGTAATCATAAAAGAGAACGAGTACACCTTTTAAAATGTACTCATAAAAGGGAATGAATCTTATGTATCTGGTCTGCTGTGTGTTCGTAGTCTCAGTGTAATTTCTGCTATGTTCAATTAGGGGTGGAGAAAATGAATACACCCCCTGTGCTATGTCCGCTATGTTTCGTAGTCTCTGTTATGGTAAAATAAGGTTTGGAAAATAAGCCATACTCTTGTATTAGATCTGCTATGTAATCTGTGCTATGTTATAATAGGGGTTGGAAAATATGCTCATAAAAGGGAATGAATACACCGCAAAAAGGAGGTTGTTGTGTTTATTATCTGCTCTGCTATGTGTTCGTAACAACTATGTTGCATAGTCTTATGCTAAAGGGTTGAAAACGAATACACCTCTGCTATGTGTTCGTAGGGGTTGGAAAATATGATCATAAAAGAAAACGAGTACACCCCTAAAATGCTGTGTGTTCATAGTCTCAGTGTAATTTCTGCTATGTTAAAATAGGGTTGGAACATAAGCCATGCTCTTTTATTAGCTGTGCTATTTATTATCTGTTCTGCTGTGTGTTCATAGTCTCAGTGTAATTTCTGCTATGTTAAAATAAGGGTTGAAAAATATGCTCATAAAAGGGAATGAACACACCCTTGTTATGTTAGGTAGTCATGTTCTGCTATGTGTTCGTAATCTTATATGCTATCTGCTATGTTAAAATAGTGCTATGTGTTATCTGCTATGTTCAGAATAGGGGCTGGAAAATATGCTCATAAAAGGGAACGAGTTCACCCCTTAAAATGTGGTCATAAAAGAGAACGAGTACACCCCCTAAAAAGTGCTCATAAAAGGGAACAAGTTCACCCCTAAAATGGAGGTCGTAAAAGACCGTCTGCTTTGTTCAAATAAGGGTTGAAAAAAGTGATCATAAAAGAGAACGAATACACCCCTAAAATGGGCTCATAAAAGGGAACGAATCTTTGCTATTTCTGTTATGTTAAAAGAGAGGTTGGAAACGAGTTCACCGTGCTATGTTACGTAGTCTCTGCCATGTGTTCGTAGGGGTTGGAAAATATGCTCATAAAAGAGAACGAGTACACCCCTAAAATACTGTGTGTTCATAGTGTCAGTGTAATTACTGCTATGTTAAAATAGGGTTGGAAAATAAGCCATGCTCTTTTATTAGCTGTGCTATGTATTATCTGTTCTGCTGTGTGTTCATAGTCTCAGTGTAATTTCTGTTATGTTAAAATAAGGGTTGAGAAATATTCTCATAAAAGGGAATGAATACACCCTTGTTATGTTAGGTTGTCATGTTCTGCTATGTGTTCGTAATGTTATATGTTATCTGCTATGTTAAAATAGCGCTATGTGTTATCTGCTATGTTGAGAATAGGGTTTGGAAAATATGTGTGGTTATTGAGAAATTTTAGAAAAATGAAGCTACTGGGCCTGGGAAGCCCCGGTTGCCCGGATAAGGGTTAATATTTTAAAGAGTTTGGCAATGCAAATGGAAAATCGGTTCATTGCTTTTAACAACTAAGCAGACGTCGATTTTCAGGTCCGAATTCCCAGCTCATAAGATATGAATCGCTGTGCTAAACGAAATATGTCCTTTTCTTAAAGTTATTCAAAAATCTACACCATTGCGAAATCGATCCGGCGTTCGACTACAGGTAAGAAAAGCACAAATTTGTGTTTGTTCTATCGCAGGATGTCTTAACATTTGATGGTTCAGATTTAACCTTATTTCACATCTTAATGTTCGCTAAACTTAGTAGTATTTCATTCCTGGTGACCGTACAGGCTATGTCCAGAAAAATTGTCACGACTAAACAACTACAACAAGATTGCTTTCATGAGCTACGATGTGAAATCAGGTTATGGCTGGCCAACGGATTCATTACATAAACGAACTTAATCATTCTCAAGACAATATAAATCTTAAACCGTAAACTATGTTACATTACTAAAAGTTACAGCTTAACAACAGTCTTTGGCTAGCGAAACGATTTGTGAGTTAAGGTTGACTAAATAGATTGTCTTATGAGATGAGCTTGATATTTCATTTCAATGTTCCGTTACGAAATAAATGACTAGCAATGACTAGCCAAACGATTCATCATAATATATCAAATTTTATCCTTAATATTTCTTCAAGATAATTTAAATTCAAATCAGTAAACTAAAAGTCGTTAATCTGACTGCACTTTCAACTTTAGCAACAATTCACAATCTATGATGTATTCCGTTTACGTGATCACTTTCAATCTCTGTTAAGATTTTCGAAAAGTTTGAGTTTGAAAATTGTAGTTCAAAAATGTTTTTAATTCGAAATTTGAGTTTCAAATTTTGATTTTAAAACTTTCTGTGTTCGAAAATTTTTAGGTTGAACTTTGAGTTGGAATTATTTTTACTTCAAAAATTTAGATCGAAAACTTTTAGTGTGATATTTTGATTTGCAGCTTTTAAGTTCGAAACTTTCGAAACTTTGAGTTCGAAAAATATTGTTTGCAAATTTGGTTTGAAAAGTTTTTAGTTTTCAAATTCGGTTTGAAATTTTAAGTTCGAAAATTTTAAGTTTAAAAAGTTTCCTTCCGGAAAGTTTGGTTTGTTTTTTTAGTTTTAAAATTTTAAGTTTCTCATAATTTGTTTCAAAATTTTATTTGAAATCTTTTAGTTTGAAATCTTGTTTGTAAGATTTATTTCAAAGTTTGTTTTTTTATTTTATTTGAAATCTATTAGTTTGAAATTTTGGTTGAAAGATTTGTTTCATTTTTTTATATTTTATTTCAAAATTTTGTTTTGAATATTGTTTACTTTTTTGATTTTAAAATTTTAGTTCAAAAAATTTTTCGTTTCGAAAAGTTTGTTTAATTTCTTTTTATTTTGAAAATGTTTAGTTTTTCAAAATTTTTAGTTTTGAAAATTCTTGCACTCAGCGGAGCCGTTTCGAAAAAGAATCGGAGCAGTTTAGATTTTCAAAATCTGACAACATTGTTTCCATCAATGAAGCTCTTACCGATCAACAAAACGCTGAGCGCTTAAAAAATTGCTCGAACAATGAACAGATTTAAGCAAAGAATCATCCTTTCATTTAACCCACAAACGGAAACGAGAGGTACTAACTAGGTACAAAATCACATCATCCCATCCATTTTATCCTTCTCAAAGAATAAATATATCATTTCAAATTAAACCATTACACACTATTTGACAACTAAATACTGTATATGTTCAATATGCAATAACAAAAGAATGGCAATGATACTGACAAAGAATATGTAAGCATATGCAACACAATATAGCTGACATTTGCTTCTAAACATATGATTATAAGCCAATGCACGAAGAAGCTTTTTTAAACTTTGCAACATTTTTATTTAATCTGCGAACAAAAACGATATAAATTAATGGTGTTAACCAGGTCCGGAATCTACCATCTTTTACACATCCTAGTAATATTCAATAAACGAAAGTAGTAGTAGAAAAACCTGCGTTCTGCGCCACTAACCCTCTAACCACTTTCTCAGTCCCGCCTGAAGCAGACAACGAGTTTCCCAGTGCCGCCTGACACACTATGCCGGAAGACACAGGGAGGATACGAGAAATCGAGCACCTTACACCCTCCACCCACGGTCTTTTACGACCTCCATTTTAGGGGTGAATTTGTTCCCTTTTATGAACACTTTTTAGGGGGTGTACTCGTTCTCTTTTATGACCACATTTTAAAGGGTGAACTCGTTCTATTTTATGAGCATATTTTCCAACCCCTATTCTGTACATAGCAGATAACACACAGCACTATTTTAACATAGCAGATAACATATAAGATTACGAACACATAGCAGAACATGACTACCTAACATAACAAGGGTGTGTTCATTCCCTTTTATGAGCATATTTTTCAACCCTTATTTTAACATAGCAGAAATTACACTGAGACTTTGAACACACAGCAGAACAGATAATACATAGCACAGCTAATAAAAGAGCATGGCTTATTTTCCAACCCTATTTTAACATAGCAAAAATTACACTGAGACTATGAACACACAACATTTTAGGGGTGTACTCGTTCTCTTTTATGAGCATATTTTCCAACCCCTATGAACACATAGCAGAGGTGTATTCGTTTTCAACCATTTAGCATAAGACTATGTAACATAGCAGTTACGAACACATAGCAGAGCAGATAATAAACACAACAACCTCCATTTTAGGGGTGTATACATTCCCTTTTATGAGTATATTTTCCAACCCCTATTACAACATAGCACAGATTACATAGCAGATCTAATACAAGAGTATGGCTTATTTTTCAAACCTTATTTTACCATAACAGAGACTACGAAACATAGCGGACATAGCACAGGGGGTGTATTCATTTTCTCCACCCCTAATTGAACATAGCAGAAATTACACTGAGACTACGAACACACAGCAGACCAGAGAATATATAAGATTCATTCCCTTTTATGAGTACATTTTAAGGGGTGTACTCGTTTTCTTTTATGATTACTTTTCCAACCCCTATTTTACCATAGCAGAAATTACATAAGATTTTTTTCAACCCCTATTTTAAGACAATGAATACCTATGTAACATAGCAATTCGATACGCTCTTTGAACCGATTTGGATGAAACTCGGTATATGAGGGTTTTCGACCATGTTGAGTACGAATATCATACTTATTTTTACCTGAGTCCTATAATTTATGTAGGATACGCCCTTTCTATGACAATTTTAACCGATTTGGATGAAACTCGGTTTTAAGGGTTTTCGGACATGCTGATTACAAATATCATACTTATTTTTATCTGGGTCTTATAGTTTATAAAATACCTAAATTTTATTCATTCTTTACTTCTTTTTTTCTGGTATTCCTTCGTCTATTGGAGTAGTAGAAAATGTTATAAAAGTCTCAGTTAGTTAAAATGAAACTTCTTCGTTTTTTTTATTTGAGTAGTACAAAATGATATAAAATTCTAAGCTAGATAAAATGGCATTTCTCGTTGGTACAAAATTGAATAGGTCATTCAAATTTATTCTTTCGTTTACTTTAGTAGCACAAAAATATTGAGCTAGTTAAAATTGTGTTTCTTTGATTTCTTTTTCATCAATAAAGAATAAATAAGCCACTCACTTTTTCTTCTTGATACAAAATTGAATAGATCACACAAATTTATCCGTTGCTCTGTTTACGAGTTATTTAACCTTTTGACCTTGATGGTCATTATTTTTGGAACTTGTAGTAGTTGATGAAGTATTACTAAATGTGAAAACAGCATCTCAATATTTGGCTCCGTTTTCGAGTTATTAGGTTTTAAGTATTTTGACCTTTGCCCTCGATAATCATTATTATGGAACTTGTACTAGTTTATGACATCTTGCTAAATGTGGAAACAGTACCTCAGTATGTGGATCCATTTAAAAGTTATTTGGTTTTAAGTATTTTGACCTTAGACCTCGATGGTCATTATTTTAGAACTTGTACTAGTTGATGACCAATTACTATATTTGGAAACAGCACCTCAATATTTTACTCCGTTTTCGAGTTATTAGGTTTTAAGTATTTTGACCTTTGACCTCGATGGGCACTATTTTTGAAATTTGTAGTAGTTGATGAACTATTACTAAATGTGAAAACAGCATCTCAATATGTGGATCCATTTTCGAGTTATTTGGTTTTAAGTATTTTGACCTTTGAACTGGACGGCCACTATTTTTGAAATTTGTAGTAGTTGATGAACTATTACTAAATGTGAAAACAGCATCTCAATATGTGGATCCATTTTCGAGTTATTTGGTTTTAAGTATTTTGACCTTTGACCTCGATGGTCATTATTTTTAGAACTTGTATTAGTTGATGACCTCTTGCTAAATGTGGAAACAGCACCTCAGTATGTCGATCCATTTAAGAGTTATTAGGTTTTAAGTACTTTGATCTTTGACCTCGATGGTCATTATTTTTGAACTTGTAGTATTTGATGACCAATTACTAAATTTGGAAACAGCACCTCAATATGTGGATCAATTTTCGAGTTATTAGGTTTTAAGTATGTTGACCCTTGACTTCGATGGTCATTATTTTTGGAACTTGTAGTAGTGATGACCAATTGCTAAATGAGGAAACAGAACCTTAATATGTTGCTTCGTTTACGAGTGATTGGGTTTTAAGTGTCATACAAAGGGCGTTTCCCACATAAACTATAAGACCCAGATAAAAATAAGTATGATATTTGTAATCAGCATGTCCGAAAACCCCCATATACCGAGTTTCATCCAAATCGGTTAAAATTGTCATAGAAAGGGCGTATCCCACATAAACTATAGGACTCAGGTAAAAATAAGTATGATATTCGTACTCAACATGGTCGAAAACCCTCATATACCGAGTTTCATCCAAATCGGTTCAAAGAGCGTATCGAATCGCTATGTTACATAGTTATTCATTGTCTTAAAATAGGGGTTGAAAAAAAATCTTATGTAATTTCTGCTAAGGTAAAATAGGGGTTGGAAAAGTAATCATAAAAGAGAACGAGTACACCCCTTAAAATGTACTCATAAAAGGGAATGAATCTTATGTATTCTCTGGTCTGCTGTGTGTTCGTAGTCTCTTTGTAATTTCTGCTATGTTCAATTAGGGGTGGAGAAAATAAATGCACCCCTGTGCTATGTCCGCTATGTTTCGTAGTCTCTGTTATGGTAAAATAAGGTTTGAAAAGTAAGCCATACTCTTGTATTAGATCTGCTATGTAATCTGTGCTATGTTATAATAGGGGTTGGAAAATATGCTCATAAAAGGGAATGTATACACCCCTAAAATGGAGGTTGTTGTGTTTATTATCTGCTCTGCTATGTGTTCGTAACTGCTATGTTACATAGTCTTATGATGCTAAACGGTTGAAAACGAATACACCTCTGCTATGTGTTCATAGGGGTTGGAAAATATGCTCATAAAAGAGAACGAGTACACCCCTAAAATGTTGTGTGTTCATAGTCTCAGTGTAATTTTTGCTATGTTAAAATAGGGTTGGAAAATAAGCCATGCTCTTTTATTAGCTGTGCTATGTATTATCTGTTCTGCTGTGTGTTCATAGTCTCAGTGTAATTTCTGCTATGTTAAAATAAGGGTTGAAAAATATGCTCATAAAAGGGAATGAACACACCCTTGTTATGTTAGGTAGTCATGTTCTGCTATGTGTTCGTAATCTTATATGTTATCTGCTATGTTAAAATAGTGCTGTGTGTTATTTGCTATGTACAGAATAGGGGTTGGAAAATATGCTCATAAAATAGAACGAGTTCACCCCTTAAAATGTGGTCATAAAAGAGAACGAGTACACCCCCTAAAAAGTGTTCATAAAAGGGAACAAATTCACCCCTAAAATGGAGGTCGTAAAAGACCGTGGGTGGAGGGTGTAAGGTGCTCGATTTCTCGTATCCTCCCTGTGTCTTCTGGCATAGTGTGTCAGGCGGCACTGGGAAACTCGTTGTCTGCTTCAGGTGGGACTGAGAAAGTGGTTAGAGGGTTAGTGGCGCAGAACGCAGGTTTTTCTACTACTACTTTCGTTTATTGAATATTACTAGGATGTGTAAAAGATGGTCGATTCCGGACCTGGTTAACACCATTAATTTATATCGTTTTTGTTCGCAGATTAAATAAAAATGTTGCAAAGTTTAAAAAAGCAATCTTGTTGTAGTTGTTTAGTCGTGACAATTTTTCTGGACATAGCCTGTACGATCACCTGGAATGAAATACAACTAAGTTTAGCGAACATTAAGATGTGAAATAAGGTGAAATCTGAACCATCAAATGTTAAGACATCCTGCGATAGAACAAACAAAAAATTGTGCTTTTCTTACCTGTAGTCGAACGCCGGATCGATTTCGCAATGGTGTAGATTTTTGAATAACTTTAAGAAAAGGACATATTTCGTTTAGCACAGCGATTCATATCTTATGAGCTGGGAATTCGGACCTGAAAATCGACGTCTGCTTAGTTGTTAAAAGCAATGAACCGATTTTCCATTTGCATTGCCAAACTCTTTAAAATATTAACCCTTATCCGGGCAACCGGGGCCTCCCAGGCCCAGTAGCTTCGTTTTTCTAAAATTTCTCAATAACCATACATATTTCAAAGACATAAAATACTGAATTCTTCTATCTTTCGTCGAAGTTAAAATCATGAACATATCGAGTTGGTAAAGCTAATTTTTTTTATTTGAAAATCTTTTCCTGACGTAACCGGGCAACCTGGGCCTAGGAGGCCCCGTATAACTTTTGTGAAATTCCTTCCAAATATTAGATCAAATTGTCACATAATTATATATTGAACACGTGACTATTCTAACCTTTAGTCGGAACAGTATGCGGCTACAGACATTGAATTTTGAGTGTTCTGCACTTAAAATATATACTGGGCCTGACAGGCCCCGGTTGCCCGTTTACGTTACAAAAATGTCTGGACCGGATTTGCTATTCTGCTTGGCGGTTTACAAAAGCGTGACACGAAGTTTTGCTACTTGACAAAAATATATACCGGTACAATCTAGACTAGTCTAAACAGTAAGTGACAATAGGCATTGATTTTTTGTATTCTGCACTTAAAATATATACGGGCCCCGGTTGCCCGTTTACGTTACAAAAATGTCTTGCCCGGATAAGGGTTAAGTCAGCTTCTGTCATATTGAAATTGCATTAAAAAATCACATGCGGAGGCGATGACGACGAAAGTGTGGGAGCGGCTTCTTGCACAAGTTTCGTAACGAAATGAATTTTATTACTTCTGTGTCATAGTTTCTTCGTCATAGATGAAGAATGCAGAATTTGCAGTTTTTCTTTATGACATCATTCAACTCTGTCATATTGCATTCTCTCTCTTAAAATGGTGTTACTGGTGCTCAGTTACTAAGATATCAGTCCCGTGCTTGTAACATTGAACTTGTCATTTACTACAATACTGATTTCCTTCGGAACCGTGTTACCTAGTGATGCTATAATGTTGCATTGAATCCATTTTTTTCTGGTGTAAGAGGTTTTCAGTTCGATTCCTTTAGAGAGCTTCCCGTCGTTCTCATGGGATTATCAGTGAAATCATGTTCTTGTTTCATGAGAGATCTTGCAAGTAGTGAATGATGCTACATTGAATTCAATTTACTTGGTGGAAGAGTTTCCCTCATAAGATTGTAAATGAAGAAAGAAAACAAATGTTACGATACCATGGTTCGGTTTCCTTGTGTAAAAGAAATGAACGATTTATCTGTTTGATTTGATATTGTTTTGTACCGTGGTGCTGTAATAGGAGTCATTTGTATTAAATAACATTCATAAGAAGATCGATTCCGACTGAAAAAAACAATTTCATAAAAGTCAATAATGCATTTAATGCGAAAATGATTCTAGTTTGATCCTGCTGACGCTCAGTATTTTGAGTGAAGTTTTATACCATAAAAGTATTGCACAAACAGTCTGTGCCTACGGCTATAACTTCATTACATTTTCATTGAAATCTATACAAGTAATACATTTGTATTAAAAAAATGTAATCAGTATGTACTATAATAAACAACATTGTGCGTTTGTGTGTGAGTGTGTGTGCGTGATGTTAGTCTATACAACAATCTCTTTCGTGAATGGTTTTTAAATTATCGTTGTGGTATCTGCTCTCCGAGAAAAGCTGAGGCCTGCAAAATGATCTTCCTCAACTCAGTAACCTTGCTTGTTTCATGTTAAGTATATCATTATCTCCACCAAATATTTTGTTTCTGTTTTACATCGTGATGACATAGGTGTGTAAGGTCCCTGGTTCGATCTTAGCTAACGCCAAGTTGCTTTGAGGTGAACAAAAAACCGTGTGCGTGGGCTTTCTCAGGGTTCTCCCCACTATATTTAATCCATCATTACATTTATTTCTCATCATCATCGTCTCCTTTAGCCTAGTTAGCATAACCGTGGGACGTAAAACTCAAAGATTTCATTTCATTTATCTTTTACGTGTGAAATTGATTAATTAAAGTTTTGTGTCACTAGGCTGTGTAAGACTTGAACGATAGATTCTGAACCACCGCGAGTGTTTTTTGTTCTCTTAACAGTACCGAGGACGTAAATCTTATGTTCCTAGACTGCATAAGACGTGAACGATAAAATCTGAATCACCATAAAGGTTTTATATTGTCTCAACAATACCGAGGCTGTATAGGACGTGGACCTACAGTTCAAAGTGAAATTCAATTCATCATAAATGTAGCTATAAACACCAAATATTTGTTTCTATTTTACGTATAAGATTGGAAACGTTTATGACCTTAGCCTGTATAAGACTTGAACGAACTTCTGTGGGCTGTGTACATAAATCCGTAATAATAACGCCGAAAATCGAACCTCGACTTAGCCACTGAAATCTCAAATGAGCTTAAGGAAATTTATTTTTTTTATCATAATGCATTCAACCTGGAAAATGCTGATTAGCACATTGTCCTTCAAGTGAGAGAAGTGAGAGGTAAGGAGATATTTCAGTGATTGACGACACATGAATGAAATTCTGTCCATCTTAGAATTTTGTTCGTTCTGTGCTTTGATCAGTAGGCTGTTATCCGTTTCATACAAGTTCAAGTGTTAAAATAGCTAATATTTATTAAATCACGTCTTAATGGTCGCTAAACGAAGTAGTATTTCATTCCTGGTGATCGTACAGGCTATGTCCAGAAAAATGGTCACGGCTAAATAACTACAACAAGATTGCTTTCATGAGCTACGATGTGAAATCAGGTTATGGTTGGCCAACGGGTTCATTACATAAACGAATTCAATCGTTCTCAAATCAATATAAATCTTAAACCGTAAACTATGTTACATTACTAAATGTTACAGCTTACCAACGGTCTTTGGCTAGCGAAACGATTTGTGAGTTAGGGTTGACTAGATAGTTCGTCTTATGAGATGAGCTTGAGACTTCATTTCAATGATCCGTTACGAAATAAATGACTAGCAATGACTAGCCAAACGATTCATCATAATATATCAAATTTAATCCTTAATATTTCTTCAAGATAATTTAAATTCAAATCAGTAAACTAAAAGTCGTTAATCTGACTGCACTTTCAACTTTAGCAACAATTCACAATCTACGATGTAATCTGCTTAGGTGATCACATTCAATCTCTGTTAAGATTTTCAAAAAGTTTGAGTTTGATAATTGTAGTTTGAAAATATTTTAATTCGAAACTTTAGTTTCAAATTTTGATTTTAAAACTTTCTGAGTTCGAAAATTTTTAGTTTGAATTTTGAATGTTTCTTAGTTCAAAATTTTAGATCGAAAACTTTTAGTGTGAAATTTTCATTTGCAAGTTTTAAGTTCAAAGCTTTCTGATTTCGAAAAAAAAAATGTTTGAAAATTTGGTTTGATGTCTTTAGTTTTCAAATTCGGTTTGAAATTTTAAGTTCGAAAATTTTAAGATTAAAATGTTTCGTTCCAGAAAGTTTGATTTGATTTTTTTTTAGTTTTACAATTTTTTTAGATTTTCAAAATTTGTTTAAAATATTTATTTGAAATTTTTTAGTTTAAAATTTTGTTGGAAAGATTTGTTTCAATATTTTGATTCGAATTTTGTTTGAAATCTATTAGTTTGAACTTTTGTTTGAAAGATTTGTTTCATATTCTTTTTTATTTTTTGATTTGAAAATTTTGTTTTCAGAATTTTCTTTAATTTTTATGATTTCAAAATTTTAGTTCGAAAAAATTTTCGTTTTGATAAGTTCGTCTAAATTTTTTAGTGAAAATTTTTAGTTTTTCAAAATTGTAGTTTTGAAAATTCTTGCACTCAGCGGAACCGTTTCCAAAAAGAATCGGAGCAGTTTAGATTTTCAAAATCTGACAACATTGTTTCCATCAATGAAGCGCTTACTGGTCACCAAAGCATTGAGCGTTTAAAAAATCGCTCGAACAATGAGCAGATTTAAGCAAAGAGCCATCTCTTTATTTAATGCACGAACGGAAACGAGAGGTACTAACTAGGTACGAAATCACATCATCCCATCCATTTTATCCTTCTCAAAGAATAAATATATCATTTCAAAGTAAACCATTACACTATTTGACAATTAAATACTGTATATGTTCAATATGCAATAACAAAAGAATGGCAATGATACTGACAACGAATATGTAAGCATATGCAACACAATATAGCTGACATTTGCTTCTAAACATATGATTATAAGCCAATGCACGAAGAAGCTTTTTTAAACTTTGCAACATTTTTATTTAATCTGCGAACAAAAACGATATAAATTAATGTTGTTAACCAGGACCATCTTTTACACATCTTAGTAATATTCAATAAACGAACTGACATTATACTCTTTGCAAAACCAGATTCTGCAATTTCACAACAAACTCCTATGAGTAACAACGAACAGAAATGTGTAATGTAACAACATATCCATGTTATTTCCATATGTGAAATTCCTCACACCGAATGGGGCACGGTGTCTCATCGCTTGTCTCTAATTTGTGATGTCCCTGCTTCAATTCGCAAGCAAGTAAGTTCATGTTTTCTCCTGTTTCGTCCTATCATTTCTGATCATCGTGTCCCTTAGTCTCGATGGGACGTTAAACTTAAAATTTAGTGAAACTAGCACCAAGGATCGAACTCGGGCAACTGCAATGTCTAACATAATAATCAACATGTGTAAGGTATCCATGTTCATCCCTGAGGTATATTTTAAGGAACGAAATGGATCACGTAGTACATTTCAAATTTAAGGAAATAATCTTAAGTACACCTCCAAATAATCATATAACGTAATAAGGCTCCAAAATCAATCATTGATAATCATCAAAGGAAACGAACTATACATCCAACCTATAAATAAATCTCCAAAATGTTATACCCATAAAAGCAAACGAAGTAAACCCCTCAGTTGAACTACCCCATAAAGGAGGAGCATGGCCTAACATCACGTGAAACCATGACGTAATCCTAAAGGTGATCCTAAGGTGGGAGCAGGGGCGTATCAAAGGGAACAAAAATAAGGTAGGCTATACATACACCCTATTATGTAAGAAAGGAAATAGCATTCTTCAAATTTATACCCATAAAATGCTACAAAACAAACCCATCGGTGAGACTACCCATAAAGGCAGAGCGTAAAACTATGTAAACTAGAGAGTCCGGGGGCGCAAAATTTCAGCGGGTTTCACACTCCAGGGGCGCAAATGTTAAAATCAGGTAACACAAAATAAGCTATACATATACCTGTACTCTATCATTAGGTAACAATCTCCTAATTTTATGCCGTAAAAGGGAACAAAATCAACTACCTACCCCATAAAGTCGGAGGGGTGTTTCCTAGGGGCGCCGGGGGCGCAAAAGTTGAAATTATATACCGCAAGGTAAACTATACATACACCTGTATTCCATCAAAAGGTAACAATCTCCAAAATTTTAAGCCTTAAATGGGAAAAAAATCAACCCCCCTCGATAAACTACCCCATAAAGGTTTGGCCTAACACCACGTAACCCAAAAAGGCGTGACGTAACATCACTTGACCCCAAAAGGCGTGGCCTAACATCACGTGACCCTATGACGTCATACCAGGTAACCCAAAATGAGCGCCGGGCGCCCGGGGCGCAAAATTTGGCAGCGGCGGTGGGCGCCATGCTCCAGGGGCAGAAAATTTTCCTCAATTCAGACGGTTACTACTATACCGACAAATTGTAAGAGGTGATATCTTACATCAAAATAAGATAAAAAGTTCATATGGACCTGTGGGGGAAAGTGCATAGATTCAGAGCTAGGGCTGTCCAAAATCGCGAAAAAGTCAAATTTCAACAGGCCCTATGTCGAATTCCAGAAACTGTTGGCGGTGGTCCTTATCAGCGTAAAGGAAGACGCATACGCATACCAAAAATGCATATTTCATTATTTTTCTGTGGGTTTACGGAGTAATCCATACAGGGTGAAATTCCCAGACATACCATCAACCGAATGTTGAGATATGTTTTGATTGGTTCAAAGTAGGCAAAGTATAAGCCATGAAAGCAATGATCTCAGAACCCTTTCGCGGTATCGGAAGTGTTAAGTATAATCAGCAACACGGTTTCTCGTACGCGGGAAAACGCATGCTGCAATGTTTTCTTTCACGCTTATAAGTAAAGAAAACGTGAAATATCCCGTGATGAAATACATAGCATTTCGCAATATTCCTATACACACACACACACACACACACAAAAGATGGAGCTGCCGGTTCCTAACACTTCCGACTTCTCTCCGAAGTATTGGATGTCCATTGTTGACAAGGCTTACCTTCTGCCTACTTGAAATCAGGGTATATCTGAGAGCTCTATTGAGAGTATATCTGAGAATTACACCCTGAACGGAATACCCTGTACATCTATTGAAAATTGACGACATACGCTTCTTTGGATTCTGTATGCATGGCTTACTTTACGCTGATAGGCACCACCGTCCACAGTTTCTGAAATTCGAAAAAGGGCCTATTAAAATGTGGCTTCTTCGCGATTTTCGACATCCCTAGCTCCGAAACTATGTACTTTTCCCCACAGGCTCATATGAACTTTTCCTCTTATTTTGATGTAAGGAATCACCTCTTACAATTTGTCGGTATAGTTCATTAACACCCTGTATATATATATATATATATATATATATATATATATATATATATATATATATATATATATGTGTGTGTGTGTGTGTGTGTGTGTTAAACTTACCAATATCTTTCACATCTATGTTGTTACTTAATGTTGTCGGTGTTCAGGTTGTCTACAAAGAAGGCTTCTATTCAAAGTATTGGATAATAACCAAGAGACAATTAATATCTGATCAGTTTGACGACGTGAATTACAAATGCACATGCTCTTTACAATTCAGAGGTAATTTTAAATACCTGATTTTTTTTTAATATTTCTTATATCAAGCAATTATCAACATTTGCACAACTTTCTTAACAAAACGCACAGTTATAAATATAGGATCAAATCACAAACGTCTGGAAATAAATTGATCGAAATGATGATATCGAAATTATCGAAAATGGCGATAGTGGCTTAGGGTCGAATCTATAGATTTCGGGGTCGCTGAGAAGAACAGTGACACTTTCAATGCTGTTTACATCCAAATTCTGTCCTGAAACATTGAGAGGGAGGGGGAAAGATCCATAAAAATGATCGTAAATGACCGACATTATTGTCGAATCCATAGTTTTCGTAGTCGCTGTGATGAACAGTAACACTTCCGATCCCGTTTAAATTCAAATGGAGCCCCAAAACTTGGGATTAAGAAGGGGAGTTGTATAAAAATTAACTAAAATGGCCAATATTATTTTTGAATTCGAGTTTTCGGGCCGCAGTTATCAGCAGTGACACTTTGCATGCCGTGCTCCGTAACATAAAGGAGGAGGGGGCATATAAGACAATCGAAAATGATCGATATTAGTGTCTAATCCATAGCTTTCGGGGTCGCTGAGATGAACAGTGACACTTTCGATCCCGTTTAAACCGAAATTCAGTCACTAAGTGAGAGGGAGGTGGAGGGCAAATATATAAAAGTCATCGAAAATGACCAATATCAGTGAGGGCATTTTTTAATGCTAAAAAGTGACTGAGTAACGGAACATATTACTATATTTTTTAAATTTAACCCAGCGAAGCTGGTAATTGATGCTAGTTATAAATAAAAAAAAATAAATTCATTTTGATAATAAAATAATGTTATTGAATTATTCACTTCATAAAATTGGGAGATGTTATGACCTTGGTTGTAATGTTACCAATACACTATTCTAATGAAAATATATCAAAATGTGAATAGGAAATTAAACAAATATATTTTTGTTATATCGAACTATTCAGTAGATGTGCATTCTAATGTTTTATGAATTCATTTTATATCGGTGCATGTTGGAAATAAGTACAAATTTGGAAGTTATAGGTAATATTGTCTCTTCTTCCAATTTGGAGTAACTAAACAACTTACGACTTCATATAACTATAATGTTGTAAACATAACGAAAACTTCTGTGCAGATGAAGAATTGTATCACATTACTTTCCCTGTTCTCAATACCTGAGTTAATACATTGTGGATAATATTTATCTTGGTGCATATAAAATACATTACTTAGAGTTAATCGTAATATGCCTGCAGATGCATATACCTCAGACACTAAATAAATATTATCAGTGTTTTATAATAAATGTTTTGTAGTATATGGTAGATATTTTGTTAGAGTTTAGAGATACACTCATATAAAAAATCTTCAAGTTTTACGTCCCACGTTTATGCCGGTTAGGCTAAAGGAGAGGGCGAGAGATGAGTGAAATGGTGGAATGAAGAAAGTGTTAGGAAATAGGAGAACCCCTAGAAAACCCACGAACACGGTGTTTGTCTACCACAAAGCCCACACGACGCGAGCTGGGATCGAATCAGAGACCCCAAGCACCGAAGGTGAGCGCTCTACCACTGAGCCACCACGCCCCCTACACTCATCTAAGTTAGGTTTAGTATAAGTGAATAGATATAATCACTCGCTTTAACAATGAAGAACATCAATTGTACTAAATATAATTGAGAAGATTAACTGTATACATATGCTTTTGTTTATAATACATTACAGTTTTTTTTATGCTAAATAAAATCAATTTCAGATTCTGCATCCACAACAGTGTATATACGTATACACATCTTATACATTAAAATGGGCATTCCGTGATGTGGAAGCTTCTGCTGAACTTATTCCGAAAGCAATAGGAGGGGTACTCCAGGAGGGGGAATTCACTGAGGTAAGCAGAGTGTAACAACTCAACTATAGCAACACCAAATAGCATGTGTAAGTGTGAATTTGTTATTTAGCAGAAACTACTTATGTATCTCAATTGAAGTTATAACAGTTTCTGAACTGTATAACACTTATTAACAATATAAATGCTTATAAAGATTACATGTGATGCAACCAATGTTTTATCAAGTTATCTAAATGGCATGACTTTGTATTTTAACCCTAGGAACATCAAGGAATTTTTGAGTTACATGGAAAACCAACGGGGTCCTCTGAGGCCCACAGCTTAAAGGTCATTATTTATCACGGAAAATAATTTACCTTATCTGGTGTGAACTTGGGATGTCTAATACATCATATATTATTATTTTCTATTACTACTAGGTTTCTAAGTACAGTGTTGCCAACTATATGTATGCAATTGTATAAATTACCATTTTTTATTTATGTCAGTAACTATTACCTATTTATTTGATTTGTTTGCCCAGAAAAACTATCAAACAGATCAATATCAACTTTGTACAGTGCAGTAAGTGTACAATGGGTGCTTCTAAAAGCATTTTGGTGTGGCACTGTAAAATGAGGTAGAATGGGGACGAGTGAGGTATACCTCAGTATTCCAATGAATTCTGGATTAATCTTGTGTAATTCGGTTATCCTAGGAATGGCGAAATTCTTTCAAATTTTGTTTCCATGAAAAATGGACAGTGTGAGAGACGTTCATTAGACACTATAGGGGATGTCACCAGGGAAGCACTGTTGCCAACCCAACTAGTGTTGTAAAATTTCTGGAAATTTTGAACCTGCTGGTAAAAAACAGTTTTTTTCGTTTTTTCCTGGAAAAATTGGAAAAATTGGGAAAATTACAAAAAATCTTTGTATTAGGTTAGTTTTGCCAGTAATAGAACCGTTTTTTTCTGTGGATTGCGTGAAAAATGTAAGTTGAGAAATTTTATATTGTGAATACTTAAAAAAGAAGCATTCGAAAATAAAACTGTTGTAATTATTCTTGAAAATTAATAGTCATCACTCATTTCCTTTATGTGTCTTTTAGTCGTTTACTCCTGATTGTGCATTACTTACAGAACTTTTGCAATTGCATACACATCTAGGATCATGAAGTGTTTCTGTTGCAACACAAAGAGCTCTTGAATGAAACTGAGTTCTTAATGTGCTCTTTGATCAGGTGAAATTTTGACAATTTTAACCAAATTACTTGGTAACAGAAAGAGTAGTAGGCAGATTTCACTAATACTCATGCACTATTCAAATACAGACTTTAATATAAAGTGTATGTATAAAATTTTGTATGTAAACTAATACCTGTTTTCTAGTGCGATAAATTATCTGCATATATAAAAATGAAAATGACTATTCTTCTCTTAACAACTCTTGAAATACCAGGCTGATCTTGATAAAAATATTCAACGTAGATGAGGTTCGGACCTGAGATGGATTTTTCCATTCACTTTGAAGGTGCAACTTGGAGGAAAGAAGTGTGGATATATATTGAAAATTACCGATCTTAGTGTCGAATCCATAATTTTTTGGGTTGCTGAGATGAACAGTGACATTTTCGATCAAGTTTAAATTCAAATTCAGCATTGCAACTTGCGGGAATATATGTAAAATGATCGGAAATGACCGATATTAATGTCAAATCGATAGTTCGTGCGGTTGCTGAGATGAACACTAACATTTCTGATGCTGTTTAAATAAAAATTCAGGCCTGCAACTTAGGGGACGAGGAAGAGGAAATATATAAATATGATTGAAAATAGTCGATATCAGTGTCGAATCCATAGTTTTCGGGGTCGCTAAGGTGAACAGTGACTCTTTCGATGCAGTCTAAATCCAAATTTATCCTCGCAAATTGGGGGATGGGGAAATATATAAAAATGATGAAAAATAATCGATATTGGTGTGAATCCACAGTTTCCAGGGCCGCTGAGATGAACAGTGACATTTTCGATGCAGTTTAAATCCAAACTCAGCACCTTGCCTGGGGGGCAAAAAGGGTATATATATATATATATATATATATATATATATATATATAAATGATCGAAAATGACCGATATTAGTGTCGAATCCGTAGTTTTTAGGGTTACTGTGATGAACATTAACACTTCCGATGCCGTTTAAATCCAAATTCATCCCCTAACTAGGAGGAGAGGAGATATATAATTATGATCGAAAATGTCAGATATTAGTGTCGAGTCCATAGTTTTTGGGGTCGCTGAAATGAACAGTGACACTTCCTATGCCGTTTAAATCAAAATTCATCATCGTAACTTGGGGGGAGAGTATATATAAATGATCGAAAATGGCCGATATTAGTGTCGAATCCGTAGTTTTCGGGGTGGCTGATACTAGTGTCGAATTCATAGTTTTTGGGTCCCTAAGTTCTTTGGTGACAATTTTGGTTCCCTTTATACCCAAAATGAAACGTATTCTCCCCGTGCGAAGTACGGGTATTCTGCTAGTCTTCAATAATAACGAACGGAAGTTTCACATCTTAAATTCTTTAATATATTTGTCGCTGCTCAAATATACCCACTTGTGCGGTGTATGTGTATATATGAAAATAAGATCGTCTCTCTTTTTGAGTTGTTCGAAAAATATACAAATAATAAAGAAGGGTTTTCATCAGAAATCAGAAAACTAAAAAATAAAATTAAAAGCTCTTCCTTTAAGTATTTTTCCTGCTAGCGAAATACGTTGCATATATGCTGCAGACACTTTAGGGCAAATAATATTAGCATGAGGCGAAGAAATGGTTTTTAAATTATATTTTACGGATTTAGCCAACATTTCCGAACAAAAGATTTTTCTAATGAATTCAAAATGTCCGGAAATTTTACACAGTACAAGGAAGATTCGTATCTCCGTAAAATATCCATTTGATTTTAACATACTGGTATTAACTAAAGTGATTCTGGCCGTTATTTTAATACTTCCCTGCTATAAAACGGTAACTTTATAAGATTACTTAAGATATTTTAAATGCGTCTATATTAATTAATCTAACTAGGATTATATTTTAGTGTCTTTTGTAGCCATAACTCCATTCTCTCACGGTGCTAACTTTAAAGGAGCGGTGCAAATATATTTGTTGTCACAAAATTCCCCTATTGTAATGCAAGAAACGTAACTACTCCATACAAGAAACATAACTACTCAATCTTCTTAACTGTAAACTAGTAAATATGTAATAGTTTTCATTTTAAAAAAAAACATAATGTTATAAAATATTCGAAAATTTCAATTTTTCCCAATTTTTCCGTTTTTTCCAAGCTCGGGAAAAATGGTAAAAAACTGTTGTTTTTTTACCCAAAATTTATGTTTTTATTCAGGCCTTTACAACACTAAACCCAACAAAAAGTTACAATTTTCCTAGTAGCACAACGTTAGGTTTTTGCACCTACTGAATTAACATGTAAGACGTAAGGAAACAAGCTACGACTTGTCTGCCAGTTTTGTAAACTAACACCACTATAGCGTCATGAATGTTACAAGGAATTCACTGCAAGGCATAGTTCCTTTTCATCACTATTGAAACTTGATTCTCTCTCTTTCTTATATATATATATATATATATATATATATATATATATATATATATATATATAAGTGTGTGTGTGTGTAGCAGGTTTGAAGGAATAAACTAAAATAAAATAAAATGTTTTGGTGCCAAAAAATAATCAGAAAAAATACATATACTAATTTTGTAACGTGCAGTTGGCAACACTGCAACATAATAAAAGCTCAGAGTGACCTTGCATGTTGTAATGCCAAAATTGTTTCAAAGGAAAGTAAAATAAGTAGCCAAAACACTGAAATATAAAAGTTAGTGTATGCAGTGAATAGTCCCTTAGAACTACCAAACGGAAGGAAGGGGGGGCTCGGAGGCCCACAGCACTTTCTTTATTTATAAATAGAAAGAACAAAACATTAAAAACTAAGCAAGAACGTTTTTTTTCGTTTTTTTTGATTAATGGGGTCAAGCTTGACAATATCATTTTTTTCAGATTTTTATGGAATTAGAAATGTTAGAAAATATAACAAAAATAATTTGTGGGCCTCCGATGCCCCCCTTGGTGTTCCTAGGGTTAAATTTGAGAACATATTTATTGTCATTTTAAAATAACATTATCAAACCTATTATACACAATTATATTTGTTGATCTGCATTTTTTTTCTGACAGCACTATCATTCTTTCGTTAAAAATTTTGTGGTATCTGGGTACAAAATTTTCACACGTGATGTTAATCGGCATCTCATCAAACTAACTCAACACAATGCAGGAAGTTCCTAAGGACCGCAATAAATAATATTCTGACGGCACAAGGTCTGACCTATATGATGAATGCATTAACAACACTCATATAACTTATGACGAGTCGTTAAAGATGTATGTGACTGGGGTTGGTGTGCTATCATAACCCTCTCTGGTGATCAGTTCCGGTCGTTTATTTTGAATTGTTAGGTCTTTTTATGTTAATTGATGACAGTAAAATGCAAATCTATCGTTCTGCTCGGCGGAGGCTGCTCAAGACAAAAGAGGCCCTTTCATCTCACGAAACGCATAGTATAACATTTCAGAAAGCCAGAACATCCATAATTTAACTGTGGGCTTTGCTACAAACCGTGGAGTTTCTCCTCATTCCGAGCACGATTTTTCTCGAGTATTGTTATCGTACGTTTTCTGCATTTCACATTTCGTGATCAGACGGTTCAAGTTTGCCTAAACTTTGTTTTGTTCTAGTAGAAGCGGGTGGAAATTCAATCGGATAAGGGTTTTTGAGTCTTCATATCATTTTCACCCAAAAGTCGTGCTTCAAATTGTAGCCAAATTTTGCCTAAGGCCGTAACTCTGCTGAATAATATTTACTAGAGATGATTCCATTCCGGGACCAAGTACCTGAGGAAAGCCTATATATCGTTTGAAAACCCTTGCCTTAAGAAGTACGAAACCGTTTTCAATTCACGGGCAAACCAGCAAAATGACCCTATAAGGGGCATGTTAGTTGGTGATCGCTACCCTATGTATGGCATATACGACCAACTAACTTATGTATGGCAGAAGTAAAAACGAATGTTACGATACATCGCGCATAAACGCCTGAGCCCATCATGTTTCTTTTTGGCTGATTCCTAGAACGTGAGTCGGGCAAGGGTTTGATAATATCACTTTGCACTCAGACGTACCCATTTGTTCAGTGTTGCCAACGAATTGTAAATCCAATGTGGCAGATTGTTTCTGTACCACTGAGTGTATATCCATGAAACGTGGTATAAACACCATTCGTCACTAGGGAGATTATACTGTTAGCGTATTCCTCTACCAAGGATCCCAGTTTGTCGGTGTTGCCAACCTATTTTAAACATCACAATGTTGTGAATGGCGTGCATGCCATTGAACGAATATATAACAAACGTGACAGAAGCAGCATTGGAGAATGGACAACATAGTGTGAATGTCCCTGTCCCCTAAGCACACCAGTTTGGCAGTGTTGCGAACCAACGCGAATATTCAAGATTTTCGCATGAAGTCTACAGTATTGGCGAGCATAATTAGACTGTGACCTATACTAGATTTCTAGTATGCTATTATAAACGCTCAGACACGCATATTGTCAGTGTTTCCAATCATTCTAATGTACGTTTTCTCGAAAGGTTACCTGACCATTGCATGCATAGAGACAAAACTTGGGACCAACCACTGTACGTTTGCTGTTGTGTCGAATGATATTTATACCAAGTCTTGACTTTATGCATGTAAGGGTCAGAAACCTTTCGAGAAAACGCATTTTAGAATGATTGGAAACACTGACAATATGCGTGCCTGAGCGTTTATAATAACATACTAGAAACCTAGTATGGGTCACAGTCTAATTATACCCGCCAATACTGTAGACTTCATGCAAAAATATTGAATTTTAGCGTTGGTTGGCAAGACTGCCAAACTGGTGTGCTTAGGGGACAGGGACATCCACACTATGTTTTCCATTCTCCAATGCTGATTCTGTCACGTTTGTTATATATTCGTTCAATGGCACGCACGCCATTCACAACATTGTGATATTTAAAATAGGTTGGCAAAACTGACAACCTAGACTGGTTAGGAGACGGTCACACTCAACATATTTGTGCTATAGTATAATGTGATGTTTCTGCCAAGCTTCGTGTATAAACGTCTCATCGTATGGTACCTGTTCTACAACTTCTCATTTTTACAATTGGTTGGCAACACTGACAAACTGGGATCCTTGGTAGAGGAATAGGCTAACAGTATAATCTCTCTAGTGACGAATGATGTTAATGCTACGTTTCATAGATATACACCCAGTGGTACAGAAACCATCTGCCACATTGTATTTAAAATTCGTCAGCAACACTGACTAAATGGGTACGTCTGGGTGCAAAGTGATAGTATCAAACCCTTGCCCGATTCACGTTCTAGGAATCAGCCAAAAAGGAACGTGAAGACTTCAGGCGCTTATGCGTGATGTATCGTAACATTCATTTTTACTTCTGTCTTATATGACATAAATAGGGTCACGATCACCAACAAACATACCTCTTATGGGGTTAGTTTCCGGGTTAGCCCGTGAATTTAAAAGGGTTTCGTACTTCTTAAGGCAAGGGCTTTCAAACGATATATAGGTTTTCCCCAGGTAGTTGGTTCCGATGTGGAATCATCCCTAGTTAGGTGTTTTATGACGCTAATGTTGCTTATATGCCCGTCTTCCATGACTTTTGCTAGACTATCATTCACTTTTGCTGTAATTGATCGTCCAATGCAAGGAGAAAGTTGAATATAGAAATATCCAGTATGGAAGTGATTTATTTTTTGGATGCATCGTCTGGATTTTGTTCGATAATATACCTTATTCGTACACAGCACACATTTCCTGACGAACCTACACAGCTTTGGTGCTTTAATTAATATAAAGCTACTCATATTCAAGCTGCAATACCTTACGCCTGATTATACTGATTACAACACATTTTACACATCTTCTAACTTCGATTCTCAGTTCTCAAATTTCCATCGATCTTACTTAACCTCAGATGTTGAACACTCACAGAACATCGTACGCTACATATGCCTTCGAAGTGACTCTAATTATATTAATTTTTCTCTATATTTTGCTACTATCCCTTTGGGGTCCTATGGTACATTTTGTACCATATGCGTTTTTCATGATACATTGCGTTATTTCTCTTCTATTTGAGCTTTTTCGTCCGTTTTTTTTTCTTTGTTTTTCAAGTCCAGAGGCATTGTAGAAGACAATGCGTATGGTTCCAGACCGTCCTGCGTCCAGACATAGGAGGTGATGACGTCATAATCTTAAAATATACTTTTTCCCTTTTTAAGCCTATGTTTATTATTTTTTGGCGGGCTTATTTTTTCACGTAGAAGATTGAAATTTTGCACAAATATTCAGTTCACCGAGTAGTACTAACCAGATTTTTTTCCGATTTCTGCGTTAAAACAGGGGGGATTCAGAGGGGCAAATGGCTGAAAAAAGGGATATTTTTACCCCAAAAATCCCGTTTTTCAGGATTTTCCCGCCTCACATACATCATGGAGATACGTGAGTCATACCGTCTGAAAGGCAGTTCCATTCTAAAGAGAATGACGGTCGAAGTGTTATTCTAGGGTAATTAGGGATGTCTCAGGGAATTTTTAAAGAATATACTTCTATATAGGGAAAAATGGGACATGGTTGGTATATTTTTTGGCGGGTTTACTTTTGCACCTAGAAGATTGAAATTGCGTATAAACATTCAGCCCACCTAGTAGTATTTATCATATATTTTTTCTGATCTCTGCGTTAAAACAGGAGGTCCAGAGGGGAAAAAGTTTTAAAAAAGGGATTTTTAGACCAAAAAATCCCGTATTTCGTGATTTTCCCGCCTCACATATATGATGGAGACACGTGAGTCATACTGTCTGAAAGGCAGTTCCGTTTTGAAGAGAATGACCGTCGAATTTTTATTCTAGGGTAATTAGGGATGTCTCAGTGAATTTTTATCAATATATACTTCTGTATAGGGTAATATGGGGCATGGTCGGTATATTTTTTTGGCGGGCTTACTTTTGCACCTAGAAGATTGAAATTGTGCATAAGCATTCAGCCCACCTAGTAGTATTTATCAGATTTTTTCAGATCTCTGCCTTAAAACAGGGGGGATTCAGAGGGGAAAAAGTTGAAAAAAAAGGGATTTTTAGACACAAAAAAACGTATTTCGTGATTTTCCCGCCTTACATACATGATGGAGACACGTGAGTCATACCGTCTAAAAGGCAGTTCTATTCTGAAGAGAATGATGGGCAAAACATGACCCTAGGGTAATTAGGGGTGTCTCAGGAAATTTTTCCCCTGAGATCATGGTGTTTTGCGATAATTTGGGACATTGTAGGGATTCTTGATAACATTTCTCCCGCCCTTACTATTTAAGATAGAAACTTGAAATTTGGTACACACATTGAGTTTACCACGTACTATTTATCAGATGTTTTTGAGGTCTCTACTTCAAACAGGGGGGGGCAGAGGGGCCCAAAATTTGACAAAAAAATTCCCTCAACATTTTCCTTTTGACATAAATTTTCCCTCTCCTGGTATTTGGTATGGGCATACAAGTAGTACCATTTGAAAGCCAGCTCTATTCTGAAGAGAATGAGGTATGAACCATGATTCTAGGATAAATAGTGACGATGCAGTAGCTGCTTGACTGAAAGTCTAAAAGATGACCCAAAAACCCCGGATCCCCAAAGTGCTATATATAAGACCATGAGGGATTACATTTTGCGTTGACAAACCGTGTCGATGGAGGTATATACCATTTAGGTCTAACACATATTCAATAACGGATTACGAGGCTAGAAAAACAGTTCTATTCTCCACTATTCGACATTTATTATTACGAAATGTTTGTACCGGGCTGTGTCCTCTACAAATATATGTTGTGTGACTCTTCCAAAGTGAAATATGTTTCTAACTTCAATGTTTACAACTTCGGTA
This sequence comes from Thermobia domestica, assembly GCF_964235325.1. NCBI lineage: Eukaryota > Metazoa > Arthropoda > Insecta > Zygentoma > Lepismatidae > Thermobia > Thermobia domestica. The sequence continues at coordinate 52,697,951 of NC_137470.1, read as the reverse complement.
GCTCCTTTGTTGACTTCAATGTATAGAATGAAGCACTCTAAGTTATTTTCTGTTGATCAGTACATTATGATTACCGTTTCTCATCTGTAAGAATTGACAATCCACACTAAGAGATATGCTAGGGAGACATCGTTTATCATGTACGTTGTAGGGTAAATTAAAATGTGACTCGTTTAAGAAAGGCGGTATGTCACAGCTTACTCCGACGACAGCGTTTTCAGGCCCATTGTACCCTGATTAGTTTGTGGTTCAGTGTCAAGAGAAAGAGGCTCGTGTACAGTTTTTTTTATTTTTTTTATTTTGTTTGTTTGAAGTAGCTATGCATTGAATAATTTATTAACTATCCATGATTGGATAATCTACATTTCAGTCATGACCATATAGAGGGCAACACTCATAATCAAAAGTCTGAGCACGCTACTGATTTATCAGGATTAAGGTTGTTTTAAAGGAACAAGTTTTGCAGATGTCACTACAGTCTTCGTATATCATGTATTATTTAACTTTCACAAAAATTCACGATTTCTCTTACTAATTTCAAACTACATACTTCAAATTTTTAGAGAGGAAACTTCATAACCTATCGAAGGCAACAATCCGTGCCGATTTTTTATTCAGAATTTTCTTCATTGTTGAAACGGCTTAATTGTTAAAATTGGATATCCAACTCTTTAATTTATCTAAAATTGGATATACTGTTTCACCAATGAAAAATATTCTGAATAAACATTCGGCTCGGATTGGAGCCTTCGATAGGTTATGAAGTTCCTTCTCTTAAAAATTGAAGTCTGAAGTTTGAAATTTGTAAAAGAAATCGCGAATTTTCGTGAAAGGTAAAAAATACTTGAGAGAGATACGAGGGCTGTAGTGGCATCTATCTTCAAAACTTGTCCCTTTACACCAACCTCAAAAAAGACATGTTTTGATTCAAATTCCAGTTTGTTGTTCTTGCTCTGTAAACCAAACATCATCGCCATTATAAAGAAATTAAAACATACAGTCTTGTTTCTAGTGAGGCAAATTTATTTAGTGTGTATACGTTCAACGAAATGTCAGCTCTGAGCCTCACAAGTTTCGGACATTTGTTTGATTAACTTTTTCAGCTTTTGCGAAGCTATGCGACTCCAGTAACTCTGTAAAGCCTTTCAAAGACCTTTAGTACTCGTTGGTTTCTATGTACGGACTATGTTATCAAGTTAATCTTACAAGAGCTAGATGGGTAACTAATCCTTCTGTGGCGACCACCACATTGCATTGTGATATAAGCCCCTACTTTCCATTGAAGATAATTATTGCATAGCTTGAAAGAATGCTTGGAATAGTAATTCAATTTTGCATAATGTTACTGCCCCAAATTCACTTTCTTGATGAAAATTCATGGCTCACTTAAATGTTGTGAAACACTTTCTTTTTCATTACTCCAGCGATTCGAACTGTATTACCTACTTGGTAGTCTGTAAAGAATTGACAAGCAGTGTCGCTACATTCTACGTACCTTGCTGTAAGTATTTCATGGTCGTGATGAACGTCCTCTGCGGAACGACGACGCACAAACTTCTAGCATTGGAAAGCGAAAAGTTGGAATTTAGATTCGTCTGTTCAGAGTCATCGCCTATTGTTCATTGTCTCAGTCTTTATTTTATTTTGTTTTCCAGTGTTTTATTTTACTTTTACAGGAGTCTTTTGGTAATAGTTCATACTTGAAGGAACAATTTCTTTACCACAATCCCATGTTCAAGACCATAGAACTCAAAGCGCTGAATCACCGTCCTACTTTATACGCTCGGAATGGGAATTGATCTTCCATAGTTCTATTGGTTCTTCCGGATCGGTTAATATCTACTTCCTTTATTTGTTTCTCCAATAGATATACCCTTAAGAGAAATTGCGAATTTTGGACGATTATAGCATTTCCGAGTAAGATTTACACTACATTGACTATCTTTGAAAACTCTGATGCACTGCTCCGGTCGATCACTGTGTGAGTTTTCGCAAATAATGGCATTCGTCTCTCAAAATAACCATTTGAGCACTGGTTTTCACTCATAGTTAGTGGTTTTTCTTTCACATTTCATAAAATTTGAATGCTCTTCACTCTATTCAACTAATTCAAATAAATGTAAATCCTAAGATCGTGCATATTTTTTTCTCCTATTACAACACGATTGTATAGCGCATGCGAAACTGTTCGTTGAAGTAAATAGGCAACCACTGATAATGGTTTATACACACTACTAGGTGTCATTATGTCATTAAACAAAACCTGATGTTAGTTGCTTGTTTATTAGTTATATGTTTATTGCCAAACAGCTTTTCTCAATAAATTTGTCTCGATGTCAAAAAGACCATACCTTGAGTATCCTCATATGATGTAACATTCAAAAATGTGTACAATAAATGTGGTTTTGTATGTATTCAGTGTATTTAATTTGAAAAATTCTGAGAAATCAATAACTGTCTCAGACTTTTGACAATGACTGTATATGTCATCCGGATGTAATATCAGATTGAGGGGAGCACTGCATGGTCGGCAATAAATGTGATTATCTTGTATAAATTGTTTCTACACTCTTATTACTTAGGAGAAATCATGATTTGTACACGCAGGAATTTCTCAATTCCCGAAATATCTTTTCTGAAACAAACAATTCGGATTTATTTAAATGCACTTGCTTATCAGTCTTTGAGAACTTCGGTGTCAAAAAAGCGTAGTGGAGTTTGACTATTCCATTAGTCTTATATTGTTCTTTAGGAAGTGCCGCTCTTTACATGGCAAGAATGTTTATGGAAAATGTTTGAAAACGAAAAGAAAAAAGTTTGAAATAAATAGCGATGAGCAATGCTTTCGACATTGCTACTATCGATGTTGAAACCAGTTGAATGCCCGGTTTACGTACTGAAATGTTAATGATATTTTAAGGAATTTAAAGATCTGAAACATGTGCAACTTGCAACACATACAAACATGGGGATTGATTACCTCACGCATCCTTTGCACTTGAGAAAAAACTTTGGTCCTGAATAGTTTGAAAGAACAGTTTTAAACCGACACCATAGGAGTTTTGGTTGAACCGCGATGAAGCATTTGTTTTCCATATCTAACACGAGTTAAGGGCTTGAAATTCAATCTGAGGAGCCACATTAGAGCTGTTACCAGAATCCTATTGGTGCAGACAGTAGACGTATAAAGAAAACGTTTGGACGAAAGACACATTCATACCACAGTAGCATACATAAATCAACAATTCGGACAGATTAGTAGAGAAAGCGAAAGCGTGATTGGACACGGAAAACGTAGACAACATCCATACTTTACTGCAAGTATAATGTCCTTGACGCTGGTATCCTATAAACTGTTTTTTCTGTCCGATTCCTTCCTGCTTTTACCAGAAGAGAACACATTCATGTCGTTGTTGTAATTCTGAGATTACCCTTGGCACAGGCCACCATTTAGTGTTTGACAGTTGTCGGAACTCGATTTGCAGTACACAGTTATGTGATAATTAATATAAACAGGACTTATACTCTTTCAAGAATCGAGGTCCCTTTAGCAGTGTATCCTAATCTATACCTCGACATGTAAAATTTGAAATTATCTTCTTCTACTAGTTCATTTACTAGAAACTAACTTCTTAATTTTCATCATTGTGATATGCAGTGGCTCTGTGGCCAAGCGCAAATCTTTGCCACTGAGGATCCTGTTTCTATCCTAGCTTCTACCATTATTATATCTGATACCAAACGTCCCACTGTTTGTGCAGTTTGTGCGAGGCATATTATTCTAAAGGTACGTTGCCATTCTATAAGAATCTTTTATCTGCCTTTAAAAAATCTTGCAACCCCATCTTTCTATTTACAGTTTACACACTAAAACTTTTTCAAAAGCAAGAAAGATATTTCCACCCATGCAGCACTGCACTCTAGTGGAGAAATAGTGAACTTCCTCATTACAGGGTTCTGCCTGGATGACAGATGGCGTCTACCTGAATGACGTCTGCCTACATATTGTACTTTTTTCTTAAACATTTATATGGCTTTCAGATATTATTATTACTATTATTATTATTATTATTATTATTAGTAGTAGTAGTAGTAGTAGTAGTGCCAGTTCTTTGCAAAGTTAGAATAAGGTTTAGGGAATATAAAATCGAAACCTAGAATATTATTAAAATGCATCCTTTCACTCTCACAAAGATGAATTTTAGGAAAATCTGAAACATATTTTCCTTGTTTTTAATTAAGAGTTCAAATACGGAATTACAACTCGAACTTAAACAAATCCTCACATTTGACAGTTGTTTAAACAATGAATTACAAAATTTGAAATTATAAAGAAATTACCTTTCTTTCCTTCTTCAAAAGCGAAAGTTTTGAAAACGCTGCAACACGTGTTCAGTTGTTTATAACGAGGAGTTGATATACCGAGTTTCATCTCATTAACTTAAGGAATTCCTGAAATATCGACTCTCAGCAAAACATTTGAAACCCTTTTATTCCCTCCCTCTTTGTGTAAATAAAAAAAAATCCTTTCTGATTTCTTGCAATCGTATTAAAATAAGTTTTCTTTCAAATATAACATTTCTACACATATTATTATGGCCTAGGCGTTCATTAGTAGGCTACTTTGACTTTCGCATAATAATAAAGATTGACTTTTACCCTTTAAGAGTGGAAGTTTCGTAAACAGTGATATACATAGTCCGTTATATGTAAAATTTAAGTTTGTGTATGATACTCTTATACCAAATTTCATAACTCCAACTTCAGCAAAAGTTCACTCTGTTCATATTCTGGATGAAGATTCGAATATTCTTTTAAAGAGGTTGCCCCCTTTGGCATCCTTAGAAAATGAATTTTAGAAAACGATTCATTTCCAATAGTTAACTTGTAGTTATAATACTGATATCACATCACCAACTTTAGAGAATCTTCATATTTGACTAAAGATCTGAAATTTCCATATAGAAATTGACACGCTATCTTCAATTGGAATAAGAATTTTCGAAAGCACTGAAACACGTTTTCCGTTACTTTTAGTTAAAGTGTTTAACTATCAAATTTCGCATCACTAACTTAAGCGAACCCTTATAATTTTCTGAACACATAATGGAAAATGTGAATGTTATTCAAAGTTATCCATTTTCCCTTTATGCTGAATTTTCGAAAAGAGTAAAACACATATCCAGTTATTTTAAATCCAAGTTTCACCTTTCTGTTTCAGGGATTTGTAATACACTATTATTACCAAAAATAAAAATACCCCCCGTTACTAGCTTAGGATACGTATTTGTAAAAATCCATTCTTATGCCATGCTTCAATAGCAAAAGGAATTTTATATCCGAATGTCATGATTGTACGTCTAGTAGTGTGGCCGGGGCTAATGAGTATGCCCCACTTATGCTCTTTCGTATGCTACCTTCTTGAAACATTGATATTTTACAATACATGGAGTTAGAATCACAGGTTGTAGGAAATTCACCAGTTAACTATTCATCAAGAAGCAAAAATTGTTAAGTGATTTTTTTTTTTTTACTTTGCTTTTGTATGGGCATAAGTAGAAAAGAAGAAATAAAAGCTAGTAGAAGGAACTCGTATAGCAACCCTTCGAATAAGATGAAATTCATGCAATAGTATGTTATGCATAAATATAGTTCAACGATGGGCAAACTACGGCCCGCGGGCCAGATGCGATCCTTTAAACGAAACTTCTATTCTGCCTGGGACATCATACCTAATCTGGAGAGCGAAAAGAAGAATGGGGTTACTTCGAAAAAAAGTGTATTAAAAACAGACTAACTGATCGACATATAACTTTTCTTCTGAGAATCAGTGCATTGTAGTTCAATAAATATTATAAGAAACTTCAATCATTTACAAGACTTGGCTCACCTAAAGTTTCGTTCTTTTTTCTTTAGTCTTCTCCTAAATGTGGTTTTCCATCGCTGGTAAAGTATACAAAAGTCGCAAAGTCAGATAACAAAGCATACTTTTCCTTGTTTAGTTTCAGAACTTCATTTTTGTTAAAAATGAAGAATACATGGCAGCAAGATCCTGAGCTTCAAGCGACTGGCATTCTTTCATGCTCCCTTTTGCTTTATTTTTCAAGGGTTGATTTCCCTTTTCCCACGATAATTTTGCATCGTAAAATCCACTCCCTGATTATTATTATTATTATTATTATTATTATTATTATTATTATTATTATTATTATTATTATTAATAATAATAATAATAATAAGAAGAAGAAGAAGAAGAAGAAGAAGAAGAATATTTATCAAGATATGAAAGAAGCTGTTGTTCTTAAATTCCGTAACTGTTTAACTACTGGATTCTAAGGTAACCATAGAAAACCGGTTTAATTAGAAACAATTTTGACAAATATAAGATTCCGAGAATATGTTTTCTTCAAGAACGAAACTTAATTTGTAACATTTTCTGTTACAATGATTTTTATTCTTAAAAATATTATTTTAATAGTAAACTTTAAAAAGGTAGTATAATCTATTCCTGAAATATTCCAATATAACAGAACTATTAGAAGCCTATTTATTTGTCCTTTCGGAAAAAAAAATCACCACTCACCCAGGATTTTGCACCCTGATTGCAAAGATATTATCCACTGGAACCAACATTATAAGCAACATTATCGATTGGAGAAAAAGAAAACGTTGAAATAGTGACCCTTAGTGACCTTAAAATGTAATAAAAACTTGCCATTTGCATTTAATTTTTGAGCAAATTCTGTCAAATGTCTGGTTTATACAACGTTATTTAAATAATCTTGATTACTGACGTCGTACAATGGACCGCGTTCCTCCACCTTCGAAACTAATTTGTACAGTTCAACGTCAGTCCACCTCTTAGGACTAGTCGAAACTATATGCAGGGCACCACTGATAACAAATAAGGTTATATTTTGCAAGGAAGAACTTGCAGTAGCTCAACAAAGTTCCTATTGGCTCTCCAAAAACTAATAACTAAAGATTGATACAATGATAGGGGTAGGGTTTATTGTTCATAGTCTATTCCCGAGAATTTTGATTAGTATTCTGGTTTCTGGTGCATTTCCCTCTATACAATGAAGTTGCTCCGACCTGTGAAAAATTGTTTGCAATCTTGCTGGGAGATAGTAATGTTACCGGGGGCTATAATATTCTTGTTGTTAGTGGACGAGGTGTTCTGCTTCTTGATTCTTGACATTGTAAATGATGAGAACTATGGAGAATACATCACAACTTTATCTACAATCAAAATATAGGCCTAATTAAAATAATCGGAAACCCAAGGATTTATGCACAGCTGAAGTGCAATCCTGAAAACTACGTACATAAATCCAAATTTCATCCATCATTTAGAAAATAAATATTATTTGGTGACAATCAGTTTATCGGATCATTATTATTATTATTATTATTATTATTATTATTATTATTATTATTATTATTATTATTATTATTATTATTATTATTATTATTATTAAATAATTAATTGTGAAAATAATAATTTGCATTAAAGTTGTTGTAATAACATAATTTAGCTTGTAGTACTGTTCTGAATTCTATACGCTATTTTGATGGCTCGGCAGAAATTAAATTATTTAGACAATTACATTCATACAAGTGCACTAGGAACAAGAGAAGAGACACTCATTTCCTATTGCAGCCCTAAAAATGTGTATTTTGGAGTGCTACTCCATCTTGTACAAAAGAATCATTCGTTTCGGAAGAGGCGAAATTGTTTTTTTTTCCTTTATGTCAGTGGAAGGGCGATAGCAGGTAGCAAGCAATACGACCCAGAAAGTTTGGCTCCTCGCAAAATGAAGAAATTGTCGCATGTCCCTTTAAAATTTATCTTCACCTGGAGAAATATAGTAGATTTGCCAGATTTTTTAAAAATGACATATACAAGATTCTTTGAGAGTGGCAACGTACGTTAACATTCCAGCTGGCAGTCTATTTCCTACAGTCGTTAGTGTGTGCTGGTCCAATGACCACCCACTATGTATGCCACTCAACGCATTCTTAGTTCAAATATTCCAAACTACAATGTTACTAAAGGAATAGCATAAGTGTATCAAGAATTAAATAAAAATCCTTACTTCATTTTGCCGATCAAGCCATATAAATTCGGTTGTGTCTTTGTCATAACTTGCCTATTGTTTTAATATTTGTACACAATATTTCTCAATATAATTCCAAGTTAGTTCTACGATGTGTACCTTTTGAAATATGATATTCTAATTTTAATTTCATCGCGCTAAGAGATTCTTTTCGCGTAACGAATCGCTTCTCATGATTCGCTTGCTGTAACTGTCTTTCTCGCTTTTTAATAATTCAACTGCATTTTAACACTTTTAAATTATGGCTTTTTGAGGTGTTTTGTAGATTTTCACTCAATCATCTATTGCGTCAAGACTGTTTATCGTAGGATCATGGTTCATACCCCGTTTTATTTCTAGTAAAGCATTGTTTCCAACTGGGTCCGTAAAATATCCCTAACGTGTACCAAATGCGGGAAATTTCGAAATTTCGCTCAAAGTGGATAAAAAGGAATTTTCTTTTTAAAAAATCCTTTTTATTGCGAATATCTCTCATTTGGTATAGGACACGGTCATGCGAATGTTGTAAAAAAATCTTTGCTTTATGGTGAAGAGAATGAAATACAAAGAGTGGCCCTTGGATAAACAGTTTTGATGCTACAGCTGATTTACATATTTTCCCTTGATAATACATTTTTAGTGAATTTCTATACTATCATCATCATCATCAAGACTGTTAATTGTGGGAATATAAATTGTGCCTCGTATTCGTTACCATGAAACAGTATTTCAAACGGTACCACTCGCATGTCTCTAGCATGTACCATAGTGGAGACAGTTCGCGAAAAAGGGAATTTTTGTCAAAAAATCCCTTTTCCTCCGATTTTGGGACTCTCTGGCCGGCCCCTGTCCCAACCCACAGAGCCCAGAAAAATCTCAAACCTACTACATTCTATTTGTAATAACTGTACGAAGTTTCAATGTTATATCTTGAAAAATAAAGAGGAAACAATATTGCCCTATGTGCAAACAGTATCAGCTTTCCCCTATGTGGATAACCCATTTTTATATAAAAGTTTCCTGACTCATCCTTAATTATTGTAGAGACATGATTGGTACATCGTTTTGTTTGGCTAATACCAGTATTTCAAATTGTACCACTCGTATGTCTCTACCATGTACCATAGTGGAGAAAATTCGCTTAAAATGGAAATTTTTGTCAAAAAATCCTTTTTTTCCCGATTTTGGGCCCCTCCACTATGGTACATGCTAGAGACATGCCAGTGGTTCCGTTTGAAAGACTGGTTCATGCCAAAGAAAACGAGGTACGTATCATTACTTTAGAACAAACAGTGATAATACTGTAGATGCTTTACTAAAGTAATTGACTAAACATGTGTAAAAAATGAAAAAAAATAAAGAATTCGAAATTTTTTGACACACGTCTGTTGACTCTAGCAACATGAGTCATACCTCATTTTCTTCAGAGTACGACAGCTTTTCAAATGGTACCACTCAAATTTCGCTATCGTGTACCTGTAAAGAGGAAAGTAAGGAAAAAGGATTTTTTTTAAAACCCCTTTTGTCCATTTTGGACGAGATGTTTCCGCTTCTGGTACACGATAGGGAAATTTGAGTGGTATATTTCAAAAGCCTGTTTCATATCGAAACTAACGAGGTACAAACCATGATTTTAGGGTAAATAGTAATGTGTCAGGGAGTTTTTGAAAAAAAAAAAAAACTTCTCAAATATAACCTTTTTAAAACCCATCATTCATGTTTGTGACATCACAGCCCCCAGACAGAGCACGCGAGGCTGCAAAAAGCCCATAACATATGTTTTATGATGCTTCCATATTTGAATGAATGCAAAACGTCCGGTCTAAAAAGCTTTACTAGAGACTTATAAAGCAAATTCCGAAGGTTGACGCCATGGCACAGGTGTTGTGCCATCATAATTTAAAAGGGTTAAGAGCAATATATGATTAATGAAACAATATATGTGTTTACTTGACTAAGATAAGTAAATACACACATAATGGACAAGATTTCAGAACGTGGACATCGATAAAAAAAGAACAAAGTCGTGCCACTGGCCCTGCCGAACGATGCATTTAACCATTGTGATTTACCGATACATTGCTAGCTACACTGAAGCGTGTAATTGGTAACAGTATTATCTGAGGTAAATGGTAACAGTATTATCTGAGGTAAATATTACCTTTTGGGGGATAATACGTGGCCGGGTGGAAATTGTGAAACGAACGGGGATTCAGACCGTTTAAAATGCAATACAGTAGGAAAGCAGTGATAAAGAACAACCCTCAACGGAAATAGCTCTATAGCACGATATCTAAAAAGGGATCTTTTTAAACATCATCCGAAGTAACATTGCAATCAAAGATGTGATATAATGGTATCGAGTAAGGTATTATCTGTTTTGTGTGTTGGACTGCGTCTGGTAAATATACGAACATACCTTTAGTAGTTTACATTGACTCTTGATCAAAAATATGCAATTTATCAATGGTCAAATGAACATAATCTATGACATAGTATGCAATATTCCGACGTGTTTAAACATATGTTTGTTTTCAAGCAGTCCTGCAGATGCAGTTTCGTAGTTGTTAAAAACTATTGTACTGATTTCTATTTGCCAGATGTGTTGTAAACATTATATAATCTAAAGACAAATGCGTACATCTCTCGCCGTTGACTGCATTATGTGATAATGACTATTGCATACTAATGAAAACACCACCATTGAACACTACATTAGATATAACACAATCCGGCATATTCAGATGAAGTTTCTGATGGCTTCAATTTTTTTTTTCGGTTTTTATATGATTTCAGGATGCTGATTACTAATATGAACATCATTTTACACTAACACATCAGGTTTCTTCTTTAAAAAAAAGCATTAAAACATGGAAAGTTACTAAATTTGTATATATATATATATATATATATATATATATATATATATATATATATATATATATATATAGAAAGAGAGAGAGAGAAAAAAAATTTGAAATTTGATATAAGTAGAGTGTTCAGGATAATTTGAAATTGGAAGTTTGCGTAGATTTTCAAAATATAATTACTATTCTGTATCTGCATTTCTTTTTATCTACAGTTTAATTAGGCATGTGAGTTTTGAAATCCATATATACATATTTATTGCATAAGCAAAAATATAAACCCTTACGTATAATTTTTTCTATTTTATCCATGGAGATTTATTTTTTATGTTACATATATGAACATATTTATGTAATGCTTTAGTCTCCTTTGGTATTATTTACAACATGTATAATAGCAGTAGTAATACTTTTACAAGGTCTGTACCAAATACGTTAAACAATAGTACTATAGTAGCAAATATGCATGTGACAGAGATGCATAAATGAATGTAGTTCAGTGGTTTGTAACACCTACAGAAGCAATGACAATGGCTACTCGAATATGCACATGAGGCGCAAATCCATAAATAAAGCTAGTTCAGAAACAAAAGAATGCAAAAGTTCACTCCCTTTTCATAAGCCCACAAAAATCAGAAAGCACGTTAATATTCCAACCTCCCAAACATATTTTATCCATGACTTTAATCGTCTGGTGGAACATCTCCCAATGTTCCTCACTAAATTGTCCCAAATTACTTGGGAAGTAACTCAAGTGACTATGAGAAAATGTATCTTCACACTAATGTTACATCCTAATCCTCGAGAGTGTAGTCCATAACATATCACTGTCCAGCTCTTCGTAATTCTCTGCCTTGTTAATACCCAATAAGTTATTGACTATATTTTTTAAAACTTTCCACGCAAGCAGTTCAAATTCAGCCACCATATTCTCTAAACCGGGATCCATCATCAACTTCTGTATCTGTGGCCCTGTGCATGCTCCCTTCAGTTTATCTTTTGTTAGTTTTGAAAACTTGTCACTAATGTATTTAAAACATGTGTCATTTTTGTCCAAAGACATCACGAATTGTTTCATACAACAAATTTTGTTGGTAAAGGCGGAAGTAAGACACTAGAAGATTCCACTAACGGTGCATGAAGAACATTTTTTCTCACTTGGGGGGAATGTGGTTCTGGTTTGTCACAGCTGTTGTTCCCAGTGAAAGGATTTTGCCCCGTTGTTCCACTCACATAGAAAGCAAGACATTTTTATATCTCCAGACTCTTATCCCAAGCAATAGACAAATTACCCTGAAATCAAAACACAAAATCATTTGTTCTTACAGTACTTCACATTCTCCAACAAAGAATGCATACTGTCATAGTTTCCCTTCATTACTACTGAATGGACAACTGGGATAGATGGAAATGTATTTCCTTTGTGAAGAAGAATTTCTTTTAGACTTGTTTCATTGGAACCTATGAACAATCTCTAATCCGCAACAATGTATTATATTCCAAGGTGACCATTTACGTTTCAACAGCACATCATACAGCCAGACTATGAAAAGAATGGCACGAAATCCTGTTCAAGATGCCTCTACCATGCAAAATTTGTTTCTCGCGCGAGTAAGTTCTTTGAATTCAGAGTAGAGCCAATAAACTGTATCTTTCCGTTCGTTAAATTAAGATTCCTGATTAGGTTGTTGAGCTCACACTGTGTAAACTGATTACTGTTTTCAGTAGTCCTTACCGGTACATAAACTTTGGATTATGTTTGACATTCGTCTTCCATCTCGGAGCTACTGTCGCATTTGTCAGGTGGAACATTGATGGGTAAGCTTTCGTCATGTGAAACAGGTTTAATTGCTGATTACAAGTTTGGATACACAATGTTCTTTCTAGTTATTGTACTGTGTCCTTTAACTTTCACAAGTCGAAAGTAGCTTGTCAACATCACAAACTCTTCGCACTTTCAACAAATAAGATGGGAAACCCAAAGGGTCAACCAGAGGAACATTTTTATACAACTGTTCCTTTAAAAAAAGTTTCTGAAAATTTTCAGCAATATAGCAATTTTGTATTTTATTTTCCACATTGCCGAAACTGTTTGAAATGTCAGCTTCCATCGAGTTAAGAATGATGGACTTCCGATTACTACTTTGCAGCTCACATGACCTATGAGGTTTTCTCACTTTGCAATCTCTTGATTGTGTGAACACTTGCTTCTGTTTCCAGACCGATTTTGTCTCTTCTTACGCTTGTCCACACTTTTGAAACATCCTGCTCCATGTGATGTATTATATCTATACTTCAGGTATCTCCTTACAATCAGTCATCTGCATATTCACTTCATTTAATATTTACAACTTCACTGTTGACTATCGTCAGTTCCTGGTGGTTATGCAACCACACACAGCAGGTTTCAAAGTGTCCACCGTTTTGTATCTGTTTCTGATACTTGGTGCACCCAACCACAAATGTATCTCCCCCCCCCCTACGTGCTATAAGTTCATTATTTGGGGTCCAGGTCATTCGCAGCTGTGAGAACGCCTAGAGGGATGCAACCCAACTTACACATAACTTTTCTCAGTACTGACAGCAGTTGGTAACACTGAGTGAAGTCTGTATGGAAGTAAAGTTGTGAGTAGATGACGTATGAAACATTTCTCCATTTTGAGATCAATCTCTCTGGTTCAGAGCTTGTTGTCCAATAAACATCGTATGATAATCTCAACATTGCTGTGCATGTAATGTATTATTTCGTTATATACTGTGATTCAAAGAAATAAAAACACTGATCACACATGAACCAGAAAATGCTTGAAAGTAGACGAAAATAACAAATCTAGAACAACTGCTGGAAATAAGTTTGTAAATCATTGTCTCAATTGACAGACCTTCTCCAATTCTCCCTATTTCTAGCCGAGTGATCTCAGGCGTTCCGCTTCTGACCATTTGGCCCAATGCACTAGGAGTTCGAATTAGTCTGAAGAGCAAGGTCGAAATTTTAATTGTCCTCAGTATGTCTGTGTTCATGTTCCTGTAGTGTTTGGAAAACGTCGAAAGCACATGAGGTGCCAGAGGCGAACAATACTTCGGTTGTGTCGATTTGTTTAAATAAAATAGAGAAAGCAGGAAACTCCCATTGCAGCTACTTGGGTTCAAATCCCGGCGTGATAATGAATAAGTTTCCTGAATGGGAAGATAATGTTTATGTAATTGGTATTTATTATTATTATTATTATTATTATTATTATTATTATTATTATTATTACCACAATAAAAAGAAAAAGTAACATAGTCGAAGGTATTCATAGGAACAGGAAAAATATAGAGCATGTCAGATGTTTCTTTGGTTTACACATGAACGCAATAATATTATTACGTTTACGGTTTTACAGATAGAATTATCATTTTATGACAACAAGAAATGGAATATAAATATTTGTTAGCTGATAACAGTAATGCATTTTGTTTCGCCCTTCTTCTAAGTAGAAAGGTGAGGTGACATCTTAAATAGGATCATTCTCGTGACAAGCGATCCCTATTGTAGGTTCAATCAGTATTTGCAAATTGTGCGCAGCTACGAACAATTCCTTGGAACTCATTTTTGGCCCATCTACAGCAGTAAGGACGTGATTAGCCTTTGTGTGTTCATTAATTCTTGTCCAACACGTTACTTTCAAGACACTTACGAACGACGGTTGAAACGGATGATGTAATTTTGTGTTGTTGGCATTCCACCTGTAAAGGAAGTTGTCTCAACTCTTAGACCCAGATAAACTGAATATTTTTCATGTTAGTATACATCAGAAGTGTCAGTTTTGTAGATTATAAAAAAAATACCGAATTGTCACAGCCGGAACAAAGCCACGAACTAGCTTCCCCAACATTATGAAACTAACAATTAGGCCACTACTCTAAGACATCACTTTTCTGGGAGTAGGAAAAAATGGAGCTGCAGTGAATTCAGTAATTACAAATTTTTACGTTTCCAGTGTAATAATGATGAAACTTTCTGATTTCAGTCATGATAGAAAAGAAAAGTATTATGCAGAAAAAATAGTCCAGAGAAGTCAACTTTAAATTGACAACTCATATGTACAAAGGCGCTGCAGTATGTTCTAGCCCTGATTTTCCCGATACAGCATTGGACAGATACTTATATTGATTGGAATCGGGTGTTTCAGGACACTGGATTATTTTTTTTTAAAGTTAAGTAATTTAACGAACCTTCATCAGTAGCTTGTTTACTACTTTGACGCGTTTTACTCACTTTCACAGTTTTCCCACTAACTCTTTAAGAATAGTTACAGAAACACAGAAATATGGAGGACAGTAAAAGTCACAAACACTATTCCCACATTCTTCCGATGCTTGAAGTAAAACAATAAGATGGGAACGTGCAATTTTTGGTCTTCCATTTTCTATGTGGTGTCAAATGCAGAGTTGGAGTGGGTCAGTGGATCAAATAGATCGAGTTTTCTGAGTGGGTCAGTGGGTCGTGGGTTAACAGCATGTGACCCACTGCGACCCATCATCCACCGTGACCCGCCACTCACTATGACGCACTCTGACCCACCGACCCTCTCTGCTCACTGCATTGTAGACAGCATCTTCTGACACAACAAAAACCCTAATGAACCACACAATTACTCCCCAAAATATGTAAACAGTCTATATGTATGATTTGTTTACATTAAGGTGAGTCTAAAAAGCACTAAAAAGTAGCAAAAAATACTCCGGAAGTGCTCGAACCACCAACTTTATGATTACTGGGAGGGTGTTCTTCTGACTTCGCCACGGAGGCGATGAAAGGGACGTTGCTTGTAAAGAGATAAATCATTGAAATCTTTTTTAATTTGGTACTCTGAGAGCTCCTTTGACCCTGTATGTGAGACGATAACTGTTTGGGATAAGACAAAATGCGTTCCCCATATAATTTGATAACAAAATTACGCGTGTCTATTTACTATATTTCATAGTTCTCCCATACTCTATTTCTAATGATCGACGACAGTTGCCATCTAAATTCTTACAATTATAGCACTGAAGATTTTTCACTTCATGATGTTGAAGCAGGGATTGTTATTAGCCCCGGAGCTCACTTTAGGAACAATTCGTCAAGAAAAATAATACATAATAATAACCACATGCACTTGACTAGCGATAGTTCGTGTTGGTTCCTTCGCGATTCCCCGCGACAAATCGAAGGAGCGCGGACTAAAACGAAGTCCTCGCTGCTACGCGGTGGTAACTTCAACACACCGATGCGAGATATCTGTTTCGACTCTACGAAACCCAGCCGCCAGTGTTACATTAGCGGCAATCCTTCGACTCGTCGCTATATTGACGGTCGACGTTTATCCGCAGGTGGGCCACTAGGTGTTTACGTTTACGGCATGCGGTACGTCCATGTCCCATATAGCCTTGCTGCTGAAAGGGACGTTGAACTCAAAATCTACCCAACTCAACAAAAAATGCAGTGCTTCGCATCATATATTCATATATGCTTACCATGCGCTTTATAATAATTGCTGACGTTTGTTTATTACATGGAGCGCTTAGAGCACAGAGCAATCAACCCATAAAATTTTGAGAAAAAATAGACATAAAATTTGTAATGTAAGCTTCTATATGTTGGTCTATGTACCTTGATTTGGGACTTCCATATTTCATCTGTTTTTCCACTGAAAAATATCGATAATTCAACAAGGAAATAATTAGACCATGATAATTTAATTGAAATTCATCGTAATTTTGCCCATGACAGACACTTTACCATTTTATATCGTATAGGTCAAATCCATCATTATTGTAACAGAACGGTGCTTGAGCGACTGACCGTATAAATTAGTCCGATTAGTTAGTCCGACTTTTCTAACTCCGATTAGTTAGAATTTGAAAATTTGGTTTTAATACAAGTATAAACTCTTTAGTCGGTAGAAAAGTTGACGTGGATCATGTGTCAGAGTTGACGACGATGTGTTTTGGTGGGTCAGTGTTTCATGGTAAGTGGTGGTTGGAATGGGTCATGGTGGGTAGTGGGTCACAGTGGGCCAAGATGGGTGGTGGATCATGGGTCAGAGTGGGTCACGGTGGGTGGTGGGTCAAGTTTTCATTGACAAACGCCATCTCTGATCAAATCTGTAAAACCAAGCCAAACCAAGAGCAATATTAATACACAAAACGCTCAACATCTTAGTTATTCGTGACAAACTATTGCATGATCCGAATAACTCTCGTATATCCACAAACCATCAATTGTCATATTTTAACGAAATACGCCATGACTTTTCTGACAACCTGATATTTGAAATGTTGTTAATAACCAAAGTTCATTGACCTCATCACTTATTCACTTACTCGCTTACGATCATCACAACCTTTAGGGTACTTCCCGTAGATATAGAAAGGTGAAATATAATATGCAGGCTTGGTGTAGCGTGCAAGTAAACAAATGGAAAGCAACAGGATAATATTTACTTCCCCCAAACGCCCTAAAGTGGAGTCTGCTGATTGTTCAACAAAAAGACTTGAAATCCAATCAGAAATCCAAAATATATAAAATATGTAGCCAAGTCTCGACTTTGCAATAATAATAATAATAATAATAATAATAATAATAATAATAATAATAATAATAATAATAATAATAATAATAATAATAATAATAATAATAATGCAATAACAGAATTACAAAATCAATTACGTAAAGAATATCTTCCAATTAAGAAAAAATGATTGCCATGACGCAGGGCCGTTTCTTGTGGGGGCAAGGAGGCACTGCCCCCCAGGGAAGCTCCTCGCCGTTCGAAGGATTCCCATCTTAAGACAATATTGTCTTACTCCATATACGATACGAAAATGAAATTATAAGTGAAGTATCAAAGGGATTCACTACATTACATAAACAGCACATCACTCAAAAGGTAAATAAAAGAGTAATGAGTCGTGAGCCCATTTCAGTAAAAGAATTCTACTATAGGGGCACTAGAAATAATATGTATTCATATATTATTGTCAGATTTGTCAATATTGTCGTGTATGGAACAGGCTCAGATCCGTAACTAACCAGAACGTAACTAAAGATCCCGCAGTCCTTGGTGTGAAGGAGATTCCAGGAATTTCAGATATCCTCTGATCTTATTGGCCGATACGGATAGGACATCAAGAGTCATGACCTACATTTAGCGGAAATTAAGGCTAACTGCTGTCAGCCCGAGCGTTCTAGGACAACGTTCTACTAATGAAAATAGTTTTTGCGTGGGTTCAAACAATGCCCAATGATTTTTAAATTTTCATAACACTTTTTTTCATTAAAATGAGCTTGCAGTTTTACTATATGGATCCATAGTAAAAGTAATAATAATAATAATAATAATAATAATAATAATAATAATAATAATAATAATAATAATAATAATATCAGCAGTAGTATTGGTAGTAGTAGTGGCAGTAGTAGTAGTAGTAGGAACGGGTTAGAGGCTCCGCAGGGCCTGGTTAGGTTCTGTTCTCTTGTCCAAATTTTTCTGTACATTTTACACGACCAATTTAAAGACCTGGCTAGGGTAGCGCGCTAATACTGAAACTCTTGGGATCGGCGTAAATGCTGCCGGCTCTTCTTCTTTGGAAATTAGAAGTAACGATGCGGAAAAATAGTACTAACGTAAATCGGGAGTAGTTAAAAACTATGAGGTAGCCTCAACTTGAAGAACGTTTCGTAATATTTTCCTCATTGACGAAGGTCTATATAACTTGATTTTGAGTTAAAGAAGGAAATCTTGAGTACTTCATTGTGACACTCATAAGGAACGTCTTCTCATATAGAATTAGTATTTTATATAGTCTTACGTGCAACGATTTTAACTAACTGAAACTTTAGATAAAAGGTTAGGTGACGCGGTAGGTAAGTGGTTAGCGTATTGAACTTCTGTTCGGTGGGTTGCGGGTTCGAATCCCGGCCAGGTTGAAACGTTTTCAAGAGTTTCAATTTCAATTTCAATTTCAATTTCAATACATACTCAAGGTGGCAAGAAGGATCTTCTCTCCTCCAGAAAGAAAATGATGTTGGAATGAAGACAAAAGGAGAAGGTCTCTCAATGGAGACTGTCATTTACAAACTTATTTCCAGCAGTTGTTCTAGATTTGATATTTTCAGCTACTTTCAAATATTTCCTGATAAATGTGTGATCAGAATTTTTGTTTCTCTAAACATACAGTATATAAAGAAATGATACATTACATACACAGCAATATTGAGATTGATATATGAGGTTCTTCGGAAAACACGATCCGAACCATAGAGATTAATCTTAGATTGAAGAACTGTTTCGTTAGTCACCTGCTTTACAATTTTGTCTGCATAGACACCTGGATCAGGTCTACGAACTGCAGTCAGTACCGAGAAAAGTTAAGTGTAAGTTGGGTTGCATCTATCTAGGCGTTCTCACAACTACAAATGACTTGGACCCCAACTAATGGAATCGGAACGCTTAGGGGGGAGATTATTTTGTGGTTGGGTGTACAAACAACTTATTGTTTGTAGGAGCGAAACCTCTTCGTTCATATCAATTTTGATCTATCATTACTTTGCAGGTTATCGCAGAACCCATTGCGCACCTACTGCTGGGTTTTAAAGCTTGCATGTTCAAATTAAGCATGCATGATTTTGAAAGTGATTTTTTCAACCTATCTCTCTCTCTCTCTCTACGATTCACAGGTTTCGAAGAAGCTTATATCTCTGAAACAACACATGTTTACTGATGTTTACTAGACTCATGTTTAATGTTGTCCATTTTCATGAAAGGATTTACCTCCCGAACTTCATCGCTTGATTTATTTTATGTCAATATGTATCAGTGGCCTGCAGTGCTATTGAAGTTTGGGGATCAAGACATGAATAATAATACACCCTTCGGCATTGTCAAACGAAACCTAATACTAGCATACGTTTGAAATGGTAAAGATCGTGTTCATGAATTTTCTTGAGGGTCTCCCGTTTTCTCCCACATTTTCATTCTATGATTTATTTCATAAGCATCCCTCTCATTTAGAATAAATGACATAATCGTGGTACGTAAGACTACATTTTATTTTTACACATACTCAGCGAATATTCCGGTTGATCGATTTCCAGTATCAACTGTAAACAATGAAGATTATTTTTCCACTTGAGCTAGTGCTCAAAGTTTATTTTGTGAACCTGTTATTTTCTAAACTATTTTTACAGGAAAAATAACTCAACATTTCATGGCTAATTTTGTGAAGCATTTCCTCTGCAACGGAGGTGCTTACGTCATTTTCAATTATTTTCGAAGTTGTAGAAAATGTCAAACGAATGGTTTGCACTTTCTAATCATATCTTACAATCAAATTCTGTAGTTCCATGTAGTTCCTCTTGCTCATTGACTTATGAACGCCGTCCGTGTTTTCTATGTTCCCATCCCTTTTTTGCTGAAAAGGATTCTGGTACTAATCAGACATTCTCTTTTCTTGTTTTTTTTTTAATTTTAATTTCATTAGCTTTAACTACGAGTGTCCTATAGCGAGGTTGATAATATGGTTGATCATCAATTCTTGTGTGATCTATTGTCTTTACGGAGATAGTATGAAACTATTCACGACACAGATTATTTACACAAAAATGGTCACTGAATTCTGAGACATTCCAAATGTATTTTAAGTAACAATAAATAAATAAATAAATAAATAAATAAATAAAGAAAGAAAGAAAGAAAGAAAGAAAGAAAATGACTAATATGGTAATTTGTTACTGAAAGAACACCCAAAAACCTTTTCGCAGATTGTGGTGGCTACTTAAAAAATACCTACTATAATATTTTATCTTCGTTTTAAACTCTCCAAGGTGAGAAGTAGGCCTGTCATTTTAAATAACCGTAAATTATCTTGTAACTCAGTGATTTAAACTGACATAATTTCACATGATCTATCGTACACTTGCTATTCATTTCTGTGCAGAACGAAATTTCTCATTCGTGAACCTAGAACACTTATCTTTCACCTGTTCCATTGTCGTCTTATTTGTGCAAATTCAACTAACAGTATGAAAACCTAACCCTTGCCGATTTTTAATTAAAATGAGTGGTACAATACAACGTACAACGTTATACAAAGGGATAAGCAAATTGCTTTATTCCTTAGCAAATTAACATTACATAAACTAATTGAGCTTTCGAAATATGGGTGTTGAGAAGAAGGTATGGACTTAGCTATGTCGAGCGAAAACGATTGAGGTGGTGTTCAAAACGGTTGGGGTGAAAGTAACAGTTTTAGATATTATTAAGAAGAGAAAGTGAAACTGGTTAACACATTGGCTAAGAAGGAAATGTATCATGAGGAACGTGTTGGACCGTACGGTGGCAGGAAAGAGAGGAAGGAGAGACGGACAATACAATTTATGGACGATATAACGGCAGAACAATCGTACGTTGAGACGAAGAGGTTAGCGGAACACCGTGAAGTATGGAAGCGTCCCAGTGTCGGTAAGTGACCTGCGAACCACGCAAGAATACCTATGATGATGAAGAAGGAGAAACAAATTGAACTGTATGATGTACTAAATTGCACAGTGCCCAATATATTGGTAGGAACAGGTCAACCACGTAGTTTCCTATGCCCTTCATCGCTATGTTCGTATTTAGTCGGTTACGTTCGGGACAAAACATCCCTCACACCACCGACAGCAGTAGAGCAAAAAACAATGAGTTTGCTTGCAGTAGTGTATCCTCCTTTGAAAATCTAGGTCTTATAATAGTTTAAATCTTCCTTAGAGCGGCACAGAACGGTTGGAATAGGTCTTTCCGTGTATTGCATGGATAATTCGCCGCTGATTTATGTAACGAAAACGTAGATGGAAATTAGTTATTTTGTATAAGCAGGCCGTAGCCATCTGCTTACAATAGCTACTATAAATACAACTTACGGTAACCAACAAGGGCACGGTAACTTTATTTTGGTTCATATAGTTAGGGAGTAATAACTTTTTCTTTCAAACAATATTTAAATAGTGTTTAGGTTGAGTTTATTTTCGAAAATAAGGAAGGGAATTATTGTTTTGATGAATAAAAATGAAATCTAACAGTAATAATAATAATAATAATAATAATAATAATAATAATAATAATAATAATAATAATAATAATAATAATAATAATAATAATAATAATAAACTATTCTGAGCTTTTATTCAAATCAACTTTAATATACGTACATTTTTACAACACTACTTGTCTTTGTGATGTTATTCAAGCAATTTCTAAAAAATAAATTCGATAGTACCTTAGGTTGTGAATTAAGTTTAAATTCAGCACACTGTGTTAGACTTATATTGGAACTGCAGCTGTCCCTTGAACAGTCTTAAAGTTGCAAATTGTCGTTATTTCAATTGCAACAAATGTTTATTCTGTCATTGTTAAGTACAAGTTAATTTTTAGAATTTTCTATGTGTGAATCTGATCTTATTTGAGGGAAATATAAGTTGTTTCAATGGAATGATTATTTAAGTTATGCCAACCCTGACGTATTTCTCTTGCAGACTTTCACTGAAAGATTCCATGCCACAGAACGGATTTACACAACGGAAATCAAGCCAGACGCTTTGCAGGTTGCCATTACATTACCTATTTTCGCCCTACAAGAGATGGCGAAACAGGTTAGTACAATATGCATAGTTTGTATTAGTGGTGAATTCTTATTGAATAACAAAACAAAATGTCAATAAAATAACGAAATTAAAGAAATCCGGTTTATAATATAATTTGTACGTATATACATGAGGAAGATAAACGTGGGACGAAATATATGCTAAATAGATTACTACCAGTACAGGTTGAGTCAAGTTTACTCATATGTCGGAGGGTGTGCTAAAATCCCCCCTTCCGTCTCCATAAATCTTTGACTGTAGGTTCGTATGGAAGTTTAATATTTTATTATTTAATTATGAAAAAAAGTTTAACATTTTTATTCTAACCGCATTTGTATATGCTGGAAGCAGTGAGTGTGCAGTCTCAACCAAGTTTCAGTCTTGGATTGTGTGACCAGAATGAAGCTTTTGTTTCTGAGGGGAAGATCTACAGTAAAGAAACAATAGCCTTCCTTGGATAGCTCGTTATAGTAGTCGGATTTAGGCATCGAAGTTGAGTCCCGTAGTAGGTGCCCTCAAATATAAACCAACATATTAACTTCCGTTATTACCCATGAATTGATTCTTGAAGACGCTACTATCAGCCAAAACAACTTCACAGGGCTGTATTGTATTGCAGTATACTAGACACGCTTAAACCTCCAAAAAGTTTGGTGCGAAAATATCTGCAAAATGGCAAAACGAAAAGACCAATCAAAACACTCCTTGCAGTTTTACTTCGTTTTGAGGCTGGTATTTTAAATATCTCTCTTGCACGCATTGTGAGTGAAGCTGAAAAATGTGCCCATTGGCTTTATACAGGTATCAGGTGTCAGTCAATAGAGTGGAACCACTTCGGTTCTCTGGGGCCAAATAATTTCCCAGTAAAAAAATTTTCTTACAAGGTCATGACTTCAATATCCTGGGACAAATAGCGTATTTTATTGGTGAACCATCTACCTTGAAACAATGGTATCATGTAGTAGTATTAAACTAATATACTGGATCAGGGACATGAAGTTGCTTACACTAAAAAACGCTGAAATTTGCCTGAACGTATTACCATTTTTCACGACAATTGTACAGATTACAAGTCCAGTGTTCTGGTGCCTAATTGAATATTATTGGCTAGCAATTGGTTCGCCAGTCACATTATTCGAGGAGTAATGGGGTCACCCTGTCTAACTTTGGACTTTGACCCCGACTTTGTGACGTCATAGATCAAAGGTCAATGAACTAGGCCCGGGATCAACGACCTAGAGTGCTTAGGAAGACACCCTCTCAATTTTCGCAGGGGTACCTTGGCTCACCCCCTTACATTTTGGAAATTGCCAAACTTAAAAATTGAGTGTGGTAGCCTAGGACCAGGGTATGTACCTCTATTAGTATTGGGGGTCGGATAAAAATTGCCAAAAAGTTAAATTTCAGGGGGTTTTGACCTAATTTATCACCTTTGATGACGTGTTATTATCTTATATAGTTATATGGTCGTATACAGGGGCCCATTCCCTTTCATAAGATATGGGTAATTTGGTGCGCCCCTTTAAAAATTTGGGAGGGGTACATTGGCCCACCCCTTAAATTTTGGAAATTGCCCAACTTAAACGTTTGGTATTACACTATCGGACCCTAAAATAGATCACTATAAATTTGGGTGGTCCACCTCGTTCCCGTTTAGGAGTACAACATTGCCAAAATATAAACGTAAGTAATACGTTGTACCACGTGTTTGGTTTTTGACCTAATTTATCCCCTTGGATGAGGCCCTATTACCTTATATGGTTATATGGTCATATATAGGGGTCAATTCCCTATCATAAGACATAGGTACATTTGTGCACCCCGTTAAATTTTTGGGAAGGGTACTTTGGCCCACCCTTTAAATTTTGGAAATTGTCCAATTTAAACATTTGGCATTATAGTATAGAACTCTAATATAGATCACTATAAATATGGGTGGTCCACCTCGTACCTTTTCAGGGGTACAAAATTGCAAAATTTTACTACAACCACGTGTTTTTTTTGGGCCAATTTTATCCCCTTAGATGAGGTCCTATTACATTGTATGGTTATATGGTCATGCAGATTGAACCATTCCCTATCATAGGACATGGGTATATTCATGCACTCTTCTTAAAATTTCGGACGGGTACCTTGGCCTACCCCTTTAATTTTGGAAATTGCCAAATTGAAACGTTTGGTAATATAGTACTGGACCCTCATATAGATCACTATAAATTTGGGTGGTTTCTCTCATTCCGCTTTAGGGGTACAAAACTGTCAAAATTTAGTACAACCACGCCTTTGGTTTTTGGCCCGATTTATCCCCTTGGATGAGGTCCTATTACCTTATATGGTTATATGGCCATGTATAGGGGTCCTTTCCCTATCATAAGACATGGATACATTCATGCACCCCTTTAAAAATTTGGGAGGGGTATCTGGGCTCATCCACTCAGTTTTATAAATTGTTTAATATAAGCATTTGGTATCATAGTACACGACCTCAATATGTACCACTATAAATTTTAGTGGTCCACCTCGTTCCCTTTCATAGTTAAAGAACTACCAAAAATCAAATTTCGGAGGTTATTGACCTCCCTTTGATAAGGATTTAGCACGTTATATTGGTATGTACATATGTTTGTTACCTTTATATGTTTACGTTCCCTTTTAGATTTGGGAATTACCACATAAGAAAAATCGGTAAACGTTTTCTAGGACCCATTGTAACTGTTGGTGTCCCTCTTATTGCCAAATATTCAAATTTTAAAGGTTATTGACCTATTTTATCTTTTTTCATACTGCTTTATTATTGAATGAGTACAGAATTTCTTATTTTTTCATAAGACACAGGTGTACTTATGTACCAATGTTAAATTTTGGGAGGGGTACATTTCTTATTGTTAAATTAATAATTGGTAATTGTTCTTAGAATTTGCTGGTATCTCTTTTTTGGGTAAATCATTGTCAAATATGAGTATGGTGACGTGATCTGTTATTGACCTATGATGGCATTAGGTGTCCAGGACAATGGTGCATTTACACATTGTAGGATAAATTGAGAATTGTCAAAATGAAATTACGTCAATAGTTTTGATTATTCCCACCAAATATAAACGTAAGCAACACGATGTACCATGTGATTAACCTTGATGAGGTAGAGTACAGGGATTCATTTCCTTTTCAAAATTCGTGGAAGTTATCAACTAACACGTTTCTAGACAACGGTTGGTTCTGCTAAGATAAACAATTGACCTAATTGAGACCTAACTACAAAATGTAATTATATGATTAATTCTAAGACTTAGGTATATCGAGAGAAGTACGTAGGACCATTCTTTAAATTTGGGAATTGTGATAAACAAAATTTTAGTATGAGGCGCAAAATTTGAAACAATACTTTGAACTTTAGTTAAGCTGATAACGTTGCATTACCATGTTCTGACGTGTACTATTGCATCACGATGTACAGTGTTGCCAGATGTTTTTATTCTAAACAGTTCCGGTTCTTTATCAATGAGTGCACAAACTTAAAAATTTGAAACCAAAATTTTCCAAACAAAAATGTCAAGCAAAAATTCCGAAACAAAAATTTTCCAATTTAAACTTTCAAACGAAAAAAATTCAAACCAAAATTCTCCAAACTAAAATTTCAAACAAAAAATTGTCAGTTTTGAAACGAAAAATTAAAAAAACTCAACAATTTGAAACAAAAAAAATTTTCGAATACCTCAAACAAAAATTTTCAAACAAAATTTTGAAACAAGGAATTGAAACAAAAAAATACAAAATTTCAAACAACAAATTTCAAACAAAAATTTTCAAACAAAAAATTTTGAAAAAAAAGTTTTCAGAGAATTTTAAAAAAATGTCAAAAAATTTCAAACAAATTATTCAATCAAAAATTTGAAACAAAATTTTTCAAACAAAAAGTTTCAAACGAAAAAAAATTCAAACCAAAAATTTCAACTAAAATAATTTCAAGTTTCACGGTTAACCGTCAAACGTTATTCGGTTTTCAACTATTCGATTAACAAATAACGGTTTTGATCATATTTATCAGTGAGTACACAATGTTAAACAAAAGTGTTAAAACCAAGATTTTTAAATGTTAGACAAAACTAAACACTGAATGGAGCAAAAATTTGAAAATCATCAGCCAATCAGATTGCACGAAAGATAGTGATCAACCAATCAGATTACATGAGTGATAGTGATCTGCCAATCAAATTGCATCAACAATAACTTTGCCAGTGTCAGATTACATCACCTTGTGATTAAATTTCAAACTGTTGTAGCATGTACTGCCTTCTATAAGTCATAGGATTCAATAAGGTACTTTTCATATTTCTGAAAACTCAAGGTTAGTTCAACCACCACCAATGGTCTTAGACTATGAGCTTAACTAAAGTTCAAAATATTGTTTCAAATTTCGCGCCTCATACTAAATTTTTGTTTATTACAATTCCCAAATTTAAAGAATGGTCCTACGTACTTCTCTCGACATAGCTAAGTTTTAGAATTAATCATATAATTACATTTTGTAGTTAGGTCTCAATTAGGTCAATTGTTTATCTTAGCAGAATCAACTGTTGTCTAGAAACGTGTTAGTTGATAACTTCCTCGAATTTTGAAAAGGAAATGAATCCCTGTACTCTACCTCATCAAGGTTAATCACATGGTACATCGTGTTGCTTACGTTTATATTTGGCGGGAATAATCAAAATCAATGACGTAATTTAATTTTGACAATTCTCAAATTATCCTAAAATGTTTAAATGCACCAAGGTCCTGGACACCTAATGCCATCATAGGTCAATAACAAATCACGTGACCATACTCATATTTGATAATGATTTACCAAAAAAAGAGATACCCAATTCCAAGAACAATTACCAATTATTAATTTAACAATAAGAAATGTACCCCTCCCAAAATTTAAGCTTGGTACATAAATACACCTATGTCTTATGAAAAAATAATAAATCCTGTACTCATTCAATAATAAAGCATTATCAAAAAGATAAAATAGGTCAATAACCTTTAAAATTTGAATATTTGGCCATAAGAGGGACACCAACATTTACAATGGGTCCTAGAAAACGTTTACCGAATTTTGTTATTTGATAGTACCCAAATTTAAAAGGGAACACAAACATATAAAAGTAACAAACCTCTGTACATACCCATATAACGTGCTAAGTCCTTATTAAAGGGGGTCAATAACCTCCGAAATTTGATTTTTGGTAGTTCTTTAACTATGAAAGGGAACGAGGTGGACCACTAAAATTTATAGTGGTACATATTGAGGTCCTGTACTATGATACCAAATGCTTATATTAAACAATTTGTGAAACTGAGTGCATGAGCGAAGATACCCCTCCCAAATTTTTAAAGGGGTGCATCAATGTACCCATGTCTTATGATTGGAAATGAACCCCTATATATGACCATATAACCATATAAGGTAATAGAACCTCATCAAAGGGGAAAAATCGGGTCAAAAACCGAACAGGGGGTTCTACAAAAATATGGCAATTTTGTACCCCTAAAATAGAACGAGATGGACCACCCAAATTTATAGTGATCTATATTATGTTCCAGTACTATGATACCAAATTTTTAAATTGGGCAATTTCGAAAATTAAAGGGGTGGACCAAGTAACCCCTCCCAAAAATTTAAGGGGGTGCACAAATATACCTATGCCTTATGGTAGGGAATTGACACTTATACATTACCACATAACCATACAAGATAATAGGACCTCATCCAAGGGGAAAAATTAGATCAAAACCAAACACGTGGTACGACGTATTGCCTACGTTTATATTTTGGCAATGTTGTGCCCGTAAAAGGGAATAAGAGGGACCACCCAAATTTATAGTGACCTATATTAGGGTCCTATACTATAACAACAAATGTTTAAATTGGGCAATTTCCAAAGTTTAAGGGGTGGGCCAATGTACCTCTCTCAAATTTTTAAAATTGTGCACCAATATACCCATATCTTATGAAAGGGAATGGACCCCTGTATACGCCTATATAACTATATAAGGTAATAACACCTCGTCAAAGGGAATATATTAGGTCAAAAACGCCCGAAATTTAACTTTTTGGCATTTTTTTACCCATGAAAGTGAACGAGGTGGACTCCCAATACTAATAGAGGTACATACCCTGTTCCTTGGCTACCATACGCAATTTTTTTATATTTTGCAATTTTCAAAAATTTAAGGGTGGTTTTATTTACCCCTGCCAAAATTTATGGGTTGGCCAAGGCACCCCTGCCAGAATTGAGTGGGGGTGGTCCTAAGTACCCTTGGTCATTGACTCCGGGACAAGGTCATTGACCTTTGACCTATGACTTCACAAAGTCGTGGTCAAAGTCCAAAGTTAGACAGGGTGACCCCATTACTACAATTTGCCTCATCAGGATATCTCTAATTATATATTGTTCTAAACAGGCCCGTATTTAGCCCAAAAATGTACGGAGGACGGTAGAAGTTAGGGGGCCCCGATCAAAAAATAACATAGTTTATCACCATATTATAGTTCATTGAAAGCTTATCGTGAAAATTTTAATGGTTTTTTAATAATTTAGTTGCACGCACTCATGCCCACTTGGATACGGACCTGGTACGCAAACTAGAAGAAACACCTCAGTAAGCATCATTTTGACTCTCTGAGGACATTTTTTATATCCTACTTGCTGTGAATACCTGGATTGAGACACAAGACCGAAAGTTAGGAAAGAGCAGTTGAGTTGCAGTATCGCAGTATAGTATTAAATAGATATTCGAAAGCATCCAGGGGCCACGGTGGCTCAGTGGAAGAGCGTTCACCTCTGGTGCATGGAATACCTGTTTGTATCCCAGCTAGCGTCAAGTAAGCTTTGTGTGGGCCAAAGACCGTGTGCTTGGGACTCCTTCGGGTTCTCCCGTATCCTCGCACTTCTTCATTCCAACATTTCATTCACTTCTCATCATCACCGTCTCTTTAGCGTAGCCGGCATAACAGTGGTACATAAAACTCAAAGAATTCATTTTCATTTTCTAAAGCATCCAGTCCCATTTTACCACTTTTTTGCGTAATGTTTGTGTTTATGCTCCATACAAAACAATACTTCACACGAAGCACTTTATTAATGTTTTTCTCAACTTTTTATCCAAGGTCCCAGAAAATATATTTTTCTTCCTCCTAAAGTATTTTCTGTCATTTCTATCCTTGTTTCCATTTTATGTTCTCATTTCATATCATTATTGACAATACTATTCAAGTATAGGAAACTAGTCACATATTCTGTTTTCTCCTCTCCTACTTCTATATTTGACACCAACAGCTCCGCCCCAATCACCACGGCTTTTGCTTTTCTAACATTTATTTTCATCCAATATTCCTCAGGGACCTTCTTCAAGTTTTGTGACATCTTGGTGGTTTTCTTTTTAGATTCCTCAACAGGCTCCATATCATCTGGAAAATGTATACACTTAATCATTCTAACTACTACTGAAATGCCGTCTTCATTATGTAGAATATTTTTCACTCACTTTTCTAGATAGATATTAAATATTATTGACGAGAGATAGCATTCTTGTCGAACCTACCTCCAATTGCACTTTTCTCTGTCATTTCCTACCTTATTTTAACTTTTACTTGTTGGTTTTCATTCAAGTTTAATACGAGTCTTCGATCTTTCCATTCCAACCCAAACTTCTTTACAACTCAAAACAGCAATTCTTAACTCACGCGGTCAAGTCTTTTCTAGATGCATACGTACCACATACATACACAAACACAAACACACACATATATATATGCATGTGTGTGTGTGTGTATGTGTGTGTTTGTGTATGCATGTGTATGTGTGCTCGTAGACACTGAACATTTATCCATGTACGAATATGAACATTCGAGCTCCTTCGTAGCCATCCCTAATAGCATTCTAGACTTTTAATAGCCTTACTCAAATCTTCAAGGCTAAGTCTATAAGCTATCATAAGTTTGCATTTACATGGCTGCAAACCTAATCAAGGCTAAAGCAAAATATCTAGTTACTCGATTACAAACATGTTTCAGCCTTGACAATGATACATAATATAAGGCCAGCCTTAAAATCCCTTTAAATTTTTACACCTGTCAAGTATGACTTAAAATTTACATTTGGCAAAGACATACACAGAGACAACCTCTAAGGCTAAGTCTAACACGCAAACATTTTTGTCCAGCCTTCATTCTTACATCTGGTCTAAGCATACACAGTCTTATACGTCAAAGCTATCAGTATTCCAAGCATGACTTGAAATTTGCACTTGGGAAAGCCATACACACAGACGGTTCCTAACGTTAAGTCTATCAAGGGAAATTAAGAGCAAACTTAGATTTCCTGTAGACGTGCTTGCTTACTGGGATTTGGTTAGCGTACGCTCACAGTGCGAAAGACGCATATTCGATAATTGGTATGAGCTCATGTAGTTTTGTCCTCAGCCTCATGTCTCATAAAGCCTCGCTGTTGAAAGGGACACTTCAAAAATCTTGTCAAAGGAACGACAAGTGCACTGCATTTCCAGTGGTTACGGGAGTCAGAAGGGGAAGGGGTTTGAAATTTAGTAAATTGGAAGGAATCAGTTTCAACAGCCATATAAATTTATAACAACAAATAAGTAAACACATAACACACACACATTTATATGTATAGGATGGCCCATTTTAATTTTTCCACGGGAATATCTAAAAAGCGGTTGAATATAAAAGAGCCAAACAAAAACTCAAATAGGAAATACAATGGGCCAAATCGAATGGTGATGATACGGTGTTCCCCAGAGTCGCTCTTGATGTGTCCTTGGGGCCCAACTTTAAAATTTAAAATCGAAACATGGGTCGAGTGATACCTCGTTCGATAGATCCTTAAAACTAAAAACCGTTAAATAAAAAGATTTTTCATATCGGTCACCGTATTCAAAATGGCTGCCAAGATATGTTGTCTGTATAAGATAAAACGTCCAGTACCACTAATATGAAAACGGTTGGAGATAAATAAGAAGAATAAAGCAGGTTTTAGTTTTTAAAGATCTATCGAACGAGGTATCGCTCGCTTCACCTTTTCACTTAACATTTTTTGGGTCCTGGGCCTCCATGAAGGGCAGCCCTGTTGGGCACGGCGACCTCACCATGCGATTTGTTCCATAGCATTTCCTGTTAGAGTTTTTGTTTGGTTTATTTATGTTAAACCGTTTTCATATTAGTAGTACTGGACTTTTATGTGATACAGGAAACATATCTTGGCAGCCATTTTGAATACGGCGACCGATATAAAAATCTTTTTCTTTAACGCTTTTTAGCTTTCAAAGATCTATCGAACGAGGTATCCCTCGACCCACGTTTGGATTTAAAATTTAAGATTTGGGCCCCAAGACCCCATGAAGAGGGGTCTGGGGGACACCGCAACATCACCATTCGATTTGCCCCATTGTATTTCCTATTTGAGTTTTTGTTTGGTTCCTTTACGTTCAATCGTTTTTGAGATATTTTAGTGGGAAGATTAAAGTTGGCCACCCTGTATATATAGGGTTATTCAATAAGAACGTAACAGGCCCATATCGCATCTAATACTGCACGTAGATCCTTCTAACAAAAAAATTGCATTACCAAATCGTATGTGAGGAATGCAATAAAAATAGCAGCAAGACCAGTGGCGTCTTGTGAATACCTCCAACGGGTGCAACTTCAAAATTTGAAATGGAAAGTGGTATAACTGTTGGAATCGTTCGAAAAGACATTAAATGTCATGCAACATTTAGAGGACAAACTTCGTCATATCCTTTCCCATTTAGCCGCTAGAGGCGTTGTTGCAGACTTGTATCTGACTACCCATAGCACGCCTTTATCTCAGCTAATAATGCACATAGAGACGTCAAGCAAACAATTGAACTACCAAATCGTATGTGTAGACGTGAATAAAAATAGTAGCGACACCAGTATCGTATCGTGAACATCTCCAACGGGGGTTAACTGCAAAATTTGACATGGAAACAGGGGTTACTTGTGCCTCCGTTGAAACAAGCGCCCAATGGGAGAAACGTCGGAGGGAAACACGTTGTCATATTTCTTCCTCGTTGGAAGTAGCACTGTCGGATTACTAGGTGAAAGTCAGATGGTGCGAGGGTGTCCCAAGTCACACCAGGCGAATGCCGGGAGGGCACGTGCAAACCATGCCATGGTAACAACCACCTACGCCTTTGTAGAATTAACTCGGGGCCTAAGCCAAGGGTAGCCAAGACCCACAATGACGTGGAGGTGCGATATATCTTGTCTGCGTACATACACTATGAAATATCTCCCAAATCCGGGAGCATGTGTTGTGGGCTTGTTTGTCGTTGTTCCGAACAGCGCACTCATTTATCGTTGTCAGTGATTGTGTTTTGGTACTCTTGTAGATCCAGTACCTAACACGTACATGACCTTGCTGAAGACATAGTCGATCGGCCTCTAACAGGCGATTGCTGTACGTGGGTGGACGTGCGTGGACGATATGATGTCCGGATAAGAGTCGTACATAATGAAGACGTTGCCATTGATGTACTTGCCACAATTGCAGTATATTCTCATGTATTTTAGCGGCAGATCGCACAAGATAGTAGTATCAGTCAAGGTAGTGTCCTGCGTATTCTATGGAAATCACATTTTCACCCATACCACCTTTCCCTACATCAAGAAGTAAGTGATGCGGACTGTAATTTACGGTTCTGTTCTGCAACTGGATGCTCAATCGCGTGAGAGAACATCCGAATTCCATGCACTTCATTTTATGGACTGATGAAGCGACATTCTGCAGTGATGGCAACGTGAATCTCCACAATGCACATTGCTGGGCAGTAGAGAACCCTCACTGGATGAGAGAAGTCAATCGGCTACACTGATGGCGCATTAATGTGTGGGGTGTCATTGTAGGGACTCAGGTCATTGGACCATTTTTCTGTTGGTCATTTAAGTGTGCAATGTTTCGTGATTTTTTTTTTTGCGACACCATCTACAGCCGCCATTGGAAAACGTACCGCTCCATATACGTCACACGCTATGGTTTTAATTAGATAGTTGCCCAGCCCATAATGCTGCCATGTGTAGGGATGAGCTAAATGTTCTATTTTCGCAACGCTGGGTCGGAAGAGGTTCCAATCCACAGTTTACTCCGCGGTCGACCGACCTTACTTGTATAGACTATTTTTTTCTGAGGTCGAATTAAGGATCTTGTGCATGTCAACCGACCAACTACAATTCACAACATGCAAGACCCAATTACAACTGCGTTCCGGACCATCAACGTGTCCGAGTTGGAAGCTGTTGACCACAATTACGTACAGCGAATAAATCGCTGTATTGCTGATCGAGGACATCACTTTGAACATTTGTGAAAGCCAGGGGGCGTCGACTACACTCCGCAAAATGTAAGCTAATTATTTAGCTCTTTACTCATCTTGCTCCAATATCTTAATTCCAACGTCTCAGCTTTCTGTCCCCAAGTTTTGTTAAATGCTTTGGCAACAGCACATTTCGTTCGTCTTTCTTGGTTGCAACCAATAGTTTCTTCTTCCGTTTTGTTATAGCATCGTATATTGTCCCTCATCATAGTTCTGCCCATCCACTGTGCTTCTATCCCTGCCATACGGAAACCACTCTCCTCAAATAGTGCGTATGCCATTGGTTCCCTATTTAGTGCTTCATTCAACAGCAGCAAATGTACCTCTGCTTAGTGTTACAGTATGTACTCTCCCCCCGTCGTGGTCTCTTGCTGACGGCATTGTTGATTCCGCGTATGTACAATTGTACGTCCGATTCGTTTCAGACCAAGGGGGCGCGGTGGCTCAGTGGTAGAGCGTTCACCTCTGGTGCTTGGGGTCCCGGGTTCGATCCCAGCCCCCGCCAAGTGAACTTTGTGGTGGACAAACACCGTGCTCGTGGGTTTTCTCGGGGTACTCCCGTTTCCTCCCACTTTCTTCATTCCACCATTTCACTCATCTCTCATCATCACCGTCTCCTTTAGCCTAACCGGCATAACCGTGGGACGTAAAACTCAAAGATTTCATTTCATTTCATTTCGTTTCAGACCAGTATTTACTTTTCCATTTGGTTCCGTATGCAGTAACCCTCGCATCATCTGACTTTGATCTCGTAGCGTGACCGTGCTGCTGCCAACGAGGAAGAAATATGATAACGTGTTTCCTCTCGACGTTTCTCCCATTGTGCGCTTTTGTCAACGGATACACAAGTAACCCCTGTTTCCATGTCAAATTTTGCAGATGACCCCCTTTGGAGATATTCACGATACAACACTGGTGTCGCTAGTATGTTTTATGACGTCTAGACATACCATTTGGTAGTTCAATTGTTTGTTTGACAGCTGTGTGTGCATTATTAGCTGAGATTAATGCCTGCTACGGGTAGTCAGATTCAAGTCTGCAACAACGCCTCTAGCGGCTAAATGGGAAAGGATATGACAAAATTTGTCCTCTAAAAGTTGCATGCCATTTAATGTCTTTTGGAATGATTCTAACAGTTATAAAATTTTCCATTTCAAATTTTGGTGTTGCACCCCGTTGAAGGTATTCGCAAGACGCCATTGGCCTCGCTACTATTTTTAATTGCATTCTACACATACAATTTGCTAATGCAATTTTTTGTTTGAAATCTCTACGTGGAGTATTAGATTAGATATAGGTCTGTTACGTTACGTTCATATTGGATCACCCTTTATATATATATATATATATATATATATATATATATATATATATATATATATATATATCCCTTTGGCGATCCTATGGTACATATTGTGCCATACGGGTGTTTCATGGTACATTGCGTTATTTCTCTTCTATTTGAGCTTTTTCGTCCGGTTTTTGTTTTTGTTTTACAAGTCCAGATACATTGTAGTAGACATTACGTATGGTTTCAGACCGTCCTGCGTCCAGA
Source organism: Thermobia domestica (assembly GCF_964235325.1). Taxonomy (NCBI): domain Eukaryota; kingdom Metazoa; phylum Arthropoda; class Insecta; order Zygentoma; family Lepismatidae; genus Thermobia; species Thermobia domestica. The sequence goes on along the minus strand of NC_137470.1, from coordinate 52,662,383 downwards.
CATAGGGGGTGATAACGTCATAACTTTGAAATATATATTTTCCCTGATGAAGCCTATGTTCATTATTTTTTGGCGGACTTATTTTTTCACGTAGAAGATTGAAATTTTGCACAAACATTCAGGGCACCGAGTAGTATTTACCGGATTTTTTGGTCCGATGTCAGTGTTAAAACAGGGGGGGGGGGAACCAGAGGAGCAAAAGGTTAAAAAAGTGATATTTTTACCCCAAAAATCCCGTTTTTCGTCATTTTCCCACCTCACATACATGATGGAGACACGTGAGTCATACCGTCTGAAAAGCAATTTTATTCTGAAGAGAATGATGGGCGAAACATGACCCTAAGGAAATTAGGGATGTCTCAGGGAATTTTTAAAAATATCTCTCTGTATAGGGTAATATGGTACATTGTCATAATATATATTTTTTGGCGGGCTTACTTTTGTACCTAGAAGATTGAAATTGAGCATAAACGTTTAGCCTACCTAGTAGTATTTACCAGATTTTTTTCAGATCTGTGCGTTAAAACAGGGGGATCCAAAGGGGCTAAAAGTTCAAAAAGGGGATATTTTTACCCAAAAAATCACGTTTTTGTCATTTTCCCGCCTTAGATATATGATGGAGACACGTGAGTCATACCGTCTGAAAGGCAGTTCTATTCTGAAGACAATGATGTGCAAACCATGATCCTTGGTTAATTAGGGATGTGTCAGGGAATTTTTTTCAATATATACCTGTGTATAGGGTAATTAGGGGCATTTTCTGAATTTTTTGGCGGGCTTATTTTTTCACGTAGAAGATTGACATTTTGCACAAACATTCAGGGCACCGAATAGTATTTACCAGATTTTTTGTTCCGATGTCAGTGTTAAAACAGCGGGGGAACCAGAGGGGCAAAGGTTAAAAAAGTGATATTTTTACACCAAAAATCCCGTTTTTCGTCATTTTCCCACCTCACATACATGATGGAGACACGTGAGTCATACCGTCTGAAAGGCAATTTTATTCTGAAGAGAATGATGGGCGAAACATGACCCTAGGGTAATTAGGGATGTCTCAGGGAATTTTTAAAAAATATCCCTCTGTATAGGGTAATATGGTACATTGTCGTTATATATATTTTTTGGCGGGCTTACTTTTGTACCTAGAAGATTGAAATTGTGCATAAACGTTCAGCCTACCTAGTAGTATTTATCAGATTTTTTTCAGATTTCTGTGTTAAAACAGGGGGTTCAGAGGGGGTAAAAGTTGAAAAAAGGGATATTTTACCCCAAAAATCCCGTTTTTTCATCATTTTCCCGCCTAAGATACATGATGGAGACACGTGAGTCATACCGCCTGAAAGGCAGTTCTATTCTGAAGAGAATGATGTACAAACAATGATCCTAGGTTAATTAGGGATGTCTCATGATTTTTTTCCCCTGAGATCATAGTGTATTGTAGTAATTTGGGGCATTGTGGGAATTAATGATAAAGTTTCTCCCGCCCTTATTATTCAAGATAGAAACTTGAAATTTGGGACACCCATTCAGTATGCTAAGTACTATTTATCGGATTTTTTTTTAATGGCTACGTTCACACAGGGCCGTTCCAGGGGTGGCAAAGTGCGAGAAAAAATTCCCTTCGAAAGTTTTCCTTTGACATCAATTTTCCGGCTCCTATTAGATGGTATGAGCATGCAAGTCATCCCATTTGAAAGCCAGCTTCATTCTGAAGAGAATGAGGTATGAACCATGATTCTAGGATAAATAGTGACGATGCAGTAGCTGTTTGACTGAAAGTCTAAAAATACCCCAAAAACCGAGGAACCTTTAAGGGATATATATATATATATATATATATATATATATATATATATATATATATATATATATATATATATTATAAGAATAAACCAAATATTAAAAATCACATCAAATTTGAATATAATAGGAATCAGAGTCATATCCCATGTGGGCGACCAATACTCACCACTATGTTCAATTCAAACCATACAAAAATAAAAAAAATATAAGAATTTAGAAATTCAATTTTAATCACACACTAGGATCTAATCCTGGTTCACTATGAAAAGCCACTGAAATTATAATTTTCACATTTTCATCTTCACGACACAAAACTGAAACAATTTCACACAACCACAATAGATGTTAACTGTTCACAGAACCTTGTCCAATTACAAGGTTCGATTGGTCAGTTCAAACAATGTAAGTTCGTAGGTGGCTGCACATTTGCCTCTTTAAGCAATATTCACATATGGTTCAATCCATAATCTGAATCACATTTTTCAGTTACACTTCATATCAAATTCCTCCTATCTGGGGAAACACTCCAAACACGTATTATACAAAATTGAAGAAAAAATATAAATAAATCACTGTATGCGGAAATAAGGATAGCTCAAGTCACCAAGTGTATTCCAAAAGCTTCCAAATGTAAATATAATTACAATGTCTAGACGTCCTAATCTTCCTAATCTCCATAAGTAGTCGCTAACAACTGTATGACGTCTTTTTTTCCCTATCAGCCGCAGCGTGACTAGCAGAGTTGGACAGAAGATACGAATGCAGAACATAATTCAACGTAGTGTTGATTGAAATGTCTTTTCTCGACCTTGCTTAATGTTTAAGGTAATCAGAGTTCTCAGACGAATACAAAAACAGAGTGGATCCATATAATTCTGAACCTGCAGAATTTTGAAAACACACAAGAGTACATTTCTTATAAAAACACATTTCACATTATATATATATATATATATATATATATATATATATATATATATATATATATATATATATAATTACTGGGAATGGAGCTGAACAAGATTTTTTCAACACAAAAATAATGAAAATTATTCATTTACAAAATTCTTACTTTCTGAAATTTAGTCTAGTCATTATTTGAAAAAAAGTGTCATTATTTGTACTAGTGCTAAGCTTTCTTGCAGGCAAATACACTTTTTATAAATTGAACACGGTACTTCAGCTTAACGTCAGGATTACTTATTAACTCTACATCTACAGTATTTGTTGTCGGATAACTTATAACTTTAAAAGGACCAGAACATTTTTGATCAAACTTGGCATAATATTTCTTATCTAATGAATATTTTAACATTTTCTTGACAAGAACTAATTCTCCTACAGGAAGATTACTAGGCACATGTTTTTGTTATAATCTTTTCCCTCCTTTCCAAGCTTTCTCAATGTTAATGACTATTCTACTACTAATTTATTCTTTAAATTGTGGCTTTTTTTATTATACCTAAATCTAATACCCAATTTACATCTAATGGACTAAACATCTTTCTACCAAGATAGAGCTCAATCGGTGACCTCTGGGGAATATTTAATGTATACACGACTCCCAAATTGCATTACCACCTGCTATTCTCCTTTTCCTGCAATAGCAGGCAACCCAGAAAGCTCGGCGGTCAGGTTGAATGCGAATTCGAAAGGGGCTGGACCAAACCTCAATTTTGTAACAAATATAACAGTGTTGCAAAGTCCAAATAAGAAAATAAAAGAAATTGTTAAGAATTAGAATTTTATTGTCGTGACGGAGTTGGATGACATCAAAAGTTACAAAATGATCTTACTTAAGCAGTTCAAACAAAATGAATGGCATCAAATAGATACCAGAGGAAAGCATTTCTCTTCCCCCCCCCAAAAAATAATCACATAAAACAGAAAAAGGTTACATAATGTAAAGTTTTAATATAAACCCCCCCAAAAAATTTAGAAAGTAGACACCCGAAAGGCAAGAACAACTGAAACGAAGTGAATGTAATAGTGCACATATATTGGAAACATAAAATGAGGGAATACGGGTTTCGTATTTTCTTGAAAAAAAAAACGGTTGGGTGAGGGACGAACCTCTCCAAATATTTAATCACGAAATATCGAAAGTACCAGTAACGGTTTGTCAGATATGTGTAAAGGACAGGAAGAATTGCAACGAAACTTTACGTATGGACAATATGCAAAAAATAAACGAATACGTTTTTTTTTATTTTCCACGAAAAAACGGTTTTACGGGGCAAAAGCCTCACCTACAGTTTTGAAAGTTGACGCCCGAAAGGCAAAACGAAGTGAACCCAAGTGAATTAAATTCTGCACAGATACTGTAGACGTAAAATGAGAGAATACGGGTTTCGAATTTTCCTGGAAAAAAGGGTTGGGTGGGGCACTGACCAATCCAAACATTTGATCATGAAATATCGAAAGTGCTAGTAACAGTATGTCAGATGTGTTTAAAGGACAGGAGGAATTGCAACATAACTTGGTGTATGGACAATACGCAAAAAAATAAACGAATAAGGGTTATTATTTTTCGGAAAAACGGATTTAAGGGTTAAAAACACCAACGCAAAATTTTGAATTTTGACACCCGAAAGGAATGAAGAGGAGAACCGAAGTTAATGAAATTGTGCACATGAAGAATTGCAAGGAAACATTGTGTATGGATAATACGCAAAAAAAGGTATACGGTTTGCTTTCTATTCTCCGGAAAATAGGTTTTAGGGGCAAAAGAATGAACTCCAAAATATTGAAATTTGACGCCCGAAATGTAAGAAGAAGTGAACCATAGTAAATGAAATTTTGAACAGATATTGTAGTCACAAACTGAGAAATACGGGTTTCGTATTTTCTTGGAAAAGACGGTTAGGTGGGGCACGGACCCCAGCAATCCTTTGATCACGAAATATCAAAAGTGCTGGAAACTGTATGTCAGATGTGTGTCAAGAACATGACGAATTAAAAGGAAACTATGCCTATGGACAATGTGTAAAAAATGAAGGTATACATTTTATTTATTTTCTTTGGAAAAATGGCTTAAGGGGGCTAAGGAACACACCCCAAAATTAAAAAAGTTGAGGGCCGAAAGCTAAGAAGTGAACCAAAAAGAATGAAATTTGGCACAGACATTGCAAACATAAAATGAGGATATACGGGTCTCGTATTGTCTGGAGAAAACGATTAGATGGAGCACAGACCCCTCCAAACCTTTGATCACGGAATATCAAAAGTGCCAGTAACAGTATGTCAGATGTATTTAAAGGACAGGAAGAATTGCAACGCTACTTTGTGTATGGAAAATACGCTAAAAATAAACGAATACGGTATTTTAATTTTCTGCGGGAAAACAGTTTTAGGGGCAAAAGCCGCCATCAAAAATTTCGGAAATTGTCGCCCGAAAAGCAAAAAGAAGTGAACCGAATGAATGAAATTGTGCACAGATATTGTAGACATGAAATGAGGAAATGTGGGTTTCATATTTTCCTGGAAAAAATGGTTGAACCGGGCACGGACAAGTACAGACCTTTCATCACGAAATATCAAAAGAGCTATTAACAGTATGCCAGATGTGTTTAAAGGACAAGAAGAAATGGAACATAACTTGGTGTATGGACAATACGCAAAATATAAATGAATACGCGTTTTTTATGTTCTGCGGAAAAACGGTTTTATTGGGCAAAAGCACCCACCCATAATTTGGGAAAGTTGACGCAAAGGAGCCCAGAAGAGGGGAACGGAAGTGAATGAAATTGTACACAGATATTGCAGACGTAAACTGAGGATACGGGTCTCGTATTATTCTGGATAAAATGGTTGGGTGCGGCACCGACCCTTCCACACCTTTGATCACGAAAAATCAAAAGTACTAGTAACATTATGTCAGATGTGTGTAAAGGACATAAAGAATTGCAAGGAAACTTTGTGTATGGATAATATGCAAAAAATAAAGGAATACAGTTTGTTTTATTTTCTGCGGAAAATGGGTTTCATGGGCAAAAGAACGCCACCCAAAATTTTGAAAGTTTACGCCCGAAAGGTAAGAAGTGAACCAAAATGAATGAAATTTTGTACAGATATTGTAGACACAAAATGATTGAATACGGGTTTCATATTTTCCTGGAAAAGATGGTTAGGTGAGGCACCGACCCCTCCATACCTTTGATCACGAAATATCAAAGGTGCCAGTTACAGTATGTCAGATGTGTGTAACGGACAGGAAGAATTGCCACGAAACTTTGTGTACGGAGAATATGCAAAAATTAAACGAATACGTTTTTTATTTTCTGTGGAAAAACTGTTTTAGGGGCAAAAGCCACAATCCAAAATTTCGGAAATTGTCGCCCGAAAAGCAAAAAGGAGTGTACCGAAGTGAATGAAATTATGCACAGATATTGTAGACACAAAATTAGGGAATACATGTTTTATATTTTTGGGCAAAAATGGTTGGATGGGGCACGGACCCCTACAAGCCTTTGATCACGGAATATCAAAAGAGCTAGTAACAGTATGTCAGATGAGTGTAAAGGATACGAAGAATTCCAATTAAGCTTTGTGTATGGACAATATGCAAAAAATAAACGAATACTGTTTTTTTTTTATTTTCTGCGAAGAAACAGTTGTATGGTGCAATAGTTCCCACCTAAAGTTTTGAAAGTTGACACCCGAAAGGGAAAAAGAAGTGAAGTGAAATGAATGAAATTGTATACAGGTATGGCAGACATAAAATGAGAGAATACGGGTTTCATATTTTCCTGGAAAAAGGGTCGGGTGGGGCACAGAACACTAGAAACATCTGATCACTAAATATCAAAAGTGGTAGTAACAGTATGTCAGGTGTTTGTAAAAGAAATGAGGAATGCAACGTAACTTTGTGTATGAACAATAGACAAAAAATAAATGAATACGTTTTTTTTTATTTTCGGGGGAAAAACGGGTTTTGGGGGGCAAGAGTCCCCGTCAGACATTTTGGAGTTTGACCGAAGAAGGCAAGAAGAAGTGGACCGAAGTGAATGAAATGTGCACAAATATTGTAGAGGTAAGATGATGGAATACATGTTTCGTATTATCCTGAAAGCAAAAAAAAAAACTGTTGAGTAGACCGTTCCTTGAGTAGCGGGAGGGGTGAACCGAAGCGAATTAAATTGTATATAGATATTGGATATGTAAAATAGGGCCTTCTGTGTTTCACAAGTGTGGTGTCTTTATCCGATTTTTTTTCAAATTTGTCATATCAACTACAAGCACACACAGTATAGCGTATTTTATAGTATTTCAGGAGGAAGCTTTAACCCTTACAATGTTTTTGCGCATAAAAAAAACGTGTCAATTTATTTCCAGTTTGCTGTTGATCTGCCAAATTTGAAGCAAAACGGATAGGGACAGTTGAGAAAGACAAAAAGGCCTTATTTTACACTAGGTCTATATAATATCTACAAAATTTCATTTGCTTCGGTCCGCTCCTTCCTGCGCAATTACCGTAATATTTACTTTTTTTTCGGAAGGGGCCTAGGCCCCAGTACTGTTTTTCCACAAATATTAAAACACGTTTCATTTATTGATTTGCAAATTGTCCCTATACGAAGTTTCGTTGCAATTCTCCAGTCTTTTCGAGTTTCTGACGTATGCTTATTTGCACTTTCGATATTTTATAATCAACGGATTACAAGGTACGTACCTCACTCAACCGTTTTTTTTTTTCAGAAAAATACGAAACCCAATTATCTCATTTTACGTTCACAATATCTGTGCACAATGTCATTCAATTCGGTGCACTTTTTCTTGCCTTTTAGCCTCAAATTTCAAAATTTTGGGTGGGGGCTTTTGCCCCCTAAAACCGTTTCTGCGCAGAAAATAAAAAACCGTAGTCGTTTATTTTTAGCGTATTGTTCCTACACAATGTGTAGTTTCAATTATTCTTGTCCTTCAAGCACTTCTGACATACTATTATTAGCACTTTGATATTTCTCGATCAAATTTTTGGAGGGGTCTGAGTGCCACCTAAACTGCATTCTTTTTGTCAGGAAAAAAGGAAACACGTTTTCCCTCATTTTATGTCATGAATATCTGTGCACAATTTCATTCACTTCGGTTCACTTAGTCTGGCCTTTAGGAACTAAACTTTCAAAATTTTGGGTGGGGCTTTTGCCCCCTAACACCTTTTATCCGCAGAAAATCAAGAAAAGTATTCTTTAATTTTAGCGTATTGTCCCTACACAATGTGTTGTTTCAGTTTTTCGTGTTCTCCAAGCACTTGTGACATACTGTTATTAGCACTTTTGACATTTCACAATCAGTTTTGGAGGGGTTTGTGTCCCACCTAAACGTTTTTTTTTCAGGATATTAAGAAACCTGTATTCCCACCGGTGGCGACGAAGAAAAATTCGCCTGTAGAGGGATAAGGGGCTGAGGTATTTTTAATTTAGCCAATCAGAGCTCCGTTAATCGTGTATATTCTACGATAACAGCTTCTGATCAGAGAAAATACACTCGGCATGTAATTATTACGAAATGACGCGTGTCTGCTTACTTTATTTCATCGGTGACAGTCTTCACTTACGAGGACTGAATACTGTCGGAATTTTTGAAATGATCCCCATTGATTTAAATGGGAAACTATTCCACTTTTTGAGCCGAGACGAGACGGAATTTCAAGATTATGATTGTATTGATTCCTCCTGTGAAATTATTAGTTTGTCTGTATCTTAGTGAAAATTAATTTATTTGGTACGCAAATTTCTAAAGTCAAAGTTCAGTACCTGTGTGGAAAAAAAAACATGCCACGAATAAGTAAAAAAGGTCGTTAGTTTTTATCAACGAAGAGAAAGAAGGGGATTGAACTTAAAATCTTGGAGAGAAGAACACAATATTGTAAGCGAAGTTCAACGTAAAATATACAATATAATTTTTGTCATTATAAAGAAACCTTGAATGTAGGTTGGTAGAATCACTCAGAAGTTTCAGCTCGTATTTGTTTCAGGCGGCCTCGCGTGTGGTGTTGCCAATTCTCCTGTATGTGTTCTGAGTGCGGCACAGACACTATTAGATCAGCTGAGGGGAAAAAAGAGAAAAACAGCTCGCACAATCAGCGAGTTATTATTTTCACTATATTTACGTTTTAGTTTCTTACTATATTATTGTTTATAATTAAGCCATGACCTTCTGTGCAGATTACAGTCATCTCCAATAATCAGTGCCAAGTCTAGGGGAAAGGGACGAACGCTCCGAGCGGCAGTTTAGGGGACGACACGCTGCAAAAGTAAGAAGTAAAAGCTCCTAAAAAAGAAATACAATCACCTATTGAATTCAATTTGGCTTAAACGTGTTTCAAATTTCAATACCAGTATGCTCATACAAACCTACCTTCCTCTGCAATTCAAAATACGTAGGCAAGTCTCCATTAAAAATTGTAAAAAAAATGGACCACATGATGCGAGACCATGGTGGCCGTCACGTCGGCTAGTCATGTTGTGTAGCTAAAAAAAAGGTGACTCTTCTCTTCACTGCCCTGATCTGGGCCTTCAAACTTTTTTCGTTCTATCGGAGCCAGGACTGTCTATTTGGGAAAAGTCTCAATGTTGAGGATTGCCAGTGGTAAAATAAATGCATCCGCCGTTATATTGGAAAGGGTGGCGGGGCTGGTGGAAAGTGCCGCAAAATTTTACGTTTCCCCAAAGGGAAAATATCTAGATTCGACACTACCAATCTATATATATATATATATATATATATATATATATATATATATATATATAAAATTGAAAATAACAATGTTTGTGAGTAAATCTCCTGAACTATCAAACCGATTTCGATCAAATTTTTAACATGGATGAGTTTCAAGGCTGGACTGGCTTTAGGCTATTCACTTTTTTGGTTGAGCTGAGGGGAGGGGGTGTAAAAAAAGAAAACTTTATAACTCCTGAACCACTCGACCGAACTTTATCAAAGTTTAACATAGATTAGATTCAAGCCTGGGACCGTTTTTATGATTTAAATTTGACGGAGCACCGTGAGGGAGGAGAAGGAGGGGGAGATATATACAAATCAATTTATGTAAGACAGAATGTGACTATTTTGTAACTTAATAACTCTTGAACTATCTGACCGATCTCAATCAAATTTTCAAGATATATGAAGTTTAAATCTAGAAACAGTTTTGTAATTTCACTTTAACGGTATATTCTAGGGGAGGGGGACGTATAAATAAAAACTAATAAAACCTAATAACTTTTGAACCACCCAACCAATCTCGATCAAATTTTCAACATGTATGAGGGTCGGGCTTTGGGTGTTTTTTATCACTTCACTTTGACGAGCCAACGTAGGAGAGGGGGAGGGGGAAATATATGTAAAAAATTAAAATAAAAATGACTACTTGTGACTTCATCACTCTTGAAACACATGACCGATCTCAATCAAATTTCCAACATACATGAGTTTAGGGACAGGGATTGCTTTAGGCTGTTCACTTTGACGATGCAAAGTCGGGGAGGGGAGGGGGAGAAAAATTTTAAAATGATCGAAAATTACCGATATTAGTGTTGAATTCATAGTGTTCGGTGTCGATGAGAGAAACAGTGACACTTCTGATGCTGTTTCAATCCAAGTTCCGCTCTGATGGTTGTGGAGCGGGAGGGTACAAAGTAGGGGAGGGGGATACACATTTAAAAATGATCGAAAATGACTAATATTAGTGTCGAATGCATAGTTTTAGGAATAGCTGATATTAACAGTGACAATTCTGATGACGTGTGCCGCAGCACGGAGGAGGGGGAGGAGAGCTATATATAATAATAATAATCGAAAATGACCAATATTTGTGTCTAATCCATAATTTTCGGGATCGTTCTGATGTACTGTGACATTTTCGATTCGGTTTAAATGCACAATCAGCTTCGCCACTTGCGGGTAGGGGAGACAGATATATATATATATATATATATATATATAAATGGTCGATAATGGCCACTATCAATGTCGAATTTAGTTTTCTGGGTCGCCTATATGAAAAGTGGTACTTTCGATCCCATTTCAATTCAAATTCAATCACACAACTTGGGGGAGGTGGAGAAAGAGATATTGAAAAATGATCGAAAATGACCGATATTAGTGCTGAACCCACATTTTTCGGGGTCTCTGAGACGAACAGTGACACTTTCGATGCCTAGGCCCGCAACATGGGGGAAGGTGAAATATACATATAAATGACCGAAAATGACTAATATTAATGTCGAATCCATGATTTTTGGGATCTTCGAAATAATCAATAATCTTTCCAATGCTGTTTCAATAGATGCCATTGAAAACAAAAACAGCGTATTTCACGGAATACGGAGTAGTGCATTTTAATTTTAATTTCAACCCAGCGAAGTGGGTAATATATGCTAGTAATACTAATAAAGCTCGGGTACTGTCCTTTCTCTATTTCAAAACCAGCTACAAATTCCTTTCCTATAATATCTGTTACTGCAGCTATCAGTATATTTTTGTTTTCCGCTTTTATACAACATCAATGTTATAAAGGATGATCTATTTAATGTAAGTTCGGAGCTTGAATCTGATAGGCCGTTTCCAACCATACTATCACGCCTCCAGGAAAACTGGATTACAGGGCAGAGTCTAAAGCAAGAAATTTATATTTCTTTTGCTAAAAAAAATCTTTAGTTTGCATACTAGTCACAGCACATGTTTAGAGTTTTTTTTCAACGAATCCTAAGAGCTGACTATTTTAATGCTCATATTTCATTCTCATGCAAAAATTTAGGGTGAGCCCGGCTCCCTAGATTCCCGTGGATACTGGCCTGTGCGACCCCACCCTCGAACGCAGTTTTCTGGGAGAAAGCCTCTATTCTTCCTTTTGTCTGTCTAGGTGGGTCCCGTTGATGATTTTGTGAGCTTTTCCAGGGACAAAATTCTCCTCGGAGTTATATCTCCTATGGTGCTCAATAAGAGTTGAGTTGATTTTATCGTCCCTTTGAGCAGCGAGGCTATATGAGACGGGACCTACTAATTAATCGTGAAATCCGAACCACATGAGCTCTCGCCTTGAATCGAACCCGGGTCTCTCACGTCAAAGGCGCGCACGCTAATCACTTACATACGAAGAAGCTCGGTGCTCATATTAGTAAAGAAGAAAGCACATTATGGGAATTTCAGTGCAGACAACTAAGTACGACGACGACTGTTAAATGAATATTTTTCATCTTGAATATATTGCGATAATTTTCAATCTTATTTGATAATGTCATTTTTTTAAATAGCATTCTCTTTTCTGTAACTCACTACAGTATACAAGTTAAATTTCAGACAGTGTGCAAAAGAGGGAAAGTAAGTGATTACAACGCACGATGGACTTTCTTGTAAACCGATGAACAAAACCTTTCTTGTAAAATTCAGCGTTGCAAAGAACCTGTGTGATTGACTGATAGATACACATAAATTGACAAAATGAGTCTTAATGTTAGTACTGAAACTGCCTCAGGCTAAAAGCAAGTTGCCTGCAGGCGTTGTTTTGTGCCTTGTAACGTTGTGTTAAAGAAGAAAAACACACACACAAACACAAGGTCAGTTGTGTTGCTTAGTTCTTTGAAAACAACTGAAGGCTAGTTTTCTGTTATACAAATTATATTTCCTAACTTGTTGTTTCAAGCCTCTTTATTCCTTATAAAAAAACAATATATTCAGATTCACACAGGAATTGTACTAGAAAGTTCAAAAAATATATTTACCATTCAGATCCTTTATTATTATTATTATTATTATTATTATTATTATTATTATTATTATTATTATTACCACATAATATTTCTGGTTAGTCCTCACAGAAATTAATACTTAGCAGCAGGGGTAAAAGTGGGTGGGAACGCGGGGGAACCCGGCTCCCTACCTCCAAAAAATGTGTACGGCGTCCCACTAGTTCCAAAGAAATTACCATGGGCAAAGATAGGCATGGGGGACGCCGTGACGTCATGCCACTACCTACCGTCCCCCTACCTTTTCAGATGATTCCATCCCATCTCGCCTAATCCTACCTCGCCTAACGATTTACCAGACACTTATATATCATAGATAAAAATGTCCGCCATTTTAGGCGAGATGCGAATTCCCATCTTGCCTGATCCCATCTCGCCTAATATGGCGGTAGGATGTAAGGAGGGTATTTCTGTACTAAAGAGGGGATTCCACTACTAGCATTTTAACAGATATTTCAATCAATATTGGCAATCTCTGTCAACTACAATATAAATATATAATAATTACTATAAAAGAAGAAAGCATAGGGGAAGGCGATTTAGTTAATTTAGTTCACGTTTGGCTTGTTTTGTGTATACTGGAAATTGATTGGCAAACAGGAGCTAATCAGAAATAGGATAGAAATATACAGGGTTGTTTCAAACCAACACCGACAACGTTTGGGAGCTGATTCCTGACACCAAGATAAGACAAACTGGGTGCACAAATGCTTCCTTTTGGTGCTATGTCCAGCCAAAAACCTGTTGGAAAACTGCCCAAAACAGCCGTAACTCGAGAAGAAAATGTCGGATCGAAGTCTAAGAAAAGGAAATGTATGCTATTTTTAGACATAGCTTCCATTAATGCACAACTCGATATGGTACACATTTGTTCACAAAAAGCTGGAAACTCGTTCGGAAACTAAGTCCGAAAAAGTGAGGCTAAATTCGTCACAATTCCCGCAAATTTATACACAGGGAATTGCATTTTCCCTCCGTTCTTTATATAGACACTAGCTGCAAACCGTACTGTCATCCGCGCGATGTGAAAATGTAAAAACAAAATCAAACTACTTATTTCTGATATTAATATTGATTGCACACTTCATGCACAGTTCCAATATGAAAAAACAATCAGTATCTTAAGTAGAAATTACTGAAAAAGACCGAAAATGACTATTTAAAACTTCAAGTGTCAACCTGCGCTTGGAGCGATATAATTATCAATATTATAACGCATTTACTATCAAGTGCTTCCGTAGCTGAGCGGGATTAATAATGATGATTGAAATTTCTGAAGCGAAGGGCCACGGTTCGAGCCTCCGTGCGGGAAGTTCGTTTTTATTTCTTCCTTCTTTTAAGTATATGGGAACATTGTTATAAATATAAATTTCTACTTTGAAGTGCTTGGAAGAACAATCAGATGAACTGTCCCTTTTCAAATCACTGTTACATTTACTAGCCCGCCATTCCATAATTTATGTATGAAAACGTTAAGACAGACGTCAAAAATGTAGATTATTCATGTTTCTGATTTATATATATATATATATATATATATATATATATATATATATATATATATATATATATATATATATATATATATTTGTGTGTGTGTGTGTGTGTGTGTCACACAACCCTGTAACACTTTTTTTCGTGAAAAATGCTGAACTATAAAAACATGACGTATGCCTTGTCGCTGCAGACGAGTTTCTCCACTTAAGCCTAAGAGTAACGAAATCACCTACAGCCAAACAGCTGCAATTGATTAATTAGTCATGGCTCATCGTGGTCAGAATGTTCGCGAGCAGCTTACTGCTCTTGTAGAATACGGTGGTATAAGTGTGAGAGAAGCTAGCGAACGTCTTGGTGTTCCCTGTTCTACAGCATATACTTGGTGGAAAAAATACTCAGAAACAGGTAACGTGTCTAGAAAACCCGGCACTGGCCTTCAAAGGGTTTCAAACCCACAACAAGATCGGGCCCTAGTTGATGTAAGCCTTCGCAATCCTTTCATGTCATCCTGGCAGTTAGTGATAGCGTCTCGTTTTCCAGGCTCCTTCAATGCTCGGCGACGCCTTAAAGATGCAGGGCTTCACGCATATCAAGCCGCGTGTAAAGAGGAATTGACGGATAGTCATAAAGTAGATCGACTACCATTTGCTGAGGCAAATATTTGTCGTAATCGGGATCATGTAATCTTCACAGACGAAAAGATATTCTCTTCAGCAAATGATGGTCCTCGACTTCTGTATAGCCCCAGAGGAAAACGTTACGATCCACAGTACATGCACAGAACGCATCGAATGGGGCGTGTTACTATTCACTGCTGGGGATGGCTGTGTAAGGATACAGTTGGTGAATTACACCGTATAGAAGGCCGATTGAACAGCCAGAAGTATCTGGATATTGTGCAATATGGCATGCTTCCCGCTGCGAGAAATTTATTTAAAGACGGCATTGTAGATGTTCAACAAGATCATATAGCTCAATACATGATTGTAATCTAATTCAAGCCTGGTTCCAATGTTGAGCTAGTCGACTGGGTTCCAACAGGATCTGACTTAAACCAATTGGAAAATCTATGGGCGGAAGTTACAAAAACTCTACACGAAAATTGACCTGTTCCCCCACCAAGGACAGCTGACGAACTTTGGGAACTAGTTTCTGACACGTGTGAAGAAATAGCACAGGGACATCAATATGTCGCTAGCTTGGTTAACTCATTACCAAGAAGATTAAGATGCGTCATCGAATCTAACGGCTATTATAAGAAATATTAATACCTGAATAAAGATGTGTCTTCATATCCAGGTGACCTTCGAGCTCTTTCAAGAGCTCCCTAAGTTTTTCCATTTTTCCTTTAATATTGCTTTCATTGGGACGTTTGCGTTTCGTCGGAATGTGCAATATATATTTATTTCTGCTCATTTGTTTACCCTACACAGATAGTCCAGTGGTTAGCAAGTGTGCTTTTGGTGTACGGGGTACCGGGTTCTATTCCCGCTGGAAGAGGATTGTGTTTTTTTACCTATCTGTGATAATTCTGTGTTCGTGCCCCTGTTGTTAAAGAGGTACTGCTAAAACTATAAAACCGAGTAAAACAATTAAAAATAAAAAAGTTACTGAGGAACGTTCGGTAAGTCAGTTTTGTTTTAATATCTAATGCCTAGCGCGTTCGTTGTTGGGTCTTATAGTCGCGGGTTCAATTCCCGTTAAGGGTCCATTAAAAGTTTACTTGAACTCGAATTTATTTGCATGAATCACCCGTCTTCTTTAGACTAAGGACTTAAACGTTGAGAAAAGTATATGGTAAAAATTAAATAAATAATAAGACAGTAATAATGCTATTAATCTGTATCTATCTACATAGGATATAAATGAAAAAGACGTCGTCTATCAGAACAAAAAATGGCTTAACCGTTTGAAATGATTCTATTAGTTAACACTTTCAGCTACCTCTGACTCATGGGCACCCGAAGGGGCCAGGGTGGGCCGCCCTCTGACTCACGAAATGTATACAAACAGAAATACCAAACATAATATATAGAAACCATGAAGATAGCCCCTCCTAGAACATTTTAGGGTGCCATGCGCGGACTGGCTTATTGTCACGCCATTTTTATTAAAATGCGTATCCTAACATAGGAAAGGAGTTGAAATTTATGCCAAAAATAGAATATCTCACATTTGTAAGATGAAACTTGACCCCATGCCGTTAACGTCGGCAATATCTAGTGGCCCACTTGCCGGCAAATGTCGATCGTCGATATAGCGACGCATCGAAAGACTGCCGCTAGTGTGTCTCTGGCGGTAGGACTTCGTCGAGTCGAAACAGACATCTAGGGTAGGGGTGTTACAGTTACCACGTAGCGGCGATGACTTCTTTTCAGTCCGTCTTTCGATTCGTCGCGGAGAATCGGTGAAGGGACCGAAATGACTTATCGCCAGTCATGTGCATACCTTTATTATTATATATTTGTTTTTCCTGACGAATGTTCCTAAAGTGAGCTCCGGGGTCAAGAGTAACCCATGCTTCTACATCACAAGGTTGCTGTTTCGCGCCATTCCGGGAGAACTTTATATATATTTTGTAAGTGCTTTTAGATTCATCTCAATGTAAATAAATCATGCATATAGGCTATTTAACATATTTTGGTGGAGCAATTTTGTAATTCATTGGCATTTCGTCGCGTTTCTGCCAGCGGTGGCCCACTGGTGGGATAATTTTCAAAACGGAAGTGGGACCGCCGCGGATCGTTGCAGTGGGGCCATCAATTTTTGGCGAGAGGTCGCTAGTTACCCATCGATGGTCCACTTAGGCTTACGGCACGGCGTAACTCTAAATTACATTTAATTAGGAAATCACTATAGTTGCTATAAGAACTTGTTTTTGAAGTTGGACTGTGTAATACTGGTCTTTTGGGGCAAACATTTCCTAAGTTCAACTTCGAGTATCTTCGGGAAACAATAAACCAAAGATGATAGGTTTGAACCCACAATCCAACGTTCACAATCGAAAATATTCTGTTAGTCTGTATTTTCCTCTTTTAAGTGTAATAGGATATGTCGATCTGTTATTAACTGTACTGTAGAAACAATTCATCATTGTAATATTTAAGGATAAAGTATTTCGAAATTATGTATACATGGGAGCACATGGTAGTTGCCTCAATCCAGCTATAATCAATGCCCTCAATTTCCGTCGTGAAGTTCAAACCAATTTTCCTGCAACTTGTTACACAACGAAAATTAGTGTAGTTGTCTACTTGTCGAACTGCTGAGCCAAAGGACGAGGGATCGAATCTCGGAGATGAACATGAAAATTCTTGTTACTTCCAGAATTAAACATTTCACCAATAATAAAATGAGCATTAAAACAGTTTGTGTTTCCGTGGTAAAGTAAGAATTTATTTCAAGTTGAACTTGTGAGCAGTGAAGCAAAACGAATTGGGCTCATGGTTGTCCGATTACCTGACGATTTTTATAGGTCATACGACACGCCTTTAGTATGGAGTTAAAGAGCCTTCTCATACGTATAAAAAATCTCACTGACCTGAAATCCATTACGAAATAGGACCTACCAGAAGCTTCAACACGACGTCTGTGTCACTTCGGTGAACGCTGTATCGAAACTTCCTATATAAATTTCACTCACTTGACGTCTAGTCAGTCGACCGTACTTGGTTTGTTAGCTAACTTTATTAAGGGGTATAGACAAAAAATATGCAAAATCCATTTTTTTTGATTTTGTCAGGAAACGAAGAAAATGTGACGCCCTTATGTTTCAGAATTGTTGAACTTTTTTTTGGGGGGGGGGCAGATTTCACTCATCTGCTGTAAGTAGTGACTACTGCTGTTAACCATTGCTTTCTTTCATTTTTCATTTACACATCCTATTATCTTTCAAGTTCGGTTCCACATGCCATTCCATTTAGTTTTATATATTCTGTTCGATTAAGTAGACATTCCTCAATCTCTTATAATATGTCCAAATTAACAAAACGGTTCTCTTGCTTTCTTTGTAATAATGATGATTTAAATTTCAAGAGAGTCAATTTTAAATAAACTTGCAACCAATTTGTTAATTACTACGAGCATTGAGTTCTTCCTCATTATGTGTTCATATATATTCTTCAGTGTTTACATTGTAAGAATAATAAATGTTTATGCCAAAATTAGATATAATTGCAGTATAAAAAGGTTAAGTGGGTAATAAAGCAGTTCAAGCCAACATCTTACTTCAATCTGTATCGTAGATTACAATTACCGTTAAAAGAAATTGAATATTCGCATCCAAAATTGATTTTATCTAGGTAGGATAGATAGGGATGCGCAAGAGACAAGATTTGAGGCCATCTCGTCTCAACAATATGCTGTAAAAGTGATGTCTCGACTCGACAAATGTATATTTTTCTATTGCAAGAGCTGTGTCTCGACTCGAATTGTGTCAGGAAAATTCTGTCTCGACTCGACTCTGAGCATCCCTAGGGTGGACAGTTTGAAGAGCCCAGTATTCCAAAATGGCGGTGTAAACAATTACACCATTACGCAACATCCATTTCGGATACAACCATTATTATGCACTTGATTTTCACAAGCTTCTTCTTATAATAACTATATCGATTTCCTACTTAAATTCAATTGTAGATAATTGTTCCTTATGTAGCAGCTAAAATCCATGCTATACAGTATAAAACAAGTACACATTCAATGTAAATAAATAAAAATGTAAGATAATACAGATTACTGGCATTGCGATTTAATCCGATTTTAAGCAGTACATATTTTCTAAATAATTGTTCAAATTGCTTTATAAGAATCCAGATTATGAGGTATCCTAAGTTTTTGTAAAGCAAAATAATACAAGCATATATATATATATATATATATATATATATATATATATATATATATATATATATGTGTGTGTGTGTGTGTGTGTGTGTGTGTGTGTGTGATTGTGTATTTTAGGGGCTTCCGGGCTTGACCCACACTCGAATTTTTTTTATTCAAATAAAATATTGTAAAGTGAATGAATTATCTTGTAGAATGAATTTCCAAGAATGAAGTTAGCAAAGCCCCCCGAAATATATATATGAATAATTTTAATTTTGGACGTGTGGTTTTAGGTATTCAACTGTGTTCACATTTCTCATTTTAGCGTTTTCGTATATGAATTATGCACATGGCGGGCTAGAAAATGTGACAGGGATTTGAAAAGTGACAGTTCGTCGGATAATGTGTTTCCAATCACTTCACAGTAGAAATTTATGTTTATAAAATTTCTCATATATTTAAAAAAAAGGAAGAAAAAACTTTACTTTCCGCATGGAGCTCCAACCGTCGCCCTTCGTTTCAGAAATATCAGTAGCAGTACTAAATCCGCTTGACCACAGACGCAAATTACAAGAGATTGTGTTATAATATTGATAATAGAATCGTTCCAAGCACAGGTTCCTACTTGGAGGTTTATATATCCATTTTCTGTCGTTTTAAGCAATTTGTATTTAAGATAATGGTTGATTTTGCATATTGGAACTGTGCATGAGGTGTGCAATCAATATTAATCTGAGAAATAAGTAGTTTGATTTTGTTTTTACATTTTCACATCGCTCAGATGACAGCACGGTTTGCAGCTAGATTATGTGTATAGGTCTGCGTGAATTGTGACGGATCTAGGCTCACTTTTTCGGACTTAGTTTCTGAACGAGTTTCCTGCTTTTTGTGAACAGGTGTGTAAAGGGGCAGCACAAAGATCACCCCAAAGAAATTTAAAAAAAAATATTGGAATATTTTATGAAATGTAGACTGAGGCAAGTTAACTACAATTAAATACGATATTTCAACTAACAGGAATCTTGTTAGTAGTACGATGGTATCCACTACAAATTTTATAGTCTGGGATCGAACGAGGTCAATCCCACACCAGAAGTAAGCACTCTATCACTAAGTCACCCTGTCCCTACTTTGGAGGAAACACTACGATTCTGACAGATGTATCGATATGCTAAATATTGTGTGTGATAAACCAACATACAAGAAGGTCAAACGATCAGAATGTGGAATTCGTGGAGTTTCCTTCGTGCGAAAATAAGTACGTTTTTCTATGTCAGTTATTCTTAACTGGATGCCCGCGTCTCTTATGGATTGGGGGAGGACACGGTGACTCAGTGGTAAACACTTGTCTCTGGTACGTGGGGCCTCTGGTTCGATCCTCAGCCAAGAAACTTTGTGGTGGACACCCTCAAATCATATGTGGGTTTTCTCGGGATACTCCGATTTCCTTCCACATTCTCATTCCATCATATCTTCCATCAACATTCACTTGCTTTAATCAGTGTCTCCCTTAGCCTAAAGAGCATAATCGTGGACTATTTAAAATGAAATACTTCATTTCATTTTACAGGGGTTGCTTACAGTTTGTTGGTGGGTTACCGTTAAGATAGTTTTTAATAGATAGTATTAGTGATCCTATTATTTGTATTGTTTTTAATAGATAGTATTATTGACACTATTATTTGTATGGTAGAAAGAGTCTATGGGGCTTATCATTTTCGAAAGGCTAAGAACTACAATTGTACGTTGATTGTAAGAAATGATTAAGATAGGAACTAAATTCGATCTGTGAGTCTTTTAGCATTATTAGTCTTTTAGCATTATGGACAAGAAATAGCTCACATATCTACAAACAAAGAAAACTACAAAGGGTGTTCAAAAAAGTTTTGCACAGTGATCTGTATTTCTTTTATTTGTTGCAGAAGGAGAACGAATTTTTTTGTGATCATACTTCGAACATTTAGCTATACACTGAGCCTACTCAAGTTAGTCTCCATCAACTGTGACGCATCTGGTCCAAAGTTCTTTCCATGATGTAAATGCACTTTGGTAAAATTCTGGGGATTGACTTTACACCATCGCTTGACACAGGGAATAAGGTCTTTCTCACTATCAAATGTTTTACCGCGCAGGTGGGCCTTCAGACGTGTTTTGCTTTCAGATTCGGGCAAAAACAACCATGTTTCATCCTGGGTAATGTTGCCGTCAAAACACTTTTTCCACTCTTCAGTAAAGGTCGTCATGAGGCCATCGCACACATCTTTCTTCATCTTTTTTATTTCTCTTGTCAATAATCTAGGGACACAACGTGCAGAGATTTTTCCTGTACCCTAGTGAGAGTACCACTGATACCACACTACCCAATGACAAACCAGTCATTTCAGCAAGCTGTCGTGTCCTCACACGTCTGTCATTTTGGATGACTTGATTAATGGTCTTCTTTTTCACATCACTAACTACCGTGAATGGTCTACCGCATCATGGATTGTCCAGTAGAGAGAAATCACTTTCTTTAAACCTGTGCAACCACCCCTGGATACTGCTGCGATCCAATGTGTCCTCCCCATAAACAGTGAACAACTTCCTGTGAATCCGTGTGGTAGAGTCATCGCCCGTCTTGAAGAGGAACTCCATCACTGACCGTTGTCGCTATCTGACATCTACTTCACGGTCCGTTATGGCTCACCTCTAAATAAAAGAAAACTTTTATATACCAACTTATAGCTAAATGTTCCAAGTATGTTCAGAAAAAAATCATTCTCTTCCTGCAATAAATAAAAAAATGAGACCACTGTGCAAAGCGTTTTGAACACCCTTTGTAACAGTGAAATTTGATATTCGACAGTGAAATGTAATAATATACAACTTGGATATCAAATTTCGCTGTTAGTTTTCTTGGCTTTGGTTATGTTCAACTTACATGTATTTTCGTGATAATTCAAACTTTCAACATACGAGTATCAGTCTCCTAGATTTTCGTAAATAACTATGAAGATTATCCTAAATCTTCCAAATAAGTACGTGATCTACTCTGCCGTGATCTAGTCTGCCTATTCTTCTTTTGTCAATATGTGAAACTACCACCGTTTACATTGTCTATTTTTTACTATTTTTACGATTCAACAGTTTATTTCATGTATTTCAATAACATAGTATAACCCTTCTCCCATCAATCTTGGCCCCCTCCGTTTCTTATGACGTTCAGCACTTATAACTTTGCACATATACATATTTCCACATCCTCTATCAGTCGCCCTACGTCTCATCCCGCAACTCGATTAATCCATTTGGACCCCTTACTTGTCAGCCATTTTCTTATTGATGGAGAAACAGGGGAAATAATTCTACAATGACTGGCAAGTAACACTTTCTATGTGTAACACTCCAATTTTGGTAAAATTTGCCAGGTTGATACTACACATAAAATAAACGAATACGTGTTTTTCTATTTTCTGCGAAAAACTGTCTTAGGGGGCAAAATTCCGAATTCCTCAAATTCCGAAAGTTGACGCCCGAAAGGCAAAAACAAGTGAACCGAAGTGAACGAAATTGTGCACAGATATTGTAGACATAAAATGAGGGAATACGGGTTTCTTATTTTCCTGAAAAAAAAAGGAAACCGTTTAGGTGGGACACAGACCCCCGAGAGTGATCGTGAAATGTCAAAAGTGTTAGTAACAGTATGTCAGAAGTGCTCAGAAGTGAAAGACATGAAGAATTGGAACGACACATTGTGTAAGAACAATACGCAAAAAAAAACGAATACATTTTCTTTACTTCCTGCGGAGAAACGGTTTTAAAGGGGAAAAGCCTCCATCAAAAATTTTGAAATTTAAGGCCCAAATGGCAAGAAGTACACCGAATTGAACGACATTGTGCACAGATATTGTAGACGTAAATGAGATTATTCGGTTTCGTATTTTTCTGAAAAAAGCGGTTGAGTGAGGCACGGACCTTCTAAACCGTTGATTAAAAAATATAAAAAGTGCTATTAAGCATACGTCAGAAGTTCGCAAAGAATATGGAGAATTGCAACACAACTTCGTATAGGGACAATTTGCAAAACGATAAATGAAACGTGTTTTAATATTTGCGGAAAAACACTGTTGGGGCCTAGACCCCATCCGAAAAGAAGTAAATAATACCGTAATAGCGCAGGAAGGAGTGGACCCAAGGAAATCATATTGTGTGTAGATATTATATAGACTCTATGTAAGGTAAGATCTCAAGTGTCACAGATAAACAGCAAACTAGAAATAAATCAACATATGTTTTTGTTTATCCGCAAAAACACTGTAAGGGTTAAAGGTGCTTCCTGAAATGCTATAAAATACACTATACTCTTTGTGCTTGTAGTTGATATGCCAAATTTCAAGGAATCGGATGGAGACACGACACTTGCGAAACACGAAAGGCCTTATTTTACATATCCACTATCTATATACAATTTCCTTCGGTTCGGTCCACTCCTCCTGCCACTCAACTCCTCGGTCCACTCAACAGTTTTTCTTTTTTTTAGGAAAACACGAAACACGTATACCCTCTACAATATTTGTGCACATTAAATTCACTTCGGTCTACTTCGTTTAGCCTCTCGGGCGTCAACTTTCAAAATTTTGGATGGAAGCTTTTGCCTCATAAAACCGTTTTTCCGCAGAAAATAAAAAAACGGTATTCGTTTATTTTTTGCGCATTGTCCATACACAGCTTCGTTGCAATTCTTTATATCGTTTACATATATCTGACATACTGTTACTTGAACTTTTGATATTCCGTGATCAAAGATTTGGAGGAGTGCGAGCCCCACCCAAACGTTTTCTCCAGACAATACGAAAGCCGTATTCCCTCATTTTACGTCTAAAATATCTGCGAAATTTCATTCAGGTTGGTTGACTTCTTCTTACCTTCCGGGCGTCAAGTTTCACAATTTTTGGGTGGGTTCTTTTGCCCCCTTAAACCGTTTCTTCACAGGAAATAAAACCCGCATTCCTTAGTTTTTTGTGTATTGTCCATACACAAAGTTTCGTTGCATTTCTTCATGTCCTGTACACATCTCACATATTCTTACTAGCACTTTTGGCATTTCGTGATCGTATGTTTGGAGGGGTCCGTACCTCACCCAACCAATTTTTCCAGGAAAATTCGAACAACCTATTCGCCCTTTTTATGTGTACAATTTCATTAACTTCGGTTCATTTATTATTATCTTTCTGGCGTCAACTTTCAAAATTTTGGGTGTGATCTTTTGCCCCTTAAAACCGCTCCCTCGCAGAAAATAAAAACCCTTATTCAATTAGTTTTTTGAGGTTCGTCTTTGCGCCAAGTTTCGTTGCAATTCATCATGTCCTTTACACACATCTGACATATTGTTACTGGCACTTTTGATATTCCGTGATCAAAGATTTGGAGGGGTCCGTGCTCCACCTAACCATTTTTTTTTCAGACAATACGAAACCCGTATACAATCGTTTTATGTTTACAATATCTGTGCCAAATTTCATTCATTTCGGTTCACCTTTTCTTACCTTTGGGCTTGAAATTTCTAAATTTTGGGGTGTGTTCTTTTGCACCTGAAATCGATTTTCCACAGGAAATAAAACAAACCGTATTTCTTTATTTTTTTCGTATTGTCCATATACAAAATTTCGTTGCAATTCTTCATGTCCTGTACACACATCTTACATGCTGTTACTACCAGTTTTAATATTTCATGATCAAATGTTTGGAGGGTTCCCTGTCCCACCCTACCCTTTTTTTCAGGAAAATATGAAACCCGTTTTCTCTCATCTTATGTCTGCCATATCTGTGTACAATTTCATTCATGTTGGTTCACTTCTTTTTGCCTTTCGGGTATCAACTTTGAAAGCTTTAGGTGGGAGCTTTTGCACCCTAAAACCGTTTCTTCGCAGAAAATAAAAAAAAAGGTATTCGTTTATTTTTTGCGTATTGTCCATAAAAAGGTTAGATGGAATTCTTCATATCCTTTACACACATCTGACATACTGTTACTAGCTCTTTTGATATTCCGTGATCAAAGGTTTGTAGGATCCTGTGCCACATTCAACCATTTTTTTCAGGAAAATATGAAACTCGTATTCCCTTATTTCATGTCTACAATATCTGTGCACAATTTCATTCACTTCGGTACACTCCCTTTTGCTTTTCGGGCGTCAAATTCCGAAATTTTGGATTGTGGCTTTTGCTCCCTAAAACAGCTTTTTTTTAAAAATAAGAAAACCGTATTGTCCATACACAAAGTTTCGTGGCAATTCTTCCCGTCCTTTAAACACATCTGACATACTGTAACTGGCACTTTTGATATTTCGTGGTCAAAGGTTTGGAGGGGTCGGTACCTCACCTAACCCTCTTTTCCAGGAAAATATGAAACCCGTTTTCCCTCGTTTTGTGTCTACAATATCTATACAAAGTTTCAATCATTTTGGTTCACTTCTTACCTTTCGGGCGTCAACTTTCAAAATTTTGGATGGCGTCCTTTTGCCCATGAAACCCATTTTCCCCAGAAAATAAAACATACCGTATTCCTTTATTTTTGCGTATTGTCCACGCACAAAGTTTCCTTGCAATTCTTCATGTCCTTTACTCACATCTGACATAATGTTACTAGCATTTTTGATTTTTGGTGATCAAAAGTATGGACGGGTCTGTGCCCCACCCAACCGTTTTATCCAGAAAAATACGAAACCCGTATCCTCATTTTACGTCTGCAATATCTGTGCACAATTTCTTTTAGTTCGGTTCCCTCTTCTTATTTCCTTTGCATCAACTTTCAAAATTTTGGGTGAGTGCTTTTACCCCCTAAAACCGTTTTTATCGAAGAACATAAAAACCCCATATTCGTTTATATTTTGAGTATTGTCCATACACGAAGTTATGTTGCAATTCTTCATGTTCTTTACACACATCTGACATACTGTTACTAGCACTTTCGATATTTCCTGATCAAATGTTTGCAGGGGTCCATGCCCCTCAGCCCTTTTTTTCAAGGAAAATACGAAACCGTATTCCCTCATTTTGTGTCTACAATATCTGTGAACAATTTCATTCACTTGGGTTCATTTGTTTTTGTCTTTCGGGCGTCAACTTTAAAAAACTTTAAGTGTGGGCTTTTGCCCCGTAAAACCGTTTCTTCCCAGAAAATAAAATAACAGTATTCGTTTATTATTTTGCGTATTGTCCATACACAATGCTTATTTGCAATTCTTCATATCCTTTATACATATCTGACATACTGTTACTGGGATACGGACAAAATCTCGCGGCCGAAACATCGCCGCCCAAAATCTCGCCGGCCAAAACCTCGCGGGACAAAATCTCGCCGGGCCAAAACCTCGCGTTGCCATAACCTCGCCGCCCAAAACCTCGCGTGGCCAAAACCTCGCCGCCCAAAACCTCGCGGGACAAAATCTCGCCGGGCCAAAACCTCGCGTTGCCAAAACCTCGCCACCCAAAACATCGCGTGGCCAAAACCTCGCTGCGAATGAAACTTTTCTTTAAAATTTACTCTATGAGTTTCTTAATATGCAATTCCACATTACAAATAATAATAATAATAATAATAATAATAATAATAATAATAATAATAATAATAATAATAATAATAAGAAGAAGAAGAAGAAGAAGAAGAAGAAGAAGATACAAAACATCGTGTGCGGGAGCTTTCTCGGGTTATTCCCGTTTCCTCCCACTTTCTTTATTCGATCATTTCCTTTATCCTGGCCATCTAGGTCTCCTTTAATCTACAGGACATAATCAAGGGACGTCGCAAAAACTCATATATTATCTCATACTTTCATAAATATTATTAGATTTTTGTCAAAATTTTAAGTTTTTGGATGTTCCAAAGTTCACGAAACTAACCCCGTTAGTTGTCATTACTTTCCTTATGCAGACTTTCTTTCCCTATAACCAGTTTAAAAACATCATCTCGCCTTACCTTCACATTGAAATCCTCTAATAATGAAATAGAATTTTCATATGGTATCGCGGGACTTGGTCAAATACCGGTGATACTCCTTCTGAAACAGCGTCTTGTATACCAACATCCTTATCATCTGTTGGAACATTTACATTTTGGTCAGGCGAGATTTTGGGTATGGCGATATTTTGGAGCGCGAGGTTTTGGCCCGGCGAGATTTTGGCCCGCGAGGTTTTGGCCAGGCGAGTTTTTGGCCCCGCGAGATTTTGGCCCGCGACGTTTTGGGCGGCGAGGCTTTGGCCAGGCGGGGTTTTGGCCCGGCGAGATTTTGTCCCGCGACGTTTTGGGCGGCGAGGTTTTGGCCAGGCGAGGTTTCGGCCCGGCGAGATTTTGGGCCGCGAGGTTTTGGGAGGCGAGGTTTTGGCCAGGCGAGGTTTTGGTCCGCGAGGTTGTCGCCGCGAGGTTCTGGCCGCGAGGTTTTGTACCCAAACCACTGTTACTAGCTCTTTGGATATTCCGTGATCAAAGGTTTGTAGGTGTCCGTGCCCCACTCAACCATTTTTTCCAGGAAAATACGAAACCCGTATTCCCTCATTTTATGTTTCCAATATCTGTGCCAAATTTCGTTCACTTCGCTTAAGTTGTTCTTGTCTTTCGGGTGTCAACTTTCTAAATTTCTGTGTGGGTTTTATATTAAAACTTTACATTATGTAACTTTTTTCTTTTTTATGAGATTATTTTTTTGGGGGGAAAGAGAAATGCTTTCCTCTGGTATCTGTTTGTTGCCATTCATTTTTTTGAGCTGCTAAAGTAGGATCATTTTGTAACTTTTGTTGTCATCCAACTCCGTCACAATAATAAAATTGTCATTTTTAAAAATTAGTTTTATTCTCTTATTTGCAGTTTGCCACACTGATATATTTGTTACAAAATTGAAATTTGTTCCAACGCCTTTCGAATTCACAACCAACCCAACCACCGAGCTTTTTGGGTTGCCTGTTATTGCAGGAAAAGGAGAATAGCAGGTGGTAATGCACTTTTGGAGTCGTGTATACATTGTATCTGATATATATATAGTTATAGTTAGTTAGTTAGTTAGTTAGTCCATTTTGTATGATTCTTGTTAATATATGCTCTTATTGTGACGCTCTGTCCTGTTCGAAGACATAGAGTAAGTTTGCGTACAGATATCCTTGATACCTAGACTAAACAAGTACTTTTCAAAGTATTCACTAGTGAAGTATGGAGCATTATCGGGTAGAAGGGAGTAACGGTAACCATACATGAGAAAGATTGCGGTGAATTTGAAACAAATTAATTTTGATTTCAATGTTTTTAAAGGCTCTATCATTTGAACTAAGTGTCAAAACCATTACATAATTAAATCCATTACTAGCTGGCCAAGCCCTATGCAGTCTAAATGCACAACATTATTTGTTTATCTGGGCTCTTTAGAATAATATGTTGCATAACGTTTATGATTTAGTTCTTTGCTCTGCTGATCAACTTTACACCGCCTTACAAAATCAATAAGTTCACAATTCATTTTATCCCATATAAAGCATTAGGGCACTTTAGACATGGCTTTCTGGATCCTACTGTGACATTACTCTACTAGTTCTTAATGCCAGTATTTAATAACGTAAAGACTGAGGGATTAGAGCACGTAAACCACCATACAATTACCATTAGTTAATTTTAATACAACTCCCTCTTTTAATAAATAAAGATCGTTTATTTTCTCCCTAAATCTAAAATAATCTCATTTAGCTGCGGATTTTTTATTTGGTGTTCAACAAGTGGATTATTAAAGACATAATGACTCCAAAATGTGACAAAGGAAAGATAGACATTCTGTTCATTAACCCTATTCACTTCAATAATTCTACTGTTTGGAGGAGTAAAATCTACATAATTATACATACAGCTAATAAAATCTGCTCTATAGTTTCTATTCGAGCGCAGATGAATAATATCAAAAGAATATTTATTTATTTTCTCTATTAAAGAGCCATATATTTGTTGTATTTTGTGATTTCTTGAAATCCACGACAAGCTAGCACTGGCTGTATAGATGGTAAATTTCTTTCGTAGATAGATATCAAACTTATCAAGAGTGTAAACAAGACTCTTCATTTCTAAATCAAAGATACTCATTGACTAATCACTTGGAGGAATCATCTTAGATAAGAAATAAACAGGACTAAATCTCCCCCCTCGTCGCACTGACTTCAAATCGAACTGTAGGTGCCACTGCTGCTATCGATATGTATAACGAAGGGACTATAAAAACCTGGCAGTTTTAATACTAAGAGATTGATAATTGCCTCTTTGATTTGTTCTAATATTTCATAATCTTTTCCCCAGCGAAAAGTATTTTATTTGACTTTAATGCAAGCAAAGGGCATAACAACTCACCATAATTCTTAACAAATTTCAAATAATATGAAAGTAAGCCAAATATTTTACTTAAAGTTCGTCGAGTTTTAGGTTTAGGTAGATTTTTAATTAACTGAACTCTGTCCTCATCTATAATCATGTATCCTTCTGAAAATACATAACCTAAAAATTGTGTTTTATTTTTTACATAATTTAGTTTTCCTTTTGGAAATTGTTATGCCCCATTGTCGAAGTCTTTGTAATATTAACTCCAACATTTCTTTATGTTTTTCAACAGTATCGGCATGAATAATAATATCATCACAACATATGTCCAAATAATCTTCTAATATGTCCCTAAAAATGTATTCATGATACTAGAAAGAATAAATGGTGAATTGATAATTGCCATTGGAATCTTCAATACCTTAATAAAATTGAAAGTGTAATGAAATCTTTAAGTTTTACGTCCCACTGTTATGGTGGTTAGGCTAAAGAAGACGATGATAATGAGAAATGAAAGAAATGGTGTAATGAAGATAGTGGGAGGGAACGGGAGAACCCCGAGAAAAAAACGAGCACGATGTTTGACAAGCACAAAGCCCAGACGGCGCGAGCTGGGATTGAACCACGGGTCCCAAGTATCAGAGATGAATACTCCACCACTGAGCCACATGTCCCCACCTTAAAAAATGTGGGTGTGGCGAAGGATCTATACTGATGTGAGTTTCCAACAGGCAATAACTGGTGAAAAGCCCCCTTAGCTTTCAGAACGGACAATTGTCGCTTCAGCGTGAGTCGCTGGAAGATACAAGAGCTTTATTTATTTATTTATTTATTTATTTATTTATTTAACAAATACCAGATACAGCTCTGAGGCCATTTTATACTGGATATCTAACAATAACAACAACAACAACAATGGAAAGGATTTGGGAAGGTATCGGCCAGGGCCTGTTTCAGTAGGTACCATCCCGGCATTTGCCTGGTAGGATTGAGGGAAACCCTGGAAAACCCCAATCAGGATGGTCGGCAGCGGGAATCGAACCCGCGACCTCCCGAATGCGAAGCGAACGCTCTACCACTTGAGCTACTTCGCAGAATTGATAGAAGAGTAATTGACTAGAAGCCGCTTGGTTCAATCTCCATTATTTACGAAAGAACATGGGGAGATATAGGCAGAACTTGAAACTACCCCTAAAACATTTGTCTCTATCAACTGATTAATATACTAATCTAACTCGAACAATTTATGACTCAACACAGGATAGAGTTGCGTTACTCTAGGACTACGATCAGTCATTTTGATTTAATAAACAAAGTCTTTCTCAGTCCCTAGTACTTCATTGATTACGTTCTTATACTACTGATCAAACAAATTTTCTACGTATTAAATCAGGTAAAATGATATTTTCATGAATGTTTACCGTACCTGAATTTTCTTACTAGGGACAAATATCAACGACTGTAGGATTTGGAATTGGTATTCCTGTTGAAACATACAGTTTCCTCATCGGTCGCGGCAAAAAAGCAGTATGGTCTTCTCATTTCATTTCACAAATGTTAGTGGCTAATTTTCCTGTAGCCTAAAGAACAATACTTAATTCAAAAAGAGGTATAGGAACAAAATAATATGATCATTCAAGTATTCTTGTGCGTTGTAGAATCAACGATCTAAACGTTTACGTACGTTTTCTTGTGCTATTTCAGAAATGCGGTAAGTTCAAATATTGATATAACATTATAATACGCGTTTTCCCCAATTAACACCTTCCTTTGTTCCTATTTGCGATTTGGAAGCATTATCTGAAGATTTTACTCTTACAGCACAGAAGGTTGTTCCAGTAGCTGTAATGCTTCTACCAGTCTTATAGATATAAGAGAATACAGAAGACAATGGAGACGTGTCTGCTGTATAAAAGAAGCATAAAGTTGGACACAAAATACAATCATAACGGGGATTAAATTCAAGCTTTTAGTGATACGTCGATATTTCACAGTAGGTGAAAATAAATGACACAACCGTCAAATACAAGTTGCAAAAGAAAGAGGTGTTACTATATAGGGTGGATATGAAAAACGTTTGGAGAAAGTAAATTGGTCTTTATTATTTGCATTGAACTAGGTTTTTATACATTAAATCAAGCAGCGATATTTCCTTCATCTATGATTTTGCAGCAATGTCCTGATAGGGGAGATTGCGTACAGGTGTACACAACATAGATGGTTCGAGAGACACTGTCGAGACACCTAGACATTAGGAGATCTTATTTAGATGTATCTCGAATTTCAAGAAAACTTGGCTTTAGCACACGTGTCAGTTCTTTCCTTCTTCTGTGCTTTCCAGCGGTAATCTTTCCTTTACACGTCAATCAAGAATTGTCAGTTGCATGTGTCTTCTGTCAGTTGCTCAAGAGATACGTGCTGATAGGGAACAACTTATATCGTTAACTGGGAAAATCCTTCTAAATGTTGTTTTGGTGTCTGTCATAGTTTTATCTGATAATATTTATATATTCACTTTCAGTTCTTTCATCAATAGAACAGAGCAAGGAAAGTACAATGAAATTGCCTTGACGGGCGAACAAAACATAATTATTAATTATCAAAAGTTGCTCCTTCAAATCCAGTTTGTGAATCTCTTCATAATTTGGGCCACTGTAAATAAACCAAACCAACGACTTAATTCAAAGTTGTATTTATCAATTGTAAGGATCTTTCAAACGAAATAAAAGCACCTTATTTAACACCGGCTTAGCCTTTCTATTAGATTACCTAAAAGTGATTTACCATTTCGGCACAATATAGTATTAATGTTCCAAATCTTACGGTATGTGAGTCGCAGTGAGTCAAATCTAACATAATTTGCAGCTAATAATAAAAGTTATTAGACGTGAAAACATCACACATAATTATTACGTGCAGACGTAAGGTATTACGCCGTGAAGACGAAGCAATTTTTCAACAAACTGTAAATTGTGATTTATCTTGCAATTTTCTTTTGATAAAAGCGCAAACGCTGTGCAGACATAAGAATAAATTTGTCCTGTCTATCGGTAATACACGTTATCAAATGTAACATCATATGACAGTTCAGTTGCTTTCGTTCTGGAGATTTGTATGTCAAAGATTCTCCTCTCAGTGAGCAACCCGTGACAACAAAATAGATAATATACTAGAAAAATGGACTAAGACTAGCATGTAAGAAGTCATGTCATCAACAATGAACTAAACATCCGTTGCAAACAACGTTCAGTCATTTGTAGAAATCTGGCTAGAGAAACAGTATTGGCGTTTGAGAGCCACATAACATGATTCAAAAACTACTCGATACCACTTATGTCATCGAATTTTAATTGGAACGTAACAAACTAAAGCCATTTCTAAAGCAACTACTCACGATTGATGAACAGCAGATAGCCTACGACAGCAACGTGTAATAAAAATACGTGACCGAAGCAAGGCCAACCTCCATAGTCCATGGCAAGCAACACATCATCACCCAGAGCGCTTATGTTGTGCACTTTGTGCTAAAAGTCAGCACGGGCTCGGGAAGAGCCCGCGGGCTTAAGTCCGACTCGGCCCGCATGCCTCACTTGGGCCTACAAAGCATATGTAACTTCGGGCCTATTTTTAGGTATAAAGTCATAGTTCTCTGGTCTTTTCGGTGCTAACTTTGTAAATATACTGTACAACGATATTTATTGGACCGTCCTTTATGGAAACCTTTTAAAGCGTAACTGCAAAATTAAACCTCTAGTTGCTGTAAATATAAATATAATTTTGAGTTAATTATTAAATTTCTGTAGTTCGGGCTTATTTCGTGCTTATTTGATTATAAAACGAGCTCGTGCCGGGCTCGAGATTAAATGCCAAAACATATTTCGGACTCGGGTCGCATCCCACATTATAAATTCACGGGCCAGGTCGGGCCTGGGCTAAAAGTTCTGGCTCGAGCATACTTCTACTTGGTGCTATTGGAAGGGAATTGTGCGACAGGAGCTGCTGCCACAAGGTAGAACGTTATAAGCGGGCCTGTATGGTCAAAAATAAGTGAGAATGTACTTAGCAATTTAAGAGAAAGTGCCGGGAGTACTAAATCTCCCAGGCTGAGATCACCAGACCACGTACATTTTTAGTGTTTCATCAGAAATTGCGAGATCTTGCGTGAGACCTTTTCCCCAGTCACTGTAGAAGCCGAATCTATCACAGTCATACTGTAATATGCTTTCTGTTGTATGCATAATTTCCTTAATATTGTTCAATTAGTTTCACAACAGGACTCCGAAAACCGCATTCTATATTTTAATCGTTTTTCTAGCAGACAGTATGAATTTCTATAGCTAAGGAATTACGATGTTGCAAGGAAAATGGCAGAGGGCCATACAAAAAATGAAATATTCAGCTTCTTAATTGTATTTTCGAAATCAGAATAAATGTATTTTCAATTTCGACCTTCTAAGGTTCTGTAATTTTAGACAACCTGACATGTTCAATATACAGTACTGGAAGTATGGGTATCAATAAATATTTGGAAAAATAACGAAAATATATTTGTAAATAAAATTTGAGGCAGAAACTTTACGATATTGATGAAATATCGGGAGCTGCTTTTTGGTGCAAGTTTGAGTGAGGAGGATTAAGTACGTATCACAAATTATATTTTATTTGTTATGACATATCAATGTCTAACTCGTCTAGAACTTAAACACAATTTGGCAGGATGGATATATTTTTATTAAAATATAAGTTTTAGAAAAAAAGAAAATTTTTGAAGCAAAAGTCCAATACTTAATGTTAAGTCATATATGTTTCACGTGATTCATTTCTATTTAGGTCATTGTGAAATGTTCACCTACAAAGGAACACATGGAGAAGCTTCCAGATACAATTAAGGAAGAACTGAATCAAAGGGTAGAGCGGGTGAAAACAGGATACTGTAAAATAGATTGCGTGCCTAGAGACAATGGAAGAATATACATGTTCGATCCGTACGTATTATTTGATTTTATTTTCTTTCTTGTGAAATATATTTAATTCTTGTTAATAGAAATGAAACTTTACCATTGTCCAAAATTGTAGAAGAAACTGCAATATATTTCTTACAGCTTAGCTAACATTAAATCCGGTGTTAGACGTTATCGAGGAACAAAGAAACGTGGATGGTTAGATGGCACCTTCAGCGACCGCCTCTTTCTGCTTGAGTGAGCTGATATAAAATAAGGATATTTTGTTTACAAATAATGAAATTATGATTAATCGTAGAGAACAATAGTGTAATGAAAATGTAAAAGGCTGAAAGTGCCACAAAGTAAAATTTCCAGTATTCAATAAAAACTTCCTAAAACTGTACTTTATCCTTTAAGGTGCTGCTCCTTGCGACTGCTCTAGAAACTAGTAGGAATTTTTCTGGCACTTTGGACCTTCTCTAGGTTATTGGCGATGTCGTTTACAACACATACCATGCAAAAAATCGATTTTTTATTTTTTGGCACTTTCAACCTTTTCCATTTCCCCTACACAATATAAGTAAAAGAGGACAAAATATGTCATAATTTAGCTATAATACAGATAATTCAACAATAATGCTACTACGTATTTGTTACAGCACAGGCTACAAACAAATTGTATATAGTTTATCATTTACGCTTATAAGATTGACCCCCTAAAAATATATATGATAATTTTCAGGATATCCAGTAAGCTCCACATTATTTCCGACTTATTAGCTCTCTTGCTGTCACAGATATGGTATTTAATTGTCCGTGTTATTTACTGTTTCACGTTTATTGACTTTCTCCACACTAACTTTAAAAGAATAAAACAAAACTTGTGAACAAACAAAGGAAATAATGCCATAATTCTTATTAAAAGTACAGCAATTCACTAGCGGCAAGACGAGCTAAAGTAAAGTAATATTGCACGAAATGAATCACATTTAAAAATGTTAACCAAATTCAACATTGCAGCTCTTAACACAAGAACTACATGAGAGGTCATTTGGCCCCTCAGCAACATTGAGCATTCTTTCATTTCAGCTTGAGTTACAATGCACTCACCAGGTGGCAATATTTTTGTCCAAATCATAGTGTTTATACCATAAATACTACTTTCGGGATTTTATTTGTTTTCTTTGAAAATGAGATTTACCCAGAACTAGTGCTCTCAAACGGGTCGGGTTGGGTCAGGTCAACTCGGGTCGGGTTACGGGTCGGGTCGGGTCAGGTCAACTCGGGTCGGGTTACGGGTCGGGTCGGGTCAGGTCAACTCGGGTCGGGTTATCGGGTCGGGTTAGTCGGGTCAGTTCGGTTCGGGTTGTCGGGTCAGGCTACTCGGGTCGGGTTGTCGGGTCGGGTCAGTCGGGTCAGCTCGGGTCGGGTTGTCGGGTCGGGTTGTCGGGTCGGGTCAATCGGGTCAGCTCGGGTCGGGTTGTCGGGTCGGGTCAATCGGGTCAGGTCGGGTCGGGTTGTCGGGTCGGGTCACTCGGGTCGAGTTATCGGGTCGGGTTGTCGGGTCGGGTTATCGGGTCGGGCTGTCGGGTCGGGTTAGTCGGGTCAGTTCACTTTGGTCAACTGAGTTTAGGTTGAGTTTAAACTCGGCTGGAGTCGAAAGCTGCTGTTTTTCACTAGCTGCCTAATTAAAAATAGCAATTTTCAATTGATTTTATAGAAACCATAAATCTATTTTGAACACTTGCAGCTAGTGTTTTTATGATAAATGCTTATTTTTCTACTTGTGTGTACTTTAATTTTTAAATGTGGAAGATTGATTTTACCAATCGACTGTAATATTAATATCTACGCCAATATGGAGTCTGGATTTAGAAGAAAACTAGAAGTTGTTTAAGCAACGCCAAAAGAGATATTGCATATGGACGACCAAGCCCAAGCAGGGCCGCGGTGGCTCAGTGGTAGAGAATTCATCTCTGGTGCATGGTGTCCAGTAGCGTAGCTAGAGTTTTTTTCAGGGGGGCAATGAAGGGCCCAAGAGGATTTTGAGGGGGACATCTCCAATATATATATATATATATATATATATATATATATATATATATATGTGTGTGTGTGTGTGTGTGTGTATTCAAGGTGAATGTTTCCATCTTTATTGTTCATGATTTTACTCTTTGGAAAACAGTGAAAACATAAGAATTTAGTACCTCAAACAACTAGGATTCATTAATGCAATTGATTTCTAATATAAGTAAATAGTTATTTAATCATGGCGTTTAAAATATGTGTAGCTGGTTGACTTAAGTGGAAGCAAATACACTTTCACAGGTAAAGAAAATAACTTATAGGTTCATGCCTCTACTTGAAGAGGATCTTTCTATTCGTGTGGGCAGCAGCAAACATATCCACAACTTGTTAAAGATCTAACGATTTAGCAATTTTCTTCTCAAAATAAAGTAACACTAAGTTTTTCAACCTATCATGAGTCATTGAATTGCGTATACAAGTCTTTAATCTTTTCAAAGAAGAGAATGACCTTTCACATGTAGCACTAGAAACTGATATAATCACAGAGATGATACCTAGCTTGTAGGTTTCTAGGAATGCGTTTTTGTAGACACAAAGAAGATCAACGAAATTCGTTAAGGAACCAGCTTTCGTTTTCTTCTCGTCTTCATACAACTTAATTGTTAGAGCAACCCACAGTATGCTTTATTTCTTGTTTAATTATGCTTTTTTTTAAATTATGCTTTATTGTTAATTTCAATGATTATTTTACATTAATCGTGTATAATGTATATTTATTATACATTAAATATTCTAAATATCTTGATCTATTTATTGATATTTTTTGCAACTAGTTTCTCTCATATTTAATGAACTTTCTACTTAATTCATTGTAAAGAGATGTGCTTTGCTCAATATTTTTTTTCTATCATTTGTGTGCGCCTTACAGGTACATATATACAGAAAGGGAAAGTAAAAGATGCCACCAAAAAGTACAGAAAGTGCTTAAGTTCAAAAAGTAAACATAACAATACAGTGACGACGCCAGAGGGGGGCAAGGGGGGCGAGCGCCCCCCTAGTAGCTACTTTTGCCCCCCTGACTGCCACTTAGACTGCTCCTCCAGACTCGTACAATCTTTAAACATTCTTCACGTAGTATTTTATATCAGTATCATAACCAATCTCATTGACAAATTGTAGTCTACTTTCCATGAATTTACTATGTGGCAGATTAATCCTCAAGCTTTCTTCTTTGAGCGTCTGGGTATGCACGCATATTTCTGTTTTCTAATTTAGCCCCTTTTGAGGTACATTTTAGTTATACTTCTTTCTTATGATTTTTAATAATTGTGCCTAGCGAACAATAGTAGATGTGGTCGACTTGTTTTCTTCTCATTGGATCAACTTCGATTGGAAACAAAAGAAAGGTAAAATCAGTTACGTAACTTGTTTGTATTTATCCAGGTTTGAAGTTTTCAGTTTCATATTTTGTTTTATTTAAACCTTCTTTTTTCTGAAACATTATTCTCGGCTTCCAATATTCAGAGGATGTGCTTATAACAGCTTAGTTTGCAACTACCAGGGCTTAATTTTTTGAAGGAGATAAAAAGAGTTGTGTTTTTGATTCCCAATAAAATGTATTGTCAGAGTGCTGATCTTTAGTTAGTAATTGGTTTATACTAGTGCTCCTTTACTTTTTTTGTTTCAAAGTACTGACGTGACGTCTACCATATTGACTAGGAACTGCTGAAAAATTCGTAGCCCAACCCAGAAGGAGTGCACGTGGATTGGTGAAGTTTTACTTCTTCTTCTCTTCCCCCGAGAGTCAATATACTACCTTGTACAGTGCTCCAGCTTTTGCAGAAAAGTTAAAAAATCTAGATTTCCTCACACCACTGTTCGTAGCACTACCCCTATCAGATCTAAAATGGCGTCTTTCAAGTGTTATTTAAGTTTGGGAAATAAGTACACGTAATAGTTAGACGGAGCTAAATCTGCGGAATAAGAATGATGATCTAGACATTGAAATCCTAGATTATGCAATGTCAGTTATGTTCGCAGGGGCTTGATGGACAGGTGTATTCTCCTGAAGGAACAGAATTCCTTTCTTTTCATTTTCCGCAGCGTTGAACTTTGAATTTTTCTTTCAGTTTTGTAAGTAATGTATAGATTCTGGATTAAATATCTGACCATTGAGGTGGTAGTCTACCACTCCATACTTATAGCAGAAGAATGTTCCAAACAGTTTCTCAACCTACTTCTGTGTCTTGAACTTTTTGGGGCGATGGAGAAATGAGTGCCACTACTCCATTGACTGTTGTTCCGATTCAGGATCATAATGGTACAACCATATTTCATCTATGGTTACTATTCATCAGCGAAATTGATCAGAATTACGGTCAAACTGGAAGAAGACTTCTCTTAATGCCGTTACCCTTTTATTCTCCTGACATATATTTTGGGAACCCATTATGCCGAGAACTTGCGCATACCCAAGCCATTCTGAATTATGCTACCGACGAGTTCCAAAGAAATGCCCAGAATCTCTGACACAAGTTTTGCTGAGAAGGTAAAAACTGAGAAAGCGGGGTGCAGACCTCAGACTATAATAAATATATCGTGAGTTTACTATACACTTTAAAAACTATATAAATAATAGCTTAAATTATTTTTGTCAAACAAAAACTGGGGTGGCCTAGGCCCTCCGGCCCCGGGCTATATCCACCACTGGCTGAAATGCTGCAATTTTCAAGAATAATGTCACAAATTGCATCCATGATTCCAGGAAAAGTCATTGCTTTTAATCATCCTGGATGTAAAGCATAATTTGTTGAGAAATTGCTACGTTTATACTAAGCCACTTACTTCTTCACCACCATATATAACGGAGGAGAGTCCCGTGGTGTTTCACTGATTTCCTAATTAATTTACTTCGGTGACTTTCCTTGGTGGAACAAAAATGTTATAACAGTAAGGATCTGGATGTTCGTGAAATTATCTGTTTGGGCACACATAATCACTTCAGAGGCCTGAGAAATAATAAGAATTTCATTATTAATATGAAAATTTATATTTGAATATACAGAGATACGTTTTTCTAAACTACGGTTTCATTTTTCTACCTAGCACCTACACTCCTTCTGGATTGGACTACGACATTTTCAGCAGCTCCTCGTAAATTCTCTCTCTGGCTATATATATATATATATATATATATATATATAGAGAGAGAGAGAGAGAGAGAGAGAGATAGAGAGAGACATAGCATATAGACGAATGTGTTACTTGTAGCATACGCGAAAGTAATTCAATTTATGTTTAGGCTTCAAAAGTTTCATTGAAAAATATTTCATGTGCAGACGTTACTTATTTGTTAGTTACAAATTTTATTTGAAATAAGTTTAATTTATAATCATATAGATCTAACACAAAAACAGCAACGAAATGCACAATGTAATGTAAAATAAGTCAAACTTAATAAATATGTCATTTTTGGTATGGCAAATAGCCCCCCCGAAAATGTATCTGCCCCTCCTTTGCCCCCCTAAGAACTTAAAGCTGGCGTCGTCACTGTAACAATATAGTATGGAGTTCTTGCATACTATTCATTGTTGGCAGAAAAATTTCTTCTTTTACTTTTTTCTTTTCTCCACATCAAAGGATTTCACCGAAAAGTTTACAGAAATGAAAATAAGCTTTTCATTGTTGCATTGTTATGTTCTCAATGATTTTGCATTGTAAATATTGGCTTTAAAAAATATTAACACAGTATGTTAAACTTTCAGTTAAAGAGAATTTTCCAAGAATTGTGCTATATATTTTAAATTATGCTTTATGCTTTATTTTCTAAAATTATGCTTTTAAAACTAGTTTCCCAATCTGAGTGCATTTTGGCGTTCACCCAGTGTCGTGACCATAGTGCTCTCAAACGGGTCGGGTTGACCCGACCCGACCCGACCCGACTCGGATCGGGTCAACTCGGGTCGGGTTGTCGGGTCGGGTCAGTCGGGTCAGTTCGGGTCGGGTTGTCGGGTCAGGCTATTCGGGTCGGGTTGTCGGGTCGGGTCAGTCGGGTAGCTCGGATCGGGTTATTCGGGTCGGGTTGTCGGGTCGGGTCAATCGAGTCAGCTTGGGTCGGGTTGTCGGGTCGGGTTATTCGGGTCGGGTCAACCGGGTCAGTTCGGGTCGGGTTATCGGGCCAGGTCAATCAGATCGGATCACGGTTCGGGTCAGTCGGGTCGGGTCGGGTCGGTCTTCAACCCGACCCGACCCGTTGAGAGCACTACCCAGAACTACCAGAGAGATCATTTTGACTCCCTACAAAAGTTTGCTCTCTGTTTATTCAGTTCGTGAGTAGTATCGAGGGTAAATATGATACTACGTTTCGTATGGTAGTTAAAGTGAAGAATAAACACATTTCGAATAGCTTTCCACGCCTAATAAGAGATAAAGAGAAACACAAATATCTCCTGTTGCATAACACATAATTCTATAATGTGTAAAACCTTTCTTACACTGTGAACTACATGAAACATGCGGTATCTTGATAGAGAATTGCAAAGTAACCAAATAATTAAATTTGGTAATATTCGAAGTAACAGAAGGAACATTCCTGCATCAGTACAATCCAATAAGAAATATTTGTGAACCACAAACTTACTCAAAACTATGGATGATCTCATACTTACAGTACACCGCTGCAAAAGAATGTACTGATATTGAGCCTCCTTCACACTGACATACAGGGTGTCAATGATGACCAAAAGACGAAATCCGTAGAAAAAAGTTTTCAATTAACAGCCGAGCGAAGTATCTCAAGTTGTAGAGCTTTGTTTTCGCTTTTGGGAGGTCGTGGGTTCGATTCCCGCTGCCGGCCATCCTGACTGAGGTTATCTAGAGTTTTACTTAGTCCTATCAAAACAAATGCCGGGATGGTATCTAATAAACAGGCCCTGGTCGATACTTTCCCAAATCATTTCCATTGTTATTGTTGTGGTTAGATATCCAGTATAAAATGGCCTCTGAACTGTATCTGGTGAACTGAATTGTCATCGTAGACCACATGACAAAAATAATGCCGACAGAAAATTATCCTATTATGTGAAATTTTACCAGCATCATTACGAACTTTTACAGAAAAATACAGAAGTGTCAGGTCGGGAAGTGAAAGGTAAATTACATTTTGGATTGGTGTTTTCGATAC
Organism: Thermobia domestica; assembly: GCF_964235325.1. Classification (NCBI taxonomy): domain Eukaryota; kingdom Metazoa; phylum Arthropoda; class Insecta; order Zygentoma; family Lepismatidae; genus Thermobia; species Thermobia domestica. The sequence goes on along the minus strand of NC_137470.1, from coordinate 52,621,040 downwards.
AAATTCTTATGTTAATCATATACGAGGTGGTTCGAAATTATATCGTGTGCTGTATCTGCCCTGGATAAACAGGAATTCCTTCACCATGATAACTTCTGTTTTTTTTTTTTTTTTTTTTTTTTTTATCTAAAACACCAATACTCCGAGTCAATGCTATTATATATTTTGAGGTTGAAATCATAATGTCTGAAAACAAATTGGACATGCCAGAATATTGCATCCTTTTTTACATATATGAAACGAACTTTAGACCTGTATATGAGGCGTTGGATGGCATAGTGCCGCAAGTGATTTTTTTTAAAGAAAATGATATTAAGTCATTTCCGTGAACTTGAAACAATAACCTGTTCGATGACAAAGTTGTATATCTCAGGGTTAAAAGACCAGGACATAGGCCAAGAGATGGCAGCACAAAGAATCTATTTTGTCTAGTTTCTCTATATCGATTCTAATTGAACTCTCAACATCTCACAATTTCTCAAAACTGATTTACACCACTTTACCATCAAACGCCTCATACGTCAATGAATACAGATGGAGAATTTAATAATTTAGGTAAGTCCTTGAAATGTGTACCAGCTTATTTGTTTTTATAAAATAATTCGGGATATAAATGTATATTGTTAATATAATACATGTTTCTTAGGTCATTTACAAATTATTTTTTTTTAGTTTTTAATTGCTGTATGTATAAACATACGGGTCAACATGACCTCCTTTGGTAGTTCTTGTATAATTTATTTTCCGGAAGTTCTAGCTCTAAGAGAATATCGAAATCGTCATGTATTCTGTCATGTTTTCTTCCTTTCACACATAATACCCATGCACACGACTGAATTGTGTTTGGGTATTTCTACATTTCTTCACCATTGTAAAATGTCAAGGTTTACAGTTGTAGCGAAATATTAAAACGTGTGCTTTTCTATGCAATATATAAACATATTGTTTTTAAGGTCATAGATGTTTCTAACTATTCGTAAAGGATTAACTTTAAACTATATGTTTTGTGATAAATATTTGATTACTTTGATTAATAGCTATAATGTTTAAAAGAATAGTCTATAGTACTTGTAGTATTGACCACCAGATTCAAATTTTGACGCTGCCCTAGTGGCACCTGGCGCCAGCCCTAATTTTGGTGCCCCTCGCGACCATAGACCAGGTCAATTTCCTAGTGGTACTTAGACCAGCCCCTGGCAAGGGTACCTTGGCTCACCCCTTAATTTTTAGCAGGGTACATAGGACCACCACCTAAAATTTTGGAAATTGTCAAATCTGAAAATTGGATATGGTAGCCTAGAACCAGGGTATGTACCTCTATAAATATTTGGGGTCCATCTCCTTCCCTTTCATGGGTAAAAAATTGCAAAAAATTTGAACTTCGGATGTTTTTGACCTAATTTATCCCCTTTGATGAGGTCTAATTACCTTATAGGTTATATGGGCGTTTATAGGGATCCATTCCCTATCATGAGTCATGGATACATTGTTGCACACCTTTAAAACATTGGTAGGGGTGCCTTGGCCTACAATTTAAGTTTTGGAAATTTCCAAATTTCAACATTTATTATAATAGTACAGGACCTTAATATATATCACTATAAATTTGGGTGGTATATTTCGTTCCCCTTCATGGATAAAAATTGTCAAAATATAAACGTAAGAAATATGTAGTACACGTGTTCTGTTATTGGCCCAATTTAGACCCTTTAATCAGTTCCTATTATCTTATATAGTTATATGGTCATGTATTGCAGTCCATTATATTTCGTAAGACATAGGTATAATAGTGAAACCATTTTAAAATTTGGGAGGGGTAACTTGGCGCACCAATTAAATTTTGGAAATTGCCAAATTTTAAAATATCGTTTAATAGTATAGGACAGTAATATATGCCATTATAATCTTCGGTGATCCATCTCGTTCCCTTTTACCCTTAAAAAGTGCCAAAAATAGTACGACCACGTGTTCGGTTATTGACCCAATTTATTACCTTCGAGTAAGTCTCACTATATGTTTGCATGAACATATACAGTGGGACACATAAATTCCTGAGGTACAAAATTCGTGAGATCCGCAACCCAACTAACGCCCGCTCCAAGATTAATTACGCCTGGTAGAGTAGGTATGACAGCAGCATGAAATTGACCCAACCTGTTAAAAGAACAAATCGTAAAGTGTGTCTTTGTGCAGGAGCGAACGAAACGCTGGCTGACGAAATGACAAAACGGAGTCTTTTGATACTTGTCCTCACAGTAAACATCACAATACCAGAAAAAAATACGGACACCAGAGGCGCCAATGAGAAGTTAACAGTCAGGGGCCTTACACAATCTTATAATTAACTCAAATGAGGGATTATAAACAAGTTAACTTACTTCAGATGACTATATATTATGCGTATCAAATAATATATAGATAGACTATGGGGTATATGTACTAGGTTATTTGTTAAGTAAACACAAAGCCTTACGCTGAGTTTTGAAACCTTTAACAATAGTTCTAGCTGCAAAGCAATTAAAATATGGATCGATCATTCGGGGGAAGAGCACAACCTCCAATGAAAATTTTGGTGGTCTAACAGGGCCTGAACACATTGATTCCGACGCCAGTGATTGATACGTAATACTGCTTCGAAAGTAGAACTTGTTCGATTTCATAATTCGTTAAATAACTTTTGAAAATGCTAAATATTGGTACGCAGGAATTTATTTCTAAATATTAAAAATACAAATTCGATAACACTCAAACGAGTTGGAAAACTTATCCGTAAGAAGCGTACTTCGAATTAGGTTGCAAATATAACTGAAGGTTCCTGATTTGTAAAAATTTTCACGTTGAGATACAAGGAGAAAAGGGGAGAATATAGTGTCAATTAACGACAATTTAAAAATGCACGAAATTAACTGATAATATCAAATACAAAACAATTAACAGAGTTAACTCTGTAATTTGTTTTCTCCATTCTTTTTTCTTCCTTTATTTTCCGGACTACATCATCACTAAATTTCTCCACTGGAGACTATCTTCGTTTAGCGGCCTCCAACAGGAGCTCAGCCTTGTAAATGAAACATTTTAAAAAGTGTAAAGGGAGAGGGCAAGAATAGAAACCGGACCGGAAATGAGAAAAAACACAACGCTAACCATTCACCTAATGCGTTACATACTCTGGCTCGCCTAAATAAAGAACCCTTTCTGTTCCCTCTAGACAGTAGCTTGTTTATAGTCAAATTGATTGGCAACACACATGAGTATGCAGTTGAGGTCGCGCAGGGCATTATATCATTCTATTAACTAAATTATCTACATTACAGATTTAAAAAAAATACAAAACTCCTTTATTTTGAATCAAATACGCGCGTATATTATACACGTAAAAAACTAAACACGTATCAATTAACGCGTAGCAATTGTGGTTCAGTGGGCAAGGCTCTGGACTACTAATCTGAAGGTCCGGGAAAGTTTTCTTCAAGATATGGAAACGTTTCCTTAAATATAAAATTATGTTTTGAAGTTTTTGAATAAACAAAATCAACTCGTTTCGTTACATTTCAAAGCTCACAAGGAGAAAGCAGACTTTCGTAAATAAACTTTGGAGCAATTTTTCAAGGCGAAAACTTCACATTTAATCTGTTCATATTAAAAACAAGAGAGCACAATTGCTAATTAAGTGCAGAAAAAGTGTTTTATAGTTTTCGACTCGCCGCACATATTGTACGTTGCGCAAGTTCTTTAAGTGACGGCGTTTCAGAATCAGTAGCATCTGTGACTCACGTGCAAACGGCGTCTGGTCCGATTCTCGCTTGAGTCAACTTTTCTTTTGTTTCATGCAATAAAGTAACAACTTGCAACTACAAGTAAAATATCAATTCACTTATGTTTATAATGAATTAAACACTAGGAATATTCAAATGAATTGTAAAATCTTTCAAAGTTCCATGTTAACTCACAACCAAATGTAATCTATTTTGTAAATATAGTGATATCAAGAGTTATTTTTTCTCTACCACATACGTTGTGTAAAATTTTTTCTTATGCTTCGTGTCTACATCTGTTGACAGTGCGTGCATTACAAGCACTAGCACAAATGGCATGGGGATTGAGGGGGGACATTTCCTTCCAATCTTCGAACTGAGGGACTGTCTCCCCAATAATCCGATTTGAAATGTGTATTTTGTTGAGAATGGGATGATTTGTTTCCGATTGCGACAAAGAAAAATGATATGAAATTGATATCCTCCCAGAATAAGCCTCAAAACTACTCGCCTCTCAATGTTGAAGATAACTCTGCTCCCCTGATCCCCCACAGTATTGTTTTCAACTTCATAAATATTTTGAACATCGCTTATAAAATATAGGAACAGTCTTACCCGTCCTGTTCCCAATTTTGGAGACAGATTTTCGCCACTTATTACAAAGCGAATAAGTGGGAAATCTCCTTTGGTTATAGTAATATCTAGTATTACCAAAGATGATGTCTTTCTCATCCTCCTTGTAATTCTCACACTGCTATCAGATGTAGGCACGAAGCGCCAAGAACATTTTTGACTTAGCGAATGTGGTAACCATAATATAACTCGCGATATCAGTATATTTACGAAATCGATTATATTTCGTTGCTAGTTAACATAGAACATTGAAATATTTTACAACTCATTTTAATATTTTTATTCTTTTAATTCATTATAAACATTTTAGAAGTTAACATATTACTTGTAGCTACAAGTGGTTCCTTCATGGACTGAAGCAAAAAAAGTTGACTCTAGCATAATCGAACCCGGTCCCCTGGCACGTGATTCACATATACTACTGATTCTGCCACGCTGTCACTTCATAACTTTGCGCAACGTATGAAATATTCGACGAGGCAAAAACTGTACGATGCATTTTCTCTGCTATATTAGGCCATTGCACTCTCCCGGTTAGTAATATGAATACTTTAAATGTACACAATCACCTTGCAAAAAATGGGCCCAAAGTTCATTTACCAAAGTCTTCTTTGTCTTTGTCAATCACATTTATTCAGAATGTCCTTCACGGAGACTCTAAAATGAGGAACGTTAACATTGTTATAATGGGAACAGATTTCTGTTTTGAATAGCAAGCTGAAACCACTTGTCCAAAATGAAAATTATTCAAATTCCTGATAACTACTACAATATACAGGTGTACGTGTAAATTAAGAGAGAGCGGGGATTGTGGGGAGTGTGTGTGTGAGATAGATATAAAAACAATATATGCTTGCATTTTTACCTACGACGTAAAAAGTTATTGTAATTCACATTCTGGATTTTTGTAAAGCGATTTGAACGCTTGAAGCGACTTAATGTTAATAAAGCCTCTTTTTCTTAAAGCTTTTGTAATTAATGTCGCAAATAGTACGATGCTTTGTAATTTGTGCCACAAAAATGCATCTATTTAGCAGGATAGTAGCGTCTACCCCCTGCTTCTGGTGATGGTATAAAATAATGTTAAGTTAATGTTGGGTTTAACGTCCCTTTCAGCAGCGAGAATATATGAAACATTTACCTGCTGATTAGCGTGGAATTCGAAACACATGAGCTCACACCGGCAATCTAACCAGGTGAAAGGTACGTACGCTAACCTCTTAGCCACGAAGGAACTCGGTATAAAAATAACATACCACATATTACCCCATATTAATTCCCCCCTACAGATTTCTGTTTTATGATCTGTTAAAATAGTATTTTTGGATACTCTAACGAAAAATGTATTTCATTTTCCATGCGCTGTACGAGAAATACAAAGAATAAGCACAATAAAAACGAAGCAAGGAAAGGGATTATGCTTTGCCTTTCTCGAAAAATTAACTCAATGTATTAAAAGTGCGTACCTCGAGCATTTCTAATAGGACTATTAAAGCGCGCTGGCTCTGAAACTTGTCCGTGTGATCTAGTGTCTTGCACGTTCGTCTCTGGAGGATGGAGTCTGGGAGTCGATTCCCGGTGTGAGAACTTTTGGAATTTTAAACGTTCTCAGTGTGTCTGTGTTCTTGTCGCTGTCGTTCAAGGTTAATGGAAATAACTGTAAAGCGTATATAGTAGTTACATAAGTTACTGACAAGGGGAAAGCAGACTTTGGTAAACGAACTTCGGGGTACCTTTCGCGGGGTAAGTGTGCACATTTAAAGTGTAAATATTTCAAACTGTAAAAGCCAGAAAACCCGTCTTAAAGTCTCTGACTCTCCATATATGATAGAACAAGTTATCAAGTGGCAGAGTGAGAAGTAGCTACACCTTGCGCGCAAAAGGTCACGCTCGAATCATTTTTCTTGTTGTAACCAATGAAGTAGTCATTTGTAACTACAAGCGAAATATAAATTCACCATACGTTTATAATGCATACAACAACAAAAAATGTTCAAATCAGTTATATATAAATATATTGACAGTCGCGTATTTAGGGGTAGGTTATAGGGCAAAATCCCCCCGAAATAAATTTCTTATACAAGCAATTTCATTAAAATTTTTAGGCACCCAAAAGGAAAAGTGAAAGTGCTTGTTCACGTGTTGTGCATGCCTCCGAAACAAAATGCTAAATACGTCCCTGTATATTGATATCACTAGATAGATCATGGTTACCACAGTCGTTGTGCAAAAAAATGTTCCTGAAGCTTCTTATCTATATTTGTGGACAGTGCGAATTACAGGGGTATATCAGGGGGAAATCCCCTTTAATAATACTAGATATATGCTACAACAAGAGGCATCACTTGAGACTTCATTTGAGGGGGAAAGAGTACCACCGACATAAGACCTTCACGTTTTGTACTAGTATATAATAGAGAAGTATGCGTATTCCTCAATCTCTTGGTGGGTAATTGTCCCTTCTTCCTCCCCTAAATGACGCATTTTCTACAAATGCTATAGTTTCTAATGCTATTGACGTCTGAAATGACGCTCCTGGGTATAGCATATACCTAGCATTACAAAGGAGTTTTCCCTTTACCCCCTTTGTAATTCGCACACTCTCCACTGATAAAGACAGAAAGCGCCAAGAACATTTTTACACGACTGTGGTAACCATAATATATTTAGTGATATCAATATACAGTGGCGTATTTAGGATTTTTTTCGGAGAGGGGGTTTGCACAGCACGAGAATAAGGACTTCCATAAACAAAGTAAGGGAACGAAACGTTACGGAAAAGTGGGGTGGCAAACCCGTTCTGTGTGAATATACGGTTAGCATATTGGCTTGAGGAATCACAGATCCTAATCTCAATTATCGCGCAAAGTAACAGCTTTATGCTTACTTTTTTGTACTCAAATAAAAAGTTCACACATTTTAACTTCGACAGGAATAAAGTATTTATCCGTAATCTATTTATTTGCAAGAAAATACAAATTGCAACAAAAATATTTTTGTTGTAAATAACACTATGACCTCTAACCATAATAACCTTATTACTAAGTACCATTTCACAAAGCTAGTTTTCAAAACAATTATCGAAATTTGTTTTGTATGTAACTTCAATAAAGTACTAATTAAAGCTAAAATGTATAAAATTATTGTTTGGGGAAACAAATAAAGAGGTTGCCTTGCGCGGAAACCGAACTCAAGAGCTCTGATGGCGGACTTCAGTACCCTAAGCATGTGATCACAGACTATCGATATATTCATAACATTTTCCTGCATGCTTTTTTTGTGTGTCTATTCACGCGCCATCTGTGAACGGCCTGTTTTCAATTCTGGGTCAATTAATCGATCATTTATTCTTGAGAATCCAAATGTGCAATAAGAAAAGTGGGTTCAAATTTAAAATGTTTAAAGTTACCAGCGTACCCCCGAAGGAGGTAGAGATAGGGGTTTCGTTTGGTATCATTGGATAGCATTTTCAAAACTATTTAACACATCTTTTTGTGTTTTCCTGATCTACATATTTCGTGAGATAATTGATCGTTTCGGGACTATGAAGACACAAATACATATACAATGCTTGAGTTTTCCATGCAAAGTTGCAAGTGTAATTCATAACTTTGTCAATTTACAAAATGTTTTCAAATACTAAATTTCTACTTCCCAATATGGATTTAAATAGCAAATAACTTTCAGTGATAGTCAGGTTTTCTATTTTTTCACTTCTTATGAATAGCCTCGCTGCTGAAATGGACGTTAAACTCAAAATCAACTCAAATCATATCCTGATATAACCATACCGATACATCATTTTGGATAAACAGCACACGCTGTGACTGTTCTTGGTTTCAATCAGGCTTCGGGTATGGATTTTTAAAAGTATGTTTTTTAATGTGTTCTAATAAGAGGATATACTGGTGTAGAAGTTTCCAAGCAAATATAAGGCCAAGGAGCAAATATGTCGAATGATTCATATTTAAATTATTAACATCCTCTTAAATTCCTCCTCCACTCTACAAATTAAGCACTTATTAGCGGTTATAGCACTGGAAAGGGATTAAACTTTTAACTAGAAATTAAAACTTTACATATTGGATTTATTGTAAAACACACGAATGTTTAGCTTTACTAAAATGTTGTTTTTGTCAAGGACATTGATCGTTGAAATGAAATAGTAATTGGACAAATTAATATTTTCATATGGGTCAAAACAAATAGCTGCTATTTCTAAAGATGAACAGAAACATAGCAAGTAAACACAAATATAAACCTCTGCTGAACTGGTACTTACAGAGCAGTACTTTATGTTAAAAACATTTCTTTTAACATTTTGATTTTGTCTTATGCCTGGAGGCACTTACAAGGTCAGTAAAATATTGTCTGTTAACGTGTAAAAATAGCCCGAAGGAAAGGGGAACATAATACTAAACAGTTTTACAGTGCTCACTTTAAATCAAACAAAATATATCAAAATAAGGAGTAGATCCTGGCTGTTAACAAATAAAAACGTGTATTTTATTAGTTTTTGGAGCAACCAACTGCACATAGTGATAGAAATAGAAGGTAATTTTCGAAATAGAAGAGATTCAAATGCTTCAGCAAAAGTGAAAATATGCTTCGTAACAATTGAATCCCGACTACGAAAAATTATGATCACAGCGAGACACGTAAACGGAATCCCACGTTAGTGGTCCATGACTTTACCCTCTGAGAAGCGAATGCTTGCTTACTTTCGTCTGGTATATCAATGCATTTCAGGCACCACTTTGGAACATGAAGACTGAAGCGAAATAATTAGAATTATGGGATTGACAGTTTGAACTGTCCACTATTGCTACCCTAGTTCAGCATTACAACATTACACGCACTTTATTTTATATACAACCATTATTATACATTTCATTTTCATAACTTTGCACTTATGATAAAAATACCAATTTCCTAATTAAATTCAAAGTATAGATAATTGCTTAGTTGTGATGATTTATGTTTAGCGTCCTTTTCAACAGCGAGGCTATATGAGACGGGACCTACTAATTAACATGAAATCCGAACCACATGAGCTCTCGCCGGAATCGAACCAGGGTGTCCCATGCCGAAGATATAGATAATTGTGTCTTATATAGCAGCTAATATTGTTGCTATAAAGTATAAAATAACTAAAAAATTGATGCAAATAAATGAGAAACCTAAGATATTGCAAATTATTGAAATTGCGATTTAATTCAATTTTAAACATTATGGGCCTTATGCAGAGTCGTTTTGACGTCTGATTAACGCCATACTACAGAGTTGACTAAAGCATGGTTATCAAACTTGTATTCAGAGTCTCTGATTAGGACGTAGTATTTGATGAAGTTAATCACATGTGACTAATTAATCTAGAGCAGTGGCTAATTTTTTACCCACGGTTTAGCGTGCGACACATTTCGTATTTCATATATTTTCATTTTTACAGACTACGCATGCGCTGATCTACTTTCCCGTAGTTGCCACATTTATTTTTCTCACCCGAAGCATTAGGGTTCTATAAGTTAATCAAACCCAAATCATCATTTTAGTTGTACTCAAAGTTGACTCTGAATACGAAAAAGTGCACCTTCCTTAGTAAAGAGTTAGTATTCTTACTAACTAGTCTGTAACTAACCCTCGACTAATGAATTCTCTCTGAATACCGCCCTATACATCTATATATGATTGTTCAAGTTGCTTTATAAAGATGCAGATTATGAATTATACTATTTTTTTCAAAGAAATGAAATTAAATCTTTAATTAAACGTCCCATGCTTATGTCGGCTAGGTAAAGGGGACTGTGTTGGTAAGGAATGATTGAAAATTGTGGAACAAAGAAAGTGGGAGAAAACTGAGCAACCCTGACAATACCCACGCACACACGTTCTTGCTCCACCATAAATTTCACTTTGTGCAAGCTGGCATCGAACCAAGGACCCCATGCGCCAGAGGTGAACGTTCTACCACTAAGCTACCGCGGCCTTATGAAAATCACAACCATATTTATATACTCTCTGTCTCTCTCTCTCTACATTAATCTATCTATCTGTCTATATATATATATATATATATATATATATATATATATATATGCACACTATGTTGTGAAAAGTGTCAGGACACCACCCGAAACATAAGTTTTTCATATTAGGTGCATTGTGCTGCCACCTACTGCCAGGTACTCATTATCAGTGACCTCAGTAGTCATTAGGCATCATGAGAAAGCAGAATGGGGCGCTCCGCTGAACTCGAGGACTTCGAACGTGGTCAGGTGATTGGGTGTCACTTGCGCCAGAAATCTGTACACGTGATTTCCACACTCCGAAACATCCCTAGATCCAGTGTGTCTGATGTGATAGTGATGTGGAAATGTGAAGGGACATGTAGAGCACAAAAGCGTACAGGCCGACCTCGTCTGTTGACTGACAGAGATTGCCGACAGTTGAAGAGGGTCGTAAAGTGTAATAGGCAGACATCTATCCAGACCATCACACATGAATTCCAAACTCCATCAGGATCCACTCCAAGTACTATGACAGTTAGGTTTGAGGTGAGAAACCTTGGATTTCATGGTCGAGCGGCTGCTCATAAGCCATACATCACGCAGGTAAATGCCAGACGCCTCGCTTAATGTAAGGAGCGTAAACATTGGACGATTGAACAGTGGAAAAACGTTATGTGGAGTTATGAATCACGGTACACAATGTGGCGATCCGACGGCAGGGTGTGGGTATGGCGAATGCCCGGTGAACGTCATCTGACAGCGTATGTAGTGCAAACAGTAAAATTCGGAGGTGGTGGTGTTATGGTGTGGTCGTGTTTCTCTTGGAGGGGGCTTGCACCCCTTGTTGTTTTGCGTGGCACTCTCACAGCGCATGGCTACATTGATGTTTTAAGCACCTTCTTGCTTCCCGCTGTTGAAGAGCAATTCGGGAATGGCGATTGTATCTGTCAACACAATCGAGCACCTGTTCATACTTCACGGTCTGTGACGGAGTTTTTACACTACCATAACATTCCAGTAATGGACTTGCCTGCACAGAGTTCTGACTTGAATCCTATAGAACACCTTTGGGATGTTTTGGAACGTCGACTTTGTGCCATTCCTCACCGATCTACATCGATAGCTCTCCTTAATTCAGCACTCCGTGAAGAATGGGCTGCCATTCCCCAAAAAACCTTCCAGCACCTGACTGAAAGTATGCCTGCGAGAGTGTAAATTGTCATCAAGGCTAAGGGTGGGCCAACATCATATTGAAGTCCAGCAGTACCGATGGAGGGCGTCACGAACTTGTAAGTCATTTTCAGCCAGGTGTCCGAATACTTTTTTTATCACATAGTGTATACGTATAGCTACAGTGTCGGATCCAAGGGGCTAAAAGCCCCCCTTGACGCTCAGGTACATACTGGATAAAATGGGCTTCAATCCTGCTTTACACTGGATAAAACTGCAAAGTATGATTTAGCCCCTCCCTTGATTATATCCTGGATCCGTCCCTATATATATATATATATATATATATATATATATATATATATATATATATATATATATATATATATATATATAATTGTGTGTGTGTGTGTTGAATAGGTATCAAGAGCATGAATAATTTTCATTTTGGACGTATGGTGTTTGAGGTTCGTTTTAAATTCCGAATTCTATTCTTAATGATTTGAGTTGATCTGGAGTTTAACGTCTCTTTCAACAGCAAGACTATATATGACGTTGACATATTGATTAACGTAAAAATCGAACCACGTGAATTCCCGCCGGGTTGTGATGATAATGATTTTGAGTTTAACGTCCCGGTCAGTTGCGAGGCTATATCAGGCGCAGACCTACTGATTAACATGGAATCCGAACCACATGAACTCCAGCAGGAATTGCATTCGTGTTTCACACGCGAAAGGCGCGTACGCTAAATCCAGCGGGAATTGAAATCTGTTTTCATTGTAAGAATTTTAACGTTCCTTATTTTACCGTCTTCGTATAATTTGGTGGACACGGAGGATAAGTGCAGCTTAGCTTTCAAACGTGAGAGTTCATCTGATTTTGTTTCTTCAAGCACTTCAAAATAGAACTTTATATTTTTAAAAATGCCATCCATATATTAAAAACAGACATTTACTGTACTCATGCTGAACAGCTGCCCTCTGCTTCCAGAATTTCAACAGCATTATTAAACACGCTTGACACAGAGACAACTCATGAAAATGAGTTGTGATATAGCTAATAGAATCGCTCCAAGCGCAGGTTTACACTTGGAGTTTTAAAAAGTCATTTTCTTTTCATTAATGGCAACTAAATATATTGATTGATTTACCATGTTGGAATTTTTCGCGAAGTGTGAATTGTATGTTCATCTCAAAAATGCATTATTTTCTTTTCTTTCAATTTTACGTATTTGTGAGTGTTCCTAATACCTGTGCACTGAGTGGAGTCATTTTCCTTTAAATTTCCCTCGGAATATTTTTCGCGTAATTATCTGACTGACTGTAATTTCATAACAATCAAGGTTATTTTCTTATAATTCTCTTATTTTGGTTTATTTATTCTCAAAAATCATAAATAATTATTCATTACTACACTGCTTTGTTAACGAAAGCACAAGGAAGAAATAATATATTAAGAAAACTGAGTTATTAGTGAAAATGTGGAAGCTGAAATTTATATGAACTTTTTCTTGCGGATGACGATACTTACCTTAAAGTAAGAGATGCAAGTAACAAACGTTTCTCCAAGAAATTTGTGGAGTTAACTGTAAGAATGTACTTACTTTTTCTCTAACTCCACTTTCAAATATGCAGGAGATGAAAACAGCAAGTGAGGAGAAATTTCCCTTCATCCCCGTTGCAAATCCCAGACGGAAGAAAATATGAACTGTACTTCAAAATATTTGGGAACATTCCATTAATTATCATTGCGTGTTTTCCTCGATGTAAATATTTGTTGAATAATAATAATAATAATAATAATAATAATAATAATAATAATAATAATAATAATAATAATAATAATAATATACTACTTTCCGTCTACTGTTGTTTATAAAATATTAATTTTATCTCGTTAAAGAACAGCAAAAAACTACTATGAATACATGCACATAAATGTAACTGTAAACAGTGTTAGAAATACAGCTATAAACTTCTGTAAAATAAATAGATTTAGTAGTTTCTTTTTTTAACTCAACAAGGAAAATATAATTTTGACCATAATATTAAACATTTTATGATACATTAAACGTTATTTGTGTTATTAGTTTATCGTGCCTATCCTGATTGTGGGATTACGCTTCGCCACTGTAGGTTTTAAGGAATACCTACTAAAAACACCTACACATATCATAATACATTTTATGATTTCCAAATACAAAGTAACAAAGAAAGAGTATAAGATTCAGTCTACAAAGCAGTTGCTATTTAAATATTGGACATGCACCCTTTCAAGAATACAGATAAGACGAAAAATATTTACGATACTTTTCGTCTCGTCTTCATTCTCATCTCCAAACCGGGAAGATAATTTGAGTTAGCTTGGTCCCATCTTGAATGAAAAATATTAATTCTTGTCTCGATATTGTTTTATTTTAGAAACGAGATTAGAAATTCCTCTTCTCGTGAGCAACACTAAAAAAACGAAATAATCTTGCCAAATGTCACGTTTCTGCTTGTAATGGTATTTCCTGAGCGATAGTAAGCTCCTAACTTTGAGTCTTCTACGAGATAATAATATTAATTATTAGATTATTATTACTATAATTATTTCAAAATCTTTCATAGTTCAAGTATTGAAACATCCGAGTATTTAAATATCTGATAATAATAAAAGTGTGTCATCACCGATCAATAGCTACCAAAAAAAAATCTAAAAAACTTCTCTTCGTGAGTCCGATCCGAGACCTTCCAGATTACTAGTTGAACGCCTTGACCACTGAACCACGATTACTACGCAGTAATTGATTCATATCGAGTTTGTTTACGAGTGTAACCTTTTATTTGGCCTTCTTGCTCCTGAGCAAAACGAATATTCTATATTTTACCTCACGACCATATTCATTGTATGTCATCTAATTGATGATGTCTACAAGCAACATCTCTTTAGTCGTAACTCCTTTTTGCTCTCCGGAAATTCTAAAATTTAGCCGGATATATCATTAGAGTACTGACGTGTTTCCAATGTTTGGCGCCTTTTTTTCCTTCTTCTTTGTTTTAATGTGCGAAGTACTGAAGAAATAAAGTTTCGTTTTGCGGTTTGACTACAAGCTAGGCGAAGAATCACTGATATTTATGTAAAATATTGTGGCAATATCTAACTTACTAAAGTAGTAATTATGCCTTTGAAAACTGTGTTGCTTGACAGCAACAGTGCCAGAATATGGTGTATTTCAAGATAGTACCTTTTCGTATCAAAGTGATATGAGACATGTCTGAAAAGCTGGTGCTTTCACAATCATCCCTCTTCCGGTCTTGGAAGCATTCACCCACATACTCGAGGATGTAGATAGAGGGCATGAGAACACGGGTCCTCCAAAATTTAGCTTGTCCCAAATGTCATGATGAGTTTACTACATATTTATTTGTAAACTCACTATATTTTGGGAGCCAAGCTGTTTTCACTTGCATGTATGCCCCTCAAAATCAGAACTCAGGCTACGTTACTGCACATACTGAAAAATTAGTGCATTACCACTACCAATTAGTTACGATTGTGCCAGATCTGGTTATCTGAGTTGGTCTATGGGGTTTGAATCTAAAAGACCATTAGTTTGAAAAACAAACAAACGTAAGAGAACTGTTTCAAATAAATTTATGGTTAGCATAACGATGCATTAGATACTTCTCTTATATACACAATATCGCCGTGTATAGTTGAATAGGCTGAACTGCCTTTATCAAGGAGTCCCATTTTCGATTCCCTGTGGGGGTACAATATTGGTTTGTGTCTCATATTGAATTGAATTTTCCCTCCTTAGTACATCATCATTCAATGAAAAACAATGGCAACCCACCAGAGGCGTACCTTGCCCAGTGATCAGCATATAGCTGATACTTATATTATTACTTCTTTGCTTTCACTAGATTGTTGTTTTCTTGTATTCGGATCATTGTTTTGAAATGCAACATAAGAATCAATGACTATTTGTGTATATTTTTCAATATCATCATCATTATAGTTTGTTGGATTATGTTTTGTTAGTAGTTCTCACAAACCTTCTGTTCCTGTGTAATGGCGATTATTAATGACTAAATTATCACAATGAATGTTAACTTCTGTATCCCTTATCATATGCATGATTTCCCCATCTTTATCACATGGTTGTATTCCAAAACTTTTGTCATCTCTAGTTGCATAATATCTTGAAGCTGTAGAACCAAAATAAGTAGTTGCTGTAGACTCTACACTTTCTACTTTATATTTAATTTGTTTTTTTTTCATTTATTTTATTTCTTATGTTATAGGTGTATTATTTTTACTGATAGGACTATAGGATAGAAAGTGTCACGAATAAGCGTGAATCTACACTTGCCCATTTATGTACAACAGGAGGTATCTCTTGTATTACATTTTTATTTTCTTCTGCTACATTTGATATATCTTGTCCTAAATCTTTAATTCCATCGATAACAGGCTGATTTCCTTAAATCTTTTAACAAGTTGTTCTCTTCATATATTTCTTAGTTTTATTAACATCCATTTATTATGAAAAGAACAACTAAAAGCACAACGTAACACAACATACAGGTTTACCTGCGTTCATTTACGTTCATCCACGTTTAATTTACACTTAGAAACTCTTTAATTTTATTTCAATATTTACAATTATTCGTTTTCCTAGTCATATCTATTGTTAATCAATCATGCTCTTATCCCCAACACTCATTGCATAAAGATTGTAAGTTTTCGAATGACATATCATATCCAACAAATTTTCATATATGAGTTTTAGATTTTCATTATTCTGTCTAAAGATACAAAGAAAGTTTGTTATCTCTTATTAACTGTGTGGGAAGTTTTGAATATGTTTGTCCAAGATATAAACTGTTTAAACCTCTATGACTACCTCGAGTAAAGTATTCTCTTACATGGTTTGTTCTTATAAAATGAAATCATCAAACACTACAACAGAGTCATCTTCCCATTCATCCAGTAGAATAATTTCTTCGTTGTTATCTCTTACAACTACTATTGTATCTTTAATATCACATTCTATATCTTGAAAAAAGTTGTATGTGGTGCTTAGGTTGATTCATACTTTTAGATTACACATAAAGATTGCATATTTTAACCAGTCAGGTGTTACCAAGAAATTATCAATATTTAACATCGTCTTACCACACCCACTAGGCCCCACCATTAAAGAACTTAGATCATCAGGAAGTAATATAACATTACTCTTTCACTTCGTTGTTTGTTCTGTTAACCTTACTTTAATATCCCAAGTATCCATTTTATTTTTATTATATAGTAAATGAAAGTATTCAGTTTAAATTGTTATTCCCCTGTACTAAGCATGTCTCTACACTATCCATTTAAAAACAATTAAGTAAAAGCTCTTGCAGGATTTTACATAACATACTTAACTCCTAATATTACAGACGAAAATAATAAATCGACACTTCGTAGATGGCTTCTGAGCCTGGATCTTCGAATTGAAAAGAATTATGCGCCTTTTGATGAGCAATTCACAGTTCCACCTGCTCAATATAATTTAAAAGAATTAGAAGAATATATTAGTTCCATTAAATGTATCCCAATCGGTAATTTAGAAGATGGAGTTAAAATTACCGAAGACAGAAAGAAAAATACAGTGAAAATATTCAGCAAAAGTTTTGATATAATCTTACAATGTCGTTAATACTGTATTAGGTTTTAGTGAGAAGAATTTAACTCTGGAAACAGAACATATTGAAGATAAGCTACGAAAGTTTCCTACATTTGATACTATAAATATTCACTGTGATTAGCAGATAATATGATTTTAGAAGACAATGACACAACACAGAACCAAACAGATTTAATTGCAACATTTAGAACAAATGCAGAGTTTATAGAACCAATCATATATAAACCCAAAGAAAAGACATTTTTCCCAATACACCACAATAAATTTAACAGCACCAAAGTTTCAATTCCGTATGAGAATGGTGTTTTAATTGATTTTGGTGGAGCTCGTATCACTGTTTTTCTTGCTGTTAAATAATATGAAATTGCATATATAATAAATATGGATATCTTTGGTAATGCTAAAAGTAAGACTTCAGATATTAACATCAGTAAATAGTAAATAGAACTATTAAGGAATTTAAGTACGGAAGAAGAACGTAGAAACCTTAGTAATCTCTTTCAAGTTTTTCCATCAAATAATACAACATGGGTTGACTTCAAAAACAAAAGTCTTGTTGATGTAGCTAGTGCGAGTGATCAACAAGATGTAGTAACTCAATTAAATACTGATAGAAAAAAGCTTGAAGATGTTTCAAAAACGTTACAATACACTTACTTAAAGAAAGATGAATTAGATATAGGATGGGAATTATCAAAATTTAATATTCAGACAAGAGATAGATATGTACTCATCGGACATAGACAATTAGGTCTTTTACATGATGCAATTCTGGATGATGATGCCGTACCATTACGTCAACTTAAGTCAGAGTTAGGTAAATTTGTTACAAAAGATTTCCAAACTTCAAACAAAGAAACAGTATGTTCATTATGAAGAAAGAAAAAATATATCTGTTATGTCGATTAAGAACTAAAAATTTTAAAGATCCAATCTTTAAATATTTAATATACCGAATGGAAATTATACATTTATGTATAATGAAAAAATAATGCATATGGAATTAAGTCCGGATAAATACTTTCTAAATATATTTTTAAGCAATACTCTAGTTGATTTTTTCTGTAGACATTAAGAAGGGTGATATGATTACTTTTCAAGCAGATTGAGATTCAGCTTTCGAAGAAGGACAATTGTTACTTGTTATTATGTACATTGAAAGATAACTTTCAAATTTTTCTATATAATAAATAGGATGTATTATGTTAAGTGTAAGAAGTCAACAGGTACAAAGAAAGACACCATTAGAATAGAGTAAACAAAGAATTTGATATATATTAAGAAAGGTGTTTGTTCTGTATGTGGTGTTACTAAATCTCAATACGTTAAAAAGAAAGATTGACTAGAAGAAAGTGAAAGTGTTAGAGAAGATATTATAGAAGAAATTCACAAACCTACAAAGAAACCTATCCTAGGCTAAGTGTTGTTATACAATTTATCGATGATTTTTGGCAAGCTGGTCTTGTAGACATACGTAATGGAGTACTAAAAGGTGTTTCTAAATTCAGGAAAGGCTACAAAGGTGACTGTGAGAAGAAACCGCCTAACTCACGATATGTTTGAAACTTTACTACTTTTAAAATCAAGTTACGCTAAGGAGAAGAAATAAAAAATCTGAAATTTTGCTACTGGTGAAACTCAAACTTATTCATTTAGTATCCCAATGTATTAGTAAAAGCTGTAGTGAAAGACAAATGGGTTAAGTGTGTTTCTGAACCATGAAAAAAAACTGCCCACTTTTTATTAATGTAAATTGCGTTTATCTAGTCATTTTCAAATAATATAAAATAGATCGCTTCTTAAACCGTGGCCTACTACAAATTATTTGTGTTTACTGTTCCCTGTCAATGTTGTACTTAAGGTTTCAAACGCACGGGGAAATTCTGAAATTAAATTTATATTAAGGAAATAGATATGAGCTTTCTTTTGAGATTCTTCGTCATTTCTGGACTAGTTGTTAAGAACTCTGCAACAATTGTACTCACCAAGTGTTAATGTTTAAATAGCATGTATTAACTGATAATTGTTGTTTAAATAATATTTAGCAGTACAAAATTTAAAAAAAAAGCCTGGAAATTTCAAATATAAATGCGAGAAACAACTGGAGAAAAATGAAGTGGATACATTTTGCTCGGTTAGTGAACATATTTGAGTTTTCTGGTTGATTTGCAATACTTTTCTTTGGATAAGTGTTTGTTACAAATCTCAACACACATTTTACGAAGAAAATATTTTATATATCGAAAAGCGTTTGAGGAATGAACCACAAAATACAAATATGTTCACTGAGCGTCAAAATGGATATGCATTCTTAATCTACAAATCTCAACTGTCCTTATCTAATGTACAATAAAGCCCACCCTCCATGATCTATTACTATAATTATATATCATAATCTAACTTCATTTGACAGAGGACTGTTCATTTATATACGAAAATTCTTGGGTAGCAACCTGTACCTAGAAAAGTACTCTTGGTACTTTGATCAATACATGTACCTGTACCTAGGTACAATTTTGGTCAGTACTTTGTACCTATACCTAGGTACAAAAATTTGTACCTAACCGAACACTGTATATACCCATATATAGATAAACAGAGGAAAGAGAAATAAATAGTATGAAAATATGTAGTGCTATTAGTAAATGTTTATTATAAATTAAGGCAGTGGTGCTACTCTTTCGCTTGCTTTGTTTGGTTCACCTGAAGTTGCTTCTTTTGTAGGTTCGGGATTATGTGGGGAAAGTCGAGAGTGTGACTCTGGTGATGCTGGATTTCAATTTGGTAAGAGGAAGGTAAGTACTGCAAATATAATTTTAGTTGTGTTAGGCAATTAAGTTTTCAATTACGGAATAAATTGAATTTAATGCATTCGTTTCTTTAAAAAATGTAACATATAAACACCATTTAAAAAGTAATTAGTTAATCCAATATTCTATATTTTTAACAATATAAACAAAACATATTTGAAGTATACGCATAGCATTATATAATGAAATAAGTAAAATCTATCGAAATAGGGGAAACTATACAGTTGTGGGCACTCTGATAGTGATGGGCACTTATGCCAATTATTTTCAAATAATAAGAGTTTGAGCGCCTGTAGCGAGCTATTGACGATTTTCAAATGTTGGTACGCCTTTCTTTTTACGCTCACAGTTTGTGAATTGTCTTTCTTCTTTCGTGTGTGTAGCGGGGTGTAGAAAGGTGCGTGATGTGAAACGTTGTGATGGTTGTTGTTCATTTCTAAAGAATTCTTTTAATCAGATAGGTGTACTGATTAAGGTTTTGTTTCATTATTAATCAATTGGAAATTATAATTCTGTGTTTTGAGTGATTATTAAATGATAAGAGCACTTCATGCTAATGAGATGTAAGTCTAAATAGAGTTTTGCCCTTAAATCATGAGGTTCCCACCACTGTATTTTAATTTAATGGAACATGACAGCGATGGGCACCTAGTGCCCATAACTATATTTTGCTATATGAATTTTTTTATCGTTATTTTAAGCCTAAAATGCATCTCAGGCTGTTGTGTTTCTTGCTCGAAAATTTCATGAAATTTAAAGGTTATTTAACAGTGATGGGCCCCAGTGCCCATTACTGTAAACTCACTATGCCCATCACTGTATGTTTATATTGGATTAAGCCACCGCCTCCTTTGCTATACAAGCCAGAACCTTGAATGTGGCAACTGCGCAAATCGGCCTGCCACGGACTATCCACCTTCAACAGTTGGCAGTCCACAGACTATTTCTCTATGATTTTAGCGAGGATCCTCCCTTTCTCTAGACATTAATGCAGAAAATTTGGGCAGCCGGCTGTACTGGGTGGATAGTCTGTGGAAGGCAAAAAGGCGCAGTTGCCATTTCAAGACTGGCCTGTATAACAATAAAGGCGACCGTGATTAAGCATAATAATAGAACTAGGCTTATTTCATAGAGACCCCTTTCTGGAAAAAATGTACAAGGGAGTGTATAACTACGATCTCGGTATAGGGCCCATTATAATCAGGTTACTTAAGTAGATTAAGTTTCTTATGTATCTGATTACATTTAATTTTAGGGAAAAGGAGGAAATCTGCACTCTTGCCAATATGAAAGGAAGGTTTCGACGCTTCGACTCAGCTAGACCTAGATCATGATCCCAAAAAAGAACAAGAAGGGGAAGCACTGCACAAACGTCGGTGTGCGTTGGAAGTCCGAAGCCTCTTTTTTCATATTGCTAAGTGTACATTTTTTTCCTTCAAAATAATAACAAGGCCTATTTATATTTATCACATATGATTACATTTAAAATATAGCTACAGTCCTCGCGCTAGGAGAAACGCCAGTGATTTACGTTGTGGCCATGTACAGTACTTACACGTGAAGTTATGGAGTACGAAATAGGCCTAGTTGCTTTTTAAGCTGAATTCTGTGATGTAATGGCCAGTATATATCGATGATTTTTGTATTGATGCCTTGGATGTGATTACTCAGCACATCATTTGCCATTGCTGCTAATACCGGCTTTTAAGAAACTAATCACAGCGGTTTCACTCAGGTAGCTGCCCAACTTAGTTTGCGGCGCTGAGTGAGGACTGAATTATTTCCAAGATTATTTAAATACAATTTAAATGCAATCAAGTTTTCGTGATTTGACTTATGAGAATTTTTGTGATTTACTTGGGCCCGAGAAGTGTAACCAAATAAAACAGTTTACAGATAAAGCTGCAAATGGTCATGAAGAAAAATGTGAAGATTTTCGCCTTCTCTATAAGATATTTGAAGAATTTTCTAAAGATGAAATGCTCATAAAAATCCACATAAATGATGAGTTGCCGTCAGATGAAGCCTCAAACTCACCAAGATTACAACAGACTATTTCTCTATGATTTTAGACTAGTGCTTGAGCAGAACAGCTTGAGGAAGCAAGCACTTCTCTACAAGTTGAGGTGACACCAGAAGAGCAAAACAGAACTACTGACCGGGGTAAAATGTATCCAATCAAGAAATCAGATATGCCGCATTTTAAGGACTGTTTGGTATGGCCAGAAACGCCAAAGCGGAAAGGTCGCAATATTCAAAGATTCCTATTTGTAATAACATCAGATAAATGGAAAGAGCTGCACAAAGAGAAAAGAAATACAAAAGAAAAACAAGAGAGTAAGAAAGAGGAAAAGAGAAGTTAAACAGTCAGGTCCAGCTGGGAAAGTAGAAAAAGTACACGAAGATACTCCTAGTGTTAATCTATTTTCTTCTGAACGTACAGGTGTAACTAGAGCTGATGTGGAGAAATTACCTTCTGCCCCTCCGGCTAAACGAGTGCTTTTTGGCGAACTGCAAGAGAACAAAATTGAGGGAGTTCATTCTTCTTCAGCATCCAAAGAAGATTCAAACATATTGAAAGTGAGGGTGTTGGAAAACAGTACGGAACAATTAGAAAACCGTACTTTTTTCACTTTCTGGATTGTGTAACCAGTGTGGTGAGAGTGTAGGACCTCGTTTTACCAGAAATGAACGGCAAACGCTGTAGACAGGCATTTCATAAAGCTTGCCTTCTTGCTGTGGAGAAGTCTACGATGATTGTGTATGTTATTGTATCCAGTGTTTGCAGATCTTAGACGAAACTGAGAGTGACAGCGATTAGGCAAACAGAGTGCCTAATTTCATAAGCCTAAGTTCATATTAAAATTGTTACTATAAAACTACAAAACATCAAAACG
This sequence comes from Thermobia domestica, assembly GCF_964235325.1. Lineage (NCBI taxonomy): Eukaryota > Metazoa > Arthropoda > Insecta > Zygentoma > Lepismatidae > Thermobia > Thermobia domestica. The sequence continues at coordinate 52,598,090 of NC_137470.1, read as the reverse complement.
AGATGCTGTATTATTTATTTATGTAACAAAGTGATGTATCTTGACATTATTAAATAATTTTAGAAATTTCTGCACAGGTGCCCATAACTGTAATCAAAAGTGCCCAACTCAGTCTCTGTAGGGCCCATCACTATAAAAGTTATAGTACTTTTTTTAAAAAACAATTACACGTACCTAACGTTACATTTCAGTCCGATATCATATTTATTTTAAAGCCTACACTGTAACAATATTATTTAACAAATATCAGATACATATGGCCAAACGTATAAAAGTTATAAATTAATTACTAAAAGAAATGCCTTAAGGTGCCCACGACTGTATAGTTTCCCCTATAAGAGTTATATTGCATCCTGAACTTATAAAATTTCTATTATTGATTTGTTTTGTATACATAACTCTATTTCATGGCTTTCTTGTTAATTACGTACAAATATAGGAACTGAATTTACATTTGAATTAAACTTTCGTTTTAATGTTATATAATTATTTTATACAGTACAAGTTCAAGTTATTATTCGTAAACATATCAAGACACAATTTCAGTTTTACACAATATGAATTGGATATAATTTGATGAGATATTTGCCTCAAACAATAACATAAGACGGGTGAGAAAGAACTGAACTGTCTAGCCTTATCTCGAAAAGTAATGTGTATGTACTTGCAACTTTCAAACTAATGGACCAAACCGTTATAATTGTGTACCATACAAATATATGCAAAGGGACATCACTTGCCATAATTTGCAGTACAACATGATTAACAATATTGCCAACCAAATACGAAGATGTGTTTTTCAAATGTACTATACCAAGTTATTTCACGTTTCAAACTTGCAGTACAAGCATAAACTTACAATGTTATTTACTATTCAGTGTTGCAAAGTAAGGACGCTACAGTATTACAAACATCCACATTTAGGTAGTATTTACAGCGGTAATAACGCAAGTCAGACAATACTTTAGTGTTTAATGCCATGATGATCATGTGAAGGATTTCGAATGAATATAATTAAAGTTGCAAAGGATTGGGAATTATTCTTTCTTTCAGAAGTCTTTATTAAAAAAACTGCTTAGATAAGTGTCTCACCCAACTCCATATACTATTTTAATAGATGTGAACATTACAATGTCATTTACAGAAATCCAATATATCAAATCATTCCAGAGATATGCAAAAAATAAATCAGTAAAGTTTTCCTAATACTTGTATTATTCCCAGAAATTGTTTGTTGGCACCTATCTAAAAGTATTCTTGTAATGTAATAGATTCAAAGTAAAGCAAAAATTGTTTCTAAAATTTCCCACCAATACGCTATTTTAAGAAGTACATCAATTTTATATTTTTTAAAGAAAAAATATGTCCCTATTTCTGAGGTATCAAATTGCTGTAAACAGCATTGTGATATTCATGTATATTGACAATCATGCTAGTAACTGGATGTGGTACTATTGAAAATAATTTTTCGAAATAAAGTTATTTGCCAAAAATGAAAATGTTCACTTCCTTGTAACGTTTTTTTCCTACTTATTCGATAAACGTCATATGATGACGGTAATATTCATCATTAGGACACTTTAGATCCGTATTAATCAGTCAGCCTCATTTGCGTTATTCCTGTTCTAGGACACATCAAAATTGGTTTGCTTTTATATGTTTGCGACAATATAGCGTCGTAAGTTTGCAGATATGAAGTATGTAATAACTTGGCGTGTTGCCACTTGGAGAAAATTAAGTTTATGAAGGGTTGGCACCGCTGTTAATATTACGGTGTCAAAGTGTTAATATTAAGCTAAACAGTTGCCGTCCTCCGCTATGGAATGGTACAAAATTTCAATGTTTCTTGTCCATTAGATTAAAAGTAATAGAGGGTATCAAGATATATGTTTCACCCTATATATAGGGTGAATCTTTGCCTTAATACGCCCTTCTAACGTCTAAATGAGTAGGTACGCAACGTTGAAATTTTATACTATAGAAATATCGTCATACGAGCACTGTATGACTTCCTCAGCTTAAAAGTTTTGCCAACTGATCACAAATATTATTTCTTTCCAAATGACACTACGACAGGTTCTTACGTTTTGCGAATGAACATGTAACATTGGAAGTTACTGTATTAGTGTTATTGCTCAGTATTGGAAAGTAAAAACTCCATAGTACTATAAACATATAAAAACAATCAAATTATGGAGGGTTCCACAACAGTAATATCGCAAGTTAGATGGACTAGATAATACATATCCAAAATGTCCTTGTGTCGAACGCTACAATCATTATATGACGTATTCCGAGCAAGAGGAAACAAAGTTACAAGGAATTTAAAATTTGATTTTTTAAACACTTTATTTAAAAATGTTTATATAAGTACCAAGCCCAATTACGTAGACGGTTCTCGACAAATGTGAAGAACGCAAAGCTGTTTACACTAACTTGGTATAATAAACCAGCTGAGAGTGCTCCAACAGCATTGCCAGAACGAACTTAAAAAGAATGGGGAGATAAAGCAGGAAGGATAACTGTGATTGTTCCTACATGTAAATCTTTTTATCCGCGTCTTTTCTTTCTAGAAAAAAAGACTCGCAAAATATAATTTTTCTATGACTTACAGTTCCCAAGATATGGCTCATTAAATCTCCCGAAATTCGAATTTTTGGCCAATATCTTGGAAACGGTGGCCAGTTGGTCACTAGCCAACTGATCAGTGGCCATCGGTTACTATTTGGTACACTCCGCATCAAAAAAAAATTGCGACAGCTAAGGCCCTGCAGCTAGGCCACCCAATATGCACATTCTTATCCCATAATCGTGTCTGGTAAAGATACCTCCTCTTTCTCCTTCTTTCTTCTCTCCCATACTAAAATTAGCTAACAACGTGAACGCAACTCTAATTTCAAACTACACATGTATTAGTATCGATAAAATAAAATAACAAAACCGAAACGAAACAAGATTCATTAGTTAATTTAGGGAGAAACTCAAACACACGCAATGAAAAGTTGAAACCAAATGGATGTTTATTACACAGAGGTTCAGAAATGAGGAAGAGAGTGAGAGAGAGAGAGAAAGAAGGCGTGAGAAGAAGAAAAGAAAGGGAGAACAGATAAAAATGTGGAATTTTAAACTTAGTAAGAAAAGAACCTAACATTATAAAGTTCCGTTACCAGAAATCCAACAGCAATATAGAAATAACGTTTGTTTTATATATATATTTTTCAGGACTATTCGAATATATAAAGAATGCTTGAAACATTCATTAAGTCTCTTTCATAAAGGATAGCATACTCAGTTTCCAGTAGAATTGCAGATCCCACAGACACATCTAAGATAATATCAACAGTTTAATACATATGTTTTGTTTCCGCGTGGATCGGTTGTAAATTTGGTAGTGTTCATTGGACGTACTGATGCAAACTACATTCTAATAAATCCACTAGGTGGCGTAGGTCATATCTTCCATTCCAGACTACAAATGCAAAATGAACAAAAAAAAAGAAGAAAAACGAAAAGAAAAAGGAAGAAAGAAAGAAAGACAAAATTGAATGAGTGCTATTTTACTGTTAAATTTTTATCAGAAATATCCTATATTAAAAGTCCAAACCGTACCATATGGAAAGTTACAAACGTTCAAATGGAAACTCGAATGTTCCTTATAGATATAGCAGACCTTGCATCTTTCAAATTTCAACATGAATAAATCACATTGAATTATAAGATGGAAACAAATTTGTGTCGAACTAGTATAAATAAATTTTTGTTTCCAAATAACCAAAGAGGTTGCCATTTTCTAGTCTTTTCCAAAGATTTATCTGTTCCGAAAATCCAGCATCACTTTCATCTCTTGCAAATATAACGTTGTAATTCGCACAGAGAAAATGAACACGCTAGAGCTCAAACGGATGTAATATAGGAAAATTAAGCCCAAATTGGGCAAAGTGCGGAAAATAGTATAACAAGCTGAAAATTGGTGGATGTGTTCTTTGGATACCCCTGATTATCATACTCAAAATCCCAAAAAATCCGACCTTTGCAACATGCCGCCATCTTGGAAAATGGACGCCATTGATTTTTTTTACTTAGGTTCCTTTTGAAGGCCATAACATCAGACACAAGAGAGATATTGATGTGCGGTTTGTGCGAGGTTATCGCAGACACTCCAGACTATTCACTGAAAACAACATTTAAACCTTTAATTGGACATCTATGTAAACAAAGTATATAAAAATTACAATTTTTCGATACATATTTTCAAACAACTCGATTTTCGCTCTTTTCCGTCCGTTTTATCAACAAAAGTAATGAAGCAAATGTTGTAGAGCACACAAAAATGCACAATAATATATCCTAGTGTTGTCCAAAAACTCAAGTCTGAATGGTTTAATAGAGCGCGCAGTAAACGCAGTGTCACTTGCTTATCCTTAGTTAGTTGCTGCACAAGAATTTAACAAAACATCTTCCAGATGGGCAATACTTCCAAATATTTTACTTCGAGCATTTTCTTTTGAAGAACCTAGGGATTTAGAGCATCCACGTTGCTTGCTTGCGGTTGATATCAGGTTCGGCATTTCGTTATCGGTCAGGTCTTCATGTTCTTCTTCATAGTTCATTGAATCTGCAGTATCCTCTTGATTTGTACATCCCTCAATTGCACAGTTGCTGCAAAATGGTGAGCATCGAAGTCCATCTTTCCGACAACCACAACATTTTTCACACCCTACGTGGCAATTGCAGCTTACAAGGTTCATCAGCATATCTGGAGCTGGAGGTTGAGTGCTAGGGACAGGTATTAACTCACCATTACTGTTTTTCTTGCAGCCTAATTCGACTGCAAGGGACACACCACGGAGGAAGGGACACACCACGCCATTCCTGAAGATGATGATACACTCTTAAGCAATGTTGCTTCGCTGCTGCTAATGTTGGAGGAAGGGTTGCAAAATCGAATGTTGCACCTATTTTCTGTTTAGCAACAGTCCTGACGTAGCACTTATATCGAGTTTTGTTAAGCCCATCAGAAATTTTTTCACCGTACATAGCGACAAGAAATTCTTCACCAGCCGTCACGATCTCATCAACTGCTGCATTCTCCTTATTAAAAATGTCCACTTTCTTGCGAAATTTTGGAGATGCTTCCAGTGTCTTAAAGGCAAGTATTTTTTCCTATTTTGAAAGGGGCCGATGTGAAATCACAGCCAGATATTGCGTCAAGGAAAAGCATATGATTATACATGTCACCCAGGGCCAGCTGCAATTTCGTACATTCGAACAATTTTGGGGGATGCGACTTCGAGCCCGGTATAAGCAACCGAATGTCATTATTTGTTGGTGCAAGTTCCGTAAGAAGTACTAGCAAGTCGGTGTCTGTGCCCACAATGACAGGGTTTTCCTCACTTTTTCCCAGTTCGATAGCAGTAATTACTATGAGACGGTCAGCATCACCCGAAGCGTTGATCACAGTAATTCCATTTTCTTTTAATTGTGATCCTAGAAGCGCTATGAAGCTTGCCTTGTTCGCCTCATTTCCTAAAAACTGATACTGTGAAGTACTTGCTTCAGTTTGCAGCTCTACCAGCACTTCTGAAGACGAAAGTTGTGATCTTCGTCTCATGCGCTCTGTGGCTTTTGTTGTACATTCCGTATAACCATCAAAAACCATCGTAACCTGTCCTTTATAATTTGCTTTGATGAATGAAACATAGCTCTGACATACATCACTGAAAGTCCCTAGTCTTGGCCAGTGAACTCGATGCAGTAAATCTCCTCCGTCTAGAACAAAGCTTGAAGTTTCAGGAAAGGTTTCAGATGGGGGGCATATTTTCTCCATAACACATCTTAAAGTTGACTTTGTGCCTTTCCTAAGCATAGTTGCGTCGAAGAGTGCTGGTGACATTGGTGCCAGTTCGTAGTTCATACAACCTTCCAGTTCCTCTTCACTTCGAACAACGCATGCCATTCGATGGAACAGCTGGTTAGGATTCACAGGAATCAATTCACCCCGAACAACCATGGCATTCGTCATTGCTGCAAGAGTGACTACCTTGTCCTTCCGTTGAAGCTTGATGTCCGCAAAAGATTTCCCATCAAACTTCTTTAAGGTCTTAATTCCCTGCTCGTAAGCTGAATCACTGTTCACTGTTTCGTCTGCTATAACACCACTGTGAAAAGAAACTTGAAGATCGGGAGGTTTCTGAAAAGGAGAATGCGTTCGTAACCACATTGCGAATATTTCTATGTGCCTTAAGTCCTTTTTTTGGCAGGCTTGTCCAAGTTCTACATGCTGTTGTGATATTGCGATAACTACACCTGCGAAATCTTCCAAAGCATCCAGTACCTTCATTGATGCCGGCATAGAATGTATCCAGCGTGCGAGAACAGAGTCGGATATATCACGACCACGAGTTAAACGTCCGGTCGTCTTTATATTCTTCATCAAAACCTGCTCAATGGTCAAGTCTGACCAAACTCCGCTCCAGAATTTTGATTTCCGTCGTACAGTGAAAAATCCCTTCTTCACGAATTCTTCATAGTCGGAAGATGACAAATATGATTTCAGCTTTGCCATCTGCTGCAAATACATGTGAGCAGATTTCGCATAATTAATATGGCCATCGGCATGCAAATAGGGAAGCATTTTTTGTACGCTGAATAAGTGCAGTGCCCAATCCCCTGTGCGTTCTGCTCTAACAAAATTACGCATGATTTCTACCTGCTCAAAGTACTGGACCCATAGTTTGCCTGTCCTGCTTTTCAGAGCTTTTACTTCTAAAGCTGTTTTAATCGATGAATTAAGCTTTCTCACTGCATCGGTGCGTAGAACATAATCTACTTTCTTCTTCCCCTGGAATAAAAGTTCATAATCTTTTTTAACTTCTTTCAGTCTTTCTTCACACAGCACTTCATCGTTAATGATTTTGGTCACAAGCAATAAGCAGAGAGCATTTTGAGTTAAGAAGTGAGCTCGTAGTGCTCTAGCGTAAGAATGTCCTGTCAACATATGTACTACAGAGTTTTTCGCAAATAGTTGCTGTCAAAGCTCTTGTAAGTCACTGCCTTCAGTAATTTTTCCAACGGCACCCATGAACGACATTAACAAATGGAATCCTCCAAGACGTACAATTACTTTTGAGATCGGGCCGTCAACATTTGCTGCTAAAACTATGTCCATAACTTTAACGTAAAGTGGCTGGTCAAATGTTAGGATACATGATGACTGATTTTGTTTCTTGCACTGCTCCGATGCAAACTCCAAACAGGAGTATATAGTCGACATTTTACTGGGTTCGAGGTTCACTATTGGAAGTGGTAGTACATCAGATATTTCCACACACTCCTCGGATTGCCTTATTGTTTCCATGAATCCGCTCCATCCTACAAAATTTGACACTTCACAACTTGGTCCAGACATCAATAACAAGTCGATATTTCTGGCGAATTCAGCATTCTGTGGCTTAATGTTAAGTATGCTAACATCCTCCATAGAAAAATGCTTGAGTCCACTTTTGTAGTGCTTGTTATACGTCCTGATCTTTGTGTAACTAAACCTACCGATATTGTTGGAAGAAGGCACTGACGCTGGAAGAAGAACCTCATTTTCAACTTTCACGAAAGAAGCTGGCGTTGCACAGACGATTCCACCCATTACATGAAAATTACCATATCCGTCAACACTACTAACGTTGTGATCTATGTTTTCGAACACATACTGAACGAAAGCTCTGTCGCCTATTAATGTCGGGCATGTTCCGTTACTGAAGATTCATACTTAATCGCTTCACTGTAAGACGAACACAATCCCATGGCATGGAAAAGGTCGATAATTGAGCGGCACAGAAACCTTTTATGCAAATAAACTGATACACCCAATTGAATTGGTGACACGAGTGATCTTGGCCATACTGCTGATATAATTGCATGGGCTATGGTCAGTGTTGTTTGTGATTTGCAGTAATGTTTCTTCTTTGTTACTGTTTCCAAAAACAGTTTTAAATTTTCTGGAACCATGTCAGCACCCCCTTTTCGAATGTCTTCAGCTGATGGATATGTATCAGTCGTGTATACAACAGAACAAATATCTTCTTTGATAATCTCTGTTGCCATTTGCACTATTCTCTTCTTTTCATTCGAAAGATTGATTTCCACTTTTTTAAACCATTCGTCCGTTAGTACACGGCTCACTACACTTTTAAATGACTCTACGATACCCGATTTGCCTTTGATGTGTGTGAAAATTACTCTTGGGCCAAAATGTTGCTGCAGTCTTTCTTTAAGGCGCCTTTCACTGTACAGTTCTACACCAAGAGACAAACTCACTCATTACCCGATGAAGATCGGCTAAACGATATTGGAACTCATAATCATTTTCCATGAATTCACACAGTTTTGCAAACGCTGTATCCTTTTCCAACTCAGGCCCCCTGCTGTGATAACCCACAGATGGACGATTTTTATTTTTCGCTGCAAACGTAGAAAAACATTTTTGGAGATACTTAGCTTCAACTGCAACAAGGTCAATCACAGAGCAGACCCGTAGAAGAACTTTGCTTCCCCATTCGTCATTTCTTCTTTTTGCCTGTGCAATGATAGTTTCTTTAATTGGCAATGTAGTAACAAACTAACTGCGGGAAAACGTTCGGGATGCTTTCTCGATTCGGCAAACTGGGTTGGTTTTCAACACAGCAAGCAGTGTGCCTTGAAATCAAACGCATCGACCCTTTTACGTAGGTTTATGCTAAAATCTTGTCCCCTATCTGTAACTTTCTTAATTCGACGTGTGTAGTATTTCCTACATTTATTATGCACTGTCACTTTTTCTTTGTCCACTAAACTCCTATGCAAGTCATCTCCTCGAATTAAGCTTATGGAGCGAATGGATTCTAACCCTCTAGTCACGATCACAGCCTCATTTTCGGATATCGGGTCTATGCATATCACACATACAACACTCCCCATCATATCCATTGTAAACCCTATTCAACACGAAAATTAGCACAGTTTGGTATTCATTTTCAAGCCAAAACCACTGATCCCACCAAACATTGTTCACTAATCAAGCTTTTTTTTAACGCTGTCGAAACTGCATATAAAGACAGAGTTACAAACAAAAACTTCGAACCGTTGTAGATACAGCAACGCTAACATGAGTTAAGGCTGTTGCCAAATTTATGCGTTGCCAGGTATGAACTATTAAAGAACCTAGCTTATCATATTTTCTTTTCCATATTTGGGAAAATAAATATACTCACATACTTTTTTTTTCTCGTACGTAAGAAACTAACGAACTTATAATTTGTGAAGATATAGTTTTGTACTTTCAAGTGCAAATATTTTGATTGCTTTTCATATAAATGAAAAAGGCACATAACAACCGGAGAAAAAATACTGCACTACACATGGTGCCGCGTTTACTGCGCGCTCTATTAAACCATTCAGACTTGAGTTTTTGGACAAAAGTAGGATATATTCTTGTGTATTTTTGTGTGCTCTACAACGTTTGCTTCATTACTTTTTTTGATAACACGGACTTAAAAGAGCGAAAATCGAGTTGTATTGAAAATACGTATCGAAAAATTTTCGCACTTGTAGTTTTTATATACTTTGTTTACATAGATTTCCAATTAAAGGTTTAAATGTTGTTTTCAGTGAATAGTCTGGAATGTCTGCGATAACCTCGCGCAAACCGCACATCAATATCTCTCTTGTGCCCGATGTTATGGCCTTCAAAAGGAACCTAAGTAAAAATTTTTCAATGGCAGACATTTTCCAAGATGGCGGCCATTTTCCAAGATGGCGGCATGTTGCCCTGGTGGGATTTTTTGGGATTTTGAGTATGTTAATCAGGGGAATCCAAAAAACACCCACTAATTTTCAGCTTGTTATACTATTTTACCGCACTTCGAACTAATTTTCCTATACTAATCATAGTGTCAGTCGGATGATGTTGGTTAGCTTATGGACCACCAATGGGTCGAGGATTCAAACCGCTAGTGACTGAGGCTCGATAACCCAGATGATAAAAAAGATATTTTGCTTATTCCCTTGCGTTTAAACAGTATTTATTTCAGAGATGAGCAGGACTGGAGATGTTATTCCCAGAGTACGAAAAACTCAAAGCTGAAGTTGCCAGTTAATTACATTCTCTAGAACAGGTCTATCGGTCTCTTGCTCCGTTTTACTTTGTAACACGCACACGCACATGAACTGCGTGTGTACGTGAAAGAGAGGGCGGGGAAGTGAAAGATGCTACGACAGGATAGGGAAACGTCAAGAAAGAGAGAGAGAGAGAGAGAGAGACGAATATAAATACGAAACATTCTTATCATTACAGTGTATGCCACGTAGATATTGATAAATTGAATGCGATGCCATAAATGAAGTCGACGAAAGCGGGGGGTGAAGAACAACCCACGAATTTGCTTAAGGAGAGGTTGCCAAACGTCTTAATAATGGGGAGTGGGAAGTGACGTCAATGGAATGCCTAAAATAGTTAAGGATGTAACATGCGGTATAGGCTGGGTACCTGAGGTAGGAGAGGGTAACTGAAATCCGTGAAATTGTAACACTTGAGTTTTCTTTTCATTAAACTGAAGGCCAGAGCAAAGCGAGAATCGTTTGAGAACCGGAAAGACACCCTGAAGAGCAACCGCCTCGACCCCTGTGATAGTCAGATCATCAGCGAAACAATAGATGTTTTGAGAAGTAAAGAGGGTAGGACCTGGGGGAGACACAAGCGCTAAACGATGGAGGAGAGGGTCTATAACTAAAGAAAACAAAATAGAGCTTAAACTACAGCCCTGGCGCAAACCTCGCTTTAAGGGAATGAGGTCAGATAGATGTCCATTAATTTGGAGACGAAACGTGGCGGTGGTGTATAAATTCGAAATTACTTGACAGAAAGCTGCGGGAAAACCCCAAGCGTCGAGGGTTAGACGAAGGAAATTGTGATCGACACTATCATAAGCCTTCTCTAGGTCTACTGCTAACGCTCCTGCTGGCGCGAAACTGAAAGTATGCAAAGAGATCTCGAAGAGTACGAAGGGTGAATTGAATGTTATTCGATTCGTGCAGGGCTGCTTGATACGGACTGATAAGTTTCTGTATGATAGGTCGTAATCGGGCTGTAAGAACTTTAGTAAATAATTTCAAATCAACTGGCAATAAAGAGATCGGGCGGTAATCAGAAACAACCTTCGCCTTGGACGATTTGGGTATAAGTGCAACAACCGCAGTATTAAAATGAAAGGGTACATTAGACAACCAAGAATTAAAAAGTGTCACAAGGGTACCACGAAGAATAGGCCAGTAATTACGGTAAAAGGATACACTCAAGCCATCTATGCCGAGAGAACTACGTCCCTTAGAATTATTGAGAACCGCCAAGATGTCGTCAGCAGTAATTGGGCGCAATAAAGCCTGATAAGCCTGAAACTAGGGAGCAAAAAGAAAATCCGAATGCGATGCGCTCGTAAAGGCGATATAGTGTTGCGTAAATTCTTGTAAGATCTGTAAAGGGTCGGAAATGGTATCGCCGTTGGCCAATACTAACGATTCAATACATGTAGCTCGTCGCCGTCGAAACAGGAGATCCACATGATACAAGGAAGACGATTCTTCCGGAAAACAATAATATAGATCTTTTGAAAAATACGCCTGCAACGATATTCGAGAATCAATTTGACGCATTCTACGTTTAATATCGTTAATACAAGCCAGATTAAGTAGAGAAGGCTGTGCAGCCCAGAGGTCACATAGTGCCCTATAATAAAAGTTATATAGCTGACGATCTTGCTGTTCGGACAATTTCCATCTCCATTGAAAGAAACTACGGAATATGGGTTTACAATAAGTAGTCCACCACGCAACATCCGTTGGAAAATAACGTTGCAGTTTACGCCAGTAGTGAAAACGCTCGGTAAACTCTTCAACAGTGTCGTCTCTTAACATCACTTCGTTGTTGATCTTCCAGAAGGAACGTCCCCTTCCCGCCGAAAGAAAAAAAGGCAGCCTAAAATGAACTAATACAGCTGCATGATTTGAGAACGATAAAGGCCGTGTATGGACAGCGAGAACAGCCTTACTTAAGTTAGCATCGACGTAAATCCTATTCAAGCGACTCTATGTCGTAGTACAGGTGTACGTCATTGCATGCTTAGAGTGAGATGCTAGAAGAGCATCGTGGAGCTGAAGAACTCTCACCATTTCAAATAAGGCATGACCGGGAGGTGATGGTGTGAGCGAATCACGTGCGTCGATCACCGCATTATAATCGCCGGCTAATAAACAATAAGTAAGACCTGGAGGTAATAACGATGGAATGACACTGGAAAAAAATCTTCCCTCTCTCGTGTTTTAAGAAATCCACTAGGGGCATATAAGCATATAATACGTATACCGTGAATATAGCAACGGATGGCTCTCCCATCCGGAGATAGCATAACCCTATCATAATGTAGATCCTTTCGTACTAACAACGCTACACCAGTGTTTTTTTCGAAATTCACTATAGCATTATAGTCAGAGAGAAAATCAAGTGTATGAAAAGTGACTTCAGTTAAACGATAAACATCTGCATGATTCCGTTCAATAAATAGTTGTAATAACGCTAAATTCTGTGCAGAACTAATTCTATTAATGTTGAGAGTAATTAAGGTAAAAGCATTGATCTGCGCCATACTCCCACACAAAAACACTAACAGCAGTACAAACAAAAACTTACTTGTAGCGCCCATAGAAAAACACTGCAGTAGACAATAAATGTATGACACATAAAAACTTGAAAAAGAAGTCTTCACCTTGCGAAACACACAACTCAATGAAACTGAAAAACACTCGTGAACTGAAGGCGCAAAAATTAAAAAACACACTATGCACGCACGCTAAATCTCGGAATCAGACGTAGCACGGCCTTTGAGGCTGTGGTCACGTGACTTGGACTGTATCGCACCTTGAGAACCACCAACAACAGCTGTATGTTCTTTCTTTTTTGTAGTCGACCTAGATACCCTTCGGCGTTTTTGTTGGGAAGCTGGATCAAGGGCAATCATCGTAGCACTGGGTGATATAACAGAATGGCTAAGAGGATCAAGACCCTGTGAGGGGGGGGGTTCACTTGGACACATGGTCACATCTGCATTCTTGAGATTCTCCGAATGTATCGTAGAGACCAGAGACGACTCGGAGGGCTGTTGCTCAGACACCAACATTTTTTTCTCATCCAATACTGACGACCTGGTTGGTAATGGTAAAGGCGCGACGGATACCGTTGGTATAGTAGGAAACAGATTCGTCGGGAACACTGTTATCCGTTGCAAACCCAGTCTTAGATAAACTTGGTTCGTCACTTACGTGATCGGAAGAAGCCGGAAGCGGATTAGATCGCCATACCTTCCCCAATTCAGTCATAATCACTGGTGGCGGGGGCGGTTACCCCCGCATAGCACTATTCTTCTTCTTTAAATGACAATTAGATACGGTATGTGACGTGCTCTGAAAAAAAAAACAAGTAATGGGCTGACCTTGATATGAAAAGTTCACTTTGTATCATTGAACGATCAATCTAGACGGAATGTGCTTCGTTAGCTCAATATTTATGACCCCCACAACACTGTCAATGCCTGTAGGAAACGGGGCCGCCCAAAATTGTCGTTCTACTCGCCTTACCAATCCATAGGCACGAAAATGATCTTCTAATAATTGCACTGGAGCTTCCAATGGAAAATCATAAACTCTCACCAATTTTACAGGATCCTCTGCCGGTAAAATTCTTACTGTACTTACGTTACCGTCCATGTGATTAAAGGTCACAGTCTCAGGCAGTGTCGAGGCAAACTGTTCATAATCTTTGAGTGATTTAAACTTAATATAAATACTAAAAGTTTCTTCATGAAGTTGAAGAGCACAAATCTGATCAATGCTATCACCTGACCTGACCCTAGACACTAGAAGCCTCACCACCTGACACTAGAAGCCAAATATGACTCACTTTAACCTTGATCATTGGAACGATCAAGCTTCTTCCTCTAAGATTATTTGCACCTAAGTGCGCAACGAAATTCATTTATTTGACGACCTAGAGAATAATTAGTGCCCACTAATAAAGGAAACCGCATTCAATCCAGGAAAAATTACATAAATATAATGATATTATGAATTAATTTCGCCCTGCAAGTTCAAAAGTGCGCCAATAACAACAACAACAACAATAATAATAATAATAATAATAATAATAATAATAATAATAATAATAATAATAATAATAATAATAATAATAATAATAACCTATATTATAAAATTGACAGTGACTGTGACTTATGGTCTCTTAAACCACCCGACCGATCTCGATCAAATATTCAACATTGATAATGTTCGTACCTGGGAGTATTTTTATCTATTTGTTTTGATGGTGTTACTTAGGGGAGAGGGAAGATGGAAATATAAAAAAATAAAAAAAAACCTAATAAGTCTTGAATCAAACGACCAATCTGGATGAAATTTTCAACATAGATAACGTTTGTGCAGTGAAATGTTTTTAATCATTTCACTTTGATGGCGGAATGTAGGGATGGGGGAGGACGGGAAGATATACAAAAATCAATGTAAATAAAAAATGACAATGTTAATGAGTTAATAAGTCTTGAACCACCGGATAGATCTGCTTCAAACTTTCAGCATAGATGAAGTTCGAGCCTGGAGTAGTTGTCATCATATCACTTTGACGGTAAAACTTAGGGGAGGGGAGAGGAGGGAAAGACATACAAAAATAAATAAAACTTAATAACTCTTGAACCCCGCGATCTATCTCGATCAAATTTTTAACATAGATGAGGTTCGAGCCTGATATGGTTTGCTTTGCGCTAGAACTAGAGAAGGGGAATGGGGAAGGGAGATATATATATAATTATAAACATAATCAAGATTTAATAATTCTTGAACCACCGTACCAATCTCAATAAAAGGTTTCAACCTAGATGAAGTTCGAATCCGAGATGGATTTCCTCATATCACTTTGATGATGTAACGAAAGGAAAGGGGAAGGATAGCAACATTTAAAAGAGAACGAAAAATGACCGATATTAGTATCGAATCTATAATTTCTGGAGTCGCTAAGATGAACAGTGACACATCTGATGCCGTTTAAATCCAAATTCAACCAGCAACATGGAGGACGGGGAGACATACAAAAATGATCAATATAACCAATATCATTGTAGAATTCATAGTTCTCCTGGTGGCTGAGATGAACAATGACACTGAATATGCCGTGCTCCGCAACATGATAAGGGGAGGGTATATATAAAACTCATCGAAAATGATCGATATCAAAGAGCGCTTTAATAATGGTAAAAAGTGACTGAATAACGGAGCATATTATTTTTTTTAATTTAGCCCAGCAAAGCGGCCAATTGATGCTAGTAATAATAATAATAATAATAATAATAATAATAATAATAATAATAATAATAATAATAATAATAAAAATAATAATAATAATAATAATAATAATAATAATAATTATTATTATTATTATTATTATTATTATTATTATTATTATTATTATTATTATTATTATTATTATTATTATTATTATTATTATTATTATTATTGGCGTACTTTTTGAACTTGCAGGGCGAAATTAATTCATAATATCATTTTATTTCTGTAATTTTTCCTGGATTGAATGTGGTTTCCTTTATTAGTGGGCACTAATTTCTCTCTAGGTCGTCAAGTAAATGAATTTCGTTGTGCACTTAGGTGCAAATAATCTTAGAGGAAGAAGCTTGATCGTTCCAATGATCTAGGTTAAAGTAACTAATATTTGGCTTCTAGTTTCAGGTGGCCTGATAGTTTAGCGGTAACTTATTGGAGTTACGACTAATACAGCTTTCCAGTGTAGGTCCGAATCCTGTTAACGTCAAAGTTCCATTTTTTACAAAGTAGCAGTGAAGAATCTATTTATCATATTAGACGTCCAATGCTTAAGAATGTGGAAGCAAACACCTTTATGATGATAGAGATGATTTACGAATGTTGGTGGGGAAAGCGCAAGGGATTTACCAGGACATTCGAAACACTTCATTGATCTGCAGTAAACACTTTTCGTGTTATCGTTCTCAGAAAGAAATATTACAGCATTTGTTGAACAAAGTTTGGGTAAAGCGATCGGTGGTGTATTGTTAAAATACCAGACTTCCGTGTTCGATTCCCAACCAGGTAATACAACTATTTCGCATAAAATAATAGCTGCAAACAGAGACTTACCTTCTGTTGGAGAACTTACAATGCATCACTGGTGAGAATTCGAATTAACAGTGTGTGCGTTCTTTATCATACACTGTAATGATAAGAATGTTTCATATTTATATTCGTCCCACTCTCTCTCTCTCTTTCTTGACGTTTCCCTATCCTGTCGTAGCATCTTTCACTTCTCCCCCCTCTCTTTCACGTACACACGCACTTCATGTGCGTGTGCGTGTTACAAAGTTAAAACGGAGCAAGAGACCGATAGACCTGTTCTAGAGAATGTAATTAACTGGCAACTTCAGCTTTGAGTTTTTCGTACTCTGGGAATAACATCTCCAGTCCTGCTCATCTCTGAAATAAATACTGTTTAAACGCAAGGGAATAAGCAAAATATCTTTTTTATCATCTGGGTTATCGAACCTCAGTCATTAGCGGTTTGAATCCTCGTCCCAGTGGTTGTCCATAAGCTAACCAACATTATCCGACTGACACTATGATCCGTTTGAGCTCTAGCGTGTTCATTCTCTCTGTGCAAATTACAACGTTATATTTGCAAGAGATGAATGTTATGCTGGATTTTCGGAACAGATAAATCTTCGGAAAAGACTAGAAAATGGCAACCTCTTTGGTTATTTGAAAACAAAAATTTATTTATACTAGTTCGACACAAATTTGTTTCCATCTTATAATTCAATGTGATTTATTCATGTTGAAATTTGAAAGATGCAAGGTCTGCTATATCTATAAGGAACATTCGAGTTTCCATTTGAACGTTTGTAACTTTTCATATGATACGGTTTGGACTTTTAATATAGGATATTTCTGATAAAAAAATTACCAGTAAAATAGCACTCATTCAATTTTATCTTTCTTTCTTTCTTCCTTTTTCTTTTCGTTTTTCTTCTTTTTTTTTGTTCATTTTGCGTTTGTAGTCTGGAATGGAAGATATGACCTACGCTACCTAGTTTATTTATTAGAATGAAGTTTGCATCAGTACGTCCAATGAACACTACCAAATTTACAACCGATCCACGCGGAAACAAAACATATGTATTAAACTGTTGACATTATCTTAGATGTGTCTGTGGGATCTGCAATTCTACTGGAAACTGAGTATGCTATCCTTTATGAAAGAGACTTAATGAATGTTTCAAGCATTCTCTATATATTCGAATAGTCCTGAAAAAAATATATAAACAAACGTTATTTCTATATTGCTGTTGGATTTCTGGTAACGGAACTTTATAATGTTAGGTTCTTTTCTTACTAAGTTTAAAATTCCACATTTTTATCTGTTCTCCCTTTCTTTTTCTTCTTCTCACGCCTTCTTTCTCTCTCTCTCTCACTCTCTTCCTCATTTCTCAACCTCTGTGTAATAAACATCTATTGGTTTCAATTTTTCATTGCGTGTGTTTCAGTTTCTCCCTAAATTAACGAATGAATCTTGTTTCGTTTTGGTTTTGTTATTTCATTTTATCGATACTAATACATGTGTAGTTTGAAATTAGAATTGCGTTCACGTTGTTAGCATTTTAAAATAATGAGAGAGAAGGAAGAAGCAGAAAGAGGGGGGTCTCTTTACCAGACACGATTATGGGATAAGAATGTGTATATTGGGTGGTCAAGCTGCACGGCGTTAGCTGTCGCAATTTTTTGATGCGGAGTGTACCAAAATATTCACCATCCTCTTAGATATTGATCGACACCAATATCATCTCTCTATAACTTATGGTTCCCGGGATGTGGCACCTCTAATATCTGGAAATCGGATTTTTTTGCCAATATCACGAGAACGGTTAGACGTAGGGAGATGATATTGGTGTTAATGAATACCTAAGAGCTTGGTAAACATTTTGGTACAGATATTAATTGATGGACACTGGCCAACTGGTTAATATTTGATAACAAAATGTTTAGCATCCTATTAGATATTGATCAACACCAATATCATCTATCTATGATTTACGCTTCCCAAGATATGGCCCTTGAAATATCTGGAAATCGGCCATTTTTTGGCCAATATCTCGGGAACGCTATGAGTGACCCCCCCAAAAAATAATTACTTTCTTAGATAGGTTTTGATGCTCTATCAAATGTAGGGTTCAAAATTGAAAAATAATCGCAAATAACAGACGGACAGACAAACAGACAGACACAGAGACATACAGAATTCAATAACGAACTTTTAAAGTTCGTTGAAAATTACGAAGTTTGATCAATTACTTAAAATTCTGCGTTTATGAGAACGTTTTATAGCATTTAGTAAACTGTATTTTGCTTATATAATATTACAACAATAGTTTTTAGTACGCACAATTAAAACAACTTCTCGTAATTACATAATTTAGAGCAGTGTTGTGAACTTTGAAGTATTTGCCATATCTCCACGAAGGCTCTAGATACCAAACTTCAGTAAAGAGCATTCTAATATTCACATCAGCTGAAGTCCATCTGTGTAATTGGATGATGTGCTTACCTTGGCAGATTTTAAAAATAAATGGTATTAATAAAAATCAAATTTTAAATCACTTGTAAGTTTGTTCCTAATGATTCGAAATCCACCACATTATGAGCATTGTATTTGACTTGAATGAACTTTGGATGTCCATTGTCCTTCCCTCTGATTTTCGTTATTGTTGTTGTAGGGGAGCACGACGGCTCAGTGGTAGAGACCTTGTACGTGATGCAAGAGGTCATTTGGTCTTCGGCCATGTAATTTTATGATAGACAATATCGTGTTTTGGGTTTTTCTCGGATTACTCCAGTACCTTTCATATTCTCACTCCACTGAATGTTCCATTATCATTAGCTTGCTCGTCTCTCTTAACTTAAATAAGATAAGAATGGAACGTTAATCTAAAATATTTCATTTTATTGTTTTCACTACTGCTGTAAAAGCCACCAAGGTTTCAATGTTTCTGATACCGTAGCAACTTCAATTTACAACATTAGCTAACAAATGTGATAATCTAAGTTTTCGTTCTGCATTAAATTTGAAAAATGTAATAACCTGACAGTCCTGTTTGCAACTAGTACTAGTACTAGTAGTAGTAGTACTACTTTTATTATTATAAGGAATAATAATATTAGTAGAGAAAGTGAGTTCTTAAATGAATTAACTTTTCTCGTTACCTAGTTTGTTTAAATGTTGTAGCACTCTTAGCTTGCAACACTGCATAACAAGTGAGCTATTCTAAATTTTCATTTAATATGCAAATTTGTAGTAATCTTAGTGTTATTTAAAATTATGCTGGGTTGGCAACACTCTTAACTTAGTTGTGATAAAATGTATACCAAACAATGTCTCCTGCTGATATTTGCATGGTAAGAAATGTGAACGCCCACCCTTCATATATTATGATATTATAATAATAACAACCATTCTGATTATTATTTAATATTGATTAAAGAAGCATCATAAATAACCTCAGTGTTATATAGCTCTTTTAGCGACTTTAGAGCTCCTTCAAATTATTTGTATGCTGACCTAATTTGTATGCATATTTGTATGGTGCCATGACACCAAGTTTAGCTAAATAAAACAGTGACACTAGTCAGCAAAAAAAAAAAAAAAAAAAACTTGTATACAAAATGCTAAATACTTTTTTAACCACGAAAACAGCTAAGTATTATTGTTGCTATATCTGATAGTTCCTTAATCTATGATAATAATATAATACTCTGTAGCTGATCTCCACCTGTTTCTAAGGTGAGCAATAAGTTAGTAAAAATGTCGGGCTGATTTTTTAAAGGTGCAAACCATTACCTACGATGATTTTTTATGTAGCCACATAGTATTCTATCGACGCACAAATTGCTCACTGTGCAACAATTAGAAGTACAAAACGAAAGTGCAGTACTTTAACCGATTATTGTGTAATGAGTGAATATGTGCACTAAAAAGGTAAAATATTTGAAGCAATGCGAAGCGTGATGGGCAATCTATTCAGGCATTTGTTTGTGCGACCCTTATAACATTTTTTTTTCGGATGAAACATGCTCTGTCCAATAAAGTGGTGCATTGTTCACAGCGTATTATTCCATCGAAATTTTCCTGCAGTGTTCAGTGCAAAGTCCAAGAAAATCCACATCCATTGTATTGGCATCAGGGGTCTGAAACACGCTTGTGTTTTTTTTTTCGAATGAAACCAAGCTCTTCAACAAATGTTTGTACCATGTTGATGTCAGAGCGTTTGGATTTCATTTTGGCAACAATCACTGGATTGTCTGCGTATCATTGATCCCTATCAAGTATGTATTTAAAAGTTGAGCACCTACTCGAAGGTCACTTATCATGTGGTAAAAAGCTTTGATGCCTCAGACCGGGGTGGAAAGTTTACAAATATTTTTCAGTCGTCCATTCATCACCTCAACGATGTATCTCACTTTGGTCACAACTCTGCTCTCGTTAGCTTCTTTTCTTATCAATTGCCTATTATGTTCGTTTCATCGGAGGAATCTCGGCGTCAAACCCTCCCACAGTAATTGCGGAAACGACTCTATCAAAATCCGGATCACCCACAAAAAATTCACTCGGCTTGAAAAGATGTTGGAAATCAGGATGGTTCATTACCAATTTCAAATTGGTTGCATCACTGGAGTTCCCTCAAATGGCTTTTCGAGAACATCGAGAATAAGCCTATTCGTACCTACGATCATTGCCGGCTTTCTCAAGTTCCGCGTCTTTTGAGCACTGATTATGTGATGTTGGAAGACAAAGTTACCTTTTTTCTGCGTATGTGGTATCGACTACTACTAAAGTGGCATTACCCTTTGCTTCTAAAAACTGATTCCGGGCTATTGTTGTTATTGTTGACCATAAAGTGATAAGCCTAGACAATTTCACAAAAAAAATATACGGTCATTAGGCCTCCGGAAAGAGTCAAATAGCGATGAAAGAACGTTTTTGGTATTTTGAAATATACTCCAATTTTGGTCAATAAAAGTCCCATTCGCAACCAATTCAAATATGCACCAAGGTTTGTTAATTTGGCAGCTTCATTACTTATATCAGATACGATTTCGATCAGCTGATAGAATTGTGATCTCTTAATTACTGTTAATGTATGAAGTTCCTCGTCGCTCATGTTTTCAAATGGGGATTGAAAGTAGTATGGATATGATTCTTCAAATGACTTCAAGTTAGCCGTTGAGATGAGAGAGAATACCAACGTCTTGCGAAGAAAACAGACATCTAGCTTCTGCTCTGATGTTTTCCGTATCATCGGCAGTGAACAATCCTGGTCGAAAGTGACACTCGCAAGGTATATAATTTGGAGGAATCATATTTTCCATTCCTTAAGAACTTGAAGCTGAACACACTTTTTAACTGTAACCAAGCGTGAATTCTCACCATGAATAAGGCATTTCTCATAATTATTTGTTACCTTTCCAAGCGGCAACTCTTCCAAAGTGCTGTTAGAGAGAGTTTTAGAAGCACTTCTACGACTCTTAGCATAATTGATGTTCCGGAGAAGACCATCTATACCCATTCTCGTTTGATAATGAGGACCATGTGAGCAAAAGGGTCTCCGGCATTCAGGACAAAACAGCCGAGATTGATTTAACTCCGTTGAGCCTGAATCTCCTTATTTTAAGTCAAATACTGCTAGTAGTGCGGAAAACGCTATACTCACGCAGTAGAACCTGAAGACAAATGTGATCTGTACGATTCCTTGTCCTTCACATAAGTGATTGATTTACAATGCGCGTTCGTACATTTCAAGGCGACTGCTATTTGTGCACTCTGCGCAGTGGACGATTTCTCGTTTCCTTTCTCTTGTAATGCGTATCTTCCCTCTCTTGCTTCTACCCTTTGCTGTTGCAGCTAATGCTGTTTATTAATGACAGGTGTACATTGCATTGATAATGGTTTATGTGACATCGCACCAATCACATTTTCCAACAAAATATCACATATTCGTATATTGCGGGGACAAGGAAGGCTCACTTTCATATAACATATTCTTACTCAATAGACGATACGAACATGATATTCTAAATGAAACATCAAGATTATCACAGTACGTGACCACAACTTCACACAAATGATCAATAGAGTACAGATGAAAAGTGGGTCCATTTCAGTAAATTGTCTACTGTTAGGCCCCCTAGCAATAATGTATTTCGTCAGACTTTGAGCTTTGTCAACATTGTCCACTCAATAATCTTGTCATGTATGAAACGCTTCCACCATTTCCTTTAATCAGAATTACAAATCATTTCGGGGGCCCCTGCTGCCTTATCATCTGAATCATACATTTTCCTAAGATAAAGCATTAATATCATCCAGGCGCTATTTCAGTAAAGCTCCTACCTGGAGCCTCCGCAATTACCAAACATGTTTATTAACATTTCGGTCGTGCCCAATAAGGGCCTACAGTTGTACTTGAATTAAATAGTTGATAAATGTACAAACTATAGCTAATAAATGTCTTTTTTATCCCCACAAACTTCATTGCCGATTTACTTGTCACGAACATACATTACAGTGTAATCGATATTATTGTATTGATCGGTCCAATGCTGGATAGTCCTAGCACAAGAGGGGCCAAGACTAGACAGCGCAAAGGCAGGGGGCAAAATATCCATGCTTGCTCTCCCCTCTCCCTAGAAATCATGTCGGATTACGGCGCCACTCATAGCTATCCGTTTCTAACTACTTAACCCGATTTGTTTCCCTGTTACGCAGGCTCGAGTGCGATGAAACACACAGTGTTTGCAGACCTCACTGTGTAGTCTCACTAGGTCCAATTGGGAACCGAATATTAGGAGAACGTAAGCTTAAGTGGGAGGAAAATATAACATGGATTTCTGAGGAATAGGAATACAAAATATAAACTGAATGTAGTTGGCTAAGGACAGAAGCAAATGGAGAACTTGGCGAACACGGCATTAAACTTCCGTTTTGCATACGCCATAGGGTTAGTTAGTTAATTCAGAAAATACCAAATTACAATATTTGTTTAAGTTGGAGATGTTAATTTGGGTATAAAAATTCTTAATTAGAAGCACGAGAATAAGTGTATTAACCATTTCAAAAATTTTCGTTTTTAAAAAGGGATATTTTTCTTACAATATTCTAATTTCCTGTTTGGTTGTTTCGTTAGTTGATTTAAAGGTAGGCCTCCCATTGAGCAGCAAAGCTTCTTAAGACATGGACCTATAGCTTAACGTGGGACTCAAACCATATGAGCTCTCACTGGGAATTGAACCATATACACATAAGACATTCAAACTTCCCTTCTAGATAACGGCCATTTCTGTTAGTGTTGTATAATATAACGTTATAATATAAATAAAATGTGGAGTTTTAAGAAGCATAATGGTGTCGCACATAACCGTAGCGACAATTTCAATCTGCTTTCATTGGTATGAATTGTGTTGAATTCAGACTCAAATATTTTGAGTAGAATACAGGATCGTTTGGATTACTTTCGTATTTTCTAAAATATATATTTAAGTTGACTTGTACTTTTCCATAACATGCTTTTTCCATAGCTGCGTTGGTAGCCCGTAAACACTGCTATATTCGCAACACAAAAAACAGAGAGTGTTGGGATCATTGGCACAAATATATGATCTTCAATTTCTGCTATTCACAGATCGCAGCCAGTGGAGGTACTCCAATTTATTTGCATGCGCTAGTAAATTTCCACTATCGTTCGCACTCATTTTTTTCCAGGCGGAGACATCTCCCTAAATCTTGGAGATACTTAGTTTAGTACAGTATTTGTAATATTACAGTTACATTTATGTTTGATTTTAACCTAATAAAATATTACTGTTGTATTTTTTGTCTTGTTCAGAGGCAATTTTGTATTATTTTAATAGGAAAGAAGATGAACTGTCATACAACCCGGATGCGTACGATGATCCTAGAATTCCATGGGATGAAGACATCCTAGTTATTGGACAACGCCCACAAATATTGCCAGCACATTCTAGATCTCAACATGTCCTCACAAAGGAGAAACTGGAAAAACTGAACGAATAACTGTGCGTAGAACGCAGTTTCTATCGGGAGAAAAATCAGCCACCCCTATTCTATGGAATCCATAAGCTGAATAATAGCCTTGGTAAAGTCAACTGCCGCAAGCTACATAGATCTGTTTGCAAAATTTGTGGCGCAACTAAGGATATAACCTACACGGTAATCAATTACGGTTACATTTGTTGAACGACTACCGTCAGTTCTGATTGCCAACCAATTACCCTAAAATTTACAGTGGTAGTGTTAAAGTTATTGAAATAGAGCATAAATACGACTTTTTTATGGGCTACAACCATATCTGTAAATTTTTACAGTATTATCTTAAATATTAGATTAATCACTTTGCAGCCAGAATTGACGATAATCGGTCAGTAAATGAGACCGTAATTCTTTACAGTGCATGTACCGTAGATGATTGACCTTTGAGCCATAACAAGCCTCACACCGCCGCCCCTTACAGCTTCATCATATCGAAGAAACCCCGGAACTCAATCAATAAATTTGGGAAAGGAAAACTTTCAGTAGGTATGCTCATTCCAATGGACATGTAGTTTATCGTGTTTTTCTTATTCTTCTAGTGGAATAGTTTATTTGAGAGTATTTGGAACATTAGATGAATACTAGATTCCAATATTAATAGTAATCACCATTTGAAGATTTTCATTCTGATTCTCTTAAATACAGACGTATATATTGTTTTCAAAGGATTATCTTTTATTGCCTCAAACTAAGAGGAAAATATTGTCATATGTAATAGTTGCTGTTCACAAAAATTTTATTATGTGTGTAGCTATTGAAATCTAATTTTCCGCAATCTGGCTTCCATCAAGAGACGCCTCTGGTTGCACCAGAATCATGTAACATATTTCTAAATATTAATTTTGGTTATTTTGCTTAACCCTTGTCCGCATGGTTCAGTAAATATACGCTAATGCATATGTAGGGCCTCCGAGGCCCTGTATGATATTTAAAGGTTGCTATTTGGAATTTGATGCAAATTACTACTTGCAGCCCTATGATAGCTTAATTTATTACACAATAGACCAACAATGGGAATTTTCATAAGTATACAAGTTTTAAAACAACGTTTACAATTATTTCATATTTATTACAATTAGTAGAAAATACAAAAAAAAAAAAAAAAACATTGTAACAAAATATTTTCTTCAAATATACTTTTGTCAGTTTGCTCATACACTTCATAATTTTCTAGTTTATTTTGAAATTCTAACACCTGTGTGAAATGTTACTATAATCATCAAAAAAGCAATATTTATATAATTTCTGACATTCTTGTATGCAAATGACATCATTGTTGAGCAGTTTTGAGAATAAATGTATCTACAAAACGCATGAATTGCAAATCATTTTACGTGTTCTTTGCAAATGCTTTTGCCACACTAGCAGCATACCAACGCTCTCTTTCTATGAATACTGTATCGACAAAATTCATATTAGCTTATTTTTTCTCCTGCTTATTCCTTTTCTGTTCCGTATATCTTCAAAACACTATTTGTTGCTAGTGGCAAGTTGGGTATTTGTGATCTTAGATTCACCTGGTTTCTCATTAAATTTTCTGCCAGTGCCTGCAAGAATAATGGACGATTGTCTTTCTTGTTTTCATAGAAATTTGTATTCTGCATCCTGTAAACAATGTGACTATTTATCTGCCACATCCATCATATTTGACCAGAGAGCAAACGCTCACCTTCTAGTTTGCCTTTTACATGTATAGTCTCTAACGTCTTAACCCATAACATCAACTCCACATTTAGTTTCGTTGTAATAGTTTATAATCACTGGCTTTCTTTTAGGGCTATTTTCATCAACTGCCTTATCATGGTGGTTATCAAAATCACTGTCTTTTTTCTCTTTGGCACTTAGCTGACCATAGTGACATTTTGCTTGAATGCAAACATTGATGAACCTACTCCTCAAAGATATGAGGCTCTCGTTTCAACTGGAATGTCGCGTTTGTTTCGCTTTAGTGTCCCATAACCGTAAGTCATTGTTGTAGCATATACTCTGCTAGATCAACACTATCAAAGACATTATCCATAGTAATATTTCGTGAAGTTGCAGAAACGGTTTTGCAGAGGGGTTTTACCACATTCTTCCCAGATTTCTCTTCAACTGGTTTCTTTTGGTTTTCTTTCTGTGTATACAAAACCATCAACGGCATATGATGATTGAGCGCCGCATAACCAAAATATTTTTATTACGTACTTTCAAGATTTTCAAGGCATGTCAATATTCGTGTCAATGAACCCACACCTACTTCGAAGTGGCACTAGCTGTTGATCTACAGTAAGTTCTTCACACGGAACAATCACTTTTGTACAGTTTCACAGAAATATTTCCTACACAAAACAAATAGGTGCCAGTATATCATTTTCAAGATAGATTTGCCTTGTACGTTTATTGTCAATCGTAAGGCTTTCTTTATGTCTTCACTCTTCTCGCTATAATATTGCAACCCTTCTTCCCTCAAGTTTTCTATAGTATAAAATTCCGTTCAAGATTTCCTTTGAAATGAAACAGTCAAACGCATCTTTTGGACGTATTCTTTTCACTCCCTTTGAATCACCTGGGGAAATCTTCATTATATTATGTGCTGGAGTCTGTGATGGAGGTGTTTTCTTTTTCCAAATTGTGTCATTTGGACTAAAATGTGTATCGGAATCACTAATAGCTTCATTCCCACTGGTGCTTTCAGAGCGTGATGACGTATCGAAATGTTCATCACTTACACTTACACTTCCTTGATAAACTGTATTATTTGATTCTTCGTCCCCAGATTCTTCACTATTACTGTTCGACAGTACACTATCATCAAGACTCATTTACAGAACAGACAAAATCATCCTCACACACTCTCTTCGTAATTCATCTTCCACTAGCCGTAGATATCGTTTTGCGCTGAAAGTAACACAAATTGCACACCAATGTAACTGGGCATTGCAAATTGCACCTAGTCACAATATAAAAGCAACATCGGAAGATATATATATATATATATATATATATATATATATATATATATATATATATATATATATATTAGAACTTTATTGTATCAACTCTGTTGCTGTAATTGTTCGAACAAAGGAAATAAGTTAGCAAAAAGCTCTAATAAATGGCTGATAGATTATATAAATAATCTTATACACAAAGGATTGATAAAAACTTAGGTATGTATTGCAGCGCTATTTTCTGGGCATAAAATAAGCAATTATAAATAGGACTAATTGCAAATAAGTACAATAATAATAAAAAGAAGTAATAAGACTAAATAACATATTCGTTTAGGACCAATTTTATTTACAAAAGTATGTCAAATAATTCGCATACCATTATTATTTCATTAGGGCCTCCCAGGCCCTGAATATGCATTTAAGGGGTTACTAAATTAAATTAAATATTACTGTTTTCCAGATAATGCAAAAAATATTCTAATGCTACTCATGAATGCATAAAAGAATGTTAAAAGAATACACAATGAGCAAGGCTTATTGATTGAATAGATTTGCAATAACTTTGAAAATAAAACCCCACAGGGCCTGAGAGGCCCTGCATATGCATACAAGGGTTAAAAGCACTTGTAGTTTTGTGTGAAATTATGTTGTATTAAAAAAAACTAAGATTGAAAGTTTTTAAATCAACATCTTTGTCGTAACAATTTAAATATGATGTAGGTGCAAGAAGATACATTACATTTTTGTTTATTCGTTTTTAGTTTTACTTTGTAAGAACAATTTTAAATATTATTTAATAAAATGGCAGGTATAAATATTCTAAATTATATACCATTTATTAAATAACTAATGTTGTTGAAGTTGCAGCCTAAATTTTCAATACGTAAGATATTTGTTCCGAACATAACATCGTTTTATTGCTAAACGCATAACTAGAAGTTGTTGTTAGCCCTTTTGCATATGCTATCTCTAATTTTGTTCTCCATTTAGAGCTATTGTATGTTTCTCGTTAATTGGCCAAATTTGCAAAACACTAATAATAAGAAAAGAGCTTAG
Source organism: Thermobia domestica (assembly GCF_964235325.1). Classification (NCBI taxonomy): domain Eukaryota; kingdom Metazoa; phylum Arthropoda; class Insecta; order Zygentoma; family Lepismatidae; genus Thermobia; species Thermobia domestica. The sequence goes on along the minus strand of NC_137470.1, from coordinate 52,569,827 downwards.
TGTATTATGGGAGTTTCACCACAACTAATGAAGAAGTGGAAATATATATAATCAATTAGTTTAAAATATACCTTAAATATGCAACAATTCATTTCGGTTTTATTAAGTTTTGAGTTTATATTTTTAAAAGTAACTTTCAAGGTAATTCCAGCTGGATATTTTTATTTATGTGTATCACATCAGGTTTTCCTTTATTTTATAATGGGGTATAAAACATGTGGAATATGTTTTTTTTTTTTTGTTCGGAGTTTGAAGAAAAATCGATACAAGGAATTTTACGCTTTTGTATATGTATTAGCTGCAACTGCTTTATAGTGCCATATTTTTTGCTAATTTGGCAATTTCTTGCTCAGAATGGTAACGAACTAGTAAAGTACGGGACTACTGAGAGAACTCTCTGTTTGTCTGTGTGTAGGAATTCATATTACTTATGTTTTTATTCACGTGATGCTGCTAGTAGAAGTTCATACATATTATCAGAGCACATATTTAGTGAGAAATGCCATATATAAAAATGCAGTAATACCTATTAAACAGAGTGAGAAATGTTATATAGAAAAATACAGTAATACCCATTGAACAGAGATATTTATACAAAACAACGCAGAGAACGATACACAATGTTTAGAATTCTTTACCCAGTATGGACATTGTGGAATAGTTGATAATTTTATTCTTAATTTATTCATTTTCGTGCATGTGATCTTCAGGCATGCTTCCTCACTTTTTTAACGTTTTTGTAATTTTGTAATACATACATAAATAAAGAAAATAAAAGGTAACTGCCCGATTAGCAAGAAACAATGTATTTAATTGGTTTATTTCTGATTTAAAGTGTTAAAAGTTTTCGACTTTGTTTGTAAACAATTACACATGTTTTATATAATTATTTATCAAAATGTTATTTGGTATTTTTTTTCATTCCTGTTTTGTATTCAGCACATGCCTTGGTTGTTGTAGTTTAGTTTAGTTAAGCTTCCAGTTTGCATAACATGTATGTTAGTAGCAATAAATGTTAAATTTCAGTTCAGATTCCCTAATTCCTCTTTGCACACATTCTTTTTCCCCGAAATTGTATTGTAAGGAAATCACACCAGAATGTTTCTCCCTTTAATTTTTTGCAATATCTGATTGAAATATAAGTAGAATTATATTTTTATTTCTGAAGTAGTAGAATTATATTTTTACTTCAGCCACAAACATTGTGTTTTCAAAGATTCATTTAAAACAGTCCGTTGAATGAAGGTAACCAAGAAATCCCTGTCGGTTTTTTTTTGTGTGTGTGTGTGTGGAGGCCTGTGTTCCACTGGCCCTTACACCGTGAGTTGAACGCAAATGGAGATAAGGCAAAGGTCAATTGTTGGTGTGGGTATATACAACATACTACCTGGTTGTGGCAGTGTAGTTGTACCGTGGCGTTCGTAAGGACAGGGTGAAAATGGTACCTCCGCAGAGCGTCATAAGGGTATGTATGCTGTACAAGTTTAAATTGCGGACAAACGCTGCTGCAACGGAGCGTAAGATATGCAAGTCCTTTGGTGAGGGTGTCATGACTAGTGGTGGGCACAAAAACCGGTTTTTCACCGGAACCGGTTTCGGTTTTCTTCGAAACCGGTTATCGGTTTTCTCCAAAACCGGTTCGGTTTTAAACCTGATCCGGTTTCGGTTTTCTTCAAAACCGATTCCGTTTTTTTTTAAATTTGTTCTATTTCTGACCAGAATGGTGTTTCGTTGTTCTCCGGAAACCGAATCCATTTCCACAGAAATACTTTTATGTATTTTGGAAAGGTTTCACCGAAACCGGTTTCGATGAAAAACCGAACCGTTTTTGAAAAAAATGAAATGTCGGTTTTCCGGGTTTCGGTTTCTATAGAAACCGGTTTTTGGTTTTTATGACAACGGTTTTGCCCATCCCTAGTCATGACTACGCGGAGAGTGCAGCTGTAGTTTAACAAGATTAAGACGAAACACTCGAAGACAAAAGATGTACAAAATTAAGATTTTCAGGCAGCAATTGAAGTGAACAGTGGCAGACATGTGAGAAACTGGAACTACAATTCAATGTGAGGGGATGGAACATTCGGCAGCACCTCCATCAACTTGGGAAGCACTAAACGTTTGATAAATGGGTCCAACATGATATGACTCCGGGCCAGAATTCAACGCGAGCAGACACCTGCGTTTCTTTTGCTGTCTCATCTGAGGAAGGAGACATTTCTGGACCGGCTGTTGCATATGATGAGAAGTGACTGCTGTACGAAGCTCCACGACGTCGTCATCATTGGTTAGCATCCCACGAGCCGGTTCCAAAACAGCTAAAACCAGCACTGCACCAAAAGAAGGACTAATGTCTGTTTGGTGGATTGTTTGCGCCATCGTGCACCTGGAACTGCTACCAGCTGGTCCGAGCATCAGTGCAACTGTGTACTCTCAGCAGTTGAGCCGTGTTCAAGAGAAACTCAAAACTCTGGAGCGAGTACTTCTGAATCTCAAATGGTCCTCCTATTACAGGACAACGCTAAGCCTCGCGTGGCTAGGATGACCTGGGACACCATTCTGCGCCTTGTATGGAAACTCTATTGTATCCACCATACTCAGGGATTTATTTGTAGCCGGGGAAGCCTGGGAATTTCCCCCCTTCTAAGTTTTGGTTTCCCTGTCTCTAGGTTTAATTCGATCTTCGCAGCCTGGTAAAAGACATTTTACATCATTCTTAAGATATACAATCTGTTTTAAAGTACAATAATTCAACTCCATATTTTAATAACATTTTTTTTTTACTTTTTTAGTATGTTTATTGTCGCGAGCTATGCTGCTCTTGTTTATAGAATTGTTTCCCGAAGAAAAATCTTGCAGCTGATACCACTGATTATCATCCTTCATCTGAGTAGCACAGTAATAATAACAATAGAACATTTCCAGTTATCAGTGAGCAGTCACTGCTGTTGTGAATCGGTTGTTTCTTCGTTGACAAGCACCTTGAAAAGAACATAAGGAAATGGATATTAGACTATATTTTAATAAAGGAAAAGCTCCTGACGATTAAAAGGCAAGTAATTCCGGTACACAAAGTAAGAGGCTTTCGTGTTAATTGTGAATGAAATTCGTGTTAAAAAGACAACTGTGATATTTAGAACTGCTTATGTTATTGCGCAAAATCGTCTGTCGTTTACGGTGCATCTTATTAAGTAGTAAGAGATAAATGGAATGAACCTCTACTCTAATGTTACGTGTTCAAATATTATTGACTTTGTAGCTACGGAAATGAACGAAAAATGACCCAGTATCTTGCGAATTCCGATGAACCCTTAGGGCTAATGATGGACGGATCCTCCACTGTGTCTCATAAATTTGTTCTTATTGTGTATATCCGTACTGTAAAAATGAAATCTTTGAGTTTTACGTCCCACGGTTTTGCTGGTTAGGCTAAAGGAGACGGTGATGATGAGTAATGAATGAAATGGTGGAATGGGGAAAGTGGGAGGAAACGGGGCAACCCCGAGAAACCCACGCACACGGTGTTTGTCCACCACAAAGTTCACTTGGCGGGGGCTGGGATCGGACCCGGGACCCCAAGCACCAGAGGTAAACGCTCTACCACTGAGCCACCGCGGCCCCTATATCCGTACTGTAGTTAATCAGGTGTGTAGCAATATATTTTTTAGGTTTATTTCAGTTATAGGTACATGGGTGTAGGCAAGGTGGGCATCGGGGCGAGGCCTCCCAAATGATATCATGCCCCCCCCCCCAAATGACCAACTTTTAAAACATCATCGTAAGATTGCCTCGTTTCAATCACTTAAAAATAACAAAGTTAACATATAATTAATAATTTACTGTAAAATAGTATGGAAAAATACTATTTTACCACACCAATCGAAAAATAGTATGGTATATCTTCCTTACACCAATCGGAAAATAGTATGGTATACTTTTATTTTCACAGCAGATTACACAATTTACTGCGATTTACATTTGACAGTTTGAAAAAAATGTTTTAACAAGGTATTATAAATACTACCATACAACAATAGCACTAAACTGATTTGTAAGCAGGCCTGCATTACCTTTTTCGTATGCTGTAACTAATGTTAAAAAAAAAACATATTTGTATCAGATGGAAAATTTGGTGAAAACAACGTTATTCGGTTTTTCAGTTTGGATTCCAATTAATCGGTAATTTCCAATTATTTTTACGTCACCATCCCGCTTAGGAGTACTAACGGGGACTAAAATTTGGATTTAAATGACATCGGAAGTGTCATTGTTCATATCAGCCACGCCGAAAACTATGGATTGGACATTAATATTGGTCATTTTCGATCATGTTCACATATCTTTCCCTTCTCTTCAAAGTGCACATTCAAAGCGAAGCGATAAAATCCATCCCAGGCCCGAAACTCATCTATGTTGAAAATTTGATCGTGATCGGTCGGGTGGTTCAAGAGTTAACTTACAAATGTAGTGACTTTCTGTGTATATGGATAGATAGATAGATAGATAGATAGATAGATAGATAGATAGATAGATAGATAGATAGATAGATAGATAGATAGATAGATAGATAGATAGATAGATAGATAGATAGATAGATAGATAGATAGATTTTTCCATTTTTTTGGAAAGTTGTGAACTATAGCCTATATGAATTGAATCATACAGTATGGATTCCAAGATGCACTAGACACCAGCATGACTGGTGAGGAACTCTGTTTGTATTGCAATACAATAAAACTCCGTTTTGTGGCTATCGCAGAATTGCATTTACGACACACGCTTTTCTGGAGTTAGTTGTTAGTGATAGTAACCACAGCTTTAAAATTCCTTCTCGTTCCCACTCGTATTGCTATTTTTGAGAATATTATTTGAAACTTTTGATTCGAATCGTTACCCACTCTTTTCTTCTCAGAGGTTTCGCATGTGAAACTAAAGAAACTCTTTTTCGTGAAATAATATTTTCCGCGACGGAACGATCCACGATTTGCAGACCAAAAGATATTAAAAACCGAAATATATTATAATTAGTCAAATATTAATATCGAACTATTTTCTTTCAATTTTTGGATTTGAACATTTCTGAAGAAAGCGAATTTATTCGCATTCTCGCACTGTTTTAGGACAAGAAGAATTTGTAAAGTGGTAAACTGAAGTCCAAAGAACATGCTCGAAAAATTGTTCACAAATGTGATGTCCCTGCTCCTTCACGTGTGCAGTCACTTCTAATCTGTGGTCGACGAGGAACAGAACTTTGCGTCCTTGACACTGGCGAACTTTAAATGCACGAAGCATCCTGGATCTTCGGAAGAAGAGGTCGATGTTATTTCTTTAAATGCTGTTTTAACTGCATCTTCCGCAGTACTTTCTCCTCGCCAATCACCAGTGACATAAAATGATGGGTGCAATTCCCTTAGGGAAACTACAGTAGATATTATTACGGGTCTACTATTTTTTAATACTTTGATTTGTTGACGAAAAACACTACAAATATATTCACAATAATATAAGCATTTTGTAATAAAAAGTTCTACCATAAAAATAGTTTTTTATTGAAATAACCCCCAAAATAATCAAAATTGGTGAAAAACAAAAATCAAAAGGTGTTACGTAAGAAAGTTGAAGATGTTTGGCCTTGCGTTACGAAGTGTGACAAGGAGGAGAAGGACTTAAAAATTGGTCAAAAATATCGTTACGAAATATGTGGAAGGCCCCTAGAACAGGAAATGAGATATAGCTTTTAATAAAATTATGTTTTCTTTCTTTCTTTCTTTTTTTTAGTGACGATTAATAAATAAATATTTTTGTCAGGAAAGTTTAAAGAAATTAAGTGAAATTTCAAAGAAAATCACCCTTATGAAGATACAAGGGCTTAAACTACAATAGTTATGCAGAAAGGTATAACGTTTGGCGGGGACAGTAGTTATTGGTTAAACATAATAAAAAACTACCTGGAATATAATTTATGGAGAAAAACGAATAATAATAATAATAATAATAATAATAATAATAATAATAATAATAATAATAATAATAATAATAAGAAGAAGAAGAAGAAGAAGAAGAAGCTAAAAACCAGCTTTTTAGTTTTCCGGAAGGCGTTTTTTCCAGGCCTCAAGAGCACTAGCTGCAACACAATTTCTTTGGCTTTGAACATTGTAGCTGCCCCCCCTAAAAAACGACGGACCCCTCCTACATAAAACTGCTGGCTACACCCCTGTATAGGTAACAACAGATAGAGGGGTTTGTGATTCCATAGTTAAACTATGTGAAAGTATGAATCTTTCCAAAACGATATTACGAGAAAGGCTTATAGTAGTTTGAATTGATGGCGCAAATAACATGCAAGGCGAAATGAATGCTGCTGTTTCTTTACTCCAGCGACAATTAGACACCAATTTATCCGTGTTTCACTGCATGAGTCATAAGCTGGAACTGGCTGTTTACAACGTCTTAAATACGATTTCACATATGGTTCAATTTCAAAGCCTTGTAGAGCGATTGCACAGTGTTTACTCAATGTCCCCGAACAACAGGCGAGAAATCGAATTATCAGAAGAACTAAGTATTCGCTTCTATAATATTACTAAAGTTTTTGATGTACGGTGGTTAGGCTGTTCATACCGTTCAGTAGAATCATTGCGGAAATCCTACCCTGCGCTAGTGGAACACTTTCGAGAAGCTTCTACAAATTTGCAGAGAAGCTTTCAGCAGCGCGCAATATTTTCAGATATGTACGTAAAACTCAAAGTGAAATTTTGTTTATGAAATGTCCATGATCCGAGATGCGCTGGAACCGCTACATGTCCTTAGCCTGTTTCTACAAGAAAGGTCTGCATGCCTTATACAGGTAATAAGCAAAATTGAAAAACTGTAAATGTTCTGGAAGCGTTGAAAGAAAAAGGTGGCATGTCCATGAAACAATTACGTCAGTTTGAAGAAACTGGTCAGTTTTGTGGAGTCTCACTGGCAAAAACCTTAGACAATTCTCTTGTGAAGTATCAGAAAATAAGTTTGCAAGGGTTTAGCAGATAACATACGCTCGAAACATTCAGTGGGGCCGAGGTTTTGCAACAATCCAATTGGCGAGAAGGATTGTCTGCAAGAAAGTTAAACGCTGACAAAGAAGTAATGCAAATTTTGAAAATAAAATAAAATAAAAAATAAAAGAATTAAAATTTTCCTCTGATAATTCAGCCAAAATTCTGCAGGAATTTCGAGAGCATAAGATGAAACCTAATATTGGCCCAAATCTACAAAATCTTAACATGGAAATCAGTGTTCTTCCAGTTTCTTCTGAAGAGTGTGAGAGAGGCTTTTCCAGCTTAAACTTCCAGCATACTGATACTAGAAACCATTTATCAGTGAAACCCTCGAATTTATTCTTTTCATAAGTTTTAATGAACCAGATATTACCTCGTTCAATGCAGAAAAGTATGTCATCAGCTGGATAAAAAATGGACATCATGACATCATGCTACTACTAGCAAACCAACTGGGAAAAATATGGTATCTGATGTAAAACAACCTCGTATTGCTACACTATTCTAAAGTGAGGTACGGTGTGAAAGTATTGTTAATTTCTAAAGACAGTGTTAGATAACATGCCGTAAATCATGCTTCGGCTTAACCTTATCTTTGTTCAATTCTGGATTCATTTAATGCCAGTATGTTTTGTTGGCCAAAAGTTTACTTTAAGCAGAACATTGATAGGTGCACACACCCCTGAATCAAATTTTATTAAGTACAAGGAGCAAAATGGTACTAAAACTTATTTATGATAATGAGGAATGACATTTAGTGGCGTCTTTCCCCTTCTATTTATTAAAATTAGGCTCAAGTATATGTGCACCTATCACTGTTCTGCCCAAAGTAAACTCTCACCTTTTGTTGTATTTATTGCTCGGGCGTGGAAATTGGTCTTTATGGATCAAATTAGAACAGACTAAAGAATTAATTGTCATAGCAAAATCGTTTTACGTAGGAGTGTGTCACTTGTTATGACAAGGTGTGAAGATTGCAATGCAACTATAGAGCTTTTACTGGATACTCTACACTTGTCCTCAGCAGTAGAACAAAAAGCAGCAAGGTAACTAACGCATGCAATCTAATCTATCCAAACGCATGCAATCTAACCAAATCTTATCTATCGTACCTATCCGTATTCATCATAAAAGTGTTTTTAAAAATGTTTAAAAATGATGAACTTCGAGGTCTATCAAACTAGTACCATAATTTCAAAGTAGGTAGGTTTAAAAATAACGTTGTTCCAACCCCACTTTAAAGTTGTTCTGTTATACAGAACACAATCTTGCATAAACATTCCCCCCTTCTACAAAATCCACAAATAAATCACTGACCATACTCAATGGACATTGCATTGTCCGATTATCACCTGTTCCATCCCTTGGACAATCACCTTAGAGGACGCCAGGCCAAATCCCTAGTTGAGGTACAAAATGCACTTAATACCTTCTTCGCTTCACTTTTCACCAAGTTCTATCTCGATGAAATCCATGTCCTTCAAGAATGTGGGCAATAGATCATCGATGCTTATAAGGGCTATTCTTAATCTTAGAGGTACGTCTTTGGTGACACATTGATGTTCGAAGATGGCAGGGGCGGATCCAGGGCCGACTTCTGGGGGGGCGGTGGGTTGTCATAATGCTACTTTTAAGGGCTCCAAACTCTGGGATAGATTTAAGTGTAATTTATATATATAAAATAAAAAAAAGTTTCGTCTTCTGGGGGGGTAATCGGGGCCCCTGGATCTGCCCCTGGAAGATGGTGGGAGAAAAAGCGACAGAAATTTCTTGGTTGCCTTTATACAACGTAGGAGCGTTCCTTTACACTCAGATAAGCGAGGAAGTAAAATAGGGAAAGTGCAGGAGATAGGTGGATGGAGAAGGTAGTGTTTCCAGCGTCCTTTTAGACATGGATCTACGAATTCTTTATCAGGAAAATCATCAACTATGGTATCAATGTTCGTGTTCGCCTGTTTCAACTGCCTTTTATCAATATCAGATTTCCTGCTATCTCCTTCCCCTCTTCATGCGGAGCACCGAAGTGTGGCGCTATAGAGTATTCCGTCGGAAAGTATTATTTCATCGAATAAGACAGACGAATGATAAATTTAAGCGCATTGATGGTTGATTCCAAATATTGTATCTGTTCAGCATCAAGGGAATATAAGACTTGGACTTATAGCTCAAGGTGGAGAATTAACATAGTTCTCTATCACTGGGAATCAAACTTGCGACTCCGTGAATCACACACTCACGCACCAGCAGCTAGATCCGTACTTTTCCAACTTGAATTACTGTGATTGTGCTGTAAACAGTGTCCGACTATACAGCCAGTTGACATGCTAGAACGAATGACTGTAACACCTACCTATCTCCCTCGGCTTCGAATCCCTCTTAGGATCTCTGTATTATACACACACACACACACACACACACACATATATATATATATATATATATATATATATATATATATATATATATATATATATATATATATATATGCTGTCTCACCTAACTTTGCGACCTGAAATATTTCCGAAATGACAAACCTAGTTATGTAAGAATGTACACATGTCAGGGTCCCACATATTTTTGTTGCAGATTCTAATTTTGCTTTCGAAAACACGCAAATTTTATTTCAAGTACTTTTCGTCATTCGCTTTGATGAAGCTGTAATCAGAAAAAAAAATATCATCGTACGCTAGCTGGGATTGATAATAAACTAAATCGTACGCTAGCTGCTATTAATCTCGAGAAATATACCATGCAACTCTATCCATCACGACTCTGGAACTTACTAAAGAAATAATAAACACTTCTGACCAGAGTATATACACTTGGTTATTAAAAACTAAATTCCAGTGTAACAGTTTCGACAACGTAACATTGTCTTCATCAGACTCTAACTGAAAGAGGTATCTTAGAGCGCAGATATTTATACTAAAAGTGAAAGTCCTTGTGTGCATGGGAAGCCACCTGGTCGTACTTCCCCGGGTTTCATCTTTCGGCTACCTGCCCTGATTTAATTACTCTCCCACCTGTGTTTATCTTTTCCAGACACACCGGTTGTTTATACTTGACCAATTGCCTTAAAACATTTTCTCTTAATCTACCTCCGATGCCTATTAGAAATAAATAACAGACTATACTAAATACAACTGATTATAAATACAGCAATACAAATATATATATATATATAAACTATAAATATAACGATATAAAACTCTATAAAACAATATTAAACTATATATAAGATAAAATATAAGAATATAAATTACATATAAATATGTTCAATCTCGTGTTTTCACTTCAATTTGTTCTAATAATTTATCCCATAGATCATGTATTAACAGTCCACTTGTCCAGTTCATTAATTTGTCACTTTTCTCTTTCTTTATCCTTCGTGCTTCCTTCCATTTCCTTATCATTGGTCTATTCTCCCTTTCTAGCCCCTTTACACCTTCCCAATTTATATCATGCCCCGTTTCTTTAACATGTTTATATATGGCATTATTTTCTCTCTTAAGTCTCACATCATCCCTATGTTGTTTAATTCTCTCCCTAAGTTTCTTCCCTGTTTCCCCTATATATATCATATCACAATCCTTACACGTCACTTTATACACTACACCTTCATCTTTCTCACATATTTCCTTCGTTCTACTTTTCGCTTTCTTAATCATTTCCAAAATTTTTCTTCCTTCTTTTCTGTACGTCTTCACACCACCTCTTCTAAGTAAGTTCTTTAGTACTTCTGTCTTCTCCCCGATGCTCTCTATCCCGTGCTATTTGTTCTCCTCCTCTTCCTTTCTCACCTTTCTCCTTCCTTTCCTTATTTCCTCTTCAATTCTGTTCTTCCTTAACTTCTGTCTGTTGTACCCGTTCTGCTCTAGTAAACTGTGGAACTTCTCTATGTCCTCCTTCTTTTTCTCCTCTTCAGTATATATTTCTTCTATCTTTCTCTCCATATTCCTTATGAAGTTTCTCTTGGTGCTGTAATCCACATCACTTCTTTCGTGACAGTAAACTCCTGCCGCACATTCTTTCCTATACCATCTTGTTGTAAATCGTCCTTCTTTTCTCTCTATAGTCATGTCCAGGAAGTTCATAATGTTGTTCTTCTCCACATCCATTTTCAGTCTTATCTCTTTTTCTTCATCTTCAACCTTCTTTACGAATTTTTCCAGTTGCCTCTTTGTTCCTCTCCATACTCCCAAACAATCATCCACGTATCTGCAAAACAATATTAGGTTGTTTCCACCTTCTTCTATCACTTTCTGCTCCCATCTGTTCATCACCAGTTCTGACAACACTGGACTTAATCTTGAACCTATTCAAAGGAACCTTAATCAAAGGACCAGCAGATAATATTTTTAAGAAAGTGTCTACAGGAGAACACAACACCCAAAGGATTGAGAGTGAACAAGAAAGGTGTGCATATTGATTCAGTGAAATACAAGAAACTGGTAAAAAAGTTAGAAAAAGAGTTGGTGTGGGACGTGATAAGAAAAAGGACCAAAGAAAGTAAAGAGAGTGACAAAGTGACCAAGAGAATGTGGTCCGAGATAGTGGATAGACTATCAGTGTTTGTAAGAGAGAGTGTAGTAAAGAATTTGGAAGAATGGGAAAATAGTTTTAGGGAAAAGGATAGACTAAGATTAAGGAGGAAAGGATATATATTAGGATGGGAGAAAGAGGATAAGACAATTGGTGAAGAGAACAGAGTGGTAGTTATAGGAAATGTGGATCTAACGGAGGAAGAAAGAAAGTTCCTAAAACTGGGACACAAATTTAAAATGAAAGACGAAAAAGTGGATATCAAAGAAGTAGTGTTTTCAGTAGAATAAGCTATCATGGATGTGAAAGACAAAGAAGAGAGAGAGAGAATAAGGAGAAGAGCGGTGGCGATAGTGAGACAGAATGCTTACGTTAGAAAGGGGAACCTTAGGAAAGAAGAAAGGGAGGGCTTAAAAAGACTGAGAAAGAGGAAAGACGTGGTTATTGAACAAGCGGACAAAGGAGGTGCAGTGGTAGTGATGCAGAAAGAATGGTATGAAAGAAAATTGGATGAACTTTGTGATGAAACGTATGAAGTCATAGGAGAGAAGAAGATTAAGGATGAGGTACTCAAGGAAATGGTTGTGAACGGAAGAAGAAAAGGGTTTAAAAAGTGGGTGAAAGAAGAAGGAAGGATTCCAAAGATGAAAGGATTCCCGAAGATTCACAAGGAGGAGATTAAGCTAAGGCCAGTGTTGGACTGTAGAGGAAACTATCTAGAACCATTAGAAGAAGAGTTAAGAAAAATAGCAGAAGAGATACGGATAGGTCAAGAGAGTCATCGAGTAAAGAATACGGAGGAAGTGAAAAGAATGTTAGAATGTATAGGCATTAAGAAGGAGAAAACAATTATGTTTAGTATTGACGTTAAAGCAATGTTTCCGAGTATAAAGATGGATTACATAGTGAAAGTCATAGAAGAAGAGATGAAAGGGAAAGAAATAAGAGACTGGAAGAAAGAGAAGCTAGTAAAAGCCTTGAGAGTAATATGGGACAATAGTATTTGTACGATAGGGAACAAACTGGTCAAGATCAAGGAAGGACTGAGTATAGGTTCAAGATTAAGTCCAGTGTTGTCAGAACTGGTGATGAACAGATGGGAGCAGAAAGTGATAGAAGAAGGTGGAAACAACCTAATATTGTTTTGCAGATACGTGGATGACTGTTTGGGAGTATGGAGAGGAACAAAGAGGCAACTGGAAAAATTCGTAAAGAAGGTTGAAGATGAAGAAAAAGGGATAAGATTGGAAATGGAAGTGGAGAAGAACAACATTATAAACTTCCTGGACATGACTATAGAGAGAAAAGAAGGACGATTTACAACAAGATGGTATAGGAAAGAATGTGCGGCAGGAGTTTACTGTCACGAAAGAAGTGATGTGGATTACAGCACCAAGAGAAACTTCATAAGGAATATGGAGAGAAGAATAGAAGAAATATATACTGAAGAGGAGAAAAAGAAGGAGGACATAGAGAAGTTCCACAGTTTACTAGAGCAGAACGGGTACAACAGACGGAAGTTAAGGAAGAACAGAATTGAAGAGGAAATAAGGAAAGGAAGGAGAAAGGTGAGAAAGGAAGAGGAGGAGAACAAATAGCACGGGATAGAAAGCATCGGGGAGAAGACAGAAGTACTAAAGAACTTACTTAGAAGAGGTGGTGTGAAGACGTACAGAAAAGGAGGAAGAAGAATTTTGGAACTGATTAAGAAAGCGAAAAGTAGAACAAAGGAAATATGTGAGAAAGATGAAGGTGTACTGTATAAAGTGACGTGTAAGGATTGTGATATGATATACATAGGGAAAACAGGGAAAAAACTTAGGGAGAGAATTAAACAACACAGGGATGATGTGAGACTTAAGAGAGAAAATAATGCCATATATAAACATGTTAAAGAAACGGGGCATGATATAAATTGGGAAGGTGTAAAGGGGCTAGAAAGGGAGAATAGACCAATGATAAGGAAATGGAAGGAAGCACGAAGGATAAAGAAAGAGAAAAGTGACAAATTAATGAACTGGACAAGTGGACTGTTAATACATGATCTATGGGATAAATTATTAGAACAAATTGAAGTGAAAAAACAAGATTGAACATATTTATATGTAATTTATATTCATATATTTAATCTTATATAGAGTTTAATATTTTTATAGTTTAATATTGTATATTGTTATATAGAGTTTTATATATTGTTATATTTTATAGTTCATTTTTATGTATATATATTTGTATTTGTATTGCTGTATTTATAATCAGTTATATGTAGTATAGTCTGTTATTTATTTCTAATAGGCATCGGAGGTAGATTAAGAGAAAATGTTTTAAGGCAGTTGGTCAAGTATAAACAACAGGTGTGTCTGGAAAAGATAAACACATGTGGGAGAGTAATTAAGTCAGGGCAGGTGGCCGAAGGATGACGCCCGGGGAAATACGACCCAGGTGGCTTCTCATGCACACAAGGACTTTCACTTTTAGTATAAATATCTGAGCTCTAAGATATCTCTTTCATTAATGTCTGATGAAGACAACGGTACGTTGTCGAAACTGTTACACTGGAATTTAGTTTTTAATAAACAAGTGTATATACTCTGGTCAGAAGTGTTTATTATTTCTATACATGTGCAATTAAAAAGTAGAGAATAGGTTACCAATATTTCAAAAATGCTTAGCATAAAACAAAATTGATTTCATTTACATTTCAATGCGACCATGTTAGACCATTACGATATGGAAATGAAAGTTTTTGTGTTTTGCAAGAAGAAATATCTTCCGTAAGATTGTAAAGGTCAAGTAGGCGAATGTGTTTATTAAATATCACATGAGACGGACAGATTAAGTAAAATCATTATTTCACACTAGTACGTAGAAGCACAAATGCCAAAGGAGATTTCACAGGAGAACAAATTTAAAAAAACCTGTATAAAGCGCAAAGAAACTTAATTTATATACAGGGCTGTTGTAAATGGTCTTCCCGATTTGAAATGTTAATAGTAATTCACGTTTGTTACATCATAATGACATGCAACTTTTGTTAAATGGGAGAAAACTCAAAATTACTTTTTGTTTATTAACACATGCGTGTTATACTCTTTGTCAAAGCTGCTCAAGATGAGTGCCGTTTGCCATTCAACATATATCCGTTTGATTGTCTAATTCTTGTCACACTCCTTTTTACATCCCAGAGTCAGGAGAGCAATCTGGTTCTTGCATGCGTTCTCAAAGTTCAGTTAAATTGTTAGGGAGGGGTGGCTGATACACGTGGATTTATTATAACCGTAACTTCGTTGAAAATTCCGTTTCACATGACAGAAGAGAATAAAAAAATTGCCCTGTCTTCGTTCAATGCTATCTAGATTTACTGTTACCCTAGTTACGGAAATAGGAGTACAAAGTGTAACTGATATATAGAAACAGAAATACAAATTAGAAATTGGATCCAGTTAGCTAAGGATAGAAGTTAGTGGAGAGCCATTATCGACGCGGCATTCAACTTCCGGGTTTCATAAGCCACAGAGGTAGTATGTCAGTTTGCTAGTTACGGAATGAGTAACTGAACATCAGCTTACCTGCAACGTAGTGTCTTCCAGTTTTTTTTTTAAGAACTTGATTATCATGATTCCCTTTGCCCCCCATGACTTGGTTGTCTAAAACTGGCAGTTGATCAAAGTGTAACTGATGTACCACAACATACGTTCAATTTGCGTACCTTTCTTGGTCTGACAGTGAGCAATTCGATGGTAAAACACAAGTAATGCATTCCTGCTGACGTCCAGTTCAATAAGTGCAACTTCATCAATAACGCTTTTACGAAGATTATCCAAAGTGTTTTATATTGTTTGATAATTACCAAGCAAAGTAGCTCAAGTGGTAGAGCGTTGGCTTTGCATTCGGGAAGTCGTGGGTTCGATTTCCGCTGCCGACCATCCTGACTGTGTTTTCCAGAGTTTTCCTCAGTCCCACTAGGTACCTACTTAACAGGCTCTGGCCGATTCCTTCCCATATCTTTTCCATTGCTATTCTTGTTGTTAGATATTCAGTATAAAATTGCTTCTGAGCTGTATCTGGAGCTTGTTAAACAAACAAATAAATATAGTCAGATTTTTAGATAAAGACAGAAAAAAGTAGTGGCGACAAATCAGGGGAACACAGAAAAAGCGGACCACCCAATCTCGCCTCTTCTGCCAATCCTTTATTTAGGAAATTCCGTGTTAAGAAATTGGCGCATATTTACACCGTTGTGCGGTCCAGCCCATCTTGCTGAAACCATCTGTGGGCAAAATTGTCTTCTACATTGTCTCTCATTGCTGGAACTACTTGATTTCGAAGCATCTCCTCACACAGTACAGAAGTTAAATTGTTAGTAATAAAAATAGGGACCAATTATTATATATTTAACACTGCCGACCAGATATTCAACCTTTCAGGATATGGAGTGTGAAAAGACCAATGAAATTGCTGTCAAATCAAAATCTGCAATTATTTCTGTTAACGTAATCTGTTAGGTGAAACTTGCCTTCATCAGAGAACACAATGCTGGTTAGAAAAATAGTTTTATCGTCGATTTATTTAATCATATCTTCACAAAATTCTACACGGCGATCAGAGACATCTTCATTCAGCTGATGTATCAGATGAGTTTTGTATGGGTGGAACTTCATTTTCTTCAATATTCTTTTCGCAGACATGTGACTAATGTCATGTTGTTCAGCAGCCTTATAAATGCTAAGTTGAGTATTTTCAACAAATGACTGCAACATCAAACTTTTTGTCGCCGATTTCGTTCGACCAGGAATGTGACAATCCTTTATAATTACCGTTTCCTCGACTCGTCTAACGATGCACTCGACAGTAGGTCTTGAAGTGGGATTGTGTGGAACGTGAATTATTTTCGTTAAATACATGTATTACCCTTACTTCAGCACACGACCTTTGGTGATTGCTCTATCCTTGTATCACCGAGAACGTTAGAACATTACTTTGAGAGCTCTAATACAAACCAGTTGAAATGCAGCTTGAGTGTTCAGAGGTTCTCTGAAATAATGCTTACTGCTACCAATATCTAATCATGGCTTCTGCGTTGCTGGACCGTAATTTACAATCAACCATAAGTATTTACAGAACATGACATAGGGGTGACACACATGTGTCTTCTGGTCAAATGTTATCTATTCCACTAAATGTATAAGAGCACATTTCCTCTCTTAGGTCTACCGATCAACTTTACATGTTTATTATTACTTCCACTTCTCAAATGGAATTATATGCAGTTTCAAATCAAACTGTAATTATACAAATCTACATAACCATAACAACAAAATAATGATATCCTTTTAAAATTTAATAGATCCACCGATCAACCATACGTGTTCACTTTCAATTTTATCTCTCAGATAACATCACATGGTCTATATTAAAATCAAATCCCATTATACATATCTACATAAACATGGCAAAAATGAATAGCTTGATTCTCTTTCTACACTATGTCTGATTATAAACTAAAACTTCAAGTCCCAAGAGAGAGCTAGAGTTAATCAGCTTTCATAGTGTCCACAAGCTCTCAAAAAAAATTATCAGTTATTTAAGAATAGTATTACAAACATGTTCTAAACTGATTTGTGTTCAAGTCTTAGCACCAACAACACACAGCATGTCCAGTTGAACCAGCATTTCATTTATCGACCTCAGGTGACGTACAATGATGCAATTTTTGCGATTTATGTGTTATCTAGAAGGACAACGAGAAAATACTTAAACTAAAAGTTGCGTATCTTCGGTCGCAGTATCCGAATCTGCATTAACGTAGAGGATTTCTATTTTTAATTTTGGGAAGATGAAGAAAACTTCATTTTATGTCAGTTGAATAGATCTTTCAAAATTATTGGACACACGCTTAAATTGCAATTATATTTCTCGAGGTATTTAGTTTATCATCAACCTTAGGTCACGTACGTGCCTACGATTATATTCAATTTTTTAGCTATTACAGCGAAATCTTGTGGAATAACGAAAAGGTGCCACAAGTAAAAGTTCTTTCTTTTCGATCACATAATCAGAATCTGTAATAAAAAATGGGGTATCCATTTAAAACTTTCAATTTGGCCCCTGCGGCCCTATGATGGGACACCCAGAGTGCACTAGTTGTTTACAGAATTTATAGACCCCTGACTTTCTACATTCTTACCTAACTAGACTTGTCACATTTTTTTTTTATCATTTTGGGAATATTTGAGGTTGAAAAGTTTGGGGACGTACGTATTTCAGGTCTAAGATGTTAAGTGAGACACCCTCTGTATATATATAGGGTGTATCAGACCACCCGTCCCATGCATTTTCTCGACTCGTAGTGCACGTAAACACATGAAACAAAAAATGGAATGATCAACTTGAATATGGAAAATGAATTGGTGATATTTCCATATCCAGTGGCGTAGCGGAAACATTTCCACGAGGTGTCAACTTGAAAATTTCAAATGGAAGGTGGTATCTATTTTAATTTCTTTGGAAGTATTATTGAAAAAGAAAGAACTTTTACAGGAAACACTTTTTGTTAAATTCTACGATTTTGCATCTATGTTTTATTTATTTTTTAATTAGAAATATAGAACAAAAGCTTTACGAGGGCGCACTGAAAGTCGTGAGCAATATTTTTTCACAGCCGTGATCTTTATTTGTAAGTGAAACCCAATATAATCGTCTCAATCTATAGACATTTCCTTTCCTTTTATACATAGTGTCCGTTCTTTTGCGCACATTTTTCCCATCGTTCTCCAAGTTTGGAAATACCCTTGAGATAGAATTCCGTTCCAGCTGCCCATAGACACTGCCGCATTGCTTGACGAATATCCTGCAATGTTTTTATCGACAGCCTCGCATCTGTTCCTTCACAAGACCAAAAAGATAGTAGTTGGAGGATGCCATGCCGGGGCTGTAGGGAGGATGTGGAAATGTTTTCCACCCAAATCTCCTGATCTGCTCCACAATGGCACGTAAAATATGCGAACGCGCATTATCCAATTTAAGGATGATCTTCTTTCCAGGGCGCTTATCACGCAAGGCACGACGGAGCTTCAAACGTGTCCGGATGTAGCGGCCAGAATTTATGGTTTGTACAGGCTCAAGAAAGTGAATCAGATGGCAACCCTGTGCATCCCAGAAGACGCTCCCTATAACTTTTCCTATCTATTGCACTCTCTTGGCTGTCTTCGGTGGTGAAATCAAGTGGTGCCATTCCATACTCTGTTGTTTTATTTCAGGTTTATAATAATGGAACCAGCTTTTATCTCCAGCCACAATACCCGTCAATTTGTCATCACCTTCATATCAAAATCTCTGAAGAATTGTTTAGACAATGGTTGATCCCTGACGTCTGTGGTCCTCGGTTAATAACCGTGGGACCCAACGGGCAAAAACCTTCCGATAACCTACCCTGTGAATTATTTCTTGCAGCACACTATGTTTAACACCAATTTGTGCAGCGATATCACTAACAGTGATAAGTTTTATCCCTATCTTCCCTAATCCGCTCATCAACCTTTACCTCGTTGCGTTTCGTTTAGGCACTTCGAGAGTGCGAGCTACGTTTCTGATGTTCGATAATCGTGTTTCCACCCTTAAAATGTTTCATCCATCTCCTAACACTGCTGGCAGCCATGCACACATCTCCATAAGCACGCTGCAGTCTATCGTGAATTTCAGAAGCAGATTGGTCCTCTTTAAGTACGAATTCAAACACAGCACGTTGTCGAAACAAAATATCGCTGCAGGCCATTTTTGGAAATCCTGCCTGTGGTTACGTGCTAGCAAAAAACAGCGTCAACGTCTGGAAAGAAAGAAAGAAATGTCTGTAGATTGAGATGATATACTTGGTTTTACTTTCAACTAAAGATTATAGTTGCGAAAACATGTTGCCCATATAGTAATTGTATAGTATAAGAGGTTTCATCTGCTCTTCCGCTGAAACTGTGGAGATCGTGGCACCACTACTCAAGGAAGTTGGGTACTACGAACTATTAAAAACAAAAACGAATCAAATCATTCAGGGCGCCTGAGTCTGATAGAATTAGCCAATGATGCACTTAGCTACTGCCAGTAGCAGACGATACAGTTAGTTACAACTCTAGCCTATAGTGTCGCAGAATCACTTTCGTTGCAATGTTGGAAAAAGTTAATTCCCATTAGTTATATAGGAACATAATCAATGATGTTGCTCACGACTTTCAGTATGCCCCTCGTAATTGGCAGTTACTTCGAAAGAACACCAGATAACACATGATCTATCAAATAGCATTGTTGTTGAAAACTCTATATCATTCAGTGTCAAACGTTATGGCATATTTGTTGTACGTATCAACAAATCAAAACAATATTGCAGAACAGTATAGTTTAAATTGCGGGGTCGGAACCAATTCAAAATAGAAAAGCAAAGAAAAACACTCGTGTGTTTTAAGTTAAACTACATATGAAACAAATTTGATCTAAAGTATGAGCAATAAAACATAAAACAAAAATTAAAATTAAAGTTATGAAATTATTGAAACTCTCCCGGGCTTCTTAACGGGTTATCTAACTTATGAAAACGTTTCAATAAAAATCACTTTTCAAAATAATTGCACAAATAATTGTTCAAGAATAGTACAAATAAAGTGAACATAATAAATAAAATAAATAACATTAACTGCAAGTTCGGTACATTTTTTTCCAAAATATCATACTTGGACAAAATAAACTCACAATAAATGTTCAAAGGATCATCCAGCACTTGCGATGCACATGCGAATGCGTACCGGGACATTGTTGACTGCTGTTAACACTTTATTTGGACTTTGTGCACGGCAGACATTACGGATGCACTCCAACGTGCCCTCTCTTGTAGTAGGATGCTCTTGGTAAACCAGCTCCTTGATACGTCCCCAAAAGAAAAATCAAGTGGAGTCATGTCTGGAGAACGATCTGGCCAGGAAACCGGGCCTCCTGTTCCGATCCACCTGTTTGGAAATAAACGATCAACAGTTTGTCTGGCAACTCTTGAAAAATGAGAAGGGGAACCGTCTTCTTCTAGCCACATCATTTCACGAGTTGCTATTGGGACATCTTCCAAGAACTCTGTCACCGACCCGAAGCTCAATTTTCGAATTTAAAAGGACATTAGAAAGACAGACTAAATTTCGAACTTTATTAATCAACCCTCGTATACATTGGAAGAATCTAGAAGCTTCCTTCATCAGTTTGGTATTTTGTACATTTGTGTGGGTAGGCTTCACTTGGATTTTTACGGCCATATATGGTCTAGGAACAAGGACTGTTCACGTGATAATAACATGCTTAGTGAATGTTCCTTTGAGTCTGATTTTCGGGAAAATCACTTCTCACCTACGCACTTCTATAACCAAAAGCCCATTGGACGATAATTCTCGTCCCGACACTAGGAGTGAAAATCGGGCATTTTCCCGGTTGGCCATATACAAGCTTTCGTTTGCTAAATAGAACGCTCAGTGTGTGTTTGATACGCGCGCATGCCTGTCACTTTGAAGAGCGCCCACAAATGCAAGTGGGCTGCAATAATTTTAAAGAGTAACGTATAAAAGCTCCCCTTGGAAGGGTAGAGCTTCGTGCACGAAGTTGTAATTTTTATAAGTGAAATTTTATTTTTTTTATATAAATTTATCGCCAGTGACATTCTACGCATCCGTAGAGAATTAATATTTCAACAGTGCATAGAGATATCAAGTGAAGTGATTCATATATACGTGCGCTCATCCCTATTAGCGGAAAACTGAATTGGGACCTCGAAATTAACCTACGCAGCTTCAAGCTTATCCTGGCCTCAGCCCAAAACGTTCTGTGGATTTGTTGTCTAGTGAATTCAACCCCAGGACTCGAGTGATATCTGCTGACCGGTCGAAGATTGACTGTGAGTAAGTGAAACATTAATTCGTTAACACTTAAATAGCCGCCTTTTCGTTAAAGGAAATTAAATATAATTAAAAATAAAAGGTTAAAATAATCAAAGGTCGCAAAACAAAAGTTGCTCGTGTGCTTGTAATATTTTAAATGTCATTTTAATTGTGCATTTCATATCCAGTAATATTAAATTTTTTGCACAGTTTAACTAAGTTCTGTGATTTACATTGTAAGTGATTCTTGTTTGTTAATACTTGCGCTAAAATTAATCGTTTATACATATTTTTGTTTTACGGTACTTATGTTTTATTGATCTGTGTGCCCAGCTTCAGTTTCAATAAGATATAAGTGCGGACGTGATCGTGATCCGCCGTAGTAAAGCTGGGGTGAATGCAAATAAATGCTTAGGTTTATAGAATTTTAACACGCAGAAAAAACGCGATTACAACTCACAAAGAACATGTGACAAAAAATTAGCGTACTCTACCACTATCAAAGTACCTTCGAAGAAATAGGGACCGATTAGTTGGCCTCATACTACACCATACCAGATATTAATTATCCAGATATGTTGGTTGTCAACTTCACGTACCCAGTGAGGATTCAGGCTGGACGAGTAGTGAGCGTTGTGTATGTTGACATCTCCATTGCTCTTGAAGGTTGCTTCATCCGTAGACAGAATGTTCTGGAGAAAACATGGATTCCTGGCGTTCATCCACTAACAAAACTCCAGACGGTTATGGAAATCTTGTTTTTGGAGTTCCTGATGCAGGTGAACATGGCAAGGATGCAACGAGTTATTATGCAGAATCCTCCAAACAGTCATGTGGCTCATAGCAGCATCCGTGTCTAATTGTCTTGTGGATATTTGGGGATCCATATGGATTGCAGCAAGGATGTCGGGAGACCGATTATCTTGATCTGTTGAAGTTTGTTGTGATGAGGTTGAACATGCCCAGTCCTCTGCACATGAAATGACAAGAGCTGAAATACTGTCCTCGACTGCCAAGCACGATCGGGAAACCGCTCAGCATATTTTTTGTTTGATGTGTTTACGTAAACTACGAACCGAGAAAAATACCTGGGACGGGTGGTCTGATACACCCTATATATATTATCTCTCCACAATGCATTTCATTGTCATCCATTTCTAATCGTATCTTTGGCCAAAAGGATGCATGCGAGTGACATAAGAATCACTGACCAATCTGCAATTAAACTCCAACTATAGTGAAAGTACTAGTAGTAGAAACAAGGCGCTATGAAGAATTTCTTTCATTTGTTTGCAACTAAAAAAAAAGAAAAGAAAATGCACATATTCATGCTACCCGCAGTTTGGCCATAGGACTGGACTCCCTAGCGAAGACGAAGGACCGTAGAGAGGACAGGACAGTGTGTTATTATTACAGCATGTTGGAGATATATACAGTGATGCTGATCCATTTTTAACAACAGATTCTGCACACACAAATACACACACACACACACACACACACACACACAAACCTATATATATATAAGTAGGGTGGTGACACTTTTTGAACTACTGCGCATGCGCAAATTGTTCCGGTTCATGTTCCAACTTCTGTTCCGACTCAAGTTCAAGTACCTGTTCCGGTTCGCGGAGCAGAATACTTAATGATAAGCCTGTTCGGACCACTTTTTTCAACCATTATAAAAGACAATGATCTATTTTTCATTCTCTAAATAACATAGTACACAGACACTTGGTTGCACATGTGCAGATAAATTAAAGTTCCAACTCCCACTTCCGGTTCCGATTGAACACAGCAGCAGCAGCAGCAGACTACAACATAGAAGACTATGACCACAGAATACGAAGGCTACAACATAGGAGTATGAACACATACTCCATTTCCTATTGAACATAGCAGAAATTACACGCAATTTAGAAAGACTGGTGTTTCTATAGTCTTTTACGACCACTGTTTTCATTTCCTATAACACATAGAATGTCTGTCCGTATTACTCGATTTTGATGTGAACATATTAGAGCAGTGGTTCGCTCCTCACTTACGTGTGGTCTCCTTTAGCCTTGCCGGCATAACATTCCATCTCTCTCTCTCTCACACACACACACACACTCACACACAGCACACACTTGGTTAACGGAGCACTTGGTAGCACACGCACAAACTTTTCCGGTTCCTGTTCCTTCCGATTCCTGTTCCGACTGAAGCCCGTGTTCTGGTTTCGTCAGCAGACTATGCAATGAGTAACCTGTTACGACCACTTTTTTCAACTATTATAAAAGACTATGACCTATTTTTCATTCCCTAAATAACATAGCACACAAACTTGATTTCGCATGCGCAGTAAAATTAAATTTCCATTTTAGTAGAAATTACACGCAATTTAGAAATTCTGGTGTTTCTATAGCCTTTTACGACAACTGTTTCCATTTCCTAAAACACATACAATGTCTGTTCGTATTACTCGATTTTGGTGTGAACATAGAGCAATGGTTCGCTTCTCGCTTGCGAGCGGTCTCCTTTAGCATAGCCAGCAAAACATTCCATCTCTCCTTCTCTTTCTTTCTTTCTCTCTCTCTCTCTCTCTCTCTCTCCCTCTCTCTCTCTCTCTCTCACACACACACACACACACACGTACATACATACATGCATACACTCTTGGTTTACGGAGCACCTGGTGGCGCATGCGTAAAATGTTCCGGTTCCGACTAATGTTCCAACTCAAGTTCGAGTACCTCTTCCGGTTCTGAATACACAACATAGAAGAAGCTGCTGTCGACTACAAACATAGCAAACTTTTCATGATTACACAAGAAAGGCTACGGCACAGCAGTAACAGACTACGCAACACATATTTCAACAAACAAAGTATTTCCATTTTCCTCGTTTACTCTTTTTAGGACGAAAATGGTGAAGCAAAGAATAAAGCACATTCCCAATAAAATTACAGTTCCAATTTCGATTCCAATGTAGTAGAAATTACACGTATGCACAGAAAATTACATACCCGATTCCGATTCCTGTCCCAGTTCCGGTTCCAATTACACACAACAGCAGACTACGAACATAGAAGAACGAGTATGACATTGGCGGCGGAGTTTATGTGACCTTTATGAAAGACTATGACCTTTATCATTCCCTAAATAACATACGTCAACGCGTATTTCTCGTTTTTGGTGTGAAAAAAGATTATGGCACCATAGTAGCTCAGAGATTTAAAAAATAACAGATGCGGTGGTTCGGTGGATCGCTCTCAGCTCTCGCGTGGTGGATAAACCGTCTATTTAGCTTATTCGGCATAATCGTAGGACTCAAAACTTTATATATATATATATATATATATATATATATATATATATATATCTTATACACACACACATGGTTTACCTAGTACTTGGAGACGTATGTGCAGTTTTAATTTCGTTTCCAGTGCCACTTCCGGTTCCAATTACATATGAGCAGATTGCGAACATATTTAACATAACAAAAATTACAAGAGAGTGTTACTAAAAGCTACTAGCTCACATTTTAACCCTATGTAAGATTGCAGAGCTAATAAAAGAAAATTACTTATTTTTTACACTTTTGAACCCTTAGGTAACATAGCAAAAATTACGACCTTTTAGCCCCTTACATGTAGAGATTTTTATAAGGCTATTGCATATTTTTGCAATTCATATTTAACATAATAGAGATTACATAGCTGTGGCAGCAAACTCTTTCCAGCTAGAGGTGGGTTTTCTGGCACTACTTCTGCTACAACAGGAGTGCAATTTGTGCCGTCTTATAGCTTTATTTTGTGTAATGCAGGTAAAGACAGAGGACACTCAATTTCGATTTAATCAATTTCGTAGAAATCAATAAGATCATATGAATCTTATGCGTAGTTTCTGAGATGCTGCCCGGAGCATACCCTCATTCTGCAGTTTACGACTGTCGTATTTTGAGACTACTGCAGCGCTCCCGACGAAGTACAGTGTGGGTACAATGTTCATTTCAATAGACCACTGAGTGCGAATTGGGTGGCACGTTATCTCAGTTATAGAGCGCTTACCTTTGTGGGATCCTTTGTTCCATTCTTTAACAACGGGACAACATTGTCTCCTACAGTTTCCTACCACTTTCTGATTCCACTAATTATTGCATTATTATGTCTCCTTTAGCCTAAAGACCAGACGTATGAGGTGTGAAACAGAAAAATTAAAATGAGCTGTCAGAGAGTCAGTTATTATGAGTAGTTTTCGAGAATTTTAATGCTGCTAGGAATATGTTATTTTGGTTCCAAAAATAACAGCATATTTCGCCCCTCCCTGTTTTTCCTACCACCCTATATTTCTTACAATAGAAGAAAGTCTGCCCGTGTGTTTTGTTCACTGTTCGCAGCATTGTGCATTGAGAACTGCTATCAGCTGGTTAAAGCAGTAATAAAACAACTCTAGAACCAGTCCTCCTGTTGCGGGAAAACGCTAAGCCACACGTGGAAATAAAATAGCATCTGCCATACTCACCGGACATTGCACCTGTTCCATTCCTTGGAAACGCCAGTTCAAATACTTTTTTCGCGATTTAATTCATAGCCTTCCAGAACGTTGACAGAAGGTCGTCGATGCTGATGGGAACTCCTTTTGATGTCTTAGGTGGCATAACGATGTTCAAAGTGGTCAACTTGAGGTCAAACAAAAGTCAAATATTTGATTGCATATAACTCGAGGACCGAATATTTTGTGAACCGTTCCATATATTTAAGATTTAATTTTAGTTTTAATATTAATTCAGCACGTAGATTATATACAAAAATTGAACTTCAAAATTATTTAGTCTCGTCTCACTACGAAACTGGCGTTTTCTTCACGGGCCATTAAAAGGTTCAGGGGGTGCCTCTGAGGCTCCCTGCTGCATGTACGAGCTACCTGAACTCACTGCGACCATTTGTATTTTCCGTCATTAATACGAAAGGCTAGTCACTACTTTGGTATGAAATCGTTTGTCAGTGGTTATAAACAATGAACAGTATCAAATAATTAGAAAATTACATACTTCAATAGAAGCTTCAGAGGCACCCCGTGAGCCTTTACGTTAGTATAAAAAATAACGCTATTTTTCTGAGGTAAAGTGAAAAACGATTAGGAAACGCAATCAGAGGGTGTATTTCAGAGAGAGAAGAATTCTAGGGCGCAGGACACTGGACGAAATATCTATTAAGAATAATGGCATTAACATTTGACCAGGGTGCCTCCGAGGCACCCCTTGGGCCTTTACGTCAATATAAAAATAATCCTTTTTTTCTGAAGTAAAATAAGAAAACATATGAACAGCTCAATCAGGAGGAATATTCCAAAGAGATAGGAGAATTCTAGTTGCGGAAGACACGCGACGAAACACCTATTAAGAATAATTGCATTAAAAGTGGAGCAGAGTGCATCTGAGGCACCCCGTGGGCTTTCTCGGGTTAATCTATTTTAGAAGTCTAATCCTACGCCTAAATGGAGTCTACTTGGATTATATGTTGATTGATTAGAATGGTGGCATTGTAAGCTACCTATGGAGTCTATGTCAAAGGCGAGTGGCGTCGAATAGACGTAGGTAATTGGTTCCGTCCGAGTGATGGAGTAACTTTTATTTGAATCTGAATAAATTTGGGTTTGATCCCCTGCGCTTGTATTTATTAACACAATTAGGTGTTGTGAATGATTAGATTTTTTCTCACTATAACTTTCATGCAGGAAAGTGTGATCCTTCATTTCTTGAATGCAAGGAAATTTAGCCATAACCGTGGAGTGAAGGCTGACAACCTAACCCAAAGACCAAACTATCCTATATATTTTAGATAGATTCCTTATGGTAGATATATTTTGGAGTCTCAGATTCAGGATTAGGCCAGATTGTGTCCTATGGGTCAAGGTCCAGTTTTTTAAATATAAGTAGTACTGGCCAGAGTTGAGTGTTTACTGTACCCCGTATTTCTATACGTCCCTTTGATTAGAGAGAAATTAAATAACTAATGAAATTAGGAAATTTAGCAGTTAGCTAGATTTCTTTCGCTCTTCATTATTTATTGTGGAAATGCAAGCAGGAGATTTGGATGTATATAGGGAGAGAGTACCGTCCTAAGACTCCAGCCTATTCAACCACCTTCTAATTTAGAGTATTAACTAGAAATAAATTTATTTAATCCCCAACTTAATTCCTCAAATTTTTCATTTAATTTCTTTGATATGTGCCGATCCCGGACATAATGAGCATGTGCCGCGTGCCTTGTGCCATCTTCCGGACTGTGGTCTTGAAATACAGTCATCCTTGAAGGCCTTTTGAAGCATCTGAATGTTTCGATTGTATTCTTTCCAATTTTCAAGCAAAAATTGATGGCGTATCGCTGTTCTAGCGAAAGCTCCATCGTGCCCCATTACAAAGTCACAAACAACACTTCACGCAGAGGCTCGTCTTTCCGCTCGCACTTCTCGGAGCAAACTGGCGACCGGCTGGTTTGGAAAAGCAGATCCCCCACCACAATGCCCAACCAGTTTTATCGCTTCCATGAACAGTTGAGTCACAATAAAATCATGGTGGATCTTGTATATATGCCTGCTTACATTGACTGTGTTTTTTTTAAAATCGTATTGTTAGACTGGCATTTTTCTTTCACGTTGCAAGTTGAGTATTCGATATGAGGTTTTCCTATTGTCCACAGTCTGTTGTTTGTACTGGGTCTCGGCTTGCGAACCCTGTGGTTTGGTCAATATGTGTGTTTAGCCTTATGGTTGTAGAAATAGGTATATGTCGTTTCGGTTCTTCAACTTCGGAATTTATATTAGAAAATATTCGATTTTCTTTTAACTAACTGATTCAAACTAGCTTTGCTATATTCAATAACTTATATTTTCTTTTATTTGAACTGCACTAAAAAATGAGCAGAAACCTAATCGAGGTTAATGGATGATTTGGCTGCTAGAACCAGTTAATAATTGGCAAGAACCTTTCTAAAGCAAAAAGGTTTATTTTACGAGGTCACCGGTAGTCAATACAATAAGGTTACTGGGAAATGCGTAGAAACAATACAGCGTTTGGTTTTTACTAACCTATAAAATGGGTAAGGAGAAGGTAATTAATTCAACAATGTTATTTAATTTAAAACACTCTGTTGTTATCAACCGATTTTCACACAAAGTAAATTTAACCCTCAAGAACTTGTTTACTGGTAACACTGCATTGGTGTTACTTTAATAAATCAACGAATAAACTTAAGTTCAAGATGGCTCAAGAAAGCTACTGATATTTCCCGGGACCATCAAAAGAAAAACAAACTAAAACAAAGAGGCAGTGAACAAACAAGACGAAGTGAACAGTTTGTTATTAACATAGGGATTAGAAAAATTCATATTATTATGTAAAGGTCTGTACACATGAATATTTAGTTGTATAAAGTCAAGTTCATCCTTTGTAAACAACTTTTAAACCTAAATAACAACGGGGGAATCTTAGAAAAACGTGGAAAATTTATCATAATACTTAGTGTAAAGACAAGTATTGTGCTATTCTGTAGGCCTACTATATCCTCTAGGTTATATAGGTCTTGTTTTCAAATGGTTTACATCTCAAACCTGGTTGTACCTGTTCTAGTGTGTTATTTTCTTGGAACACGCGTAAATAAGTGCGAACAGTTGATAGTATGCCTTCAAACGGATATGGTTCGTGATCGCCCCTGTTGCAAACCACTACCTTTCAAAGTGCTTCTTAAGAAATTCGTAGCATTAATGGGTTTAGATTGATTTTAACATAATGACATCTGGCATAAGAACTAGAGTGCACAAAACACGAACTAACTTATCTTTGATGGCTACTGAAAAAGCACAAATGCTCTCTAACTGAGTCAGGGTAGGAGCACAGTAGGGAGGACCGTGCAGTTGTGTAAGGGGCAAACGGTCAGTGAACTCACAAACGAAGGTAGTGGAAGAGCACTTTATATGGCATAAAACCGTATATCTTATCCTATTAAATTAACCGAGTAAATGGGTTATCTCAACTCATTAACAGGTTAAATTAACCGATCTATTCGGTTATACATTTGTCTTACCCGATTACTTTAACCAAGCAAAGGGTTATTTTAACTACCAGGTAACCAAAAATGCTCTTTCCCTTCTACAGCAGTGATAAACAAATAGAATACAGTGAAAAATACGTAAGTTTAGATTTGGAAGCAATTTCCATTCGCATCCAACATCTTTTGCCAAAATATTCCTATAGCTGCACAATACCCTGATGATAAAACTCGGCGGTCATGGATGCAAATAAATAAATGAGAGTGTTCCGCAGGTCTCCCTCATTTGCGAAGGATCTTCCACGGAGGTGGTTGTTGAGGAATGGAATAGGTAGTAATGTGTAGGCGCAACGTCCGGTGAATATGGTGCATGGTACAATGCCTCCCAGACAAGATACTGACTGCACTCGCGAGTCTTCTTTGCCACGTGTGGCTTGGGATTTTCATGCAGGAACAATATACCCTTGCAATTCGCCAATACCAGCTCCTTCAGACGCAATACACGGTGCACCCTTTGCAACTGTTCAGAGTAGAGCTGAGCTGTAATGTTCTGACCAGGTGCGGGGAGCTCGTAATGCACCAATTACTCACATTTCCACCATACAGAAAACATAACCTGGTCAGTGTAGAGACCGTGGGTGTAGAGGTGGTCTTGAGTTCTGAGGAACGGCGTCACTTGGCGACAACTAATGTCTGGCACGCTCGGAAGTGTCATAGAGAATCCACATTTCTTCATCAGTGAACAAGCGATCAACGATAGATACCTTGAGATGCCTGTAAGTAAGGACAAACAAGCTGTCATTCGATTTTACTTGTTGGCTGGCGACAAACGTGGGGCTCCCACAATCTTAAAGTGTATGATTTATGTATTCCATGCAGGTGGAGTCTGGCTGTTTTAGCGGAAATATGGAACCTTTCTGCACATTTGCTATACGTTATACCACTGTCCTTTTCGATGGCTGCGTCATCCGGCACGTCTGGTTGTCCCCTGAACTTTCATCCGAATGGCTCACGTCCCGAATGGAATTTCTGGCAGCGCCTGCCAGTGCGTTTGTTTATGGCATTTTCATCAAATTTCTGGCATATGCAGCAGCTGACAGGCCAAATTTAAAATTATACTACAAGCCCACACGAACAAGGTGCTTCAATACCTGCATTTCTCTTCGACACTGGACGAGCTATGACTGCCCTATTTGTGTCTGAATTACTGAACTTCTATGGTCATACCAACTCCTGATCTCTTTGCAGGCAAGTGCGTCATTTAGTTTCCTCTTTGTGAACATATGATTAATGATACTTTACAAACCCACGTACTATTTTGGTCACCTGGTAATTGAAAATATTACATTAACCAAAGTACTGAGTTACTACATATGACACACCCTGTTTCATTAACCGAGCAGTCGGTTGTTCCAACATGCTAACTAGGTTAACGGTTAAATTCTTTGATCAGTAGTGGTAACTACGTGATAGGTTTCCGTACCCCTGTGACCTTTTACACTATAACAGAGCAATATTAACCTGTAACGCAATGTTGCAATCACCTTCTCCCGTCAACCTTTTTGCCTTGGTTGCGGGGACACACAACTTTGTTGTCCCTATATTGACAAACTAAAAATTATTGTCCCTATATTGGTTGCTGTTCACCTTTTCTTGTTTATAAGTAATCACTTTTTCGAACTTGAAATAATTTGATTGTGCTATTTTCTTCTTCCACACATAGTTTTCCTCTGCTTTTAAAATTGATTTTTATATGACACGTCGGTGGAGAAAGTGATTGAAATGAGACTGTGATCTAACGTCATACTGTTATGCTCTATAGAATATGAGAAATGGATCATAAGCAAAAGTGAATGATTGTGAAATAGTTGGTGGAATGGGAATGGAGGAAACGGGAATATTCCAAGAAAACCCACGAGCCTGATCTTGTTCACTATAAACGTGGTTGTTCAAGCCCCTCATAGTTGCATAGTTAGAGTATGCACCTTTCACGCAGGAAGCCCTAGTTCAATTTCTGGTGATAGCACATGTGGTTGAAATCCCAGGTGAAGCTGTAACCCCATGTACCATATGGCCTTGGTTCGGAACGGAAGTGTCAACTCCAGTCAGGTAACCACTTACACTCCCTTGACCTGTGGTCGAAAGCTACTCACATCAGAGGTGAGCGCCACTGGGTTACTTTGGTATTTTGAAATGAAATAAACAACTTAAATCACCGGCCAAGTAAGTTTGTGGTAGACAAAATCGTCCTGTGGGTTTCCTTGAAGTACACCCGTTTCCTATTACATTATCATTCCATCAATTCTTCCATTATCATTCACTAGTTTTAATCATAATTCTCCTTTAGCTTAACGGGCATAATCATGGAACGTTAAACTGAAAGTAAACATATTAAATTGTCAACAACACTGTTTGGTTTTCTTCTGCTGGTGGATGACTTTATAAAGCAAGGTGACTTTAAAGTGTTTCTCTTTTTTTAATTTCTTTCATTCCATTCCCTTTCACTTCTCTGACAAGAGTGTGCTTTCATTTGAAAGGATAAATTTATATAGTACACAATGTTGCTTTAATTATTTGTATTTTTAAACACTAAAATATATATAATGATATTTGAAATTGTCCAAATGGAAGACGTTCTTTTCATAAAAGGAAGACCACTCAATGTATCATAAACAGTTCTAATAGTTGGTAGTCATGCCAATAATTCACGCTAGATGCACTGGTTCCAACCTGATCGTCCAGTATGCAGGTAATTTGCTTAAATAAAGTTAAAGAGAAAACCAGTAAAAATCAAATTGTTCCGAACTAATTCATAAATAGGATAAAATCCAAAGTGAAACATTCGACAAACGTAATTAGCAGCAACTGCAGTTTTTAGTTACATTGTTTTTCTCACTCTCTATCTACAGAGCATTTGTACTCAAGTTAAAGGTTTGCCTTTGAGAACGGTCTCTCTTCCTTGCATGTTTGTAAAATTTACTTTGTTTTAGCCGCTAAAGCAAGCCAAAAGAAACTGCAAAGCGGTGGGATGGTAGTAAACAGGAAATGCCACCTCTCGTGAAACAGCCTCGCCAAAAAACAACTGCAGTTGAAAGTGCACATGCTTTGAGTATTAACACTGTTGCTAGGTTGGGTGATAAATCCACATGATAAGCAATTTTGATGTGGAGATTGGTTGAGAAAATATTCCATCCCAATGTCGGATTTCTTCAGGTCCTGCACCAGCAGCATGAATTGACCCGAAAGCCCCTGGGAAGAGAAATTTTACATATTCTAACTCTTCATTGCCGACCAGATTGTTGTAGTAATTTGGCTGCTCTCAGTGGCAGCTCTTCAGGCAAGTAACGCGGACAAAAATTTTGAGTATCATCCTTATAAGCAGTAGGGATAAAATGTTACAAAGGATTTTCCACCAGTCGGATTTCAACACACAGGGAGTGTAGGTTTATACTGTGAGCTGAATAAAAGCATTAGTACATAACATGAAACGATATCATTTAATTTTACAGATGTTACTTACCTGAAAATCTACCAGTGTCTGCTCGTGTTTTTTTTTTTTCGTGGGCTTCATTCCGTACGCGTTAGATTCGACGCAACGTAAGATTTGCGTTTTTGTTGGTGTAGCACTTATACCGATAATAGCTAGTTGCAGATTTGCGTTGCGTTGCTACCTAAAAAAGAAGACGGTAATAACCATGCTAGAAATAAAATTGCAAACTCCTGGACGAATTTTTAAGTTCGCTTTCTATACAAATTTGAGAATGTTGAATCCAATGGAAGTATTTTAAATATTATTCGTCCATGGGGTCACAATGTTGGAGTCTTTCCGGTAAGCAACCGCTTATGATCAACAGTAAAATTGAACTATCGACGTATACATTTTGAAACAATTTAATTGGATTCAACAGCCTTAAGTCGGTATGAAAAGTGTAATTAGAAATGCATGGAAACATGGACACCTTTACCATTGGCACAAGCGGTAGTTAAAAGGTACCAAATTTGAGACCAGTTTTATCATGGCCAAATTGACAGATAAGCATACAACTAATTACATTGGTTTCAACGTTCTCAAATTAATTCAAAAAGCGCACTTACAAATTAATCCACGCGTGGACAACTTTACTTTGGCATTATAGTTACTTTCAAAGACCAATATGGAATGAAGTCCCGTCAGACGTGTAAAATGAAACGTCATTTTCATAACTCTATTGAACTTTCCCTAACAACATAAGACAGCATAATTTGGCTCATCAGTGGCGTACACATAGAAGGGTTCCAAATCTAACTTCTTTGTTCACCGAATACTTCGGGAAAATAAACATGTATCTTACACATATTTCAAAACCACGCATATTCTGAACAGGGGCGTCATTTCAGACTTCGCTTGGGGGGGGGGAGGGCAAAAGCATCATCGACATAAGACTTTCATGTTGTGTACTAGTATATTAGTATACAATTGATTAAAGTATATGTGTTCCTCAAACCTTTGGGGGACCAAAGGCCCCCTCCTACCCCCTAAATGATGCCCCTGATTCTGAAACGATACGAGTTTGGGCACTTAAAACACCCTTGATGAAAATATATGCACGCCACTACGCCCTACTAACGTTAGAAGTTTCCGAATAAACAAATTAACAGCAGTATTCGGCGCAATGGCAAATAAGCATTACCTTTTCTTATTTCTTATGATTTCTTCTGTAATATGGCATACTATTTTACTAAGCGAAACAGTTACTCCAGTTTAGAGCATGGCTCATTACTCGACAATTCATAATTCAATGTCACATTGAGATTTTAAGAGAACAACGGTACCTAATAGAAGTTAAAATTCTGTATAACATCATTTGATAAAGGCATAGGGTTTGAAACTGAGAAAGTAAATTTAAAGCAAATACACAATCAACATATATATTTTGTAAACTTAGATTGTTGTCACTTCCAACTTTGTTCTCCGAAACCACTCAATTCATTGTAATTTTATGTTCAACCTTTCAGAAAAAAAACTGTAATCTTACTGGAATAGCATATGACTCCTCTTCTTTAAATGCACTCAGTGAGGAAAATATTTCGAGTAAGCATCTTTTCGTGGGAGAACATGGTATGAAATAGTGTAAAAGTGAAAATCAGTGTATGAATAGCAACAAGAAGAAATATACTAATTTCATGAGTTTCTGACTTTCGGTTTGTCCTGAAATAGTTGTAAGAATTCCACCCGTATTTGGTACTTTTTAAAGGTATAACGCACTTTCTATATCTTGCGTTGCAAAGAATTTTCGTACAATTACACTATGACATGACTTAGCGCGGCATCTAAACAATCTGGTGCTATTTGTTATAAAAGTGTTCTTTATTTTGAGAGGGCTTAAAAAACATGAAATAAATTCTAATTTTACTTTATTGAATAGCTCATTGTAAAGAAGCAACCCGCAAATCATGTATATGAATATTGTATGAAAGCCCCCCCACTTTAGAAAATTGAAACAATGACTAGGTCATTCGTTTGTTCTACGTTTGTACCGTTTGTACCGAGAATATTTTAGTTTGTACCATTTTCCTTATAGGGTTACTTGAGAGGTCAACTGGGGGGCTATCTTGGCGCCAAGATAGCCCCGGATCAAAGCACACACAATTGAAATACACCATTCGAAATCAAATCGTTTGTACCGTTTGCACCGAAAAAAGTTTTGTTTGTACCCTGATAGTTTTCGAGAAACAGGGGGTGACATTTTGGGGCTATCTTGTACGCAAGATAGGCCCCATAATGTATACCTTTTCCATGCCCATTAATAAGTATTATGGGGCCGCGGTGGCTCAGTGGTAGAGCGTTCACCTCTGGTGCTTGGGGTCCTGTGTTCGATCCCAGCCCCCGCCAAGTGAACTTTGTGGTGGACAAACACCGTGTGCGTGGGTTTTCTCGGGGTTCTCCCGTTTCCTCCCACTTTCTTCATTACACCATTTCATTCATTAGTCATCATCACCGTCTCCTTTAGCCTAACCGGCATAATCGTGGGACGTAAAACAAAGATTTCATTTCATTTCATTTTAATAAGTATTATGTGTTTCTTCATGTGAATTGATGTGTATTTAGAATTCTGGTTGTGCATATCCAAATAAAAAATAATAATTTCGGAAATAGCTCAACGTTAGAATTGAATCGGCGAGTGGGAAAACAGTGTGTGTCCAAAATAAGTTGTTTTCAAGTAAAGGCAAAAATAACACTAAAGATGTAGAATTACAAGTTGTAATGAAGAGCAATGCATTTTGCAAGACCTCGCACGTTATAACAGAATGCTATAATGGCGACTGTACATTTGTGGCGTTAACAAAGGAAAGTCCTTTTTTCAAATATCTCAAAATGCGTTTTGTGGACTAGTAGTGTTTTCCCACTCACCGATTCAATTAAATTTTCTCTATTTCTGCCCTTTTCCGTAAGTAAATACGTATTATTCAGCAATGACCTACTTCCTTTCGTCTATTGCCTATGAAACCGGCAATCTTCTCGATCCGTTAATGTGACAGATATAAACAGTTAATTTTTTCAGTTGGTGTAAAGCTGAAAGGCGGAAGGACGCAGTTTAGGTGAACAAACATTTCATTTTTTATTTGTCTTTGTTTAAGATTATTTCTGTAAATCCAGTTTCTTTCTGAATTTGTACACACATTGTTATTGTTTTTTTTACGGAATTTATTTACGGAAAAGGGCACAAATAGAGAAAATGTAATTGAATCGTTGAGTGGAAAAGACACTACTAGTCCACAAAACGCATTTTGAGATATTTGAAGAAAGAACTTTCATTTGTTAATGCCACAAATGTACAGTAGATATTACAGCATTCTGCTATAACGTTCGAGCTATAACGTTCTACCGCTCTTCATTACAGCTTGTAGTTCTACATTTTTAGTGTTATTTACCTCAAAATGGCTTTTACGTTTAACTCAAAATGGCTTATTTTGGACTCACAATGTTTTCCTACTCGTCGAATCAATTTTAACGATGAGTTACTCCCAACAAGTTCTCTTTTTATTTGGATATGTACAACCAGAGTTCTAAATACAGAAATTCACATGAATAAGCACATAATACTTATTAATGAGCATGGAAAAAGTACACATTAGGGGGCCTATCTTGCGTAAAAGATACACTCTGAAAAAGTTCCTTGCTCAGAAATGAGAAAAATGCATGTTCAAAACAAAATAAGTAATGTTTACTCATATTTGAGGAAAAATGTCTCATTATTTCCAAATGTGTTTTCATATGTTAGCTCAAGGCGAATTTTCAGATTCCCATTTATGAGATTTTCTCACTTGTTATAAAAGAGAGTGGAATAGTGCGTGATTTGCCATATCATAGATAATTAAAAAATAACGGTGACAATCTTATCGAAATAATATTACTATGTTTTATTAGGGAGTAATATTGCTAGGGCTTGATTACTATTCAGGAAACGAGATAAGGGATTTCAGTTGTAACAAGTGCGAATGGATACGAGTACGCAGTAGGTGATGCAGCTTAGGTGGCGTATGGATACATGTCATGTGACAGCGGCGAGGAACAGCATACATATCAACTTTCGAACGTAAGTTTGGGTGAATTGTAAACATACTACCATAGACTAAAAGCTACTGTAGTACATTCGTTAGGGTGTAGAACGCTAGGCTATAGCAGTCAGGTTGGCTCCATTATGTATCAAAGCTCAACACTCAATTCACATAATAACTAGTGCAGCAATAACAAGTGAAGGCAGGTTAGAGCTCCGTAGGGCACGTTGTTTTCTATATTACAACAGAATGGGGAGGCATGTCAATGTTTTACACCCTTTGCCATTCGTTATGATGTGCAAAATAGCTTATGTACGGAAACAAAGAATACATAAGTCATCTGTGTGGTTAGAAACAGCGTTACAAAAGCGTAATTTATTATTATGGAATTGTAATGCAAAGGTACTTTGTACTGATCACCTAGCATAGATTGGGGCCTCCTTTTTTTCACCACCAGTAATCGTTTTAATGACACACGTTTGCAGGATATTTGTGGCATAGTACTGTACGCATTTGCTCTTAATTTAACGTAGAGGCTACGGTAGGTCAGTGGTAGAGCGTTCACCTCTGGTGCGATGAGACCCTTGCTTTGATCCCAGGATTCCCAGCTCGCGGCAAGTGGGCTTTCTGGTGGATAAACACAGTATGCGTGGGTTTTCTCGGGATTCTCCCATTTTTCCCACTTTCTTCATTCCACTATATTTTTCATTCTCATCATCATTGTCTCCTTTAGCCTAACTAACACAATTGTAGTAAAATTCAAAGATTTCATTTATTTTTTAACCCAACGTCCCATGATTGTGCTCCAAGGCTAGGAGAGCCATTGATAAAGATGGATAATAATGGGGTAATGAAAATGTGGACGGACATTTCTTGGCAGTTTTTGCATGGGTTTGTGACCTTGTTTCCAATCTGAATTGAATCCTTAGCATAGTGGAGTTTCAGCACATTTGTGAGGGGCAGAAACTGTCGCATACCCCTGTCGTATTGAAGAAAGTGGAAGGTAGGGGTGAGTCCTGGAACTCCGGACATTCCCAGAAATCGTTACTTTTATGTAAATTATATCTAATTTTAGGGGCAATTTTACATATTTTAATGCAATTTGTCCTCGTATTGAACTTGGAGCCCCTCCGAAATAAATTCCTGCTTACGTTTCTTGTAGAAGGAAACCGGAGAATTCTGGAAAAGTCCACGAACATGGTGTTTTCTCATGTAGGCAACTTTTTTTATGTAAGAGAAGTATGCATATTTGGACTGCGATGACTCAGTGGGGGAACTAGGCTTCGATGCATGGGGTCCCTAGTTTGATTCCACCTCCGTCAAATGGGCAGTGCGAGTAAACATCTTAAGTGTGTTTTCTCTGGATTCCCTCATTTTCCTCATTACACTAAATTCGCTCATTATCATCATAATGTCTCCCTGAGCTTCCTAGCATAGGCTGACCGTGGGACATTACACTCCAGCAGAAATTGTTGCCGTTATTGTGAAGTAGACGGATAATTCTTGAATCTGAATTATCAAGAAGTTGGTATAATGTTGGAGAAAATGGGAGAATCTTGAGTAAACCATGTCGATGAGAAAGAAAAGTCTTGAGAAAGTGGACAGTGATATAAAAGAAAATGTTCAACTGTCTGATGCAGTAGAAATAAGTAACGCAGGTAAAATACAAAGTCATCGTGGTATTCTTGGAATTTTCTTGAGTTGAAGTGAAGATTTAAATGTGTTATGTTTAAACAATATTTATATCTAGGTGTTTATTCAATATAAATTCTGGGTGTACTAATAGCTTGAATTTTCTGCATGTGTATATTTTGTTTATAACCTTTTCTGTCTTCTTGTATTTGAGAACTCCGTTTCTGTGCACCGTTTCTCCCTTTTGTGGAAGATACTTCTCAAGTCTTTTTGAGAAATGTGTTCCTCAAAAATGGGGTTATACGCCTCATTTCCTCAAATGTTACTTTCTCAATTTTAAGAATTTTTTCTCAAATATAAGAAATAATTTATACCCTCAGAAATGAGACATAATTCCTTGCATTTGAGTCATTATTTCTCAAAATGATTTGAGAAAATCGAAATCTCACTTTTAAGAATGTATTACTCGGTGCATAGGTAAGAAACGGATATTTTCAAATACGAGGATTTTTTCTCGAATTTAAGAAACCATTTTTAACGGTCTAGCCCCTTAAATGTCATCCCCTGTTTCTCGAAAACTATCAGGGTACAAACAAAACTTTTATCGGTACAAACGGTACAAACGATTTGCTCTGGAATGGTGAATTTCATTTTTTGTACTGTGATACGGGGGGCTATCTTGGCGCCAAGATAGCCCTCCCAAATGCTATCCCCTGTTTCTCGAGAACTATAAGGATAAAAAAATCGGTACAATCGGTACAAACGATTTGCTTTCGAATGGTGCATTTCAATTTTTTGTGCTGTGATATGGAGGGGGCAATCTTGGCGCCAAGATAGCCACCCGCCCCAAATGCCATCCCCTCTTTCTCGAAAACTATAAGGGTACAAAGAAAACTGTTTTCGGTACAAACGGTACAATCGATTTGCTTTCGAATGGTGTATTCCAATTTTTGGTGCTGTGATACGAGGGTGCTATCTTGGCGCGAAGACAGCCCCCCCCCAGTTGACCACTCAAGTAACCCTATAAGGAAAATGGTACAAACGAAAATATATTCGGTACAAACGGTACAAACGTAGTACAAACGAATGACTTAGTCATTGTTTCAATTTTCTGTATTGGGGGGCTATCTTGCCATACGTGATAGCTGAGGCTATAATTCGTGCAGATATTGCAATAGAATGCGATGATGCTTGAGAGCTACACTGCCCACTAAAGGGTTAATTTTTAATGAATTTTTAATATGAATGTGCTTAGTCGTTTATTATTAAGACAACGGTAAAATTAAATGATAACAGGTTTATAATTATATACCTCTAAAGTCGCAATCACACTTAATTGTTTGTATACTTCCACAAAATATACAAACACCAAATTTTGCATACTTGTTCGTCATATGATGTGTGTAATGGGAAAATTCCGATATCATGAAAAAGGCGACATTTTCCAGGGAAATGAAGTGTCGAAAGTTTTCGTCCTTTCAAAATGCTGGTTTTTAGAGTAGTTCCGCACATCATAGAAACGTCATATTTTGTCAGACAGTGTAGATAGGAACATAATTTAGGTTAAAACAAGAGCATTAAAATTCGTTTTGGTTTGGCGGCGCAAATCGAAAAAAATGCGAAATTTGTAATGGCTGTTTCTAGGACGTTGAAATTCCCAGGTGTTGTTTATTCTTATGCGTAGTTTGCGAATCCGCCCTTAAACTTGAAACAAATAGTCATCTTCTATGTAAGAAAGTGCTAGGAATGTTATAAGTGGGCGTCTAATTCTAGACAACTTGTAGAATCGTGTGGTGGAATCGCGAAATTGTGTTCAAGTGTGTAGATTACAACTGAACTACAATTGTGTAGATTACTGTAAGTAAGGAGAAAAATCTGACATGTTGAAAAAGTCGTCATCTTCGATTCAAGATGGCGGGTCAAAAGTTTGTAACCTTGAAAATTGTAAGTTGTTCTCACGGTAGGACAGTCATGTTTTGTTATATTTTTAACGATGAAGTGCAGTTTCAATGAAGAAACAAATCATTGGAGAAGTCGCCATTTTGAATGCAAAGTTTCCATGTTGTTGAATTGTCTTGATCTGCCCTGTTATGAGCTATGTTAAGCATAATAGAACAAATATGAATCAACGTACGAGATTAGCTCAGAGGTAACGTGTTTGCTTTCTAAATAGCTGGTCTGGGTTTTATTCCCGACTAAACTGTTTTTTTGTTTTGTATTTTTCTTATCTCCATTTCTTCGTACTAGCAAAGTACTTTGTGTTCGTATTGCGGGAACGAAATATTTTCATTATTACATACGTAAAGGGAAAATATATATTTATACGGCAACTTTTGAGATGGTCCCGAAACGAGGCAGTATGTTCGTGTGAAGTTTCGAGACGATACTGAAGTATTTAAAATCAAACATATGTAGCTTTGGAAATGGAGCATCACCAGTGTCTCTTTCGGAAGCAATGTTCCGAGGGGGGGATTATTAGCCCGGGAGCACTGCTGATAATATTCTATTTGTTATTTTATTGTAAACGTATTATTTTGATCTCCTCCAGGGACGCTCTGAGGAGGCAGTTTCCCTCCCAAAAAAAAAAGAGTCTGAAAGAAACATTGGGCATCATTTTCACGATATAGTGTCCATACAAGACAACAATACATTTTGTCTCGCGACAACAGTGTCTGCTTCAAACCGGAAATGATTGCAAAATATATATCTCCCCTTTTATGTTCCTCGTCAAGATACATGCGTATACCAAATTTGAAGTCAATGCCACAACTAGAAAGTATAAGATATTAATTTTAAGGAAATACACACACACACACACTCATACATACACACACACACACACACACAAATGGGCACCTCTTGAAAATTGTCTCGTCGGCACCGTAGTTATAATATATAAGATACGTGGAAAAGTGTCCCTTTCGATTTAATAGTTTGTGTTGCGGGATCGGTTGAAATGATATGCCGTGTAAAATAGAGTCAAGCTTATTGGCAATCACCTATGCTATAAAAATAAATTTTCGAAGAAAGAAAAAAATCAGAAAAGAATTTGATGGGGTCGAACCCAAGTCTCCGGTTCAGAAGTTCCACGCTTTGTATTATAAGAGGTATTATTTCGATGTGCTCTGAGAGGCACACTCAAAGCTCCGGCGGTGTCTTCCCCCAAAGAAATACAGGTCTAGAAGAAACACTGGGCGTCACTTGTACGATATTGTGTCTCGCGATAAAAGTGTGTTCCTCAAACCGGAAATTAGCTGATATCCCCGAAACGATGCAAGAAATCGGAAAAATGATCGCACAAAATCTCCTCGTTTATTCTCGTTGTTGATTCTCGTAAAACAAGTTTAGAATGTATACCACACATCTAACCTTCAAATCGGAAGTACGTTAGTATCGGAACAACTATTTGGAAAATAGTCATAATAGATGCTCAAAAAACGCATTTTGGTAATGTGTGGTCAGCAGCGTAAATAGCTATAATATATGAGATACGTGGAAAAGTGGTCCTTTCGATTCAATAGTTTCTCTGGCGGGCAAGGTGCGAATGAAATGCTGTGTATAATAGATTCAACCATATTGACAATCAAAATATATTAACGAAATATAAGTTTGATGAAAGAAAAAAAATAAAAAGAAATTTACGGGGATCGAACCCAGGTCCCACCGCAGTAGTCTGACATGTTTCCATTTTTTTTTTTTGCCATTTGCAGAAAAGTTACATGAAGCTAAAACAGCTTAGGACAGATATTCAATACATAGTATACGTAAATAATTTGAAAAATATTTGTGAGCTACATTCACAGAAAATTGTTTACAAGCAGTTTTAAGAAACATCACATATGCATATTCATTTCCATACGGATATGTGTCCATAAGATAAAAAATCGTTTGACCAATTAACCATGTGACGCTATTGTTTTTCGTGATTGGAAAAAAGTTATAATCTGGGAACAAAGCATAATTATGATCAAACTTATGTGCATGTTCTCGGCAAATCACACTTAACAGGCGTTGTAATTTAGCCCAGATAGGAGAAGAGTGAGGACACAACGTCAATCTGTGTTCTAGCGTGTCTTCCTGATTACAGTGTTGACACATATCCGTAGGGAGTACACTAATACGTTTTAACTTAACATGAGTAGGTACGAGCTCATTTACTATCGTATACCAGACACTCACGACCGCTGATGTTAACGTGGTGTTATGAATATTGAACCAAATTCTGGACCATTTTTTTGTTGGAGATTTCATTCGGATACGCGGAACGATATTATTGCAAAGAGGTGCGCGGAAGTGTGTGGATAGAAAGCGGATATGGGAGTAGTTGGTAGGATCAAAGATAGGAACATAGGACCAACCTTGTACGCAGTGCTGAATATACACCGGGGCCTGTTTGAGTGACATCATATTAGGAGGATTAGGTGCAGGGAGGGAAGAGATCCAACAAGAAATCCATTGGTGGGTGATTTGGTCAGTAACTTGAAATTGTTTATAATTATTAGCTAGAAAGAATGCAGTACATTTAGCTCTGACTGATATTAGGTTCAAGCCCCCACGGTCAAGGGGTAGGGTAACAGTGTCACTCTTGACACGAAAATAATGCCCTGCCCACAGAAACCAACCAATCAGGGAATTGATTTTACGAACATACAAATCACTAATGGGATATATATGAGCGGAGTACCACAGTTTAGCACATAAATAACTATTGATGTGCCAAATACGTTGGATTAGGTTTAAGTTGCGCAATTTGAGATTTACACTGATTCGTAATTTTTGAATGAGATGATCCCAAATATATTCATACTGTAAACTGTCTGAATTAGAAAACGTTTTGCCCAGGATTTTCACTTTCGTAACCAGTTCAATGTTGGCAAATGGTAGGGGTATGCCGTCCATAGTCCAAGAATGAAAGGGCAACACTTTCGTTTTTTTTTGTAAATTAAGCAGTTCGCCACTAAGAGCACTAAATTGTTGTAATTGGTCAATAATATAGTGAAATTGTTGTAGAGTGGTACAGCTAATGCTATCATCGTCTGCGAAGGCAGTAACCGATATATTTTGCAGGTCATTCAGATCAGGTTGTATATATGCAGCTAACTTATATAATGAAGGTTCTAGTGCGAGGCCAAACACAAACATGAAAATCGGGCAACCCTGACGAACTCATTTCTGTAATGGAATGGGAGCAGTAGAAAAAAACATTTATTTGAAGCTTAGCCGTGGC
This sequence comes from Thermobia domestica, assembly GCF_964235325.1. Classification (NCBI taxonomy): domain Eukaryota; kingdom Metazoa; phylum Arthropoda; class Insecta; order Zygentoma; family Lepismatidae; genus Thermobia; species Thermobia domestica. The sequence goes on along the minus strand of NC_137470.1, from coordinate 52,525,916 downwards.
TGTGCTATAAATGTGAGTGAGAAAGTTAAGGAAAACTTCCGGAAAATTATACGCTCGTAGCACAGCAAACAGAAAGGCATGAGATAATCGATCAAATGCATTTTGAAAATCAGGGGATATCAGGCAAGTCGGTTTTCTATTAAACGTAAAATAACCTACAACATCCCGAATCTTGGTCAGCGCATAATAAACATTCTTATGTGGATTGAGAGCAGCCTGAAATGGACTAATTTTGTCTTGAAATATTGATTTGAGGCGTCGCACTAGAACTTTACTAAACAATTTGAGATCGGTGTTGAGCAAGGTGATTGGCCTATATTGGGTGACAGTGTTAGCATCAGAAGACTTAGGAATAAAGATCACATGACCATCATTTTGAAGGAAGTGTGGAGTAGCATAGAGTTCATTATATAATGTTACCATATCCATGCCTATGATATCCCAATACTGTTGATAGAGTGCATACGGCAAACCGTCACTCCCGGGACATGAGGTAGGATTACATTGCTTAATCGTGTGAAGTATTTCCGCTTCTGTTACTGGTGCTATTAATGTCTGATTATCAGCCGCTGATAATTGTGGGAGCAACAAATTTAAATAATGGTGATTTCCTTCGGGAGGGTCCGTAGTGGCAGCATATAACGTTGTATAATGGTCAAAGAAAACTTTTTGAATGTCTGGGAGGGCCGTAAGTTTGGTATTATTATGATTCAGGGTGTCAATAATCTTCCCAACACGACGTTTATGTTTCGCCATATAGTGATAAAATGTAATGTGTTCATAGGGCAGACAGTCTCCGTCTGGCAGGGTATGAACATATTTGCGTACATCATTAGCATGAAGTTGTTTTATCAATGCCTTCGTTTTGTGAATTGCAATAATATTTTGCGGAGAGCTGGGCAGGATCCAAGGTTCATGCAGCGCTCTTTAAAGATACGCTAGGGTGTCACGCTGGTCTCGTTTCTTTTCAGTTCCTTGCCATTTGAAAAACTTCTTATTTTAGGCTTCACATATTTGACCCACCAGTCATTTAGTGTCGGGTAGTAGTGACGTTTGCGGAGCCAGTACGTCCATTTAGTTCTAAACAAACATTTCGTGTCGACGTCAGTAAGTAATTGAGTATTCAATTTCCAAGCTGTTTCTCCATAGGTTGTAGAAACACCTAGCGCAAATTTACATGTCCAGATTACTGCGGCATGATCACTGAACGGAACTAATTTCAATGAATATCAGTGATGGAGGATACTAGATTAGTGGTTGCCAAAACTCGGTCCAACCGACTGCTCATAGTAGAATTTTTAAAAGTGAATTGGAGATCTCACCAGTGGTGGACCCAGACGTCCTTGAAAGGTAGTGATGAAACTAGCTGCTGTAGGGCAGGTGATGAAATAAACTTTCCCGTGGTATCAATTGCTCTAGAGACAGCATTAAAATCGCCTGCAAGTATTATGTTATTCAGAACATTCAGAAGTAATGGTAAGATTTCAGTAGAGTAAAACTGTTCCCGTGCTATTCGATTATTAGTGCCAGAATACGAATAAATATTAATGATTGTAATATTGTCACAAGTAATGCTAATACCCCTACCAGACGGCAAATCAATAACATTTGAGACCTCTATACCTCGTTTACATAATAAAGCTGTACCCCGGTGCGCTGGTCCTGTATTGACATATGCAATATATTGGGGTAAAATGTCAAATTCTGCAAACGCCACTTCTTGTAATAAAATAAAGTCAGTCGATGTTTGGTTGATAAAGCTTCGTAAAAGATTGCGATTAGCATCACTTTGAATTCCATTCAAATCTAAGGTAATATATGATCGAACATTTGGCTTACGAACTTCCTGCATTGACCCGGATATAGCGCACAGAAACAGCAGAAACAAAAAGAAAGGAAATGACCTCTCTGGTACGTTTCTTTACAGACGGTACATTTGTAAACAACCTATTTAACAGCATATAATAGAAGACAATGTAAATAAAGCTTTCGTATCGCAGGCACTATTACGTAAATATTACTTTAGAGTCAAAATTACGACCAGACCGTGAAACTATCAACCTTGAAAAAGAGAGAGAGAGAGAGAGAGAAGAGCTGTGCGATGTGTTGTTGGTCTCGTGTCTGAAACGTGTAAGATCGCAGAACGATATAAACACTTGGAACATGGTTTGTTTACGAATTCACTGGCTAACATTGTTTTCACCATTTGCTGGAGTGAGGGAAGACACTGCACTAGAAGGCCACACGGATAAAGCACTTGTTATGTCATTCCGTTCAGTAGATATTTTTGTTTTCCTATTCTTTGACACGTTTGCACTTTGCACTGGCTGTAACGGAGGCTCTACTACAACAGGGGGAGTCACATGTGCTTCTTGGTTAATAGACACTTCAAGCTGTTTACAGTCGGGCGAGGGGTCAGATGACAGGGTCGTTGCAGAAGTGGGAATCATCTTGGAGGTAGCATGAAGAGCACTGCCCTCTTTACTCTGCTTCTCGGATACAGCTGACTGAAGAGATTCACTTTTGAGGGGCAACTGGGGAAAATTCGTCTCATTCTGTAAATTAGGAGCCGAAGGTGAGGGGGTGCTCTCTAGGACCATTGGTTGGGCAGTAGAAACCGTTGGCAACGGTAAATCGGGTGAAGAAGGGCAATAACTAGGAGTTGTCGGCATCTTACCACGGAAAAGTTCAGTCATCTTAAATGCAATGGGAGCTGAAGTAGATATCACCTGGGGTTTAACTTTCCGTGGACACGCACTTGCGACGTGGTGGGTCTAGGTCAAAACCCCCACAGCCAAAACCCCCACACTCAAGAAATGTCAAAACGCCCACACGATCGGTCATAACCCCCACACAAATGGACAAATCCCCCAAACGCACGAACGGTCAAAACCCCCACAGCCAAAACCCCCCACACTCAAGAAATGTCAAAACGCCCACACGATCGGTCATAACCCCCACACAAATGGACAAATCCCCCAAACACACGAACGGTCAAAACCCCCACAGCCAAAACCCCCACACTCAAGAAATGTCAAAACGCCCACACGATCGGTCAAAACCCCCACACAAATGGACAAAACTCCCACACATAGCAACGGTCACAATCTCCACATAAATGGACAAAACCCCCACACAAATGGACAAAACCCCCACACAATCGGACAAATCCCCCACACTCTGAAAATACCGTGATTGCACGTCTTTGTTGCGGCTCTTTACGACGCCCACCTTAGTGTTTCTGTCATTAAAAAACAGTGCAAGAAGAATAGTTGCAACATCGGTTTAAGTGGAATAAAAAATGTTATTAAAAAGTACAAGGGCAAGACATACAACCAGGATCATTTCAGAGTGTGGGAGATTTGACCGATTGTGTGGGAGTTTTGTCCATTTGTGTGGGGGTTTTGTCCATTTATGTGGGGATTGTGACCGTTGCTATGTGTGGCTGTTTTCTCCATTTGTGTGGGGGTTTTGACCGATCGTGTGGGCGTTTTGACATTTCTTGAGTGTGGGGGTTTTGGCTGTGGGGGTTTTGACCGTTCGTGCGTTTGGGGGATTTGTCCATTTGTGTGGGGGTTATGACCGATCGTGTGGGCGTTTTGACATTTCTTAAGTGTGGGTGTTTTGGCTGTGGGGGTTTTGACCGTTCGTGCGTTTGGGGGATCTGTCCATTTGTGTGGGAGTTATGACCGATCGTGTGGGCGTTTTGACATTTCTTGAGTGTGGGTGTTTTGGCTGTGGGGGTTTTGACCGGTTCCCGACGTGGTTCGGGGCCAGACAAATTAAGCATGTAGGCGGTTGACCTTGAGGGAACCGGTCAAAACCCCCACAGCCAAAACACCCACACTCAAGAAATGTCAAAACGCCCACACAAACGGTCATAACCCCCACACAAATGGACAAATTTCCCAAACACACGAACGGTCATAACCCCCACAGCCAAAACCCCCACGCTCAAGAAATGTCAAAACGCCCACACGATCGGTCATAACCCCCACACAAATGGACAAATCTCCCAAATACACGAACGGTCATAACCCCCACAGCCAAAACCCCCACACTGGTAATCGGTCATAACCTCCAACGGTCATAACTCTCACACAAATGGACAAAACAGCCACACATAGCAACGGTCAAAATCCCCACATAAATGGACAAAACCCCCACACAAATGGACAAAACCCCCACATGCAGAAATTGTCACAACTGCCACACAAATGGACAAAAACCCCACACAATCGGTCAAATCTCCCAAACTCTGAAATGATCCTGGTTGTATTTCTTGCCCTTGTACGTTTTCATAATACTTTTTATTCCACTTAAACTGATGTTGCAACTATTCTTCTTGCACTGTTTTGTAATGACAGAAACACTAAAGTGGGCGTCTTAAAGAGCCGCAACAAAGACGTGCAATCACGATAATTTCAGAGTGTGGGGGATTTGTCCGATTGTGTGGGGGTTTTGTCCATTTTTGTGGCAGTTGTGACAATTTCTGCATGCGGGGGTTTTGTCCATTTGTGTGGGGGTTTTGTCCATTTATGTGGGGATTGTGACCGTTGCTATGTGTGGCTGTTTTGTCCATTTGTGTGGGAGTTTTGACCGATTTTGTGGGCGTTTTGACATTTCTTGAGTGTGGGGGTTTTGGCTGTGGGGGTTTTGACCGTTCGTGCGTTTGGAAGATTTGTCAATTTGTGTGGGGGTTATGACCGATCGTGTGGGCGTTTTGACATTTCTTGAGTTTGGGGGTTTTGGCTGTGGGGGTTTTGACCGTTCGTGCGTTTGGGGGATTTGTCCATTTGTGTGGGAGTTATGACCGATCGTGTGGGCGTTTTGACATTTCTTGAGTGTGGGGGTTTTGGCTGTGGGGGTTTTGACCTAGACCCGACCTTGATACATGACACTAGCACGACACCCACGAACCACAATTTTAGAGGGAATATGTTTCCCTAAAATCATTTGAACGAGTCTATTGCCATTATAAACTGGAAATGGTATCGTACTGGACCACATTTCCTCCGTGACATGTATCACTTGTCCATAGGGGCGAAGCACTGCACTAAGTTCATCATTAGTGATTTCCATAGGGAGATCCAATATGCGTACACGGGTATATTGTATACTTGCACTGGACAACTGTACTTGACTTATTGTGCCATTTTCATGCTCAAAATTCATGGTTTCCGGGTGCTGACGAAGAAAGGTATCCACGTGATCTTGACATTTAAACTTGATGTACAAACTATAATCCTCATTAGGAAGTTGAATCGCTGCAATATCCTGAATATGTAATTGCAATTCGTTAGTTAACCAAGCCTGTATCCTGGCTACACTGGGCCTGATAGTACGCGTCATCTTGTCAAATGCAATTCGAACTGTATTTTTACGTAAAGCATTCATTGTAAGTGGTGCAAAACTATCGTAGAGTGACACAACAACTAAGATTCACTAAACAAAACTATGCAGAAATCCGGGTTAGGTACACTCACAGATACACTACTGAAATTGTATCAAACACAAAGGCCGCAAGGCGAACGTATAACCTAGTTACAGCGGAGTTCACACCGAGGTGCACTACACCGCGTCTCACAACGAACTGCCCCACTGGACTATTGAACTGCTTAAAATTTTACGTATTCAAGTTACACCTCTACAATCGGAGTACTGATGTCAATGTATGTGCTTTTTTGAGGATATTATTATGGAAATTATGTTTTTTCTAGCTGATTGTAACAAGAAATATTATTTTAAGTTATTGGGAAGTGATTATCTACTAAATTGTAGTCTTCATTGAAAATATACAAATAAATATGGCGGCAGACTGCAAATATTTTCCTGCTTTTATATAACATGAAATACTTTTGCTGCAGGTAATATGTATATACAATTATCGCCAAGTGCACCATTATAATACGTTGTATCATATTCCACGGCAGAACGTACTATTTACGAAAAGGCTATGAATAAATGTTTAAAAATCGTGCAACAAAATTTATATTTGTAAATCATGAGTGTTTGTGTTAAATGTAAGGTTTATTATGTATGAGGTTGCAAGACAGTATCCGCTATTGTGTGACAGAAAATAAGTACAGTTGTTGTTGTCTCTAATATGTATAGGTGTGCACAAAGCGCGCATAATAAGCCATTTACATCATTGTCAGTGTAGAGGTAGGAATATAGTTCTTTTTAAGAAATTGTGTATTTGCTGTTCAAAGTGAAACGCAGGAAATAATACACTTTGAATTGACGTATGTGTTGGTGATAAGTGTATTGTTTAAAGGCAAGTAAATTCTTCCAGAACAGTCTTCTAGAAGTTGACAGAGTTCATGGCCATGGGTCTGGGGGTGGAGCCCCCAGCGAGTTATTTATACAAATCTCCCAAGTACTTATTGATATCAAGCACAATAGTTTACTAACTAGCAAAACGAACACAATGTATAAACTAAAGACAGTTGTTAAAGTTTACCTTTAAGACAGTGGATATTTGATAAACCTTACTGTCAACCCAAGCATAGTCATTAATAGATCGTAACGAATGAGCATGTTCCGTCACGCTTCGCGTCAACGCAACGCAAAGTCTGGGAATTTCTTTCCGATAATTATAACGACTTTTTGTATTTTTGCTTTAAGTTGTTGTACACACAATTTTGCGAAAATTATACAGAAAAACCACCATATTTATATTTGTCCATTTATATGTGTTCAAAGATGGATAACTACTAACAACTCGCGTATAACACGACCAGAACCGTCAGTGGTAGACGTGCGGCTTTCTTCGAAGTGGTTGCACAATTCATATGTCTTAATGACTGTCCCATCACTGTATCATGACTGAAATATTTTATAAATTTTAGCTGATGTTGTGCCTTTCCTCTTCATCTATCTTTTAAGTCATACAAGTACTGCTCCTGTCATTCCTACGTTTCACCCATGGAAAATATGATAATTAAATCAATCAAATGTGTAATGAGGGACAAGAAGAAAAGCATAATCTGAATAAACACTGAAGAGGGGCACAAGCTATTAATACGAATAGTGCATAGTGTAAATAACTTACGACACCGAAAGAGAAATCCAGAAAAAGCTGATAAATGGAGAAAAAAGAGTAGAAATTGTCGAAGAAGGGACGTACAATACAAATGCCAACAGATATACCAATAACTAAGCGCTTACCAATCAATAAACTTGGTGTAGTGGTTAAGGCGTTAGATTACAAGTCCAAAGGACGATAGTTCGAATCCTTTTCAAAGAACATACTTGTTTCTTATTTTTTTAATAATGCATACAGCACATGACCCGTGGTAAAAGAGGGTTTATGAACCGTTTAATATGTTATTTGAAAACGAGTTCAAAATTCCGCGAAATTTATTAGAGAAGTGAAACAATGAAAACAAGGAAGCAGGTATATTTAATCAGGGGTATGTATCAGAGAGCGGTGATCGAAGAAAACTGGAAATTTTCCTGAATTTCGCATATGAGTCTCTACTTAGGTAAATTTCTTCAGAAATGTTCCTATTGCAGAGACCATCATGTCAGACATTCCGTAAAATTTCTATGCACATTTGTCGATCATCACGGTCTGAGACGAAAACCACCCTCAGTTGTAAAGTTTCTCTCTCTCCTGCTCTCTCTCTTTGTATATATATATATATATATATATATATATATATATATATATATGCATAGAGAGAACGAGTGAATGAGAGAGAGGTGCTCCCGGAACTGAGAGTGGAATGTTCCCTTAAAATCAACGAGATGACAAATAGATGCTTGAATAATAAGAATTCCTAATATAAACAGCTATAAAACATCAAAGTGATAATTGCAAGCATTATCACCTACGGTTCCAAGGTCCGAACATACCACTAATATCCGCAATGCCAAAACATCGTAATTTACACAACTCCCCCTCTCTCCAAGTGTTCTCTGAAAAAAATCACAAGTTTAGGGATTAGGGACCGTATTGAGACCACAATATTAAACTGTATAAATCGACTATTAGTAGATTCGTATTCAGCCTATTTTTTCCCACAATGAGTTTTATTCATATTCACGACAGCAAAAGCACTATATTTGTTAACGGCGAAACGAAGTTATTACTGCGTTACACGTGAATCATGCATATTATACTGGTGACTTCTTCTATGCACAGGCTATGCACTATGAGTCATGCCTGAAGGAAGCAGCGGGGACAGATAGCGATACAGTGGACGTAACAAGCAACACATTACATACATTTCAAAAGAAAGAAAAAAGATAAAAAGAAAAGATCCCTCTTTCACACACTTCGTGCTGTAATTCTAACTCCCATTTCCCCATTAAAGTTACGCGCCTAGACTATTTAATAATTAGAGTGGCCAGATGTCCTTCTTTTGACCGGGCAGTCCGGCTTTTGGAGATCCTGTCCTATGTCCAGCTTAGAAGTCGAGACGGACGCCAATTTGTTCTGCTTTTCAGCTGTGTCGTTATAAATGCTTAATTTTCCATTATTCTGATGGCTCAATGGCTACAGTCTCAAGCATTTCAGAATTTGCAAAGTATTTCAATAATTAAATTTTTTAGTTGTCAAAGTAAGAAAAGATTAGAGTTCTAAAATTTTGTACGAAACTCATTATATTGGTATTGAATTTTATCATGTAAAAGCAACTATTTTTAAATGAAGTTTTCTCAGCTTGCTTGAACCAAAGATACCTAAGAGCAATGAATTGAGTTGCAATATATGAGTAAATGGTTTACAAATTTATAAAGTCCGGCTCTCTAAGTCAATGTGTCAGGGGTTTTAACCTTTGCCTTCTGGCCACCCTATGTATATACAATCCACCATCACACTTAATCCAGAGCCTTCAGATAACTTCGTTCTACGAAGGAAAACGTAGATCACTACACTTATAGACATACCATACATAGACAGTTAAGTAGTAATAGATGAATGCAATAAACCCAACAAAATGTCGATTGTCTAAATATACACTAGTTTCAAACGATTAGACACATAACAAACATTAACAACAACATTATATCCTATCATATGTGAATTCCACTACACAAATGGTAGAATGAAAAACCATAGACTGACCAGTTGACAGAATTTTCTTTTTAATAAATTACAATTATGAACACACGTAAGTGAATGAAATAATGACGATCAATGGAAAAAAAGTGATCCGATGTCGGGCTTGGAGAAATAAGTTGGTAATGAGATTAAAAGAGATTCTTAAAAAAATTGTTATGATGTGTTAAACACAACATGATTGCCTGTTTCGTCTCGTCACATGAGAATATCTCATTTTAGCGAGGCGAGACAAAGCCTGTGTCTCGTCTCGTGGCTATCCCTGTGACATCTCGTGTTACCGAAACGAGACAAGCTGTCATCTCATTTCCTTTCGTCTATTTTTTTCGTAAACCTCATAATAATAGAATTAAAATTGGAGGCCATGCAGCTTCCAAATGTAACGAAATTTAAAAGTTAAAGTTGATAATCGGACCATAGAGGGCTATGGAATGCTTTCGATACATTTAAAATGCGACTATTCGAGACAGGACCTGTCTCGTCTCGTCTCGAATTTAACAAAGTTTATCTTGTCTCAGACATTCTGAATTGGAAGCCTGTCATCAGAAATAAAGTAGGTCGTGGGCCAAGTGGGTCATGTGGGCCAAGATTTGTAAGTGGATCAGTGGGTCGTGGGTTAACTGGACGTAACTCAATGCAAACCACCACTAGTGATGGGCAGTGGGAATATTCCCCGTGGGAAGGAATTTAAAAAATGGGAATATTCCCGGTTTTTTCCCTGGCCTATAAATTCCCACGAATGAATTTATTTCCATTTTTTTACTTAATCTTCCAAATGATAAGAACCTTATGACCAATTACTTTAGTTTAATATATTATGATTTACTTCTAGGTTTTAAAGAATTTGGAGGTTAAAAAATTTAAAATTCTTTGACTGTACTTTATATAACTAATAATATGATTTTTTAAGTTCCATTTCCATTTACACTAAAAAGTAGGGTAATTGTTTAGTATTGGGGGGGGGGGGGCAACTAGCAAAAAGTAGGATGATTTACGGAAGAAATGTGTTGATAGTGGTGTTCAAGTAGTCAAGAAAGTATCGAACACAAGTTTTCCTTAGGGCAGTAGGGAATTTGTACAAACCGTAAATGTAAGTGCAAGTGATCTGTGTGAGAAAAGAAAGTGAATTGTTGGTAACGAAGATATAAAACAACGTGCCCTGCGGGGCTCAAACCCGCCTTCACTCGCTTGCCCTCGTTCGGCAATGCTGGCTGAATTTAATGTTGGTAAAGTAGTTTAACGTAGTAGATATCCCGGCGGATAGAAGGTCGAGACAGCGAAATTTGATCTTGTTTTCGTAGAAATCGATATCATTTCCTGGAATTGTGAGGCAAGTTTCGACAAGCCTTTAGTTGCTATGTTCATAGCCTTTTACGGCTACCACAGAAGCGCGTGGGAAAATTTTGGTTTATTTGAACCCCCGTCACCCCCCCTACTCCTATTTAGTTGCTATGTTCATAGCCTTTTACGGTTACCACAGAAGCCCGTGGGAAAATGTTGGTTTGCTGTTGCTATGCTCAGTCTTGGACGCCTACCAGATGTAAAAAACAAGATAAAACATGCCTTTTCGTGTTCTTGTCGTTTATTGGCTAATAATTTGAATCCCCAAACCCCCCACCCCTCCTGCGAAGAGCGTAAGCGGAACGTATGTGCTTGTGTAGATCATTCTGTTAGCAGCTGTTGCAAAGGAAGAAACGTCAAAAATTTTAAAGATGTTTGAATAAGATCGTCAATGAGTTTATTAGATAAGCTTAATAAGCCATCAATGGTACCCTTTACAAAAATGCGAGATTTGGAGATTGGAGTACCATTTCGTATTGTAAACTGTGAGATAATTACAACGGTATATGGTAGGAAGGCATGTGTGACATTTGAAGGAGGCGAAAAAGTGATTTTACCTGGACGTTGTACTGAAAAATTGGAAGCAGATAATGGTGCATTATTAACGTATTTACAAAGTGGGAATGTCTGTTTAATATATAAAGGAATGAAGATTAATGTATCTGGACGTAACATGCACGATCTTGAATTTACTGAACTGGTTTACTCATCGTAAGTGTATGGTAGCATGTACAAACAAGATGAAACATGAATTTTCCTCTTCGCCCCTCCTCTTCATGCATGCGCAGTCATCTGTATGCATAGTGTCGTTATTCTGTGCTGACCAGCGACTGGAGTAACATGTCTTTGAGTGCTTGTGCGTCAACTATGGATACCAAGAAAGAGTACTTGTTAAATGTTGAATATGGACTTAATTCAATGAAAACCAAATTAATTTGTATTGGACTGGATAGTGATACATTTGAACCAGTGATTCGTGTTAGCAAAGGACTTGTGTTTGGAGTGGAGTTAAATTTGGCAGAGTGGGAGAAACTTGTACATTTAACCCCATTTGTTACGGACTATTTAAATTCTCAAGTGGAAATTACAGTACAACCCCTCAAATCCGAACTAATAGAGGCTGAAGCCTGTTCGGATTTCGAGGGGTTCGGATTACCCGGGAAATAATATTACGTACTTATTTCGTCACTGAATTGGCGGTAAAACAACGACTAAGGTTAGACAGGGTGGCCCAGTGGTCGAAAGGGCAGTGACCTTGACTGGCGGGTGTACACTGATGTCCAAAATGATTGTCGCATATCTATAACTCTCTTCTTATAAGAATATAATTAGATTATGATTTTGAAGGATACTTTTAATGCTAATACTATGTGTATAATCGGGAATGTATATTTGTGGCAAATTTCTCAGGAATACAATTATAAATACGAAAATTAGAGTGAGTAAAACAAAATGTTGCTAAATGAACAAGAAAGTTTTATTTTTGTTTTATTGTTCTTAAATACTGCTCTTTTGTCATGAAATTTGCAACATACATGTTTTTGTCAATTATAAACATACTAACATTATAAGAAATACCGGACGAATTCGTTATCAAATTATATTGCTACAACAACATATTTATAGATATACCACAATAATTTTGGACATGAATGTATATACATGCATTAATCTGCTTCTATATACATTAATGCATGCTTAATATGCATTAATAAGCATTAAGTCTAAAAATGTTAAAACCTTAACAAAAAACTAAATTTGTGTGATTAAATCTATTTTTTCATTTTCCAGCTGAAGTTTTTGTTTCCTGAGAACGTGTTCGGATTTGGCGGGTTTTCGGATTTCCGGGGTTCGGATTTGAGGGGTTGTACTGTACATTTATAAAATCTCTTGGTCGAAAAAACGAACTGGTGGTGCGAAAACTAATGGGTGAAAAATTAGTAATGTTAGAGAAGAAAGGAACACTTCATGTTCCTCGAAACACTGTGTACATAACTTCAAGTGATTGGCTTTATTTCTTGGAAATATTACCGTGTATTGAACATGCTGTGAAAAACAGTAAAGTTTGTAGTGTTGTGCTACGTGAATATTTTGACTTGTGTACAGATAATATTCGTAATCATGTACAATCGCAGTGTCTTACATGCAGAGGACTTGCCGGAATCCATACCTGTGTAGACGAACAGAGTATTATTAATGGTATGAACATCAGTTTTCCAAGTCTCTCTCTTGATAAGAACAGTGATGTGAACATTGATGGTGAACGATTAAAATTGGAAATGAAATTATTTTGCAAACAAAAACTCATAGGTTCAATTATGGCTGATTTATTTGATAGTGTATCGACACAGCCATGGTGGGGGGAAACCGAAACTCAACCTTCGGAGGGTATCAATGAAGTGAACGACTCTTCATAAAGAAGAAGAAAATTGATTTGTCTTTTTCATGTATGCTAAACAACGTAATATCAAATGTAATAAAAATATATATAGTGGAAAGTGAAATGTTTTATTTGTGTGGGTGTTTTGTGTTCGTTTCATACACCTCAATATGATAGGATTTTTAATTTTTATTAGAAAAAAAATCCTAACATATTTTTTCCTCGTATATTATAAGTGATACGTATAATAATAATAATAATAATAATAATAATAATAATAATAATAATAATAAAAATAATCATAATCATAATCATAATCATTATGAATTCAAATTCTTGAAATGAATGTTAAAATAAAAATTAGTATTTGAAATTATTATTATTAGTATTATACAACTTTGTCTTAAGTATGATAGGACTTCTTTTTATTTTTTTAAAAAAAGGAACTAAAATAATTAATATTAAAATTTTAAAAACAAAAGTCCTATCATAATAATAATATTGAATTCACATACTTGATTTAATTTACGAAATAATAACTGATTAAGTATTTGAATTCATTATTATTGTGTAGTAATGTGATTACATCATTGAATTAAAAATCAGTTTTAGAATCTTTTTTAAAAAAAAACACTATGATATTCTTTAATTCAATGACTTAAAAATATGTTTTATGATATGTGTATTTAATTACATAACTGATCATAAAACATATTTATTTATTAGGAAACGGAGAAAATAAGAAATAAAACATTTGTTTCCAAAGAGAAAAAAGAATACAAAGTGTTTATTGCTGATGAAACTATTTACACAATTAAAACGATGGTAAGTATAGTACATTTTTAAAAGAACGTTAGATTTTGTTTTCATTGTTCAAGTGATGATAACTTCACAACTGCCATATACTGTTCACTGGTGATGACTATACACAGTTCAATTACTGATACTACTGATGTTGATGATGGTGATGAAATGTAGATAGAAGTCAATCTGTACAATGCTGATGTCCATACACACGATGACGATCTTTAACTCTCTGAAATGAAAAAAATGAAAAACAAACTTAAAATTTATTTTATCTATAATCATGAACTAATAAAACAACAAATGATAATACATACAAACACATTATAATAAAGAAGAAGAAGAAGAAGAAATGACTACCTGCAATAATATGAAAAGAAAGTAATCAAAACAATCGAAGAAGAAGAATGAAGACATGATTAGCTGTAAAAGTAAATACAGCAAGCGACGATCATTTTTTTCTGGAGTTGATGAGAAACTGTAATGAAATTCATTTAAGGACATTCCTTTAGCTTTGAAGCATAGGAAAAGATATGAATAATGCCCACATAGGGACGATTTCACACTTTGAATTTGTTTATTATTAAATGTATAACAAGTGGAATTTCTACGTGGAAATTGAATATGTTGCATTACATATGGAGGAAATCCAAATGTATCGAAGTAGTGTGCACGTCCGTCAGTATGAATATATACGGAAATCCAGTGTGTGCCAAGTTTGTTCGAGGGGTCTGTATTTATGATGATAGCTGCAGGTAGTGGAACATGTGCTGGTAATTCATTGGCTGCATATACGCCAACGAAATGATTATGAAATAAAGAATTTGTTTGCAAAGCATTCAATAAATCTAGTGTAGAGGACATCATATATAAAAATGCAGACATGTACATATATGATATGATATTTAAATAACGTACCTTTAAAAATCCATGATGATGTTCCTCTGATGATCCACTTCTAAGAGAGATTGGAATTCTCCATACACAATGCAGGAGATAAGTGCTGGTAGAGGCTTCGTAAAATGAACTTCCAGACGAACACAGCCGTGACGTATAAGGTTCCAATGCTGCATAGCGCTGGCTTCTCCATCTTGAGTAATGTCGAAAACAAAGATAGTGTATCCTTGAGGAAAGTCAGGGCGAGGAATATTGTTGCCATGATTGGAAAAGTGAATGCCTGATCCACAGAATAAAGTATGATATGAGAAAACATTGTTTTCGAAATTTGGTTGTAATGGTTTTGAAAGTACAGGTTTTCCATCAATGTATAGAGAGAAGAAATTGATGTCAAAATGTTTTAAATGAAATGGATTTGAAGTTATTGTTCCTGTATAGGCATCATTTTGTGTAAACGCCACAATCATTCGAGTTGGTAACACTCCCATAAATAAATTATCAATTGTTTTTGATTGAAGATCCTTTGGAATGACGAATGACTTCATTTGCACTCTTGTGAGAGGATATTTGGCTGTTGTTGATTGTAGAAGCTTGTTATGTGCTAGTTTTATTGTAGGACTAACATTAATCTTTCTAATATGTAAAGCAGCATCTAAAATATTCACTTTAGCCTCAACAGACGCATCACTAGCGATGAGACAAAACTTTGGCTTTGCAGGAATTAACTTGAGACGTAATTCTACTCCTTGTATTAAAAATTTATCTTGGTTAAAAATATCACAATGAAGATGTCCAAGCATGTCGAATCTTGCACTTTTCTTGTTAATTCATAACGTTGTTGAAATCCTCTATTACCACTAGATGTTGCATCCATATGTCAAGCAGTATCTTGAAACCAGAATGCACATTGAAGATGAGTATTTTTAGCAGAATCATCATAATTTAACAGTTTTTCAATGTATGATCGATATGGATGATTATGAGATGGAAATGAAATCAGTTTGTTATTTAAATACACTTCCACTTCACTGAACATAGAATTTAAAAAGTCATTAATAGGAGCCACAGCTTTATCACTTTCACCAAATGCTGATCCATCAGGCTTAACGATTTGAGCTTCGATGTAAAGAAGAGTATGTGGTAGATCTATGTATTCATCACTTGTTCCTGGGATGACAAACTCTATAGGAGCATTATCAGCTAGTGAACTAATTGGTTTGTATGTAACAACATGATTATCCAATATACTGGTTTGCGTTGGTTTTGTAGAAAAAATATCTAGTTCACTTTTTACACACTCGCAGGATTGATGATGTAAGAAAGCCATAATGGTGATGATTTAATCAAAGATATCGTGTGATAACTTCCTCTTCTTATACGACTGATGTTTCTTTGTTTTCTGTGTACGTTTCCTCTTGCCCTTCTTCTTCTTCTTGCGCTAAATGATGTGTAATGATGAAGGGTTAAAGATGGAATGATGTGTAATTCTTCTTTTCCTTCGTTGATATCCAGATCCTAGCATCGATTTCAGTTTATTTTTTGCTTTGTCTTGCAAGACGGATCTCGCTTCACCCATTCGTTAATGAAAGGATTTGTTAATAGGTTGATTATCGATGATGACGTCAGTAATAATGTTTGCTCCAGATTTCAATAATTCCTTTCCTACTGTTTTAGCTCCTTGTTTTACTAGTGGCATGACAGAACCAAATAATCCTCCAAGGAAACTTCCAATACCATGTCCAACTTGATAAGGGGAACCAACATAAACGTTTCCAGTTCCAGAAAGAGCTTGTTTTTGATAATATTGTAAATATGGATTATTCATATTTGTCGATGTTGACGCACTGGTCGAAAATGTAGTTTAACGCATACAGTTCCGAAAGTAAATGCCAGTGGAGAGCCTGTACTATCTCTTATATCTATTTTGATGTGTTCAAAATGCATCTTCTCTATAGGCACATAATGTGGAGGATTAAAAATTTCTATAACACTACTTCCAAATGTATGATTCACAGGATTCATATTTATGATACGTAATAATGGTGCTACTGTATCTCCAACAAATACAGATTGAATTATATCACAATACACATACATTGTAGATGGAAGTCCTAAACGTAAATTTGGAATGCATTAGCCTTGTTGCATATCCTTTAAATCAACGCTTGGATCAAACCCCAACATCGCACTAACACTTGGTGATAATGCAACGTCTACATCTATGTCTTTATGAAGACGTCGTATAAAACAGGTATTACTCTCACGAGTATAAGAAATATGTAAATTTGTGAATCTGTTGTACGTATTTATTATCTTTATCAATTGTGATATGTCAGTGTAATAACGTACAGGAATAGTTATAAATTTCCATTCATCACTTTTCGCAGGTTTGTAAAAAAATTTATTATTTTCGTCATTAATATTTAATATTGAATGAGGATAATGAATTTCAACAATAGCCACTTCCCACTTTTCATGGAATTCCATTCTTTGATGAAGTTTCGTAGGGTATGATGTTAAGGTGTTGTCAGGAAAATATTCCATAGAACTATTACTGGGAAGCGTAACGTAAAAATCTCCATCAGGTTCCATTGTACTTCTCGATCTTCTTTACGGATGATGCAGGTATCCAAAAATCGAAAGAAGAAGGATATCCTTTCCAATGAACAAGATATTCTTTTCTGCTGCCTTTTCTTCTTGTACGTATGATTTTATCTATGTAAAATGTCTTTGATAATGTCACAGGTTGCAATTCCTCTCTGTAAAACAATCCATCCGGTGGTTCCTTGTTTAAATCTTCAATTTCATAAACAGGTGGATCTCTTGGTATTATCTTCTTCACTTTAAATATTTCCCAAGTCCAATTTTGCATATATCCTTTATCAAATGTACAATTAGTTTTACTAATTCGTACTGTATCACCAATCTTAAGATGTTTTGAGAAATTTGGATTCTTCTTCTTCTTCTTTATTTTATTATCATATTGATTATGCCATACTTGTAATAGGTTATTTTGAGAAACATTTGCAGGTGACATATTTATGCTTGAATGATAACCTTCATTGTATGATTTCACAAGAAGAGGTAATACATTTAAATAATTATACGTTTGATGTTTTGTAAAATACTTCCACATTTTTTCTTTTAGAGTTCTGTTAAAACGTTCTACAATACTAGCTTTTATATCAGGATTCTTAGTTGTAATATGTTTTATTTTGTTCTCCACTAAGTACTTCTGTATTGTTTTATTAGTAAACTCACTTCCTTTATCTGTTCGGAATGTAATTGGTTTTCTGTCTTTGAACACAAGTTTCAATGCTTTTAAGACATCATTTGTACTTTTAGATTTTAATGGCACAGCCCATGCATATCGACTG
The DNA here is from genome assembly GCF_964235325.1 of Thermobia domestica. Classification (NCBI taxonomy): domain Eukaryota; kingdom Metazoa; phylum Arthropoda; class Insecta; order Zygentoma; family Lepismatidae; genus Thermobia; species Thermobia domestica. Next base: position 52,508,050 of record NC_137470.1, on the reverse strand, counting down.
AACACATCTATCACTGTAAGAATATAACGATATCCATCATTAAATTTATGAAGAGATTGAAGATCATTAATATCACTTTCCCACACATCACCAATGTTATTCACTACATAGAAATCTCTTTTAAAACGACGACGTACAGGTTTGTGTAACGTATATGTTGTTTGTTGCAATAACCATCTTCTTATACAATGTATAGGAATTTTCTTCTTTGTAGCTATCCACAATTTTTAACAGTTGATAACAAGGCAGGATGTGAAGTGTTGTAGTAAATCTTGCTTAACTGTTTGTTTACGGTATCCACCTTGACCATACTGGACGTTTCCTTTTCCTTATAGGAGATACTACTTTTCCTTTTCTTCTTCTTCTGCTTCTTCTTCGTCGTCTTCTGGAAACGATTTCAGAGGTATTTTTCCCTTGACGATGATGCTGTTGGTGATGCTTTAGTTCGTCGTAAAATATATGACAAACGTTTTGGATTTCCAATAAGTTCTTGAGGGTGTTATTAGAAGATAAATAATTACAAAATTTCTCCCATCCCGGTGGATTTGTGTGTTTCCCGGGTCGCGACACATCAGAAATTAAATCTACAATGTGAGATCCTTCTAGTTTATCACCTCTGATGTAAACAGTTCCTTTATTATCCCACGTGATATTATCATCATGTTTCATTCTATGTAGTAGTAATTCAGCTCTTTTACGAAACATTTTGTGTATAGATAATAATATTTCTTCTTCTACTTCAGGCTTCTCTGATTTAGTTGACGTAATTGAAAGTGTCACAGGTTCTTCTTGTTTTCGTATTAAATGTAAATATTTTTGAAGAATATTGTTATACTGATTCCACTTTTCTTCATCACTAAGCGATGGTAAAAATATCTTGCATTTCTTGATCCAAATTAGATTCACGTTTCTCCAGGGCTGATGATGATGATGATGCTGGTGTTTGTACACGATTCAGAACTTCAGGTGGAACTAAAATCATCTTCTTTGCGTGTTCCATTGTACTAACGGAATAGTAAACTTGATAATGCACCAGTTAAAATAGGAGCTAATAATGCCGGTAGGAATCCACTCTGCTGCTGCACTAATAAATGCTTCTTCTTCTTTTGGATGGAGTTTCCTTTCTTCACAAGATATCGAAGCGTCCTCTTGTATCGCTTTAATCTTACTTTCTGTGTCTTTGTAAGAGGTACATTCCCTTTTAATACATTATAACAACATTCGCAAATACTTCGAGTCACTGAAGAGTCTGCATTGGCCAGTATAGCTTTACGTAATTTAGCATTTGCTTTTCTCAGCGTACGAAGATCTCCGTGTTTTACTCTTGGAGACATATTGTCAGAATGAAGAAACACAGTTTAAAACAAACATTATAAACACATCTTCTTCTATTTCGATGGAACATAAACGTAATAATAAATATCATCAGGAAAGATATTTGTTTGGAAACGAAGTTCATCTGGCGTATCCTGTTTTAAATCAAAAAAGAAATATCCATATAGTAACTTTGTTGTGTCGTTGAAACTTTCTTGAAAAAATTTTGGATTCTCAGGAGCTAGTTGATAACTCAAATGTTTAATTTGTGATTTATCTCTTGGATTTATAAGTAATACGAGGTAAGAACAATTCAAGCTCATATCTCTGCTTCCTTTTCCCTGATGAAATATGTTTTGTGAAATAAATAGTACACTAAGATTTCTATGATGAGAACCCTTTGTAAAGAAATCAACTATATTTGCGGTTCCCTTCACACATTTGACCATCAATAATAATAAGATGTGGTCCAGTTTCAGGTAAAAAGTCTTTTGTTCGAGGTAATCCTTCAATAAATTGTACTTTTGTCGAAATTTCTCTGTATGCATTTTGCCATTCTGCATAGTACCAATAAATATGACGAAACGATGTATTAACCATACGTGATAAATTGGACAGGAGTCGTAGTACAAAGGAAGTTTTTCCACATCCACTTGGTCCGGCAACAATACATGAAAAGGGATGTTTCCACGTCGTGTCCATGTTAAAGAGTATGATCATTCTTTCTTTCATACGTATATTTATAAAGGGCGTTATTACATTTCTCTTCTTCTTTTGTTGGAAGTAGTCTAGCCATATGGAAGAGTATCATATGAATTTGGTATTCTACGTCGTTTAATATAATTTATCTTTGTTTGTTTAATATAATCTATCTTTAAATTTTTGTTTCGGGCATGCTGACGATAGTATGGTCTTTCCTGCGGCAAATTTTTTTCTCATTGGTAATTTTGACTTACGTGGGACGAGATTCTTCTTCTTCTTCCGCATCCTCTTCACTATCTACTATCATTTTCTTCATTACATCAAAATTTAGGTGTTTTGAAGATTCATAGTTTAATGAAAAGCCCCGTATCTTGCATACTTGAAACTCCTTCTTCGTACTGGGATCAAAAATACATAATCCATAGTTCTTGGGTCCAGCCGAGACGTATTCTGAAATATAGGCCTCTTTACCATACTCGAGTACTTCATTTGTTAAATCGCCTAAAAAGTCACCAGTTGGAATTGTAGTTTCACCAGGTTTTTGCGTATAAATGACTGAATCTGTATCAAAATATAATACACTTTCTTGCAGTTGATCTAAATACTTGTACAATTCTAATCTTGCTTGTGCTGTTGTGTACGCGGCTATGACGACATTTACTGTTGGTAGTGAAACAGGAACTTCATCTGTGTATTGCCAATATACATATACCATATCATCATTTACTGGAAATATTTGATGAACGTCTATATCATGAGATGTTAATTTCTCATATAATTCCTTTGGATCATTAATAATGCTTACATGACCCATGTTCTCACGTTGACCAAATTTTCCCCAAAATGAATTTAACATTAATTTAGCTAAACTTCTAAGTGCTGGATTATGTTGAATTTTATTTTCATCGAGACGTATTCCTTCCTTTTCATAAAATCGCTGAATGTACTTCTGCTTTAGATCATCTGTTTCACACCATGCTGGCCATCCACTAGCTTCCGTTTTTGCTTTCAGGAATGTGTTTATGTACTCTGCAAATAAGCCGCCACTTTTTGTTTCTTCATCATATTGAACAACATCATATGCCCAAATTTCATGAATATCTATTATTTTGTATCCTTTTTCTAATGCTTTTCTTACTTCATATGCTACCCATGTACCATGTAGAACTCGGTCTTCATCGTTGTGATTACAAGATGACTGGTTTAATTCATCACAACATGTACGACAAAGTGGAAACATCAATCTATCATTTGAATTGTAAGGAAGAACTGTGTGTACGAGATTTTTTGGAGGTAGAATACTTAATTTAACTAATCATTCAACTTCTTCAATGGTGGGAATATTTGAATCTCCAGGTAGATAGATAGTAGGATGACGAATTGGAAACTTCTTAGTCTTAGAGATAAATTGATAAAGCGAAATAACATCTTTGTATTGTATGGTTTCTCCTTCAGATTCTTGTGCTTTATGATACAAACGTATGGCATTCACACGTCCTCCATAAAAAGCGTCACGAGGATTTAATGGTGATTTCTTTGTATACGGATGATTACTAACATACTTCTTCATCTCTTCATTTCCTGCCAATTGTTTTTTTAAATTCACAACCCCATATTTCATGCACTTCACAGCCAAAATCTTTTAATTTTTGGATTTTCTTCTTTGTTGCTTCATATCGAAATTCCATGGTATCTGTATCATTGTTATAGATGGGTTTATCTCTGTCGTTAGGGTAGGAGTAGATACAGCCATGTGTGAAATCGCCTTCATACTCCCACACGTGTATTCTTCCTGTATTGGGATTTATCCATACACCATCTACTTTCATTGATGCAATTCGTTTTTCCTTACTACGTGCAGCATTGGTAATTTGTATGTTTCTTGTTTTTTCTTCCCAAGCTATCCATTGTACTGCTTCAATTGACTGGACATCTCTCCATCGATACCAGTTCTTTGGTATGATACCAATCGTATTTTCCTTTAAGAAATTTCTACGATACACCAAATTACATGCACTGACAATTGTAATGCATTCAAGTAAGGGATTTACATTTGTTTCAGATTCAAATGTATTCATAAAGGAAATACATGCTTGACGTAATACTTCAACATCCTGTACACAATATTTGATAAGTTCTTCTTTCATTTTAAAGGTATCGTTTTGATGCTCAGTATACCATTGGAGAAACTTGCGTCTTTCGTCTACTTTCGTGGTATCTGCTCCATAATATCTAATGTCTGGAAGTGTACCTTCATATGTTTGATTCTCACGTCGATTGAAAAAGTGTGGGAAATATCCTTTGCACGATTGAAGACCAAATGCACCACTTAATTTACTTAAGGGCATAGGAAGAAAGCATAGTGAATCAATGAATTTTACGTTCCCTATTTTAAGAGATAGAATTTTCGCTCCATTCATGATTACTTCTGGAGTCCAATTCATCTTCTCAACCATGGTCTTAATGATGAAATGTGCATCATAGCCCTTAGAATTATGGGCTACACATGTTACTGATTTAATGTTTGGACGACGTTGTTGAAGATGTTTTAGAAAGTCTTCTATTACATTTTCTCCGTCAAATATATTTTCTCGTTTTCCACAAACAATACAATTATTTTTGATGTCATTGTCTTCATAACATTTGTAACATGTATGCTGACTAACCAAGACATTAGGTATATGCTCATATATGTTTGCGTTCTCCTCTTCTATTTCCGTATCTTGTGTGCATTCAATATCATAAAACACAATCATAGCTTTCTTCTCCACGATATTTTTTTTCATTGGCTTTTTTTGATTGTCTTCTTTCATTCACTTTCATGTAACATTCATGATTGGGTGGTACTATAGCATAGCAAATGTTGCAATAAGTTTCTCCACATACGTGAGAACGTTTTTCTTTCACTACATAAATTTTCAAACACTGGGCACAACATTTCACAATGGAACATAAAGGCTTTCCATTTTGATACGGCGCTGACTTGTGATAGTCATAGCATGACTGGCCATAAAATTCTCGATTACAATTATTGCAAGTAATATGGGTTTCTTTAAAGTCACATGGTGGCTTCTGATGACAACGAAAACATACAGCTGTACAATGTTTCAAATGCTCATGCTTTTCTTCATATTTCTTATGACTGCTTTCGCAATAAAAATTACAGCTAAAACATGCTGTCAAGCTTTCAATGACGTTGTAGTCATTATTTATGAAGAGTAAATTTAAAGCAGTTCTCTCGTTATCACTTGGTGGTGCTTCAAACATAACATCACTTCCTGAAAAGCCCCTATACACTGTAATTTTATAATCCTTTAAATAATCCTGAAATTTACGAATTTCAGGAATTCCACCACCATGACTAAGATATACATCGGCAGCTTCACACAGATCTTCTGCTTTTTTTTCTATGATATATTTACTTTGAGTTTTTACATATCTACTGTATTCAGTTTGATTTCTCCCTTGTATTCTTTCAGTCCTATGGCAACTACGATTGCATGTGCTAAACATCTTGTGCCTTTATTCTTAATTGTAATAACACCACGTTTTGCCTTTACATATTCTTCAGTATTCATAACATATTGTTTCAAAGGACCTTGTCCTCTAGGCATGCGTACATGATGAAAATTCACGATGCAATCTTCATTTATAAGAAAAGCCGCATTACTTTGCAGTACTTTCTCATAACTTGTCCATAGAACTTCTGCTGAGAGATTTCTTGCTTCTCTGAACGATAACCAAAAAGGGCGATGTCCTTCTCTCTCATTTGTGATTGTTATTCCTACGTAATCATGCTGGTCCACATTACGTAGTAAATAATCTATTAGTGTCCGTAGACTTGCTTCAATTGCCGTAAAAGGGTTTTCATCTGCACGCACGGGGGCTAGACGGAATCGTAGCATTCTACCCTCCATATTGTATCTTCTGTATTGTCTTCTTAGTTCTTCTATTATATGAAATCTATTGTGTCCAACATTACGGTTGTTATTTCCGAATCCTACTTGTATATTTGAATTTCGTTGTGCTTGAAATACGACTATCAATTCGTCCATTCTTTTTTCTATGTCGTCTAAATCGACTTCCATTTCTTCGTGTTCTGTACTAGCCTCTGCTAATATTTCCATAATTGAGGGATATATTACTTCTTCTTCTTCTTTTCTGGGATCGGGAAACAAATTGTTAATCCAATTTTCTAGTCCATTCTTGTAAAACTTATCATCTTCTTCTTCTATCTTCATCTCTTCCTTATTGTAATCCCCTCCTATTATTTGGGAAAACGTGAGATTCTTCATTTCTCCTTTCTTCGACGTCTTCTTCTGTTCCTTCTTGTAACCAGTTTATAATTTCTTTAATACGGCCTGATGCTTCCACTTTTTCTTCTTCTGTTATCGTTCTATTGCTAGCACTGTTCAATATTTGTAATAGTTCTTCTTCATCATATTCTTCTTTTTCTACTGGAATTTGAAATTCAATAGTTTCTCTTTCTTCTTCTTCTTCTTCTGTTGCTGATGTTGATGCTGTTGCTGCTGCTGCTTCTTCTATTCTTTCTTCTATTTTCATTTGTTCTTCTCCGTCTTCTTCTTCTTGCATTTTTTCATGATGATCTATTTCCATTTCTTCTTTTGCGTCTTCTTCTTCTTCTTCTTCTTCTTCTTCTTGCATTTCTTCTTCTTCTTCTTCTTGCATTTCTTCTTCTTCTTCTTCTATCCCGATTATGGCATTTATTTCACTTAAAAGAACTTGCGTTTCGTTATTTACGTCCACTACCTCTTCTTCTTCTTCAATGTCATTAATGAAGACCGTAATCTCCTTCAGTAAATCTTGCGTACTCTCTTTTGCCATTTTTCTTCCTCAGATGTATATACGTAATGCAATATATGTAAATGGTATGTGTAATAGTATATGAATATGATATATAATAGTATAGTAATAGGATATATAAATCTTATTTAAATGGAATATATATGTATATAAATATTTTGAAAGGATATATAAGCGTTTAAAAGAACATACGAATAAGTAAAAATGTGATATATAAGTAATTAAAAAGGAATAATAATAATATCAACAGGAATAGGGAAAAGGATTACACTTATCTTTATTTGTATGCAACCTAAAATATAAAAGAAATGAATTTTGTTACTTATAAATCAATATATATTAGATATATAAATATATACTATATAAGACATAACTTTATGATGTCAATGAAATAATCTCTCATCATACCTTTTAAATATTTTTAACTTTTCTTCCTATTCCACGGGATGAGGAGTGAAACAAATGTATGCTCACAGTCTCTTTCAAATGTATTGACTAATGAAGATATGTAGATTACACGGCCTTTTATACTTATTCTGTTTTAGAATTTTATCGTTAATTTTAGTGAACGCGAAATCCGTATTTCCTCCTCCTCTCTACACGTCTTTCTTTTATACTGTCATTAATTTTAGCGACCACAAATTTAATGCTATCTTCTTTACAACTTAACGAAAAGATGCTATTGACCTTCCCCGGAAAACCGTTCCTACATGTGTCTTACTTGTCTTATTCATATGCTCCCCTTAACGTGTGAATGAGAGAGGGAAGACATTTTAAACTAAAAGATTTCATCTCTTTTTCTTACGTGATACAGCGTTGACTTTCCCCGAAAAACCGTTCCTACATGTGTCTTACTTGTCTTATTCATATGCTCCCCTTAACGTGTGAATGAGGGAGGGAAGACATTTTAAACTAAAAGATTTCATCTCTTTTTCTTACGTGATACAGCGTTCATCTTTAGTGCACGGGAAGTCACAGGTTGGAATCCTGTCACGATATGGAATCAACACTAGGAAAACTATGGAATCGATACTAATATTGTTTATTTTATATTATTTTACGTGTAAGAATATCACCCCCAGGAGCCCACCACCTTTTACCCCTTAGATGTCATGTTACTGATTTCAAAGTGTCTTTATTGAATACAACACCTTCGAAAACCATGGAATCGATACTAATATTGTTTATTTTAATTTTCTTACGTATATGAATATTACCCCCGGGAGCCCACCACTTTTTACCCCTTAGATGTCACGTTACTGATTTCAAAGTGTCTTTATTGAATACAACACCTTCGAAAACTATGGAATCGATACTAATATTGTTTATTTTAAATTATTTTACGTGTATGAATATCACCCTCGGGAGCTCACCACTTTTTACTAGTGATGGGTAAATTCCCGGGAAGATATTTTTTGGGAATATTCCCTGGGAATATTCCCGGGAAGATTCCCAAAGTGGGAATTTTTCCGGGAATTTATATACAATCACAAAGAAAGTTGCATTCTATTACTATATTTTGATTTCAAAGTTAAATTCGTTTTTTTTATCACAGTATATTATTACAGTTGTCTCCAGAGAATTCTTTAAAATGTATATTCTGAACGGTACTATGTTACTTTATTAATATTTTATTATATTTAGAGAGTACGCATAAATGTATATTTACTTAGAATTATATGCAAGTAAATATGTGAAAAAATGGTATAGTAAATCCACATATTTTTACACCGGTAAACCGTTTAAATTTATAAGTAAGTGGATTTTCTAAACTTCACTCTACTACTGATATTATAAACATATTAAATTTTTAAATGTTATAAACAAATTAGATTGGGTTACTGCCAGAAGATACATGTCTCAGCAATTTATCAAAATTTGCAAGGTACTGACTTATCTTTATAATTTTGCACGTAACATTGCCTTACATTACCTTTCTTCATAATTATTTCTCGAAATTTCATGTGTTAATTCACATGTAAGAGAAGTCCGAGTACCTCTTCAGAAGCTGAAGTCAGAGACAGGAGACAGATCGACGTCTATTACTGAAAATGGTTCGGGGTGTATTAATTGTACTTCATCTCTATTTCTACATAATTTCTATTTTACTTTACAAACTGGTTACTTTTTAGAATTTGTAAATTAGTACTTTGCTACTTTTTAGTGCAAATGGGATTGGAACAAATAAATCATATGGTTAGTTATATAAAGTATAATCAATGAATTTTATTTTTTTAAACATCCAAATTATTTAAAGCCTAGAAGTAAATAATAATAAATGAAAGTAAAGTAATTAGTCATACGGTTCTTATAATTTGGAAGATAGCATAAAGAAATGGAAATAAATTCCTTCCCAGGAATTTATTTGCAAGAGAAAAACCCTGGAATACCCATTTTTTATTTTCTTTCGCACCAGGAATTTTCCCACTGCCCATCACTAGTTCAGGATTTGTTAACAGGCATTTGTAAATTAGTTAATTGCTACTTTTGGCGATTGTTCAGCTTTGGCGGGTCAGATTTGCACCTTTTTTTTGCGATATTCTATTCCGATGTTTTTGTTCTGTGGTTTCATACGTTAAATTACGTTACCAATATTAAATTTTGACAGCATTACCGAGTAACCGTTAGTGAGTGAAGGCGGGTTAGAGCCGCGCAGGGGAACGTTGTTTTCTGTCTTCGTTAGCAACAATTCACTTTCTTTTCTCACATAAATCACTTCGACTTACCTTTACGGTTTGTACAAATCTCCTACTGCCCCACAAAAATGTGTTCGATACTTTCTTGACTACTATAACACTACTATCAATTCATTTCTTCCGTAAATCATCCTACTTTTTTGCTAGTTTTGGCCGTCCAATACTAAATAATTACTCTTTGTTAGTGCAAATAAAAATGGCACTTGAAAAAAACATATTATTAGTAATATCAAATACTATCAAAGAATTTAAAATTTTTTAACCTCCAAATTCTTTAAAACCTAGAAGTAAGTCATAATATATAAAAATACAGTAATTAGTCATATAGTACTTATAATTTGGAAGATAAAATAAATAAATGGAAATAAATTCCTTCCCGGGAATTTATAGGCCAGGGAAAAAACCCGGGAATATTCCCATTTTTAAATTCCTTCCCACCGGGAATATTCCCACTACCCATCACTACTTTTTACCCCTTAGATGTCATGTTACTGTTTTCAAAGTGTCATTATTGAATACAACACCTTCCAGAACTATGGAATTGATACTAATATTGTTTATAATAAATTATTTTACGTGTATGAATGTTACCCCCGGGAGCCCACCACTTTTACCCCTTAGATGTCATGTTACTGTTTTCAAAGTGTCTTTATTGAATACAACACCTTCGAAAACTATGGAATCTATACTAATGTTGTTTATTTTAAAATATTTTACGTGTATGAATATTACCCCCCGGGAGCTCACCACTTTTTTAACCCTTAGATGTCATGTTACTGTTTTCAAAGTGTCATTATTGAATACAACACCTTCCAGAACTATGGAATCGATACTAATATTGTTTATAATAAATTATTTTACGTGTATGAATATTACCCCCCGGGAGCTCAGCTCACCACTTTTTACCCCTTAGATGTCATGTTACTGTTTTCAAAGTGTCATTATTGAATACAACACCTTCCAGAACTATGGAATTGATACTAATATTGTTTATAATAAATTATTTTACGTGTATGAATGTTACCCCCGGGAGCCCACCACTTTTACCCCTTAGATGTCATGTTACTGTTTTTAAAGTGCCATTATTGAATACAACGTTCTGAGAAACTATGGATTCGATACTAATATTGTTTATTTTAAGATATCTTACGTGTATGAATATTACCCCCCCCCGGGAGCCCCTCGACAAGTGAACTTTATGTTAGATAATATTATTACATGAGTACTGTACTTTGATCTAAGGGGACTCGGTGAATCAATGGTAAAGCGTTCACTTGTGATGCGATAGGGGACCTTGGTGATTTAGTGGTATAGCGTTTATCTTTTGTGCATGGGTTCCGATTTGAGCATGAAGTCCTCTTCCTCGTGTTCAACATTTGCTTCCAACAAATGAATTTTGTGGTAGACAAACACCGTATGCGTGGATTTCCTTGGGAGTTCTTCCGTTTCCTTCCACTTTTCGAGTGTACGGTGGTTCAGTGGTAGAGCGTTCACCTCCGGTGCTTGGGGGCCCTGGATTCAAACACCCTGCTCCCCCGTCAAGTGAACTTTTTGTGTTGCACAAACACCACGTGCGTGAGTTTTTTTCGGAGTTCTCCCGTTTCCTCAACCGTTGGACGTAATACATAAAATACCTCTTCGTAATAGATTAGAAATACATTCTGTTCATTATGTCCAGTCGAGACGTTTTTCACGTCATCTGTATCCTCAAAACATATAACACTGCATGTGTACTCTTTCTTATAAAAACAATCTGATACTATCATTTTTTTATGACAATATAGATGAAAGTATTTTACAAGTACTTATTGTCTTTTCGAGTGCAAAATAATACGCATTCAATACTACACAGAGGCTTGTAGTGTTTGAGCCTCGTCGCCCAAAGCTTGAACCTCTCCCAACAAAAAATTTCTTAATGCACGCCTGTGTACAAAGCTAGTATACGAATTCTATGACGGGATTCTGAGCATTTTAAAAGAAATTGATGATTATAATAGGGAATGTTTTAACTACTTTCGTCCTTTTAAAGTAATATCACATACAGCTTAGACTATAATATAGAGAAAACTGTACAAAGTTCAACTTCCTAGATCAACTTAAAGAAATGCAGAAATGTTCTCTTATTTGAGAATAGACAATTGTTTTAACTTGAAGATTTGTGCCCATGTTGAAATCGTGGGGTGTTGTGGATCAGTGGTAAAGCGTTCACCTCCGGTGCTTGGGGTCCCTGGTTCGATCCTAACTCTCGCTGTGTGGACTTTGTGGTGCATATAGCCTCGCTGCTTAACGGAACGTTAAACTAAAAAATCAATCAACATCATGTGTACATGGGTAACGACATCCGAGATGAATAGGCAACACTAGTTTTGTCAAGTTTTAATGTTACCTAAAACACTGTTTTAATGTTACCTAAAACACACACACATACATATCTTCGCTTCGTGTTGTCTGAAACCATGACCTAAGATAATGTTGACGCGACAGCTGGAGAACAACATTGAAATACAAAACATGTTCTGTTATCTTATTTTTCTGCTCTTTCCAGGTAGACAGTGCAAATACAGAAACTCTCTCAGTTCGTTGACTTATGTATGTGTTTTTAACGACAAGCTCACTTATAGGTATGTGTTTTTAACTAGGTCAGTCTGTTATATCTCGTTGCAATACGAATCATCAAAACATTTGACAATGGCATCTTATCTGTTGCTCTTGAAACTAAACCATTTTAAGATGGAGTTCAATGTGCTAACAAACAGAGAAAGAAAGAGACTAGCAAAACAGACATTCACATATGCGTCTGTGTTTTTTTTTAATGTTAGAACATGAACGGAACTATGAATAAATACACTTGTTCTTTCAACTGCCTTTATAGCTAAATGAAGAAAGAACATATATATATTTTACTTACCTATTTTGATAAGAATGACCGGTATCACAAAACACACACTACAGTTTTATACTGAAAACACAATCAATTGGTAGACTTTAATCGTAATAACTGAAAGCACAAAACACACACTACAGTTTAAGCTGAAAACACAATCAATTGGCAGGTTTCAATCGTGATAACTGAAAGGACTCTGATGAAGATCCGGTAGCCGTTCAAGAGTCTTTGCGGGAGGGGGCGGGGCTTGGAAATTCAAATTAGCTAACCAATACAAGACGACTAGAAAAGACATGTTTTCTCATGAACCTATAGCTGATGGTAACCCTAAAAGGCATGTTTTATCTTGTTTCTACCAACAGGATGTTCTCACAAATCATCATTTTGGAATAGCCGTAAAAGGTTATGAACATAACAACTAACAGGAAGTGATATCGATTTACTTGTCATAGCAGACATCATCATGTGAATATCCATATAACACATTTCACATCCTACGTTTTAAACAATATGACATGCTATGAGAAGCCTGCGTTATTAGAATATGCTCAATCATTGGAATCCATTCGCAGGAGGTCTGGAAGAGGAGTGTATAGGTATGTGTTTCGTTATGAGACTCATATTAGGTTTCTTGTCACACGTCTTAAAAAAAATGTGAAATACAATATTTACCTTAGCAACTAAGTCAATTTCGTGAGAAGCTTTGATCATTTGAATATCATTTCTTCTACAGACACTTTGTGAGAATAGGGCCAAGGGGCTAATCAACAAGATTTTGCATGGGTATGTGTTTCGTTCTGAGACTCATATACTGTGTCGAATCCCACGCTTTTAAAAAAATCATGACGTATAATATTTACCTTAGCAACTAAGACCAATTTCATACAATCTGCTGAGAAGCTTCGATCATTTGAATATCATCCTTTGAGTTCATAATCTACAGTCATCTCATGGGAATAGGACCAATGGGTTAAATCGCTTATGCTCTTTGGCTTTCCAGGAGGAGTAGGGGGGTTACGGGGGTTCAAATAAACCAAAATTTTCCCACGCGCTTCTGTGGTAGCAGTAAAAGGCTATGAACATAGCAACTAAAGGCTTGTCGAAACTTGCCTCACAATTCCAGGAAATGATATCGATTTCTACGAAAACAAGATCAAATTTCGCTGACTCGACCTTCTATCCGCCGGGATATCTACTAACGTGTGAAACCATAAAACAACCTCATCGGGATAGAATATCGTAAAAAAAAAGTAGGCACAAAATGTATCCAAACAAAGCTAAGCAATAGCCAAAAGTAGCAAAGTACTAATTTACAAATGATGAAAAGAATCCATTTTGTAAATTAATGTAGAATTATTTAGAAATACAATGCAAAATTATAAAGATAGGAAAGTATCTTGCAAATATTGTGAACATACATACTTATGCGCAAATGTTGACAGAATGGTGGGACATGTGTCTTCTGACAGTTACCCAACCTAATTTGTTAATAACATGTAAAAATTTAATATGTTCATAATATCAGTAGTATAGTCAAGTTTAGAAAATCCACATACATGTGAATTTAAACTGTTTAGCGGTTTAAAAGTATGTGGACTTACTGTACCATTTTTGAAACATAATTACTTTCATAGAACATATTGTAAATAAATATCAATTTATGCGTACTCTCTAAATATAATAAAATATTAATAAAATAACATACCATCGTTCAGAATATACATTTTAAAGACTCCTCTAGGGACAACAGTAAAAATATACTGTAATGTAAAAACGAATTCAACTTTGAAATTATAATATAGTAACATAATATAGTATAGTATAGTAATTATAATATAGTAATCACAATTTTCTTTGTGATTTTACATACATTCCCGGAAAATTCCCATGATTGGGAATCTTCCCGGGAATCTTCCCAGCGAACATTCCCGAAAACTTTCTCCCCGGGAATTTGCCCATCACTACCCACCACCCACCGTGACCCACCATAACCTACAGAACCACTACGACCCACCGACACATTCTGCTCAGTGCATTGATTCTAACATTCTCTGAACAGTGGTGAATTTTTTGACATTTTACTTTTATTGTATCGATTTTCCTTTTTCTTTCTTTCTTCCTTTTTTCATTTGTTTCTATTTACTTACCTGAGATGAGAACATCTAACAAGGATAAAGCAGACTTTTGTAAATGAACTTCGCGGCCATCTTTCGCGAGGTAGTAGTGCACATTTAAAGTGTAATTATTACAAACTGGGAGAAGGCAATAGCCAGAAATATTCTAGAGAAAGAACCTAAAAATTTTGACTAGCCGTATATATGATACGACACGTTAGATTACCAAGTGACTGGGTGGCCCATTGCGGACCATCCATGACTCACATGTGAAGGGTCTCAGATTCGATTCCCGCTCGTGTTACCTTTTTTGCTTTTTACCCATAAGGTAGCCATTTGTAACGACAAGTAAAATATTAATTCACAATATGTTTAGAATGCACAAAACAATAGAAATTTTGAAACCAGTTGTAAAACTTTTCAATGTTTCATGTTAACTAGCCATGTTAACAAAATGTAACCTGTTTCGTAAATATATTGATAAGGTATAACTAACTATATTACGGTTACCACAGTCGTTATGTAAGAAAAATCTTGACGTTTCGTGTCTATATCTAGGACTGTGTGCAAATTCCGAGGAGAATGAGGGGAAATCCCTTTGGGAATACTGGAGGTATGCTATAGCCAAAGTTGGTTTCCGAATTATCAATCTTCCAATTCGCACATTGTCCACAGATATAGACACGAAGCATCAAGAACATTGCGCTATAGCACTCTCCCAGTTTGTAATATTAACACTTTAAATGTGCACTACTACGTCGCGAAATATGGCCCCGAAGCTCATTTACAAAAGTCTGCTTTTTCCTTGTTAGATATACTCATCTCAGGTAAGTAAATAAAAAAATCCAAAAAGGAAGAAGGAAAGAAATAGGAAAATTGAGACTATAAAAGTAAAATGTAAAAAAGTCACCCCTGTTCAGAGAATGCTTTAATCAATGCACTAACCAGGGTTTGTCGCTGAGTCATAGTGGGTCTGTAGGTTATGGTCGGTCACGGTGGGTAGTGGGTTGTAGTGGGTCACGTCTTGTTGACCCAGACCCACTGATCCACTTACAAATCTTGACCCACATGACCTACTTGGCACACGACCCACTTCATTTCTGGTGAGAGGCTTCCAATTCAGGATGGCCGAGACAATATAGACTTTGTTAAATCCAAGACGAGACGAGACGAGACGAGATAGGTCCTTGTCTCGACTCGTAGCATTTTAAATGTCTCGAAACATTTCACAACCGATTATCAATTTTAAATTGTAAACTTCGTTACATTAGGAAGCTGCATGGCCAATAATTTTACTTCTATTATTGTGAGGTTTACGAAAGAAAATTAGACGAAAGTAGACGAGATAACTACTTGTCTGGTTTCGGAAACAAGAGATGACACAGGCATAGCAGCGATACTAGACGCGGGCTTTGTTTCTCTCGCATCGCTAAACCGAGACAATTTCACAAGAGGGGACGAAACAGGTAATCATGTTGTGTCTTGTGCAGCATAATTATTTCTTTTATAAAATTAAGTTTTCATCTCATTACCAAATTATTTCTCGAAGTCCAGCGTCCGATCATCTTCTATGCATTGACCGTCATGGTTTCGGACCCTTAGGTGATAATACTTGCAATTATCATTTTGATGTTTTATAGCTGCTTTATTAGACATTGTTACTATGTAAGCATCTATTTGCCATCTCGTTGATTTGAAGGGAAGCATCCCACTCTCAGTTCCGGAAGCATCTCTCTCTCTTGGTTTCCGTCTCAGAGCGTGATGATCGACAAAAGTGCATAGAACTTTTTAGGCATGTCTGTCGTGATGGTCTCTACAATAGGCACATTTCTGAAGAAATTTGCCTATCGTAGAGACTCACATGTGCAAAATTCGGGAAAAATTTCCTGTTTTTCCGATCACCGCCCTCTGATACATACCCCTGACTAATTATACATGCTTCCTCGTTATCATTGTTTCACTTCTCTAATAAATTATACCGGAATTTTTAACTCATTTCCACTTAACATATTAAACGCTTAATAACTCTATTTTACCACATCTCATGTGTTAAATGCATTATTTAAAAATAATAAAAAAACAGAAGCATATTCCTTGAAGTAGACTCGAACTGTCATTCTTTGCATTTATAATCTAGTGCCTTAACCATTCCACCATGGTATTATGCTGCCAATATGTCTTGAGCCGTGGCAAAAATGCGAACTAAAACTCACACCCTTGACACACCCACGCGTTGAGCCAATAAGGGTTGAGCTGTTGCTGAGCGAGAGAACCTTGCAGCCGTCTACGCTATTGCCAGATTTAACAAAGAGTCACTTTTCAGTTTTACTCAGTTGTCATAAAGATGACTGAGAAGAAACCGGTTGTTCACAGTGAGGGGAGAAAATTAATAAGTCAGGTGATCAAATTTTGTGAAGAGGAGAAACGATTAGGCCATTGGATGTTTCCTATAGAAAAATCTCTGCTGCTGCTACTGGAAAATCTCTCGCAACTATCAAGAGGATAAAGAAAGAACACCGTGATGCAGAAATAAATGAAAGCGAATTGTCCACTCCCGGCAAAACAAGGCGAGGGAAGCCCCCCAAAATTACTCTCGACGATATGGACAAGTGTGGTTTACGGCGATTGGTTCACGAGTTCTATACCGTAAGAAGGGTGTTTCCTACAGTAACAAAATTACTTGCTGTATTAAAACGTGAAAATAAATTTAATGGGGAGCGCGAAACGCTTAGAAAAATTCTTCACGAAATAGTGTTTCGATTTGTGAAATGAAGAAACCGCAGACATTTTTTAATCGAAAGGAATGACATTCAAGCAAAAAGGGCGCACTATCTCAGAAAAATTAGAGCGTACAGGAAAGCGAACGTACCAGTATTTTATTTGAATGAAATTTTTGTTCATCCGAACTGTGCAGTAGCTAAATGTTGGCAAGGGGAGGGGGTTGATGGTGTGTTTACCTGTGAAAGTGTTGGCCAAAGGTGGATAATTGTGCACGCGGGAGGTGAAACAGGCTTCGTTCAAGGCGCGTTTGTCATATTTAAAGCTAAAACCAAAAGTGGCGATTATCACAATGAGATGAACGGAGAGAATTTTCTTAAGTGGTTAAGAGAACAACTCATACCAAGTTTGCCCCCCCCCGCCCCACAGTGTCGTATGTATGGACAATGCCTCGTACCACAGCATGGTTTTGAACAAACCACCGACAACAGCTTCTCGAAAGCACGAAATTCAAGAATGACTGTGTGCTAATAATGTGCCATTCGATAATGAATTAACTAAAAGTGAGTTATTGTGTTTAGTAAAAAGTAACTATTCAGGGCCAGAATACGTTGTGGACAATATTTTGAAAGAACATGGACATGAGGTTCTGAGGCTTCCGCCATATCATTGTGATTTATCATCCATTGAACTCATTTGGGGGATAATAAAGAAAATAATTGCTGAACGGAACTTGCAGAAGTCTGCTTCGAAAATAGAGGACATAACTCGGGATGTAGTTTCATCCGTTACAGTGGAAGAGTGGAAAAAATCTTGCGAACATGTACAAAAGAATGAACTAGAATATTGGGAAAGAGATGGTCTCATGGAGCAGGAAGATGAAAGGCTAGTTATCGAAGTGACTGACAGTGACAATAGTTTGTCTTCTTCGGAAAGAGATAACTCAGGCAGTGAAGAAGAAGGCATAAGTGGCGTTATCCCTTTCCCACCGTCACCAAGTCATTACCCTAACATTAGTCATATTATCAATCAGTAATTATATTGTGTTTGTATTAATTTATGTAAATAACCTGTGGTTTCAGATGGCAGTCGGCGTGGGGGCCTGCCCCTAAATAAAACTCCCCGTGATATTTCATTTTGTAAATATTATGTATATATGTAAATACCATCCGCGAGGGAAACTACGCGTAGCCACCTCCACGTGGTGTTTCCTGGGTAATGCTAAGAGCTACGTTTCAAAACTATTCTATGTAGATTTGTAGAGTTGTAATCATTGTTTCTTTATATGCACTAGAAAAGCTCAATTTGTAAGCTTAAGAACAGATACCAAGAAACCATCGTACTGAATTCGCACGTTCTGCACTTACCGCAAGATTCGCGTTCCGAAGTGCGGCAACATTGCTCTACGGATGACGAAAGAGAGTGGAATTCCTTCAGCCGATAGCAGCGCTGGGAAAGGAAGACTAAGTATCAAGACAATGTGGCATCTCTATAGTTGCTTGTTCACCGCTCAGTTGTGCATATATTTGTTCGCATTTGTATTTTATGTTCTCACTTCGACAATTTCTACTTTTTTCTCCATTTAGCAGCTGTTTCTAGCTTTCTCTTTCGGTATCGTTCTTTATTTACACTATTCGTATTTACAGCTTGTGTCCCTTTTCAATGTTTTATTCAGATGGTCTTTTTTCCTTACCCTTCACTACACTTTTGATTGATTTAACTCTCATATTCTCCACGGTTAGAGTGCTGGAATGCCAGACTCAAAAAAGATATGTATATTTCCTTTCTCGACAGATGGTATACAATATTGTACACCATGTTCAATAACGGTTTTCAGAATGGCACAAGAACTTGGTGTTACCTGCTGGTAAAAGGACACAGATACCAGTTCTAACTGCATACACTGACTTAACCGTTGGACAAACATTGGACCATCGATTTTTTTTAATCGGGTCGACTTGATTGCACCGCCTATAATTATTAAAGAATAAATATCCATAGCTGCGTACAAAAGCTTTAAAAATGTATATGAACGACTTCAGACAAAGCAGTTATAGACAGAATTTTAAATAAGCGCTTAAATGCAGACAGTAATAATAATAAAGATTTTAAAGCCAGAAAATAATTTATTACTTTTCTTTTCTTTTTGAAGTCGTGTTTACCTGAACAAATTATTGCCTGACATGAAACTATTTCGATGATAAATAAATGAGGCATTAATATATTTGGCTTGGCAGACTTCAAAAAAGTATAGAAAATTGTAGGGTTAATTGAATTGAATTGAATTTTATTGCGTTCAATGATCATTTAAATTGGCTGATTGCCATGCGGTACAAAAAAATGTTAATGATGTGATTATACAAATATATATTAATATTGTACTAATAGCATAACTACTTTTACAATATTTACTAGATGATGCAAAAACATGATAAAATATTGCTTTTTTCTTGTACACAATAGGTTTGGGTACAAAACCTCGCGGCCATAATCTCGCGGCGACAACCTCGCGGACCAAAACCTCGCCTAGCCAAAACCTCGCCTCCCAAAATCATGCGGCCCAAAATCTCGCCGGGCCGAAACCTCGCCTGGCCATAACCTCGCCGCCCAAAACGTCGCGGGCCAAAATCTCGCCGGGCCAAATCCTCGCCGTACCAAAACCTCGGGCCCCAAAATATCGCCATACCCAAAATCTCGCCTGACCAAAACCTCGTTGTAATGATCTCGCGACACAGAATCCCGCCTGGTCTAAATTAAGAAAAACGTAGTGTCGCCTGGGAAGAAATGTCGTCAGAATAAAACCTCTTCACGGCGATTTCTTCAATGTAGAATGTTCTATCGCCAGATTTACAAAACTTATTAGGTTTTGAAACTTGACATTTTGTATAAATCTTCTTGCTCCACAAGGGCACAAGCTCCAGATAAGACAATATTTTGCAAAATGCATGTCTTAAGGAGGAATGGAATGGAAGGCCTTGAATGAATTTTGCCGTTTTCCAGATCTAAAAAAAAACTACTAAGCATATAACCTCTACGTTTCGGTACAAATCTTCTGCTTGCACCATAAGAAGGTATGTTGAAAAATGCTCCTCGTAAGGGAGTGTTGAAGTTTGGATAATTCTTGAGCGTTGGCTTGATCTCAGGACCCACGAGGTTTTGGCCACGCGATGTTTTGGGTGGCGAGGTTTTGGCCCGGCGAGATTTTGGGCGGCGAGGTTTTGGCCCGGCGAGATTTTGTCCTGCGAGGTTTTGGGCGGCGAGGTTTTGGCCACGCGAGGTTCTGGCCGGCGAGAGTTTGGGCGGCAATGTTTCGGCCGCGAGATTTTGTCCGTATCCCACAGAATATACAGATTCCTTTTACAAAATAGAAAAATAAATTATGCACAAAAATTACATTTACGACTTAGCAGAACCTAGATCGGTTTGCAAGTATTCCTCCACAATATAAAACCCGTGATTTAGCAACACAGTACGTGCTGATTTTTTGAAATGTTCATGCTTGATCAGATGCTTAAATTTAATTAGGCAATGAGTTAAAGAGTTGTATACCTTTGAATGCAGTTGTTTTCGAAAACAAAGATGTATTATGTAGAAAAACTTGGAGATGAGACTTCTTTCTCGTATTATATCCATGTTTATCTGAGTTATTTTTGTACAGTTCTTTCTTCTTATGGACAAAGGGAATGTTTTTTATATATACAATGAAGGAAGTGCAAGAATATTTAGGTCTTTGAATAGCGTTCTGCAAGAAGTTTGATACGAAATATTGGTTATTATTTTTATAACTTTTTTCGGAGTATAAAACTTTCTTAAATTTAGTGGGTGAACTCCGAAAGGCTATTCTATATCTGATTTTGCTGTGGAACAATGCATGGTAAACTGTTAGTACCTCTTTTCTGCTTACAATGGAAAGAAGTGACCTTAGTAGGAAAATTACTTAGGATAATTCATAAAATAATTTTGCAATAAGTTGAGACCGAAACCAATTATTATCTATCAGAAGACCAAGAAAGTTAATTGTTTATTCTAGTTCCGTTATTTTGTCGTCTAATCGAAGTACTGGATATTAATTTAGCGTGGTCAGAATGAAATTATAACAGGATGTTTTGTCGGAGTTTAGAAATAGAGTATGCGGAAAATAAACTGTACTGAAATTCGCGTGCAAATGGCGCGCGGGTGCAATATGGTATGAGCTGTGAGCGCCACATTGTATGCTTAGCTGTGTGTGGAATAGTGGAGTATGCACTTAGAGTGAAGATAATGCTACTCACAACAGAGGAGAGCACTATTTCAGCTCATACGATGTGCCCCAACATCTCAGAGGGAAGATTCGATTATGTGTTTATTTGCTTCAGCAATCCGTGTTCACTAACATGTTCATCGATGTACATAACGACTATGAAGATTATTAGACGTAATGGTCAACATTTTTAACACGTGATGTACAGGCTCGATTAACCTAAAATTTACAATTTGTGTTGAGTAACAATTAGTTGACATCCTCTTGACATTTCTTATGTTTCATTACGTTATACAAAAAATAAATAAATAAATGTCAACGATATGCTTTCAGTATTGTTTGTTTTGCCGCATACTGTATTTTGTTCTTTGCAAACCAGGAAACTATCTGTGACATACTGTTATTTACTTGCTTTTGAATTTTCAGTGGTTCTGATTTTATAATGACGTTTCTATCATCTGCATATAAAATAAGTATCTCTAAGGTGGTTTGACATATCATTTATGTAGAGAAGAATCAGTATAGGTCCTAAAATTGGTCCTTATGGAACACTTACTTTAAAATATTCAGGTTTTGATTGGTTCTTACACATGTTTTACGAGTCTTGCTTTTAGTGGGATACTTCTATAATTTGTATTCTGTTCGAGAGATAAGATTCTATCCACGATAATGGAATACCCTTAATACTGTATTTATTCAACTTATTTTTTAAAATATTATGGTCCCTGGAGTCAAATGCTTTCTTCGAGTCACAGAAGACACCGAAAGGATAGCATTTTGTTTCCATGGCGTGCATGACGTACATAACAAAATTATAGATGGCAGTTTGAGTTGATTTCTCTTTTAAAAACATTTTGAGATGAGCAAATATTATTATGTTTTAAATGTTGGTGTAACCTAGAAAGGAAAACTTTTCAAACATCATAGAGAACATTAAATTAAAATAAATTGGTCTGTAGTATTTCACCTTATCCTTGCTTCATTTCTTGAGTTATGATTTTATGATTGATTATTTTAATTTGTAGGAAATGTATTGTTTTTGAAAGATGAATTGGTGATAGAGGCAAGTGGGGAAGCTACTACTTTTGCTTTCTTTTTCAATACAGGAGTAGGAATTTCGTCAATACCAGTGTGAATTCTCTTGTTTAATTTTGAAATAAACGATCCTACTACTTTTGAAGTAACTGGTGTTAGGAACATAGAAGTTACGGTCACAGGTATATATCTTAATTGTGGACTATGTTTTGGGAGATATATCTGATTGTGGAGCATTTTTACAATGGAACTGAAATGCGCATTGAAATAATCCACAATCTAAATTTTATTGTTTAGAATTTTGTTTGAAGTAGTCATGTGTAAATTTATGTTTTCCTCAGTTTGTTCGTGTTAGTTGCTCTCCTGATATATTAAATTCCATGTGGTTTTACTTTTATTTTAGAAGTTAAATATCAGCGAATCGTACCTGTTTTGTCTGGATTCGCGTAATAACCTTCTGTATATGTTATTATACCTTTTGTAAAGATTTTAACATTATAATCCTATCAACTATCATTTTTTTACACTTGATGTGTAGTTCGTTTAGGAACCTGCTAGTTGTTATGATGCCAGTGGTAAGCCAGGTCTTTTTTTAAGGCTTGTTTATTTTCTTTTTTTTATTTTGTTAGGGAACGAAGATTCAAATATCAATTTAAACTTTGAAATGAAGATGTTGTACGTTTCACCAACAGTACAAATAGTAGATTCAGTAAAACAACAATCTTCTTCACATAATAATTGAAGAAAACTATTTAGATTGAACTTTTCTAAAAACTGCAATATATTTTACAATATATTTGGGAAAAGATGCAAATATTGCGCATTACCGTGAAGAAAATTATACAGCTAATTTGCAAATTACGTTATCAAAAAAAAAAGGCTAAGTCATGGTTCAGTCACTTTTTTTCTTTTTTTGAAAATTTCGATGTCCGAGATGCTCGTCGTAGCGGCCGAACAATCACACAAAAGCTGACAATAATCTTGCGAAAGTTGAGCAGCACATGAGCAAAAAAGTCATGCCATCGGCAACGACCTAAAGATCAATCGCCAAACAGTGTTGAAGCATTTGTATAAAGTTGACTAAAAACTTTAACCTCCCTGACAAATGCAATCCACCTTGTTTTGTTGAATTTCTGCTTGCTATACAGTTTATTAATTTATCTATCTATTTATTTATTATTTATCATCAGACGTTGCACATATCATTTGTTTGTTTCTTGTTTATAGTCATATAATCTTCATGTTTTTCCATTAGAAGACTTTAAAGCGGGAGCGCGATAAAATCCATAAGGAGTGAGTCAGAGATCAGAATTGAGCTAGTAAGAGTTCAGAAATTCAGGTGGGAAGGAAATGGAGCAGTAAACTCGGGAAAATTTACGTTCTTTTACGGGGAAGGAAATAAAAATCATCAACTAAAAATAGGGTTTTTCGTTCACAAACGATTAATAATAGCAATTAAACGAATTCAATTTGTTTACGATATACTTTCTTTTATTACGCTTGAGGGTAGGTCGTATGATATTATTAATGTTTCAAATGTACATACCCCAAAAGAAGATAAGGATGACGGTATAAATACAGTTTTTACTAAGAAATGAGACGGATATTTAACCAACTCCAACAATACAATATGAAAATTCTATTAGGAAATTTCAATGCAAACGTAGGGCGAGAGGATATTTTAAAACCGATTATAGGGAACGAAAGTCAACAAAATGAAAGTAATGACAAAGGCATTGGACCTGTGAACTTTGGTTCATCCAGAAATATTACCGTGAAGAGTATAAAATTTCCACATCGCATGTTCATTAATATACAGTATACGGACCTCACCAGAGGAAAAAAAAACACATAGTTGTCTTGATCACGTTTCAGTACATAGAAGACAGCCTAGTACACGTGAGTCAAAAGTCCTTGTACACATGCGTAAGTTTGAAAATCGACGGGAAAAGTAAAAAGTGATGATAGGAACAGAAGTTTGATGAGGGGCCGCAACCTTTGGAGTGTATGTTATTCATAGCCGCCATCTTGAAATCCGCCATTTTGGATTCATATCGATTTTTTTAAATAGAAAGGGGGTGTATGACACATCAAATAACACTAGCTTGAGCGCAGGAATTTAGTAGTGTAATTTGTTTTTTTTTTTCTATCTTGTACAGTTTAGAAGTTATTAATGTTCAATGGTGGGAAATTACCTTGATACTGAATGCTACAACACATGTTCTACGTGTTGTCCATCCCGTGCAATGCTCAACTGTAGTCGCCGCTACCACTTTGACTGCACACGGAGGAGAATGTCTCCTGAAATTTGGTCACAGGCTTGTTGGGTGCGTTCCTCCAGGTGTCTCAAATCACGGATGGTCTCAGCATATGCTATCTGCTTAAGATGTTCCCATAGATTAAAATCAAAGGGCGTTAAGTCAGGGGATCTGGGCGGCCAATCCACTTCCCTGGCAGTTGTTCATCCAACCATTCACGGACACCAAGTTCATAGTGTGGAGGGGCTCCATCGTGCTGAAAATAAGATGGGAAAATGCCGTCAGCATTCAGTGTGGCATTTAACACAAGGTCCTGCAGCAGCATCATATACTGTGGTGCAGTTAAGGTGTTGTAAATGAAAAAATGACCCAATGATGCGGGTGTCCCATATGCCACACCACACCTTCACCTTCTCTGGACTATGTTATCTACTCGGGTCAACCCAATTCGGATTTGCGTCACACAAGTATGGACAATTATATCGATTAACCTCCCCGTTCAAAGTGAAATACGCCTCGTCGCTGAAGAGTATGCCCTTGGCAAACTCAGGATCCAGTTCGCGTTGTTCAGTAGCCCACATACAGAACTCCAACCAGCGATCAGGGTCAGCCTCGTTCAGTTTATGTTGCATGTGCAGCTTGTAAGAATGCCACTGATTGGCGTGCAATATCCGGACAACGGAAGATTGGCTTATTGCACATGCCAGGGACACACGACGGGTTCTTCATTTAGGACTTTTCACAAACGATGGCAACAACCACCATTGCAGTTTCCTCATTGGTGGCAGTCTCTGGTCGCCCACTACGTGCCCTATCTTGAACAGAGACCGTCTCCAAGAATTTGGTGATCACGTGAGCCACCGTGCTGTGCGATACCGTTTCTCTGTCTGAGTGCCGTCTGTTTTTGTCAGCTGCTATTGTTCGGTAGCAGCGTTCCCCTGATATAGGGATCATTTCGATCTTCTGTTCACGTGCCAGACCCATTTTAGATCATCTGGAACCAAGAGATAACTGGGTCAGTATCAAAGTAATGTCCCACTTTTGAACATTAATAACTTCTAAACTGTACAAGATAGAAAAAAAAAACAAATTACACCACTAGATTCCTGAGCTTAAGCTAGTGTTATTTGATGTGCCATACACCCCACTTCCCATTTAAAAAATGAATTGCATCCAAAATGGCGGATTTCAAGATGTCGGTCATGAATGACATACACTACAAAAGTTGCGGCCCCTCATCAAACCTTTGTTCCCATCATCACTTTTTACTTTTCTAGTGGATTTTCAAACTTATGCAGGTGTCCAAAGACTTTTGACTCACCCTGTATAACTGATGTTCCGCTGTTCAGAGGACCTGACTATGACATTGACCATTACTTAGTAGAAGCATTATAATAATTGCGAGATTATCCTTGAATAAAATCCATATTTAATTTCTGAAAACGGAGAGATTTATTTATTTATTTATTTATTTTTAATATAAGAAAGCCAGGTGAGTGGGAAATATCAGATCGAAATGTCTCATAGATTCTCGGTTTTCGAAGATGCGTGCTGCAGTAGTTGAGAGGATACTTGGGTTGAAATTAGTTATATTATTAACATTTCGGCAAAATAAAATTTCGGTCAAGTCGAAGTACATAGGAACTAATCATAATTCGATTACGAATGCAGTAAGCTATCAAAGATAAAACAGGCAAACTTGAGTTGGCTACAAAATCCGAGCGATAGAACTAAACAAAATTTATCTTACATCAGGAAGCTTCCAAACTTTTTTAGAACACAAAATTCATTTTTATTAAATCTAACATTAATGAATTTGAAGTTAATAGTAAATACAAAAGTATTCGGAAAATTGTAAGGGCATCAACAAATTGAAGAAAGGCTATCAACCTCGTGATTACATATTAATGAAAGCCGACGGAACAGTTCTCATTGATACAGATGGCATCTCGAACGTATGGAAAGATTTTTTTGACGATTTGTTTAGCACACAGGTAAGAACTAATATAGCAAAGAACTGTATTCATGGAGAAAGGGAAATGCAAAAGTACCATATATTTCTGAGCATAAGGTAACAAAAGTAGAAGTCGCTATAAAGACCATAAGAAGCACAAATCTCCTGCTGCACACGAAATTCATACTGAGTTAATTTTAGATGATGGGGGAAAATTGCAGAAAGAGATATAGAAAGTCTGGAAAAGAGAGAAATTACCACAACAGTGGAAAAAATCAATCCTTATTCGAATTCACAAGAAAGGCAACAAAACGTATTGCAATAATTACCGAGGCATATTTCTTATGTTATCCTATAAAATCCTCTAAAACATTATATTAGCAAGATTCACTCTATATGCCGAAGAAACGTTAGGAGATTATCAGTGCGAAATTAAGCGAAATCAATGAACTGTCCACCAGATATTTACCACTTGACAAATACCAGAAAAGTAATGGTACTAAACTACCTGGGTACGTTAATTATCTTTAATTTTAGAAAGGAATATGACTTGGTTAGGAGGGAAACATTATATAACATTGTTACAAAATTTACAATATCGGAAAAAATTAATTTAAGATGTTTAAATTAATCTTAACATGTGAGTAGGAATATTTTAGCCGCAAGCTTTCACGTCGAGAGTTGTCTGAAACAAGAAATGCGTTGCCGTCATTATTATTCAACTTTGACCTGGAGTACGCTATAAGGAAAATCAAAGTCAGCAACAAGGCCAAGAGCTGAATTGTATTGACCGGGTTATGGCGTATGATAAAGATGTAAATATAACATGGTATGCTAGGAGAGCAACATAAATAAATGCAAAAGTCTTATTAAAGGTTGCAGGGACATGGGTTTAGAAGTAAATGCAGAGAAAACTAAAAGAATGGAAGTTCGTCAGGATAATAATACTGGAAATTATGGATGTGTTAATATATCAAATAACACTTTAAACAAAGTGAATCGTTTGAAATATCTAGAATCAATATTAACAAACCAAAACCATATTCTCGAGTAAATTAGATGTCGACTAAAAGCAGCGAATTCGTGTTGCTATTAAGTTTTAAATATTTTGTTGTTGCAAATGCTATCGAAAAAATTGAAGCTTAACATATATGAAACGACAATCATACATGTTGTCCAGTGATTGCAAAACGTGGTCTCTTGCTGTCAAAGAAAAAGGTAGAAAATAATTGAGAACAAGGTCCTGAGACGAATACTCGGACCCAAGACGAACGGGAATGGGGAATAGCAGAAACTTCATAACGATGATCTACATGAGTTATATCTCTTACCGAACTTTGTTACGGTCATCAAGTCTAGGAAGCTCGGGCTAGTACTTTATGTAACCAGAATGGAAGAAAGTAGGAAGGGTTTTAAAGATTTAACTGAAAATACAATCGGAAATCGACCATTCGGTAGACCCAGACGCAGATGGGAGGACAATATTCAGATCGATATTCCTGAAGTAGGAACACAGAGTAGCAACTGGATTTAGTTAGCTAAGGACTGAAGTCAATTGAAAGCTTTTGTGAACGTGAATGAATCTCCGGGTTCCATAAATGAGGAAATTATTACTTTCTTATTTTTGTATGTACACAAAAATTTACTTTAGAAATATTTACTCACTGAGTGAAACCGTCGACCTTATCTTGTTCGAAATTAATGACGTACAACCCTACAAATGTACAACCGAACACACATAATTGAAGCTCATTAAAAATTTTCAACTTTCTCAAATTTAAATCCGGGCTGCCTGGGTAGCAAATCGATGTAGTAACCACTTGCTTACGCCGATCATCTATTCTAATATTGTACAAAAACTCTTAGCGAGCTGAAAACATTTCATATGAAACAAGACCAGGTACTAAAGCCTATATGAAGAGACTACGATTACGTGAGTTACCCATCGTTCCCTTCCTCAACTCAGATACAGGTCAAATAGACATATCTCAATCAGGGAAATGTATCTAAATATTCCTTTAGTTGAGGCTCAGGTTTTATTGTTAAGTATCGCAACCTAAGAAGAAAGAAAGATGACAGAATTCATTTTGTAATTAATTAAATTGTACTAAACCGTCCATAAATATATTTCAAACCTAACTATATATCGTTAAAATATGCTTAGAAAACTATTATTTCCGTAACTGGTACTTTAACTTTTAAGCTTTACATGGTTAACTTGTAGCGTAGTGGTATCGTATGAAGGTAAAATGTGGTAGACGTTGGTTTGAGTATCGTTGTGTTAATTACAAATTCTTTATCTTTTTTTGTTAACAAAATGATAATTCTAATCAATTATTGGTATATTTATTATTATTATTATTATTATTATTATTATTATTATTATTATTATTATTATTATTATTACCAGAAAATTCACATGTGTTGTTTTGTATAAGTGTTTGTGACCAAAAATAAAATATGAATTATGCCAAAATTATGTTTGTGTGTTGCAAGAGCTGTAACAACAAACACACACAAAAAAAAAAAAAAAAACTAGTGTGGAGCTGACAGAGGGAAGTATGATAATCGTGAGAAAATAGAATTGGAAATTTAAACGAATTTCTAAGTTTCTTTATACCGAAAATGTAATCTTGAATATCTCTTTGTTCAAGGAGCAATAAATCTAAAAAGCCACTATCACTCATTTCAACTCAATGAGATGCATTGCTTTTTTTTTCAACTGAAAGGAAAATATGTTCAATACGAAATAAATGGATTGTAGCTTCTCAACTTCGCATAATTGAAGTTAAGAAATGGAGAGAAAATAAGTTAAATTATTATAAGACTACAAGAAAATTAAATAAAAATGTGCCAGCATATCAAAACTTTCCCGCCCTTTCTCTTGCATTAATTACATTAGGCTGCAGTATTAAAGAACCATTTTTCTGTGAAACAAGACATGACATTCTAAGACATTTTTGGATAACTTTGTGCAAAGTAAACTCAACCTGAGCGATAAGCTACCTCTTGTAGATTTTTTTTCTAAGAAATGACTTTCGCTAGTTGTTAAAGTAACTGTTAGAGTAAATTTGTAATCATAAAATATAAACGAAATCACATGCATCGTGTTTCAGAAAACTGTCGGAACAAGAAATCAAGTCGCTAATAAGAGCAAACTAGTAATTGGGGGTATTTTCAAAGAAAGTAATTTCTCATCATTATAAATTTAGTAATGAAAAATTAACAAAATATGCTCACAATTGCCTGAGTTATTTATCAGAAAAATTTCCGAAGAAAAAAATCATAGCTGTTTTTTTTTCAGAAGAAAGAAATTATACTTTATCTGATTATGATGCAATGCATATTGATGAAAAATAAACAAAATCGTTTAAGTCAGTTTGAGCAAATCATCCAAGTAATACAAACAGCCATATATAAATTACCACTCATAGATATCATTTTTTACAGAAAAAAATGTTTTTATTTTATCGTATAGAGTTGTGAATGCAACAACTAACTAACGAGCAAAAAAACTTTATTACCTATGGAACCCAGAGATTCAATGCCGCGTTCACAAAAGCTCTCCACTGAATAATATTTTCAGCCAATTGGATCCAGTTTCTAATTTGTATTTCAATCTCTGCGAGATCCATCTTAATATTGTCCTCCCATCTGCGCCTAGGTCTTCCTAATGGTCGTTTTCCGATTTGTCTTCCAGTCAAGACTTTGAAAGCGTTTCTACTTTCTTCCATTTCAGTTCCATGACCTGCCCACCTAAGCCTCCTAGACTTGACGATCCTAACAATGTTGGGTAAACCGTATAAATTATGTAGTTCCTCGTTAAAAAGTTTCCGCCATTCCCCATTCCTGTTCCTCTTGGGTCCGTGCATTCCTCTCAGGATCTTGTTCTCGAATTCTTTCAGTCTATGTTCTTCCCTCAGAGTAATCGACCATGTTTCATAAGCATACAGAACAACAGGCATGATTATCGTTTTATACATTTTAAGCTTAAATTCCTCAACAGAATTCGCGACGCCAAGAGATTTTGAACCAAATAGTAACACGAATTCCCTGCTTTTAGTGAGCATTTAATACCTTCTTGGATATGATTTTCGTCTTTTAATATTAATCCTAGATATTTGAAAGTATCCACTTTATCATAAGTATTATTTAATATTTTAACGCATCCATGATTTGCCGTATTACGGTCCCGACGCATTTCCATGTATTTAGTTTTCTCTGCATTTACTTCAAAACCCATGTCCCTGCAAGCGTTTAATAAGATCTCTGCATTTATTTCTGTTGTTCTTCTATCAACCCCTATTAAATTTACATAATCAGCATATGCCTGGTTGAATATCGTTCAACTCTAGGCCCTGGTTGCTCTCTTTGATTTTACTTATAGCGTATTCCAGAACAAAGTAAAATAATATGGCTACAACGCATCTCCTTGTTTCAGCTTCTAATTAGCTTTCTCGGTATTCCAAGTTCTGTAAGAACGTTGTATATTTTTTCTCTCCTAACTGAGTCTTACACCTTCCTAAAATCAATAAACAGTTGATGTACCGGGGTATTATATTCCCACATTTTTGAAGTATTTGGCGAATGGTGAATATTTTTTTTCGATAGTTCATCGATTTCGTTTAAATCTGCACTGATAATTTACAATAATTTCATTTGCGTATGGAGTCAATCTTGCTAGTAGAATATTTGAAAGGATTTTATATAACGTTGACAGAAGACAAATGACTCGATAATTATTACAGTCAGTTTTGTCGCCTTTCTTGTGAATTGTAAAATGATTATTTCCACTCTTGTGGCAATTCTTCGTTGTTCCATAAAAAGAGAATGACTTTGTGTATATTCTTCCAATTCTTTTGCTTCCAGCTAAAATTAACTCAGACGGAATTTTATCTATACCCGAAGATTTGTGTTTATTTAATTTCTTAAATTCAATTTCTACTTCTATTCAGTTGGGTTCTAGAATATACGGTTCTGCGGTGTGTATCTTCTTTTCTGCACGCACCTTAGTTTTTGGCTGCGTGTTCAGCACAGGGGCGTCATTTAGGGAGGGTAGGAGGAGGAATTTGCCCCCCCCCAAGATTTTGAGTAATACATATACTTTAATCGATTGTCTACTAATATACTAGTACAAAACGTGAAAGTCTTCTTATGTCGGTGGTGCTCTTGCCCCCCTTAAGCGAAGCTTGAAATGATTCCCCTGGTTCAGCAAATTGTCAAATAAATCTTTCCATCTGTTGAAGATGTTATCCATATGAGTGAGAACTGTTCCCTCAGATGTCTTTAATATATAAGCACGAGGTTGATAGCCTTTCTTAAATTCTCTGATCCCCTTATACGGATTGTTTTTAGTTTTAATATTATCTTCAAGTTCCTTAATTTTATATTTCAAAAAATCGCGTTTCTATGTTCTAAATGTTTTGGAAGTTTCTCGCCTGATATTTGCAAAGTTTTGTGTAGTTATTTCATTTGGAGTTAGTAGCCAGCGTAATTTTGCCTGTTTTCTTTTCTCTGTTAGTTTAATGCATTCCTGGTCGAACCATGCTTTGTTCCTACGCATTTCCGCGTGTTCCAATATTTCTCATGCTGAAATTCTAATGCTATCTCTAATTTCAATCCAGGTATCCTCAACACTTCGAATCTTCTAAAGCCGAGAATCTATTAGAAACTGCAATATGGTATTTCTCTCTTACCTGGCTCTCTTCTAATTTCTTTAAATTGAATCTCTCCGTTTTCGGACAATGAATATTACCTTTATTCAACAATAACCTCTCTCGTATTATCACTGCTACCAGGTAGTGGTCAGTGTGACAATCATCCCCTCTAAACGACCGGACATCAATTATGCTAGATTACCTTCTTCTATCTACTAAAACGTGATCAATTTGATTATGTGTTTACCCGTTTGGTGATGTCCAAGTGTATTTATGGACGTCGCGATGAGGGAATTTTGTACTATTCACGATTAGATTTTTGGATGTTGCAAAGTTTACGAGTCTAACACCGTTGTCATTACTTTCCTTATGCAGACTTTCGTTCTCTATAATCGGTTTGAAAATATCCTCTCGTCCTACCTTTACATTGAAGTCCCCTAATAGAATTTTCTTATGGTATCAAGGGAGTTGGTCAAATATCGGTTCCACTTCTTCGTAAAATCTTCGTTGGGGCATGTACATTTAAAACAATGATATCACACCACCGTCCCTTAAGAGTAATAAAAGAAAGTCTGTCAGTAACAAATTCAACCCGTTTAATTGCTGGTAATATACATTTATGAACAAAAGACCCTTTTCCTAACTGGTGATTTTTATTTCCTTCCCCGTAAAAGAACGAAAAATTTCCGGAATTCAAAGATCCATTTCCTTCCCACCTAACTTGCTGAACTCCTACTACGTCCATTCTGTATTTCTCTAACTCACTCGTTACGGATTTTAACGCGCCTCCCCTATAAAGACTACTAATATTCCATGTTCCAAATCTGGAATAATAATAATAATAATAATAATAATAATAATAATAATAATAATAATAATAATAATAATAATAATAATAATAAATATAGCAATAATTGAATTAATTTAACAATTTTGTCAGCAATAAAATTTGATGAGGAAATGTAGTAACACAACGATACTCAAACCCAGGTCTACCACATATTACCTTCATACGATACCACTACCCTACAAGTTAACCATGTAAGTCTTAAAATTAAAGTACTAGTTACGGAAATATTATTTTTGCTAAGCATATTTTTGAGATATATAGTTAGGTTTAAGATATCTCAAAACCTAACTATATTTCTGGATTGTTTATTATTACAATTTAAATAATTACAAAATGGATTCTGTCCTCATTTCTTCTTTGTAGGCAGCGATACTTAACAATAAAACCTGAGCCTCAACTAAAGGAATATTTAGATACATTTTCCTGATTGAGATATGTCTATTTGACCTTTGTCTGAGTTGATGAAGGGAACGATGAGTAACTTACGTAATCGTTGTTTCTTCATATAGGCTTTAGTACCTGATCTTGTTTTATATGAAAGGTTTTCAACTCGCTAAGAGTTTTTGTGCAATATTAAAATAGGTGATCAGCTTAAGAAAGTGGTTACCACATGGATTTTCCACCCAGGCCGCTCGGATTTGAATTCGCGAATATCCAAAATTTTTAATGTGATTCAGTTTCGATTTGAGGGGGCCATAC
The DNA here is from genome assembly GCF_964235325.1 of Thermobia domestica. Lineage (NCBI taxonomy): Eukaryota > Metazoa > Arthropoda > Insecta > Zygentoma > Lepismatidae > Thermobia > Thermobia domestica. Next base: position 52,474,105 of record NC_137470.1, on the reverse strand, counting down.
TCTGTGATATATGCAATAGCTTCTGTCGAGAAGGAAAGCAAAAAATGAAAAGAAATATTTCAATTTAACTTCACACGATTATGCCCTTAATGATAGAACGCACAACGGCCTTCAGGCAGGACGTAACGTCGTAAAAGTCCCACCATGTTTATTTGTAAATTAGAGTACTTTGGGTACTTCAGAAGAAAGGGAAGTTCTCCAGGTGGAAAGAGCATGAACTATTGTGTTAGCGCAGAAAACAAATGATGTTGGTACTACTGACATAAAAGTCCTTCCGAAAGAACCTTCTGGAAGAACGCTGGCGCGTAAATTCTATCATTAAAGCTAAGGGAGATGGATGATGATGGTAACTGAACGATGATTGAACAATTGGTGGAATGAGAATGTTGTAGGATACGGGAGTACCTCACAAAGTCAATATACACGATGTTGTCCACTATAAACATACTTGGCCGGTATAGAACCAGGACCCTCCCACCAGAGATAAGCTATCAATTCTATTCTCCCAAGAAGGAATGCATTGTTCGAATCATACGAGTAAGAATGATGGGATATTCGAGAAGTTCCATGAATGCAAATAACGTCTTACAAACTTATTTTCTTCAGTCCTTCCAAATTTAATGTTTTCCACCAGTTAATTTCCACCATTTTCCAACTATGAATAATCGGTGTTTTATTTTCCTTCCAGTTTGAAGAATGTAGTGAAATACATTATGCACGCAACAAATTGCAATACTATTGATATATGACAGCCAGAGGAGGCGTTAGGTGAGCGCGGAGCCTAGGGCAATAATGACCCCGCGGGGTCAAATTACAAGGAAAAATCGCTGAGCGCTGAGCGCCGGGCGGCTTTTGTTGTGTTGTTCGGAGGTGGGAAGGGATAGCCTAAACATTTTTTTCCTAGAATTTACCTCTATTCCTCTTGTCATAGTAGGTGGAAGGAATACCAGAGTAGAGGACATGTAAGTAAGTACAAAGTTGGAGCTACCGTCACAGTACTACTTTGACTCCGTTTGGTGTATGACAAACTAAGAAATTTTATTAATATCTTGCAAAAAAAAACATTTTTTCCTCATTTATTATCTATAGAATACTTTATACAAATAATATTTTCTGCAACAGAAACATGTATATTATACAGTACATAATATTTAGTTTATGTTTCAAGATTTACTTTTTTTTAAATTGGCGCTTTTCAGTACAACCGATAATGACTAGTAAACACGTATGTTTCACTATATATATATATATATATATATATATATATATATATATATATATATATATATATATATATATATATATATATTGTGGATGCTCTCAGTAATCAATTAATATCATTATCGTTTATTGCCAATTATCTAAGAATAATTTGATTTAAAATTGTATTGTAATAAAGTCAAGTTTTGATTTCATAAAGAATATGGGAAAAGGTAAACACTATCATGTAGTAAGAGATTACACATGGTTCTGTTATTGTTTATGTGATGTCGTCTAGACACAGTGTTTGCATTATGTTGTAAAGAAAGGAATTGAGAAAAGAGCGTGTAAGCTTTAAAATGAAGTAAGATAATTTGTTAATTCAGCTTGTTAACAGAATACACAATTTATGATATGACATAATATGCAGATTGGCAGAAATAAACTGTCTGAGAATTTTGGACATGGCATGACAATGGAGAAACGAAAGTTTTCCAATAGCTAAGACATTTGACGTCAGTCCAGAGATGAGCAGACAAATTCCATCATCTGGAGCAGGACAATAAAAACCAAATCTTTGTGGAACTGGGATGGAAGTTGAGTGGAGGTACTCAAGCGATAACAGTCGAGAGAGAAGAGGTGAACGAGGTGTGTGAAACCTCGGTCTTAGGTTCTGGACCAGACGGTCTCCAGCTGTTGGCTGATAGTTGGACAACAGTCAATGAGCCAACGATTATTCAGTTCCAGTCATTGTCCATGTTCCAGTCTACGAGCAGTTCCAGGTATGTCATCAGCTATGTTGTTGCCTATGTCTGAATTCTCTGAAGTTTTTAAGTACTGAAAATCTGAGAGTGTTATGTCGTATCTATTTCTAAACATCACATTTTACACATTACTAAATTAAATCAGAATACATTGATTATTTAAACTTACTCGATGTTTGTCATTTGAATTAACCTTTCGGAAGCGTACTGTAAAATTGGTGTAATACCTGTCCATTTCGGATAATGGACGGAAGCAACCTATCTGCATCAGTAAGCATTTCATCCCCAGTTTCAAGGCACGATGCAGCGAGGTTGTCATGGTGGCGATTGCTGGTTTGTTAAGATCTCAGTTAACTATTAGCATATACAACCCGCATGTCATGGTGGGGTATGCTGAAAGGCTCAAGCCTTGTTTTGATTCCCTAACATAAAATTTAAATAGCTAAGATTAAAGTGTTTAAATGCTAAAGAAGTAAACTCACCCGCCCACCCTCTCAGAAATTTGTTAAGTTGGATAGATTGGTAAAATGTGTTATCGTTTATAAATAATCATAGGGTTCATTACCCTGTGATGAAATATAATGGGAAACCTGCAACCATGTTTACGAACGCAAGGTACTATTATCTGGATCAAGGAGTATTGCGACATTTTGTCGAATACAGTCCAACATTTGGAGTAAAAACTGAAAGTAAAATCACAGAAAATATACTAGATAGAGTATATAGAAATTATTATGTAGTACAGTTTACAGACAAGAATTTTAGCATGGATGATCTTGTAGAACTAGGTTTGAGACGACATGTGCTTGCGACAATATGAAATATTTCCGAGACATGTATAACATTGCGTGGAGCAATCTTTTTCATCATAAAAACAGAAGGGTACAAATATAAGGTTTGTGCTATATTCAAAGCAAGTAAAGATCAAATGAAAGTGAATCAATGGCTTGATAGATTTAGGTTTCGTTTTGAGTGCTCTCAAGCGATTCAAATTGCCGAGGTACTTCCTACAGTAGCTCAATATGAGAAGTGGGCCAAATTCATTATAGCTAATGACAGATCGTCGTTAGACTTAGCAGCTTTTGCTGACTTATTCATTAAGAGAAACTCTAAAATGTTTCAGTAAATTGAACAATCAGTTGTGTAATTATATGTAAATAGTTAGGCTTAGAATTATTATCAGTAATAAGTTAATAGGCATTATCATTTATTATAATGGGTATTATAGGTGAAAGAAATTATATATAAATATAGTTAAAAATATAGTTATATTTATGTTAGAACTAGGTTAGTGGTTGTATTATTATTATGTTATTATAAGTTAGGTTAGAATAATAATAGAATTATGTAATAGTATTAGGAAATTAGAAAGATTTAGTTAAATATAGTAAATAAATAGATTAAAATGTTTAATTAGTGAGATAAATTATTGACCGAATAAAAATATAGACCTAAAAGATAAAGTGTTTAAGTAAACATAAAGAATTAAGAAGGAGTAGGAGAAGTAAATCTAGTTGCAAAATAAAATGAATAAGGAATAAACAAGGAATACGAAATATGACTTTAAAGAAGAACAGAGATATTATGACTAATGCTATCTATAAATGAAAATATAGAAAATAAGAATATCTAGAGTATAAGGAGAAGGCAAAGACTAGACAAAGTGAAAAAAAATGCATGATGAAAATTAGTGATTAATGGCTGTAACTGGTAAGAAAATTAAATTAATGAAGTAATTGGTACATGATCATTAAAATTTAGGCGAATTTCTTCGAGGATAAAATACTAGGTAGACGGGAAATCACATTTTCGTTGAGTTAAAAGTGGGTCTTTCCAAAACTTCAATGAGGATATTTTTATTTAGAGATTCACATAAGTCTTCGATGATAGAGTTAGAAGAGACACGGAGGATGCCTCGTTTATCATTTGCAAAGCGGTGACAATTTTTTTTGGTGGGGGAATCCAGTCTATTGAGAATAATATCCAAAGAGTACGAAATTATGAGTTAAAAAATTAATTATGTAATTAAGAATAAAAGAAGTACGTAGTAATAAGAGAAATAATTTTAAGTAATTTTAGTAAATAATTGAAGAGAGGCTGGCGAATCTAGTAGAAAACTAGGTTTGTTTCAGGCCTAGAAGTAATAAGTAGCGAGCCATTAGCATTTATTTTCATAAGAATTGAGAGGACAGAGAGAAGGAAAGTAAGATCAGGATAGTAAGAGAAAGAGAGACGTAGAAGAATAGAGTAATAGAAAATGATAGCATAAAGATAGAGAATAATATAGTGATGATTTAAAAAGAAACAATAAGTATGGATTTGACTTCAATTATACCTAAGTTAGACAAGTAGTTTATATATATTATATAAAAAGAAATATGAATATAGAGAAGAATAGAGAAAATGAATACAAGTAATAGTATAATAAATATATAGAAATAAGTATATATACGCTAAGAAGAGATAATAAAGAATAGATAATGTTATAGAGAATATAGTAAGAAAAAGAAAGAAAAAGAGATAGAATAAATAAGTTTAGGGAAGAAAAAGATGCAGGTATTACCGATCTAAAGTTGCCCTGAATAAAGATAAGAATAATTTAGAGACGATAAACAGATATCTACGTTAATATACTAGATTTAAAGTGATCGTTTCAAAGCTTAGGCCAATGGCATTTATTATAATGGATTTATAAGAATAATATAGATACGCTGGACGTTGCGTACAAATTTAAGTAATTTAAGTGATACTTATATGATTATGAGATAAAAGATACACGGATATAGACTGTGGCAAATATTGTTTGTGGCTGGTTAGCTACCAAGAACAGAAATTGAGCCAATATACTGATACAGAATAATTATACCGAATGTGATGATTTATTAAAATTTAATTATCTGCAGGCAAGGTAATTTAAATTTTATAACGATTAATGACGAAAGAGAAAAACAATAGTTGGGAGACGTCTTGACTATTATTATTATTATGCGAAAACGATAGGAGGTTTAATGTCGATTTTGAAAAAAAAATATTTATGAGTATGAAGAAGAATGACATTTTTGAAAAAAAAAATAAATAAATACTAGTGATATAATTTAATATTAATAGCTAGGTTTTTAAAATAATAAGGTGACTAGAAACAGAGCAGGTTTATAGATGCACGGCTAGTCGAGCAGCCGTTGAACATCCAAAGCTCATCGAAGTCCAAGGAAATGTGGATTACCATCGATCAAAACCCCGAATCTGTAAACAGGTTTTGGTTTTAGTTATCAATAGGTAGGGTGATTAAATAAATATATTCTTGTGAATTAAATAAATAGATTAATTTAAATAAAAATAACGCGAATAATTTTAATAATAATAGTAGTAATTTAACTGTAAGTATAATAAATAAATATATGTACTTACCCAAACAGTAATAGTATCCACTCTATGCGTAATTCATAGTGAATTAAATATAGCGAAATTACCCTACACAGAACATAGCACACATAAATTGAAAACATTTCATTCTCAGATTGCAGTATTTAATATATATGAGTTTTAGCATGGGTTAACGAAAATGTAGATGACGGATCAATTCTACGAGAATTGAAGAATATTGGTGAAGATTAGATCGACATTCCGGATGTAATTCACGATTTGTGGTGCAAAAAGAACTTGATGAAGACCGGCTTGGTGTTGGTAGATCGAACAGTGGGACACGTCAACGAGAGTCATTGTCAAGGTTGACTTAAAAAAAACTGACACAGCAGTGCGTTGAAAAGTTAACCAAGTGTTGGCAATTACACAAAAACAGATTGTGCTAGTTGGTACAATATTGGCATAGTGAAGATTTTTATATGGCATAGGTTATGAAGATAAAAGTGATAAAATAGTAAAAGAGTGTGAAGTTAATCTGTTAGTGTTTTTCGTATGTCAAATTACAGTTTTATCAGTGGAAAAAGAAAAAGAAACCAGGTAAGGATAAATTCCTGGCGACCAAAATAAAACCATTGGAGTTGGAAGTTATGGTAATAAAATATGTGTGGACATCCGGAAGGAAATTCCATCCTTCAGATGTGTAAAAACGAAATAATAATCAAAGTCAGTATATATATATATATATATATATATATATTGACTCGTGTGATGAGCTCTAAGAAGTTCACATTTTAAATAACAGATGTCATAGGAATACGTTTAAGGACTATGTGGATATTATGAACGTTTGAAAAAAAAGTAAATAAACAAATATATAGAATGAATGAATTTAATAAATAAAATAGTAATAATGTAATTAAATAAAGAAGGTTTTAAAATGAGTGAGATAAATAACGAAGATAATTACCATTTATGTGTTTTGTTTGAAAGATTAATAGCATTTTGTTTTGAAAAAAAGAAAAGAAAAGATATAATGTAATCATTAGATAATTTATTGTTTTAAAATAGGAAAACAGAGACCGATCTCCACGGAGATCTAGTCGGTAACGATGCTACCTCAGTTTTGAGAGGGGGGGCATGTGGATGCTCTCAGTAATCAATTAATACCATTATCGTTTATTGTCAATTATCTAAGGATAATTTGATTTAAAATTGTATTGTAATAAAGTCAAGTTTTGATTTCATAAAGAATATGGGAAAAGGTAAACACTATCATGTAGTAAGAGATTACACATGGTTCTGTTATTGTTTATGTGATGTCGCCTAGACACAGTGTTTGCATTATGTTGTAAAGAAAGGAATTGAGAAAAGAGCGTGTAAGCTTTAAAATGAAGTAAGATAATTTGTTAATTCAGCTTGTTAACAGAATACACAATTTATGATATGACATAATATGCAGATTGGCAGAAATAAACTGTCTGAGAATTTTGGACATGGCATGACAATGGAGAAACGAAAGTTTTCCAATAGCTAAGACATTTGACGTCAGTCCAGAGATGAGCAGACAAATTCCATCGTCTGGAACAGGACAATAAAAACCAAATCTTTGTGGAATTGGGATGGAAGTTGAGTGGAGGTACTCAAGCGATAACAGTCGAGAGAGAAGAGGTGAACGAGGTGTGTGAAACCTCGGTCTTAGGTTCTGGACCAGACGGTCTCCAGCTGTTGGCTGATAGTTGGACAACAGTCAATGAGCCAACGATTATTCAGTTCCAGTCATTGTCCATGTTCCAGTCTACGAGCAGTTCCAGGTATGTTATCAGCTATGTTGTTGCCTATGTCTGAATTCTCTGAAGTTTTTAAGTACTGAAAATCTGAGAGTGTTATGTCGTATCTATCTCTAAACATCACATTTTACACATTACTAAATTAAATCAGAATACATTGATTATTTAAACTTACTTGATGTTTGTCATTTGAATTAACCTTTCGGAAGCGTACAGTAAAATTGGTGTAATACCTGTCCATTTCGGATAATGGACGGAAGAAACCTATCTGCATCAGTAAGCATTTCATCCCCAGTTTCAAGGCACGATGCAGCGAGGTTGTCAATATATATATATATATATATATATATATATATATATATATCCAAAATTTAACTTCCTAAAAACTTTTCTGAAGATAAACAATTATGATATTACGCTCACTTAATCTTATATCACCAGTCTGATATCACTATCACTCCACCTCACGATCATATGATTTCGCCCGCACACTGACATCACATCAATTTGACTTCACGCTCACTCGACCTCACGATCACGCCTTTTCGACATCACGCTCACTCGACCTGATGATCACAACATCCTTTCGACATCACAGTCACTCGAACTTACTATCGCATCATCATCTCGATATCACGCTCACCTGCACTCATGTTCATAACATCCTTTTGACATCACGCTCACTCGAACTCACGGTCACATCATTTCGACCTCACGCTCACTCGACCTCACACTCACGACATCATTTCGACATCACGCTCGCAACATACATTCGATATCACGCTCACTCGTCCTCACACTCACAACATCATTTCGACATCACGCTCACTCGACCGCACACACACATCATCATTTCGACATCACGCTCATATTATGATTTAAAACTCGCGCTCACTCAACCTCACGCACACTTCGTCAGGGTGAGGTCGAGTGAGCGTGAGTTCCGTAATCATGAGCACCTACCTCATGAGTTTGGGCACCTTTGCTCTCAACTGCTTTCGTCGTGAAGGAAATTTAATAAAGTCCCAGCCGTCCATTGGTACAGCGTCCTTTATCATCTTCAGAAGTTCATGAATTTTGATAAATCTCAGAACTGAAGGCGATGCCCTATAACTAGCTTACCTGTCAATGAGATCTACATAGTCTGTAGCTTCCAAATTAGCAGCAGGAATAACGAATTTGCGTACACAATTCCTATCTTGGAGAGTTTCCCTTGCTTTGATAATCCACCGAACTGCATGAGTCATAATATGACATGTTTAATCAGTTAACGTGGCCAAAAGCAAGTTTTCTGCAGCTGCAAAGTAAGCGTTGCGAGAAATTACTGGGTCGTTTATCTCACGATACTTCTTAGGCAAGTACCGAGATGAACTGAGAAAATGCCACAGGTGTCTAGCACCGTCCTTTATGTACTTATAAATCTTAATACGGAAGCATGATGGTGCATAGACTCTTAAAATGAAGACAACCAAAGCCACCAACTAATTTGATGGGTCTGATGTAGATATATACAATCTCAGTATTCGATTGAAAGTTGTTAGCCAACGGGACTAATTCAACGTTCACGGTTCACGCTTAGCTAGATCTGATGAACAAATGCCACAATTAATGCCGGTGCAAATATCTAATAAGTATTTGCGATCCGAGCTTAGAGTTTCAGGATCAATATCTGGTAAATCGCATTCAATATTATTAAAGGGAACAAGCGGAAGCTTTTCGCATCCTTTCAAATTGCGTCCAATGTCTCTGTTGTAAGACGTGGGACCGGACAGCTTGCCGTCTATTCAATAAAATAGGTATCATAATGGCAACTCATTTAAATGTACTAAGCAGATATTCCACTGGATTGGTCTCTGAAGTTTCAATTCAAGCATCCGAATTACATCATTAAATGCTCCTGCATTTACTACCGTGCCGTCACATCCGATAGCAATCAGGTTACTGAAATTATCAAATAACAAATTTGTCGCGTATTCGTATATACTGTTGGAAATGTCAAGACTAGATCCACTTTGAGGTGTAACATGCCCTATGTAAGTGGAACCAGGCTCCGTTACAATATCCCTGATGAAAATGTGTTTGCCTGTACAGGCATTTTCAGCCTGTTGTACCCCTGTTTAGTGTCCATCTTTCGCTTGTAAATTGGTACAGGTATAAAACAGGGGGTCACAGGGCCCTTGTACAACCATGTTTGGTGCCTCTATCGGCCTGTGCCCCCTCTATAATGTATGAAAAAACATTACAGGTAAGGCCCAGATCTTGTAGCGAGAAACTGTACTCGCTGTGTAATGTGGGAAAATACACGACATGGCAAGTTCATTGGATGTAAGAAGCGTATTCAAGGAACGTATGTTTTCAAACTGGTGACAGACCAAGGACATGGCACGTGCGAAGCAAAAACATGTGCTGTACAGGGAGCATGCTAGTAAATAGTACACACGCGCTGTTACATAATTGTGTACAGGTTGTGTATAATGAATGTATTTCGAAAAGAACAGGTAATGTAGGAAGAACCTGTACAAATGTCACGATCAGGCAGTGACCATAACATGTAACTAAAAGAGCCCGAAAACATTTATCTATGGAATGCACCTCTACAGTATTTAGAAGCAAAAGGAAGTTAAAGAATTCAGGTATCACGATCAGAGAAGATCTTTGTAAGGCACGGCTGCAACTACTCAAAAACGCGACACAGAAGTATGGTACAAGGGACGTTTTTACTCAGGACGGTAAAATAGTTGTTGTGAAAGGGAAGCAAAAGCACTTCATAACCACTGTAAGTGAGCTAGAAGCCATTTAAACTCAGCGTAGTGTAATCTGTCAACAGCAAATGTGGGCTGAGTTTCGTCTATTGTGAAAGTGTAGATAGATTTTATTTTTTTTAATATTTGTGTTATGTTGATTAGTCTACTGAACACTTCTCCTAGTGACTGCTTCATTATCCTTTGTACAATACAATCTTACGATATTTTTGTTAGTGTCCATTGTGTTTTTGTATATGTTAATATTCAGGGGTGTACTCGTAGAGAAATTTCTGTTCTTGCAAAACGTAGGTTACTTATTCTCTATGGAGATGATGGATCAGATTTATATTACTGTTTTTCAAAGCCTGAGACAAAGGTGGGTACCACTCTAGCTTTAAAGGGTTTACTAGTTGGTACATTATCGCTATATTGTAGTTGTATTGTAAGAAAATTGTTTAACAATAGTTATGAGTAACGTAGACATAGTACAAGGGAGCATTCATGACCACAGGCATGGTACAAGGAAACATTTAAATAATAGTATCAACAAAACTTTTCAGGAAAGGTTTGAGTTTACGGCAGGACAACAGTCTCAATTTTTAATTATGCATGCTAATGTTCGTTCCATTTTACCTAAAATAGATGAAATACGTTTACTAATGTTAGAATCACAGTGTGCTATTTTTATAGTTAGTGAAACGTGGCTTGACAATTCAACTGATACAAGGCTCATTAATATACCTGGCTACTCCGTTCTTCGGCAAGACAGAGAACATCATGCTGGAGGAATTTTAATGTATTATGTTGAAAATTTGGATGTGAAACTGTTAGAAATACCTAACACAGATCAAGTAGAATGCCTTACGGTAATGGTGAAAATAAATTCGCTACGCATAGGTATCGTATCAATGTATAGACCACCAAATATCCCCTACACCAAATTGTCTATTCTTGAGGATCTGATTACACATGTATATCCACAAGTTGATTGTCTTTATATACTAGGTGACCTTAATTGTGATCAGCTCTGTCTTGACAAAGCCGAAACAAAATATTTGAACCGTATTCTGGATATGTTTGGTTTTGTCCAACTCATTAAAGAACCAACCAGAATAACAGAGTTCGGTGAATCATTACTCGATCTCATTATTACCGATAAAATTGACATGATAGCATCAAGTGGCGTTAGTCCACCCATTGGATCATCCGATCACTGGGTGACACATCCTATCCTAAACATTAAAAAACCGCCAAGAAAGTCATTTGATATTATTCGTTATCGCAACTTTAATATATTTAATCACGACGCATTTCTACAAAATGCTGAAGCGTTGAACTGGAAACAAATTGAATCTCAGGAATCTATAAATGCTAAATTTAATTTTCTTCAGACTTCTTTAAAACATCTGTTTGATCAGCACGCGCCAATAAAAACAGCTAAAGTTTCGAATAACAAATTTCCTTATGTGTCTAGTAATACGAAACTGCTAATGAAAATACGCGATCGTGCGCTCCGCAGGTTCAAACGCACTAAGTTGCAGCAACACTGGAATGAGTACAAAGAGCTTCGTAATTTTACTACGGCAGTTATTCGACAAGAAAAGATTGCGTATTTTTCCTTTCGTATAAATAACGCTAAAAATAATAAAGACACTTGGCGGACGTTACATAATTTGGGAATAGGTGGAAAAAGTTCATTGTTGAACCTCCCTGAAGAACTAAATTGTCCTGATGTCATAAATCGTCATTTTGCTGAGGTTTCCGAAATCTCAGTAACAAGTGACGATACATTTGATAAACAAATAAATCGGTACAGTTCACTGAAACACACTGCTTGTGGAACTCCTTTCATGTTAAGACCTGTTCATGAACATGAAGTTAGAAGAGCGATTGTTAACATTAAATCCAATGCAGCGGGCTTTGATGAAATAACCCCACATATGCTTAAAATAGCTTTACCTGTTATCACATCTCCCTTAACTAATATTGTGAACTACTCTTTATTGAATGGTAAATTCCCTGATCCCTGGAAACTAGCTAAAATTCTGCCATTACCAAAGAAGCCTTGTATTAAATCAACTAGTGACCTTCGGCCAATAAGTATATTGCCAGTTCTTTCAAAGGTAATTGAAAAGTTAGTGCTTCAGCAAATGATTTCATATAGTGATAGCTCTCACATACTTCCATGCGAACAATCTGGGTTTCGTAAATTTCACAGCACTTCTACTGCTTTGTTAGGTATTAAAGACAACGTGCTTCATGCACTAAATGACAAATATGTGGTCATACTAGTCTTATTAGACCTCTCAAAGGCATTTGACCTTGTACAGCATGGTGTTCTCTTAGCAAAAATGAAATACTATAACTTTTCAGTAAATACCATAAAATGGTTCGAATCCTATCTACATAAGAGAAAACAGCAAGTTATTTTACGTAGTTCCTCTCATTATAAAATTTCTGAAGCTGCTGTACTTGATAGAGGTGTTCCACAAGGCTCAATTTTAGGGCCAGTTTTGTTCACCTTATACACTGCAGATCTGGTATCTGTTGTACAACATTCAAAGATGTACTCTTACGCAGACGACACTCAATTGTTTATAAAAGCCTTGCCACAATTTGTTCGACCCCTTAACCAAGATCTTAAGGCTATCAGTAACTGGTGTATTGATAACGGTCTTATTATTAATCCCTTAAAATGTACTTATACTGTTCTAGGTTCCGCTAATCAACTTAATAAAATTGCTCCTGACAAATTAGAATTACAAATAATGGATTAAAACATTAGCTATTCATCTAGTGTTAAAAGTCTTGGAGTACAAATTGACGATAAACTTTCTATGAATAATGACGTCTCTACTCAGTGTTCAAAAGCTCTAGGAATACTAAGAAACTTGTACAAAATACGAGACTGCCTGTCCAAAGATAGCAAGCTACTCCTGACACAATCGCTGATACTGTCTTTGTTTGATTATTGTGATGTTGTGTATGGCCCGCTTCTAACAAAAAGCAATGCCATCCTGATCCAAAAGGTACAAAATTCATGCATCCGCTTCTGTTACAACATACGACAATTTGATCATATTTTGCCTATTCTGAACACCAATAGCATGCTGACAATGTCCAGAAGACGACATTTACATTATTGCTCTCTCATTTATAAAATTCTTATAACAACACGTCCCGCGTATTTATACAAAACACTCACTGCTAGGTCAACTATTCACACTCACTTAACACGCAAAAGAAATACGTTTGATATTCCGCACCATAGACTCAAGCAAACCACTGCGGCATTTTCAGTATTAGCACCAAGGTCATGGAATGCTCTACCAAATGTAATAAAAGAATCTAAAACATTTAATTCTTTCAAGAAAATGTTAAAAATTTATTTACTCAGTCAACAGAATTTAAGTTCAGGTACCCATGATTTGTATGCTATCACTTGAACCACGTAAATGAAATCAGACTTGAATTGTTACATCTTCTTTATTAAACAATCATGCATTGTAAAAATATTTCATCACCCCCCCCCCCTATATTGCGAATCACAAGCATAACTTATTTTGTCTCTATGTTATTCATCGGTATGTGTTTGTTTTCATGTTTGTATTTGTATGCTTTTTTTTCTTTCTTTCTTCACTTGTAGTACTTGTGCGTGTGAGTGTGTTTTGTTAAAAGTACCACTTTTTGTCTTTTTTTTTAATCATCTTAATGTATACCTGTATTTTTATTGTATATAACCGTATCTTTCGACTCAATTGATCGTATGTTTTTTTGTGTAACTCAATGTACTTCCTTGACAAGGGTTAGGTGGTAGAGCAGCAATATGCTGAACCTCGCCCGCTTGAATAAAGCCTTTTTCAATTCAATTCAATTCAATACAGTTACTGTAAACATGGACAAAGCAGACCATGTCAGCATATAATTTACATAAAGAAAACATATAGCAACAACATGTCTCTGTTTGATATGTATGCAAAGGCAAAGCACAAATACGTTAAACTTGGTACATGTAAAGGCGATTAAAGCATGTCATGAACATAGTCTGTTCTAGGGATGAAACACGAAGAGAACATAATAAGCGCACATGAACCTGTTAGTCTAGCAGCTAGGAGAGTCCTGTTGGGAGTTTGAGAGCCAGAAGGTTTGTTTGCATTACCGAGCTCTACTATTTTTTAGTGTTTTTAAAAAAATTGGTCACATGTTCTGAATCATGGTCATTATTGCGCAATGGCCGCCATCTTGAATATTCCTTTCGTATTCACTACATTTTTCTTAAATACATGTAGCTCAAGCTGTAATTGTCGCAAAGTTATCAATTATACCTCGTTCGATTTGCAATAGTATATGCTTTTAGGCGACGTTATTCACTTGTCAGTAATACACACAAGAGGGAAGTAAAGGAGGGAAATTTTGAAAATTTCTCTCAAAATTTTCCCTTTTACCGATTTTTTGCTATTGTTATATGGCAACCCTGGGTTCTAGGCAAGAAAGAAAAATTACACATATTTCCTGTAACGTGATAAATATATGCTGAAAGTTTTGTCTTGATTGGTTCAGTAGCAGAGGAGTAATAAAATATTTTGTTAGAGCGACCAAAATCATAAAATACAATCTTTGGATTTAATGAAAGTACTTTTGTCACATAGAAAGACCTCCAGCTCAGACTGTAATTGCCGTAGAGGTACAAATAATATTTCGTTTTATAATTTGTTTGATTAGAGTAATAAATGGTGTGGATTAATCTAACATATGTGCCATTATAACTTATGACAAGGAAGTATAAGGGAAATAAATATAAAATTCATACGAAATATTTTCCTTTAATGATGTGGAAACACTAAAAGATAGAAGTGGAACTACTAGAAATTCACCAAACATTAATACCCAATATTTAATTCACAAGCGAAGACAGATTTTTTTTTAATCGTAACATTTCATGTTTCGTAATTAAGAAATGTGTTCCAAATTTGATATCAAGTGATATTTTCAAACAGCAATTTATTATTCTTCTTACATAACTGTCCACAAATGTGTGATAAACTGACACTTTCATCCCACATTTACACACATATTCTTCACTTTACATTTACAGAATGGACAACACGGTATTTCTTTCACTCTTCAAGGACAAACATTAACTTTTGCACATGTCTTGCACATACAAGGAGAGAGAAATTCAGGAGGTCTGAAATATCCAGTCGTTATTATTGGCTTAAGATATCCTGCTTCTTCTATGTAACCATACTCTAGTGGATTCAGTGGTTAGGCTTCATCCAGCACAGTCATCCATATGTAGCACTGAAGATATGCACGCTGTATATGAAAGACTATCGTTGATGATGGTGGACATAGTTGAGAAAAGTTGATAGCTTTTGCTTTGTGGTATTGTTCAAATCGTACCATACCACAGTTTGTTTTTGATGAACCTAGTACTTTGGCGATAAAAAGCTCGGCATTGGTATCATTCCTTGATCCAAAGGAGCAACCCCAAAATTTTCCAACAGGGTTCCTGATGTCATTGCTGTTTTAAGTGCCATAAGTTTTATCCCAACCTTACCTGTGGTATCGCAACCAGTTAAACTGTGAACAGCAGGAAGAACATATAAAAGTGTGTCGTCCATGTTCTCCGTCATTTTGTGAAGTGGTATGTACCTCATAGATGGTCGTGGGTCGTGTGTCTTTGACAACCCACAGTTCTTTCAGGCCACATTTTTTATAATTCTTTTTGAAATGATATAGTGCGGAAATCATAACATCTGTATCTACTGAGGCAATCATAACTCTTTCAATGGAATCAGTTTCGACTATGTGTTGGATGTGTTTCATGATTCTATCATCAGCTTCCTCACATTCACAGTAAAGATCTGGTACCAAACTAACAGATCCTTCGGTCAATTTCAGGCATAGCTTTGGGTTATGTTTGTGACCTCCTCCCAAATACAAAGATTTTATAGAATTTCCTTGATCGACAATCCACTCAATTAAGAGTTCTTGCAAACGTGCTTTGTTCTGGCTTGAGCCCAAAAAATATCCATGTTGACAGGAAGGGGTGCATTTGGGTTACTAGGAATCACATCAATAGGATCAACATTTTTTTGTCGCCTCAGTCGCTCCCAGTTTTTGATACTTTTACTTTGATACAAGTCAAACACTATGTCAGTGCGCAAACAACCTTCGGAGAGTTTTAAAAATATTTTCCAAATAGTCAAGTAGTCTCCAAACGTCTTACACATAAGTCGTTTGAAATAGACTTCTCTCGCGTATACCATAAAGTCAATCACCATTGCTGCTCACGTTTCCTGCGTTGGTAGATGACTAACTACATCATTCTTATTTAAAAAGTGTTTTTCAAGTTCTTTGCTGAGTTGTGCTTTATCTGCTTTCTTTAAGAACCCATCATCTGTTAGATAATACGATGTAGATGTAAGCTCGTATTTTAGTACTGTCTCAATATCGAAATTTCTTGAACATGCTATTTCTATGAACCGAATAGCATTATTTGTTTCTTGGAGTGCCGTCTCGGTTGCATATATGTGTTTCTTTGTCTTTGGAAATTGTTTATGTATGGGATCTAGAATACCTTTGGGTTTGTCAATAAGCCTTTCTTGAACGAAGTTTTTGTAGCTAGTTCTCCTTTTCCTTGTATAGAGAGTAAGTACTCAGCTATTGCTTGATCAATTTTTGTTCCACTTATAATGTTAGAAATTCCACAACTATCAACCTTCGAAAACGGATTTCCTCTCTCAAGCACAAGAGTTATCATCTCTGAAATATTTTGCTGCTCTTGAATTGTTAAAGACTTCGAAAACTCATGATGAAGAGCATATTCATCTTCCTCATTAAGGCCACAAAACCGTCTCAAAAAATCTGTTATATTTTCTTTCTCATGTTTGATAAGATCGTGTTTTGTCACGGCTTCTTTTCGTCTGGTTACTCCGATTATGCCTCCAGATCCCTTGGCTGGCTTATTGTAGTGTTGCTCTAGTGCTTGATCCAACGCAACGCTGCTAAATCTATTGTTACTATGCTGAACTGTGAAATGACCGTTCTTAAACTCATTATAGATCAGAGGATGTTCTTGTTCTAGTTTTAAGCAATCGTGGTAATATAGAGTACACCACCGTGCATAATTTGTTCTGTCAAATGAGAAGAAAAGTGGCAAACAGTCTCTTAGGCTACACACATGCAAGTCCCAGTTATTTTCTCTGTCCGCTCGAATTAAGTCTCGGAGAAGAGGAACAAGTGTGGAGACAAACTGATCCCAATAAGCAAACATTTCACTTTTTTGTGCTCCACTTTCTCTAAATTTCTCAAAGTCCATTCTGATGGCACTCAGGTTTTCGATAGCACATTTAGTTTCTTTAGATAAACTTTGTTCTTCATACACTGATAACTGTATTCGTTTTACTATTGAGAACAATTCGGAGTATTTAGTTATGTTAATCTGTTCCATGAACGCCTTCCACTCCAGTGTTTCCATTACTTCACAAAGCATTCCTATTGCTCTAACTCCCCTGCTATAGTGGTTTCCTTTTAAAGCGCTTTCAGCAGTGTGGACCCATGGTTTCAGTCTGAACAAGAATTTCCAAAGCTTCACTGGTCTTGAGGTATAGACCAATACATGCAAGCACGACTTTCTGAAGATGAAATCCTCCAAGGCCAAGAAATATGTTGGAAAACTTTTCGGGTTGAAGAAGCTGAATTTCTTTAGCTATATGATATACGCCTTCGTCACACCACAGTGAACTCTCTTCGACATTTAACTGGTGCAAGATATCTTGGAAATTACACATTGTTTTATGAATAGAGTCATACTGAGTTGCAGGATAGGGTAGTATTGGAGTATATCCCGTAATGGTCCTGTGAGATGGATGTTCAGATAGTGCACTCATAAAAGCGTTTCCAGAGGGAATCTCAACTTCCTGAGGGAAATCTAATTGAGGTACGTTGGATTTTTTTAAGAAATCTTGAAAGAAACCATATGAGATCTAAATTTCTGCCTGGCTGTTTCATTTCATTTGCTGTAATTGGGTCATTGCTAGGAACGAAAGTACTGAGGATACTGCACCTTGTTTTCGGCTTTGTGTAGTACAATAGTTCTTAGGCATCTATATCTTTAGTGAGAGTTCGTGAAGTGACACCAATGCCAAACGATCCCAGGTATCTCTCTGGATTATTAGGTTCTTCTAACGAGAAGTTAAGTTTATCACTCAGATGATGGTCTTGAAACAAGAGAAGTACTGTGTCGTGTGTTCCATGCATTCCTAAAAATGTAGCTCCTTCTCTGTTGAAATTGTCCATAGCACCTCGAACAGGAATGTTGGGTTTTATTGATGGAGGTATGGGAACACGGTGTCCTTTAGCCCTAATAATAGTCCGGTTTGCTAGCATTTGATCTTGACGTAGTACATCATCATAACTGCAGCATAGTACATCATCATAACTGCAGCATAGGAAGAAAATCTTGAATCATTTACCTTTAAATCATTAATCTTCACTTTATTGACGGCTTCGACGTTAACCTCGACTTTTGGTCATAGTAAGACTCCAACAGTGCTGCCAACCTACGCACCAAGAAATTTCCTCTTGTATTTACTGTGCTACAGAGAAAAATAAAAACTTATAAGCGTATTTTCCACATTTTTTGATCCTTCTCATACGCACTTCTAGCAAGCCACCTAAAGGCCTATATCATTAAAAATAGATCTTGATATTATTTGTATCTCTGCGGCAATTACAGTCTGAGCTGGAGGTCTTTCTATGTGACAAAAGTACTTTCATTAAATCCAAAGATTGTTAGAGCGACCAAAATCATAAAATACAAAATATTTTATTACTCCTCTGCTAGTGAACCAATCAAGACAAAACTTTCAGCATATATTTACCACATTACAGGAAATGTATGTAAGTTTTCTTTCTCGCCTAGAACCCAGCGTTGCCATATAACAATAGCAAAAAATCGGTAAAAAGGGAAAATTTTGAGAGAAATTTTTCAAAATTTCCCTCCTTTACTTCCCTCTTGTTTGTATTACTGACAAGTGAATAACGTCACCTAAAAGAATATACTATTGCAAATCGAACGAGGTATAACTGATAACTTTGTGACAATTACAGCTTGAGCTAGATGTATTTAAGAAAAATGTAGTGAATACGAAAGGAATATTCAAGATGGCGGCCATTGCGCAATAATGACCATGATTCAGAACATGTGACCAATATTTTTTAAAACACTAAAGATAGTAGAACTCGATACTACAAACAAACCTTCTGGCTCTCAAACTCCCAACAGGACTTTCCTAGCTGCTGGATTATGTATCTAGTGTTCCAAAGGTAATTTTCACTGACTGTTTTTACAAAACAACATATTTAGATCATCCCATGTATGTTTGTGTGCGACAGACAGGAAATGTACAATTCATGTTTGTATTGCCGATATGAAGGTAACAATCACGATAGTCAGTTGTCAGTCGTTTCCCAAAAACTCCGCTGGAGTACTCAGCAATCAACGCAGTGTGAATATGTGACGGGAAGACTAGTTCCGTTACGAGGCGATCGTTTTATGATACAAAAAAGCTCATATTTTCTTTAGTGATGTGTACAGAATATATAATATAAGCCGACTGTTATTAATTGTTTTTCTATTTTGTTATCTTTCTAACAATCCAACAATCATCCTTCAGTGTGAATCATTAACTGGCGGTTTGTGAGTTGTGAAGTGGAAACATAATCATTTACTGGGCTTATGGATAATGTTATAGATTGTGCTGTTGTTCAATAGGAAGATAACACAACATGTGTTATGAGACTCGGAGAAGACATAAATAAAAAAATAAGGCCTAAAAGTAGGTAGTAGCGCAACTTTCAAGTGGACAAAGAGCAAACGGTACCGAGGACTAATAGAATTCATAGGTTAGTTGGGAGTCTGACAAGTAAAGTAAAGTAGAGTAAAGTAAAGCACGTAAGCTCATTCTTCAAGTCATAAGTGCTACTCTTTTGTACCTGTAACCACCTACTTGTTTTTTGTTTATGTCATCGCCGAGTGTCATAACACATGTCGTGTTATTTTCCCATGGAACAACAGAACAATCTCTTAGCTTATCCATGAGTAAACGATTATGTTTCCACTACACAATTCACAAACCGCCAGGTAATTTCGGCGGTTTCTTTTGCATCACATTACATGGACACGCCACGGGTAACGGCGTAACGACTTGTGCTGCACAGCACATGTGATCTCAGATGTTCTGTACCTGATACATGGTATGTACACTCAACCACAAAATTATCTCCCCCCTAAGTGCTCTAATTCCGTTAATTGGGATCCAGGTAATTTGCAGCTATGAGAACGCCTAGACAGATGCAACTCAACTTACACTATTTTTTCTCGGCACTGACAGCAGTTGGTAGCTCTCATCCAGGTATTTATTCAGGTAAAATTGTAAAGTAGGTGACTAACGAAACAATTCTCCATTCTGAGATGAATCTCTATGGTTCGGATCAGGATTTCCAAAGAACACCGTATATTTATCTTAATATTGCTGTGTATGTAATGTATTACTTCTTTATATACTGTATGTTTAGAGAAATAAAAATACTGACCACGCAAGAATCAGAAAATGCTTGGAAGTAGCTGAAAATATGAAATCTAGAACAACTGCTGGAAATAAGTTAGTAAATGATTACCTTCATTGAGAGGAATTCTCCTGTTTTCTTCATTCCAACATTTTTCTTTCTGGAGAACACATATCTTTCTTGTCCCACTGAGTAAGTATTGAAATTGAAACATTTAAAAAAGTTTCAACCCGGCCGGGATTCAAACCCGGTCCCGCCGAATAGAAGTTCAATACATTTAACCACTTACCTACCGCGTCACTTACCTTTTATCTAAAGTTTAGCTAGTAATAATCGGTACATGTAAGATTATAGAAATTACTAATGCTCGTATGAGAAGACGTTCCTTATGAGTGTTACAATGATTTCCGTCTTTAACTCCAAAGCAAGTTATATAGACCTTCGTCAATGAAGAAAATATCACGAAACGTTCTTGAAGGTGAAGTTACCTCACCGTTTTTAACTGCTCCCGATCTACATTACTGCTATTTTTCCTCATCGGAACTTCTAATTTCCAAAGAGGAAGAGCCGGCAACATTTACGTCGATCCACAGAGTTTAAGTATTCGCGCGCTACACTACCCAGATGTTTGAAGTTGGTCATGTAAAATGTACTGAAAAATTTGAGCAAGAGAACAGAACCTAACCAACCCCTGCGGGGCTTCAACCCGTTCCTGCTACTACTACTACTACTACTACTACTACTACTGCCGCTATTATTATTATTATTATTATTATTATTATTATTATTATTATTATTATTATTATTATTATTATTATTATTATTACTTCTTTTACTATGGATCCGTATAGAAAAATGCAAGCTATTTTAATGGAAACAGTGTTATGAAAATTAAGAAAAAAATCCTTGGGCAAGTTTTGAACCCACATCAAAAACTATTTTCATTACAAGAACGTTGCTACAGAACACTCGGCCACAAGGGCCTACAGCAGTTGGCCTTACTTTTCGCTATATGTAGGTCATGACTCTTGGTGTCCTATCTCTATCGGCCAATAAGATCAGAGGATATCTGAAATTCTTGGAATCCCCCTCACACCAAGGTCTGCTGGGTCGTAAGTTACGCCTCTGGACCCGTTCCACACACGACAAATTAATAAAGGGTACAATATTGACAAATCTGACAAGAATAGACGAATATGTATTATTTATAGTGCCCCTAATAGTAGATATTTTTTTTTACTGAAATGGGCCCACGATTCATTATTGTTTTATTTACCTTTAGTGTACTGTTCTATTCATGTAATGTGTTGAAACTGTTTGGTGCTTCACTTATAATTTCATTTTAGTATCGTATATGGAGGAAGACAATTTTGTCTTCAATGGAAACCCCTCGAACGGCGGGGAGTTTGCCTGAGGGGACTGTGGATCCCCTGCGCCCACAATTCACGGCCCTGCGTCGTGGCAATCATTTTTTTAATTGGAAGGTATTGTTTACTTAATTGATTTTGTGATTCTGTTATTGCTTTATTATTATTATTATTATTATTATTATTATTGCAAAGTCGAGACTTGGCTACATATTTTATCTTTTATGATTTTTCTGATAGGATTTTTTCTTGAATAATCAAAACACTCCATTTTAGGTTGTTTGGGGGAGGGAAATATTAACCTGTTGCTTTTCGTTTGTTTACCTGCACGCTACACCAAGCCTGGATACTACATTTCACCTTTCTATATCTACGGGAAGTACCCTAAATGTTGTGATTATCATAAGAGAATAATTGAATAAGTGATTAGATCAACGAACTTTGTGTATTAACAACATTTAAAGTATCAGATTGTCAGAAAAGTCATGACATATTTCGGTACAATATAACACATGATGGTATGTGGATATACTAGAATTATTTGGATCATACAATACTTTGTCATGAAAAGCTAGGATGTTGAGTGTTTTGTGTATTATTGCTCTTTGTTTGGTTTGATTTTACATATTTGATCAGAGATGGCGTAGATCAGTGAAAACTTGACCCACCACCCACCGCGACCCACTCTGACCCATGATCCAAAACCCACTTTGGCCCACTCTGAATCACTACCCACCATGACAGACTCCGACCCACCAACCACATGAACCACTTACGCACCAAAACAAATCGTCATCAACTCTGATACATGATCCACGTCCTCTTTTCTACCGACTAAAGGTTTTATAGTTGTAATAAAACTAGGTTGTCAAAGTCTAACTAATCGGAGTTTGAATTTCTACAGTCAATCTCTCAAGTACCGCTCTGTTACAATAATGATCGATCTTACCTTTACGATATAAAATGGTAAAGTGTTTGTCATTGCCAAAATTACGATTAGTTTCAATTAAATTATCATGGTCTAATTATTTCCTTGTTGAATTATAAATACTTTACAGTGGAAAAACGGATGAAATTTGAAAGTCGCAAATTAAGGCACATAGACCAACATACAAACGCTTACATTACAAATTTTATGTCTATTTTTCTCACAGCTTTATGGGTTGATTGACGTGTGCTATAAGCACACCATATAATATACAAGCTTCAGTCATTATTATAAAGCGCGTGGTAAGCATATATGGATATATGATGCGAACCACTGTATTTTTTGTTAAGTTGAGTTGAGTTCATTTAAAGTTTAACGTCCCTTTCAGCTGCGAGGCTATATGATACATGGACCTACCCCATGCCGAAAACGTCAACACCTTACGGCAAACTTGCAGGTGTATGCCGATCGTCAATATACAGAAGAGTCGAAGGATTGCCGCTAGTGTCCCACTACCGGCAGGGTTTCGTCGAGGCAAAACAGATATCTCGCGTCGGGGTGTTGAAGTTACCAGCGCGTAGCAGCGATGACTTCGTTTTGGTCCGCGCTCCTTCTATTCGTGGCGGAGAATCGCGAAGGGACAAACACGAACTATCGCCAGTCATGTGCATCTGGTTATTATTATATATAATTTTTTTCCTGTTGAATTGTTCCTAAAGTGAGCTCCGGGTGTCAAATATGACATCTGCCTCAACATCACGAAGTGGAAATCTTGAGTGCGACAATTGTATGAATTTAGATGGCCACTGTCGCCGATCATTAGAAAGTGAGTATGGGAGAACTATGAAATAAAGTACATACACACGCGTTATTTTGTTATAAAATTACATGGCGAAAGCATTTTACCTTATCCCAAACAGTTACTGTATCATATATATGATTAAAAGAGCACATTGATTGACCAAAGCACTCTGTTTACATTTCAAGCAACGTATTCTTCAATGCCCCCGTGAAGAAGGCGGAAGAACACCCAAAGGGTAATCATAATGTTTGTGGTTCGAGCCCCCTCCGGTGCACTTTTTGGGCATTTTTTGTGTTTTGTAGACTCACCTTAATATAAACAAATCACACATATGTAATTGGTGGTTCATTGGCGTTTTGCCGCGTCAGAAGATGCTATCCACAATGCAGTCAGCAGAGAGGGTCGATGGGTCAGAGTGCGTCATATTGAGTGGTGGGTCACGGTGGGTGGTGAGTCGCAGTGGGTCACGGTGGATAATGGTTGAAGTGTGTCACATGCTGATGACCCACTCAGAAAACAAGATCAATTTGACCCACTGACCCACTCAAACTCTGGATTTGACACCACATAAAAAATTAAAGACCAAAAGTTGCATGTTCACCATTTTTATTGTTTCACTTCAGGCAAGGGAAGAACGCGATAATAGTATTTTTGATTTTTACTGTCCTCCATGCTTCTGTGTTTTTGTCCCTCTTCTTAAAAGATTACTGGAAAAACTGTAAAAATGAGTAACACGCATCAAAATAGAAAACAAGATACTGAGGAAGGTCCTTTAAATTATTTAACTTTAAGAAAAATCCAGTACTCTGAAACACCAAATTCCAATCGATATAAGTATCAGTCCAATGCCGTGACGTAAAAATCAGGGCGCGAGGCAAGAGCATACGGAAGCGCTTCCGTATATATGAGTTTCAATTTAAACTTGACTTCTCTCGACTATTCTTTCTGCATAATACTTTCCTATTTTATCACACTGAAATCAGAATGTTTCAGCATTATTACACTGGAATCGTTAAAGTTCAATTACTGAGCTCACTTAAGCTCCATTTTTTACTTCTTCCAGGACAGTGATGTCTTAGAGTAATGGCTTAAGCTTTGGTTTCATAATGATGGGGCCGGGAGTTCGATTCCGGCTGTGGCATTTCAGGAATTTTTTATAATCTAAAAATCTGATACATCTGATTGTAACTAACATGAAAAAATATTAAATTTCCCCGGGTCTAAGAATTGAGACAACTTCCTTTACAGATGAAACGTCAACAACAAAAAATTACGTCATCAGTATCAACCTTCGTAACTGTCTGGCAAGTAACGTGTTTGGACAAGAATTGATGAACACATAAGGGCTAAACACGTTCTTACTCCTGTAGTATGGGCCAAAAATTAGTTCCAAGGAATTGTTCCTACCAGTGCACAAATTGCAATAGTGATTGAACTTACAATAGGGATTGTTAGTCTCGAGAATGATCCTCTTTAAGATGTCACCTAAACTTTATACTTAGAATAAGGGCGAAACAAAATACATTGCTGTTATCAGCTAACAAATATTTATATTCCATTTCTTGTTGTCATAAAATGATAATTCTATCTGTAAATCCATAAACTTAATAATATTATTGCATTTATGTGTAAATCTAAGAAACATTTGGCATACTATCTTTTCTGTTCCTATGAATACCTTCGACTATGTTACCTTTTCTTTCCATTGTGGTAATAATAATAATAATAATAATAATAATAATAATAATAATAATAATAATAATAATAAAGGAATAACATAATTACAATACTAATTACATAAACATTACCTTCCCATTCAGAAAAAAAATACTAATTACAACGACGGAATTTCCACCCAAGCAGCTGCAATGCGAGTTTCCTGCTTTCACTTTTGTTAAAAGAACAAATCGCCCCAACCGGAGTATTGTTCGACTCTGGCACCTCATGTCCTCTCGACGTATTCCAAACCCTACACGAACACGAACACAGAAATACAGAGGACAATTAAAATTCCGACATTGCTCTTCAGAGGAATTCAAACCCTTAGTGTGTTGCGCCTCATGATCGGAAGCCGTATGTCCGGAATTACTTGGCTAGTGATACCGGTTCAATTTTCCTTATATGAATATTAGAAAACAAAATAGTAGTTACGGAACATAAACATAGAACTGTCTATTTTCACACCGGCTGATGCAATTCAAAGAATGTGATAATAATTTCTGTCGTCTTTTCTTTGAAAATTAGAAGTTATGGTAAATACGAAAGGTAATTTAAATCGGGACAATCCCTGCAACCGATGATCCCGTAACTTAGGGGCTTTCCTTGGGGGCAAGCATTAATAAGTTTATCTGGGCTCCCTAGAAAAATAGATTTTCTAATTATTGCCCCATCTCCAAATTTCTCTTAATATTAATGGGCTCCCCGGAGCCCGTGGGCCCTCCTGCGCGGCAAGGTCTGCGGTTCCGTAAGTTATTCTTTGGGCCCATTCCATACATGACAAAAATATCAAGGGGACAATATTGATAAATCTCAAAGCCATACGAATAAATATTACTGAAATGTGTCCACGACTAATTTTTGTTCTATTTACCTTTTGTGTGCTGTTTCGAATCCCGACCAGGCTGAAACCTTCTCAAGTGTTCGTGTTTCAATTTCAATTTTAATGCGTACTCAGTTTGATAAACAAGATCTTCTCTTCCTTAGAAAGAAAAAGATGTTGGATAAGGAGAATTAAAGACGGTTTGTCAATGGATACAGTGATTTACAAGCTTATTTCCAGCAGTTGTTCTAGATTTGATACTTTCGTCTACATTCAAGCATTTCCTGATTCATGTCTGATCAGTGCTTTTATTTCTTTCAATTACTATATATAATGAAATAATACCTTATATACACAACAATATTGATGTTCATTAGACAACATAGTCTGTACCAGAGAGATTGATCTCAGAGTGGGGAAATGCATCGTGCGTTACTTGCATATATACTTGACCCAGCGCTACCGAATACTGTCCATGCCGAGAAAAGTTACGTATAAATTGGGTTGCATCTGTCTAGGCGTTCTCTCAAATGCAAATGATCTGACCCCAAGTAATTTATTCGAGTGCTTAGGGGGGAGATACTTTTGTGAGAGGCTGTACATGTTGTGTTTTCTGATGTAACGACTTGTGCTGTTCATCACCCGGTTTCATTTCCACCACTTGGAATGCCCATGTTGTGTTTAACAGCTTAACGAATTTGCCTGTCCAGTACATATAAAATTCCCTGTTCTGTCCCAGAACAGGCGTCCCTGTTTTTCATCTGACATGTGTTAAACATGTTCGAATTCCAGGCACCACACTTGCACGCCTGTAAGGTGCATGATCTTTTCACCTGGGACTGTAATGTTCTTCGAAGTTTTTTGAACTGCTTGCTGTCGAGTGGTTCAGTTGTTAAAGTTTTGTCATGGCAGTAGGGGACATATGTATGTTCTAGGACACGTTCCCCTTCCACCCCCCTAACTGCCAAAAAATTATGAATCCGCAACTGACTATTGTACTTTAACACAGAGGGATACCCCCAGGTGAGATTGAATATGCTTTTATGACATTTAAAATCATAAAAATTTACATCTAAAACTTATAACTAACTTACATCTAAAATTACACTACACTACACTACACTACATATAATTACACTTTTACTCTATCCCATAATGGCCCCAAGCTAATGTATTTACCCCATCTCGTAATATATATCTTTTATCATCTGAAGAATCTAATGCTAGCTTATGAACGGTTATGCTATATATATCGTGCTTATAGCTTCTAATAAGGTTTATATCTTTATACGTTTTAACATTTTTAAATAAGCTTTCTTTATAATCATCAAACTGCAACTCCTTTGATATTACAGCTTTAGTTACTCCTTTAGGTTTTTTCTCTTCTTTATTTTCTACTCTATAAGCATACATCTTTGATCTCAATCCAATAAACTCCGTCATTATCTTACCTTTATTCTCATCTTTCATCTTACCTATTACTTTTTTGTTTATTAGTGGTAGTCCATATATGTTATTTTCCTTGTATTCACTCGTGTCAAACTGGTCAACTATTTCTGCTATATCTTTGTAAAAGTCTTCAGTCTCAATCTCATATATAAAGCTATCAGTATCCATATAACATAAATCTATATTGTTTCCATATTTCGGCTTCATAGTGTTATAGTGAAAATCATACATTAATAGCAGTGTTGGGCAAATTTCAATTGAATTAACAATTAACAATTGATTTGTAAATTTAATTGTTAATTGCAATTAACAATTGAAATAAGTAATGGTTAATTGTTAATTGCAGTTGGCCATTAATAAAGGAGAATCAATTGCAATTGATCAATTGATTGAAAGTAATTGCAGTAGAAAGTAATTGCAATTGAATTCTGTAATTCAATTGCAATTGAAATTAATTGGCAATTAATTCAATTGCAATTGATTTCCACAGCAATTACTTTCAATTGATTGATCAATTGCAATTGATTTTCACTGATTAATTTTCAACACTGTAGTTCAGAGAGGGCGTGGGGCAATGAAAACTTTAGCCACGACCAATTGACTCACCAACCGTCGTGACCCACGACCTACCGTGACCCACTCTGACCCACCACCCACCATGAACCACTCTTACCCACTGTGACCCACAGACCCACCAAAACCATTGTCATCAACTCTGACCCATGATTCACGCCCTCTTCTCTACTGACTAAAGAGTTTAAACTTGTAATAAAACAAGCCTATAAAATTATCACTCATCGGAGTTTGAATTTCTACGATCAGTCGCTCAAGCACCGCACTAATACAATAACGGCGGATCTGACCTTTCTAATATAAATAAAATAGAGTTTGTTCGTGTGTCTGTCTGTCTATCTTTGTGCGACCTGTGGACCAGACGAGTGGACCGAAACTTTTCAAAATTTTCACGGGTAGCTTGGTTTAGGCCCCAGACCAAGACGAAGAGTTTTTTTTTTTTTTAATTTCGAACTAGGGGTCCCCAGGGGACGTTTACTGGGACCGGCCTGGGGACCAGACAAGTCGACCGAGAGTTACCAAATTTTGGTCAAAGATACCTTGTTCCAGGTTCCACACCAAGGCAAAGCTTTTTCGAAAAAATTCGAACCAGGGGTTCTCAGGGGGGCGTTTACCGGGACATGTAAAAGTAGTAGAAAATGACCGATATCAGTGTCGATTTCATAGTTTTCGCGGTCGCTGAGATCAATGGTGAAACTCTGATCGCATTCACTTCCAAATTCACCGTATTCGGCTGCGGGCCAACAGGTCAACGGGGGGGGGGGGATACCGAAACGTAAAAGTAATCCAAAATGACCGATATTAGTGTCAAATCCATAGTTTTCGCGGTTGCTGATATCATTGGTGACAGTATCATTAGCGATGACATTCAAATTCATCCACCGTTGTATGCGGGCCTTGGGTCACCAGAGGGGGAATTCCGAGACATGTAAAAATAATCGATAATGACCGATATTAATGCCAAATCCATAGTTTTCGGTGTAGCTGAGCTCAATGGTGAAACTCAAAACCGCCTTTACTTTCACATTTAGCCCCAATCAGCTAAGAAACGGGGGCATTATAAAGGGGATCACGAGACATGTAAAAATAATCCACAATGACCGATGTCAAATCCGTAGTTTTCGCCGTGGCTAAGATCAATGGTGATACTTTCATTAGCGATGATTTTCAAATTTAGCCACCATTGTATGCGGGCCAGGAGTCACCGGGGGTGGGGAATTGCGAGACATGTAAAAATAACGGAAAGTGACCGATATTAGTGTCAAATCCATAGTCTTCGCTGTCGCTGAGATTAATGGTGTTATTTCCACAGGCTTTGACTTCCAAATACAACCCCGAACGGCTGCGGGCCAGAGGCATTGTTTTTTTTCTTCAACATTGGAACCAGAGGATTATAGGGACTTTTACTGGCATATGTAAAAAGTAGTAGAAAATGGCAGATGTTAGTGTCACATTCATAGTTTTCGCGGTATTGGTTGGGGGTTGGTGGGGGCCAGAGGAGATTTTTTCACAATACGAACCAAGGGGGTCTGAGGGGGCGTTCACCCGGACATGTAAAAGTAGTAGAATTTGTGTAGAATCCATATTTATCGGGGTTGTTCAGACGTATAGTGACACCCCCGATAGTGTTTATGTTCAAATTCAGCCCCCATCGGCCTTCGCAATGAAAACATATGTACGTTATTGGATATATATTCACACAAAATATATCCAATTTTAGAAATGTTTCTTAATTGTTCTCCCGTTGTTCAGTTTGTTTACATTGATATTTTATCTGATCCGTGCGAAGAACGGGCATAACAGCTAGTACGAAATGGTAAAGTGTTTGTTATGGACCAAATTACAATGAATTCTATTATATAGATAATTATTATAATTATAATTAATAATTATTTCCTTGTTGAATTATAGATACTTTTCAGTGGAAAAATGAATAAAATTTAAAAGCCCCAAATCAACTTAAAGTAGACCAACGTAAAGGAAAAATGTATAAAATTTTCCATATAAGTAAGCTTACAAACTTAAAATTTCCATGTAATTAAGCTAAGTTTCCGTTTCTGTGTCGTTTTGTGCGCCTATTTCCTCGTTTTCTGCGCCACCGGAAATGGGTCAATGTTATCCTACAAATATGGCGGAGCAAGTTAATGCTGTTCCGTTAAAAACGATTTCGAGGTCGTTTCCTTCACATCGTCTTGTGCGTGTTTTCTACCGTTTTGTAAGCATATTGCCACGTTTTGTGAATAAATGGTAGTGGGCCAAAATGTTCATTCAATGTTGGAAGAAAAATGATCCACTCTCCCACCAGTATCGAATTTCAAGGTCGCTTTTTCCCATTGTTTAGTGCATACTTTTACCGTTTCTGCGCATATTTTCACGTTTTGTAGGCCAACGAAAGTGGGTCAAAAACGACCTACAAATATGGCAGAAAAAGACCTATTCATTCCACTTTCAAGGCCCATTTTGACCCTCTCCCACTGATGCACAAAGCGACACAAATCATGCATAAAAAATGTGAAGGAAACGACCTCGACATTCGATGGTGACGGAACAGCATTAAGTTATTCCGCTATGCTTGTAGGCCATTTTGACCCATTTTTGTTATCGCACTAAAGTGGAAGTAGGAGCACAAAACGGTACAAAACAGGCACTATACGATGCGAAAGAAACGACCTCCAAATTCGATAGTGGCGGAACATTGGCTCTATTTCCTCATACATTGATGGACCATTTTGACGCATTTCTGGTGATGCTCAAAACGTGCAAGTAGACGAACAGAACGGTACAAAATACACACTAAACGATGCGAAAGAACCAACCCCGAAATTCGATAGTGGTGGAACAGTGAGCCATTTAACTTAAACTTTAAAGGCCCGTTTAACTCACTTCCGGTGACGCACAAGACGAGGAAGTAGGCACAGAAAACTTTTAAAAAAATAGGCACTAAACGACGCGAAAGAAACGACTTAGCAATTCGATAGTGCCGGAACAATGGGTCATTTTGGTCACTCTTTGGAGGACCATTTTGACACACTTCTGGTGACGCACAAAACGTGGAAATAAGGGCACGAAACGGCACGAAACATTCACTAGTCCATGCAAAAGGAAGGATCTCGAAATTCAGTAGTGGCGGACCTCTTGGTCATTTTCATCCCACCTTAGAGGCCCAGTTTGACCGTCTTCCAGTGACGCACAAAACGTCGAAATAGGCGCACAAAAGAGTACGCGATGTGAAATTAACGACCTCGAAATTCGATAGTGGCGGAACAGTGGGTCATTTTCGTCCCGTCTTGGAAGCCCATTTTGACCCAATTCTAGTGACGCACAAAACGTGGAAATGGGGGCACGAAACAGCACGAAAATTCAGTAGTCGATGCAAAAGGAAGGACCTCGAAATTCGGTAGTGGGGAGCAGTGGGTCATTTTCGCCCACCTCAGAGGCCCATTTTGACCGTCTTCCAGTGACGCACAAAACGTCGAAATAGGCGCACAAAAGAGTACGCGATGTGAAATTAACGACCTCGAAATTCGATAGTGGCGGAACAGTGGGTCATTTTCGTCCCGTCTTGGAAGCCCATTTTGACCCAATTCTAGTGACGCACAAAACGTGGAAATGGGGGCACGAAACAGCACGAAACAGCACGAAAATTCAGTAGTCGATGCAAAAGGAAGGACCTCGAAATTCGGTAGTGGGGAGCAGTGGGTCATTTTCGCCCACCTCAGAGGCCCATTTTGACCGTCTTCCAGTGACGCACAAAACGTCGAAATAGGCGCACAAAAGAGTACGCGATGTGAAAGTAACGACCTCGAAATTGGGTAGTGGCGGAACAGTGGGTCATTTTCGTCCCGTCTTGGAAGCCCATTTTGACCCAATTCTAGTGACGCACAAAACGTGGAAATAAGGGCACGAAACGGCACGAAACATTCACTAGTCGATGCAAAAGGAAGGATCTCGAAATTCAGTAGTGGCGGACCTCTTGGTCATTTTCATCCCACCTTAGAGGCCCAGTTTGACCGTCTTCCAGTGACGCACAAAACGTCGAAATAGGCGCACAAAAGAGTACGCGATGTGAAATTAACGACCTCGAAATTCGATAGTGGCGGAACAGTGGGTCATTTTCGTCCCGTCTTGGAAGCCCATTTTGACCCAATTCTAGTGACGCACAAAACGTGGAAATGGGGGCACGAAAAAGCACGAAAATTCAGTAGTCGATGCAAAAGGAAGGACCTCGAAATTCGGTAGTGGGGAGCAGTGGGTCATTTTCGCCCACCTTAGAGGCCCATTTTGACCGTTTTCCAGTGACTCACAAAACGTCGAAATAGGCGCACAAAAGGGTACGCGATAAGAAATTAACGACCTCGAAATTCAACAGTAGCGGAACTCTTGGTGATTTTCGTCCCATCTTGGGGACTCATTTTAACCCACTTCCCATGACGCACAAAACGGCACAAAACGATATGAAGGAAACGACGTCGAAATTCATTGGTGGCGAAAGAGCAATAACTTGTTCCGCCATATTTGTAGGCCCATTTTGACCCACTTCCGGTGATGCACAAAATGTGGGAATAGGCGCATAAAGCGACACAAAACACGCACAAAAGATGCAAAACAAAGTACTTCGAAATTCGTTGGTGGCGCAACAAGTTAATGACGCCGTGAGCACCAATATAAGTATATACTGTAGTTCTTACCAGGGGGCGCGGTGGGTCAGTGGTAGAGCGTTCACCTCCGGTGCTTGAGGTCCCTGGTTCGATCCCAGCTCGTGCAGTTTGGACTTTGTGGTGGGCAAACACCGTGCTCGTGGATTTTCTCGGGTTCTCCCGTTTCCTCCCACTTTCTTCATTTCATTCATTTCCCATCATCACCGTCTCCTTTAGCCTAACCGGCATAATCGTGGGACGTAAAACTAAAGATTTCATATCATTTTTTGTAGTTCTTACCATCAAGGCTGAGAACTCCACGGTCCAATTTTTTAGCCAAAGTAGAAGCCCAACCGGAATAGTGATGTCAACCGGCTCGGCTCGGTTCAACTGAGCGTACAGCTTGAGTTGGCTTGGTTGGGATTACCCATCGACTGGGCTCAATTGAGCCAATGGCTTGAACCGGCTCGGTAAAGACGAGTCATCGACTCGGCTCGATTGGAGCCAATTGCTCGAACCAGCTTCGTTGAAACGAGTCCATAGGCTGAGTTCGAGTCAGCTTAACTGCGCCGATGGCTCGAACCGGCTCGGTTGGGGTAAGCAATCAGTTCGGTTCGGTTCGGCTCGAGCTGGTTCGGTTGGATGAGCTGTTGGCTCGGCTCACTTCTCGGTTCGGCTCGATAAGTGAATGAGCTATGAGCGAGCCGCTTGAGTCGTTGACAACCCTAAACCCGGGTCGAGCAGTTTTGAACATGTTTGGCTGGAGTCCCATAACTTTTAACAATTTTTGGCTCGAGCCCGAATACTTGCTCCTCCTGAACTCAAACCAAGAACCTCGTTACCGATGTCCTTGCCTCCTGAAGATTTTTTGACGACCGAGATCGACAGTCAACTAATTTTTAGTATTCCGATACAAACCGCCTATATTCCATGTTTATACAGGTACATGGTGTTATAATAATAATTAGTTATAGTAGTAGTAGTAGTATCATTGATAATTATATTGTCTATGTAGGATACTTGAAGATAGTAGTACTTGGAACTACACAAAGGATTTAGCTCGAATTGGCTCGACTCGACTGGAAACTCGATCCGAATTCGAGTCGAGTTGGGGGAAATTTTTCGAGCCAAGATCTTGAGTCGAGCTCAAAGATGTCTGCTTCGAGTCGAGTCGAGTTTTAAAAAAAAACTCGCTCGAACTCGCTCTTGCCCATTCCTATTATATGCATGACGGGCATATAGAGTTCTTTCGATGGGGATAGAACCATAAACATAATATATTTTAAAAAAATACTTAGTTTCACAGCTTTCTTCCCATAGGGTGGAAAGGGATAGTAGGTATCCAGCATTTCTTATAAGTACCTTATTTGAAATATGTAAAACAGTAACAAGTGGGCAACACAATATACACACATATCTTCTTATCTTCCGTTTTAATTGCTGATTTCAATTGCAATTAACAATTACAATTAACAATTACAAGTTTCAATTGTCAATTGCAATTAACAATTAAATGTTTCAATTGCACACTTTGCAATTGACAATTAACAATTAAAAGTTTCAATTGCCTGGTGACCAATTAACAATTAACAATTGACGGAAATTTAATTGCAAATTTTACGATTGAATTCAATTGCAATTGAAATTAATTGTCAATTACAAATTGAAATCAATTGCAATTGAAATCAATTGCAATTGATTTTCAGAGCAATTACTTTCAATTGATTGATCAATTGCAATTGATTTCAATTGATTTTGCCCAACACTGATTAATAGTTTGGTAGTTCTAATACACTCAGATTTTGTTCAGATTTTAAAGATATTATGTGGAAAGGAGGTTTGAAATATACATTTAAAAGAAGTGGTTCTGATGATAACGCATTTGCTATTTGGAAAACAAAAAAGCAGGATGGAACATATGAAGACAATCAACCGCATCCAGGTAAAATTAAGATTACAAATATGGAGTTAAGAATGCCTATTGTTAATTATGAACCTTACTATGCCACCTTGTTAAGATCTAATATGTTAAAAGAAGGTAAGATTCCTATTTCATTTAACACGTATCAATGTTTGCGGAAGACTGTTAGTGGAAAGTATTTAGAATTCGATTTTACCACACAATTTAACTCAAGTGAATTTGATATGCCTAATTTTGTGATTTCCTTTTTCAAAACTGATAGAAATGATAATCAAGAAAGAGATTCAAGCTATTTTGATCATTGTAAAGTTCAGAATATCCATTTTCGTAATTCTAGAAATGAATCTTTCCCATTAGAATCTTTAAACTTAGATTTTGCAAAACATAAGTATTTGAAAGTTTATGAAATGTATACGGTATATAAGCGAGCTACAATTGGAAATACTGAGATGTTTTATTACCCGAAGGAGT
Source organism: Thermobia domestica (assembly GCF_964235325.1). Lineage (NCBI taxonomy): Eukaryota > Metazoa > Arthropoda > Insecta > Zygentoma > Lepismatidae > Thermobia > Thermobia domestica. The sequence goes on along the minus strand of NC_137470.1, from coordinate 52,438,985 downwards.
TTTTAGAAAATAGGCCAATGTTTGTAATTAATACAAGCAAACATAAATCAGTAACTGTAAGTGATAGAACCAATTTGAAATTAACTGTTAATTTTGAAAGCGATGTACCAGATAAAACAATTTGCTATGTTGTTATGATTGGTAAGAAAAATTTAGAGTATGATGTTGAGAAAGAAAAAATAATTGGGAAGATATAAATCAATTATATGTTTATTAGATTTGTTTAGTTTGTAAGTGTTTTTATGACAATATCATAAAAACTTATTTAATAAAATGACTATTCCAGATAACATTCCACGTGAGAATTTAATTGCGTTAATTGAAGATACTATATTAAATCTTGAGAAGTTATTAATGAAAAACAAAAGGAAGTTCAAGAGAATAAAATGTGTTTATACTACTCTTATTACGTTATCAATTCAATTATCAGCTTCTACGGGGTTCATCAATGTATTTATTCCTGTTACAGTGTATTCAATTATTACAACTGCATTTGCTTCGGCTTCTGCTGTTATCACTGGTCTATCAACACGGCTTAATATAGCTTCAAAGAAAGAATATTATAAAAATATGGTGAATCGAATTGGGCTGTTTAAAGATGAGCTTAATGCAATTAACCTCATGAATGGAGAATTAACAGATGAAAATGTAAGAGATATTGTTAACAGAATCAATGACATACTTAACGAAATTCGACGCTATTAGAAACTAATTTTTAAAAAGTTTAATATAATAAATACAATGGCGAGTCATATTGAACTTTTAAATAAACTTGGAAGTCTTGAACAAAAACAGGTTATTGGATTAAGAGAATTAGAATTAAATACAGAATATAAGATTGTGAAAATGGAAAAGATTAAAACTAAGTATGGAAAGAGCATTTTAGTTGAGTGTGAGGAATTTAAGTTTTTCTTCCACCTAGATTTACAAAACACTTAACAGATAAAATGATTGATGAGATCGTTAAAGATGGAATAAAAATCAAATACACTGGTTTAAAAGATAATTATCCAACTGTTGAGTTCTGTATGTAAATCCAAAAAATAATAAAAATGAACAAAAATATGTTGTCAGAAGTAAAAAATGGAGTGGATAGAATGGATCCTCAAAAGAAATTTATACTTACTAATAATTTCAATTAATTGTAAAAAATGTGCAAACCGAAGTTCAAGTAGTTTTTGATATTACCGGCTGTCTATTCAGCTTGAATTATGATCAGTGGACAGAGTTTAAGAAGTCATTGTTTCCTATAGAGAACGAGGTTAACAGAAGATTCCATTATCAACATCCGAACTTGCAATTTTAAGTATGTTTTAAGTGTATAAGTGTTTTTATGATTTCATTATCAATATCCGAACTTGTAATTTTAAGTGTATAAGTGTTTTTATAGTATCAGACTATAAAAAACTAAGGCCTTTGGGTATAGAGAACATAATGTCATTTAAATTTTAAAGATGCATGTATAAATAAGGGATTTATTTGAGTTTTTATAAATATATCCTTAGAGTTATGCAATTTATAATACATTCAATAGATAGGAAATTTATTTGTCTATTGATTGTCGTTTGAATTTTGGAAATCGGTTAATATTTGACGATGTTATAGCCAATTCAAAATTTCGGGAATTTTTTGCGGGTTTATTTTTGAGTTTTCGGGAAAATGTTATTCTTTAAAGAAGTCTTAAAATTTTATTGTGATTATGGCATATTTTTATTTTTTCGATTTTTTGAAATTTTATAGAGATATTGAAAATGGGAAACATATCCTGTGGGTTATGCAACCATTTATGCATTTTAGAAAATTGGTTATGTTATTAGTATTCATTTGCCGTTTGACATTTTGAAATCGGTTAATTAGGGGCTGAGCTATGGAATTTTAACGTTATTTGGGGGTGTGACTATCAGTGTTGCCAACTCATTTTTAACAATTATCATATTTATTAGTAATGGGGTGAATTCATTCCGATATGTTTTAAAGCGATATCTTGAAAAATTAAAATCCTGGAACGTTCCGAAAAAATATTGAGTTGGCAGCCCTAACTATTTTTCTTTTTTTGAACATTAATGTTTTAGCTATATTTACCAGCTAGGTGGCTATGATCAAGAAGTTACTCACCTACTCAATAGATGGTGTTGCATATCATGTAGTTTATCACTGAGAGTGATGAAGAAAAAAAGAAAAAAACTCAAGAGATATTTTATTGTGAATTCAGTGACGTAGTCTCACAGGTATTATACGACGTCATCAGTATACAGCTCCCTCTGTTGAAAACAAAAAGAGTGCTTGAATATGTATATGTGACGTAGTCTAACAGCTATTATACAACGTCATCGGTATACAGCTCCATCTCACGAGTGCTAGCTAAAAAAATTGTGTTGGCATGAGGAGGCTAATGCATATATATGTATGTTGGTGTGGGAAGAAGGAAAGAGAATCGGATTAGACAGTCCTGTGCTGGTACTGGAATCGTTCAAATGAATCAGTGACAGATCACCTATTCCGGAGTTGTATGTATTCCTTCTTAATGAGTTTTTAAAGCTAATTTTTAACGGATTTTCATGATTCAAGTGTCAAAAGAAAGCTTAGAAACTGGAGATTAAGATGCAATAAATATATTTTGTTCAGGATTCCATTGCAAGTTTTTCGATGTAAGTTTTTATCATTTAAAATATGATAAAAGCATATTCAATCTCACTTTGGGGTATCCCTCTGTGTTAAAGTACAATAGTCAGTGGCGGATTCATAATTTTTTGGCAGTTAGGGGGGTGGAAGGGGAAAAGTGTCCTAGAACATACATATGTCCCCTACTCATGGCGTTCATCAAAATAAAGGCCCTATAAAATTGGAAGATTTTCATTTGATTTAGAGACTATTTCTTTGTTAATTCTTTATTATTCCCTCGGTATTTTATTTCTCTCTGTGACTAGGCTGGTGTCTGAATCCGATATTAAACCCAAATCTTGCATAACACTCGATGTAATAGCAGCCGTGGTTCTATTGGACACACAATATCTTTGAATGACAACAGCTGTATGATCCAGTTTTAAACGCATTTGTCCACTCAATAAGGAATACTAAAGACATTTTTCTTGCAAATATGTAAGACGCGTCGTCCTTGATGTCGTGCTTGTCTTCATCCGTCTCCACTTCCATCACATCTTCTATTTCCGTTTAGTCTTCATAGTCTACTGAATAGTTCGAATAAGAAGCAGCAGACGCCTGTTTTGCCGATCGTATAGTTTCCTCTTCCTTTCGGATTTGACGTTTCTTGAGCCTTTTTGTTTTCGAACATCAACACTTCCAATGAACATTTTTCTTTCAGTACTTTGGTCAGTGAATAACGTCTGTTTGTTTACAGGTACTTTGCTTTCTTTTTGACAGATACACTCTGAAAAATTCGTACATTTACAAGCAGTTATGTGCAACAGTCTTTTTGCTTCCATTTTAAACTTCTCGACATCTTCCCGAGTAGTTCTGCTTCTTTCTGCACGTTTTATATTATTCATAATTGAACGATATTTTCCATGATATGCGTGTATCGTATCACAAACCCGCTTATGTGAAGCTGAAGGAATGGACGCATCGAAGTATAAATGTTCAGTGTCCAAAGCAACACATTCTGAAATAACTGTAAAACATGGTTCTTTGTTTCTATCAGTCTCGTAACCAATGCACAATCTCTCATGAACACAAAATCTTATAACGTCCTCATACGTTTTCAGCATGCGTACAAAATCCTTTGGTGCACGAAAAAAGGACATTCCAACAATTTCCGACCTGAAAACTTTGACTGCGATGAATTTGCCATTTCTAATATTGACCAATGTTTTGTTTTATAAACGTGACGATGAGATACGCAAAACTATAACACAATTTCCTTGGAAAACAATACGACAAAACATATCCAACAAGCACGGCTGCAGTTACACGTGTTAAGATGCACAATACTGAAAGGACACTACTTTAGCAATTAAACAGTTAGAGCAGAAACCAATACTTACGCACAAGCAAGTCAAACATACACAAAAAATTCGCCGACCAGGCAATGCTTTTCAGATTTGCATGTTTCAAAGGCCGAAAAAAGTTTCTGTTGCCATGCGTCACATACAAAAGCAATAATACCTTTGTAATTTGAATGTTTGAAAGGTGGAATATACAGTTTCTGTTCACATTGAAATAAGGTAAATATAACGAGAATTTACATGAATATTTGACGTATGGCAAAATAGCCCCCCCCCCACTTTAGAAAATTGAAACAATGACTAGGTCATTCGTTTGTACTATGTTTGTACCGTTTGTACCGAAATATTTTCGTTTGTACCATTTTCCTTATAGGGTTACTTGAGAGGACGACTGGCGGGGCTATCTTGGCGCCAAGATAGCCCCCCGTATCACAGCACAAAAAATTGGAATACACCATTCGAAAGCAAATCGTTTGTACCGTTTGTACCGAAAAAAAGTTTTGTTTGTACCCTGATAGTTTTCGAGAAACAAGGGATGATATTTGGGGGGGCTATCTTGGCGCCAAGATAGCCCCCCGTATCACAGCACAAAAAATTGGAATACATCATTCGAAAGCAAATCGTTTGTACCGTTTGTACCGAAAAAAGTTTTGTTTGTACCCTAATAGTTTTCGAGAAACAGGGGATGATATTTTGGGGCGGGAGGCTATCTTGGCGCCAAGATAGCCCCCCGTATCACAGCACAAAAAAATGGAGTACACCGTTCGAAAGCAAATCGTTTGTACCGTTTGTACCGAAAAAAGTTTTGTTTGTACCGTGGTAGTTTTCGAGAAACAGGGGATGATATTCTCCTTAAGTAAATACGTATTATTCAGGAATTGCATATTTGATTTCGTCTATTGTCTATGAAAGCGACAAACTTGTCGACCCGTTAATGTGACAGATATAAACAGCTAATTTTTTCAGTTGGTGTAAAGCTGAAACGTGGAAGGACGCAGTTTAGGTGACCAAACATTTCATCTTTTAGTTTTCTTTGTTTAAGATTATTTCTGTGAATCCAGTTTCTTTCTGAATTTGTACACACTTCGTTATTCTTTTTACGGTATTTATTTACGGAAAAGGGCAAAAATAGAGAAAATTTAATTGAATCGTTGATCGGAAAAACACTACTAATGCAAAAAAAGCATTTTGAGATATTTGAAGAAAGAACTTACGTTTGTTAATGCCACAAATGTACAGTCGACATTATAGCATTCCGTTATAACGTGTGAAGTCTTCCAAATTGTACTGCTCTTCATTACAACTTGTAGTTTTACATCTTTAGTATTATTTTCGCCTTTAACTCAAAATGGCTTATTTTGAACTCACACTGTTTTTCCACTCGCCGATTCAATTTTAACGTTGCGTTATTCCCAACAAGTCCTTTTTTTATTTGGATATGTACAACAAGAGTTCTAAATACAAATAAATTCACATGAATAAACACATAATACTTATTAATGGGCATGGTAAAAGTACATAATAGGGGGCCTATCTTGTGTACAAGATAGCCGCTCAAATGCCATGCACTCTTTCTTGAAAATTGTCAGGTTATAAACAAAACTTTTTTCGGTACTACCGGTACAAACGATTTGCTTTCGAACGGTGTATTCAATTTTTTGAGCTGTAATACGGGGGTGCTATCTTGGCGCCAAGATAAGCCTCCGCCCAAAAAATCATCCCCTGTTTCACGAAAACTACCAGGGTACAAACAAACTTTTTTCGGTACAAACGGTACAAACGATTTGCTTTCGAATAGTGTATTTCAAATTTTTGGGCTGTGAAACGAGGGGCCCATCTTGGCGCCAAGATAGCCTCCCGCCCCAAAATATCATCCCCTGTTTCTCGAAAACTATCAGGGTACAAATAAAACTTTTTCGGTATAAACGGTACAAACGATTTGCTTTCGAATGGTGTTTTTCAAATTTTTGTGCTGTGATACGGGGGGCCTATCTTGGCGCCAAGATAGCCCCACGCCCAAAATATCATCCCCTGGTTCTCGAAAACTATCAGGGTACAAACAAACGTTTTTTCGGTACAAACGGTACAAACGATTTGCTTTCCAATGGTGTATTCCAATTTCTTGTGCTGTGATACGGGGAGCTATCTTGGCACCAAAATAGCCCCCCCAAATATCATCCCTTGTTTCTCGAAAACTATCAGGGTACAAGCAAAACTTTTTTCGGTACAAACGGTACAAACGATTTGATATCGAATGGTGTATTCCAATTTTTTGTGCTGTGAAACGGGGGCCTATCTTGGCGCCAAGATAGCCCCCCACCCAAAATATCATCCCCTGGTTGTGGAAAACTATCTGGGTACAAACAAAACTTTTTTCGGTACAAACGGTGCAAACGATTTGCTTTCGAATGGTGTGTTTCAATTTTTTGTGCTGTGATACTGGGGCTGCTATCTTGGCGCCAAGATAGCCCCCCGCCCAAAATTTCATCCCCTGTTTCTCGAAAACTACCAGGGTACAAACAAAACTTTTTTCGGTACTACCGGTACAAACGATTTGCTTTCGAACGGTGTATTCCATTTTTTGTGCTCTAATACGGGAGGAGAGCTATCTTGGCGCCAAGATAAGCCCCCGCCCAAAAAATCATCCCCTGTTTCTCGAACAAACTTTTTTCGGTACAAACGGTACAATCGATTTGCTTTCGAATAGTGTACTTCAAATTTTTGTGCTGTGATACGAGGGGCCTACCTTGGCGCCAAGATAGCCTCCCGCCCCAAAATATCATCCCCTGTTTCTCGAAAACTATCAGGGTACAAATAAAACTTTTTTCGGTACAAACGGTACAAACGATTTGCTTTCGAATGGTGTTTTTCAAATTTTTGTGCTGTGATACGGGGGGCTATCTTCGCGCCAAGATAGCCTCCCGCCCAAAATATCATCCCCTGTTTCTCGATAACTACCAGGGTACAAACAAAACTTTTTTCGGTACAAGCGATTTGCTTTTGAATGTGTATTTCAAATTTTTTGTGCTGTGATACGGGGGAGCTATCTTGGCGCCAAAATAGCCCCCCAAATATCATCCCCTGTTTCACGAAAACTATCAGGGTACAAATAAAACTTTTTTTCGGTACAAACGGTACAAACGATTTGCTTTCGAATGGTGTATTCCGAATTTTTGTGTTGTGATACGGGGGGCTATCTTGGCGGCAAAATAACCCCCCGCCCAAAATATCATCCCCAGGTTGTGGAAAACTATCTGGGTACAAACAAAACTTTTTTCGGTACAAACGGTACAAACGATTTGCTTTCGAATGGTGTATTTCAATTTTTTGTGCTGTGATACTTGGGGGGCTATCTTGGCGGCAAGATACCCCCCCGCCCAAAATATCATCCCCTGTTTCTCAAAAACTATCAGGGTACAAACAAAACTTTTTTCGGTACAAACGGTACAAACGATTTGCTTTCGAATGGAGTATTCCAAACTTTTGTGCAGTGATACTGGGGGCTATCTTGGCGCCAATATAACCCCCGGCCCAAAATATCATCCCCTGGTTCTAGAAAACTATCAGGGTACAAACAAAAGTTTTTTTCGGTACAAACGGTACAAACGATTTGCTTTCGAATGGTGTATTTCAAATTTTTGTGCTGTGATACGGGGGGGCTATCTTGGCCCCAAGATAGGCCCATAAATATCATCCCCTGTTTCTCGAAAACTATCAGGGTACTAACAAAACTGTTTTCGGTACAAACGGTACAAACGATTTGCTTTCGAATTGTGTATTCCAATTTTTTGTATTGTGATACGGGGGGCTATCTTCGCGCCAAGATAGCCCCCCAAATGTCATCCTATGTTTCTCGAAAACTATCAGGGTACAAATAAAACTTTTTTCGGTACAAACGGTACAAATGATTTGCTTTCGAATGGTGTATTTCAAATTTTTGTGCTGTGATACGGGGGGGCTATCTTGGCGCCAAGATGGCCGCCCTTAAATGTCATCAACCTGTTTCTCGAAAACTGTCAGGGTACTAACAAAACTGTTTTCGGTACAAACGGTACAAACGATTTGCTTTCGAATTGTGTATTGCAATTTTTGTATTGTGATACGGGGGGCTATCTTGGCGCCAAGATAGCCCCCCCCAAATGTCATCCCCTGTTTCTCGAAAACTATCAGGGTACAAATAAAACTTTTTTCGGTACAAACGGTACAAATGATTTGCTTTCGAATGGTGTATTTCAAATTTTTGTGCTGTGATACGGTGGGGCTATCTTGGCGCCAAGATAGCCCCCCAAATGTCATCCCCTGTTTCTCGAAAACTATCAGAGTACAAACAAAACTTTTTTCGGTACAAACGGTACAAACGATTTGCTTTCGAATGGTGTATTCCATTTTTTTTGTGCTGTGATACGGGGGGCTATCTTGGCGCCAAGATAGCCCCCCCAGTTGACCTCTCAAATAACGCTATAAGGAAAATGGTACAAACGAAAATATTTTCGGTACAAACGGTACAAACGTAGTACAAACGAATGATCTAGTCATTGTTTCAATTTTCTTAATTGGGGGGGGGGCTATCTTGCCATACGTGAATATTTGCCTCCAATTATTCGGAGCCCATGAGGCGGTACAAGATATAACTTATAATTATTGAGGAAAGTACCTAAATATGGAATACCGTTCCATTTTTTGGCAACTCTAGCTCACCTTACACGATTCTACATATGAAAAATGTGTGTGCATTCTACACACATATAGTAATAACTTCTACCACTTAAAGTCAGTCAGAAATAAAAAAAGAAACTCTAAAAATATATGAAAATCAAGACAGTACAAAATTGTTACTAGAAAAAAAGTGCTCTAAATATGGAATACCTTAAAGAACTCTTATTAAATATACCAGAATATTTTACATATAGGTATTCTGAGTAAAAAAGGAAGTTGTCAATAGAAATATTTTAATTACATGAAATAAAGATGCAAATAATTCCAAATATATTTTTAAAATGCAAAAAAATGTAATAAATGAGCTGTAAAGTTACAAAAACCATAGATATGCTGGACAATGTGCAAGGAGACATTTATGTCTTAGAGGAGTTGTAAAGTTAGGTAAAAGAAAAATTATTGGCCATGCTGTAAAATGTCGAATGATAAATCTATATCTATTTACAGAAGACACAGATATAAACAACTTTATCATATCCAGCACTGATCTATATTTTTGTGAACCCAAGATTGGCACATCATACACATCACCCACTTTTCACCGCCTTTAACTTCAGAAAATTTTGATGAGCAAAAGAGGCACTCGGCATCTTCTGTCTCTGATTGATCATGATCGGGAATGCTACTAAACGTTGATGATTGATCATCATATGCCCTGATGGACATAGATGTTTCAGAATTTGAAGTTTCACTTGTTTGGAGACAACTGTCATCACATTTTTTTCGTAACGTACTTTTCGTGCCTTTCTTAGTTAATTTTGCCTTTTTCTTCTGTTGCATTCTTCTGTTTCTTACCCTTGTTTTCTGTACTGTTCTCCATTTTTAATTGTTCTCCACCACCGATAGCTTTCACAGACTTCTCTAACTGATTTTTGTAAGGTGATGAAGTAATTATGACTGCAGAGCCTGCCTTTCTTCCTCGAAAACCTTCCCTCTTGTTCACTGCAGGCAGTGGTGATATTTGCCATGGAGTTATACTGATGCCAGATGATCCACTTGCTGAAGCTTCAATGGTGATTGGACAAGCAGAGGTAGGAGAAATGTTATCTGAAGTATATCCTAGAGAAATGTTAGATATGATTGATGTAGAAGGAGGAGGGAGTCCTAGTGAAGGTTCAGAGCCTAGTAGTGATGTAAGAGAGGAAGAGAGATCTCGTGAAGGTTCAAAGCCAGATACTGATCTATATTGTTGTGCGTGCTTTGCTTCTTCAAGAAAGTCAGCATCGTTGAAAACGTGAGGATTGAGGGGCCAAATCCCCGTCACTAAAACCATTGATGGTGCTTAAAGCAGTTTGTGCTTTCACGTACGATTTTCCAAAGAGTTCTGCTACCTCAAATGCAGAGAGAGGCTGTACACAACCGTCTTCTGTCCTAGCAGTTCTCATCCAAACCCTGATCCCTTCACTGTAGTACGTTTTCAAGAGACTTACGAAGGTTCTTTCAAGAGGCTGTGGTTTGTGCGATGAATGTGGAGGAATACAAAGTATGAAATCATTACTGGTTCTTGCCAAATATAAAACTTCTAAATTCCGTGAGTGGGCATCATGGCCATCAAGAATGAGCATCACTGGAGATTCTTTAGATGGTCTTGTGTGTTTAATAAAATGTCTGAACCATTCAGTGAAGAGATTACTTTGTACCCACCCAGAAGGATGACACGCTCCAATAGATCCTTCAGGAGCGTGAGGTGATTTGACCACTTTTTCCTTGCAAATATTAGCATGGGAGGAACATAAATACTCGTGGCACCCATACACGTTATTACGGTCACTAAAGAGCCTCGTTCTGCAGAGCTAATTTCGCCTATTTGACGTTTTCCTTTGTGTGCAAGAGCTTGAGAACTTTTGAACCTGTCTCATCAACGTTAAATAAGAACATCAGAAGAAATGTTCTTATTATCAATCTCCGATTGCAAAAGGTCAAAGAAGTGGGTCTCTTTTTTTTTTTTACAAAACCCAACGGTTCGATTGTATGAGGTTTGTGTCGGTTTTCTGAAAGAAAGTTTTCCCTTGTGTCTCTTCATAAACAATTTCTGTCCAGTCTTTCCTGCAAACTCGTGACACTTTGAAAATAAGTGCGCAAGTCGGTTTTGTCTGGCTAATTGATATGCCATAATTCGCACATTCCCCCGAGTAAGACCAAAAAATCTTTCTTCCATAACCAACATAATACTGGACCAGTTCCTCCTCCATTTCCGGTGTTAGAATTGGTTTCCTTTCTAGCTTCTTCACAACAGCTTCTTCAGGACTCAATTTAGATGACGGCAAGCGAAAGTGTTGTCCGAGGTACATTATATATTCTGACCGCCTTCAAAAATCCCATTTTTTCTTCCTCACATCGTGAATTGCACTCCTCATTGCGGTGTGGTCCCAAGTCTTCCGCTGCTTATTCATCTGGGAAACGAAACAAAAAGACTGTATAAGACTCTAAATATGAAATACTATTCGATATTTAAAACCTTATGGTATTCCATATTGCAAGCCTTGCCATATTTGTTTTCATAACCACAAAAATGGTTCTTAGACTAGGTACAAAATAATCTCATTGCACAGCCTATAGCTAGAAAACACCAACTTTCCGCGTGATTCATCGTCAATAATTTCAAATTACAATGTGCTAAGAAAATTACTTCTGAAAAACTCACCTTCGATAATCAACAATTGGGAGCATCCACTCCTTGAAGTATTACGTGCAACAAACTGCTTACTTCACCACAAACTCACCAGAAACGCATGAGAGGGTACATAGTCAAGCGTTTCCGGGCAACTTCACGAGAGTGCACCACCTACCAGGGTAGATACGGTGGTATTCCATATTCTCAACCCTATTCCATATTTAGGCACTTTCCCTACAACTTTGTGCCGGTGTTGGTGTTAAAAATGGTAACTTTTAAGCACTACCGCAAAAAAGATTTAAGAGAATTCGTTTTTTTCGAGCCGCCCTAATATAAAAATAGTATATATATATATATATATATATATATATATATATATATATATATATATATATATATATATTATAACGATATCGTTATATCTACCTTTTAACCAACCTTCATATTTCCAATGCCAGTTCTTGGAAATAATGTTTAGCCAGTGTAACGGTGACGGTAACGGTGGAGGGTATTAGTAGTTAAAATATGAAACAAAATTTTAATAACCTCCCGTTATCCGGAATCTCGGTAGCAGGAGCGCACGCTCCGAAAACAAAGTGCATCAAGAAATAATGAACTCAAATAAGAATACTAATATTAACCCTTATCCGGGCAAGACATTTTTGTAACGTAAACGGGCAACCGGGGCCTGTCAGGCCCAGTATATATTTTAAGTGCAGAACACTCAAAATTCAATGTCTTGCCGCATACTGTTCCGACTAAAGGTTACAATAGTCACGTGTTCAATATATAATTATGTGACAATTTGATCTAATATTTGACAGGAATTTCACTAAAGTTATACGGGGCCTCCTAGGCCCCGGTTGCCCGGTTACGTCAGAAAAAGATTTTCAAATTTAAAAAAAAACATTAGCTTTACCAACTCCATATGTTCATGATTTTAACTTCGACGAAAGAAAGAAGAATTCAGTATTTTATGTCTTCGAAATATGTATGCTTATTGAGAAATTTTAGAAAAATGAGGCTTGGGCTTGGGAGGCCCCGGTTGCCCGGATAAGGGTTAATACTACAACACTCTTGGGTCGTAATCGACAACTTACCATTTAAGCCTTCAAAATAAATCTCCACACTGTTGTGATTCACGAAGTTGTCCGACGTAGCGTGGACGTATTGAGATGATGCAATCTAGACTCAGAATTTTCAGAATACACTTGCCTAAACTTGTTATTGAAAACCATGTGTATTTATTCATTATATTTGTTTCTATATTACCACATTCTACCCAGGGGTGGATAACTTAACGTAACTGTAACGTAACGAAAATAGTTATCTGTAACAAAATTATTGGTTATTTAATGTAGGTAGGTACAAGGTATAACACCAATTTTTGTTACGACACCGTAACGTTATTCGAGCATGTAACGTTATTGTACCGTAACTAATTGAAGGAACAAATCTGTTTCGGGTATTCCTTTCACGCTTGGTGGGAGAAAATCAACAACTGGTACCAGCTGAATGAGATTCTTTCCTCTGCGGGTATCTAATGGAACGAAAATGTGTGGAACAGAAGCTATTTCGTTACAAATACTATTTGCCACATGAGTAACACAGTTGACCAGACAGGTTTGGTAAAGGTATTGTGTTCATCAGTTACAGATCTTATCAGATCTTTGGAGAGTTCCTCGGACATGGTATCTATTGTATTGTTCTTCAGAGGGTCACATTGAATTTCGTTCTTCAGGTGGTGAAGCAGAATGAATATTTCACTTTCATATGTTGTTATTGCAAATATGAAGTAGAGACAGGGAGAAAAAAGAGATCGATTTCTGTGAATATCATAGGAGGAAGTCAGTCACATACAAGGAAAAAGGCAGGTGGAACGGGACAGCAGGGTCAGGGGAGAGCACAGAATGAGACAAAAGTAGTAAAGGGGAGGGAAAATAGACAATCTCTTTCATTCTTCATCTTGCTTTGTTTTCATAGCGCTCTTCGCTGTCCACAACAAGAGTAGGATTAATTTATGTAAGAACTGTTCCATGAATGGTGGGCGCAAGCCTGTGAAAATCATATTATTATTATTATTATTAAAACAAAGCCCACAAAATAGCTAGGAAATTGTGTGATGCATGGCCACGTCATTGGCTATCAATCTGCATTATTTTTGGAATATTTCACCGTTGTTTGCTGATTCTTAATCCAGGCACATCCCCAATTTGTTCACTATATTGAATCAAACTATATTATTATTATTATTATTATTATTATTATTATTATTATTATTATTATTATTATTATTATTATTATTATTATTATTATTATTATTATTATGTCTAGCGAGCATAGCCTAGTGGCTAGCGTTCTTCTTTCGCAAAAGGGAGATCCTGGGTTCAAAGCTTGTGGCCTGCTACCCTGACCGGTTTTACCAGCTTTTTTCGTTGTTCCACAAAGTGAATGTCGGGATGTTATCTTTAATCATAAATCCTGCCTGATTTTCTCCTTTCCTTTTTCCCTTATTGATATTAAAATATTCTGTTGTAAATTGGCCTTAGAAGCTGCATTTGAAATATTTTACATAAATAAATGAATGTTTAGAGCACGCCAGGCACGCGCCCAGAATTTTTTTTGTTTGGAGGGATCCAAAGATTTTTGCAGGTCTAATACGTATATGTAGTATTTAACCTGTGGTTTTCAACACCCGAAAAGACGACAAGTAATTGTTAATTAGTGCCTCTTATTAAACATGATAGAACTAAAGATATTAAAATTTTTAGGCTATGTCAATCATTTCGATGACAAAGAAGTATACTTATAGTAAGAAAGTTCACAAATGTTCGTCGACTTGCGAAGTTTTGTGGGGAGGAATCTGAATCCTGTGGATCCCCACATAGGCCTTGGTTTCAATTTCCAGTGGGAGCTAAAGTACTTTTCCGGCGTTGATTCAGTATCTTGAGACAATGGAAAAGCTTACGGTAGACTAGCGGAGTCCGGTTACGTGCTATGTGCCTTCCTTTTACTTAAGGAATAATGCTGTTGTTTGAGGTTGCAATTCATCAAGTATAAAAGGGGGAAGGGAGTTAGTAAAATCAATCTCATGTTGAAAGTTTACACATGTAGGCCGGGTCTAGGAAAATTCGGTGTAGGAAATTTCGGTGTAAGAAAACTCGGTGTAGGAAATTTCGGTGTACGGAAAACTCGTTGTGGGGAAATTTAGGTGTAAGGTAGATTCGGTGTAATACATATTGAATATTACTACTTACGATAATTTACGACACTTCATATTGTGAAAACGAAAACCATAAAATGTAATGAATAAAATGTTATTTCCTATTTCAAGAAAAGCAAATTTACTTTTTTGCCTTCAGTCCACTACCTCTTGCATGTCTTTCGCGGGGTATTACTATAAACTACTTTTCATCACACAATGAAGCTGACACTTTTTGTCAGAAATAAAACAATTATAAGTTCAGAGAATAGTTATAGGAACAACTAAAAACACCTTTCCTATAATACATCATAGAACATATACAAGGTGATTCTTTTAAAACTCACGGATTTCATTTGGGTCTAGAATTTCTAACTGAAGTCCAATTTTCATGCAGTTTGTGGCAAATGATCAAGGAACATGGGAGATTTATGGAACTATGTTTACTGGTTTAAATTCATTTGGTGTAATATCGGCTACGCCTCTAAAAAACAGCAAATATTCACCACTGTATCGAATTGGAATTAGGTGAGGTGCGGTGTGGAGATTTGAGTTTTTTTGTTAGATGGATCATCAACTGTTCAGTTCTCGCGACGGTCAATAAGAAACAAGAAACTGGGCCGTTGTATTGAGAATTATGCTGTGCTACTGTATCAATATGATCAGGACACGGTTACAATAATGTACTCTTTGGAGCAACGTGATTTTATCGTTAAAAAGTTTTTGGAGAACGGGATCTGTTGTTGCTACGCAAAGGGCATTTACACGCAACTTTGCCTCACGTTCTGCCCCAGACAGGAACATAATATGGTCGTTAGTGAATAAATTGCAGGAAACAGGATCGCTTCTGAGGAAGACAGGGAAGCATCGGACTTCGCTGGCGGATGTTGTGAAAGATGTCAGGTACCGACTCTAAGTCACCCAAGAAATCTCTATTCAACATGTGATTTCGCTTCAAATATCCAATATCTCATTCGAACTGTAACGTACAATGGCGAATATTTGCTGTTTTTCTTGCGGCCTGCTCTATATTACCTCGGATGAATTTAAACCAGTAAACATAGTCCCATAAATCTCCCATCCTTCCTTGATGATTTGCAGCAAACCGAGGAATAAAGTACTACATACACACATACTTAATTACATCTGGAGTAAAACTACAAGCTCCCTTATGCTTACTAAGGAAACTAAAAAGAAAAGTTCTAACATTACAAATGGAACATACTTTATGTAAGCAGAATCCACTTTCAACATTACAACACTAATGGGGAGAGTTTGAGGCGGGTGAGCCCCCCTGACTACGCCACTGCACTTTTGAGACACTTGAGAGCTATCCGAATAGAGAAAACTGCTTTCATCTACCGCTCTTGCTCTCTGTAGACCAATATTTATAGAAACGAGAAGTTATAGTTGAATGAACCACTTCCGGTTTTAGTAGAGAGTTAATAATAGAGATTAAATATGTTCTTACGAAACAGAAACCCGGATCTTAATACGTATTACGTTTTTCGATCTATGATGATCAATGATCAAACCGGAAATGGTTTATTTGAAACACTTTCGGTTTGAGAAGACTATTTTAATAACAAACTCACTTCCTAATTCTTGACTTTTTGTATTTTTACCAAATTTGGTGATGATCCATGAAATACTTTATTTATTTATTTATTTTTGTCACACACTGACACACGCGAATATGGTAAATATATAATGGAGTTTCGATAAACCAAACTCTAGTTATTAAAAAAAAACGAAAACTTGATTTTTGCCATCCCTACACACAATTAATCCGTTCTAACCACAGAAACATCGCACTGTGTGCGTTTTTGTGATAAATATTATAAAATGAAAAGAAATCTATCCTTCCAGAAAACAAAAGAAATAGGCAAATATATAAGAAACATTTAGACTTTTTTTGGGTGTACATTTTGAGTGGAAGAGATTAAAGCTACTGCTTCGAAGGAGAATCCATCCGTTTTAACCAACAAAAGATGTAGAAAAGCAATTGGAAAGACATTCCATACTGAGGTTTCAAAGATCATTATCTTTGTTCTACGAAGTATTTTGTTGACACGTGAATCATACCAACTCACGCCGAAAAAGCACATTCAGATAGTTGTGTCGTAAAGTTGTGGGAAATCAGTGGGAAGTGGGAGGTGGGAGTGGAAAGGGAGACTGCTCAAGGCATAAATGATTATGAAACTGGAGGGGTAGACACGGGTTTCACTTTTCAAATTGTCATAATACATTCCTCCTCAGCATTTGTTCTTCAAAGAATGTCATCCATAGTAATTCATGAGGTTTGCAAGTGGTCTTTTGACTCTTTACCTGCAGTAACTCAATACGGAAGAATGCATTACAATTAATCCAAGTAATTAGGTGCAAAATTGTGACAGTCATCTGAATTGTATTACTCTTTGGCAACAAAATTACCAGTTTCTAAATGCAGTATTTTCTAAGATATTTATGAATTAAATTTTACATGTTATCTTATGAAGATTCTGAAGCCTCTGATGATGGGAAGACATCCCCTTAAGGGGATCTTATACCCTTTTCAACTGGTTTCTCAGTCCCCATAAGATAACATGTAAATTATAATTCATGAATATCTAACGAAATATGGTACCGGTACGTAACAACTTAAAATTTTTCATATGTATACAGAAAAGCAATAGAAATGAATTGTTGTTTCAATTTCACACTTAATGACGTAAATCAAGAGTAATGAACTTTTTAAAGTAACATTGTAATGGACTATATATTGAAGGTTGTGTGTTCCAATGTGATCTTCGCGAACTGATGTCGTGCTGACAGGCAGGTATTTCCCTCCCCCTCTTAAGTCCTTTTCCAATGAGTGTGGTAGAACGCCGCGGGGTGCCACCCTCATCCCATTTCTTTCCTTCGTTTCTGCAGAGCGGATACATTTTCTGTAAATGTCACAAAGAAAGAATATTTGCTTCCAAGACAATTTGAAATATTTGCTTCTTGCGATTTCATGCTGTATGATGTATACTGCGAAAGCAAAGATCAGGTAGAGAACGCCAATTTCTTCATTACTAGTAACTCTAGTTAGATAATTATTGCTAACCACTAATTTCATATTAGTACGTTCCAAAAAGGAGGATCAACAATTTGATACAGATCATGGTTGAAATTTAGCCTTCATTTGCAGCACTAAGTTTGTATGAGACGTTTGCATGGATACAAACTACAAAATTCCCTCTAGTAACTGAGATTTGAAATTCGTAACAGGTAGTTACTTCTACTTTCTGGCAACATTAGGTATTCAACACATATTTTTCTGGATATAATAAAAAAATCAACTTTACTTCATGCTAAATTCAACAGATTGAAACGATGGATTGAACCCGATGAACCAACTTTCCCGTGAATAAACATACATAGGTAGCATTCTAAAAATACAATAGCCCTTCCCGTTCGTCTGTCTAGTGGCTAGCTCGCGCACCTTTGGATCACAGATCTCGGGTTCGATACCCGGCGGAAGAGCCTTGAAATATAAACAGATCACTAAGGACTCGGATTCCACTGAAGGCTCACGTCTCTTATAACATCGGTACAGAAAGGGACACTAAACTCTAAACCCACCAAACCAACTAAGCTAATGAAGAACGGACATAGTAATGTCACTATAATTTAGACTACGTGAACGTTTTTTAAAGTTTTCATTATGGTAATAAATATAAGTGGAACTAGGACCTCGAAGATTTCTAGATCTTGTTACTCGAAAATAAGCAAATATAATATATACACATGGTGTCAGGAAATAACTTCGGGATGTGAATTCTGGGACGAAAACATGAAAAAGCCTATAGACCAACCTTGGTGCACAGTTGCGTTATTTCAGATATATTGTCCACAGAAAATTGGTCGTAACGGTACAAGAAAGCAACAACTCGAGCAATATTTTGGAGTTTTCTGAAAACGCCTTAAAGTTTTGTTGTATTTGACTGCAACATAATATGATTTAACTCAAAAATTTAAGCGAAAATCTTTTTAGTACGGTGACCCGTAACTTTCATTTTATGTTCTCGTGTAAGGATTAATTTCCTTAAGTAATTTGATGTCGTTTTCGAACACCCTGTGAACATACATAGTGAGACCTCGGGTCACGAACTTCATACCTATTTCACTGTAGGGATGGATACGAGTGAGTTTTCTTTGAAACTCGACTCGACTCGAAGCAGACATCTTTGAGCCGACTCGAGTTCTTGGCTCGAAAAATTTCCTCCAACTCGACTCGAATTCAGGTCGAGGTGAGGTGATTTTAGTTTAGCGTCCCGTTCAGCAGCGAGGCTATATGAGACGTGGACCTACT
Organism: Thermobia domestica; assembly: GCF_964235325.1. Lineage (NCBI taxonomy): Eukaryota > Metazoa > Arthropoda > Insecta > Zygentoma > Lepismatidae > Thermobia > Thermobia domestica. Next base: position 52,420,155 of record NC_137470.1, on the reverse strand, counting down.
GATTAACGTGGAATCCGAACCACATGAGCTCCCGCCGGGAATTGAACCCGGGTCTCCCACGCCAAAGGCGCGTATGCTAACCGCTTAGCCACGAGGGAGCTCCGAATTCATTTCGAGTTTCGAGTCGAGTCGAGTCGTGTGTAGTTTCAATTACTATTTTTAAGTATCCAACATAGATAATAGGTCAATGATACTACTACTACTACTACTACTACTTATTATTATTATTATTATTATTATTATTATTATTATTATTATTATTATTATATCATGTATAACCAAGAAAGTAGGCGGGGTGTACCTGTATACTAAAAATTAGTTGACTTCCGAGCTCGGTCGCCGAGAAGTCTTCAGGAGGCAAGGACATTGTTCACGAGGATCTGGGTTTGAGTTCCGGAGAAGCAAGTATTCAGGCTCGAGCCAAAAATTGTTAAAAGTTATAGGGCGCCGGTCAAACATGTTCAAAACTGCTCGGCTCAGGTTTAGGGTTGTCAGTGGCTCGAGCGGCTTGGTTCAGAGCTCATTCACTATCGAGCCGAACCGAGAAGTGAGCCACGCCAACAGTTCACCCAACCTAGCCAACTCGAGCAATCGGCTCAGTTGAGCCGAGTCGAACCGAGGCGATGAACTCGTTTCAACGGAGCTGGCTCGAGCCGATGGCTCATCTGAGCTGAGTTGGTGACTCATCTGAGCCGAGTCGGTAGCTCATCTCAACGGAGCAGGCTCGGGCCAAAAGCTCAATTGTGCCAGTCGACGGCTCGTCTCAACCGAGATGGCTCAAGCCATTGGCTCAATTGAGCCGAGCCGATGGCTCATCTGAACCAAGCCGGCTCGAGTTGTTCGCTCAGTTGAACCGAATGCCGAGCCGATTGACATCACCACTCGGGTTGGGCTTCTGCTTGAGCTCAAAAATTCGAACGTGCAGATCTCAGCTTTGATAGTAAGAGCTACAGTATATACTTATATTGGTGCTCATGACACTTGAGGCTCTCTCGTTATAAAAATTATTGTCGTCTCGTTATCGAGACGAGACGAGATGCGAGTAGTGTTCCTTGTCCTGAGCAACACTAAAAGTATTCCACACTACTGCTTACATTTCTCATGGCTTTCGCTTTCCAGTCTAATCAGACCATGATTTCAAAACGAGTTAAAACGAGCTGAACGAGCGAGCCATTTATCAAACTAGACTCACTCGAAACTCGACGTCAAAAACAGTGACTCGGCTCGGAACTCCACTCGAGAAAATTACCTTTGACTCGACTCTAAACGTGACTCGAGTTTCGAGTTGAGTCGAGTTTTAGCTCGACTGGTGCCCATCCCTGTTCCGCTGTGTGTGATCCAAAATTATTTTCCTATTGAAGTTCAAATAAATACATATAATTAGAATTTGTATGTGTATGTTAAACAAACAATTGATTGAAACCAATAAAATAATATAAATGGTTTAGAACCAGAGTGAACTCAAATGATTCATATCTTTATTCACTTCTTATATTTATATGCAAATTAAATTAAGTCGCTAAATTTTTGACTCTGTGAACTAACTTGGAGGAATAAAGTATATCTTCTGTACTTTGTACTGATTTCGCTTGTGCATTTTTTTCTCCTCTTGTAAAGTGATTCTTAAAATATTCACAAGTACAGTACATGCAAGATCAGTACAATATATCTTTATCAGGTGTTCTCCGTGGATGAGTCTGTAGAATTGTCACTTTTGTAATCAAGCAGGGGTCCCAGGTTTGAGCCCAGCTAGAGGACAATTTCTCTCCGATTCAAACCGAGTAATGGTTTGTAACCCACTTTAAACTGTAGGTCCCGTCCTTCATAACCCCCTGTTACATAAGAATGGGCCTAAAAAAACTTATTTCTATCCATATGTAATCTAAATAAAGTAAAAGTTTTGTAGCCATGGCCCCCCCTTTTTTTTTTAATGAATAACTGCAACTTGAGGGTGCTAATTCGACTGATCTCGGTCTCAATCTTAAGAAGTGACCGCAAACCGGTCTAACTCGAGGTCAAAGGTCAACTAGCTGTTTTCACTCAGAATCAAGACTTTCATTACAAAAATGTGTTTTATACTTCCCGCTTTATCCTAACTTAGGCTCCAGCCCAATCTCTTATCAATTTCTTAACTGTAACTGTGTGAACCAAATAATCTCTCAGATGTTTAAGATTTCTTATCCCTTATTACATATCTAAAGTAGATTTTATTCATGCAAATAATCTCATGTATTAGCTTCCCTAACTCACTCCTTTGTTCAGACACGCTACTCGGTTTGGCTTATTCAATCTTGAACAGTAATGAATGGGCAGACTAGTAAATAATTTGTGCTCTACTGGTAAATCATTTGTAAAACTAGTTTACATATGACCTCGAGTTTGACTTATTTTATTATTTAAAAAATAGAGGCCACGATTATCCACAAGATAAAGAAAATGGTTCAAAAACAAGTAGCAGTGCCACATGTACATCACGCAAAAGAGTTTGGTGTCTGTGGTACGATATTTTCACAATTAATATTGAAACTGTAAATTGTAGTAGATTTCTACCACTTCCGGTTTTAGTAGAGAAATTAGATTAGAGACGAAATATATTCTTGGGACGCCTAATTAATTGCAGAAAACCACTTCTTATCTATTACAGTTTTTATTCTATAGCCATCAAAGTTAAAATCGGAAGTAGTTGATTTCCACATCTTTTGGAAGACCGAATATAGTAGTTATTTTTAGAAAGCTGAATAAAAACCAAAAACCCGCTTCATTCCTGTTCTATGGAGATCACTATTGAAACGGAGGTTTCAATTGAAGATCACAAGAGGAGATGAAAGGTACACCTGAGACGCTTGAGAGCTGCTCGATTGGAAGAAACCGTTTTCATCTATATTTTTTTTTACCGTTTTTGCTATATATAGATCAATATTTATTGAAAGCAGAAATTATAGTTGATTTGAACCATTGTAGGTTTTAGTAGAGTTAATAATAGAGATTAAATATGTTCTTACGAAGCAGAAAACCGGATCTCACTACATATTGCCGTTTTCGATCTATGGTGATCAAAGGTCAAACCAGAAATGGTCTATTTAAATCACTTCCGGTTTGGGTAGATGGTTTTAATGACAAATAAAATTCATTACTCTTGACTATATTTTGACCGACCAAATTTGGTGATGATACATCTAGCAGCTCTTTAGTTTTTTCTTTTACTTTTTCTTTCTTTCTTTCTTTCTTTCTTTTTTTTTTTTTTTTTTACACACCAACACACACGGGTGGTAAATATATAAAGGAGTAGGTAAACCAAATTCTAGTTATTCAAAAACTAAACAAGGAAAACTTGGCTTTTGCCACCCCTGCATACAATTAATCCGTTCTAACCACAGAAACGTCGCACTGTCTGTTTTCTATGATAAATAATATAAAATGAAATGAAACCTATCCTTCCAGAGGAAAAAAAAAAACATAGCTAACTAAGAATCATACTTCTCTTGGTTGTATAGTTTTGAGTGGCAGAGAGGTGAAAGCTACTGCTTGGAAGAAGAATTCATCCGTTTCAAGAAACAAAAGATGTAGAAAAGCAATCGGAAACATTATTTTCGATAGTGAGGTTTCAAAGATCTTTGTTCTACCAAGTATTTTGTTGACACTTGAGTCACTCCAGTTTCCATCGAAAAGGCAAATTCAGGTAGTTGCCGTCTGGGGCGGGGAGTGGTAAGGGAAACTGCTCAAGGCGTAAATGATTATGAAAATGGAGGTGATAGACATGAGTTTCGCTGTTCAAATTGCCACAATGCATCCTTTCCCAGCATGTGTTCTTCAATGAATGTCACCTGTAGTAATTTGTGAAGTATTAAAGTGGTCTTTTGATCCTTTACCTGCAGTAGTGATTACCTCATTACGGAAGTAATTATTACAATTAATCTAAGTCATTAAATTTAAAATTGAGATAACCATCTCCTTTGTATTGCTCTTTGGTATTCGTATAGAAAATTGCAAGTTTCTAAGTGAAGTATTTTGTAAGATATTTACGAATTAAATTTTACATGTTACCTTATGGAGATTCTGAAGCCTCTGATGATGGGTAGACACCCCCTAGCTGTAGGTCATGTCTGACAGTGGCGTAGTCAGGGAGGATCACCCGGCTCAAGCCCCCCTCCCCATTAATATTGCAATGTTGAAAGTGGATTCCGCTTACATATAGTATGTTCTATTTGTGATCCTGATGTTAGGACTTTTCTTTTTAGTTCCCGGCGTAAGCTGACCGAATGTTGTACTTTTACTCCAGATGTACTGTAATTATGTGTGTGTGTATGTAGTACTTTATTCCTCGGTAACTATCAGCTAAATTTAAACCAAACTTGATGCGAAAATACCCAATCATCTAAGGAATAAAGATCACTACATGTGATAGCCGAGCTCGGCCGGCGATAGGCTCGGCTCGGCTTGCCTTGTATGTTCTATTTTATTTCTCCGTAACTACTGGCTGAATATAATCGAAATATGGTGCGCAGATAGCCCATTGTCCAAAGAATAAAGATCGCTATACTTTACAAAGCGACAGGGCAAAGGACAGGTTCGCCTTTACAACAACAAAAGAACTACGAATATATTTTGTTTGACGGAAGGTGAAGGGGCTGAAGTATAATATTGGGTGTGAGAATGTGTTCATTTGGCCCTGTTACATTGTCAGTAAATCGCTTCAAACGCCATATTTTTTACCTTTTCATGCCGGCATATGTAATGACTTCTATATATTGATTTGCTATATATTACAGGCACGCCACGAAACCTCAAGTCTGAATCCAGCAACAAGATCATTAGTTCTTTTCTTTTTTCTTTTTTCTTTTCTTTTCTTTCTTTCTTTCTTTCTCTTTTTTTTAAAAAAAAGATATAATTTATGCAAATGTCTATCGGCAAACTGAAATATTCAGTCATCATTGGCGATCTGGCGATCGAAAATTCCAACCTGGCGACCAATTTGGTACATGGTTTTGTTTTATATTACTTAGGCACCAGACAAGGGTTGGAAAAAATAGTTTTATTAAAAAAAAAGAACAAAACATGTGTTTAAAACATAAAGAAAAGATATTCAAAACGTTTTAAACATGTTTTAAAACACAGACGAAAAAAAAGTCTTAAACATTTTGAACACTTTAAAACACGATTTTTAACGTTTCAAAATCATGTAATAACTTATTTCTTAGGACTTTTTGCTCTTTACTAGCAACCGACCTTTTCATTTATTTTATCCTGATTAATAACACTGTGCTGGGTACAGAATATTTCAGTATAGATTAGTAATTCTCAACTTATTTCATATTCCAACCCCTTTTTATTACACCCTCTCGCCAGTGATTCTCATAAGTACTTTCTTGGTTGTAATTAGCTTATTAGGTAGATTTTAAAATCTACCTACTGTGGAGATTTCACACAATCTATCAATATGCATGGTGAAACAAAAGTCCTCACCACCATTGTGCGTTGAGAACGGGTTGAGGGAGAATGATGAAACTTTTAAGTGGTCTGACACATCAGATAGTGCTATCAAGCATCATGGCTGGCATCTTTGATTGGAATTCAAAATTTCAAATACAAATGGAGTCATGTTACGTGTTTTAAGGCTAGAACTTGACCAGAAATACGCTTGTGCGGTTACTTTAGCCTTAAAACAAGTCATTTCGGAGTTACTGCTTCTGAAAATTTCCTAATTATGCTCTTAGGGGCTAAGATCGCGTTTCATGGAGGCGGGTGTGAATTTTAATTGCAAAAATTTGATTACTATTTCAGAACACTCATACTAATAAAATTGTCTTAAAATAATAAATTTTCGAAAAGTAATGATATTTTGAAGCACACTTCATGTTGTGCTAACTTTAGAATATTTTCTGGAAGCCCATGTAATTGGTTGTTTTTTAAGTCAATAATTCATTGAAGAAAAGTAATATATGAGGCGTTCAGAGCACTATGGATCCAAGTCCATTTTCAATAAGGTTCAGGTTTTCTCAGGAAATGAATTCTATTTCCAAACGTAATATTTTCGCAGTCAAGAGTCCGCAATAAGTATAACTAAAACCACGTTAAAGGCCGTGGGATAGTTTCATATGACAGCCGATAGATAGGGGCGTCAATGGGGCAGGAGGGCATCCGCCCCCACCCCACCCTGAATTTCAGACTTTGGGGGCAGTAAGGCAGTTTTAAAAACCTTTCGATAAGCAAGATCCAACAAAATAAGTTTGAGGTCCTTACACCGAATAAATAAGGAGGAAATACAGATGATCGAAATTGGAAAGTTGTTCCAAATGATGTCGTTTTTTCTTCCCGTAAAACTAATGTTAAGCGATTCCAAGTTGTACGGAGACTGACAAGGTATGATACATTCGCGAAGTGTCCCCTCGGGATTCGTTTAACATTGATTCAAGTGCAAAGTTCTCCGTGGCCCAATGTGTATTGTACTAATTTAAGCGGCCCATACCGGTAATTTCCATATTTATGGGCCTTCATATATCCGGAATTCAATCATACACTACTATAACACTCGGACACAAAGTTGTTTTTAGTTTCTTTAGATTTCACTGGACATGAATATGGGCATATGCAGAACAAATTGAATCAAGTACTCCTTCTCTGACATATGTTACCCACCTTGGCCCCATCTTGGATTTAACTTTCGGTTTTTCAAATGGCAATAGGTTCAAATGATACATCAAATTAATGTAAACTTTTCTCGGAATTTCATTGGTGTACTGAGTTTTATCGTAGCTTGTATATACTATTAAATGTTAAGCACTTCATATTGAACCAAATAGAAAGTTGTGCAGGGCCCCGTGTGTATATGCAATCTTTTATGTGTTATCGTTGATGAAATATTCTCTGAACTTATATACATGCAGACACACAGATGTCAATACGGAAATGGTAGGTCTTCACCCAAATCTGGCCGTATCTGGATCTACATTAGGCATTTTGACAGTAATACAATACTTCCTTATTATAGTATAACATGGAAGTAATAACAATCACTCATGGAAATGTAATAAGATTATGACACCTATGTTGTAAGGAGTTTACCAGTTAGAAATTGTTTTGATTTGTCAACATCAAAAACGTAAGCGTAACTGATGTTAACCTGCAATGTCTATTCGCAAAGTGGCTGGAGGGAATGAACATGTAATACCTTCCAAATGGTACAAGCTACGGTAAAATACATTACACCAGTGAATGTAAACGTAAATGTCCGATGTAACACTTGCACCTATTTCCATTTGAAAAACCAAAAGTAAAATCCAATATGGCGGATCTAAGATGGCGGTCGGGATGGGTAACATGTGTCAGAAGCAGTACTTGATCCAATTTGTTTTTCATATGCCCATATTCATGTCCAGTGAGTAACATCTAAAGAAACTAAAATAAATTTTGTGTCCGAGCGTTATGGTAGTGTATGATAGAATTAAGGATATATGAAGGCCCATAAATATGCCAATTACCGGCATGGGCAGCTAAATTTAGTACAATACACATTAGACAGCAGAGAACTTTGTATTTAAATCAATTTTACACGAATCTCGAGGGGACACTTCACGAATGTACCTGGTGAAAACCAACATGTAGGCTACTATATCAACGAATGCCTGCTATATATTAATTTCAGAACCGCAATTTAGAACCGCAAGAACCCTATGTTTGTTTTCTGAATACAACATGAAAAATTTGTTTCCATGATAATTCTTTTATTTACTTTTTAATATTAGTTCTACAAGTAGTACAAACCTTCGACTATGACACTTTCTCGCAAGTTAACTTATAAGCATTTAAACAATACAATGAACATTAAAAATCAAAGGGACAAAAAGAGACAAAATAAACTGTAGATTACCACATTGCCACGAGAAGTCAAAACATTCACATGAGAAGAAAATAGTCTTCTGAATGGGTAGCACTTTTTGACAAGTTTCTTTCTCTGGCAGATTTTTTTTTTTTTTTTTTTTTTTTTACAAAAATAAGATAAAATAGAAATATGTTTAAAGGTGCAAAGGTGCACGTGCACCCCCTTCCTTGTAAATATACACTACCTAAAGTGAGAAGCTAGGAGTGAAAATAGCAACACTTTCCGAAATTTTCCTCTGTCATGTTTCGATTTGGGCTTAAATCAAAGGGAAGTTTTGCAAAGTCGATAGTTTAAGTCAATTTTCTAAAAGTTCAACAAAAGGATTCACCGAGAACAGATACTTAGGATATCCAGGGCATTTCCTCATTCACACCACAGGTGCCTAAAGGCATTTTAAAAAATCCAATTCAATTCAAATGTAGGCCTACTGGTAGTTATTGGTGCACCCCTCAGAAGATCGTTTCTACCAAATCTTGTGTGTTGGTCCCCCTTGATGAGTTTCTCGCTACGCCACTGATGTCTGATATGTATTTGATTTATAAACTAAATTGCTTGCAAGCAAATGAACTGTCCTTCCTGCTTCCCTGGGGGCCAGTACATGTGTAACTTTGGTGTATGTAGCTCCGGGTTCGATCCTTGTTGGGAAGTGAGCTCGAGCTTCAACCACATTGGTCAGTGCAAGACTGTTGTAAAATAAACATATATGGTGACTACCGGCAGTGAGCTCCTTCATGCCTAAGCGCTTAGCGTACGCGCCTTTCGCCTGGAAGACCCGGGTTCGATTCCCGGCGTGAGCACATGTGGTTTCGATTCCATGTTAATCAGTAGGTCCCGTCTCATAAAGCCTCGCTGCCGAAAAGGACGTTAAACTCCAAATCAACTCAACTATCGGCAGTGTCATCACAAGAAGTAAAAATCTTATCAATAAGCTTACATTAAAAACTTCACTCTTTGATCGTTTCTCTTTTTCCTCTTTTTAAATACAGAACAATCAAAGTAATGCTATTCTCAAACGACATGTGCCTGAGGGCCTAAGGTGTTTACTGAATCTTAAGTATGAGGAAAAAGAAAACAGACTGAAAAACGTGGAATTTATTTACTAGTATAATGGAGATTCTTTTAAAGCTAACCTTAGACTCCCTGTCGCCAAGGATGTTTAAACGTTACTCAAGCGTAACTCCAAGACCATCAGAATTGAAGAAGATGAAATACAGATACAAAAGGTAACCGATAAAGAAAAGAGAAACATAGAAATGGTACTCATCATAACAAAAATATGTCTACTTACACAAAAATGTTCTGCAGAATTTCAATACGTTTCATATCGCTAAAATCAAGGAACAAAACCCTTTGGGTTTGAGAGAGAACTGGTATTCAGTGGAACCAGTTTTATCTTAACAATCTCAAGCAGGTATGACATACGTGGGTATTTCGAGTAACGCTAATCCCTTGGTGACTGTAACCACAGTACCAAAATGCAGAATGTTCCAGTGAGTAACGTTACTCAGCGTAACATAATTCAGAGCGTACCATTTTAAAAGTTAGACTGACCAATAACGTTATTAACTAGGTGCAGAAATGGGTTACAAAATAGTAACCGTAACAGATAACAAATTGTAAATATTGCACATTTCGTTAAGTTATCCACCCTTGATTCTACCACAAAACAGTATCCATATACCCAACGGATAATCCTCACCACAAATGAACAATATTTTGACGTAAACAGTCGCTTCAATAATGATTTGATAACGTCACTGATTTTAATTATTGATAGCGTTCAACATAAAACTGAGATTGACAAGTACTCAAAAGAAACAAGACACATAGAACAACGAAACATACAAAATACTATATACAACAAAAATAATAATACATGCAATAAGGTTTCTCTACTATATTTCTAAAAGTCTTTTCAGAATAAATGAAAGTTCAGACGACAGTAGCAAATTATGTTATTTCAAATGTCTAGAAAGAATTGTTTTAGGGAAATTTGATCTCTTATTTATATTCGTATTTATTATTTATTTATTGTTTTTAATTATTTCCTTTTTACTGATGCACTAAACTATTATATTTGCCACGTGGTATAATTGTTTCTATCTTCAGTTCTGTCTTTGCCCTAACAGATGATTCACTAATGTAATACTGCTTTATATACAAAGTGACTAACTAAATGACGCTTGATGGTCGCGACTGGCCAACTTTTATTTAGATTGAATTCAATTTAGTACTGATATTTCAAACATTCTTCATAGATAAATAGGTTAGTTAGCACAGTTTTCAGAAATAATACAGTTATGTAACGATGTTATATTACTACTGTAGTTGTTAGATATTTGTATAGCTATAAATTGAAGTTATGCTATTATATAGGCCTATATCAAATATAGATTGATTTTCTTTCTGGATATATGTTCCAAATTTGAGATTAAGACTAAAAGAATTCAATGCAAAGTCATGCGTTCATATTGTGCGCTCATTATATACACGACGTTCTATATTTATTGATCCTCTAGAGTGTATACAAATTATTAATTTCTACAAATATTGACTGGCGGAAGAAACTTTATATTTACTTTTTGTAGCACTGATATGCAGTATCCAATAAAATAGGTTATGTTATGAGTGAAGTATTTGAAATGAATATTATTATATCGGCTTACATAAATAATGTATCAATATTTTAGATTTACTTTTCTATATGCGCATATATTTCTACAGTTACATCAAAAGAATTCTATAAGGTTACGAGTTCAACGCATGCTTTAGAGTGTCGTATACCGTATACACATATAACTTGTCTTAATCCTTTTCTTTGACGTCAATACGTGAATTCACGTTAAATTCAATTGCTCAATTATTTCTTTTATTTTACTATGACGCATGCAAATTAAGTATAGAATCCAAGTATATCAAGTACGATAATTTCCAATAGTAATATGCGATGCTTACTTGCAGTGTCTTGCTTCTTCACGAATACGCCTTAGGTTCACGCAAATTCCGCTTTCTTACCTTGACCGGCAGGTGAAAGTACACGTTTACATTTTATTGTTCCTCATATGCTTCTCACTGGATTATTACATCATTTAAAATTATTGTTCCTAGTTGCATCTCTTTTATTCTTCTTTTTTCTACCTGCCCACCTGCTGCCTATTCACACTGCTGCGCTGGTCATGTGTTGACAATGTTGCCAGCGAAGTTTAGACAACATTGGTGGAGTTCAGAAGGTTACTGAGCGGAGCGCTCAGTCACACCGCTCGAAGTGAGCGAAGTGCAAAACTCGCGAAAACAACACATACACAAATGCTGATGGGGCAGCGTGTCCTGTCACAGCAGTCGGAATTCGCAGACGAGCGAAACATTTTAATCTATCTACCTAGAAGGTGCCTCTTTCCTCAAGACATTTCAGCACCTCTCGCTGGACCGTGTTAGGAGAGTTATTTGTTCGTACCCTCACTCATACCCACGCAAAGCTGATTATCTGAGCAACTGCAGTGGATCGTATATTGAATTTTTCTGTATAATTACTAATTATTTACACTATTATGTACGTCAATATAATTAATGTACTTTCAATCAAGTGATAATTAATCAATTATTTCTTATTATCGGAGCAGTGATATAAAAACCAAATGTTTTAGGTGAACTATTTTTTATTCCACTGGTATATTCATACGCTCTGAAAGGAAGCAAGAAAAGTGACGCGCTAAAGACGCGCGAGAAGTGCTCTGGAAAACACCAAGGCGAAAACACGCATTTGTCTGATTGTGCGAGTACTACAACTAAATGGCACTACTCTCCGAGGATCCCTTTTGGTGAAAACAATTCATCGCAGGGCCAGTGAAAGAAGAATAGTGGTCATCTCTTCAAGAAATATACTGTTTTTCGGTAAACGATCGAAATCATAATATTCATGCGTGTTTCGTAAGTGTCGTTTTCATGCGCGTCCAAATCGATTTCTAAGGGCAATGATCGTTAAAATTTATTTGATCAATATATATTGTGTGACTGTTGTATTAGTATGTTCCGAGTTTCTTAAAAGTCGATATATATATATATATATATATATATATATATATATATATATATATTATTTAGTGTGTATGCTATTTTTTTAATCATGTGATAGTACGTAATAGTGCTATTGTGCATAGTTTCCAGTGTTGTTGTTTTAGTATGTGAAAAATAAGTATCGTACTGTACTGTGTGCATAATTTAATATTTTATTAGGGTACAGGTAAGGTACATTTAAAGTAGCGCAGTGCAAAGATGTATTTTTGGTTCTTTGCAACCATCCGGTGTCAGCAATGCTAGTTGTTCCCACCTCAAGTGTTCTTTTGATATTATCAATGTAACCGTTATGTGTGTAACTCGCCAGTGACGGTGGGCACACGACTCAGTCTTCTTGTAGTTATTGATTGCACCTGAATCTTATGACCGTGAGTGTGGATTCTTCCTTATATTAACTGGTATTCAATTTCATTATTACTTGATCATTCCTTATCGGAAGTTAGGAACGAACCCAGGATCATAACTTATAGCTTATCCCAAACAGGAATATACAATGTTCGAATCCCACAACTGTCATAATATATAACTTCTGTTCAGAAAGTAACTATGCAGTGCTATAACGTCTTCAAGAACATGCAGAAACGTGTGCAACTGTGCCTTCAAGTGCAATGGGATCATTTCCAGCACGTCTTATAACTTCCATCACATTACAGTTTAGCTTCGAGTTAATTTCAGCTGTTTAACCCAGCATCGGTAGTTTCCGTTTTGTAACGCAATCGGTATCGCAATACTTACTAACACAGTAACAGTCCTTACATAGCTGAACAAATTCATTAAATACTTTTCGAATAGGGACGAGTTTGCTTACAGTAATTCTTATTTGCCTTCTATTCACGTCATCGAACCACAGAACCCTCAACAATCGATTGTAGCTCATAACGAGACGAAAGTATCTGGTGCTGTACCATCTACATTCCAAAGATATTGTACTATTTGATGATAAGATCTGGTTACTCAAACCAAATACAACAGTCCTAAGAGAGCGTACTTGTGTCAGCTCTATAGATTCCCCTGCTGTAGCTGCTGCTTATTTTGCGAATATAGTCGTTCGTATAGGTTGTTATTTCTTCCATTGTCCCATCGGTAAAAAAAAAAAAAAAAGCTTCCAGGCTTCAAGAACACTTTGGACGTATTTAGCAATTTCATCTTTAATACCAGGAGGGTGAAGAATAATATTCCTTCGTCTTCTTCGTGTTGATTGTCGTGGTGGGTAAGCATTCCACACAGTGAACGTGTCTCTTCCCGGATAATGCACGCCGCAAGTAGGATAAATGTCTTCACCTTCATCAGCAGACTGTTCACTATCGCTGACATGTTCCATAATAATATTTTCACCTGTATTAGAATCTCCAGAATCATCAAAATCAGACAGCATGTCAGGACCAACATCATTTTCATTATCTTCCTCCATTAACCATTGCCGTATCTGGTCTATCTCTGGATTCATTTTAGCTGAAAATCACTTAAATCCACCAACAGAAAGTCGAAAAAAACACAAAAGCGAGAGTTAACTTGTGAGACATTCCCTCACAAGCAGAATAATGCCTTTCACTATTAAGGCTCTCATTCACACTGCATACGTAATAGATCGCTGACAGTTTTTTTTCTGATTACCCACAGTATTTCAATCTCCAGCTAGGCGGCAGCACAAGTCAATATGAAAGTTTTAAAAATACAGAAACAAAATAAAATCAAAAGTGAGGGGTTCCCTCACAACTGGCCGATGGTGTGTTAAATGGTTTGTGGAAAATAAGATGCGGTAAGTTATAAACTGCATAGTTACTTTCTGAACATCATTTATCTATCTATCTATCTGTCTATATATCTATCTATCTATCTATCTATCTATCTATCTATATATATATATATATATATATATATATATATATATATATATATATATATATACAGGGTGTTAATGAACTATACCGATGTGGTTCCTTACTTCTAGATAAGTCAAAAAGGTGCTAGGAACCTGTAGGGAGAAGTGAATATTTTCAGAGCTAGGGCTGCCAAAAATGACAAAAAGCGAAATTTCAAGAGGCACTATTTTGAATTCGGGAAATCGTGGTGTTGTGGTCCATATCAGCGTAAAGAAAGTCACGCATACACAATCCAAAACTGCATATTTCACTAACGTTCAGTGGGTGTGTAGAGTATTTTCTGAGGATGAAATTCCCAGACATACCACAAACCGAATTTTGAGATAGGCTCCGACATTATGATTGGTCCAAAGTAGAGACGTTAAAAAAAACGTGAAATATGCTATGACGAAATACACCACATGACATGTTATTCCAAACACAAACACAGAAAACATGGAGCTGCTTGCTCCTAACACTTCTGACTTTCCTGCGAAGCAAAGGATGTTTATGGTTGTCAAGGTTTAGCTTCTGCCTACTTTGGACCCTCCTTGAAATCAGGGTATATCTGAAAAATCTATTGAGATCATATTTGAGAATTATACCACGTACATAACACGCTATACACCCATTGAAAATTAATGTAATATGCATTTTTGGATTGTGTATGTGTGGCTCCCTTTACGCTGATAAGGACCACCATCCACATTTTCTGGAATTCAAAATAAGGCCTCTTAAATTTAGATATTTCGCGATTCTTGGACAGCCCTGGCTCTGAAACTATACACTTTTCGCAATAGGTCCGTATGATTTTCTTTTTCTTATTTGGAGGTGAGGAATCACCTCTTACAGTTTGTCGGTGTAGTTCATTAATAACCTGTATATCCCGTTTCCATTCGCCAACTCACTTTTATGAATTTTAATTTAAAGGTCACCGGAAGTGCCACTACCCATCTCAGAGCCCAACAAAACTCTGGATTCAACACTAAGTAATATCGGTCTTTCGATTATATATATATTCCCATCCCTGGCCCGAAAATCAACTACGTTAAAATTTTGACCGAGACCTATCTGGTGCTTCATGAGTTACAAAGTCGCATATTCACTTTCGTTTATTTATATACTAGCAGAATCCCCGTTCTACGCACGAAAAGTATACATTTCACTTTGGGCATAAAGAAGCGATTTGGATTTAAACTTCTTCAGAAGTTTTACTGTTCGTCTCAATGACCTAAAAACTAAGGATTCGGAACTAATATCGGTCATTTTCTATCTTTTTAAATATCTCCATTTCCTCTTCCCTTTCTTGCAGAGTCAAACTGAAATAATAAGGGCATTCCCAGACCCAAACCTCATGTATGTTGAAAATTTGATGGAGAAGTCACAAACGAAGTCATTTTCATTTTGTATATCTCTTCATCTGAATCCCTAAGTTGTGCCGTCATACTGAAACGACAAAAAATATCCCAGGCTCGAACCTCATCTATGAGGCATATTTCACTGAGGTTGGTCTCGTGACTCAAGAGCTGTTACGTTTATGTTTATATTGTCAAAAGATCTTAATAATTCATTTTATTAATTTTAAATATTGTTTATTTTAATTTTAAATTGTAAAAATATCAAACATTATTTGTTTTGATTATATTATGTACAATGTCAAAAAATAGCCTGCAAATGTAAATAATGTAAATTGTCTAAAATAATGTTCTGTAACTGTAAGCATTTTGTAATTTTATGTTAACAGCAACACATTGCATGAAACAGCGTTATTCGAGTTATGTATATGCAAAGTGCTAACATAACGCTCCATTTAAAACAAAATGGTTAACAAAAAATTCTTCAGAAAAATGTCATACGCAAGTGTATAATTTTAACCCAAATTTTAAAAGCCAGGTACCATAATGCAAGCATCTTTTTCTATATAAATAATTCAGTCTAGTTAGTCAGAAAACAGCAGTAATAATCAAGCAAATAAAATCTAATAAAAAGCTCGCAAAACTCAACTCAA
Organism: Thermobia domestica; assembly: GCF_964235325.1. Taxonomy (NCBI): domain Eukaryota; kingdom Metazoa; phylum Arthropoda; class Insecta; order Zygentoma; family Lepismatidae; genus Thermobia; species Thermobia domestica. Next base: position 52,404,332 of record NC_137470.1, on the reverse strand, counting down.
AAACAAGCCAACCAAAAAGCATCATCAACAAGTAATAATTATTAACATCTAAAACTACAAATTAGAATACATTATCATTATTGTTTCGGTGCATCACATATCTATAAAGTTAGTATAAATAAACTGGTGCTCATTACAAATACTCCAAAAATTGCAGCATTTCACATAGTAAAAGTTTTTAAAAGTTGATAGTCATCCTCATTAATATTGCAGGTGTAAACCCATTAACTTTTTCCTCTTTTATATTAAAAGCTAATAATACACTTAAAGTTGCATAACTTAATATTTCACTACAAAAACACGCACTACACAAAAATTAAAATAAAATACATATCATTTATTGTTATACATGTTTCTCTTGTTTGCATTTACGGTTCTGCTTTGCCAACTCAAAACAGTAGAAAAACATCCCTAGAAGTACCGCATAAACACATAATAAGTGAGTTCTTTCAAACATTAACAATATAAGTATCTTTTAAAGAATATACCTTAAACTAATGCCAACAATCTGGGTTAACTCTAATTGCTCTACCAAACTAAAATTACAAGTTGTTTCAAAGCAACACCGACAACGTTTGGGAGGTGATTCCGTTACACTAAGATAAGATAAGAAGTATAGACCAACCTGGGTGCACAAGCGCTTTCTTTCGTAGTTATAGGCTGCAAAAAACATAAAAAAACGAACTTTAATGGTCTATAGCTCCAAAACTATGAGACTTACCGTAGTAGCGTCAAGATTTAACTTAGGAACTAACATATGCCCTATCCAAAAAAATCAATGTTTCATGATCCTAAGGTACTCACGCAACAATTTTTATAGAGGGAATTTGGCTACGGGCATATAAGTTGAAGTACTCACGAACTACCTCTATAAAAATTGTTGCGGAAGTACAGCACGATTCTAAAACATAGATATTTGAATAGGTGACATATTAGTTCTTAAGTGAAGTCTTGACTCCACTTCGGTAGGTCCCATAGTTTTGGAGCTATGAACCTTTATAGTTCATTTTTTCATGTTTTCGGCAGCCTATAACTCGGAAAGGAAGCATTTGTGCACCCAGGTTGGTCTATACTTTTTGTCTTATTTTGGTGTAAGTAATCACCTCTCAAACGTTGTCGATGTTGTTTCGAAACACCCTGTATTTTCCAAACACAATTTTAAAAAGTTCCAACCCAAGTTGGCATGTTGGAGATGCTGGGTAAGGCTTATAACTTCGTTACGATCCCAAATATTTTACAAATGCCAAATCACATTGTAAGATATGAGGTGAGGCTTACACCTTTTATAATAATCCTAAAAATAAATTAAATAAAGTACAACATTTGTTACAATCGCAAAATCTAAAAATATTTTACAAGTATAAAATAGCACGGTTAAAATGTTAAATGTGGTTTACGCTTACAATAATTTGTAGGTTTCATGTTATTGAATTGTATAGCAATATATCTCACTCCAACCCATCCCCTAGGTTCTACTGTCAAAGTGAAATGATAAAAACCATCTCAGTCCCGAACCCAAACTATGTTGAAAAGTATCCCGCACAATCCTTATGGAAATTGGATTTTGGGGAAAATGACTGAAAGCGTGATATGTTGTACATAATGTCGTCATGAGGAAAAGCCTCACTGCGCACAACCATCACTAACTGACCGTTTGTCCACAAGGACACTTTTTTGAAAACAGCAGAGGGTAACAGCATTCTGGATTTCGGTGAAATTCCTTGAAACTGTGATATGTTTTAGATATTGTGATCCTGAGAAAATCTCTTAATGGATCAATCACTGACCATTTTTCCAGTACGAGGCCACTTTTTTGAAAACAGCCGAATAGTGATATTCTGGCTTTCAATGAAAATGGATGAAACCTTGATATGTTGTAGATCTTCTCATTATTATAAAAGGTGTTAATGTCCACAACCATCAACTATTGACCGTTTGTTCACTATAGAGACACTTAAAAAAACAGCCGAAAATACCGATATTATGGATTTCGGTGAAAGTGACTGAAACAGTAATATATTGTAGATATTGTGATCAGGAGAAAAAGTCTCACTGGGCCCAACTACCAATTACTGCAGGCTACAGCAGGGCAACTTTTTTGAAAATAGCTAAAAATACAGATATTCTGGATTTCAGTGGAATTGCTTGAAACGGTGATATATATATAACGGGGCCACTTTTTCCAAACCAGCAGAAAGTAACAGTATTCTGGATTTCAGTTCAATTGCTTCAATCCGTGATGTATTGTAGATATTGTGATCCTGTAAAAAAGTTTCAATGAGCGTAACCACCAATCACTGACCATTTGGCCACTACGGAGCCACATTTTTTTTATTAAAAGCAGCTAAAGGTATAATGACATTCTGGGATTTTGGTGTTATTGTATGAAACCCTGAAACAATTTAGATTTTAACAACCCGGGAAAGGAATGGGGATAGTAGTGTCCATCACAATTTAAGTATATCCTGTATAGCATCCCGATGTTCATCTTTCAAGACAAATGAAAGTCCTGGAAAATCCTACACAGGATGAGCGGCCCGGGCCGAGTCTCCCGAATGCGAACAAATTCTCTACGAACAGACCTATCGTCACTCGGTAGCCACTAATTAATACTTTTTCTGAGGATTACAACATTTAAAACATATCACAGTTTCATTCATTTTTACCAAAATTCAAAATATCGTTATACCTGGCACTTTTCAAAAATCTGGATCTGTAATGAAAGAACGGTATTGATGGCTGTGCCCATTGCAGAGATGGTCATACTCCCTCATTTTGCCCTCATGAGGGTCTCCCTCACCCTAACCTCACCCTAATTTTAGTAGTTGAGATGAGGGCGTTGGAGGGTGAGGGCGATAAAGTAATTGAGGGTGAGTGTGAGGGCGTCAATGGAGGGTGAGTGTGAGGGCGTCAGTGGAGGGTGAGTGTGAGGGCGTCAATGGAGGGTAAGTGTGAGGGAGGGTGAGTGTGAGGGCGTCAATGGAGGGTGAGTGTGACGGAAGGTGAGTGCGGGGGCGTCAATGGAGGGTGAGTGTGAGGGAGAGTGAGTGTGAGGGCGCCAATCGAGGGTGAATGTGAGGAAGAGTGAGGGTTTCAGTTGAGGGTGAGAGTGAGGGAGGTAAGGGTGAGGGTAAGGGTTCATAAAATTAATTATCTTGCAATTGTTCATTTCTGGAAAATATGTTAGAACATGTAATGTAGTTTTTTTCTTAGAATTAATCGTCGTTCACAGAAAATCGTCATATCAATATTCCATCAGTTTCATACGCTTTTGATGCGCGAAGACAAGATGTTTCTCATAGCTTTATTACTTGTCTATATTTATATATTTTCACTTTATAGACATAATAATTACGAAATATATAAAAAATATCTACTGCAAGTTTTTGGCTACCGAAAATTTCAAAGTTTAACGAAAGTAACCCATTAAAAATACTAGAAGTTTTCAAGAAATAATGTTTTTTTTCATATATTCGTTCAGAAGAGAAACTAATAAATATTCATATATTCATTCATTCTGAAACTGTGCATATGAAAGGGAAGTCTTATAGAACGGCTGTGTCCGTCTGTGTGTCTGTCTGTCAACAGGTATCACATCATTAAGAGCTATTGACAAGCGGTTTTCGGGAATCGATTCAGCATCCCAATAATAGGTTGCATCTCCTTCAACAACCTCCTACTTAACAGGTACCCTCAAATCACATTGGCAGTCAATCTGTTAAACCAGAAGAGGTGGAAATCGGAAATTTCCGGTTTCAAATTAAATACCACGAGTACAAAACGGTAATAGCGATCGGCAAACGGTTTTCGGAAATAGGTGGATATGAAAGGAACCACCTTAACTCCTTGCATTTCTACTAAAACTGGAAGTGGTAGGATCCACTACTACTTCAGGTTTCAATATTTATTTTCATAAACTTAAAAGGGTAAGAATATCGAGAAACGGTTTTCGGGAATCAATTCTGCATTGCCAGAATAGGTTCCATCTTTTTCAATAATCTTACTGAAACGGGAAGTGGTAAGAGTCGACCATATCTGGTTTCAACAAACGTATTCATAACTCATAAACGAATATAAAACATAGCTAGCGATAAAGAGTTTTCAGAAATCGATTTAAGGTCCTAATGGGACAAACCACCTGTACTCCTGTATTTCCACAAAATCGGAAGTGGTATAAATTCACTACTACTTCTGGTTTCAATATTGATTTTCCTAGACCTAAAACGGTAAGTGCTATCGACAAGCGGTTTTCGGGAATCGATTCAGCATCCCAAGAATAGGTTCCATTTCTTTCACCAATTTTCGAGTGAAACGAGAAGCTATGTCGAACCACTTCTGGTTTCAACAATGTTGGTCATAACTCAAAAACGGTAAGAGCTATTAAGAAACGGTTTTCGGGAAACGATTCGACGTTCCAATAATAGGTCCCATCTCCTTCGACAACCTAATATTTAAACCGTAAGTGGTAGAAATCAACTACTTCCGGTTTCTACTATTTCCAGTTTTACTATTGAATTTGTATAGTTTGGAAGTTTACCGTAGTTTGATACTGTAGAACGATACTCGCTTGTTCTATCATATAATTCTTGTGTTATCAAATACTAGGTTTATTACCAGGTACTCAATAATATTTAAATATTTTCCCATTATAGGACCTAAAAAGTTGGAATATTATAGTTTGCTGTAATATCATATTTCTATTCATGGATTCAATCAATATCATGGCTTAATGTAGAGTTAATACTTGATAGTGAAAATTTGTTTAGAATGGAAAATTTTCAAAAATGGGAAGTTTTAAGCGGAAAATTTTCCACTTCACATCACTAGTTTCAGGGATGGTTTCAGTAGAGCAATTGTTAATATGTACATTTAATGGACGGATCAATGTAAAGGAGATTCTTTCTTCTAGGGTAGAAAATGTTTTATATGTAGCTGTACTTTATTTGAAGGAGCGCCAAGTGAACTTTGTGGTGAACAAACACCGTATGCGGTGGTTTTCTCGGGGTTCTTCCGTTCCCTCCCACTTTCTTCATTCCACCATTTGATTCATTTCTCATCATCATCGTCTCTCTTAGCCTCGGAGCATAATCGTGGCGAGCATCTGAGTATTATTTCATTTCGTTTTATTTGAAGGAGAACATTTATAACCAGCGATTATCTGAATCAGAAATCCTTGGGTTATCCGGGTTCGATTCCGTGCCGGACATAAGTTCCGCGATGGGGAGAAAAGCTCAATTAAATATAAAACATAATTGTATTTATAATGATTTTCATATACAATTATAGTCCTAAATTTACACAGTTCAACTTTTTTATTATTATTAAATTAAGTATTTCCCTTTGTCTTTCGTGACTGTTGGCTTGTTGGCAGTGGCGTCACTAGGTCTAATTTGGGGTGTTCAAGCCTCCCCAATTTCTTACAAGCCCACCTAAATTTCACTATGTTACATACTTTTAGAAAAGAGGATACTAAGACAATCTCTCGAAATTACAGTATTGACGAATATGTACCCAAATGCAACAGATGGTGCACACACACCTTAAAATTCAGCATCTTCACAGAGTAATTGATCGTTGATCATTAATATTCTGTTACTATATGAATAGCTCCCTTAAAATATGAACTATTTCACAGGACAAATTTTAAATAGGTGACTTTTAAGGTTTGATTACTTTATAAGGTAAAAAATATTTTCTTTTTTTTCTGTATTCTAATATTATTTCGTGCAAATAGGGATGCGCACGAGAAAAGATTAGAGGTTGTCTCGCCTCGAAAATATGTTATGTAAAGTGGTGCCTCGAAAAATGTATATTTTTCTGTTGGAAGAACCCTGTCTCGTCTCGAATCTTCTCGAGTTATTTTGAGAAACAATAGCTTTAATTTAATAAAGAATAAAACAAACATGACTCTGTTGCTAAAAATGGGCAAGACTGAAATAGTAACCACAATTCTTTTGCCCCAAATGCTCTTAAATTGTGTTATGTTCTTGATTAAAGATAAACCTAAAATACCGAAACAATGGAATTTTGGAGTATTGGGTACCTTGTCCCCAAAATGGTTTTTCATTCTCCTTTTAAAAAATCCTAGTTACGCCACTACCTGTTGGGTGCAAACAGTCAATGGTCGTACAGATCAATGATCGTGTCCTAATTAATTTAGTTGCTTGAGGGTAAGTGTGAGGGCGTCATTTGAGTGTGGGTGTGAGCAAGGGCGAGGGTGAGGGCGTCGATTGAGGATGAGAGCGTTAATGGAGGGTGAGTGTGAGGGAGGGTTAAGTTGAGGGCATCAATGGAGGGTGAGTGTGAGGGAGTATGAGGGGAGGCCGTCAATGTGAAGCATAATGAAAAAAAAGTCAGTGATTGTGATTCTGATAAAGAGATGGAAACATTGGTGAACATTGCGAATAGTTAATGTGCTGCCACCTACTAAGTTTCGTGGTAGAAATTGACCTATCGAACCACGTAGTAAGCAAAGGTAATTACCGAAGTCAACAAGTAAAATTTTGTGGTAGTGAAATTGTTTCGAAATAGTGTCGTGAATATGAGAAGTTAAACGAAGTGTATTAGTGGTTTGTATAAGGAAACGGGAGCATTGTGAGTGAGTGATTAGTATTCACAAAATCTAAATTTAAATCTCTTTTTTTTATTCTTTCATATGTTTGGTCAACTTTAGGTGAGTATTGGTCACCCACTTGGTAATGGCCCCGACTCCTATTAGATCTATAGTGTTTGTAATTAATAACGTTAGATTTGGTAAAGTATTTGGAATTATATTGTTCATAATAACCTCTAAATTGAATCGAAATTAATGGACTTTGAATGAATTGGTCAAAGAAAGTTAAATTACTTCGAACGACATTAAACCGTGATTGCGGAGCAATTTCACCAGGAATCGGTTTTCTCATTGTTATATTTATATGTTATTCTTTGAAGTTATTTGTTATAATAAATTGTATGTCTCAGTTGAAACTGATTCCTTCTATTTTAAACTGTTTAAATAACCTTTCTCCAAATCTGTTTTCCGTAACCACTCGGAAAATGCAGTGTACTTGTCGATTCTTTGACATGATTGCTGCATATTATATTTAGTTACCTTTGCTTACTACGTCGACATATTAAGACTTGGTTAGAAAAAAAGGGATTTATATTATTTTGGAATTGAACATGAGTATTAGAATTACGAATGAAAGACCAGTCATTAATTGAAAGTGTAATAATAAATGAAAATAGTGAGAAGGTATTTAGGCTTAGTATTAGAAATTATAGCTTTAGGATTTAAACCTGGAAAAAAACATGTCACAAAACCTTCTTGAGTGTTTTTCAACGGGTGAGAATAGCAAAGGGAATTCTCTCCTAGTTGACCTTGGCGAAGGGGAAGGAGCGAATGCTTGGGGGAGCGGGCGAGTAAACGATGACGATTCCTCGCTTGATTTCGCAGGTGTTGTTCTTCCTCCACATCGCGTGTTAAAGCCAGCTGTTAGACCAGCTATAAAATGTAATTTCGATAAGCTTCTAGGTGATAACATGTATAAAGCTATAGAAAAGCAGGTTAGTAAGTTATCTGAAATAGATGGAAGGAATGGCTTTGAAGTATGTAAATTTCTATTAAAATTTGACTTGTTACAAGCCCAACTCGATACTTGTATAGAAGCTTTGTTAGTAGCCTCTCTGAGTAAATGTACAGGCCCAGCATTCGAGCAAATGCAGCGGTTATTAAATATCACCACTGACTGGGAAAGAATTATAACAGCATTTTTAGAAAGATTTGTTACTCAGCTAGTAAAAATGGAATTCTTGAAAATAACGTTGTATAGAATAATGCAAGTAGAGGAATCTCTGGTAGATTTTATTAAGGAAAAATTAAGCGTATTATTCATTTTTGATATGGAAATGTCGGAGGATGAATTAACTAAAACTATTGCTAACCTTGTACCACCTGAAATAAGGGATTTAATGATAATTACTCAAGTTCCCCATACTGAGAAGGAATTAATATCATTTGCAGAAAGTTACGAAATGAATCGGCGTTACCGGTTGGATTATAAATTTATTACACAAAAGCAAAATCAGAATGTAAAACCCCTTGGTTATATTAACGAGAAAAATAGGCAGAGGAATAATTTCAGTAAATGTAATTTATGTGGTCTTAATAATCATTTTTGGAAAATGTGTCCTTATAATAAAAGAAATATTCGTGGAGAAAAAAACATATTATGTTAGTGAGGAACAACCTCCCTCCTTATTACAAATGCCTGTTTCGATTTGTCGAGAACTGTATCCCTGTATTATTGACTCTGGAAGTAGTCTATCCTTAGTTGAAGAACGAGTGTTGGCCAGGATTGAACGTAGTTGCCGTCAAAAAACTAGAGTAGTGAACTTTACCCTCTCAGTCATGAATTCTGAACCTATTAAAATCTCTAAACAAGTGGAACTAATATACTTTATAAATGGTGTTAAGTTTGTAAACTTGTTTTCGGTGGTTCAACATACATCTTTAAAACTGCTAGTGGGACTTGATTTCTTACAAAAAATATAATGTTAATATAAACATTCGAAATCGTGAATTGAACTTTACGGAAGTTAATTTAACCGTAAAATTAACTGAATGGAAACAAAATAGTTGTGAATCCAGTGATCTGTGCCCACAAATTTCTCGTTTTAGGTCTGGTCCTGAGAACTCTGTGTCGCTGCACGACCTTGACGCGGGGGGAGCGGGGAAACCCAGACCTAGTCAGCGAACGATTCAGCCGTCAACCACTTGTCAACGTCGATCAGCTGATTCCTTGAACAGCGGCCAGTCAGCCCAGCAGTGTTTCCATACAACGCAGAAGAGCCAAGCGGAATTTTTGTCAGGAGGAGTCCAAAGTTCGGCAACCGAAACCAGGGACCAGCCAGCGATCTTCCACTGTACTTCAGAATCATGATGTTAGGGGAGGTGAACAGTATCAAGACATTCCAGCTGGAGTACCAATTTCCAATCCTACCATCCATGATATTTATCCGGAGGAAGAAAATACAGGTACAGTAAATCTTCATGAAAATATTTTTTCTGACGATTTAATTCCATATGTTGAGAACGTGTTAGACAAATATAAGGACGTTATAAATGAAGAACTAGGAACTGTTAAAGATTTTGTTTATGAAATTAAAATGAATGACTTAAGTCCGAGTATAGCTCAACCATATCCCATGCCACGTCACAAGTTGCGTGAATTAGATGAATACTTGGATGAATTAGTTAAGAAAAAGGTAATTGATTAGGTTTCCAGTTCTGCCTATATTTCTCCTTGTTTTCTCGTGAATAATCGCGATGGAACCAAGCGGCTAGTGGTAAATTATTTTAATATTAATTCAAAAGTGCTTGTAACTGATTTTCCAGCTCCTAATGCTGAAGCTACTATTGCCAATATAGGTAAACGTAAGATTTACAGCTTCCTGGATGCCAAAGGGGGCATTTCACCAATTACTGTTAGATGAAAATTCTAGGCAATATACTACTTTTGCTACTCCAACTAGGTTGTTAAGATATTTGAAAATGCCGATGGGTTTCATTATTACCATTTATTCTTTCTAGTATAATGAATAAAATCTTTAGGGATCTCTTAGGAGACTATTTAGATATATTTTGTGACGATATTGTTATTAATACTGATACTATTGAAAAGCATAAAGAAATATTAGAGCTAGTTTTACAGAGATTACGAAAATGGGGTATCACTATTTAGAAAAGAAAAACTAAATTATGTAAAAATAAAATAAAATTTTTAGGTTATATATTTTCAGGTGGATATATGATGATCGATGATGACCGAGTTCAGGTAATTAAAAATCTACCACGTCCTAAGAATCGTAGAGCGTTGAGTAAGATGATTGGTTTCTTGTCATATTATTTAAAATTTGTGAAAGATTATAGTGAACTGATGGGTCCTTTACATGCCTTAAAATCAAATAAAATACCATTTCGTTGGGGAAAAGAAGAAGATGAGATACTAGATCAAATAAAAGAGGCCATTATAAATCATATTGTATTGAAAGTCCCGGACTTCTCTAGTCCTTTTGTAATCCACATAGATAGTAGTAGTAGGGCCTATAGCGCTATCTTAAGTCAATATGATGATGAAGGACGTCTTCGTCCTGTATATTTCTTTTCGAAGATGATTCCATCTAGTGATTGGTCTAAAAGTATTTTCGATCTTGAAATGAAGAGTTTAGTCTATGCTTTAGATAAGTTTGATATTTACTTGCAAAAGAAATTCACTATTTATGCTGACAATGCTAGTTTATCTTGGATATTGAGAAATCATAAAAGACAAAAGAAGTATGGTTCTTTAATTGAGAAAATAAGCAAGTACTCTTTCTATATATTTCACCTGCGCTCTTTTAAAAGCCATCTCGCAGATTACATCAGTCGTATGTATAATTATGTAGACTTTACTCCACCCAACACTGATATAGAAGAGATTAATACTATTAAATAACAGAAGGTACATCTTTCTTTTGTAAATTTCTGGAGTCACTCCATCTTTAATAAACCACTGGCTGAACATCAAAGAGAAGATCCTCAGTTGAAAGATATAATTTTAGCTTTAGAGAAAAAGGAAAATAAGGATCCCTACATATTGAAAGAAGGTGTACTATTAAAAAGAACTAATGGTAGGAAATATGGTGGTTTACGTGCAGTAATTCCCCATTCTTCGCGCTATTCTGTTATAAAGTATTGGCACGAAGAATTAGTGGGGGGATGTCACGGTGGGATCCAGAAAACTATCTCTAAGGTAGCATCTAGTTTTACATGGGATAAAATGTATGCTGAAATTAGTGATTTCGTGAGACGATGTAAAATTTGTCAAGACAGCCAAGAACTTTTTAGGAAACCGTATGGTACCTATTATTCTAAGGAGCCTCGATACCCAAATAATGTCCTACACTTAAATTGTAGGGGAGCTTTGCCAACTAGTAATGGATTTAAATACATTATGATTTTGACAGATAGTTATAGTCGATTTGTAATAATAGAACCTTTAAGATCTCTGAATTCTAAATTAATCTGTTCTAAATTAACTAAGATCTTTTTAACTTACGGGTATCCATTTTCGATTCTGCATGATAATGCGTCATACTTCTGTAGTGAGTACTTTAAACAATATTTGTTTAGTTTAGGTATTAAGAATATCTGTACTTCACCTTACTCCATGTCCTCGAACAGAACAGAGCGTATGAATAAGACGATTAAAGGGATTCTCAGATCTTATATTAATAAGAATCATACGAAATGGGCTAACTATCTTTATCAAATCCAATATACTTTGAATATAACTGAAAATTGTGAAACTCTGAAAAGTCCGAGTGAGTTGTATCTTGGGCGTAAAATGTTCAATCCATTAGATGTTAACTGGATTTTAGATTTGGGTATAATAGAGAAATCACAGAATAAGGAAGAGATTAATGATATTATAGTTGATAACATCGAGAAAGCTTGGAAAAGGAGACAACAAGCTTATAATAAAAAGCATGTACCTAGTAATTTGCCTGTTGGAGAACTAGTGCTTGTAAAGAAAATGTTAAAATCATCCTTGGATAAGAAATATTATGCCAAGTTTGATACTAAATATTCCGGTCCATTCAAAATTTTGAATTATGTAACACCCAATACTGTGTGGGTTGAGTTAATTAGTAATCCTGATGTAAAGTTAAAACGTCATGTTCAATTTATAAAGAAGTACTTGCCTCCAAGAAATGTAAACAGTGTTGCACATCTTAGTAATAATAATGACTAAACTAAGAGAGGAAAGAAAAAAAGGAATTGTTCATTTCCAAGATAATGTAAATTATATATATACAAGGGCGGATCTAAGGGGGGGCTAAGGGGCTATAGCCCCCCCTTGACGCTCAGGTTTACACTGGATAAAATGGGCTTCAATTCAGCTTTACACTGGATAAAACGGCAAATTATGGTTTAGCCCCTCCCTTGATCATATCCTGGATCCGCCACTATATATATATATATATATATATATATATATATATATATATATATATATATATTTGTGTGTAGTTTATGTAATGTTTGTGTAAGAAATGTACTGTTGTGTATTTTTACAATTCTGCAGGTACAGAATTATATGGATCCACTATGTTTGTGTTTGCGTCTGAGACAACTGATTACCTTGAATCTACTGCTTGGTCGAGAAAAGGCGATTTTGTCAAACTGAAGGCGAGATATGTTTACCACTCTTTTCATCTCATGGGTACTGCCAGTCAATCTGTGGTGGATAAGGAAGAAGATCTCATCTTGTTGTGAACATCTACTTCTGGGACTTAAGATAGGACGTCCGGACATTGGTAATCGTTTAATATCTGGCAGTTGGTGGACTACTCTTGGTGAGTCGAACTACCCTTATTTCTGCATGCAGTGATTTGACTTCAACAGTGAATTATATTTTTTTTTCTTTTTCATTTCGCTAACCATTGTAAAGAAGCAAAACTTCCCAGAGGGGAGGAACATAATATGAAGCATAATGAAAAAAAAGTCATTGATTGTGATTCTGATAAAGAGATGGAAACATTGGTGAACATTGCGAATAGTTAATGTGCTGCCACCTACTAAGTTTCGTGGTAGAAATTGACCTATCGAACCACGTAGTAAGCAAAGGTAATTACCGAAGTCAACAAGTAAAATTTTGTGGTAGTGAAATTGTTTCGAAATAGTGTCGTGAATATGAGAAGTTAAACGAAGTGTATTAGTGGTTTGTATAAGGAAACGGGAGCATTGTGAGTGAGTGATTAGTATTCACAAAATCTAAATTTAAATCTCTTTTTTTTATTCTTTCATATGTTTGGTCAACTTTAGGTGAGTATTGGTCACCCACTTGGTAATGGCCCCGACTCCTATTAGATCTATAGTGTTTGTAATTAATAACGTTAGATTTGGTAAAATATTTGGAATTATATTGATCATAATAACCTCTAAATTGAATCGAAATTAATGGACTTTGAATGAATTGGTCAAAGAAAGTTAAATTACTTCGAACGACATTAAACCGTGATTGTGGAGCAATTTCACCAGGAATCGGTTTTCTCATTGTTATATTTATATGTTATTCTTTGAAGTTATTTGTTATAATAAATTGTATGTCTCAGTTGAAACTGATTCCTTCTATTTTAAACTGTTTAAATAACCTTTCTCCAAGTCTGTTTTCCGTAACCACTCAGAAAATGCAGTGTACTTGTCGATTCTTTGACATGATTGCTGCAAATGTAGGGTGAGTGTGAGGGAGGGTGAGTGTGGGGGGCGTCAATGGAGGATGATGTGTGAGGGAGGGCAAGTGTGAGGACGTCAATGGTGGGAGAGTGTGAGGGAGGGTGAGCGGAGGACGTCAACGGAGAGTGAGTGTGATGGAGGGTGGGGGTGAAGGGCGTCAATTGAGGGTGAGGGTGAGGGAGGGTTAGGAAAAATGAGCATCTCTGGCCCATTGAGACATTTTTATAACGATGAGAAGATCTATAACATTTCACCATTTCATTCATTTTCACCGAAATTCAGATTTTCACTATATGTGGCTGCTTTTAGAAAATTGGCTTTGTACTGGCAAACTTGTCAGTGATTGATGGCTATATCCATTAAGACCTTTTCTCACAATCACAATATCTAAAACATATCACGGTCTCAAGAAATCAACCTTAATCCAAAATACCGTTACCTTCTGCTGGTTTCATAAAAGTAGCAACGTAGTGGCCAAACGGTCGGTGATTGATGATTGTGCCCACTGAGACATTTTTCTCATGACCACAATATTTATAACATATCATGGTTTCACCCATTTTCAACGAAAACCAGAACATCTGTACTTTCGGATTTCCACATAGTGGCCGTGTAGTGGCCAACGGTCAGAGGCTGATGGTTGTGCCCATTAAGACTTTTACTCATTATCACAATATCTAAAACATATGGCTTCGAGAAATTCCACCGAAATCAAATATCCATAAGGATTGTGCGGAGTCCTTTTCAACAAAGTTGGGGTTAGTGCCTGGGATAGTTGTTATCATTTCACTTTGACGGTCGAACCTGGTGGAAGGGGAGGAGTGAGATACATAAAAATAAATAAAACTTAAACTATTGTGATCCACGAGAAAGATCTCTGTGTAATATGCCACGTAGATGATGTTCGGGCCTGGCAAAGTTTTCATCATTTCACACATATGGGGAGAGGAATAGGAGATACCTATATACAAATTAGAATGACTACCTTTGTGACTTAATAACCCTTGAACCACTGGGTCGATTTTGATCAAATTTTCAACATACATGAGGTTCGAGTCTGAAAGTGCTATTATTATTACACTTTGATGGTGCAACTTAGGGGAGAGCAGAAGGAGACATTTAAAAATAATAGAAAATTACAGATAAAAGTGTCGAATCCAGTTTTCGGGGTCGCTGTGATGAACATTGACATTTCCAATTCGTTTTAAATTAAAATACAGCCCAACAACTTGGAGAAGGGAAGTGGAAATATATATAGGGTGGCCCCTTTTAATTTTTCACGGAAGTATATCGAAAACGATTGAACATAAATGATCTAAACAAAAACTCAAATGGGAAATACCGTGAGACAAATTGAATAGTGATGTCGCGGTGCCCCCCTGAGCCGATCTTCAAGGGGTCCCGGGGCCCAACTTTGAAGTATTAAATTGAAGTATGGGGCGAGCTACACGTCGTTCCGTTGATTTTTAGAAACTACAAAGCCATGTGACAAAAGATTTTTTGTATCGATCGCCGTATTCAAAATGGCCGAAAAATATGTTACCTGTATCAGACAAACGTCCAGTAGCAGTAATATGAAAACGGTTGAACATAAATGAACCAAACAAAAACTCAAATAGGAGAGAAATGGGGTAAATAAAATGGGAAATATAAAATGGGCCACCCTATATAAAGTAGAACATAAAAAAATAAAGCAATGGAACCAACTAAGATCATTTTGTTGTGTTGAAGCCGATATTAATGCTACAAGTACAGCATTTTGTTCCTTCCATCTATTAAACATTTCTATACAAACTTTGTCGGATACACTGATAATATGGCGATAGTTTTGCACATCAATCGATATATTTCTTGATTCCAATACGCAACATTGAAAGGAAACTGTTAACTTCATAACCTTTTTGAACAAAAGATGGCAGAACATGTTGATGTAATATTAGAAGCAAGGCGTTTTGTTGACACTTAGTCATGTTTTGAAGTGGCAAGCATTTCCTGTTGATAGTTGCGACGCATCTCTCCTGGTGTTTGGCGGAAACAGAAAGTATAAATGGTTCAGAGTGCAATGCAGTACACTATTGTCTTAGTTGTTAACTAGTGATTTACTGTGATTTAAGCCCTAGATCGTAAGTATATTTGTATTCAATATATAGTAGATGTGCCAGCAGCATTTATACATTTCATACTTTCGTTCAATGATTTTTGTTTTAGCTATAAGTTGTCCTTAATCAAAAGGGAATGACGAAACTTTTAAATATAACTGCTAACAATGTATTCTTTGTTTCAGAAATATATTTTCTCCATTTAATTCACTAACGATTCATGAAGGAACAAAGCAATACGCCTTTAAAATTGTTAATCTAAAGAACATAAGACTTAATTATAAAATATTCGTATAAATGTGTGCATTTCAGATAGTGCAAATTTCATGGCAGTGTGCAATTGATATGTCAAGAAATACACTGAGAAAAATCCGTTCTCCGGACAGCGGTATATTGTACAAATATACGGTATCCTCTTGCTTACTATAGAAATCAATACGGAGCATACGTTATCCGTATGATACATAGGCACTGCCGTTTGATGTTACATCATGCCGTTGCAGGATGTATGACATCTAACAGTTTTCCGTATATCACATGTATATACTTATGTTACCTTCGTCAGCTATATGCTATATACGTCCATTTGTATGTGAGATCCTGACCGCCTACATTGTTTCATACAGAAAGTACGTATAGATGGAACACTTATACAGAAAGTATTATAAAACATGCGTTTTCAGTTATACGTCTGGTGTACGTTAAGTCCAAAAACTACAGGAATTACGCATGTAACCTATCTTTTTAAGTATGCCACCTACAATTTTTTTTCTCAGTGTATGTAACCACTTATGGAATGGCTGTTTCAGGATTGCCATTCAATATATATAAACATAACATAAAATGTTGGCCATGTTTATGTCGTGTCAGTCGCCATTTTTAAATAGTTGTAAGCCTCTACGGAAAGGAAAATATCTGACACTAGGACTATGCATGGGTAACGGCACAAATGTCTTCAACTTTGGGGGAACGGGTAAGACCGTTCGCATAATATATATATATATATATATATATATATATATATATATATATATATATATATATTCAAGCGATGTCCAAAATATTTACGAAGTTGAAAAACAATGTTGTGGAGGATAAGGGGAGCAGAGTTTCTTCAATATTGGGAGACGGGCAGATTTGAAGCTTATTCCGGAGGGACAGCAATTTCATCCCACATTCCTTTGTGACGATCAGACAGAAATCATTAAATTTCTCCCCCAGACAACATTTCAAATTGGATTATTGAGGGACAACCCCCACACTTCCAAGATTGCAGGGGCCATGTCCCCCTCATCCCCCGGAATTTGCGCCAGTGTGCATGGGATGTAAGAAAATTAGTGTTGATTTACGAATGTTTCTGGTGAATTCATATTGCGTCTTATATGGCTGAATTTGACCCTAGATTACTATTTTAAAATATAAAACAGAAACAAAAAGCTTCATCATTTCTTACGATAAAGCAGACGGGTACACAGGGTGTTTTCTTTATTTTTTAGCCGAAAAACAAAATGTAATAGTATTTATAAAAAAAATGTCCTTGGGGTGGGGGCACGGTACCCAGGATACCGTCCAAGGAAGATGCGAAGTAATTTAGCGTCTGTCGGTTTTCTCGGTATACTTTGTTTTCTAACAGCTTTTCACTCCGCCAATCATTGAAAAGTACTCCTTACACATCTCCAACTTTTGTTTCCAAAAATAAAGAAAATAATATTTTTTCTCAAATTTTATCTGAATCTAAGGCTGAATGTTTCGGGTCAGAAAGAAGTCACAATTGCAAATACACCCAAACTTAAGTTAAATAAAATAGGTAGCTGTACAAAAAAATGCATTTTCTAAATAAAAGAGATACCGGTAACAAGATTACTATTACTTAATACACGTGAAAAATGTATATAAATTACCATTATGTTGTGCATTCGTAACGTTATGCCTTATAGGTTAAAGGAAACGAATGATTTATCAAAGAGAATGTATATGATATCAGTGGTGGAATGGGAATGTGAAAGGAAACCATGCAATTCTAAGAAATCTCCCTGATTTCACAGACTCACATATTGTGCTCTGGAATGGAACCAAGGATCACAAGTAGCAGTCATCATGCTTCCTGAAAATAATTGTGTAAATTATCATTATTAATTTACTATTGTCATTACGGGTTGGAGGTACGGATTTCATTTCCAAACAGGTGCATATTTGGGGACGAAGCACTGAGGTACACATGCCACACAAATGTAAGTTAAAGACAAGCTATTCTTAAATTTTAAGCAGATAAATGTGGCTGATGCTTCCAGTGTAAGTTGCCCATACAAGATGCATTAAAAAAATCGAGTTAAGTAAGTTTAAATTTGAGTAGCCTTTAGCCATAACCTCACTGGAGATATTCAGCCTTGTGCTGAAGTAAAAACCGAAAATTTGGTATTTTCCCTACAACTACTAGAAAAGCCGAATGAGCATCAATACTTTTTAGTATAAGTATTACTGCACAATTTATATTTCAATTAAAATCAAAATCAGACCTGATTCTTACCCCTGGACTTCCATAGGTCTATACTGTGATATCAATTGTTGAAATTACATGATATTCACAAAGTGGGAGCCTTTTCCATCCATAAATTTAACTCATAAAGGTGTGTCTAATTATCATCTTACCATTTGTGTATTAATTAACTAAGCTTTGATAATGCCCCATAGTTGCGTCACACATTTTTTTCTTACTTTCGGAACTAAAAGTAAATTAAAGTACAGAGTAGCAGTTTCCGTTTTACGTCAATAGTTGTGATGACGATCAGATATTATCTTTTAATATTCCTTACCAAAAAAAAAAAAAAAAAAAAAACTAAAGGAATACGTTTCAGGTTTACGTCTCACCCTTACCTCCTTGATTGCTAAACGAAATGGATAATTTATACGAGTGAATAATTGCTGAAACAATTGGTTAAATTAATATTTGAGAGGGAAATAGAGAATAAAACAGACCAAAAAACTGCTAACTCTTCTGGAGTTGAACTAATGACCCTATCACCTACAGGGTGAGCGCTGTACCCCTGAGTAGCTGCGTTATACATATAGTGCATGGATTGAAAACTCATTTCAATGAAAAGTTCTGTAGGGATCACGCTGGCTCAGTGCTAGAGTGCTCAATGTGATCTCTGGTTCGATTCTAGCTCGTGCAAAGTCGGTTTTGTGTTGGATAAGTAGTAAGCAGCCTGTGCATATACTTTTTCGATGATCCTCATTTCTTCCCACATTTCTATTCCACCGTTTATTCCTCCGTCCCATCAAGTATGCGAGGGACATTAAAAAATTCCTTCCTTCATTTGTTGAACTAGTTTAATTCGATCATGTCATATCATTAATTTTACATGTTGAAGCAAATCATGTTCATTAATTATTAAAAATAAAAGCGCTTAAAGCGCCCATGTATAATTCTGTACTTAGACATAAAATAATGTATGCCATTAACATACGAGTAGCTATGAGCTAACAAATCTTGTGCGCAGATATCTATTCCCCAAATGCAAACACGTACGAAAACACTTTTGCGACTTTGTGCTCGAGGAAGAATTATGGGGGCGGGGGGTCGAAAAGTACCCACATTTATGTTTGCCTTTAAGTGTGCCTCTAATTGTCTTCAATGTATGCAACCAACCATACAAATTCACTATGCACGCTTACATAAAGGAAGAGTATACATACCCGAGCAGTGAAATGGTTTTTGGGCCATTCCTTTGGGACATTCATCTTCCTATGTTTTTATGAAGCTTCTGAATTCCTCAGGCAACGACAGATGCTTACAGCTCCTATCATAAATTGTTTGTATAGAAGAGGGCTTCCCATGCTTTTCTTTATTGTCATGTATATCTAGGTAAATGTAAATAAGTTCATTAAAAAATAAATAAATTCTCTGAGACAATTACGTTGTACTCTTTAATATAATTCATTTTATTTTTTATTTATTTGTACTTTTTAGTACTATTTAGTCTTGGAGGAAATCGTGTTTTTAAAATGTTATTTTGAAGAAACAAACTAGAACAGATTGATCAATATCATACTCTTCTTCCTTCTACCGTTCAATATGTTTTTCCAGGCTTTGCCGCTACGAATGTTTCCACTCTTAACTCAAATAATCTATCCAACGAACTCTTGAATTCCATGTCGCAATTGAAGGATTTACGGCGTAAAGCGTTCGAAAGCGATTGGAAAGTAATAAAATCTGACGATGTTAATTGGCAGAGTATGAAGGAGAGATAACACTTTCCATTCGATTTCTTTCATATGGGTCTATGTATATTGTCGATGTGAGTCCTGGCGTTGTCGTGTTGCAGAAATATGATATTTTTGTTTATTCGGTCTCTGCTTTTAATTTATTTTAAGTAGACGAGGTTATTGAACGCAGAGCTCTACAAGGACTGTTTGGTTGTGCTCAAGCAGTTCGTAATGAATTACGTCTCACTAGTCTCGCCATATATTCAACCTGGTCTTTCGAGGATTAAGCTCCTGTTTTGCTCCGGGCTTTCAGTAACGTATCATTCAATATCACTTGCTATATTCTAAGTACCCGAGAACTGTAATTTAGTAAAGAAGAATAAACAAATATGATCTAAAACGTATTCTAATATGAATAAGGAATGTTTCTGATATGATTTCAATAAGGTTGATCTAGGCTACGTTAATCTATTAATAGAATCTTGGTTAATATGTGCATCACTACTGCATCTCATCTCTATATGGAGAACTTTGAGCAAAGGGAATTTATTATTGACCTATAAGAACAAACTAATGTAAGTGTTAGTTTGCGGTAGAGTGCATTTGAACTGGAGACCTTGGGATCCGTAGACCATAGCCTATAATACATCGATTATTCTTACACTCCCAGCGAAGTCTTCTAAATTGATAGTTGCCTTCATGAAATGAAGGCCGCAGAGAAAGAAATAACAAAAAAAAAAGTGTTTGAATAAAAAAAAAACAGAAACAAACATAGACATGTTTCGCTTTCCGAATGAAGATTTTAAAAAAAATGAAATTAAATCTTTGAGTTTTACGTCCCACGGTTATGCCGGTTATGCTAAAGGAGACGGTGAAGATGAAAAGTGAATGAAATGGTGGAGTGAAGAAAGTGGGAGGAAACGGGAGCACCCCGAGAAAACCCACGCGCGCGTTGTCTGTCCACCACAAAGTTCATTGGCGGGGGCTGGGATCGAACCCGGGACCCCAAGCACCAGAGGTGAACGCTTTACCACTGAGCCACCGCGGCCCGAATTAAGGTTAAAGTAGCTAAGTCTCGGTTAGGACAACCTTTTCAAAACTAATAGCCGAGCAGTAGTCAGTTAAATCATACTTTGCTCTTGTAGCCTATATATGTGATGGCAGTGACTGAGAAAACTGGCAAATCGTAATAATAATAATAATAATAATAATAATAATAATAATAATAATAATAATAATAATAATAATAATAATAATAATAATAATAATAATAATAATAATAATAATAAGCATCTTACCTTAGCGAAGAAAAATGAGGCGTTAAGCTTTTAGTTTGTTTTAATTGGCGGTCAAAAGGTATTTTGTCATCTACTCCGTTAAATTAGCAAAGAAACTTTTGCGAAGTAGTGCTATGCTATATATATACTGGGTGACAAAAAATTCCACCGACAAACTTCGGGAGCTAAATCCTCTCATACGAAGAAACAAAAACGCTCAGTAAACATGGGTCCGGAAACGCGTTGTGTTTGAGATATAAGGTGCCAAAACCGTGCGAAATGAATCTTCAAAGGCGTATATTTAAAAAAAACTATTCAACGTAGACGGTGCGGTTTGAAAACTCACCAGCGAAGTCATTCCCGCTCTTGTTAAGCATGCATGTTTCATAATCTTGCAATGCCTACAGAAGGGATTCTCCAAAGGAGCATAGGGATACCCGGATAATCAGCCGAGTGAAGATGGCTCGAAAGGGGCATGAATGGACGACTTCCTCATCTGTTAACAGTACTTCCTTGTACCAACACGATAACTCAAACAGATGCAAAATGGTGGACACTTGTATACCTGCTGTGTGTGGTTGCATAACCGCCACATACGGAGGGTGCGCAATAATGAAATTCGGAATATGAAGTACTGTAAATATGCAGTCAAAGGTTCGGAGTGAGGCACGTGCTGTGTTGCTACAGCATAACACACGAAGCAGAGTGATTGAGAGCTGTTGAAACTAGATGCAAACCCGCTATCAAAATGTACATAAATTATCGTGGACAAAGGTATGTTAACATATGCTGCATTGTGGAGTATAGTATTAACATACGTAAGAAGCAGTTGAGAAATGACTTCCTGGGAACAGCGATAATGTGATTCGCATATTAGTGGCATAGTTGGTGGCGTGCAATGCTGTAAAGCATAACCTCCAGGCACACAAATAAAATACACAAAACACAAAGACAGAAGAAAACGAGTCAATACAGGAAATGGTGTTTGTAATTCACTTGTACCTTACAACGTCACGAAATCTACTAAAAATGTGAACCATTGACTTCAATGCACAAGAGATAGCGTCAAAGCAGTTCGCCTCGCACACGAGGAAATACGTCGTGGTTAACACGAATTCTTGCGGAAGCCTCGACAATGCGGCCCACAAAGTCCAATTCATTCCCTACTGGTGTCTGGTAGACAAACTCCTTCATGTGTCCCCATAGGTAAAAGTCCATATGTGCCATATCCGGTGATCTAGGAGGCCATGCTACAGGAACACCATGCCCCATCCATCGATTCCGAAACATATCACAAAGTACATTTTGAACACGCCGCGGCCAGTGGGGTGGAACTCCCTCATGCTGAAACCACATGTGTCGCCGGACTGCAAGGGGGACATTTTCAAGCAGTTCCGGGAGTACCTCTGAAAGCAACACGTTGTAAGTATGCATGCTCAGTCCTGGAGGTAATACATAAGGTCCTACTAAGACATTATCCACTATACCGGCCCACACATTAACTGTGAATAGTTCTTGATGACCTCGGCGAAACATTGCATGCGGATTGTTTACTGCCCACACATGCCTATTATGAGCATTGTAACATCCTTCACGAGTAAAACTACTCTCATCCGTGAACAAAACATGCCGCGCGAACTGCGGATTCTCCACACACTGCCGCATTTACCATCGGACAAATCGCACACGTTGGGATAGTCTGTAGGACGGAAAACTTGTACTCTTTGAGGATGATATGCATAGAGATGTTCTTCATGCAGGACATTCCACACTTGCTGGTGTTGAACATGCAACACATGTCCAACGGCCCGCGTGCTTCTTGAGGGATTTTGCTCAAATTGGTGAAACACATTCTCTTCGAATGCTGATGTTCTCACTGTTCGTGGTCTTCCAGCATCAGGCCGGTGAATATGTAAGGAACCTGATTCTCGCAGCTGCCGATCAATTGACGTAAATGTAGTGTGATGGGGGCACCGTCATTCTGGAAAACGTTCTCTATACAGTCTTTGTGCCTCTCTTGCATTTCCCAAAGCTGCACCATATGCCAAATGCATATCACTTAATTCTGCCCAAGTAAACTCCATTTCCCAGTGTTTTATAAAGCACATACAGTAAGCACTGCCCACAAGCACAGTCGCTTCCAGAATACACGTCAGTCATCGGTAGACTACCTTATTTAGGTGCTCGTTTGTCATATCGCTTAGAGTCGAATCCCACTAACAGCATGACTCTGTTAGTCAATGTTTATTTTCTCTCTTCTGTCGTATTTTTTTCCCTATAAACAGTTTTGGACGTAAGAAAAAGCTATGTACTGTCATTTCAAGGAAAATATCTTTTTGTTGAATATTCTGGATTCAGTTAAAATTATCGTGTGAAACTGAAATACATCTTACATGTTTTAATATTTAAAGAAGACCAGAAACCAATTTCCTTACACACAGTAAAATGGCAATCAATGTTGTTTTTGTTTTTGAAGATCGACAATACCCTCCAGAGTTCGACTGCGTGTGCATTTTAATGCAGCATAAATCTGTTTACATTATGAGAGTTAATTACATCCGACGACTAAAGTTCAGACACAAATGCAGGCGATCTTGCGGCCAGAGCGTTTATAGAGGTACTATCTTGGCATTCGACTTGTGAAACTGAAGAAAGCCACTGAGAATGGTTGAACAAAGAGTGGCGAATCTAGGCTGGGGTCGGGGGGGGGCTTGGTTCCCCAATTTTGCTGTGTTACTAGAAAATCACTAATGTCATAAATACCAAAACGCAGTCCAAATTACGTATTTTACATAGCAAAATACTGACACCCCTCCCCCTCCAGTTTTTACTTTCAAGATCGTCTACTGAACACAAGGATCGTACCCATTTCTCTCTACACCTAATATACTCTGGTGTGCTAAATTGGAATAGGCGTATAGATGTGAGGCTCCCGCAGTTGCATTGTAAGCAAAAATAAACATGAGAAGAGTATGACGTTATGATTATTATTTTGTAATAACGTACCCGCCTTATAGATCTAACAAAATGGACACGAAGACAATCTTGATGTAACTTTAAATGGGGGAATAAAGACAAGGTATAAAATATGAAGGTGGTTAATTGTTCTGTTTATACATTTTGGAATCCGTTAACACGAGCGGCTTGGGTACCCGAAGAGAAAACGAAACCGTAGCAGGACTTACATTTAACTTAACGAGCTAAACCAATTCATTTAGATATCACATTCGCGCACTACAGTATCATTCAATTGTACGTTTATAACAATTGTTTATTGTTTCATTGTTTATTTGTTAAGATGTTCAACGGCGCTATATGGAGACGGGATCTAAAGTTTCAAATGCGATCCGATTCATCTCTTGGTTGTTGAGTCCAAAGCTTGGACTCTTAGTGGGGATTGACCCCGCGACACGGCGAGTCAACATGCAACCTTGCTTTCTGTTATTTCCTTGCTTATCCACTTAACGGTGCAACAACTGAAAGGAGCAAGTACCATTGAAATCAGGTAGACGGTTGCAGACTTATTAAGATAATGCAAATGATTTCAAATCACAAATCTCTTATACATGTAATCAGATCATACATGTAATGTACTTAATATTGGGTCTCGTTCATTAGTGACATTCACTCAGTTCACTAGACATAACGATATTTGTAGCCATTGCTAAACATTACTCATATCTGGAAATGTGCTGACTGTATTCGCTATCGTGCTATTTGGGGTTTTCCTTTGCATTAAGTGTTTTCACAATTTCAATCACTCTGCTTCGTGTGTTATGCTGTAGCAACACCGCACGTGCCTCACTACGAACTTTGGACTTAGTGTTGTAAAAAAACGGTTTTTTCTGTGAAGTTTTTTTTTCAATAAAATACATCGTTCTTTTTCATGTATTTTCTCAAATGTCTGTTTTTTTCTGGCAACTATTATTTATTGATTTATATTGCAGATTATTGAAATAATCATCAGAACTTGAGTCGAAGCCCTCGTAACTTACAAATCGTTTGTTTCTTTGTACCTATACGAGTAAAATTGTGTGATTATTCCTTTCGGCCCCAGGTTATTTTTGGCGTTTTCCTACATTTCCAGTTAGTGACTCAAAAACTATTTATTCGATTGATATGGATAAGGACTTGTTTTTTAGAAAATCGATGTGGCTATTTTTTGGTGTAAGTTCTATTGCAGTGTTAGCAACGGATGGGAAATTATTGAGGGAAATGCAGGGGTAAAAATTTACAAAAAAAAAAAAAAAAAAAAAAAAACTAACCGAATTTCAAATTTTTTTGTATCTAGCATCACTGCTGCTATATGAGTTCAAGTCACCTAAACAAATCTTTGGTGTGTTGACAAGGTACAGTGAAATCCTGAAGTCGCCGGCTTCCATTCAAAGAGAGGAAAGAAAAAATTCTGTCATACACATGAAATTTTGACACTTTTTACGCCTCAGAAGCAAAAATCAACAGATGTGCCGGGGCTACAGCTTCTCTAATTATTCTATTGAAACTTTTTATGGTTCGTTCTGTAGGGCAAAGAGGAAGCTTTCAGGTAATGGTACGTTTGTTTCAATGTAGCCAGTAAGAGGGTAATAATAGAGGGGAAAAGGGAAATTTTCCGATTTTTTCACCTAATAGCTGGAATTAATTGTTTTGGCTGGAAACGCTGCCATCAGACAGACGGGAACTATCTGAAAATAAACCGTAGTACTCCAAAAATATAACTTACAAGTATCATGGCGATATATAACAAAGTAAGCATGAAATTTTAAAAAAATCTCATTCTACCTCAGAAATTCGCCATTTTCTTACCATTTCCAGAACATGGTTTATTATAAACCTCAACTGTACTTCCCCTAATTATTCTAGCTAAACTTTTTATAGTGCGCTGTGCAGGCTAATAATGAGGCTGTTAGACGCTGGTACGTTCGTTCTAATGTAGCCAACAAGAAGGAAATAATAGAAATAAAAATGGATTTTTTTCCAAAATTTGCCCCTAAAATCTGGAATTAAAATTTTATGTAGCTCGCAACACTACTCTCAGACACACACAAAATATCTTAAAATAATCTTTGGTATCCCTCTAATATATCCTACAAGTATTGTGACAATATCTAATAAAGTAAGCATGTCAATAAGAAATATCTCATTCTACCTTTAAAAAAATCACAGCTATATTTCAAATTAGAGAACAAGGTCTACAGTAAACCTCAACTCTACTTCCCCTAATTATCCTATTGAAACTTTCTATAGTGCGTTGTGTAGAGCAAAGATGAGACTTCCAGATACTGGTACGTTTGTTCCGATATAGTCAACAAGAGAGAAATAATAGAGGCAAAACTTATATTTTTTTCCAAAATTTCCCCCTAAAATCTGTAATTAAAATTTTCTGTAGCTGGCAACACTGCTACCAGACAGACGAAAACTATATTAAATTAAACGTTGGTACGCCACTAATATATCCTACAAGTATTATGGCGATATTTAAGGAACAAAGCTTCTAATCACCAAACATATATTACGGAAAACAGAAAAGTAAGGAAAAACTGGAAAAATCAAGAGTTAGAACCTAAATACGAATTTTATGTGCGCCCCATAATTACCCCATTGTAACGATCTGTACCTGCGTTTGTTAAGCAAGGACAAATGTTCGATTGACGTAAGTTGACTTGCACTCGGACGTATAGGTACAGATTTATAAAGAAAAATTTCTAATTGTTTGCCCAAATATAGGAGAATTTTAATTTCCCTAATTGGCAACACTGCGCGCAGGCCCGTCCAATTGATGTCAACAGTTAGTTATCCATCCGAGGTATATACCTGGCAAGTCTTAAGGATGTCTTTCTACAACGAAGGAAGCTACAGGGAAAAAAGAAGTAAAGGAAATTCGAAATTAGAAAATTCTCGAATTTTTGACTGGGGTGAAATTTGAGAAGGAAAAGAAATTAATATGATGATAAACTATAGTTCAATCATATTTTGCAAGAATAATATCCCGATATCTTAATTAGTGTCCACACAGAAGCGGATTAAACAACTGACACTACCGTGTGTGCCACTTTGGCCACCTGGGCCACCGAGTATACATTTGATTACATTTTTTGACTACTAACTCATGTTGTTGTTCGAGTTATAGTCTCGACTTATAATAATATCATTGTAAACAATCACTTTATAAGTGAAATTTTCTCTCCTTTTTACATCTTAGTTCAAACACTGTTGGTGAGAAATGCAGGGTGTCTCAAAATAAATTTTGGGGTTTTAAGTCTTCGTAGTACTTATTGCATTTTACGTACAATGCACCAAGCAAAAGAGCAACTCAGTCAGTCTTTGCTACAAGTGTTCAATGTGAGATTCATTCGTCACACGGCACACATCTAGTCGATAGGCGAGAAAGGCCCATGAACTTTCCGCCATATGACACAAAACGCATTCAATTTAGGGGAGTCTCGTTTCAACTGTACCATCTCCTGAGGATTTGCTGACGGCAAGATGTAAACATTATGAGTGTTCACATTAGCTCTTAGGTGAAAGGTCGATTTATCACTGAAGACGACACGATCCAGAAAATCTTCATTGTTATGCAGGAATATCTCACTTGCGAAATTGGCACGTAAACCGTAGTCTGTAGGTTTTAGACCTGTTGAAACTGCAAACGATAAAGACGTAGTTGCAAGCGTCTCCTTAATATTCCTCACACAGACGGTTGCACTGTACAGATTCAGTCTTTATTAAAACACAAAAAAGCTTTCTGCTCTCTAGTCTCTATCTTTGCAACTTGCTCTTTCCAACGGCAGACAGAAGAAACAATGCATGTACAGTAAGAGACACTTCTGGATGGTACAGCCATATGGAGATTTACGGCAAGAGTGCTCCACCAGTTGAGTCCAAAGTATTTGCCGGGAAGTATTGCAACCGAATTAGCTTTAAAAGAAGGCGGGTGGCATAATCGCCAGGCACTGAAAATTCCCGTACAATTGGGTGAATTCCCACTACCGTCTACAGCATCATTTCTCCAAAATGAGATGAATCTTAGACGTTTAGTTCTTATGCCAAACATACTATTTAATATTTGTCCTATTCGTGAAGATAAAGTGCAACAAAAAATTATAGTCCAATCCTCTTGCTATTGTAATAAATTCTCTTCAAGTCGTTTGATCTGAAATGACTTTGCAGAACCTGAATAAATAATCTGTCACTTCAGGGGGGTGTAGGAAGAGCGAATGCTCCCCTCCTACAGTATGAAAACATATACTTTTAATCAAATGCTTAGCGAGAGTGAGCTCATTGGAATAGCGCTTTTATGATTTGAAATATTGCTCTCAAGTCATCTTTTGTAATAACTGACAACATAGGAGAACGGAAGATGCAAATATGATGAAGGAGAAACACACTCACATGTGCAAATTCAGAATTGGAGACAAAATGATCGGATAGCATCCATATTTTGTCGCAAATTTTAATTTTGTAAGTAGACATGTAAAAGCTCACCCGAACCTGAGAGCATCCCATTATCAATTGTTGAATTCAAGTGGAGAACTCAGTTGAGAGCATCAGATGATTAGGGAGGGAGAAAAACATCTTAAGATATGGGGAACGAACAATGGAAAAAAATACCAACTTTCCCCGACCGGACCAGAACTCTCAACCCCATGATTATCAACCCACGTCTTAGCTCACTCATCCACGGAGACACACAGGATGACAGACAGTCATACGTCAGGAAAAAACGTACGTTACGACCAGTGATTTATTTGTAAGGGGAAACTAGCGAAATTCCCCGTCTCTAGTTTTTCTTTCCTTAGCACTAACTTAATTACTGTTGTCCCAGCCTGAGAAGAATATTTTCCACCTCTCTAGAAAATTTCCTAAAAATTTGCATACACTTTTAGCAACACAAAACATTTATTCATCGATGTTCTGCATAATTATACTTATACAAACGAATTATTTCCAATTCTATGAATTCCCGTACCAAGTAAACAGAAGTACTGAGTATGAAATTCTAGATCTCGCGAATAGTTTTGCAGAAAATACCTAAACTAATTTTTCTATTGGAAACAGGGAGAAGCACACACGCGGGGCGTAGGAAGCAGATTGCGCCCATAAGATTTATTTTGGTCAGTAAGAGACATAAATTTACATTTAAATGGCAAAATCACACCTTTAATTATACCATAATTTTACTTTTAAGAGCGCCAAATGTGTAGAAAGAAGGCATTCTTCTTGGCTTGGAAGAATAAAATTATGGCTGAAAGTGGAAGTAAAAAGACTGATTATGATCAGGAACAATGGATGCTACCAAGCAGTGGCGTAGTCAGGAGGTTTGGAACGCCTGACATTTGTAGAAGTTGTTAATATAAGGCCTAAGATTGCGGTTTTATTTAAACTTTCCCGGGGTGAACCCCCGGACACATCCCAAATGAACATTTAGCCAGCGGTCCTCCTGAAATCATATCCTGGCTACGCCCCTGCTACCAAGTGATGTATTCTCTGTCACATAAGAAAATGCATGTTTTCCGTGGGATACTATATTTTCCCCATTACAATTAGAATAAAATCGCTACACATTCCTTGCTACCATATCGCGATTTAATTAAATGTTTTAAAAGTTTTTACAGCTGAATCCCTAACCAAATCGATAACTGCATGATCTATCTCTTCGCAGTTCACCCAAGACACTATAGAAATATCGTAAAACTTAATAAAAGGGAAAAAAGTTCTTTCACAGCATGAATTTTACGATTATTGCCATATATTTATAGCGTAGATGTTTGGTGTATCTTGTTGCGTAGCTCATTGGATCCGTGCAGACTTCCCATTTCCGCGACCCGTGTTCGAATCTTCGTGTCGCTATTTTTCCTTTTTATTTTATTATTGATCAGGTATTCTACAAGTATTTATTTATTCTTTTCTTGTCAAGCGAAAAAATGAAGTAGAATTTTTAAAGGGTAAAACTTCTAGATTTGACTGTTAATAAAAACTATGAATAAGATTACAGCTCAAAATAAATTGAATATGGTCAAGGAAATGGATTTCAGCTGTTTTGTGTGTGATCAGCACATTGACTTCCATCATCCCTATTTCTGGAACTAAATATCACTAATTTTTTTTTTGTTTGTTTTTATATAAAATTCTCATCTTTTAGTCCTTAACAAAACAGAGATTATTGTTCAAATATTCACTATGGGATTACATTTCATTATATAATGAAATGAAACTATATATATATATATATATATATATATATATATATATATATATATATATTCATCCTCACGGCATTGTCAAGGCTCTGTATTTGTATTTTACATTTATTATTGCAACCGGGTGTTTTTGACTTCCGAATACGGTAGCCCGATCATCACCCTTGTTCTTCGCGCGCACAGTCATTCGAAGAACTGAAAACGTACTCTGTACACAAACAGTTTATGTTTGTGAACTCGGAAACCCTGGTACTTCTGCTTGTCAAGGTCAAAAAGTGGGAGAAAAAAGGATGTGTAGAATGTAAAGAGGGTGCAACAGTGACTGATGCTTGTAAGGGAACATATTCATTTGTAGTTCGTGCACATTCCGCCTGTAGCGCTACTGTGGCACAACGTATATTGTAACTGTATAACTCTTGTACACCGCTAGTAGGTCTATTCGCGTTAGTGACGACCGAAACTATGTTGTCAGCTCTGACTGCGATAAGGCACTGCCGTGCTGCTTTTCCTTCTCTTTTTTTCCCCCTTTTCCATTTGTGAGACGCCAAACATGTTGTTTTTGCTTGTTGCACGCTCTGAACGTGTTTCGGCGAGCGAAGTATTTAAGAAGTTGACTACATATTCTTGTTTGCGATAGTTTTAAATTGGTTAACTGTTGAAAAATATACGAAAATAAAGCTGTACATGTTAAGGTATATTAGTCGAGGACGTAGCTACTGACAGTGTTGATTACAGATTTTCTCGAGGAAGAATTTAATTACAGTAGAGGTGAAAAGGAGACGTCCATTTAGACAGCCTCCCCCCCTTATAAGACTCAATCAGAAATGGTCTCAATCGTTTGTACACAAATGTGCAGGAGAAATTTTCGTTTGTACACAATTAGGGGCGCCGTCAGAACGAAAACAAAGTGGGGGCTGTCTAAGTGGTAGCCCCTCCCACCATGTCCAGTTGAATCACAAATTGTCGCAATTGTTTGTACTTCGTTTGTACAGAAATGTGCAGGCGAAATGTATGTTCGCACGGAATTAGGGGCGCCGCCAGAACGAAAAAAATTGGGGGCTGTCTAAGTGGTAGCCCCCGACCATGTCCTATTCAATCACAAATTGTCGCAATCGTTTTTACTTCGTTTGTACAGAAATGTGCACCCGAAATTTTCGTTTGTACATAATTAAGGGCGCCGCCAGAACAGAAAAAATGGGGGCTGTCTAAGTGGTAGCCCCACACCATGTCCAATTCAATCACAAGTTGTCGCATTCGTTTGTGCATCGTTTGTACAGAAATGTGCAGGCGAAATGTTTGTTTGAACAAACTTAGGGGCGCCGCCAGAATGATAACAAAGTGGGGAGCTGTCTGAGTGGTAGCTCCCCCCACGATGTCCAATTGAATCACAAAGTATCGCAATCGTTTGTACATTGTTTGTACAGAAATGTGCAGGTCAAATTTTCGTTTGTACACTATTAAGGGCGCCGCCAGAACGAAAACAATGTGAGGGCTGTCTCAATGGTAGCCCCCCCCATTTCCAATTCAATCACAAATTGTCACAATCGTTTCTATATCGTTTGTACAGAAATGTGCAGGCTAAATTATTGTTTGTACATAACTAAGGGCGCCGCCAGAACGAAAACAAAGTGGGGGCTGTGTAAGTGATAGCCCCCCACCATGTCCAATTCAATCACAAATTGTCGCAATCGTTTCTACATCGTTTGTACAGAAATGTGCATGCAAAATTTTCGTTTGTACATAATTAGGGGCGCCGCCAGGGCGAAAACAAACTGGGGGGCTTTCTAAGTGATAGCCCAATCACCATGTTCAATTCAATCACAAATTGTCGCAATCGTTTGTACATCGTTTGTACAGAAATATGCAGGCGAAATTTTCGTTTGTACACAATTAGGGGCGACCTCAGAACGAAAACAGTGGGGGGCTGTCTAAATGGTAGCCCTCCCACCATGTGCAATTGAATCACAAATTGTCGCAATCGTTTGAATATAGTTATAAAGAAATGTGCAGGCGAGATTATCGTTTGTACACAATTAGGGTCGCCGACAGAACGAAAACAAAGTGGGGGGCTGTCTAAATTTTAGCCGTCCCACCATGTTCAATTCAACCACAAACTGTCGCACTTGTTTGTACGCCTTTGTACATAAATGTACAGCTGAAATTTTCGTTTGCACATAAATGCCCCCCCCCCCCCAAAACGATAACAAACTATGGGCTCTCTAATTGATAGGCCTCCCACCATGTCGAATTCAACCACAAACTGTCGCACTTGTTTGTTACGGTTTTGTACAGAAATTTGCTGGCGAAATTTTCGTTTGTACACAATTGCGGGCGCGCTAAAACGATAACAAAGTATAGGCTACCTAATTGGTAGCTCCTCCCTCCGTCCGATTCAAAAGAAAATTATCTCAATTGTTTGCACATCGTTTGAGCAGTAATGCGCAGGCGAAATTTTTTTTCTAAGCTATCAGATGCGTGGACAGAACGAAAAAAAGGGGGAGTTGTCTAAGTGCTAGCCCCACCATGTTCGATTGAACCACAAATTGTCGCGATCGTTTATACATAGTTTGTGCAGAAATGTGCAGGTAAAATTTTCGTTTGTATTAAATTTTAGCCGTCCCACCATGTTCAATTCAACCACAAACTGTCGCACTTGTTTGTACGCCTTTGTACATAAATGTGCAGCTGAAATTTTCGTTTGCACATAAATGCCCCCCCCCCCAAAACGATAACAAACTATGGGCTCTCTAATTGATAGGCCTCCCACCATGTCGAATTCAACCACAAACTGTCGCACTTGTTTGTTACGGTTTTGTACAGAAATTTGCTGGCGAAATTTTCGTTTGTACACAATTGCGGGCGCGCTAAAACGATAACAAAGTATAGGCTACCTAATTGGTAGCTCCTCCCTCCGTCCGATTCAAAAGAAAATTATCTCAATTGTTTGCACATCGTTTGAGCAGTAATGCGCAGGCGAAATTTTTTTTCTAAGCTATCAGATGCGTGGACAGAACGAAAAAAAAAGGGGAGTTGTCTAAGTGCTAGCCCCACCATGTTCGATTGAACCACAAATTGTCGCGATCGTTTATACATAGTTTGTGCAGAAATGTGCAGGTAAAATTTTCGTTTGTATTAAATAATATACGGATGTGAGTATTTTTAATATCTGCGATCAACATTAACCGGTTTGGATAACGGTTGATGAGTTTGAAAATGGTTCCTATTGCACTAGTTGAAAAAAAATTCTTTTTCTCTGGCACACGGAAGAAAATGCCTGATTCTAATAGAACTTTTCACGTAGAATTCGAATCTGTAATCAATTTTTCTCCATCACCCTCAGTTTTCCCGTGACAGAGGTGTTTTCGGAAAATTTCCCCTCAAATTTCTTTTCTTTTTCTTTTTTTCTTTTTTTAAAACCATTTTCATGCTTGTAGCTTGGGTACCTTAGGTATATAAACGCACAAATTATATTGTATGTTAGCCTGATTTATACTTAGTAAGCCCTCTAAGTTTCATAAGAATAGCATTATTCTATCTAGAGAAATAAACATATTTATATAAAAAATATGCTATGTGTACTGTTCATTTTACAATATTCATTAGTGCAGATAAAATCACATATAACTTCCACGAAAATTACAATATAAGCATGGTTTATATCTTGTTGGATTTAAAATAAAACATATTTTCAATGATGTATACACCGTGTCACCATTTTATATCTACTTAATAAATAATACAAAAGAAGTGAGTGGTATCTTCTTAATAAATGGACACTTACTTACCTCAACTAATGTGTTCTAGTTGTCGACTTTCTTCTGTGTTTGGTTTCTGGAACATCTCTTTTAAGTGTCCAACAGTAATCAGCTAGCATTTTTGAACTACACTGTCACTGGTACCTCTTCTCCATGGAGGAAATGTCCTGATGAAAATGTTCCCCATACTCATCACTAACAGCACCAAGCTTTTCAGGAAAGAAATGCAGGTGGGAGTCTAGAAAGTGAACTTTAAGGGACATGTTGCAACCCATTTCATTGAATGATTGCCGGAAATCACTCACAATTTCACGGTAATATGGGGCTTTCTTGTTTCCTAAAAAATTCTCTGTTAAACATTTAAATGGACACCAAGCTGCTTTCTCAACCAGAGTTAAGAGATCCTCAAATTTTTGGTCACGAATCAAACATCTTATTTGGGGGTCTACAAAAATCCCTAGCGTCACTAACCGGAGGAATTTTTTCCTTGAGGTAACAAGATCCTGCATTACTTTTGTCCATTGCCCTAACAAAGTTTTTGAAGAGCCCCAACTTTATGTGAAGAGGAGGTAGAATTATCTAATCAGGGCTCACAAGTGAGGAATAAACAGCATTCTTCTGTCCAGGAGTTAATACATGCGTTGGCCATTCCTTCTTGATGTAATGTTCCGCTTTGTTCCTGCTGTCCCATTCGCAGAGGAAACAACAATATTTCGTATAACCAAGCTGCAAACCCATTAACAAAGAAATGACTTGTAAATCACAGCAAACGGTCCACTTGTATTTCTCATACTGAATTTTTTCTAACACTATTTCGATGTTTTCATAGGTTTCCTTCATATTAGTTGCATAAGCCAAAGGCACTGAAGGAAATTTGTTGCTATTGTGCAAAAGGACAGCCTTAAAACTAGTTTTGGATGAGTCAATAAGCAATCTCCACTCTGTACTTATATGTGCATGTCCAAGCCTATCCATCACAGCACAGACATTATTACAATACACTAAATCATTTTCTTGAGAATAGTAGTTTTGAAACTCTGTATGAAGGTTTCGAAAAATACACACTTTAGTGTCACGATGGAGCAGATTCCAGCCTTAAGTTTAGAATCAAGAAGTTCTGTCTGTGTATTGGAGAGTTTTAAATCCCGTATGAGGTCATTTAGTTCACCCGGAGTTATCAGATGGGAATCCAATGTAGATGTGCTTCCTACATAAGTAGGATCATCATCTTCATTTGGAACTTCAATAGTTGCCTCAAGTACGTAATCCTCATTGTCCGTAAGATGAGGAGGAGGTACCGGTACAGGTAATTCTGCACTGTGTGGAACTGGCCTAATTGCTGATGCAAATTAGGGTACTGTACTGTGTGGTTAGATTTACTGCTTATTTCTTTTATCTGTGTCATACAAAAGTAGCAGTCTGAAGAATGATCTTTTGGTTCCCTCCAGATCATCGGTACTGCGAAGTTCATGTTTCGTCCACCATTTGCCCACCCAGTCAGACGTTTCACGTAAGTACAACAAATGTAGTGAGGAACCCAGTTCTTATCCTGGTCTCCTACACAGCAACCAAAATATAACTGGTAACACTTCCTCACAAGTGGAGTAAAACATCGACGTTGTGATTTAAATATCAGCTCCCCACATACATAACAGAAATTGTCCGGTTTATTTACACACTTCCTCGACATCTTGTATCCTGTAAGGTATCACACACATACATACACACACACACACACAGAAACACACACACACACACACACACACACAGGAATCTACACTCTATCAAATTCCCACAAAATCCCTCTAGACATTCCCTCATACAAAAATGGTGACATGGTGTACACATCATTGAAAATGTTTTATTGGAAGTCCAATGAGTTATAAACCGTGGTATATTGTAATTTTCGTGGAAATTATATGTGTTGAAGACCGACCCGACCCCACCCGTGACCCAAATTGACTGACCCGACCCGACAACCCGACCCGAACTGACCCGATTGGCCCGACCCAAAGTGACCCGAGTGAACCAACCCGAGGTGACTTAACCCGACAACCGACCC
Source organism: Thermobia domestica (assembly GCF_964235325.1). Classification (NCBI taxonomy): domain Eukaryota; kingdom Metazoa; phylum Arthropoda; class Insecta; order Zygentoma; family Lepismatidae; genus Thermobia; species Thermobia domestica. The sequence goes on along the minus strand of NC_137470.1, from coordinate 52,368,475 downwards.
GAGTGACTTGACCTTACAATCTAACCAGTTTGAGAGAGCTAGAACTTTACAAAACTGCCACCAGAAAAAAAATGCTGACCAATTCTTATGCATAAACCATTGTTTCGGCTTTTTTTACTTGTAGTATAATTATCCTCCTCCTCCTCCTCAGTGTTCTCCCATTAATAAACAGGCCAGTTTCCGTGAACTAGGTAAGAAGCTTCCATTTTTGCGATTTCCCGCTAATATCTGCCTCGCAACCCAACATAAAGTACCACCCTCCTTATTACAATCTATCAATTCCAACCTTCTTACACACTCTCGCTCTCCTGATATCACCCCCTTTACTACATCCCTCAGAATGCAATCCCTTAGCAAGATCAAAACTTGTGATCCGTCCATTTTTCGCTTCCTTATATCGTCTATTATTGCTCTCGTCTCTTGCATTTTTTCAGCATTTCCTAATTCGTTTTCCTCTCTACCCTGCTAACCTTCTTTATTTTACTCCACATCCAAATTTCCAAGGTTAAAATTTAGGCAATCAAGTTCGAAAGTCAAAATAAAATTTGACTGAGTTCTGAAGACAAGTTCTGAAGGCTAAAAGAATAAAAGTTCTGAAGACAACATTATTTTCTAGTAAGGAATGTATATAGAACTTCCTTTAATATTTTTTGCTGTGTAACAAACAACAATTTCATCACGTTAACATTCCGATTTTTCTATTTAAAAACAACGTTGCTGTCTGATAGAATCATAAGGAACTAATTGCACTGAAATATCATTCTGTAGGGAATTACCTTTTATTTTTTCTTGATTAATTTATCTAGAAGATATTTGCAACGTTATATAAAATTAGCAATTATTGCGGAGAAAGTCAAATCACTACCCCAGCAATAATAATAATAATAATAATAATAATAATAATAATAATAATAATAATAATAATAATAATAATAATAATAATAATAATAATAATAATAATAATATTTGAAGGTGACCAAGAAAGTTCTGTCTCTTTGTGGAGGTCTGTGCTCAATTTGCCTTCACACCGTGAGTTGAATGCGAATGGATATAAGGTGAAGGTCAGTTGTTGGACGAGACGAGACGAGACAGAATTTTCATGAAAGGGTACGAGATGAGACAGAGCTCTTTCAATAGAAACATATGCACTTTTCCAGACGAGACTACCTTCACGACACATTTTCGAAACGAGAATGCCCCAAACCAGGTCTCGTGAGCAACACTAGTAAGTATATCCAACATACTACTTGGTTGTGGCTGTTCAGATACACCGTGAACGTGCGTAAGGACTGAGTGAGCATGGGGCCTTCACAGAGCGTCATAAGGGCTTGTTTGCTGTACGAGTTCAAATTGCTGCTCCGCGGGGCGGAAGATATGACAGACCTTTGGTGAGGGTGTCGTGACTACGCGGAGAGTGCAGTGGTATGACGGTTTAAGGACGGTGACGAAACACTCGAAGACGCACCACGTGCCGGAAGACAAACAGATGTTCAAAATAAAGATCTTCAGGCAGCAATTGAGGCGAAGACAGACATGTGAGGAACTGGTACTACATTTCAGTGTAAGTGGAGAAACCATTCGGCACCACCACCATCAACTTGGGAAGCACTGCAAGTTGGGTTTATAGGTCCTACATGATTTGACTTGGAGCCAGAAAGCATCGCGAGCAGACACCTGTGTTTCTTTGGTGTCTCGTCTGAGGAAGGAGCAATTTCTGGACAGGGTGTTGACATGTGATGGGAAGTGGGTCCTGTACGAAGCTCCACGGCGCCGTCATTGTTGGTTAGCATCCCATGAACCGGTTCAAAAACAGCCCAAGCCAGCACTACGCCAGAATAAGGTTCTCCTGTGCATTTTGTGGACTGCTCGAGGCATCGTAAATCGGGAACTACTACCAGCTGGTCAGATCATCAATGCAACTGTGTACTGTCACTGTGTACTGTCTGGATCCAGCAGTTCTGAATCGCAAAGGGGTCCTCTTGTTACAAGGCAACGCTAAGCCCCACGTGGCTAAAATGACCCAGTACATCATTCTACGCCTTGCATGGAAAACACTATTGGATCCGCCATACTCCACGGACATTGTACCGTCCGATTATCACCTGTTCCATTCCTTGGGCAATCACATTAGAGAACGCCAATTCAAATCGCTAGTAGAGGTTCAATATGCACTTGATACCTTCTTCACTTCACTTCCCACCAAGTTCGACTGCGATGGAATCCATGGCCTTCCAGAACGTTTTCAGAAGGTCGTCGAGGCTGATGGAGACGATTTTTGATATTCCAGGTACGTCTTAGGTTACATACCAATGTTCGAAGGTGTTGGTGAAAAGGCGGCGGAACTTTCTTGGGCACTCTTAAAGTTATAATAATAATAATAATAATAATAATAATAATAATAATAATAATAATAATAATAATAATAATAATAATAATAATAATAATAATAATAATAATAATAATAATAATAATAATAATAATAATGTGTCCTGCCCAAAGGCAGATGTTTGACCCGAAGGTCCATGGGTATTGATTCCAGCTCGTACCAAGTAAGTTTTCTATTGAACAAACCCCATGTGCATGGGTTTTCTCGGTGTTCTCCCATTTCCTCCCACTTTCTTCATTCAACCACTTCAATTATTTCTCATCATCACTGTCTCTCTTAGCGTTGGTGCATAACGTGGGACGTTAACTAAATATTTCCTTTCAATTTCACTTAATGTGACATTTAACTTTACATAGAAACGCAGAAAGGAAAAAAAGTCAGTAATAATATTAATTACAATACCAATTAGTTAATATAGGGTAAAATTAAAATTTTATTACTATTTCACCTTCAATTAGTCACATTTATCATTCATACACCAACTTCGAATTGAATTCTACAACAAAGCTCTTTATAGTATTCCGTATAGAAAATAAGTGAAGAATGTGACGACCCGACCCGACAACCCGACCCGTAACCCGACCCGTTTGAGAGCACTATCAGAGGGGTACTATTTACAGTACAATTTATTTTGTATGGTTTAGCATACTTTAAGGCTACCATACTTTTTGAAAACAGAAAAAACGGGACGTCTTACAAATTAGTAGTAAATATTGCATTTTGTATTAATTTTATCTTTCGAATTTTACTACAGTATCGCACTAGTTATACAACTTAAAATAATGTATTAATATAGTCCATACTCAGTGGCGTATTTAGGGGGAGGGCTTCCGGGCTCAAGCCCCCACCGAAATCTTACTTACTATAGTAAAGTATATGAAATATCTTGCAGAATTTTCATATTTTCAGGCAAAGCACCCCCGGAAGTTAGCAAAGCCCCTCCCGAAACAAAATCGTAAATACGCCACTGTCCATACTTAATCAACAGTGCTAAACATTATTATAGAAGCTAGAAGCTGTTATACAATATAAACGCAATCAGTGAACATACAATATTTAGGCAAAAATTATATTTTCAATATTATTACGCATACCACCTTTATATGCTCTACATGTCTATAAAGAAAAATATCCAGATTTATGAAGTTGTTTCAAAATTTCAATAGGCTGATTTATTTTTGTTAACCTAAAATGCGAACTAAAAAAAAGCAATTTGCATAATTGTTTTTCTGAAGCAGAAAAAAAAATGTGTTTTCGGGGCTGGTCTGCAACGTCACAAGAATTTGTTGCCACCTGGGGGTATACATTCTTACTTTTAGTGATAAGAGTGCTACTTAGGAGGATTTAAACATTGCATGTTATATCCGGGGAAGCAGCGATTGCAATAATAATAAAGATTAGAATGAAATTGTTCCTATAGTATTGTCGGAATTAAAAGCAAAAGGAATAAGTCGATTTTATTATATTTTCAGAAATTTTGATATGTAATTAATAATAATAATAAAGAAAAAAACAGGACAAGAAGGAAAATTTCTGCACACCGGGACAAATTTTAAGAAACCGGGGTGTATGGTAGCCTTACATACTTATTTGCATGCGGAGTGTCAGTACGGAGCCACTACGTAGCAGAGTTGAAACAAAACCTCGTAAATAGGTTGCCAACTCAGGAAAACAAAATTACCGGCACACCCTCAAAATTCTCTGTACAAATGAGAAACTGAAGACTGTATTGATCGTTATTGTATTTACCAGCAATTGCCACTTGTTTAAAATTATCGAAACAGATGAATAATACTGGATATTAATCTTTATGTAACAATAGTTGATTCATAAAATGAAATTTACTCTTCACTTCAAACAAAGGAAATTGCTTTAAAAAGTCATTTTCTACTCTCAATAAATGAATAAAATTCTTTTACAATAAAATATAAGTGTTATCAAATTTGTTATATTAAATAAATAAAAAAAATCGCCATAAATTAAAAAAATATCGATAATGTATAATACAACGAAAATTTGTGTTTGTAAAGGCACTGTTGAAAAATATCGATGTTCAATGTTATATTCTGGATTGCAGATTCCAAAATACCGGTCAGAAGGGGTCTAATAAGAAGTTTGTACCGGTCACGGCCTTAATCAAAATCACAGCAAATACCGGCCAGTTAGCAACTCTACTCGTAAATCAGAATGCTGAATGCACCAAAATACTTCACCATGCATTCTATAGTTTCTGCAAAATGAATTTAATGAAGATGATCAAATAAAACAAAATACTGTGTTATAATTTTCCCTTTAACAGTCTACTTTGTGAATTTGTTATATCTTCCACTTATCAATTTCCTGTACGAGATGAGAATAACGGTTTCTGCGCAAGATAGAAAGAAAAAAATAAATTTTTCTCATAAGGATTCAGTTCACGTAAGAAATAATGAATAAGTTTAATAATAAGAGCCGAGGAGCGATAAACTAACTCAGCAATAATGATTGTAAGTATAAATATAAATATAAAAAAAAAACAAAAAAACATTTAATTCCATCATCGTTAGGATGGATGCCATTAATTGTGTACAAACAAAAATTACGCATGCATATTTCTGTACAAACGATGTACAAACGATTGCGACAATTTGTGATTGAATTGGACATGGTCGGGGGCTACCACTTAGACAGCCCCACTTTGTTTTCGTTCTGGCGGCGCCCCTAATTGTGAACAAACAAACATTTCGCCTGCCCGTTTCTGTACAAACGAAGTACAAACGATTGCGATAATTTGTGATTGAATTGGACATGGTGGGGGGGGCTACCACTTAGACAGCCCCCTTTCTTCTGTTCTGGCGGCACCCCTAATTGTGTACAAACGAAACTTTTGCCTGCACATTTCTGTACACACGAAGTAGAAACGATTGCGATAATTTGTGATTGAATAGAACATGTTGGTGGGGGGCTACCAGTTAGAGAGTCTCGCACTTTGTTTTCGTTCTAGCGGCGCCCCTAATTGTGTACGAACATACATTTTGCCTGCACATTTCTGTACAAATGAAATACAAACGATTGTGACAATTTGTGATTCAATTGGACATGATGGGGTGGGCTACCACTTAGACAGCCCCTCACTTTGTTTTCGCCCTGGCGGCGCCCCTAAGTTTGTTCAAACAAACATTTCGCCTGCACATTTCTGTACAAACGATGCACAAACGAATGCGACAACTTGTGATTGAATTGGACATGGTGGGGGGCTACCACTTAGACAGCCCCCATTTTTTTCTGTTCTGGCGGCGCCCTTAATTATGTACAAACGAAAATTTCGGGTGCACATTTCTGTACAAACGAAGTACAAACGATTGCGACAATTTGTGATTGAATAGGAGATGGTCGGGGACTACCACTTAGACAGCCCCCAATTTTTTTGTTCTGGCGGCGCCCCTAATTGCGTGCGAACATACATTTCGCCTGCACATTTCTGTACAAACGAAGTACAAACAATTGCGACATTGTGATTCAATTGGACATAGTGGGAGGGGGTGCTACCACTTAGACAGCTCCCAATTTTTTCTGTTCTGGCGGCGCCCCTAATTATGTACAAACAAAAATTTCGCTTCACGTTTCTGTACAAACGAAGTACAAACGATTGCTATAATTTGTGATTGAATAGAACATGTTGGTGGGGGGCTATGATTGAGACAGCCCCACTTTGTTTTCGTTCTGGCGCCGCCCCTAATAGTGTACAAACGAAAATTTGGCCTGCACATTTCTGTACAAACAATGTACAAACGATTGCGATACTTTGTGATTCAATTGGACATCGTGGGGGGAGCTACCACTCAGAGAGTTCCCCATTTTGTTTTCGTTCTGGCGGCGCCCCTAAGTTTGTTCAAACAAACATTTCGCCTGCACATTTCTGTACAAACGATGCACAAACGAATGCGACAACTTGTGATTGAATTGGACATGGTGGGGGCTACCACTTAGACAGCCCCCATGTTTTTCTGTTCTGGCGGCGCCCTTAATTATGTACAAACAAAAATTTCAGGTGCACATTTCTGTACAAACGAAGTACAAACGATTGCGACAATTTGTGATTGAATAGGACATGGTCGGGGGCTACCACTTATACAGCCCCCAATTTTTTTCGTTCTGGCGGCGCCCCTAATTGCGTGCGAACATACATTTCGCCTGCACATTTCTGTACAAACGAAGTACAAACAATTGCGACAATTTGTGATTCAATTGGACATGGTGGGGGGCTACCACTTAGACAGCCCCCATTTTTTTCTGTTCTGGCGGCGCCCCTAATTGTGTACAAACGAAAATTTCGCCTGCACATTTCTGCACAAACGAAGTACAAACGATTGCGATAATTAGTGATTGAATAGAACATGTTGGTGGGGGGGGCTACCAGTTAAACAGCCCCAATTTGTTTTCGTTCTGGCGGCGCCCCTAATAGTGTACAAACGAAAGTTTGTCCTGTACACTTCTGTACAAACAATGTACAAACGATTGCGGCAATTTGTGATTTAATTGGACATGGTAGGGGCTACCATTTAGGGGATCTCCCTCGAGAGGAATCACTCTACTTATTTATTGCAAAAAGCAGAATTTAAAAATTCGCATTCATCCAAAGTTATCGTGTGAAGTAACAGCCGTTTGTATGTACGTACTAATATTGATAAGTTCCACTACGCGATCCCAATTAATAGTTCATATACCCGCGCCACACACACACACTAGCATTTGTACACACGAAAGTATACCTGGTAGTATCCACACGCTTACGCCGGAACTAGAAACAAACAAACAAACACACACACACACACACACACACACACACACACACACCCACACACACACACACACACACACACACACAGGGAGAGAGAATATCTTGTTGTACCTTTATACTGAATGCACCATTACTCACAAAATCAGTTAAAAAAGAAAAAAGAAAAAAAGTTGTAAATGAAACTTTCAAAGATTGGTACCACTGCTGCGTGTCACACATGAGATTGTTCCATAATGATTGATTCGTAATATGATGTATATGGGTTTCTTAATGGTAGTATAACAAAATGCCTTCAAATTGACCACTAAATAAAAAGTGAAATTTATTTCTCAAATTTTGTAAAATCGAAGTCGGTGGGCATTATGGGAACAGTCTACAATAACAATATATGCAAATAAATATTAATATACTTCACGTTTTCCAGTGGGTGCAAGAAAGCTTCGAATAGTATTTGTTGCCACAAGCATTAGCTGATGTAAATATATATATATATATATATATATATATATATATATATATATATATATATATATATATATATATATATATATATATATACCTAAAAATATCGAAAATGTAGTGACAAATATTATGAACAATTTTATAATAGAACTAAGCAATGTTTTATAATACAATAAACTGAATGAAATGCAGGGTATTTGAAATTAGCGAAAATCTTGCCAGTAGATTCTGAAATACAAGTTTCTTGAACAGATATGGACACTTCACCTTGAAATATACACATTGAATTTGATTCTCGGTAGAATCTGAAATATGTTAAGAACTTTAAATATTGAATAACGCAACACAAGTTTGAATCCCATGGTTGTTATATGTCGTTACAAACTCACTCTTTTTATATAAATCAACCAGTCTAAAGCCGGATCTTTGATCAAAAAGTATTTTCTCCTTTGCGTATATTTCGGGGAGAAAATTTAACGTCAACTTTTTATTAGCAAATGTAGCAACCGACCAAATTGAATAATGCTAAAAATAGCCTACTTCGCTTGCTAGAACTTATGTGTGGTAGAAGTTCATACATCAAATAGTTTTTTTTTTTTTTGTTTTTCTTATGTTTCTGAATACTTCGGAAGATTTTAATAGAATGCTTGTAATTATACATTTATGGTTGCTCTGTTTGATATGAAAAAAATATTTATTATGAAGAAAATGGTCTGCAGAGCTCTTTGTGGAATGTCTGTTATTAGTTGTAGTAGTTGCTTTTACTTTAGCGTCCCATTCAGCAGCGAGGCTATATGAGACATGGACTTAGAGCTTAACGTGGGATCCGAAACCATAGGCATCTACTGAGAATCGAGCTCCGTTTTTAGGAAAAAAATCTAACCACAGTCAGTTCCTACCCGTTGGGGTTAGAACCTACCCTATTATTATACTGGTATTTTGAAGCAGTGATAATTGGTTACGAATTTCGTGACCTGGAAGCAATCGCACTCGTGTCCCGGCATGACCGGAACAGACCTGGAGACGACGACACGTCGTCATACGCACGATAAATTTGTATGATACTGTTAAATATTAAAGTTAATACATCATTTTTATATCAATAAATAACTTAAATAAAAAAGACAGTAAGAATACTACATAGTATATAAATGAAAAATGCGTTGTATATCATAACGAAAAATGGGTGAACCGTTTGAAATGAATTTTATTGACATAGTTAACCTCTAGCTTGGACTAGGTTGTTGAGATCTTGCTCGGGAGAGTACTCCCGGAAGTAGTATCTAAATACACGATTCTGGTTGGCGTTATCCGTATCTTGCTACGTAGCCTATACCTATGTATATAACAGAAATCGTACACTTGTTGCTATCGGTCTCCGTGGTCGTGCGCGCTAGCCTTGTAGGCTGGTAACAAGAATTGCTTTTGGCGTGAGTTCAAACCCGACCGAAGGAAATTTTTCTTTTTTTTAAATCGTTCATAACACGTTTTTTTTTTCAATAAAATATGATGAAAAGAGTTCTCAAGAAGGCGATTTGCTTTCTTTTGGGGAGATAAGTAGTAGTGGTGGAAGTAGTACAGAAGCGAATATATATATATATATATATATATATATATATATATATATATATATATATATATATATATATATAACTTTCCATGAAATCATGAAAATAAAATAAAATGACTTCCAACTCTATTCAGAAGGTAGGTATATTGGCACGTGTCGAACCGAGTTGTTTGCTACGCGACGTTATGCCTTCAGGCAAACTACTGGCTATCGTCTAGGTATGTCTGAAGGGCCACCATGTAGAAAGAAAGAAAGAAAGAAAACAGAAAGGTATGCTTATTTCATGGGGAGAACAAAATAGAATACTCTATCTGCTCCTTGACATTAAGTGTTTGAAACCGATGCTGTTATGAATATCATTTTTTTCTAATTTCCTTACGAGACTAAAGGGAAACGTTAATTCTCCTATATATGAAAGAAAAATATATCCCATATATCACACAGATAACGAAATAAAATAGCATATTTATCAACGTCTTGGCGTTAAGTGCTTTAAAATTGTTCAGAATATTTTTCCTTATTCCCATAATAAAAAGAAAAAATGAGAATTGTTAATTTCCATAGAAAAAGAAAGAAAAATATAATTATACTTATTAAACAAAAAGAATAAAATAAAATATATTTAAAATAAAGGGTGCGGCAGAAATAGTTAGACGATGTAAAATGAACATAGAAAGCGTAACCCGATGAATAACGTGCTCATTGTTGTTTTGTTTTGTAAAGTGGTTCAAATCATTGTATATGCATGTAGGTTCGTTCGACTGTTCCGTGCGCATGCGCAGTATTGGAAGAACTACTTAAGCCTTCTGTCAGTAGCTACGGAGCGTTGGTCTAACGAACATCGCGCTTTCGCAGTGCAGTGTTTCTTCAAGAACAAAGACTCTGCAACAATTACGCAGCGTAAGTATCGGCGTCATTTTATCATTGGCAGAAATGGGCAGGTACCGACACGACAAACTATTCTTAATTGGGTGAAAAAGTTCCGCGCTTCGTCTTCTGCAATATCAAAGAAATCCTCAGATCGTCGACGTTCAGTGAGAACACCAGGCAATATAGAGAGGGTTCGAGGAGCATTAATTAGAAGTCCAAGGCGTTTAGCTCGTCGGCATGCTGTGTCACTTGGCATGTCAGATAGGAGTGTGCGGCGAATATTACACCAGGTCATACACTTCCACTCATTCAAAATTCAGGTGATTTACAAGTTGCTTCCTGAGGATTCTAATGCTTTCGTACAATTCTGCAATACGCTGTTGCAAATGATTAATGAGAACCCAAACTTTATGCAGAGGTTAACCATGTCCGACAAGAGTCCTTTTCACATTCATGGGTGTGTAAATAAGAATTTCCGTTACTGGGCACCCAGAAATCCAAGGATGTTGCATGAAGTGCCCCTTCATAGCCCTAAAATAACAGTATGGTGTGGTGTTTATTTTGATGGGACTATTGGACCATATTTTTCAACGACGAGGATGGTAACACTGTAACTGTCATAAGTGCACGGTATGTGGACATGCTCGAAAACTTTTTACTCCCAGAACTACGAAGGCGTCGCCTTAGACAGATGTGGTTCCAACAAGACGGGGCCACGTCACACACAGCAATTGCATCGATCAACATTGTTAGGAGGATGTTTACAGGACGGGTTGTCTTGTCGCGGCAATGTTCCGTGGCCTGCACGCTCGCCCGACCTATCAACATGTGACTTCATCGTATGGGGTTACTTGAAGCAACAAGTGTATGCAACAAAACCTGCAACATTACAGGATTTGCGTGAATCCATTCAACATGCAATCCACCAAACCCCGCTGGACATGGTTCAACGAGCTGTGAGTGCTGTGAAGCGACGTGCAAATATCTGTTTGAATAAGCATGGTGCACACCTCATTGACATAATTTTCAAGACGTAGTTACCATATGTAATGCTTTTGTATGTACACCTTGTCTCACAAAAGTTGAACGCATTCTTAATTGCTGTTTAGAGGCAAAAATTTTCTAAGTCCGACTTCGGGTATCTTCGGAAAAAAGTAAACCAGTTTCGAACCTCGAAGCCAACCTTTGCAATCGGGAAAAATCTTGCAGATGTGTTTTTCTTCTTTTAAATATAATAAGACTTGTAACCAATAATATATAAAAAGCAACATGGATTGAAATTCTTAATGATACAATATTTCGAAACTTTGTATTAATGTCAGCACATGCTTGTTTGTAATTTTGCTCTCCATACTTAATGGAACATTTGGATACGTAAACGAATCTTTCCATATGTAAAAGAATAGTGAAAGTTAAGACATAGAACATAATTCTCTTCTGAGTACTAAAATAAAAGTCAAAGTAGAACAAAAGCACCGTTTGCAATGGATATGAATGTAATTATCAGGGCCCGGATCTTGTTGACCTAAAAATTTTTAAAAAGTGACCTATAAAATGACACTAAAATTCCTGTAAAATGACCCTAAAATCACAAAAAATTGACCTTAAAACTTACGTTTTCTCAAAGTTTTATTTCATTAAACATTGACATTTTTAATATCCATTGGATTTTTAATTAACATTTCTCACTCATATTCAAAAAGTATTGTTTCAGTTATTTGCAGTCCATTTATCACTTATGTCCATTGATCAGTCCATTGTACGGCATTGCAAGTATTGAAAGCGTCAGTTCACTCCCGAGTTGAAACTAGGAAGCACTCTTAAACAATAAAACTTAGCAAGTTTAGACTACAGGAAAATAATAGATAAAAACACGTTTAAAGCCCTTGTACGCCTTCTAATGCATTTTTAGTTATTCATGTGATAATATTCATTGTGGTCAATAAGCCAAAACTATCTGTTTGGCCACCTACCAACCAAGCCTTTCATTAACCAGCTACAGTTTAGTTTTCATTAGCTTGTTAAGAATGCAGTTTTTCCACTCCAATAGTCAGGAAGTAAGAAAAGAGATTATTCAACTTCGTCTTTTCTACATCCGGAAACCGTGTTCATTTAAAGATTCCTTATGTAGAAAAAAAGAATAAAAAGACCATAAATGACCAAAAAGTTACCTTAAAATATTACAAAATGACCTGAAATTTCAAAACTGCAAAAAGAGACCAAAAGTTGATCCTAAAAAACTATATTTTTACAACCTAGAGTTGATGGATAACGTTTTTACTTGAACTTGCCTTCTCCTATGCGGAACAGAAGAAAGTTGACTTGTCAACAAGATCCGGGCCCTGGTAATTATTATCTTAAATACACCTATATATCGCCAAAAGTATTCTCCGAAAAGCGCTTGTGTTAGCTCAGTTGCTCGGCAAACGCCGTGCCGTTCACCTCGTTGTTCCGGTAGGTGTTCGAGTGGAAGTAGTGAGTGTGTTAACTTGCTTCAACTCAACCTGCATTGGCAAGTGGAGTATTTTCTACTACCAAGTAGTTCGAGTTATATTTACTCTTTTCATCATATTGTCTAGTGTGAAGTACAGGTTTACCTACTAAGTTCATTATGTCTGTTATCCGAGTGAATACTTTACAATACATTTTAAGATATTGTGAACAAGCCTAACACATTGGTCTTGCATGAATGGATCCGCAATACTTTTCATCTGCTTCCTGATCAAGTTGTCAGTATTGAGTTTGATTATAGTCGCAAACAGTTATATGTTAAGTTAATCTCGCAAGTGCTTTGTGAACAAATTCTGTTTCGAGTGAATGGAAAGGTTAGTTATTCAGATGATCTTGGTACTTATAACATTTTAATCGATTCTGCCAGTTCCAATATTATGACTGTCCGTTTACATTTGGTACCCACATAGTTGGAAGATCATCATATTTCTCGTGTGCTTTCTCAGTACGGTGAAATTAAGTCAATTGCAGACGAAATGTATTCTCCTGGACACATCTATGAAGTAAGGACTGGGTGAAAGATAATACGTATGAGCATTAAGCGCCCCATACCTTCTTATGTGACTATCTGTTGTTTACGTTTGTGGTTAACGTATGGAGGTCAAGTTAAAACCTGCGCCATTTGTGACTCACCAAATCATTTTCTGATGGAATGTACAAAGCGCCGTATTCCTCCAACCGTACCAGCTTCAGTATCCAGTGTCTCACCATCCAGAGCCCCGCCCATGCCCGGCAATTTGAATAAAGTGGATATCAACCGAACGTTCATTCGTTTACTAGTTTTCCTGTGTTAAGTGAGAAACGTCCTCCAACTTTACAGGAGAACCTTCCACCTTCAACTGCAACTGCTGCAAGTCCTTTTGCTAAGGCACTCAATGAAACTGAATCCACTTGTCCGCTTGATGTCCCCCCTAGTTCTACAGCTGCATCTCACACCAGTTCTCCTGCTATTGCCTCCTAGCAGACCCTTGCTTCTAATGCAACGCAGAGTGACTCTTCCAGTTCCTCTACCATAGCGCCTAATAGTTCGGATATTCCACAACAGAGCATTACTGTTTCAGCATCTTCCGCATCGGAGATGGATACGCTACCTGAAATCACGGTAAGTACCACACCGTTAGTGGGCATTGATGACTCTCACCAGGAAGTGACTGATTCTTTCGATAGAGATTCACCATCTACAGAAGCATCCCAGCTTCCCTCTCTACCCGAGAAGAGGCGTCGCAAAGGTCGATCTCAGTCTTCCCCTCGTGATACATCCAGTAGAGCCAATAAACTTCAGAAAACTAAGAGCGTTCCCCCCGTAAACAACAATTGTGTGTCTGGTTTCACGAGGTCACGAGTAGATCCCCATCATAGTGAAGCAAGTGCTAAGGCAAATGATCTTCGGACAAGTGATCATATCACCTTACAGTATAGAACGGGAATGTGTGCGAGTGTTGCTCCCCGTCTTTGTTTTTTCAAGTGTATTGTGTCATTTCTTTGTGTCGTGCTTTTTGGTGTCTTTTTATTTTTCTGTGGCCATTAATTATGTACGCTACGCGTAAAGCCACTCTTAATGTCAACGGCATTTCTAGTCTCACCAAGCAAAAAGCACTAGCCGATTACATCAACCAATCGTCTCTGGATATAATTTTCCTTCAAGAATGCAATATTGACAATTTCTCCTTTCTTTTTAATCATTTGTGGGAAGTCAATCCTTCCGAAACTGGTTCTGGAACAGCTATTATATATCGCAAAGATATCTCATTAATCGCTTTCGCAAAATTTCCGTCAGGACATATTATCGCAGCCAATTATGAAAGCATACACTTTTGTAATTTTTATTCGCCGCCCGGGAATAACAAACGTGCTGAGCGAAACTCCTTCTATCTCACCGATGTTCCAATGGAGTTACATTCTGGTACCACAGGTTTGATTTGTGTAGGAGACCACAATGCAGTGTTAGATCCTATAGACTCAAGTTTTGGTTACAATACCTCTCCTACATTACGTAAATTGATTCAAGACTTTAAGTTAGTTGACGTATGGCGTCATTATAAAGGTAACGCCCCAGGGCACACTTTTTTTCGACGAAATGGATCCTCACGTTTGAACAGGATCTATGTCAGTACCACTTTAATTAATTTTGTGCGCTCCATAAACATTCAACCGGTATGCTTTTCTGATCACTGTGCTGTGGTTTGTACCATTGATCTACCCATCCGTAAGTACTTAAAATCATCCTTTGTTTGGAAACTCAATAACAGCATTTTACCTGACGAGGATCTACAGTTGCTAATTACCAATAGGTGGAACTATTTAATGCAATTTAAATCTCACAAGAAAAGTTTGTTTTCATGGTGGTTTCATCACATTAAACCGTGCTTTCGGTCTATCTGTAAACAGCACTGCAAAGACAAATCTTCTCTTCTTAAAGGACAATATAATTATTACCATCACTTATTATGTGACTACTATAAAGAACTAGCTCAAGGAGTAGACGTACTCCCTCGTATTAAGGAAACTAAGGCCTTCCTACTCACTTTACATCGAAAAAAAACAAGGTTTTTTCACGAGAGGCAAAACAACGATGCTTCAGCATGAAGTTCCCTCTTTACATACAGTTATCTGTGAAAGGCGCAGAGGTAAACAAAACCTTATTTCCAAGGTCTCCTTTCCTAACGGTGTAGTGCACGAGCATGATCAGGTAATCCCAGCTTTGTACGATGCATACCAGAACCTATATTCCCCCGCTCCAACCCAATCTTCTGACCCTTGCTTCGAGCGTTCGACCTGTACTTTCACCCCGGAGGCTCTTAACATATTCAATGCCCCCTTTACAGAAAGAGAAGTCAAGCAAGCTATTTTTGCGGGGAAGTTAAATAAATCTCCGGGACCCGATGGTCTTACACTAGAATTTTACCACCAATTTCACATCATTCTTACGCCTTTTCTCACAGAAATGTATAACGAACTCCGACTCACGCCCACGTGCATCTCTTCCTTTACCACTGGCATAATGGTACTTGTACCTAAACATGCAGGTGCGAATGACTTTGATAATTTTAGACCGATTACCCTCCTTAATGTTGACCAGAAAATTTTATCTCGTTGCCTTGCCTTTCGTTTAGAACCGTTTCTGAATCAAGTCTTACACAATGATCAGTATGGTTTAAAACATACAAAACCTATGTTTTTAGCATTAAGTAATATACGAGAAGGTATTCATTGGTGTCAGAAAACAAGTTCTCCGCAGGTCGCTTTATGGGCGCTTGATTTTCATAAGGCATTTGACAGATTGTCACATGATTACATGTTTAAGGTACTTGAAAACTATGGTTTCGGAGACAGTTTTCTTAATTTGATTAAATTTCTTTATACTCAACGATATGTAAGATTAAAGGTTAATGGTGCACTTACATATCCTATCTATGTACGTCGAGGTATTGCACAAGGTTGCCCCCTGTCTTCCATTCTCTATAACTTGGTCCTTGTTCCCTTTCCTTTAACACTGGAACAACACATTCAAGGTATACAGATTGGAGCAACATCCTTAATATTACAAGCATTTATAGACGATATACATTGTTTCATTACCAGTCCACAGGAACTGTCACGTGTTGAACTTCTCATATCGAACTATGAGTGCGCTTCAGGTGCTATTCTCAATAATCAAAAGTCACACCTGATGTGTATAAATCCGGCTCACCAACACGTGTATTTGTCTACGTTCCCCTTTACTGATCGCATCAAAATCTTAGGCGTAACTTGACAACGTCGCATAGCAGATACTATAGAATACAATTTTCATACCACAACCTGTACTTTGGTTGCACTCATACACCAAAGTAAAGTCCGGCAGGTCAGTCTTGCAGGCAGAGTGCAGAATGTTTTTATTTTTAGTCGTCTTTGGTTTCTGACTCAATTTTTATCCTTGCTGAAGAAATACCTAAGTATCATACGAAAACACACAGGGCAACTGCTGTGGCATAATCACTGCCTACGGGTAAGTCACGAGACTGCGTGTTTATCAAAACGTGATGGTGGCCTTGGCCTTAAAGACATTAATTTCCAGAGCTACTTGCTGCTGATTCATCGCGTCTGCCAAACATTATGATCCTACTCCGAGTCCTTTTCCAGCAAGGCGTTGTGTGTACCACTACGTCATATTGAGTTACAAGCTCCCCTGCATATACAACCTTGGATTTCCCTTGTACCATACCTCAAGGACGTATTTCTGGATATTAGTTACTCGCTTATCGCACGGAGTCACCTTGAAGATCTTTCTGTTGGACAATTATATAATCATTATCATGGCCCCATAACTTCGGTTCCCCGTATTGTAGAACATTACCCAATGACACACAAGAAGAAAATCTGGGAAAGCATTCATACTCCGGTATTGTCTCCTGCCATGCAATTTCTTTGGTACAGTGTTGTTCATAATATATATCCTACTAACGGGAGACTTTACGAATTGGGTATCTGTAATATTTCTTTCTGTGGTACTTGTTATGTTCTCGATACTCTCCAACACCGGCTCGAAAGCTGCTCACGAAACACAGCTATATGGTTTCATTATCAAAAAATCATTGCCCGTATCTGCAGAACACCTCCTTCTAATATTCACTGTAAGTCATTCATGCTGCTTCCGGATTATAAATTTTATCCCAGCACTAAACATAACGCAATTTTATGGATCACGTCCCAAACTATCGATATTCATTTATGTAATGATTTTAATAATAATGTGACTTTGTATGTCAATCAACTATTGTTCCGTATGCAAACTCTAGCACTTTTAATTCGTAAAAAAAGGTTTGCTAATTTTCTAGCAGTAATTTATTAATGTGTCTATTGTACTTTTTTTGTTGGTATAATTGGATGCTCACAGTACAATTTTCTTTTTTAATCCTTTCTGATGTAATTGGCTAAATAAGAGTACAATAAAGTATTTATAAAAGTGGTACGCCATTGGATTTCAAGTCGTAAGGTTGAGGGTTCGATTCCCATTTGAGTCAACGTTTTTTTATGAAATTCTATTTTCCGCAATGAATGAAAAATTATATAAAATAATTACATTAAAATACGTCAGTTGTATATATATAACATATAATCATTGCAGAACATAGTGATTATTATGTTTAAAATAAAACAGGTGTTCACAGTACGTTGGTATTCTATGATATATGTGAATGTTAAATTCAAATTAAGAAAATGATGTCATCGCAATAAATCAAGGGTGGATAACTTAACGAAATGTGCAATATTTACAATTTGTTATCTGTTACGGTTACTATTTTGTAACCCATTTCTGCACCTAGTTAATAACGTTATTGGTCAGTGTAACTTTTAAAATGGTACGCTCTGAATTATGTTACGCTGAGTAACGTTACTCAATGGAACATTATGCATTTTGGTATTGTAGTTACGGTCACCAAGGGATTAGCGTTACTCGAAATACTCACGTATGTCGTACCTGCTTGAGATTGTTAAGATAAAACTGGTTCCACTGAATACCACTTCTGTCTCGAACCCAAAGGGTTTTGTTCCTTGATTTTAGCGATATGAAACGTATTGAAATTCTGCAGAACATTTTTGTGTAAGTAGACATATTTTTGTTATGATGAGTACCATTTCTATGTTTCTCTTTTCTTTATCGGTTACCTTTTGTACCTGTATTTCATCTTCTTCAATTCTGATGGTCTTGGAGTTACGCTTGAGTAACGTTTAAACATCCTTGGCGACAGGGTGTCTAAGGTTGGCTTTAAAAGAATCTCCATTATACTAGTAAATAAATTCCACGTTTTTCAGTCTGTTTTCTTTTTCCTCATACTTAAGATTCAGTAAACACCTTAGGCCAGCGTTTCCCAACCGGTGTGCCGCGGCACACTGGTGTGCCGCGAAAAAATCGAAACAAATTATTAATTCTATACGAACGAAATTGCAAGACAGGGGAAAATGTATATTTATATTTCACATTACTATGAACCTCTACTATAAATCTACAATTTTAAATTTCATACTGTGTTATTTTCTGTACATTTTTAATGTTGAAAAACGTATTTATCATTGTCATGTCCATTATTACTTCTTTGTTGTTGCAGACTATTTCGTAACTTGAAATTTTAACATATCATTCAATAAATTCAACAAAGCAAGCATGCATACAAATTACCTACATTTGTGTTTCAAAAGTATAGGAGATTTGTTTATTTGTTCGTTATTTAGTGATCTTCCCTTTTAGTTAGAGGTTAGATACAGTTTTCGAAAGAGAAAGTTGATTTTAAAAAACCCGAGTCCTATATTTCATTGCTATTGTTTTCTATTTTAAAATTAGAATTAAAAATAAGTATAATTATTTAGCACGGGGGAAAATCAGTGATCGAGCTTTCTTCTCTGTAAGAAGGAAATTAGTAATCACGTTAAAATACCACGGTAATTATATATATATATATATATATATATATATATATATATATATATATATATATATATATATATATATGGGTGTGCCGCGAGAATTCAAGTTACACCTGTGGTGTGCCGCAAGTTGAAAAAGGTTGGGAAACGCTGCCTTAAGCCCTCAGGTACATGTCCTTTGAGAATAGCATTACTTTGATTGCTCTGTATTTAAAAAGAGGAAAAAGAGAAATGATCAAAGAGTGAAGTTTTTAATGTAAGCTTATTGATAAGATTTTTACTTCTTGTGATGACACTGCCGATAGTTGAGTTGATTTGGAGTTTAACGTCCTTTTCGGCAGCGAGGCTTTATGAGACGGGATCTACTGATTAACATAGAATCGAAACCACATGTGCTCACGCCGGGAATCGAACCCGGGTCTTCCAGGCGAAAGGCGCTTACGCTAAGCGCTTAAGCATGAAGGAGTTCACTGCCGGTAGTCACCATATATGTTTATTTTACAACAGTCTTGCACTGACCAATGTGGTTGAAGCTCGAGCTCACTTCCCAACAAGGATCGAACCCGGAACTACATTCACCAAAGTTACACATATACTGGCCCCCAGGGAAGCAGGAAGGACATTTCATTTGCTTGCAAGCAATTTAGTTTATAAATCAAATACATATCAGACATCAGTGGCGTAGCGAGAAACTCATCAAGGGGGACCAACACACAAGATTTGGTAGAAAGGATCTTCTGAGGGGTGCACCAATAACTACCAGTAGGCCTACATTTGAATTGAATTGGATTTTTTTAAAATGCCTTTAGGCACCTGTGGTGTGAATGAGGAAATGCCCTGGATATCCTAAGTATCTGTTCTCGGTGAATCCTTTTGTTGAACTTTTAGAAAATTGACTTAAACTATCGATTTTGCAAAACTTCCCTTTGATTTAAGCCCAAATCGAAACATGACAGAGGAAAATTTCGGAAAGTGTTGCTATTTTCACTCCTAGCTTCTCACTTTAGGTAGTGTATATTTACAAGGAAGGGGGTGCACGTGCACCTTTGCACCTTTTAAACATATTTTTATTTTATCTTATTTTTGTAAAAAAAAAATCTGCCAGAGAAAGAAAATTGTCAAAAAGTGCTACCCATTCAGAAGACTATTTTCTTCTCATGTGAATGTTTTGACTTCTCGTGGCAATATGGTAATCTACAGTTTATTTTGTCTCTTTTTCTCCTTTTGATTTTTAATGTTCATTGTATTGTT
Organism: Thermobia domestica; assembly: GCF_964235325.1. NCBI lineage: Eukaryota > Metazoa > Arthropoda > Insecta > Zygentoma > Lepismatidae > Thermobia > Thermobia domestica. The sequence goes on along the minus strand of NC_137470.1, from coordinate 52,348,240 downwards.
TAAATGCTTATAAGTGAACTTGCGAGAAAGTGTCATAGTCGAAGGTTGTACTACTTGTAGAACTGATATTAAAAAGTAAATAAAAGAATTATCATGGAAACAATTTTTTCATGTTGTATTCAGAAAACAAACATAGGGTTCTTGCGGTTCTAAATTGCGGTTCTGAAATTAATATATCGCAGGCATTCGTTGATATAGTAGCCTACATGTTGGTTTTCACCAGGTACATTCGTGAAGTGTCCCCTCGAGATTCGTGTAAAATTGATTTAAATACAAAGTTCTCTGCTGTCTAATGTGTATTGTACTAAATTTAGCTGCCCATGCCGGTAATTGGCATATTTATGGGCCTTCATATATCCGAAATTCTATCATACACTACCATAACGCTCGGACACAAAATTCATTTTAGTTTCTTTAGATGTTACTCACTGGACATGAATATGGGCATATGAAAAGCAAATTGGATCAAGTACTGCTTCTGACACATGTTACCCATCCCGGCCGCCATCTTAGATCTGCCATATTAGATTTTACTTTTGGTTTTTCAAATGGAAATAGGTGCAAGTGTTACATCGGACATAAACGTTTACATTCACTGGTGTAATGTATTTTACCGTAGCTTGTACCATTTGGAAGGTATTACATGTTCATTCCCTCCAGCCGCTTTGCGAATAGACATTGCAGGTTAATATCAGTTATGCTTACGTTTTTGGTGTTGACAAATCAAAACAATTTCTAACTGGTAAACTCCTTACAACATAGGTGTCATAATCTTATTACATTTCCATGAGTGATTGTTATTACTTCCATGTTATACTATAATAAGAAAGTATTGTATTACTGTCAAAATGCCTAATGTAGATCCAGATACGGCCAGATTTGGGTGAAGACCTACCATTTCCGTATTGACATCTGTGTGTCTGCATGTATATAAGTTCAGAGAATATTTCATCAACGATAACACATAAAAGATTGCATATACACACGGGGCCCTGCACAACTTTCTATTTGGTTCAATATGAAGTGCTTGACATTTAATGGTATATACAAGCTACGATAAAACTCAGTACACCAATGAAATTCCGAGAAAAGTTTACATTAATTTGATGTATCATTTGAACCTATTGCCATTTGAAAAACCGAAAGTTAAATCCAAGATGGCGGCCAAGGTGGGTAACATATGTCAGAGAAGGAGTACTTGATTCAATTTGTTCTGCATATGCCCATATTCATGTCCAGTGAAATCTAAAGAAACTAAAAGCAACTTTGTGTCCGAGTGTTATAGTAGTGTATGATTGAATTCCGGATATATGAAGGCCCATAAATATGGAAATTACCGATGGGCCGCTTAAATTAGTACAATACACATTGGGCCACGGAGAACTTTGCATTTGAAACAATGTTACACGAATTCCGAGGAGACACTTTGCGAATGTACCTTGTCAGTCTCCGTACAACTTGGAATCGCTTAACATTAGTTTTACGGGAAGGAAAAAACGACATCATTTGGAACAACTTTCCAGTTTCGATCATCTGTATTTCCTCCTTATTTATTCGGTGTAAGGACCGCAAACTTATTTTGTTGGATCTTGATTATCGAAAGGTTTTTAAAACTGCTTTACTGCCCCCAAAGTCTGAAATTCAGGGTGGGGTGGGGGCGGATGCCCTCCTGTCCCATTGACGCCCCTATCTAGCGGCTGTCATATGAAACTATCCCACGGCCTTTAACGTGGTTTTAGTTATACTTATTGCGGACTCTTGACTGCGAAAATATTACGTTTGGAAATAGAATTCATTTGCTGAGCAAGCCTGAACCTTATTGAAAAAGGACTTGGATCCATAGTGCTCTGAACGCCTCATATATTACTTTTCTTCAATGAATTATTGACTTAAAAAACAACCAATTACATAGGCTTGTAGAAAATATTCTAAAGTTAGCACAACATGAAGTGTGCTTCAAACTATCATTACTTTTCGAAAATTTATTATTTTAAGATAATTTCATTAGTATGAGTGTTCTGAAATAGTAGAGGAGAAGGTCTAAATACGGGCAGTGGTCTAAATATGGGCTAGGTGACGTTCTAGACTTCTGTATGCTTGTGTAGCACTACCACCTAGTGACAAAGGTGTGAAAGCACTATTCAAGAACGAAGGTGGTGGCGTGATTCAGTTGGCGACGAACAGTTGGGTCTGGTTGATCAACTTGTCTGTTTTGCCTGTGTGCAATCGTGGGAAAGTTTTATCAGGTATGTGTTTTGTATTATTTTTGACCATAAGAAAACCCAGTTTGAAATATTGTAACAGGTAAGTTGTATTATGCAGGGATAGCACTTGTAGTTAGTAGAAAACAAAAGGTAAATAATATTGTGTATGAGTACTGTTGCGTGACAAAACAAAATCTACGAATGGTCTAAATACAGGCTACCTTGCTAGGTCTAAATATAAGCTAGTAGCCCATATTTGGACCATCATTGTAAAATTCTCAAAACTATCTCTTTTGTTTCAGCATGCCAAGATCGAAACCCAAGTATACTCCAAAAGGCAAGAGAAAGATGTTGAAGCAAGAGGACATGGCGAGTGTTATTTGCGCCGTAAGAGAAAACCGCATGGGGACGCTGAAAGCAGCAAAGACTTTTAATATGCCACTTACAACTCTGCAAACGTTGAGCAAGAAACACAATCTAACTCCCATTGAAGCAGCAACGACAAAATGTGGAAGAAAACCGATATTAGGGGACGAGCTTGAAAAGCAATTGGTAGAATATCTACTCCTCATGGAACAAAATTTCTTTGGATACACCAGGAGCGACTTACAACGTATGGCGTATCAACTAGCATCACGAAATGCACTTCAACATCCATTTAGGGACAAAGAGGCTGGAAGATCGTGGTTTGATCTTTTCCTTCGTCGGCACAAAAACGTTATTTTGCTTCGTAAACCATGCGGAACGTCTTTTGCTCGCGCTTTTGGTTTCAACAAGGAAAATGTTCAGCAGTTCTTTCGTCTGCTCGAAGATGCTTATGAAAAATACAATGTCTACAATGTGGATGAGACGGCCCTTACAATTGTTCAAAGTAAATTCCCGTCTATAATTGGAAGGAAAGGTAAACGACAAATAGCAGCTCTAACTTCTGCAGAGAAAGGTGCAACAATCACAATTATTGCCTGCATGAGTGCCGTTGGAAAATTTGTGCCTCCCATGGTAATATTTCCGCGAACAAAGATGAGTAGTCAGTTAATGAAAGGAAGTCCTGGTTTTCTGATTTTGTTGAGAAAGTTCGTCCGACTGAAGAATCACCGGTTCTGCTGATTCTTGATGGACACTATAGTCAAGTTCGAAATATTGGTGTCATTGAGATGGCGCGTAATCATCACGTTACCATAATTTCATTGCCACGACACACAACTCACAAACTTCAGCCACTAGACAAGACCTACATGGGTGCCTTAAAGGCTTATTATAGTGAGGAATTAAGACAATGGCTTCGTCATTCGCAACAACCAGTTACACCTTATGACATCATGGAACATACTTTAAAGTCCAAACTGGGAAAATAGCTGTAAATGGTTTTAAGTCCACATAAATTTTCCCAATGAATCCAAATATTTTCAGTGATGCAGATTTCATAACTTTTGAAACTGAATCAAAAAAAAAAAAAAAAATGAACCCAACCCTTAAACCTACTGCGGCCCAAGATCCGAGCCAAAACAACAATGCTCAAGATCCTGTCCCTTCTACATCATCGTTTGAAGATTTTTCCTGCCTTATATCTCAAGATACACACAACACAGTATTTGGTACTTCAAATCTAGTAAGTCCATTTCATATTTCAACAGTTCCTATAATTTAAAAAAGGCTCAGCAATCGAGGTAGAAAACCAGCACGTGCTACTGTTATAACGAGTACTCCTCACAAAGAAACAGTTCTTACTTCCTTACAAACGTCCCGTAAATGCAAGAAGTCATTATCGTTGACTACCGTTGACCACAAATCTGCAAATGTAAAAAGGAATACATCTGGACAGAAAAGAAGACAAGGATCTCTGGAATTTGCAAGACAAGAATCAGATTCAGAAGAATATACGACGGTTATTTCTGATTTAGATTTTTGTGATGATGAAGATACTAACTTAGATATGCCTGTTGGACATGAAAAGCCTGATGATGAAGATGCAAATTGTATATTCTGCAATAGGAAATTCTCTGAAGATACACAAGGGAAACTATGGGTTAGATGTATAATGTGTTCAATGTGAGCACATAACGAATGTGCTGGTGCGGAAAAGGAAGACTACATCTATGACTTTTGTAAATAGACAGTCATCACCTCTACATTATTCTTTCACCTTATTTTGTACCTTCAAACAGTGCGATGTTTCTGTGGTTAGAACGGATTAATTGTGTGCAGGGATGACAAAAATCAAGTTTTCGTTGTAAGTTTTTTTTTTTTTTGAATAACTAGAGTTTGGTTTATCAAAACTCCATTATATATTTACCTTATTCGCGTGTGTTAGTGTGTGACAAAAATAAATAAATAAATAAAGTATTTCATGGATCATCATCAAATTTGGTAAAAATACAAAGAGTCAAGAATTAGGAAGTGAGTTTGTTATTAAAATAGTCTTCTCAAACCGAAAGTGGTTTAAAGAAACCATTTCCGGTTTGATCATTGATCATCATAGATCGAAAAACGTAATACGTATTAAGATCCGGGTTTCAGTTTCGTAAGAACATATTTAATCTCTATTATTAACTCTAATAAAACCGGAAGTGGTTCATTCAACTATAATTTCTCGTTTCAATAAATATTGGTCTACATAGAGCAAGAGCGGTAGATGAAAGCAGTTTTCTCCATTCGGATAGCTCTCAAGTGTCTCAAAAGTGCAGTGGCGTAGTCAGGGGGGCTCACCCGTCTCAAGCTCTCCCCATTAGTGTTGTAATGTTGAAAGTGGATTCTGCTTACATGAAGTATGTTCCATTTGTAATGTTAGAACTTTTCTTTTTAGTTTCCTTAATAAGCATAAGGGAGCTTGTAGTTTTACTCCAGATGTAATTAAGTATGTGTGTATGTAGTACTTTATTCCTCGGTAACTACCAGCTAAATTTATACCAAATTAGATGTAGAAGTACCCAATCATCTAAGGAATAAAGATCACTACATGTGATGGCCGAGCTTGGTCGGCGATAGGCTCGGCTCGGCTTGCCTTGTATGTTCTATTTTATTTCTCCGTAACTACTGGCCAAATACTATCGAAATTTGGTGTGCAGATAGCCCATTATCCAAAGAATAAACATCTCTATACTTGGTGGCCGACTCGGCAAAGGACAGGCTCGGTTCGGCTCTGTTTGTATGTTGTACTTTATTTCTCGGTAACTATTGGTCAGATTTAAATCAAATTTGGTTTCCAAGTATCGCTTAAGGAATAAAGATCATTATATATTATGTCTGGGCTCGGTCGCCGACAGTCTCGACTCGACTTGTCTTGTACGTTGTATCTTCTTTTTCAGAAACTACTGGCAGAAATATTTTAAACAGGAACGCAAGTGCAATGCAGGACAAAAATGTCCTTCTCTCCTCTTGCCTTATGTTTTCTTACTTGCTTGACAAAAGTTATATTATTTTGCTTGATGAATTATTTTCCTTCAACCTTCAGAAAATCATGCTTTTGCAAAGCTCTGCTTTCTTTTAAGCCCCAAACAGATACATGGTGGCAAAAAGTTTCGGAATGTGTTGCTATTTTCACTGCTCGCTTCTCATTTTAGATAGTGTATATTTACAACAAAGGGGGGAAGTGCACCTTTGCAATCCCTAAATCCGGCCCTGGATATATATATATATATATATATATATATATATATATATATATATATATATATATATATATATATATATAGATATAGATACAGTGGCGGTTCCAAGATATGAACAAGGGAGGGGCTAAACCATAGCTTGCAGCTTTATCCAGTGTAAAGCAGAATTGAAGCCCATTTTAACCAGTGTATACCTGATCGTTAAGGGGGGACTATAGCTCCTATAGCCTTCCCTCGGATCCGCGCCTGTATACAAGGGCGCCGATTTCTCTGTAAAATGGGGGGCCTCATTTAGATGGAGAAGGCATATATGAGGATTTTAAAACAAATTGCATTCAAATTATTCCAAATATTATATATTCTTAAATACAATAAGGGGGCCCACATGTGCTTTGGGGGGTCCCGGGTCCCCGAACTTAGGTAATTTCGTCACCGGAAATTTCGCCACCGGAATTTTCGTCACCGGAATTTTCGTCACCGAAAATGACCAGTGTGTTATTGAACATGACACAATAAATAAACTCGAAAAGGTTTTTGAAATTGCTTAGATTATTAAATAAATAGTTACATATTATTTTAAATATTATGTCTGAGATAAGAGAGAAAATTTTCGGTAATTCTATTTCAGAAAGCATGGAAATTTTGTCACGGTTATCTTTTCATCTTTCTTGAACTAAGTAGAGACAAACTAAATGACCAAAAATCTTACCTGTTCTTAATGAAACTTGGAAAGCAATTCAGTTGGTATTGTACTGTGCAAAATCGAAGTTTCGGATACTCGAAGCAAGAACAAACACCAGTAGAAGATCATAATGCCAGCTTCAGTAAATGTTAAAAGCACAGGCAAAATGGGCCCCTAATGAGTTTGTATATTACTATTTACAGATTTTATTTTTGCCAATATCAAAATTTCCAAACAGAAAATAGTAAAGAAAATGTAAGTCGTTATAATACCATAAGCGTTTTACATGTTCATTTTCTACTGTGCATCACATTAAATGAAACACCAAGCAAAAAAACTGTCAAACTTTTAGTTCCAGCGTTGTACGCTAAACACAAAGACTGGAGCTGTTTCTGCAAAGTCTGAAACGCTCTTTTAGTTTTCTTTTTTGGTGGTTGGCCCACATCGTCTTGATGAAGCATAGTTGAAACTGTTGCTTCATCTTGTTGAATTCCACGAATAAACCTCCAAATAGTTGGGTGGGATATTCCTACCAGTTGATGAAACTTCTGGTTCCACGATTCACAAATATTCTTTGTCCTATGATTGTTTTTCAGGGTTGCTTGGTGAACATTCCAGGTGTCTGGAGGATAAGGAGGGGGAACATTGCGTAAACGAATATTTCCAGATCGAGTTTTAACACGGCGATATGTGCCGGATACGTAAGTACTATCAAAATAGTCTAGAAGATCCAGCTCTTCCTCCGAAGCCTCCTCCCTTAGTTTTTGTATTCCTCGATGCACATCCGCTATAGGGAGAAATGCTAATCCGTTCATTTTCCCGCAAAACTGACGAAAATTTTCATGGTTCTGTGAGTCCAAATTCTTGAACCTATGGCCAGCAAAGCCTATTTCCATTCTTAAACCTATGGTCCAAATTCTTGAACCTATGTACATATGGCCATCAAAGCACAATTTTTCTCCTCCTCGTGTAGTAGATATAATCTCCATGCCTCACAATAACTTCAATCTAATAAAACGATCACAATGAACTACACTCTGTATAGAACTTCACTCTACACTGTGAGCATTTCTGTGCTTAAATAGCAAGCAGAGCAAACACATCTGAAAGATGTGTAATTGGCTAAAACTGGGAAACATAAACAAATCTTTGTCTCTGATTGGTCGAATACCTGTCCACGCTATTTAAAGGAAACTTCCAGACATATTTGTTTTTTTTTTCCTTTATATAAATTTGTTTTCTTAACAGATTTCCAATAACTATTTACCAATGTTTACTCAGAGTTGAAATATAATATTCTTTCAATGGCCTCTTTTCACCTGACGTAGTCTACATGGAGGAAGGTCCAAGAGCTTAGACTCACAGAACAATACAAGAACGATGAAAATTTTCGCAACATTCTGATATTGGCAAATCCTAATATTTGTAAATAATGATATACAAACCCGTTATAGGTCCATTATGCCTGTGCTTTTAACATTTGCTGAAGCTGACATTTTCTTCTACTGACGAAATTACTGTGTAAAAATTTCCGTGACGAAATTACCTACATGCTAATATTTTGGTGACGAAATTACCGGTGACGAATTTACCGTGACGAAACTTCCGGTGATGAAATCTCCGGTGACAAAATTACCGCCGCCCCGGGTCCCCTTGGTCCCCCAGGATCGGCGCCCATGCCTTGATACGGATGGATTCTTCTTTCAAGCAGTAGCTTTCATCTCTCTGCCACTCAAAACTATACAACGAAGAAAAGTCTAAATGTTTCTTATTTACCTATCTTTTGTTTTCTGGAAGGATAGGTTTCATTTCATTTTATATTATTTATCATAGAAAACAGACAGTGCAACGTTTCTGTGGTTAGAATGGATTAATTGTATGCAGGGGTGGCAAAAACCAAGATTTCCTTGTTTGGTTTTTGAATAACTAGAATTTGGTTTACCTACTCCTTTATATATTTACCATACCTGTGTGTGCACGTGTGTGAAAAAAAAGAAAGAAAAAGTAAAAGAAAAAAACTAAAGAACTGCTTGATGGATCATCACCAAATTTGCTCAAAATATAGTCAAGAGTAAGGAATTTTATTTGTCATTAAAACCACCTACCCAAACCGGAAGTGATTTAAATAAACCATTTCTGGTTTGATCTTTGATCACCATAGATCGAAAACGGCAATATGTAGTGAGATCCGGTTTTCTGCTTCGTAAGAATATATTATTAACTCTATTATTAACTCCACTACAACCTACAATGGTTCAAATCAACTATAATTTCTGCTTTCAATAAATATTGATCTATATATAGCAAAAACGGTAAAAAATAGATGAAAACGGTTTCTTCCAATCGAGTAGCTCTCAAGCGTCTCAGGTGTACCTTTCATCTCCTCTTGTGATCTTCAATTGAAAGCTCGGTTTCAATAGTGATCTCCATAGAACAGGAATGAAGCGGGTTTTTGCTTTCTATTCAGCTTTCTAAAAACAACTACTATATTCTGTCTTCCAAAAGATGTGGAAATCAACTACTACCGATTTTAACTTTGATGGCTATAGAATAAAAACTGTAATAGATAAGAAGCGGTTTTCTACAATTTATTAGGCGCTCCAAGAATATATTTCGTCTCTAGTCTAATCTCTCTACTAAAACCGGAAGTGGTAGAAATCTACTACAATTTACAGTTTCAATATTAATTGTGAAAATATCGTACCACAGACACCAAACTCTTCTGCGTGATGTACACGTGGCACTGCTACTTGTTTTTGAACCATTTTCTTTATCTTGTGGATAATCGTGGCCTCTATTTTTTAAATAATAAAATAAGTCAAACTCGAGGTCATATGTAAACTAGTTTTACAAATGATTTACCAGTAGAGCACAAATTATTTACTAGTCTGCCCATTCATTACTGTTCAAGATTGAATAAGCCAAACCGAGTAGCGTGTCTGAACAAAGGAGTGAGTTAGGGAAGCTAATACATAAGATTAATTGCATGAATAAAACCTACTTTAGATTTGTAATAAGGGATAAAAAATCTTAAACATCTGAGAGGTTATTTGGTTCACACAGTTACAGTTAAGAAATTGATAAGAGAATAAGATAGATTGGGCTAGAGCCTAAGTTGCGATAAAGCGGGAAGTATAAAACACATTTTTGTAATGAAAGTCTTGATTCTGAGCGAAAACAGCTAGTTGACCTTTGACCTCGAGTTGGACCGGTTTGCGGTCACTTCTTAAGATTGAGACCGAGATCAGTAGAATTAGCACCCTCAAGTTGCAGTTATTCATTTTTTTTTTAAAGAAGGGGCCATGGCTACAAAACTTTTAATTTATTTAGATTACATATGGATAGAAATAAGTATTTTCTAGCCCGTTCTTATGTAACAGGGGGGTTATGAAGGACGGGACCTACAGTTTAAAGTGGGTTACAAACCATTACTCGGTTTGAATCGGAGAGAAATTGTCCTCTAGCTGGGCTCAAACCTGGGACCCCTGCCTGATTACAAAAGTGACAATTCTACAGACTCATCCACGGAGAACACCTGATAAAGATATATTGTACTGATATTGCATGTACTGTACTTGTGAATATTTTAAGAATCGCTTTACAAGAAGAGAGAAAAAAAGCTGCACAAGTTAAATCAGTACAAAGTACAGAAGATATACTTTATTCCTCCAAGTTAGTTCACAGAGTCAAAAATTTAGCGACCTAATTTAATTTGCATATAAATATAAGAAGTGAATAAAGATATGAATCAATTGAGTTCACTCTGGTTCTGAACCATTTATATTATTTTATTGGTTTAAATCAATTGTTTGTTTAACATACACATACAAATTCTATGAACTTCAATAGGAAAATAATTTTGGATCTTTGGATAATTTTAGCACCAGTCGAGCTAACACTCGACTAGACTCGAAACTCGAGTCAAGTTTAGAGTCGAGTCAAAGGTAATTTTCTCGAGTGGAGTTCCGAGCCGAGTCACTGTTTTTGACGTCGAGTTTCGAGTGAGTCGAGTTTGTTAAATGGCTCGCTCGTTCAGCTCGTTTTAACTCGTTTTGAAATAATGGTCTGATTAGACTGGAAAGCGAAAGCCTTGAGAAATGTAAGCAGCAGTGTGAAATACTTTGTGTTGCTCACGACAAGGAACACTACTCGCATCTCGTCTCGTCTCGATAACGAGACGACAATAATTTTTTTAATTTTTTATAACGAGACAGCCTCAAGTGTCATGAGCATCAATATAAGTATATACTGTAGCTCTTACTATCAAAGCTGAGATCTGCACGTTCGAATTTTTGAACTCAAGCAGAAGCCCAACCCGAGTGGTGATGTCAATCGGCTCGGCACTCGGTTCAACTGAGCGAACAACTCGAGCCGGCTTGGATCAGATGAGCCATCGGCTCGGCCCAATTGATCCATCTCGGTTGAGACGAGCCTCGGCTGGCACAATTGAGCTTTTGGCCCGAGCTTGCTCGGTTGGGATGAGCTACCGACTCGGCTCAGATGATTCACCAACTCAGCTGAGATGAGCCATCGGCTCGAGCCAGCTCCGTTGAAACGAGTTCATCGCCTTGGTTCGACTCGGCTCAACTGAGCCGATTGCTCGAGTTGGCTCGGTTGGGTGAGCTGTTGGCTTGGCTCACTTCTCGGTTCGGCTCGATAGTGAATGAGCTATGAACCAAGCCGCTAGAGCCACTGACAACCCTAGACCCGAGCCGAGCAGTTTTGAACATGTTTGACCGGCGCCCTATAACTTTTAACAATTTTTGGCTCGAGTCTGAATACTTTCTTCTCCGGAACTCAAACCCAGATCCTCGTGAACAATGTCCTTGCCTCCTGAAGACTTCTCGGTGACCGAGATCGGAAGTCAACTAGTTTTTAGTATACAGGTACACCCCGCCTACTTTCTTGATTATACATGATGTTATAATAATAATAATAATAATAATAATAATAATAATAATAATAATAATAATAATAATAATAATAATAATAATAATAATATAAGTAGTAGTAGTATCATTGACCTATTATCTATGTTGGATACTTAAAAATAGTAATTGAAACTACACACGACTCGACTCGAGTCGAAACTCGACCTGAATTCGAGTCGAGTTGGAGGAAATTTTTCGAGCCGAGCTCAAAAATGTCTGCTTCGAGTCGAGTCGAGTTTCAAAGAAAACTCACTCGTATCCATCCCTACAGTGGAATAGATATAAAGTTCATGACCCGAGGACTCGCTATGTATGTTCACAGGGTGTTCGAAAACGACATCAAATTACTTAAGGAATTTAATCCTTACACGAGAACATAAAATGAAAGTTACGGGTCACCGTACTAAAAACATTCTCGCTTAAATTTCTTAGGTTAAGTCATATTATGTTGCTGTCAAATACAACAAAACTTTAAGGCGTTTTCGGAAAACTCCAAAATATTGCTCGAGTTGTTGCTTTCTTGTACCGTTACGACCAATTTTCTGTGGACAATATATCTGAAATAACGCAACTGTGCACCAAGGTTGGTCTATAGGTTTTTTCATGTGTTCGTCCGAGGATTCACATCCCGAAGTTATTTCCTGACACCATGTGTATATATTATATTTGCTTATTTTCGAGTAACAAGATCTAGAAATGTTCGAGGCCCTAGTACCACTTATATTTATTACCATAATGAAAACTTTAAAAATCGTTCACGTAGTCTAAATTATAGTGACATTACTATGTCCGTTCTTCATTAGCTTGGTTGGTTTGGTGGGTTTAGAGTTTATTGTCCCTTTCTGTACCGATGTTATAAGAGACGTGAGCCTTCAGTGGAATCCGAGTCCTTAGTGATCTGTTGATATTTCAAGGCTCTTCCGCCGGGTATCGAACCCGAGATCTGTGACCCAAAGTTGCGCGAGCTAGCCACTAGACAGACGAACGGGAAGGGTTATTGTATTTTTTTAGAATGTTACCTATGTATGTTTATTCACGGGAAAGTTGGTTCATCGGGTTCAATCCATCGTTTCAATCTGTTGAATTTAGCTTGAAGTAAAGTTGATTTTTTTTATTACATCCAGAAAAATATGTGTTGAATAGCTAATGTTGCCAGAAAGTAAAAGTAACTACCTGTCACGAATTTCAAATCCCAGTTACTAGAGGGAATTCTGTAGTTTGTATCCATGCAAACGTCTCATACAAACTTAGTGCTGCAAAGGAAAGCTAAATTTCAACCATGATCTGTATCAAATTGTTGATCCTCCTCTTCAAAGTATATACTCTCCCCTATTTTCTACTGTTGAGGCAGTGTTATTACAAAGAGTTGGAACGTACTAATATGAAATTAGTGGTTAGCAATAATTATCTAACTAGAGTTACTAGTAATGAAGAAATTGGCGTTCTCTACCTGATCTTTGCTTTCGCAGTGGGCGGCGGTAATTTTGTCACCGGAAACTTCGTCACCGGAAAGTTCGTCACGGTAATTTCGTCACCGGTAATTTTGTCACCAAAATATTACCATATAGGTAATTTCGTCACCGAAAATTTTGTTCGATAATTTCATCACCAGTGTCTTTTAGAACATAATACAAGTACAATGAATGAATCGAAAAAGTTTTTGAAATTCCTTTCTTTAATCTTCAACTGAAGCAAATTGAAATATATAATAATAATAATAATAATAATAATAATAATAATAATAATAATAATAATAATAATAATAATAATTATTATTATTATTATTATTATTATTATTATTATTAAATAAATAGTTACATATTTTATATATCATCTTTGCGATAAGAGATTAAAGTTTCTAGTGATTTTGCCAGAAATATTATCAAATAGGAAATTTTATCACGGTTATTTTTTCACCTTTCTTGAACTAAGTAGAGGCAAAGTAAATGACCTAAACAGCTTACGTTAATCAAACTTGGAAAACAATTCGGTTGGTGTTGAACTCCGCAAAATTTAAGTTTCGGGTACTCGACGCAGGAGCAAGCACCAGTGCAAGAAAATAGTGCCAGCTTCAGCAAATTTTAAAAACAAGGGCAACGTGGGGAACTATTGGGTTTATATATATTAAGCTTCACCAATATCAAAATCTCAGAACAGAAAATTGCAAACAAATATGGGAAGATATGCCGATCCGTTCATTTTCCCGCAAACTAGACGGAAATTTGCATCGTTCTTGTACCGTTCTCCGAGCCCAAACTCTTGGACCTTCATCCACGTTAACTGAGTCATCTGAAAAGAGTGACCTTTTTTAGGAGCTATTGAAAGAAGAATGTTATATTTCAACTCTGATTAAACATTGGCAAATTGTTATTGGATATATATGTGAGGAAAACAAATTTATATAAAGGAAGAAAAACACATACTGTAAATATTTCTAACAATTTCCTTTAAATATAGCCTTATGGAGCTATTGAGAAGTGAAACATGGATGATGGACGGAAACTTTTCAATGGTTCCTTAAAAAAAAAAAAAAAGTAGGCCCTATATATTATTTGAGGTGAGACTTCCTTTACTAGGTGTATGTCTATGTCAAAATTTCTACTATGTCAAAATTTCCGGTGACGAAATAACCTACCTGCTAATATTTTGGTGACGAAATTACCGGTGACGAAATTACCGTGACGAAAATTCCGGTGGCGAAATTTCCGGTGACGAAATTACCTAAGTTCTTTCGCAGTATACATCATACAGCATGAAATCGCAAGAAGCAAATATTTCAAATTGTCTTGGAAGCAAATATTCTTTCTTTCTAACATTTACAGAAAAACTATCCGCTCTGCAGAAACGGAGGAAAGAAATGGGATGAGGGTGGCACCCCGCGGCGTTCTACCACACCCATTGGAAAAGGACTTCAGAGGGGGAGGGAAATACCTGCCTGTCAACAGGACATCTGTTCGCGAAGATCACATTGGAACACACAACCTTCAATATATAGTCCATTACAATGTTACTTTAAAAAGTTCATTACTCTTGATCTACGTCATTAAGCGTGAAATTGAAACAATCATTTCATTTCTATTGCTTTTCTGTATACGTATGAAAAATTTTAAGTTGTTACGTCCATATTTCGTTAGATATTCATGAAATAAAGTTTACATGTTATCTTATGGGGACTGAGAAACCAGTGGCAAAAGGTATAACATCCCCTTAAAGATAACCTCCCGACATTCACTTTGTGGAACAACGAAAAAAGCTTGTAAAACCGGTCAGGGTAGCAGGCCACATGCTTTGAACCCAGGATCTCTCTTTTGCGAAAGAAGAACGCTAGCCACTAGGCTATGCTCGCTAGACATAATAATAATAATAATAATAATAATAATAATAATAATAATAATAATAATAATAATAACAATATAGTTTGATTCAATGTAGTGAACAAATTGGGGATGTGCCTGGATTAAGAATCAGCAAAGAACGGTGAAATATTCCAAAAATAATGCAGATTGATAGCCAATGACGTGACCATGCATCACACAATTTCCTAGCTATTTTGTGGGCTTTGTTTTAATAATAATAATAATAATATGATTTTCACAGGCTTGCGCCCACCATTCATGGAACAGTTCTAACATAAATTAATCCTACTCTTGTTGTGGACATCTAAGAGCGCTATGAAAACAAAGCAAGATGAAGAATGAAAGAGATTGTCTATTTTCCCTCCCCTTTGCTACTTTTGTCTCACTCTATGCTTCCCCCTGACCCTGCTATCCCCTTCCACCTGCCTTTTTCCTTGTATGTGACTGACTTCCTCCTATGATATTCACACAAATTGATCTCTTTTTTCTCCCTGTCTCTACTTCATATTTGCAATAACAACATTTGAAAGTGAAATATTCATTCTGCTTCACCACCTGAAGAACGAAATTCAATGTGACCCTCTGAAGAACAATACAATAGATACCATGTCCGAGGAACTCTCCAAAGATCTGATAAGATCTGTAACTGATGAACACAATACCTTTACCAAACCTGTCTGATCAACTGTGTTACTCATGTGGCAAATAGTCTTTGTAACGAAATAGCTTCTGTTCCACACATTTTCGTTCCATTAGATACCCGCAGAGGAAACAATCTCATTCAGCTGGTACCAGTTGTTGATTTTCTCCCACCAAGCGTGAAAGGAATACCCGAAACAGATTTGTTCCTTCAATTAGTTACGGTACAATAACGTTACATGCTCGAATAACGTTACGGTGTCGTAACAAAAATTGGTGGTATACCTTGTACCTACCTACATAAAATAACCAATAATTATGTTACAGAGATTTATTTTCGTTACGTTACAGTTACGTTAAGTTATCCACCCCTGCAATAAATAAATTATGTAGTGTATTTATTTGCAGCTATTTGTCATAGAGGTTACTTCTCAACATTCGTATTACGGCATGTCATTGACATTCTTGAAAAAAATATCCGAGGCATAAAAAGAGGGTATAAACAGAAAATCCAAAGTCGGAACGCTCGCAAGAAATTCACGAACCCCAAAGGTCACGTGAGCAGACTGGAATTGTCCTTATGAAGCATGCCACAGCAGAAGGTCTTTACATAGATTTTCAATTCAATATCTGATATATGCTTTTGTAATGTGGAAGTGGTGATGCCTTTGGTCGCTCTCTCTCACTTTCTCGCTCCCTCACTCTGTACTTATATATATATGAAAGTGGATGTATGTGTGTGCTTCGACATAATTCTGATATGTCTAGAGCAATTTTAAGCATATTTCTTACAATCTGAAAAAGAGTACTGTCAGGATTGTAACGTTCCTATTTAGATAGGAGCTCGTTACTCGGTACGGGACTCCCACCGGTGAAGACCCGCCACATTTGAGAAACAATATATATATATATATATATATATATATATATATATATATATATATATATATTTATATTTTTAAATTAAGTATAGTTCCCAGAAATCCTAAGGACCACCGTAAGTTCAGTTTAAATATAAATACCATATAACCTTCCTAAAAATTAGGACAATCGCAAATCCACAAATAGGTCAAGGATTTCAATATTAGTTTCGTTAAGTAATAAGTCAATGATTTAGGAAGCTCTTCTTTATAACAAAATAATTCTATATTACAAATTTCCTTACAAGTCATTTAACTCACTGGTACTGATTGGAGAGATCAAATCAAATGCAAGTGAAATTAATATGAGTCCCAATAAATCTCAACTTAATCGTGTTCTACGACAACCTAAAAGATTTGGATAATTGTATCGAATTTTCAAATATATATACATATATCGAATACAGAAAATTATAAGTATGGTTAACACACAATTGTCTATATCCCATTCAATCAAGCAGTTAAGTTTCCATTAGAACATATATGAATTTGAATTAAATTTAAGAAAATTATTATACAACTCACCAGAATATTAAGTAAATAACAGTCCACACTTTAATATGTCAAGGTGAATTCACTTGTAATATACACACAACTCTAATAGAATAATTTACCAATTTTCGAAAAATAGAGCTTACTATTTTAAGGTTTTACCGAGTACATTTCCAGCACACATCTGATGAGCATAACTCAAGTGCTGGGTGAAGTAACAACAATCGCCACTAGAGGCGCTATATTCAAAATTTGACAAACGAAACTAGTTTATCGAAGACTCGAAATAGAATAATTTATATAACATCTTACAACTTTTTTTTTAGGTAACTAACAGAGTGACATGTTACACACTCGTCCTAGCCAGGAAAAATAAAAATAATGCTAATTATTTTTATTTTTGAATTATAAATTATTTTGAAAACTTGTCCAGGTGTAAGTTAGTCTAAGTCTCTCTCTACTAATAACTTTCCGCTCACGATTCATACCAACTAAACAAAACTAAACTAAAAACTAAAAAAAATCCCCCAAAATAAAACATTCACCATCACTCATCCTTCTCATTCACCCGATCTAACACCATAATTAGTAGGTCTAACGTCGGCAGTCCATATCCAAAATAATTTATAAGTTTACAATCTCTTATATTGAAAGTGTGGATACAAAAATAATTTAAATTTAACTATTCTTTACAAATGGGATATTATTTTTTCTTCTAAAATAAATAATATATAACAGTAGTAACACTTACAGTTTGACAATTCTTTTTGTGATACCTATGCGGGAATAGACTCCGTCCGGCAGATCTATTCTTCCATACAGCAAGTTTACATAGAGAAGTGAAGTCCAACCGATCACAATATTAAACACACATATACGGACGAGCTACAATACCTGGCCTGGAAACGACAAACAGATATTAACATTCACATATAAGAGATACAAACATAAAAATTTAAAGCTTGTCCATATTCATACCTATATATATATTTATAATTTGAAATTTCATAATGACTAGAGTGACGATAGTTCGGTTAAAAAAATGGTCTATAGCCAATTATAAATTTAACTTTAAGTAGAACTTTAAACCATGGATTGATTTTTTTTTTACCTTTTATTTGCTTACTGTACAATTATTTACATGTTGTTCTCGTCTCTCCCTGTAAGGTTTCGTTAGAGCAACATGGGTCTTACGAACATCATTCTCATTGCTTAGAGATTTTACCTGAATGCTATTTGTGTTCAAAAAGCGCAAGATCTGAAATGGACCCTCCCAGCGATACATTAATGATTTGTTAAGCTTTTCAGCTAGAGAGGATTTATACTGGGATTTAATAAGTATTTTATCCCCAACTTCATAGGTCACAGGAATTCTACGCTGGTCGAATATTTGCTTACGCCGTCTCCAAGCCTTCGCCATGTTACTCATGGCATTGGCCAAAATATTGGGATCACGCTTACGTAAATTTAGTTCTTCTATTTTCCATTTAATATCCAATGGATCACAAACATTATAAGCTAATGTTAATTCCATTGGCGAACATTTTAATTCCTCATGTTCTGCACAATTTATGGAAAATTCCAGTTCCGATAGTCCTTCATCCCAACGGGTTCGCTTATCATGGAAATAAATTTTCAGGGCATCCTTCACCAAACGCCAGTACCTTTCCGAATTATTTGAGGCACTGTGATAAGGACTAATTCTTATGTCCCTAATACCCTGGCTATATAAGAAATCCTTAAAAACTTTAGACACAAATACACTGTGGTTATCCTTCGATAAACAATGTGGGGATCCGAATCTGCACATTAATTTGTACAGTTTATCAATTATAGTCTTGCTATTTAAAATCTTTATAGGTTCTAAAAATAAACGCTTGGAGCACGAATCCACCACTATAAGGCAATATCGACCAGAGCGTGTAGAACTAAGAGGACCCGCCAAATCTGTAAACCACACAGCATTTATAACTTTTTCATATTGAGAAACAAGTTGCCCCATCTGTTTAACATTGGAGCTCTTGCTTAATTGACAGTCCTTACAGGTAGACACGAAATTTCGAATATCCTTCCACATACCATTCCAATGATACCTCGCACAAATTTTACTGGTAGTCTTGGTCACCCCTAGATGACTTCCCGGAAGTAAATAAGAATGATAATATTCAATAATTGAATTTGCTAAAGATTTAGGCAAACATACCTTATAGGGATTTCTAACTGCCCTAGTATGTTTACATAATATGCCCTTTACTAATTTGTATCCTGGTAAATTTACCCCCGATTCAAGTTGCTGTATCAATTTACTTAATTCTACATCTTTTCTTTGATGTTCATACATTGAAACATTTGCAAATGGAAGACTCCATAAATTAACCTTACAATAATTTGTTACCTGCTCTGACCAAGGTTGTTCCAGTTCTACTGGTTCAAAATTTTCCGTATCATGGATTCTAGAAATAAAATCTGAAGGAAGATTTAAAATTCCAGGTACATGTTTTATCTCGAAATTAAATCCAAATAATCGATATAATAAGCTGCCATATTTATTTATCTTTCTAATATTTCTAATCGCATAAGCGAGACCTTGATTATCAATTCGTAACTCAAATTTCGAATGCAAGAATGGCTTAAATCTCTCCATTGATTCCACAGCCGCCAGAAGTTCAAGAACATATATTGGTTTATTAAAATCATGATTTCTAAGCTTTCTCGAAAAATACATAATAGGTCTGAGAACCCCTGAATCATCATATTGTTCTAACGTCCCTCCTAAACTTCGAGTACATGCATCAGATGACACAATGAACTTTTTATTTAAGTCTGGCAAACGAAGAACTATATGAGTCTCGAATATTTCTTTAATTTTCTTAAGAGCCACCTCTTGTTCTAAATTCCATTCAAAATTTACCTTAGAAGACCTTAATCTACTAATAGGCTCAACAACTTCTTGAAAGTTTGGAACAAATCGAAAATAATAATTCAAAAATGATAACAGAGATAACACTCCCTTTCTAGACTTCGGTGGAGGTAACCGACGGATTATTTCCAAACGACTAGGAAACCATATACATATCATTCCCTTCAATGATATAGCCCAGGTAAGATAATTTAGCTTGGAATAATGTAGATTTACTAATAGATAAAGTTATACCAGCATCTCGAAATTTACTCAACACCTTTTCTAATATAATTTTATGCTGTTCAGTTGTCGGCGTAGACAAGGCGACATCATCAAAAAAATATTGTACCCCTTCTGATTTTAACGGATACAAAATATCAGTCATTACCTTAGATAATACATGACTACCACTAGCTAAACCAAACGGTAAAACAGAAAACTCAAACAATCCACGGTGAGTAAGGAAGGCAGTGAATTTAGACGACCTCTCAGTCAATTTTACTTGTAGATAAGCTTTCCTGATATCTAAGGACGATCTAATAGCACCATAAGACAATTCAGATAATACTTCTTCTATCCGAGGAGTATACTGTGGGTTAACATGTAATCTTTCATTTATTTTTTGGAAATTAATAACTAAACGCTTATCTCCCGATTTATTATCCACCAAAAAACAAGGTGATGCCCAAGCGGACGTACTAGGACGTATAATACCCTTCTCAAGCCAATCATCTAAAATAGCATCCATTTTAATTTGATCACTCCTAGAAAGAGGATATGCTTTTTGCTTAATCGGAGTTTCATCACTTAACTGTATATCATACGTTACATTTTTAATACAACCTATTTTATTTGTAAATACATCGGAATACCCAGCCACTAAATTGTCTACATACCTTTGTAAGGAAGCATCTTGCTCCAAAAACTTGGGATCCACCATAAGCGGGTTAACAAAAGTATTTGCCTCCTTCCCTATACTCTCCAAATTGCGGTCAGTTGATTTTTGAGCTGGGTGACGTGCCTCAGAGCCGCCCTTGTGTTGTCGTTGTCGGATATGTTTACGTTGCAGACTGGTACGTTGAAGAACGCTACTCCGCTCTTCCGCCTCATTTCCCTCCTTTCAACCACTATGAGAAACAAAACTGGAAGCAGGATCACTTTCTTCATTTTGAGGGGGAGGGGGAGGAGTATAAGTTAGTGGGACAAATTGTCTTCCTTCTAAAGTCAAAAATAATTTATGAGCAACTAGATCCAAATTGGCTTTCATCTGACGAAGCTCACGTATTCCTATTATAAACACTGGTTTTAAGTTTTCGACCAAAAAGAACTTTAAATGGTAAACCTTAAAACGAAATTTAATTGGAACTATTACAGTCTCATTAAACTCGATGGTTTTATTATCAACACCAATACCACTGAAATGTTCCTTCCTAATCTGCAATGGACGCGGTAAAGTTTCATTCCACTGAACAAATCGCTGTTTATGTAACATTGAAATAGAGGCACAAGAATCTACAGCCCCAAATTGCCTTTTTCCCATAATAAATCCGCACACAAAAACAGCAACAACATTTTTATCGTTCAAGGCAGTATCAGGTAACTCACTATCAGTCTGTTTATTTACATAAATCTCCGACGATATCACTGGTCGCGTCGACTGCACTACTGGCTGAGAGCGTCGAATCCCGGAATTAGGTTTATTCCAAGCTCGGCTCAGAATAGGTTCATTAGCTGTCGAAGCTCCTTTCACTTCATATTTTAAGGGACACTGTTTATAAAGATGATTTCCAAAACAACCATAACACTGTTTGGGTTTCTTTTCTACAACATTTACTGACGTAAGTCCAGCGTACACTAATAAGTCCCGGCAATGTAGTTCATATCGTTCCACAACAGACAACAACTCATCTAAATCATTAGGTAAGTTCCCACGAAAAAGTTCGTAACGAACCTGAGGCCTCATCCCTCGAAGCACAACCCGCAGCACCTTCCTTTCATAATCAAACCTTCCAAACAACAATAAATATGCTTTCCTTACACTATGTATGTATTGCCAAGTATTTTCATGTGGCTGTTGTAATCTGTTAATAAACCGGTTCTCAATATCCATTTTTTCTAAATCTGACATCAATTCCTCTATAATATTATTACTAATGAATACCCAGTCTGAACTTAACTCGTAAAATTCCAATATTTTAGCATGCAATCGAGTGGAAGACTTACCCAAAACCCCAACAATTACAGCATGGATCGGCTACACATCCTGATCTATGATATAAAACACCGCACACAAAAATGTAAACAAACTTAAATGATCATTTTCATCGCCAAATGGTATTCCTTTCAAGGCTTCATTAAAACCAACATTAGCTGCATTCACAGTTATTTTGCTCAGATCGCAAAAGAATGGCTTACGAAAATCAGCTGTTCGCTGATTGAAATTTTCCCCCACTCATTTTTCTTTTTCTTCGAAACCAATGACCTCGTCAGGTGCACTCGTTTGTACAAATACAAAACAAGTTGATTTGACATGCGTTTCCTTATCGCCTTCAATGCCACCTGCTCCTGCGACCTTGGTAGATAAAGATCGTGAATTAGCTATATCACGATATGCAGTAGTGTCCACAACCCGATCGTTTGTGTTAAACATTCTGGAGTCAACATTTACGTCATGAACGGGGCTACTTTCAAAAAAATGACAAATCCAGCATAGAATAATCTACAGGATGTTTTATGATTCCGGTATCTCCATTTGGAAACGAGTTCAAAACTAACTGAGGCCTAATTGGGCTATCTCCCACACGCTGCATTTTGCTATTAGACCCAAAAATTAACTCAATTTAAATCACTGAATATTACAAAACACGTAACTATTAACACCTCACAACCTGTCATTAAAGAACAGTCTAATATACAATACGACCAAAATAATTTATTTTACTGCCACCAATATAACGTATCGTCACTAAGTCTGAAATTTCAAACGGTATTTTTTTTTCTCCTAATCTAAACAACGGAGAGAGATGTGTGCTGGAAAATTGTGTAACGTTCCTATTTAGATAGGAGCTCGTTACTCGGTACGGGACTCCCACCGGTGAAGACCCGCCACATTTGAGAAACAATATATATATATATATATATATATATATATATATATATATATATATATATATATATATATATATATATATATATATATAAATTAAGTATAGTTCCCAGAAATCCTAAGGACCACCGTAAGTTCAGTTTAAATATAAATACCATATAACCTTCCTAAAAATTAGGACAATCGCAAATCCACAAATAGGTCAAGGATTTCAATATTAGTTTCGTTAAGTAATAAGTCAATGATTTAGGAAGCTCTTTTTTATAACAAAATAATTCTATATTACAAATTTCCTTACAAGTCATTTAACTCACTGGTACTGATTGGAGAGATCAAATCAAATGCAAGTGAAATTAATATGAGTCCCAATAAATCTCAACTTAATCGTGTTCTACGACAACCTAAAAGATTTGGATAATTGTATCGAATTTTCAAATATATATACATATATCGAATACAGGAAATTATAAGTATGGTTAACACACAATTGTCTATATCCCATTCAATCAAACAGTTAAGTTTCCATTAGAACATATATGAATTTGAATTAAATTTAAGAAAATTATTATACAACTCACCAGAATATTAAGTAAATAACAGTCCACACTTTAATATGTCAAGGTGAATTCACTTGTAATATACACACAACTCTAATAGAATAATTTACCAATTTTCGAAAAATAGAGCTTACTATTTTAAGGTTTTACCGAGTACATTTCCAGCACACATCTGATGAGCATAACTCAAGTGCTGGGTGAAGTAACAACAATCGCCACTAGAGGCGCTATATTCAAAATTTGACAAACGAAACTAGTTTATCGAAGACTCGAAATAGAATGAATTTATATAATATCTTACAACTTTTTTTTTAGGTAACTAACAGAGTGACATGTTACAAGATACATATAAAAAATGCTAGAAAATGATCGACATTAGTATCGAATCCATAGTTTCGTGGTCGCTTAGGTAAACAGTTCTACTTTCAATTCAAGTCCAATTAAGCTCCCATTAGCACCCAGGGTGGTTACGTAGCGACAAAAAATATCGAAATCAACCGATATTAGAGCCGAAGCGTAATTTTTGAGTGCCGCATTTAACATTAGTCCAACTAGGCCCGTGCCTAGAGGGCAACATATTTGAAGAGCGCAAAGTTTAAAATTTTATTTTTTTTTCGTATGAAAAAGTTTTAAAAATCGAGAGCAAATATACTATTTCATGAGCAATCCTCTTTTACTATTCTAATATATTTAATAATAGCGTAAAAAATCTAAAAATAATTCAGAACATGTTTCACATTTGTTATTTTTTGTTACGTAGTTGTAGCTGTAGCATGTAGTGAGTGGTATTTAACTGCAATAAATTCACTAATTAAGCATATTCGAATTAAGTTTTATTTGTGAGTTAGGGATCAAGGGGCGGAGAAATATGTAGTTATTGGGAGCGCGTAGGGCAAAGTGCGTAGGGACGCCGAGCTTCTAAATGCCGCACTGTTCGCTAAATTAATTGGTAGAAATTTTAATGCCATTTAAGACCAAATTTAGTCCTAGCGGTGGCAGTATCCGTTTGCTGTCCTAGGACGAATGAAAGGAGCTGACATCAAAATTATATAAAAAAAAAGACCTACATTAGTGTCGAATCTATAATTTTGGGGGTCTCTTAGATAAAGAATGGCACTTCCGATGCCATGTAAGTTAAGCCCTCATTAACACAATGAAGGAGTGTGTGAAATTTGTGACATGTAGAAATAATTGAAAATGACCAATGTTATTATACAACCCATATCTTTCGTGGTCCCCAAGTTCATTGGGAGCAGTTCTGATGACCTTTAAGTTTAAGTTCAACTTCCAGTAGGAGTAAGATTCCCCAGCACATTTAATAAGGAGAGTCGAAGGGAGTAACATATACAATGATTCAAAACGACCGATATTAGTGTAGAGTTCATGGTTTCGTTATCACCGCGATAAATAGCAACACTTCTGAACGAACATGTCAGCCTGATTTTTAATTTACAAGGGCAGCATCGAAGGCATTGCTCGCACAGTTCTATGTATTTTAATGTTCCTGTATAAATTAATATTCCAGCGTATTTCTGGAATGTCTGGGACAACCTTTACCAAACTTGTGGGACATATTACTTTCAATCTAAGAAGAAAATATTGTAGTGGTGTGAAGTTACGGAAGTTTGGAGGTGTGACATGTAAAAATAATGTAAAACGACTGATCTTAGCGTTTTATCCATAATTTTCTCTGTCGTTGAGATGGATAGTGATGCACCCAATGGAGGTTACATCCAAATTCATCCCCATCTTCACAGCATGATGGCCTGCGAGAGCTAAAAATAAAATCTCCAAAAATACTTATATATTTGTCGAATTCATAGTTTTCGGGGTGAGGAAGCCTTTCTAATAACTTTGGAAGGTAATTTGTACCCACTTCAAGATGGGCTTTTTAATAATATCAATTTCTCACCTTAAGAAGAAATTACCATTACAACTATGATATTAAGCCAACCTTCGCAATCAATGAAAAAGTTATGTGTATGTATGTTTCGTCTTTTAAATGAAACAAGATATGTTAAAATCAAAGATGGAGTGGGTCAGTGGGTCGGTTGGTAAGTGGGTGAAATGGGTCAAGATTTGTGAGTGGGTCAGTGGATCGTGGGTCAAAAGGACGTGACCTACTGCGAAACACCACTCCCCGTGACTCACACTAGCCCACCGGGTGTCCACCCTTTTAGTTCAAAGATATTTCGTCCAAAGAACATTTCGTCCAGAGACATTTAATCCAAAGACATTTGGTCCAAAGGAGAAATATTTCAAAGGACATTTCGTCCAAAATACAATTGGTCCAAAGGACATTTCGCCCAAAAGACTATTGGTCCAAAGGACATTTCGTCCAGGGATGTTTAGTTCAAAGCACATTTCGTCCAAAGAACATTTGGTCCGGTAACGCTTGGGAGTCAAGGGTTTGTTTCTATTAGAAGAGTAAAAGTGATACATATAACATTATGAATCAGTAACTTCTTATTTCTAAAGGAAATTTGAAATAGACATTTATTCCTCAATTTTCATTTCGACAGAACAAATAATGCTGAGATATTCAGAAAAATGTAAACGCCTGAAAACAATATGGCCGAACAACAGTAGTGAGGGAAAGGTTGCAGTGTGAAGTGTGTTGCTATAATAACTGCTAACATGACATCTAAAATTTTCATGTTGTGAATGAAATAGTACTAAAATAAGTACCGGTAACTAAAATTAACCCTTATCATACCAAGGCGGGGTCCCTGAGGGACCCCAGACTATGTTTTTTAAGTGTCAAATGAAAAGTAAGGCAGACACATCCCTTTCGATTTTTCTATGTGTTCATTTTTTCAGTATAAGACATATAAACCTAAAAAAGAAACAAAATCGTTAAACAGTTAGACTTTAAAAATATGAATAACTGATCTGGGGTCCTCCGAGGACCCCCCATGGTATTTTAGGTTCTTTCTTAATATACTGATAATTCAAATGTCACAGCTAGATGACACCACGTTCTGTTTGTCCTATGTGGTTTTCGACAACCGAATATATTTTATACACACACCTAAATAATTCTCAGATTTTTCTGTTAATTTATTACAAATAAGACTTGTAATTTGCATAAAATGTGTTGGTTGTGGCATAAGTTTTACTGTGCGTTCTTACAAACTTGCAGGACTCGGAAGGAAAAGCGGTCTAAATTTGATATATCATTTTATTACTCCAGTTTGTGGATAAACGTTCGACAGCTTTGTAAGGGCAATATTTTAAAGAGAACATTTGTGAAAGATGATGCAAGTTCTGACTTGTTAGAAAACCTAGAAATTAGTGGTGCAGAGGATACTTTGAGTGATTCAGATGATGAGTTTATACCTGATGGACATTATGACTCAGAACCTGAGGACAATTTAGAAGTAGATACAGAAGAAGATAGTGATGTGGTTGGTGACAAGACAATTCCAGATAATGATGAGAAATTTGTAGCAAAGTCTGGAAGAGTTTGGAAAACTTCAGCTCCGCCTGTGACTCGTCGTCGAAGATGTAATATTGTGAAAGGGACCCCAGGGCCTACAAGAGTCACTTGGAATACATGTAACATTCTTGATGTGTTCAATCTCTTCGTTGACGATGAAATGATAGATATCATTTGTAAGTACATGTATTAGGAAGCCGTCCGAACAATCAACGAATTTAACAAAACGTGTGTTCCAGGAAAAGCTTAAGTTTGGAAAAATATAGATCCAGATGAACTTCGAGCTTTCTTTGGTGTTTTAGTGACAGCAGGAGCTCTGTGCTGAACAAAAGAAAACATTTCCCAAATGTGGAGCACAGACGAAAACATTCGACGTGCAGTTCTCACAGCATCCATGTCAAGGGCTAGATTTGCTCATATCAGTCAATTCATACGATTTTATGATAAAACTACACGTGATCATCGAAAAATGAGTGACAAGCTTGCAGCTATCAGAGAAGTATGGGAGCATCTCGTTGAAAATTGCAAGAAATGTTATGAACCGTTCGATACGTTGACAGTAGAACAACAACTTGTGGCGTTTCGTGGACGTTGTCCCTTCAAACAGTGCATGAAGTCAAAGCCAGCGAAGTATGGCATCAAAATTTAGGCTGCAGTTGATGTAAAGACATCGTATATTTACAATTTGCAAGTGTATACAGGGAAACTTTCCGGAAGTGTACCAGAAAAAAATGGCACATCGCGTTGTATGTGACATGATTCAACCTTTGTATTGAAAAGGAAGAGGTGTCACAACAGACATTTTTTTTTACGTCTGTACCAACTGCAGAATTTGTGTTGGCAAAGGATATTACTATTACTGGGACACTCAGGGCAAAGAAACCAGACACACCGCCGATCATGGACACTCCAAAGGACAGGGAGATTTTATCATCAATATTTCTCTTCTCTGATGATATGGCCATGGTCAGCTACGTCCCCAAGAAAAATAAAGTCGTGTGCTATCAACACAAATCATTGGTGATTCTTTGTCCGATGAAGAAAATCGAAAGCGAATGATGATTCTTCATTACAATCAAACTAAAGGAGGAGTCGACAACTCTGACGAATTGATTCGAGAATATTCATGCTCTAGATGCACTTCCAGATGGCCTTTAAGACTTTTTATAAACATAATTGCAATTGCAGCACTAAATTCATTCGGCATTTTGCTCCTGAAAAACCCAGACTGGAAGAAGAAAGAGCATAATAAAAGATACCATTCTTGTTACAGTTGAAAAAAAAAAGTTATAAATCCAAACATAGCACGAAAAACTGCCGATCCCATTGGGTTACATACACATGTGTTGAAGACCATAGAAGAAACAGGATCCCAAAGTCGCCTCGTAACTAACCCAAAAGTACAGAAGCAGAAGAAGAGGACGATGCTGCCTGTGTCCACGAAATTCGGATCGGAAGCTAAGTACAAAGTGTGATAATTGCAATCAATTTATATGCAAAAATCACAGGAAAGTTCAAACTTGCAGTGTTTGCTCGGAATGTTGTTCCAACTCGTAAAATGCAAACTTTACGTTTGTATAAGCTTTTTTTCCCCTGTAGAGTAGAAATTACTAAATATGTCCCAATATTAGTGTTGTATAGTATTTGATTTACAAACCATGTAACAATCTATTGTATAGATAGAATAGTAAAGCATACAATATATAAGAATGTAGCACAAATTATCATTCTTTGTATAAGAAACGCTAAATAAAGATACTCTGATAAATGATCAAAATTTATAAAGTAAGTTTTCAGCTGCAGATGTGTTTCTTGAGATACGTTTTGGCACACCCCGTATATACGTACTTATCCACTACTTACGTATCTTAAAAGTAACAGGCTTAACTAAGTGTTGAGGTATAACACTTTTTCAACGGTGATCGATATTGATGCAGTAGTATTGACGTTCTTGTTTAATTATTAGGGGTACACTTTTTTGACACACACTATATATATGTATATATACATTTTTTTCTAGAACTATAAAACTGAAGATCTTACGAACCTAAGATTGAAAAATGTGAGAAAAACATCAAAATAACACCGATGAAACAAACCTAGAGTGAAAAAATGATGGGGTCCCTTAGAGACCCCCCTTGGTTAGGAACGTTGATCAACTTACCTTGGTATGATAAGGGTTAATGGAGTTTAAATTTGAGTAAGTTAAATATTAGATATTCAAACCCTTGTGTTAGAAAAGTGAAAAATTATGTGTCAAGTATATTTGAAGAAATACTGAGAATTGAAAAATACACATGTGTGAAATATATTTTTAGTCCAAAGATAATACTCTTAAACAGTCACATTCTTGGCTGCAACATTGTGAAAAGTGATTGACAAATATAAGATGAAAGTTAGAACATTTCGTGTAGAATATACGTATCTTTTCCGGTAAACCACAAGTCTGGTTTCTATTCGTAGACTATTGATAGTGTATAACTTCGGCAGACGTTTCTACATAATTAGTGAGTTGTATGACAAACCAGAATTGTTAACTTGTCCTGTATTTTTATTTCAGTGTTACTCCTTATGCAAATATAGTATATAGTTTTGCTTTCATATTAATTTTCTCGGTACAGCACAGTACATTTAAGATATCCATTGCAAAGTCTCAAACCAAATACAAGATTCACATGACCATGCGGAGGCAATGTTGTCCGCAAATGAAGAGGGAGTATGCTCTTCAAAGGGTTGTTTATCATTTTGGGAGGTGGATTCCTTAACCAACGAAGCTACAGCTGTATTTCTGCGAAGCTAAAACTGTATTTTTGTAAAATTATTAATGAAAGCAAAGAATGGTGGCCATTTAGTTTTCAGGCGTTTACGTTTTTTCTGAACATCTCAGCATATATTTGTTTTATCGAAAAGAACATTGCGGAATAAATCTCTATTTCAAAATTTCCTTTAGAAATAAGAAGCTACACAAGTAACACTTCCCAAGTGTAACACTCCAATTTTGATAAAAATTTGGCAGGCAGATACTACACATAAAATAAATAAATATGTGTTTTTTTATTTTCTGCGGAAAAACGGTTTTAGGGGGCAAAAGCCCCCACCCAAAATTTTGAAAGTTGTCGCCCGAAAGGCAAGAGGAAGTGGACCGAAGTGAATGAAATTGTACACAGATATTGTATTTTCCTGAAAAGAAAAAAACTGTTGAGCGGACCGAGGCGTTGAGTGGCGGAAGGTGTGGACCGAAGCGAATGAAATTGTATATAGATATTGGATACGTAAAATAAGGTCTTTCGTGTTTCACAAGTGTCTCCATCTGATTTCTTCAAATTTGACAGATCAACAACAAGGACAAACAGTATAGTGTATTTTATAGCATTTCAGGAGGCACGTTTAACCCTTACAATGATTTTCCGCATAAACAAAAACACGTGTCGATTAATTTCCTGTTTGCTGTTGATGTGCCAAATTTGAAGCAAAGCGGATAGGAACACTTCAGAAACACGAAAGACCTTATTTTACATAGGATCTCTAAATTGTCTACCCACAAATTCATTTGCTTTGGTCCACTACTTCCTGCGCTATTACGGTAATATTTACTTTTTTTCGGAGGAGGCCTAGGCCTCAACACTGTTTTTTCGCACAAATTAAAACACGTTTCGTTTATTGTTTTTGGAATTTTCCCTATACGAGGTTTCGTTGCAATTTTCCATACTCTTTAAGAACCTCTGACGTATAATTATTTGCACTTTTGACATTTCGTAATCAACAGTTTAAAAGGTCCGTGATATACGCAACCGCTTTTTTTTTTCAGGAAAATACGAAACCCAATTACGTGCACAATTTCATTCACTTTGGTTCATTTCTTGTGACCTTTCGGTCCTCAAGTTTCAAACTTTTGGATGGGGGTTTTTGCCCCTAAAACCGTTCTTCCGCAGAAAATAAAAAAAACGTGTTCATTTATTTTTTGCGTATTGTCCCTACTCAAAGTTTCGTTGCAATTCTTCATGTTCTTTACACACATCTAACATACTGTTAAAAATACTTTTGATATTTCGTCATCAAAGGTTTGGAGGGGGTCTGTGCCCCACGTAACCATTTTTCCAGGAAAATACGAAACACGTATTCCCTCGTTTTACGTCTGCAATATCTGTGCACAATTTCGTTCACTTCGGTCCACTTCTTCTGCCTTTCGGGCGTCAACTTTCAAAATTTTGAGTAGGGGCTTTTGCCCCCCCTAAAACAACTTTTCCGCAGAAAAACACGTATTCGTTTATTTTATGTGTAGTATCTACCTGACTAATTTTTTCAAAATTGGAGTGTTACACTTGGGAGGTATTACTTGTCAGTCATAATGTTATATGCATCACTTTTACTCTTCTAATAGAAGCAAACCCTTGACCCTCAAGCGTTACCGGACCAAATGTTCTTTGGACGAAATGTGCTTTGAACTAAACATACCTGGACGAAATGTCCCTTGGACCAATTTTCTTTTGGATGAAATGTCCTTTGGACCAAATATCTTTAAGACCAATTGTGTTTTGGACGAAATGTCCTTTGGACCAATTGTCTTTTGGACCAATTGTGTTTTGGACGAAATGTCCTTTGGACCAATTGTCTTTTGAACGAAATGTCATTTGGACCAAACGTCTTTTCGACGAAATGTCCTTTGGACCAATTGTCTTTTGGACAAAATGTTCTTTGGACAAATTGCCCTTTGGACCAAATGTCCCTGGACCAAATGTTTTTGCACTAAATGTCTCTGGACGAAAATTCTTAGGACGAAATATCTTTGGACGAAACGACTCACCGTCTCATTCTGTTCAGCGCATTCTAGATAGCATCTTCTGAATACTGGTGAGCTTGTCTAGGTTTTACTTTCAAGATCTCCATTTTTCTTCTTTTTTCAGTTGTTTCTAATGAAAAAAGCTCAGGAATTTTTTGGATTTTGATATTTGCAATTGTAAGAGTGGCATTAGCAAGAGGAGTTCAATTTTGAGATACAGCTTGTGAGCTTTTAGAGGAGCTAACTGCTGAAAAAAATTGAATCACCTGTAATATATGAATTAGTATACCTAGTATAAAAAACTGAAAGTAACTATGTCTGCGTGATTATTAACCTAGTCAAATTGCAAAGTCAAATGAAATGACATTTGGTATATAATCAGGTCCCAATCCCAACTGGAAAGTTATCATACGCGTATCACTTTCATTATAACGTATATCCTTAGTGGGGAGTAGGTGTCCGAATTTTTGCGAAAAACTGAGTATCTTACAAGCCGTTCAACTTAGAGAGCTGAAATTCAGTATATAACTCTTTATTAAAAATAAACGTGTCCTGGCATTTTTGAAAATGTGTTTTATGAGCGGGGAGGGATTTTCTATATATTGGAAATTGGTAGTGGGTTGATTTGTAAAAATTATCGAAAACGGTTGATATTAGTCGAGAAACTAATTGAGGAATGAAAACTACAGTCATTTGCATTTATACTCACTGCTTTCTATTATAATAATTGCTGAAGCTGGTGTTTAATATATGAATCGTTTAGAGCATAAGGCAATCAAACCACAAAGTTGTGAGAAAAATGAACATAACATTTGTATTTCAAGCTTAATTTCATGAGCATTTTAAATTAGTACGGCATGCTTAATTATAAGGAAAACTAGTTTTTCTTTCTTTTTTCTTAGGTTGGTTTACTTTATCTTGATTTGATACTTTCAAATTTCATCCTGTTTTCTACTGAAATGTATATGTAAGCCAAGAAAGAAATAATTATATATGATAAATTTAAATTCATCTTAATTTGGAAGATGAGAAACATTTTACAATTGTATATCGTAAAGGTCAGATCCACCGGTATTGTAACAGAGCGGTGCTTGAGCAATTGACGGTAGGAATTCAAACTCCGATAAGTGAAAATTTCACAGTTTTATTTCAAGTGTAACCTCTTTAGTCAATGGAGAGAATGACGTGGATCATGGGTCAGAGTTGATTACGTTGGTGGGTCGGAGTTGGTCACAATGGTTCAAAGTGGTTCATAGTTGGTGGTGGGTCCATTCTGTATTCTACCATTAATTTAATAAATAGCAATCACCCTGTCCTTTAGCTTAAAGACGCAATCGTGGAACGTAGAATTTAATATTAGCGATGTAATAAACTCATAATGGGTCGCTTCTTATTTTACCTTGGTGCATTATACTATTGCAATGATAAGACAAGTGTTTACCTCTTTTGGATAGTTTCAAAGTTTCACATTTGCAGAGGTGGTCACGGAGTTTTCAATGAAGGATTTATTACCATCTTGAACGCTCGCTATTTTGCAAAAGTTAGCATAAAGACTCGAGACTCTTACCATTTTTTTATAAATGTTAGTAATACATTTAAATGACATACTACTTGATTCCCCTTGCCATTTTCAAATTTTGAGTTGCACCCCTCCTGAGACCCTCCGGGGAACCTTGGGGCAAATCTCTTTCCTCGACACAGGGTACCTTTGAAATTATAAAATACATGTTTTCCGGTGTTGACATCTGTTCCATCGTTTCAGACTTTTATTAGTGTCAACGGGCTTCATAGATACCATGCTTCTTTATTCTCTTAGTTTTCAGATACAAGCCCCCATGCCGTATGCGTCAGTGGACCACCGATGCTCAACTGGCGACTTTTCGCCAAAAGTTGGTGATCCCGCAGCTACGATCCGTGGTGGCCCCACTTCGGTTTTGAAAATTATACCACCAGGGGCAGAGACTCGACGAAACGCCAACGAACCACAAAATTCCTTCCTCAAAATATGTTAATCGCCTATATGCTTGATTTGTTTATATTCAGGTGAGTGTAAAAAACACTAGGGAAAAAAGTGGAAGTATCCCAAGGGGGGCGCGAACCTTCAACCTTAAGTTTACTTGCCGCATATTCTTTTGACTTCGCCACGGAAACGATGAAGAAAATCTCGCTTGTAGAAGAATAAATTATTGAGGTCTTAATTTAGCCAATCAAACAAAACCCTCTATCTCGAGTTGTGAGATGATACTGTGAACCGTTTCGAGATTTATTGCTTTCTAGTGGGGTACTATCTATGTGCAAAATTGGAGAAAATCGCCGACGCGCACCTTCGGAGACTCTCCTCTTTAGTGCAAAATTGAACAGAGATGGTGTGGGACAATGAAACCTTCATCCACAACATACTGACCCACCACACATCGTTACCCACGACCCACCGTGACCCACAATGACTCAACACCTAACGTGACCCACTCTGACCCACCACCAACTATAAACAACTCTGAACCATTGTGACCAACTCCGACCCACTAAAATACATCGTCATTAAGTTTGATCCATGATCCACGCCATTTTTTCTACTGGCTAAAGAGGTTATATTTGTAATAAACCATTTTTTTTCAATAGTTAGCTCCTCTAAAAACTCACAGCCTGCATCTCAAAAGCCAAGTAGTTAGGCCTATTGCCATCCAAAAAAGCCTGAACTTCTTTTTTCATTACAACCAAATGAAAAAAAGAAGAAAAATGGAGGACTTGAAAGTAAAATGTAGACAAACTTGACAGTGTTCAGAAAATGCTATCTAGAAGGCACTGAGCAGAATGGGTTGGTGGGTCAATGGGTCAGTGTGAGTCACAGTGATGGTGTTTCGCAGTGGGTCACGCCTTGTTGACCTACGATCCACTGACCCACTCACAAATCTTGACCCATTTGACCCACCGATCAACTCAATCTCTGATTTTACATTTACTATATCATTTAAAAGACGAAACATACATCTACACATTTTTTCTCGATTGCGAAGGCTAGCTTGATACATATACTAGTTGAGATGGTAATTTCTCCTTAAGGTGAGAAATTGATACGATTAAAGAGCCCATCTTAAAGTGGTTACAAATTACATTCCGAAGTTATTAGAAACGCTTTCGCGACCCCAGAAAACTATTACTTCGACAAATATTTAAGTAAGTTTTTACATTTTATTAATCATATCTCCAAGCCCCTCATCCTGTGAAGATGGGGATGAATTTGGATATAAGGCCATAAAGTGCCTCACTACTCATCTCAACGACCCAGAAAACAATGGATAACACTCTGCAATCAGTCATTTTACACTACCTTTACATGTCACTCCTCCCAACTTCCATCCCTTGAGGTATCTGAATTCCACAATATTTTTTTTCTTAGATTGAAAATAATATGTCTCCCATGTTAGGATGTATGTTGCTCCAGACAATCCGGAGTTTCGCTGGAATATACACGTATACATACATCAAACATTTAGAGCTGTGTGAGCAATGCTTTCGATGTTGCTCCTGTAAATTCAAAATCCAGGTGGCATAGTCGCTCATACCAAAACGTGGCATTAAATGACATTGTGTTTGTAATAGTGTCACGAATTCAAACTATGGATTTGACACTAATCTCAGTCACTTGAGACATTTTATTTTTAGTCCTTTATCGCCCGCCATAATAATGGGTCTTGAATCGATTGAAATGATTTTGAGTTTAACGCGTCGTCAGCAGTGAGGCTATATAAGACGTAGACCTACTAATTAACGTAGAATCCAAACTACATGAGCTCTCGCTGGGGGCCGAATCTGGATCTCCCACGCCGAAAGCGTGTACGCCATACGCTTAACCACAGAGGAGCTTTACGATGAGAGTTAAATTTGGAGTTTAACGCTTTCGGAGTTGTAATTATTAATACCTGCAACAACGAGAACTATGGATTCAACACTAATATCGATCGCTTTTACTTTATATATATCCCCTCCAACTCCCAATAGCTTACCCCGAGAGTACTATTTAAGAGTATAAGCACTATATATAGGAAGTTTGTTTACATGATGGAACATACACACACACAATATATATATATATATATATATATATATATATATATATATATATATATATATATATATGTGTGTGTGTGTGTGTGTGTGAGGCGGAGAGAAAGGGACCACATCCATATACAAAAGGCTTGCAGATTATTGAACTGAAATCCTTTCGAAAGAATCCTTCTTTCTGGAGTATAAATAAGTCTCTTAGACATGAGTTCGTGTTCGTAAATTTCCTGTTTACATGGTTTTGGGGATCGTGAGTTTTGTGTCTGTAACGAAGATTGGAGTTTGTATAATAATTTCTGTTTATACCCCAATAGTCTCTTTACCTTTCAGAAAGTGTAAATCACTTGCTGTAATGAGAAAATTCAGAAGTAACTTCTGATGACAAATAGCTGCAAATATAAACACTACATAATTTATTCATGGCCATTATATTATTTTCTTAATTTGTATGTAACATTCACATATATCATAGTATACCAACGTACTGTGAACACCTGTTATATTTTAAACATAATAATCACTATGTTCTGCAATGATTATATGTTATATATACTGTATACAACTGACGTATTTTAATGTAATTATTTTATATAATCTTCATGCATTGCATAAAAGAAAATTTCATAGAAGGATAAAATTTCGTAAAAGAAAACGTTGGCTCAAATGTGAATCGAACCCTCAACCTTACGATTTGGAATCCAACGGCGTACCACTGAGCTAACACAAGCGCTCGTCGGAGAATACTTCTAGCGATATATAGCTGTATTTAAGATAATAATTACATTCATATCCACTGCAAACGTTGTTTCTGTTCTACTTTGACTTTTATTTTAGTACTCAGAAGAGAATTATGTTCTGTCTTAACTTTCACCATTCTTTTACATATGGAAAGATTCGCTTACGTATCTAAATATTCCATTAAATATGGAGAGCAAAATGACAAACAAGCATGTGCTGACATTAATACAAAGTTTCGAAATATTGTATCATTAAGTATTTCAATCAATGTTGCTTTTTTATATATAATTGGTAACAAGTCTTATTATATTTAAAAGAAGAAAAACACATCTGCAAGATTTTTCTCGATTGCAAAGGTTGGTTTGGAGGTTCGAATCTGGTTTTCTTTTTCCCGAAGATACCCAAAGTTGAACAGCAATAAAGAATGCGCTCAACCTTTTTGAGACAAGGTGTACATTCTGGACATGTGAAACGTTTGTTCATAAAAGGTCATTAAACTATTTAATTTGCAAAAAAAAAAACATCGTCTAACTATTTCTGCCGCACCCTATATATTAAAATAAAATGTGACTAAACTAAGTAAAACATTTACTCCGAATAGTCTCTGCAAGTAATTTGTAGAAAATTGTCAGAAATAATGAGCATAAACTATTAGTAGTCAATTAAAAGTGTAGCAAGTGATAGTTCTAAACCCAAGTAGAATATTCATTCTGCTTCATTTAAATAATAAATATTTTACAAAAATAATGATCTTTTGGCTGTATCGTAAATATTTTAGTAAATAAATAAATAAAATACATATATATAATTTAATCATCGCAACTGGATAGCTGATTCCGTGTGTGAAGATAATGAATATTACTACAAACTGTTACAAAGGTGGGGGCCGCAGTGTCCCAGTGGAAGCCGGTGGGTGTAGCTAAGCAGCCTGAGGTGTCAGCCTGTAGTGTTATCAACGGCTCGAGCGGCTCGGCTCACGACTCAGTCACCA
The DNA here is from genome assembly GCF_964235325.1 of Thermobia domestica. Taxonomy (NCBI): domain Eukaryota; kingdom Metazoa; phylum Arthropoda; class Insecta; order Zygentoma; family Lepismatidae; genus Thermobia; species Thermobia domestica. The sequence continues at coordinate 52,310,830 of NC_137470.1, read as the reverse complement.
CCTAGCCGAATCTTGAAGTGAGCCGACCCTACACCTCAACATACCGAGCCGGTACGAGATTCATAAAAGTGATTAGATGCTAATACAATATGAAGTATATGTTCTATAAGCCTTTCCCACAATTCTACTGCTTGGGGCTGAAATCAGTCAATACCGAGGAAGTTAATTATTCGTCCCTGACTGAAAACTGTTCCGCGAAGATATCTTTAAACAAATCCCATTTTTATGGAACATAGTGAAATTGATCAAAGACAAGCGCTACAATTCGACTGAACTGACATTTGTGTGTATGTGCGGCCGTTTGCCTGTTCCACAACTATCTTTTATTGTTTTGGTTTCATTTTAATGAAAATTGGCTTATAGTTTCTACTAATAATCCTATTGTTTGGGATTTAACTCTATCAAGAATAAGGGGTGAAAGCTAAAACACTCACCCTTTGCACATACACATATAAAACAATTTGTGTTATAGGCGAAACAACTTGAAGATCATTTGATTGGACAAAATATAGCCTATATTTACTTTAAGCCATCCGCATCATTCGAATTGGTTGCGGGTGAAATTGGCAATGGATAAGCGCGTAAAATGGACCAAGTTCCTCTGAACTTCGAAACTTCGTTATTAAAATATTATAATAAAATATTTTTAAAAATAACTTCCACAATATTGAGTCAATTTGATTCAATATGGCGTATATTTTCTTTGGGGCTTCTCGATCATCCCTATTAAACGAAGTCAATTGGGGTCAAGAGAAAAATGAAATTAACTTGTTCAATTTTACGTTCAAAGATTATGCCCTATAGACTAAGGGGGAAGATGATTGAGGGATGTGAATTATGATGGTAGACTTGATGGAATGATTATGTAGGAGGAGACGGAAGTACGCCGGCTATCAAGAATTAGAGGTTGAATTACTTTACCCTGCCGTTTTAAAAAAAGATCCAGTATAACTTCTATAAAAAAGTATTTAATTTTTAAAGAATATGGTGCGAATGTAATTTGGAGTTTATGAACAAGCCACACTTTTAGGGGTAAAATCAGTCAAGAATGACCAATCGCCCCCTCCCAATCATGTTACTTTACAAAATTCCAAACATTATTTTGTAGGTTCCCAATTATCTCCGCTGTTTGGAATTATAATTAGTCAATAATAAAGGAGTAAATTTCGTTCCTTTTGTCATGTAACAAGAAATATTTAGTGCAAATTAGAGTTTTGTGGAACATAATGTGTTTAGTTTGAAATTACAGGCATAAAGTTATTGTTTGGAGTTGAAGTTGGACGAAACAAAGGTGAATTAATTTCATTTCGTGAAACTGTTACCATTTTTTCTCCAAAGTTCCAAATTTTCATGAAGTAGTAGGTATGTTTTCTTCCAGGCTGTAGTTAGGTCTATTGTTTATGCTGTCACGCATGAGAGATGGGGGAAATTAAGCCAATTTCAAGATTACATTTTACAATAACTTCTGTGCTTTTGTTAAACCTGATTTCATGAAGCAACTTTTATTTTTGAAAGTGTAAGAACTACTATTGTTGGTATTGACTGAAACTGATGAAGAGAAAGATAATGTAAATGTAAAAGTTGAAAAGAAATCGCTCGCTTCTTTAACACACATCACAAGTAGTGGTGATAAAACGTTATTTTGTAAAGAAGAAATAAAATATATAATTCTAGCCCCAAATGTCTTTTGGGCATTAATTAGGAAAAAAAAAATAAAATTAAAACTATTTTTTCTAAAAACGAAATAAAATATTTAACTTTAGCTCCAGAGGTCTCTTGGACATTATTTGGGATGAAAATAAAATCAAAGTTGAATTTGATGAAGAAAACGTAAGACATTTAATCCAGTTTCAAATGTTTTTTAGGTTAATTGAGAACAAAAATGAAATGTATAAGTTCTTTACCATTGAACAAAAGAAGAAAAGATAAATAAAAGGCAAACATTTGGAAATGAAAAAATTCTAGTATTTTGTCTAGTCACCTTCTGCTTCTATAACGTCACCCAAACGATTAGGTATACTAGCTACAAGATTCGAGAATATAGTTGGATGTTGTTGGAAATTATTCCAGAGTTCTATTACATGTGCCTCAAGAATTCCTTTGTTACGGTCTGGTCGACGTTCTTTCCATTCTTGAACCATTAACGCCCAAAGATGCTCTATGGGGTTAAGGTCTGGCGATCGAGGAGGCCATTCTATACATATTAGCTCTGGATGATCTTCCAACCATGCTTGAGCATGCCTTGAGGTATGAACACCGCTGTTGTTTTGCATAAACACGAATTCCTCTTGTTCTGGAAATTTTTCGTGTAGAGACGGAAGCAGTGTATCCTCCAGTACTTGGATATAAGTCGCACTAGTCATTCGTCCAGGAACAGAAACGATCTCGCCCGAACCTTCAGCTGTCATATAGCCCCAAAAATGAGGTGAAATTCGTCTTGAATGTTCGGTGCGAATGACATGTTGTGGAAGACATGTGTCCCGCGTGGCCTGTATAATATCATTCCCCCTTGCACATGAGAGAGGAACACCTTCTCATCAGACCAGATAACGAGATCCCAATAGGCTTGTGGAAGACTCACGTTCTTCTTACCCATTCTGAACGCCTTTACTTGTGGTAATCTGTCAAAAGTTCTCATAGCTGGTTGTGCGTGATGGAGTCCAGCCACAGTAAACCGTGGCCTTACTGTCTTGTGTAAACATCCTGTGTTCAACAGCTTTGTCTCTCAACACAGACCGATGACGCAAAGGGTGGTTACGTACTTCTTCAACGAGAGCTTCATCTTGGGTCTCTGATGTTGCCCGCGGTCTTCCACTTCTGGGTCTTGACTTAGTCCATTCTCTGTTTCCCTGCTCCCTATGACGATCCAGTCACTTTCTCACGGTTCTAGGATCACGGTTCTAGGACTATTTGATGTATGAACTTCTACCAAACATAAGTTCTAGCAAGCGAAGTAGGCTATTTTTAGCATTATTCAATTTGATCAGTTGCTACATTTGCTAATAAAAAGTTGATGTTAAATTTTCTCCCTGGAATATACGCAAAGGAGAAAATATTTTTTGATCAAAGATCCGGCTTTAGACTGGTTGATTTATATAAAAAGAGTGAGTTTGTAACGACATATTACAACCATGGGATTCAAACCTGTGCTGCGTTATTCAAGGTTTAAAGTTCTTAAAATATTTCAGATTCTACCGAGAATCAAATTCAATGTCTATATTTCAAGGTGAAGTGTCCATATCTGTTCAAGAAACTTGTATTTCAGAGTCTACTGGCAAGATTATTGCTAATTTCAAATACCCTGCATTTCATTCAGTTTATTGTATTATAAAACATTGCTTAGTTCTATTATAAAATTGTTCATAATATTTGTCATATTATTTTCGATATTTTTAGGTATATATATATATATAGTATAAGTATATATAGTATATATAGTTTCATTTCATTATATAATGAAATGTAATCCCATAGTGAATATTTGAACAATAATCTCTGTTTTGTTAAGGACTAAAAGATGAGAATTTTATATAAAAACGAAAAAAACAAAATTAGTGATATTTAGTTCCAGAAATAGGGATGATGGAAGTCAATGTGCTGATCACAAACAAAACAGCTGAAATCCATTTCCTTGACCATATTCAATTTATTTTGAGCTGTAATCTTATTCACAGTTTTTTTTAACAGTCAAATCTAGAAGTTTTACCCTTTTAAAATTCTACTTCATTTTTTCGCTTGACAAGAAAAGAATAAATAAATACTTGCAGAATACCTGATCAATAATAAAATAAAAAGGAAAAGTAGCGACACGAAGATTCGAAAACGGGTCGCGGAAATGGGAAGTCTGCACGGATCCAATGAGCTATGGAATAAGGTACACGAAACAACTACGCTATAAATATATGGCAATAATCGTAAGCTTCACGCTGTGAAAGAACTTTTTTCCTTTTATTAAGTTTTACGATATTTCTATAGTGTCTTGGGTGAACTGCAAAGAGATAGATCATGCAGTTATCGATTTGGTTAGGGATTCAGCTGTAAAAACTTTTAAACATTTAATTAAATCGCGATATGATAGCAAGGAATGTGTAGCGATTTCATTCTAATAGTAATGGGGAAAAGAGAGTATCCCACGGAAAACATGCATTTTCTTATGTGAGAGAGAATACATCACTTGGTAGCAGGGGCGTAGCCAGGATTTGATTTCAGGAGGACCGCTGGCTAAATGTTCATTTGGGATGTGTCCGGGGGTTCACCCCGGGAAAGTTTAAATAAAACCGCAATCTTAGGCCTTATATTAAGAACCTCTACAAATGTCGGGCGTTCCAAACCTCCTGGCTACGCCACTGCTTGGTAGCATCCATTGTTCCTGATCATAATCAGTCTTTTTATTTCCACTTTCAGCCATAATTTTATTCTTCCAAGCCAAGAAGAATGCCTTCGTTCTACGCATTTGGCGCTCTTTAAAGTAAAATTATGGTATAATTAAAGGTGTGATTTTGCCATTTAAATGTAAATTTATGCCCCTTACTGACCAAAACAAATCTTATGGGCGCAATCTGCTTTCTAAGCCCCGCGTGTGTGCTTCTCCCTGTTCCCAATAGAAAAAATAGTTTAGGTATTTTCTGCAAAACTATTCGCGAGATCTAGAATTTCATACTCAGTACTTCTGTTTACTTGGTACGCGAATTCATAGAATTGGAAATAATTCGTTTGTATAAGTATAATTATGCAGAACATCGATGAATAAATGTTTCATGTTGCTAAAAGTGTATGCAAATTTTTAGGAAATTTTCTAGAGAGATGGAAAATATTCTTCTCAGGCTGGGACAACAGTAATTAAGTTAGTACCAAGGAAAGAAAAACTAGAGACGGGGAATTTCGCTAGTTTCCCCTTACAAATAAATCACTGGTCGTAACGTACGTTTTTTCCTGACGTATGACTAGCTGTCATCCTGTGTGTCTCCGTGGATGAGTGAGCTAAGACGTGGGTTGATAATCATAGGGTTGAGGGTTCGAGTCCGGTCGGGGAAAGTTGGTATTTCTTTCCATTGTTCGTTCCCCATATCTTAAGATGTTTCTCTCCCTCCCTAATCATCTGATGCTCTCAACTGAGTTCTCCACTTGAATTCAACAATTGATAATGGGATGCTCTCAGGTTCGGGTGAGCTTTTACATGTCTACTTACAAAATCAAAATTTTCGACAAAATATGGATGCTATCCGATCATTTTGTCTCCAATTCTGAATTTGCACATGTGAGTGGTTTTCTCTTCATCATATTTGCATCTCCCGTTCTCCTGTGTTGCCAATTACGACATCAGATGAGTTGGGAGCAAGATTTCAAATCATAAAAGCTCTATACCGCTCCCGCTAAGCATTTGATTAAAAGTATATGTTATCATGCTGTAGGAGGAGAGCATTCGCTCTTCCTACACCCCCCTGAAGTGACAGAATATTTATTCAGGTTCTGCAAAGTCATTTCAGATCAAACGACTTAAAGAGAGTTCATTCCAAAAGCAACAGGATTGGACTTTCATTTTTTGTTTCAATTTGTCGTCTCAAATAGGACAAATATCAAGTAATATGTTTGCCTTAACCCGAGAAAGGTAAACTACGTAAATTTTACGTGTACGAGTTGGAAACACTGATGTGACGTAGCAGGAACTGTGCGTAGAAATACAAACCTCTAGATATGCTATCACGGGTTAGTTGGCTTGATGTTCCGACATTAATTACTTCTGTAGGTGTTATGTTCTCTGTGCCAAACGATTGAGTGTAGAACCTTATACGTAAATTTGACGTATGTTTACTTTTTAACGTAAATTCTTGTACGTAAGTTTAGCGTGTGTTTACCTTTAACCTTAGTTTTCTTGCACGCATTTTGTGCGTATGTTTACCATCAATGGACCATTGTCATTCGTAAAGAATTAATTAGTACTACAAAAATGGACGAGGGGAAACAATAAATAGCGAGGAATCTATTTTAGGAATATTAGAAAAGACCTCAGATTCAGAAATGGAGGAAGATAACGTTGAATTTGATGTGAGATCAGAAGAAGAAGCAGATGACTCCGACAAAGATCAAGATTACTATCCCAGTGAAAATGATATTGAACAACATTTTGTGTCAGCAATTTAAACTGTTGAATGTGAAATCACAAATCCAACCAAAGAAGCGGAAAGTTTCCAAATGTTGTAAAAACGAAAATAGAAGTCTCGCCACGCATTCACGAGAAGAATCTGGATATAATTAGACAGAGAGGGCAGTATATTTTACAGATGAGAAGGCAAATGAACTTCCATTTGAAGAAAGGCAAGTGAAAGTTAGTGGTACTACTGAATTGCTAGGAAAGAATGGTTTTCCTTGGAAAACAAATCCAATAACAAATTCAAGTGGGAAGATCTCAAAAAGGAACATTGCCGTAATTGCAATAAGCCAGTATGTGGTGAACATCAGATCAAAATGTGTCATAACTGTGTGTGATTTATGAACCAATCTCACATGTGAAAGAACTATTCAATATTTCCTAGTAACAAAAATAATCAGTGATATATCTAGACTTTCTCAGACGTTTGTTCTTAAGTGTTAATACGATTTACTTTGCTCTTCTATGTACTTCTAAAAGATTTAAGATAATAACTGCACCGTAACTTATGATTTTTTCCTTGGGGGAAAGCATTAATATGCGTATTTGGTCCCCCTAGAAAATGTTTTTTTCTAATTCTTGGGCCCCCTCTCTTTCCATTTTCTCTTAGTCTTTATGAGCCCCCCCAAAGCCTGTGGGCGCTCCCACACGGCAAGATCTGCGGGGCGGTTACTTACGCCCCTGGGCCCGTTCCATACATGACAAATTAATTAAGGAGATAATATTGACAAGTCTCAAAGCCATACGAACAAATATTATTTCTACGGCCATTAATAGTAGATCTTTTTCTTACTGAAAAGGGCCCACGACTTATGTTTGTTTTATATACCTTTTGTATAGTGTTTTGTTTATGTAATGTATGGAACCTCTTTGATGCTTCATTTATAATTTCATGTTCGTATGGTATATGGAGTAAGAATTTTTTTCTTAAAATGGGACCCCTCGAACGGCGGGAAGCTTCTCTAGGTTGCAGTTGTCCTCCTGCCCCCACAAATTACGGCCCTGGATAATAGCTGAGCTGTCACACTATCTAAACAATAAAACTTCAATTTTGGAACCTTCAGCAAAGCAACAATATTAGTTTCTATATGAATCGTATATTTATAGATCATTATTTAGTGTGTACGTAAATATTACGTATGTTTACCTTTAATGGGTTGGTAGTGAAGTTTGCCTTTCTAGGGTTAAGAACTACACGTCTAAGATTTATTTCATTTTGGAGAAATGATACTGTAGACAGTAGTGGGAATTTCGCCCAAGTGTACGGGAATTTTCAGCTCCTTGCGATTATGCCACACGCCTTCTTTGACAGCTAATTTTGTTGCATACTCCCCAGCAAATGCTTCCGACTCAGTTGCTGGAGCACCTTAGCCGTAAATCTCCATATGGCTGTACCATCCAGAAGTGTCCCCCGCTGTACATGCGTGCGTACAAAACTGTTTGAGTTGATCTTTCATTTTATATAATATTTATAATCGTAAGTTAATTGTAATAGATACTACAAAGTTTCAAAACCCTAATATTAATTTTGAAACACCCTGCATTACTTCAAATTGAGTCATCCTATATTCATGACTTTTATATACATATCATCAGGGCAGGTCCTAGTCAATTTGGCGCCCCATGCAATGGCATAATTTGCCGCCTCCCCCTTTCTCCAGAAAGAACAAATCTTAAAAGTCATAGTTTTACGTATGCTACTCCAGCATGAACAACAAAGGTGAGGGTAAGTGCAGTTGCACTCAGAAAGGCTTAAATACTTACTAAAAATGCAATCCCGTTGTGTCTGTTTTTTTTTTCTTTCTTTAAATATTAATCTATTATGTTAGTGAAAGATAAAGCAAACACACCTGTAGAGCAAAGATGGTAATCCTTTTTATAGAATTCACTATCGAACTTCAATCTCAATGTATCAGTGTGCAATTCCAGTGCAACTAGCTCTTTTATCTTTATTTCTTGATTTTTCTTCTACGTCTTCTAACATTTGAAAAAAAAAACTTGTTTCTATCTTCAATGATAGAGAACTTGTTTCTAAAAAAAAAAAAAAAAAAAAAACAAGACTAGTTGTCATATCAAAACTGTGATAACTTACTAAATGGAACAGATATTCACTACTATTCGAGAATTGAATTCTTGCATTTGACAACAATCAAGCAATTTGTGCTCGGATCTATTCGACCATTTGTTTTGGCATTGTCCATGTGGCCTTAAGCTAATGCAACCTAGACATAATTTATGAATGTATTTGGTCTAGGAATTAATTCGTGCGGGTGGACAAGAGATGGCGCAACGAACGGAGCGTCCCACAGTTCCGTGTATCCACACATGTGTTGCAAACCCCTGTCATCGCGTATCGTTCGTAGTATAGGGCAGTGGATTAAAGCGTCAACAACACCAGTTTGTAGTTAAGTGAACATGGCGCAATTTGTGCCTGATAAAGTGTTTTTGCGGGGTGTCCTGCTGCATTACTTTAACATGCAGAAAAGTGCGACTGAAAGTCATCGTATTTTGGTGGAAGTGTATGGTGACCATGCTCTAGCTGAGCGAACGTGTCAGAAGTGGTTTGCACGGTTTAGAAGTGGTGATTTCGGCTTGGCAGACCAAGAGCGAGCTGGACAGCCAAAAAAAATTCAAGACGAAGAATTGACAGCATTGCTCGAGCAGGATTCGTGTCAAACGCAGGAACAACTTGCAGCAACATTAGGCGTTGATCAAACAACAGTCTCCAAACGCTTGAAAGCCATGGGAATGATTCAAAAGATGTCACATTGGGTTCCACATGAATTGAAAGACAGAGACGTTGAAAGACGAAAAACCATTTGCGAATTGCTGCTTCAACGACAGAGCAGAAAGGGGTTTCTGCATCGAATTATTACGGGTGATGAGAAGTGGATCCATTACGAGAACCCTAAACGAAAAAAGGCCTGGGTGAAACCAGGTGAACCAGGTCCATCACAACCAAAACGAGATATTCACTTTGCAAAGGTTATGCTGTGCATATGGTGGGATATGAAAGGTGTGGTGTACTATGAGCTGCTGCAACCGGGTGAAACTATGAATGGAGAACGTTATCGACGACAATTAATGCGTTTGAAGCAAGCTCTGGCCAGAACACGACCAGAATGGGAGAACAGACATGATAAACTTATTGTTCAACATGATAACGCTCGCCCACATGTCGCAAAACCGGTCAAAACCTATTTAGAAAATGTCGGATGGGAAGTTTTACCCCACCCGCCGTATTCACCAGACGTTGCTCCTTCGGACTACTACTTGTTCGATTGCATGAACAACGATTTGATTTGACAGCGGTTTACTTCTTCAGAAGATATCGAAACATGGGTCTCTGACTGGATCGCTTCCAAGGATGAGGACTTCTTTCGCCACGGAATCCGTACATTGCCTGACAGATGGGCGAAAGTGGTGGCTAGCGATGGACAATATTTTTCTTAAGGTATTTATGTATTTTGTGTTTGTACTACAGCTTCAATGTGTGCGTACCAACCGCACGAATTAATTCCTAGACCAAATAGTATTCAAATAGAAGGTCAGCTTAGTAAATGTAACTACCATCATCATGAAGTCTGTCTCCAACAAGAAATATTTTATTTAAATAATATACTTATGACAGATTTTGGCGGACTCTCCAAACTTGCCGCTCCATGCAAATGCACGTGTTGCATATATGGTAGAGCTGGCTCTGCATATCATATATATCAAGTCGACAAATTATTTATATATGATATTTAGAAAAATACTATTAGGCAAATTAGTATTAGTTTTTACTTTTAGACAAGTTATCTGAATTTTATACTGTTTGTGACATTATTTTCGTACTTATTAAAGGCCTGCTTTCAGGCAAAAACAAAATTTCATTTCTATTTTTATTTCTTAGTTGATACTGATGAAAACTGCGGAAACCCTAATTGTTAATAGGTATGGTATTTATGTAAATTGTAATATATTTGTAGCGTATCAATATCTAGCGTTTAATTTAGGTTGCATTTTACGGTGATTACACCTACATAAAAATATTTCATACTTAAATAGACGTAAGATGCATTACAAATGACTATTTAAAAAACAAACGAAATTTAGAAAAAAAAACAGAGGCAATGTTCTTTTTCTAAAAAAACGTACATTTCTGAAAAAAATACGAAGCGTTTTTTTTTTCTATTTACAACACTACTTCGACTGCATATTCACAGTACTTCACATTCCGAATTTCATTATTGCGCACCATCCATATGTGGCGGTTATGCAACCACACACAGCAGGTATACAAGTGTCCACCATTTTGTATCCGTTTGAGTTATCGTCTTGGTACAAGGAAGTACTGTTAACAGATGAGGAAGTCGTCCATTCATACCCCTTTCGAGCCATCTTTACTCTGCTGATTATCCGGGAATCCCTATGCTCCTTTGGAGAATCCCTTCCGCAGGCATTGCAAGATTATGAAACATGCATGTTTAACAAGAGCAGGTATGACTTCGCTGGTGAGATTTCAAACCGCACCGTCTACGTTGAATAGTTTCTGAAATACACGCCTTTGAAGATTCATTTCGCACGGTTTTGGCGCCTTATATCTCCGAAACAACGCGTTTCCGGACCCATGTTTACTAAGCGTTTTTGTTTCTTCGTATGAAAGGATTTACCTCACGACGTTTGTCTGTGGAATGTTTTGACACCCGATATATATATATATATATATATATATATATATATATATATATATATATATATATATATATATATATATATATATATATATATATATATATATACATTGTCTTATATTGAATCAATATACCTATTATGATATTGGGAAAGTGTATGTTGTCATACATTAAATATACAAGGGGTCTATTAGAAAAGTACACTTCTGTTCAGAAGAACATGGAAACCCTTTCAGAGACTCACAAAGTACATTCTCGAAGTGTCCCCTCGGGATTCGTGTAAAATAGATTCAAATGCAAAGTTCTTCCTGGCCAATGCGTATTGTATTAATTGTAGTTGCCCATACAGGTAATTTACATATTTATGGACCTTCGTATATCTGGAATTCAATCATACACTACTATAACACTTAGACACAAAATTGATTTTACTTTATTTAGATGTAAGTGGATATGAATACGGACATACGAGAAACAAATTGAATGAACTACTGCTACTCTTACACGTGTTACCTACTTCGGCCGCCATCTTCGATCCGCCTTGTTGGAATCAACTTTTGTTTTTTTCAAATAGCAATATTTGCAAGTGATATGTCAAATTCATGTACAATTTTCTCAGAAATTTATTGGTGCAGGTGAGTTTTCCCGTAGCTTGTACCGTTCGCAAGATATTACATGTTAAATGTCAGGCACATCACAAATATTGAACCAAATAGAAAGTTGTAAAGGGACCGGTGTGTATATGTAATATTTCACGTGATTTATCGCTGACGAAATATTTTCTGAACATACATGCATACAGATAAACAGACGTCTATACGGAAATAGTATATCTTCATCCAAATCTGGTCGTACCTGGGTTTACGTTAAGCATTTTGACCGTAATACAATACTTCATTGTTATAGTATAAAACTCAAGTTGTAACAATCACTCATAGAAATATAATAAGACTATAACACCAATGTTGTAAAGAGTTTGTTTATATCTACATTATTTTTTCAGTTAGAATCTGTTATTTTTCCAGTCAACATCACTAATACGTGTATTACTCTGCAATGTCTACTCACGTAGGGCCTGGAGGTATTTAACATGCAATATCTTCCAAACGGTACAATCCGCGATAAAATTCACTACATCAGTGAATTTCCGAGAAAATTGTACATTAATTTTATACATATATAAAATATAAATAAAAATCAAAGCGATCAAAGCGACTACGTTTGTTACTTAATAATTCTTGAAGCACCCAACGGGTCGTGATCAAATTTTCAACATAGATGAGGTTCGGGCATGGCATGGTTTGTACCATTTCTCTTTGATGATGTAACTTAGGGATGGGAGGGGGGATATATATATATATATATAATTATCGAAAATGACCAATATTAGTATTGGATACATAGCTTTCGGATTCGCTGAAATAAACAGTGACAATTCAGATGCAGTTTGAATCCAATTCCAGTCCTTCAAGTTGAGGAGGGATATATAAAAGATAGAAAACGAACGATATTAATATCGAATTCACAGTTTTTGGGGTCGAAGAAATGAACAGTGACACTTCCATTGCTGCTTAAATCCATATTCAGCTCCACAACGTGCAAGAGGAAGAGATGTTTCAAAAACGATCAAAAACTGCCAATATCAGTGTCGAATGCACAGTTTTCTAGGTCGCTAAGATGAACAGTGACACTTCTGATGCAGTTTGAATCCGAATTCAGCCAACATTAGTGCTACAAGTGGGAGATATTCATATTTATAAATAATTGAAAGTGACCGACATTAGTTTCGAATTCATAGCATTTGGAGTCCCTAAGTTCATTCGTGAAAGATTTGGTGCCCTTTATGTCCAAAATGGAACTATTCTTCCTGTATGAAGAACGAAGAACGGATATTATGCTAGGTTTAGATAAAGTATACTCACTGCAATAATGGTAACTTCATTTTCATTACTATCAAATACATATATCCATTACTTACTGTAAACGAAGAGTTGTACTTCTTGCTTTGCAAAGAATTTCCATATCCTTTCCGTAAATAATCATCCGATAAGAATTTTAAAAATATTTAGTAATGTCTTATTTAAAGGGGTAATTAATTTCCGCAAGTAAAAATCAACAGATGTCTGTCTACTGTGGTGTAGCGTGTTAATGAATAGTTTGAGACAACCGCTAAGGATATAAACTGAACATCCGACATTCAGTTAATAATTAAAAGCTCCTCACTTTACGAAATGAACAGCTGCTTGAAAAAAAGATATCCCGGGTCTATTACATTCAGATTCCTCAACTTTCACGCATCCTCTCTCTCTCAGAGACATAATTGAGGCATAAACATTATTAAACCATTCTAATGAACATTCATATTGAATAGAAACATTACTTGCCTGGGGTGGTTATGTTTTAACATCGGAACAATAAAAGGAACTTTTTCGGAAGTTGTAAGTATTGTATGATACACGAGCCAGGCAGTACTGTTTTGAAATAGCTTGTATCGGGGCAATGTGAAAACTAATAGGAGAAACATGTCCCTTACCAACCTTGTCTTTTTGCTATTGTAAACGCAATTATCATCATTAATGAAATAGAATGTAAATATAGTAAGGTTCGGGACGTAGATGTAGAGAAAGATGAAAAAATAATGTGGAAAGAGAAAATAAGAAATAGAGAAATTTTGAGAGGAATGAATTAAGAAGTAAGAATATTGAAGTTGATATATAAAGGAAATCAAATTGGTTATGACACTGTCTAAGGATGAATTGCTTTCTAAGAGATAATTTGGAGGGATTAGTCTCTGAAGGGGAGGAGAGGACAAGAAGAAGGCGGCAGCTCGTAGACGATATTCTATTTATGCATTGTATTGATATTTTTAAAGGAAGTATACATACGGATATAGTAAAGAATTCTCTAGATTTACACATTTCGGTTTAATGGATATAAGGAAAGTACTGGAAATGGCGAACTATATTATTATTATTATTATTATTATTATTATTATTATTATTATTATTATTATTATTATTAGTAGTAGTAGTAGTAGTAGTAGTAGTAGTAGTAGTAGTAGTATTAGTATTAACACTTGAAGAGGAAGAAGCAGAACATAATGAAAAATTATACAATTGCAACGAAACAATAGATGTTTGTTTTTGACAGTCATATTTTGACCGTTACTAAAGATGTGCGTTATGTAGTCATCAATTGTTTGTTAAACACGTTGCGTTCTGAGAAGGTACGAACCAAGGTTGATAAATCTGAGTAATGTAGACAGTTGTTGGAATTTCTGCTTTCTATAGCGTGCGGAATCAAGAACGTCGTCTCGGCCCTATGTCTGAGAGAAATTTAATATTTTCTTGTCATTATATATGGAAAATATTAATATTGCAAATGATAAAATTTTCTTGATTTAACTAAGCGTTAGTTGACCTCAGAACCCTTGTCTCTCCTATTCGTTTTAAAACGTCTTCGTTTCTTACGATCTCTGTCTATTTTATCTTCACTATTTTCCTCCAACACCACATCCCGAAGCTCTCTGAATAATTATTCTCTAACTTGTGTAATGTCCAAAGCTCAACCATAAAGTCCTATTCTCTATATGTAGCACTTGAACAATTTCTTCCTAAGTCCAATATTAAGCCTGCTAGTTAAGAATGACCTTTTCTTGTTGAATACTTCCTTGCTATGACAATTCTTGTTCTGGTCTCTTTGATATACTACGTGTGTCTCGTCAGAATACTTCCCAGATATTTGAAATGATCAATGTGTTAAGTTCTTTTTGTTCCACTGTGATACGTAGGGGCGCAGTTCCACGGGATAGTCTCTTGACTTTCGATTTTTTTTTTAAATGTTGATTTCCACTCCATATAGTTTCCCATTGTCAACTATATTGTCAATCATCTCCTGTAGTGTTTCTTCGGTTCCAGATATAATTACCATATCATTTGCATACCTGATGTTGTTAATAATCTGACCTCTAATCTTGTAATCCCCAATTCCCATTAATGTTTCCCTCATTTAAAATTCACTGTAAATATTGAAAAATTGGGGCGACATATTACATCCTTGTCATATAGCTCTTCCAATATTCACAATATTGGTTTCTCCTTCATGCAAGCGCTACTTGATTCGTTGGCCTATATAAAAGTTGTAAATGAGTCGTCGGTCTCTCAAGTTGACCCCACTTTCTTTGAGTATTTGCAGAAGTTTCATCCAGGTAAGCCTGTTGAAATCTTTTGCCTGTCTATGAAGCACAAACACAACTCTTCCTTTATGTCAACAATTCGTTCTGAGATAATTCTCATCAAACCAATTGCATCTCTTGTGCTTTCCGTTTCAGGAATCAAATTGATCTTCATCCAGCATCTTTTCTATCTTCCAGCCGCACGTTCAGTAAGTGCGCTTTAATTCCAGTGTGGGAAATAAGGCTAATGATTCTGCGGTCGCTGCACTTTTTCCTTCCTTTTTTCTTATGTAATGCAATCATTGCAGCATCAAGAAAATACTATGGCCATTCTCAACTCAGTTAGATCTTGTTAATAAGTGAAGTCAGTACTTTTATTCCATTATCCCTTAATTCCTTGAGCAAGTCTACTGGTATGCCGTCGTCTCCAGTGGCTTTTCTCCTTCGCATATCTTTGATTGCTTGTATTACTTCAATTTCCAATATACTGGGTCCATTTTCTTCATCATCAAGCTCTTCTTCAGCTTCGATCGCAATATTTTTGGGGCGATTCTTCTGATCATACAGATCCTTTTCTGTATTCCTCCCAAAGTTTGAGGGTTTCTTGATTGTCAGTGGCCACACAACCTTGTTGATCTTCAATTCCAAGCATGCGTATACATTTGCTAGCTTTCCCTCCTAATTGTTGTGCTTTCTGATATCTGAGATCATATCTGCCGCACAACTGAAGTTCTATTATTTCTTCACACATCTGTTCCTTGTACTTTTCTTTGACTTTGTCTGTCCCTCTTCTCAATTCATTATTTAGCCTTACGTATTATTTGACGTCAGTCGCTTTTGCTCTTCTGCATTCCTCCATCTTCTTGTTCTCCTTGATTTTCTACCTGATTATTTACACCTTGCGAGTGTTGTTGAATGGTGTGTCAAGTAGAATCGCCCAACTATTTCCTATATTGTCTACAATATCGTCAATTACGCAGAATATTTCTTCAATCTCTTCTTTCACATCACTGTAAATACTTATTAGTAGCTCTTAGTTCCATTTTCGATTCCCCCCACTTTTCTTGACTCTCTTTAACCAGGTTTTGCACTTCCGCCGCTAGGAGTTGCGTTCAGAATCGAGATCAGCTCCCGGTAGGGTCTTCGCATCTCGTGCATTATTCCTGAAACGCTGCTTTACAAGAATGTAATCGATTTGCTAGCGTTTTTTTTGTTTCCTGGACTTGACCATGTATACACTTTGTTCTTTTTCTTTTCTTAAACCACATGATAGTCAACTCCATATCATGTTGCCTAAAGAAGTCGATAAGCATTTGGCTCCGTTAGTTTTTTCTATTTAGTCCAAATGGTCCCACTAACTTATTCACGGCTCCTCTTACTACGTTGTTAAAGTCTCCGATTACTATAGCATTGGCCTTTATTTTTCCCTCCTGGTGCAATATGTCGCTAATCCTATCATATGTTATTTCTACTCCATTGTCATCATGGTCGGTTGTTGGCTTATATAGGGGAAGGCGTTGTACCTGTGAACACTTTTAGAGTCTTCGAAATTTTGGTGCTAATATTCAGCACTTTTTCCCGAATTTTTGTCGTACATTTGAAGTGCTATCAGATAGGATGATTTTTAAAAGTGTTACATAATTACAATAGCTTTTATAAGATAAAATAAGAACAAATCCGTTTTGTTCACAGGTACATTATGATCGTGTACCTTTGAACAGTGATAATTACAAAGTTTCTGCGGCAATAATGTAAAAAGAAGCCACAAATATTAACAGTTATAAATTGCAATAAAAGGTTTAGCTAAAAAAAAAGCTCCCCAGAATTAACATTTTATCAATTAAATTAATAATTGAAGATAAGTTCTAATAAAAACTTGTGAACAATAAAGTTGAGCATATGCAACTCTTAACATTATGTTATATAATAAGCGAATATATAGAAACTATTTAAAATTATAATTAATAACTTTATATTCTAACCTAACCTATACAAAATATATCAATTGTTTTAACTACTTACACTGTGTAGCTTAAAACAGTATTATTTATTGTTCAAAGGTACACGATGCATTAATGTTCATAGGTACAAGAGGATCACCATTACGAAAAAAAATCTCCACTAGCTTAAATATTGAACAGAAGTTAAAACTAAAAATACCACTGTATTCAGCAATGATTCTTCCCCAAGTTTGGACAAATAAATCTCACAAGTTGCGAAAACCGAAGAGCACAAAACTCAAAAGGTAACTACAAAAAAATCTTCGTTTTAGGGGTGAAAAATTTAAAAGGAACATTACTCGACACAACACTCAGTAAACAACAGCCAAACGCGTTTGTAGTGCTTTTTTCATTTAATCTTTCAAATGAATTTTAATCACTGCACCTAGATAGCTCTGAATTCGAGAAAAGCACAGGTCTTCAAAGGTACATTGTTTCAAAGGTACAACGCCTTCCCCTACTTGTATTATCACACTGGCTGTGCACTTACGAGGGAAGGGTGTGATGCCACTAAGAGATACTTGCACCAAATTTGGTGTAGTAGTAGGTAATGGAAATAGAAAAGAATGTGTAGAAGCAGTCGCTTCGCAGGTGTATGGAATCAAAAATAATGGAGCCTATACTTTTAGAGAAATATGGCCTGTCAATCAGATATTGATTGGTTGTTTGCTCGATGTAGCTGCTAATGCAAAAAAAGTTAAATAAAATCTACTGAGAACAAATCTGCTTTTCTTGTACACAATGTTAGTTTATTAGTTTAACGTTGTTTAATACTTATTTTTTAACTTGAATTTTTAACGATAATATGCTAGCCTAATGACCCTTCTAACAAATATTTAAAGAGTGACTTTACGACTCTAATTTCTCTTCGCTTTTCGCTGAGTACGTCGAAATAAACTGAAGCATCTATACAACAAAAGGTGCTTACACTGCAGCTTGTGGCTCTCAAAATTTTGGCTGAAATCACTACATGTGCGTATGACATTTCTCTGAACGAATCTTAGTCAACCAATACCTTTCAAAGATTGAGCATCATGTCAACATTCAGAATTTTCCATAACTTACATCACGCTGTCCAATTCAATGTATTTTGTGAACAATAAAATATACAGTTACAAAATGCTTACATTCACAGAAAACCATTTAGACAACTTGCATCATTAAGAACATTCCCGGACTGCGTTTTATGAAATAAAAACTAAAACAAAAAGAAAAAGAAAACATACTTCGATAATCTTCAGAAACTAAAATTGATATACACTATTTCTAATAATGATTTTAAAATATTAAGACTATTTGACATAACAAAGAAAGGGAAATTCCTATATTATAGAAACTGTCCCTTTTTTACCTTGAAAGCAGATTTTTTTTTTAAACGCTGAAACTTGTATTTATTATTTTTATTTTAATGTCTATATTCTGAATTTTACTACAAAATACGCACATTCAGTAACTTGTGAGTAAGTAAAGATAAATTTCATTATTATTGAAATTTTCCCATTTTTCACGTTAGAAGCGGCATCTTCTAAAACTCTCAAGGACGTGAATTTAAAATTTACTAGATTTCAGTTTCCTGATTTTAAAAAGTCCTCACTTTCGAGAATTTCTGATTAAACAAAGGGAAATTTAAGTGTTTCAGAAATCCTTCCTTCTTCCGTTTAAGAACAACATTTATTTATTCATTTATTTATTTATTTAGCCTGTATTGACTTACAATATGGAGAGTATCTCCTATAAGTTCTACAGTTGTCATGCATATAAATCAAATTGTAATTACAGCTTAATTACAGCTTACACCATTTGAAGTACAAAATTATAATAAACATCACATGTTAAATTTGTTACATAATTACATCATATTCATACATTGTTATCATTTACAAATTCCTGAACTGAATAATATGCTTTAGAAAGTAACAGAGTACGAATTTTGTTTTGAGTATTAAAATTTACCTCTTTATAATGTGATGGTAACATATTATAAAGTCTCGTACAATTTAAATAAACATTTTTTTGGTACTTGGAGTAATTTTGTTGTACTACGTAAATGTCGTTTAATTGCCGCGTGCTGTATGCATGAATATCTCTTGTTTGTATAAACATCTGTTTGTTTTGTTTCACGAAGTGTATACATTTATATATGTATAGGCTTGGAAGGGTTAAAATTTTTTGTGATCTAAATATTTGTTTACATGATGTTCTTTTATTTAGTCTGAATATTATTCGTAGTATTTTCTTTTGTATCCGAAATGTTTCCTGACTGCATGCTGCTGACCCCCAAAAGATAATTCCAAAACTGAGGAGTGATTGGACTTTTGCATAGTATATCGATAATAAGCTATTTCGTGAAACTGTATCTCGTAACCTAAAGAACGCAAAACATAAAGTAGTCAATTTTTTATTTAATGTTTTAACATGGGTTTGCCAAGACAAATCATCATCGATGTAAACACCAAGTAATTTTGTTGCATTAGAATACTCAATTTGTTTTCCATTAATGTTTAGCGAAGGGAAGGATGGATTATTTCCTGGAAAACGAAAGTTAATTGCGACTGTTTTATCTGTATTTAGGAGAAGGTTATTTGCATTCAACCAAGTAACTATTTTGCTTATAACCTTTTCTGTCTTGACCAATACTAAATTTGGGTCTTGTTCAGTAATAACTATATTTATATCATCAGCATATAACATGCATTTTGTGGGGTGTAAAGTTTTTATCAGATCATTTATATAAATTATGAATAGAGTAGGGCCTAAAATAGAGCCCTGAGGGACACCTCTGGTAATTTTTGTTTGCTTTGAGAAGAAAGTGCAGGATCGATTTGATTCAACTTTTGTAATTTGAACAGTTTGGCATCTATTTGTTAGGTGGGATGAAAACCACTGGTTTGATACGCCACGTATGCCATATTGAGACAATTTATTTAGCATAATATTGTGATCAATTTTGTCAAATGCCTTTGACAGATCGATGAATAAACCTATAACATAATTCTTATTATCGAGTGATTTCAGGATATCTGTAAGAAAATCAAATAAAGCGGTATCAATACTTTTATTCTTCTGAAATCCGTGCTGAAAAGTCGAGATAATATTATGATTTATTAAAAATTTGCTAAGACGTTTTGCCATGACTGACTCAAATATTTTTGAAAATATCAATAGAACTGAAATAGGTCGATAATTTGTCATGACATTCTCATCACCCTTTTTAAAAGTGGGAAGAACCTTAGCATTTTTAAGTAGTGTGGGAAATATACCGTTTTCTAACGAGAAATTTATAAGGTAACAAAGTTGATATGTGATATGTTTCGCACATTTTTTAATTACAATGGAAGGAACTTCATCCATACCTGAAGAACTGCTGTTTGATAACAATTTAATTATTCCTATTAACTCATCTACAGAAACTGGATATAAGAACATAGACTTTGTGTTTCTTTCTCCTTGATTTGGGAGTTTCTGCATTATTTTTGAGTGATCAGTATTTTTCGTTTGATCAGCTGAATTCACAAAATGATCGTTAAATATATCTGCAATTTGCTGTGGATTGTCTATAACTTTACCATTTAGTTTAAGATATTCTACACTCTTAGGCCTGCTTGTGCCAAGAGTTTTATTGATTATTTGCCACATTGATTTAGTCTTATTTCGGGCATTTAAAATCAAGCTATTGTTTTGCATTAATTTTGCTGCCCTTATGACCTTCTTATAGGTTTTCCTATACAGTTGTATGTATTTCTTTAAATCATCAGATTTAAAATTACCAGATTTAAGGATCTCATTAAATTTTATCAAATTGGTACTGGATTTTCTAATTCCATTTGTAATCCAACTTTTATCAATGCGTTTTGAAATAGTACGACTTTTTAGGGGAAAAGCAAAATTAAAATAATATAAAAATGTGTCCATAAAAGCTTTAAACTTTTCATCCATGGAACTATATTTATATATGTCCTCCCATTTTTCTTGACTTATTAAATAACACATATATTGAATATTCGACTCTGAAAAGGATCGCTTTAAGGCTGTATAGTTTTTATTTTTAACTAATTTATCTATCAATGGTAATTGTACGTATATAGCGTCATGATCTGAAAAACCAGGATTGAAAACACGTGATACATTTATTGGTTGATTTTTCATAATTATGAACTGATCTAAAGCTGTTTTTCCAAATCGCGTGGGTTCATTTATAACGGCATGCATATTAAATGTGTTCAGCAAACCTTCTAACTGGGACTTATACTTCGAGTCAATTAACCAATTAATATTCACATCACCACAAATAATTACATTTCGAGGCTTAACAAACAAATGATTCAGCATGGATTCTAATTTATTGAAGAAAATAGACATATCGCCAGCATAAGGTCAATATAGACATATTATGTAAACATTAGACTCATTTAGTTTCAGGGCCGTTGCTTCAATGTGCATTTCACAGATGAACTGACTTATATCTAACTCAGTATATTTTACATTATCATTTGTAAAGATACAGACTCCGCCGTGCTTCCTTTCCAAACGACAATAGAATGATGCTAACTTAAACTTACTAAAATTCACTAATTTTATTGCGTTGTTATCAAGCCAGTGTTCAGGAAGACATACAATGTTTATATTGTTTAATTTATCTAGGAGCACTTCTAATAATTCAACCTTTGTACCAAGCCCTTGTACATTATGATGATAAATATTTAATGGACCTTTGCATAATTTTTCTGGCTGTGAACTAAAAAAGGAAGTTCTTCCACATTTGAAAAGGAATTTACCATATTTTCATTCCTACTTTCTGGATAAGGGAGGGGTATAGGACAGGTTACTATGTTACGTTTTATCATTTCACTTAGTTTGTTACAAATGTAATCTTTACCATTACGATTTAAATGCATACCATGCCTTGTGTGGTATTCCCTTGGCATACTACTAACATCTAACAGCCTTACATTCCCAAAGTGCTTACACAACCTCTTCAAACTCTCGTTTGTTTTCAGCACTTCTTTGTTTACACACGAGAAATCAGCAAGATCATACCTATAAGGCAAATTTACAACTATTACATTTGTATGTGTCATATAAGGCAACCTTTGACGCAGTGTATCTGTAACATTTTTTGATTCATTTTTTGACACATCATTTGTGCCTCCGAATATAATCACTGTATCCTCTTTTGTGAGTTTATCAACAGATGCCATGATAGGTTGGGTTACTTCTTTAAGATTTGCGCCTGGTTTAATTAAACCTTGTACACCAATATTGTTTACCTTATCTTTTAGCATAGAGGACATATTACGACCATGGCTATCAGAGTAAATAACAATTTTACCTGCTACTTCCTTTGTTGGTGTAGATTTCACTGCATTATTCACAGATGACTTCACCCGAACTATTCTTCGTGTAGGAGATATCTTTCCTTGTACTTCAACAACATCAGGTTCCGTCAACACACTATACCGGTTTTGTGTAGGTATCACTAACTTATCAGCTCTTGTAGCATTAGTCAGTTCAGTAACAGGTTCTACAACTGTTTTCACATTAGTTACCTTTTCTGCACTCTTCATTGGTGATGTACATGACAGTTTTGCTGCTGACACATTTTGCACCCTTGCACTTAGATCCTGTGAATTTAGGGTACTGCTCACACCTTTTTTTCGCAGCTGGGAAGAACATTTGGTACTACTGTAAATATTACAGCTTTCACTACTCACCACGCTTAGGTCTACTACTTTTTTGTTACCATTTAAGCCACTGGACTTAGCACCTTTTTGCACAACCTTACTCCACGTATTGTTTACTTCACTTGTGTTAGTCGATTCATTACTATAGTGCTGGTGAAATTTCTGGACATCATTACTTAAGATCTCAATTATTTTACGTAATGTAGCAATCTCTTCATATATTTTAGGAAATTCATCTAACACTGCTTGAAAGTTTGAAACTTCATGTCGATCATCACTTGTTTGAATTACAGTATCAACACATGAAATACAAGACCATTTATTTTTGATGTCAGTTTTCTTCACGCCGCTACATTTGCCAATATGAAATATATGTTTACAAACATCACAGCGTATACTGTTTTTTACTACTTTTTTACATTTATAACACTTCTTAACCTGAGTTTCACGATTTCTTCCATCAGGTGAACAAGAACATACAACCATATTCGACGCCACACTATTATTACAGATTCCAATTATTAGAATAATTTCATCAGCAAGAGTTGAAACACTGCGTTGACTTGGTACTATTGCTTAACAAGAGAATTGACTTTAAAGAGTTTGCAATCCTATTCTTCACTTTCATTTGCAATCCTTTTCTAAAATGTTTAGGCGTGTATCACTTTACACTTAACAAAGAGTTTGAATTTGGATTTTTCTCTCTCTAACTTGAGGAATTCGTGACATATATTATTTTATTAAACAAAAATGTAAAGATCAACTCCCTTTCACCACCGTTAAGATAGGTATTCCAGAAACCAACAAGTGTATGTGCTTTCGTGACAAAAAAGAATGCTCCGTCCAAATTACTCGTTTCTACCTGTAGTATTATCGCCTGGGTGAGGATGAGTCAGTCACATTTACTCTTGGAACAATGGTAACAAATCACTTGCTTGTATTTTGCAGTTACAAAAAACAGAAAGAAAGAAAGAAAAAAGAAAAAAGGAAGAAAATAAAATAATAACACTTTTTAGATTTTTTTTTTTACGAAAGTAAGGCCGTGCGATTGAACATCATCATATTCAACGATTTTGATAATTTAGACAATTGCCTTCAAACGACAAACTGTCTCTTTCCCCTTAATAACAGAAATAGAACAAAAATACAACTGAGAGATTCACATAATATTCTAAAATATTGAGTTTGTTATTCTACACAACAAGTACAAATCTAATTCCTGATATCTCATGATAAAATTGTAATATACCTAAACATTTATTTAAATATGTGCCAAGAATAGATATAAAGTAAATTATTTTCTGTAAATTGGATATGCAGTCTTTCCATTACTTTTTTTGCAGACTAAAACAAGAATAGTCAATCCACGCAATGCCACTAAAAGTACTGGAAAAATCCTTATAAACCTAATATTTGCCATATGTTTCAGTATAAAATGTCTGTCGTGAATTACAATTCAAACAACTTCATAAATATTACATTTTCACAATACGAAGTTTTTTTGTAGACAAAGGATAAATAGTAGTTTTAATTTGCTACTCAGTTGTTAATTTTCTACTTTGCTAATAATTGTAATACTAAATAAAGAGAAGCTGCTCTTGATATTAGTCCATTGTCCGAAGGACAGGTTTCATTTTATGATGTTATTGCTCTATCACAGTCGTAGCTTAACTTGTTTCCCAAACCCTCCTTTCATAATTCACTCTCCTTGTTCTTACTTGTTAACATAGACCACATCTGCAGTTTTCGATGCGCAATTGAATTCTTAATAATAATATGCAACAATAATATTAAATATATTACAAGCAGTTTGTATTCATTAGTTTCTAATTAAGCAACAGGATAGCTACTGGACAGGCAAAATGTCAAACTCCTCTCGTCCCAGAAGTATGCAAAACCCAAATTGTAAAGGTTATTAGAAATGTTGCACTATTGACAACTTGATTTTTTTTATTTTTTTAGTAGCTTATGTCCCTCTTGGTCGCTCCTCGCAAACCCCAGGAAGCACTCCGCCACCTTGGGGACTACTGCTCTGTTGCAATCATAGAATATAGATCTACTACGCCATGTTTTGGTATCAAATTTCCATAGTTTGCAAATCTATCATAGTTTCACGTCTAAAAGCGAAACTCACTTGATTACACCGTCATATATCTTCTGAAACGAGCAACTAGTTACGTTTAATGCATTTTCGGAATCTGGGTTTTACAGGATTCCTAAGAAGATACCTAAATTCGGTACATAGAGCTTTTAGAATACAAAAAGTTATTTCACGCCGGTTTCATTAAAGGTGTTCGTTATTATTTTGAAGATTTCTCCTTACAGTCAAGTAGCTAATATGTGTATTTTCCGTATGTAGTCCTGAGTTAGATCCCCGTTGCGTTGGACACAAATCCAATGTTCGTTTCGATCTCGTATAACTTTGGAACTTGCTATAATAGTCGAAAGATAGGAACGCGGTGGCTCAGTGCTAGAACGGTTATTTCTGGTGCATAGGGTCCTAGTTCAGTTCTCAGCAAAATAAGTTTGTGGTGAATAACATTGTGTCCGTGGGTTTTCTCAGGGTACTCCCGGTTTCTCTCACCTTTTCCTTCCACTAATTTTTCCTTCGTCATTCACTTGCCTTAATAATCCATTTCACTTAGCGTAAAGGGCATAACCTTGGGAAGTTAAGCTGAAATATTTAATTTCATTTTCATTTTTTCACAGTCGAAAAGCGACGTGAAACTACACAAAATCAATCATTTGAACTATGACATTCATTAATCTCGATCTCTCTGATCCAGGTTGTAAGAAACCTTATTTTATTTATTTATTTCGACTTGTTTTACATGTCGAGGTTAAGGCTATATGAAGTCTTATCTACCACCTAAACATGATACAAAATTCAAAAAACTATACTTTGCAATAGCAAAAACATTAGAAGATTAAAAAAATACAAGAAACAGACGCTCAGTTACACACACACAGCACGCAAATATTATACTAGTACACAATAATACATACATGTTACAGTGTATAATAAATGCTAAGTTTTATATCCATTCGAAGAGCTTCTCTATTGGCTCTCCTGTCCCTGTGTCCATTCAACCCTACTTCGATAACAATAAATTGCAAACTGCTCTTTTAAAAAATGTTAGAGAGTTTGACTTACGTAAAGCAAAGCATTCCAATCAGGTTAAATTGAGAACATACATTCGTTTGCTTTTTGCACAAGTTTGTGTCATTTCTAGACAATTTCACTAATATGTTGTTCCTGAAAATGTGTTTATTGTACACATCAAAATTATTTGAAAGGTTCTTTGATCCCATTTGTGAAAGTTTACTGAACGAACAAAGCAGTAGCTGCTTCATAATTTGAAATCACAGCGTTTGTAATGATGTTTAGCTTTTTTATACTATATCTGTATTCCTCAAAAAATGAAACTCCATTATGTTAAAAAATGTTACCATTTTTTTTCTGACGACGTAGATGAAGAATAACTTTATTATTAATGTTTCATCTGTATTTAAAATTTGCGTAGGAAGTATAAATAATACAAATGCTCATAAATTGAATTAAGGAAGTGCCTTTGAAGTAAAAGAGTAAAATGCCTAATTAATCTGCAATCCCAATCACCACAGCTTACGAAAGGCTATGACATACCAGAACAGTGCACGTTTAACACGATTGTTACATGACCAGCTCATTCACATTTAGGACAATTATTTTATGATTTTTAGTCGGTGCCAGCAATTGACAATTTTATTTGTTCAAAATCGACGATTGATTATTATTAGCACTTATGTGCATTAATTTCCTGACTCGATCCTTGAAAAATGAATATCTTCTTCAACTAGAAAGACATTGCCACTGTAAATAAAGATAACATTGCTTGAAGAAACTAAAACATGCAATTGTCAGTTATAAAAGTGCAATATGATACACTTTTAATCAATATTTAAATTGTTTCTAAATTTCACAACTATAATCGCCTTTCTTTATCAACATTACGAGTACTCCTTAAAATTGTCTTATTTTTTCTGGTATAATAACCAACATATTTTTTCTATTATAATTTAGATAATGTTTATCAGTTTGTATTCTGTTCTGTAGTTTAAACGTTATCGCTACAATGTAAGGGAAGAAAGCTTTAGACAACTTAAGAAATCTGTAGACTTAAATTAGTAATTTGGTAAACTCTTTTCCTTTATATTATAGTGATAAAATTTGAAATTTTTTATGTGTCACATTCCCAAAGAACCACCACTGAGGTAGGATAAAACAGAATTCATGCAGTAAGTCACGTGGTTCAAAGCCAACGCAAGCAGTAACGTTGAATGGAATGCGTCAGTGCATCGTTTAGTCATGTCTAGAGGTATATGGTTGCATAACTCCAATAGATGGCGTTGAGGAATGTGGCACTATATCATTTAGTCATGTCAGGAAGTATGTGTTTGCAAAATATATCTATACAATAGTGTTTCCTTCTGTTTATAGGAGTGACATATACCATCGTTCTTCAAAGTGAAAGGCTTTCTTAAACGTAAGTATTGATTATGTTAACACATTTATGTGCATAACGTTCTATGAAAGAATTTTGCGGAGTATTTCGTAATTATTTTAAAATAATTTGCTCTTGTATGTATAACATCACTGCCTTACGTACTCTTCACATTTAGTTATTTTCTTCTTCCATTTGATTATTCTAGTTTGAAGTAGTTATCTCCTCTTCATCGATTCTACCACTTTTCTGAATATATCACGTATTTCAACAGTTTTTTTTTCGTTTTTATAGGTTTAAAATAAAACAGTTTATACCTAGGAAGTAACCTACTAGTCTCTAGTATACTTTCTTTTAAAATCAGAAATTTAACAATCTGAATTTTGAGTTTCATTATTTTCTCCAATAATATATACTTCCCGTCTTCTTTAGCCTAGAAGACAAAATCGTAGGAAGTAAGACTGAAACTTTTTGATATATACTGCCAGTGGCGTATTTAAGGGGGCTTCCGAGCTTAAGCCCCCCCCCCGAAATGTAATTTACTATATTAAAGTAAATTAAATATCTTGCAGAATTTTCACATTTCCTGGACTAAAGTTAGCAAAGCCCACCAAAAACAAAATCGTAAATACGCCACTGTATACTGCCTTTTACTGGTGATTTGTTTCGGTTTAAATGGTTGCCGTTGCCATCCTGGTTGTATGTTGATTCTAAATCTCAGTGTTATATATATATATATATATATATATATATATATATATATATATATATATATATATATAGAGAGAGAGAGAGAGAGAGAGAGAGAGATATATAGATATATATAAGTGTATGTGTGTTTTCATTATAAAAATTTGAAACTCTACAGTACATTTTCAAACTATGGAAAGTTAATACTAAAATGAAATCTTTCAGTTTAAAGTTCCACGATTATGCCTTTTAGGTGAAGCAAGACGGTGAGAAAAGCCAGTGAATGATAATGGAATAATTGGTGGAATGAGAGTGTGGAAGTACCCCGAGAAAACACACGGACCTTATGTTGTCCACCACAAACTTATTTAGGTTGGGATCGTACCAGAACCCCATAAACAAGGAGTAAGCCTTCCTCTGAGCCACTATGTTCTCCAGTTTATTATTGAAACCAAAATTAACCTATCTAAAACTTCTAGTTGTAATTGAGGAATTTGAAACGGGATTTAATCTGTGCTGGTGACGTTCGATTCATATTAGAAGAGAATAAATTTCTTGCTCTATTGAGATTAATATTGAAACGGAAAGTGGTATCTGGTGCCTCCTGGTTGCAATATAGGTATTAGGTCAGAAATGAAACATATCTGTGTTGTACTGAATCCATATAGAAAATCTCGTTCTCGCTGTTTGTTAATATTTTCTCAGTATACCTATCAGTGTTGAAGCTGACTTAGGAATGAGATTTCTGGGATGTCGGCATCCGAGGCCATTTAGCCCGTCACGTATATGAGGGATGACATCCCTCGGCGAGGACACAATCCGGGGAAAGGGAAGGAAGAAAGGATGGGGAATGTAGGTAGTGGGCTGGGACTATTATGTCAGGTATCATCCCGGCATGGTGTGAATGAAGGAAACTCTCGAAAAACCTCACTCAGGACAGCTGGCCGGAAAAAGCTGTTATACTTTATCGACCGAGTGACTCCACCGGGAATCGAACTTGGGACTGCTAGCACGAAAGCCGAGAGCATTAGCGACTACGCCACGCGGGGCCACTGTTGAAGCTGGAAAGCGTACATTGACTTCTTGTTCAAAAACTGAATGCATGTAAGTAGCTGAGTGCGAGCATAGTCTCTCTCTCTATATATATACAGTAGAACTTCTCCCGTCCGCCCTTCGCTGGGCCGCAACTCCAGTTGATCCGACCATGCTCGAGCCGAACTTCTCCCGACCTGTCGGTGACTCACAAGGCCCACTGTCGTTTACTACCGTTGCGGCATTGTTGTTTACTTGTTGGTACCGCATATCCACTTTAGGGTTCCGTCATCTCTTGTGTCATTTCTTATATTGTGTTTTTTTTTTTCGTACTGTACTGCATAGCTTTTAGTTCTTACTTTTTGCTTGTTTTGACTGTAGAGAACAATGCAGTCATTTATGAGTTCAGAGATTGTTTATTGTAAATCCGTATTTTTCTATATTTTCTAATAATCCGACTTTCTTTGCGTTCCGAGTCCGACCATACCTTCAGTCCCAATAGTTCTGTTAACTTGATATGCACTTCTATCATTTATAAATGGTCTCCACTTGTAACTTTGAAACTAATGGGCTAAAACGCTGAAATTTTGTACTAAAATTATGTCAATACTGGTAGGGGACATTGTTTGAAATGTCAAAATACTCTGTAATACTACAGATTAACAGTGTTGCCAGACAAACATAAAGTTTTACTTTTTTTAAATAGTACTGGGTCAGGTTATTACATATTTCAAATTTGCATGTTAAACTAAAATTTACAAATTTACATTTATTAGTCAGTGTTGCAAACTAAGAGCGCTACAATACCATAAACATTTAAATTTTGGTTGTCTATAAAGTAATTGAGACAAATAGTTGAATGTACGTCCGAAGTTTATACTGTCCAACACTATGTCATGGTATGACGAATTTGCAATGCGTACGAACAAAGTTCCAAGATATTGAAAATTTGACTTCTTTCAAAAGCCTTTATTTGTGAAAAGAAAAAAATGCTTCGATAAATAATGCATTCAGTTTGTTTCCGACATATGTGAAGATCACAAAGGAAGTTACAGCAATTTTAATTGTTTCAAGTGCATTTCTCCACGTATTATGAAGAATTCCAGTACATTACTGCTGGTATTAGTTTCCCATTTTTAGTCTTCCAAAGTTTTTTTTTCTTTTAATAGAGAGTTGCCCAAAACTAGGTATACACCCCTGCATTGATCAAGTATAATATTCTAGTTTATGGGTTTATTTGCTTTAACTCTTCCGAGCTTAAGATGTAAGCAAAATCACATTAAGAACAAATAATAAACAAAGTCTACTTGATGGATAATAATAAGAAATTACTTAAAATGCAATGAGCCGATCAGTACGGTACTGTATACCTACTTTGGAGCCACCATGTATTTTGGGTCAGCTGTTTGTATTTTTCCATTTTTTCTTTAGGTGCTGTCTGCAGGTTTATTGTGCTTGTTATTGTGATGTTTATTACATGTACTTTTCTTTTCTCTTTGCTTATTATTGTGACGTTTAGCCATTTCGATGTACTTTTTTTTCAGTTGGCATTGTTCTGCTCCTTTAAAGGTTTTGATTTTCTGTTTCTAATATGGCTTCCCGTTAGTGTTTATAATGCGGTAGTTCTTCTGACATCACTTCATATATCATTGATATTTGTTGATGTATGATTTTTGGCACTTTATGGTGCCTTTCCTTGTTTTCGGTTTCTGTTACTATTGAACATTCACTGTATTGTTTCTTGATATGCATGACATATTCTGCATTTGAAATCTTGAATTGTATTGTTTTACGATGTGTTTTTGTAGCGTTTTGTATTTATAATGTGGCATTCCATTCCTGTTTCTGGGTACAAATTTCTCAATTTCATCCACTAAAATGGCGTTTCTCCACCTACATGTTCCTGGTTGATTTGTTCTGGGATTCACCAATGTAGTGTATTTTTTTTTCATTGCGTCCCTATGTCCTCTGTTGATCCTAACGTTGGTACTACTTTATGATTATTATTATTATTATTATTATTATTATTAATAATAATAATAATAATAATACAAAAATAACTAAGCCTGAAAATAGAAAATTGTGAACAAATATTGTAAAAAAAATATTTTGATGAAGTGCTCAATTTTCTTCCGTGTAACGTGGATTCCTGTCACCAAGGCATGGCGCGTTCTCAGGTTGCGGATCGAGGAGAAAGAAGGTTAGCTATAGAGGTTAGCTGCGAACATACTGAATAAGTAGTCGCGGACAGTCGACTAGGAGTGGGCCTTCAGCTTGGGGGTTTGGGTAAGGCGAACAATCTCATCCTGTAAGTAAAAAAAAAAAAATGTTCAGAAATATTCACAAAAGCCTCGGACAAGGACTGATAACTTGGCACGACTTCAGCAATAGAAAATGGACATGAGATTTGGAACATAGAATAATAGAAGTCTTTATAGGGCAAGCGCGTTAAAATCCGTAACGAGTGAGTTAGAGAAATACAGGATGAACCTAGTAGGAGTTCAGGAAGTTAGGTGAGAAGGAAATGGATCAGACAATTCCGGAAATTTTACGTTCTTTTACGGGGAAGGAAATAAAAATCACCCTTAGGAACAGGGTTTTTCGTTCACAAACGAATACTACCAGCAATTAATTGGTTGAATTTGTTACTGACAGACCTTCTTTTATTCCTCTAGACGGTGGTGTGATATTATTGCTTTAAATGTACATGTCCCAACTGAAGATAAGGATGACGATATAAAAGACAGTTTTTACGAAAAAGTGGAACAGATATTTGACCAACTCCCGCGATACCATACGAAAATTCTACAGGGTGCGGCACGTAAAACCGGCCCGTAAAGTGAACACATAAAATGAAATGTAATGTATTGAATATGATTAACTACAACACATAAATGAAATGTAATGTATTGAATATGATTAACTGCAACACATAAATGAAATGTAATGTATTGGATATGACTACTCACCTTCACAGCAGGTGCTGAAAGTGTCCTCCGCCCACTTCAACACACATGTGAGCACGATTGAGGAGATTCATATATACCCTTGTCAGTTCTTGTGTTGTAATGCTATTGGTGACATCCTGGATCCTGGTCTTGAGTTCTTCAATTGTGTGTGGATTTGTTTCGTATACTCTTCCCTTTAACAGTCCCCATAAGTAAAAGTCACACGTGGACAAGTCTGGTGACCGAGGAGGCCACAAGCCTTTGCTGATTGTCCTCTCTGGTGTAAACATCTCATGCACAAGGGACAATGATGCAGCTGATGTGTGGCATGTTGCACCGTCCTGCTGAAAGTAACATAACTGACGCTCCTCTTCGGTCAAGTGTGTATAAAACTCCTCCAGGATTCCCATATACACGTCACTGTTCACTGTCGTCTCAAAGAATATGGGCCCAATAATGCGTGTGGCGGAAATGGCACACCAAACACCAATCTTTTCATCATGCAAGGATACCTGGTGGATTGCGTGTGGATTTTCTGTCGACCAATACCGGTTGTTTTGGGAATTTACGTACCCAGACAGGTGGAACCACGCCTCGTCACTCATGATGAGCATTAGTGGATCCAATAAACCACTGGCAACATTGCTTAACAGCCATGAACAGAAATACACCCTCTTCTGCAGGTCAGGATCCTTCAGTTCTTGCAAAACACTTATCCGGTACGGTTTTAACTTCAGTCCCCTTAAAACACGTCTGCAACTTCTCTCACTCGCATGAATTTGTTGACTTAATCTCCTGGTTGACTTTCGAGGACATCTTGTCATTATCTCCTCCGCCTGCATCTTTAATTCAGGTGTGCAGACAGATGGTCGTCTGTTCCTGGGAGCATTTTGAACCGATCCTGTACGCCGCCATTTTTTAATCAATTCCTGAATGGTGCTTTTTGCTGGCACAGAACGTCCTGGAAATTTCTCCCGAAACAAATTCTTTGTTTTCACAAAAGATCCAGTGAGAATGAACCCTTCAACAATGGCAACACGCTCGGGTATTGAATATGGCATTATCACACACTGACACTCACCCGGCTTAACACAACGAGGCCCTTTTCTCAACTGGTTTCGACAAGATTCACTGGCTGCGGCTGCACATGACTGCTACAGGTCACGTAAGTCGACCCGACCTCGACACGCAATCTCTTGGTAGGAAGGTAGATTATTTAAGTGTTCCCGAAAACACAATATACCAGAATATTACGACGGGCCGGTTTTACGTGCCGCACCCTGTATTAGGGGATTTCAATGCAAAGATAGGACGAGATGATACTTTCAAACCGATTATAGGGAACGAAAGCCTGCATAAGGAAAGTAATGACCACGGTGTTAGACTCGTGAACTTTGCAACATCCAAAATCCTAATCGTGAAGAGTACAAAATTCCCACATCGCGACGTTCATAAATACCCTTGGACATCGCCAGACGGAAAAAAACACATAATCAAATTGATAACGTTTTAGTAGATAGAAGAAGGCAATCTAGAATCATTGATGTCCAGTCGTTTAGAGGGGCTGATTGTCACACTGATCACTACCTAGTAGCAGCAATAATAAGAGAGAGATTATCGTTGAATAAAGGTATTATTCATTGTCCAAAACGAGAGATTCAATTTAAAGAAATTAGAAGAGAGACAGGTAAGAGAGGAATACCAGATTGAAATTTCGAGTAGATTCTCGGCTTTAGAAGATTCGGAGTGCACTAGAGTTAAGGATATCTGAATTGAAATTAGAGATAGCATTAAGAGTTCAGCAAAAGAAAAGTTGAGACACGCAGAAATGCGTAGGAACAAACCATGGTTCAACTAGGAATGCATTAAACTAGCAGAGAAGAGAAAACAGGCAAAATTACGCTGGCTAGAAAATCCGAATGAAATAACGACACAAAATTTCGCTGATATCAGGCGGGAAAGTTCCAAAACTCTTAGAACAAAGAAACACGATTTTCTGAAAGCTAAAGTTAAGGAACTTGAAGATAATAGTAAAAAAGGGGGACATGTATAAGGGGATCAACGAATTTAAGAAAGGCTATTAATGCCGTGCTTATATATTAAAGAAATCTGGCTGTACAGTTCTCACTGATACGGATAGCATCTTAAATAGATGAAAAGATTTCTTTGACGATTTGCTTAACACGCAATCAAGAACTAGTGTGTATGGAGAAAAGGAGATACACACCGCAGAACCATATATTCCAAAACCCAACCGAATAGAAATAGAAACCGCTATAAAGAAATTAAAGATACACATATCTTCGGGTGTAGATGAAATTCCGGCTGAGATAATTTTAGCTGGACGCGAAAAATTGTGGAAAAAGATACACAAACTCATTCTCCTTATATGGAACAAGGAAGAATTGCCACAAGAGTGGAAAGAATCAATCATTGCTCCAATTCACAAAGGCGACAAAGCTGGCTGTAATAATTATCGAGGAATTTCTCTTTTGTTCACATCCTGTAAAATCCTTTCAAATATTCTATTAGCATGATTGACCCCTTACGCAGATGAAATTATTGGTGATTATCAGTGCGGATTTAGACGAAATTGATCAACTATCGACCAAATGTTTACCATTCGCCAAATACTCGAAAAAAGTGGAAATACAATACCCCGGTACGTCAACTATTTATTGATTATAGAAAGGCGTACGACTCGGTTAGGAGAGAGACATTATCCCTTTGGGGATCTTATGGTACATTTTGTACCATACGCATTTTTCATGGTACATTGCGTTATTTCTCTTCTATTTGAGCTTTTTCGTCCGGGTCTTTTTTTGTTTTTCAAGTCCAGAGACATTGTAGAAGACATTACGTATGGTTTCAGACCGTCCTGCGTCCAGACATAGGAGGTGATGACGTCATAATCTTAAAATCTATTTTTTCCCTTTTTAAGCCTATGTTCATTATTTTTTGGCGGGCTTATTTTTGAACGTAGAAGATTGAAATTTTGCACAAACATTCAATCCACAGAGTAGTATTTACCAGATTTTTTGTTCCGATGTCAGTGTTAAAACAGGGGGGGAACCAGAGGGGCAAATGGTTAAAAAAAGGGATATTTTTTCCCAAAACATCCCGTTTTTCGTAATTTTCCCGCTTCACATACATGATGGAGACACGTGATTCATACCGTCTGAAAGGCAGTTTCATTCTGAAGAGACTGACGGTCAAATCATTATTCTAGGGTAATTAGGGCCGTCTCAGGAAATTTTTAAAAAATACACTTCTATATAGGGAAAATGGGACAAGGTGGGTATTTTTTTTGGCGTGCTTACTTTTGCACCTAGAAGATTGAAATTTTTCATAAACATTCAGTTCACCTAGTAGTATTTATCAGATTTTTTCAGATCTCTGCATTAAAAATGGGGGGTCCAGAGGGGAAAAAATTTAAAAAAGTGATTTTTAGACAAAAAGTCCCTTTTTTCGTGATTTTCCCGCCTCACATACACGATGGAGACACGCGAGTCATACCGTCTGAAAGGCAGTTCCATTCTGAAGAGAATGACGTTCGAATTGTTATTCTAGGATAATTAGGGCCGTCTCAGTGAATTTTTATCCAAATATACTTCTGTATAGGATAAAAGTGGGGCATGATCGGGAAATTGTTTCTGGCGGGCCTATTTTTTTCACGTAGGAGATTGAAATTTTGCACAATCATTCAGTCCACCGAGTAGTATTTACCAGATTTTTTTTCCGATTTCTGCGTAAAAACAGGGGGTCCAGAGGGGCAAAAATTGAAAAAAGGGATTTTTAGACCAAAAAAACCAATTTGGTCGGGATTTTCCCGTCTTACCTACATGATAGAGAACGTGAGTCATACCGTCTGAAAGGCAGTTCCATTCTGAAGAGAATGATGGGCGAAACATGACCCTAGGGTAATTAGGGATGTCTCAGGAATTTTTTTCTCTGAGATCATGGTGTTTTGAGGTAGTTTTTGGCATGGTAGGAATTCCTGATAAAATTTCTCCCGCCCTTACTATTCAAGATAGAAACTTGAAGTTTGGTACACACATTCAGTATACCAAGTACTATTTCTCAGATTTTTTTTGGATGGCTACGTTCAAACAGGGGGGTCCAGGGGGGCCAAAGTTCGAGAAAAAAAATTCCCCCAAAATTTTCACTTTGACTTTTTTTCCCACTTCTGGTATATGGTATGAGCATGCAAGTGATACCATTTGAAAGCCAGCTCTATTCTGAAGATAATAAGGTATGAACCATGATCCTATCATAAATAGTGACGATTCAGTACCTGCTTGACTGAAAGTCTAAAAAATAGTCCAAAAAGCCAGGATCCCTTAAGGGTTGTTCTTACAGAACTTGGAATACCGAGAAAGGTAATTAGATTAATTAAGATATGTTTAAATGAATCCCAAAGTAAATTTCCGGGTAGAAAAATTTTTGTCTACGAGCTTTCAGTCGAAAATGGCCTGAAACAAGGAGATGCGTTTTCGCCATTATTATTTAACTTTCTTCTGGATTACGCTATAAAGGAAATCAAATATAGCAACCATGGCTTAGAGTTGAACGGTATTCACCAGCTTTTGGCATATGCTGATGATGTAAATTGAATAGGGAATGATAGAAGAACAATAGAAAGAAATGAAGAGATCTTATTAAACGCTTGCAGGGACATGAGTTTAGAAGAAAATGCAGAGAAATCTATATACGGAGAAGTGCGTCGGGACCGTAATACGGCAAATTATGGATGCGTTAAAATATTAAATACTTTTGATAAAGTGGATACTTTCAAATATGCAGGATCAATATTAACAGAGAAAAATCTTATTCACGAAGAAATTAAATGTCGACTAAAAGCAGGGAATTCGTGTTATTATTCGGTTCAAAATCTCTTGTTGTCGCGAGTTCTGTCGAGGAATTTTGTATGGTTGCGAAACATGGTCGCTTACTCTGTGGGAAGAACATAGACTGAAAGTATTTGAGAACAAGATCCTGAGACGAATACTCGGGCCCAAGAGGAACGGGAACGGGGAATGGCGGAAACTTCATAACGAGGAACTACATAAGGTATATGGTTTACCGAACATTGTTAGGGTCATCAAGTTTAGGAGGCTTAGGTGGGCGGGTCATGTAGCTAGAATGGAAGAAAGTAGAAACGCTTTCAAAGTCTTGACTGGAAGACCAATCGGAAAACGACCATCAGGAAGACCTAGGCGCAGAGGGGAGGACAATATTAAGATGGATCTCGCAAAGATTGGAATAGTAAGTAGAAACTGGATGCAGTTAGCTAAGGGTAGAAGTCTGTGGAGAGCTTTTGTGAACGCGGCATTGAACCTAAGGGTTCCATAGGCCATAGAGTTAGTTTAGTTAGTTAGTTAGCTCAATTTTATTTCATTTCATTAGTTAGCTCAATTATTTCATTAATTCTATCGTCATATGTTTGAGTATTTTGATTTTAGTTTACGCACTACATTATCAAATTTCAAGTTCTATAAATTTGATTTGGTTTATCTTACAAGAATGGGAGAAAGATTTTGTAACTCCTGTTCCCATAACCTTTAGATTCATTTAGGACTTTTGTTCTGCATTTTCTACATTTTCGCGTTATATTTTCTTAATTATGTCCATTTAGGTACACCCGTACAAGGGAACCATCTTTGTATTAACAATGAGTGAGTGCTGTACATAAATTTCATAAATATTAAATCTCGCTTATACTTTCAAGAAATATAAATTTATTATCAAGCTTTTATACAAATTGCTATATTTGCGAACTTTGATATACATTGCAAAAGTTATGCAATAGTTGAACTCTTTTTTTTTTTTTTTTGTGTGTGTGTACAGGGGTTTCAAACTTGACACCCATATCCGCGTACAATTTTATTCCTGTTTTCCTCTAAAATAAGTTCCTGCAAAATTTCTTCATTTTTGAGACCACTCATCTTTCACTCGAGCACACAACAATAACGTATCAGACTAGACGCATTCCGTAGACATCAGTTATCTGACGTAATAAAAATCTCCCAGCAATTAGAGAATGATCAGTCCTTTTTCTTAGACTTCATCTTCCCATTTTTCTTTCGCTTTTCTTCTTATTATTATTGTGGTTAAAAATTACGGTGTAGTAACTATCATAATTCAAATATGAAATCTTGTACAAAATTCCACCAACGAAGAACAAAATTGAAGAAATGGTCAAATTAACACCCTAAATGAAAATACGTAATATACTAACTACATTCTTACATCGTTATTATAGATAAAATTACTAAGCAAAAATAAAAATAATACAGAAGACCCTACTGAAAGATGTCAGAAAGAACCAGTAGGATTTTCAAAAAATCATACACTCAAAATACACACACAACAAAAAAGGATACCTGAGGGGTCAATTTGACCCCAGAAATGCATTTTAAGGTTTAATGTGTACCTGCATAAGGCAATAAGCA
Organism: Thermobia domestica; assembly: GCF_964235325.1. NCBI lineage: Eukaryota > Metazoa > Arthropoda > Insecta > Zygentoma > Lepismatidae > Thermobia > Thermobia domestica. The sequence goes on along the minus strand of NC_137470.1, from coordinate 52,272,545 downwards.
GGTGAACTTGGAATCATTACACTTCCAAACTATCATAGCAAAAACGGTAAATGCTATCCAGATGATTTTTTTGCGTTTGATACAGGTTCCACCCCCTGTGTGAACTCTATTCTAATTGGGAGTTGTTCAAATTAATCATTTCAGATTTCAACGTTTTATTGCCAAAGGACAAAAACGGTAACATATAGCGAAAAGCAGTTTCTTGCAAACGTTTCAGGGTATCAGAGCATTTGACCATACACAAAACTACAAAGAATGCAGGTGATCCAATTTTACGAATACTTCTGATTTCAATACTGATTTCCGAAGAGCAAAAACGAGCAACGTGATTAACATGCTTCTTGATGCAATCGATTAAGCGTCCGAAGTATAGATTCCATCTACTCCGTTTATCTTCTATTCAAAGTGTAAGTTGTTCACATTAGTCATTTGAGATATCAACTTTTATTGCCATAGAACAAAAACCTTAACAGATAGAAATATTTTTTAAAACGGTTCCGCGTTCCAAGAATGTATTTTCTCATCCACTGACTCTCTAGTCAAACCGGAAGTGGCAAAAATTAACTATTTCCGGTTTCAAGGTTCATCGCTATAGCACAAACACGGTAAAAAATTAAAGAAGCATTTTTCTGCTATCGTCTCAGTGTCTCTAAAATAGATGTTATACCCGTCTTTAGCCCTCTGTTCAAACCGGAATTGGTTAATATAAGTAATTTTCGGTTTCAACCTTCTATCGGTATAGTGCAAAAACAATGAAATACAGTAATGGCTTTGTGATATGGATTTAGAGTCCATGGAATAGATTCTATATTTGATTTTATTATTCTAGTTTAAACAGTATTATCTATCACAAAAGAAAATTCATGTTTTTCGCGGGATACTATATTTTGTCCCTTACTATGAGAATGAAATTGCTATGCGCACCTTTCTACCACCTCGCGATTTAATTAAATGTTTTATAGGCTGCATCCCTAATTAAATCGATAAATATATTATCTTTCTGTTTGCAATTCACATAACAGTACAGGAGTCTCGTAAAACTTAATAAAATGAAGAAAAACTACGTTTATGCACATGTACGACTACTATCCATATATTTACATAGTACATTAGTTCTACTATGTTATTACGTAGATTATTGTACCCATGCACGACTCTTACCCACATTATAAGTCGAATCTTCATCGCCCCTTGTTTTAGTGTGTGTTTTTTTTTCATCAAGTAGGACAAACGAAGTAGCTGCGATTCGACATTCTACGATGCTCTATTTATCTATTATTGTCAAGCGAAGAAGACTCAGTAGAATATTACAAGCATAAACCCGTTCTAGATTTTGCTATTAATAAAAACTATAGATAGTTTACGTCTGAAAACTAAATTGAACCCTCTTCATTTCCAGTCAATAAACAACTAAAATCAAGGAGATGGATTTGAGTTATTTCGTGTGTTGTCAGTACATTTCTTTCATTTATTTCTATCATTTTTATTTCTTGAGCTTAATATAGCTAAAATATTGTGTTTATCTTTAGATATAAAACACTCGCCTTTAGTTCTAAACAAAACAGAGAACATACACCGAAATGTCATATGCCATTACATTTCGTTACATAAATAAATGAAAAAATGAATACATTTATACTTGAAAATATCATAGATAATGTTACAAACATTATAAGAAATTGTATAATAAATTAAGCAATGGTTAATGATAAAATAAACTGTAATCAAGTGCAAAATATTGGAAGTTAGCAAAAATATTAGCCCTTGTAAGTTGAAACAAGTTTCTTGAATAGATAGGGATACTTCACCTTGAAATATACATCTTGAATGCATTTCTTGATATAATCTCAAATATGTTAAGAACTTTAAATCTTGAAGAATTCAACACAAGTTTGACGCACTATTGTTATAAGATTGTCATTACAAACTGACTAAACTAACAACGAGACCAGAGAGTGGTTTGAAGAACCAGCTTCTGTTTCACGATTTGTTTATAGCTAATTATTTTATTTCCACACGCAGGATTTTAGGTCGAAAGATCTAAAATCATTTCTCTTTGCATCTATTTCAGGAAGAACAAGTAACACCAACATTTCATTAGGGAATCTAGCAACTGATCAAATTTAATAATGCCAAAAATAGCCTACTTTGGTTCCTAGAACCCATTTTTGGTGGAAACCCTTACACCAAACCTCTTTAAAAAGGGGTTTTGAATGTTTTACAGAATGTTTCTGTTATACATATATGTTTGTTCTGTTTAAGACAAATACAATTTTATTATGTAGTTGATTTTGAGTTTAACGTTCCTTTCCACAGCGAGGCTATATGAGACGAGACTCAATTTATTGTTAAATTAGTTGCTGCTGCGACAACTTAGACCACTTTGGTTATGTCTTGTATCTACATCACTCGAGTATTGCTTTTTAGATTCGGTAACAAAAGCTAACCTAATAATAATAATAATAATAATAATAATAATAATAATAATAATAATAATAATAATAATAATAATAATAATAATAATAATAATAATAAAGAAGGTGATTATGGAGATGGAACGGCCTAATATGCGATTCATTCTGATTGACTGATTTAGGCAAGTTATGGATATATAAGAGGAGATCACGCTTGCCTCCTAATGGAAACTACCATAATAATCGAAGGGCTACCAAGGGCCACCACCATATCCCACGCCATTTCATACGCCACGATATTCATGTTGCACTTTGGTCACGGATTCGAATTTTGCAAGCCACAAAACATACTGAAATTTCCTCTGTAACCTCCACATCTCGACTGGCTTTGGCGTGGGCTGCTCCACTGCTCCGCATTTCGTGGTGTTGCGTCATCACATGTATGCGCACACACTTGTACATCACACTACGTAAACTTGGATAGCTTTCCTTTATTTGATTTAGATTTCACATTTCTATCTTCTTTTGTTGCTTTTCTATGACCGATCAAAAGTGCACCATGACTTTACAGACACACTGTATTAATCTATATGTACTATACTAATCTACATATGTGTATGGATAACAAGTCATGATAGAGAGCAAATTCTGGTAGATTTACTTCATTTTTAGGTCTCTAGGACGTTCCATTTGGATATTTTAACCCATATCATAGTTATCAGGTAGCCATATTGAATGACGTCATTCCTGGAAAAGTGTGGGGGCTGAGGATTGTCTACCCAAGATATTTATCATTCGTATGCATCCAATTAACCAATTCAACAATAATTTTCTTCCTGCAATAACTTGCATACGGAAGTGTTACTGGCTGCTGGATTATTGTGGAAATGAAATGAAATGAAATATTTTAGCTTTACGTCCCACTGTTATGCCGGTTAGGCTAAAGGAGACGGTAATGATGAGAAATGAATGAAATAGTGGGATGAAGAAAGCGGGAGGAAACGGGAGAACCCCAAGGAAACCCAGGCACACCGAGGCTCACATTGTTTGTCCACCGTTTGCGGAAAGGTTTTATAGACCGAGTTTGATTGATTTCTTTAATATTGTTGACTCACTGAAACTTTTGGATTTAAGTACGAGATATATCACTTTAATTTTTGATTTCACAGACACTTCATCTTCACCGCGGTCAGAGAATTTACACCTGCCGGTGTAAACACGCAACCTCCACCAATGGGAACAGAGCTTTCCCCGACTAAATTGGAACCATTGGATTCTTAACCGGGGGAAGATAATTTATCTTTGCCGGAGGTGTGGCCGCATTTTTCTCCACTGGAAACAGATATTATCCATCACTAGATTTATTGAGGGAAGAAAAGGAAGACCGTACGAACCATGAAATGGAAGAATATCGGCCAACACCGTCACCAACAGTGAGGAATTCCCCAATGCCGAACTCGGAACTCGAAAAACTTTTGAATTGGCATTGTGAGGGTACAGTGGAACTGAGAGCGTTGAATTCAGTTGATTTTGAGTTTAACGTCACGTACAGCAGCGAGGCTATATGAGACGTGGATCTACTGACTGATCTAGAATCCGAACCACATGAGCTCCCGCCGGTAATCGAACCCGGGTAGCGTTGAATTGCATTCAAGACAGTATAGCATAGTGAGAACCGGACAGCATAAGTATTTGCATTGCGTGTACCATTTGGAGTACGGAATATCTTGAACGAAACGTGATAGATACAATACCAACACTTGAGATTTGTGAAGAATTATTGTCAATATATACGAGAAAGCACGGACATCCGTTTGTGATGATGTGGAACTTTATGGAACGTTTTCGAGATGTTGTATGGATCTTTGAACATAGACCTATTTTAGTGAAAATATTACTGGAGAAAGACGATGGGAAATATATGTACTGCTATGAGCAAAATAAATGACGCGTCTCTTCATTTTGAAGTTTTTTTGAAAATATCTCTGTTTTCTTTATATGTTCGAAATTTTGGAACGTTTCCCCAGTAGAACAGGGTAATAACAAACCCGTTTATAATATTTGTGTTAGATATTACCTTAAAATAAATAAATTAGAAGCAAAAAAACATTAAATCGACAGAAATTTCGAGAATTACCAACTCTGCTAAAGTGGGAAATTTTCAAGAACGCGAGGGAATTCCGCAGTTCAACACGAAGCAGCGACATCTGTCATTGAGAGAGACGTGGATTAGATCTACAAACGAAAATTTTAACGAAATATTTCTAATATGTCTTATTGCATGCATTATCAGAGAACTCCAAATATATGAATCTATGCTAAGTATTAACGTATAGATAGAGCAAATAGTGGAAATTACCTATGGAAAAAGACGAATTGGTAGCACAATCCTAATGAAAAATCGTCTTTACTGTGAAGCAAGGTCAAGTCATGTAAGAAAGTAAATAGCGCAGTCAGTTAAAGCAGCTAGTTTGTATTTCGAAGGTAGTGGGTTAGAATCCCATGGAAGTGGTGTTATCATTTTTATTACTATGGTTATTTTATTTATTTTTTATGTGGGAAAGAATCAAATTGTATCATATGTGTAAAACTCATGACGATACCAAAAAAGAAAAAGTGTCGTTGTCGTACTTGTATTAGTGTGTCTAATTTTTGTTTGGAAACAGTTTCGTAATTATTTCCCCTGTGCTCACTGCTAACTACATGCTCACTGCTGCATAACGAATGTTTCCCAGTAAATGTTAATTCTAATTTGGAGAATTTTATAAAGTTTCACAATGTTTCTCACTTGAAAGTCTTCTATCTCTTTTTTGGACACTTTGATAACCGATTTCGCTATTAAATGTTTAATTTTCCCTAGATGTTTAATTACGGAAAAGTTTTACAATGTATTTGTCTTAAATTGAAGTTGTTTTGAATTTACCACATGAGATAAGTAGCCCGAAGGAGGAGAACTGAAGTAACTGATATTCTACGTAAAAGCAACCTATTGTAGAATGATTATTCTTCTTACCTTCAGCACATAATCTATACGTTAGAGAGTCAGACAGAGAAAAATCCTGTTTTTTTACTCCCCTCTGACCACTTATCTTAAAGCTCTACATGTAATGATTCGTGTCACATAATTTCGGCTCTCCAAAGACATTCATTCATTTATTATTATTATTATTATTATTATTATTATTATTATTATTATTATTATTATTATTATTATTATTATTATTATTATTCCTGAATATGACACCCGTACATAATGTATAACATTAGACTGCCTTCTGTGGTACCGGGTCCAATTCTCGGTGTATTACTGTTCAACGATAAAAGTGGTTCGGATTCCACTACAATTAGTATCCACATCTCCTTTGGCCATTAGAGCATAACCGTGGAACGCTAAACTCAAGCAAACAAACAAACAATACTTACTCCCCCACCACTCTTTATTCTACATGTCATATCTCCATTTTTCGATACAGCCCCCTTAGTACTATGAAACTCTCCTCTTCCATGGTTATGTAATTGCCACTACTTTACAAGAATATAAACCAAAAAAGTCAGTAGAAAACACATTATAAAATTTACTTTTTGAGGCTCTTTGGCGCCCCGGGCAGTCGCCCGGCCTTTGGTCCGCCTCTGAAAGTACGGATGTATAACTAAGGACTGCGGAGGAGAGGTTAACCTTCATGTTATGCCACTGGTTTAACGTGTTTGAAATGTTCAGTGACTGATCGGTTAGTGAAATAATTTCGACGGTTACTGATGTTTAAAGTTTAGCTAAGACAAAGGTATCTAACCAAATACATCTGATATCGCGATGTCACAATTTGATTTTTCCTCACTTAAAAAAGATAAAAATAATAGTAATAAAAACCCATACTCGTACTGGGCTCGAACTAACAACCTAATGCGTACAGACTAGTTGTTCTGATCAACTGAGTTTCGATTTCTTACATGAAAGAAGGCATGTTTTTCAATATCAAAACTGTTCGAAGTAATACGAACATGGCTTAAGAACAGAGACGGAACTGAATTACCACTCGATTGACCTTGAGGGCAAATCACCAAAGGGTAGCTATAAACGAAAGTTCAGCATGCATTTCTGTGGAGTACTGTTCAGTATTCCTATCTGCAAATCACGATTGTTCGTAGGAGTAATATTTTACAAACCTAACCTTTCTATAGAGCACTTCACAGAGAACCAAAGGGAAGAAATTCTTGCCGTTGTGAACGTGGGGTATCACCATGTGCAATAAAACTATCGCGTCTACTTGAAGTGATATTTTATCGAAAATAACTCGTTTCCCTTTTTATATCCGAAGTTTTTAAGGGTTTCAAAATGAGGAAACGTTGCTGACAAACAAGGACGCATTTAGGGGTGGGTCCAGGAGGTCCGGACCCACATCTGAAATCCCAACTTTTCTGTAAATTTAGCCTAATTTTGGGAATTATCTTTTAAAATGCTATTATAATTTATCTTAATATTGAAGTCGGACCCCTCCCGAAATAAATTACTGCATACGTGCCTGCTGACAATTTTCAATATATTCGTTAAATAATAAAGTAAAATAACTAAAATAGGAGTAAAAAGCTTCGACAAGGGCTAATTTTGTCCACTGCCAATATTGTTATAAGGGATATTAATAGCAAAAACTGCTAGTCAATGCTGAACCTTGGAACTTCACTCCAAACAGCAAGCCTATTATTGAGAACTACACATGAAACATTTTATCAAAACTTATCTAGCTTTTACCTGGCATGAAATTATTATATACACCAAAATGCACACTCCTAAAATGTTTATCTAAACATTGCTCTACGTACTTACGAAGCAATGCTCTTTTTATCGAAATATGTGAGCAGGAAACTCTAACAGCCAGCCATTTTATTTAAATCGTAATAAATCCTGTAACCGTGCTTTAACGTGAAGACAAAACTTGGTCCATTGGTAAAGTGTTGGAAGAATGAAAACACAATGTTCGTAGGTTCTAATCTATCCACTCATCACAACATTTTATTCTTATGTGAACGATGAAATAAGAAAGCAAAAATGTATAACCGTTAAGACAAAACTTCAACCAAGTCTGAAGAGAACAATACTAAAATAGTAACACAATGACGTCAACCAAGAATTATTTCATGTAGCGTTTGGACGAAATTACAGCTGTCAACAATTGCAGAAGTAAAAACAGGCTGATAGGCGTAATGCAGTCTAGACTTCTGAATGCATTTACTTCCTCAAAACTTCCGTCTCGTCATTCGTATGCCGTTAGTCATTGTAAAACCTTTCAATTGGAAGTGAAATGACGGTGAAATGACACAAACTAAAACATTTTTAAATCAATAACTGTCTATGTGTAAAAGTAGGTGTCTCTAATCTGTAGTTCTGGGTTCCTTTTACTTTGAAGTGACAAATGATAGAAGAAAGTATGGTGATCGAAAAAAAAAACAAATTTGAGATTTCAACGAATTTACACGTATTATAGCCCCTAATACCGAAAAAGTTCGCTACACTTTTCTGTGCACTCGCCTAGAGGCCATACCGTTCAACTTATCTGCACCAAATTTTAGTTTAAGATTTTCATAGTACTTCCTATAGTTTCTTTTATTTCCCTCCTACTCCCAAAACAAGGGTAGTTTCTTGTACAATGAAAATAGAAAAAAATATATTTTCTCATAACTGGCTCTAAGATCTTGTTTTCTTTCTTTTTTTTTTAAATCAATATTTAATTAGCAACCCTACTTTGTGGTATAAGGCATTTATCTGAGAAAAATCTACAAGGGGTAGTTTATACTTAGGGGTGAATTGAAAACTTTTTGGTAAACTCCCTAGGTTTTTGTGGTAAACTCAGGATTTTCTTTTTCGAGCGACAAAAGAGAGAAGAAAATATGGTGATTGTGAAACTAGTATACCAAATTCAGATTTCAACGGATTTACATACTTCATGGCGCCTACATACCGATAATGTGATTTTTCGATACCCGTCCTTCCGGTCCGTCCGTTTGGTACACTTTTCTGTGCACTCGCCTAGAGGCCATACCGTTCAACATATCTACACCAAATTTTAAACTTAGGGTTTACATAGTATTCCCACACGAGATTTTCCATGTTTTTCCTACCGCCTAAATAAGTGTGGTTTACTAACAGCCGAAAATCGAAAAAAGCTATTTTCTCCAAAATTGTTTTAACAATTTTGTTTATTTTTCATTAATCAATATTTAATTAACAACCCTATATTACAGTATTAGATATTTCTCTTAGAAAAATTTACGAGGGTTAGTTTATTCTTAGAGGTGACTTTTTCTCGACGATTTTCTCAGAAGAGACACTGGCAAATTTTGTACGCACTTCATAAATAAATATTTAACCTTGCAACATGGTATAAGTCAATTGACCTGAAAAATATATGAGTAGTAGTTTATTCTTGGAGTTGAATTTATTTCCAGTGAGTTTCTCAAACACGACCAGTTGGCAACCCTGTATCTCGGCAACGAAGCTGAATTCGAAAACCGCAAGAGGACCATTTGTCTCCTTTTGATGTCACGAATCATCTCCCGAAGTTTGTGGACATCTTTCAGGTTCACCCTTAATGAAGCTTATTTTCGAAAAGTTAACTTTTAACTTTAGGCATTGCTTATCTTTTTTTTAAATCACAAATGCCGTATTTAATTTAAGGCAGAGAGCTACTTCTGAAAGAATAGATCTTGGAAAATAATTTTAAAACTTAGACTTTTGTTTTCGAGACATTCCAGACAAGACGAGACATTTTAAAAGCTATCTCGTGTCCTAAACATTTGTCACGTCTTATTTTGAATGTCACAAAGCGTGTCTCGCCTCTTTCTTGAGACATGTCTTATCTCAGGCGCATTCGCTAACACTTGGAAAGGATTATCTTTCTACTCAAAGCATTGTTTTTATAATGGTTTCATATTTATGATAATTGCCGTCAACATAAATTACAGTTCGTTCAGTTGAATTAATTGTTTATTATTATTATTATTGAAATTAAAATTAAATGGAATATCTAGTTTAGCGTTGCACGATTATGCACCTACGCTAAGGGAGAATGATGATGAATGAAATGGTGAAATGAAGAAAGTGGGAGGAAAATGGGAAATCTTAAGAAAACCTATGTCACGGTATTTGTCGACCTCAAATTTCACTTGGCGCGAAGTGGAATCGAGCCACGGACCCCATGCACCAAAGGTGAATGCTCTATTATTATTATTATTATTATTAATAATAATAATAATAATAATAATAATAATAATAATAATAATAATAATAATAATAGTAATAATAATGCTACTAATAATAATTGAAGCGAGCTTAACGAGTTTCAACCGTCCGACTCAACCATTGTTTTGGTGCCTGTTCGTTCGTCTGCTCCATTACAACTTGTCATAAAAGACATTTTATTTTAATGAAACTAGTAAGTGCCTTATTTTAGCTTTGAGAAGTAACTATTGCTTGGAATTTGAATCTGCAAAATATAAGAGGTAAAATTAACCAAATGGTGCCAGTTTCCACTCATGTATACAAAACAATTTTGCAATATCAACTACGTGAATCTTGTCCCATAAAGAAGCCAAAACCCCTACACCGAAGAGCCCTCCGAGATTTGATCATTGTCCACTCGGACTAAAATTGTCATTTGGAACCAATACTTTCATACGAAGACAAACATTTCTTTAAAATAGACGAAAAATTCGAAAGTTATAAACATTTTAATATTTTTGCCTTTTCTCATAAGGGCGCCGTATTAGCCTACACTGAAGAGCCCCACGAGATTTGATCATTGTCCACTTGGACTGAAATTCTCATTTGAAACCAAAACTTTAATATGAAGCCAAAAATTAAACATTTACATCAATTTAAACTTACTGGGTTCCGGTTCACCCCACTATTATGTTTAGTTTAGTAAGTGGCAATTTGTGACAGCTTCATATCATCAAAATAATCTTTCACTTCCCCGCCCCCCAGGAGTTCGTGCTGGATCCGCCACTTCTTTTTGTCACCCTTGATTGTGTAGGAGCTCCCTCGTACAAATAAAGAAGCGGTAATATTACAATCAAGGGGAGCTATATATTAGGTGTTTCTTTAGTTACCTACCCCTAAACGCACAGGGCCATCTTTGGTAGAATAAAAAAGCTATTTGATATTTCAATCATGAAAGGGGAGAGGATGCTGTAAATATATTTCTTATTCATTTTGTCTGCTCTGCTTATCAGAAATTACTTTCTGTTGCAAGGGTACTGAAATGAGAAGGGTAAAATAAAACGTCGTACCCCCTCCTACATGGTTGCTCAAATAATTACTAAAGAAAGCATTTTAAACTAAGATATCTAAGATTTAAACTAAGAAACCAAGATATCCTTACATTATGTAAAAATGGCATATTCAGGATTATTATTATTATTATTATTATTATTATTATTATTATTATTATTATTATTATTATTATTATTATTATTATTATTATTATTATATGCATATTTTTGGAGCACCGAAATTTTGTGAGACGAACAATGGTATGTAGAGGTTTAAGATGGGTGGCCATAGGGAGAAAAAAACAGGATTTTTTCTGTCTGACTCTCTAGCGTAAAGATTATGTGCTGGAGGTAAGAAGTATCATCATTCTACAAGAGGTTGCTTTTACGTAGAATATCAATTACTTGAGTTTTCCTCCTTCGATCTACTTATCTCATGTGGTAAATTCAAAACAATTTCAATTCAGTAAAAATACATTGTAAAACTTTTCCGTAATTAAACATCTAGGGAAAATTAAACATTTAATAGGGAAATCTGTTATCAAAATATCAAAACGAGTAGATAGAAGACTATCTAGTGAGAAATATTGTGAAACTTTATAAAATTCTCTAAATTTGAATTAGCATTTACTGGGAAACATTTGTTATGCGCCAGTGAGCATAACGTATAGTGAGCAGTGAGCACAGGGGAAATAATTACGAAACTGTTTGCAAACAAAATTAGGGACGCTAATGCAAGTACGACAACGATATTTTTTTCTTTTTTTTTGGTATCGTCATGAGTTTTACACATATGTTACAATTTGATTCTTTCCCACATAAAAAAAATAAATAAAATAACCATAGCAATAAAATCGACAACGGCACTTCCATGTGGGCTCGAATCCACTACCTTCGGCACACAGACTCGTTGCTTTAACTAACTGAGCTATTTGTTTTCTTACGTGAACTGAGCCTGTTCTACAGTAAAGACGAGTTTTCATTACGGTCGCGCTACCAATTCCTCCTTTTGCATAGACAATTTCCACTTTTTGCTCTATATTTACGTTAATACTTGGGTATATTCATATATTTGGAGTTTGCAGATAATGCACGTAATAAGACATATTAGAAACATTTCGTTAAAATTTTCGTTTGTAGACTTAATCCACATATCTCTCTACGACATAGATGTCGCTGCTTCGTGTTGAACTGCAGAATTCCCTCGCGTTCTTGAAAATTTCCCACTTTAGCACAGTTGGTAATTCTCGAGATTTCTGTCAATTTAATGTTTTCAGCTTCTAATTTATTTATTTTAAGGTAATATCTAACACAAATATTAAAAGCGTGTCTGTTATTACCCTGTCCTGCTGAGAAAACCTTCCGAAATTTCGAACATATAAAGAAAACAGAGATATTTTCAAAAAACTTCAAAATAAAGAGACGCGTCATTTATTTTGCTCATAGTAGTATATGTGGTGTATGTGTACACATTTTTAGTGTTATAATATTGACTTTCCTTCTTATTTCTAATGAAGTAGTAATCTTGTAGTGTGGTAGTGAGAATTGTGGACAAATCATTAGTGAAAGTTGTGTGTTAGAAACATTAAGTGTATACTTAAGCTGAAGTGTACTAAAGTGGTATGCAGCATAATGGAAATTTTCTTGGAAACCATTTGTTGAATGTTAGGACTTTAGTCTGCCCGCCTCCTAATGTTGAAGACAAATTTGCTCCCCTGATCCTCCACAGCAATGGTTTTCAACTTCATAAACATTTTGAACATCGCCTAAAACCTATGGGAACGATCTTACCTGTCTCCCCTTTCCAATATTGAAGACAGATTTGCGCCGCTAATAACAACATGTGAATTTCATCACTTTATTAAATTCAAATGATTGTCGGAACAAGAATCTCTTGCTAAATTTCAGTTATTTATTTATTTATTTATGACTTCTTTTACGTGACGACGTTAAGGCTCTGCAGCATTCTCCGAGCACTTAGCCACGTACATACATTATATAAAAAAGCACCAATACATAGAAAATATTAACAATTACAAAAGAAAAGTATTGAACCACATAAAAAGAATATACTACTTAAGTAAAACAATAGCTAAACACTTCAAAGCAAAAATTGAAAATAATATAGAAGAGAGGAAACAAAAAAATGTATATGTAGGAATACAATCTGACATAAAATAACATGGAGAGACCTAAATTACATATTGCATATACCGGTACTACGAGTATGAATATATAAGCTGTACAAGTGTCCACCGTGTTCATTATGTTCAATTGTGTTCAACGTGCAACTTTTGCATTTTCTTCACGTGCATAACAATGTTTCAAATATGAACATCTCATCTCGCGTTGGTTAACTCGAAACAGCAACAATTGCGGTATCCACATTTGCGGTACTGCTTCATTTGCGGTACTTAGACTATCGGCATTTATGGTACTGGGACATTTGCGGTACTATTCGTATAACTTCTTATTCTCCAAGTTAAGAGAGGATGTTTTCGGATGTTCAGCTAGAGGATAAGCACACAGTAGCAACTGCTATACAAAGAATAAATTTTATAACATTGGTGCAGCCAGGAAGTTGCTCTAGGGGAGAACATGACTTTTTCAGGGGACTCGATGCCGTTTTGCATACTAAAAGGAGACTAAACATCTTTCAGAATATAAAATCATTATTAACTCACCTTAATTACATACGTACATACAAACCATTCTCAGAACACTAAGAACAGGTAAACCCGAATATAAGGTTCACTTATACAGAGGAGTGAAAAAAAAAAAAACATTTACTAGAATACACGGTAGACACATCCTAAAGATGTAAACAAATGCTCATTTGTGACTGGTCAAAACTGAAAAAATGTAAACATATCCTCACCTGTGATTGGTCAAACGCCTGTCCATGATATTTAAAGGGAACTTCTAGAAATATCTGTATTTTTAGTTTTCTGCTAGATGTTTCATTAACACTTTTCCAATAATTTTTTGCCAGTATTTACTCGAAATTGAAATATAATATTCTTCTTTCTTCGCTTTGAACATATTGAGATATTTCTAATTAGGAAAAATTATTGCGGTATTATCTAAAGAGCAACTTGCCTGATTTATCACAAGTCATTCATTTTGCACACAGTTGTCCATTGTTATGAGCATATTTAAGGATTTTTGGTCAGATCTAGCTCGGAGAAAGTATAAGACACAAAGTCAAAATCAATGTTTAATGAATTAGTAATCTATTTACATGATCCATAATAGAGTTCAGTTAATACATTAGAGATAAACACATAACAGTAACACATAATGGTAGGGCAGAACACATTCTGAGGCAGAGCTTCACCTCTGGAACTGATTTATAGTTATTTATAAGTTCCAATTCCTTAACCTTCGTCCAGAAACATTGATTAAAATGGCAATTACAATCACTAATGTGCGTTTCCTGTGGGAACAGTGTTCTCCGAGATGTTATTGATGCTTGCTCGAAATCCAATTTGATTAATTTCAGATTTCAATCATTAATATTAGCATTCACCAAACTGACAATAAATCCCTGATACGTCTTACTTGCTCTTGTTCGTAGTAGACAGAAGATCAAAAAGCCTCCGAGTTTTATTTGTTTTCTATGTTCCCTTTCTTCACATTTCAATACTGGCTGCACTGAATACCCCGATGAAAAGTGAAGGTTTCTTCTTAGAGGTTTCGATTATTATGATAGTTTCCATTAGGGGGCCAGCGTGATCTCCTCTTATATATCCATAACTTACCAAAATAAGCCAATCAGAATGAATCACATAATATTAGGCCGTTTCATCTCCATACTCACCTTCTTTATTATTATATTCATTCTAATTTAGACTAACGTGGGGTAAAATTGATGTTTTGGCACATGTTTCACGGTGTGTACCCCCAATGTCGCACTGTCTAAGGGAAAGTTTTGGATAGTACCAGAAATGTCCCAGAAAAACTGGTTTTCTGGTTGTACCGAAAATGTCCAGTAAGACAAATATCCTGATATATTTGAACCCTACGTGCTATAAATTATTCCAGGCGCGAAAGTCATTCAATAGTCTTACCCATATAAAATATAATATTTTAATGAGTTGGAAATATATGAGCATATCCCATCTTTCATACAATATAAATATTTTTTTCTCGGCCTTTGTTACTGGGCACGATACCACCGCATTTAAGTCTAGCTGTTTATGATGACGTAAACACTTTACCAACTATTTTCCAATCGGAATTAATCCGTAGCCCTACGAAGTCACTTGCAGTGTATCCTGAAGGACGCTGTTAAACATATACTCAATCATGGATCTGATGTATACCACTTGATTTATTATACAATGCTGTCCTGTAGGCCTCCCAATAACTTCCACTCCATTCATATTAAGCCAGAAGTATTCTTCCACGTTTTTCCTCACAATTTCAAAATCATTACACTCCGTTTCATACCTACCTTGACCTCGCATTGACGGTTCTAGAGAGGTTGTTGTCGAATATCCTCTGAATAATGACCATTATTTAAAGGATCTATTCGCTCATTTTTATTTCTTTGACCTTTTGCCAGAACATCTCTGTAAAATCATTTTCATCATTACTTTCGGAATTTTCAATTTCCAATAGAGGTCATTCAAATTATATACAGTTTGACAGGTGTTTATTTCGTACAATAATGAATAATCAATGTCGTATATGTCTTTAATCGACGATATATATTGCACAAAACATGTATGCCGCATGATACATATCTTTGATACAATAAAAAAATCAAATAATTTAATAATGTCCGTGACTGAACGCACAGTATTAAGTACAACATGCTCATTGATTTTGAAATAATGGTGCAATAGCGAAAGCAGATTATTTAAAATCTCTAACGTTCATTTGTACCCTGGTGCTAGAAGTTTAATAACCTGTTTCCAAGTTTCTCGATGATGAATGGGAGTTTTTAAGCCTCTTAATGTTTCTTGAAATATGTGCTCCTCAATACTGTTCGTTATAATACAAGTCCATTCCTCTAAAAGGGCAACAAAAGTTCAATCAGTATATCTAGATACATAAAAAAAAAGTGACCACGAACGTAATCTTAACCTTAAGCTTTCCTTTTCAAAGAAGCAACTCAAAAACGAATATAAAAGTTTCAAATCACTACTATTACTACTACTACTACTACTAATAATAATAATAATAATAATAATAATAATAATAATAATAACAACAACAACAATAACAATAATATATTATTATTATTATTATTATTATTATTATTATTATTATTATTATTATTATTATTATTATTATTATTATTATTATTATTTAATTACATAATGCTCTTTTTTTCTCTTGATTGTGTTTATTGTACAACCTCCTTTGCTTCCTTGTAACTTCTAGTCGCCACTCGTCTCCGACTTTCTCGTAGCTTAAAGCACTTTCGTATTGCTTCACCACCTAGATGAAAACAGAATTAAAATTAGTTACCTTTCGTGTTATGTTTCTGGATTATGAAATATAGCAATAAAGTCTATGTTTGTGTGTTAATCCAACTTTCCATTCAATCCTTAAAGATGTTAATCACTACTACATCTCTTGTGCAACGTTCACGTGGAATTTATGTTGCTATAAAAACTGCAACCAATCTCAAATTTCTCCTGATATATGTTTAATGTGCTGATTTCGGAGCTGAAGCCCCCGGGTTGGATTTCCAGTGAGTCAGAGGCCCCTTTATCGTATCATCTTGATGGCGCTCTAAAGTTTTACACAGCTTATAGTTAAATATATCCAAATTCTGTTAAACTGTATGGTTAGCCCATGAGCTTTCGGTGCCTGAAAACTCGGGTTCGATACATGGTAGGTTGAAGTGCCCTATGTCTCGTATCGTCCCGATGCTGTATTAAATTTTACACAATTCATAGTCAAATGCACCTAAAGCCCACCAATTATGTGGTTAGCCCACAAGCGTTCGGCGTGGGAGAATTCTGGTTCGATTGCTGGCAAAACTCACGTCGCCACATTAAGTTCATATCTACAATAGCCTCGATGCTGTGCTAAATATAATGCAATTCATACTCACATACACCTAAAGTACACAGTGTTATATGGCTCCCGGCCCTAGAGACCCTGGTTCGATTTCCAGGAGGGTCACATTCCACCTGTAATGTATAACATCGGTGACGATCTAAGCTTTACACAAGTTATAGTTACATACAGCTAAAGTGCACCGATTTTTATGAGTTTCGACGCGACAGACCTCGGGTTGGATTCCCAGTAGAATCCGCTGTCCACTGTCCTGTATCATTTCGCTGTCGTTCTAAACTTTTACTCAATTCATAGTTACATACACTTAATATTTGCTGAGCTATATAGCTCTTCGCGTGGAAGACTCAAGTTAGATTTTTGCTACAATCCAATGGTCCCTGTCCCGTATCACATAGGTGCTGTGGTGTGTTAAACAACATAAGAAATAATATGTTATGTTTAAAAAAAAATCCTTCCGCATTCACAACGCTAACAAGCATTTCATGTGCATCATCACAATGTCAAGTCCCATTTGTGTTAAAATATAGTACAAAAGCAGAAATATGCCATACACATACAAAAAGAAACATAAACAAGTATTACGTTTCCATAAAATCAGAAAAAACGTAAAGCAATATATTATGCATTTACGTCTTTTTTTAATCTTATCTGCAAGTTACACCAGCAGTCAATATCTTCTTCCAGCTACGTAATTGCACTTTTTAACGAATTGTTATACAATGCACTGTTCGTGGATTTTACATTGGTTTTTATACTCAATCTACATACCATCCAGAAAATTCTACCATGTTATGTCTCTCAATGACATACATTATCTTTTTGTTTGAACGGAATCCACTTTCACCCCAGGGTGCTGTCAGCTGTCTGCCCAAAACAAATGATTCATATTTAAAGGCATAGCCTTTCCGTAATGGGTAATTTATTTCTTTTATAAGAAGTTAAAGTCGAATTTTCCAGAAAACATTAGAATAAGCATCTGCTATTCAAACATTAATTAGAAGTCCAAAGCTATTTTTAGAAATGTCGCTATAATAATTAATGGAATAGCTATATAAGAAATATGATCTTTTCCTCGATTGCTTAGTGTTAAATATTACCTATGTAGATGTTGATTTTAATATCCATTTTTTTCAATGTTTTATGCTATTATTTATAAGCCAGAAATGAATTAATTTCATGCTTATTATCATTCATTTACCTGTCAAATTTATAATTCAAGTATTTTTAATATTACATCTGTCATTTTTATTCACCACTTTCACTGTAAAATAAATTACTCCGTCTACTTGTTAATATATCGTTGTAGCCAAACTCAAGAATAATTTCCAATAACCATTCATTTACCTGCCAATCTTTTATATTAATTATTTCACAACTGTCATTTTTATTAGTTTCTGTATATTATAACATGGCTGAGGACACTACTATTAATTGAGTTTCAAACAATCAGAATGCGATGATGGGAAATGTATATAGCTCTACTAAGCTCCCATATGGTCACGTCGAGAGCTTATAACAATCGATGTTTAACCTATGTTCATTAAATTCATATCAAAAATGATTTAAGACATATTTGAAAAAAAGTGTTTGTAGAGTCGTCTAGCGAATAAACACCCAGCTGTGAAAGTGCTACAGGTAGCTTCTATCAGGAACACTGTTTCATTTAAGTTTTCATTAAAATGCATTTTCTTTAGAATTTCACTGCTCTCCTAATTTCGTTATTTCTCCATTGCAGATCACCTACAATTGAAGGAGAAACTGCCTTCTGCCTACGAGTAATTATCTTCTGGTACGTCTGACATCTGTCCAGTATAGACATCACAATGAACTACACCAATATCTCTTCGCCAATAGTTAACGGAAGCGAAACTAGTTATAACGAAACTATCGTCTATACCGATAGTTACATACTTAATAAGGGCGTATTCATCTTCATGTGTCTTGCGTTTCTGCTGATGGTACTACTGTCTGGCTTGTGCGATAGAATTGGAGGAAATTATGTGATTTCTGTAGTCTCTGAGAGATACGAAAGATATGAAATGGGGAAAATAAGAAGCGAAACAAGCGAGAAGGCACCAACTAATGAGTGTTGAAAGAAATTACAATTCAAATTGCAATTAAAAGTGAATGTTCATTGAAAGAGAATGATTAATCATTTGTCTATTTTTGTGCAAACAATATTTAACAGTTTTTTCATGCTATGGTTCTCGTTCTTATGAAAATACTTGATATTTTAACTGAACACTTTTAAATCCATTCTCAAACCACATTGATTTCTTTCCTCTCAATTTTATTTTTAAGTTTAATTTCGTGAAATATCAGTTTGTAACATTATGTAGGATATATATCCATATTATGCACATGTAAATGAACATTCAGGAAATAAACAAGTACAAATACTAAATAGTTTATACATTTATTAAATAAGTAACTTGTTTGTTATAAATAATAAAAAAGTTGATAAAATGTACGTTTCCAACACACTATGTTCCACTCAGAGGCGGATCAAGGACGGATTTCTGGGGGAGGTGCGGTGGGTTGTAATATTTCTACTTAGAGATATTTTTAAGAGCTCCAAACTCTGGGATGGCATTTATTTATATATAAAATAAGAACGTTTCCTCTTCTGGGGAGAGCGATCACCCCGATCGCTCCACCCTGGATCCGCCCCTGGTTCCAGTTCAGTCTCTCTATCTATTCAAAATGTTTCACTGACTTTTACATATTGATAATTTTTCGTATAGCTCCATCGTATTATATTTCATTACGCAATAATAAGTCGTAAGATTAATACAAATATATCAACTTTTTTATATACAAGTATATCAAATTCTATCAACCATCCTTGGTTCTACGTGGGATTAAGGACATTTATAGAACTGTTTTAAAAAAAAACTTGCATGTGAAACACGTTACATTGTTTCCAAATTCGGAGATTTCATTCTTCAGTAATTAATATAACTTTAAGTGGCGAATATATTAAATATAATCTAAAATCACTAGGAAAAGGTGCCTTGGCTTCACCTAAATGGGTAATTTAATATGTCTTATTTTCTCCGTTAAAATATAAATGTTTCATTGCATAATCCGTTTCACATAACCTGATAGGACAAATAAGTTTTCTTCCCACCACGCTCAAGTACAGGTGTGAAAAGCGTGAATGTTGGTGTTCTGTCTTCCACCATCAGCCCCCGCACATGGAGGTATAAAGTGTATGCCTAATATGCCTAAATAATAAATTACAACTTGATAATAACATTATGTATTTTAAAACACTTAATTAAAATTACCTTTATTAGTGAGGTAAGTAATACATATATTATTATAATTTAAATTTTATTAAACAGTTGTATTATTTATTTTTCTTCTGTTGGCAGTCGGGGTTGTTACATAATGTGGGAATGGCACGGGATGGCAGGGTTGGTAATTAAATTGGTATTAACTTATTGATACAAATAATTTCATAATAATATAAAATCGAAGAACAAGTACAATATGTATAGGTCAGAGCGTTAAGGTGATAACAATAGAACCTGAAATGACAAAAACAAAAACTTCTAGTTTCCTTTCTTATAAACAGATGTTCTTACATTAAAAAGAATAATGTTACAATGGATTTTGCTGTATAGTGTTGTATACTGGTGTGCACTTTAAGACGTCTCTCTGTAAGAACTCTTCTAGAAACAGGAAATATTTGCATGTGGATGTGTCGGAGTGCAGTGACAGCGTTCATCGTGATCGATAGATGAGTGGGGTGAAACCCGTATTTAAATCGGTTCAGTGGTTGAAAGTTTCAGTGACAACATACTCTTAATCAAATTAGTTTTTAGATTTCTATTGTGGACTAAATTATTTCGTTATTTCAGTTGATCTCAACAATGAAAAGGACAGTATCGTTCGCTAGTATTTAGATTAAGTCAGTTTGTTTTAATTTATTTCAAATTTTTAACATAATATCGATATCTGCAGATTCAATTTATTATGAACATAGTCGAGACTTTTAGAATTGACAACTCTTCTGGTGAACCCACCGTTAATCAGGAAGATGACAATGAGACTGAGCCTGTGGACTCCAATAACATCTGTGTCTGTGATTCACATGTGTTTAAGTCTAGCTATAGACAGGAAGTTTCTGACATATCAAACGAAGTGCAGTGCCAACACTACAATAAATATTTTCTCAAAGACATATTGGCAAGTGTCATCGTGATATATTCAAAAATAAACGAACTATCGCAAAATCAAACCACCTCGTCAACTATTTATCAAATTTATTATCACATGAATTTCTGGATATCAATTCGCAAGTATCATCAGCGGAACTAGGCTATTTTCTTTGTCACTTCAAGACCAATATTCCGATCCTTCGTCGAGTTCCACGAAGCGCCCGTTCATCCGTAGCAGATTCTTTATGTGAAATAATTAAAAGTATCACAAATAAGAACGATTTCGAATCTTGGATCGACCTTTTTTCTCTTTCCATATGTGGTTCTATGCATCCCACCACTTGCTGAAAAATGAAAATGAACCTACTTCAATTACTGCTACAGATTTGAATGACTTTTTCATTAATGAAATAAATGAAATAGTAAAGAAGATTAAGGCAAAAACTCCTAGTAGAAATTTTTATAATTATCTGAATTCTATTCCTCAACCATCTTGTACTTTTAGCTTCGAATTAGTAACTGTTAAGGACGTTGAAAAAGTAATTTTGAAGATGAAAAATAGTAGTACCTGTGATGTATATGGTCTTAATTCTATTATACTTAAAAGTGACATACATTTTATTGCTGAACCTTTAACACACATTGTCAACAGTTGCATATTAGAGTCGATATTTCCTGATATGTTAAAATATGTTAAAGTAATTCCAGTACACAAAAAGGGCAATAATTCAGAATGTGACAACTATAGACCTATATCTATAATCCCTGTAGTAGCCAAGGTTGTTGATATATTACTCAATGATCAAACAGTTAAACATTTTGAGAGTAATTCATTGTTTAGTAGCTCCCAATTTGGGTATAGAGAAGGATTAGGTACAATTATAGCAACAACTTCTTTAGTTAAAGATCTTTTAGACAGTTTAGAAAGTAAATACTTTACTAAAGTTAGATTTTATGACTTTTCAAAAGCGTTCGACACGGTATCTCATACGATTATGTAATCTCGTAAGATTTGTCATACGAATTCTGAACTACAAAAGACAGAATGCACCTGACATTCACCGGTAATTGTATGCCATTTACAGAACGAGAGTAATGAGGAAAGGGAAGTTCAGACAACAGTGCGGAGAGTTTTAGGAAGGACATTCAAATCTTTATGACGATGAGTGTAGCGGAAGTCATATAGTTTAGAAGGACAGTGCGGTGGAACGCGTTAAAAAGAGCGTGCGATCTAATCAGCTGTTGCAATAACTGAAGTCCCCAAACTTTCCAGAAGTGTATGCGAAAGAAGCTCATCGAATTGTGACTGACAAGCTGGATTACCGCAAACTGTGTGTAATGTGAGTGCCAAAGATGCTGACAGATACTCAGAGAGAGTGGAGAATGACAATTTGACATTATTGTTTGAGCCATTATGGGGAGGATGAGGAAGACATATTTTCTCGCTTCGTGACCGAATCAGCAGTCAATGGAATGACGGCACTCTGGTTCTCCTTAAGGGAAGAAATTCTAACAAACACTACCAGTTCTAAAAATCATAGCATCTGTGTTCTGTGACCAAAACAATGTGATTGTTGTGGAAATCTTGGAACCAGAAAGAACAATTACAGCAGATATATATTGTCACACATTGATTAATCTGGGGTACTATACAAAATCGATGAAGAGAAATGCTAATATCTGGAATTTATCCGATACATGACAACTGATCCATGATCCTACACACAGCTAGTCATACTGTTAAGATAATTCAAAAAAATCGATGGGAATTATTCAATCATCCCTATAATAGCCACGACTTTTCCTTCAGTTATTTCCTTTTTTCCCTTCACCTGAAAAAGCGGCCTGCAACGAAGCATTTCAACGACAATGAGGTGCTCTAGATACAACTTCGAACTGGTTGCATTATCAGGCAGTAGAATTTTACACAGTGATTACACGGAAGCTTGTGCCACACTACAAGAAATATTTGGAGATTCATCGCGACTACGTCAAAATATTGTGAAGATATGTGTATTTTGACACATAATGAAACATTTTATTTCGGACTTTGCGACACTTTATTTTAAAATTCTATGCAGTGAAAAGCATAATCGTTTATTTAATGTTGAATCACTTTTTGATTGTTTTTCTAAATTCATTTACTTTTAATACAAGGAAGTTTTCTTGCTGCCTTTTAATTCCTTCAACACATGTAATTTCTTAATCAATAAAAACGACAAATTGTTTCCCTGTCAGCACTCCTGTCATCATTTCACCTTTGCTTAATCTATGAGTACACACTTTTCATCGAGACTGAAGAAACAGTCAGCGAACCAAGATTTTAACCCGGGAGGGACATCAAACAAAAACCTTCGAGATACATTTGAAAGAGGTAGACCGGCTTAGAATGGAGGCGAGTCAACATGTAGGACTGTGAGCTACAATTCCGAGCTTACGAGAAATATACCTTGTTCTAGCCTAAAGAGCACTTTGTCTTAGCTAACGTTATAGCTGTCGACTAGAATGGATAGTTCGCTAAAGTGCAATTTCGATTTTGATTGAATTTGCTATCTTCGCAACGCTAGTTTTCCTGTCTGGGTTTCGCTGGCCCGGAATTCACGACTACTTGGACGCCCAGTAGACCAGGGAGATAAGATGGACGGACATCAACCCACTGGAAGAATCGTCCAGAAGGAAACACCGACATTTGCAAGTAAGTGCGAGTAGATTAACCAATCCTAAAAGTTATTCCCTTCTCACCCTCTTCAACCCCTTTGACATCAAAATCTGTTTCTTTTGTATTTGTTCGATTTTTTTGGTATGCAACCCAGATCAGATCCTGTACCTTATACTCTACCAAATTCATTGTTTACAAAATTCTTTGCACAACTTGTTAGCTCTGACATCCCCACTGACACAATTAATTAGCACTTCATCTGAGCTTTCAGACTGACAAGGGGCAACTGCACAATATAGTTAAAATATACTTGTACATCAATAACAATATTTTTTCCTTTCATTTTATGTTGTTTTTCTTAATACTTACACTCTTTCTGACATGGCCCTCGGACATTTTGTCCTTCATTTGTACATCTTTTCTTTTTTAATTATTCAAGAACTTGAAAATCGTACATTTTGGTCTTATTTGGAATGAACACTTGTGATAGTAAAAATGATAAAGTAGTGGCTGAAGGCTTATGACACTCGGAGAGGGTTAGAACCACGTCCACAACACTTATCACTAATCCACAGAGATGACATAACAACTGTTACAGTTATTAATTGAAGTATTTAACGATTACTGAAATTGCTTTTTGCTTGTCTCTCATTGCATAAAAGTGTGTTTTTACAATTCACTCAAAAATATGCTCCCATTTTTTAAAATTATATTAGCACATTGTTATGTCGAAAAATTATTACTGTAAGTTATCTACAGTATATGTTTCAGATTCTTACATACTGGCATCTTGACGCAATTACTATGTAATACAATTAATGAGAGAATTATGGAAATGCATATCCACGTATTTACGTACTAGTACTATACATAGTTTCGTTACAATATACTTGTTTCTATTAAATACGTAGATTTACATCGATATTAGCCTAACCGGCATAACCGTGGGACGTAAAACTCAAAGATTTCATTTCATTTTACATCGATATAGCAAATATTCTTGCAATTGTTCCGGGTTGCCTTGTGCTTTGGTAGTGTGATTCCTGAAATATCCAATGAAATTTCTAGTTTAACTTCTGACATTTATGTTGTTTAGTCTAAATGGATCATTAATTAAAGTGAGTGAGCGTGAAAGTACTATTCCCTTTCAGTAAGAATCGAACCCGGGAGCACGTTCAGCACAAAGAAACGCGCTAATCATTATAACAATGGAGGCTGGGATTACTTTGAATTATACAATTCCAAGCCTTGTTAAAAAACATAAATGTTAAACTTAGGTGCTCGTATCAGTGGCTAGTACACTGAACGACAAAAGTATCTCCCCCATAAGTGCTCTAATTCCAGTACTTGGGGTCCAGGTAATTTGCAGTTGTGAGAACGTGCAACCCAACTTACACGTAGCTTTTCTCGGCACTGACAGCAGTTGGTAGCACTGAGTCAAGTCTTCATGCAAGTAAAATTGTGAGTAGATGACGCACGATATATTTCTCCATTCTGCGATGAATCTCTCTGGTTCAGAGCATCTTATCCAATGAATATCATATGTTAATCTGAATATTGCTGTGTATGTAATGTATATTCATACTGTATATTCTTTATATACTGCATATTCAAAGAAATAAAAACACTGATTACACATGAATCAGAAAATGCTTGAAAGTAGACGAAAATATGAAATCTCGAACAACTGCTGGAAATAAGTTTGTAAATGTTTGTCTCTAATGACAGACCTGCTCCATTTCTCCTTATTCCAACATCCTTTTTTTTCTTTCTAGGGAGGAGAAGATCTTGCTTGTCACACTGAGTATGCATTGAAATAGAAATTGAAACAGAAACACTTGTAAAAGTTTTACCTGGCGGGATTCGAACCCGGGTTTGCCGAATACAAGTTCAATTCGCTGACTACTCACATAGCGCATCACTTCATATTTCCCCCAAACTAATAACTAGTTTCCCACATTCTTTGAATTGTATCAACACGTGTAGAAATAGACAGTTCTATGTTTATTTCCGTATATTCATATGAGAAATTTGTGACAAATTGATCCAGTGACACTAGACGAGTGATCTCGGGCGTTCGGCTTCTGATCATGATTCGCAGGACGAAAATTTTAAGATGATTTTTCTCTTCTATATTAGGCCTTTACCCTATCCCAGTTTGTAATATGAACACCTTAAATATGCAATATCACTTTGAAAAAAATAGCCCCGAAGTTCATTTACCAAAGTTTGCTTTCTCCTTGTTAGACCCAGAAAAAATGTATATTTCTCATGTTAGTATACATCTGAAATATCAATGTTGAAAATTATAAAAATGTCCTTAATTGCCACAGCCGGAATCGAACCCAACTTTATGTAACTATCGCTTAAGCCACTACTCTAAGACATAACTGTCCTGGGAGAAGGAAAAATAGATGTACAGTGAATTTAGCAATTATACACTTTTACGATTCCAGTGTAATAATGCTGAAACTTTCTGATTTCAGTCATGATAAAATAGTTAAGTATTATTGAGAAAGAATAGTCCAGAGAATTCAACTTTAAACTGACAACTCATATGTACACTCTCGCCTCAGGCCTGGTTTTTTCGCACGGCATTGGACAGATACTCATATTGATTGGAATCTGGTATTACAGGGCACTGGATTTGTCTTTAATGTTAACTAATTTAACGAACATTCCTCAGTACCTTGTTTCCTATTTTTACGCGTTTTGCTCACTTTTACAGTTTTTTTTTTCAGTAACACTTTAAGAACAGCGACAAAACCACATAAACATTGAGGACAGTAAAAACCACAAACGCTATTAGCACGTTCTTTTCTTGCCTGAAGTAAAACAATAAAATTTGGTGAACGTGCAATTTTTGGCCTTCCATCTTGTAGGTGTTATCAAATCCAGAGTTGGAGTGGGTCAAATGGATCGAGTTTTCTGAGTGGGTCAGTGGGTCGTGGCCTACTGCGACCATTAACCGACCGTGACACACTGCGATTAACCGTGACCCACCACCCAATATGGCCCACTCAGAGCCACCGACCTACTATGATCACTGCATTGTATATAGCATCATTTGTTGCAGCATATTTTTCACCCTCGACCCTAGCCATAAAAAGTAAAAACACGTTTCTGATTGGTTACAGCTTGCGATTGTCCAAACCTTCTGGTGTAGGTATTGTGTATTATAGTAGTAATAGAAGAAAATTGTCACTTTGTTGGAATTGAAGAAGAAAATTGAAGAAACAGTTGAGGTTAAATTTACATCCTGGCAGTCAAGCTGGAACAAAACGAGCCCTGCGGGGCTTTTAACCCGCTCCTCCTCCTCCTCCCATTACTACTACTATTTATTGTGTGGATTCGTATAGGAAAACTGCACGCGTAACGTAATCACTTTTCCGAGTATTATTTTCATCTTATTTTAATGAAAAAAGTGTTTTGAAAATTTAAAAAAATAAAATATCAAAATAGAAAAACTTCCCTCGGACCTGGTTTGAACCCACACCAAAAGCATTTATACTTACTAGCCCATTGCGCTAGTACTCTCGCCCACGAAGATTGCCAGTAACATTCACTTGATTTTTGCTATATTTATGCTACGTGGCGAGAAACGGATAACTTCAACTAAACAGAACAGCGTATTTAGCTCCTATGGTAGGGCCAAGCATGATTTAAAAATATGCTTCTGACCACTGGTCAATTTTTCTACGTTTTACTTTCAAGGCCTCCATTTCCTTTTTTCATTTGTTGCTGTTTACTTACCTGAGACGAGTATCTACAATTGAAGAAAAAATTTGAGGTATTTTTGGATATTGATATTTGTAGTTGTAATAATAGGAATGGGACGTATACTACTACTTGGCTTTCGAGACACACAGTCTATGAGTTTAAAGCAGCTAACTACTGGAAAAATACATTTTTGAATCACTGTATTGTATAAATAAAAAGATTGAATGTAACTATGTGGGCCTAATCATAACGGCAAAATTGCAGTCGAATAAAATGACTTTTCGTATATACTTAGGCCTTAATTCAAACTGGGATATTATCATACTTTCATTATAATACTATCCTAAGGGATGGTGAGGATCCGAATATTTGCGAAAAAAATGAGTTTCTCAGAAGCAATTAAACTTACGAAGCTGAAATTCAGTATCTCAATTCTTTATTCAAAGTGAATAGAACGTCTCCGAGCAATTTTTAACATCCTCCTTTGTGGGGAAGTGTGGCACTTTCTATATATCGTAAATTGGTAGTAGGTTCGTTTGTAAACATAATGAAAAACGATCGATATTAATTCAGAAAAAAAATGAGAAAGAAGAAATACAGCCGGATTCAATTACCGGCGGGACCTCATGGTTCGGATTTACCTTAATCCGTAGGTCCACGTCTCATATAGCCTCATCGTTGAAAGGGACGTTAAACTCAAAATCAACTAAAATCAACAAAAAATACAGTGGTTCGAATCATATATCCATTTATGCTTACCATGCGCTTTATAATAATTACTTAAGAGTTTTATTATATGGAGAGCTTAGAGCACAGAGCAATCAACCCCGTAAAGTTGGGAGAAAAATAGACGAAATTTGTAATGTAAGCTTTAGTATGTTGGTCTATTTACCTGATTTTAACTTTCAAATGTCATCTATTTTTTCCACTGAAAAGCAACTACAAATTAGACCATGATAATTTAATTGAAATTCATCGTAATTTTGCCAATGACAAACAAAACAACATTTTATATCGTAAAGGTCAGAACCATCGTTATTGTAACAGAGCGGTGCTTGAGCGATTGACCATAGAAATTTAAACTCCGATTAGTTAGAATTTTAAAACCTGGTTTTATTACAAGTATAAACTCTTTAGTCGGTAGAGAAGAGGGTGTGGATCAGGTGTCAGAGTTGACGACGATGTGTTTAGTGAACAATAGTGACGGTTCAAAGAGATTAATAGTTAATTATTTTGATTTGAATCCTCATCTTTATTTAAATACTCAGTTCACGCCAAGAATAGAAGTCATCTTGATATTTTGAAAGCATATTTAACTATACTTTCAACAAAGGAAAGCCGTCCTCTAACAGCATTTCTTACGCATAGGGATTTATATGAATTTAAAATTTTGCCTTTTGGATTGGCAGCAGGGAGTCATGTATTGTCTAAAATATTAACTGAATTATTGTATCCATTGGAAGATGAAGGGGTTCAATGGTATATGGATGACCTAATTTGCAAAAGTTCAGATATATAAAGCCATGAGCAATTGTTGGAAAAAGTATTAAGGTTATTGGAAAAAAAGGTCTAACTTTAACAACTAAAAAATGTACCTTTTATCAAATAAGATTTCATATATAGGCTTTATTATTGAAAATGGAAAAATGTACATGGATGCTTCAAGGCTAGAAGTAATTAGAAAGTTACCTGCTCCAAGGAAAAAAGAGATTAATTTCTTTATCCTGTTTTTTTTTTTCTATACTATGCGAAGTTCGTACCGCAGTTCTATGAGGTTATGAAACCCATTGAACGTTTAAGGGCGACTTCTGCCGAATTTGTTTGGGGACCAGAACAACAAAAAGCGCTAGAGGATATTAAGGAAATATTTGCAAATCATGTCATGTTAAAACTACCGGATTTAAATAAGAAGTTAATTGTAAACACAGATAGTAGTCTCAAAAGTTTAGGGTTAGTCCTTCAACAGTATGCTGAAAATATTTTAGTCCCTGTAGCATTTTATAGTAGGACACTAAAGAAACATGACTTTCATAAGCGGATTTACTTGCTTGAAATGTTAGCAGCTATATAAATAATGGAATGTTTTAGTACTTACTTACATAAACCTTTTGAATTAATAATCAATCATTCTGGACTTGTGTATGCCTTTCGGAATATGAGAAGAGTTAAACGTTATGGATCATTGTTATATAGACTGTTTGCATTTACTTTTGAGGCAAAATCTATATCCTCTAATATGAATATAACAGCAGATTTTATTTCAAGGTTATATGATCAGAATCATTTTGAGGAAATGGAAACTCAACTTTCCCGCTCCGAACAAGTAAATAACTATTGATTAATTAACCCTTGAAATATGCCTTTTGCAAATATATCAATTAAAGAACATGAAAACAAGGACCCTGAATTAGGTAATATTATTAGGGAATTAAGAGCGAAAAGGGGAGTAGAAGGATATAAATTAATACAAGGCATATTATGTAAGAAAACTAGAGCCATTAGAAATCCATACAAAGTATGTTGCCCAAAGAATTAGTCCCAAGTATAATAGAATTCTTTCATTCAAACATTTTTCCAGGTTCTCATGCTAGTATAAATAAAACTATTGCTAAGATCTGTGCTCGTTTTACATGGAATGATATATTGAAACAAATAGGAGAATACGTATCTACTTGTGCAGATTGTCATCTAAATAAGAGCAATAATAAGAAACCAACTGGAAAGCTAATACCTCAGTATGAGAATATAGTGAATGGACTCTGGGCGGTAGATTTACTTGGTTCATTATTAGAAAGTAAGTCGGGACGTTACTGTTTGATTGTCGTCGATACATTTTCTAAAAAAGTACCAATTAGAAAGTAGAACCAATTAATGTCTTGTCTACACAAAGTGTGATTAATAAGGTATATAAATTAATGTGTAGAAATGGAATACCTAGGTATATAACTGAACCCTCAGATATTCACAGACGCCGACTTTCTGTCCACAAACGTGATTCGTGTTGCAGAATGTTACACTACGCCTGCCTGTGAAGACCCACAACCTTCAACTTCGGCAGCGGTTGAAGAAAAGGGGACTACTTCCTGTTCGTCGTCTGCATCGGATCCACGTTTTCCATATATGACCTAGGAAGCAGAATTTTTTCGTCCATCTACTAGTAAAGAGCTCTCCATTAGTGAGCAGTTATCATCACTACCTAAAAATTGCAAGAGACGTTTAGCGTCACGAACCACAAGAACTGGAGCGAGTGCGATTCTAATATCTTCACCATATAAAATGGAAATTGAAAGAGAAGTGGCTTCAGCACAGGAACTACCAAAATAAGGTAGCAAGAAGGTAATGAAACACCACACCGACAAGGAGAAATACGACCAGAACAATAGCAAAGCACTACTGAATGCATAATATTAGCTGAAACGTTCAATGAAGGATTGGGGTAGTGTGAATCCTGCGACGGCTAGGCTTATGAAACTAGACCCCTATCGAACCAACAGTTATCCATTACACATGTGATCACAGTCAGCTTCGTGAGTAGGTGTTATTATTGCTCCTTCTAAGTATTGAATATAATGATTTTCTCAAATAAGGTAGGTAAAGGTAAATGCGCCATATTAAGGTGTTTGATTTTTATGGCCTTAATTTTTATGAAACACAAAGAACAAGACATGTGCGTTGCAGAGCAGCCTTTAATGCGTGTAAAAGAAAATGTAGCAATGATGCAACTTACTTCTATTTTGTACCCAAGCAAACAGAAAAAAAATGTTACGAAGTGGCGTATTTATTGAGTCGTGCATTTAATTACGGAAAGTCGAAGCCTGAAATAAATCTTGCAACTGCTTACATCATCTGTATTATACGGACTCAAATGTTACTACGCAAGATGGCTGAAGCAAAGGATTAGAATAACCAAAGTTTACGTTCTCATGTTTCAAAAATGGAAATCCAGGACGCTAATAAATTACGATAATCTTTGAATTGCTGGAAAGGAAAATAAGTGTTATATACAAATTTACTTTCTTCCATTAGATAGGGTTGTTCAAGTATTACACTAGAAGTCTTTCACTAGACCTTCTACCTACTTAACTCTTATCCGGGCAACCGGGGCCTCCCAGGCCCAGTAACTTCATTTTTTCATGTAACAATAACCATACATATTTCAATGACATAAAATTCTGAATTCTTCTATCCTTAGGCGAAGTTAAAATCATGAATATGTCGAGTTGATAATGCTAATGTATTATTTTTTAAAAAGTCGAAGACCTTTTCCAGACGGAACCCGGCAAGCTGGGCCGAAGAGGCCACGTATATCTTTAGTGCAATTCCTGTGAAATACTAGATCAAATGGTCACATAATTATATATTGAATATCTGGCTATTGTAACCTTTAGTCGGAAAAGTATGTGCCAATGGACCTTGAATTTTACTTGTTCTGCACCTAAAATATATACTGGGCCTGACAGGCACGGGCTGCCCGTTTACGTTACAAAAACGTCTGGACCGGATTTGCTATTCTGTTTGGCTTAGAAAAAGGGTTACACAAAGTTTTGCTGATATATTCTAGATTAGTCGGAACATTATGTCGGAGTATGTGACAATAGACATTGAATTCTGAGTGTTCTGCACTTAAAACACGTACTGGGACTGACAGGCCCCGGTTGCCCGTCTACGTTACAAAAATGTCTTGCAGAAGAAGGGCTAAGGAAAATTACGCATATGATTTACTCCCTTCCCCTGGTAAGCAAAATTGTTTTCTTTTTTCCTCAGGATCTGTTATATTTCGTGATTTTCTGAGTCTGTTTCAGCTTATTCAAGGTATGATGTTTCTTTTCACACGTTGTATACTTTTTTTTCGTTTCATTTTTTTACATATAGAATGGTCAATTAATTGGAAATATCTTCTGGCGGAAATATGTTCTCTTGTAGGCAAATTATAATATTTCCTTCTTTTCTTCGCTGAAATCCGGACATTTAAATGTCCCGAGAAATATTTTAGGGACGCCGGAAAGCAGATCTCGATACTAGGGATGGCCAGATCCGGATATTTTTGGATCCGGATCCGGAAAAACGGATCTTGGATCCCGATCCGAAATTTCGAATATTGGATCCGGATCCGAAAAAAAAAACGGATCTCTGATCCGGATCCGAAATTTCCGATCTTGGATCCGGATCCGAAAAAACGGATCCTGGATCCGGATCCGAAATTTCGGATATTGGATCCGGATTCGAGAAACCGAATCTTGGATCCGGATCCGAAAATCCAGATCTTGGATCCGGATCCGAAATTTCGGATCTTGGATCCGGATTCGAAACTCCGTGTCAGAAAATTCGGGTGTTCCGAATCAGCCAAATTTTCGAAATTATTGACAAAGTGATTTTCATTCCTATGCTTAAAATAAGATTTTAAGACACTTTTGGTATCTGATCGTGTGACAGCCTTGCGTTCTCTTCATTCTGTTGATATTTGGTTTTCGTGCCTTAATTACTCCAAATTTGATTGAGTAAAACTGTCGACTTAGGTGAGAGCAATCTCATTGTCAGATTCGATTCTAGTGGAAATACTTGACCGCAAAGGTAGTAAATCTTTTTTAAAGCGGTCGTCCTGATGCAAATTTGTCCTTTGTTTTCTGTAACACTAGTCAAATGCTGGGATGAAACCTTGGTCTCAAGCCCAAGCTTCTTCATTAGACTCAGGCTGCTTACTTTTCTAATTCCTTCTGAGTTATTGTGGTCACTGAATGAGGCCATTTCCTAGTCGTGATGGGCTAGGCCATTGCTAATAGAACAGCCCATAAAATATAGATCAAATCAACTTAAGGAGCAACTTCCTTTTCTTGCTCTTGATGAGCTTTTCTTCTTTCTTTAAAAATACGTTTCTCTGTGACCGTACCACTCCAGTTAGAATTAAGAATTGTAGAAGAGATGAAGTTCAAAATGGCAATTAATGTATCAAAATCAATGTATTAATGTACTGTATGTGTATACTGTAACGTTCCGCTACACTTTCAAAAAAAATAATATTCTTTGTTGCTGTTTGTATTATGTATTTAAAACACTAAGGAAATTAACTACTGTTAATTTGCATTATCAAGACACAAGAGAAAAAAGAAAAAAATATAAAATGTAAAAAGATTTCCTTTCTCCCGTGCGACCTTACGGTCGAGTTATTTTCTCCCGTGCGCCTTTACGGTCGAGTTAGGATTACTAGAGGTGACCTTTGGTTCTTTGCGCATGACCGCAGCTGACTTCTCCAAGCTCCCACCTTTGTGTGGTAACTTGGAAGGAAGCTGCCCTGTGGATCGGATCATGGCTAGGGATTGCTGTGCTCGTTACGAATTTGTACTTGTTGGATTGCTTGTGACCTCGCTTTGTGTGCTTGCATGTTCCTATGTGGTCTCGCTTTCCATGCTTGTCAAAATGGAGTTACAGTGAAATAGGAATCCAGTCAGTGGATAAAGATTATTGGATTTTTCTGCGAAATATTATTATCATTTGAAGAACAGTGCAAAACAAGAATAATTTGTGCTATGAGGAGTGAAGTGTTATTTGAGTTTATATATTACGTATTGGAATTGTGAGAGGTAAGCAATTTTTCGTGTGTTTCTGTTAATTGCTGTTTGTTTGTTATAGCAGCTGTTACCCTAGAGTGGTTTGACGAAATATAAATTTTTTGAGTGATGTGTAAAAATATTAACTTTTTTAATTAGTAATGGAACTGTATGCAAGAGAGGTAACTAATTCTTTTCCCTCTTGGAATATTAAGTGGATCTGATTTCGGACTCCGGTGGTCCTCAGGCCCGGTGATTTCTCCTTATGCTTATTTCTCCTCATAAATGAAAATTATTCTTGTTTGCATGGAGTAGTCCAAAGTCAATTGAAGCCAGGAATTATTCCAGAGACGTAATATAATAATAAGGAAAAAATGAGGTGAGTGTTAAAACTTTATACTAAGTTAGTTTCTGTTTAAGTCCAATGTTTGTGACGTCTTGCGTGGGTTGTGTTATTGCCTCCAAAATTGAGAGTAATTGGCTTGCTTAATTCTCAAAGAATAAGGATTCATTACGGTTGTCCCTGTTCCAACTGAAAATCCAGGGGAAGCGAGGTGGAGGGTTTGGACCCAAAACCTCAGTTATATGAATGTTGTCTTTTTCAGGTTTGGTCACCAGAATCTGCGATTCAAAAAATTAATTTCTTGGAATTATTACGCGTGAAGTTAATTAATATTTTTTGATTAAAAATAATTAGAGAGGAAATAACTTGATTGGAAATTATTATCCGAGTCTCAGGCATCGGAATATAAGTAATATAATTATTGAAAACGATATTTTTTTCTGGATTTAAGGAAGTTATTAATTTATTTGTTGGAATATTAGCTGCTATAATCATTTCTTGACTTGATCAGAGAGTACAAATACAGGAAGGAAATCTTTACTAAAAAAAGGTAGAAATAAATTAAACTTGATAGTTCGGAAGCTTTAATAGGTAAAAATTAGGTCTGAAGAAGGTGAGGTCCTGGACTGGCCTCAAACGTTAGTGGATAATCTGGATTTATTGCATTTAATGGAAGAGGTCCTAGACTGGACTCCGACGTCTGTAAACTGAATCTGGAACTTTGTTACCTTTAATGAGAGAGGTCCTGGATTGGCCTTTATGTGCATTGTATCCAACGATAATTGAAATTTCATCCAAGAAGGAATTGACATAATTATTTCAATACAATAAAATTTTTTTCAATACATTTTTTTTGACAAAAGTATACCAGGAAGAAGAAGAATTTTTTTGAATCTGTATTATTAATTGTAAATAAAATTATAAATCTGATTTGTTGTGTTTCTTATTGAATTTATACTGTTTTATTGTGAATTTGCCATATTGCCAAACCTCTGGATTTTCATTCCACCAGTAATTCTTGAGCATGTATCTGGTCCGCGCAAAGCCCTTTCTGTTGGCTAGATCCTTCGACGTATTTCCCGCGTTGCAGTGATTGGGCCTGGATAGGGGCGTTACATCTGTGGCTTCCTTCCAAGTACCAAAACAACTTTTGTGTTGTTCCAAGCTCTCAAAAGAACTTTTGTGTTGTTCCAAGTTTAAAAATAACTTTTGTGTTGTTTAAGTCTGGTAATATGAATATAGAGTTTAATTATATTACGCGTCTAATTTGTGGTGAATATAGTTATTATTGTTGTCGTAATAAATTTTGAATTTAATATTAACTTTTTTCGATATATGAAATATTTTAATGTGTTATTAAGTATTTTCGTCATCAATTAAAGTAAATTTATTTCTGAGAAAAAAAACAGTAGTAACAAATTTTCATTATTAGCAAAGGTAAGCAAGGAAGGTGGTTGATAGATTGATTCCATTTGATCTTATGTTTGGTTCGACTGTAGTGTCAGTAGTTAGTGGGTACATTTGTGATGATAATTGGTTGTTAAATGTTTGAAGTAATATTTATTTATCTATTATTGAATATCATGTGTAGCCCAAGGGATTATGTATCTATTGACATTCCTGAACAGAATTCAGAATTTGTAACCCTTGACCGTACCGGTTTTATGGACCTTGAGACTACATCTGACTGTGGTCAGGTGAATATGTCTTTGACTCCACCCATTTATGATAGCTTTGCTAGAAGACGCTCATCAACCTTGAATGTTGATTTAGAATCTGGAGTTAGCCCTCAGAATTTTGCTAGTAATTTTAGTAGATTAGCTAATGTTGGCAGTGTAAATGAAACTGCTCGTGATCACAGACAGGTAAATTTTAGTGAGCCCTTTGATAATTCAGGACATTTAGGTCGATGTGTTCCATCTGAATTTAGATCGTCAGAGCCTAATAGATTATCATCGCCATCTGGTTATCTAAATTTAAGAGATTATTATAGGCGAGTTTCATTGATGAGAAATTCAACACCTAGGTTAAGTCATAATAATAGGCATTTATATTACACTAGAGAACTTCCGTTACGGGGTGATGCAAATGCAGGGTTGCCAACTCTTGGTAATATTAATGAAGACTCGCATTTCGAACATAATATTTTGTTGAAAGATACCTTTAAGAGAACGAACGACTTTCTTGAATGTAAATTTAAGGATGTCAAGTTAACCGATGGTAGCGATAGCGTACTTGTATTTGACATTTTGTCCAAAATTGAAGAGACTTTACTAGACACTAGTTACTCTCTTAATATGATTCTGTCATTGTTAATTGGAAAGTGTCAAGGAGCTTTTTTGAAAGAAATATTATTTGCCTTAAATAATCAATTGAGTTGGAGTGAATTAAGAGGCAGGCTTGTGGGTCTGTTTATTACCCCAGTTTGTTTACATCAATTTATTTCTGAGAAAATATATAGGCGTCAGCGATTGTCAGAATCGGTTTATCAGTATGTCAAATCAGTATTTATTGCTATGAATATTTTGCAATTCGGGGTAAATGAGTCCGACATGGTTAATGTAATGATTAGTGGGATGAACCCTAATCATAATTTTAAAATGTTAAATAATTATGTTCCAGTGTCTAGGTTAGAGTTATTGGAAATTGCTGAAAGGCATGATTTAGAATTTAGAAATCAGACGGAATATAATAAGGAAATGGGCATTTCTAGAAGGGAATCGAATTTGGTAATGTTTAACCAAAATCCTGATGTTAGTTATTCCAAAAATTTTGAAAAATCTGGAAAACTTAATACTAATGTACATTTGGATCAACCTAATTCATTTGATGTTCAGGGTCAGATGAAAGTTAAGTCTCAGGCTCGAGGAATGTACAAGGATCGTTTTGAAAAGTCTGATTATTCAAAGAAAATTAAAAATTCAGCAGTAAACATTCCATGTGAGATGTCTGACACTGTGGCTTCTTTTGTAGTTGGGAGGATTCATGGTCGCTTGTCCGATATTTGTATTGATGGTGGCTCAAGCTTTAATATAATACGTTTAGACTTGGTTAAAGCTTGTGGGTTAGAGAGATTTATTAAATCTACTCCAGAGAAGTTGGTTAATGCACCATCAGGACTTAATTTTTATACGAACATGGAAATTCTAGTGAACGTAAATCTCTCAGGTCATTTTGAGAGGGTATGGTTTAAGGTGGTTAAAGAGTTGCCCTGTTCGTGTTTACTGGGTACACCGTTTTTGAGATCGACGAACTCGGTTATTGACTACTTTAGGAATTGCTTGAATTTGCGTGGTGGACTAAAAGGATTGAAGTTAAACTACAAGAGATTGGTTCAACCAAACGGTAAGTTAAAAGATATAAAAAACGTTGAGGACCAAAAATCTTTTAGGGATTCACCTGTTGAAAAGGCGGATTTAGGAGTTTTATCTGGATTCATGGCGTCATTATTTATATGCGAGGATGGGTTTGTTTCTAGGTATAGTCATGCAGCGGTTCAATGTGAATTGGACTATCGGGACATTGAATTAAGGATGCATGAAATAAGTGCACCGAGTGTAATGCAGTTAAAGGAACTTAGATCTTTGATTGATTCTGAAGTCAAGGCTGATCTACCCGAGAATTCAATTGAGGTAAGATGTGAAGGAGCTCTTCGAAGTAATGGTGATCAAAGGCTAGCTATTAAGACAGATGACTTAGGAGTTCAAGAACCGCGATGTTCGGAAACTGATGGACTAACCCGAAGAATAGATTGTGGATCAGTAATAGATAATTCAGGAAATTATAGAGGTGGTGCAATTGAAATGTCCTTGGAGGGTGTCGACAAGAAACAAACCAAATTAAAGACTATGAAACAATCCAAGGTTAAGGAGTCCAGTGCGACAGACAGAGTGAATCTACTATGTGTGGTTGGACTGACATCATCTAATAGTTTAGCTATTGACAACAAGGAAGAATCTTTGGGTTGCTACAACTTAAAATCTAAGGAGAAGATTGAAGATGGAAAGACTGTTGAAGATGCAAATAAACCTAAATCAAGAAAGAAACGTCGGAAAACACGTGATTCCCGGAAGAAGGTCATTAATGTATCGGAAATCAAATTGGTGAATTGTACAGAAGATCTTAAGAGGAATGATGGATTAGCCGCTAGTACAAAACAAAGTTGTGCATCCAAAAGTGAAAGTGATTCAGTGGCGTCGGATATCGACCTGGATCAAGCTGAGAACTTTCATAAACTTATTAAACGAAACAAGAAGTACATTGATGAGGATATTAGACAATCTAGTGAAGGAAAGGAACAGACTTCTGTACAGGTGAAAGACCATAAACATATACAGGTGAAAAACCAAATTATTGAAAATGATTCTTGGAAATTCACCGAGCCGGAGATCATGGCTTTCATTGATTCTTTGAAGGAGAGGTATAAGGATGTAATAACTGACAAAGTTGGGTGTATTAAGAATTTTGTTGCTAGATTATATTTGAAAGAACACAAGCCATTTAAAGATACTCCTTTTCCGATACCAAAGGGCAAAGAACGAATTTTTTATGAACAAATTCAGGAGTTACTAGACGAGGGAATAATTGAGGAGGTTGATCATTCAAATTTCGCAAGTAGTTGTTTTTTGGTGCGAAACAAGAATAATACGCATAGAATTGTAGGAAATTACATTAGGGCGAATTCATTTATTGTTAATGATGTTTTTCCTTCACCTAATTTAGAGGAATGTCTCACGGGGCTTGCAGATAAGACCGTATACACTAAAATTGACTTGCGCCGAGCATATTTCCAGTGCTTACTGGATAAAGAGTCAAGGGATATAACTACCATAGTTACTCCTAAAGGCTGTTATCGTTATACGCGGTTACCAGTCGGGATAAAGACAGGTAGTAATATTTTGTCTCGGGCTATGGAGAAGGTACTCGGTGACATGATAGATGATGGTGTAAAACTATTTTTTGATGATGTTTTAACAGCGTCACGTAGTTTATCAGAACACATGATTCTAGTGGAAAAGGTATTACAAAGATTTAAAGAATTCAACATTACAGTGTCACCTGATAAATGTCATTTCTTTTGTAAAAAGATAAACTATTTGGGTTATCTAATTG
The DNA here is from genome assembly GCF_964235325.1 of Thermobia domestica. Classification (NCBI taxonomy): domain Eukaryota; kingdom Metazoa; phylum Arthropoda; class Insecta; order Zygentoma; family Lepismatidae; genus Thermobia; species Thermobia domestica. The sequence continues at coordinate 52,233,285 of NC_137470.1, read as the reverse complement.
AGGGAGATCAAATGGAAATCGACCCCAGTAGAGTTTCTGCGATTCGTAACATCCCTCCGCCAAGAAATAGAAGAGGGTTGATGAAAATTTTAGGTTTATTCAACTACTATTCTAAATTCGCGTCCGAATTCCAGGAGTTAATGGGGCCATTAAGTGCATTGAAATCACCGAAGGTAAAATTTGAATGGAAACAAGAGCATCAGCGAATTCTTGATAAATTGAAGAACATCTTGATAGAAAATGTTGTTTTAAAAATTCCGGACTTAAACAAGCGCTTTGTTGTTAATGTCGACGGATCAGGGAAAAGCGTAGCTGGATGCGTGTCACAAGAAAACGATAAAGGGAACTTGGTACCTGTCGCCTATTTCAGTAAACGGCTGTCAGAGGCTGACAGGCATAGAAGCATTTACGAAATCGAGTTCATCAGTCTTGTGAAAACGATATCCAGGTACAAGCATTATCTTGTAAATGAATTTGCAGTCCTGACCGATAACAAAGCTTTGACATGGATCCTGGGAAATAGTAAGAGACTGTTGAAATACGGACCTTTGGTTGAAACCTTATGCCAATTTTCATTTAAAGTCAAACATGTTAGATCAGCCGACAATACCGTAGCAGATTTCTTAACGAGGATGTATGATCCGTTCGAATTCAATATTATTGATGGACCTGTTGGCCTGGTTGTGTTCAAAGGAAATATGAGAGCTGCGAACTATTGGAAATTACCAATAGTGGAAAATTCGTTTTACGAACTACAAAGGGAGGATGAAGAACTGAAGATCATTATTGAGAAGATTGAAAAAGGAGAACAAGTAGTAGGGTACCATTTGAATAATAAGATTCTTATGAAAAGGACAAAATCTGCTCTTAATCCATTTAAAATAGTAATTCAGAAAAGATTACGAAGAGTTCTCATAGAATATCACAAAAATGATAATCTGCTGGGTGGACATTCTGGAACATACAGAACGTTAAGAAAACTGATGCGAAAATTCACGTGGGAGAAGATGAAGGAAGAAGTAAAAGAGTTTGTTTCAACATGTGACGTTTGCCAGAAGATGAAGGAATCAAACAGGCGTAAGATGGGTTATTTATCTTCTGAATATTGTCATCGTGTAAATGCACACTGGATGTATGATATAGTAGGAGCTCTTCCCAATTCAAATGGTTTCAGGTACATATTAATTGGTGTAGACAATGCTAGTAGATATGTTGTAATTGAAAAATTACGAAATATCTCTTCGAATTTGGTAGCTATTAAGTTGATGGACATATTCAGCCGAATTGGGGTTCCGGAAGCCATTTCGACTGATAACGCATCCATTTTTGTGTTTGAGACCTTCAAGAGATTTTTATTTGGGCTAGGAATCAAACACATTCGTTTGAGTCCGTATCACCCTGGGAGAAATGTAGCGGAGCGCTTCATCAAAACCTTGAAGGTTGCGTTACGCTCTTATATATCTGGAAACCAACAACTCTGGTCAAGTTTCATTCCTAGGTTGCAATTCACCCTAAACATAAGTGAGCATGAAGAATTAAAGATGTCGCCATTCGAAATATTTTATGGACGTCCGTACACAACACCGTTAGAAAATCGATGGGACATTGTAGATTCTGATTTTGGTGGTAAAAGTTCGGCAGAAATGTGGAAACAGGCAATGGAAAATTTAGAGAAGAGTTGGCAAAAACGTCGAATGCTAATGATGCGTCGGAGAAATCCTGTCACGTTGAATGTTGGAGACAAGGTTCTGGTGAAGTCCCATGCGAAATCATCCCTAAAGGATAAATTTACAAAATCTCTGGCTGAAAAATGGGTAGGTCTCTTTGTTATTAGAAGATTTTTGACTCCCAATACCATTTTGTTATCGGGTGAACTAGATGCAGCAGATACCTACCGTAGATATCACGTTTCGGAAGTTAAGCTTTATAGATCTCGAAGATCTTATTTTTTTTGGATTAAATTGTCTAGGTTGACTCCTTGCTTATCCTTTGAGGATAATAGAAAGTGATACTATTAATCAGATATTTATATTCTCTGTAAATTTTCCATGTTTGCTAAATGTTATTTTGTCATATTCTATTGTTAATAAGTGTCAATTGTAATATATATGATTAAATTATTATTTTAATTACTATGGCCATAGTAATCAAAATTTTATTTATTTGGTGAAGTGAAAGTCATTCATATTAATCAAATTGCATATGTTGGATTAGTTATTCATAGTAAAAATCAGATTTAACATGAATTTAATATTATTAAATAATTGAATAATAAATTGTGTATAATTAAACTTGAATGAGTTATATATTTTAAGATATGTATGTCAATATGTAAATATGTATAATTATAATGTCTCTTTTATGTTTAGTAGTTTGCCAGAGGAGGAGTGATTTGACGAAAAATTCCGGAGTCAGAATTTTTCTTTTTCTTGGCCGCCGAGTTTGTAACGTCCCGTTACACTTTCAAAAAAAATAATATTCTTTGTTGCTGTTTGTATTATGTATTTAAAACACTAAGGAAATTAACTACTGTTAATTTGAATTATCAACACACAAGAGAAAAAAGAAAAAAATATAAAATGTAAAAAGATTTCCTTTCTGCCGTGCGACCTTACGGTCGAGTTATTTTCTCCCGTGCGCCTTTACGGTCGAGTTAGGATTACTAGAGGTGACCTTTGGTTCTTTGCGCATGACCGCAGCTGACTTCTCCAAGCTCCCACCTTTGTGTGGTAACTTGGAAGGAAGCTGCCCTGTGGATCGGATCATGGCTAGGGATTGCTGTGCTCGTTACGAATTTGTACTTGTTGGATTGCTTGTGACCTCGCTTTGTGTGCTTGCATGTTCCTATGTGGTCTCGCTTTCCATGCTTGTCAAAATGGAGTTACAGTGAAATAGGAATCCAGTCAGTGGATAAAGATTATTGGATTTTTCTGCGAAATATTATTATCATTTGAAGAACAGTGCAAAACAAGAATAATTTGTGCTATGAGGAGTGAAGTGTTATTTGAGTTTATATATTACGTATTGGAATTGTGAGAAGTAAGCAATTTTTCGTGTGTTTCTGTTAATTGCTGTTTGTTTGTTATAGCAGCTGTTACCCTAGAGTGGTTTGACGAAATATAATTTTTTTGAGTGATGTGTAAAAATATTAATTTTTTTAATTAGTAATGGAACTGTATGCAAGAGAGATAACTAATTCTTTTCCCTCTTGGAATATTAAGTGGATCTGATTTCGGACTCCGGTGGTCCCCAGGTCCGGTGATTTCTCCTTATGCTTATTTCTCCTCATAAATGAAAATTATTCTTGTTTGCATGGAGTAGTCCAAAGTCAATTGAAGCCAGGAATTATTCCAGAGAGGTAATATATTACTAAGGAAAAAATGAGGTGAGTGTTAAAACTAAGTTAGTTTCTGTTTAAGTCCAATGTTTGTGACGTCTTGCTTGGGTTGTGTTATTGCCTCCAAAATTGAGAGTAATTGGCTTGCTTAATTCTCAAAGAATAAGGATTCATTACGGTTGTCCCTGTTCTAACTGAAAATCCAGGGGAAGCGAGGTGGAGGGTTTGGACCCAAAACCTCAGTTATATGAATGTTGTCTTTTTCAGGTTTGGTCACCAGAATCTGCGATTCAAAAAATTAATTTCTTGGAATTATTACGCGTGAAGTTAATTAATATTTTTTGATTAAAAATAATTAGAGAGGAAATAACTTGATTGGAAATTATTATCCGAGTCTCAGGCATCGGAATATAAGTAATATAATTATTGAAAACGATATTTTTTCTGGATTTAAGGAAGTTATTAATTTATTTGTTGGAATATTAGCTGCTATAATCATTTCTTGACTTGATCAGAGAGTACAAATACAGGAAGGAAATCTTTACTAAAAAAGGTAGAAATAAATTAAACTTGATAGTTCGGAAGCTTTAATAGGTAAAAATTAGGTCTGAAGAAGGTGAGGTCCTGGACTGGCCTCAAACGCTAGTGGATAATCTGGATTTATTGCATTTAATGGAAGAGGTCCTAGACTGGACTCCGACGACTGTAAACTGAATCTGGAACTTTGTTACCTTTAATGAGAGAGGTCCTGGATTGGCCTTTATGTGCATTGTATCCAACGATAATTGAAATTTCATCCAAGAAGGAATTGACATAATTATTTCAATACAATAATTTTTTTTCAATACATTTTTTTTGACAAAAGTATACCAGGAAGAAGAAGAACATTTTTTTGAATCTGTATTATTAATTGTAAATAAAATTATAAATCTGATTTGTTGTGTTTCTTATTGAATTTATACTGTTTTATTGTGAATTTGCCATATTGCCAAACCTCTGGATTTTCATTCCACCAGTAATTCTTGAGCATGTATCTGGTCCGCGCAAAGCCCTTTCTGTTGGCTAGATCTTTCGACGTATTTCCCGCGTTGCAGTGATTGGGCCTGGATAGGGGCGTTACAATACAAAATACCATATGGAGCCTCGAGCAGTAACACGTATCTTTGTAATTAGTGATCCACTACTATTAACTCTGCATATGTTGTATAAGGAGCTATATCATTCATGTAAACACATAGGCGGATGCAGGGGGAGGGCGAAAAGTCGTTCGCCTCTACCCAGCGCCACCATTAACAGTTTACTTTAGTAGTAATTTGTGGCAATATCAGATCATCTAGGTAATTTTTCACTGCTAGCATCCCCAACTGCCCCCGAAGAATCCATCCGCCCCCTCCAGGAGTCTGTTCTGGTTTCGCCCCTGCGCAAACATAATATACAACTCATTCAAGAGTATATTTTGGTAGCTTTTTAAAATTTTTATCTTAAAGGATTGTCATTTCTCGTGGTTACTTATGCAATTTTGTCCACAGGCATACATACAATTTCCAGTCATTACGCAAATACATTTATATACTTAATAGACCTCGGCTAGTTGGGGGCTTCGCCACTAGAGCCCCGTTACTTGGGCCTCACACCCCAAAAGACTCTAATCACAATCAATTTAAAAAGAAATGTCTGAGGATTTGCCCTTAGACCCTCTGATATCTCATTTGATCGGCCTATGACCTCGCACCTCGTAAACCTACAACCATACCGAATCTCAGTTCAAATATCAAATTTTACGTAATAACATTCCGGTATCCCGAGACATACCAAATTTCAGTGCGAGTACATGGGGGCTTTTCCCCCAGCCCACACATTTGCTCGGTCTACGGCCGCACACATCATACGCCTGCAAACATAACGAATTTTTAAGGGGGCGCGCTGGCTCAGTGGTAGAGCGCTCACCTCCGTTGCTTGAGGTCCCTGGTTCGATCCCAGCTCGCGCCGTGTGGACTTATTGGTGAACAAACACCGTGCTCGTGGGTTTTCTCGGGGTTTTCTCCCACTTTCTTCATTTCATTTATTTCTCATAATCACCGTCTCCTTTAGCCTAACCGGCATAATCGTGGGACGTAAAACTCAAGGATTTCATTTCATAACGAATTTTTGTTCAAATAACAAGCTTCATTTCTCTAACATTCCAGGATTCCGAGATATAAAAGTCTTTTCTCCCCGCCCCTTTTCTTCCCCTCTAAGACATACATCAAAAAACGCTTAAGTACATACCTAATTATTTTAAATGTAAAGTCCAAATACCAAATTCTATGCTCCTAACCTTCAGAGGTTCCCAGATATCGACATGTTATTATAATAATTACAATCCCCACCCTCTTTCCTTTCCATGTCTTTTCTTTTTCTTTTTACTAAAACGTCAAAAAACATGTCAAATTATTTTCAATGAGAAATGCGAATATAAAATTTCAAGTCTCTAACCTTAAAGGATTGAACATATTAATACAATAATTGTAATCCCCACTTAATTTTCTTCTCGCACTTTTTCTTCCCTTCTGGGCCACATATCAAAAAAACGTTGAAATACGTATCTAATTATTTTAAGTGAGAAGTCCAAATACCAAATTTCATGTTTCTAACCCTTGAAGTTTCCGAGATATAGGCATATTATTATACTAATTGCAATAATTGCAATTACCACCCGTTCTTTTACTTTCTACATCTTCCCTGCCTCTTCTAATTTAAATATCAAAAAGAACTTAAACAAGTATCAAATTATTTTCAATGAGAAACCCAAATACCAAATTTGAAGTATCTAACGTCAAGAATCATCAATATTTTCCACCCCATTTCCCCCCTTCCTCGTCGAATTTCCCAAAGTCCTTCCTTAGTGGTATCCTACGTCACAAAACCTATAAACTGTCCAAATTTCAAGTTTGTAGCTTAAGCGGTTTGACCTGTACGGTGATCTGTCACTCGTTTACTCAGTCACTCAGAACTTTGCCCTTTTAATATAGAGATATTTAAGATTTTATGGGAAAGCCATGGATTTTGTCCTCAGGCCGCCAGTGTTTTAGAAATGTAATAGATTAGCTATAAACTTTAAGCAATCAACTGACTGATCTGCGTCTATATGTATTATGTAAAATGCCGCTTGTGATATTTATTTTGCTCGTAATAAAAAAAAATAGAAATGATTACGTAAATTCAAAGACATCCATGATTTTAGCGTAATGCTGCAGGAGTTCAGATCATTGAATTAATCATAAGAGCCGACTGTATACGATAGACTACATTAAATTCCAATGTGGCACAAAGAAAATATGCAGCATTACTATACAGTTTTTCTAAGTTATAACTCATTCTGAAAATATTATCATAGGTCTCACAAACAATCGAATGTTAATCCTAACTCGATTAATATATAACAAAAGGCAGATCTATACAACTACTGACTTGAGATGAAAGTGGCATACTTGTAGTACGTTTAAAGATATACTAAAGACTAAATGATGGGGTGTGCGCAACAGTGGTCTAACCCCGAAAAATGTGAAAATGAGATTTTGATGTAATCTTTTGTCATTTAAATTGAATTGTCTTCCCACTGAGTTAGATAAAATTCACCTAGTAAATTTTATACATATGGATATTTTAGTTCTGAGTCTGAATCTAAGGCCTAAAATATTCAAAACAGGAGTCCAAATCTGAACTTCGAAATTCCGGATCCGGATCCAAGATCCAAAACTTCGGATCCGTATCCAAGATCCGAAATTCCGGATCCGGATCCAAGATCCGGATCTTATAGGATCCGGATATCCGAGATCCGGATCCGTCTGGCCATCCCTACTCGATACCGTGACAATCCCGGATTTTACGAGACGAATGATAACCCTAAGCAAAGTGCAAGATGAAGATAAAAAGATAAAATGTCAAACCTATAATCTCAAAAGTTTAAATGAAGTTCCAAACTGTAAAGTTTTAGTCACTAAGAATATCAACAAACAGTATCGCTGTACTATGACTTAAAAAAAACTGCATCGATATTACATGAGACATGTGAGACAAATGAAAACATCATTGTCTTCTGCAGTCAGTCCTGCACAAGCCCTGGCGTATTTCGCTCCACCATGCTTAGTATGATTTAGTAGCCATGGAATCACACATACTGAAATTACACTTACAAAACAAAGTGTTCCTAAACAGACACGGAATAAAGCTGCAAACAATCGGTAATGTTCTGGGTTAGCGCGGTACTAATGACGGATTCTTACCTTTAGTGAAATAATAACGTTCTTCCACGGAACCTTTCCGAAGCAAACAACACTCCACGTCGCGTCGTGGTGGTCTCAGCGCTGTCTCCCGGAGTATTCGTCAAATCGGACTCGTACGGGACCGTGGCATATATTGCAGACACCTTCTAGCGTATTTCGTCGGAATGGTCCAAGCACTGAACACTTGCCGTATTTAGCTGCACTAGCGTACTTACCTGAAATTACTTTACCTTGCGTGTCCGGTTGTGCCCGCCAATATTCGAAATATGTGAAATGTATCGATTTGTATTGTCGCGTGTTTATTTCATTATTTTTGCATTTATGTTGATATCTTCGGTTTATTAATAAAGTTCACAATCCAAATAAATATTTCACGCTTAATTTGGAACAATTTTACTCCTTATTACCAAGAGGCAGCTTAGTGTGTTAAAATGTCCGGGGCTACTCCTATTCTCTTAAGAATATGAACTAATATTCACATGTTTATATTGATAGATTTACTTTCGGAAAATACTTTGGACTCTTCAGTTAGGTACTAATTTGTGCAAAATAAAAAGTTGGGTGACAATAAATTCCCCAACTGAAATTAGGGGAGGCAATGCCCCATCAATTCTATCTGATTTGCTATATGTATGCGATGTGCATTGTTAATTCAGAGTACAAAAGCATTTTCTTTTCTCGCTACAATGAATGATACAACAGGCCAAGGAAAACAATAGGTATGTACAAAGACAAACTACACGAAAACAATAGGTTCTGTTCAAAACCAAAGCCACGGGCAAAATATGGACTTTATCACTATGGTTGTGTAACATGCGGAAAACAACATTTTTGATATCAATGTCCAGCTAGGGTTGCGCAATGTAGGAATTAAAACGAATATAATCGTTTTGTACAGTATTGTCCAAAAGAAGGGCACGAATAGGTCAAAAGAAGAATCAATGAATTATTTGATGAAGACATTCACATGAAAGACAAGACCTTCATCTCTCCTGAATTACAATGAGCATTAGATGATATAGCAGCAAATAAGAATGTAGAAAGAGAACAAAACTTTAATTCAATAAAGATTTTATGTTAAGCTCCATTCAGGTAGCCAATACAGACAAGAAAATATGTTCAGTCAAAGAAAGAAATTCAGAGGTAAAACACGAGAACCTTAAACATGAAAGTTAGGTCTGCAGAAGCCACACCGACAACCCGATAGAAGAAAACGAAACATCTTAGTATGAGTGCGGAGATAAATACGAGGTCAACAATAATATAATAACAGGACATAATATGAATAATAGAATAAGACCGAAACAAATATGGTAAACAGTGAGCGTAGAAAAATAAAGTAACGAAAGAAAGTAACATAGCAGGAAAACAATACAGAAAAGTGGATACTAGAAAAATAAAGATGTGTAAAGATAAAAGAGAAGGCGAAGAGATAGAGAAATTAGTCAAGAAAGAAAAACAGAAGAGAAATTAGATTTTGAATTGAAAGGAAAATTCACTAAAAGGAAGAACGATGGAAGGAAGTCTGAAGAATTAAAACACACGGTTACTACAGAAGTGAGGAAGGGGTTCAAGAAGAAAAAGAATGAGACACAGGTGAAGAAGCAGGTCAAGAAAGGAAGAAGTTATAAGAAAGAGAGAAAGAAGAAATTTTCGTATGATGGTTATTAGTGGCAAAAAAGACATACTAATTGGTGCCCCATGACGAAGTGAAAAAAAGATACAAAAAAGTTCTGATATAAAATCGTTGAATATTTATTGATTGTAGTTAAGAGATAAACAGTTGAATGTTTGTTGATTTCACCGCTATTGCCTGTTATTACCTGTGCTTGAGGGAACCAATACGATATTTTCGAATGTCGAAGCTTTTGATATGTTAATAGAGTTGGGTGAATGTCGGCAGAGTCATAGCTAGGCGCGTGGCTATATGTGAACAGTTTTCCGATCGTGCTCGGCAGTCGAGAAAAGTATTTCGGCTCTTGGCGCTTCGTGTGCAGAGGACTGGGCACATCCCTTCTCACCATAAAAAATATCAGGTGATCTGGTGCAGTGTTCAGGGTAACCTGTCTCCCGACATCCTCGTCGCAGTCCATATGAATCAGCAAATTTCAAAAAGAAGAGTAGCCTGGGATGCTGCTAATAGCCACATGAGGGTTTGGAGGATTCTGTACAATAATGCGTTCCATTTTTACTATGTTCATCTGCATCAGGAACTTCGAGAACAATATTTCCATAACCTTCTGGATTTTGTCAGTGGATGAGCACCGGTAACCCATGTTTCCATCAAAATATTGTATGAACGGATGAGGCCACCTTCAAGAGTAATGTAGATGTTAACATACACAAAGCTCACTATTGGTATTCTTGTGAGATGATCTTGGTGAACTCTTGGAAGACGTCCCACTAACAACTGGTTAAATGATGTGGCGTCAACAAGACTGTCGCCCTGCTCATTTTGTGATAATTGCTAGACGAACTGTTGCTCGTATATTCCCAAACAGATGGATCAGAAGAGAAGACCGATTTCGTATCCAGCTCGTTCTCCAGACTTAACTCCGCTCGATTTTTTTCTTTTGGGGACGTGTCGAGGAGCTGGTTTACCAAGGGCGTCCTACTACAAGGGACGACATGATCTAGAACATCCGGAATGTATGCCATGGACTAAGTGCACATGAAGTGTTAAGAGCAGTTAAAAAAGTCCCTGTACGCATTTTCATGTGTATCGCAGGTGCTGGACGATCCTTTGAACATTTATTGAGAGTTTTCTTAGGTCAAAGTGCGATATGTTGATAAGAATGTTTAGAACGTGCAGCTCACGTCATTTATTTTATTTATTATTTTCAGTTTATTTATTTATACTCTTCGTGAACAATTGCATGTGCAATGAGTTCCGAAATGCAATTGAGTTTGAAATTATTGGTTTCATTTGGATGTTTTATTGTTGGAACTTTGCATCCAAAAATGTTTCATGCGTAGTTTGACTTAAAACCAAAGAGCGTCTTTCTCTGTTTTTCTGTTTTAATTTGGTTCTAACTCCGGAATTTAAACTATGTATTGTCCTACAATATTGTTCCCCTTTGTTGATCATGCCCGAGATATGTCGTATCATTTGATACTGAATGTTGTAAAGAGTTTCCAACAGTACTATTTGATAGAACATGTTTTATCTGATGTTCTTTTGGAGTAATTGCCAACTATGAAACTGTTGTTCTGTAGCTGCAATTCAACAACAAGTAACACACGTCAATGCCAAACCGTAGAATTTAAGGAAAAGTGTTTCCTTTAAACATTATTTCTTTTCCGTAGTTCTTCGAAAGAAATCAAAATTGATACCACGTTTCATTTGCAATTTTGGAGTTAACTCCCGTAGCAGTATTCCCACTACGCCACTTGATATAGAAACATTACCATTTGAGTCTTCAGATACGATTTGTTAACTCAATATTTTGCTTGAAATGTCTACGTGCACTACTAGCCGGGAAAAAATTCTGGAACAGGTGGTCTGATATTAGCAATTCAACAACAAATAACAGACGAAGATGCCAAACCACAGAATTTAAAGAAAAGTGTTTAAAAATTGTTTCTTTTTCAATAGCGCTTCCAAAGAAATCGAAATTGATATATCTTTCCATTTGAAATTTTGGAGTTGACCCGGTAGCAGTATTCACGCTACGCCACTGGATATAGAAGCAGGGATTCGATATTGTTATTTTCGATATTTTGAAAGTGGTTAGTGAATTCCAAAATCGTGTTCGAATTATTTTAACATTTGCAGACACCTTTGCAACGAGGTATTGCTCTACCCCCCTTTCCATTAGAAATTTTCGAGTTCTGACCTTACTTTAGACCGTCTTTTTGTTCACGCAGTTTCTTCTTTTTTTAAATGCTGAGTCACCATGTGGTATATCATTGAAAAGAGCGTGTCTTTCACCTCCCGAAACTGTGACGATGCTTACATTATCTTAATTAGTAAACTCCGTATACTCTATTTCGGGCACCTTCATTTTTTTTTTTTTTTTTTTTTGAAAAAATAATTGGCAATGGTTGGTAGTACGGACAAATGTTTCGTAGGGTAATGTTATTTTCCCCCTACTTTTCGAATGTGCATTCGAAACATACTGTTCCCATTTGAAAATCGCAAGAACGGGGCATGTGTCCCCCATTATACCACGAAGTGGGGCTTTCGGGATTTTGTAAATAATTTCTATGGATTCGTTGGACCCGCATTTGTGATGAAATGTTTTATTTCAGCTTGATAACATGCACCGTTTTCGACAAAAAGGTGTCATCTGTATCGCTCTGGAACACCCTATATATATAGTTAGAAGAGAAATTTGAAGGTCAATATCTCATGAAAAATTCGTCTTTATTTAATGGTTGCAACCCATAGTATAATTATAATCTCACTTCAATTGTTAACAGTTAATAAGATCTTCATAGAATTTACATGAAATTCTGAAGTTCAAAGTTTCCTCATAGAAAATTGATATTTTGATGTACGCCATTTGATATAGGCGATCCAAGTCTCAGCGATCTCCCTCTCTGAATGATGTTCATGAATTTTATGGCTGTCATCACCTTGGGTACTGTTATTTGGAACATGTCTAACACGCTAGTCAAATTTCATATAGTTATACAAATACCCTATGCCGCCAAATTGTCAATTTTAAAACTCAAAAATGCTTCACGGTTTCCATCACTATCCCTCGCTCACTTTAGCATAATCACCCAATCTAACTAGAATGACGTAGTACAGGTTTTCGTGTTACAACGGAAAGGTGCTTTACACGCTTTATAAATATTACAAATTTCCATATTTCAAACTAGAGCTAAATTCATTCTCAATAATACTTTACATCAGTTTGCATGAAACTTACTGATTTCCGTAGAATTCAAAGATTATTCTAGTTATTAATTTTCTTTTGCATACCATCAGATTCCTTAGATGTAGTAACGGAGAAACTTACATGAGTGGTACAATATGCTAAAAACCTTAGATAATATGTGCCGTTTGTTCATCAGTAGGAAGTTGTGGGAACTACATGAAATTAACTCTAGAGTTAGCAAACGGAAATACAGGGTGCTTTGTAACGAACATAAATATGATAAGGCTTTGTATTTTTTATTACAATTAAGTTACCATTATAAATATATATCAAATGAAAGAACAACTCAAACAGTTTATATGCATGCGTGAGCATTTTGACGCGTGGAGAATTTTAAGCAGGCGCTTACAGGTACATCCTTATCGTTTGCAGTTGCTACAAACTCTACATACTAAGGTTTACGTGCAAATTTTGCAATTGAAATGTTGCTGCGTTACAACGAAAATTTTCTGGGTCGTGTCGTCTTAAGTGGTGAATAGACATTTCTACTAAGTGGCGATGTGAACATCATAATGATCGCATCTGAGGTTCAGGAAATCCCCACGAGAGGATACAGTTGCAACGAGACTCCCCTAAATTGAATATGTTTTGTGCCGTATTTAGGTGGAAAGTTTTTGCGCTTTTCACGCCTATCAACTCGATGTGTGCCGTGTGGCGAATGATGATCACATTCCAGACTTATATAAAAAATATTTGAATTGCTCTTTCGTTGATCAAAATCATCATTTAAATGTAATAAATACTACAACGTCCTATAACACCGATATTCAGTTTGAAACACCTTGTACCAAATTGTGTTATTTTTCTTGAGCATAATTAATAGGTCTTAGTTTGGAAAGAACTTTTGCTTTGTGGACAATAGTAAGTTTTCTTCTATTAATTATAATTTCAGAAATGAGTCTCAAATGATCTTAAGGCATGAATAATCCATGGCGTCGATTTACAAATACTCTCTAAGTTTATGTTATTTGACCGAAAGAAAAACAATGGCTAAGGAGACGCGTATAGACATATGTATCAAGCATAGATAGAACATGAATCACTTAACGGAAACGCATTGAATATACAACGGATGTTATACAAAAACCACTGCACAGTTACTGGTAGTGCGTCAAAAGACGGATATTGCACGTTCCAAATCAGCTATTAAGTAAAAGAGAAGCTTCATTCGTCCTAAAGATGGCTGACTTTCCTCTATCTTTCCGTGGATTATGGGTAAGTGCCTTGTAGCAATTTCCAGTAAATAATAAGAAATGTCAAATAACATAGTGTTCTTCTTTATTTAAAATATACGTTAAAAGCTACTACCATACATGTATAGCTATACTTCGTAAAAATAACTTCCAACTTCGAAATTGGATATCTTAAACAAACGAACTGATTGAACTTAATTTAAATAATAACGAAAACACTGTTAAACTTTTAGGTAGCGAAGACCAATATCTTACTAGTTCTATGGTGGTCAACGTTTAGTGCGGAAACATTTCAATTTCTAACACCTCTGGCCTGATTAGAGATTAATTTCTTCTTGAGACGCTGAGTCAATCCGAAAAGACAGTTTACTTATATATGCTACTTCTTTTCTGCAGAAATGAATACATAACCCGGAAGAACTAACATTTTTTTCTTTATGAATTTCAGTTTTAGCAGTGTTAGGGTGGATATGGTACGTTTCATTGAGATGCTGCAACAATTCCAAAGAACTGCTTGTCGTTATATATTACTATTTTTGTTCTATGTCGATCAACACTGGAACAAGAAGCGACTGATTTCTACAATTTCCAGTTTGAATTGAGTACTTACGAAGGCCATAGGATCTATTCCTAGAATACTGAAAGGATTCTAAGAAACCGATTGACAACACTGCTGACCGGTTTTACTTTGATACCTGTGGACCGACAGACGGACGGACAAAGCTGTTCTACAAGACTTCCGACGCATATATATAACAGAGTCTGTAACTCTAGTGTCGATATTTAGGCATTTTAGTAGTCTAAGAACACGATTATTGAGAGTCAAACGAAACATTTTCAATAATAAATTCATCGCCAAAAGGAGAGAGAGGAACTCTGGCGGACAGACACACATTCATGCTTTCAGATACATCGCTCATTTCAGTATTTTTTTATTTAATATAACTGGACAGATTTTATTACACACTTAAAATGTCCTTATTTCATTACAACAGTAATTCAAAGTACAACCATTTTCTTGATAAAATATTTCGACACATAGTTGCGCGTCAAGTTTTGTTTTATTATTGTGAGTATTTGTGTGAAACAACCACTTTCTATTTCCATGATACAAAATAAATCGTGGGGGCTGCAGCACCCAAAGTTTTACAATGAAAACCTTTATTGACGCGTTTTGGGTATGCACTTCCGATTCCACGTATTATACATTTATATATCATACATAAATGTAACAACTTTAGAAGGTAATGCTGCGTTTCAAGCACTTAAACATATGAAGCCTGATCACTATATCTTAAACTAAAGGGAGACGCTGATGATAATAAGGTAATGGTGGAATGAAAATACCGTAAAATACTTTGCACCAGATTTAAGGAATTTTAAAGAAAATCGCATCTAACTTACAAACGTAATGATTTAGAACACTGTATTTTAAACATATAATAGCTAGATATACGTATATAAGGGAAACATTCGTGCAAATGCATTAGTAAACACTCAGTATGGCCATAGTTATTCAAATACGAACTTTGGTGCAACGTAGCCCCGTAGAAAAGGATACGTTGCACCATATACAAAAAGTATGTTAAGATATCTGTTAAGATATTATCGATATCTGTATAGAAAAATACGTATTTTCTGGTACCGGCACAGTAACAACTTTCTTATAATTTAGTACATATCCCACAAAAGTGACAATTAAGGAAAAAAGATAATAAAAGATAAAAATCCCCGTTAACTGATTTGCCTTGGTTGCTCTTTATGTCCAAAAATATCATTCCAACCGTAAGTAGTGGGAGATTTATGAGGTTTGGGGCTTTGAGGCTAAAGCCCACCCAAATTATAAGATTTGTTTTCAACAAAATCTAATGTAAGTCATTCCTATGCGTATAAGCTTCAAGCCCCCTCAAAAGTCTAGTGTTTTCTAAACAAAAAAAAACTTTTTGAGTAACAACAATAATATTAGTAGGCAAAAGGTACCACCAATAATAATTTCCTATCTAAGGCGTTACTTTAAACCGGTGCAAAGTAACCCCTATTAGAGGCAGAAACCGCCTTCTCCCAGTTTTACTTTTTATGACTTTATAAAGTTTCACATTTCAATTTCAACTATTGCTTCAAAGTCTTGCTATACACAGTAGTATCCTACTAAACTGACTTAACTTTAAAGGAAATTCTTGTAGGTGATATCTTTCAAATTTTGTTGTCTTTACACTGTCTGCTTTCCATACCTCTACAGCAACAAACCCTCTAGGTAATTAGACCTGATGTTAACGGCCAAAATTATAGTCAAAATACAATTATACGTTCTATCTTACAGTGGCAGTTGACACTTTGTCTTTACAGTTCATGGTTTTACTCACAGAGGACTGTGAAACTTTTTTATATTTTGTTCGAAGTTATTCCTGAAGTGCTAAGTAGTAGGTCTTACGGTAGTAGGAGGAAACAGGATAAGCTTAAGAAAGCCCCTCACAAGGTGTTTGTCTGATGTAAACTCCACTTGCTTGGTGCTGGTATCGAACTAGGTGCACTATCCACCACATGTGAACACTCTAGGACTGAGCGACTTTCTTACTTCTTCTTCCCATTCTAACTTAATAATCCTGAAAAATAAATCATCAAATTATTTTAAGTCTTTGTGTCTAGTTTGGTTAAAATTCTAAAATTATTTTACTGAATTACATTAAGAAATCATCATTATTGGTATTAATCATCCGTTAATATTTCCTTACAAAATAAATTAACAATTCATTGTATTAGGTTTTATAATATATTTTTATATTTGCATATTGCCTCATTTGTGGAAAGACATCATTTTTGTTTAAATGATTGCTTAAAAGATTGTAGTACAAACTTTCTTTATTATTAAGTAACCATGCACCGTCATCCACAAATAAAGTAACTTCCAGATTTTAATTAATAACGCAGCATTCTTCAAATATTACCTGCTTATGCTTTCTTGAACAAAGCAGTGTAGTAATGAATAATTATTTCTGATTTTTTGAGAAAAATAAAGCAAAATAGTAAACTATAAGCAAAAAAGAATTTATTGTTATAAGCCTTTGTTATTGAAATCATTACACGAAGAATATTCTGGGGGAAATTAGAGGGAAAATGACTCGACACAGGTATCTAGAACACTCCCAATATGTAAGTGAACTATAAAGATCAGAAGATCAAATTATGTACTACGGCGATGAGCATAGAATTCAAACTTCGTCCATAGTTTCAATATATAAAATCAATCAATATCATTAGTTGAAGTTACTGAATAAGACAAAAAAAAAAAAATGCATGTTTAAAACTCCAAGTGTGAATCTGCGCTTGGAACTGTTATATTAGCAATAGTACAAACTCTCTCTTGTAAGTTGCCTCCGTGGACAAGCGGGTTTAGTACTAGTGCTCAAATTCAGGAATCGGAGAGCGGCAGTTCAAGCCTGAGCGCGTATTTCTTAAAATACACGGAAATATTTTTCAATCAATCTAAAATGTTCCTTACTGAATTTTCTATGTCTCTGTGTGTGTGTGTCTATCTGTCTGTCTGTTATTCGCGATTTTTGTTTCTATTTTGAGCCGTCCATTCGATAGAGCTTCAAAAACTATCTGAGAAAGTGATGGCATTTGTCGCGTCACTTTTATCGTTCATGAGATATTGATAAAAAAACTGGCCGATTTCCGGAGATTTAAGGAGCAATATCTCGGGAACCGTAAGTTGCAGAGGGATGATATTGGTGTTGATCAATACCTAAGAGGATGGTAAACAGTTTGGTACCAAAGCGTAACCAATGGCCACTGGCTAATTGGTCGCCGTTCCTCAGATATTGGCCACAAACGTTCGAATTTTGGGAAATTTAAGGCGCCATATCTCGGAAACCGACAGTTATAGATATATAATATTTTTCATTTTTTTTTTAGAAAGAGAAGAATGTGCGAATAATAAGGTTTGTATGTAGGAACAATCAGAGTTATCCTTGCCGCTGCATCCCTCCATTCTTTCTAATTTCCTTCTGACAATGCTCTTTTAGCATTCTCAACTTTGAAGTGCTTGAAGAAACAAACAAAGATGAACTTTAACGTTTCAACGCTCAGAGAATGTATGCTTGTATCTTTCATCAAAAAATAGTGTAATTCATAATCTGGATTTTATAAAGCAATTTGAACAATCACATAGAAAATATATACTGCTTAAGGTCAAATTAAATCGGAATTCCAGTAGTCTGTGATATCTTATATTTCTTATTTATTTATACTGAAAGTGTAGTTGTTTTACAGTTTATGGCATAAGTCTTATCTGCTATAGAAGACACAATTATCTACAGATTGCATTTAATTCTAGGAACAAGGGAGGGAGAGGGGGGCTCGGAGGCTCAAAAGTTATTTTTTTGTATATTTTCTAACATTTCTAATTGCATAAAAAAAGTCTGATAAAAAAATTGATATTGTCAAGCTTGACCCCATTAATCAGAAAACGAACTTGCTTAGTTTCTGGTGTTTTGTTTTTTTATATTTTTAAATAAAGAAAGTGTTGTGGGTCTTACCCCCCCTCCCTTGTTAGTACGAAGTGGCTATTAAACCGCATACACTAACTGTTATATTCCAGTGTTTTGGCTACTTATTTTACTTTCCTTTGAAACAATTTTGGTATTATAACATGCAAGGTCACTCTGAGCTATTATTCTGGTGCAGTGTTGCAAACTGCACGTTATAAAAATAGTATATATTCCGAATATTTTTGGAACCCAAATATTTTATTCTCTATTAGTTTATTCCTTCACACCTGCAACACACACACACACACACACACACACACACACATATATATATATATATATATATATATATATATATATATATATAGTGATGGAAAGGAACTATGCCTTGCAGTGAAACCCTTGTAATATTCATGATGCTGTAGTGGTGTTAGTTTTCAAAACTGGCAGACAAGTCGCAGCTTGTTTGTTTAAGTCTTACATGTTCATTCCGTAAATGCAAAAACCTGGCGTTGTGTTCCTAGAAAAAAATGTAACTTTTTTGAGGTTGGCAACACTGCCTCTCTGATGACATCCCTATAGTGTCTAATGAACGTCCCTTACACTGTCCATCTTTTCGTGGAATCAAAATATGAAAGAATTTTCCCATTCCATGGATAACCGGGATGGAAATACACAAGTTTAATCCTGAATTCATTAGAATACTGAAGTATACCTCACTCGTCCCCCTTCTACCCCATTTTACAGTAACACACCAAAATCCTCTTAGAAGCCGCCTTTGTACACATACTACACTGTACTAATTGGTTATTGATCTGTTTGATATTTTTTCCACACAAACAAATAAAATAAATAGGTCATGGTTACTGACATAAATCAGAAATGGTAGCATAAATAATTACATGGTCCCTCCGTTAGTGTTCCATATAACCCAAAAATACCTTGGTGTTCCTAGGGTTGATTAGGAAATCGATATAGTTGCTATAAGAACATTTTTTTAATTGAAGTGGGTAATAATGCATATACCCAAAATATATTTCACTATAATGCTTGTATGTCAAATATATTTTGCCTAATACTGGCACTTAAACTGTTAATCTCATTATTTTCGTTACTTCGCTTCAATGTTCATGGAATTCAATATAAAATCATGAAACAGTAAAAACCTGATATAGTGAAAAGAAGTTTAACATAGTGAAAAGTGAAAAGAAATTTAACATAAAGATTTTCTTGAAGCTCATGTCTTTAAAATATTAGATTTCCAGCTCACTTCCCGATGAAAAAGCTTTGAATGCAATAGATGTTGGGAACCCTCCTTGGAGTATTATACTACGTCTCATATAGTCTTAATTCTCAGCGACATTAAACTCAAAAGTAACGATTAACTTAGCCAACAGTTTAGAAAGTTGATTTTGAAATTTCGGTTCTCGACTTCCTCATTGAAACTTAGTTTTTGTGAAACTTGGTACAGTAAACTCATGTAATAAGCCTGAAAAGATAAATATACTATGTTGATAATTTAATTGAGTTGTCTCTTCATGTCAAATCATGCTCTATAAAATCAGTTTTAGGGTACGGATATTCAACTTCTTCCCATGATTATTATAATCTACTAAACAGATTGAAGTAATAATATTCGCTTCAACCGCTATATTACCTACTTAATGTTTGTATCCTGTAAGTATGCCTAATTTTGACTTACATATTTATAATAATTAGAATGTAAAAGCTCACTATCTCCAGATAAAAATTACCATTTGATTTGGAGGGCACTGCCATATATATATACCTATATATATTAACTATATATAAAACTACATGAGCTGACACAAATTATTGAGCACTTTCTGTAGGGATACAATGATTAAACTTGGCATAATTGTAGCTTTCCGGAACTAACCGACAGGAAAATTGCCAAAAGTGAATTTTTTTTTTTAATTTTTAGGGGGTTTAAAAAGGGGATGAATAATTTCCTTATGTTATTTAAATGGACCTTTTTTGACATATAATCTCATGTTTTAGATACTTAGAATTGGAATAAAAACTTGAAATTTGGTATGCTTGTACGTTTTCCTTAGTACTACGTAGGTAAATCAGTAATAATAAAAAATCCAGCTTGAAAGCGGTTTTATAGGGAACTGAAAAATCTTTCCCATGCTATTTACATGGAACACCATTTACACCCCCAAATTATTGAGCACTTCCTGTAGGGCTACAATGATTAAATTTGGCATGATTGTAGCTTTTCAGAACAAACGCACAGAAAAATTGCCAAAAGTGAATATTTTTAAATTTCGGGGAGTCTAAAGAGGGGATGAAAAATCTCCCCATGTTATTTAAAAGGGTATTTTTTTACCTATAATTTCATGTTTTAGGTACATAGAATTGAAATTAAAACCCGAAATTCCGCATGCTTGTACGTTTTCGTTAGCATTACCTAAGTAAACCATCAGAAATAAAAATTTCCAAACGTAGAGTGGTTTTGTGGGGAATTGAAGAATCTTTCCAAGGTTCTTTATATGGGACGTCTTCTACACCCTAAAATGTTTAGGTACTTCCGGTAGAACTAGAATGATGAAATTTGGCATGATTGTAGCCTTCCGTGACTAATCCACAGGAAACTTGCCAAAAGTGGATGTTTTTAATTTTTTAGTGGTGTAAATGGGGATGAAGAAATTCATATGCTATATAAATGGGCGTTCTTTGGAGGGATATAAAATCTTATCTCAGATAGTTGAAATAGGGAAAGAAACGATATAATTATGGAATCAAGAGGTGCGAGGCCGTAGGCCGAGCAAAGACTGTGTGTGAAGTTCGAATGGCAGATTCAGAAAATATGAAGAGGAAGCTCACGAAATTCACTATTGATGCAAAGGCCGATAGATAAGAAATGCGAGGCCGTAGACCCCGAGCAGACCTAGGGGTCTGGGGGTTCTGTCCCCAGCTAGCCAAAGGCTAATATATATATATATATATATATATATATATATATATATATATATATATATATATATATATATATATATATATAGATAGATAGATAGATAGATAGATATAGATATATATCTCGTAGTAATTAAAAATTGGTTGCAAGGTTGTTTAAAATGAACTATCCACAAATCGTACTCATCGTTATTAGAAAGGTAGCAACAGCGCTTTCTTTTCGGTTTGAACATATTGTGAGATATTAATTAATTTATATTTCATCGAAGAGGCATTATAAAACTAGGTGGAAGTAAAATAGTTTGTTTGTCCATGGAAGAGTGAGGACTTCCTTCAATTTAGCATTGTAAGCAGTGAAGACAAAATATACCAAAAGAAGATTAGAAAAATCATAAGGCATATGGTTACGATTGTCTGTTACGATTACGATTGTTTAATATAAGGTTACGATTGACTGTGTCATTAATATGGTTGTAGTATTGTTTTCGTTTGCATTGTATCTATCTATGGTTTTCTTAAATGCATAAAGTAATCTCCCTGACCTAAAATCCTTTAGGAAATAGGGCCTACCAGCGGTCCAAGCACTCATTCATTGGATGAACGTTGTATCAAATGGTGCTTTATGAGTTTCAACCACTTGAAGCAGTCAACTGAACTCGGTTTAAATGGTTCAATATATTTCTTTCTGTCTCTGTAGTTTCACAAAAATTAAGTTTCAAAGAGGAAGAGGAGAAGTGAAATTGGAACGTTAAATTCCAGAATCACCTTGCTAATCACTTGGCTAAAATAATACTTAATTTAGAGTTTAACGTTTTTGAGCATTAGTACTATTTTCGAGGCGGGCTCAAATTTTAAAGGCAGTTGAAAACCTCTGCTAATGCGTTCAAAACTATTTTATCGGGAAGCCAGCTCGAAATCGAGTATTTCACAAACGTTAGTTTCAAGGTAATGCTATAAAAGATGTTAAATTAGACTTCACGTCACTGCTAGATCAGCTTTTGAATGTTTGCTAATTTTAGATTGAATTCCATTAAAATTGAAGCAAAATAAGTAAAGTGATGGGATTTATAATTTTAAGTGCCCAGTATTCCAAGGCTTGCTGCTATAAATTACAAACCAAGTAAAAATTCCACGTAAGTAGATAAGAAAAAATAATATATTAGAGAGAACTGAAATTGCGATTTAATTTCATTATAAGCAGTAAGGATTTTCTATATGATTGTTCAAAATTGATTTATAAAAAATCCAGATTATAAATTTCACTAATTGTTTAATGAGAAATACAAACATACAAACATACATACATACATATCCAAAAACCTAATCGTAAAGAGTACAAAATTCCCACATCGCGGCGTTCATAAATACACTTGGACATCACCAGGTGGGAAAACACATAATCAAATTGATCACGTTTTAGTAGATAGAAGAAGGCAACCTAGCATAATTGATGTCCGGTCGTTTAGAGGGGCTGATTGTGACACTGACCACTATCTGGTAGCAGCGATAATACGAGAGAGGTTATCGTTGAATAAAGGTAATATTCATTGTCCGAAAACGGGGAGATTCAATTTAAAGAAATTAGAAGAGAGCCAAATAAGAGAGAAATACCAGATTGAAGTTTCGAATAGATTCTCGGCTTTAGAAGATTCGGAGTGCACAAGTGTTCACGATACCTGGATTAAAATTAGAGATAGCATTAAAATTTCAGCAAAAGAAAAATTGGGACACGCAGAAATACGTAGGAACAAACCATGGTTCGACCAGGAATGCAAAAAACTAGCAGAGAAGAGAAAATACGCAAAATTACGTTGGCTACAAAATCCGAATGAAATAACTACACAAAATTTCGCAGATATCAGGCGGGAAACTTCCAAAACTTTTAGAACATATAAACGCGATTTTTTGAAAGCTAAAATTAAGGAACTTGAAGATACGAGTAAAAATAAAAAAAACATTCGGGACATGTATAAGGGAATCAACGAATTTAAGAAAGACTATCAACCTCGTGCTTATATATTTAAGAAATCTGACGGTACAGTTCTCACTGACACGGATAGCATTTTAAATAGATGTAAAGATTTCTTTGACAATTTGCTTAACACACAACCAAAAACTAGTGTGCGTGGAGAAAAGGAGATACATACCGCAGAACCGTATATTCCAGAACCCAACCAAGTAGAAATAGAAACCGCTATAAAGATATTAAAGAAACACAAATCCCTGGGTGTAGATGAAATTCCGGCTGAGTTAATTTTAGCTGGAGGCGAAAAATTTTGGAACAAGATACAGAAACTCATTTTCCTTATCTGGAACAAAGAATTGCCACAAGAGTGGAAAGGATCAATCATTGTTCCAATTCACAAGAAAGGATACAAAACTGACTGTAATTACTATCGAGGCATTTCTCTTCTGTCAAAATCTTATAAAATCCTTTGAAATATTCTATTAGCAAGACTGACCACATACGCAGATGAAATTATTGGAGATTATCAGTGCGGATGTAGACGAAATCGATCAACTATCGACCAAATATTTACCATTCGTCAAATACTCAAAAAAAAGTGGGAATACAATACCCCGGTACATCAACTATTTATTGATTTTAGAAAGGCGTACGACTCATTTAGGAGAGAAACATTATACAACGTTCATACAGAACTTGGAATACCGAGAAAGCTAATTATATTAAGATATGTTTAAGTGAATCCCAAAGTAAAGTCCGGGTAGGAAAAATTTTGTCCACGAACCTTCACGTCGAAGACGGCCTGAAACAAGGAGATGCGTTGTTGCCATTATTATTTAACTTTATTCTGGAATACGCTGTAAGGAAAATCAAAGATAGCAACCAGGGCCTAGAGTTGAACGCTATTCACCAGGTTATGGCATATGCTGATGATGTAAATTTAATAGGGGATGATAGGAGACCAATAGCAAGAAATGCAGATATCTTATTAAACACTTGCAGGGACATGGATTTAGTAGTAAATGCAGAGAAAACTAAATACGTGGAAGTGCGTCGGGACCGTAATACGGCAAATTATGGATACGTTAAAATAATAAATATTACTTTTGACAAAGTGGATACTTTCAAATATCTAGGATCAATATTAGCAGAGGAAAATCATATTCACGAAGAAATTAAACGTCGACTAAAAGCAGGGAATTCGTGTTATTATTCGGTTCAAAATCTCTTGTCGTCGCGAATTCTGTCGAGAAATTTGAAGCTTAAAATATATAAATCGATAATCATGCCTGTTGTTCTGTATGGCTGCGAAACGTGGTCACTTACTCTGAGGGAAGAACATAGACTGAAAGTATTTGAGAACAAGATCCTGAGACGAATATTCGGACCCAAGAGGAACGGGAACGGGGAATGGCGGAAACTTCATAACGAGGAACTACATAAGGTATATGGTTTACCGAACATTGTTAGGATCATCAAGTTTAGGAGGCTTAGGTGGGCGGGTCATGTAGCTAGAATGGAAGAAAGTAGAAACGCTTTCAAAGTCTTGACTGGAAGACCAATCGGAAAACGACCATTAGGAAGACCTTGGCGCAGAGGGGAGGACAATATTAAGATGGATCTCGCAGAGATAGGAATACAAAGTAGAAACTGGATGCAGTTAGCTAAGGATAGAAGTCAGTGGAGAGCGTTTTTGTGAACGCTGCATTGAACCTCCGGGTTCCATAGGCCATAGAGTTATATATATATATATATATATATATATATATATATATATATATATATATATATATATATATATATATATATATATATATATAATCTCTCTTTCTCCCTCTCTCTCTCGACCCCTGCTTCATATACGTGAAAATGTTCCAAAGTACTTCTGAATATTCCCATGTAAGGGATGAATTCAATTACCAGTCACTCCGTATAGCGTGTCTCTTATATAAGGTAATTTCCTACACCAGCTAACGATAGCTGGTAACGATACGCACACCTGCTAAATGTATTCTATTTGACCGTAAACACGCATTAGTGAAATGACATCTCCCTACGAGAACCCCTGAGCTTACTTGACGACAAACTCATGAAATGGCGTTTCCATGTCGTCGCTTTTAATACAAACGGCGTAGCTAATATTTTCAAAAGTTTACAAGAGGAGCAAAAGAAGGTTTTGTGGTACATTCCAGTCAACATATATATATATACAGGGTGGGCCATTTTAATTAATCCACGGAAATATCTGAAAGATGATAAAACATAGAAGAAATTTTTGAAGTACACGTTATATATTGCTAAGGGGGAAAACCAATTCCGCCAAAAGTACCCCTCCCCGCCCCCCGTAAATGGGGGTAACGGGGGGTAACTTTGAAATGTCAAATGGGAACATGGGTCGAGTGATACCTCGTTCGAAAGGTCTTGGAAAACTAAGTAACGCTGTACCAAAAGATGTTTCATATTGTGCACCAGTTTCAAAATGGCCGTCATGATATGGTTTGGAAACTCCAGTACCCGTAGTATGAAAACCATGGAAGGTAAATGAGTGGAACAAAATTGAAATACGTAAATATCATAGGGCATATCGAATGGCGTGATCAATGTGATCCCAGTGGCCTCCCTAAAGGGGTCTTGAGGGCTAACTTCAAAATTTCAAATAGTAACATGAGTCGAGTGGTACCTCGTTCGATAAATCTTGCAAAATCTAACATATTGCAGGAGAAAACGATTGATGTCAAATGGCAGTGTTCTCAAAAGGCCGCCGAAACATAGTATCCGTGTCAGAGAAAAGGTTTAGTACCCGTAGTATGAAAGCGATTGGATAAATCAACAGAAGAAAAACTGGAGTAGCTAACTGACGTAAGGCACATCGAGAGGTGTTGTCGGGGTGACTCCAAGGGCCAACTGAAAGGTATCCGGGGCCAGCTTGAAAATTTCAAATAGCAGCTTGAAGCGAGTAACATCACGTTACATAGACAAATTAATATCAAACAGCTTCTGTAAGAAAATTTTCGACATGAGACACCGTTTTCAAAATGATCGCAAAGACATGGTGACTGTGTCTAAGAAAACGTCTAGTGTCCATAGTATGAATACGGTTAGACATAAATGAAAATAACGAAAATTAAATAGGAAAACTACGGAGGCGTTCCAAGGCTCGAGAATAATACAACAGAGATAAAAAATATTAGAGTAAAATTGCCATAATGTATAGAGAGAAATCCAAGTCCTGCAAAATAATCTCTCCCTTCGCTCTGTATGTGAGTGGGGTGGAAAGTAACTATGAAAGTTCTAATGAGAACTCTACTTTAATTCGTAAATTAAGGCTAACCTTACAAATAGGTATGGTGTAGTTGAAACATTTGTTTGTAAGGATGACGCTGTAGTGACTAAAAAAACAGAAACTTTTATGCAATGCGTGCTGGCTATTCAGAAAGCATTTCGAGGATATACGTACACACCGTTTCGTCCCTCAAGCTCACAATATGACATGAATGCTAATAGTTAATGAAAATGTAACTGTGGCCATCCGCGTTAACTTAGTGCACCAATTCTCTATGCATGAAGTCTGCCTTCCAAACAGCATTGGGTAGGTCAAGCGTACGCCCGAACCGTTGTCCGGTCGGACATTGAAATTTTGAAGTTAGCCCACAAGACCCCTTCAGGGAGGCCACTGGGATCACAGGGATTACATCATTCGATATGCCCTATGATATTTACGTATTTCAATTTTGTTCCATTCATTTACCTTCCATGGTTTTCATACTACGGGTACTGGCGTTTCCGAACCATATCATGGCCGCCATTTTGAAACTGGTGCACAATATGAAACATCTTTTGGTACAGCGTTACTTAGTTTTCCAAGACCTTTCGAACGAGGTATTACTCGACCCATGTTCCCATTTGACATTTCAAAGTTACCCCCCGTTACCCCCACTTACGGGGGGCGGGGAGGGGTACTTTTGGCGGAATTGGTTTTCCCCCTTAGCAATATATAACGTGTACTTCAAAAATTTCTTCTATGTTTTATCATTATTCAGATATTTCCGTGGATTAATTAAAATGGCCCACCCTGTATATATATATATATATATATATATATATATATATATATATATACAGACTGTTTCATAATTCCTGTTATTTTCTACAGCGCTGGGAGAAGATGAAGTTTATACACTATTAATGTACAATTCAGCAGTCTTATTGAGAATTATCTCAATTTTTCGAATTTTTAAAGAAAACAAGAGAAAATTGCTGTTCAGCCCCCCCTTTTAGGGGTGTAAACACGAAAGTTCATTTTCCTTATGGAAGATTCAATGTTAAATTTTAGAAGCAGTTTTCTCCAATAATTATTCGTCAAGATTTTGGAGAAAATGAGTTGTATTTGTTACAAAATGCAAAAACACTCATTCACAAAGCTAGTAAAGCCGTCTCAAACATTATTTTGCGAAGGTCCTTCTTTTGGGGGCAAGGGTCGTAAAAAGGTGGTGGGTGATATGTTACCAAAATCCAAAAATTTATTTTCGGAATGCCAGTAAGCGTGAGATTAATCACAAATGTCACCGAATTAATGCTCCAATGTCCTTACATGTAAGAGTGACTGATAATGGGGCTACAGCCCCCTTTCAAAAATAAAGAAAAAACATCACCATAAATATCTTAGTAGGGACATACGAGAAGAAGGTATTTTTGTTAATTAATGTGAAATTTGGCGTCATTGTATCAAAAGAGTATGCGTTTTTCAAATCTGGAATGTTATTTTGATAACGCACCGCCTTAGGGGGGCACAGGGTGCGAAGCACTTGATGATGGATCTTTATAAAAATTCAAAATTTTGTTCCGGAAATGCCAGTGAGGGTCAGATTAATCACAAATGTCAAAGAATTAATATTCCGATGCTCCTTGCATGTGCCAGTGACTGATATAGGGCTACATCCACGCTTCCAAAAATCATATTAAAAAATCGCGATAAATATCCTTAGCAGGCACATACCGGAAGAAACTATTTTTTTTAAATCAATTAAGTTAAATTTGGTGTTATTGTGCTAAAAAGGTATGTGTCTTTTAATATGGGATGTTACTTTGGTACCGCACCGCCTTAGGGGGCACAGGAGGCGAAACATTTAATGATGAATGTTTATAAAAATTCCAAATTTTATTCAGGAAATGCCAGTGAGCATCAGATTAATCATAAATTTCGCAGAATTAATATTCCGATGTCTTATGCATGTGCCAGTGATAAATTTGGGGCTACAGCCCCCTTACAAACATCACATAAAAATTAGCCATAAATATTTAAGCAGGGACATCCGAGAAACCATTATTTCTTGTCAAATTAATGAAAAATAATTTGTTATCTTAGTAAAAAGGTACGCGTTTTTGAAATATAGATTGTTATTTTGGTGACACCGGATTAGGAGAGCACAGGGCGCGCAACATAAGCATTTGAATCTTTATAAAAAAAAATCAAATTTTATTCCGGAAGTGTGAATGAGTATCAGATTAATCACAAATGACACAGAATTAAGATTCCGATGCTCCTTGCATGCCCCAGTGATTGATATGGGGCTGCAGCCCCCTTCCACAAATCAGGATAAATATCCTTAACAGGGACACACCTTAAAAAGCTATTTTTTTAAAAATCAAGTAATGTGAAATTTGGCGCTGGCGTTTTTTTAATTCGGTATAATTTTGATAACGCACCACCTTTAGCGGCAAAAGGGGCGAAGCATAAGATTGCGGATCTTTATGAAAATTCCAAATTTTATTTTGAAAATGCTAATGAGCGTGAGATTAGTCACAAATGTCACAGAATTAATATTCCGATGCTCTTTGCATGTCCCAGTGACTTATATGCGCTACAGCCCCCTTCCAAAAATCACAAAAATTCACAATAAATATGTCATAATTAATATGTAAGTTGTCATTATTGTAAAACAAAAAAAAATATACAATAAACCTGGAAATTACTGTAAATGAATAATTTCTGTCAGTGTAACTGATTATGCATATAGCTTGTTGTTATGGTGTCACTGGAATATAATCAAAGAACTTTATATTTTTAAAAATCAATTAGGTCTCCTTTTATAGCAGACAATCTCACACACAAATCACCTAAATATTTTCTACACACTTAAGCAGAACCATCTCGAAATAGAACACAAAATGACAATGGAAAACGTAGCAGGAACATAAAAAAATCTTAATGAAAAGTAAGATCTTAAAAATTAAAAGTGAGCTTTAAGTTTCAATATTGTTTGCTTTATTCGTAAAAAGAAAAAGCATGTGTTTTCATTACTTCTCACACAATAACCGTATTATCCAACTTTCCATATAACAACTTACTCGTATGTACTGCAGACGTAATACACACGGACACACGGTCGTAATAGAAACAAATGTTTCCCGAAGAATAAGAATCAGTTGCTGGAAATTATTCTTTGTTGAAAACAACTCTTTTTGACTCTAGTATCACTAATTGTTTAAAAAGATCATTAACCTAAGTGTAAAACCCATAAAATCAACTTACTTTTATTCGGCATGCCCTCCTGAACGAGCAAGACATAAATTAATGCGATTTACTAAAGAAACTGTGAACACCTTCTCCAACATATCTGGAGTGATCATCTCTATACTGTGGACAATCCTCTGTTTCAAGTCCTCTACACTGTTACATTATTTTTGGTAGACAATTTGTTTTAGGAATCCCCACAAGAAAAAATCGCATAGTGTATGATCCAGGCTTCTTGGTGGCCATTCGACACTTGACCCGATAGAAATAATCCGTTCCCCAAATTTCTCTCTTAAAATATTTATAGTCGTATTTGAGCGATGCGCTGGCGCTCCATCTTGCATAAACCATAATTCATCACTTTGACCTAAATTTAAACGAACAAGTTCAGCAAATACTTTTTCTCTTAGTAGCTTTTGGTATGATGACGTTGTTACATTTTCATCAAAAAAGAAAGGTCCTATCCCCTCAGTCGCAGTTATACCGCACCAAACCATTATTCTTCGTTTGTCCATTGACACTTCTGATCTCACGTTCGGCTGTATCGATGACCAATATCTTGCATGTGATGAGGACACAGAACCATTTAAGAAGAATTTTGCTTCATCGGTAAACATCACTTGAAATAAGAACGTAAGGTTTTTATTTAACTTCTCGATAAACCAGTTACAGAAATAAACACGATCACCATAATCACTTGCACACAATTCAGAAACCAATCGACCCTGTATGGTTTTACCTTCAAGTTTCTTAAAATTCTTTGTAGCGTAGTTTTCTTAATATTTAAGCCTAAGCTTCGACGAGCAAGGGATTTTCGCGGTGAACTAGTAACAGATAACAACACCTGTCTTTTTGTTTCTTCTGTAGATACACTTGGAGATCTTCCTGCACTTTTTCTAGATGCAAGATGGGCAGTGTGAAAACAATTGCTGCGGAACCGTTTGTACAAACGGTGAATTTGCATATCGTGTACTTTTAATCCGAGTTCTTTAACTATACGGGATCTTGTTGCTCTTGCAGATTTTTCTGATAAAATGCACAATTCAATTACATTAGCACGCTGATCCTGAGTTAAAGACTACATGATCGAAGGACACTACAGTAAGAATGCGCTCTTAAAGTATACTGGAAACTACAAGTAATTAAGCCAGTCTATCCCCGAGATTCACCTACTATGTAATGTCCATTTCCGAAGAAGTCAATCTAACCCAAGTGTTGATTACAGACACGAAATCCTATTGAACTGTTAACACGTTAACTCGTAAATCGTTGGTGTATTGCGATAAGAAAATGTCTGAAACTGTTGTCAGCACACATGAACAAGAAATTGAGTCAGGAATTAGAGGGTGTTTTATAAACAAAAGTTTGTTGACATTGCTTAAAATCAGCTTACAGTGGGACGCCAACAAATGGTTCGGATGTGTTCCAGTGCTTCTTAAACACACATCTCTTAGCATGCATTCTAAATAGGCCAGAGAGAAGCATGGAAGATAATAAAACAATTTTTTTTGTTCTTTAAATGATTTTCGGACCGGGAAGGGGGAATTGAATCACTAAAGTGGTCGCTGGCACATGGAGGTAGCTTCTAAGCATTAATTTTGGTATATTTCCAAATATTTTGACGCTCACGGGAAATAACGAAAAGTTTGAATTTTTCTTACTGCCTATCTTCCCCAATTCGGAGGTTTGGCGTAATAATACTAGAAACGCATGTACCATCATAGATGAAAGGTGAGGAAGAAGAGGAATGGTATCGCATTTTCTACCTAAAACTGCTAATTTACATTGCGAGCTAGTGGTCTACTATGCCACGCTTAGTTGCATGCATGGGGAACATGCCCGCGACCGTTCGGTCTATTTAATGGACGGGTTCCGCCAAACAAGGCACCCCGCCCGTAGTTGCTCAATATACGCTATATTGCACGTGCACGAGGTGCACCGTCAAGATTTGTCCCCTAACCTTGACACCTAAGTGTGTAACCCCCATTCTCTGAGGGAGTGGGATACGCCCACTGCGCGGCCAGACTGAAGTCCTGAGTGCCTACCAGTATACCTACTGGTTGAGGCAGACTGCTAGCGAGTCAGTCCTACCATGCTTTGCAGGCATGGCGCCCGAGCGTTAAGGCAAGCTCACCTCCTGCCCGTGTTCACCGTTACCCAGATTCCTGGGATTGGTTCCCACAAGCTACCGAATCCCACGGTATGACCACAGCCCGGCAGAGTCCAACACAATCCGGGGCCCCAGGCGACGCCCGAGGGGGCTTGTTCAATCCCGGCCCTGCTTACCTCTATCGTTCAACTGGCAACCGCCTTGTCATGTAGAGGTACCACGCACACGTCGAGATACTCCCGTATCTCATCCCGGACCCAATGGTACGTGTTAAGTCACCATTTGAGTTTGGTGCCGGCCCATGTCCCACGGAGCTTCCTCCCTTTAGCAGGATCAGAACCGTTACCCAGATTCCTGGGGTTGGCCCCTCCCCCACCTCCGGTTGGTCCTCCCGCAGGCTGGAGTCCGACACTCCCCCCCCCCGGTAGGGTTGTCCAAACAATACGGGACTTCCTCTAGTTACGGTAGAGGTACACCGTACATTACTAGAGCCAATGACTGATGTAGACCGTTTGCTCAAGGCAGACATTGTCATTTGGGAGCCGTGTCTCCCCTGGTAGGCCCGCCCAAACAATACGGGGCTACCTATCTTTAACGTGTTTAGGTACCACGTACACGTTGTAGCAAAGCTACCTGTCCGAATGCCAATGGTACGTGTAAGCCACCATTAGAAGGGACACCCACACCCTTCCTTCGGTAGGGTCGTCCAAACAATACGGGACTACCTCTTGTTACGAGAGAGGTGAACCGTACATTACCAGACCCAATGGCTGATGTAGACTGTCTACCTTTAAAGACAATGGCCATTTGGGAGCGGCGGCTTCCCTGGTAGGGTCGTGGCTCCTGCACCCAGCTCACACTACTGGGACGAAGGAGGGACCCACTTCCTCAGCGCTCCTGAGGTACGAGTATGCGTTAGGATACTAAGTATCCCACCCCGGACCCAAGAGAACGCATTACATTCTCTTGGCAGTACCTACATCATCCTCCCGGTAGGGCGTTGGATCCGCCCACCCAGGGCACACCAACTACCCACTCTTTTTAGCGTGTTGGGGTACCACGCAGCCTTATCTCCCGGACGCAAGGGCACGGCTTAGTTGCTCATTTCGGGGGATACCCAAGGGCTCACCCCCGCCGGTAGGTGCGGCAGCAAGCTACCTACCCCACTGAGAACGTGATGGGGTCACACGTACTCTCCCAGATCCAATGGCACGAGTTAGTCGCCCATTTCAGAGGATGCCCCCCCGAAGGCTCACCTCTGCCGGAAGGTTGTTGACACCGCGTGCTAACCCACTACCTTGTGTAAGTTAAAGTACCGGTAGTGGGTCCGGGCACCACTGCCAACCTATCTCCCCCTCCGGGTTAAACCGCACCACCACAAGGCGTGTGACCCGGCATACCTCAGAGGGGGTCCCTCCCCCTTTCTCAGCACGGGCTTGGGACCGGCCACGGACAGTAAAATTCGTATAAATATAGAGCAAAGTGCTTTCCGAATTTTACATTGAAACTCCAGTTAGGCCAATCAAATTTTGAGTTGACGCCACTAACAGAGATCAACACATGACCATTATCATATTGTCTCTTTAGCTCTTTTTCTAAACAAACATTTTTCGACAATAATGCCAAATTTCACTTTAATAATGAAAAATATTTACCTTCTGCCAGTAGGTCCTTGCGTATAAGGACATTCATCATGAATTTCTGTTGTTTTATGAAAGGGGATTGTAGCCTAATATCAGTCATTGGTACAGTCCGCAGTAAAAAAACTGCAACATGGGCATATATGTTTATTGTGAAACGACGAAGTCTTTTGCTCCAAAATAAGTGTGCAGGGGAGGACGCCGAGGTTTCTCCTCGCGTGATTCATTCCACTTAGACGTTATGTAGATTCCCTGTCCTGTTAGTCGTAATTTCACAATAAGCTTATATGCTCAAGTTACAGGTTATTTGCTGCGGATTGTACATGGAAATAGCATAGGAGCATTAATTTTGTGTGCCTTGCAATTAATTTCATGCTCATTGGCACTACCAAAATAAAATTTGGAATTTATATACTTCGGCCCCTGTGCCCTCAAAAGCCAAAAATTACCAACCGCGCCCTTTGTCCCCTGTTACCAAAATAACATTTCAGAGTTGGAAAATACATAACTTTTTATTACAATAATGCCAAATTTCACATTAATCCACCAATAGAAACAAAGCTTCTTCTAGTATGTCCCTGTTAAGGATATTTTTCGTGATTTTTGGTGATTTGTGGAAGGTGGCTGTAGCACCACATCAATCACTGGCACATGCAAGGAGCATCGGAATATTAATTCTGTGTCATTTGTGATTAATCTAATACTCATTCACACTTCCAGAATAAAATTTGGAATTTTTATAACCATCCATCATTAAATGTTTCGCCCTCTCTGCCCCCCTAAGGCGGTGCGTTATCAAAATAACATTCCAGATTTGGAAAACGCATACTCTTTTGATACAGTGACGCATAATTTTACATTAATTAAAAAAATACTTTCTTCTTGTATGTTCCTACTAAGGATATTTATGGTGATTTTTTTTTATTTTTAAAAGGGGGCTATAGCCCCATATAAGTCACTTGCACATGCAAGGAGCATTAGAATATTAATTCTGTGACAGTGGTGAAAAATCTGACGCTCACTGGCATTTCAGAAACAAAATTTTGAATTTTTTAAAGACTCATCATCCAGCGCTTCGCCCCCTGTGCCTCCCTAAGGCAGTGCGTTATCAAAATACCATTCCAGATTTGAAAAACGCATACTCTTTTGATACAATGACGCCAAATTTTACATTAATTAACAAAAATACCTTATTCTCGTATGTCCCTACTAAGGATATTTATAATGATGTTTTTTCTTTATTTTTGAAACGGGGCTGTAGCCCCATTATCAGTCACTCTTACATGTAAGGACATTGGAGCATTAATTCGGTGACATTTGTGATTAATCTCACGCTTACTGGCATTCCGAAAATAAATTTTTGGATTTTGGTAACATATCACCCACCACCTTTTTACGACCCTTGCCCCCAAAAGGGGGACCTACGCAAAATAATGTTTGAGACGGCTTTACTAGCTTTGTGAATGAGAGTTTTTGCATTTTGTAACCAATACAACTCATTTTCTCCAAAATCTTGACGAATAATTATTGGAGAAAACTGCTTCTAAAATTTAACATTGAATCTCCCATAAGGAAAATGAACTTTCGTGTCTACACCCCTAAAAGGGGGGGCTAAACAGCAATTTTCTCTTGTTTTCTTTAAAAATTCTAAAAATTCAGATATTTCGCAATATGAGTATCAAATTAAACATTAATAGTGTATAAACTTCATCTTCTCCCAGCGCTGTAGAAAATATCACGAATATTTACTACTTTAAGGGAGCTTTAGTTTTTTACACGCTTAATGGCAAAGGACTGGTGATCCTTTTCATGTGAAAGTTACTTTCAAGATTTCATTTACCTTGACAAAATTGCAATGTTTTGTACCTACGCCCTTACGTTGTGATCATATGTATGTTAACTTCCAGTGTTTTTAACAATAATGTTGCGTATGTTTCAGTGCTTTATTTCAGATTATATCATATCTGTGAACATAATGAACATTAAGAATGCGTTTTATTGGTTTAATTTCTTTTTTTCTTATTTTTGTTATAATTATAAAGGTCTTTATTATTATATTTGTTTAAAGTTTCGCTACATGCTATAGAATATTAATATGAATCTGTCTTTAAGATAGCCATTATTGCTGTAGTGACACAACGACACAACGGAAAGTTCTTTTAACCTTCGAGTGGTCGCGCCGCGGTCAAAAGCACCACAGGGAAACTATTTTTTATTGTGTGTCCACATTGTTTGTCAGACAGACTCCACCGTCCAGCTAATTTCCCCCCACACCTTCCCGAAAATTCCTGCTCAATCACTCAGTTACCCGTTGTTTAGTTTAACTACTAGTGATTGTTTAGTGACTCTGCGGTGCTTTCCACCGCGCGCGACTAACCGTGTAATGTTTTTTCTCAGTGTTTCGCCCTACACGTGACTTTTGCTTTGGAGATGTTTTAAGCTTTATAAACATAAATAGTACTTTAGTGGACGGAAGAGAGGTCGGCAGAGTTAACAAACTGATACCAAGTGTGAAAAAGAGGAAATTAGAAATGAACAGCTTAAAAGAACGGAGGGAAATGTTAGGAATGGACTATTTGTATAAATCAGCCGAGATGATCCCGTGGAAGCTTTATCTGAGGAAGATCACAAAAAAAAAAGAATTGAATTAACACGAAAGATGAAGTGAGGAGTCTGCAAGCGAGTCGGAAGATCTTAAACCCAGAAATGACCAGCGATTCCCCGAATGTAGTTAGAGCAGGAGAGGACGAAATAAGCGACGATATAAATAACCTAAAATAATTCAATGTAGTGCTGTACAGGTGAAATTTCAAAATAACAGGAAAGTAAAATAATTCAATGTAAATTTGATTTGATTTGATTTGATTTCAATTTATCGCCCCTTTCAGCACCAAGCCTATGTAAGACGTGGACCTACTGCTTAACGTGGGATCTGAACCACATAACCTCCCATCGGGAATCGAACCCGGAAATCCCACGCCAAACGCGCTTATGCTAGTCGCTTAACTACAAGTGAGCTCTAATTGAATGTAAAATGCACTTTGAAGCTTTGTTTTATTGTTATGTTTATATAGTATTTATTTTACTAATTTACTATTGAATTTCTAATTTTAGACGAACCAAAGAGTTGAAAAAAACAAAAGATCGTCATCAAATTTAGAATTTTCAATAAAACCAGTGCGTAGTTATCTATCTAAAGAAATATGTAACGAAAAAACATATCATTCCAAATACGAAATAAAAAATGATACAAGTCTAATTGTAGGTTCCTCTAATAGTTATTACTGTAAAACTTATTATAATAATAAATCTTTTATTCCCTCCTAATCAAAAAATATACAAAACTACGTTTCTAATACAAGAAAAATGTTTAAAACGATATTTGCAACACATTATGATGGTGCGGTCCTTTTGACCGCGCGCGACTAATCACGTTACTTTTTCAGCGCGACTTCTCAAGGGTTAACAATCGACCTAAACAAAATCTACAAAATGTTAATCCCTTTGGAGATTCCGGAAGTAGATGTAGTAGTCTCCTGGTATCACTCCTATATTGCACATATTTTCCACGTCTTTCTTATTTTGCTGAGAAATAGGTCGAACAGAAGAATACCGTGGTAAGAGTGTGTGTTAGTTCAGTGTATACTTCGACCTTTTCCGAGAAAACCTGGATAATTCATAACCTATGCGTGTTTTGAACAAAACAGACCTTACGCCTTCTTGTTTAAATCTCATACACCGCAACTTTTGCCATCCTATTTCATTGCCTTTATCATTCTTGCTAAGATTTTGAAGAAAAGTCGGCAGAAGATGAAAAAGCAATTAGGGCTGCATATCCAGGAAGAGCACATACAAAAAAAAGGAGAGAACAAAGAAAGGAAATGAATGAAGCATGCAACCCATGAACTGATTTGTTTTGAACTTACAGCAACATTATTCTGCGAAACAGGGGTACTGCTCTATGGTAGGCTTTTAAGCTTTTACATAAATTAAGCTAAAATAAGATTTAACAAAATTTAAACAAGAAATTCTCATCAGCGTGTATATAGCTTGTTTGAAGTGAACTAAAATTAAATTTATTGATAACATTCAAGATTATTTTGGATTCTTGATAACCCATCGTAGTTTTCGTTCTATTTCTTAGCACAAATTTAACGATCTTTTTCAAATCTTAGGGGATGTGAAAGGATAACCATGGCAACCTAGATCCTTCAAATGTGGTGCCAGTCGGTTGAACAGTGACAAACCATTGTATCCCTTAAAGCATTGTCGGATTATTGAGTTAATATTGTATAGTATTTTACATCCAACATCTTACAACTCATTATAGATATTCTGTTTCAGTACTAATTAAATACGATAACACTATTTTCGGGGTAATGAATGCGCAATATGTTCTTAAATTAATAATCCGTTGCTATTATTTTCGTAATTTAAACAATTGATATTGGGAAAATAACAATGTAAGGAAAAAATTCTATATCTTTTTCAGGAAAATAGTCAGGATCCGCATCACTATCACTTGCCAGCTCTGCAAACTCAGTATGACTATCATCGTCATTATAAGTCACAAACCTGCGGATGTCCTCCTTTGCAATAATTTTGCTTTGCCTGTTCATTTCATGACATTTTCTGTTCAGCTCCCCCTGATAAAATAACTAGTTTGCTTCTTTTCTTGTAAACGTAAAATAACAGTATTATACGTCATTGACCACGTTTGTATCGTATTGAAACCGATGCCCTTGTGTATTGAAACCGATGACATAATTTAAAATGGCAAACCGTTATAACTGAGAAACAGAAAATGATAGAGAAACGTAACTTTGCACGAAGCAACTAGAGAAAGAAGGACATCTGCCCTTGTATTGAGGAACATCACCACATGAAC
The DNA here is from genome assembly GCF_964235325.1 of Thermobia domestica. NCBI lineage: Eukaryota > Metazoa > Arthropoda > Insecta > Zygentoma > Lepismatidae > Thermobia > Thermobia domestica. The sequence continues at coordinate 52,195,053 of NC_137470.1, read as the reverse complement.
AGTGTTGTCAAACTAAGGCAAAATTATATTTATGGAAATAGAATGACCTAAATTGATATCATCATTGGAAACAACTATAAAAAAAGACAAAGAAGATGGTTAACTCAGATCACTCTTGCAAACTTTTTGAGAAATACCGTAAAACATGTGTTAAATACAAACGCCTTTGGCGCATACAGGGAGTGATGTGCTGACGTTTTCTGCACTTTATATTTAATGTTGAGAAGAACTGTTTACGATGATTCCAAGTGTAGGTGGCTCCGTTGAAATATGTTGCAATTAACAGAAGAGAGAGATTGAGTTTCGAAAAGATACAACAACTCTTAAAATGTCACTAGTGCAGTGTTGGTATAAAACCTATAGTGCAAGGTGATAGAGCATGAGGAGCAGCACTGTGGTTATGTGAGATAGATAAATCATATACTTTGTTATTCGGTATCTTGTTAAATCTGAGAAGTGTGGTTTGTAAAGTAGGCAACACTGAGTGCGTTGTGTTTAACACGTTTTTCATATTATTTCTCAAAACGTTTGCAACACTAATCTCCTTTACCACCCCTTTTGTCTTTAATTTCATTGCTGCTTTCAATCATGATATCCAATTCAGATCATTCTATTTACAAAAACAAAGCTTTGTCTTGGATTGGCAACACTGTTCATGTGTTGATATTAGGCAATACACAACAGGTGTCGTTCTTTTTCCAGTTGATTCGTGCAAGGTTTCATTTCTTTGTCTCTTTCGGTTTCTCAGTTATCAAAGTCGACACGGATTAACGTTCTCGTAGGGAGCTGCTATTTCGCTAATGTGTGTTTACTGCCACATAGAATACATTTTGCGAGTGTGTGTATCGAAACACAAAATTACTTCATATAAAGGACATCCAACTATATATATATATATATATATATATATATATATATATATATATATATATATATATATATATTTATATATATTTATATATATATATTAGTGTGTGTTTGTGGGAATAGGTATCAGGAACATATATAATTTTTGTTTGAAGGTTTGGTTTTAGGTGTTCAACTCAGAAGTCTGTTCTCATTAGAAGTGTTAACGTTCCTCATTTTTGGGTTTTCATATATAAATGGTGGACATGGCGAATAAATGTGACTGAGCTTTGAAACGTGACAACATCTGATTTTGTTTTGTGGCGGGCCGGCGGTATGCGTTTGCGTAGACCGGCACCCACACAACAGAGTTTTGTAATTTACCAAAATACTTCTAATTAGTCAACCAAAGTTTCTGCAAAACACCAACTATAACTCGAGCGGCAAAGTTATACTGGAAACAGGAACTCAGCTAACAAAACAGTCTGAATAATCTTAGTGTTACACGGTAGCGTTGGCCTGGGCCAAGACTTAACTTCTAGTGGAAACAATGGAATCGTTATCCTGATTAAGGTTTGATAACCAAACAATCCTTTGGGATATCTCTTGAAACAAAACTCGACAAATATGTTCCTTGCAGTAAGCCTGCAGTTTATTGGCTCTAAGCAAATTACAAGAACCAGAGCCGGGGCGATAGTGTAAGTACTGTATATATATATATATATATATATATATATATATATATATATATAAGAGTTTAACTTACGTGGCGGTGTTCCAATAGATAGTTAAAAAATAACTCACTAAATAACTTCACTGTTTAAAAGAACACTGTTCAAAATAAAACAAAACTGCACTAGACTGGGAGGGCACGAATCAGTCCTAGTGGGTAAGTATGTAAGAGGTATACTATTTGATCTACCGGTCTGCGAACAGACATCAAATAGGGAAGGCTACCAGAGGTAAGCAACAGGTTACCGTTTGATCTACCGGTCTGCGAACAGACATCAAACAGGGTAGGTGTAAAGGTTACCGTTTGATCTACCGGTCTGCTAAGCAGACATCAAACAAAGTTGGTTACCAGAAGGAATTACGGTTACCGTTTGATCTACCGGTCTGCGAACAGACATCAAACAAGGAAGGTGTAAGGGTTTACCGTTTGATCTACCGGTCTGCGAACGGACATCAAACATGGTGTAACTATTTGATTACCCGTGTGTTTAGGCCAGCTAAGCAATAAACTTAGAGTCTGTCAAAACACACATCAAATAGGGGTGCGACAGAACTTTAGCCGTCAACTTCCTAAGCTTGCCAGCAGTTTCTGGAGCGAGTCCGGGCTGAAGCGAAACTTGCGGAAGTAGATTGCCAAGTTCGGAAGGAGGTAACTTTAGCCGTCAATTTCCTAAGCAGACCAGCAATTATGGGAGAACCCTGGCTGAGCCGTCTTGCTTTCAGAAACAGATTGCCAAGTTACCGTGAGGGATTAGGTAGGGTAGTACTTTGACCGTCAGTTTCCTAAGCCGACCAGCAATTATGGGAGAACACTGGCTGAGCCATCGAGCTTTCAGAAACAGATTGCCAAGTACTGGGTAAACCAAGAGAGTGAGGTAGGTAACCAAGAGAGTGAGTAGGCAGGCCTCCGTGGAGGCAGAGAGGTTGGAAGGCAGATGGTTGAACAACTAGAGACTTCTTCGTGATAAGTTCCTGAACTGAGACGTACCTAACGAATTGCGTACTCCTCGTAGTCTGCACGTCTCTGAAGGGTTCAGGAGAGGGACGTTGTCAGATGAGAGAGCCCAAAACATGCGTTTTTAAGGGCCTCGATCGGGGGTGCAACCGGCACCAATTTACGTTCTGTGTGCAAAATAGTAACGTGAGCAAACGTTGCACCAAGACCGTAAGGTCAGAGGTTGAGCATGCGTGGAGATGTAAAAAGTACCTAGGGCGGAGCCCGAGGGGGACCAGTATCTTGAAAAGAAAGATTATTGGTTTTGCACACGGTTTCGGGTGCATAATACCTCGGAAGAGTTCCACTCTGAGGGGTGGAGATACTAGCTATTGGAACAAGCCATGCCATTAACATCTAGATTGGCTAGAACAAGGTGCCTTGGGCGGAGCCAGGCAAAAGATAAGATTTTGTGTGTGCGCATGCGTGTGCGTGTGATGTGTAGTCCTTGAGTTTAGGTGTGTGAGCCCCTTTCTCTGGAAGAATGATGTTACATCTAGATTTTACAGAGAATTATACAAACAGTATCTTAAACTATAAAACATATATTTAACATAAAAGATTTCAAGTAATAAACTTGAAAGGTTTTATACATAATTAACTCAAGACCCTTCGACAGTTTATCTGCTTGTTTTCGACCAAAGACATACATATATATTTAATGTTCCGAAGAACGAAAAAGAATCCTCTTTTTAGAAGCAGAAAATGACATTTAAAAGATACACAAACTATATGGGTTTTCTTAACAGTATTCTACCACTAATAATAATAATAATAATAATAATAATAATAATAATAATAATAATACATATATGTCAGACACAGAGCCAGACATTTCCCTGTTACAGAGGGAATGTCGTTATCTACCAGACGGTTGACCCTGAGGTCAAGAAGGGGGAACTCGGTTACTCAGAACGGGAAGAAAAGAAGTCTTTCGTTCTAACTAAGAGAAAAAAAGAACACTCAACACGAATTTGTATTTTAAAAGAAGTAAATGAAATACGAATTCTGTTGCAGGTTTAAAAATTTAAAAAAAAAAGAAATATTTATTCGCAAAAAGAGTTTGCGAATTTGGAGCCCACTACAGTCCTTCCTCCTAGGGAAAGAAAAATTTTAACTGTAAGGCAAAATTTTTTCGTACTGGCTACAATCAAAATTTGAAAAGAGAATAAAAATCCAAAATTAAATTTTAACGATATTTCATAGACCTAGTAACTCTCTGATTGAGATGAGGTGAATCGTCATCTTGTGATTCCTCGTAAAAAGTTATTTCACCAGAAGCAGCTCGATAAGTAGCATTAAGAGCTTGACTATTTGATTGTACACCTGCAATGATTGTTGGCTTAAAACATATGGTTCTGATACAGTCTGAATTACACCAATTATTCCTATGTCTACAACAATTAAACTTAAAGCTACAATACACACAAAGAACTATCAGAATAGTAAACATGATTATATAAGTCAAAATAGAATAAGAAAATACATGATTACTTTGTCTTATCTGCCATTCTTGTTCATTAATTAATTTTTCAACATCCTCAACACGATGGCTGGCATATTGTAAATCTGTAACTTTGTGTATGATATGATTTAACGGCAAAGTAAATTCCATATTCTTAATATTGATTTTTGAGTTTGAGAATATACAACAATCAATGCTATCATTTAGTAGTGGAAGCAAATGTTTACTTGTACTGTTACTTACATATATTTCCTGAGAACTGATTAAGGAATTTGGACCATAAGCTTTACAGTTTTTATCTAAAGTTAATTTTCCAGTTTTATGAATCAAAACAGTTTTCGACACATCATTTCCACAAACTATTGTTAATTTTTCTGGGAATGGCGAAGCAAATAGCCATTCATTATTATCTAATGAAATCCATAACATATTTCTTAATTCTACTATACGTTTGTTACAATCTGCTGGAATTGATTTAACAAAATCAATAAGTTTTACTTCACAGTCTTCATTACTATGTGTAGGTTTTAGCGTAAATGTTTGTTTGCAAACCCTTGAGAATGAAGTTAATTCCTTACAAGTATTAAACATATGTTCATCAATCTTACCATAATATTGCTTTGATACTTCAATAATCAAATACGAATTTTGAGGCTGTATAAAGAAATACTTATTGTCTGTAAGCACAGTTGGAAATGGAATTAATTTATACATATTAAATCTTAAACCATCAGTCAAAGGTAAACTAATAACATAACCAAGAATTTTCTGATTGATAAAAACATCTAAATCCACAATTTTTAATAATGCATAACCCATTGAAGAGCCAGGTGGAATGGGTAATGACATGCCTTGTGGAATCACAGAGGCACTTAATTTAAAATGTTCTAATATCTCTTTAGGAGTAATTACATGAGGAGATAGAATACCCGATTGAGCATTTAGAATGGACTGTAACAAAATTTCAAATGCGACATCTAATTCTTCTAACATAAGTGAAATAGAATGCAGATAATTATCCCATTCGACCTTCACTTCAAGTTCGTTTATCGAATGCATAAATGTTTGACTACGAGTATTAATTTCTCTTTTAACATCTTCCAAACCTTTTTGTAAAATTTGTTCATTATGATCAATAGACAACACAGTATTATTAATAGTTTTCAAAGTGGCTTTTACAATAGTCATTGATTCTTTAGTTAATTTCAAAAAGTTTGACTGTTCATTTTCTAATTTACTAATTTGTTCTGTATAGTAAGTAGCATCTTGAGAATCTAAAGTACCAAACAAAATTTTCGATATTTCACCAACAAAATTAAATATTCCTCTTTTGGTTTTCACCTTGGTTTTGACAATTTGATTTATGACTGAATTAGTTTGCTCAACCTTGTGTAGTTTTCGGATAAGTACGTCTAATCGAGGTTCTCGACGAGAACGATCGGAATAGATAACTCTTGATTTGTATAGTTCTTTTGCTGTTCCCAAGTAGGTGGAGACACGGTGAAGAGTTTGTTCATAATCGGAGAGATTAACAAAGGTCACAAGCTTCCATTGTCTGTTATATAAAACTGCTTCTCCTAAGAAGTCATAATATATACCAACAGTGTTTGTTATTGTCTGAATTTGAGAGCTAGTGACATTTGCTGTCTGGATAATCGGAAGAATTATCGCCAAGCAAGCAAGCAACGAGAGAGGATGTCTCATGATGGCTGCGAACAAAAACGGAAACTACATTACCTACTAATAAAGTCTACTAATATTATCTACTAATAATATAACTTTAACCTATTAGCATGAACTACAAATGTTTTTCTACGATTAGCAATAGTACAATTAACACCTTTAACTTTAACTACTTTGTATGGACCGATCCACTGTGAACCCAATTTCTTGGATCGTCCTCTTCTAACAGATTCATCTTTAAGTAACATTTGATCTCCTACTTTAAACAATTCTTCTTTATGAGAGGCGGTCTTATCATATTATTCTTTGTTTTTAACCTTAGCTTGTTTCAGTTTTGATCTAGCTAACTCGTAACTGTTGTGAAGCTTCTGCTTTAGGGTTTTGATGTAATCATCATACGCGTAATTAATGTCGGTAGTTTCTTTCTGTAATATACCAGGGATGTTAGCCATCCGGCCAAACATCAACTCGTGTGGAGTGTAGTTAGTTACTGAATGTGGAGTTGTATTGTAAGCAAAAGCAGCGTATGGCAACCAGACGTCGCAGTCCAGTTGGTTTTCAGACACATAATGCCTCAGATACTCAGCAAGAGATCTATGAACTCTTTCAACGAAGTTAGTTTAAGGGTGGAATGCACTAGTATGTAGTTTCTTAATCTGGAACATGCGACACATTTTCTTAAAGGTATCGCTCATAAAATTAGTACCTTGATCGGATAAAATGGTTTGAGGTATACCGAAAACACAAACAAATTTCGTCACAAATGCTTCAGCTACGGTTTCTGCATCTTGTTGCTGTAGGGGAATGGTCACTAAATATTTCGATAATTCATCTTGGCATGTTAAGATGTATTTGTTTCCGAGAGAACTCTCAGGAAACGGCCCTACAAGATCTAAAGCGCATTTCTCAAATACTGCATCAGGAGTGGTGGTCACAACCATGGGAAGTTTGACATTCGGTTGGGTGAGTTTGTTCTTTTGACACGACTCACATTTCTTTATGTATTCTTCGACATCGGTGTTTAGTCTTTTCCAAGATTTCGGATCGATATTGTTCAATTCTAAGTACGCTTTGATTTTAGCTATAGTTCGATGAATACCTTGGTGTCCACCGGCAGGAAGGTTGTGAAACTCTTTCAGAATCCTACTCTTTGTTTCTTCGTCAAGGGTAGAAGTTTGACCTTCTGGATCGGGGTCTAAATATGCAATGCGACTCAATGCATCAGCATTGGTATTACGGACACCTGCTTTATAAACAATCTTATAATTATATTCTTCTAGCTTAATTCTCCATCTTAAAAGTCTACTACTAGGATCTTTTACACTAAACACCCAAAGCAAAGGTTTATGATCAGTCACAAAGGTTGTTTCCTTTCCAAAGATGTATGGGCGGAATAGTTTGGCAGCCCAAACTATCGCAAGTAATTCACGTTCGGTTGTGGACTAATTTCTTTCAGCATTATTAAGTGTACGACTAGCGTAAGCAATTGGTTTTTCTTGGCCAATTTGGCCCTGAGAGAAGATAGCTCCAATTGCGACTTCTGAAGCGTCACAGGTAATAATAAAGGGACGGCTCATGTCAGGCTATTGAAGGAGAGGTGGTGATGTCAATTTTTCCTTCAAAGCTTGGAACGCTAGTTCTTGTTTAGTTTCCCACTTGAATGAAACATCTTTCTTTAACAAAAGAGTGAGAGGTTTGTCTATATTGCTATAGCCTTCAATAAATCTACGGTAATAAGAACTTAATCCTAAAAATCCCCGCAATTGCTTGACATTTTTCGGATGCGGAAAATGTGACACTTTCTCCATTAAGCGAGGGTCTGGCTTCAGACCTTGATCTGTTATTTGATGTCCTAAATATGTTACTTCCTTTCTAAGAAATTCACACTTATCAGACTGAAGTTTGAGGTTGTAGGTTCGAAACTATCAAATACAAGTTTCAATCTTGACATATGTTCCTTTAAGTCTCTACTATAGATACAACAATCGTCTAAATACGAAAAACACTTTAATCCTTGCAATCCGGATAGAACAATATTCATCATTCTCTCAAATGTTGCGGGGGCACCGCATAATCCAAAGCTCATGCGATTATACTCGTAATGACCATATGGTGTACTGAAGGCGGTCTTACTGCGGTCTTCAGGTTTAATTCTAATCTGTTGGTACGAACTGGCTAAATCCAAGGTCGTAAAGTACTTCGACTGCCCTAACTGATCTAGTATTTCTGTAATATTCGGTAAAGGAAAGCTATCTCCAATAGTAATCTGATTAAGCCTACGAAAATCTATACGAATCTTAGGTTTGCCTGATGCATCCATCTTTTTCGGCACTATTAATATCGGAAAATTCCAAGGACTCTTGCTTGGGGAAATTATACCTTCATCTAACATCTTGTCGATTTGATTTTGTACTTCTGCCTTATGTACCTCGGGAATACGGTACGGTTTCTGAGTCACGACTGTACCTCGTTTGTCGGGATGAATGGGGATGCTATGTTCAATCACATCAGTATAGGAGAGTTTGTCTCCCTCTAAATAAAATAAATCATGATATTCTTCACAATGCGACAGTATTAACGCTTTCTCTTCTGGATTCAAATGGTCTAATCGCAAGTTCTGTCTAAGTAATTCTAAACGCGATTTTAACCCTTTAGTTTGACTTGCATTGTCAGATTTGCTCAATGCATAAACACTATGAGATTTTGTCATATCAAGAAGTGGTTCAAAATCTAAAGAGATTGGAGGAATTTGTACGTCTACCTCATTTTCAGTCAAATTCAAAATGCTAGTAACACATTTGTTATCGGATGCTTTAACTATAGCGTCTGGCAGGAATACATCGTCTGCCAAAGTACGTTTGGACAAAAATCCTATCCCATTATTTTCAGTCTTAACTTCAATTAGCTTTTCAGTACGTGCTGGGATCTTTACTTTAGTTCCTACATCAATTTTCAATTCAGCTTGTCCGTCATATGATGTTCAAGAAGAAAATCTCTGCCTATTATACCGGCTACATTAGGAGGTAATAAATCACTACGCATTACATGAAAAGTATGAGTCACTCTATTCTTGCCTATTTCTAATCTAAGATCTAATGTACCTAAAGTATGGGCATGAAAATTATTGAATCCATGCACTGGAGTGGAGTCACATCTATGTATCTTTCTCAACATTGACTCACGTAAATGGCTATACTTAATAAGCGATAGATCTGAGCCTGAATCTAATAACATTTCGTAATTCTTATTTAAATCCATCATTCGCACTTTAATTTTACCCTTTTCATCGATTATACTCTTAGTGGAACATTCGCATAATTGGGCGTAACGTCCAATTGTATCAGACTTAACAGAATTTCGATCAGGTTTCTGAGGTGGGGTCACCTTCGTACAATTATTACCCGTTTGTTCAGTGGAACAAAGGAAAATCTTCTTAACATTACCATTCTGATTTCTATTACTATCAACACGTTTCTCTAATTTAACTTTTGAGGAGTTGTGTTTCGATAAACAACATAAAGACTTATTCTTGCTACAAGATTTTGGCTTGGTGCTGTGGTCAGCACGGCATTTCTCTTTCAATTCACAATCATGCGTGTCAACGACGGGATGACGACGCGGTGAGACATTATTCGGTTTTGGTCGCGGAGAAGGTTTGCGCGGTGTACGGCGCTGGGGACACACATACACTGGGTGACGTGGCGAAGGACTATGCGCTGGGCGTTGCTGAGTGCGACGCGGAGAATTAGCACACGCTGGGCGATGACGCTGAGGATGGCGCGGAGAAAGATCTCGCGCAGGGCGACGCTGAATGCGACGCGGGGAACGGCTTCGCGTTTTGCGGCAACGAGAACTACGCGGAGAAGGACTGCGCACTTGGCGGTGATGAGAACAACGCGGAGAACTATTGTTCGTTCGGGTACAAACATGGATACGCTTCTTCGCACAAGTATGGGTACGCTTTTCACGACAATGATAGGAGTGTGTACAACGTAAAGCACAACAAGAATTGGAATCCTCACTTTTGTCACTATTTTCTCTACAATGTTTATCATGCGGTTCTTCATGCGAGTCTACTGAATGATCGCAATCTTCTAAACAATTAACCTTTTTCTTAAAATTTCTTCTATCCTTACGGGAATGAGAAGAGTTATGAGAATCTCTAGATTTACTTTCAGAATGCTTTTTCTGGGAAAATTTCCTATTTCCTTTCTTCTCTGACTTATGGTTATGATTTGAAGAATTTGCCCTATCTTCATTCTTGGAAGCTAATGGCTTTCGTCTCTGAGACAATATGTGTGATTCTTCAACTAGAGCGAAATCTACTAATTGAGCGAAACTATCATCTTCTGTATTTTTACCACGAATTACTGTTTGAATGCGGGGATCGCTAATTCCCTGGACAAAATATGCTTTTGTCAAATGATCAATAAGTGAATGAGCACCAGCTCTTTCAGTTTCACTACATATTTTCGAAGCAGCAGCTTTCAGATCAGCTCGAATTGTATCTAACTTGCTAGCCCATGAGCTAATACCCTCATTTTTGCCTTGCCTGGCAGAAAACAATAAACAGACATAATAATCAATAGATCTATGTGTAGCATAATTCTCTTCTAAAATTGTCTTAACTGCTTCCCAAGTATCTACGATCAATTTAACTAAAATACGATTTCTAAGTTCTCCTAAAATTTTCGACTTAATAAACTTCAATAATACAAGCTTATCAAGAGGGTTAACTAACCCTTGAGCAATTTCACAACTATCAATAAATTGCCTCAACTTAGAACGATCTAATGTAAATGGTTCTGCAATAACCTGAATTGCCTGAGAAACTTTAACATATTCTGGCTGTACGTTATTTCCGTCAGCTTCTGCCATGATTAAAAATTCAAATTACGTTTCTACGTGGAAACAACAAATTAAATAAATGAATGAACCTCTTAGATTTGAGAAAACTCGAAGGTTTGAGCAATAATGGTTTCTGAGAGGAATTTCTCACTTAACCTAACTAAATCTAAATTCACGATGAGTTTATTCACCTGTGAGTTTAATCACGAGGGATTTATTCACCTATTCTGGCTTTAAAATGCCTAATTTCAACACTAAAATGCGCTGCACTTATTTAAACACTAATGAACTGAAATCACTAATGTGCGTTTGGCGTCACGATACAGTGAGCAGGATGTTTTGCTGATTGATGGCCAGTAAAACAACAAAAGCGTCCCTTTCCCCTTTTTCGCTTCCGCCAAGGAGGATGGAATGAAAGTTAAACAGATGGAAAAAACTTTCAGCACACAATAAATATCACACATGCAAAATGCACATGCACAAAACACAGTTCACTTAAATAACTTAAACTGGTATCAAAGTTTACGATGTCACGATTATAAACAGCAATTTTCTCTTATTTTCTTTAAAAATTCGAAAAGTTCAGATATTTCGCAATAAGAGTGCCAAATTGTACATTAATAGTGTATAAACTTCATCTTCTCCCAGCACTGTAGAAAACAACACGAATGTTTACTACTTTAAGGGAGCTTTAGTTTTTTACACGCTTAATGGCAAAGGACTGGTGTTCCTTTTCATGTGAAAGTTACTTTCAAGCTTTCATTTACCTTGACAAAATTGCAATGTTTTGTACTTACGCCCTTACGTTGTGATAATATGTATGTTAACTTCTAGTGTTTTTAACAATAATGTTGCGTATGTTTCAGTGCTTTATTTCAGATTTTATCATATCTGTGAACATAATGAACATTTAGAATACGTTTTATTGGTTTAATTTCTTTTTTTTCTTATTTTTGTTATAATTATAAAGGTCTTTATTATTATATTTGTTTAAAGTTTCGCTACATGCTATAGAATATTAATATGAATCTGTCTTTAGGATAGCCATTATTGCTGTAGTGACACAACGACACAACGGAAAGTTCTTTTAACAATCGACCTAAACAAAATCTACAAAATGTTAATCCCTTTGGAGATTCCGGAAGTAGATGTAGTAGTCTCCTGGTATCACTCCTATATTGCACATATTTTCCACGTCTTTCTTATTTTGCTGAGAAATAGGTCGAACAGAAGAATACCGTGGTAAGAGTGTGTGTTAGTTCAGTGTATAACTTCGACCTTTTCCGAGAAAACCTGGAGAATTCATACCCTATGCGTCTTTTGAACAAAACAGACCTTACGCCTTCTTGTTTAAATCTCATACACCGCAACTTTTGCCATCCTATTTCATTGCCTTTATCATTCTTGCTAAGATTTTGAAGAAAAGTCGGCAGAAGATGAAAAAGCAATTAGGGCTGCATATCCAGGAAGAGCACATACCAAAAAAAAGGAGAGAACAAAGAAAGGAAATGAATGAAGCATGCAACCCATGAACTGATTTGTTTTGAACTTACAGCAACATTATTCTGCGAAACAGGGGTACTGCTCTATGGTAGGCTTTTAAGCTTTTACATAAATTAAGCTAAAATAAGATTTAACAAAATTTAAACAAGAAATTCTCATCAGCGTGTATATAGCTTGTTTGAAGTGAACTAAAATTAAATTTATTGATAACATTCAAGAATATTTTGGATTCTTGATAACCCATCGTAGTTTACGTTCTGTTTCTTAGAACAAATTCAACGATCTTTTTCAAATCTTAGGGGATGTGAAAGGATAACCATGGCAACCTAGATCCTTCAAATGTGGTGCCAATCGGTTGAACAGTGACAAACCATTGTATCTCTTAAAGCATTGTCGGATTATTGAGTTAATATTGTATAGTATTTTACATCCAACATCTTACAACTCATTATAGATATTCTGTTTCAGTACTAATTAAATAAGATAACACTATTTTGCGGTAATGAATGCGCAATATGTTCTTAAATTAATAATCCGTTGCTATTATTTTCGTAATTTAAACAGCTGATATTGGGAAAATAACAATGTAAGGAAAAAAATCTATATCTTTTTCAGGAAAATAGTCAGGATCCGCATCACTATCACTTGCCAGCTCTGCAAACTCAGTGTGACTATCATCGTCATTATAAGTCACAAACCTGCGGATGTCCTCCTTTGCAATAATTTTGCTTTGCCTGTTCATTTCATGACATTTTCTGTTCAGCTCCCCCTGATAAAATAACTAGTTTGCTTCTTTTCTTGTAAACGTAAAATAACAGTATTATACGTCATTGACCACGTTTGTATCGTAAATAAATACAAATCAACAATAGTAAACAATCTGTGGCGGAATTTACATACAAAGAAACCAAAAATTTAAATACACATTGTGGCGTATGTAAGCCAGAGCATACCATTATTTACTCCGATCGTCCATTGCAGAAGAGAGTGTGTGTCATTTAAGTTCTTATGCTTGTACAACTTACTTATGTATCTCTTAACGCCCTTATGAAAATTACCACCCACAGCTGAACAGTTCACCCAATAGTCTCAAATATTTGCTAGTAGCTGCAGAAACTCGACATATATCGGAAAAACTTAAAATCTTAAAAACCGAAAAAAAATGTAACTTACGCCCTTTTGTATTGAAACCGATGACATAATTTAAAATGGCAAACCGTTATAACTGAGAAACAGAAAATGATAGAGAAACGTAACTTTGCACGAAGCAACTAGAGAAAGAAGGACATCTGCTCTTGTATTGAGGAACATCACCACATGAACAGTGTTGTCAAACTAAGGCAAAATTATATTTATGGAAATAGAATGACCTAAATTGATATCATCATTGGAAACAACTATAAAAAAAGACAAAGGAGATGGTTAACTCAGATCACTCTTGCAAACTTTTTGAGAAATACCGTAAAACATGTGTTGAATACAAACGCCTTTGGCGCATACAGGGAGTGATGTGCTGACGTTTTCTGCACTTTATATTTAATGTTGAGAAGAACTGTTTACGATGATTCCAAGTGTAGGTGGCTCCGTTGAAATATGTTGCAATTAACAGAAGAGAGAGATTGAGTTTCGAAAAGATACAACAACTCTTAAAATGTCACTAGTGCAGTGTTGGTTTAAAACCTATAATGCAAGGTGATAGAGCATGAGGAGCAGCACTGTGGTTATGTGAGATAGATAAATCATATACTTTCTTATTCGGTATCTTGTTAAATCTGAGAAGTGTGGTTTGAAAAGTAGGCAACACTGAGTGCGTTGTGTTTAACACGTTTTTCATATTATTTCTCAAAATGTTTGCAACACTGATCTCCTTTACCACCCCTTTTGTCTTTAATTTCATTGCTGCTTTCAATCATGATATCCAATTCAGATCATTCTATTTACAAAAACAAAGCTTTGTTTTTGATTGGCAACACTGTTCATGTGTTGATATTAGGCAATACACAACAGGTGTCGTTCTTTTTCCAGTTGATTCGTGCAAGGTTTCATTTCTTTGTCTCTTTCGGTTTCTCAGTTATCAAAGTCGACACGGATTAACGTTCTCGTAGGGAGCTGCTATTTCGCTAATGTGTGTTTACTGCCACATAGAATACATTTTGCGAGTGTGTGTATCGAAACACAAAATTACTTCATATAAGGGACATCCAACTATATATATTTATATATATATATATATATATATTAGTGTGTGTTTGTGGGAATAGGTATCAGGAACATATATAATTTTCGTTTGAAGGTATGATTTTAGGTGTTCAACTCAGAAATATGTTCTCATTAGAAGTGTTAACGTTCCTCATTTTTGGGTTTTCATATATAAATGGTGGACATGGCGAATAAATGTGACTGACCTTTGAAACGTGACAACATCTGATTTGGTTTTGTTGAAATTTAAAGTGGAATTTTATATATTAAAAAAATTTCCGTAGATTAAAAAAATCCGGAAATCAGGCCCGAACTGCCGCCCTTCGATTCTAAAATTCCATCTGCATGTCTGAACCCGCTTGGCCACTGAGACCACATTAGAGAACGCGTTTTAATATTGCTCCAATCTCTCACACTTGGAGTTTAAATATGAATTTTCTGTGTTTATCAGTAATTTCATCTAAAAGTATTGATTGATTTTGTATATTTCGACTGTGCACGAAGTTTTAATTGTATAGAATGGCAGAAATATGTAGTTTGATCTCATTTACACTTCACATATATGTTACGAACATTCAAAATACCAGTGCAGTGTCGAGTTATTTTCCCTGTAACTTCTCCCGGATTATTCTTCGCGTAATTATTAAAGTATTTTGCTCTATTTTTTCTCAAAAATAATAAAATGTAATTCATTACTACACTGCTTTGTTAAAGAAAGCACAAAAAGCAATTGTTGAATCTTTGAAGGATCCAGACTTATTAATGAATATGTGGAAATTACGGTATACACAACTTTTTTTGTTGTTTATGACGATACATACATGTTTTGCTTAAAACTTGATTATATAAGTGTAAATTTGGTACTTCAGTATAAAATATCAGCTATAAGTTGAATTATGAAATAGCTTAAAATTCAATTAAATTGCATGCACTTACTGCCACATTGATAACAGCAAAATTAAATATACATATATATATATATATATATATATATATATATATATATATATTAGAACATGTGTATTACTTGTTTGAGAAATCCGACTTGTCGAAAAAGAAAAAAAAACGATTAACATTTTATGATTGTTATTTACAAGAGTAAATATAGAGAAGTCAAGAGAACCCTGACTTTTGCCGTGTGTAGAAAATGTCCGTTAAGGGTATTGAAATGTTTTAATGAAAATAAGTATATGGAACATTGCACATGAAATGTTTCACAATGTAACAAATATTAAGTTTCATGGTCAAGTCAGTTTCCCAAATGAAGGATTCATTTATGATAACATAGTTTGCCCTTGGATGTTACATTCTGTTTTGTGTTATGTGTTTTCTTTCACAGGAAAGTACGAAATTACGACTCGATTGTGTTAGAATATGCATTATATAAATATTCTTTTCTTCTTTCCAGTTGCTTTGCTTCATAGCCTCTATCATTGTGCTGTGGATGATAAATGGAGAATTGCATTGGAGTGAAGAACGGTTACATATGTTAGTGTTCTATTACTGGTTAATGTATCAATTCGATAGTTTGGTTGGTGGTGGCAACGCCGCCCACGACTATGACTATGATGATTAATACATTAACTAGTAGACTATCGCAGCTCAGTTTATCGACAATAATATGCGGAATATCATTTTTTCAAAAGGTATTTATTTTCGTTTTCATATGTATTTATTTATTTGCATATGGTTGACTAAAAATAATTGAATGTTATGCAAACTGGAATAGGTGCGTGAATGTCGTCATTTTAAAAATATAATGCATTTGAACATAATCATACTTGCTCCAGGTGGGATGAAGAGCCATTATCCTAATTAAAATAAAACTGTAAGTACTGATCACAATAATCTCTGGCTTTAATGACGTTAGTATTACTTCAAGATGACGTCCAGTTAGACATATTTTAAGATTCCGGACAAATTGAAGTAGGAGGGGTTCATGTTTGGTGTAAAGAATGTATGAGGGACTACTTCAAATCCACAGTCATATTTCTTATTGCAAATTCGGAGGTTTGGAGTTGAGTATTTGTCTTAGTCTTAGTGTTTTAGCGCTTAGAGTTGTCTTAGTGTTAAAGCATTCTTCCTGCCAACATTTGAGGAATATCGACTTAGATTTGAGCTTCCAGTTTTCCCACAACTCCCTGCTTTAGAACCTTCTGTCCCATAAAATAACTTATGTCATCACCTCACCAGCGAAATATGTAACCTTTGTCCTCTTCGGGACGGAGGATGAAAGGTTTTTTCACTGTTTGCATTGTTATTTCTTTTCTGGGTTATGGTGATAAG
This sequence comes from Thermobia domestica, assembly GCF_964235325.1. Lineage (NCBI taxonomy): Eukaryota > Metazoa > Arthropoda > Insecta > Zygentoma > Lepismatidae > Thermobia > Thermobia domestica. The sequence goes on along the minus strand of NC_137470.1, from coordinate 52,178,497 downwards.
CTTATCATGAGTTCATAATAAATGTAGAGAGAATATTGTTCATACTACGTTAAAAGGGTTTGAAATTTTTCAATAACGTTGTGTACCGGTTGCGGTTTTGTTCAAGGGTCAGAAGATGTGTAGAGCTGAAACCTTTGATAAATCTATGATTTATAAAGCCTCTCTGGTGCCTGAAGAGTTAACAACCGTTTGTATAACACAATCATATTAAGTAGGAAGACTTTGCCTTACTTTGTGGTAGTAATACATGGTGTCACTGGCCTCCACTTGCCTCGGACTTTTTCCCTCAGCCCTTGAATTATTGCATCCATATTTTCATAGAAGCATAGGAAGGACAGATTCTTTGAGGAAACTTGGCTATGAATATTGGCAGGCCTGTAACCAGCCCGATTTCTTGGAGGATATCAATGCTAAGAAGACCACAAATCTGTTTATGTATTTATTATTTATTGAAACAGCAACACAGCTTTTACTCTTTAGACAAAGGATATAATTATTATGATTAGAAATGTTTCGTAATCAAATTGAAGACAAAGAAAGTTCGTCACTAAAATACAATCATTATAGAAAAATATTGTTTTGAATTACAACTAACAAAGTCTAAAAACTATTGTGGTTACTTTTGTTTCATTGTACATAAGTTTCATTTCATTAACGTCCGGAAAAGACACTACGGTAATAAAGAAAATACTGAACACTAATAATGTATTTATTAATATAATGAAACCGCACAAACAATAATAATAAATTACATTGTATATATATAACGGGTGTTCCAAAATAAGTGTTTCAACAACTCTGGGGAGGTGACTCGTGCCACTGAGAGAAAAATGCTGAACTTTTGGCTATCGGACATAGTTTCGGACCTACAAGCTGCCAAAAGCGAGGAACACTGAATATCGGACACCAATAATTTCCAAATTATTCAACGTAAAGAGGACGGATAAAAAAAAATATTAACTGAAGAAGTCATATCTGATATATTTGATATATTAAATTATACATGTTTCACAATCCTATCCTAAGGGATTCCTCAAAGGAACGTACGAAGTCTAGGAAAATCTGCAAAATAAAAATTGGTCTAAATTGATATGAATTGATAGGGTTTCTACCAAGTAGTAATAATTCGTTTCTATTAAGTCTATATCTGGAACTAATACAAATTGACGGACAACATGTCGTTTGCAAACGACAATCTCCCTGTTGTGTTTGGCTGCATAATAGCCAAGTACTGATGCTTGCCAACAGTGACGTTCTGAATATTAAGTTTAGCGAATTTGTAGTCAAATGCTCTAGAAAAACATCTAGAGAGTCGCTAGAACACATCAGATGAAGCAGGTTGATTCATATGTATGGAAACACGTAATGAAAAATGACCAAAAATGCAGTCATACACAGTAAACGTGAGTATAAAGAGTCGGAAATGTAAGGAATAGCATCAAGAACATGAAATCAATTGCTAATTCACCAATACTATTCCCTCAAACCGATATAATATGATGAGCACTTTTGTGTATCAATAAGGATGCAACAACTGAAGCCAAGTTTAAATTGTCCAAGGGGACTCACAAAAAAACTGGGGAAACTAAAGGAAAGTCACTAGTGGGATCGCATGATCGATATTGAAATGTGGCTATTGTGTGTGTTGATATCGATATGCAGCTAATGGACAAATGCCAACATGTTCCACTACTGCTGGGACATTATCCCATGTGCGAAAAATAGGAAAATAACGTTGTACATTCTATTACACCTGGTGGAGTTTCTGGTAGAACGTAACTAGAAGACGATTTTATCACTGTCCCTCTTTGTCTGGGACATTGTTCCACACTCGACACATACGAATAGGAAAGTCGTAACGCATTTTCAAGAACCTTGTATCAAAACGTGGGGCATGAAAACAAACTTATATCATGTCCCACGTCTTCTGGGACATATGACGTACTCGATATATAGGAAGATACATCTAGAAATTCGTATCTTGCACACAGTGCACATGCCAGGACAAAGATGAAAAAGAACCAATTTGACACATGTAACACTACTGCTGGAACACCATACAAATGGATAATAAAACGGCATGAGAAACTGAGAAAATCTACTCAAAGCTCTGATTGTTTACAACTGTGCAATAGGAATAACAAAATGAAACATATAAGCATGTTGGGAGGCTTACCAGAGAAAGTGGGTACTCCGCAAAGGAATGAATACAAAGAAGGTGAGGCTCCCTCGTAGCCTCAATGGTAGAACGCTCGCTTTCGCTCGCGTGGTCGCAGTTTCAAATACTGCTGGGAGACCACGGACTTAGATTCAAGACCCGAGTAGTGGTTCGGATCCCACTTTAAACTTTAGGTTCCGTCTCTGTCTAGTCCTGTCGCTGAAAAAGACGCTACACTTCGTAACAAAATCAAACGAAATAAGTGGAGTAAACATGCATGATGACAGGTTACGTTTCCGATAGAACAGCTTCCAGACATTTCCAGGGATATTTATTGTTGTCAATCAAGTGGTGCTGGGTGGGGACACAAGTGGTTAGGATCTTATGTTAAACTATAGAATGTCATGATCATCCCGTGGAAGGCAATGGCAAACTATCTGTTTAACCTTGCCCAGAAATCTTGGAATCGAACTCTTAATTCCGTCCAAAACTCAGTTCAGCTTCAGCGCCATCTGTTGTGATTGCCAAGAGTAGTCATCCCACAAACAATTCGAGGAGTAAAAGCCATCCTTTCTGATGGACAAATACGACTCAATGACAGCTTGATATAAATTGCTACCATGAAAGCAACGACCATAAAGGCAAATAATAATAATAAAAATAAAAATAATAATAATAATAATAATAATAATAATAATAATAATAATAATAATAATAATAATAATAATAATAATGATAATGATAATAAAACTAAACACACTCATAATAATCATAATAGGATGTTTGAAGAATTACATCTGAAAATGGCAGTAGTGTTACCTTTATAACTATTTCAGCTAGGTAATAGAGGAAGCGAGACTAGAGGACTGGGAAGCTACCTATGCCTTCTGTGACGTATTGTCGTTGGTAAATACACTTAGCAATTGTTTTATTCTGCAGTTGATCGTCTTGTACGTCCTTTGTGTTGCTTTTCTGAGTTTAGTCTAGTTTGTGTGTGTCATTGAATTGTGCCAAGGAGTATTCTACCTTCAGTGCGTATTCCAGTGTTCCTTTTCGGTTTGTGCGTGAATAACTATGTGACATTACGTGGTGCGAATCAAAATTGTCTTCATATGTCACTGGCATGTAAATCCCCCGTCTTCATCAGCTCCGGGTAATGGCGGAATACTCTACCCACGAGCTTGTCGATATGCATCTCATCTACAGTGAAGCACATCAAAACAGCCATTATGCACGGCCTATGTATCACGAACGCTTTCCAAATGGGCAGCTATCAGCACAAATACTCTTTGCACTATTTGATGCTCGACTGCGTGAAACTGTAATGCTAATATCTGCTATGTAGGAGTGTGGACGACCTCGCACAGTGCGCCCTGTACAATTTGAAGAGGGGTTTTTGGCTGCCGTGTGAGACGATCCTGACACTACCACACAACCTATTGCTCAGCCGCGACAAACCCATCATACTAATGTGTTCCGCGTCCTTCAGGAAGAGAGTTTGTACCCATTCAAATTGCAGATGGTGCAGAACATACTACCTACGGAATTTCTATAGCGGATAGATTTTGTCAATGGTATGTGCAACAAACACATGCCATTCCAGATTTTCCAACAATAGTGTTGTGGAAGGATTGAGTCCATGTTTACTAGAGATGACATATTCAATAGCCACAACAGTCACGTCTGGGATATGGACGATCCTCACGCAATACTTGTGCGACATCATCAACACAGGTTCGAGTTAATATGTGGTGTGGCATCGTAGGTGACCATTTTATTGCTCCGTACATTTTAGCTACTACCTTGAATTGTGAGAATTTTTTTTATGGTGTGTTTTTTCAGGTCGTATTGCCAGAACTTTTAGAAAACGTGTCGGTCGCAAATATACAACGTATCTAGTTTCAGCAAGACAGTGCCTTAGCGTATTTTGACCGGGAAACCAGGGTCGTATTCGACAACATTTTCGGCGATCACTGGATTGGTAGGAGTGGATCTCGTCCGTGGCCACCTCGGTCACCCGACATTCCACCGGTGGATTTCTTTTTGTGGGGTAAAGTGAAACGGCTTGTGTAAGACACCCCCTGGAAAGTGTCGAGGACTTCGTTGCTCGCATCAATGCCGCTGCTGGGACCATTAATGATATGCCACATGGATTTGATCTTAGCAGACAAGCTGTGCTTCGCCGATGTTATCTTTATATTGACGTCAATGGCGAACCCTTCCAACAACGTCTCTAAATATTAGAGTGTTTGTGCGGCTTTCTCCTTGCTGCATAGTGTCTTGAACTGTTTGTTACAAGTTAAAAGTATGCAGATCATGAAGCTTATTGTTAATGGTTCGCTAATTTTTAATTGTTCTGTGTTTCCCCTTCCTTCACGTCATTTGTTTACTTTCAGATGCTCTTCCAGCGGTAGTGGGGCCTGTCTTGTTTTATTTATTCTTCGTTAGAATGTGCACTGTACGAATTTGCGGCTATGTTTTCCTATATTTTGAGTGACTAATGTTGTGAGTAATGAGTGAGAAGGAGTGGGACGTGTTACACATAGAACCACAGACGCGTTATATTTGGAAGGATATTCAACCAGCGGTATAAACCACTGTTTCAATTAATGCGTTCATATGCTTCAGTAGGAGACAAAAAATGCACAACTTTTGTGATATCAGCAAAACGTTTAGATGCGTGATTTTTATGGATGTATCTAATTGCATAATGAAAACTATGTTAATTGATGCGTTTTGCTGAAATCACAAAATATTATGATTTTTTTTTTGTCTCCTACTGAAGCCTATGCATCCATTAATTGAAACAGTGGTTTATATCGCTGGTTGAACATCCCCCCAGATATACAAAATTTGCAATGGTGTGGAAGCGATTAAATACTTTTAGGACAGTACCAAAAGACTGTAATCGAGGCCTTTCGGTGTGATGCAGGACAAAGTGCAAATATTCCATACTACATGAGAGCCTCTGCAGCCATTTCGGAAGGTGCCATACTCCGAGTTAATTCAATGAAATATGGACTTAACGATATGCTATTATTTTTAAAATAAAGTGTGATTTCCTAAAGACATTGATAAGAGTGTTTAATATATTTTTGATAAAGTTTTTATAACATTGGACTAGAACACATGCAAAAAAAAAAACTCTTCATTGTAAATTCATGATCATAATTTCGTTCAGGATGCAAACAAAAGGAGAGAAAACTACCAAACCAATGTCTTTACGAAATTACACCCTATTTCAAAAAATAGTATCGCATCATAAAGTTCTCATTTCACTGAATTAATTAAAATCCAGTATTATACCTTCCAAATATCCGCAGGGGTTCTCATGTAATTTGGAATATTTTCACTCTTTCATGCATCACACCGACAAAAAGTGATTTCATAGCTTTGGTATAGTTCTAGATTTATTCCATCGTTATCACACCCTGTATAACCCTGTATATCAGATGTGCAATATACACTTTAAGCCACTGAATTTATGAGACGCATCTAAAATACATCCCAAAAATTATGAGGAAATAGTTACAAACGCAATGCCTTCAAATAATATATCTTACAAGTTAAAAAATGAAAAGATATATGTATCAAATGTAATATATTTGATATCGAATAGAAGGGACCTGAGCCTAACATTTGGGGCCGAATTCTTGTGTTTCGAGCCACGAGACCGATTTTCAAGATCATCGCTGTATCAGGGGATCTTGTTCTATCCAACGCCACTCCTCGCGTTTCCAGTTCCACGTCTAACACGGTTTCCTTACTGTAGGAGGATTTCGAGTAATATTTCTCATGTTCTAATCCAAGAGTAACAAAGACATTACAAACCTGTGGGAATTAATGGATAGATAGATAGATAGATAGATAGGGTGGTATATTTTAATCTTTCCACAGACATATCTCAAAAACGGCTGAACATGAATGAACTGAACAAAAACCCAAATAGGAAACACGATGGGGCAAATCGAACAGTGATGCCGCTAAACCGCCAGTCCGCTCTTCATGGATGCCGAGGGCCCAACTGTAAAATGTTAAATGGAAACATGGAGCGAGTCACACCTCGTTCGATAAATTTTTAAAAATTAAAACGCGTTGTGGCAAAAAAAAATCATATCGGAACTGTATTCAAAATGGCCGCCAAGAGATGTTCCATGTATCAGATAAACGTCCAGTACAACTAATATGAAAACGGTTCAACATAAATGAACCATACAAAACTCATATTAGAAATGCCATGGGGTAAATCGAATGATGTCGCGATGCCCCAGGACCACCTTTCATGAGGGCCCAGGAAACAACTAAAAAACTTTTAACCAAAATATTTATCAAGTGATACCTATTTCGATAGATATTCATATACTAAACAGCGTTGTGGTAAAAGATTGTTCATATGAGTCACCGTTTTTAAAATGGCCGCCAAGACATGGTGCTTGAATCAGATAAAACATTCAGTACCACTAATATGAAAACGGTCAGAGATAAATGAACAGAATAAAACTCGTATAAGAAATTACAGATTTTATTTATCATTCCACGGCTTGAGAATTTTGCAACAGAGCGGACGAAGATTAGGGTAAAAGTGCCGTAATGCAAAGGAGGAAATCTAATTCCTAGAACATCATAATTCCAACCTTCTCTGTAAGTGGTTGAAGCGGGACGGGAAGGAACTGTGCAATTGTAAATGAGAATCCTAGTTTTGGCAAATTGTATCTACAATTATCTGAAATGTGTTTTATAAAAGATAGGTGTCCGTAATGTGAAAAAGTAGGTGAAGTTGTCGTTAAATGGTGCCTTCTATTTTGATTGCAGTCAATGATTTGAACAAAAATGAATCAACTGAAATGCGGAACAAATTTCTCTAAAAATGCAATTTTAGAACAATGTGCACAAACGTCGTGGTTTTGCTTAACAGTCCTCTGCACAATATTGGTTCTGTTCTTTTCCTTCTATGTCTTTTTGCATGTGATAGAATATGAGCTTCACTTACATGCTGTCCACAGTTACATCCCGAATAACTTTCACCGATAACTTCAGTTGTGATCCTCAGTAACGAAACAGTTCATACGGATGCAGATGCCTCCCAAACATCTTGCACGTATTACGTTAAATTATCAGGTCGAAGGGGCGGGCAAAATACTTCCCAAAATGTAGTATTAAAACACATGGGAGTATATTATTGGGAGTATATACTTCCCAAAATACTCCCAATAATACAAGTTCCCAAAATGTAGTATTAAAACATGTGCTTCTCATTTCTCCTGCCTCTGCTTCTTTTTAACATCCAATCATTCTTTGCAATACAAATGGGTGTTAAAATTGAATGTGAATTTCAACTTATTTTTATTCACTTCAGTGCCAGTCACTTGTACACACTAGTGTTTCAGGCAAACCATAGCTATTGCAAGTGAAAGTCGGGCTCTCATTTAAGATTTTACCATTCATTCCCGCTTCACTCACTTACGGAGGGAGATCGAAAGGATAATGTTCTAATGTTCCATTATGTCACTTATACTTTAATAATCATTTTTTTTTTCGTTGTATTATTCTCGAGCCGTACAATGATAAATACTTTCTGTGATGTCCTATACGAGTTTTATTTTCTTCATTTATCTCCAAACATTTATATTAGTGCTACTGGACGTTTTATCTGATACAGGCACCATGTCTTGGCGGCCATTTTGAAAACAATGACCCATATGAACGGTCTTTCTGTTTATTTATTTATGTATAATAGTCCTCTACAGAGTCAAGCTCCATTTACATAGGTATATACACATAATTACATATGAAATACACACATATTTATATATAGAAAGAGATAAAAAATATAAAAGAAAAAACATACATGCAAAAAAGGAAGAAAACAAGTTACATAATAAAAACAAAATTAAAATATTAGTAGAATATTTTTCATTAAAAAGTGTGAAAAATGAAAATGTAAAAATAGTCTTCAGTATAGGTTCAACATTCATAGAGATAACTATTCTTACTTAATTGTTATTCCAAACATAACACATTTTCAAAATATTATTTTTGAGAATACACAAATATACATATATAGGATAAAAGAAGTCAAGAGCCACATCTGATGAAACAAAAAAATTGAAATTCTTAAAAGCTCTAACTATGAATGACTCCTGGTGGATTGTAATATGAGATCTCGTTTTCTTAAATACTAAATTATTACGCAATGACCGTTTTAGTAAATTGAAAGTAATATATTGGAGTAAATTGCAATTATCTGCCACTGATAAAAATAATAGATTAAATACAAACATTACATTCACCACACCTCACCACCCACACTACACTACCTAATCTGCACTAAAATATAAAGTTTTGAGCTCCTCATAGCCGTAAGTAGGGTGAGGACACTTGGCGCTGTTTTCTGTACCAAGTTTCCGATTTTTTTGTAACCAGATCTAGTAACTTTTTGTAGCCTTTTACGACCACATTTTTTACAGGGAAAGAAGAGTACGAATACTTTATTCGTTCCGTTTTATGAGCACTTTTAGGGCTGTATTCGTTCCACCTCTATTTAAACATAGCAGAACTAGTAAAACAGTGTGGTTTCTTTTCCAACCCCTATTTTAACATAGCAGAAATTACATAAGACTACGAACACACAGTAGAGCAGAGGATACATAAGACTACGAAACATAGCAGGGGTGTACTCGTTTCCAACCCCTATTTTAACATAGCAGAAATTACATAAGACTACGAAATATACCAGGGATGTATTCGTTCTCTTTTATGAGCACTTTTTCCAAACCCTATTTTAACATAGCAGATCGATAACACACCTTCCAACGGCCTATTTCATATAGCAGAAATTACATAAGATTACGAACACATACTGTAGAAGAGCAGAGAATACATAAGATTCATTCCCTTTTATGAACATTTTTCAACCCCTATTTCTAACTGTAAACATAGCAGACATTGAATACCTATGTAATATAGCAAAGGGATGTACATAAGATTACGAACACACAACTATTTAACATAGCAGGGCTGTATTCGTTCATCCCCCTATTTTAACATAGCAGAAATTACATAACATTATGAACACAATCTCCACCCCTATTTTAACGTAGCACAGATTTCGTTCCCAACCCCTAATTTTACATAGCGGAAATGACACAAGCATGTCCCCAAACTACTGACCATCGAGAACAGAGGTCAAACTCAAAAACGGAGCCACATTTAGTAATAGGTCATCAAAGGCCACATGTCCCAAAAGTGTTGATCATCAAGCTCAAAGCTACAAGTTCCAAAAATAATGACCATCGAGGTCAAAGGTCAAACTCGAAAACGGAGCCACGTATTGAGGTCCTCTTTCCACCCTCGGAGCAGACTACGTGCAACGAGTAGGTGGTAAAAGACTATGACCTATTTTTCATTCCCTAAAAAACATAGTATACACACTTGTTACCCCCACTTCTGGTTCTGATTAAACACACACACACACACACACACACTTGGTTGCGTATGCCAAATCCAATTTAGTGAGAAATAACACGCATGCGCAGTAATATTTACATTTCCGATTCGATACGCCCTTTGAACCGATTTGGAAAAAACTAGGTATATCGGAGTTTTCGGACATGCTGATCACGAATACCATTTCTATTTTTAACTGGGTCTTACAGTTTATGTGGGATACGAACTTTTTATGACAATTTTAACCAATTTGGATGAAACTCGGTATACGGGGGTTTCGACCATCTCTGATTACGAATATCATATTTATTTTTACTTGGGTCTTATAGTTTATGTGGGATACGCCCTTTCTATGACGATTTTAACCAATTTGGATGAAACTCGGCATATAGAGGTTTTCGGACATGCTGATTACGAATATCATATTTATTTTTACCTGCGTCTTATAGTTTATGTGAGATACTCCCTTTTTATGACAATTTTAACCGATTTGGATGAAACTCGGTATACGAAGATTTTCGACAATGCTGATTACGAATATTATATATATTTCTACGTGGGTCTTATAGTTTGTGTGAGATACGCCCTTTATATGACATTTAAAACCCAATCACTCGTAAACGAAGCAACATATTGAGGTGGTGTTTCGACATTTAGTAATTGGTCACCAGCAACTGCATGTTCCAAAAATACTGACCATCGAGATCAAAGGTCAAAATACTTAAAACCTAATAGCTCGAAAACGGAGCCATATATTGAGGTGCTTTTTCCACAATTAGTAATTGGTCATCAACTACCACATGACCCAAAAATACCGACCATCGAGGTCAAAAGGTAAGAACTCGAAAACGGAGCCCCATATTGAGGAGCAGTTTCCAAATTTAGTAATTGCCCATCAACTACCACATGTCCCAAAAGTGTTGACCATCGAGGTCGGAGGTCAAAATACTTAAAATCTAATAACTCGAAAATGAAGCCAAATATTGAGGTGCCGTTTCCAAATCTAGTAATAGGTCATCAACTAGTACACGTTAAAAAGGTACTGACCATCGAGGTGAAAGTTCAAAAATTTAAACCTTAATAACTTGTAAACAGCGCGTCGGATAAATTTGTGTGACCTATTCAGTCTTGTACCAAGCAGAAAAAAGTGAAGAATATAATAAGTTTGAGTGGCTTATTTGCTATTTTACTAACAAGAAAGAAACCAAAGATATAAAATTTTCAGCTAGTTAAAATGGCATATAATCTTGTACGATTTAAACAAAAAAGAGATAAATTTGAGTGACCTATTCACAATTGCACCAACGAGGAATGCCTTTTTAAAAGCTTAGAACTTTATATCATTTTGTACTACTCAAATAAGCGAGGAAAGCGAAAAAGGCCATTTTAATTAACTCAGAATTTTATATCATTTTGTACTACTAAAATAAACGAATCAACAAATTTATACTAACCAGAAAAAGCTAAGAAGGACCATTGTAACTAACTCAGACTTTTATACCATTTTGTACTACTCCAATAAACGAAAGAATAAATTTGAATGAAGTATTCAGTTTTGTACCTACTAGAAAAAAAGATCGAAGGAGGACCATGTTAACTAGCTGAGTATTGTTATAACATTTTGCACTATTTAAACAAACATAGGAATAAATTTGTACACCGAGGAAAGCAAAGAAATAGCATTTTAACTAAGTAAGTATTTTGTACCTTTTTATGCCATTCAGATAAAAGAAGGAATACATTTGGATAGAGTATTAAGTTTTGTACCAACCAGAAAAAAGAAGTGATGAATGAATAAAATTTGGGAGGTCTATTCTCTTTTGTACCAACTGGAAAAGTGAAGAAGAGCCACTTCAACTATCTTAGATTTTTATATCATTATGAACTGTTTTAACAAACGAAATATGACAATTTTTACTAGCTCAGAATTTATGTACCTTTTGTACTACTCAAATAAACAAAAGAACAAATTTGAATGTTCTGTTTTTGTGTCAAACCAGAAACAAACCTAAGAAGGACCATTTTAACAAGTTCATAATTTCATAACACTGTACTTTTTCGTTCAGTGAAGGAATGTGCTATTCAAATGAAGGAAAGAAATAATTTGTGTCTTCAACTTTTTATACTAACGAAAGAATGAAAGTTCAATTTAACTAGCTGAGAAAAGGGAGAAGGGTGATGACGAAAAGGGAGAAGGAAGACGAGACGAAGAGATCATATCTAAGGAAAAATCAGCTCTCCAAAGAAGAGAAAAGTTTCAAATTTCCTTGTTGCCCACCACATAAAAAGTGTTGAATTATTAGATATGGACAGTTTTATTCAACCCTTAAAACTATTATTCTCTCTGTTGGTGTAGATATTTAAACTTCTCAATATTAATACACTTTAAATAAAATAAACAAGGAACGTTACTAATGCCTTACCTAACACTTCTATTGTTAGTATAGCGAGAGTGGTAAGAAACAGTATATTGAGCGCAAATATGATTTATATAACATAGGGCAAATTACTAGTGTGGAAAGCAAACAGGCGTTAACATTTTTTACTTCTTTGCTTTAGTGTAATTTCATTAGTCATTTCTTTTACATGACGATAGAGACAATTAAAACTTAATTAGCAATGCAACTTATTTAAAACGGAATTTCTTTTTTTCTGTTACAACACATTCGAATTTAACAAAAATTGGATTGAAAAACTATAAAATGCCCCCTTCTCTGGGTGACACAAAAATATACGAAATAGTACAAATTCTAGCATCATAACTAAATAGGCCACTCAAATGTATTCCTTCGTTTATTTGGGTAGTACAAAACGATATAAAATTCTGAGTTAGTAAAAATGAACCTTCTTCACTTTTTCTTCTTGGTAGAAAATTGAATATGCCACTCAAATTTATTGCTTCGTTTATTTCAATAGTGCAAAAGCTATAATGACCCTTCACTTTTTTCAGTTAGTACAAAAGGAAATAGTCCACTCAAATTTTTTTCATTCTTCACTTTTTCCTGGTTGGTACAAACCTAAATACTCCATTCAAATTTATTTTTTCGTTTGTTTGAATGCTACTGAGCTGGTTAAAATGACATTTCACGCTGGTACAAAAAGTAGGACACCTAAACAAAGCGTATATAAAATCTGAACTAGTTAAAATGTTTTTTTCGCTTTTTGTGATTAGTACCATTTCATTCTTTCGTTTATTTGAGTAGTACAAAATGGTATAAAATACTCAGCTACTTAAAATGATCCTTCTTTGTTTGGAATAAAAGTAGAGCACCCAATTTGTTCTTTCGTTTATTGAACTAGTACAAAGGTACATAAATTCTGAGTTACTTAAAATGGACCTTTTTCGCTTCCTCTGCTTAGTACAATTTTATTCTTTCCTTTTTCTGAGTAGTACAAAATGGAATAAAATACTCAACTAGTTAAAATGATCCTTCTTCGTTTTTTTCGTTTATTTAAATACTACAAAATGGTATAGAAATTCTGAGTTAGTTAAAATGGACGTTAATTTTTTTTTGTTAATACCAAAGTTAATAAGACACTCAAATTTGTTTTCTTTTTCGTTTATTGAAAGCCTTTCTCGCTTTTTCTGATGAGTACAAAAACAGGCAACTTAAATTTATCCATTGGTTACTTTAAATAGTAGGACAATGTACAGAAATTCTGAGTTACTTAAAATAGGACTTCTTCGCATTTTCTGGTTAGTACAATTTTATTCTTTCACTTATTTGAGTAGTACAAAATGGTATAAAATACTCAGTTAGTTAAAATGATCCTTGTGCGGTTTTTCTCTATTCCTTTGTTTATTTGACTAGCTCAAAATCATATAAAATGGTACTTTTGCTTTTTCTGGTTCATACAAATGTATTCCATTGTTTGTTGAAATAATACAAAATGGTATAAAATACTAACCTACTTAAGATGATCCTTCTTCTGTTTTTCCCTGGTTGTTACAAAAATAGCTCACTCAAATTTATTCCTTCGTTCATTTGAGAAGTTCAAAATGATATAAAATTCTGAGTTAGTCAATTATGGTCCTTTTTAGGGTTGATACAAAAAAATTAGTCACTCAAATTTATTCTTTCGTTTATTTGAATACCCCAAAAAAGTACAATATACTCAGATTGTTAAAACGGTATTTCTTTGTTTTTTTTCTCGTTAGTACAAAACTAAATACTAATTTTAAGGTTAGTACAGAAGAAAATAGACCACTCAAATTTATCCCTTCGTTTGTTTAAATAGTACAAAAGTTATAAAATTCTGAGCCAGTTAAATATGGCACTTCTCGTTGGTACAAAATTGAATAGGTCACTCAAATTTATGTCTTCGTATATTTAAATACTACAATATGATAAAAATACTCAGCTAGTTAAATTGAACTTTCATTTTTTCTCGTTAGTATAAAAAGTTGAAGACACAAATTATTTCTTTCCTTCACTCTAATAGCACGAAAAAGTACAGAAATTATGAACTTGTTAAAATGGTCATTCTTAGTTTTTTTTCTGGTTTGATACAAAAAAAGAACTTTCAAATTTGTTCTTTTGTTTATTTGAGTAGTACAAAAGGTACATAAATTCTGAGCTAGTTAAAATTGTCATATTCCGTTTGTTTGAACAGTACATAATGATATAAAATTCTAAGAGAGTTGAAGTGGCTCTAATTCACTTTTCCAGTTGGTACAAAAGAGAATAGACCTCCCAAATTTTATTCATTCATCACTTCTTTTTTCTGGTTGGCACAAAAATAAATTCTCTATCCAAATTTACTCCTTTGTTTATTTGAATGGCATAAAAAGGTACAAAATTTTTACTTAGTTAAAATGCTATTTCTTTGCTTTTCCTCGGTGTACAAATTTATTCCTATGTTTATTTAAATAGTACAAAATGTTATAACAATACTCAGCTAGTTAACATGGTCCTCCTTCGATCTTTTTTTCTCGTAGGTACAAAACTGAATACTTCATTCAAATTTATTCGTTCGTTTATTGGAGTAGAACAAAATGGTATAAAAGTCTGAGTTAGTTACAATGGTCATTCTTAGCTTTTTCTGGTTAGTATAAATTTATTGATTCGTTTATTTTAGTAGTACAAAATAATATAAAATTCTGAGTTAATTAAAATGGCTTTTTTCGCTTTCTTAATTTACTTGAGTAATACAAAAGATATTAAATTCTAAGCTAGTTAAAATGGCATTCCTCGTTGGTACAATTGTGAATAGGTCACTCAAATTTATCTCTTTTTTGTTTAAATCGTACAAGATTATATGCCATTTTAACTAGCTGAAAATTTTATATCTTTGGTTTCTTTCTTGTTAGTACAATAGCAAATAAGCCACTAAAATTTATTCATTCTTCACTTTTTTCTGCTTGGTACAAAACTGAATAGGTCACACAAATTTATCCGACGCGCTCTTTACAAGTTATTAAGGCTTAAATATTTGACTTTTGACAAACGATGGTCAGTACTTTCTAGCGTGTACTAGTTGATGACCTATTACTAGATTTGGAAACTGCACCTCAATATTTGGCTTCATTTTCGAGCTATTAGGTTTTAAGTATTTTGACCTTTGACCTCGATGGTCTGTATTTTTGGAACATGTAGTGGCTGGTGAAACACCACCTGAATATGTTGCTTCGTTTACGAGTGATTGGTTATTAAGTGTCATAGAAAGGGCGTATCCCACATAAATTATAAAATCCTGGTAAAAATAAATATTATATTCGTAATCAGCATGTCGAAAAACCCCAATATGCGGAGTTTCATCCAAATCCGTTAAAATTGTCATAGGAAAGGCGTATCCCACATAAATTATAAGACCCAGGTAAAAATAAAGAAGATATTCGTAATCATTATGGTGGAAAACCCCCGTATACCGAGTTTCATCAAAATCGGGTAAAATTGTCATAGGAAGGTCGTATCCCACATAATCTATAAGACCAGGGTAAATAAATATATTCGTAATCAGCATGTCCGGAAACCCCTATATACCGAGTTTCATCCAAATTGGTTAAAATTGTCATAGAAAGGTCGTATCCCACATAAACTATAAGACCCAGATAAATATAAATATGATATTC
The DNA here is from genome assembly GCF_964235325.1 of Thermobia domestica. Taxonomy (NCBI): domain Eukaryota; kingdom Metazoa; phylum Arthropoda; class Insecta; order Zygentoma; family Lepismatidae; genus Thermobia; species Thermobia domestica. Next base: position 52,162,820 of record NC_137470.1, on the reverse strand, counting down.
GTAATCAGCATGGTCGAAAATCCCCGTATATCGGCTTTTATCCAAATTGGTTAAAATTGTCATAAGAAGTTCGTATTCCACATAAACTGTAAGACCCAGGTAAAATTAGCAATGGTATTCGTGATCAGCATGTCCGAAAACTCCGATATAGCTAGTTTTTTTCCAAATCGGTTCAAAGAGCGTATCGAATCGGAAATGTAAATGTTCGTGTTATTTCTCATGAAATTGGATTTGGCATACGCAACCAAGTGTGTGTGTGTGTGTGTGTGTGTGTGTGTGTTTAATTAGAACCGGAAGTTGGGGTAACAAGTGTGTATACGATGTTATTTAGGGAATGAAAAATAGGTCATCGTCTTTTACGAGCTACTCGTTGCTCGTAGTCTGCTTCGAGGGTGGAAAGAGGACCTCAATACGTGGCTCCGTTTTCGAGTTTGACGTCTGACCTCGATGGTCATTATTTTTGGAACTTGTAGCTTTGAGCTTGATGGTCAACACTTTTGGGACATGTGGTCTTTGATGACCTATTACTAAATATGGCTCCGTTTTTGAGTTTGACCTCCGTTCTCGATGGTCAGTAGTTTGGGGACGTGCTTGTGTCATTTCCGCTATGTAAAATTAGGGGTTGGGAACGAAATCTGTGCTACGTTAAAATAGGGGTGGAGATTGTGTTCATAATGTTATGTAATTTCTGCTATGTTAAAATAGGGGGATGAACAAATACAGCCCTGCTATGTTAAATAGTTGTGTGTTCGTAATCTTATGTACACCCCCTTTGCTATGTTACATAGGTATTCATTGTCTGCTATGTTTACAGTTAGAAATAGGGGTTGAAAAAATGTTCATAAAAGGGAATGAATCTTATGTATTCTCTGCTCTTCTACAGTATGTGTTCGTAATCTTATGTAATTTCTGCTATATGAAATAGGCCGTTGGAAGGTGTGTTATCGATCTGCTATGTTAAAATAGGGTTTGAAAAAAAGTGCTCATAAAAGAGAACGAATACATCCCTGATATATTTCGTAGTCTTATGTAATTTCTGCTATGTTAAAATAGGGGTTGGAAACGAGTACACCCCTGCTATGTTTCGTAGTCTTATGTATTCTCTGCTCTACTGTGTGTTCGTAGTCTTATGTAATTTCTGCTATGTTAAAATAGGGGTTGGAAAAGAAACCACACTGTTTTACTAGTTCTGCTATGTTTAAATAGAGGTGAAACGAATACAGCCCTAAAAGTGCTCATAAAACGGAACGAATAAAGTATTCGTACTCTTCTTTCCCTGTAAAAAATGTGGTCGTAAAAGGCTACAAAAACTTACTAGATCTGGTTACAAAAATTATCGGAAACCTTGTACAATAAACAGCGCCAAGTGTCCCCACCCACCTGTCGTATTTTCGCGCCAGAGAATGAGTGAGGGACTGTTGGTTGATGGTCCTGCGTGAGTGCTACTGGTTAGTTTGTACTACCCCTCTTCGTAGTAGTATTTCCGCGCCAGAGAATGAGTGAGGGACTGTTGGTTGATGGTCCTGGGTGAGTGCTACTGCTTAGTTTGTACTACCCCTCTTCGTAGTAGTATTTCCGCGCCAGAGAATGAGTGAGGGACTGTTGGTTGATGGTCCACCTGAGAGTATTGTTGTAGCGCAAAGTACTGATTCGATGACAAATGATACTTTTTTGACTTCGTTGCAACAATGTGAAATTCTGTCATCCTTCCCCTCTCATCCCAGTCTTCTAATTGTTGATGGACATGGCAGCCATAAACAACTGAAAGTGATTAAATATGCGAGAGACCACAGGATTCACTGCTCAGTACTCCTCTACATATCACTCACAAGACTCAACTCACTGATAGGTGTTTTATGAAACCATTTCAAGACGCATACAATGATGCTTGTTCACTGTGGATGTGCATGAATGCTGGAGTAAAGAAATCCGAATACAATGTAGCGCATCTTGTTTCAGAGGCATACCAAAAGGTACGTCACATGGATGTAGCTCTCAACCAATTTGCCTTCACCAGAATATATTCACTAAACACTCAGATATTCACAGACACTGACTATCTGTCCGCAAACGTCCACGAGTATCTGATTGGCAATTTGTGTGCAAAGGATTGGGCACGTCCATCCTCACCACAACAAACGTCTGCAGATCAGACGCCATGTTCAGGATAAACGGTCTCCCCACATCCTTGATGCAGTCCATATGGTTCCCCAAATCTCAACAGGACGATTAGCTAGGGATGCTGCTATGAGCCACATAATGATTTGGAGGATTCTACACAATAACGCGCTAAATCCTTATATGTACCAAAAACTCCGAGAACAAGGTTTCCATAACCATCTGGAGCTTTGTCAATGGTTGAGCGCCAGGAACCCATGTTTCACCAGAACATTCTGTGTACGGATGAGGCGACCTTCAAGAATAATCTAGGTCAACGTACACAACGCTCACTACTAGTCCAGCGAGAATGCTCACTGGGTACGTGAAGCTGACAATCAACATATCTGGAATCTAAATGTCTGGTGTGATATAGTGGGAGGCCAAATTGGTCCTTTTTTCTTTGAAGGTACTTTAACAGAAGTAGGATACGCTAATTTGTTGTCAAATGTTCTTTTTGAGCTCTTGGAAGAGGTCTCGTTAGCAACTCGTGAAATAATGTGATTACAAGACGGTTACTCTGCGCATTTTGCAAGAGTTGCCGGGCAAACTGTTGCTCATTTATTTCCAAACAGGTGGATCGGAAGAGGAGGCCGTTTCCTGGACAGCTCGTTCTCCGGACCTGTCCTCTCAATTTTTCTTTTTGGGATGTGTCAAGGAGCTGGTTTAGCAAGAGCGTCCTACTACAAGGGAAGACACAATGAGCAAGATCTATAATGTCTGCTATTGAATAAGAAGAAATGAAGTGTTAAGAGCAATCTACAATGTCCCGGTGCGCACTCGAATGTGCATCACACGTGCTGGACGATCCCTTGAACATTTATTGTGAGTTTTTTGGGGGGGATTACGATATTTTGGTGAGAATGTTCAAAATTTTCAATTCATGTTATTTATTTTATTTATTATCTTCAGTTTGTTTATTTGTACTATTCTTGAACAATTGTTTGTGCAATGAGTTCCGAAAAGTGATTTATTAAAATGTTTACATAAGTTAAGAAGACTAAGAGAGTGGCAGTGATTTCGTGAGATTGATTTCTTTTGGGAGGGGGGTTGTTGTTGGACTTCACATCCGAACTTGTTTCATACGTAGTTTAAAACCAAAGAGTATTTATCTCTGTTTTTCTGTTTAGGGTTGGTTCAGATTCCGAAACTTAAACTAGTACTGTCCTGTAATATTGTTTTCGTCTGTTGATGAGTAGACGAGATATGCTCTAACGTTTGATACTGAATGCTGTAAAGAGCTTTCAACGACTATTTAATAGAGCATGTGCTATCTGATGTTCTTTTGGAGTCGTTACCAACTAAAACTCTTGTTCTTAGTTGCAATTCAACAGCAAATACTACATAGATGCCAAACCGTAGAGTTTAACGAAAAACGTTTTTGTAAAAGTTGTTTCCTTTTCAATAATACTTCCAAATAAACCGAAATTAGTACCACTCTCTATTTGAAATTTTGGAGTTGATTACCCGCGGAAGTATTTTCGCTACGCCACTGCATACGAAAGAATCACAGTTTGATTCTTCACATACGATTTGGTCATTCATTTTTTTGTTTGTTTGTTTGAAGTGCCTACCTGCACTACGAAGTACGAGCTGAGAAAAATGCGTGGGACGGGTGGTCTGATAGCAATTCAAAAACAAAAAACACACATAGATGCCAAACCGTATAGTTTAACGAAAAGTGTTTCCTGCAAAATTGCTTGCTCTTCAATAATACTTATATAGAAATCGAAAATGATACCACTTTCCATATAAATTTTTTGAAGTCGATCCCCCGTGGAAGTATTCTATTTAAAATTTTTGAAGTTGATCTCCCGTGGAAGTATTTCCACTATTCCACCGCATACGGAAGTACCACTATTTGATTCTTCACATACGATTTGGTAGTTCATTTTTTGTTTGTAGTGTCTACGTGCACTACGAGGCGAGAGAAGTGCCTAGGATGGGTGGTCTGATACTCCTTGTATATAGTAAAAAGTTGAACGAACAGAATAAAGAGCTCGTCGCTCCATCAGATTAATACGTATTATCTGTCAGAAAATTAAATGTACACCTCTTTTTTGAGTCTGGCATTCCAGCGCTCCATCCATGGAGAGTATGAGAATTAAATCAATCAAATGTTTACTGAGGGACAAGAAGAAAAGTGTAATCTGAATAAAACATTGCAGAGGAGCACAAGCTGTGAATACGAATAGTGCATGGTGTATATAAAGGGCGACACCGAAAGAGAAAGCCAGAAACAGGTGCTAAACAGAAAAAAATAGAGTATAGACTGTCGAAGTGGGAACATAAAATACAAATACAACAAATATGCCAACAACTAAACGTTTTACAAGAAACGAACTTGGTGTAGTGATTAAGACGTTGGATTACAAATCCAATGAACGGCGGTTCGAATCTGCTCTAAGGAGTTTTTTTTAAATAATGCATACAGCACATGAAAGGTGGTAAAACAGAGCGTATTACCCGTTTAATATGTTAGGTGAAAACGAGTTAAAAATTTCGGTAAAATTTATTAGAGAACTGAGATAATGAAAATGTGGAAGCAAGTATATTTAATCAGGGGTTGTATCAGAGAGTGGTGTCCGGAAAAACTGGAAATTTTCCCGAATTTCACCCACGTGAGTCTCTACGATAGACAAATTTCTTCAGAAATGTGCGTATTGCAGAGAGAGATAGAGAGAGAGAGAGAAAGAGAGAGAGAGAGAGAGAGAGAGAGAGAAAGGGAGATATATATATATATAGAGAGAGAGAGATGCTCCCGGAATGAGTTTAATAGTTCAATATTGAGACTACAATATTAAACTATATCAGTAGACTTTTAGCAGATTCGTATTCAGTTATTTGTTTCCACAACCAGTTTTATTGATATTCAAGACAGCAAATGCACTAAATTTGTTAACGACAAAGCGAAGTTATTGCAACACTGCGCTGCATAGTGAGTCATGCAGAGGCTAGCCACCGAAGCTCGCTGAATAACGCCTGAAGGAAGCAGCGAGAACAGATAGTGAACGGAAGAAGCAATGCATTACAGACATTTCAAGAGAAAAAAGAAAGATCCCCCTTTCCACACTTCATGCTGTAGTTTTAACTTTCATTTCCCCATCAAAGTTACATGCCTAGACTATTATACAGTTCCATTACACTTAATGCAGGGCCTTCAAACAACTTTGTTCTATGAAGGAAAACGTAGAACTCTACACTTATAGATATACCATACATAGAGAGTTAAGTTGTAATAGATGAATGCAATTAACCCCACATAATATCGATTGTCAAAATATACACTAGTTTCAAACAATTAGACACATAACAAACATTCACAACACCATTATAACCTATCATATGTTAATTCCACTTCACAAGTGGTAGAATGAAAATCGTAGACTGACCGTGGAATGAAAACCGTAGAAAATAGATTGATTAAAAAAATACAATTATGAACACAAGTCAGTGAAGGAAACAATGACAGTCAATGAAAGGAAGATGACCCGAGGTCAGATTTCGAGATATAACTTGATAATGAGATGAAAACAGAATTTTATAAAAGGAATGGTTATGATGCGCTAAGACACAACATGGTTGCCTCCTTCGTCTTGTGCAGTGGCGGATCTAGCTCGGGGGCGGCGGGCCTAGGCCCCTCACTTTCAGATTATCGAAAATAATTTAAGCTATTATTTACATAGTTTGAAAATTTATAGTAATTTCATGATATACTTATCATAGTCTAAATTCAGGCAGCCCCCCAGTTGTTATCTTCTAGATCCGCCACTGGTTCGTGGCTATCCCAATAAAAAAGAAAATTTTGTTTTTTACCAATAAAGTAGTCATTTATAACTAAAAGTAAAATATTAATTTACTATATGTTTATATATTCTAAACGATAGGAATTTTCAAATCAGTTGTAAAACTTTTCAATCTTTTTTGTGAACTAGATACAAAATATAACCTATTTTATAAATATATTGATATCACTAGCTGTATTACGGTTACGACAGTCGTTGTATCCGAAGTTTCGTGTCTATATCTATGGACAGTGTGCGAATTGCAAGGGGAATGAGGGGAAAATCCTCTAGGGAATACTTGATGTATGCTATAGCCAAAGGGGATTTCCGAATATTCACCCTTGCAATTCGCACTCTGTCCACAGATATAGACACGAATCGTCAAGAACATTTTTCATTTAACGTCTTTACGAAATAGGATATATTTGTATCTAGTTCACATGAAACATTGAAAAGTTTTACAACTGATTTAAAAATTCCTATTGTTTCATACATTATAAACATATGGTGAATTAATATTTTACTTGTAGTTATAAATGACTACTTTATTGGTAAAAGCAAAAACAAGTTGACTCGAGCGAGAATCGAACTCGTGACACTTTACGCGCGAATCGTGAATGCTCCACACTCTGCCACACCGTCGCTTGAGAATTCTAGGCGTCGTGTCATATATACGGCGAGTCGAAATTTCAAGACTCATTTTCTAGGCTATTTCTAGTTACTGCGCTCGCCCAGTTTGTAATATTAACACCTTAAATATGCACTACTACCTCGCGAAAGTTTAGTTAACAAAGTCTGCTTTTTTTCTTGTAAGATATAGTCATCTCAGGTAGGTAAATAGAAACAAATGTCAAAAAAGAAAAAAAAGAAAGTAGAGACCCTAAAAGTAAAATATAGACTATTCACCACTGTATTGAGAGATGCTATATACAATGCACTAACCAGAGTGTGTCGGTGGGTCGTAGTGAGTCTGTAGGTTATGGCAGATTGCTGGTTTAGGGTGGGTCACGGTGGGTGGTGGATTGCAGTGGGTCACATCCTGTTGACCCACGACCCACTAACCGACTTACACATCTTGACCGACATGTCTCACTTCACACAAGATCCACTTCAATTCTGGTGAGAGGTTTCCAATTCAGCATGGGAGAGACAATATAGGCTTTCTTATATCCGAGACGAGACGAGACAAAGCGTCTGTTTCGTCTCGTTTTCCGACACGAGACGTGACATGTCCTTGTCTGGACTCATCGCGTTTTAAATGTCTCGAAAGCATTCCATAGCCCTCTCTTGTCCAATTATCAATTCTAACTTGTAAACTTCGTTACATTTCGAATTCGCATGGCTTCCAATTTTACTTCTATTATTATGAGATTTACAAAGAAAATTAGATGAAAGGAGACGAGATAACAATTTGACTCGTTTCGGAAACAGGAGATGACACTGGGATAGCCACGAGACGAAACACAGGCTTCGTCTCGCATCGCTAAAATGAGACAATTTAACATGAGGAGAAGAAACAGGCAATCATGTTGTGTCTAGTGCATCATAATAATTTCTTTTCTAAATTCTGTTATCAAATTATTTCTCGACGTCCGACATCGAATCATGTTTCACTGACCGTCACGGTTCCGGAACTTTACGTGATAATGCTTGCAATTATCACTTTGATTTTTATAGTTGTTTTATTCCGCATTCTCATTATGGAAGCGTCTATTTGTCAACTCGTTGATTTGAATGGAAGCACCTCACTCTCAGTTCCGGGAACATCTCTCTCTCTCTCTTTTTTCCGTTTCAGAGGTGATGATATACAAAAGGGCAAAATCGCATAGAAATTTTACGGCATTTCTGGCAAGATGGTCTCTGCCATAGGCACATTTCTGAAGAAATTTGCCTATCGTAGAGACTCACATGTGCGAAATTCGGGACAATTCGCAGTTTTTGAGATTACCACCCTCTGATACATACTCCCGATTAAATATACCTGCTTCCTCGTTTTCATTATTTTACTTCTCTAATAAATTTCACCGAAATTTTTAACTCTTTTTCACTTAGCGTATTAAACGGATAATACGTTGTCTTTCACCACCTCTCATGTGCTCTTAGCATTATTTTTAAATCCTAAAAAAATATATGTAATCCTTGGAGCAATTCGAACCGCCGTCCATAGGATTGGTAATCTAGCGCCTTAACTACTACACGAAGATCTTTGCTTGGTAAACGTTTAGTTATTGTAATATATGTTCGCATTTGTATTTTATGTTCCCACTTCTTCAATTTCTACTTTCCTTTTCTCCGCTTTCTTTATAATGATTTAATTATCATATTCTTCATGGTTAGAACGCAGGAATGTAGTGGCTAAGACGCTAGATTAAAAATACAAAGGACATAAGTTCGAATCCACTACTAGTAGAATGATTTTTGATAATGCATACAGCACGTGAGAGGTGGTAAGAGAGAGCGTATTACCCGTTTGAGATGTTACGTGGAAACTTGGTAAAAATTCCACTGACATTTATTAGAGAAGTGATACAATGAAAATGAGGAAGCAAGTATTTCTAATCAGGGGTATGAGTCAGAGGGCGGTGATCGATAAAACGATTTTTTTTTCAATTTTACACATGTGAGTCTCTACAATAGGCAAACTTCTTCAAAAATGTGCCCATTACAGAGACCATCATATTCTACCGATTGCGCTAGCGAAAGTTAGTTTAACAATAACAAATGGTGTAGTGTTTTTTCCTTAGAACGATAAATTAAAAAGTGCATACAGCAGATGAACGAAGTGTTTCGAATGTCCTAGTAATTTCCTTGTCCTTTCCCAATTAACATGCGTAAATCGTCTCTATCATGATACAAGTGTTTGCGTCCACTTTCTTAAGGATTGCTCATTTAGTATGAGAAGTCATTCTTTGATTCTTCACGATTGCTTTGAAAATCAAATAACTTGAAAAGGATTTGAAGCTATATTGATTAGCTGTATTACTCACAAGTCCAGCACTTCACCCCTACATTATCTTCTCGTGCAACATCATAAGCTAAATATTGTTAAGTTCAGCTCTAATGTTTGGAACGAACCGGTAATGCTCCTGTAATGATATTTCCACCAAAATGCATGCCGAAGTTAATTTATTCGATGATCTGGAGACAATTTAGTGCCCATTAATAAACTAAATAATATACAATGGAGTAAAATTACACAAATGTTATCGTATTATACAGTAATTTTTCCGTGCAAGTTCAATAGTATAATAATATTATTATTATTCATCGGTCCCGCGCGGAAAGTGAGAATTAAATCAATCACAGTGTAGTCAAGGTAAGGAAAAAAGCCTAAACTGAATAAGACATTGAAGCGGGTCACAAGTTGGGATTAAGAATAGTGCGTGGTGTAAATAAAGGACGACACCGACAGAGAAATCCAGGAGCAGTAGGTAAACGGAGAGAAAAAAGAGTAGAAATTGTTGAAGTGGAAACAAAATACAAATACGAATACGGATGAGCACGAGTCGAGCCAAAATTTGACTCGACTCGAGTTCAATCCGAGTCGAGTCAAAGATATTTTTTCTTAAGTTGAGTTCCGAGCCAAGTCGCTGTTTTTGAATTCGAGTTTCGAGTTGAATCGAGCTTGATAATGGCTCGCTCGCTCGTTCAGCTCGTTTTAACTCGTTTTGAAATAATGGCCTGATTAGACTGGAAAGCGAAAGCCATGAGAAATGTAAGCAGTAATGTGGAATAATTTTAGTGTTGCTCACGAAGGGGGTGCATCTCGTCTCGTAATTTTAGTGCATCTTGTGGAGCAATTTTAATGTATCTCGTCTCGTCTAGATAACGAGAGGACAAAAGTTTTTTTTATTATTACGAGACAGCCTCAAATGTCGTAATCACCAATATAAGTATATACTGTAGTTCTTAAAATCAAGGCTGAGACCTGCACGGTCGAATTCTTGAGCCCAAGCAGAAGACCAACCCGGGTAGTGATATCAACCGGCTCGGCTCGTATCAACTGAGTAAACAGCTCGAGTCGGCTCGGTTGGGATGAGCCGTCGGCTCGGCCCAATTAAGTCGATGATCTGAGCCGGCTCAGTTAGAACGAGCCATCTCGATGGCTCGAACTTTCACGGTTGGCATGGGTCACCTACTCGGCTCATGTGAACCGGTTCGAGCCAGCTAAGTTGAAACTAGTTCATTGGCACGGCTCGGTTGGATGAGCTGTTGGCTCGGCTCACTTCTCGGTTTGGTTCGGTAATGATTGAGCTATAAGCCGAGCCCTTGAGCCATTGAAAAGCGTAAACCCGGTCCCAGCTGTTTTGAACATGTTTGGCTGAAGCCTATAACTTTTAACAATTTTTGGTTCGAGCCCGAATACTTGCTCCTTCGGGACCCAACCCAGAACGTGACCTATGTTTTTGGCTCCTGAAGACTTCTCGACGACCGAGATCGACAGTCAATTAGATTTTACTATTTAGATACAAGCCGCATATCTTTTAAAGATGATACACGGTGTTGATATAATAATAATAATAATAATAATAATAATAATAATAATAATAATAATAATAATAATAATAATAATGGCATTTAAAGTTTGAAACTTGCCCTAAAATTTGGAAAAACTTACTTAAATTAGAGATTTCGGGGAAAGGGTTCTGTACCTTCAAGACACACCTCTGCAACTACCAAAATTTTAAACTAGAGCGTTCCACTGAAGTTTCATGTAGAAAGTATTCTACTGTATGTTTTAGAAAAATAACTGTAATAAAAATAACAATATCACGCAACAGTAAGGCATAAAATATACTAATTTTTAGGATATGCAGAGGTAAATATAAAAGTTTTGCTACAAAAATACCTACACAGACCATAATTAAATGAGCACTGAAATACAATGTAACGAAATAGCCTATGAGATTCAGTCTACAGAGCAATTGTTACTTAAAGAATGGACATACACTATTTCGGGAATCGAGACAAGACGGGAAATGTTTACGATACTTTTCGTCTCGTCTGGTTTCTTATCTCCAAAGCGAGACGAAAATTTTGAGTTAGCCTTGTCCCGTACCGAATATAAAATGTTAATTCTCATGTTATTTTGTTTGTTTTAGAAACGAGATAAAGAAATTCCTCTTCTCATGGGCAACATTAAACCAAACCGAAATATTCATTCCAAATGTCACGTTTCTGCTTGTAACGGTATGACCTGAGCGATAATTAGCTCCTAGCTTTTAATCTCCTACGAGATAATAATAATTATCATTAGTTTATAATTATTACTATTATTATTCCTGAAGATTTGATAGTTCAAATATTGAAACATCCGAGTATTCAAATATCTGAATATAATAAAACGTATGTCATCGCCGATCAATCGCCATCAAAAATCCTAAAGTAAAAAAATGGGACGTGGATTCGCACAAGCACCTTGACCACTGAACCGCGATCGCTACGCGGTAAACGATTCGTCTTTAGTCTGGTTACTTTAGGTTTCCTTGTCTCCGCTTGCAAACTTGTATGTTATATTTCTTCGATTCAAAATGTCTCGTATTTCTTTCATGATGTCGGCAAAGTTTACATTAATAACTTGAGTTGTTCTTAAACAGTTGGTTCACAAGTTTGTTTTTTCTCCACACGAAACTACAAATATGACAGATTGAACACTCGTACTCTTCATTTCTTTCAAAGCAGTCGCCATTACCTGGTCAAAGACTTATTTCCGCCATGATTCATATTAACCAAAATAAATTCATTTTTCGCAAGCAGAATTTTCACTTTCCGGATTTCGGATGATTATGGAATTGAGTTAAACTCCGGAATTCAGAAGAATTCCGGAACTCGGAAAGAATTCGGAATTTAGAAAATTCCGGAATTGAGAAAAACTCCGGATTTCAAAAAAATCCGGATTTTTTCGAATTCCGGAATGTTAATGAAATCTCAAATTTCTAAATTCCGGATTATCAATTTAACCAAGTTGTATTACTACACATCTGCTTCCGCCTCTGTCAACTCTGGTCGATCTCGTTGATCGCGACATATTTGTTTTTTATACCCTTTCTTCGTTTACTGAACTAAACAGTAACTATTGTGAATTATACTACTGCGCATGCCTCGTAGATAAATATTTCTGATGCCAATAGTTTCCGTTTTGTCCAAGCAATGTTCCTTTACTTATTCTTTTTTCTATGACTCTTTTATTACATTATATGAAGAGCATGTAGGTCTAAATACCTCATGTATTACATAGAATGTAGGTTTAACTCTTCCACCAAAGAAGGAACATGTGATCATAGTATACAGCTCACAGAAGTGATAGTTGGCAATACAGTGGTCGAAATCCCTAACGACACAGGGGGTGAGCGGTGTCCTACCCGCTGGTCTAGTGGCTAGCACGTGCGCCTTTGGTGTATGGTGCCCCGGGTTCGATTCCCGGCGGGAGAGCATTTTTAACTGTCCTCGATGTTTCTGTGTTCGTGTCCCTTCGTTATAAGTTATTAGAAAAAGCAAGTTAAACGAGTGAAGCAAGTAAAATTAGCAATAAGTAAGTTACTGAAACAAGTTCGGTGAGTCAGTTAAAAAAAAAGTGGACAAAGCACTGGCTTTTCGTGGCGTCCATGCGAGTTTAAATCTATCTCGGCTTGATTTTTTATCCATTTGACAGAAAGTATTATTTCTTTTCGCTACTGGTAGTCACTCTTTTCGTATTTTTCGCCGTCCTTCACAGTTAAAGTAACTTGCTATTGTTATTCTTTCTACGAATGATGGATCTTCTCTTTGGTTTCATGTCAAACATGCACACGTGTTGAAAAAGCGCTATTGATAATAATAATAATAATAATAATAATAATGATAATAATAATAATAATAATAATAATAATAATAATAATAATAATAATAATAATAATAATATGAAATATTACTAGCTAACTTGTGTGTGTATTTCGCAGAATATAATTTTATATTATCATGTGGAAATAAGTAAGGCTTTCTAGAGCCCCCCCCCTTATAATTTTTTCGATGCGCCTTATGGGTCAACGGTTGGTCCCATCCCACTATCATCTCCTGTTCTCTCGATATAAGTTATCGACATTTTGCCTAAAGAGGGCTCTGCCGTGGCCCCATGACTCCCCGTGACATGACTCTTCGTTCATTTTGCATTGAAATCGCTTATTTTTCTGAGTACTATGAGTGTGACCCCATCACTATACAATTTCCCGTTCTCTCGATATAAATTGCTAATATTTTGTTTGTAAGGGAGATATGGCGTTACAATCATTACGTTTGAAGAAGAATTGAGGAAGATATTGCCTTGCCACAAACAACACCTATTATTATTATTATTATTATTATTATTATTATTATTATTATTATTGTTTTACTTACCACTAATGTTGCCTACATTTATTTGCAATGCAATGTGTTACTAAAGAGCAAATCAAATAACACTCCTCGCCATACACGCTCCCGAACTCGAAATACATGATTTACAGTTCTCTGTGTTAGGGGAAAGCACACTTATTATATTATTCTTTCAAATAGCATTTCACAAGTTACTTCACTTCCATTGTGTAATTTCATATCGTCACTAACAATCATGTTGTTCCGATAGGAAAATATCCCCCTCCTGCAAAAAAAGCCTGATCGTAGCGAAAGGGCGTGAACCTTCTTTAGGCGATTAAGCGGGTCCAATATTTCAATAAAAGAGGATAACTCCCTGCACACAAATATTTCAGTAAAAGAGGAAAAGTTACTCAAACTTTTTGAATACCTATTCATGGGCGAAATTTGGTTCCCTTGGAACTTTTTAAGACTTTGAAGGACCGCCATTTTGGACATTTTCATCTAATTACTCTGGTTAACAAACTCATCAAGATATTTCAACAGTTAATGTTTGTGCCAAGTTTCGTCTCAATCCACTGAAAATTAGAGTGGTTATGTCATTCTCAAATAGCGTTATATATACAGATAGATAGATAAATAGCCACACAGAGGGAGAGAGAAAAAGTGTTTTGCTCCCTTCTCTCTTCTCGCACCTGTGCTGCGTCAGAGGTAAACCGGTCCTCTTTGCAAAACGTATTGACCAGCCTAACCTACACACATGCCTGTTTTTTGTTAACGCAGAAACATGGTCGAGAGGTGTTTGAGTCGTGTTGTAGCAGCGGTGGCGAGCGAACCTGCGGAATGCGCTGTTGCTTGTTTATACGGCATACCTTCATACTTCAAGTTAGAATTCTTCTTATCGTCTAAATGGTAGTGAAACGAGTTAATACTTTGCGTGTAAACTTTAGTAATGTGCCTACTCGCCCAATTACTTATAGAATACATGAATTCATATTTGACAATTTCAAGTTAAGCAATGACCAAGTTATAAGTATTGAATTAGACAATTACCGACATTGTGTGTTCGTTAAGTTAATATCCCAGCTTTTGTGTGAACAGATAATTCGAGATAATTGTACTGGATTACGATATACTGATGAAAATGGAGTGTATGATGTGAGTGTGGAAGTTGCAGATAAGCCTGTTACTTTAGTTAAATTATCTTTAGTGCCAGGTGAATTGGACGATGCAGAAATACTAAAAGTGTTGACATCATATGGTAGTGTCAAATATATCAAGGACGAGTTTTATGATAGTAGTCATCGATACAGAGTGCGTACTGGACGGAAATTGGTGTACATACAGTTAGATAAGGCAATTTCATCGTCTATTGAAATCCAAGGTCAACGATACTTAGTATATTATTTTGGTCAGGAACGTACCTGTTTTGTTTGTAATAGCCCTAATCATCGATATGACCAATGTGATAGACGTAATGTAAACTCTAAACCTATAGTGCAACCTTCAACCGAAGTTAACCTAGTCCGGACACTTAATTCGGTTACGAGTATACAACCTGTTGTTTCATTACCTTCGTCTTTTAGTGACAAGAATTTTCCCCCATTAACTAGTGACAGTGATAAAGCTGTGTTACCTTCTTGTGCGGAGATAGTGAATGCTGACACTGTTACTGTTCCATCGGTAGCTTCGGCTATTTCTGAATGCAGATCTAATCCAGTGCTTCAGCATACTCCGGATATTCAGCCACCTGTCGAGGTTTCTTTACCTCCCGCAACAGGTTCTGTTTCATCTCCAGTTATAATTAGTGCATCCGACTCGATACCTCCAGCGGTTTCTATTGCTGACGCTGCTGACTGTGTTCCTGACGATATAAGTGATGTGGCAGATGCTCCAATTACTCTTGACAGTGGTCCATCGGAGAGTGAGAAATCCATTTCATCTTACAATCATACCTTCCTTTTAGCCTCAGTTCCCTCGCAAAGTAGTTCTAAAGAGCGCTCCTCTCAAGATAAGAAGAGACGAAAAACGGTGAAAGACGGTAAAGTTTCTTCATCTGATCGAAAACCTGATAAACCAGCCAGTGATGCTTTGTACAGGATAACTAGTGGTAATGTTTCCAAACAATTGCAGCTTGCTGTAACAACTTCGGTAGAAGACAGTGTTTCTGGATCTGTATAGTCTCCACTTTCTGGTGTCACTGTCACCTAGTGATTCTTGTGTGTGTGCCATGATATGTTTTCTAGTGTGTTTCCGAGTTAGTCCTCCCACTTCGTATCTACGTCATCTCATCATGTTCTATCAAGTCTGTCTCCTTCCCTACCTCTTCATGGCAATTATTCTTACCATTGCTAGTATTAATCTAAATAGAATATCTTTACCCACACAGTATCACGCTCTGTCTGATTTTTTGTTAAAATCTGAAATTGAGCTGGCTTTTCTGCAAGATGTAGGTCCGGAAGTGGTGAATGTACATGATTCATATCACGTTTATATCAATTCAACGTATAATCATCTTGGTCATGCGATTTTGGTTAAAGATGGGTTACCGTTTACGAATGTACAATGTCACACCAGTTGTAGAATTATACGAGGTGATTTGTTTGGTATGACTATGATCAATGTGTATTCGCCATCTGGAAGTCATAATCGTGGTGCGCGCAACACTTTTTTTGCGACTGATGTTGCGACATCGTTTAGTTGTGCCTCAGATAATGTCATTTTGGGAGGTGATATGAATTGTGTATTGAATAGAGCAGATATGGAGCCAGGGTTTAATTAATGTGCTTCTCTTGATGAACTCATCTCTCATTATCCCTTGTATGATGCGTGGCAACTAAGGAACAGTGATCTGTTGGGGTACACCCTGATTCGCCAGAATAGTGCCTCGAGAATAGATAGATTCTATTTGACGGAATCTCTTAAATCTCAGCTTTTTGATATATACCGTTATCCTGTTTGTTTTAGTGATCATCTGTCTTTAGTGATGAAAGTTAAGATCCCATCTGATAAAATTGTGCGTGGACGTGGTTACTATCATGTGAATGAAACACTATTAACAGATGAGGGATTTCTTACATTGTTTCAGAGTAAATGTGACTATTGGAGACAGCAAGCAAAACAGTATCCAAATATCCTCATATAGTGGACTACCTATTGTAAACCTAACCTAATACGCTTCTGTAAACGATACTCTGGTGAACGATCTCGTGATCGCCTGAAATTGTATAATTTTTATTAAGGATTTTTATTAGAGGCTCAATGAGATGCTCTTTCCGACAGAACATTGTTGCCCCTTGTTAAAAAATATAAAGCAAAACTCTTAGATTTTCATAGGACTCAAGTTCAAGGTGATAAAATTAGGAGTAAGGCTCTTATGTTTGATGTAACTGAACAGTGTTCTCTTACTCACGTTTTGCAAGAAAACCGGCGTGGCAAGCGCCGCCTGATCAAGACGGTTCTTACTCCGGATGGAGATCCCTGCAAGAATGTTTTTGCAATTCAAAAGGTATTTTATGATCATTATTTAAAACTTTTTGGTGAATCGCGAGGACTAGATCTTGAGAATTTTATTTTTGAAGTTATTCCTAATGTCATAGCAGATGATGATAATATGTCTTTGATGGCTCCTTTTACACTTGAAGAAGTAAAGTTGGCAACATTTGCTGCAAAGCCAGGAAAATCACCCGGACAAGATGGAATATCGGGTATATTGTATCAGAAACTTCGGCCCGTCATAGGTCAGACACTTACTGATGTGCTCAATGCTTGGTTTTTTTGCCTCCGAACATATCTGTCGACCCAATCCTGCTGTCACTATTTTTATACCCAAAGTGCCTCAACCAACAATGGTTGAACATTTCAGACCTATTTCCCTTTTAAATACTGATGTTAAAATTATTTGTCGTTGTTTGGCTTCTAGATTAGCTCCATATATGAATAAGTTGCTAGGTAATTTGCAATATGCTGCAGTTAAGGGTAAGACTATATATCAGATTTAAATGAATGTTAGAGATTGTATTACAATATGTCAAGATTGTGAGATTACCGCAGCTATAGTTAATTTAGATTTTCAGAATGCATTTGATAACATTGGGCATTCCTATTTGTGGAGAGTTTTGACTGGTTTTGGTTTTAATGCTCGTATTATACAATTGTTTAAATTCTTCTATAAAGACGCTGCGACTAAATTAAATATTAATGGTCATCTTACCCTTCCCATCAAAGTAGTTCGTAGTATTCGACAAGGAGATCCTATAAGCTTACAATTATTTACCTTGGCTATTGCACCCTTCTTGTATGATGTAAACCGCAAGATTCAGGGTTTTGATGTTATTGAACGTCCTCTACGTGTGTGTGGATATGCTGATGATGTCAATGTTTTCCTGCATTCTTTTCATGACTATAACCTTTTGATGAAAGTGTTGCTAATTATCAACAAGTGTCTGGAGCTCTATTGAATAGAAAAAAAACGGTCTTATAATATATAATTCTGAGGAGTTTAGTAAAATTCAGGACATTGCATTTCAATCTAGGATTAAAATACTAGGAATATCATTTATGAGTAATCTTGTTGAAACAGTAAGATATAATTATGACCTTGTCATTAATAAAATCAGGCATTTAAGTTTCTTGCATAAATGTAGGTCACTATGTTTGTTGTCTCGTGCTCGACTTCTCAACGTTTATATTTTGAGTAACCTGTGGTATATTGCTAACGTCTTTGCCCTGCCTTCTACAGCAGGCAAAAAGCTACAAAGTGTTTGTGGTTGGTTTTTGTGGAACAATTGTGTGTTTCGTGTTTGCTATAATGACATCTGTTTATCGGCAGCGAACGGAGGCATTAACATGATTCACGTGCAGTTCAAGACTGAGAGTTTGTTTATACGACGTAATTTGACTGCCTTAGTTGAAGCTGTACCTTCTCCCACTAGACACTTGCTGCGATATTTATTGGAAACGATCGATCCAACACTGCCGTTGGCGATCACTTCCCTCCCCTCAAGTTGCTCTTACTTAACTAATGTCTTGTGTGCCTATATCTATCACTGTCATCAAACTCCCGATGTTTTGACTTTAACAAGTAAACAATGGTACATGCACCACCTACAACAGTTATCACCATGCAAATTAATAGAAAGAGAACCAGAATACAATTGGCATATAATATTTCGTAATATACACTCAAAATATTTTACAGCAGAAAATAAATCCTTTTGGTACATAGTAGTGAATGACATTGTAGATAAGAAAGTAAAACGAAATAAATGTGGGTTTAGTGCCGATATAATATGTTCTTTCTGTGGTGGTGCTGATTCCTTGAGTCATAGATTAACAACTTGTGTGAACAGCAAAGAAATCTGGTACCAATTGCAGCGATTTTTGGGTCTTATTATGCGCCAACCTCGTCGCTCAATCGAGGTCAATCTCCTGTTGCGACCGGAATATTCTCTGTATCCCAAAACGAAACACAATGCTGTTACCTGGCTTATAGCGCAAACAATTACGTATGTACTCTCAGTGGAAACTGCAGGTAATTCTTCGTTTTATATTGAATATCTTCAAACTAATTATGACAAAATGAACTCCCTTATGAAAACTTGTACTTTTGCTCGTTTTCTCGACAATACCATATATGCGTAATTAACTTCTACTCCTTTGTTATTCCAATGAGTTTTTAGTAATTTGTAAAGCTTGTGTATAAGCTACATACGTTCTTAAAAAATAAAGACCCACAACATGTGTCACTTGTATCTATGCTCCATAAGCAGTTCATTTTTTCTTTTTGTTCTCTTCCCTTGAATTATATTGTGCATTATTAGCTGTATATATTTATATTCTTCTGCAATTGTGTTAATGATCGTATGTATCCAGCTATCCTAGTTAATAAAAAAGTTGTTAAAAAAAAGAGGTGTAAGGCATGTAGAGATTTTATTTTTAATAACCATGAGTATGGGTTCGAACCCCTCCACTTCCATATTTTTTTTTTACTTTTTGCAGCTACGTCGGAACGTTCAATTTTTATTCTTTACTAATTGCAAATGGCGTTTACATTCAAAATAAGATGAATTTTGGTGGCATTTGTTCGGATATTCTTCTCTTTCGAAATGAAGAAAAGAATACAAGCAATACGCAAAGACAAAAAGTATTAATAGTACTAAACATTACCAATAATTATTGCTTCGAAAGACTAAATACGACCTCTTTTACGATCTCTCATGAGCTGTATGTATCATTAAAAAAAATTAAAATGTCCTTGACGGGGAATCGAACTGGCGTCCTTTGCATTTGTAAGCCAGCACCTTAACCACTACACCAAGATCATGGCGTGCTAAATGATTAGTTGTCGGTGTATTTGTTGTATTTGTGTTTTATGTTCCCACTTCGACAATTTTTACTCTTTTTTCCGTTTAGCAGCTGTTTCTGGCTTTCTCTTTGGGTGTCGTCCTTTATTTACACTATGCACTATTCGTATTCACAGCGCGTGCCCCTCTGCAATGTCTTATTCAGATTAGACTTTTCTTCTTGCCCTCAGTAAACATTTGATTGATTTAATTCTCATACACTCCACGGATGGGGCGCAGGAATGCCAGACTCAAAAAATAGGTGTACATTTACTTTTCTGACAGATAATACATATCTGTTACCATAACTAGAGGTGCGGAAGACATCTATACGCAGCTTCGTCGGAAGTCCGCTTCATTGTAAGGCTAATTGGACGCCCAAGCAAACGTTGGTCCTTCTGCTTGAATGGGTGCAGAAATTGCCTGAAACTGTACACTAAAGAGCATCTATACTGGACTCCGAAGAGGTACTTGACTGAATTGTCTCCAGAAGAACGCCAGTTTGGGAACGGGCAGAAATACATCAATTTTGAAGGAAAAAGTTGACTACAGTGTCATCCTTAATGTCTAGAGACGATATAGCCCTCCAAAAATTTCTATACTCCAGACGTTCTACCATTTACAAAAAGGATATGTTTTATGACGGTATCCATACTGGTAGAGGGGTTTATATATATGTATATATATATATATGTGTGTGTGTGTGTGTGTCACACAACTCTGTAACACTTTTTTCGTAAAAAATGCTGAACTAGCAAAACATGAAGTACGCCTTGTCGCAGCAGACGAGTTTCTCCACTTAGGCCTACTAGTAACGAAATCACCTACAGCCAAACAGCTGCAATTCATTCATTAGTCATGGATCATCGTGGTCAGAATGTTAGCGAGCAGCTTATTGCTCTTGTTGAATACGGTGGTATGAGTGTGAGGCAAGCTAGCGAACGTCATGGTTTTACCTGTTCTACAGCATATACTTGGTGGAAGAAATACTCAAAAAGAGGTAACATGTCTAGAAAACCTGGACCTGGCCTTCAAAGGGTTTCAACCTCACTACAAAATCGGGCATTAGTTGATGTAAGCCGTCGCAATCCTTTCATGTCATCCCGGCAGTTAGTGATAGCGTCTCGTTTTCCTGGCTCCTTCCTCACCGCTCGGCGACGCCTTAAAGATGTATGGCTTCACGCATATCGATCCGCCTGTAAGGAGCAATTGACGGACAGTCATAAAGTTGATGGACTAGCATTTGCTGAGGCAAATATTGTCGTAACTGAGATCATGTAATCTTCACAGACGAAATGATATTCTCTTCAGCAAATGATGGTTCTCGAATTTTGTATAGACCCACAGGAAAACGTTACGATCCACAGTACATGCAAAGAACGCATCGAATGGACGTATGGCAAGATAGTCCCCCCACTTTAGAAAATTGAAACAATGACTAGGTCATTCGTTTGTACTACGTTTGTACCGTTTGTACCGAAAATATTTTCGTTTCTACCATTTTCCTTATAGCGTTACTTGAGAGGTCGACTGGGGGGGCTATCTTGGCGCCAAGATAGCCCCCCGTATCACAGCACAAAAAATTGGAATACACCATTCGAAAGCAAATCGTTTGTACCGTTTTTACCGGAAAAAGTTTTGTTTGTACCCTGATAGTTTTCGAGAAACAGGGGATGACATTTGGGGAGCTATCTTAGCGCCAAAATATCCCCCCCGTATCACAGCACAAAAAATTGGAATACACCATTCGAAAGCAAATCGTTTGTACCGTTTGTACCGAAAAAAGTTTTGTTTGTACCCTGATAGTTTTCGAGAAACAGGGGATGACATTTGGGGGGGTATCTTGGCGCCAAGATAGCCCCCCGTATCACAGCACAAAAAATTGGAATACATAATTCGAAAGCAAATCGTTTGTACCGTTTGTACCGAAAAAAGTTTTGTTTGTACCCTGATAGTTTTCGAGAAACAGGGGATGAGATTTGGGGGCTATCTTGTACGCAAGATCTGCCCCCTAATGTGTACTTCTTCCATGTCCATTAATAATTATTATTTGTTTATCCATGTGAATTGATGTGTATTTAGAATACTGGTTGTGCATATCAAAATAAAAAAAAATGTTTTTTTCAGTAATAACTCAACGTTAGAATTGAATCGGCGAGTGGGAAAACAGTGTGATTCCAAAATAAACCATTTTGAAGTAAAGGCAAAAATAACACTAAAGATGTAGAACTACAAGTTGTAATGAAGAGCAGTGCAATTTGCAAGACCTTGCACGTTATAACAGAATGCTATAATGTCGACTGTACATTTGTGGCATTAACAAACGAAAGTTATTTTTTCAAATATCTCAAAATGCGTTTTGTGGACTAGTAGTGGTTTTCCACTCACCGATTCAATTAAATTTTCTCTATTTCTGAACTTTTCCTTAAGTAAATACGTATTATTCAGCAATGGCCTATTAGCTTACGTCTATTGTCTATGAAAGCGGCTAACTTCTCGAGCCGTTAATGTGACAGAAATAAACTGCTAATTTTTTCAGTTGGTGTAAAGCTGAAACGTGGAAGGACGCAGTTTAGATGAGCAAACATTTCATCTTTTAGTTTTCTTTGTTTAAGATTATTTCTGTAAATCCAGTTTCTTTCTGAATTTGTACACACTTCGTTATTCTTTTTATGGTATTTATATACGGAAAAGGGTACAAATAGAGAAAAATTAATTGAATTGTTCAGCGGAAAAACACTACTAGTGCACAAAACGCATTTTGAGATATTTGAAGAAAGAACTTTCGTTTGTTAATGCTACAAATGTACAGTCGACATTATAGCATTCTGTTATAACGTGCGAGGTCTTCCAAATTGTACTGCTCTTCATTACAACTTGTAGTTCTATATCTTTAGTGTTATTTTCGCCTTTAACTCAAAATAGCTTATTTTGAACTCTCACTATTTTCTCACTCGATAATTCAATTTTAACGTTGCGTTATTCCCAACAAGTCCTTTTTTTATTTGGATATGTACAACAAAAGTTCTAAATACACATAAATTCACATGAATACACACATAATACTTATTAATAGGCATGGAAAAAGTACATATTAGGGGGCCTATCTTCCGTACAAGATAGCCCACCAAACGCCATCCACTCTTTCTTGAAAATTATCAGGGTACAAACAAAACATTTTTCGGTACAAACGGTACAAACGATTTGCTTTCGAATGGTGTACTCCAATTTTTTGTGCTGTGATACGGGCGGCTATCTTGGCGCCAAGATAGCCCCCCCCCAAATGTCATCCCCTATTTCTCGAAAACTATCAGGGTACAAACAAAACTTTTTTCGGTACAAACGGTACAAACGATTTGCTTTCGAATGGTGTATTCCAATTTTTTGTGCTGTGATACGGGGGGCTATCTTGGCGCCAAGATAGCCCCCCCAGTCGACCTCTCAAGTAACCCTATAAGGAAAATGGTACAAACGTAAATATTTTCGGTACAAACGGTACAAACGTAGTACAAACGAATGACCTAGTCATTGTTTCAATTTTCTAAAGTGGGGGGGCTATCTTGCCATACGTATCGAATGGGGCATGTTACTATTCACTGCTGGGGAAGGTTGTGTTAGTAACAGTCGGTGAATTACACCGTATAGAACGTCGATTGAACAGTTGGAAATATCTGGATATTGTGCAGTATGGCTTGCTCTCCGCTTCGAGAAATTTATTTAAAGACGGCATTGTAAAAGTTCAACAAGATCATAGCTCAATACATGATTCACATCTAGTTCAAGGCTGGTTTCAAGAGGAACCCAATGTTAAGCTAGTCGACTGGGTTCCAAGAGGATCTGACTTGAACCCAATAGAAAATCTATGGACGGAAGTTACAATAACTCTACATGAAAATTGGCCTGATCCTCCACCAAGGACAGCTGATGCACTTTGGGAGCTAGTTTCTGACGCGTGGGAAGAAATAGCGCGGAACACGGGTAGGTTGGTTAACTCATTACCAAGAAGATTAAGATGCGTCATCGAAGCTAATGGCGATTATACGAGATATTAATACCTAAATAATGATTTATCTTCATACCCAGGTGACCTTCGAGCTCTTTCAAGAGGTCACTAAGTTTTTTTTCCATTTTTCCTTTAATATTGCTTCCATTGGGACTTTTGCGTCTCGTCGGAATGTGCAATATATATTTATTTCTACTCCTTTGCTTAACCTACTCAGATAGTCCAGTGGTTAGCACTTGTGCCTTTGGTGTACGGGGTACGAAGTACTATTTCCCCTGCGAAAACCTTGTGTTTTTATCTATCTGTGACAATTCTGTGTTCGTGCCCCTGTTGTTAAAGAGGTACTGATAAAACTATAAAACCGAGTAAAACAATTACAAATAAAAAAAATCAGTTACTGAGGAACATTCAGTAAGTCAGTTTTGTTTTAGTATCTAATGCTAAGCGCGTTTGTGGTTGGGTCTTATAGTCGCGGGTTCAATTCCCGTTAAGGGCCATTAAATTTTTACTTGAACTAGAATTTATTTGCATGAATCACCCGTCTTCTTTAGCCTAAAAAACTTAAACGTTTAGAAAAGTATATGGTAAAAATGAAATAAATAATAAGACAGTAATGCTATTAATCTGTATCTATCTACATAGGATATAAATGAAAAAGACGTCGTCTATCAGAACAAAAAATGGCTTTACTGTCTGAAATGATTTTTATTAGTTAACACATTCACCTACCTCTGACTCATGGGCACCCGATGGGGGCAGGGTGGGCCGCTCTCTGATTCACGAAATGTATACAAACAGAAATACCAAACATAATATATAGCAACCATGAAGATAGCCCCTCCTAGAACATTTTAGGGTGTCATGCGCGGACTGGCTTGTTGTCACGCCATTTTTATTAAGATGTGTATCCTAACAGAGGAAAGGAGTTAAAATTTATGCCAAAAATAGAATATTTCACATTTGTGAGATGAAACTTGACCCCATGCCGTTAACGTCGGCAATATCTAGTGGCCCACTTGCCGGTAAATGTCGATCGTCGATATAGCAACGCATCGAAAGATTGTCACTAATGTGTCCCTGGCGGCAGGGTTTCGTTGAGTCGAAACAGACATCTAGAGTAGGGGTGTTGCAGCTACCAGCACGTAGCGGCGATGATTTCTTTTCGGTCCGTCTTTCGATTCATCGCGGATAATCGACGAAGGGCCGAAACGACTTATCGCCAGTCATGTGAATGCGTTTATTATTATATATTTGCTTTTCCTGACGAATGTTCCTAAAGTGAGCTCCAGGGTCAAGAGTAACTCATGCTTCTACATCACAAGATTGATGTTTCGCGCCATTCCGGGAGAACTTTATATATATTTTGTAAGTGCTTTTTAGACTCAACTCAATGTAAATGAATCATTCATATTGGCTATTTAACATATTTTGATGGAGTAATTTTGTAATTCATTGGCATTTCGTCGCGTCACTGTCATCGATGGCCCACTGGTGGTATAGTTTTCAAAACGGAAGGGGGGCCACCACGGATCGTTGCAGTAGGACCATCAATTTTTGGAGAGAGGTCGCTAGTTACCCATCGATGGTCCACCGACGCTTACGGCACGGGGTAACTCTAAATTAAATTTAATTAGGAAATGACTATAGTTGCTATAAGAACTAGTTTTTGAACTTGAGCTTTGTAATATTGGTCTTTTGAGGCAAACATTTCCTAAGTTCAACTTCGGGTATCTTAGGGAAACAGTAAACCAAAGATGATAGGTTCGAACCCACAATCCAAAGTTCAAAATCGAAAACATTCTGTAAATCTATTTTCCTCTTTTAAGTGTAATAAGATATGTTGATCCGTTATTAACTGTACTGTAGAAACAATTCATCATTGTAATCCTTAAGTATAAGGTATTTCGAAATTATGTATACCTGGGAGCACATGGTAGTTGCCTCAATCCAGCTATAATCAGTCCCCTCAATTTCTTTCGTGCAGTTCAAATCGATTTTCCTGCAAGCTGTTGCACAACGGTAATTAGTGCACAACTGCTGAGCCAAACGATGAGGGATCGAATCTCGGAGATGGACATGTAAATTTTTATTACTTGCAGAATTATACATTTCACCCATAATAAAATGAGCATTAAAACAGATTGTGTATCCGTGGAAAAGTAAGAATTTATTTCAAGTTAAACTTGTAAGCATGGAAGCAAAACAAATTGGGCTCATGGTTGTCCGAATACCTGACGATTTGAATAAATCATACGACACGTCTTTAGTATGAAGTTAAAGAGCTTTCTGATACGTATAAAGAGGTCTCACTGACCTAAAATTCATTACGAAATAGGACCTACAAGAAACTTCAACACCACGGCTGCGTCACTTCGGTGAACGCTATACCGAAACTTCTTATATAAATTTCACTCACTTGACGTCTAGTCAGTCGACCGTACTTGGTTTGTTCGCTAACTATATTGAAGGAGTATAGACGAACAATATGCAAAATATATTTTTCAATTTTGTCAGGAAACGAAGAAAATGTGACGCCCTTCTGTTTCAGAATTTGAAATGAAATTTTTGAGTTTTACGTCCCACGGTTATGCCGGTTAGGCTAAAGGAGACGGTCTGTTTCAGAATTGTTGAACCTTTTTTTTTTGGGGGGGGTGATTTCACTCATCTGCTGTAAGTAGTGTCTACTGCTGTTAACAATTGCTTTCTTTCATTTTTCACTTACATATCCTATCCCCTTTCATATTCGGTTCCACATGCCATTCCATTTAGTTTCATGTATTCTGTTCTATTAAATACACATACCTCAATCTCTTATACTATGTCCAAATTAACAAAACGGTTCTCTTTCTTTCCTTCTAATAATGCTGATTTAGATTTCAAGAGGGTTAATTTTAAATAAACTTGCAACCAATTAGTTAATTACTACAAACATTCATATCTTCCTAATTGTGTGTTAATATATATTCTTCAGTGTTTACATTCTAATAATAATAAATAATTTTGCCACAATTAGATATAATTGCAGTATACGAAGGTTAAGTGGGTAATAAACCAGTTCAAGCCAATATCTTACTTCAATCTGTATCGTAGATTACAATTATCGTTAAAAGAAATTGAATATTCGCATCCAAATTTGATTTTCTCTAGGTAGGATGGATAGGGATGAGCACGAGACAAGATTTCAGGCCGTCTCATCTCAACAATATGCTGTAAAAGTGATTTCTCGACTCGACAAATGTATATTTTTTCTGTTGGAAGAGCTGTGTTTCGACTCGAATTTTGTCAGGAAAATTCTGTCTCGACTCGACTCTGCGCATCCATAAGGATGGACAGTTTGAAGAGCCCAGTATTCCAAAGCTGGCGCGGTAACCAAATACACCATTACGCAACATCTATTTCAGATACAACCATTATTATACACTTCATTTTCACAAGCTTCTTCTTATAATAATAACTATATCGGTTTCCTACTTAAATTCAATTATAGATAATTGTTTCTTATGTAGCAGCTAATATTCATGCTATACAGTATAAAACAAGTACACATTCAATGTGAATAAATACAAATGCAAAATATTACAGATTAATGGCATTGCGATTTAATCCGGTTCTAAGCAGTACATATTTTCTAAATAATTATTCAAATTGCTTTATAAAAATCCAGATTATGAGGTACTCTAAGATTTGTAATGCAAAAAGATACAATTATATATATATATATATAGAATCTCTCTCTCTCTCTCTCTCTCTCTCTATATATATATATATATATATATATATATATATATATATATATATATATATATATATATATATATATATATATATATCTGTGTGTATTTTAGGGGGCTTCCGGGCTTGATCCCACCCCACGAAATTTTATGTTTATTCAAATAAAATATTGTAAAGGGAATGAAATATCTTGTAGAATGTTCACATTTCCAAGAATGAAGTTAGCAAAGCCCCCGATAAATATATATATATATGAATAATTTTCATGTTGGACGTGTTGTTTTAGGTATTCAACTGTGTTCACATTTCTCATTTTAGCGTTTTCGTATATGAATTATACACATGGCGGGCTAGTAAATGTGACAGGGATTTGAAAAGTGACAGTTCGTCTTATAATGTGTTTCCAATCACTTCACAGTAGAAATTTATATTTATAAAAATTGTTCATGTCTTTAAAAAATGGAAGAAAAAATTTTACTTTCCGCACGGAGGCTCGAAACGTCGCCCTTCCTTTGAGAAATATCAGTAGCAATACTAAACCCGCTTGACCACAAACGCAACTTACAAGAGTTTGTGTTATAATATTGACAATAGAACCGCTCTAAGCACAGGTTCCTACTTGGAGATTTAAATATCCATTTTTTGCCGTTTTCAGCAATTTCTACTTAAGATAATGGTTGATTTTGCATATTTGCGTATTTTACATTTTCACATCGATCGGATGACAGTATGGTTTGCAGCTAGTGTCTATATAAAGAACGGAGGGAACATGCAATTCCCTGTGTATAGATGTGCGGAAATTGTGACGGATCTAGCCTCACGTTTTCGAACTTAGTTTCTGAACGAGTTTCCAGCTTTTTCTGAACAGGTGTGTACATTTTCCCTGTAGTGTTTGTATATAGTACGCATGAAATGACCAATTTCAGAACACGGTACTAGACTTTCGAGTATGAAAAAGTGTACTATAGTAAGGTCTCTTTTGTGGTTACGCACCATAAGAAATCAGTTTTGTTGGAATTCATAGAAATAATTTCTTTTTAGGTTTAGACACAAATATACTTGGTATTTTTGACAACGAAAGTGAGACCTGAATTTTCCGTATGTCTGATATTTGCAAAAGGTTGGTACTTCCTGACCATCATAAGTAAGAGGATGGTTTATTCTCTCCACTTGTACACTTCGTCAGTGAACTTTGTGGTGGACATACACCGTGTGCCTAGGTTCTCCCGTTTCCTCCCACTTTTTCATTTTTATCATTTCCCCCATTATCATCATCACCATCTCCTTTAACCTAGCCGGCATAATCTTGGGACGGAAAACCGAAAGATTTATTTATTTTATTTTTTTATTTTTATTTTTTTTATTTTTACCTGCGTTGTAACCTGAATCCAACAAAAAATACACTTTCAGTATGATTTCTAAAAAAAAAAGAAAACACTTCGACTGGTCGCAACTGGAATTTGATTCAGTAATTTTATTATTTTGTAATTTTCCAATTTCTCCAGTTGCAGAATTTCCTTACCACACATTTTAATTATAGTTTTTACATATTTTCATTTTTTTCTTGTTTTGCTTAAAATAAATGTTTGTTCGATGCAAGTAACGCAGTTTTACCCTAAAACTTGCAACAAGTCCTAAGACTTCGGGTCGGAAAATGGTAATCGGTTCGATTGACAAACACATACTTAACCCTCGTAGCCCCAAGGGGGGGTGCACGTGCACCCCAACTTCAATTTTTTATGCACAATTCCTTTGTGTGTTTTAGCAGAAATGTATGCATTTAGGACATTGCTTTCGTAAGTGTCACGTTTCTTTCAGAAAACTTTCAGAACATTTCAGCAAATAATTAGAGGTAGAATATTTAGTTTTGTTAGTGGGGTGCAGCTGCACCCCCCGTTGGTGCTTAACGTTTGTTGTTTTTATTTCTTCACTTTTGAGATTTTTGAGTTGCAAACACTGATTGCAGTGCTGATTTTGTGAACGCTATTATATAGTAACGCTTGGCGATTGTGTTTTGTTCGACTTTTATCTAAGTTCAATTGTTTTAACCATAGATGTCACTGCTGTGTAATATGTTTTTTGGTCTTTTGCCGCATTTGACGAAGTTGTATTCTTTTGTTTTTTAGTGCTCAGGGCTGAAGGTTAGTACTTGACTTTGAACCGTGCGTTGTGATGTCTCAGAAACGAAAATGAAGACCAGTTGCTTCAACTTCTCGTGCATCGGGTTATAGTCTCACAGAAAATGAAATCGTGAGATACCTTGACGACGAGGACTACGACAATCCAGTGTTTGCACTTTCAGAATCAGATACTGAAGAAGACTACTTGCAAAGTGAAGAAGAATGTGCTGACATGCTTTGTGGATCATCTAGTGACAGTGAAGGTGAAAATACAAGCCAATATTAGCAGTTTTATGACAGCAAAATCTGGTGAGAAGTGGTTTAGGGAGCCGTTTACACAGAGAAGATATAAAGCGCATAACGTATTACACCAGAAACATGGCCTTACACAGCACAGTGCTTCCGTGACTCAAATGGACGAATCATTCAAGCTTTTTATTTCAGATCAATTTATTGATATTATTGTGATTGAGACAAACAGAAAGGCAGTTTCAGTATTTGATAAATGGAACTAACATCACCCTGAAAACATTCGTACCTGGCAACCAACAGAGAGGACAGAAATAACGGTTTACATTGGTTTGTTGATTACTGCATGAGCTTTGAAAGCTAACAAAGAAGCAGTCAAAATGTTGTGGACGAGTGATCTTGCATATTGTCGACCGATATTTCCAGCGACAATGTCAAAGAAGGGAAGAACGACGAGCTGTAGACTCCCGTAAAGGACATTTTTCAAATATTTGCTGAGAATTGCAGGAAAAACATGAATCCGGGACCAGATCTGTGTGTTGATGAACAACTTGTAGGGTTTAGAGGGAAGGCTCCGTTTAGAGTGTATATGAAGAATAAGCCAGATAAATGTGGCCTAAAACACTGGGTGCTTGCTGAGAACGTATGTACACAATATACAACTTTGTGCTGGGAAGATAGCAGAGAAGGCAGAGAAAGATAAAGAGAAACGACTAGTTCTAGACCTTGTAAGCCATCTGCAAGGTGGTTATGGCATAACAACAGATAATTTCTTCACAAGCAAGCAATTGACTGATGCCCTATTGGAGAAGAACCTCACATTGTGTGGTACCATAAGAAAAAACAAAATTGACATTCCGTCGGAATTTTTACCAAACACACGACGAGAAATATACTCAAGTGCATTTGGCTTCACTGAGAAACATACACTTGTGTCGTATGTACCAGCCAAGAATCGAGCTGTTGTTCTTCTATCAATGGAACATCACGACGCGAAGATATCTGAAGGTTTAGAAAGGAAGCCCGAAATAATCCTGCATTACAATGATACAAAGGGAGGCGTCGATACAATCGACAAAATGTGCAAAGAATTTTCTACCAAAAGGAAAACCATGCGATGGCCTATGACAATATTCTCCAATATGTTAGACATTGGCGCTATAAATGTTTTCGCAGTTTGGGTGACAAAATTCCCCGAGTGGGAGTTACAGAGAAAGGACAGGCGCAGAATATTCCTCTTGTTGTTAGGGAAAATGTTGCTTTTGCCTCAAATTAAAAAACGGAAACAAAATCCTGTGGGTCTCAATTACACAGTGTTGAGCTTCATGAAATACTTGAATCCAACTGTTCAACTAAAGAGCATTATAATACAATAGATTACAAGTTTGTCGGAGAATATAATTACCTAAATACAATAAAAACATAATAAATATGTTAAATGATTGTGTTTGTTAATTACAAATAAAAATATGGGCATATGTCGGACAGAAGGGGGCCAGAATTTTTGCCAAAAATTATTTTTTAAAGCAAATATTGGCTAATTTTGGTTAGATTTTGTTAGTTGAGGTTATTTATGTTAGCTTTGAGTAGATTAGGTTAGTTAAGGTAAGGTTAGGTTAGGTTAAGTTTGTTTTACCAAAGACATTTTTCACCATTGATATGATATTCACAACGAAATATATACGTATTTTGAAGTCTTAAGTTATTTTTAATTACATGTAACACTTTCCAAATTGTGTTTTCAACAATTGTACTTCACAAATTACTAACAAATCAATTAACCTTTCATGATATGAACTCATTCTTTCTGTAAACATTCTGTTTTTTACTAGTTTTGGCCCCCTTCTGTCCGACATAACCCAAAATATGAAGCTTGAACACTGCGTTAAATAAAAAATAAATATTTTAATATGGGGTGCGCTTGCACCCCACCTTGGTGCTTAACGTATTTTTTTAACCTTGGGGCTACGAGGGTTAACCAAGAAGCCTAGCCTCTCTTGTGTTTCTTACGGTGTCAGCGAGGACCAAGTATTGCAACACGTACTTGAGAGCATAACACAATTAGAACACTTAGAGGATTGACGAAAGTTCTCACTTTTGGAGGGCGCTTGCTTTTTGAATCTCATCTATCAACCTTCTTCTCGTTTGCATCTTCCTTTGGGCCTCGGCCCCAGGCTCCCTACCTATCATGACGGATCTTAGCAATGCTTCCGGCTCATCGCATCTCGGTCACCAAACTCCAGCTAATATAGGGCCAAACGGTCGGCAGAAAACTCAACCCCGGATTGTTACCGGAACGGTAAGGTCAGGACTTACCACCACTGTTTCTGCTACTTACGCTGACTGCATTACTAAAGGGCAGCGCATTCGCTCGCGGTCTCTCTCGGATGGTGAGCAATCCATAGATACGAAGAAACAGCGAGTTACATCTATTTTTGATCCAAGTATGGGCAATACCATGGATTGGGCATCATCTAATTCAGTCGATAACTCAAACTCTCATCACCAACTAGAACCTATATATAACTTCCTGCTGACAGATTATGACC
The DNA here is from genome assembly GCF_964235325.1 of Thermobia domestica. Lineage (NCBI taxonomy): Eukaryota > Metazoa > Arthropoda > Insecta > Zygentoma > Lepismatidae > Thermobia > Thermobia domestica. The sequence continues at coordinate 52,130,552 of NC_137470.1, read as the reverse complement.
AAAAGTATAACACCGTTAGAGCAGTTTTTCAGCAGTTGATTAAATATGTGCCTCGTCCTGAGATACGCGAAATCGTCAAAACCCGCAGAGTCATTATACTAAATTCTACCAATTCAAATTTTGTATCGCATGTGCGAAACGAGGCCACTTTTGAGATCTTTGGACCAAAGGCTAAACTCTCCGCACTAACTCCAAGTGCACGTAAAACTCCTAGGCGATTGCCAATGCTATCTGTTGTTATACGAGGAGTTGAACCAGATCTCACCGATGAGGAAATCTATGAGGAATTACATCAGGTAGGATTTCCTGTAAAGCGATGTATACGGAAAAAGAACGCTAACGGTGCAACATATCTTGTACGGGTTCTCACCGACCAGCCACAGCTGATAGACCAACTTTTGTCTACTGGAGCTTATATTTATCGAAGACGTTATAAAGTAGAATCTTCTCGCACACCTCCTCTTCCGTTAAGATGCGAGCGTTGTCAACTGTATAATGCACATCCCACATCCGAGTGTACTAATGACATTAAGTGTGGCTATTGTTCATTACAACATGCTACGAAGGATTGCCCCAATCAAAAGGCGCCACCTCAGTGTAGTGCGTGTCCCGAAAAACATCCAACATATAGTTGCAGATGTAAAGCTAAGCCACAACCGGAACCTTCTAAACCAGAACTTGTTGCACCTATAAGGTCTGCTGACCGTCCCACTCCACCTGCAAACTCATTACTTCATCCTGTTACTGTTGAAGATCTGCTCCGATTCCTCACGATTAGTCTGCAGAACATTCATCCGTTTCTTCTCACACACATTCTCAACCAAATCATCCATGCAGCTAAAATTCTGTTTAACCTTCAGCTCCATGCAACCTATTCTGGACCAACAGTTCATTTTCAAATCCAACCTATCGAAGTTTACGTTTAATATGGCAGTTTCCATTTGCAATATTTTTTGTATTTTCGTCATGTCGTATAGCTTCTTATTTATGAACATACGCTCACTATTGACACATCAAGTACTATTCACGCAGTTATTACAGGAAGAACACATCTCCGCCTTCGCACTCAACGAAACTTATCTGGCTCCTTATCTGCAGTGTTACATACCAAAATATAACTTACTACGTCATGATGCTCCGTCCGGACCACGTCTGTACGGCGGTACAGCTATCGACATTAGCACTCGTCTACCATACCGCACTGTTACCATGCCTCAAACTCTCAATCTGCCTGAATACAATGTAACTACTCTCTACCTTCGGGGTCGCACAGTCACATTTGCCACAATATATGTTCGGCCAGGAAAGATTCTCAACTATGATTTCTTTCGTTTCATTGATACGCAATCCCGGCATTATATTATCATGGCAGACTTGAATTTCCATAGTAGAACACAGCGCGACAAACAGCAATTTCTTGATTTTATACAAACTTCCACTACAGGAAAATTTGAGAATTTGCCACAACCTACGAGGCCAGGTAGCAACACAACGCCGGACGTAGTAATAACCTCGTCTTCTCTTTCTCCTCTTATTAACATTACTGTACTAGATTCCATCGGCAGCGATCATGTTCCCATTAAACTAGAACTGCAATGTATAGTGAAGTCGTCACATCACTTACCAGCTAGAAAAAATTATCTATATCATAAGGCTAATTGGGATCAATACCGATCCACAATAGACGACGCCATTAGCACACTCACTATACCTACCTCGCAGCATAGTCTTGATCACGTTATCACTGACCTTACTGCAGCAATTCAAGGGGCAGCGGAACATTCCATTCCGTCTACTCAGGTACAACCGCATAAACCTATTTTGCCACCAAGATATCTTGCACTAATTTCTGCTTCACGTCGAGCTTATCGTGAATATAGAACCAGCGGCAACTTGGAGGCACTGCGCTTACACCGCCAATATCTCCGAATAACACACAACTACATTGTAGCATACAAGAAAAGACAGTGGATTTTAACGTGTAATACTCTTACTGCAGAAACTCATCCCAGTAAATATTGGAGTAAATTCAACCAACTTACTGGCAGAACGTCTCGTACACCCTATCCTCTTATTCACAACCATCAAGCTCTTAATAATGACATCGACAAGGCTAAATTTTTGCTACATTTTTCCAAGATGTCTTCACTCCTCTTTCTGGAGGGCACACACCGCACCGCCTTCAAACATCGATTAATCGTCACGCCGATCCGACCGCTCCTCATCTACAGCTTTCTGACCACCATACTCTGGAACCTAATGATCCACTTACTCAGGTTATAGACTCAGATGACATCAGGGCTATTTTAACAACCAAATGCAGTACGGCACCTGGATTCGACTCCATCACATATGCTCTCATCAAAGAAGCACCTCCTTCTTTCATTCTGATTCTAAGCCATATTTATACTTTTATCCTGCGCTCTGGCTTCTTTCCGCTCGATTGGAAGTATTCTAAAGTTCTTTTTTTTCCAAAGGCTAAGAAACCACCATCCGACGTACAGTCGTATCGCCCGATCCATTTAACAAGTTGTCTATGCAAATTATTAGAACGTATACTCGTTCGTCGGTTCCACGACCACCTCCTCATGCACAATCTTCTGCCGATCCATCAAGCTGGGTTCCGACCGCGCTTCAGTACACTCGATCAGCTCTTAAGACTCGCCACTGCTATTTATAACCAACACAACAAGGGATTTCCTTCTTCTTTAGTTACGTTTGATTCGGAAAAGGCATTCGATAAGGTCTTGAATCCTGGCTTGATGTACAAATTACACAATTATCTGCTGCCCATATCTTACATACGCTTAATCAATACTTTCTTAACAGGACGTCTTGCATATATTTCTATTAACAACGCTTAGCACACCCCATATTCTTACATTCTGATGTACCTCAAGGTTGTTCTCTGTCTCCTTTGTTATATCTACTGTACGTTGCTGATCTCAGACTGACTCCTCACGTCCAAGTTACCTATTCGCCGACGACACAGCATTTCTCACAACAGCTCGCACAATCCAGCGTATTAATAGACTCATGCAGCCAGCTATCGACACATTTGTCCGTTGGTGTCAGGTCTGGAGACTCAGTATTAACTCAGCGAAAACACAATCTGTCGTCTTTCTACCACAACGTAGACGATCCAGAGTGTTTCGCAATCCGAATTTATTAAATATTCACGTGGACAACACGCCAGTTCCTTTCACATCATCTCTTACTTACCTTGGGGTGATATTTGACTCAAAGCTTACGTGGACTCCCCATCTTAAGAAAATTGTTACTCAAGCTAAGAACAGACTAAATCTACTTAAACGTTTAGTTGGCACCAGCTGGGGTTTACGACCACCTACTGTCCTCCACACTTACAAAGCTTTTATGAGGACTACTTTAACCTATGGCCATACAGCTTGGGCCACAGCTCCCGACAAATTTTATAAACAATTGTCTATAATGGAGCGGCATGCTTTTAGATTGGCCTATCGAATTCACTTACCAAGCCCAACCAGACTTCTCTACAATCTCATCGACTTTCCACCACTGCTCACCCATCTAGAACAGCTTCGCATTCGTTACATCACGAAACGCTATGATTTAGGACACCCCATGCTTCAGGATATACTACGATATGACCGAGACAATGATGCACCGCCACGATACGTCGACACTCCGCTCCAACACTATCTTACACTGTATCACTTGCAAATGGATCCTGCCAATCGAGACCCAGAAGTATTTGCTATATATCATCCACGCCATCTGTCATCTTCCATCTATCCATCATATGCACAGTAATAACAAACTAACATGGGCCTCCTCTGTCTCCATCAGTTCCTGAATAGCCCCAGGAACAGAAGATAACAGCATCCGTTCTGTAACAGAACCTAGTGTTGTGGCGTCCAGTACAATTCATCCTCATTTTCATCATCATTTCTAAATATTATTTCTTGAATTGTAATTTCTGTTACTGTTTTTCTTATTTGTTATTATATTCACGCACTTAGCCTTCATGCACTGACAGTTTGTTATTTTCTTGTTTCATATTTCTAATAGCCTCCATGCACATATTACCTTTATGTTGTTATTATTATTAGGTTTTTGTGTCACCTGTTTCAATTTATCTCTATTGTATATATGTTAATTATTTAAAATAATGAATGAATAAAGGAAAAACCTTTAGACAAACCACTATTCCTGTAGCATCAACATTCCTAATACAACACATCCCCGAAGAAAGGGCGCAACCCTTTAACCGGGTAAACGACAAAACAAAAAAAAATTGGCAAACATTTCATACTTTACCAGCTGGCGCAGTACAGCTTTCGTAACAAGTCTAGACTGTTTTTTGTGTACGTGTGGACGCACGTCGATCGGAATTCAGTTTCCGGCGACAGGTTACGAAAGATCGAGGGTTTCACCCAAGTGGAAGCCTGCTGAAGTAAACTATTATTGTGTATTTTTTGCTCATCAATTCCGAATCCTTCGTTTCGCTTCGCTTCCATCACTTCAGTTAGGTGTGTATAATTTCTCATTGCTTATGGTATCTGGCTATGGATACCGGACAGGCTTCAGGACCATCAGCTTCCCCACCTTCTACTATTTCGTCGAAGACGGAAAAGCGGAAGCCTCGTAGGGAAAAATCTACAGCAGAAACAAGCCCAGATCGATCTCGCTCACCTCTTAGTTGCCCAGTACCGTCGTCAAGATCGCCACCATCCAAGAAATACCATACAGATGCCCACAGCATCTCTAGTTCAGACGATGACCGTCTCATCATTGACGAGGAATTGCCTCCTCTGCCTCCTCCAAAGCTGCAACCGGACATATATAGCTTTCTTCTTCAAAATTACGATCCTAACAAGTAAACCTTACGTTTGGGTGAATCGAGTTGCTGACTGAGACACATATGAGAAAGTAGTACTAAATGTGGTCAGTATTTCAGTGAAGTTGTAGGTGCGAAGCTCCAGGGGTTTAGGAGATACAGCTACCAGAACATCACATGGAAGTACAGAATAGTCTTCATACAGTTGGAGGTAAAAGTTCTGTAAGACCTCTTGTAACGACAAAAGGTGAATAACAAATATATGGGTACATATTAGGATTAGGGAGAAGGCATATAGTAAGGGTATACCTGACGGCGGCCATCTTGAAATCCGCCATTTTGAATTAACGTTAAGTTTTTAAAATAGGAATAGGGTCATGCGATACATGATTTAAGGCGCAAATTTAATCAGAAGAACAATGGTGACATTAATTTTGATTTACGCGCAATTGGTAAAAAGTTATAGGGAAATTAAATATTATTGCAGCATATGTATTAGTCCTTTACCCCACCTTGTAAATTTTGTGTTAATGATAATAATTAAATAAAAAGCAAGTGGATAAATATTAGGTCTATGGTAAGAGTTGCCTTGATGGCGGCCATGTTCCAATCCGCCATTTTGAATCAGTCGAAAGTTTTAAACAAAATGCATAACAGTGACACCTTATTAATAGCAAATTTTACCATAACTCCAACGTTATAACCATTTTTGGTTTATCATTAACCAGCACAAAATTAAATGGATCGCTCCTTACGACTACTGCTTTGACGGAATTGTTAACGACAAATGTGTCAACTGTAACTCGATTGCCTTTGTCAGGTGTGCTCACTGTGAGCAGAGCATTTGTGCAAGTCATGCACTCTTTTTGAACTACATATTAATTGTACTAATTGAGGACTTTTCTGGAAGAAAGACCCAAGTTCAATTATGACTCAATTCCACTTTGGTCATTTTTCCTTAAATTAGCAACTTGTTTATGCGATAACAAATGCTGGTTAAATGATAAAGCAAAAATGGTTATACCGTTGGATTTATGGAAAAATTGCCAATAATAAGGTGTCAATGTTATGCATTTTGTCTAAAACTTTTGTCTGATTCAAAATGGCGGATTTGAACATGGCAGCCATCAAGGCAACTCTTACCATAGACCTAATATTTATCCACTTGCTTTTTATTTAATTATTATCATTAACACAAAATTTACAAGGTGGGGTAAAGGACTAATACATATGCTGCAACAATATTTAATTTCCTTGTATCTTTTTACCAATTGCGCGTAAATCAAAATTAACATCACCATTGTTCTTCTGATTAAATTTGCGCCTTAAATCATGTATCACATGACCCTACTCCTATTTTAAAAACTTAACCTTAATTCAAAATGGCGGATTTCAAGATGGCCGCCGTCAGGTATACCCTTACTATATGACTTCTCCCTAGTCCTAATATGTACCCATATATTTGTTATTCACCTTTTGTCGTTACAAGAGGTCTTATAGAACTTTTACCTCCAACTGTATGAAGACTATTCTGTACTTCCATGTGATGTTCTGGTAGCTGTATCTCCTAAACCCCTGGAGCTTCGCACCTACAACTTCACTGAAATACTGACCACATTTAGTACTACTTTCTCATATGTGTCTCAGTCAGCAACTCGATTCACCCAAACGTAAGGTTTACTTGTAAGTACCGGAATTCGAAACTCCTTCTTCAACAAATTTTGAAATACCGACCACGCTCTGAGATGTCACAAATAGTAGAAACCAAGAACAGCTTCATCATTAAGTCATCATCTCCAAACTTTGCTACAACCATCCGAGATAAACATAGCTTCGAAATCTTCGGAAAAACCGCTACACTTTCTCCACTCACTAACTATATGCAGAAACAACGCCCACCCCCACGCCTACCACCTACCATGTCGGTAGCGGTCCGCGGGGTTGATCCGTCGATAACAGATGCAGTGATTGAAGATGAACTACGAGAGGAAGCCTATTCCTTCAAAAAAAAATTATCTTTATTCGGAATAACCAGGGGCCTACCTACATGGTCCGGATCTTGACCACTTCACAAGAAACGATCAACGATCTACTAGATAATGGAGTATTCATCTTCAAAAAGAGACATCGTGTAGAACCGTCACGAACACCAGCACCACTTCCTTTTATATGCGAAAGATGCCAGGAATACAATACGCACTCCACTGATCGCTGCACAAACCGATTCAAATGCGGCTATTGCTCTGGACCTCATCCAACTCGCACCAGCACTAATCTTCAACAAGCTCCTACTTGTAGTACTTGCCATGAAAGATCTCATCCAACTTACAGTTATAATTGTAAATCTCGGCCTACGCCAGAAGAGACTAAACCAGAACTCGTAGTACCATTACGTACTCACGACGCTCAGAATCAAACAGTGGGTACACCACTGTAACCGAATCAATATGTCACCCTTCATCAATTATTAGCATTCATCACTTTGACCCTTCAGAACGTCCATTCTTTTGCACGGCAACTCATGTTACAGCATGTTCAACATGCCGCTCGCAACCTTTTCCGTCTTGACTTCCATGCTACCTATAATGGCGCCTACGTACATTTCCATGCCACTCCACTTACAACTGCTGAGTCGGTATTTCAAAATTTGTTGAAGAAGGAGTTTCGAATTCCGGTACTTAGGATCGTGATTTTGAAGAAGATAGCTATAAATGTCCGGTTGCAGCTTTGGAGGAGGCAGAGGAGGCAATTCCTCGTCAATGATGAGACGGTCATCGTCTGAACTAGAGATGCTGTGGGCATCTGTATGGTATTTCTTGGATGGTTGCGATCTTGACGACGGTACTGGACAACTAAGAGGTGAGCGAGATCGATCTGGGCTTGTTTCTGCTGTAGATTTTTCCCTACGAGGCTTCCGCTTTTCCGTCTTCGACGAAATAGTAGAAGATGGGGAAGCTGATGGTCCTGAAGCCTGTCCGGTATCCATAGCCAGATACCATAAGCAATGAGAAATTATACACACCTAACTGAAGTTATGGAAGCGAAGCGAAACGAAGGATTCGGAATTGATGAGCAAAAAATACACAATAATAGTGTACTTCAGCAGGCTTCCACTTGGGTGAAACCCTCGATCTTTCGTAACATGTCGCCCGAAACTGAATTCCGATCGACGTGCGTCCACACGTACACAAAGAAAACAGTCTAGACTTGTTACGAAAGCTGTACTGCACCAGCTGGTAAAGTATGAAATGTTTGCCAATTTTTTTTTGTTTTGTCGTTTACCCGGTTAAAGGGTTGCGCCCTTTCTTCGGGGATGTGTTGTATTAGGAATGTTGATGCTACAGGAATTGTGGTTGGTCTAAGGGGTTTTTCTTTATTCATTCATTATTTTAAGTAATTAACATATATACAATAGAGATAAATTGAAACAGGTGACACAAAAACCTAATAATAATAACAACATAAAGGTAATATGTGCATGGAGGCTATTAGAAATATGAAACAAGAAAATAACAAACTGTCAGTGCATGAAGGCTAAGTGCGTGAATATAATAACAAATAAGAAAAACAGTAACAGAAATTACGATTCAAGAAATAATATTTAGAAATGATGATGAAAATGAGGATGAATTGTACTGGACGCCACAACACTAGGTTTTGTTAGTGAACGGATGCTGTTATCTTCTGTTCCTGGGGCTATTCAGGAACTGATGGAGACAGAGGAGGCCCATGTTAGTTGGTTACTACTGTGCATATGATGGATAGATGGAAGATGACAGACGACGTGGATGATATAAAGCAAATACTTCTGGGTCTCGATTGTCAGGATCCATTTGCAAGTGATACAGTGTAAGATAGTGTTGGAGCGGAGTGTCGACGTATCGTGGCGGTGCATCATTGTCTCGGTCATATCGTAGTATATCCTGAAGCATGGGGTGTCCTAAATCATAGCATTTCGTGATGTAACGAATGCGAAGCTGTTCTAGATGGGTGAGCAGTGGTGGAAAGTCGATGAGATCGTAGAGAAGTCTGGTTGGGCTTGGTAAGTGAATTCGATAGGCCAATCTAAAAGCATGCCGCTCCATTATAGACAATTGTTTATAAAATTTGTCGGGAGCTGCGGCCCAAGCTGTATGGCCATAGGTTAAAGTAGTCCTCATAAAAGCTTTGTAAGTGTGGAGGACAGTAGGTGGTTGTAAACCCCAGCTGGTGCCAACTAAACGTTTAAGTAGATTTAGTCTGTTCTTAGCTTGAGTAACAATTTTCTTAAGATGGGGAGTCCACGTAAGCTTTGAGTCAAATATCACCCCAAGGTAAGTAAGAGATGATGTGAAAGGAACTGGCGTGTTGTCCACGTGAATATTTAATAAATTCGGATTGCGAAACACTCTGGATCGTCTACGTTGTGGTAGAAAGACGACAGATTGTGTTTTCGCTGAGTTAATACTGAGTCTCCAGACCTGACACCAACGGACAAATGTGTCGATAGCTGGCTGCATGAGTCTATTAATACGCTGGATTGTGCGAGCTGTTGTGAGAAACGCTGTGTCGTCGGCGAATTGGTAGACTTGGACGTGAGGAGTTAGTCTGAGATCAGCAACGTACAGTAGATATAACAAAGGAGACAGACAACAACATTGAGGTACACCAGAATGTAAGAATATGGGGCGTGATAAGCGTTGTTAATAGAAATATATGCAAGACGTCCTGTTAAGAAAGTATTGATTAATCGTATGTAAGATATAGGCAGCAGATAGTTGTGTAATTTGTACATCAAGCCAGGATGCCAGACCTTATCAAATGCCTTTTCGAAATCAAACGTAACTAAACAAGAAGGAAATCCCTTGTTGTATTGGTTATAAATAGCAGTGGCGGGTCTTAAGAGCTGATCGAGTGTACTGAAGCACGGTCGGAACCCAGCTTGATGGATCGGCAGAAGATTGTGCATGAGGAGGTGGTCGTGGAGCCGACGAACGAGAATACGTTCTAATAATTTGCAGAGACAACTTGTTAAATGGATCGGGCGATACGACTGTACGTCGGATGGTGGTTTCTTAGGCTTTGGAAATAAAAGAACTTTAGAATACTTCCAATCGAGCGGAAAGAAGCCAGTGCGCAGGATAAAAGTATAAATATGGTTCAGAATCAGAATGAAAGAAGGAGGTGCTTCTTTGATGAGAGCATATGTGATGGAGTCGAATCCAGGTGCCGTACTGCGTTTGGTTGTTAAAATAGCCCTGATGTCATCTGAGTCTATAACCTGAGTAAGTGGATTATTAGGTTCCAGAGTATGGTGGTCAGAAGGCTGTAGATGAGGAGCGGTCGGATTGGCGTGACGATTAATCGATGTTTGAAGGCGGTGCGGTGTGTGCCCTCCAGAAAGAGGAGTGAAGACATCTTGGAAAAATGTAGCAAAAATTTAGCCTTGTCGATGTCATTATTAAGAGCTTGATGGTTGTGAATAATAGGATAGGGTGTACGAGACGTTCTGCCAGTAAGTTGGTTGAATTTACGCCAATATTTGCTGGGATGAATGTCTGCAGTAAGAGTATTACACGTTAAAATCCACTGTCTTTTCTTGTATGCTACAATGTAGTTGTGTGTTATTCGGAGATATTGGCGGTGTAAGCGCAGTGCCTCCAAGTTGCCGCTGGTTCTATATTCACGATAAGCTCGACGTGAAGCAGAAATTAGTGCAAGATATCTTGGTGGCAAAATAGGTTTATGCGGTTGTACCTGAGTAGACGGAATGGAATGTTCCGCTGCCCCTTGAATTGCTGCAGTAAGGTCAGTGATAACGTGATCAAGACTATGCTGCGAGGTAGGTATAGTGAGTGTGCTAATGGCGTCGTCTATTGTGGATCGGTATTGATCCCAATTAGCCTTATGATATAGATAAATTTTTCTAGCTGGTAAGTTATGTGACGACTTCACTATACATTGCAGTTCTAGTTTAACGAGAACATGATCGCTGCCGATGGAATCTAGTACAGTAATGTTAATAAGAGGAGAAAGAGAAGACGAGGTTATTACTAAGTCAGGCGTTGTGTTGCTACCTGACCTAGTAGGTTGTGGCAAAATCTGAAATTTTCCTGTAGTGGAAGTTTGTATAAAATCAAGAAATTGCTGTTTGTCGCGCTGTGTTCTACTATGGAAATTCAAGTCTGCCATGATAATATAATGCCGGGATTGCGTATCAATGAAACGAAAGAAATCATAGTTGAGAATCTTTCCTGGCCGAACATATATTGTGGCAAATGTGACTGTGCGACCCCGAAGGTAGAGAGTAGTTACATTGTATTCAGGCAGATTGAGAGTTTGAGGCATGGTAACAGTGCGGTATGGTAGACGAGTGCTAATGTCGATATCTGTACCGCCGTACAGACGTGGTCCGGACGGAGCATCATGACGTAGTAAGTTATATTTTGGTATGTAACACTGCAGATAAGGAGCCAGATAAGTTTCGTTGAGTGCGAAGGCGGAGATGTGTTCTTCCTGTAATAACTGAGTGAATAGTACTTGATTTGTCAATAGTGAGCGTATGTTCATAAATAAGAAGCTATACGACATGACGAAAATACAAAAAATATTGCAAATGGAAACTGCCATATTAAACGTAAACTTCGATAGGTTGGATTTGAAAATGAACTGTTGGTCCAGAATAGGTTGCATGGAGCTGAAGGTTAAACAGAATTTTAGCTGCATGGATGATTTGGTTGAGAATGTGTGTGAGAAGAAACGGATGAATGTTCTGCAGACTAATCGTGAGGAATCGGAGCAGATCTTCAACAGTAACAGGATGAAGTAATGAGTTTGTAGGTGGAGTGGGACGGTCAGAAGACCTTATAGGTGCAACAAGTTCTGGTTTAGAAGGTTCCGGTTGTGGCTTAGCTTTACATCTGTAACTATATGTTGGATGTTTTTCGGGACACGCAATACACTGAGGTGGCGCCTTTTGATTGGGGCAATCCTTCGTAGCATGTTGTAATGAACAATAGCCACACTTAATGTCATTAGTACACTCGGATGTGGGATGTGCATTATACAGTTGACAACGCTCGCATCTTAACGGAAGAGGAGGTGTGCGAGAAGGTTCTACTTTGTAACGTCTTCGATAAATATAAGCTCCAGTAGACAAAAGTTGGTCTATCAGCTGTGGCTGGTCGGTGAAAACCCGTACAAGATATGTTGCACCGTTAGCGTTCTTTATCCGTATACATCGCTTTACAGGAAATCCTTCCTGATGTAATTCCTCATAGATTTCCTCATCGGTGAGATCTGGTTCAACTCCTCGTATAACAACAGATAGCATTGGCAATCGCCTAAGCGGAGTTTTACGTGCACTTGGAGTTAGTGCGGAGAGTTTAGCCTTTGGTCCAAAGATCTTAAAAGTAGCCTTGTTTCGTACATGCGATACAAAATTTGAGTTGGTAGACTTTAGTATAATGACTCTGCGAGCTTTGACGATTTCGCGTATCTCAGGACGAGGCACATATTTAATCAACTGCTGAAAAACTGCTCTAACGGTGTTATACTTTTGGTCATAATCTGTCAGCAGGAAGTTATATATAGGTTCTGGTTGGTGATGAGAGTTTGAGTTATCGACTGAATTAGATGATGCCCAATCCATGGTATTGCCCATACTTGGATCAAAAATAGATGTAACTCGCTGTTTCTACGGATCTGTGGATTGCTCACCATCCGAGAGAGACCGAGAGCGAATGCGCTGCCCTTTAGTAATGCAGTCAGCGTAAGTAGCAGAAACAGTGGTGGTAAGTCCTGACCGTACCGTTCCGGTTACAATCCGGGGTTGAGTCTTCTGCCGACCGTTTGGCCCTATATTAGCTGGAGTTTGGTGACCGAGATGCGATGAGCCGGAAGCATTGCTAAGATCCGTCATGATAGGTAGGGAGCCTGGGGCCGAAGCCCAAATGAAGATGCAAACGAGAAGAAGGTTGATAGATGAGATTCAAAAAGCAAGCGCCCTCCGAAAGTGAGAACTTTCGTCAATCCTCTAAGTGTTCTAATTGTGTTATGCTCTCAAGTACGTGTTGCAATACTTGGTCCTCGCTGACACCGTAAGAAACACAAGAGAGGCTAGGCTTCTTGGTTAAGTATGTGTTTGCCAATTTTTTTTTTTCCAATCAAACCGATTACCATTTTCCGACCCGAAGTCTTAGGACTTGTTGCAAGTTTTAGGATAAAACTGCGTTACTTGCATCGAACAAACATTTATTTTAAGCAAAACAAGAAAAAAATGAAAATATGTAAAAACTACACGAAATTCTGCAACTACACGCAAAACATTTTGTTTTACAAAAATACACTGACATTTGTGGTGCCATCTAGGGAGAAATTGGAAAATTACAAAATAATAAAATTACTGAATCAAATTCCAGTTGCGATCAGTCGGTGTTTTTTTTTTTTTTTTTAGAAATCATACTGAAAATGTGCTTAGAGCAGCGATCTCCATTAAATTTGCATCAATTATTTTTTTTGCCCCGCCCTAACCTACATAAGTTCTAATCCGTGCAGTGTATTTTTTGTTGGATTCAGGTTACAACGCAGGTAAAAATGAAAAAAAGAATAAAAATAAAAAAAATAAAATAAATAAATCTTTCGGTTTTACATCCCAAGATTATGCCGGCTAGGTTAAAGGAGATGGTGATGATGATAAATGGGGGAAATGATCGAATGAAAAAGTGAGAGGAAACGGGAGAACCTAGGCACACGGTGTTTGTCCACCACAAAGTTCACTGACGAAGTGTACAAGTGGAGAGAATAAACCATCCTCTTACTTATGATGGTCAGGAAGAACCAACCTTTTGCAAATATCAGACATACGGAAAATTCAGGTCTCACTTTCTTTGTCAAAAATACCTAGTATATTTGTGTCTAAACCTAAAAAGAAATTATTTCTATGAATTCCAACAAAACTGATTTCTTATGGTGCGTAACCACAAAAGAGACCTTACTATAGTACACTTTTTCATACTCGAAAGTCTAGTACCGTGTTCTGAAATTGGTCATTTTATGCGTACTATATACAAACACTACAGGGAAAATGTACACACCTGTTCAGAAAAAGCTGGAAACTCGTTCAGAAACTAAGTTCGAAAACGTGAGGCTAGATCCGTCACAATTTCCGCACATCTATACACAGGGAATTGCATGTTCCCACCGTTCTTTATATAGACACTAGCTGCAAGATCGATGTGAAAATGTAAAATACGCAAACATGCAAAATCAACCATTATCTTAAGTAGAAATTGCTGAAAACGGCAGAAAATGGATATTTAAATCTCCAAGTAGGAACCTGTGCTTGGAGCGGTTCTATTGTCAATATTATAACACAAACTCTTGTAAGTTGCGTTTGTGGTCAAGCGGGTTTAGTATCGCTACTGATATTTCTCAAAGGAAGGGCGACGTTTCGAGCCTCCGTGCGGAAAGTAAAATTTTTTCTTCCTTTTTTTAAAGACATGAGCATTTTTTATAAATATAAATTTCTACTGTGAAGTGATTGGAAATACATTATCCGACGAACTGTCACTTTTCAAATCCCTGTCACATTTAGTAGCCCGCCATGTGTATAATTCATATACGAAAACGCAGTTGAATACCTAAAACAACACGTCCAACATGAAAATTATATATATATATATATATATATATATATATATATATATATATAGATCGGGGGGCTTTGCTAACTTCATTCTTGGAAATGTGAACATTCTACAAGATATTACATTCCTTTTACAATATTTTATTTGAATAAACATAAAATTTCGTGGGGTGGGATTAAGCCCGGAAGCCCCCTAAAATACACACACACACACACACACACACACACACACACATATATATATATATATATATATATATATATATATATATATATATATATATATATATATATATTAACAACCTCCAACCGTCGTGCCTAAATTGCATGAGGATAAATCAATGTGTGACGGTTGAAGATCGCTACTACTAACCATCTGTAATGAGTAGGTACGAAGTGGGAACAGAAGAAAACCACATAAAGTTAACTTTCATTTAGATATGTGTATTCTATGAAATATCATGTGTTAATGTTGTTAACGTAGACTGTGTATAACGTGTCAGATCACATATCTTAAGCATCTAAGAAGTCAATCACGAATAACTCGAACATAGCTGAGATACACATACCTTTTAGTAGATGAAGCCTGGACTGATGTTGAAGTTCTAGATGATGAATATCTCGTGCTGTCAATAGTCTATGTTCGCCGACTATTGTTCAACCATAATCCAAGTTAATGGTTGTACTGGATAATGTTAAATCACTCTAGATCTACTCCTCGACTGGACTCAGAGTTGAATGACTACTGTGATAAGAGTACAAGTGGTTCTCTCTGATGATCCACTTCTGATCCAAATCCTTTCGGACCATAGGTTTTTATACTCAGTTTCCAGACATTCTCGAATTCACGTTGTTGACTTTTTGTATATCTCAGCTATTGGTAAAACATTGGTTTCACCCGAATTACATCGTGATCAAATTCTCAGACCAACAAATTTCTGCAAACCTGACAATTATGCCACAGTCAAAGTGTGTCAATGTTACAGCATTACATCTTGATGACATTTCAATTCTTCAACCAAAACATTACAAATCACAATAACATACAAACTGACGACTTAGCGTCTAGCCGAAACAAAACATAACATTCAACGCATATACAAATTATTGACGTAAACACATAAACACAAACACGTGTTTACACTATATGACAAGATTTCATTACTATACTTTGATATAACATTTAATAATTAAGATGCTCTATTTCCAAAATAATATGTTCCTAAACCGTATATATCCACAAGCCCCCCCTTCAAAATGAGGGAACTGCGTTCTCGAATAAATTTCTTTCCAGAAATTGACAAAATCCTTGGTATAAAATACAAAAATAATTGACTATATTTATCCAACACCCTGTATATATATGCATATTAATTTACCTATT
The DNA here is from genome assembly GCF_964235325.1 of Thermobia domestica. NCBI lineage: Eukaryota > Metazoa > Arthropoda > Insecta > Zygentoma > Lepismatidae > Thermobia > Thermobia domestica. Next base: position 52,114,724 of record NC_137470.1, on the reverse strand, counting down.
TATCATATGTTTTTTAAAAAATCTGTCAAACATCGTTTATTTATTTACATTCATTCTTGTTTTTTTAAAAAAATCTTGTCTAGAGTTCTTATAAAAGTATCGGCTCATGCCATCTGTTGAATTATACACATAACTACATCTAAGTATCTAGCACTTCCTGTGCTCTGAAACACATATACATATACTTTTTGTTCTCTCGTTCTCGAAAACTTTCCGTTGCTTTTAGTAGCAAAGTCCAAAACAGTGTTTGTTATCTCTGCACTTGTTTCACTAGTATCAGTGTCTACATCACTGATGTTTTTTTTAATGAACATAACACACTTTATTATACACTCTTTATCGCGTCATGATACACTAATATATTCAGAAACAACGTCTCTTCTCGTTGCATGACTTTTACAACACAATTAAAATTCGAAAAACATCAATCACTTCACTATTAGTATCTTTCCTATTCGTAGAGTTAGCAACTCTGCGCAACTTCCTTCCGTAGATTGATTGCTCAGCAAAGTTTTTGGCAATGACATTGAGAAAAGTTCCACGTATCTTTCTATTCGTCGCGTCGCTTCGATACTTACAGTTGACCATGAAAACGTGTCCGCACTTTTCGTTAAAATTTGGAAAATTGTTCACAGAATCCAAATATCACACGGTCTTACATAAAGTTTTTCACTTCTAGAGTTCGTGGATAAATGTCTATCCGTGTTTTCCGTCAAGAAATTAGATAATTCCGTGATTTGCAGTGCATCACTCTGTGTTTTGGTGTTGTGGAACATCTCGTGTGTACCAACTCTATCTGAGTTATTTTGTGCTGCCTCCCTGTGCTTTTGATAGTGATCTGAATTATTTTCTCTGTTACTAGTGTGTTTTCTAGTGTGATTTTTAGTAACTAGTGCATATATTGGGAATGACTCGTATTGCTCTATGTAATTAACATCGTCATATACCTTATTTTTATTCTCTACAATTCCTATCTGTTCTTTCTTCCTACTATTTTTACGTAATTTAATAACTACATATACTATAATTATAAACGTCGCTAGTACTAACACTGATAAAGTTGTTAATGCAATAGTAACTACCATAAACTTCTTCTCCATATTGCCTGTAAATATAAATAGCTAGTTGTGAAATCCCGTTTTTATTTATCTTAAAAACTAATATTACTAAATCTCTGTCTATGGTTCTCTTTCGTAAAAATATTACGTACATTTACCATAGGCCTATTATCAATGTTCGAAATTTCTTCATTATTCTCTATAAAATGCATAATTGATGCATATTCTAAATAATGACTAGTGTTCTAATAATTATGTAACCTATTCGGATACTAAAATGCTATCCTCGTTACATTTTAATTTATTTAACGCCGTATTTCTCACTTTTTTTTAAAGTCGTAAAATCCTACATTTTCATGCATATTTATGTACTTAAATACACTTTACTGCTAGTTTTACTGTTATATGTAGGTACTACTATCATTATTGATGTTTATTCCATCATTCTTTAACATTTCAACGTTCTATGTACTTAGAAATCATTCATATTACATCAAAAATCATCGTGAATACGAGTAACTCCTCATGAGTAGGCGTGGCTTGTTGCTATGGGTCCGCCATTTTGCTTAGAGGCTCCACCCCTAACAACCGATCCTCTCTCTCTCCGCGAGAGACATGATTGCATCCTCTCGTGAGTAGTAACTTTCCGTGAACTGAAATGCTACAAACTGTTTCTTCTATATACATGAATATTGAAGTAACTAATGAACTGAATACTTTAACTTATTATTATAATAATTACCAATATGCCAATTGATTATTCTATAACAATAATGAATCAATAATTTTACTCTCATTTTTTAAAAAAACTTGAATTTAGAAAATGAATTTTGACTAAAAATAACTTGTTTTCATACAACTTAATGATAATTATAGACATGTTGCATTATGACTGTATTCTATTTTGACTAGTTCTCGTCTATTATCTATTATTTTTCTTACATTTCTATTCAAATTATTTACTACTTTTAACGACTTTTTCATACTTTTTCATACTTTTTACGACTTCTATTCTTGAATCGTAAGCTTACTGAACTAGTTTATATCACTAGCATCTATAATATCTACTATTTGTCTATTTGTCTAGCTTTTACTCATAGACAATTCTTTCTACTTTTTCTCTTTTTGCTTTGAGCTACTGATTTCACTAATATTATGCTGTTTTATAACCTTGCTATTATCCATTTACATGCTCGTATCTATTTTCATCTATGATGATCTATTTACTATGCTTATTATCTATTGCTTTTCTTTTTCTACCAAAACAAAGAGTTTTGCCGTATTAGTACTACGTAACCATTTTTATGCAACAACTTATTCGTTTCACCAAATCAAATAGACCAATCCTAGTTTTGTCTAGGATCACATAACCTCGGCTTTTCGACTCGCAACTACCTCATGCTGTAGGTAAGTATTTCTACATGTTACCAATTGTTTCATATGCTAATCAAATATTCCTTTTCAGGTGTTTATTGCAACTTAGACTTTTTTAAATAAATACCATTCTTCTTCATATCCGAAAATGTAAAACTTTTTTTTTCACAACCCAAGGCACATACAACATTGGTTTACATACTATACTTACTTTATTATTACTTATTGATGATTATTATTATTATGATTATTATTATTATTATTATTATTATTATTATTATTATTATTGATTTCGAACTTTATACTGCCGAATTGATCTATAAAGCTTACAATACAATACTAATAACAATAAGGTCGTCGAAATTAATGCTATTATTATTCCAAAAATTACATATATGATATCTGTTTTTAGATGTAGTTCCGGGATTGATGTATCGACTTTTAATTTTAATAATTTTTCGGTTAAACTATTTAACTACTGCGTATGCAATGAAAGATTTACTTGCCTCTCAGTCCAATTTCCAATCAATTTAATATGTTTATTTTGAACTTGAATTATCCGCTTGGTTGGAATTACCAGCTCTCCTATTATTATGTTGTCAAATTTATCATACTTTATGAAATTTGAATTGGATTTAGTTTGATCAAGTTTTGTGGAAGTAACTTCTTGATGTACACCCACTTTTGTCATGTACGCTTCCTTTTCAACAGAAGAATACATCACACCTGCGTGTGTATATCTGAATATCACATTCCCCAAAAATTTCTCAGAATTCTGCTGGCATCCTTCCAAAGAATTATTTAAAATAATATGGTTCAGACACTTTGCTTCATTATCCATAGTTATGCTTTCACAAAAATACAGAAAACTTTTAAATTCGCATTTTCTTTTATCTAATGAATGATATTTACCTTCCGCCAAGTAAACTGCTTCCGGTAATTCATAAAATATTCTGGTATTATTTATTAAGTAGCCCATAGATATTATGTCGTACATGATTGAAATACTATTATCATATATTATCGGAGTTTTTAATATTAAATCAATATTATTTTCTTCGTAATGATATTTTACTAAATATACGCTAGACATTTGGTAAAACATCCCAATGTCTGACCTATAAATAGTATTCTTCAACACATCATGAAGACTTATTAACCTTTTAACATCAGCATTAGATAATATATGATATGTTAATTGATTATTTAATATGCAATTTACTATTTTATTTACTGTCTCCTGTACAAGATGAGCAAACAAATTTGCCATTATCTTGCGTTGGGATTGATGGAAATAACAATATAGCTCTTGAATTTTATTTTTAAAATCTTGCAATACATGTTGCACTTTTACTACAATTCCATGGACTACAGAAATTTCATTATTAAACGACTCTTTTAGATTTTTAATTTCACTTGTTAGTAAATTTTCGTGTTTATTTAATTTATCAATAGAATGAGACAACTGTTGATTATGTATTAGGTTATATGTCGATAGACCAATAGACGATAATCCCAGTAACCACGAAAATATAAATCTTTTATTTCTATGATTATTATTACACCTAGTTTTTCCATTTTCATAGACAAAATGACACGATAGTAAATTTACTATGTTTTGTCTGAATTCTTTCTCTTTTACAGCATAGTCGTTAAGAATTTCGTATGCATCAGTACATTTATCATGTACTGGCACCGATTCTTGAAAATTCAAATGCATCTTTACAGTAGTAAACACCATATTCGTAGCATGTACCGCATATGCATTCTGCGTCAAAGCTAATCCAATTTCCGTTAATGTTATCTCTTGTTGTTCCTCCTCTGCTATGCCAATACTAATCAATAGTATTTGAAAAATGAAAATCTTGAGCATGATGTTAACTGCAAATAATTAAAACTTAGAATTACTACCTGAATTTAATTTATTTATTTTGATTATTTTCTACATCTTTTATTTAGTTAATACTTATGTTTTTATTTATTTAATTTACGTTGTATGTGTACCCTGGATTATTCAACAATTCAAACAAATTTACTACATATCTCTAATTTAAAAAAAAATTCTCTATTTTCCTACTCACTCTAAATTCTGTAAACAATACATATTTACCAGTTAAGGGATTTTTCAGATGGAAACTGAAATTTCCTTTGATTTCGGGACACGGACTTTTGTTGATAAACAGCGGTCCACCTCGCTGTTCCACTGATAAAAACATTTTGTTTACAGATCCCTAACAAACAAAAACAAACTTATATACTTAAACTTATTCGTGTTTTGTCGTCGCAAAAAAACTTTTACCTTTTTGTGATGTAGTCTTTGAGTCATAAAACCTCTTGGTTTTTACACGCGTTTTTTTTCTTTTTAGACATCACTGTCTAAATCCGAATCATCATCTTGCTTATCAGAATCTTCATCATTCGCGCTAATAAATGGTTTTAAACGCTTAATATCAATTGTATCAATCTTCTCTTGTCCTTTCTTCGTCTCATATTTTACTTTATATGAATTGCTATTCATTTTCTGCACTATAACTCCACGAGTGTTGAATCTTTTCCCAAAACAAGCTGGAATGCCTGCTCTCAGCATCTCACGTATCCAAACTTTTTGACCAATGTCAAAGTTAGGTTGAGAAAACTTCTTCTCGATCTGCTTCTTTTGAGACTTAAACCGTTTTTGCAAATTTTGGTACGCTACCTTCCTTGCTTCTTTGACAGTTCTTATTCGCTCCTCATTTTCTACATACTCACAAGGAATGTCCAGATCTTGTTCCAGGAACGTTCTGGGTTCACGCCCTGTAAGCAAATAATATGGCGAGTGTTTAATTCCATCGTGGATTTGCGTATTCATGGTAAAAACTATGCAAGGTAGGATTTCGTCCCAATTTGTGAATTCACGGTCTATATAGTGCTTCATGACCTGCTGTATGGATCCTATGGCTCTTTCAGATGTTTCTATATTATAGTGAGCATCCGTATTGGCGAAGTTTAACTTCATACCAAAACGCTCTGCCATTTCTTCCATTACTCGGCTTCGATGTGTACTATGCCGGTCCATGGCTAAAATCTCAGGAACGCCATGCTTCGTAATTAGCTCTTCAAAAATTACTTCTGCTATAATCTCGGAAGTTATAGCGGGAACTGCTTTAGCAATTACATAACGTGTAGCACTATCTACGAATACAATCACATATTTATTCCGATGGTTTTTAGATCTTTTAAATGGCTCAATCTCATCCATAGTTACATGCTGGAATGGCATATAACTCGGGTACGTCTGTGGATGCAATGGTGTCCTACCAGCTTTACGCTTCTGAATCTGACAACTGATACACTGGCTGACTTTCTCCTGGAAAAACTTTTTCATATTCGGGAAATAGATAGATTTTAATGCCCGATTATAGCATTTCGTATAAGAGTAGTGTCCTCCTCCATAAATCGAACAATGCAGGTTTTTAAATACTTGTTCTCTTAATGAAAAAGGAATGCACAATAGAAATGTCTTTCAAATTGCCATCTTTTGTGTTCGGAAAAGTTTTCCGTCTTTTACTACATACGAGCGTGCCTGTTTCTCAGCTTTGTCGTCTGCTACCTCAGGATGTTCAATAGCCTTTATAATTGGCCCGAAGAAAGAATCTTTCCTCTGCAATTCAGCTACGTCTACGTCTTCATCGAAAGTGATGTTTACTTCGAGATCTTCGGTCTTTACTGGTAATGCATCCAAATCAATGTCTTCATCGGTGGGTTGAATATCGGTGTTTCTTGACAATACATCGCTCGGGTTCTTCTCACCTGGACAATGCACTGGCGTATACTGGTATTGTGCCATTTCTAAACTGTATCTCAACAATTTCGGTGATAACTTTGGCGTTGTTTGTAAATATTTAATACATCTACAATCAGTGTACAACTCGAACTCTTTGTTATACAGCTAGTAGTTGAATGCTTTAAAGGCACTCACCACGGCCAAAATTTCTAAATCTACTATGTGTCTTCTAGCCTCATTCGGTCTTAACACCCTACTATAATATGCAATTGGGGTCCATTCTCCATTTACTTGCTTTTGCATGAGCACAGCTCCTATTGACTTCGTCCACGCATCGGTATACACTCTCGTCTCTAGATTTTCTCGGAATGGTGCTAATAATGGTGCATTCATCAATGCATCTTTTAATTTTTCAAAGCTATTTTGATGTTCCTCGGTCCATACGAATTTGTGATTTTTCCTCAACAACTGTTGAAAACTTGCTGACATTTCTGCGTAGTCTTTACAAAACTTTCGCACATAGTTCGTCAAACCAAGGAATGACTTAAGTTCTTTTGCACTTGTGGGTGGCTTACAAGCTTTTATTGCCTGAATCACTTTTGGGCTTATTTCACATATCCGGCCTCGCTTACAATGTGACCTAATGCCATAAATTTTTCCTCCATAAAGTGACATTTTTCTACCGACAATTTTAAGCCATACTTTCTTAATCTTTGAAAAACAGAATGTAATACCGACACCATCTTTTCTTGATTGTTTACATAAAGGAATACGTCGTCCATGTAATATGACACCGCTTCCGGATGAACGTTAGCTAATGTAATAGCCATGATTTTCGTATATATGGCGGGCGATTGGATGTATCCCATTGGTAATTTAGAATATTGGTAAGCACCGACGCCAGGAATGTTAAACGCCGTGTACTTTCTTGATTCCTTAGAAATCGATACAGTGTGGTAAGCCCTTTTAATGTCAAGCACGCTAAAGAATTTATGACCCCCCATACATGTTAGAATCTGATGTATGGGCGACAACGCCACGGAATGGAATTTTACGTGTTTATTCAACATCCGACAATCGAGACATGCTCTGATCGCTCCATTAGGCTTTTTGACGAATAGCATGGGTGAATTGTAAGAGCTATTACTCTCCTCGATAATGTTCTGTTCGAGCAGGATGTTTATTTGCTCTTTAACCTTGTCTCTCATCGCAATTGGTATCGGATACTGTTGCCTTCTAAAAGGAACTTCCGTTTCCAATTCTGTTTTATGTTCTACGCCTTTAACTCTACCTAACTCATTTTCTCTCCACGCAAAAACATCTGCATAATCATAACATAGCTTTTCCAATTTCTTTTTAATTTCAGGTTGAGTTTTCTCGCCAAATTTTAACCTTGTTTTGTCATAATTTTTCCGTGCGTCTAACACCTCTTCAATTTCATCATCCGTTAATCCTTCCTGTCTCAATTCCGACTCACTCACACATCCTTCTGCATCTCCAACTTTCAAATTCCTCGTTAACATTCTTGTCTTGTTCGATGGATTAATTATCTCTAGACTCCGATTTTCTTTTGACAATATCGCTCTAGGTATAAATACATTGTACTGTGTTTCTAATAATTTATCAGGCTCTAATAGGTACTCGTTGTTTGCCCAAGAGTTGACTAGGTTGACTTCAACAGTCGTCCTAGTTCTTGGTAACAACTTCACTCTATGTCCCAAGACCCATTTCGGTTTCAAACTTGTCTTTATACTAATCGCGATATTATCGGAAACTGCTCTTGTTTCCTGATCATTTCTACAATTTCTAGTCGGTCTCCCGAACCTTTGAACTATGATTTTACTATTTCCGTAGTCTATTTGACAATTCTGTGTTCGCAAGAAATCGTTCCCGATTAACATTTGGTATGGAAAATCCTTTATTATTCTAAACTCTTGATGAAATGTTTGATTGGATATTTTAAATTTAATTACTGCTAATTTATTAATTACCAGTGTATTTTGCGTAATACAATTAATCTTTGTTTGTCGTGGAATAATTCGCGCACTTGGTGGCACTAATTTCTCATTAATAATCGAAATTTGTGACCCACTGTCAAGTAAAGCTTTAATTTGTCTATTTTCTATTTCTAGCGGTAAATATACCATATTGTTTTCCAGATTTACTGAGGCAATTACTTCTCGTGTTCTTACGTTTCTGTTCCCTGTAAATGCGCCTCGCCCATTTACAGATGTGTTCAGTTTAAATGACTAGGACCTGCGGTTTGGTAGTATGTTGTACCATTCACTTGTGCTGGTACAACTTGCACAAATCTTTGCTGATTATGATTATCAGAATAATATGATTGTTGACAACAAGAATTCTGACAACTGCCTTGCCAGTTTCCCTGTTGACCACGTCCACGATTATTTCGCCAGTATCCACCTCGATTACCACGTTTGTTGTGAAAACCGTTATTTCCTCTATTACTGTTTTGACCTCTATTATTATTATTTGACCAATACTTGTTTTTATTTCCACGATAATTATTCCGATTATTACCTCTATATTGCCGATTGTTTCTAAAATTTTGATTCTTCCCTTGTTTTCTACTTTGATTATCGTGTTTCTCTTCTTCTTGCGTTTTTGCTGACAATGCGAGTTGCAATTTGTCGATCTTTTTCTCTAATTCCGCGATCTGCGTTAGACTTTGCGGCTCTTGTTTAACTTTGTGTTCTTCCTTACTTTTCCTTACAAGCACGTGATCCAACTCGGACTCACTTCCTTCATCTTCGACTTGTTCCCTAATCTTTTTGAATAGGTCTTTAATCGTAACTTTTTCTGTTTCTCTTTTCACGCGCTTCGCGATTTTACATTTGTTCTTTTCGATCTTTTGTAGATCGTCAACGAACTTATCTAAACTAGAGTAGGCTATCGTCCCTACTTTCTCCATATAGTATGGATGTAATCCACCAACTATTATTCCAATTTTCTTTATGTCCGTCATGTTTGAGTCTAACCGCTCGCAAAGAACGAGCATGTCATATACATAGTTTATGACAGCCTCGTCTTCTTGTTGCAAACGTTCCTTAATTCTGTCTTCGATATCGAGCGTCACATTCGATTTAGTAAATTCTTCAACGATTTCTGCCTGTAAATCCTTGTATTGTATTTCCGCTGTATTTTTTCCGTTTCAGGAACAATTTTATCCATTGTCTCCCTACTCCTTTAAAAATGTTAGGTATCAACTCCTTTCTTTTGTTTTCGGATACCTGCCATCTGACAAGCATCGTCGAACTCATCAAAGAAAGAAACGATGTCACTATCGTTCTTCAATTCAAACTTTGGTAGCTTATTTATGTCCGCGTAAAAAGTAATATTAGAAGCCATTTTAACGTCCTTACTGTTACTATTTACTAAATTCTGCTCTAAATTTATAATAGATGGAAAATCTTCCGACACGGATTTAGTTACCGGACTACTAGGGAAATTGAACACCGGTTCCTTACTTAAAATAATTTTGGGACTCGCGACTTTGTCCTGACTACTAGAATTATTTCGTCGTTCAGGTGTCCTCACACCAAATAAATTATGTACTTCAATACTAATTCCCTTATTTGCTTTCTGTGCCCTCGTCAACACAGTATTTTCATTCATTTATCAATATATACTTAATACAACTTATATCTTTGACTACGAAATGTGGGAGGGTGGTGCGGGTTAACCTGATTACTTAATCTACTAGAGTCAATGCCTAAGTCTTTCGAGATCCGAACCAAATCTCGTATTCAATTGGTGAACGTTAACACTACAAAATTTTACCATACTAAATTAATTAATCTATAAACATTTTAAACCGGGACTTGAACCATAACACTCCATCATAACGATAATAACAACCTCCATTACCATAACAATGGTAGGTTAATACTTAAACTAAAATTGTTCCGTTGCGGGATTCGAACCATAGCTATCTTCACCATAACAATAGTGGGAAATACTACTAAAACTATTCGGGAATCGAACCACAGCTATCTCCACCATAACAACCTCCAACCGTCGTGCCTAAATTGCATGGGGATAAATCAATGTGTGACGGTTGAAGATCGCTACTACTCACCATCTGTAATGAGTAGGTACGAAGTGGGAACAGAAGAAAACCACATAAAGTTAACTTTCATTTAGATATGTGTATTTTATGAAATATCATGTGTTAATGTTGTTAACGTAGACTGTGTATAACGTGTCAGATCACATATCTTAAGCATCTAAGAAGTCAATCACGAATAACTCGAACATAGCTGAGATACACATACCTTTTAGTAGATGACGCCTGGACTGATGTTGAAGTTCTAGATGATGAATATCTCGTGCTGCCAATAGTCTATGTTCGCCGACTATTGTTCAACCATAATCCAAGTTAATGGTTGTACTGGATAATGTTAGATCTCTCTAGATCTACTCCTCGACTGGACTCAGAGTTGAATGACTACTGTGATAAGAGTACAAGTGGTTCTCTCTGATGATCCACTTCTGATCCAAATCCTTTCGGACCATAGGTTTTTATACTCAGTTTCCAGACATTCTCGAATTCACGTTGTTGACTTTTTGTATATCTCAGCTATTGGTAAAACATTGGTTTCACCCGAATTACATCGTGATCAAATTCTCAGACCAACAAATTTCTGCAAACCTGACAATTATGCCACAGTCAAAGTGTGTCAATGTTACAGCATTACATCTTGATGACATTTCAATTCTTCAACCAAAACATTACAAATCACAATAACATACAAACTGACGACTTAGCGTCTAGCCGAAACAAAACATAACATTCAACGCATATACAAATTATTGACGTAAACACATAAACACAAACACGTGTTTACACTATATGACAAGATTTCATTACTATACTTTGATATAACATTTAATAATTAAGATGCTCTATTTCCAAAATAATATATTCCTAAACCGTATATATCCACAATATATATATATATATATATATATATATATATATATATATATATATATATATATATATATAGAGAGAGAGAGAGAGAGAGAGAGAGAGAGTCTATATATATATAATTGTATCTTTTTGCATTACAAATTTTAGAGTACCTCATAATCTGGATTTTTGTAAAGCAATTTGAATAATTATTTAGAAAATATGTACTGCTTAGAACCGGATTAAATCGCAATGCCAGTAATCTGTAATATTTCGCATTTGTATTTATTCACATTGAATGTGTACTTGTTTTATACTGTATAGCATGAATATTAGCTGCTACATAAGAAACAATTATCTATAATTGAATTAAGGTAGGAAACCGTTATAGTTATTATAAGAAGAAGCTTGTAAAAATGAAGTGTATAATAATGGTTGTATCTGAAATAGATGTTGCGTAATGGTGCATTTGGTTACCGCGCCAGCTTTGGAATACTGGGCTCTTCAAACTGTCCATCCTTATGGATGCGCAGAGTCGAGTCGAGACAGAATTTTCCTGACAAAATTCGAGTCGAGACACAGCTCTTCCAACAGAAAAATATACATTTGTCGAGTCGAGAAATCACTTTTACAGCATATTGTCGAGATGAGACGGCCTGAAATCTTGTCTCGTGCTCATCCCGATCCATCCTACCTAGATAAAATCAAATTTGGATGCGAATATTCAATTTCTTTTAACGATAATTGTAATCTACAATACAGATTGAAGTAAGATATTGGCTTGAACTGGTTTATTACCCACTTAACCTTCGTATACTGCAATTATATCTAATTGTGGCAAAATTATTTATTATTATTAGAATGTAAACACTGAAGAATATATATTAACACACAATTAGGAAGATATGAATGTTTGTAGTAATTAACAAATTGGTTGCAAGTTTATTTAAAATTAACCCTCTTGAAATCTAAATCAGCATTATTAGAAGGAAAGAAAGAGAACCTTTTCGTTAATTTGGACATAGTATAAGAGATTGAGGTATGTGTATTTAATAGAACAGAATACATGAAACTAAATGGAATGGCATGTGGAACCGAATATGAAAGGGGATAGGATATGTAAGTGAAAAATGAAAGAAAGCAATGGTTAACAGCAGTAGACGCTACTTACAGCAGATGAGTGAAATCACCCCCCCCCCCAAAAAAAAAGTTTCAACAATTCTGAAACAGAAGGGCGTCACATTTTCTTCGTTTCCTGACAAAATTGAAAAATATATTTTGCATATTGTTCGTCTATACTCCTTCAATAGAGTTAGCGAACAAACCAAGTACGGTCGACTGACTAGACGTCAAGTGAGTGAAATTTATAGGAAGTTTCGATAAAGCGTTCACCGAAGTGACGCAGCCGTGGTGTTTAATTTCTTGTAGGTCCTATTTCGTAAAGAATTTTAGGTCAGTGAGACCTCTTTATACGTATCAGAAAGCTCTTTAACTTCATACTAAAGACGTATCGTATGATTTATTCAAATCCTCAGGTATTCGGACAACCATGAGCCCAATTTGTTTTGCTTCCATGCTCACAAGTTTAACTTGAAATAAATTCTTACTTTTCCACGGAAACACAATCTGTTTTAATGCTCATTTTATTATGGGTGAAATGTATAATTCTGCAAGTAATAAAAATTTACATGTCCATCTCCGAGATTCGACCCCTCATCGTTTGGCTCAGCAGTTCGAAACGTAGACAACTAGACTAATTACCGTTGTGCAACAGTTTGCAGGAAAATCGATTTGAACTGCACGAAAGAAATTGAGGGCACTGATTATAGCTGGATTGAGGCAACTACCATGTGCTCCCAGGTATATATAATTTCGAAATACCTTATACTTAAGGATTACAATGATGAATTGTTTCTACAGTACAGTTAATAACGGATCAACATATCTTATTACACTTAAAAGAGGAAAATACAGATTTACAGAATGTTTTCGATTTTGAACTTTGGATTGTGGGTTCGAACCTATCATCTTTGGTTTACTGTTTCCCTAAGATACCCGAAGTTGAACTTAGGAAATGTTTGCCTCAAAAGACCAATATTACAAAGCTCAAGTTCAAAAACTAGTTTTTATAGCAACTATAGTCATTTCCTAATTAAATTTAATTTAGAGTTACCCCGTGCCGTAAGCGTCGGTGGACCATCGATGGGTAACTAGCGACCTCTCTCCAATAATTGATGGCCCTACTGCAACGATCCGTGGTGGCCCCACTTCCGTTTTGAAAAGTATACCACCAGTGGGCCATCGATGACAGTGACGCGACGAAATGCCAATGAATTACAAAATTACTCCATCAAAATATGTTAAATAGCCAATATGCATGATTCATTTACATTGAGATGAGTCTAAAAAGCACTTACAAAATATATATAAAGTTCTCCCGGAATGGGGCGAAACATCAATCTTGTGATGTAGAAGCATGAGTTACTCTTGACCCTGGAGCTCACTTTAGGAACATTCGTCAGGAAAAGCAAATATATAATAATAAACGCATTCACATGACTGGCGATAAGTCGTTTCGGTCCCTTCGTCGATTCCCTGCGACGAATCGAAAAACGGACCGAAAAGAAGTCATCGCCGCTACGTGCTGGTAGCTGCAACACCCCTACTCTAGATGTCTGTTTCGGCTCAACGAAACCCTGCCGCCAGGGACACATTAGTGACAATCTTTCGATGCGTTGCTATATCGACGATCGACATTTACCGGCAAGTGGGCCACTAGATATTGCCGACGTTAACGGCATGGGGTCAAGTTTCATCTCACAAATGTGAAATATTCTATTTTTGGCATAAATTTTAACTCCTTTCCTCTGTTAGGATACACATCTTAATAAAAATGGCGTGACAACAAGCCAGTCCGCGCATGACACCCTAAAATGTTCTAGGAGGGGCTATCTTCATGGTTGCTATATATTATGTTTGGTATTTCTGTTTGTATACATTTCGTGAATCAGAGAGCGGCCCACCCTGCCCCCATCGGGTGCCCATGAGTCAGAGGTAGGTGAAAGTGTTAACTAATAAGAACCATTTCAGACAGTAAAGCCATTTGTTGTTCTGATAGACGACGTCTTTTTCATTTATATCCTATGTAGATAGATACAGATTAATAGCGTTACTGTCTTATTATTTATTTCATTTTTACCATATACTTTTCTAAACGTTTAAGTTTTTTAGGCTAAAGAAGACGGGTGATTCATGCAAATAAATTCTAGTTCAAGTAAAAGTTTAATGGCCCTTAACAGGAATTGAACCCGCGACTATAAGACAACTCACGAACAAACTACCAACTATTCAAGCTGGATTCCGTCCACTCTATAGCACTGCTGACCAACTACTCAAACTTTCTACACTACTCGTCAACCATTTTAATAAGCGTTTACCATCTGTTTTGATCTCCTTTGATATTGAACGGGCGTTCGATACTGCTTGGCATGAGAGGTTAATTTATAAACTCAAACGTCTACTTCCTCACAGCTATGCCCGATTAATAGCCAATTTTCTACATCGCCGCCAGGCTTTCGTTCAGATCAACAGGGGAAAGTCACACATCTTTCATCTCCGCGCCGGTGTGCCCCAATGATCCGTTTTATCTCCTCTATTATATATTCTTTATGTAGCCGACATGCCTCAACCTCAGCCCCCACTATATGCTTTACAATTTGCTGATGATACCGGTTATGTAGCATTGGGATCTTCTGTGGATCGCATTAATCAACTCCTACAACCAGCTTTGGACAAACTAGTTGCACGATGCCTGAAATGGAAGCTCAAGCTGAATTCAACTAAGACTCAAATGACTCTCTTTGGGCTCAAACGCAATAAGTAATGTAACAGTCGCAACAGGAAACGTCTACATTTAACCTTTTTTGACTCTCCAATCCCAATTCAAAACAGTCTCAAATATCTGGTTGTAATATTCGACAAACATCTTACTTGGAAGCCTCATCTGAAACAATTAGAAGCTAATATCCGGCGCCGTTAGAACCTTTTACGAACCCTCAAAGACACCACGTGGGGTCTTAATACAAAACTACTACTGCTAACATATAAAGTCTTTGTACGCCGAGCACTCACGTATGGACATCTTGCCTGGTTATCAGCAGCACCAACTTACTACACTCTTAAAAATTTCCTTGCTCAGAAATGAGAAAAATGCGTGTTCAAAACAAAATAAGTAATTTTTGCTCACATTTGAGACAAAATGTCTCATTATTTTCAAACGTGTGTTCATTTGTGAGCTCAAGGCAAATTTCCTGGTTCCCATTTATGAGATTTTCTCATTTCTTAAAACTGAGAATGGAATAGTGCGTGACTTGCAACATCAATAGATGATTAAACAGTAACGGCAACAATCTTATCGAAATAATAATACGATGTTTTATTAGTGTGTAATATTGCTAGGGCATAATTACTATACAGGAAACAAGATAAAAGTTCTCAGTTGTAGCAAACTGCGAATGGATATGAGTACGCAGTAAGGTGATGCGGCTGAGGTGGCGTATGGGTACACATCATGTGACAGCGGCGAAGAGACTGAAGAGTTGATAAAGTGTGTGAAAATTAGAAATGAACTTCATAGAAGAAGTTCTAGTTGGACTCAACTTACAACTGTATTTGCCAGCTTTCGAACGTAAGTATAAATTATGCTAAGTAACTACAAAATGCACAGCTCGTTGTTTACTTACCTGAAGTTCTGGTATGTGATTCAGTGTGTTGTAAACATAGTACAGTGTATAGTCGTTAAGGTGTAAAATGCTGATTCCTTTCATATAAGTTCGTAATCAAGTTAGCTCCTACATTTATTAAGCTAAATATTCAATGCACATAATAACGACGCAGTAATAACAAGTAAAGGCGGGCTGGAGCCTCGTAGGGAACGTTGATTTCTATATTACAATAGAATGAGGAGGCATGTCAATGTTTTACACCGTTTCCCCTTCGCTATAAGTTGCAAAATAGCTATGTACGGAGTCAAAGAACACATGTCATCATGTAGTTGGAAACAGCGTTTAAAAAATTGTGATTTATAATTATGGAATTGCAATGCGGAGGTGCTTTGTACTGAGCACGTAACATAGATTAGCGCCTTTTTTTTGTTTTTGTATCAGTAATAGTTTTAATGACATAATGTATGCAGGTTATTTGGGCCTATGTTTAGCAGAAGGGGTCCAGCTCTTTTCTCTAATAAAAATGTTACAATTTTGGTATTTTCTGTTCACATTCGGTTAGTTTAGAGTAGATTAGGTTAGGTTAGTTTAGGATAGGTTAGGTCAGGGGCGGATCCAGGACCGACTTCTGGGGGGGGCGGTGTGTTGTCATACTGCAACTTTTAAGGGCTCCAAACTTTGGGATGGGTTTTATTTATATATATAAAATAAGAAAGTTGCCTCCTCTGGGGGGAGGGCGATTGCCCCCTGGATACGCCCCTGGGTTAGGTTAGTTTAGTTTGTTATATTAGTGTAGGGATCCCTCATAATTTTCCAAAAAATTAGAGAATTTCGCTTATTTCTTCTAATATTAGGTTAGTTTAGGTTAGTTCAGGTTAGCTTAGGTTGGGTTAGATTTGGTTACGTTATGTTACGTCTAAGTACTTGCATCATTCATTTCTCCTGTAAATTTTGTGTTTTTTACGTGCTTCTTGATCCCTTGTACTAAACATACTCCGTTATTTGTAGCATATAGGCAGGTCAGTATGCGAATTGAATATTTCGTGCAGATTGATTATACAAAACCATACAGAGATTCGTGAAATATATACTACTTTCTGTCTGAATTCGCTTTCTCTACCTTCAGCATGACGTGTGAACTTGCATTCCTCGGTGCAAAATCACTTTAAGAAATTTCGTGCAAAAACATCAGCAAACCTGTGCTAGGTGCCTCTAAAAAGCACGAGTCCTATCTACCTGACTCAGGGCAAAAGCACAGCATGTTAACCCATGATGTAACGTTGGGATACGTCCGTAGGGATCAGGCGCGTCAGAGGTGGTGGATATACGCGTAAATTAGGATTTTGAAAAACGACTGCTTTCACGATGCAAAGATATATTTTTGTTAAATTCATTTGCTTGTTACATTGAAGTGTGCATTTACATTCCCGGTGCAGATTTAGTTTAAGAGGTCATGTGCAAAAACAACTTTACCTGTGCTAGGTGGCCACTAAAAGCATGAATGCTATGTAACCGACTCAAAGCACGAGCACAGCAGGGTACCGAGCGCGAATGCATCCGTAGGGAACTGGCGCGTCAGTAATTGTGGGTATACACATGAACAAGGACCCTAGAGAACAATTGCTTTCACGATGGAAAAATAACTTTTTTTGTTAAAGTAATTTGCTCGTTACATTCCTTGCACGTTACGTTGTCCTTCATTTATCTACCACTACTTACCTTATGGACAAATGAGTGCATACTAGGTTTCACGTTCATTAATATATACACGTAAATACATATTTCACAAGTAAGAGCATGTCATATTTCGATTACTTTCACACTGCTCCATTAAAATATTAATACAAATATCTTCTATAAATTTTACAAATATGTGGATCCGTATAATCAATCTGCACATATTTTTTCCCAGGGAAGGGATTAATTTCACCCATATATGCACCCAGTCATCACTCACGTATACTATATATTGAGAATTTGAAAAGTTATCAATACCAAGGATAACAATTTTCTTCTCCAGGAATAATTTTGTTTTTTCAGGGGGGGAAATCCCTGACATTCTCCGTCAATTTGCACATTGCATATAGTACTGTGTATATTTGTTCTTAATGTAACGTAGGGCCGCGGTAGCTCAGTGGTAGAACGTTTGGTGCGTGAGGACCTAAGTTCGATCCCAGCTCGCGGCAAGTGGGCTTTGTGATGAATCAACACAGTGTGTGGGGGTTCCCTCTGGATTCTCCTGCTTCTTCCTACTTTCTTCATTCCACTATCTTATTCATTTTCATCATAGTCTCCTTTAGCGTACCCTACAGAACTGTGGGACGTAGAACTTAAGAGATTGCTTTTTTAAAATTAATTTAACGTTCCAAGATTGAGCTCTAAGTCTAAGAGAGAGCCACCCGTTTGACGTGCGTTGAGATGGAATCAGTGAGTTTCGTTTCAGTATCGAGTTCGGTGGAATATATATTTTTTTTTTTGGGGGGGGAAACTGCCACCTTAGTAATGCCAATGTGATTATTCATAAGCAAATGCTATGCATATAAAATTTATTTTATTGGCACTGTACTATAATCAGTACGCTACAAATGATGTTTATATAAATAATGAATGATGAAATTTAAATTAGAAATTTAGTATATAGGCTAGATAACCAAAAATATTAAAAAGTCCAACTGGCAAGCTAGAGGTGTAATCGAAAAAATTTTCCGAGCAGTTATTAATACATTGAATCAAATTTAACATTGGCTTCTGTATGAAATAATAGGCATTCAGGAAAACAGATAGATTAGGCAACGTGGTTTCGTTTAGTTTGTAAAGGCGTGTATAACAGCGAGGGAATGAGCGACGGGACCCACTCTTTAGAGCTGAGCACCAAGTGAGCTTTCTGGTGGACAGTGTGTGGTGGGTTTTCCCGTGGTTTTATCATTCACTCCCACTTTATTTTTACTACTTTGTTTATTAACATTTAACATCGGGACATAAACGTTGGACGTTACACTCAAATAGGAATTGTTGCCTTTGGGCTAACGGACAGATGGGACAATAATTATTACGTTTGTAGAAAAAAGAAGGAAACTGGAGAACATCGAGAGAGCCCAGGAATTCAATGTTGTCTGTCAGAGACTTACATGAGATCGAACCATAGACCTCTCGCGACAGGTGAGTGACAGCTGCCCCATATCCTTTCCTCTTACGTAAATAAGATACCGAAACTTCACTCTTCGTTTTAGTGTACCTACAAATAAAAAAAAAGTTATTATTTAAAAGTTTTGAGTCACGTTTCATGGTGTAATGAACATCTTAATGGATTCTACCGTTTCATCTTTTAGGCTTGTACCCGCTAAACGAATATAGAATTATAATACGCCTGGGCAGTTTTTGAAAAATGAAATCTTTCAGTTCAGCGTTCCACGATTATGCCCTGGAACTAAGAGAGACTGATGATGAGAATGAATGAAATGGTGGAATGAAGAAAGTGAGGAGGAAACGTGAGAATCCCGAGAAAACCCACGCACACGGTGGAAGTTCACCACAAAGCCCACTTGGCGTGAGCTGGGATCGAACCAGGGACCCGACGCACCAGGGTGAATGCTCTACCTTTGAGCCACCGCAGCTCCTGGTGCAGTTTTTTTGGGTTTCATTTCAAGAAGTGTAAGGGTGATCTGGAAGCGAACCGGTTAGCTTAGTGATTAACGCGTGAGCACAATAAACCGGAGACTCGCATCCGATTCTCTGTCCAGTTATACATTTTTCGCTTTTTGTATATCAATGTCTTCGTACCTATAGACGAATTGATCTGATATGAAATCAGTTTTTTTCTGCATGTATCATACATGCTATCTATTGAAGCGAGTGGGCCTACATCCTGTTTGAAAGAATAATGGGTATTTTTTTTCCTGATCATCCAGCACGTACGGTTAGTACTTGTTTTTCTCACGAGTGATCATTTGAATGTGTCATTTTGTTTTAGGAGCATTTCTGATGGGAAATTGTATCCCCTCCGTGAATTTGAAACTTATACACTTTTAGTTTGCAGGGTAAAAATATACCAATGAAAAACATGAAAATACTCCTATATCAGATGGTTCCCCCCGCCTCCTCGTAACAAAGTCTGAAATAACATTGTTTATTTTAATGGATAGAAATAACGCAAAAGGGGAGCATTATTTCTTACTTAAAATTATACTGACTTAAGTACCCAAATGTAGAAAAAACTTGACGCTACATTTCATGACCCCTTGTCATCTTCCTCGCGCTTGTATTTTTCTTAACAAGAAAGTAGTACTGTCACGTGTCCATCGGTGAAGGAGTTTGGTTTGTTTGGCATGATATTTTTTGCAATATAGAAACCGGAAATTGTAGTGTGCTTCTACTTCCGATCTTAATGTATGATCTTTGGACGCTTAATTGATTGAAGAAAACTACTTAATGCTATCTATTGCCGTTTTCACAACCAACGTTAAAACTGAAGCGAGTTTTCTGTCATTTCTCGTTTAAATATAGGTTAAGAGAAGATAGTACGTACTTACGCTCAGAACACTAAATCGATTTCAAAGATCCACTTTTAGCTATCTCTTAATATTTTTTTCTGTGTAGGTCAATATTAAATTGGAAACAGTAGTAAACTATTACCACTTCCGGTTATGGTGGACGGATACGGGTAAGGATGGAATATTTCCGTGATACGCAGAGTCGATCATAAAAACCGTTTCTCGCTATGTTACCATTTTTGTTCTATGGCAATGGACGTTGAAACTGAAATGAAACCTCTTCTTGAGATCTTGAATCCATTCTAAGAAACCGCTTGTGGCTATCTGGTTCTGGTCTACGGCGATCAATATTAAAATCGGAAATGATTCATTTATGTTGGAGTTAGGAGAGGATAGATGGAAATGCATGCAAAAAGGCATTTGGTTATGGGTACGATTTGTTAGACGAAAGAGTGAACTGCGTTACTGTCGATACACTGTGATCAAATAAGTGGTTTCTTGCAGTGGTGCTATTCTAATTTTTTTAACAATCTGTTCTCTCTGTCTCTGTATATATAGCAAATAATGCACCTTCGCCCGTATATTTCTACTAAAACAGGAAGTGGTAGAAATTCATTACTACTTCCGGTTTCAGTACTGATTTAGATAGAGTAAAAACAGTAAGATATATCGGAAAGCGGTTTTAAGAAATAGATTCAACGTTGCAAAAATAGGTTCCATTCCCTTCCACAATCTTCTGCTGAAACCGGAAGTGATAGAAATCGATTACTTCCGGTTACAAATCAAACTAATAGCGACTAGCAGTTTTTGGGAATCGATTCATCGTCCCAGGAACAGATTCCATCTTCTTCGCAAATGTTATACTTAAAACGAAAGTGGTTGAAATCGACCACTTCCGACTTCAACAGTAATGCTTATAACTCAAAGTCGGTGATAGCTAGCGACAAACAGTTTTAGCAGATTGTCTCAGGATCTCAGGGAAATTAACCACACCCACCTCTATATTTCTGCTGAAATCGGAAGTGGTAAAAATTCACCACTACTTCCGGTTTCAATATTGATTTTCATATAGCAAAAACGGTAAGAGATATCGAAAAGTGATTTTTGGGAATCGATAAGAGTCTCAAGAATATGTTTCATTTCTTCAATATAACATATAATGTGTATAGTTCGGAAGTCTACCGTAGTTTAACACTGTGAAATGAGGTAAGCGGATTCTACTTCCACGAAAAAATGTGGGTTTCATTTGAATTCCTCTCCCTTCCACACTCTCTGCATAATCTATAGTCTTTTATCTTTGAGGACAAAGTTTGGATGAAGATAAGCTTATAGTTTTTATACTAGTTTTTATACTAGTACGTATAATTGAAGACCAAAAGATGTAGACCTATGTATCAAACTGGAATTGCATTACTATGACGTCTACTAAGTGCCTACTGTATACAGGTGTATAATACGCTCATAAGACAAACATGTACATATGCCAGGTTGTTTGAATAAGGAACTATTGTTTCTAATCCGGTTGAGTGAAGGGCGAAGCTGAAAGGCATGTGTGGCAGCCCATGAGTGCGTCATTAGAATGTAGGCACATCAGCTACGGGGTTATGTGTGAACCACATACAATCTGTACTAAGTAGTCACTGCAATCTACCTTCCCATTACAATTGCATGAGCCATACTTCTGAAAGCAGTTTCTGTGTTTACAGGTGACTTAACTGTTCCCTGGTTACTAACCAAAAAGTGATTTTTCACTTAATTTCATGCAGTGATGACCGTAGAGGCTGCGGTAGCAGAGTGATAAGAGCGCTAACCTATGGTACGTGGGATCCCTGGTTCGATCCAGGCTTCCGCTAAGTGAGCTTTGTGCTGGGCAAACATCGTGTAAATGGGCTTTATCGAAGTTGTAAAATAAAATATTGTACCTGCTACATCACGTTTCATAGTATAATAAATATCGCTGAACCGCGTAGCCAACGTACCTTCCTAGGGAAAAGCAGCTGTGAATATTAGTGATATACAGGTGTAATTTAATGATTCAGTCTCTTGAGTTGCAGTGTATTACGTTGCGAAGCTTCCATTTGTGCTCACTGTATGTGTTTTCATTTTAGGTGAAAAAATAAACGAGGAAAGCTTTTATTTGTTAGATGAAGAAACAATTAAAGCGTTAATTCCTGAAGCAGGTCCTCGCTTAAAATTCCGCAAGAAATGGCAGAAAATGACATCATCATCATGTTCTTCACCACCTACAACACTGACAGACGAAGACACTGCTTCAACCTTAGACGTTTTCTCGGCTCCTTGTGATGATGAGGGTAGTAGTATTGAAACGTCGATATGTGGAAGCCGAACTCCGTCGCATTCCCCTGAGGAGCAAGACAATGATTTAAATTTAAACTTAAGAACACTTTTGGAAAGGAAATGTCCAGATCTGCTTGAGAAGATGGATAATAATCAAGGGATTAATATTCTAGAGAAGTACAGTATCAACCGAGTTATAGTAGATGCTTTTATTGAAAAATACGGCTGTCAGCCAACTACAAAGCAAAAAACCAATCTTGGAAAATTGATCATAGGATCGTTCCCTATATTGAAGGGAAATAGTGGCAGTGGATTTGTGAGTATCACACTTGGCTTTTATTAGAAATATATCTTTTGTATTGATGATTGTAGTTTAAAATAGTGGTTCTTAACATTTTCGACCGTAGCATTCTTTGGGTGAATGCGATTGTCTTGATGCTCCTGTCATCTTAATCCAGTTCAGCCATACACAAGGCTGAATGTAAGACTAGGGCAAAGCAGTTTAAGAACCATAAAACGCTTCAATTATTATTATTATTTGTAAAAAGCCTACTAAAATGTATAATAGCTTTTGTCGCATAATATGAAGAAAAAAAAGACTAATAGGTCATGCAATCTTAAATAGACTATTAGAACTTTGTTTCAGAACTCCCTTGGGAAACTAGTACACTCCCTGGCTATTAGTAACACCTACGTTGAGAACCACTGGTTTAGAACCGCATATGAAAACATTAATTATGAGTTCTTCAAACTATTTTGAAGTTCAAATGTGTTGACTTTGCATGCGACTTCACAAAACATGTTTAACTACAGTAACAGGAGCGCAGGAGTTAACTTGTAGATTAGAGAGAGGCAAACGTTCAAGGACCACCTTTACCAATTTATATTGTAACTGTTTCTGTGTATTGTCGGTATATATATAAAATATATTTTTATCCTTTTTAATACGTTGTGGGATAATAATTTTTGAGATTTTACACGATTATGTACCGAGGTTAAGGGAGACGGTGATGATGAAGTGGATGATAATGGTGGAATGACGAAAGTGGGGAGAAACGGAAGACCCGGAGGAAACCCACGCACATGGTGTTTGTCAACCATAAAAACCCACTTGGCGGGAACTGGAACCAAAGCAGGGGCTCTACGTATCAGAGGTGAGCACTCTACCACTGAGTCACCGCGGCAAGCCAGTTGTGTATAATGTCAACTGATAAGTTTAAAAATGAACTGACAAATGAAAGTGAATGATTATGAAGAACTAGTGGCATTTAGAATGTGGGAGGAAAGTGGAAACCCACAGAAAACTAAGAAAGAGAATAGTGCCTATCACAAACTTAACGTTGACTGGGAGAGTTTTGAATTTTTCCGTTCTAAACTTTCTACGAACGGTATATAGACGTTGATCAAAATAATGCAAACACCTGTAGTTTGAGACATGTAAGATACGTAAGGGAGTACCATTGAGGAGCGTGCGCAGCGCCTGCATCTGGCCGTTGCTAGTGGTGTAACAGATCATCGAATGTAGTAAATTTAGCGGGGTAGATGACAGTGATGTAAAATGGAAGACATTTCTGAATTTCTAAAGGGAAGATTGCTCTCAAGGTAACAGTGGTCCAACACCGTATTAATCAAGTAATACAACCTCTCAGTATTTAAAAGCATTATAACTGTTGATGTTACTGGCGCTTTTATTTATTTATTATTGTAATTCATGTGTAGAAAGTTCACCAGAAAAGTGTCATATAAGACGAACAGTGTAATATATTTTTATTTCAGGAACAATGGTTTAGTCCTGGTACAAAAGGAACATCAGCATCAGGATTAATACAGCAACGATTGAAGAACTTCCGGTTTCGGCGATTGTCGACTGTTGAGAAGGAAGACCTGGGAATACAACGGAAAGTAAAAGAGAATAGCGTAGCTACATACATGAACATTCAGTCCAATGAGACGCCAGCGGTAGAATGCATTCAAAAACAGCAGTGGATGAAAGAAAATGAATCACCCCTAGAAACAGTTGTCACTTATATGAGGGACACTTTCAATTACAGGAGAGAAAACATTCTTCACACCTATAAATGTACAGAAGAAATAATAGCAGCATGGCCAAGGATATTACTGCCTGCAGTGGTATGTTGAAATAATTTCCGTTTGTACCTTAAAATGTTGACATACAATTCGATGGCCCGCAATTTCCTTTGGCGTCGGTTAAACACCAAAACCTAAATTGTGTAATGAGAATGAATTGCGTTGAGTAGAATAGGTGATTATCAGTATTTAAAGGGAAAACGCAGGATGGTATAAATGGTGTCAAAATTTAAAATATCTAGTAGTATTGTTGTAAGAGGAGTTCATTAAAAAATAACAAAGTACGAACGCAAATATACACTTAAAATCATACCAATTTTATAAGAAATGGATTACAGATTGTGATTTATTTTGTGAAGTTCAGAATGCTGAGAAACAATTCATATACCTTTCAATGGTGTGTCAACATTTTTAAGTAGCTTTATTAAGCATTCTTATATGTATTTTTTAAGTATGTGTTGTTGCATATCTGTTTTCCTTTTGGTTCGTTTATGATTTTTTTTCTTCAGATTGATAGTGAATTCGAGTGTTTATTTGGTGGACGATCTAATGCACTCACTCTTGACTTCGGGCTAATTGCGGACAAACTAATTTTACAAGCCCGAAATTGTGGTCGGAAAGCAGCAGAAGACGTAGCTTCCGATTTCCTTGCGAAGTATGGACGAACTACGGATATTACTACAGAAAGTAAGTACCATTTGTATTTTTAATTGTTTGGCATGAGTAGTACACAATAGGAACATGTTTAGAAACTGGATTTTCGAGTTTCTTCATGTGGCCGGCAACATGAAGAATAGGGTTAAAGAACATCTGAAGTGCGAAAATATCCTCTCCGTAAAATACATGAAGCCAGTTACAGTGAATTCTGAAACATAAAAATTTAGCAACGCTTAACACCAGTTTCTAAGGAAGTAATTGTATTCTTTTAACAACTGTTGATAAATTCCTTAGTTGTTCGCAGTGTATTACACTCATCGCAGTAAAGCGATTAGCAGTGTTACAGAAGGCAATCCATGTATTATGGTTTCTTCTATTATTTCAGCTGCAAGATGATCTACAATTTCACGTAACAATTCATTAATTCCAGTATCTAGTCATTAACAGTATAACAGTGTTCCGCCGAACAGTATAACATCTAATACAGTACCTATGAATTTAATTCAGAAATACAAATTTCAGTAAATTGAGAAGCAGAAGTAGCAACAAATCTCGAATCAGTTATCAAAATTAGTCGATGAGATTGTAAACCTTTTTAATTTCATTCTTTTCGTGCTTTGTTTTCATTATTTAATTCTTTAGGGTTTGTTCCGGAATTTTGAAGTTTGCCAACTTATCTTTCCATTGGAGGAGAGAATGAACAGAAACTACTGTGAATTTTAGTATTTTGAATAATAATAATAAACTTGTGAAAAAATAATCCGATAAATTTATTCCACACTTCTAGATTTTCGTAAATCCAAACCTATAGAGCACATTGTCCATTCTGTAATGTTTTGTTCAGAAGGTAGTAATTTATGCGTGACAGCTGTTAATGTACATTTGTATATTTGATTTGGAAATTTGACCCTTAATATTTTGTACAATATTAAGCTGGTGAATATATACACTATCACCTATACTATATTGTGTTGTTAAGCTCAATAGCCGTCTCTGGAGGTGTATTTTTCTTTCGTCATGCTCAATTTTGTTTCTAGTAGGTACTCAGACAGGACATTGAGTGTATTAGTGAATAGTGTATATAATTTGGAGAATTAGTTTTGATGTGATTTGGTCATTTGCGCTTTTGAGAAATTTAAGGATTTTAATTTATTTATTTTGGCAATTGCTTCTCAAACTTTCTTCTTTGCGCGATACCCTTTCGAACCTCTCCTCTCTATATTTTAGTTTAAACCAATTGATTAGTACTGGGTGGCTATTAAAAGGCCACCTTAAATTGAAATCTTTCGTTGGGCTTATTATTTATTTATTTCTATTTATCAGTTCTACGGCGATCCAAATTAATATTATATTGTATTGTATTGTTTATTTTCGGTGTATATTCATAAACAATTGTTTATAGAATACTATGCGGTTACAGAAGTTTATGTACACCTTTTCTAAATGAACTAACATCTAGTCTGTTGAAATAGAAAAAAAAATACAGCAAGATTTGCTATCTGAGATTGACATTCCTTATTTTCTTTCTTTCAAGAAACGAACGTTGCACTAAAATTATTACCCTATCTTCTACCTCAAGGAGTGATTTCCAGACGAAAGGGACGAAAACATGTGAAAGAACGTCCAACAGTTTTGGATTCGTTGGAGCACTTTATTAACATCATACCTGTAAGTAACTAAGTTATTTTCGTTGTCATATGTTAAAATTAGTTTCTTCCTTGAAATGATGTGCAATTCTTATTCATCAACGATTATAATGTAGTTTGTAGTTCATTCCCAAGTAGCGAGCAGTCAAGAACATACAGGCTTTTTGCTAAAATGTTAAGCTTTATCATATCATGAAATACTAACCTTGAAATACACTCAGCACCTATTGTATTAATTTTGTGTTATAGGCTTCGATAACTACATAATTTTTGTGCTGGTTCGTGGATTCACATTATGGCAAATGCTTTCAGTCTATAGGGGGGGGACTTCGTTAATAAAAGTAAACACAACAGAGAATGTGTTTCTCCAACAAAACAATTTGAAGTTTTGATACATTGCAGCGTCACATAATGTGTAGCCTCTGCTTACCTGTTAAATAAAATAATTTCATATTTGAGGACCAAGGTTATTTAATAGGCCACATTGTGTGACGTGGCAGATCATCAACCCTCCAGATGGTGAATTGGAGTAATACTCTCAATTGGGTGATTCTGCTATTAATGAAGTGTAATCTGTTTTTCCTAAAGACTGAAAATAACATTTACCATTATACGATGTCCACGAACCAAAGTAAAGATTCTCTGAGTCACGTACAGATGATAATGATAAGAAACCATCAAAATGTTTACGATTAAAATGAGTGTTTAATTGTAGTTCAAGGTTAATATTTCATAACTAAACATGCATTCCATTAATTCGTTTCGTAATTATGTCAAGCCATAGATGAATGTAGCATCATTCGACTTGATCGGCTTTTATGTGTCTGTTCGAGTGTCGATCTGTCTGCTCCACGATAACTCTCGTAAAACTTATCCGATTTTAATGAAATTTGGTATGTAGATTCCTTTGACATTCTCACGTTACCCTATTGTTTGAGGTGGCAGTCCATTAAAAACAAGGGACTCGAAAGGGGGTAAAATCAACTCCTTGTTGTAAATTTGATCATATGCATGTACCCAACTTTGCAGGATAACTTACGTCAAATTTATCCAATTTTGACAAAACACGTTATATAGTTTATTTAGTGGGTTTTGATGATTTCCACAGCTTGGGGTTAAAATTTGCCAAAACTAGAGGAATTAATTTACCCCCTTCCCCCCACGCTAATTAACAACACGTTCCGCTTTGGTTTAGTTTCTTTAAAAATGATTTTGATCAATATGGTATAAATTATGGAGCGAAAGTCAATGAAATGAAGAAAAGGCCATGTTTTTAATGTTGCAAGTTTGAACATACACATATAATTAAGGGTCAAGCGGAGTAAGCATGTGAAAACTGCCCCCAAGCATATCTGCACCAAATTTACAGTATCGATTAACATTTATGAGAAACTGTTTTCAAAAGTTTCAGCCCCCAAGCGCGCTTCTGGAGGGGTGTTAGGAGGGGGAAGGATAATTGGAATATTTTTTTTATCCTGAACGGCTCAACCGATTTGCATGAAGAAAAGACGTTAGGTGTTCTCAACAAGAGAAAAGTCGATTTTTTTTTTAATTTTTTGGTGTTGAAAATTGGTCAAGATTGTTTTGGAAATTTTCAGAGAAAAAAATTAGGGGAAGACTAACTGTGGCACCCACAATTTTTTGCCAGTTTTTTGTCTTGAGAGGGTCCCTAACAACATATATTGTTTTCATTTTGTTTGCAAGTGTACCTCATAGTGAAGAAAGGCAAATGTACATAGGTCAGCATGTATGTGGTATACGTATGATACACACTGTACACTACTAGGATAACCAATACCTTTGAATGTGGGGATGAAGTTGTTATAACATTGGAATCTTATGGTAACAAGTATTTTTTGTCTTAATGGTAATTGGTCTCTGAGAATGAAGGGGGGTTCTCGACCCTGTTCGCACTTCCCTTGGCTACGCCACTGCTGTACATCAACTGAAATTTATACATTCCCGCATTTTATGTTAATTTTGCACATAATCAATGTTCTGTTATATATATATATATATATATATATATATATATATATATATATATATATATCTTTGTTTAGTAATTGTTCTTGTTTTGTAACAGTTGGTTAATAATATGCCTGTTGTTAATAGGTACTGTATCTATGTGTTTAGTTTGTTTCGATGGTATTACTGTATGTGTGTGTTTCATACGATCAAATACAGAATGAATTAAAAGAAATTAATCCTCATCAAACTTTCGTCCACTACGGGAACAATTTCGGTTTTCGTGAACAGAACTGTTGGCTGCTGTTCTCATATGTTGCTACTATTGTGTATTATTTATCATGTGCGTTATCATTACTTATCGAAAATCATTCGACCAGCTGAAATACTCAGTAAATACTTGTTATCATAAGATTCCAATGTTATAACAACTTCACCCCCCCTCACTCAAAGGTATTGATTATCCTAGTGGTGTACAGTGTGTCATACGTATACCACATATATCCTGACCTATGTACATTTGCTTTTTTTTTCACTATGAGGTACACTTGCAAACAAAATGAAAACAATATATGTTGTTAGGGACCCTCTCAAGACAAAACTGGCAAAAAATTGTGGGTGTCCCAGTTAGTCCTCCCCTAAAAATGTTTTTTGAAAATTTAAAAAAAAAATTGACTTCAATTTTCAACCTTAAAAATTTTCAAAAAAATATTTTCCAACTTTTCTCTTGTTGAGAACACCTAACAGCTTTTCTCTTTATGTAAATCGGTTGAGGCGTTCAGGAAAAAAAATTCCTTCTCCCTCCTAACACCCCTCCAAAAATGCTTGGGGGCTGAAACTTTTGGAAACTGAGTTTCTCATAAATGTTAATCGATACTGTAAATTTGGTGCAGATATGCTTGGGGGCAGTTTTCACATGCTTATTCCGCTAGGCTCTTTGCAGGATGACGTAGTGAAATTTATTAAATTCATTAGACGAAAGAAATTCATTAGTGAAATTTATTAGACAAAAGTTACTGTGTACTTTCTTTATGTGATTTCAATGATGATTTAAATTTGCTAAGAACAAAGGGGTGAATTTACATACACATCCACACACTCCAATATTGCCTACATTTTCTTTAAGGGTAGCAAATCATTACCTATAGGAACAGCTAAAATCAGTGAAATATCATAGATGCATTACGACCCCCCCCCTTTCCCCGCGAATTTTGACTTCCAAACTATGGTATATATAAATATAGGAAGTCTTACAGAACGCCTGTGTTACTCTGTCTGCTTGCCTCTGAACAGGTATCAGAGCAAAAACGGTAACAGCTATCGACAAGCGGTTTTCGGGAATCGATTCAGCGTCCGAGGAATAGGTTCCTCGTTGAACAACCTTCTGCTTAAACTAGAAGTGATTGAAATCGAACATTTCTGGTTTCAACAGTAATAGGTATAACTCAAAAACCATGTTAGCTAGCGACAAGCGATTTTCGGAAACCGACACATGGTCTCAAGGAAGTAACCCACCTTAATCCCTATATTTCCACTGAAACCAGTAATGGCAGAAATTCGCTGCTACTTCGGTTTCAATATTAATTTTTATAGGACAAAAACGGTAAGAGAGATCGAAAAGCGGTTTTCGGGAATTGACTCAGAATCCCAAACATTGGTTCAGTGTTCGTTCATTATTTTCTATTTAAACCAAAAGTGGTATAAATCGCCATTTTCGGTTTAAACATTAATGATTGTCAATGAAAAAAATGGAGTATTAGATCATTTCGCGTGCAGTGCATCAATCAGTTCCGTGAAAGAGGATGGAGGTAGAAATCTGCGCGGGGTTCATGTATCCAAAACTGACCACAGATGTTCAATTATGTTCAGGGATTGGCCGGACCAGGGTAGGTGTGCATGGGCGTACCATCATCCGGGAATATGGTGTCATTGCCTGGAAACAATATTTGGACTATAGGATGCATGTGGTCTCCTAAAATGGCGACATAGTCACACCCAGTAACCATCAGTACAGGACCAACTAAAAACCAGGATATTGCTACCCACAGCTTCATGCAGCCATATTGCTCCCATATTTCACGATTGGCTGGAGATACTGTGGATCATATTTTTCTGAGGGAGTCCCCAGACATAAACACAGCCTATAGTTTGCAATAAGATAAACGATGACTCATCCGACCATATCATACGTTTCCAGTCATCAACTGTGTATGTATATTCGCGGCAGCATTGGCGCAGTTTTAAAATGTTAGGTCCTTTATCAATGGTTTCGCCAGTGAAATCCAACCTTGTATGTTCATGTAATGTAATCATGGTGGACTGTGATTGTCGATAAGGCTGTAGGAAGGGCTGCTTGAGTTCCTTCGTCACTTGCCGCGCAGTTGTACAAAGGTTCTGAGTAATAGTCTGGGTAAGTACTTGATGGGACCGGTACCTGTCACTGATGTTTTTCTTCTAACCACTGTTCCTCTTCGCCGATGTGGTTTATCCAGTTTTGTAGGCCACCATTACTTGGGATATTCTGCCTCGAGACACACACACACATTTGCCACTTTCGTTACGCTTGCACGACATAGCGGAGCGAAAAAAGTTTGCCCTCTTGGGAAATCGGAACGGTCGCATATTTCAACACTATGAAGGGCCGTGGTGGCTCAGTGGTAGAGCGTTCACCTCCCTGGTTCGATCCCAGCTCGCGGCGTGTGGACTTTGTGGTGAACAAACACCGTGCTCATGGGTTTTCTCGGGGTTCTCCCGTTTCATCCCACTTTCTTCATTCCACCATTTCATTCTTTTCTAATACTCACCGTCTCCTTTAGCCTGACCGGCATAACCGTGGGATGTAAAACTGAAAGATTTCTGTTTCATTTCATTTTTTCAACATTGAACGTCTGCTTAATTCATTGCATACTGCCCTTCTATTGCTCCTTGCGTAGTACAGCGTTTGTACTAAAACACCACAACAGTAGCTGGACGCTTTGACTGCCAACGAAAGATCTTTAGTTTTCAGGTGTGTCCATTAAATTGATAATTTTCTGTATATTACTTCATGTTGTGAATATAGTGTCCACCGCGTGTCTTTTTTTGGGGGGGGTCTTTACGTTTCGTCACACTAATTTTGTTTCACCATTTTGTTAACATTGCTGTGTCCCTTTGTTTCAGATCATAAACGTGAAACGTTTACCTAAATCAAAATAAATACGATTTTATTTCCGTTGAAATGTTGCCATTCATTATCAGACGATGGAAAAGATCAGACAATAATGATACTAAAAAAAAAAATTCTTATGTTCCATACAGAATTCCATTTGTTTGCAATAACCTTAATTACGTTCAATTTATGATCAAAAACATTTTAGAAATTCATGCACAACATGCCCTCACGCAAAAAGAAAAAAAAATCGAACATTCCAGATTTTGTATCATGTTATTAACTTAAACTAACGATAGATTTACCTACAAAAATACTAACATTTATTATTCGATATTTGGTAGGTGGGAGCTGGACTGGAACGGTTCATGAAGGAAGAAAGACTTTTGAATGGAAAGAGAACCCAGCCCTTTGTTCTTGTTATAGGAGATCTTGTGCGTCCACAGCAAGTGTTCGTAATCATTGAGGACCACATCATTCCAGCAACTTCTGTGTTGAAAGCTGTAGACTTAGTTTTCAAACTTACATACACTTTGAATTTAGAATTTTCACCATATTGCAAGAACGTGTGGCTATTTTTGGACGATGCATTCTACAAGTGTGGGGAAAGAATAGTTCCTTCTTGTGTTCAGGAGTTGAAACATAGATTGTTTCTAACCATTGAAGAGAGAAGTACGTAAGAGACAAAACATGTACCAAGGACGATTAATCAATACGCTGTAGTAATTGACAAAATATAGGTATACTTTTTCTGAATTTTTCTCTTGTTGTGTCAGTATATTTGTAAGATGTTATGTCAGTATTGTAATCGAAGATTTGGTACTTCTAGAAATCTTTGCAAACACTTAAGAAACTTTCATGTAAGTATTAAGATTTTCAAGTGTTTTGATAATAGTTGTCACCAGCAGTTTTATAGACTCTTTTGTTATGAGCGCCATTTACGGCGGTATCACACAAATGAAATGTTGCCTCCACAAAGTGTAAGTAATACTACTAGTACTAAATCATTACATAATAACAATGAAGTAATTTCAAGAAGTAGAGCAACAAATAATGAAACTATAGAAAACCTTTATACAAATGAAGAAAATGATCGGCAGAGTAGTGCAGCAGGTGATTCAAGAATGGATATAGCTTTTCTTAAGTCAGACGTTTCACAGTTTTGTATTGGTATTCTCACCCATTGCTTTCACAAGAAAACACACTTGGTATTGAACTATACATAGATGAATTTGAAGTAGCTAATCCTTTGGGTTCCCATGCAGGTGTTCATAAGTTGGGTTGTATTTATTTTGCATTCAAGGATCTTCCGTTATGTCTACAGTCTTCTCTTGAAAACATATTCCTGATTAATGTACACTATGCTCTTGATGTAAGTAGATATGGATATGAGAAATTATTTAAACCACTTGTACAAGATTTGATCCAATTAGGAACGTTTGGAATTAGAGTTGAAGGGATGACTGAGATACTAAAAGTAGCTCTTTGGCAGGTGACAGGTGACAATCTAGGGCTTCATAAACTGTTCGGATTCGTAGAAAGCTTTTCAGCAAATTTTTGTTGTCGATTCTGCGAGGTCCCAAAAGATATTTTGCACACTTAAACACATGAAGACATACGATTCCTTCGAACAAAAGCCAAATATCACGAACAACTTGAACAACTTGCTGCGGAAGATTTTACTACTTCAGTTTGTGGTGTGAAGAAACAATGTCCCTTAAACAACCTTATTTATTGGCATGTTACAGATAATTTGACATTCGACATTCTGCACGATATTTTTGAGGGCTGGGCTGCTTCAGAATTGTTATTAATTCTTCATCAGTTTATTGTGATAGAGAAGTTACTTACCTTGTCAGTTCTCAATGATAGAATATCAAATTTTCATTACAGTCCAAGTGAAAACAACTGTAAACCCGTACCCATTACTCATGAAAAACTTTGTAATCCTTCTGGGTCATGTGGGCAGAGTGCAGCTGAAATGTGGTGTTTAATTAGAAATATTCCGCTTCTTATAGGAGATAAAATTCCAAATGATAATTCATTTTGGTCTTTGTTGTTACTAATGGTCAGTATTATAGACATACTTGTAGCACCGACCCTAACAGTTGACGAAACATTCCAATTGCAAGAAATCATTGCTGATCATCATGCATTATTCCTTCTACTTTTTCCAGGGAAACATCTTACGCCTAAGATGCATTTTGCAGTACATTATCCACGTATTATAAGATACTTGGGACCACCAATTAGGTATTGGACGATGCGATACGAGAGTAAACACAACCCATTCAAGAAAAATGCGATACTTTCTGGAAACTTCATTAATGTCGCAAAAACTGTAGCAGAACGCCATCAATTACATGTTACACATACATTACGAGAAAAGAAATGTTCTTTATATTCAGTAACTGATGTTAAGGGTAAGCAAATCAAGTTAGATTCGCACGAACATGCTCGTACATTGCTCTTAAAAATGAATGAAGCAACTACTGAAGATGAAATATTTTCCTGCCGCTCTTTGCGTGCAAAT
Organism: Thermobia domestica; assembly: GCF_964235325.1. NCBI lineage: Eukaryota > Metazoa > Arthropoda > Insecta > Zygentoma > Lepismatidae > Thermobia > Thermobia domestica. Next base: position 52,080,044 of record NC_137470.1, on the reverse strand, counting down.
GGAATATTATACTGCAGAAATATGATGATTATGACTGGATGTGAGAGATATACACCTATATTTTGTCAAATTGAGGACATTGTGCTTTTCTTGGAGTCAGTTTACATCTTATGTAAAAGTTTTCAGACGATTGGTTTCTCTGAACATTTCCATGCGTATGTAGTAACACCACAAACGACTGTACAAGTTGTAACTATAAACTCTCTTTATAATTATTTGCCACTTCATGTTCGTTCCTCTTTCCGTAATGGTGACGATAATTTATATGTTACATTGAAACATAAAATTAGTTCCAATAACGTTTCGTTTCTAAGATAGTGTAATACTTATGTAAGAGAAGTCACATAATGGTTGTGAACCATAATTTATACGTTACATTGAAACATGAAATTAGTTCCAATAACCTTTTTTTTAAGATAGTAATAATACTTTTGCAGTAGAGAACACATAAGATGGTTGTGAACCATATTTTGTTATATTCAAACATGAAATTAATTCCAGAAACCTTTCTGTTTCTAAGATAGTGTAATACTTCTGTATTCAAAATCACATATTATGGTTGTGAACCATAAGTTACACGTTGCACTGAAACCAGGTGCGGCTCGTAAGGGAAATCACATAGGTAAAATTTAATGTTTTATCGCTTCGAACTAAGTGAAAAAAAGTTACCTGTTGTCATTCTTGCTCTCAACAATTAGAACACTAGGCAACTTTCCTTCTTTTGTTTGAAACAATAAAACACTTTATTTTTACCGATATAACTTCCCTCACGAGCCGCCTCTGATTAGAACATGAAATCAGCTCCAACAACCTTTTGTTTCTAAGATAGTGTAATATTATGTAATCGAAATCGCATATGATGGTTGTGAACCGTATTTTATACTTGTATTGAAACATGAAATGAGTTCTAATAATCTTTTGTTCCTAAGATATATGTAGTCGAGAGCACATATGATGGCTGTAAACAAAGTTATTCCATTTGCAAAGATAAGCATAGTGGAGTCAGGAACAAAAGTGGTTGATACCTTTTATCTGTTATTTCATAAGTTCATAATCTAAAAACTAATCGACCGATTGAAGTCGTTTTTGGTACATAGTAGTAATTTTTTGTGTGTGTGATTTTTGTATATTGTTAATAATTTACAGCTACGAATTACTCTATTTGATCTATAATCTGTGTGAACTTAAACATACGATGGTAACATGAATAATAACTTGCTTTAGAAACTCATCTTCTTAAAGAAAAATCAACATAATCACAAATCACGTAAGCAAGCACTTCAGGATATTATGATGTAAGTTACAGATAAAGTAATAGTTAATACAAAAAACTAATACTGACATAGTATGCCGTAAATTATAGCTTTATTTTAGATGCTTTCGACCTTCTCGTTGGAGATTGTTGCTAACTTCTTCCCGCTGTTTTCCCTACTGTTTTTCTTCTTGGAGGGTACTATTGAAATATCAGATTCACCTCATCCTCACTTATTGGAACCTCTTCTTGAAATTTAATTACCGTTAATTTTATGTTGAAAAACGAAGGGCAATAGCCGTACCACTTTAATAACCACTAATTGATGTAGAAACATTTTACAGAAATATCTGCACTAATAAAGCCAGAAGTACTTTACAAATGTTTAATAAATGTTTTTTCATTCAACCGTGTATGTAAAGTCGTATTTACAGAAAATCACATGACAGTGTTTTAATCTTGTCAATCAACTGCAATTAATTTTTAAAAATAATAGTCCATCAGTAAGGATGTGAATGAATCTGATGTTTCAATAGTGTTCCAAGGAAAAGAAAAGCCAGTAGAGGAAACAGTGGAAAGAAGTTACCGACGATTACTCTAAAGAGTCGAAGGCATCTAAAATAAAACTACACTTCGTGGAATACAAGATCAGTATTACTTTTTGATTTAGAATGTATGCTATAGCGTCCATCAGCAAGTATAATAGCTACAATAAAACGTACATTACAAATAGTAACCTAAATATAGGATTTTTGTGTATTTCTTTTTTTTTTCATTGAAGAATAATTAACACATAGGAGCAAAGATTTATCACGTAAATTTGTTATATTATATGAGCTATACTAATTAAGAATCCCCATCGTTGGATTGATTGCCTGGATTTCAATGTTTTCCGTCTCCAGAAGCGGATCGTGAAGAAAACACATCGATATTCTTTTTCTACACAAACCTTAGAAGATAACTTTCCTAATGTAAGTTGTTACGTTAGATGAGTTTTTCTTTTAGTTTGAAACGATAAACCGCACACTTGTAGTAGATAACTATTTTTCTTTTAGTTCGAAACGGTAAACCGTTTTTTTTTTTTTTTTTTTTTTTTTTACCCGTATGACTTTCTTCACGAGCTGCCTCTGGTATCTCCCTTACATAATAAATTTTAAAACTGATCTGTTGCACTGTTTTGCACCAGTTTTAAATTTCACTATTTGAAAACTCCCAAAAGTGATTGTAGCCCAGGGTAGTAACGTACACAGAATTTCATCAAGGGGGTGAGGGATTTAAGCGCTCAATCTCATAATAATTTCAAGACACACTATTCAAAAATCATATGTTCCTTGAAATTATTATGAGATTGAGCACTTGAATCCCTCACTCCCGTGGTGAAATTCTGCATATTTTATTGGCCTGGGCTACAATCATTTTTGGGAGTTTTCAATTTCAAGCTAAGGGAAGAAAAGTTTCCTAATGTTCTAATTGTTGTAGGCTCTACAAGAATTAGAACATCGCGTAACTTTGTTTTCGTTTGTTTGGAGAAATAATCCTTTAATTTGTTCAGATGTGGCTTTTCTCAGGAACCTCGCCTGATATCTAGCTGGTCTGATATACGAGGCTTTTCCCTAATATCTTGCCTTAATACTCTTGACGCCTTCTCTTTTGCGTACACCACTGGTTCCGGCAGTCAAATTGACAGCGATAGTTAAGGCACGCCATTGAATATTTCAAAGGCAAATTATCAGCTTACTTTTTTGGTTTATTGTAAAACAAACGTTTCGTTATCAGATAAGTAATTTTCTTAGAATTTACCTGTTCATTTTTTGGTTTATTGTAAAACAAACGTTTCGTTCAAAGAATATAATTTTCTTAGAATTTATCAGCTTATTTTTTGCTTTATTGTAAAACAAACGTTTCGTTATGAAAGAGTATACTTTTCTTAGAATTTATCTGCATATTTTTTGGTTTATTGTAAACAAACATTTCGTTATCAAAGAATATAATTTCCTTAGAATTTATCTGCTTATTTTATTGATTTATTGTAAAACAAATGTTTCGTTATTAAAGAAGGTAATTTTCTTGCGTTGAAACAAAGGTTTAAATGTGCTATATTTTAAACATGTTCATTTAATATAAATTCTGTATGTACTAAAAGTGTTTTTTGCATGTTTATATTTTGTTTATATCCTTTCCCTTCTTCTCGTATTTGAGAACCCCGTTTCTCTGCATCGTTTCTCACTTTTGAGAAAGACACTTCTCACATTTTTTTGAGAAATGTGTTTCTCAAAATTGAGGTTATATGTCTCATTTACTCAGATGTTCCTTTCTCAATTTTAAGAAAAAGTACATTATTTCTCAAATTTAAGAAACCAATTGCACCCTCAGAAATGAGACATAATTCCTCGTATTTGAGTCATTATTTCTCGAAATGATTTGAGAAAATCGAAATCTCACTTTTAAGAATGTATTACTCGGTGCACAGATAAGAAACGGATGTTCTCAAATACGAGGATTTTTTCTCGAATTTAAGAAACCATTTTTAACAGTGAATGAGCGTCTGAAAGTTCTCGAAAGACATGTCTTACGTCAGGCCTACTCTCTCGCTTTCTATACTCCCACTGCTGAAATATATCGTCATGCGCAATTTCCAACCATTTTGACACACCTCTACCATCTACGCCAACGCTACATAGCGACAGGAATCCAATTGGCACATCCCATCGTCCATGAGCTCTTAGACCAAGTTCCTGCTGTACCACGCTATGCCTACCCACCACTGGATCATCTCTTAGCAATATACGACAGTACCGAAGCCATACATCAGTATAATCCTGACCACCGTATGTACCACAAAAATCCACATATATATTGCCCATAACCTCCGTACATGTACTCAAGAAACATTTTAACACAATAGCCAACTCTGACACATTCTCGTCAAGTTGGTTTTGCTATCAGTTCCCTACTTCAATCCACATTATTATATAGCCTGAAATCATTCTCCATGTCCTATAAATCAAAAAAGTTGAAAATGTCTCTGGCCACAGAGAAGGTGTTGCCTTCTACGGCCCGCCCGTCCATTGGATGGGAACGAAACTCTTGTTAAAAAAAAAGATTGACAAAATATCGCCCCATAAACAGAAGATAACTTGCATTCGTCAGTACTAACAAATACCTGGTGATGTGGCGTTCAGAGCAGGTGCATTTCGCCAGCCCACCCACCTTGGAGTTTCGAAACAAAACCTATGCCAATCGTTTGTGCTAGTTTGTGCCGGAATGTAACGCAAAAATTTTCGTTTGTACCACTTCCGGTACGAAGTTATAAGGGATTTAAAGTGGGGGGGCTGGGGAAACGGCAGCCCTCCACCTATGAATTTCAAAACAAAACCTATGCCAATCATTTGTGCTACGTTTGTGCCGGAATGTATTGCAAAAATTTTCCTTTGTACCACTTCCGGTACGAAGTTATAAGGGTTTTAAAGTGCGGGGGGGCTGGAGAAACGGCAGAATCCAAACTTGGAATTTCGGAACAAAACCTATGGCAATCGTTTGTGCTACGTTTGTGCCGGAATGTACCACAAAAATTTTCGTTTGCACCACTTCCGGTACGAAGTTATAAGGGTTTTAAAGTGCGGGGCTGGAGAAACGGCAGCCCCCCCACCTAGGAATTTCGAAACAAAACCTATGCCAATCGTTTGTGCTACGTTTGTGCCGGAATGTACCACAAAAAATTTCGTTTGTACCACTTCCGGTACGAAGTTATAAGGGTTTAAAAGTGGGGGCTGGAGAAACGGCAGCCTCCAAACTTGGAATTTAGAAACAAACCTATGGCAATCGTTTGTGCTACGTTTGTGCCGGAATGTACCGCAAAAATTTTCGTTTGTACCACTTCTGGTAGGAAGTTATAAGGGTTTTAAAGTGGGGGGGGGCTGGAGAAATGGCAGCCTCCAAACTTGGAATTTCGAAACAAAACCTATGGCAATCGTTTGTGCTACGTTTGTGCCGGAATGTACCACAAAAATATTCGTTTGTACCACTTCCGGTACGAAGTTATAAGAGTTTTAAAGTGGGGGGTTGGGGAAACGGCAGCCCCCACCTAGGAATTTCAAAACAAAACCTATGCCAATCGTTAATGCTATGTTTGTGCCGGAATGTAACGCAAAAATTTTCGTTTGTACCACTTCCGGTACGAAGTTATAAGGGTTTTAAAGGGGGGGGGCTGGAGAAACGGCAGCCTCCAAACTTGGAATTTAGAAACAAAACCTATGGCAATCGTTTGTGCTACGTTTGTGCCGAAATGTACCACAAAAATTTTCGTTTGTACCACTTCCGGTACGAAGTTATAAGGGTTTTAAAGTGGGGGCTGGAGAAACGGCAGCCTCCAAACTTGGAATTTAGAAACAAACCTATGGCAATTGTTTGTGCTACGTTTGTGCCGGAATGTACCGCAAAAATTTTCGTTTGTACCACTTCTGGTAGGAAGTTATAAGGGTTTTAAAGTGGGGGGCCTGGAGAAATGGCAGCCTCCAAACTTGGAATTTCGAAACAAAACCTATGGCAATCGTTTGTGCTACGTTTGTGCCGGAATGTACCACAAAAATATTCGTTTGTACCACTTCCGGTACGAAGTTATAAGAGTTTTAAAGTGGGGGGTTGGGGAAACGGCAGCCCCCACCTAGGAATTTCAAAACAAAACCTATGCCAATCGTTTGTGCTATGTTTGTGCCGGAATGTACCGCAAAAATTTTCGTTTTGTACCACTTCCGGTACGAAGTTATAATAGTTTTAAAGTGGGGGGCAAACTTCAGAAACATCAAATTCTATACAAATAGAGATAGAAACATAGAGTTAACGGCAATCATTAGTGCACTTAAACGCACTAAGCACTAACGTTAGTGCTACTATATTTTGAGATTTATTCAAAAAATTTGGTGGGGGGTGTCAACTTCAGAAATATCAAATTCTATACAAATAGGGATGAAACATGCGGTTAATGGCAAATGTTAGTGCGTCGTTAGTGCACATAAACGTACTAAGCACTATCGTTGGTGCTACCATATTTTGTAATTCATTCAAGATTTTCGGTGTGATGGGCAACTTCAGTAATTTCTAATTCTATACAAATAGAGATAGGAACATAGAGTTAACGGCAATCGTTAGTGCATCGTTAGTGCACTTAAAATACTAAACACTGACGTTAGTGCTACAATATTTTGGGATTTATTCAAGATTTTAGATGGGGGCCAACTTCAGAAATATCAATTTCTATACAAATAGAGGTAGAAACATGGAGTTAAAGACAATCGTTATTGCATCGTTAGTGCACTTAAATGCACTAAGCATTAAGGTTAGCATTACCATATTTTGGGATTTATTCAAGATTTTTGGTGGAGCCAACTTCAGAAATATCAAATTCCATACAAACATTTAGTGCTTTCTAGAAGCACTAACGATACACGAATGAATGGCATTAATTTTTTGTTACTGCTTGAAGTTGAAGCAAGTTCACCGTGCCCTCCAAAGATATTGTACCTGTAGCACCTACACTAATGAAGTACTAACGGTAGGGGTTGGTGCACTAAGAACCACTAACAATTGCACTAGAAGGTATCATTAGTGCTTTTGAATATGGCGGAAATTTGATGCAATTAAAAATTCCCAATAAATGTCTTTAGGAGTTTAGTGACATGTAATTGTCCATAACTACACTAATATTGAAGGACAAACAAAACTGTTAGTGTTTTCTATAAGCACTAACGATGCACTAACGATTGCACTAGAATAGATCATTAGTACTCTTGAATTTGACGGAAATTTGATGCAATGAAAAATTTCCCATAAATTTATTATATGTTTCGTTACATGTAATTGGCCATAACTAAACTAATATCGAAGTTCTAACTAAATTGTTAGTGTTTTCCAGAAGCACTACCAATGCACTAACGAATGGCACTCTAAGTTTTTAGTTAGTGCTTGAAGTGGGGGCGCTAAGTTCACTCTGGCCTCAAAAGGTATTTTAATTGTAGCACATTTACTAATGAAGCACTAACCTTAGGTGTAGATGCGCTAAGAAGCATTAACAATGCACTAACGACCGCTCTAGAAGAGATCATTAGTGATTTTGAATTTGGCGGAAATTTGATTCAATGAAAAATTTGCCTAAATTTCTTGTGAGTTTCGTGATATGTAATTGGCCATAACTACACTAATAGCGAAGCACTAACAAAACTGTTAGTGCTTTATAGAAGCACTAACGAATTGGACTATTTCTTCCGTTAGTGCTTAAAGTGTCGGTGCGAAATTCACGCTGACTTCCCCATAGTTTTTTTTTTACTTGTAATACCTAGACTAATGAAGCACTAACGTTAGGTGTTTGTGCTCTAAGAAGCAATTACGATGCACTAACAATTGCACTAACAGAGGTAATTAGTGCTTTTGAATGCGATGGGAATTTGATACAATGTATAATTCCCTATGTGTTTCTTATGGGAGTTTTGAGACTTATAATTGGCCATTTCTACACTAATGGTGAAACACTAACGAAACTACTTGTATCTTCTAGAAGTACTAACAATTCACTAACGTATAAAACTAATTTTTTCGTTAGTGCTTGTAGTGTGGGCTAAGTTCACGATAATTTCGAAAGTTTTCTTTCCTTGTAACATTAGTGCTTCCTACTGCATCAACACCTAAGTTTCGTGCTTCATTAGTGTAGGTGCTACAAGTAAGAAACCTTTGCGGGCCAGCGTGAACTTGGTTCCCACTTCAAGCAGCAACGAAAAATAAGTCCATTAGTTAATGAATCGTTAGCGCTTCTGCAAAACACTCATAGTTCCGTTAATGCTTAACTGTTGATGTAGATATGGCCAATTATATGCCACAAAAATCCCATAGGAGATTCATGTGGAATTTTTCATTGCGTCAAATTTCCGCCAAAATCAAAAGCACTAATGACCTCTTCTACTGAAATCGTTAGTGCTTCTTAGTGCATTAACACCTGACGTTAGTTCTTCATTAATGTAGGTCCTACAAGTAAAAAAAAAAAAAAAAAAAAACCTTTGGAAGCTTTCATGAACTTGGCGCCCCACTTCAACCAATAACAAAAAAATTAGAGCCGTTTTCGTTATTGCTTCACTATTAGTGTAGTTATGGCCAGTTACATCTCAGGAAACTCACCTAAGAAATTTAAGGGGAGCTTTTCACTGTGTCAAATTTCTGCCAAATTAAAAAGAACTAATGATCATTTCCAGTACAATCCTTAGTGCATCGTTAGTGCTTCTTCGTGCACCAACCCCTAACGTTAGTGCTTAATTAGTGTAGGTGCTACAAGTAAAATATCTTTGGTGGTCAGGTGAATTTGCGCCCTCTTCAAGCACTAATAAAGTAATTAGTGCATTCGTTACTGATTCCTGAAAATACTGACACTTTGTATGGAATTTGATATTTCTGAAGTTGGCCCCCACCAAAAATTTTGAATAAATCTCAAAATGTAGTAACACTAACGTTAGTGCTTAGTGCATTTAAGTGCACTAATCACGCTCTAACGATTGCCGTTAACTCCATTTTTCTACCTCTATTTGTATAAAATTTGACATTTTTGAAGTTGACCTCCCACGAAAGATCTTGAATAAATCCCAAAATATGGTAGCACTAACGTTAGTGCTTAGTGCGTTTAAGTGCACTAACAATGCACTAACGATTGCCGTTAACCCCATTTTTATACATCAATTGTATGGAATTTGATATTTCTGACGTCGACTCCTAACCAAAAATCTTGAATAAATACCAAAATATTGTAGAACTGACATTAGTCCTTAGTGCGTTTAAGTACACTAACGATGCACTAACGATTGCCGTTAACACTATGTTTCTACCTCTATTTGTATAGAATTTGATATTTCTGATGTTGGCCCCTCCAACAAAAATCTTGAATAAATCTCAAAATATGGTAGCACTAATGTTAGTGCTTAGTGCGTTTAAGTGCACTAATAATGCACTAATGATTGCCGTTAACACTATGTTTCTACCTCTATTTGTATAGAATTAGATATTTCTGAAGTTGGCCCCCCACCAAAAATCTTGAATAAATCCCAAAATATGGTAGCACTAACGTTAGTGCTTAGTGCTTTTAAGTGCACTAACGATGCACTAACGATTACCGTCAACCCCATGTTTCTACCTATATTTGTATAGAATTTGATATTTCTGAAGTTGGCCCCCCACCGAAAATCTTGAATAATCCCAAAATATGGTAGCACTTACGGTAGTGCTTAGTGTGTTTAAGTGCACTAACGATGCACTAACGATGCGCTAAGTTTTATGAAAATCAGTCTGCATAAAGACTAGTAGGGGGCTAACTTCATATGAAGTTGGGCCCACACCAAAATCTTCAATATCTCGTAAACGCTCATAGCACTAACGTTAGTTCTAAATGCACTAACGTGCACTAACGATGCATTAACGATGTGCAACGTTTGGTGTAATTTGGGAGAGGTGGGGGGCCAACTTCACGCACATAATTTTTTTGCGGTACATTCCGGTAAAAACGTACCACAAACGATTGACATAGTCTTATCTCGAAATTCCAAGGTGGAGGGTTCTGGAAACGGCAGCCCCATAGTTAAAACTGTCATGCTTTTGTACTGGAAGTGATACAAACAAAAATATTTGCGACACATTCCGACACAAATGTTGTTAAACGATTTGCATAGGTCTCCTTTCGAAATTCCGAGGGGGTATGAAAACGGCAGACCCGTAGTTTGAAACTCTCGTATCTTTGTACCGGAAGTGGTACAGAAAAGAGTTTAGCGAAACGTTCCTGTTCAAAAGTAGTGCAAAGAGTGGGCATAGGTTTCATTTCGAAATTCCTGAGTGCGGGGCTGCCGTTTCCACAGCCCCTCTTGAAAACTAATAAAACTGCGTACCGGAAGTGGAACAAACGCAACTTTTTGCGGTTCATTCCGGCACAAACGCAGCACACACGATTGGCATAGGTTTTGTTTCGAAATTCCAAGGTTGGAGGCTGCCGTTTCTCCAGCCCCCCACTTTGAAACAATTAGAACTTAGTACCGGAAGTGGTACAAACGAAAATTTTTGCGGTACATTCCGGCACAAACGTAGCACAAACGATTGGCATGGTTTTTGTTTCAAAATTCTAAGTTTGGAGGCTGCCGTTTCTCCAGCTCCCCACTTTAAAACCCTTATAACGTCGTACCGGAAGTGGTACAAACGAAAATTTTTGCGGTACATTCCCGCACAAACGATTGGTATAAGTATTGTTTTGAAATTCCTAGGTGGGTGGCTGCCGTTTCTCAGGCCCCCTACTTTAAAACCCTTATAACTTCGTACCGGAAGTGGTACAAACGAAAATTTTTGTGGTACATTCCGGCACAAACGTAGCACAAACGATTGGCATAGTTTTTGTTCTAAATTCCAAGGTTGAAGGCAGCCGTTTCTCCAGCCCCCCACTTTAAAACCCTTATAACTTCGTACCGGAAGTGGTACAAACGAAAATTTTTGTGGTACATTCCGGCACAAACGTAGCACAAGCGATTGGCATAAGTTATGTTTTGAAATTCCTAGGTGGAGGGCTGCCGTTTCTCCAGCCCCACACTTTAAAACTCTTATAACTTCGTACCGGAAGTGGTACAAACGAAATTTTTTGCGATACATTCCGGCACAAACGTAGCACAAACGATTGGCGTAGGTTTTGTTTCGAAATTCCAAGTTTGGAGGCTGCCGTTTCTCCAGTACCCCCACTTTAAAACCCTTATAACTTCGTACCGGAAGTGGTACAAACGAAAATTTTTGCGGTACATTCCGGCACAAACGTAGCACAAACGACTGGCATAGGTTTTGTTTCGAAATTCCTAGCTGGGGGGTGCCGTTTCTCCACCCCCACTTTAAAATCCTTATAACTTCATACCGGAAGTGGTACAAACGAAACTTTTTGCGGTACATTTCGGCACAAACGTAGCATAAGCGATTGGCATCAGTTTTGTTTCGAAATTCCAAGGTACGAGGTTGCCGTTCCGCAGCCCCCACATTAAAAATCTTAAAACTTCGTACCTTGAGTGGTACAAACGAAAATTTTTTGCGGTACATTCCGGCACAAACGATTGGCATAGGTTTTGTTTCGAAATTCCAAGATTGGAGTCTGCCATTTCTGCAGCCCTCCCACTTTAAAACCCTTATAACGTCGTACCGGAAGTGGTACAAACGAAACTTTTTGCGGACAATTCCGGCACAAACTTAGCAGAAACGATTGGCATAGGTTTTGTTTTGAAACTCCTAGGTGGAGGGCTGACGTTTCCCCAGCCTCCCACTTCAAATCCCTAATAACTTCGTACCGGAAGTGGTACAAACGAAATTTTTTGCGGTACATTCCGGCACAAACGTAGCACAAACGATTGGCATAGGTTTTGTTTCGCAATTCCAATTTTGGAGTCTGCCATTTCTCCAGCCCTCCCACTTTAAAACCCTTATAACTTCGTACCGGAAGTGGTACAAACGAAATTTTTTGCGGAACATTCCGACACAAACGTAGCACAAACGATCGGCATAGTTTTTGTTTCGAAATTCCAAGGTTGCAGGCTTCCGTTTCTCCAGCCCCCTTCTTCTAAACTCTTATAACTTCGTACCGGAAGTGGTACAAACGAAAATTTTTGCGGTACATTCCGACACAAACGTAGCACAAACGATTGCCATAGGTTTTGTTTCGAAATTCCAAGTTTGGAGGCTACCGTTTCTCCAGCCCCCCACTTTAAAACACTTATAACTTCGTACCGGAAGTGGTACAAAGGAAACATTTTGCGGTACATTCCGGCACAAACGTAGCACAAACGATTGCCATAGGTTTTGTTTCGAAATTCCAAGTTTGGAGGCTGCCGTTTCTCCAGCCCCCCACTTTAAAACCCTTATAACTTCGTACCGGAAGTGGTACAAACGAAATTGTTTGCGGTACATTCCGGCACAAACGTAGCAGAAACGATTGGCATAGGTTTTGTTTTGAAATTCCTGGGTGGGGAGCTGACGTTTCCCCAGCCTCCCACTTCAAAACCCTAATATCTTCGTACCGGAAGTGGTACAAACGAAAATTTTTGCGGAACATTCCGGCAGAAACGTAGCACAAACGATTGGCATAGTTTTTCTTTCGAAATTCCAAGGTTGCAAGCTTCCGTTTCTCAAGCCCCCCACTTCAAAACCCGTATAACTTCTTACTGGAAGTGGTACAAACGAAAATTTTTGCGGTACATTCCGGCACAAACGTAGCACAAACGATTGGCATAGGTTTTGTTTTGAAACTCCTAGGTGGAGGGCTGACGTTTCCCCAGCCTCCCACTTCAAATCCCTAATAACTTCGTACCGGAAGTGGTACAAACGAAATTTTTTGCGGTACATTCCGGCACAAACGTAGCACAAACGATTGGCATAGGTTTTGTTTCGCAATTCCAAGGTTGGAGTCTGCCATTTCTCCAGCCCTCCCACTTTAAAACCCTTATAACTTCGTACCGGAAGTGGTACAAACGAAATTTTTTGCGGAACATTCCGACACAAACGTAGCACAAACGATCGGCATAGTTTTTGTTTCGAAATTCCAAGGTTGCAGGCTTCCGTTTCTCCAGCCCCCTTCTTCTAAACTCTTATAACTTCGTACCGGAAGTGGTACAAACGAAAATTTTTGCGGTACATTCCGACACAAACGTAGCACGAACTATTGCCATAGGTTTTGTTTCGAAATTCCAAGTTTGGAGGCTACCGTTTCTCCAGCCCCCCACTTTAAAACACTTATAACTTCGTACCGGAAGTGGTACAAAGGAAACTTTTTGCGGTACATTCCGGCACAAACGTAGCACAAACGATTGCCATAGGTTTTGTTTCGAAATTCCAAGTTTGGAGGCTGCCGTTTCTCCAGCCCCCACTTTAAAACCCTTATAACTTCGTACCGGAAGTGGTACAAACGAAAATTTTTGCGGTACATTCCGGCACTAACGTAGCACAAACGATTGGCTAGGTTTTGTTTCGAAACTCCAAGGTGGGGGGGGCTGGCGAAATGCACCTGTTCAGAGCATTGCATTTCATCTTCATCTCCTCTCCATACTGCCTCCTGTACTATATTCATTCTAGTTTTGCATTCGTCTTACCTCAGCACTACATTGTAATAAATGTATTATTTTCTACAATATTGTTGTCTCATGCTTATCTCATGCTTGTACTTCATTAGATGTTATTGTCACCCTTCAATCCCCTCTCTGTGTGTATATGTATTTAATAAATAAATAAATCTTATATACTTGTGCACCTCTTAGACCAGCCACATTAAACTGCAAACTACCTTTTCTATGAAGCACATACCCGAAGAAAGGTAAAAACCCTTTAGCGGGATGACGGACAAAAAAATGACAAAATTGTTTCGAGTTCACTTCAGAAAAAAGCAGAGAGGAAGGACCAGAAAGAGCGGTTTAGGAAAAAAAGCATTTGCAAAGCCTAACTACGACTAAAACTACTGCCTGTCAGTTGACCTTTATGGAAGAAAATTAAGCAAGTGGTGTGGCATTGAAAGATGAATCACCTTATGAAGCTAACACATCCGACTCTAAAGACACAGATTCCGAAAAACAGCCAGCACAAAATAGGCATCAGTACCCAAACTTAAGCCAAATGATGGAAAGAACTGGCGTTAGTAACCGAGATGCTTGCAAATTAATTAATGCATGCCTGAAAGACCTGAAACTGGATAAACCGGAAAATATACAAGAACCAACAAAGTTGCGGAGACAGCGAATTTATTGGAGAGGCAAAGGAGCAGAATCTCGTTCGTTTGACTTGCTCAGGCTAATTTCTGTTGGTTTTGATGGGCGCATAGATGAAAGCAGACTATTTGGACCAGATGGAGAACAACTAACAAAGAAGGAGGATCACTACGTTATCATTGCATATCCTAGTGAGCAATACGTGGATCATATTGCTCCACAAAGTGGCAAAGCAGAAGATATTTCAAATGAAATATTCTCTGTTATACGTGACACGGATTCGACAACTACTTTGCGTGCTGTGGTATGTGATGGAACAAATGCAAACACCGGCTAACATTCTGGAATTATACGTCGACTGGAAACAGCTTTAAATCGACATTTACAGTGGCTCATTTGTATATTGCATCTGAATGAGCTTCCACTAAGAAAAAATTTTAAAAATATTGATGGCAAAACAACTGATCCAAAGGGATTTTCCGGCCATATCGGAAAGATACTAAGTTTTGATCCAGGGGATGTTCCAATAGTTGATATCCAACGCGTCACTGGAAATGTCAAGGAATTGTATGTGGATATCCCAAAAGATTTTAGCGCTGATCAAAAGTATTTGCTGAAGGCTTGCATCGCAGTACAAAAGGGAAAGGACAACGCTGATGCTGCTGTTATAAAATTTTTACAAACTGCTTCTCCCAGTGCTCTTAATCACGCCAGGTGGTTGACGCTCGCCAATCGAACCCTTCGTTTGTTCATGAGCACAAGAAATCCATCCAAAAACCTATTGCAGCTTGTAACCTACATCGTTAGAGTGTATGTTCCAAGTTGGTTCGAGATAAAAACCCATTCCAACTGCACTGATGGATCACGTAACTTCTATTTTATTTTGGAGAAAGTTAGAAATTTGCCCGATAGTAAGATGAAGGAAGCCGCAATAAGATCTCTAAAGTTAAATTGTTATTTTGCCCACATTGAAGATATTCTTCTTGCAGTTCTTGCAGATCCAGACATTGAAGTAAGAAAAGATGCAGTAAACAACATTGTTGTTGCAAGAACGACCAATCAAGCTGGAGTGAGAAAATTTTGTAAATCAAATATTATGAATCATCTCGAAGCAGAAAACTACTACAAGATGATTGATTGGGATGCTTTCGTCACAACGCCACCTCCACTTGTAAACTCAATGTCAGATGAAGAATTGCTCGCAAAGATTGAAATAGGATCACTGGAATTTACAGGAATTCAATGTCATTCACAAGCAGTTGAACGAGTCGTAAAAGAAGTTTCCAGGGTTTCCACAAAAGTTTTTGGTCATAAAGCCAGACATGGAATGATTGCTTCATCCGAGGAACAAGAAGGAAATTTGAATACTAAGCATGCGTTTCTGAAAGCAGATAATTAAGTAATACATCTTTTAAAAAATCAATGCATGTTTTAGAACAATAAACCTACTGAACAGAAAAAAAACTACTTTTTATCATATGCCAATAATAGCTTCATTGTTAACTCAAAGTTGGGACCCTTAAATCAAAAGATAAAAATCTAAAATTTTACATACGAAATTATCTTTACCTGTATCAACTTTTAGAACTAGAGACAAAAGCTTTGGTTTACATTTCTTGAAGTTCGCCCCGCCCTGTAGGTAAAATGTACAGTATACTGTACATGTTTTCTCTAGTACGCTTTAACGCAAATAAAAATAATGTCAGTGTTATTTAGCGTTTAACATTCAAAATTAGTCTTTTGCAATACACAAACAAACAATTGTTTATTTTGATCATCCCTGTTTACTCAATAGAAACAGTTTTAAAACACAAGGAAAGCCCAATTTTCACCAAGCACAAACTCTGCCACATTAGTAGTTCAATGATTGACCAACAAGTAGCAACTTGTCTATGCACAATCTTCAACGAACACCAAACAATGCAATAAATACAAATGCATTTGAGTGACTGTTGGACGGTTTTCCTTGTTATAACAAACAATTGAAAACTGTGTACACTAAACTGTACATTTTCCCTCAATGAGTGTAAAAACAATACGTAAATTTGCCACGGAGGAGGTTAAACACACATTTACAAAAACTAACTATGAAAATGTAATTGGTTTAATTAAAAATGGATGTCAGTAGAAAGTAATGTCGTTACTATGCAATGAGAATTGTCTTGAGCTGTGAATGTTAATTAAAATTAAGGGCATGGGGAAATTACTATTATTGTTTTCAAACAAAATTGATGATTCATAAACGTCAAATTAAAATATTATAAATTTCAGAAATATTTACCTCTCACAGTTTTCGAGAAATAATTTAAGATTATTGTTTGAATTGCTAGGATTGCTTCTAACGAATATCAACTAAATATTAACTTCTGAAGAATTTAATTGATGAAATTAAAAATTAAGGAAATATGTAACTGGTTAATTTATTCGTTTTCTTTTAACGTAATAATTAAACGCCAGGCGATATACTACATTCAGGCTAGCGACATAATCTTAAAGAAATTACGATAGTTTACTGGTGGCATGCGATCGGCTCGTATATCTCATACGCAGGGGCCTGTTGAGTAGATAACGGGTTTACCTGATCTCAACTCAATGGAGTTTGACATATGAGAAGATTTATAATCTTAAGTGTATGTTGGACAAGCTTAGATTTGAATTTTGATCATATTCCGTGGATTCTCAAATGCAGATAACAAATAAAAATAAAGAATGGTCTAAAGTTTGAGGTAATATGATGAAAATCGTACTTGCCACGTGAAGTTTGAGGTAAGATAATGAAAATCTACTTGCCACATAAAGTTTCAGGTAAGATAATGAACATTGTACTTGCTACGTAAAGCTTGAGGTAAGATGATGAATGTGGTACTTGCCACATCAAGTTTGAGGTAGGATGATAAAAATGGTACTTGCCACGTAAAATTTGAGATAAGATGATGAAAATTGTGCTTGCCACATAAAGTTTGTGGTAAGGTGATGAAAATGGTACTTGCCACGTAAAGTTTAAGGTAAGATGATGAAAACGATACTTGCCGCGTAAAGTTTGAGGTAAGATTATGAAAATCGTACTTGCTACGGGAAGGTTGAGGTAAGATCATGAAAAGTGTATTTGCCACGTGAAAAGTGTTTTAGTTTTTGTAACGAGTTTTGGCATTGGTTCCGGTACAGATTGCAGCCACCTTAATTTCTGTAATATCTTGGAACCAACAAAAAATATGTAATATCTTATTTCAAATATTAAGAACCAAATGATACCTAATTTTTGAAGAAATATGCACGTTCTAACACACAATGAGTTCGAAATAACGCAACTTTCGAAGAAGATGATCATAACATCTTATTGTGAAATAACGTGGATTCTAGACAAAAAATATTACTGTAAGTAAAATGCAGTTTATTTTTTTATGGTTATTATGGTTTGCAACGAGAAGGAAGTGATAAATTATTTCGGCAATAAGTGATTAGCTCTCTAAACAGAAAAAAGACCATAAAAACACTTAAACAATTGAAGTAGAAATTAATTTAATGTATACGATTCTCTTGAATTTACGTTGAGAAAATTAACAAATAGCGTACCTTCATGATCGATAACACATGTAACAGTGTTTTCGAGTTTTTAATATATGCAAAAAGCTTGTCCTATCTGATGAGGGTTTACGTAGGAACAAAATTTCTCATAATTTTAACAAAGAAAGATATACTTAACAACCTGTGAAAACAATTACTTGAACCGAGGAAAAGTCATTGTAGATAGAATACTTTAAAAATATTTAGACCATAACGTTACAAACATACATCTGTCAGTAATTTTAAGCTTTTATTTTTATTATATGCGGGACTCGGTGGAGACAATGGTATGTCACATTTTTATAACTTTCGAGTAAACTCGAAAAGAATGTTCAACATTCCTATGTAATGCAATACAATGACACACACCAAACAAACCTCCCATCTCATTTGAAGGTACATTTCCAAAATGAAACTATCTACATACTATTTTGTGGCTGGATCCCAACCGATTCCACCTAATAAGTCAATTTCACCGAAAGTGGCGCTTACCATTGTTTTCCCCTGAGCCGCTAATGTAATGAGCTAATCATTATAGTACTTGCACAACAAGAGAGGCGATCCATAAGTTGTTACCTTCTCATTGAGAAAATTGTACTAAAACTTTGAAGCTAATTTGCAGGGTGCAGCAGGTATTATGGGGAACACATTATAGATGACACTATATCTGGTACGTCATTTTAAATAGTTTTTGCAGATAAACATGGAAGAACCTAGGCTAATCCAGGGAAGAGAGAGGCGTACTGTCATGGTCCCCTTGGCTACATGCCATTCCGATTCATAGATGGCTGAATTCCTAAATTTCACCCGGTCATTCACCTTGAAACTTTGGAGAGAACTAGGGCTGTCAGGGGTGATGTGGCCACCCTTTCTCGCTGGAAACGACGTTGTCGGCTCTCGGGCATTATCCCGACGCCGGGATTCGTCCGTTCTTCCGAAATTGCTATCCATGGTGACCCCGGGAAGTCTGTGTGGGCACACGCCAAAGAGCTGTTGGTGACGAGGCCACCACCCGATGTGTGGTTAGTGACAATCTTTCTCTCTTCCTTCTATGGTTTTCGCTCTGATACTGTCAACAGATGTACAAACAGACTTAGTCGTTCTATATACTTCCTAATCCTATTTATAGCATAGTTTATAATTCTAAAATGTAAAAGGTTTGATCAATCAATTGAGGATTGTAGTGCGAGGGACACTTTCTATTGTACGAGGAATAATCAAAAAGTAAAGTCACAAAGCCTGCAGCGAAACGTATATAGGCTATATTATTTCATACAACCAATACAGCTAATACATATTACATACATTAGGTTATTTTCGACCTAGTCTCCATATCGGTTGAAGCACTTACAGCATCGTGGGATAAGTTTGAAGAGTCCCTCCTGGTAAAAATCCTGTCCCTGTGTGTTCAGCCACGTTGTCACAAAGCGTTTCACCTCCTAGTCTAAAGAAAGGAGAAGGCCTTCTAGGTGCTCCTTCAAGTGCAAGAACAGGTGAAAGTTGCTGAATGAGGTCCGGGCTGGAATGAACTATTCCAGCGAGGAGGGTGGTCGATGATGTTCCAGTGAAACTGCTTCAACAGCGTGGTGGTCTTCTGGGCTCTGCGCGTTGTCGTGAAGCAAGATGCCCTCGGTGGGAAATCCTGGCCGTTTCATCCTCATTGCTCCACGAAAGCGTGTCAAGGTCTCAGAGTATCGTTCAGCCGTCATTGTGCGCCCACTTTCCAAACACTCCACGAGTATGTCAACGGCACCGTCTCAAAACACTGTGGCCATCACCCTTCCAGCAGATGGCGTTACCTTAAACTTCCTTGTCTTTGGAGAAGAGGAGTGTTTCCACTTTTTCACTCCTTTGATGACCGCTTACTATTTGAGGTGTAATTGTGGATCCATGTTTCGTCACTCGTGGCAATGCGGTGAATAAAACAGTTTTTTTTTCGTGGATAACTGTTCCAAAACATTGCAGACTTGTCTCCATGCGCTTGCTCTTGTGTTGGTTGGACAGATTGCGTGGAACACATCGGAACGCTCGCCTCTGCTGCATGGAATCCCTGGCTCGATCCCAGTTCCCGCCAAGTAGGCTCTGTGGTGAAGCAACAATGTGCGTGAATTTTCTCGAGACTCTTCCGTCTCCTCCCACTTTCTTTACTTCACCATTATCATTGAACTCACCATCATCCTCTCTCTTAGAATCTGGTGCACATTCGTAGGAGACTAAACTAAAAAAAACTGATAAAAGGTTACAACGCAGTAACTAGAAATAATGTTATGCTGTTCCTCTTTAAGATAACAAAAGGTGGCGAAAGTCCGGTCGAGTCAAAAGATAAGAGAAGAATGGGTCATTGTATACAAGCTGGGAGGATAAAAAATAAGTAAGAAATTAGATCTTGCTCCAAAAAAAAGTCATTTGTCATCTATTACTGCTGGATAGTTCAGTCCTACATGCATTGCGAAACAGGTCACATGTGTTTTGACAAGAGGCTCGTCAAGTTGACGGAGGTCATGACGTCATCTGTTTGTTCTTGAAGAATACAACGCAAAATACTTATTTTGTTCTCTCACAAATTATATCTAAAAGGTTTCAGGGGATTCAAGAATACATGTACAGTGCATTCCACGAATAACACTAAGCCCCGTCTTCTGAAGTAATCAAAACAGATAGAAACAAAACCCTTTATAACCTTCAATTGACATAAAAGACAACATTATGCTGATAAGGAGAATCCCACATGAGGGGGGCCCAAGGAGGTTCCGGGAGTAACTCCAAAATCTTAAATAGCAACCCCATTGTGTGGTATCTCGTTTGAAAGGTAATCACATGTAGAGACCAGATTGTGTTCACAAGCAACTCTAAAGTCTAACATAGACCTAGTTCGGAACGAACGCATAATACACATACCACACATTTGGCACCGAAACAGAATTGCAAATACAAACCATGCAAATTGAACTAAAACGAATCAATCCTCCCCTCCTAGGTTCGAACTCCGGACCACATGTGTACTTAAAGCACGCACTACCTCTCCGCTACTGTCGAATTGCTACTCTTGCGGGCGAGAACATGTAGTTCATGAGGATCAGTTGCCTTCGCCTGTGGTGGCGCTTTGGTGTTGGGCACACGTACTTGAGCAAAGTCACTCTGCTTACTCATGCACCACTGTCAGGTGTGGTTTTCCGACCAACAATGCGCTACATTACAACCCAGGGCAGTAGGTTTGAAGGCCGTACACGTGTGTTTGTGCTGGTACGTTTGACGCTCCTACATTGTAGATATAATGTGGTCTCTTTAAACAGAGAACTTTGTTCGCACAGTGCAACAGCACAGCTGTTCAATGAACAAAACGTGGGCAACCCGATTAGTGTTTCTTCTGTACGCAATTTATTACTCAAATTCCTTATGATAGGCATTGTTACCAATGCCCCAAAGCCTCGAAACCCTAGTGTAGCTACAGAAGAGACACAGATACAAGTGTTGACGGAGCTGACTGTGCATCCTCAACAGTTCATAACAACCGTAGCTCAAACGTGCGGTGTGTCATGTACAACAACACACAGAATCTGTAAAAGACACATCTTCCATCCATACAAACTACATATGGTCCAGGAGTTAAGTGAACATGATCCCGATATGCGTACCGAGTTTTGTGAGCAGATGTATGAGGCATTGGCGCGTGGGACCATTGTGCTGACAAACTTATGTTTTAGCGATGAGAGTACGTTCTACTTGAATGGCAAGGTCAACAAGCCTAACTGCCGTTACTGGTGTAACACAAATCCTCAGGTGTTTCGTGAACGCGGCACGCAACACCCACAGTCGCTGAATGCTTGGGCGTGTATCTTCGGTAATCACATAACCGGGCCCTTCTTCATCGATGGAATACTAACAGGTGAGACGTACCTGGCAATGCTGTAAGATTTGATTGTACCGCTGATTGTGGAGGCATTCGAAGAGAATTCGCAAGAATTTGGAGAGGTTCCGCCTGTTTTTCAGCATGACGACTGTCCTGACCATTTTCACCACCTCGTACGTTACTTTTAGATGGTGTTTTCCACGACGATGGGTTGGTCGTCGCGGTACCATTAAATGGCCAGCACGTTCACCAGATCTTGCTCCAACCGACTTTTTTTTCTGGGGATATTTGATGACTATGGTGTTCCTCACACAGCCCAACAGCATTGTGAATTTGTGCCAACGTATAGCTCATGCCTGTCATTCCATAACGATAATGACTTTTACCCGTGTTCGAGCGGAGTTCGTCCAACGTTTACATTATTGACAGAAGGTAGGCGGTGCACAATTCGAGCATCTCCTGCATTAATATGGTATGTCCAAAACTATACCATGTTTACAGCTTTGCAATGTTTCTTTTATCGTAGTTTAACAATGGCCGCCATGTTGGCTACGGACACGCTAATGACGTGCAGTTTCTAGAAATGATCTCTACACGTGAATACCTTTCGAAGAAGATACCACACGATAGGCGTTACTATTTAAAATTTTGGAGTTTCCCGCCGTAATCCCCTTGGATCACCTCATGGGGGATTCTTATCAGCATAATGTTGTCCTTTATGTCCCTTGAAGGTTACAAAAGGTTTCATGTTTCTATCTGTTTTGATTACTTCAGGAGACGGCCCTTAGTGTTCTGCTTGGAACGCACTTTGATCCTACTTCACGGATAGCAGCCATGTTGGCTAAGAACATGCTAGCAACATGCAGTTTCCAGAACAGGTCCCTATACGTAATTACCTTTCAAAGAGGTACCACATGATGGTAATTGCTATTTAAAATTTTGAAGTTAGCCCCAGTAACCACCTTGGGCCCCCCTTCATGACGGATTCTCCTTATCAGCATAATATGTCTTTTATATCTCTTGAAGATTACAAAAGGTTTCTATCTGTCTTGGTTTCTTCAGGAGACAGGCGATAGTGTTATTCGTGGAACGCACTGTATATGACATCGACATGACCATCAGACATAGTACAAGTGCTATGGCATTTTTCCTTTTAGTATTTTTCAAGTGTTTTTGAGATCTGTACATTAACACAGGACCGGCCTGGAGGAATCTAAACTTTAGAAAAATGGATTTTTCAGAAAAATCTTCATTTTCCTCGAATTCCCTTTTCAGGTATACGTTACGGAAATGCTAATTGTACTGTTTGGAAGTTTGTGTGTGTGTGTGTGTGAAGAGAATGAGATACGAATCATGATTCTAGGATAAATATTGATGATGCAGTAGCTGCTTAACTGAAAAGTCTAAAATTTACCTTTAAAAATCCGAAAGGGTTAATTATCAGCGTTCCTTAGCCTGAAGAACATAATTGTCATTCGTTAAACTCAAAAGTTTAATTTCATTTCCACATGATGTGAGAATTCTACCTTAAGCTATAGGACAAAATCTTATGTAGCCTCGATGCTAAAGGAAACGCTAAACTTCAATCCAAGGAACCAATTCTAATATATTGCAAATCATGTTATCCTTTTTAATACATGTATAGTAGAATATTTGTGTATGTATCAGATTTTCGCATAAAAACGATTCACCTACAACTAAGAAAGTTTGTACACAGACAAATCTTTACCAGATGTAATTGAGTAGGAAGCCATTTTTTATTATTATTTTCGGTTCAAGGGAAGATTGGGTTGTAAAAATTTAGAATCTCTTACCTGTCCAATATATCCTATTGTATTTGAGGTAGGCAACCCAAGCGTCTTTGCAATGCTGCAGGTTGCATACCTTTCAGATTTTGCATTAATCTTATTCTTCGCATTGAAGAACAGCAGCTAGTCCGTGAATCGGTAGGGGCAACGACGAATGTGTTGCTCAAAGGTATTTCACGCATTCTTTTACTTCCAATCAAACATTTACCATAAACATTATTTCGGTGCGAGACTCCGCACAACCGCTGCTATGCAAAAAACATTTGCTGCTCATTATTTTGACCATCATCGAAAACAGAAAAAAAGCGGTGTGTCCTCAACAAACAATGTGAACGTACGCCTGGTCATCGAAGAGTTATTCACAAAAACATCTCTGTTCAATCTAAATTCATATATGGCAAAAAGGGTGCATGGTGGCTCAGTGGTAAAGTACTTACCTCTGATACGTGGGGTCCCTGGTTCGATCCGTGGACAATAAGTGTGTGGTGGACATCGTGTTCGTCGGTTGTCTTGGGGTATTTCCGCTTCCTCTCACTTTCTCATTCCACCAATTGTTCCACCATCATTCACCTACTTTAATCATCGTCTCCCTAACCCTAAAGGGCATAATCGTGGGCGTTAAACTGAAAGATTTCATTTTATTTTTCATATATGGTAAAGATGCTGAATAATTGAGGAAGTGACGCTCGAAAGGGCATGAAAGATTTTCAAAAAGTCTCTGAAGTAGAGGTGTGTAGAAATAATCATAAAGAGATCGCTACATCACTAGGAAAGAGGTATTCGTTGCGAGAAAGTCGATTTTGCAATCGGATTCAACATACCGGAACAGTTTATGTTACGTGTGGTTGCATAACCACAGATGAGAAGTGACCGAACGAATCTCGCAGAAGAAATCATTTCTGAGACAAGATAAGATTAATAATTTGTTAGATTAACCATTTGTAGCTCGTGCCCGTCATTAGGCAGGAGAATGACATAATTATGCAAGCAACTTCCTGCAGATGATCCGTCAGCCTCCTGCAAAACTATATAGTTTATGACATATATTTGTAGCCTATATACATATTGTTCGTATTTTGGCGTGCAGAATCAGCTCCCAAATATGTAACACGGTATTCATTAACACCCTGTATATATCGTCTGATTGATAGAACGCTTACCTATGATGTGAGAAAGATCTATTTTTATCTCGGTGATATGACTTATTGCAGCCAACATTGATTCCGTGGCCTTTGGATTTTGCTCGTTTATCCTTTTTCTACTTTTACGAATATTCATTCTTCCTTCATTTACATTTATTTTCACTCATTTTAGAAAGCGAAACTAGTGTGTGACGTTAAACCAACCATTCCATTTCCCTTCATTTCATCAGCCTATACGAGTTATGTAAAATTTCTGTTTTATTGTGGAAATACATTAATTCCTGTGGATTAAAATGTTATTACTGAAAATAGATGAAGAAATTTCTCGTAGCAAAAAGTTTAGGATAATCTGTGCGTCCACTTCTCAATTAGGCCTCAGTGCTCAAAGAGACGTTGAACTCCAAATCAACAAGAGTAACAACATAACAGAAAAATAAACTCTGCGAAAGGAGTAAAGTGGCTTACACAACATTTTGTATAGGAAATTCTGAGGAACATTTTACAGCAAGAAAATCGACATATTATTTTATTATAGGCAACCAACATTACTTTGTTACTGTGCAGGTTGCATAGAAGCTTGGAAATATTTATGTTTTAAATGGGATATGAATAACAATTCTTTAAATTCACTCCAGGGGAGTTCGCCAACACTATTTAATGTCTATCTAGAAGAGCTAGTGAAAAACAGCATGATGATGACGGCATTTTGGTAGGAGGTAGAATGATTAGATGCGTAAGATTTGCAGACGATTTGGCGCTTCTTGTAGAATCTGAAAAGAAAATCAATAAAATGTTAGAAAAAATGAGGAAGGGCTTTGAAGAATATGGGATAAAAATAAATGTTAGAAAGACAAAAGCCATGGTGATTGGAATGAAGGGATCTGTGTCAAATATAAAAGTGGGAGGGCAGGTGAATAGTTTTCGATATCCGTGTAGTATTCTTAGTAATGACATGAAGTGTGAACTT
This sequence comes from Thermobia domestica, assembly GCF_964235325.1. NCBI lineage: Eukaryota > Metazoa > Arthropoda > Insecta > Zygentoma > Lepismatidae > Thermobia > Thermobia domestica. The sequence goes on along the minus strand of NC_137470.1, from coordinate 52,054,721 downwards.
GAAATAAAAGCAAGGATAGGAATGGCGAAAGAAGCCTTTAGGAGGAAGAAAAGTCTGTTTTGTGGGACCTTGAATAAAGAGTTGAGAGAAAGACTCATAAAATGCTTCGTGTGGAGAAGTGTGGCACTGTGTGGGGCGGAAACATGAATATTACGTAAAAGTGATGAAAATCGACTGGAATCCTTCGAAATGTGGGTGTGGAGAAGAATGGAAAGACTTGGGTCGAGCGGAAAGCGAATAAGGGAGTGTTAGAAATGGTGGAGGAGAAAAGAAGACTTTTAGATATTGTTAAGAAGAGGAAGAGAAACTGGTTGGGACATTGCGTAAGAAGAAATTGTATCATGAGGGACGTCCTAGAGGGTATAGTGGCAAGAAAGAGGCAAAGGAGACTACAATTAATGGATGATATAAAAACAGAAAGATCATACGTAAAGACGAAGAGGTTAGCGGAGGACCGTGGAGCATGGAAGCTTCTCAGCTACGGCAAGTAACCTGCCAATAAGGGCAGAATACCTATGATGATGATGATGATGAAATTGACTGTTACCCGTGAAGAATTTAACGGATTAACTACATTAACGAACTCGTCGGAGATAATTGCAGAAACAAAAGTTCATATCCTTTCGCTATAGACAACCAGCATTTCTTTGTTATTGTTCAGGTTGCATACAAGCTAGGGAATACTTATATTTTAAATAGGATATGGATAGCCACCTTAAAGTCGTCGTTACCTGTGAACACGGTAACGGATTGACCCCATTTACAAATTCGACCGAGAGAATCGCTCTAACTAAGGATGGTTCCGATATCGAAACTAATTTCGATATCCTCTTGAAAGTCCGAGATGAGACAAATAAGTTACAAGTCAAAGCAGATGTAGACTTAAGACATCGATACTTACTCGAGACGAGATTGAGACCGTGACAAGCATTTATGAATCGAGACGAGATCAAGTTAAGTCTCGGAACTCTCGGTCTCGTCTCTAATATTGACAAAAATGTAGTGAAATTTCAGCTACTCAAAACTCATGCAATTGGTAAGTTATATGTGAGATCGTGGAAAGATTTTCCTTTGATGGGTGCAATTATTGGTGTATACAGAGGGTAAAGGAGGGAAATCACGGGAACCAACCCACCCGGGAGAACTACTGGGTCTGGACTCCTCAAAAGAATGCACTTTATACTTTATTGCTAAAACTATACTTGTCTACCAGAGAACTGGTTGATGAAACCTAAAGACTTAATCTGCATGTCTTTCTTTCCTTATAAAATGAATAAAGGGGGCATGGTGGCTCAGTGGTAGGGTTCTTACCTCTTGTGTGTGGGATCCCTTGTTTTATTCCTGGCCAAGTAAGTTTGTGGTGGACGACATCGTGTCTGTGAGATTTTTTTTGGATTACTCCCGTCCCCTCTCACATTCTCATTCCACCAATTCTTCCATAATCATTCACTTGCTTTAATCACCCGTCTCTAGCCTAAAGGACATAATCGTGGTACGTTAAACTGAAAGATTTCATTTCATTTCATTTTTTTTTCATTTGAAACTCAGATAAAATCTGCAGACTGGAAAGATTAGGAGGAGGTATTTCAAGATTATGGAAAAAGAAAAGAGTGTCGGATTAAACGAGGGAATTGGTTAGAACTATCAGAGCCTTACATTAAAAAAATAGCAAATTATCTTATATTAAAAATAATAAAATGCTAAACGATCAAAAAATGAAATGTTTTAGCACTACTTCACTGTTAAACAGACTTACATTTGTGAAGTAAGAAAAAGTATTCATAACGTTGCTGTGAGATATATTTAATATCCATATTGAAGTCAGTAGTTGAGCTCCTCCGTGGCTAAGCGGTTAGCGTACGCACCTTTAGCGTGTGAGACCCGGTTCGATTCCCGGCGGGGGCTCATGTGGTTCGGATTCCACGTTAATCAGTAGGTCCACATCTCATATAACCTCGCTGCTGAACGGGACGTTAAACTCAAAATCATCTCAACTCTCGTTAATTCAGTAGTTACAGTTCAAAACAGATTTTTCAATTAAGAACTTATGTTATGAATTTAGTAGTTGCAGTTCAGAACAGATGCAGAATGAACAACGTTTTTTGTTAAGTACACTCTCCATTTGGAATCGTGTGCGCCGTAGCTCAGTGGTAAAGTGCTTACCTCTGGAGCATGGAATTTCTGGTTCGATCCCGGGCAAGTAAGTTTGTGGAGGATAACATCCTGTCCGTGGGTTTTCTCGGTGTACTCCCGTTTCTTCCCACTTTCTCATTCCACCAATTCTTCCATCATCATTCAGTTGTTTTGATCATCGTCTCGCTTCACCTAAAGGGCATAAAAGTGAGGCGTTAAACTCAAAGATTTCATTTCATTTTTTTCCATTCGGAGTAGACCAAATGTCCACGAGCAATGTGAAAGAACGACTTCACTCTTCCATAACCTCGTTATTGAAAGAAGGTGTGGTGGTCACCGGTCAGCACCACTCTGATCGCCGTTGTTCCCATGTATCCACTAGAAAGAGATTGGGTGAACCCCAGTAGCCACATTTGAATTAGTGTTAATTGTTTCAAACTATCCCATCAAGGATTAAACACGGGTTATTTGTTGATAGACAGGTGCCTTACTGACTAAACCGTAGCGGCTGTAATTTTAAGAAGCAGTTACATGTTTCTGTTTCTCAAAAAGAGAACATTTTAATGGATTCTATAGATGACTTACATATTGTATGCTATAGAATCAATCGTCTTTGGTTATATTTGCTTTCAATAAACAATTAAAGCTACATACTAAGTTATGTTTAATCCCGTATTTAAAATAACTTTTCGGTTCAAGAAATAAGGAAAATTATTTCAGTCTTTTTAAGTATACAATACAAACCCATCTTCAAATGATGCATTGCAGAGTAGAGTAAAATTGATTATTTTTTTTCACTTTTATGTTCCATGGAAATGTGTACACTAGAGGAGACAGCGGTGATAAGAAACACTTCAAATGGTGTAATGAAGAGTTTAGGAGGAAATGGAAGAGCCCCGGGAAAACTCAGGCACACAGTAGTTGTCTATCATAAGGCCCACATGGCGTGAACTGGGATCTAACCAGAAGCCCCAGGAACAAGATGTGAACACTCAACCACTGAGCCACAGCAGTCCCAGGCAGAGTCGAAGAATATTAGTCTTCACAGAATATGACAGCTTTATAGCCGAAGGATCTGAATTACTACTACTACTAGTAATAATAATAATAATAATAATAATAATAATAATAATAATAATAATAATAATAATAATAATAATAATAATAATAATAATAATAATAATAATAAGCATGCTGTTTACGTTTCAATTAATTGAGAAATTGTTCTCTATCTCAAGTAAATTATTACTATGAGCTTCCTCGTGGACCCTTATTCTAGGGCATCAGATTAACGTACATGCCTTCTGGGCGAGAGATCCTGCGTCATACTCCGTGGCAGCTCATATGGTTCGGATATCAGTTCTCTCGATTCTCACGCTGTGTATATCTCATAGCTTGAGTGCTCGAAAACTACGTCAAACTTCAAAAACACAAACTATTAGATTGTCTAGTTAATTTCGATATCGGTAATCTTAGCACTAACAAGAGAACTTGTTCTAGTGTCACACGAAATGTAGAACGAGACTATGGTCAATCGATTTGTGTTAGTGAAAACGAAAATCCACAAGCGGGAAAAACCCTCGATCGCAAGCGCTCCGTACTTATGGGGGGGGGGGAGTAAGGGGCACTGGCAACACATCACGTTGTAGATAATGAGACGAAGTATGGTGCGAGTTCGATGAAAATATGCGTAGAAGAACAACATAAACTACAATGTGGCATTATATTCGACAATACTCTGACAAGTAATGGCAAAACAGTAACACATAACGACAGAGGAGGGGATGGGTAAGCGCAAGTAAAAACGTTCATATTATTTAGGAAAACGGAGAAGAAACGTCAGGGAAATGACACAGTAATAATACATGGTCAAATAATCAATCACAAACTATAGACAGCCTGTAGACGACAGCGTGAAGCAGAAATGGAAGAAAGAAAGCTATGGAGGGGATTGTCCTTAGGGTCCGGACCTCCTCCTCTTAACGTCAGATGTGTATAGACGTTGTGTACATGTAGGCGTTCATTTTCATATGTTTATGATGATCGTGACATAAAAGTAACACAACAATATACGCACCTATGTGAATGCACTACAAAGTAAAATACACCAATATGCATTGAAAGCAGAGTTGGCGTGGGTCAATGAAAACTTGACCCACGACCCACTGACCCACCGTAACCCACGACCCACTGACCCACCACCCACCATGAACCACCAACCACCGTGACCCACTCTGACCCACCACCCACCATGACCCACTGTGACCCACCACCCACCATGAACCACTCGCATCCACTTTGACCTACTCTGACTCACCAAAATCCATCGTCATCAACTCTGAACACGATCCACGGCCTCTTCTGTACTGACTAAAGAGTTTACACTTGCAATAAAACAAGACTGAAATTGTCACTAATCGGAGTTTGGATTTCTAGTCAATCGCTGAAGCACCGCTCTGTTATAATAACGGTGGATCTGACCTTTACGATATAAAATGGTAAAGTGCTTGTCAGTGAGGAAATTGAAACAGTTCGAGGTGGGGGGAAATTAGTGTGTGCCTAAAATATACTTGTACTAAGAGAGTATTCTTGCAAGTGTTAATTTCTGACGCATTCCACAAGAAACTTCTATTCGCAGGAAAATATCCCTGTACAATATTGAAAAGGTTATGGTTTGCCAGTTCACAGTATTTTTCTCACAAAAGACTTGAAAAATCAGTTGTTCATAGGGTATAAAGGTGCTCGGGTACCCTATGTGAGAGCATTTCCATAAAGCATGCTCATAATTGTAATTTGTGTAATCACTAAAACACCACGTTAAATTTAAGTTACAAATATGCATAATTGCAATTATTATGAATATTTATTCAAAGTAGTATTTACCTAAAGCAAAGAAGAGACTTACTAAAAATTAGGTACAAAGTTGAATAACACAAATAAGCCATTAGTAATACAAGTATACATTTTCCGTAACTCGTAATTTTCCACCTTAAAACAAATCTGAAATCGGATTTATTTCCTGTTGGTAACTTTTTCGTGGTAAATCGTCCGCAGCGGAATAATGTCCATCCTTCAGCCAAGAAATATCAAGCTCGTCTATTTCGAGCTTGTCTAGCGGTGGGCTATTAACATTGATGAGCAACAAGTTAGACAATGTTTGAGCACTTAGTCTATTTCTAATATCAGTCATCTGTAAATTCATAAGGGGAAATCCTCGTTCGCACTCTGTCGTGGAAATTGATAATACTTGTACCCGATTTCTGCAACTTCTCATCGACAATCTACTTGTTAGACTTAAGTCTGATAGCGATTTTTCTTGGTCAGGTTTGAAATACTCAGCAAGAAGTATCATCTCTCTATCACCATACAACATCTTTTCCATATCGACATGTCAGTTGGCAATGTCGACCCATGTAGAACAGAAACTTCATCTACCACGCCTTTGATAGGGAGTCTTGTGAATAAATTATCAATTAAAACCTGATAAACTGATGAGTTATTATTTGTTTATAAATTTAATTTTTGTAATTACACATGAAGGTTTGATACCATTACTAAGTTTCCTCCCCCGTCTAGAAAGCGAAAGGGAACGAGGTTCCTGGAAAGTGTTCAGAAGTGAATGGGAATTTCCCTCCTTCTTCCCCTTCAATTACCACACTGCTGTTTGCCATGTGGTTCACGATGAATTTCAATTAAATTATCATAATATAATTATTGCCTTGTTGAATTATCAATACTTTTCAGTGGAAAAAAGGATGAAATTTGAAAGTTCCAAATGAAAGTAAGTAGACCAACGTAAAGGGAAAAAAAGTGTAAAATTTTCCATACAATTATGCGTACAATCCAAACTTAAAATTTCCGTGTAATTAAGCTTACAGTACAAACTTTATGCCTATTTTTCTCACTTTATGGGTTGATTGCCCTGTGCTGTAAGCGCTCCATATAATAAACATAAGCTCCAGCAATTATTATTACAGAAAGCAATAGATATATGAAGCCAAGCACTGTATTTTTTGTTTCTGATTTTTTTTCTTAAATAAAATCGATCGTTTTCGATTATTTTTACTAGGGATGGGCACGAGTCGAGCTGAAACTCGACTCGACTCGAAACTCAACTCGAATTCGAGTCGAGTTTCGAGCCGAGTTATTGTTTTTGAGATCGAGCTTCGAGTCGAGTCGAGTTTGATACATGGCTCGCTCGTTTAGCTCGATTTGAAATCATGGCCTGATTAAACTGGAAAGCGAAAGCCATGAGAAATGTAAGCAGTACTGTGGAATACTTTTAGTACTGCTTGCATCTCATCTCGTCTCTATAACGAGACCACAATAGATTTTTTTTAAATAAAAGGACAGCCTCAAATGTCGTGAGCACCAATATATGCATATACTGTAGTTTTTACCATCAAGGATGAGACCTGCACGGTCGTATTTCTGAACCTAAGCAGAAGCCCAACCCGGGTAGTGATGTCAACGAGCTCGGCTCGGTTCAACTGAGTAAACAGCTCGAGCCGGCTCGGTTGGGACGAGTCATCGGCTCGGCTCAATTGAGCCAATGGTCTGAGCCGACTCGTTCGATATGAGCCACCGAATCGGTTCGGTTCGGCTCAGGTGAGCCATCGGTTTTTGCCGTCTCCCTTAGGTGAGGTGTTGACTCGGCTCATTTCTCGGTTCGGCTCGATAGTAGATGAGCTGTGAGCCGAGCCACTCAATCCGTTGACAACCCTAAGACCGAGCGGAGCACCGTGGTGATTCAGATATCTGCTAACAGGGTTGCCGGGGTATTCTAAGATGGATATAGGCCTATACATGATGTGTCTCATGTAACCTCTCTTTAATCAAATTGACGTGGGTATCAATTTATCTCCTGGTATACACCTTTATGCTATAGCCGTCTTGAAACGGGTCTCACGTTATGAATACTCGTAATTAATTATTTAATACGTAAAATTTACCATATTTTCCAATATTTTATCATATATATCTCGAATAACCCCCCCAAACCATAATTATCAACATTAAATCTCCTTGTCTTTATATATGTGACTGTGTATAGCTGTGTTGAAATGGCTCCCATTATGAATGATTAATAAAAGGGATAATTCAAAATTGACCACTTTTCTGATATCTTATCATAGGCTATATGGAGAAATTACTAGTTTTGCAGTATTAACATATTGCTTTATTAGTCTGTTTTTCTGTTAGTATTAATCATTATAAAGAATTCTAGTGACAAAAGAAATCATACTTAACTTTAAATTATCTTCATAATACTCTTTCGTATTATTCCTATATTATCTTTAGCTTTATAATTTTCACATGGTATTTTTAAATTTCTCGTATTTAGAATTTCTTGCGAGAATAATAATCGTCATCTAGTTTCTACATATTACAGTACTATTATTATTATTATTATTATTATTATTATTATTATTATTATTATTATTATTATTATTACCAATATTATAAAAAGCCTATTCCGGATAACCATGTTGTTATTTGTCTAATATGGGCAGCTCGTGGAAACATAATTGTATGCCACATTTTCTGACTTTAGAGTAAGTATGAAAAGAAAGTTCATCATTCGTATGCAATTCGATACAGTGACACATACCAAACAAGTTTTCCTTGTGGTTTAATACCAATCCAGTCCACCTAATAACTTAATTTTACCAGAAGTGACAATTATCATGATGTTCGCTAAATCCTCTCATAACATGGTGAAACGAAATGAAATCTTTAAGTTTTATGTCCCACGGTTTTGCCAGTTAGGCTAAAGGAGACGGTGATGATGAGAGATGAGTGAAATTGTGGAATGAAGAAAGTGGGATAAAACGGGAGAATCCCGAGAAAACCCACGAGCACGATGTTTGTCCACCACAAAGTCCACACAGCGCGAGCTGGGATCGAACCAGGGACCCCAAGCACCGGAGGTGAACTCTCTACTACTGAGCTACCGCGCCCTCTACATATCATGGTAAATAAAGTGCTGACTTCGCTTCTTCATATTTTATATGGCCGGAAATTATCTTTTATCTTATTCATTGGAGGCAAACGTTCTTACAGATTTAGACTGGACTGCAACTGAACACGTGTGGTTTATTGTTTCACAGCCCTGCAACTCTGCAAGTAAACAAGTTACCACCAAACGGAATCTGTAATCAGAAGTCCCTCCCTACAGAGGTTCAGACTTTTCTTTACTGAATAGTTTTAAGCTCTTTCCTTTTTTATAGTAGACAATAACAATAGGAGAAGAACAATATTACTTTTCTGCGGCAGTGTGTCATTTATTTGAGCAAAGCTATGGTAGTCAAAATTTGCAGACACTCCTCAAATAACAGGAAGAATCCCACAGCTATTTACAAAGGCAATCGGAAAAACAAGTTCATTTCTCTGCTATCACGAAATATTTACATGTGTGACGATTTGCGTGCTGAAATTAATAATAATAATAATAATAATAATAATAATAATAATAATAATAATAATAATAATAATAATAATAATAATAATAATAATAATAATAGTAATATAATAATAATAATAGTAAAAATAATAATAATAATAATAATAATAATAATAATAATAATAATAATAATAATAGTGAATATTTACAATATATTATCATTATTCATACTTTATCTTATTTCTGACAGCAGTGTAACATACATAATTTTGTCTTCTTCAATCACAAGCCACTGTTGTGCTTATCCGATTCAAATCTCATCCATATCGTTCTGCTTATTTACTCAGTAAAGTACTACTAGACTAATATTCATTCAAAACAATTCTTTGATCCAATACTTGATCCAATTTTTTGTAGTATATACCCACATTCATGTCCAGTTCCATCTAAAGAAACTAGTATAAAAAATATTTGTTCCCGAGCATTATAGTAGTGTATGATTGAATTCCGGATATGTGAAGGCCCATAAATATGCAAATTACATATGGGCCGTTAAAATTAGTGCAATATGCATTGGGCCGCGGAGAACTTCGCATTTGAATCAATTTTACACGAATACCGAGAGAACACTTCGCGAATGTAGCATAGATTGTGTCTTAAAGTTACTCATATACAGACCACGACAATAGTCTAGGAGACAAAGTTTTTGTCTGTCTCGTATCGAAAAAGTATCGTAAAAGTGGTGGTCTCTTAGGAACTGTATATATACCTGGAAACGTATGACTTCATGCCCGCCATCAGCCATCTTTTACAGAATTAAGTGAACGAAAGATATATTTATTTATTTATTACTAAGCTACCAGATACAATCTCAGAGGCCATTTTACACTGGAGCACTCAAATCAACAATAATAACAACATTGGGGAATAAAGTGGAAGGATGGTGGCCAGGGTCTGTATTTTAAGGTACCATCTCAACATTGACCTGGTGTAACTGAGGAAAATCCTGGAAAACCTCAGTCAGGATACTGAACTCTGGATTCGATCATGGGACCTTCCGATTGCAAAGCAAAAACGCTGTAATAATAATAAATCTTTGAGTTTTACGTCCCACTCTTATGTCGGCTAGGCTAAAGGAGATGGGGTGATGAGAAATGAATGAAATGGTGGAATGAAGAAAGTGGGAGGAAATGGGCGGGCCCCGAGAAAACCCATGCACACGGTGTTCGTCCACCACAAGGTTCACTTGGCGGGAGCAGAGATGGAACCCGGGACCCCATGCACCACAGGTGAACGCTCTACCAATGAGTCACGGCGGTCCTTATAATAATAATAAGAAGAAGAAGAAGAAGAAGAAAAAGAAGTAGTGTCATTGATAATAATTGTATTGTGTATGCATGATACTTGAAGAGAGTACTTGAACTACACATACGATTAGGCTCGATTTGGCTCGTTTTGGCTCGACTCGACTCGAAACTCGAATCAAATTCGAGTCGAGTTGGAGGAAATTTTTCGAGCCGAGTTCTCCAGTCGAGTTCAAACATGTCTGTCTGTTTCGAGTCGAGTCGAGTTTCAAAGAAAACTCGCTCGAACTCGCTCGTCCCATCCCTAATTTTTACAAACCAACTCACTACCAATTTTCCATATATAGAAAGTGCCCCTCCTCCACATAAAGGAGAATTTAAAAAAATGCTAGGACACATTCTGTTTATTTTCAATAAAGAAATGAAATGAAATGAAATCTTTGTTTTACGTCCCATGGTTATGCCGGTTACGCTAAAGGAGACGGTGATGATGAGTAATGAATGAAATGGTGGAATGAAAAAAGTGGGAGGAAACGGAAGAACCGCGAGAAAACCCACGCACACGGTGTTTGTCCACCACAAAGTTCACTTGGCGGGGGCTGGGATCGAACCAAGGACCTCAAGCACCAGAGGTGAACGCTCTACCACTGAGCCACCGAAGCCCCGTATTTTCAATAAAGAGTTAATACACTGAATTTCAGCTCCGTAAGTTTAACGGCTTGCGAGATACTCATTTTTTTTCGCAAAAATTTGGATCCTCACTACATCCTTAGGACATTATTTATTTATTTATTTATTTATTTATTTATTTATTTATTTATTTATTTATGACTTCTTTTACGTGGCGAAGTTAAGGCTCTGCAGCCTTCTCCGAGCACTTAACCACGTGCATACATTATGTATTTTTTTAAAAAAAGCACCAATATATAGAAAATATTAATAATTACAATAAGAAAAGTACTGAACCACATAAAAAAAGAATATACTACTTAAAATAAAAAAATGGTTAAACACTTGAAAACAAAAATTGAAAATAATATACAATAGAGGGAACAAAAATAACATGGAGAAAACCTAAATTGCATATTGCCTATAGCGGTAAAAGAAGTATGAATATATAAGCTCTACAAATTAACATAGGTTACCCATTGGTTGTGTGAGTTATTAATAATCATAATATGTGAGTTATTAATAATCTGGTAAAACGAAGATGCCTCACGTGCTACCAGTATCCTTATCTTTACTTAAGAGAAGTGAATTTACAGATTTTTTTTTAATTTGGCAACTGTGGAAACGTTGTGTATTAATTGAGGTAAACTGTTCCAGAGGCGTGTAGTACTTACTGTGAAGGATTTTGAGTATGAATCAGAATTGTGATTGGGCATGGAGAGCAAGAAATTATCTTGTGATCTTGTGCTTCTAGTATGAAAGTCAGATAAATATAAAAATCTACGGGCCAGATACGATGGTTCTGACGTAGTCAGTATTTTGTACAATAGTGTAAGATTATGTAAATTTCTTCTTCCAGCTAACGTCAGCCATGACAGTTTTTTATAAAAAGATGTGAGATGTTCCCTGAAAGTTATATTGAAAATAAATCTAATGCAGGCATTTTGGACTCTTTGCAAGCGCTTTGATTGATTTTCTGTTAGATCAGAATAGACTGAGTCGCAATAGTCAAGATGTGGGAACACCAGTAGCTTGACAAGTTTGATCTTCAGAGATATTGGTAAGAAATTTCTTAGTCGATTTAACGTATGCAGGGCACGAAATGCTCTCTTACAAACTCCATTTATTTGATCTGACCAGGAGAGATGTTGATTTAGTATGACTCCCAAATTTGTGACAGTTGTAGAGAATGGAATAACAGTATTGGACAATTTTATATTTGGGAGCTGATAGATATTAATAGAAGAAAGAATTCTTGGGGAGCCAATTAAGATGCACTGCGATTTTGTTGCATTTAATTTTAACCCATGAGCCGTAGACCAGTCGCTGATTTTGTTTAACTCGGTATCTATTTTCTTAATCGCATTATTAATATCTTGTTGGGGAAAAGAAGCATATAACTCAAAATCATCAGCGTAAATATGGTATTTACAATATGTGAGAATTTTAGGGAGATCATTAATGTAAAGGGCAAAGAGAAGGGGACCTAGTACGCTACCCTGCGGCACTCCACTGTTGATACAATGCCATGTCGATATGTGATCCTGATTGATCACTACTCTTTGTTTACGTTCGTGAAGGTAAGAATGTAACCATTTAACCACTGGTTCAGAAAAATTAAATAATAATGATAATTTCTGAAGTAATATGTCAAAATCAATCGTTTGAAATGCCTTACTATAGTCAAGTAGAGTAAGGAGCGTCAGTTTTCTGTTATCAATAGCCCATTTTATATCCTCCGTTACGTTTACTAGTGCAGTGCATGTGCTATGATTACTTCGAAAACCAGATTGAAATGTATCCAGTAAATTATTTGTTGTTAAATATTCCGAAATTTGATCATTTACAATATATTCAAAAACTTTTGAAAGCACGGGAAGGGCACTGATAGATCGATAGTCTGCAATATTATCAACGTTGTTCTTTTTTGGAAGTGGGCGGACCTTAGCGAGTTTCCATACTGTGGGAAAAGTACCTGTGGCAAGAGAGTAATTAAAAATGTCAGTGATAGGATTAAGTACATGCGGTAGGATTTTCCTAATCATGGTTATTGAAATATCATCTGTACCAGTGGCTTTAGATTTAATTCTTTGGATCGCTTTTAATTCATGCGCAGGCTGTACGTGAGAAAACGAGAACAGAGAGTTAATTTCCGAAGCTACAATATTATTCATTGTTTGCAGTTTCATGGAGGCCGGTATCATATGGCTTTGACAGAAAAAAGTGTTCAATTCATCTGGCGTATAGTTAACTGCGTTCTTGGCTATGTTTCTCCCAATACCTAATACTTTTAGTCGTTTCCAAAGAACTGCTCCATTATTTTCGAATTCAAGTATTTCATAGGCAAAGCGCCGTTTTGCCTTCCTTACTTCTTGAGTGCAACGGTTTCTTAATATCCTATAGTTTTCGAATTTTGTATTGGAATTTATTGTGCTATCACTGGAAGGATCACTATTTTTAACATGTTTCCTGTATGCTCTATAAGCTTTATCTCTCCGCGCCATTAACGAACGTAATTCATCGGTTAACCATGGTGATGGTGGTCGCGAAACACGTTTATTAACTATAGGGGCGTGTCAATCATACAAATTTATTATTAAAGAATTTAGAGTATTTACCTGCTCGTCAACTGTGGGGAGGCAGTTTATTGAGTGCCACGGCAAGCAGGCAGCGTCGATGTTCAGGTCTACTTCATTCATGTACCTAAAGTCTCTGTATGATGTGAATTTAGTTTTATATTGCGGAACTCGAAGTTTGTAGGATATATATAGCATATCATGATACGAGATGCCCGGTGTGTGGATTTGACCGTGGCTAATTACATGTTCTTCCTTGGATACCAGTATCACATCTATCCATGATTCTGAGTTCCTTATGTGATGGGTTGGACCAAGAGGACAGATAGCAAGGTTAAGGCCCGAGATCGTATCCCGATATTGCAAGACTTCGTCTTTCGTTGTTAAAAGATCCCAATTTGTATCACCCATTATTATGGAATGCTGATAATTGGGTAAATGTTTTGCAATATCGTCAACAAAGTTTATGAAGGATGTACGGGGGGGACGATACACAACACTCAAAAGCAATGTCAGGTGACCTACAGTGACTTCGAGTATAATATATTCTGAACTACTGTTATATACACCAGCTGACTGAGACAGAAGTTTGACCTAAAAGTTGTCTCGTAAGTATATTGCCACACCCCCACCGCGTTTACCCTTTCTATTGTTTGTAAAAAGATGGAAACCTGATAAATGAACGAGGTTGTTTGAGAGGGAATCCTGTAGCCAAGACTCAGAAATAGGTACTGCATGCACATGTTTAAAAGAGGATACAATGCTTTCAATTTCCGCGAAATTTGAAAGAAGGCTTTGCGCGTTGAAATGAATAGCGTTGAAGTTCCCTTCGGCAAAATCTGGTTTCTGGTCATGGGAGGTAGTTTCCAAAGGGGAGGGAGGAAGGTCATTGTCACTTTCTATGAGGGTGGAAGTGTCAAGCCCACTGAAACAGTTAGAAATCAAGGTTGCCATATTTAAGTCTGCGAATGTGTCATTCATTGTCCTATCCTGAGAAGATAATCAGATGCAATGTAAAGTAATATACTTGAAATGTTTACAAGAATCCCTTCTCTATACATACGTACAAGATAATCGGTAGTTCTACTTACCAGAATATTCATCAAAAACAAAAACAAGACGAAACATCGATATAACAGCACAATAATAGCATGAACAAACACACACAGAGAACAACACGTCTCCTGCCGACACTGGATACATAAACAACACAACTACACACACAAGATATCCGACACATGAGGAGAATGTCGTAGGCACTACACAGGAAAAATATATGTAACTTAGACATCCCTAGCTTTGCAATATGAAGTGGAGTACAAATACAAATTGAAATAGTTATTGATAGATACGTTAAATACACTGAACTATAAAAATAATTCAAGAAACTAGCAACAAATAAAAAAAATAAGTTGAATAGAAACATATTGCAAGAAAGTGTTCATAATTATTCACAGAAACGTGCTACCAGGGTTGCACTTATATGTTGTCCATCTGAGCAAAGCTACTAATATAATGCTTAATATTTCCATGTTTCACTACAATTTGTCCATCGTAAGTCCAAGTGTTCTTGAAGCCAAACCGAGCTGATGCTGCTTTGTAGAGCTGCAAGCGCTGAGAACACAGGTCTTCACGAATTGTTATTTTCGTTCCTTTAAGTTTGATCTTATTTGCAAACACCTTGGCTCTGGTCTGATAATTGGTGAATTTAACTATGATAGGTCTAAGTTTGCCTGAGGCATGGGAACCAACACGATGGCTGCGACACACTTCATTTGGTGTAACTTCCACACCCATTTTTTCTTTGAACAGTGAGATCACTGATTCTGTAGTATCTTCATCTGCCTTGTGCGGTACACCAAAAATGCGTACACTATTCCTTCGTGAATATTGTTCTAGATGAACTACTCTCTCGTGAAGATTGGAAATTTCTGCAGAAAGATCGTTGATAGAATCTTCCTTTTTCTTCAGTTTCTCTTCAAAGTCATGCACCACTTCTGTATTGAATTTCAAAAGGTCTTCAATACGTTGCACTACAAGACTTGTCACAGTTTCAATGATATTGTCCACCATGATTTTCATCACTTCGGGGGATTGTATCACTGATTTTACCTCCGCACAAATTTGTTTTGCCAGTTCGCCGTGAGAGGGCTTCTCCGGGAGACAAGATGGGC
The DNA here is from genome assembly GCF_964235325.1 of Thermobia domestica. Lineage (NCBI taxonomy): Eukaryota > Metazoa > Arthropoda > Insecta > Zygentoma > Lepismatidae > Thermobia > Thermobia domestica. The sequence goes on along the minus strand of NC_137470.1, from coordinate 52,039,462 downwards.
TGCTGACTTTCTTCTGTGGAGCCATGCTTTCGAAATATATTTATCAAGACAAATGTCCTCACTTAGAATATTTAGAACTCAAGAATTCGGAAGCACAGCACCCACACACTATCACACAAAGAGTTGTACGTTTACATGAAAATCTCGTTCTGCTTTCTATAAAATGAAAGGCGGAAATTTTGGCACCGGAAATTCTGGCACCAGTAGTTTTCACACGGTAATTTTGGCACCGGTAATTTTGGCACCAAGAAACGAAGCAAACGGAAATTTTGGCACCATTTATAATAGAAGTACAGAAAATGTGAGAAAATACTCTGAATGTAATAGATATTTAAATTCACATGTTATTAACTAGGATTGTTCCAGCGCGACGAATCAAACCAGTGACGAATGTACAGTCAGCGACAAAATTTCTTTCTCTTCTGTAAAATTTATTTTGCTTATAACTTTGGAATTGATGGACTGATTTGAGTAGTTTTCTGAAATTTACCGAAAACTATATCTGCTTTAAGTTGCTGAATATTTCACTCAAATCTGTCCGTCCATTCGAGAGATATTCGCGGAAGAAATTTTAACATAGGAAAAGAACTTTTGTTACTGACAGTACAGACACCGGTAAAGATACTATTGGCAGTTTCATTATATATTCAAAGCAAGTTAAAATTTCCCTCTAATGGGTTTGTATTTTACTTTCAAGTGCAAACAGTAAAAGCTAATTAGAAAACATGGAAATTGAAGTACAGAGAAAGAAAATTAGAAAATACTCTGTATATAATAGATGTTAATGTACCAATTTATTTTACATTACAAGAAAAGGAGATTACACCGAGATTCTTTCCATCGAAACTTTCGGCTCCCCTCTCACGCATATCCCAAAGCCTAATGAAAAGGTGCAATGTTTTACAATTGGGATTATTGTGAACCATATATCATTGCAAATCATGTGTTATTGAAATTCATTTATTGATTTGTTAATTTTTCTTGCGTAAGTGTGTATTTAAGTTTTCTTAGTTAAGAGTTCAATAATTTTGACTTGCTTTGAATACCTAATGAAGCTACCAATATTACCTTTTACTGGTGTTTGTACATTTGTCGCTGGTTTCATTATTCGTGCTGATACAGTTCTAGTCATTAACATGTGAACGTAAATATCTATTATATCCAGAGTATTTTCTATTTTTTTTTCTCTGTACTTCAATTTCCATGGTTCGAATCAGCTGTTACTGTTTGCACTTGAAAGTAAAATACAAACTCAATGCAGTGAACATAGTGCAGTCTTCAGCAACTCAAAGAAGATACAGTTTTCCATAAATTACAGAAAACTTCTCAAATCAGTCCATCAATTCCAAAGTTATAGGCAAATACATTTTACAGAAGAGAAAGAAATTTTGTCGCTGACTGTACATTCGTCACTGGTTTGATTCGTCGCGCTGGAACAATCCTAGTTAATAACATGTGAATTTAAATATCTATTACATTCAGAGTATTTTCTCACATTTTCTTTACTTCTATTATAAATGGTGCCAAAATTTCCGTTTGCTTCGTTTCTTGGTGCCAAAATTACCGGTGCCAAAATTACCGTATGAAAACTACTGGTGCCAAAATTTCCGGTCCCAAAATTACCGCGCACCCTATAAAATACGGTGATTTTCCTGGGAGCACGATCCACACAAGTCTAACGTTCCGCCGCCATCCAACGTTATGCATTACAATAAAAGCAATATAACCTCCCAATTTGGATTAAGGCCGAACTATATACCAAAAGTAATTTCATTTGACTTTGCAATTTGACCGTGATGATCAGGCACACATAGTTACATTCATTTTTTTATATATTACACTGATTCAAAAATGTATTTCTTCCAGTAGTTAGCTCTAAAAACTCACAGGTCTCGAAAGCCAAGTTGTAGTGTAAGTCCTATTGCTATTATTACAATTAAAAATATCAATATCCAAAAGTGCCTGAAGTTCTTTTTTCACTTGGTTAGATATACTCACCTCAGGTAAGTAGACAGAAACAAGTGGAAAAGGAAGGGAAATGAAGGTCTTGAAAGTAAAACGAAAACAAATTTACCAATCTTCAGAAGATACTGTCTACAATGCAGTGAGCAAAGAAGGTCGGTAGATCATACTGAGTCGGTGGGTCGCAGTGGGTCACGGTGGGTGGTGGGTCGCAGTGGGTCATGGTGGGTGGTGGGTCACAGTGGGTCATGGTGAGTGGTGGGTCGCAGTGGGTCACGGTGGGTGGTGCGTCACAGTGGGTCACATGCTGTTGACCCACCTGACCCACTGACCCACTCCATCTCTGTATTATAGACATGTCTAGTATCAGATCTGAAAGAAAAGGCTGTCATGGAAAGGGCATGGATCCACCAGGATGAGGCGGTCCGAAATCATGGCGTAACTTTCCTTAGTGAGAAGTTTCTAGATCGCTGGCAACTGACACTGGTATCATAGCCTCCGAAAGGTGCCTTATCAGCCATCTCTAACAATTATTTATAGAAAATTATAACATTCCAATACTAGCTACTTCATTATAACACAAACGAACAAGCGCCAATGCTGAGTAAATTTGAAGGCTCATGGGATTGTTCACTGTAATTGATAGTATGTGAGATCAGCCGATTATTTTAGGATGAACTTCAGGACAAATTACGTTGAGATGTTGATAACTGTTAACAAGCAGAAACGTGAGAAAACAGAGGTTAAATATTTTGCACTCATTATCAAATCTCTTTCAACACCTAAACCTTGACTTATTAATAAGTGGAGAATATGAATGAGCATTTCGGATGTCAAGATTTGACATCACCATTATTTGCGTTCACTTACTGAGAGGGCTTAGAGCTAACAGGTGAATGGTGTTGAGTATGAGTGAGCTTCTTTGGAAAATACATAAATGGAAAAATGTAAATACACGAATATATATATATATATATATATATATATATATATATATATATATATATATATATATATATATAACTTTCTTCAAGGAACTCTTAAAGGGAATAGGTACGTGTAGTAATTGTGTTATTAAAATCAAAATGTTAACCCTAAAGATAGGCAGGGATCTAGTAATAGTATCTTCGTACTAAGGGTGACCTATTGTTAAGTTTTAGTGTAGGAACTGCCTTCCATTTGTAAATGAAGTGAATTCTTTTAGTTTAACGTTTTACAATTGCGTTTTGTTGCAAGGAGAAAGCTGTCAGATGTATTGATGGTAGAAACGATGGAATGAAGGAATTGAAAAGAAAACGCTGTGGAACAATGGTGTGTACAGTAAGCACATATTATATGAAATCGAGTTTAATTCCTGACAACAGAGAAGAGCACTCTACTACTGACAAGTAAACCTTACGTTTGGGTGAATCGAGTTGCTGACTGAGACACATATGAGAAAGTAGTACTAAATGTGGTCAGTATTTCAGTGAAGTTGTAGGTGCGAAGCTCCAGGGGTTTAGGAGATACAGCTACCAGAACATCACATGGAAGTACAGAATAGTCTTCATACAGTTGGAGGTAAAAGCTCTGTAAGACCTCTTGTAACAACAAAAGGTGAATAACAAATATATGGGTATATATTAGGACTAGGGGGAAGTCATATAGTAAGGGTATACCTGACGGCGGCCATTTTGAAATCCGCCATTTTGAATTAAGGTTAAGTTTTTAAAATAGGAATAGGGTCATGTGATACATGATTTAGGGCGCAAATTTAATCAGAAGAACAATGGTCACGTTAATTTTGAGTTACGCACAATTGGTAAAAAGTTACAGGGAAATTAAATATTGTTGCAACATATGTATTAGTCCTTTACCCCACCTTGTAAATTTTGTTTTAATGATAATAATTAAATAAAAAGCAGGTGGATAAATATTAGGTCTATGGTAAGAGTTGCCTTGATGGCGGCCATGTTCAAATCCGCCATTTTGAAGCAGACAAAAGTTTTAAACAAAACGCATAACAGTGATACCTTATTAATAGCAAATTTTACCATAACTCCAACGGTATAACCATTTTTGCTTTATCATTAACCAGCACAAAATTAAATGGATCGCTCCTTACGACTACTGCTTTGACGGAATTGTTAACGACAGATGTGTCAAGTGTAACTCGATTGCCTTTGTCAGGTGTGCTCACTGTGAGCAGAGCATTTGTGCAAGTTATGCACTCTTTTCTGAACTACATATTGATTGTACTAATTGAGGACTTTTCTGGAAGAAAGACCCAACTTCAATTATGACTCAATTCCTCTTTGGTCATTTTCCCTTAAATTAGCAACTTGTTTATGCGATAACAAATGCTGGTTAATAATAAAGCAAAAATGGTATACCGTTGGATTTATGGTAAAATTTGCTATTAATAAGGTATCACTGTTATGCGTTTTGTTTAAAACTTTTGTCTGCTTCAAAATGGCGGATTTGAACATGGCCGCCATGAAGGCAACTCTTACCATAGATCTAATATTTATCCACCTGCTTTTTATTTAATTATTATCATTAAAACAAAATTTACAAGGTGGGGTAAAGGACTAATACATATGCTGCAACAATATTTAATTTCCCTGTAACTTTTTACCAATTGTGCGTAACTCAAAATTAACGTGACCATTGTTCTTCTGATTAAATTTGCGCCCTAAATCATGTATCACATGACCCTATTCCTATTTTAAAAACTTAACCTTAATTCAAAATGGCGGATTTCAAAATGGCCGCCGTCAGGTATACCCTTACTATATGACTTCCCCCTAGTCCTAATATATACCCATATATTTGTTATTCACCTTTTGTCGTTACAAGAGGTCTTACAGAGCTTTTACCTCCAACTGTATGAAGACTATTCTGTACTTCCATGTGATGTTCTGGTAGCTGTATCTCCTAAACCCCTGGAGCTTCGCACCTACAACTTCACTGAAATACTGACCACATTTAGTACTACTTTCTCATATGTGTCTCAGTCGGCAACTCGATTCACCCAAACGTAAGGTTTACTTGTGAGATGAACTCACGCTCTTTCATTACAATGTATCTGATATTATTACCCACAGAAAATAAATGCACTTTATGAGACTTACCGTTCCATTTTTAGTTGATCTGCATCCAACAGTCCTCGATGTGCACTCCGAAGCGAGAACACACCGTTTGTTAACAAAAATGCTTTGGCCTGGTGTGTCCACCACATGCACAGTATGGCAGAAGGCTGTACCTGCAAATATTTTTTAAAATGATGCGTTATTTTAATTTCAATCATTTTTTTATTTATTTACTGACGTGATTACACAGATAGATGATTCATATTTTACACTGGAAACAACGGAAACTTCCAGAACAGGTAGATGTGCACTGTTTATTTTACTTTATCAAAACTTATTATCTACTCATTATGGTATGTAACAGAGACAGTATCTATCTATAAGTATATATAATGTAGTTGCTAATTCTCTCGCCTTCAGTACGAGTGGTCTCGGCTTTGATTCCCGGTGAGGTCAGAAAAGTGTAAAAACTTTTTCAGACCAGTCACCTTGAATGATATTTTTTTCCTGGGTTTTGTTATTTACACCAGGTAGATGCCAGGATGATATCTAACATAAAGCCCGGCTTCCTTCACTCTTTGTTCTTTTCTTCCTTCCCTATTTTCACAGATAATGTCATCCCTTATATGGGGTAAACGGCTCCTGAACGGGACATGTTATCATCTGCATGATCTTCAAATACACTCTCAATAATTAGTCAGGTTTCTAGCCTCAGCAAGCCATTATCGCATTTCACATCTCTCAACAACTGGTGTTTCATGGTTGAATGAATTTTCTCTTTTTCCTGAAATCAGCATTGCAACCTTCTGTCTTAAGATAAAAAAAAATAATCTAAATATTTAACAGAATAAGGAGATATCACTAATAAATTTAATTACGAGGGTACACTAAGTAATACGAAGTACATCGCACATAATCTTATTATTAACTTCCTAGTAATGATAGGAGACAGGACTTGAAACTTAAGGCTTTTATAAGATTCAGGAGGAGTAGTTAACTCTTGCGAGTGACATGTTTCTGGACTATCTTCTCAAACGTGAATCAGTTTTATCAAAAACGGCTCAGGAGATTCTGCTTATATTTCATAAATAAATATTTAAATCCAATAACCCAAGAATAATGTGTAAAACAAATTCTTATATAAAAGTATGCAGGAAAGGTAATTTCCTGTTAGGGCTGTTTCTCTCTCTCTCTGTCTAAAACGGCATGCGATTTTATTGATACTTCTTTCAACTTACAGAAATAACTCTGTTTGGGATTGCAATACATGAAGTTTACGTGAGGTAAAAGGAGTAAATTCTACCCGATGTTGCACGTTTGAACATGCTCATACAAAATAATTTTCCAGTGAAACCTACCGAATAATTATTCGATTTTATTAAAATATGTGTACAGTTATCTTCTTTATCGCATTCAAACAATCCTCGCTTATTGCGATTGAAAATAGTAGGGTAAACGGGAACAAACACCCCAGACTTTGGGATTTCCATATTTTAAATAATATAATAAGAAAATAATTTTCTGTGAAGAGCAGAGTTGACGTGGGTCAATGAAAACTTGACCCACGACCCACTGACCCACCACCCGTGACCCACTCTGACCCACAACCCACCGTGACCCACTATGACCCACTATGACCCACCACCCACGGTGACCCGCTGTGACCCACCACCCACCATGGACCACTCTCATCCACTGTGACCTATTCTGACTCACCAAAATCCATCGTCATCAACTCTGAACACGATTGACGGCCTCTTCTGTACTGACTAAAGAGTTTACACTTGTAATAAAACATGACTGTAAAATTGTCACTAATCGGAGTTTGAATTTCTAGTCAATCGCTCAAGCACCGCTCTGTCAGAATAACGATGGGTCTGATCTGTATGATATAAAATGGTAAAGTGTTTGTCAGTGAGGAAATTGAAACAGTTCGAGGTGAGGGGAAGTTAGTGTGTGCGTAAAATATACTTGCACTAAAAGAGTATTCTTGCAAGTCTTAATATTTGAACGCATTCCAAAAGAAACTTCTATTCGCAGGAAAATACCCCTGTACAATATGGAAAAGGTTACGGTTTCTCAGTTCACAGTATTTTTCTCACAAAAGACTTGAAAATCAGTTTTTCATAGTGTATAAAGGTGCTCGGGTACCCTATGTGAGAGCATCTCCATAAAGTATGCTTATAATTGTAATTTGTGTAATCACTAAACACCACGTTAAATTTAAGTTACAAATATGCATAATTGCAATTATTATGAATATTTATTTAAAGTAGTTTACCTAAAGCAAAGAAGAGACTTACTAAAAAAATAGGTACAAAGTTGAATAGCACAAATAAGCCATTAGTAATACAAGTAGGCCTATACATTTTCTATAGCTCGTAGTTTTCCACTTTAAAACAAACCTGAAATCGGGTTTATTTCCTGTTGGTAACATTTTCGTGGTAAATCATCCGCAGCGGAATGGTGTCCATCCTTCTGCCAAGAAATAAATAGCTCGTCTACTTTGAACTTGTCTAGCGGTAGGCCATTAACATTGATAAACAACAAGTTAGACAATGTTTTGAGCACTTGGTCTATTTCTAATATCAGTCATCTGTAAATTCATAAGGGGAAGTCCCCGTTCGCACTCTGTCGTGGAAATTGGTAATACTTCTACCCTATTTCTGCAACTCCTCATCGACAATCTGTTTGTTAGACTTAAATCTGATAACAATTTTCCTTGGTAAGTTTTGAAATACTCAGCAAGAAATATCATCTCTCTATCACCATACAACATCTTTTCCATATCGACCATGTCAGTTGGCAATGTCGACTCATGGAGAACAGAAACTTCATCTACCACGCCTTCGATAGGGAATCTTGTGAATAAATTATCAATTAAAGCCTGTTGAACTGAAGATTCTTATTTGTTTATAAATTTAATTTTTGTAATTACACATGAAGGTTTGAGGCCATTACGAAGTTCCCTCTCCCGTGTAGAAAGCGAAAGAGAACGTGGTTCCTGGAAAGTGTTCAGAGGTGAATGGGAATTTCTCTCCTTCTTCCCCTTCAATTACCACACTGCTGTTTGCCATGTACCAAATTAGGATGAATTTAATTTAAATTATCATAGTATAATTATTTCCTTGTTGAATTATCAATACTCTTCAGTGGAAAAAAAGAATGACATTTGAAAGTTCCAAATCAAGGTAAGTAGACCAACGTAAAGGGAAAAAGTGTAAAATTTTCCATATAATTATGCGTACAATCCAAACTCAAAATTTCCGTGCAATTAAGCTTACAGTGCAAATTTTGTGGCTATTTTAGTCACAAGTTTTTGGGTTGATTGCCCTGTGCTGTAAGCGCTCCATATAATAAACATAAGCTTCAGCAATTATTATAGTAGAAAGCAATGGATATATGAAGCCAAGCACTGTAATTTTTTGTTTCTGATTTTTTTCTTAAATAACATCGATCGTTTTCGATCATTTTTACAAACCAACTCTCTACCAATTTTCCATATATAGAAAGTGCCCCCTCCATAAAGGAGAATTTAAAAATATGCTAGGACACATTTTGTTTATTTTTAATAAAGAGTTAATACACTGAATTTCAGCTCAGTAAGTATAACGGCTTGCGAGATACTATTTTTTTTTTCGCAAAAATTCGGATCCTCACCTTCCTTAGGATATGTAGCTATTATAATGAAAGCAATACAACATTCCAATTTGGATTAAGGCCTAACTACATACCAAAAGTAATTTCATTTGACTTTGCAATTCATCCGTGATGATCGTAAAGTTACATTCATAGTTACATTCAATTTTTTTATATAATAATTTATATATTACAGTGATTCAAAAATGTATTTTTTCCAGTAGTTATCTCCTCTAAAAACTCACAGATCTCGAAGGCCAAGTAGTAGTATAAGTCTTATTGTTATTATTACAATTAAAAATATCAATATTCAAAAGAGCCTGAAGTTCTTTTTTTCAGTTGGTTAGATATACTCACCTCAAGTAAGTAGACACAAACAAATGGAAAAGGAAGGGAAATGAAGGTCTTGGAAGTAAAACGAAGATAAATTTACCAGTCTTCAGAAGACACTGTCTACAATGCAGTGAGCAGAGGGTCGGTAGATCATACTGAGTCGGTGGGTCGCAGTGGGTCACGGTGGGTGGTGGGTCGCAGTGGGTCATGGTGGGTGGTGGGTCGCAGTGGGTCACGGTGGGTGGTGGGTCGCAGTGGGTCATGGTGGGTGGTGGGTCGCAGTGGGTCACGGTGGATGGTGGGTCACAGTGGCTCACATGTCGTTGACCCACGACCCACTGACCCACTCAGAAAACTTGACCCACTTGACCCACTGACCCACTCCATCTCTGATTGAAAGATCAACCCCCTTGCCTTTTAACTCTCTATCCATGTACTTCACTATGCTATTCCTCTCAAGTTAGGCTCGTATGTGTTTATACCTTCTATGGAACGTTTCCTCTACGCTATACTCCACGCTACTCGCTGTCCTCCTCTGTCGTTAAGTGCTACGCCTTTGTCATCACTTTTCAGAGTATTGTCGGACGCAATGACACATTGTAGTATATGTTTAATTGCGCTTCTATGCATATTTTCATCGGACTCGCGCCATATTTCGTATCATTATCCTCAACGTGTAGTGTTGGCAGTGCCTCTTCTCATTCCCATACGTACGGAACGGTTGCGTCCGAGGGTTTTTCCCGCCTATGGATTTTCGTGTTCACTAACACAAATCGATTGACCATAGTATTGTTCCACATTTCGTGTGACACCAGAAAAAAATTCCTTATAAGTAAATTCTTAAACCTCACACTTTAAAATGTAATAGAAACTTGAGGTGACAGATTTGCTATATTGAGTAAATTGAGAATTTCAAGACTTTTCTTCCAACATATTTTTAGTCAATTGAAATATGTTCTATATGTTAACTTATGATATAGACGAGATCTGTCCCAAAAATAATGCACCCATTTTTATTTTAAGAAATTTATTGAACCGATTCGTATAATTACTCAATATTCTTAGAAATGCATCCCTCCTGCTTCAACACACTTCTTCCAACGCCATTTCCATGCTTTATATGCGTCCTGGAAATCCGTCATAGGGATGTCCTTTAGTATCCTCGTCGTAGCCGCCTTGATGTCCTCCAGGGTCCCGAAATGCTGTACTTTGAAGGACTTTTAATCTTCGGGAACAAAAAGAAGTCGGGCAGGTACAAATCAGGACTCTAAGGCGGCTGCGAGAGCGTTGAGATGTCAGCCTTGGTCAGATAAACGGTTATCTCGTATCGCTGCTCGAGAGTTTTTTCCATCTTCATTTCGACCGAGCACTCACACAAGCGTTCACTGAAACAGGCACTGTGCCTCTCCAGGAGCTCGAAGCCGACTGGCGCTGTTCGCGCTGTGTTCCTAAGACACCACCCACCCTTCCGTGCAAGCGGAAACGCTGTGCGACGGATAGTCGAGGCAGAAGAAAATGGGGCGCACCTTATATTTTCCACAGTTTAAGGAAAAATAACTATTTCACGTAAACAGAAGTGCTAAGCGATTAATGCAAAACGAAGAAGATCCTCACGTACTATAAGCCACTTGCCTTTACTACAAACACTTGTTTTTACGGTTATAAACAGTGACAAACGACAGAAAGAAACTGCATTTTTCAGGGAAAAAACTAAAAGAACACGGAAAGCTACGAAGAAATATGACAACCCGTCCATTGGTCCTCCCTAAAAAAAATAATTTAAAAAAAAGCTGTAAAAGCGAACGACCGATAGCGATGCGCACGAGACGAGTCGAGACAGGATTTTCCTGACAAAATTCGAGTCGAGACATGGCCCTTCCAATAGAAAAATATACATTTTTCGAGTCGAGACATCACTTTTACAGCACAGTTTCGAGAAGAGATAGCCACAAATCTTGTCTCGTGCGCATCCCTAACGACCGGACTAACGAGGGAACCTATCCAAGTGTAACTCTGACTTCGAGTCGAGACTATGGCCGTTGGATACCTTGTCCCAAAAGAACATAACACGAAAAGGGATACATCCTCGATCTCAACCATTGCGGAGATATAAGCGTGAAAGGTTAGAAATCGAGCTCCATACTATACATTACAAAGTCAGATTCCGGGTCAGATTTTTCGGAGACGGTCGGGTAAGGAAACTCAGCGAATATATATCAAATTAGTGTGGGGAGCCCAACATCTTTTGAATGAAAAAAAATGTGTCCCCAGGGCACTCGCAGGGTCCCAAGCGGGGCCCAACTCAAAATTTGCAAATTGAACCGGGAGTCAAGTAGCATATTATATGTTATTTAAATGGGCCTTCTTTTACCTATAATCTCATATTTTAGGTACTTGGAATAGAAATAAAAACTTGAAATTCGGTATGGTTATACGTTTTCGTTAACGTTAACTAAGTAAATCGCTAAAATAAAAATTTCAAACTGTAGAGGGGTTTAATGCGGAACTAAAGTCTTCCCCATGTTATTTTTATGGGACATCTTCTATACCCCAAAATGTTTAGAGACTTCCGGCAGGACTAGAATGATGAAATTTCGTAAGGTTGTAGCCTTCCGGGACTAACGTACAGGAAAATTGCCAAAAGTGAATATTTTTCATTTTTAAGGGGCCTAAGGGGGATGAAGAAATTTCCATGTTATTTAAATGGGCGTTTTCTTGGGATACAAAATCTTATCTTTTAGATAGTTGAAATAGGAAAAAAAAACTTTAAATTTGGTAGAATTGTGGATTTGAAAGGTGCGTGGCCGTAGGCCGAGTAAACGTGATTGACAGGGGGTGAAGCCTCCAGCTGTACCAAATTCAGGAAATGTGATTAAAGAGCAAATGCACAAATTTTACTCTTGATGCAAAGGCTGATACCTAAGAGATGCGAGGCCGTAGGCCGAGCAAACGCAGGGGCCTGGGGGCGGAACCCCTAACTATCCAAAGGCTAGTCTATATATTAAAATGCTACGTTTATATTTTTGTGGTCAAGAAAAGTTTATACAGTATGTTTGTGGCAAATTCTTTCAACAATGATATCTCGGAGACTACAAGCTCTGGAAAGATGCCTTTTTCACTGATCGATTGCAAATTTTGTGAAGATTGTTGAGTTATAATTGAATATTTTTAAATGGACGTTATTTCTTTATTACATTTTTTAGGAGTACGCGGAAGTATTGAAAATTTATTAAAGTAAAGCATCATATCTCAACGAGTTATACACCCCAACACCGCACATTTGCATACGAAGTTAGTACATTTTTCCGGCATTTGTTTCATTGTCAAATGAGAATGAAAAACAAAGTATAACTATTTCTCCAGTGTAAGATGAATCTTTATTGTAGGAGTGTTTGGCCTAATGAACACCATATAGCCTATCACTGACATTTAATTACGTGTGTGAGCTAGTATCTTTATGAAAATAGTAGATTCTAATTGAAACTACGCAATTCTTAGTATATCTTTTCATTTTGAACAGCTACCACTTTGTGAAAGATTTACAACTTGGTTCCAAGGCAAAAATATTTCGAATTTGACTTAGTACTTATCAAGAGTTTCATGCTCAGTTTCAAATATTTCTGCCTTGAGATTTTATCTCTAGTCTTCCAAGAAAGCGGTAGCTGCAAGAAAAAAATATCGCTTTCTAAGTATCTAAAAAGATTCCTTTCCCTCTACACTTATAGCATTACAAAGAGAAAAGAGAAAATGTGGAATGAATTTTTTTTATTTAATATAACGACTTTTGCTGTATCGGCTTCGTGTAAAAATATCACCATTATTGTGCCAACCTGGACAATCGATGGAAGACTTACAACACTATTTAGCTTCGGAAATAGACTATAGCTCAAAACCTGCCTGAAAAGACCTTTTTCTTCGTGTGCGGGTAACGTAGGCCTCTTTAGGTGTTCTTTCTAATGTATTGTTGAACTTCGTCAAATGGGCTGTACGAAAGTGCGTTATTGTTTTTGAAAGGGCGTGTTTTCTCCTATAATAACGTTATTTAGACAACTGTGTTTATGTGTGTTATTGTGAATATAACGTTGATATGAAGCTTTTCATCTCTTGTTTCTGTTTAGTGTTGTTTTATCGTTTGAAATGGGTCAATTTGTCATAAGAAAAAGAAAAGAAGACAGCACGTGGGCCAAAGTAGTGCCATTGTTGAAGAAAAAAGAGAAAAATTAATTAAAATGATAGTTCAGCTGACGGATTACAAACTGAAACTGACAATGGAAATTCAAATCTTCTATCGGTCACTATCACCATGAGTGTCTATAGAAGAAACCTCTCAATCTCCACGTCTACCAAGTGGTTCAGATTTTCTCCACCCTTCGAACCTTTCAAAGAGCAATTAGACTTTAGTGTTACCTACAAATTTTCCACAACAGTCTCTGAAAGGTCAAACATTGAAATTTGTGCCAACTTGGTTCCTTCGTGGCTGCACGTCGATCCAAACAAAATTAACGACATCTTGAAAACCATTAAAAAAAGTTCTTACTAAATCCATGGAAGACGCTTTCTCTACTGTAGGATTTTGCAACTGGAAGAAAGCTAAAGAGAAATTAAGTATACACGAAACTTCAGAATGCCATAAACTGGCTGTACTGCGCTACACACAGAAAAAAAAATAGAAAACCAACTAAACAGACAAATTTTAGATGAACAACTGAAAGCCAGGAAATTCCTGAAGAAATGTAATCTCAAGACAATACGTTATTTTGCAAGACAAGGACTCGCATTTAGAGGACATGACTCCCGGTTCAGGAATTTATTTCAGTTGATGAGCCTTTGCTCTGAAGATTTTCCACAATTGAAGAGCCGGATAAAGGGAAACATGAAGAGAGGTAATTTTATGAAAGTTAAAATCCAGAACGAAATCTCGAAACCATGGGCCAAGATATTGCTTTTCATATATGTAACAAAATCAAATCTCAAAACCCTTCTCTGTTCTCTACCGTGTCTGATGTTTCCCGTAATGTGAATGGCGAAGAACAATTAAGTATTTGTGCCTATTTGTGCCAGGTGAGTTGATGAAGATCTCTGTTCTCATGAAAGTTTTCTTGTGTTCTACAGTATATCAAAAAACTACTGGTGAGTTTATAGCTTCAGTTATTCTGGATGAGATGGTGAAACTCCAGCTTCCCATTGCTCAACTCAGTGGACAAGTTTATGATGACTCTGGAAATACGAGTGATTTCTCTGGAATTAGTGTTCCATCTATTATATGTAAACAGCAATTTCTTGCCTTGTACGTACACCTTGTCTCAAAAAGGTTGAGCGCATTCTTTATTGCTGTTTCGAGGCAAATATTTTCTAAGTCCAACTTCGGGTATCTTCGGGAAAAAGTAAACCAGGTTCGAACCTCGAAGCCAACCTTTGCAATCGGGAAAAAATCTTGCAGATGTGTTTTTCTTCTTTTAAATTTAATAAGACTTGTTACCAATTATATATAAAAGAGCAACATTGATTGAAATACTTAATGATACAATATTTCGAAACTGTATTAATGCCAGCACATGCTTGTTTGTCATTTTGCTCTCCATACTTAATGGAATATTTAGATACGTAAACGAATCTTTCCATATGTAAAAGAATGGTGAAAGTTAAGACATAGAACATTATTCTCTCCTGAGTACTAAAATAAAAGTCAAAGTAGAACAAAAACAGCGTTTGCAGTGGATATGAATGTAATTATTATCTTAAATACCGTTATATATCGCTAGAAGTATTATTCGTGGAGCGTTCGTATTAGCTCAGTGGTACGCCGTTGGATTTCAAATCGTAAGGTCGAGGGTTCGGTTCCTATCTGAGTCAATATTTTTTATGAAATTCTATTTTCCGCAATGCATGATAAATTATATAAAATAATTACATTAAAATACGTCAGTTGTATATATATAACATACAATCATTGCAGAACAAAGTGATTATTATGTTTAAAATATAACAGGTGTTCACAGTACGTTGGTATTCTATGATATATGTGAATGGTAAATACAAATTAAGAAAATAATATCATCGCAATGAATAAATTATGTAGTGTATTTATTTGGAGCTATTTGTCATCGGAAGTTACTTCTGAATTTTCTCATTACAGCAAGTGATTTACGCTTTCTGAAAGGTAAAGAGACTATTCGGGTATAAACAGAAATTATTATACAAACTCCAATCTTCGTTACAGACACAAAACTCCCGATCCCCAAAACTACGTAAACAGGAAATTTACGAACACGAAGTCATGTCTAAGAGACTTATTTATACTCGAGAAAGAAGGCAGAATAGGATTTCTTTCCAAAGGATTTCAGTTCAATAATCTGCAAGGCTTTTGTATATGGATGTGGTCCTTTTCTCTCCGCCAATATATATCAAGTAAAAGCGATCGATATTAGTGTCGAATCCATAGTTCTCGTTGTTGCAGAAATTAATAATTACAACTCCGAAAGCGCTAAACTCCAAATTTAACTCTCATCGTAAAGCTCCTTTCTGGTTAAGCGTATAGCGTACACGCTTTCGGTGTGGGAGACCCAGATTCGGCCCCCAGCGATAGCTCATGTAGTTCGTGTTAATTAGTAGGTCTACGTCTCATATAGCCTCACTGCTGACGGGACGTTAAACTCAAAATCAATTCAATTGATTCAAAACCCATTATTATGGCGGGCGATAAAGGATGAAAAATAAAATGTCTCAAGTGACTGAGATTAGTGTCAAATCCATAGTTTGAGTTCGTGACACTGTTACAAACACAATGTCATTTAATGCCACGTTTTGGTATGATCGACTATGCCTCCTGGATTTTGAATTTACAGGAGCAACATCAAAAGCATTGCTCACACAGCTCTAAATGTTTTGATGTATGTATACGTGTATATTCCAACAAAACTCCGGAATGTCTGGAGCAACTTTTACCTAACATGGGAGACATATTACTTTCAATCTAAGGAAAAAAAATATTGTGGAATTCAGATACCTCAAGGGATTGAAGTTGGGAAGAGTGGCATGTAAAAATAGTGTAAAATGACTGATTGTACAGTGTTATCCATTGTTTTCTCGGTCGTTGAGATGAGTAGTGAGGCACTCAATGGCTTTATATCCAAATTCATCCCCATCTTTACAGGATGAGGGACTTGGAGATATGATTAATAAAATGTAAAAACTTACTTAAATATTTGTCGAAGTAATAGTTTTCTGGGGTCGCGAAAGCGTTTCTAATAACTTTGGAATGTAGTTTGTAACCACTTCAAGATGGGCTCTTTAATCATATCAATTTCTCATATTAAGAAGAAATTACCATCTCAACTAGTATATGTATCAAGCTAGCCTTCCCAATCGAGAAAAAATTGTGTAGATGTATGTTTCGTCTTTTAAATGATATACTAAATGTAAAATCAGAGATTGAGTTGGTCGGTGGGTCAAATGGGTCAAGATTTATGAGTGGGTCAGTGGATCGTAGGTCAGTAAGGCGTGACCCACTGCGAAACACCATCACTGTGACTCACACTGACCCATTGACCCACCAACCCATTCTGCTCAGTGCCTTCTAGATAGCATTTTCTGAACACTGGCAACTTTGTCTACGTTTTACTTTCAAGACCTCCATTTTTCTTCTTTTTTTCATTTGGTTGTAATGAAGAAAGAAGTTCAGGCTCTTTTGGGTTTTGATATTTCCAGTAGTAACAATGACAATAGGACTTACTGCTTGGCTTTTGAGATGCAGGCTATGAGTTTTTAGAGGAGCTAACTACTGGAAAAAATTGGTTTATTATAAATATAACCTCTTAAGTCAGTAGAGAGGATGGCGTGGATAATGGATCAAACTTAATGACGATGTATTTTAGTGGGTCGGAGTTGGTCACAATGGTTCAGAGTTGTTTATAGTTGGTGGTGGGTCAGAGTGGGTCATGGTGGGTGCATGGATCACGTTGGGTGTTGAGTCATTGTGGGTCACGATGTTTAGTGGGTCAGTATTTTGTGGATCAAGGTTTCATTGACCCACACCATCTCTTGTCAACATTGCACTAAAGAAGAGAGTTTCCGAAGGTGCGCGTCGGCGATTTTCTCAAATTTTGCACATAGATAGTACCCCACCAAAAAGCAATAAATCTCGAAACGGTTCACAGTGCCATCTCACAGAACTCGAGATAGAGGGATTTGTTTGGTTGGCTAAATTAAGACCTCAATAATTTATCTTTCTACAAGCGAGATTTTCTTCATCATTTCCGTGGCGAAGTCAGAAGAATATGCGGCAAGTAAACTTAAGGTTGAAGGTTCGTGCCCACCTTGGGATACTTGCTTTTTTCCCCTAGTGTTTTTTACACTCACCTGCATATAAACAAATCAAGCATATGGGCGATTTAACATATTTTGGGGGAGAAATTTTGTGGTTCGTTGGCGTTTCGTTGAGTCTCTGCCGCTGGTGGTATAATTTTCAAAACCGAAGTGGGGCCACCACGGATCGTAGCTGCGGGATCACCAACTTTTGGCGAAATGTCGCCAGTTGCTCATCGGTGGTCCACTGACGCTTACGACATGGGGGCTTGTATCTGAAAACTAAGAGAATAAAGAAGCATGGTATCCATGAAGCCCGTTGACACTAATAAAAGTCTGAAACGATAAAACAGATGTCAACACCGGAAAACATGTATTTTATAATTTCAAAGGTACCCCGTGTCGAGGAAAAAGATTTGCCCCAAGGCTCCCCGGTGGGTCTCAGGAGGGGTGCAACTCAAAATTTGAAAATGGTAAGGGTAATCAAGTAGTATGTCATTTAAAAGTATTACTAAAATTTAAAAAAAATGGTAAGAGTCCCGAGTCTTTATGCTAACTTGTGCAAAATAGCGAGCGTTCAAGATGGTAATAAATCCTTCATTGAAAACTCCTTGACCACCTCTACAAATGTGAAACTGTGAAACTACCCAGAGGAGGTAAACACTTGTCTTACCATTGCAAAAGTATAATGCACAGAGGTAAAACAAGAAGCGACCCATTATGGGTTTATTACATCACTAATATTAAATTCTACGTTCCACGATTGTGTCTTTAAGCTAAAGGACAGCGTGATTGCGAATTATGAAATTAATGGTAGAATACAGAATTCACCCACAACCAACTATGAACCACTTTGAACCATTGTGACCAACTCCGACCCACCAACGTAATCAACTCTGACCCATGATCCACGTCCTTCTCTCCATTGACTAAAGAGGTTACACTTGAAATAAAACAAGACTGTGAAATTTTCACTTATCGGAGTTTGAATTCCTACCGTCAATCGCTCAAGCACCGCTCTGTTACAATACCGGTCCGGTGGATCTAACCTTTACGATATACAATGGTAAAGTGTTTCTCATCTTCCAAATTAAGATGAATTTAAATTTATCACATATAATTATTTCTTTCTTGGCTTACATATACATTTCAGTTGAAAACAGGATGAAATTTGAAAGTATCAAATCAAGATAAAGTAGACCAACTTAAGAAGAAAAGAAAGAAAAACTAGTTTTCCATATAATTAAGCATGCCGTACTAATTTAAAATGCTCATGAAATTAAGCTTGGAATACAAATGTTATGTCTATTTTTCTCACAACTTTATGGTTTGATTGCCTTATACTCTGAACAATCCATATATTAAACACCAGCTTCAGCAATTATTATATTAGAAAGCAGTGGGTATAAAATGCAAAGGACTGTAGTTTCCATTCCTCAATTAGTTTCTCAACTAATATCAATCGTTTTCGATAATCTTTACAAATCAACCCACTACCAATTTCCAATATATAGAAAATCCCCCCCCGCTCATAAAACACATTTTTAAAAATGCCAGGACACGTTCTGTTTATTTTTAGTAAAGAGTTATATTCTGAATTTAAGCTCTCTAAGTTGAACGGCTTGTAAGATACTCAGTTTTTCGCAAAAATTCGGACACCTACTCCCCACTAAGGATATGTGTTATAATGAAAGTGATATGCGTATGATAACTTCCCAGTTGGGATTGGGGCCTGATTATATACCAAATGTCATTTCATTTGACTTTGCAATTTGACCGTGATAATCACGCAGACATAGTTACTTTCAGTTTTTTATACTAGGTATAATAATTCATATATTACAGGTGATTCAATTTTTTTCCCAGCAGTTAGCTCCTCTAAAAGCTCACAAGCTGTATCTCAAAATTGAACTCCTATTGCTATTGCCACTCTTACAATTGCAAATATCAAAATCCAAAAATGCCTGAACTTTTTTCATTAGACATGGAGATTCAGAAGAAGAAAAATGGAGATATTGAAAGTAAAACGTAGACAAGCTCACCAGTGTTCAGAAGATGCTGTCGACAATGCGCAGAACAGAATGGGACGGTGGGTAGTTGGGGGTCGTTTCGTCCAAAGATATTTCGTTCAAAGGATTTTCGTCCAGAGACATTTAGCCCAAACACATTTGGTCCAAAGGGCAATTTCTCCAAAGAACATTTTGTCCAAAAGACAATTGGTCCAAAGGACATTTCGTCCAAAAGACATTTGGTCCAAAGGACGTTTCGTCCAAAACACAATTGGTTTAAAGAACATTTCGTCCAAAGGACATTTCGTCCAAAAGCCAATTGGTCCAAAGGACATTTTGTCCAAAAGCCAATTGGTCCAAAGAACATTTCGTCCAAAGGATTTTCGTCCAGAGACATTTAGTCCAAACACATTTGGTCCAGAGACATTTCGTCCAAAGGACATTTCGTCCAAAACACAATTGGTGCAAAAGACAATTGGTCCAAAGGACCTTTCGTCCAAAACACAATTGGTCCAAAGGGCATTTCGTCCAAAAGACAATTGGTCCAAGGGACATTTCGTCCAGGGATGTTTAGTTCAAAGCACATTTCGTCCAAAGAACATTTGGTCCGGTAACGCTCGGGGGTCACGTGTTTGCTTCTATTAGAAGAGTAAAAGTGATGCATATAACATTATGACTCACAAGTAATACCTCCCAAGTGTAACACTCCGATTTTGAAAAAATAGGTAGGTAGATACTACACACAAAATAAACGAATACGTGTTTTTCTGCGGAAAAGTGGTTTTAGGGGGGCTAAAGCCCCTACTCAAAATTTTGAAAATTGACGCCCGAAAGGCAAGAAGAGGTGGACCGAAGTGAACGAAATTCTGCACAGATATTGCAGACGTAAAATAAGGGAATACGTGTTTCGTATTTTCCTGGAAAAAATGGTAACGTGGGGCTCAGACCCCTCCAAACCTTTGATCACGAAATGTCAAAAGTACTAATAACAGTATGACAGATGTGTGTAAAGAACATGAAGAATTGCAACGAAACTTTGAGTAGGGACAATACGAAAAAAATAAATAAATACGTTTTTTTATTTTCTGCGAAAGAACGGTTTTAGGGGGAAAAAGCCCCCATCCAAAAGTTTGAAACTTGAGACCCGAAAGGTCACAAGAAATGAACCAAAGTGAATGAAATTGTGCAGAGATATTGTAGACATAAAATGAGGGAATACTGGTTTCGTATTTTCCTGAAAAAAAGAAAAAGGTTTGGGTGGGACACAGACCCCTACAAAACTTTGATCGTGAAACATCAAAAGTGCGAATAACAGTATGTCAGAAGTGCTTAAAGGACATGAAGAATTGGAACGACATATTGTGTAGGGACAATACGCAAAAAATAAACGAATGCGAGTTTATTTTCTGAGGAAAAACGGTTTTAAGGGACAAAATCACCCACCAAAAATTTTGAAATTTGAGGCCTAAAAGGCAAGAAGAAGTGTACAGAATTGAATGAAACTGTGCACAGATATTGTAGACGTAATTTGAGGTAATTGGGTTTCGTACTTTCCTTTTAAAAAAATGGTTGCGTATATCACGGACCTTTTAAACTGTTGATTACGAAATGTCAAAAGTGCAAATAATTATACGTCAGAGGTTCTTAAAGAGTATGGAGAATTGCAACGAAACCTCGTATAGGGACAATTCGCAAAACAATAAACGAAACGTGGTTTAATTTGTGCGGAAAACAGTGTTGGGGCCTAGGCCTTCTCCGAAAAAAGTAAATATTCCCGTAATAGCGAAGGAAGTAGTGGACCAAAGCAAATGAAATTGTGGGTAGACATTTTAGAGACCCTATGTAAAATAAGGTCTTTCGTGTTTCTGAAGTATTCCTATCCGTTTTGCTTCAAATTTGGCACATCAACAGCAAACAGGAAATTAATCGACACGTGTTTTTGTTTATGCGGAAAAACATTGTAAGGGTTAAAGGTGCGTCCTGAAATGCTATAAAATACACTATACTTTTTGTGCTTGTTGTTGATCTGCCAAATTTGAAGAAATCAGATGGAGACAATTGTGAAACACGAAAGGCCTTATTTTATGTATCCAATATCTACATACAATTTCATTCACTTCGGTCCACTTCTTCTTGGCTTTCGGGCTTCAACTTTCAAAACTTTGGGTGGGAGTTTTTGCACCCTATAACCCTTTTTTCGCAGAAAATAAAAAAGCCGTGTTCATTTATTTTTTGCATATTGTCCATACACAAAGTTTCGTTGCAATTCTTCGTGTAAATTTAGGCACTTCTGACATACTGTTACTAGCACTTTTGATATTTCATGAGCAACGGTTTGGAGGGGTCCGCGCCCCACCCAACCATTCTTTCTAGAAAAACACGAAACCCGTATTCCCTCATTTTTCGTCTACAATATTTGTGCACGATTTCATTCATTTCGGTCCACTTCTTCTTGCCTTTCGGGCGACAACTTTCAAAATTTTGGGTGGGGGCTTTTGCCCCCTAAAACCGTTTTTCCGCAGAAAATAAAAAAAACACGTATTTACTTATTTTATGTGTAGTATCTGCCTGCCAAATTTTTATCAAAATTGGAGTGTTACACTTGGGAAGTGTTACTTGTGTATAGTGGTTTTCAAAGCTAAACCAAGTTTTCTTATCAGCAGTAAAACTGTCATATGGTTGTTAGCGGCCACGTGCGGTTTGTCAACCAGTTGGATGTTGCCGGTATTACAAAAGCTTAGCCGCTCTCCCTGTCGCCAGGGTAAACAATGAAGTCTCGAACTATTCTTTCTGAATGTTGCAAACCAATAAGCAGATACATGAAACCAGAATAACCATTTAAAATAGGGATAAAATACGTACAGGTCATTCAACAAGTAATTTCTCTGCTATTAATAAAATAATAATAATAATAATAATAATAATAATAATAATAATAATAATAATAATAATAATAATAATATGATAGTTTTTACGTCCGAGCCATTTCGGGCTACTGTGCATTTGCGGTAATGCTCGGAAAATACAAGGTAGAATAGAAACTGGACCGCACGTTGGACCGATATTGTATTTTCACCCGTATGAATCGGGTTTGCCCGATTGAACCGTATGAATAGGGATGACCTAATTATCCCGTTTTTATGAAAACAAGCTTAGTCTGTCATTATTATAAATGATGTGTTGTTTCACTTTATTATCATAACACAAATTGTTCTAACACAGTTGTACGAACTCATAACGAGTCTATCGGTTCAAACGGTCCAAACAGGCCAAACACGGGTCAAACGGGTTTATCAGGTCTAAGGATCGAGTAAACCAAACGCAAACGGTATCGGGCGGGTACAGTTTAAACGAAAAGTTCAAGCACTAATTATAGGTTAAAGTCAATACTTAAGAGCTCTAATTGTTTGCATTCACTTTTTTCTTTTTTTTTTTTTTTTTTTTTTTTTTTTTTTTTTTAGGTAGCCGACCAACGAACTTGCAGATACATAAATATAAATGCTCAAATCTAAATTATTGCATTATATTATTGCAATGAGCATCAACGTGATTTACTATTAGGAGTTAGCGTGATGCACTAATGTTAATCTTTTATAAATGTTATTATTATTATTATTATTATTATTATTATTATTATTATTATTATTATTATTATTATTATTATTATTCGACAGGCCATCTGTCTATAATGACAATTTAAAACTTTCTTTCTAAAAAAAAGAAATGATTAAAAAGCATTCTATTAAGTACCTAAATCCTCATATGAAGGGTAAGGGGAAAAAACAAGGAATGTCCATATGGGTGCTTTATTAGGTGCTTTGTCCTATCTGTTGGTGATTCTTAGTACTATTTGACAGTATATGACATGCATGCCTAAATGTCGAAATGTCCATGTAAAACGGGGCAAAAGATTTGACTATCCTATTCTTTATTACGCGGTTTAAAATATAAAAACGCCGTTTTCTCGAAAATCCAGTTTTGTGACATTCCTCCTTTTTTCCCCTTACCCTTCATATGTATTAATGTATGCAGGTTAATATCTGAGTAATAAAGCTATCATTATTAATTTACTGTGTATAGTATCCTAATTTGTAGTTTGTCCAGTTTTTATATACGTGACGAATCACATTAGAAAGAAACTAATCAATTATATATTGACCTGTATAACTGTATCTTAAAGTTAGAAAGGGGCCTCGGTGGCTCAGTAGTAGAGCGTTCACCTCTGGTGCTTGGGGTTCCGGGTTCGATCTCAGCCCACGCCAAGTGAACTTTGTAGTGGACAAACTCCATGTGCGTAGGTTTTCTCGGGGTTCTCCCGTTTCCTCCCACTTTCTTCATTCCACCATTTCATTCATTACTCATCATCACCGTCTCCTTTAGCCTAACCGGCATAACCGTGGGACGTAAAACTCAAAGATTTCATTTCTTTTTTTTAAGTTAGAAATAATATACTTACAAGCAGAGCAGATAAACAGGCAGAATCTTTATTAAGCCTATTACTAATATTACATATTATTATTAGCAATAATAATAATGATAACTAAATTCCTGGCACAACAGCCTTTAGAAGGCCTGGACTTATGGCACTCATTTCTGTGGGGTAATATATTTAGAGGTCTCCAGGGGCTCGGGCTACTATGATAACCGTAATGGGGTTAGCTATACTGAGAGCTTTATACAGTTCTACCTGAGTTGGAGCGGCAACGCCGGAATCTAGTTACAATGAAGGATTTATGGTAGGAACAAGTAAACCCTTAGATCTTGACCTTCGAGGAAAAAATTGGTTATGTTTTGTCGCGAGCTATAGCTTCTTATTTCTAAAGGAAATTTTGAAATAGAGATTTATTCCGCAATTTTCTTTTCGATAAAACAAATATATGTTGAGATATTCAGAAAAAACGTAAACGCCTGAAAATAAATGGCCACCTTTCTTTGCTTTCATTAATACTTTTACAAAAATACAGTTTTAGCTTCGCAGAAATACAGTTGTAGCTTCGTTGGTTAAGGAATTGACCTCCCAAAATGATAAACAACCCTTGGAATAGCATACTCCCTCTTCATTTGCGGACAACATTGCCTCCGCATGGTCATGTGAATCTTGTATTTGGTTTGAGACTTTGCAATGAATATCTTAAATGTACTGTGCTGTACCGAGAAAATTAACATGAAAGCAAAAGTATATACTATATTTGCATAAGGAGTAACACTGAAATAAAAATACAAGACAAGTTAACACTTCTGGTTTGTCATACAACTCACTAATTATGTAGAAACGTCTGCCGAAGTTACACACTATCAATAGTCTACAAATAGAAACCAGACTTGTGGTTAACCTGAAAAGATACGTATATTCTACACGAAATGTTCCAACTTTCATCTTATATTTGTCAATCACTTTTCAGAATGTTGCAGCCAAGAATGTGACTGTTTAAGAGTATTATCTTTGGACACTAAGAATATATTTCACACATGTGTATTTTTCTATTCTCAGTATTTCTTCAAAGATACTTGTCACATAATTTTTCACTTTTCTAACACAAGTATTATGCTCTAATAATAATAAAAAGCATTTAGAAGCTCGGCGTCCCTACGCACTTTTGCTCACGGCGCCCCCAATAACTACACATTTCTTCGTCCCTTGATCCCTAACTTACAAATAAAACTTAATTCGAATATGCTTAATTAGTGAATTTATTGCAGTTAAGTAAAACTCACTAGATGCTACAGCTACAATTACGTAACAAAAAATAAATGGGAAACATGTTCTGAATTATTTTCAGATTTCTTACGCTAACATTAAATATATTAGAATAGTAAAAGAGGACTACTCATGAAATAGTATATTTGCTCTCGATTTTTTTTAACTTTTTCATACGAAAAAAATTAAAATTTTAAACTTTGCGCTCTTCAAATATGTTGCCCTCTAGGCACGGGCCTAGTTGGACTAATAGAAATGCGGCACTGAAAACTTACGCTTCGACTCTAATATTGGTTGATTTCGATATTTTTTTGTCGCTACGTAACCACCCTGGGTGCTAATGGGAGCTTAATTGGACTTGAATTGAAAGTAGAACTGTTTACCTAAGCGACCACGAAACTATGGATTCGATACTAATATCGATCTTTTCTAGCATTTTTGATATATATCCCGACAGTACACTTTTCCATATTGTAAGAAATATGGTTAAAATTGCTCTAGACATATCAGAATTATGTCGAAACACACACATTCATCCACTTTCATATATATAAATACAGAGTGAGCGAGAGAGAAAGTGAGAGAGAGCGACCAAAGGCATCACAACTTCCACATTGCAAAAGCATATATCAGGTATTGAATTGAAAATCTATGTAAAGACCTTCTGCTGTGGTATGCTTCATAAGGACAATTCCAGTCTGCTCAGTGACCTTTGGGGTTCATGAATTTCTTGCGAGCGTTCCGACTTTGGATTCTCTGTTTATACCCTCTTTTTATGCCTCGGATAATTTTTCAAGAATATCAATGACATGCTGTAATACGAATGTTCAGAAGTAACCCCTTTATGACAAATAGCTGCAAATAAATACACTACATAATTTATTTATTGCGATGATATTATTTTCTTAATTTGTATTTAACATTCACATATATCATAGAATACCAACGTACTGTGAACCTGTTATATTTTAAACATAATAATCACTATGTTCTGCAATGATTATATGTTATATATATATATACAACTGACGTATTTTAATGTAATTATTTTATATAATTTTTATGCATTGCGGTAAAATAGAATTTCATAAAAAAAACATTGACTCAGGTGAGAATCGAACCCTCGACCTTACGATTTGAAATCCAACGGCGTACCACTGAGCTAACACAAGCGCTCCGCGAATAATATTTCTAGCGATATATAACGGTATTTAAGATAATAATTACATTCATATCCACTGCAAACGCTGTTTTTGTTCTACTTTGACTTTTATTTTAGTACTCAGGAGAGAATAATGTTCTATGTCTTAACTTTCACCATTCTTTTACATATGGAAAGATTCGTTTACGTATCTAAATATTCCATTAAGTATGGAGAGCAAAATGACAAACAAGCATGTGCTGGCATTAATACAGTTTCGAAATATTGTATCATTAAGTATTTCAATCAATGTTGCTCTTTTATATATAATTGGTAACAAGTCTTATTAAATTTAAAAGAAGAAAAACACATCTGCAAGATTTTTTCCCGATTGCAAAGGTTGGCTTCGAGGTTCGAACCTGGTTTACTTTTTCCCGAAGATACCCGAAGTTGGACTTAGAAAATATTTGCCTCGAAACAGCAATAAAGAATGCGCTCAACCTTTTTGAGACAAGGTGTACATTGTGGAGCTCACAGTACTAATCTTGTGATTAAGGATACTTGTAGTGCGTCAAAAGTAATGAGAAACTCTTTGCAGTGGGTGCACGAACACTGAGTACTGTTTTTGATGTCACGTTCAGTGAGGTCACGATTTTCTTCTCTAATCGAGCCTAATTCTTGTGGTCTCGTCTTAAACATTGAAAACATTAAATCCTTGTGTCCCACTAGGTGAATTTGTAGACAGTCTAATAATGGGAGTTGTTTAACATTATGAAGAAATTCTCTCTACGTTGGAAAAAATGAAAACTGACGGAATTGTCAACACATGTTCAGGATCAGCAGCTGAGCTTCTGCGGCTTTTTGAAGAAGAATCTACGTTTCTTGAGCTCATATTACTAGAGAGATCATCAGAGGTTGGAGCTTTTTAACAGGACACTTACAGACCCAATTTCAGTGTCAAAATGGGAAACAATACAAATCATAAATGAAAACATGAACTTGAATAATATGCTTAGTCACTGATCATAAGTTCATTGTACTGTCATGAAACCTACAAATTAAAATCATCGCCCAGGAAATCAAATTAATTATAATAAATAGTGTCAACAGTACAATAAATAGGATTTTTTGTGTCCCTGGAATAGAACTTATCACCATTGATAGGATTTATCTATCCTAAATTGCGGCATTTTAATTCATGTTATGTGACATTTTGAAAATTAAGGGGGGTACAATGACATGAGTCTTTCTTTAAATTTGGCCCACAATGTTGAGTGAAGGGTACTGTCCCTCCAGAAAATTTTTGATGCGCACGCCTGTGGGGCTACGGAAATGTATCCTTATAAATACTCCTGAAGCCGCCATGGGCTACAAAGTATAAACCTCTCCCAGACAGCATGTTTGCTTGCCGCAAGCTTGCCTGCCGCTTTTATTTGATTTTATTTCGCTTTGGCTTATACACAAAAGCTTATTTCTGCTTAGCGCAAGCTGTAGTACGGGCAACCCACGCTTCACTTGCAAGACGCTTTTCTTTAGATTGAAGTAAAAAGCCAGCGCGCGTTCGATTTTCAGTT
The DNA here is from genome assembly GCF_964235325.1 of Thermobia domestica. Lineage (NCBI taxonomy): Eukaryota > Metazoa > Arthropoda > Insecta > Zygentoma > Lepismatidae > Thermobia > Thermobia domestica. The sequence continues at coordinate 52,011,731 of NC_137470.1, read as the reverse complement.
GTTCTCAAAAACCGCGTGACACTGACCTCTTAACTTTCGGCGGCAAGGTAGGGGATGCGGCACAGGATCGACACGGCATACGACCGACAATTCAGCTCAGAAACCTGTTTCGGTCCTGTGCCGTGTCGATCCTGTGCCGTTTCGGTCCTATGCCGTGTCGATCCTATGCCGTGTCGATCCTGTGCCGTTTTGCTCTCACGCCGCTGCTCTGAAATAATTTAACTTTTAATCATGTGCCTAAAAAAATAATATTTTTATTATCTGTTTAATCTTTGCTCTTACAAATTATAAACTCCTGTCGATTCTATGCCTGTGCAAGTTATATGCATAGAATACGTACGATCGAAACGGCATAGAGCCGACACGGCATAGGACCGAAACGGCACAGGACCGAAACGGCATAGGACCGAAACGACGCACGATCATCGCCACTGCGTAGGATCTATAAAACCAAATATTTATTTCTCATAAAAGCAATCAGAGACCTGTCAATTGATTTTAAAATATAAGAATTATAAGATATTTACTATATGAATATTAATAATTGTGAGTGACAAAAGAATGATAGTGCTAAATGGACAAAATATAATTTCTTGTGTGCTTGGTCAAAAGCATTTCTATATGTATGGAATACTTATATTTATTATTGTTATTATTATTATTATTATTATTATTATTATTATTATTATTACGTTTTAACTCGTTTTGAAATCATGGCCTGATTACACTAGAAAGCGAAAGCCATGAGAAATGTAAGCTAAGTAGTAATATGGAATACTTTTAATGTTGCTCACTAGAGGAAACATGCTCGCATGTCTTCTCGTCTCGATATCGAGACCACAAGAGACTTTTTTAATAAGAAGCTCAGTTGGGAAGTAATAACTGAGCCGATGGCTCCAGCCGGCTCGCTTGGGGTGAACCATCGGCTCGAGCTGGCTTGGTTGGATGAACCATCTGCTCGGTTCGGCTCATCTGGGCCGAAGGCTCTTGCTGACACGGTTCGGTGAGCTGTTGGCTCGGCTCACTTCTCGGTTCGGGTCCATAGTGAGTGAGCTGTGAGCCCAGCTGCTCAAGTTGTTTACAAGTGTAAACCCGGGCCGAACAGTTTTGAAGATATTTGGCCAGTGCCCTATAACTTTTAACAATGTTTGGCTCGAGCCCGAATACTCAACCTAAACCCTCAACCCAAATTCACAAGCTCGTGAACAATATCCTTGACTCCTAGTTTCTAGTTTTTTAGTATTCAAACTAGTTTTTTAGTATTCAAACACAGACCGCGTTTCTTTCATGTTTAAACACAGTGTTGTTATAATTATAATTATAATTATAATTATTATTTATTATTATTAATAATAATAATAAAAGTTGTACTAGTAGTAGTATTAGTATCATTGATAACCTATATTGTCTATGCAAGATACTTGAAGAGAATACTCGAAACTACAAACCAGATTTGGTTCGACTCGACCCGAATTCGAGTCGAGTTGGAGGAAATTTTTCGAATCGCGTTCAAAGATGTCTGTTTTTAGTCGAATCGAGTTTCAAAGAATACTCGCTCGTACTCACTCGTGCCCATCGTAGGATGACCACATTCTAACATTCGAAAAGTAGGACACAAGTATAATAGTACTGTATATGATATCTTACTGCGTCGGCAATACGCATATCATTATTTCAATTAATGGTAACCTTAAGTTAATGAACATTTTTGTTAAGAAGAAGCACTGAACAAAATTATTAAAGGAATTAAACACAACTCCAAATGCTTTGATGAATAACAAATTGGTTTATTTTATGAACGTACAGTCAAAGTTCGTGTTGGGCTAAATAATAATAATAATAATAATAATAAATTTCGAAGCGTGGTATTATTTTAAGAAATGAAAGGAAATTTAGACCGGCACAAAGGAACTTCTATTTAACTTGGTTAGCATCACTGTCATAAGTTCAATAAGAAACCTTTCCTACTTTACCGATATCTCAACAAGGCCTTCTCAGTAAAAGCGATGTATTGTAAAAAATGGTTTGTTGATTGTTCTCCATCCCTAGTCTTCTGAGGAGTGTTAAAAAACACAGCGGTTCATCATTCAGGAAAAGAGTGTGTTTGATTCAAAATATTGTGAATAAAGAATGAAACATTAAGATATTGCAAATAAATTAACTCTGGACATTTCGCAGGACATTTTAAAGAAGAAGGATATTTCTCGATTTCCTAGACATCTTCGCAACACGCAGGACAGCTCTTTGAAAAACAGTACTGTACTGCGAAAATCAGTACGTCTGGTTACCCTAGCCCATCCCTACGAGTAACGCAGTATGGCATTTTAGCCAATGTTACCTTATATGAAAATATTCATAACTTATAGCTGTCAAGTAAAAATGTGTCCTTGCATTTACATAAAGCAATTCAGAAAGGGCAATAATAATAATAATAATAATAATAATAATAATAATAATAATAATAATAATAATAATAATAATAATAATAATAATAATAATAATAATAAAAGCTATAGTAATAGTAGTACGGAAAATTGAAGTGATAACATTTGTTCACATATTCTAAGTTTCAGACCTAAAAGTAACGCGTTACTTTCGAAGTAAAGTAACAGTTACTTTTTGGGGGCAAGTAACGCGTTACATTTTTACATGTAACTTACCCAAAACTGTCCATGGGAAAATTGTTCACTGCTCGGGCCAAGATTGTTTCTGACTGTCGACAGATGGATGCCGTTTATGGCAGACCTTTGCCTGAAGTACTGCCCAATGTTTGTAGTCCAACGGGTTAAGATCCGGGCTGCTAGAAGGCCAATCAGTGGTAGAAATGAAGTGAGGGACGTTCCGCGCCAGCCAGTCCTAAGTTGGTTTCGCTGTGTGGCCTGGAGCGGAATCCTGTTGGAAGGTCCACCTTTCTCCAGGGAACATGGTAGCAGATAGTGGTTACACTATAGGTGTTAGCACTGTGTTCTGGTATACCTTGGCAGATGTTTTAACACCTTGTTCGCAAAAATACAGCTGGGTTGTGCTTGAGTAGCTCACTCCCCACCAAACCATCACTGAGGCAGCATGATGTGTCGGGTGTCATCCAGAAGCCCTAAATGGCAGAACTCCTAAAAATATAGGTACTAGACCTGAATTTTAGTACTTCTGCAGTTTAGGACTTGTGGCACGGTATGATTTTTAGGATTTCTGCCGTTTAGGACTTGTTCCGCGATATGATTTTTAGGACTTCTGGCGTTTAGGACTTCTGCCTTTTAGGACTTGTGCCGTTTAGGTCTTGTGCCTTTTTCATTCACTTGCTTTAGTTCTGAAATTCGCCACCACCCCACGAAATTGCGACGATGCAGCAACTAGTTGGCAATAATGTCACGAACGTAGGTAATTCCAACAATAACAGCTATATTTGTACTACTAAGATTATTATTGTCACTATCTGTTCTGCACTTATACGTGAATTACATAATACAACTTATTTCATTCTAAGAATTAATTACATAATTAGTTAAGAAATTCGTTTCTTTCTAATGGAGATACGAGAATCCCAAGACAAATTCCTAAAACAAAAATAAATAAATAAAAAATTGAAAAAATGTTTAAAAAGCATATTTTACCAGACTTCTGAAAGCAAGAAAACATTCAGAATTTCAATATATACTGTGTGGAGCGAATTTTATTAAGAGTAAGACAAAAATCCACCAAAGTTTACTTAATTAAGACAAAAGCTCACTAGACATTTCACGAGTGAACATTAAATACCAACGGTATACATAAAGAACGCAGTAGATTTAAAATTGAACAAAGAACATTTATTATGCAATACATTGGGTGACATTCATAAGTTCTAAACGGCACAAGTCCTAAAAATATAGGCACTAGACCTAAATTTTAGGTCCTGTGCCATTTTTGCAGAAATTACTACATAGTCATTTAGGGGTGTAGCCTGCAATTTTTTCTAGGGGAGCTTGATTTTTATATATTAAAAGCAAATCAAAAGTTTATTTTCAGATTACGAAAGCTTCAATAAGACAATAAATTTATACATATTACACATGTACATAAATACATAATATTATTGTATTTCCAGTTACTTGCTTTTTGAAACCTGGACCTTGACAGAGCGTAAATTTAAAACCACAGCTTGTGGGAAATGTACGAATAAGTTAGTTATAAGAAATCGGAAACTGTTCATGGAAGTCCATTTGTTTGACTGTATTTATCTTCTGTACTCTTATATAAAAGAGTAAAGATGAGTGATTTTTGGGCATACTACTACAAGTAGAGTCGATAAATTTTAGTTATAAAATATAATTTTCTTATGAAAGCAGTACATAAGAAAGAATTTTTGGAAATAAGTATCGTAAAAAGGGTGGGGTAAGATTTTTTTAAAGGGTAGTGTATCTCGCAAGTTTCTAAAGCTAGTAAAATAAAACTTGGCATATAAGCTTTCCTATTAAAAAAAAAAACTGAAAATTGAAAATTGAAAATTGAACACATAAAAGGGAAAGAGCAAATGGAGCACATTTTTTTATGTTCGATTTCCCCATTACTTACTCAGAAAATATGTAAATAAATTAAGGAAGGATTTGTTTAAGCTAGATACGTGAAACTCGGCATTTGGACTTTTAACTAAAAGTAATAAAATACTATATGTTTCAGCGTCTTGAAAATTACACTTCTAAGCGAAAGGAGGGTCAGTTTCTATAATATTAAAATATCCCACTGCTTATGAGATTTGGGCAAAAAACTCTTTTTCCTTTAGGCCTCGGTTCATCCAGTTAAGCAAACGAGAGTACAAAGTGGCTGATTAATTAGGTTCTTTTAATTATTTTAACATGTTGACGTAGTTTAATTCTTTTAAAACTGTATTCTTTCACATTCTATTATAAACATATTTCATTTGCTGTAATTATAAAACACGTTTAATAAACATAAAACAGACTAACCTCCGGTCCCGGCCAGAATATGTTTTTGGTGTTAAGCCATCATTTGCCGTCCGTAACATAACCTTTGATTTAAACTTCACGTACTATCAAGACTCAAGTCTCAGAAATGTAGCATATATGAAATATACTACTTCTACTACTACTTTATATTAATTAAAACAATATATTTTTCTTCTTGAATGGTCAGCGCAAAATTACCAGAAATATCGATCAGGGATTATTGATTAAAATATTTGTGAAGCAAGATGAAGATTGAAACAGAGTATTAAAGATAACAATAAGATTGAGCAGTAAAAGCTTTTGTCTCTGGCCCAATGAAACGAATGCTTTGTTCAATGTCAAAGTAGTTAAATCGTGAAGTTAATTAAATTAGTGTTTTATGTATTCCTTTTTTTTTCAGCGTTTGAATTGGCATACTCAGAAGTTGAAGAGAATAATGATATACCTAATCCTGTGAAAAAAAAACTATAATATTCCCTTCATTTCTTCTTCACTGAAATTCGGGTCACTTAAGCGTCCCGAGAAATATTTCCGGGACGCAGATCTCGATTCTGTAACGGTCCCGGATTTTCCGGGACGAATTGCAACTCTACGTCGAGAGCTTCTGATTTCGGTTCACCTCAGCTTGTTAAATTTTATATTTATCTGGTTGTTTTATTTTTATTTTTATGATATTGTTCTAAAAGGAAACGTTGTTAAAAAAAATTGTGCAGCTACCAACTGTGTAGTGTAATAGGCGCGCACCCAGAAATTTTTGTTAGGAAGGCTCCGATAATAAAAGACACTATGTTTAGGTAGTATCTGAAGTGTGTTATTCAAAGGCAAAAATAAAAAAAAAACGGTAATTTTTAAGTGCTAACTAGGGATGATTCATCATGCGAAAATCTTGAATGTTTTCATTAGTTGGCAACACTGCCAGATTTGTATGCTAAGGACGCGGTTACACACACATTATGTTTTCCATTGTCCAATGCTGCTTCTGTCACATTCGTTATATATTCTTTCGATGACACGCACGTCATTTGCAACATTGTGATGCTTACACTTGTTTGGCAACACTGACAGCCTAGAATGGTTGGGAGACGGTCACACTCATCGTCTTTTATAGCAGGGGCAGCAAGAGGTTTCCGACAGTTCACAACGGCCTTGCCACTACTCACGTATCAAGGCTTTTTTCAGTGCATCTATAATGACCATTTAACTAATGGTGTAAGACAGACTAACCGTGTTTGGTAACACTAGCACCAACGTAGAAGTTGCATTATCCCTCCGCATGTGGTAAGAAACTTCAGAGACCATCTTTTGTTGGCCCTGCTATAGTTATAGCGTAGTTTTTGCTAAGCTTGGTGTATAAACGTTTCATCGCACGGAACCTGTTTTACAGCTTCTTATTTTTAAAATTGGTTGCCAACACTGACAAACTGGAGTTCTTGGGAGATGAATACGTTCACAGTATATTTTCACTAGTGGTGAATGATATTTATGCCACATTTCATGGATATGCATTCAGTGGCACAGAAACCATCTGCCACATTGTATTTACAATTCATTGGCAACACTGATCGAATGGGTACGCGTGGGTACAAAGCGATATTATAATACCCTTGCCCGGGTCACTTTCTAGCAATTAGCCGTAAAGGATCATGACGGGCTGAAGCACTTACGCGTGATGCATCGTAACATTCAGTTTTACTTCTGTCGAATACGACATACATAGGGTCAAAAACACCAACAAACACTTCCCTTATAAGGTCAGATTGCGGGTTTGCCCGTGATTTGAAAACTGTTTCGTACTTGTAATGGCAAAAGCTTTCAGAAGATATATAGGGTTTCCTAAGGTACTGTACTTGGTCCCGGTAAGAGCTATATTTTCACGTAAAATAATGAAATTAGATTGTTTTTATCATTAAAAAAAAAAAAAATAGTACAGATGATGAGGAAGATCAAATCTTTGGTTTATGACAAGTATTTCTCTGGTATACAAGTAATTACAATTTGATTAAGAAAGTGTGCAAATGTACACAGTATGTTAGAAAAATAACGGAACTTTTTAAATTAAACCAAATGAATTAGGTATTTTACCAATTGTACTTTATTTATTCAAAATACATCACTTCCGCATCAATACACCGCAGGGCACGTTCAACGAATGCTAGTCGAGTTTGTAATGTCCTTTCGGAAGCGCCGCAATGACCCTCGTCACGGTAGATTGCACGTGTGTAACATTTTCATTGAATGTTCTTTCCTGGCTAATTTTAATTTTGGGAAGGAAATAGTCAGACGGCGATATAGAACGGTTCAGTTAAATTATTGAGCCATTAAAATGCCAACTCCGTTGAATAAAAATCCATTTATTTATTGTTTTTGTTGTCCTGACAACGACATTCCAAAATCCTATTATTTAAAACATATAAAAACATATGAATATCTTTTTATATCGATATTATAATTAAAATATTTCTTTTTCTTCTTATTCTTCGAATTATATAATCAGCCTAGTACATATTTTAAAATATCTTACGCCCTAATAAAATAAGGATTTACAAGTAGTAAAAATATACAAATATACAACGTACTGTTGTATATTATGGCGCTCAACGGAATTTTCCTTTTTATTTATTTACTCAATAAAAAGAAAAATCATTCTGGACCGTTCCTTTAAATGTTAATTATTCGAGTTTTCGAATGCACCTCGTATACTTGAAAATTACAATTCATATAAATATACATATATATCATATTTAATTTTACACACTACCCCAAATCCCAGGGGGGACGAGGGGGACATGCCCCCTCAATCTTGGACCTGGGGGACTGTCCCCCCCAATAATCTGACTTAAAAAATGCTTCTTGAGATAAGTGTAATGATTTGTGTCCGACTGCCACAAAGGAATGTAAGATGAAATTGGTTTCTCTTGGCTTTTCCATTTTTTAAAAAGAATCGTATTCTGTAGTATTTCAAACTGAACTTCGTGCTGTAGTGCGTTTAGTAATCTCGTCAATATGTATTAATTCCACTTCCACTACTTGGGTACAAATTGCAATAAATGCCAGAGAATTATATGCCCCTCTCCTCGTGCTGGAAAGTTGTCTCAGCTGTAGATACGGGCACAAATTCCGGGGAAATGGGGAGACATGTCCCCCCCAACATTGGAACTGGAGGTACTCCCAATAATCCGATTTGAAAAGTGCTTTTTTTGCAGATAAGCGTCATGATTTGTGTCCGACTTCCACAAAGGAAAGTGAAATGAAATTTGTTTCTCTTGGCTTTTCCATTTTTAATGAAAATGAAGGCGTGCGACTTTGCGTGACGTAACCTGATATGAAATCTTATCTCGTCCTCTCTCCTACTCCCTACACACGAAGAGTCTATAGACTATCCAGTGTCGGTAGAACCCATCTTTTCAGTAAATGCGCATTTAATCTATTTGTAGTATCAGCCTAGGCATCTACTCATGCTTCTTAAGCTAACTAAATCTATAGCGTATGGAACCCGGAGGTTCAATGCCGCGTTCACAAAAGCTCTCCACTGACTTCTATCCTTAGCCAACTGCATCCAGTTTCTACTTTGTATCTTATTTTTGCGAGATCCATCTTAATATTATCTTCCAATCTGTGCCTAGGTCTTCCTAATGGTCGTTTTCCGATTGATCTTACCAAGAAACACTTTGAAAGCGTTCCTACTTTCTTCCATCCTGGCTACAGTATTGAATTCAGACATTTTCACCCGGGGGGGAATTTCAACTCCTCGGGGGGAAACGCTGTTTTTCTGTATTTTTGCAAGAAAGCAGCATACAGGTGTTGAACAATTCCATTCGCATTCACATCTTACCTAATATTGAGACTAGGGATGCACGCGAGACGCGAGAAGTCTCGTCTCGTCTCGCGTCTCGTCTCGCATTTGCGAGACGAGACACGAGACGAGACTCAAAATTTTATGCGAGATGCGAGACGAGACTAAACCATGCGAGACGAGACGCGAGACGAGACTCGGTTAAGTCTCGCACGAGAAGTCTCGCGAGACTTCTCGCAGTCTCGCAACATTTATGAATTACATTTAATTGTATATTTAGTGATTTTACATTTATTGAGTTTTATAAGTTGAGCGTTAATGTCTCCAGTAACAAAAAAGTGATTGGGGCAATAGACATTTTATGAGATTTATTATTTTTCAAGGTTGATTTTCAGAATTAAAGCCTTCTTTAGTTTCTAAACATCATTAAAAAAGAAAAGCTTTGTAAATTGGAAATTTATTACAGCATCGATTTAGGACTTTATTTTGCGACACAAACACATACACGCGGGCGCACACGAATACATGAACTTCTGTTTTTGGTCTGAAAAGCGAATAAGACTCCCTATTGCTGCGAAATGTGATATTTCTGTTGTTTCTGTCTTTTTCACATTACTGCTAGCGATTAATGTTGGGGGATGGCAGGGAAATCCCCTCTCGTTAAAGTTTATCCCCGGTCCGGCTTGCAGAAATAACATAATATTTTTACATGGAATAAGTATTTTTTTTCTATATATTTATCAAAAACATCCCCCTCTAGTTCGGAAGTTTAATTCAAACACTGGTTTGGTAGGATGGCCCTATAGGTTTGGTGGGAGATGGTAGGAATGGCCCTATATCTGTCAGTAATTTTATATATGGCAACACTATATAAGTTGAAAGCGAAAGTTGATAAAATGCGATAACGCAACATTGCTATAAGCATGTATTGTGTTGTGAGGAGTTCTTTTGTTATCTACAAGCGCTTTTGGTGGTATAAAAACATCTTTATAATGGAAAATCACCCTTCAAGGAAACGACCAAAACGTGTAAATGTTGATAGTGGCGACGATATTTTAGAAGAGCCAAATGGGGACCCAGTTGAAAGTGAAACGGATTCAGGTACTGTTTCTGCAAGTTCGAGTCTTGATCCATCCGAAATAGCAGGGCGCAAAAGTAAGTTCCAGGATTACTTTGAAATTGCGACGAATGCTGAGTTGGCTAATTGTAAATTATGTAAGCCTAAGAAGATAGAATTGAAAATGCATTCTCGTAATATAACGCGGTGAAGAAACACTTGCAAAATATTCACAAGAAAGAGTACGCGATTCTCTACCCCGACAGCGACAAAGATCAGAAGAGTAGCTGCAGGAAGGAGGATATAACAATATGTTTCCCTCAGAAGAAGGAAACTAAGGTAAGTGCATAGCATACTTGACAGTGTCTAAAGTGTTGAAAATTATCACTATTCCCCGCGGCGAGCCATTGATATAATTGTTATTAGTATATAACATAATTATGTTGTATATAGTTATTTAGGTTAGTATATTAGTATATGTTATCCAGAAGTCCCTTCACTCAAGTAATGTTATTCCTTGGTGGCTGGTGTAAAGGGAGATAGGCGACAATAGATGGCAGCACTGTTCTCCTACACAAGTAACGTATTTTTATATTTTCTCTGCTGCTTCCACAGATTTAAATGCTAGAGAGTTTAAACGTTCTGAAAAGGAAGTTAAAACCTATTCTAAGGGAACAATCCGTGTCAATTTTGGATATTGTGACGTTAGAGCATTCCTCGGACTAGAAGCAGGCAAAGACAAGGTTGAAATCCGGTTAAATAAAGATGAAGAAATTTACATATAGATTACCACATTGCGCTTCGACAAAGCCGACTGGCCAGAATATCGAAATTACCTTAGTAGCATTTTTGCAAACTCAACTCTATCAGAAACGGAGGAAGATAATAATTCTTTGGATAGAATAACTACAGCACTCCATGACGCTACCAGCCGTTTTATACCGACTAGTACATCCCATAGTTATCACCCAACGCTCCTACCCCATTATTTACCACTTATCAGACGTTCACGAGCACTCTACAAAGATTACAAACGTACAGGAAATCTAGAGTCATTGCATTTACATCGTCAATTTCAACGCACAGTTCACAATTATGTTAAAGCATATAAACTCCGTCAATGGATAAAAGCTTGTAATAATTTGAGAGACGATGCACTCCCATCCAGATACTGGAACCGTTTCAACATGGTTACTGGTCGCAAGACCCACACCACCTATCCTCTCGTAGAAAATGAAAATCCTCTTCAGACAGATAAAGAAAAAGCAGACGCCTTCGCAACCTATCTACAATCTATTTTCACGCCGTCTGAAGCAGTCATTCCTCGCAGGCATCCCACACATACCTTTAACATAAATTCACCGGAACTTCAACTCAGCACGTCTCATGTTTTACCCGACCATCCTCTTGCTACGCCTATCACTGTAACAGATATCAACTCCGTCACGGCTCGCAAACGCAATACTGCCCCTGGTCTGGACTCAATCACTTATCGTCATGTCAAAGAAGCGCCTCTCGCCTTACTACACCTTTTAGCAACTATATTTACGTTTATTCTCCGCACAGGTTATCTTCCCCCTCAGTGGAAGACTTCCAAAACACTCATGTTTGCAAAGCCACACAAGCCACTAAATTCCGTATCATCTGACAGGCCCATACAATTAACTCCGACTTTCAGCAAAATATTGGAACGCATCCTTGTCAAAAGACTTCACACTTACTTAACAGCGAAAAATTTGCTACCTTTACATCAAGCTGGTTTCCGACCAGGATATAGTATTAACGATCAGTTACTTCGCCTTACCAACATGATCACTAATCATTACAATTCTTCCAAGCCTGACTGTTTAGTTTTATTCGATCTCGAAAAGGCATTTGATAAAGTATGGCACCTGGGACTTTTATTCAAGCTTCTGTCTTTCCGTCTTCCTATCACGTACACCCGCTTCATCTTTAATTTTCTTTCAAACCGCCTGGCTTACATCTACATCAATGACAGTGTCTCTTATCCTGTTTTTCTTCATAGCGGCGTTCCGCAAGGCTTTGCCTTGTCCCCACTGCTGTATCTGCTTTATGTCGCTGACATGCCGTCCTTACCGCAAAACATTCATACTTTTCAGTACGCCGATGACACGGCTTTCCTGGCGTTAACGAAAACTATCTCTCAAATAAACAATGCAATGAATGAAACTATCCGTCACTTTAGTGATTGGTGTCGGACGTGGCGCTTAACAATAAACGCTACCAAAACTCAGGCCATAGTCTTTATTCCACCAAAACGTCGATCACGAGTTCATCGAAACCCAGCTCGTCTTGCCCTTACCGTCAATGATACTGCCATACAGCACTCAAAGATAGTGAAATACTTGGGTATAACATTTGATCATCATCTTACATGGCGTCTACACCTCGCTACTGTTGTAAGCAAAGCCAAAAATAGATTAAATTTACTTAAATGTCTCATAGGTACAACGTGGGGTCTCCATTCTTCTACGCTCATCAACACCTACAAGGTCTTCCTCCGTCCCGTTCTTACATATGGTTTTACCTCATGGGTATTAGCAAGCGCAAAACATTACGAAAAGCTGTTAATAAAGGAACGACATGCTCTCCGCCTAGCCTACCGCATTAAATTACCAAGTCCAACCCGTGAATTGTACGACCGCATAACATTTCCTCACCTTCTTTATCATATTGAAGCTCTTCGTATTAAATATATAACTCAATGGTATGACAGCGAACACACTTTATTTTTTTAAACCGTTTACAGCGACGCTCCCTACACTCACAGCCATCACCACACGTCTACACCTCTCTCAATGCTTTTCGCATTATATAAATATACCGTACCTCCAAATCATCCGGACTATAACATCATCAGTATTCTCAGCACATCACACGTACCGGCCCATATCTCACCTTCATATCATGCACAGTAAACCCACTTGTTACTAACAGGACCTCCTCACGTACAACAAAAATAAATAAATAAATAAATAAATAAAACTTATGGATGTTTAATAAAGTTAATAAATGTCTCTTTGCCCAACAGAAATTCATTTTTTTCGCCATAATAATGTTAAATCTCTTTCCCAAATAGAGGGTGTAGCCCTCGCAATGGGTGCTAGCTACACCATAGCTAGCTAACTTTAAAAAAAAATACATATAGATATAGTAAAAGGATCCGGGTTTGGTTCAATGAGTTCGGAAAAACATATACGGAAACGTTATATTCTTTATATCCTAATTATATTGGCGACTTTTTTTCGGGGCAAAAATATGCCCGCATGGCATACTGGAAAATATTGCTGGAGAACTCTAAGCTGGAAAACAATGTTGGATCCAGCAAACAATTTCTGCTGGTTTTGCTATAAATTATGCTATGCGAAAATTAATGGTCCATCAATCAAATTCCAGCACAACTTTTCTTTTAATTTGGAGCGGAGTGGACACAAATTCGGATACCATGTTGAACTCTAGGTTCCGTCTCCTTAGGATGTTATGAACATTCATTCCATGGAAAGCAATGGGAAACCACATGGGTTCACCTTGCCAAGGGACTTTTAGGTCACATATCTGCCTTCGGACAGAATTAGGGATGGCCACACGGATCCGGATCCGGAATTTCGAATCTTGGATCCGGATCCGGAATTTCGACTGAAGTTTCGAATATTGGATCCCGGATCCAGATATCCGGTTCCTGGATCCACACCCGAAATTTGGAAGTTCAGATTCGAACTCCTGTTTTGAATATTGTAGGCCTTAGATTGAGACCCAGAACTAAAATATCCATATGTATAAAATTTACTAGGTGAATTTTATCTAACTCAGTGGGAAGACAATTCAATTTAAATGGCAAAAGATTACATCAAAATGTAATTTTCACATTTTTCGGGGTTAGACCATTGTTGCGCACACCCCATCATTTAGTCTTTAGTATATCTTTAAACGTACTACAAGTATGCCACTTTCATCTCAAGTCAGTAGTTGTATAGATCTGCCATTTGTTATATATTAATCGAGTTAGGATTAAAATTCGATTGTTTGTGAGAGCTATGATAATATTTTCAGAATGAGTTATAACATTGAAAAACTGCATAGTAATGCTGCATATTTTCTTTGTGCCACATTACACTTTAATGTAGTCTATCTTATACAGTTGGCTCTTATGATTAATTTAATGATCTGAACTCCTGCAGCATTACGCTAAGATCATGGATGTCTTTGAATTTTCGTCATCATTTCTATTTTTTTTTATTACGAGCAAAATAAATATCATAAGCGGTATTTTACATAATACATATAGACAGATCAGTCAGTTGATTGCTTAAAGTTTATAGCAAAGCTATTACATTTCTAAGACACTGGCGGCCTTAGGACAAAGTCCATGGCTTTCCCATAAAATCTTAAATCTCTCTATATAAAAAGGGCAAAGTCCTGAGTGACTGAGTGAGTGAGTGACAGATCACCGTACAGGCCAAATCGCTTAAGCTACAAACTTGAAATTTGGACAGTTTATAGGCTTTGTGACGTAGGATACCGCTAAGGAAGGACTTTGGGAAATTCGACGAGGAAGGGGGGAAATGGGGTGGAAAATATTGATGATTCTTGACGTTAGATACTTCAAATTTGTTATTTGGGTTTCTCATTGAAAATAATTTGATACTTGTTTAAGTGCTTTTTGATATTTAAATTAGGACAGGGAAGATATAGAAAGTAAAAGAACGGGTGGTAATTGCAATTATTACAATTAGTATAATAATATGCCTATATCTCGGAAACTTAAAGGGTTAGAAACATGGAATTTTGTATTTGGACTTCTCACTTAAAATAATTAGATACGTATTTCAACGTTATATATATATATATATATATATATATATATATATATATATATATATATATGGCCCAGAAGGGAAGAAAAAGGGCGAGAAGAAAATTAAGTGGGAATTACAATTATTGTATTAATATGTTATATCCTTTAAGGTTAGAGACTTGAAATTTGGTATTTGCATTTCTCATTGAAAATAATTTGACATGTGTTTCAGTGTTTTTTGACGTTTTAGTAAAAAGGAAAAGAAAAGAGATGGAAAGGAAAGAGGATGGGGATTGTAATTATTATAATAACATGTCGATATATGGGAACCTCTGAAGGTTAGGAGCATAGAATTTGGTATTTGGACTATACATTTAAAATAATTAGGTATGTACTTAAGCGTTTTTTGATGTATGTCTTAGAGGGGAAGAAAAGGGGCGGGGAGAAAAGACTTTTATATCTCGGAATCCTGGAATGTTAGAGAAATGAAACTTGTTATTTGAACAAAAATTCGTTATGAAATGAAATCCTTGAGTTTTACGTCCCACGTATATGCCGGTTAGGGTAAAGGAGACGGTGATTATGAGAAATAAATGAAATGAAGAAAGTGGAAGGAAACGGGAAAACCTCGAGAAAACCCACGAGCACGGTGTTTGTCCACCACAAAGTCCACACGGCGCGAGCTGGGATCCAACCAAGGACCCCAAGCACCGGAGGTGAACGCTCTACCACTGAGCAACCGCGGCCCCTTAAAAATGCAGGCGTATGATGTGCGAGGCCGTAGACCGAGCAAATGTGTGGGCTGGGGGAAAAGCCCCCATGTACTCCCACTGAAATTCGGTATGTCTCGGGATACCGGAATGTTATTACATACAATTTGATATTTGAACTGAGATTCGGTATGGTTGTAGGTTTACGAGGTACGAGGTCATAGGCCGATCAAATGAGATATCAGAGGGTCTAAGGGCAAATCCCCATACATTTCTTTTTAAATTGATTATGATTAGAGGCTTTTGTGGTGCGAGGCCCTAGTAACGGGGGTCTAGTGGCGAAGCCCCCAACTAGCCGAGGTCTATTAAGTATATAAATGTATTTGCGTAATGACTGGAAATTGCATGTATGCCTGTGGACAAAATTGCATAAGTAGCCACGAGAAATGACAATCCTTTAAGATAAAAATTTTAAAAAGCTACCAAAATGTACTCTTGAATGAGTTGTATATTATGTTTGCGCAGGGGCGAATCCAGAACGGACTCCTGGAGGGGACGGATGGATTCTTAGGGGGCGGTTGGGGATGCTAGCAGTGAAAAATTACTTAGATGATCTGAAATTGCCACAAATTACTACTAAAGTACACTGTTAATGGTGGCGCTGGGTAGAGGCGAACGACTTTTCGCCCTCCCCCTGCATCCGCCTATGTGTTTACATGAATGATATAGCTCCTTATACAACCTATGCAGAGTTAATAGTAGTGGATTACTAATTACAAAGATACGTGTTACTGCTCGAGGCTCCATATGGTATTTTGTATACACATACAGTACATTAATACATTGATTTTGATACAGTAATTGCCATTTAGAACTTCATCTCTACTACAATTCTTAATTCTAACCGGAGGGATACGGTCACAGAGAAACGTATTTTTAAAGAAAGATAAAAAAGCCCATCACGAGCAAGAAAAGGAAGTTGCTCCTTAATTTGATTTGATCTATATTTTATGGGCTGTTCTATTAGGAATGGCCTGGCCCATCACGACTAGGAAATGGCCTCATTCAGTAACCACAATAACTCAGAAAGAATTAGAAAAGTAAGCAGCCTGAGTCTAATGAAGAAGCTTGGGCTTGAGACTAAGGTTTCACCCCAGCATTTGACTAGTGTTACAGAAAACAAAGGACAAATTTCCATCAGGACGACCGCTTTAAAAAAGATTTACTACCTTTTCGGTCAAGTATTTCCACTAGAATCGAATCTGACAATGAGATTGCTCTCACCTAAGTCGACAGTTTTACTCAATCAAATTTGGAGTAATTGTGACATATTAAGGCACGAAAACCAAATATCAACAGAATGAAGAGAACGCAAGGCTGTCACACGATCAGATACCAAAAGTGTTCTTAAAATCTTATTTTAAGTATAGGAATGAAAATCACTTTGTCAGTAATTTCGAAAATTTTGTTGATTCGGAACACCCGAATTTTCTGACACGGAGTTTCGAATCCGGATCCAAGATCCGGTTTTTCAGGTCCGGATCCAAGATCCGGATTTTCGGATCCGGATCCAAGATCCGACATTTCGGATCCGGATCCAAGATCCGAAATCTCGGATCCGGATCCAAAAATATCCGGATCTGGCCATTCCTAGACAGATTATCACATCTCATTCATTAACAGCCATAGAATAAAACATTGCAAAATTTTAACCCAGAATATATGCGAGACTGCGAGACCATGCGAGAAAGTCTCGCGCGAGACGCGAGACGAGACTCAAAATTTTATGCGAGACCCGAGACGAGACTTCACATTTGCGGGACGAGACGAGACGCGAGACGAGACCAACATTTGAGGCTGCGAGACGAGACGAGACTTTTCCATTTCTCGTCTCGTCTCGTCTCGCGTGCATCCCTAATTGAGACTAATTGCTGATAAATATTCAATGTGAGATTATATTAAAAAAAACAATCGTTTAATTTTATCTAAAACATTAAATAAAGACTGGCAAAAATATTTTAGACTAAACTTTAACTGCTATTTACAGTAGCTATTTTTGTTATTATTTCCTATATTCAGTAGTTACTGTTTGTTGCTAATGTACATCCTCTTACCGTCCGATCCAGTTAACATCTACTTTCAGTAAAATTCTAGAACGTATCATTGTTAAGCGGCTCCATCCGTATCTCGAAACTAAAAGTATACTCCCTATTCACCAAGCAGGCTTCCGACCTTCCTACTCTATCAACGATCAACTCCTTCGCCTCACCAGCCTAATCACAACACACTACAACTCTGTTAAACCCTCTTGCCTTCTACTATTTGACTTGGAGAAAGCCTTTGACAAGGTATGGCACCTTGCACTTCTTTACAAGCTTATTCACCTTAAATTTCCCATTGCTTACGTTCGCTTTGTTTATCACTTTCTGGTCTGTCGCCTTTCATACGTCTCCATCAACAATCAGCTCTCTCATTCTATATTTCTTCTGTCTGGAGTACCACAAGGTTATGCCCTATCACCTCTGTTGTACATCATTTTTGTGGCCGATTTTCCTTCGCTTCCTCCTGACATTTATTTATTTCAATATGCGGACGATACTGCCTTTTTAGCTTTGGGTAACACTATTCAGCAAATTAATCAGCATCTGCAAGAGGCCATTAATCGCTTCACTCGTTGGTGCACCAAGTGGAACCTCTCTATTAATGCAGCGAAAACCCAAGCAATCACTTTCATTCCCCCCCGCAAACGTTCTAAGGTCCATAGAAACCCGTCGTTGCTCTCCCTTCAGGTTCACGATACTCCCATCATTCCAACCAGAACTATCACCTACCTACGCATCATTTATGATACTCACCTAACCTGGAAAGCTCACCTACAGCATATCGCCGCCAAAGCCTACAAACGCTTAAATCTCCTGAAGCGCCTCACTGGTACGACCTGGGGACTCCAACCGACCGTAGTCCTTAATACATACAAAGCATTCATGCGCCCAGTTCTCACCTACGGCTTCCCCGCCTGGATTTCTGCATCCGCTTCCTTTTATGAAAAGCTGCGAATTCTAGAACGACATGCGTTCCGCATAGCCCACCGTATTCAGCTACCCAGCCCTACCAGAGAACTTTATAAACTCATCAAATTTCCCAGCATCACATATCATCTTGAGTCTCTCCGACAGAACTTCATCTCAGCTCGTTACAGCTCTCAGCATCCATTACTCATGGCAAGTATGCATTTTCATGAACTTCATCCTGTCCGTCCTCGGTACGTTTACTCTCCGCTTTGTCTCCTTTTCACACTTTACTGCTACACTCTGCCTCCCGATCATCCAGACCGAGTCCTGTTACAAGAGTATCAACTTCATGCCCATCTACCTCACATTTTCCCTTCATTTACTGCACAGTAATACCTCTTGTGACTAACAGGGCTCCCATCGTCCTCATTCGCCTAGAGATGCCCCTAGGTAGAAGATAACACTCATTCGTCTTCCTAACAAAACCCTGTGTTGTCCCGTGTATCGCAATTCATCTCATTCTTCGCCCTCATTATTTTCTGCTTAATATTTTACATATTACTTATTTTGTTTGTGTTCATATCAAATAATCATCATTTACTGTAACATTATATTTTGCGATTACCTTAATAGTTATTGATATTGTATGTATTTTGTAATAGTCGTAGTTATTATATATTTCTATATGCGACATCAATTAATCTACATTGCAAGTTCTGGCTAATAAACGTAGAATACCTTTCCCACAGTTATGATTATGGTCGCAAAGATCATAATATCATGGTTTCAGATAAATAAGAATAATAAAGGTTCCATACAAAATATCACTTAGCCCAACCAGTGTTCCTATGAACCTAAACTATCCTATCCCATCCCATACCTAAAAGAGGGTGTAGCCCTCTAAAAGGATGCTAGCCTCAGGCTAGCCTTAAAAAAAATTTTGCTAATGTAGAAGTTTTTAAAAAGAATTAAATTAACTCAAATATTTTTTGTCCTAAAACAAACATACATAGGAATATCTTAATAAAAGGTATCATTCTTTCTCATACTTCTGATTCTAAATCAAACATATTAGCCTTGGTTTCTGCACTGCAATAGTTTAGTTTACGAAATCTACAGTAGGATTAGTGTCGTGTCGTGGAAAATCAGCGCTTGGCGCGAGAGTATACGACGGCACCCCTGTATATATGACTGAGGTCGACAGACCAGCCGCGAAAGGTGAGAAAATTCTCACAAGTAAACCCTGCTTTTCCTTGATTTTGAGCACTTTTTATTAATTTTTTCCTTTCATTTTATACAGTATATGTGCACATGCCCACATGTGCATATATATCTCATTCCTCTTTTTTCTTTTCTTTTCCCTTCCGAATATTGCGTCTCTTACTTCGGCGCCCGGAGCCGTCGCCCCGCTTGCCCCTCCCCCATGGCACGGCACTGAGCTGGATCTTCATCACCTTCAATAGCAATCTTTCACTTCTACTATTATATTGCTAATATATTACTATTATATTGATAAATTCTATATAAATATCTAACCCAAGAGGGGTAACTGTTCCTCCCTGATCCCTCTTAATCTCACCCTTTAACTAACTTATTTTTAATTAAAGAAAGGTGTGTTTACTTTAACAATCGTAAAACACATTTACGTCTGTTACTTCAGATGCGAGAAATGGAATTTAGGCGCTCTATTTCAAATAATGCAAGAACTGTACATTTTCAAGAACTGGTCTGCTGACATCAGAGATCATATGGAATGATCGAAAGATCTTCCCTATCTTTCCTTTCCTATCTCAATCTGTGCTAGTGCTACCTACTAATATACAATATAGGGCGAGAGTATAGTACCTACTAAAATACAAACCTTTCTTCAACAGTTAACAATTTCATGTTCTGCCAAACTCGGTTATAGCGTTAAGAAATACAAGTTTTATCGACTACACTCTGTAAAGAAAAAATAGCGACACTTGCTCGGATATGGTTTTTCGCAACATACTTTAATCAATATGATTTTTTTTACATGAATTCCTGATAATATTACAATGCATATTCTTAATGAGCAGTTCATTCGTAATACTTGCGCCAGAGTTTCAGGCTTTTGACATGAATGTAATGAATTTATATGCATATATAAGTAGCTATGTGTGTTTTGAGCAAAATCGTTTATAGGAAGAGTTATACATAAAACTGAAACAGATCAACAACAATACCAGAAAACAAGAAATGGAATTTCTTAAGGGTAAGACATATTATGCGCAAACATTGGGAAGTACCATACACCAAACTAGTATTTTGTATGTGCACCATGGGCTTTCTGCAGTGCAGCGAATCATCGGAGCCCTTTGGTAACAAGGCTATTGCAAATGCAACCTCGATTTCATGGAATAACACCCGGATTATCTGTTCCTTGAATTCCATTCTGTTTGAGATAGTTGTCTATTGAATCTTCTACTCATATTGATCCACAAATTTTCAACTGGATTCACGTCAGGTGAGTTTGTAGGCCACCTGAGTCTCTAAATAGTCATATTCTTGAACCACGTATTAATGATTTTCGTTCGGTAACATGAAGTATTATCGTCCTGGAAAAGGAAGTAGTCCACATTTTCTTCAGAAAAGTCGTATTTAGCTGTTGTAAGAACTTTACGTACCAGAATTTGAAGATATTTTCGTGCATCAAACGATCCTTCAACTATATCCGTTGGTCTGATGTCTTTAACGGTGAACCAAGCCCATACCATCACTCAGTAATTGAATATTTCATCTCTTAAACAAAATCCTTGTCAAGTTCCTTGCTTGTTCGTATCCACAACTTCACACCACCATCGTTTCCCTCTATTCTAAACTTCTTTTCAACGAAGAAAACGACGTGCTTCCAGTTGTCATAAGTCCAAGTTGCATATCAACTCACAAAACTACATGTTGAAGTCCTCTGTGTTTTGTCAGTTTGGACTTTCTACGCGGTTTCTTCTTTGTAATATCCTCTTCATACAGTCAAGACAATACAGTTGTACGAGTAACTGCAGTTCCAAGATCATGTCAAACTACAGAATCGATTTTTGGGGAAATCACTCCTGAAATCGGCAGTGCTATTGATTTCATTTAGCAATCTGCTCTGGGTGATGCTTTCTTTCTTCTTGCACACTGTTGACGAAGGGACGATTTGTTATGCTGTTTCCACTTGTGGATTACTCTTCCTGCCGTAGAATCATGGATTTTCAGTATTACATCTATTCCCTTAGAGATTTGCCTTAGCTGCGCAAAGCAATAATTATGTCTTGTTCACATGGCAACAAGTCACATTTCTTACTCATCTTATTTGTTTATAGTCCACATGTAGCAACAATATCACACACAAACAACGCTGCACAACAACAATTTTGCCACTTGATACTGTTCAAACAATGAGAAAGCAAAGAACAAATATAAAATGCTATTTACCTCAGCCTATACATCACAAATGCAATGCAAAATTCTCACTACAATAATTTACCAGACGCACTCAGTGCCATCTAGCGAAAATATTACTGATACACAAACAATTGGCAAGCGATGTCGTACATCACAGGTGTCACAGATAACGCAAATGAACTATCCCACTCTTCATTTCCTTTAATTCCTCTTCTAACTGGCTGCAACTATGGTTTTCTGTGTAAGTTAGCTTGAGAATTGAGGTGTCGCTATTTTTTCTTTACAGAGTGTATTTGGCAGTAGCGACGCGTAGTCTGTACAAGTACCGGTTGCAATGTTGCAATATCAAAGGTATGTAGGTACGCGCAAGTGTTCCCCTCCCCCAGCATTCTTGAGTCTTATCCAAAAAATATTCAGGAAATATGAAGAGGAAAGTCTTTTAAGCTCTATTTATATATTACTGATTAAATTATTTCTCTAATATTGATTTAAAATATAAGCTATTTCCTTTTTTTCAAACAAGCACTATCAATGTACGTTTATACACTATTTATATACAAAACCTCTACACTCATGTTATTGAACACGAGATAAATCGAATATATAGTATGTGCTGTAAGCCATGAATGATGGCGTTAATCCGAAAAGAAGAAAAGAAGCAAGAAAATTGCACGCACGAAGTTAAACAAAATTATTTAATTATATAAACTATGCATTATTTTAGAATGGAAGGTCTTTCTTCGATCTTTTGGGCTTCAAATTTTTATATTACTTTGAAATCTGAAATGCTACTCGCCAAGTTTTTCTGAATAGAAAGCATCGCTACTACAAATATTTTCCGCTTTATTTTCTTTAGAGTCCAGAAACACCTCTCTCCTCCGACAATATGCATTTTGTTAGCATTTCTTTGTATAAATATACGGTACCAAAAGTCCATTTTTCAGAAACTACGTATTTTTGTCTGTAAAGAAGCATGAAATCTAAGATGCTTTCCTTCGAAAATGAAAAAAAAAAAAAAAGTTTAACATTCCAGCAAATTAGGCTAAAGAAGACAGATGAGTATTGGAAGTGAATGATTTGATATTAATTTATGCTCTCCGCCGGAATTCGAACACGGAATCATGTGCACGAAAGACACAGAGCTAGGAATTAGACCAGTAGTAAGACATTTTCTTCTTCGAGACTCGATCGAACCCCCCAGAATAGGATTTTTTAAAAAATAAAACTTATCCCAAGAATTTTCACCTTTGTATTATAAATGTTAAATAAAATTTATTGACTTCGAACAACCGCCACCCCAAACTTTCAGCCTGGATACGTCTCTGCTACCACCAGACTTTGCGAGTTTGTTTTGTGAATAACTTCTTTCTTCCAAGCGTCTGTATCTCTCTCACCCTATCAATTGAGTCAAGCGCTGCTAAGCGGAGGAATTCGTAACTATTACAGAAGCTGACCAGTTGCGGGAGAAAATGCAATCGCAAGAGAGCAATACGGGAAGATAGGAGCGATGCAAGAATAAATCCACTTCTCCATGTTAAGAAATAGGAGCTCGCTGCCATATGCTCAATGTTACTGCTTCCAGTGACAACGTTGGCTGCCACTGGAAATGTAAATCATCTCTTTCTTTCCGTTTTTTAATTGACTTTTTTCAGAAATGCATCAATACTGTTTTGCGCTCAAGATCAAAGGTTTATTTTTCACTGATACACTACTTTAATACTTAAAAATATTTTAAGTATTAAAAAAATGTCCGGTTGCACAACCATGCAACATTAGTACCAGCCGCCGCTGCTATTTGGTATTCTATCTTACATGTTATATGCTTAATACTTATATAGAATGGGTCTGCGTCATTTATATGTATATTGAGAGATCGGATTTTGTCTGCACGTGCACGAAAAGAAAAGCAAATTTCTACATTTTGTGACTGAATTTTTTTTTGAATTTCTCCGGGGGGGGGAATGAATTTTATTCGGTGGGAGATTCCCCCGGGCCACCCCCTGAATTCACCCCTGCCTGGCTATATGTCCTGCCCACCTAAGCCTCCTAGAGTTAATGATCCTAACAATGTTTGGTAAGCCGTATAATTTATGTAGTTCCTCGTTATGAAGTTTCCGCCATTCCTCTTGGGTCCGAATATTCGTCTGAGCATCTTGTTCTCAAATACTTTCAGTCTATGTTCTTCCCTCAGAGTAAGCGATCATGTTTCGAAACCATACAGAACAACAGGTATAATTACTGTTTTATAAATTTTAAGCCTCAAACTCCTCGACTGAATTCGCGACGACAAGAGATTTTGAACTGAATAATAACACTAATTCCCTGTTTTAGTTGACATTTAATTTCTTCGTGAAAATGATATTCGTTATCCTAGATATTTGAAAGTATCCACTTTATCAGAAGTATTATTTAATATTTTAACGCATTCATAATTGGCCGTATTACGTTCCCAACCCACTTCCATGTATTTAGTTTTCTCTGCATTTACTTCTAAACCCTTGTCCTGCAAGCGTTTAATAAGACCTTTGCATTTCTTTCTATTGTTCTCCCATCATCCCCTATTAAATTTACATCATCAGCGTACGCATAACCTGGTACCATTTCTTTCTTTACTATACCTAGTGCTCTCAACGGGTCGGGTCGGGTTCAAGACCGACCCGACCCGACCCGTGACTAGAATTGACTGACCCGATCCGACCCGAGTGACCCGACCAGTGATCCGATCCGATTGACCTGACCCGACAACCCGACCCGAGCTGACCCGATTGACCCGACTCTACAACTCGACCCGAATAACCCGACCCGAGCTGACCCTATTGACCCGACCCGATAACCCGACCCGATTGGCCTGACCCGACAACCCGACCCGAGTGACCCGACCCGAGCTGACACGATTGACCCGACCCGACAAACCGACCCGAGCTGACCCGACACGACAACCCGACTTGAGCTGACCCGACTGACCCGACACGACAACCCGGCGCGAGTTGACCCGACCCGACCCGACAAATTTGAGAGCACTAACTACTCCTTACATATATGTAATAACAATAAGTAAGATGTAGTACCCAAATAGTATAACAGTTGAAGTACAATGACATTATATTTCTGTTCCCATGTTACCTGCTATTTAGTGGGGAGGAAAGCTTTTATATATAAATATTTCGATGGGGTAACTTGCAACATCTGTTGCAACATGCCGCACGCCATTGAAATAGAAATTTTTGCGGTTAAGCATTGTTATATGAACAATTGTTGTTGGTAATAAAACTAAGAGTATTATTATTATTCCATTATTATTATTATTATTATTATTATCTTATTATTATTATTATTATTATTATTATTATTATTATTATTATTATTATTATTATTATTATTATTATAGGACAACAGTGATGGCTTATTGTTTGCAGTGCCTAGTAGTAGTTGTTTCCTTTCATCTTCTCAGTTAGAACTTCAGACTACAGGTCAAAGTGAGCTTCATGGATCACCTGCAAATGCATCTAAGAAGATAGTGTAGAATCCTTCAGATGATCTCCTGAACATGTATGGTTCTATCCAAAATCTGGAACTAGAAAACTGACAGCTCGGAAAAGGAAGAGATGTGCTATTCTCACAGACACTCTAGAAAAAAGTACTTTCGAAATGAAAAAGAAGCATCTAAAAGCAACCGAAAACGTAAAATCATCAGCTGAGAAGAATTTATTCTCAAGTCGTCTGTTTGGTTTCTGAAGAACCGTACGAAGAACAGGATACAGAAGAAGACTGGGTACAGTGTTTATGTTGTGAGAAGTGGTCTCATTGGTCGTGTTCCGAGAGAAATCCGTACTACATCTGTATAGATTATAGACATTGACTGCCACAGTGAAAATGAGTGAAGCGATGTTCAAGCTGTAGATTTGATAGCATTAAATTTCTGAATCAAGTCCGATTGTTGCAACTTACCCCAGATGATGTTGCAATTTACCCCATGAGTGGGGCAAGTGTCAACAGTCGGACTTAGTTCAAAAAGTGGATGCTATCAAAACTGCCGTTCGATGTTTTGCACTTCTCTTTTTTTGGTATGTAGTTAAGGCATGTACCTTTTAGTACACTCAATATAGGTTTTATATCTATAATAATTTTCGAGTAAAAAAACAGACCTGAAAATTGTTGCAACTAGCCCCATCTTCCCCTACAATCACTTTTTCAAAAAAAAATGTATAAAGCCAGTAAAGCAATTAACACGTAGGTCTATTTTCGAAGATAATATAGGAATTTTTCGTGCTGCTAATTATTTATTTTTAAAAAATCAGATGCTGAAACCAATCGATATAGCGCAGTTTAAGCAATTCAGTTTGTTTTATTTAAAAAGAAAACTCTCTATTTACAAATTTGATTGTTCCTATGTATTAGAGCAGTCTTCGAAAAATCAGTGCCTATTGTATTTCTAAAATATAGCTGGAACCGCGGTGGGTCAGTGGTAGAGCGTTCACCCCTGGTGCATGGAGTCTCGGGTTCAAACCCTGCTCCCGCCAAGTGAACTTTGTGGTCGATAAACGCCGTGTGCGTGGATATTCTCGGGGTTCTCCCGTTTCCTCCCACTTTCTTCATTCCACCATTTCATTCATTTCTCATAATCAATGTCTCCTTCAGCCTAACCGGCATAACCGTGGGACGTAAAACTCAAAGATTTCATTTCATTTTCTAAAATATAGCTGTATTGATTTATTGGTATATATTTACCTTCAGTTTGTTTGAGAGAAAATTATTACAAGAACTAAAAAGTGTTTCTCTAGTAAATACGTTTCCATAGTTTAGCTATTTACGTTACTAAACAAATTTGTTTTTTTTTAATACATAAAATGGCGCCCGTATATATATAGGGTGTAACTTAATTAATATAACAAACGTCGTTAGGTGATTCCTGACACCGAAATAAAACAAAAACTATACAACAACCTGGGTGTAACACCCGAAAATTTGTCGGAAAAATGTATAAACCGCCATAACTCATGAACAAAACGTCGGATTGAAGTCGGGCAAAAGAATGTCCATTGTTTTTAGTCGTAGATTCGATTAGTGTACAGTGACGATGCAAGGATGACTTCCAAAGAAACTGGAGTATTCCTTTGAGTATTTTATCAAACGTTGAATGAAGAAATGATCAATCAAGTACAAGATTTAACATTAAAAATAATAGTGCATCGTTCAAGTTAGAAGAACACTCAGAATTCGAAAGAAAGAGAGATACACATGTGTGATTCATCTATTTTGTCTCAGTACATAATGACGTCTCGGAAGAAGATTTTAAATGGAACGAAGTCTTTAACGTATCACACTTATATCTTCTAGGCTAATGGTAACGGATGATAAATGAACGGCTTCCTGTCCAAGAGTGTGTGAAAAAGGAAAAATAACTTTGATCCAGATTAGGTTTAAAACGACTGTGCATAGGACAGTCAGGCGGCATGTAAATAAATATAACATCGAAAAATGCAAAGATCATATGTGATGAACGAGTGTACAAGGAATTCTCCACATGACCCAGGGATTCCAAATATTGTGTGAATAGATATGGGGCAAAAGTAAGCTGCATTAAACGGTTTCTTCCTCGTAATATGTAATTCCGTGGAATATGGTACTTCTGTGCACAGAAGCAACAAAAGTGGAGAAACAAGGGATGTTGTACACGTTGCATAACGATACCAAGAAGTGCGCTGGAATAGTATACTTGATTTATCCGTTACATGAATCTTCTCCCAGGAATACTTTTGATGGCGTTTTCCCCTTCCTTCGAGTTGGCAAACCTCAACTTTTCCCTGAGCTATGAAAAACTTCATTGCTATTGTGAATATACCAAAATACTATCCTAGTGTAGACCACTTACATTTTGATTTTATCATTGCCGGAGAAATTTTCTCAAAGGAAGCTCGTTGAAAGTACATTTAAAAAAAAGGATAGTCTTTTTTCGACATTCTAATGTACATACCTTAGAGCTGTATGGAATACCTACACGGAGGAATACCTACGGAACTATCGTCCCTTGTGTGCCAATTGCGAGTGCCTTACAGAAGGCTGTCTTGAAGTTTTATTGTGGAATGGCTTCAGTTAGCATGGCTGAGTTGTAATAAGCATCTACGCAACTTGTGAGTGATATACATAGTCAGATGCTCTACTGTTACACGTGTAATTGCTGTATAACAGGATGGGAAATGTTGTGTTCAACGGTAGAGGGTTGTGTCCAGGTATTTAAGGTCGTGTAAAAGTGTAGACGTTGGTGTTTAAGTAAAATTGATTGTGTTAACGTGTACACGCCTGCGCGATGGAAGATTACCCTGTCCACGAGCTGGCAGATATGCAACTCATTTATGGAGTAGCAAAGGGCAATAGCCCAGAAGTGAGGCGTTTATATCGTGACCGTCGCCCTCAAAAGAGAGTAACTTTCCTTGTATTTTTCCACGCCTCCATATTCGACTTCGAGAGAGGGGTCCCTTCGGTTTCTCGTACCGGAAATCGGAGGAAATAGCCCCATATGGACAGCTGAACTTGAAGACAGCGTACGTCGAATGATCAAAACCGTCTTGAAACTATCATGTGTATGGCGTAAAAACCCACATGCAACTCTAGTAAATGATCAGCAGCAGAAATTTGGTGTGGTGTGGTGGATAATTTTGTGGTAGGATCTTATTTATTATCGGTCTGCCTGTGTGGGAGTACGTATCTTTTATTTTTACGTAATTTTCTCCCAAAATTGATAGAACATGTGCCCTTGAACATAAGACAGCAGATGTGATTTCAGTATGACAGTGCACCTGCACATTTTGACAGAAATATGCAGACTTACCTAAATGAAACATTCCCAGATCGTTTGATTGGGAGAGAAAAACCTGTGTTATGACAACCTCGTTCATTCTACCTCACGCTGCTTGATTTTTTATTTCGGGGATACGTATGAAACTCCGGCCACGACAGTCGAAGAACTTGTAGCTCGATGTAATATAGCTGCGGCAATCATCTACGAAATTTCAGATGTGCTTGATCACACGCGGAAAAATTTGCTTCGCCGATGTCATCTTTGCAATGCGGTCAACGGTCGACAATATCAGACTGTGAACTGTTATTCTTCATACCTGTCTCGTGTACACATACTGCATTGCACAAATACTGTACAAGGTACCCCTGAGTATTTCAGTTATCCTACCTTCTCCGAAACAGAATAAATCGATAATTTGAAATTGTATTTCTTTCTTTCCTTGTTCAACACGCGCAACACCTTGAGTATCGTCGAGTTTCATTCCTTCTGTACTCGTAGTTATTATCTTCCACGAATTTACGCATTACGGGGAGGAAATCTTTTAATCTAGCTTACTTTGGCTCAAATTATATTCACATAATTTGTGGGAATCACTGTTGTTATGTGAAGAATCCCTTATACTCTAGTTCATCGTACATGATCTTTTGCCCCTGACTGTCTTATGCACAGTCGTTATAAACCTACTCTGGATCAAAGTTATTTTTTTCTCATTTTTACACACTCTTAAGTTGAACAGAAAGCCGTTGATTGATCATCCGTTACCATTGGCATAGAAGTTATAATTATGATAAGCTAAAGACTTCGTTTCATTTAAATTCTTCTTCCGAGTCCAGGAATCACTTCCAGACGTTCATTACATTAATGAAGTTACACACTATATATATAATGATAAAAAATAATACCGATATTAGTGTCGATGAAATAGTATTTGGAGTCACTCAGACGAACAGTAACACTCCCGATGCAGTTTAAATCCATACTCAGATTCCATTGCCCTTTATGCTCAAAATGAAACTATTCTCTCCGTGCGAAGAACGGGTATTCTGTTAATAATTTATTATTAAACATCACACCATAAAATACAAAGTGTATCACGTAATGTACACGTTATACTGTTACTTGCTTAATGTATAAATGGAGGATGAAGGACTATTATTGGATCAAAAGATCCAATATATTTCAGACAATAAATTTCTTGTAGGCTTTATATCTGGAGAACAACATATAGTGTACCCAAACCTAAACTATGACTGAACTCAGTATGATGTGCTTAGTGCCTGAATAAAACGAAAGCTCGATTTAGGGGCCATTCAAAAATTCTGTTGCCCTTGATCCAAAAAATCTAATATATTTCATTCAATAATAAAAAAAAATCTTGTACGTCTTATATCTGAAGAACTACATATAGTGCAGCCAAACCAAAACTATCACTTAACTCAGCATGATGTGCTTATTCCGAAAGTAATACGAAACCTTGATTTAGGGACCGTCCAAACGTTTGTAGCCCCTGATCCAAAAAGTCCAATATATTTCATTCAATCAATAATTTTATTGTATGTCTTATATATGGAGAACTACATATACTGTAACCCAACCCAAGATATCACTTAACTCAGTGTGATATGCTTATTGCGTAAAAAATATGAAAAGTCGATTTAGGGACCGTCCAAAAATTTTGTGGCCCGTTATAAAAAAAATCCAAAATATTTAATTAATCGAAATTTTTCTTGTACTCCTTATACCTGGAGAACTACATATCTGGAGAAAACTCGATTTAGAGACCGTTCGAATATTTTATGGTAACTGATCCAAAAATTAATATTAGCCAAGATCATAATACTTTGATCCATTTTTTAGATCATTCCTAAAATTCTTGTTTTTATCCAATCTTTCTTTTAAACAGTATCACTCTCTTTGTTCTCAATTTGAAATTTATCAAGCAATTATAAAGCATTGCTTATTATCCAATTTGTATTCGGTGTAGAGCTTCAATTTTCTCAAAGTTTCAAATAAGATAATAAAATATGATTTACTATCGGAATTCGTGTCAGGTATTATTATTACTTTTATTGGTGTTTTCCTTTCTTTCAATTGTTAAAACAAGAAACTACCTTGCACTGTCATAAAATATGTGCTCTTTTCCAATAGCATAATAAGTGCTCATATAATTTTGAACTTTAAAATTAAGGATTGAATCAGTACAAGAAGTACAATTTGGATAACGAATGACTTATAATTGATGTTTAGTGGCGTACTGAAGTAAAGGGATTAAGGACTTTGAAACCCCCTTTGAGCAAGGTATTATGCAAAATTAAGCACGTTTATCATATTAGCACGTTTATATATATAAACACTTGATATTATATAAACTTGTGTTCCTAAAGCCCCTGAACCCCCTAAACATTTGCGTAGAGTACTGATTGTGTTTCTCTTATTATTTTAACCGTTTTATGCTTTGAACGAAATTTGAAGTGCAGGAACCCTGTGAAGGTGACCACCTTTACTATAAAAATTTCTTTAATGGTTCTTAGTTTTTCTTCAAAACAATCAATAACGAACGAAAAATAAATGATTGAGTTTGATTTTAAATCGAAATTTGAAATACCACCAAAAAGTTGGCCCACCCAACCTTATTTTGTAAATGACTCTTAATAATTTTCAAAACAAACTATTTCCTCTTCAAACCAAACAATAAGAAAGGAAAACATGTTATTAGCTTGAGTATTGAATCGATATTTAAAAGCAGAAAAAACAGTATGAAGTTGACCACCAAATGTATCCTGGAAATAGATATATTTTACTGGTTGTTTTGAAACAAGTGATTTTTTCTTCAAAATAAGCAAACCGCCTCGAAACAAATCACCTTCATCAACATTATTTCTTAATTATATTCTTATTTTTTTCGAATCAAATTACTTTTCTTCCAAACAAGCAACAACAAATCCATATCAAACGATTGATTTTGGTCTTGAATCGAAATTTGTAAGTAAAGGAATCAGATTGAATTTGATCACATTCTAAATTTATTTTGTAAATCTCTTTCTCTATTTTTTCGAAACAAGCGATTTGCTCTTAAAAACAACCAATAAGAAACGCTTGGCTTCGGTTTTGATTCGAGACTTTAAAGTGGAGCCAATATGAAATTCCATCACCCATTTCTCTTGAAAAGACTCTTTATGTTTTTCGAAACAGACTATTCTTTTTCAAAATAATTAGTAGCATACGCATATCAAACAATTGATTTTGATTTTCAATCAAAATTTTAAGTGGAGGAACAAGGGTAAATTTGGCCATATACCAACTTTATTTTGTAAACATCTCTTTATGTTTTAAGAAAGATACGATTTTTACTATTTTTCTTCAAAAAAGTCAATAACAAACGAAAAACAAACGATTGGCTTCCGATTTCAGTTCGAAATTTGAATAGAGGCAACTTAACATAGGTGCATTGCTTCGCTTAAAAACAAAAATCCAAACGCAAATTCTAAGCCTACAGTTTTAAAATTGCAGTTACATGTACATACTTCAACTTAGTATACATAAAAAATTATAGCATTATAAAAATATCAGACAAATAATATTATTTATTCGGTATTGAAAACCTCGAATCAACTATTGGAGTTATTTAGCGTATTTTTTTTAATATCACAAAATTAAAGGTGTATTTATTACGGCATGGATATATTACGCACAATATTTTTATACAATTTGTATGTATATATATATATATATATATATATATATATATATATATATATATATATATATATATATATAATTTTTTAAAAATAGACCATTTAGAATTATTTATCCTTACAATTTTTTATATCCACAAATTCAAGGTGAGGGATATGCGATATTGATATTTTCAGAAAGTGTTGACCACCCTACAGAATGTCGATCCTGTGCCGTGTCGATCCTATGCCCTTTCGGTCCTGTGCCGTGTCGATCCTGTGCCGTTTCGGTCCTATGCCGTGTCGGCCCTGTGCCGTTTCGGTCCTATGCCGTGTCGATCCTACGCCGTTTCGTTCCTATGCCGTTTCGATCGTATGACGGTTCTCTCCTATATATCCTTGAGAAAATAATTGTTACTTAATATTGCGTAATTACAAAATAATGTATTTTTTATTATTTCGATCGTATGAAAGTTCTGCTGTCGATCCTATGCCGTGTCGATCCTGTGCCGTTTCGGTTCTGTGCCGTGTCGATCCTACGCCGTGTCGATCCTATGCCGTGTCGATCCTACGCCGTGTCGGTCCTGTGCATGTAACCCGGCAAGGTAGTGTTCGCGTTGTTAGCGTCTTTTTAGCATTCACCTTGAATAAAGGACAAAATGTAATTATTTCTTTTAAATTATGACGTCTAGTACTCTAGTCCCACGTATCTGTAATGTCACTCTTTATTTCCTCATATTTCAGTAACAATGAGGCATAACGAATTGTAGTATTTATGTATAAAGCATAAATGTAAACATAGATGGCAGCAGGTTTGAGCCTACTTATTTCGCGAAAGAATACAGAACTGTTGGAGATATTTTAATATAAACTTCAAGTTTAACTTACATTATAAACTTTGTCTGAACGCTGTGTTTAAAGTATAAGCATTTTTCTGCGTTTTTATATAAAAAGGTAGAAATTTCAAGTACTCGCGGCTAATATAGCAATATCCTAGATATTTGTACGAAGCAACGGCGCGTTGCTTGTCGAAGTGGCCACCTGGAATCTCTAACCAGGTAAAAAAATAGGGTATCCGTTGCTGGCGGAGAAAAATAATCTAGTCACTTAGGCGTTACACCCCCATTGGTTTATTTTAGTCGTGATCTTCGTTTATACGGTTGGAGTACTTGCCTCTTTGAGGCTGAGGAAACAACCGTCGAATTATATTTAATACCTCCACGGAGGTTAACGCACCAAATTGATCTTTTCTGTTGACGAACTAGCTATTCCAATTGGCTTAACGATTTATTTTGGTACTCTCCTCTTCGGAGGTAGAGATAATTGAAGGAAGAAAATAGTTGACGACTTTGGCATTTATACCGGCGAACGATTAAGTTAGTGCTTCCTCTTTGGAGGAAGCAGATTAACAACTTACATACTTAGAGCATTGCTCTAAGAACAAACCATTTCAAAGGTACACTGTTACCCTCTTTTGTGGTAAGCTGGCGCCATCTCCTACTTTAAGTATCAAGATGGTATCTCAGAAGACACCAGTGAAATCTGAGAAAAAGGCCCAATCATCCAAGATTCCTAACACCAGGGGCAAAATAATAAGATCAACATATAAACCAGAAGACTTCCTTGTGCCTTTAGGTAAAACTAAGCAAACGACCGCTCCAGCGAAGTCAAAATTGAAAACGAATACAATTAAACAGACAAGTAATTCGCAGCCATCAACGTCGAATAACACGGAAGACATGGATTTCACAGTAGTGGGAACACTTAAGCGGCGTAGGTCTTCCTTGGAAAATCTCAACAACGCTGAAAAACTCTTTAATAGCATTCAAGAATATCCACCTCTTCCCACTAGCAATATGTTCGCTGTTTTATCATCCGAACAAACAGACAATAAGAGTGCCAGTAGCAACACTGCGCCGAATAACAAGCCCTCCAGTTTCAAGCCCCCTCCAATTTTCATATATGGAATTACAAACACATATACCTTTATCAAGACCTTGTCACGAGCATTGAAGGAGCCCCCTCTAGCTCAGCCCAATAAGGAGCGCATTCGGATTCAAGCGGCAAACAAAGATGACTACGATTCTATCAAGGCATATTGCGAACAAACAAAAACTGAGTATGCTACAGGCGTGGCGAAAAATGAAAGGCCTATTAAGGTAGTTGTCCGAAAACTGCCTATAGACACCGAAATAGACGATCTGAAGGAAGAACTATTGCGTCTCAGTTACAAACCAGTAAACGTCCACCAAATGTCTCGTAAAAGCAAGACGGATGACAAGAAAATAATGATGCCACTGTTCTTGGTTGCTTTAGAACGTACTGCAGCAGTCAAAGAAATATACGCTATAAACAACTTGCTACACTACCGGGTTCAAATTGAACCTTACAAGCCTCCCTCAGTCTTGCAATGTTACAGATGTCAACGCTTGGGGAATTCGCAAGACACCTGCCAAGCCCACCCGAGGTGTCTCAAATGTGGGCAATCACATTTTACACAGTCATGTACTAAACCAGACACATCCACACCCGCCACCTGCGCAAACTGTCAGGGAGATCACCCAGCAAATTACCGAGGCTGTCCGGTATTTAAATCCTACTCAGAAGCTCTCAAATTGCCGGTGCAACAACCGAACAAACACCCAGGTATACCTAAGAAAAATTTACACACACCATCCTCAGAGAAACTTTCCATTCCCACTGCTGATAATATACAACCCGTGACTCAGGATAACAATGATGTTGAAGCTCCCACTTCTTCTCACACCCAACAAGTTACTGCCGTCCAACAAGAGAACTCTAACGAAGATGTTGACTTAAAATCAGTTCTTTCATTTCTCAAGGGCTTGCATTTCCGTAAAATACTTACACACATTAAACGTGGTATCGCACGTTTTCGACAAGCTGCAGACTCAGCTTCC
The DNA here is from genome assembly GCF_964235325.1 of Thermobia domestica. NCBI lineage: Eukaryota > Metazoa > Arthropoda > Insecta > Zygentoma > Lepismatidae > Thermobia > Thermobia domestica. The sequence goes on along the minus strand of NC_137470.1, from coordinate 51,976,599 downwards.
AAGGCTGCAGCAGTAATCGAAACAATAGCGGAAATGGTTGATGATGGCTGTTTCTAAATCCGGCGTCCTACACCACACACTTATACTTGCTACGTGGAATGCAGATGGTCTTGAGGGGCAGAAACAAACGCTTCTTCGCTTTCTAATAAAGCATAGAGTTGATGTCATGTTCATCCAAGAAACACATTTTACTGCTCGCATCACTTCTTGGCGCCTATCTAATTACATTGTATACAGACAGGACAGAGTGGGTAGACCGAAAGGAGGATTGCTGCTCATCATCAAAAAGTCATTACCAGTAAGGTCGATTACAATACCACCACTACTTACTTTAGAGGCACTTGCTGTTGAGCTAATAACTCCAGGAGTTCCATTAATACTGGTCAGTGGTTATAGGTCTCCAGCCACACACTTAGAACCGACTGACTTCGACATCATCGCAAATTTAGGGCCCAAAGTTATCTTAGCTGGTGACCTTAACGCAAAGCATGGAGAATGGAACTCCATTACTCCAAACACCGCTGGAGACGCTTTGCACGAATATCTCCTCACGTCCAACTTTATCATTAGTGCTCCACCAGATCCAACTCATTATCCAAAATTCGGCGGCCAACCTGACGTGCTTGACGTTGCTCTTTGCAAAAACGTATCCTTTAGCATTCATCCATATGTTCTCTCGGACCTAGACTCAGATCACGATCCAGTCATTTTTCATGTCTCCCACCGCAGCATCGCCCACACTGCTCCTATTCTTAAACACATAGAAACTGATTGGGATTTGTTTAAACAAGAATTAAACACACTGATCGACCTAAGATATCGGCCCGCCACCATTCAGGACATCGATCAGGCAGTTTCTCATATCACTGTAGCACTTCGTACAGCAGAGGCAGCAAGCTCCACTACTACCATCTCTCCAACGCAAACAGGTCAATACGACAGTCTACATCTGCAACTCTATATTCATTTAAAACGTTGGGCTAGACGTCGCTGGCAGCACACACTTCATCCAGCCTACAAGACACTGTGGAATAAAATGCGAGCAAAGATCAAGATGCTGACTCAGCGACAAAACCAACAGTACTGGGAAGATACTTTTCGTAACCTCACAGTAAATGATCGTAAAATTTGGACATACTCTATATCCTTCCAACGGGCTACTAATGCTTCCAGAGCTCGAGTCCTCCAAGGACCACAAGGACTGACTCAAGACCCGCAGTTGCAAGCAGCTACTTTCGCTGACTCTCTGCAAGCACAGTTCCTGCCCAATAGAGGCCAACTTGATCCTTATTTCCACCAGCACATTAGAACTACCTTATATAGTATACGAACTCAAACCCCTACACATGGCATCAACCCAGTTACACCACGGGAAATAGAAAAACACATCAAATGTCTACCGACAAAGACAGCATCTGGGCCTGATGGGATTCGACCAGAGATACTGAAACATCCCACTCGAAAATTACTGGTCTTTTTGGCATATTTATTTAATGCCATCTTTCAAATATGCTACTTCCCAAAGACCTGGAAGGAAGCTCGTATCATCACCATCCCTAAACCCGGAAAGAATCCGCTACTTCCGGAAAACTATAGGCCAATAAGTCTTCTGTCACACTTAAGTAAATTATTTGAACGTGTGTTCCTCTGGAGGCTGAAACAACATGTCGCCAACAGTGATCTTCTACCCTTCCATCAGTTTGGGTTTCGTGCTCAACATAGCACTACTACCCAACTCGTACGAGTAGTTGATCACTTAACAGTGGCTTTCAATAGAAAACACCACACCCTTGGAGTATACCTGGATGTGTCAAAAGCATTTGATAAAGTATGGTTAGCTGGATTATTATATAAGCTATACACACAAGGTTTTCCGGATCGTTTTCTGCATTTACTTCGCTCTTATCTCATTGGCAGATCATTTCATGTGTCGGTTGATGGTGTCAAATCCTCGTCTAGGCCAATTAAAGCAGGTGTCCCACAAGGCGCTGTACTTTCACCGCTCTTATATAATCTCTATACAGCAGATCTTCCGACTTTACCAAACTGCTTTTTCGCAACGTATGCCGATGATACCGCCTTTTTCACAACAAGTAGTTCACTTGCACAGTGCTACATCTATATGCAACGTCAACTAGACAGTTTTCAGGAATGGGCAAGGCGCTGGAGAATTAAAGTAAATGCCGACAAAAGTTGCGCTGTCATCCACAGTAGAAGACGCATCCGCGCCCCTCGAAATCTAATATATGAGAACGCACACATTCCTCACGCCACGCATGCGAAATATTTGGGTGTGACATTAGATTATGGGCTCACGTTCGCCCCACACATCAAAGATATAAAGCAACGAGCATTACGGAAAATCTCGGCATTGTACCCCATTTTTCGCTGCAGTTCAATCTCTCATGAGGTTCGCGTGCACATATTTAAGATGATAGTCCTGTCCACACTTTCTTATGCATGTCCTGCCTGGCAACATGCTTCTAATAGCCATCTTCAAACACTCGAAAGTGTGCAAACGAGGGCCGGTCGCATCATCACTGGTCACGACAGATATACACGCAACAGACAAATTCTGGAAGATCTAGAGCTGCCTCCTGTTAGAGAAGTTCTACGGCACCTCAATCATAAGTTCTGGCATACTTTACCAAGACATGTTAACCCAGCTATAGCCACCATCGGCACCGAATGCGCTCTACGGAATGTTCATCGCACGCCACGTATTTAACATCTTTCCATAGCCCGTAATTACATCATCAGCCACTCTGCGACAGTTGCAGATGTAGACTTTCAGACATAATAAAACAATAGTAATACCCAACAAGCCACCTACACATCTATATATATTCTTTATGCCATTTTACTCATGGAGTCAGGGGCTTCGGCCCGATACTCTTCACACAACTTCAGCATTACCGTGACCGTGACCGGGACCGTGTTGCTTGTGAACTGGCCACCTGGAATCTCTAACCAGGTAAAAAAATAGGGTATCCGTTGCTGGCGGAGAAAAATAATCTAGTCACTTAGGTGTTACACCCCCATTGGTTTATTTTAGTCGCGATCTTCGTTTATACGGTTGGAGTACTTGCCTCTTTGAGGCTGAGGAAACAACCGTCGAATTATATTTAATACCTCCACGGAGGTTAACGCACCAAATTGATCTTTTCTGTTGACGACCTAGCTATTCCTCTTGGCTTAACGATTTATTTTGGTACTCTCCTCTTCGGAGGTAGAGATAATTGAAGGAAGAAAATAGTTGACGACTTTGGCATTTATACCGGCGAACGATTAAGTTAGTGCTTCCTCATTGGAGGAAGCAGATTAACAACTTACATACTTAGAGCATTGCTCTAAGAACAAACCATTTCAAAGGTACACTGTTACCCTCTTTTGTGGTAAGCTGGCGCCATCTCCTACTTTAAGTATCAAGATGGTATCTCAGAAGACACCAGTGAAATCTGAGAAAAAGGCCCAATCATCCAAGATTCCTAATACCAGGGGCAAAATAATAAGATCAACATATAAACCAGAAGACTTCCTTGTGCCTTTAGGTAAAACTAAGCAAACGACCGCTCCAGCGAAGTCAAAATTGAAAACGAATACAATTAAACAGACAAGTAATTCGCAGCCATCAACGTCGAATAACACGGAAGACATGGATTTCACAGTAGTGGGAACACTTAAGCGGCGTAGGTCTTCCTTGGAAAATCTCAACAACGCTGAAAAACTCTTTAATAGCACTCAAGAATATCCACCTCTTCCCACTAGCAATAAGTTCGCTGTTTTATCATCCGAACAAACAGACAATAAGAGTGCCAGTAGCAACACTGCGCCGAATAACAAGCCCTCCAGTTTCAAGCCCCCTCCAATTTTCATATATGGAATTACAAACACATATACCTTTATCAAGACCTTGTCACGAGCATTGAAGGAGCCCCCTCTAGCTCAGCCCAATAAGGAGCGCATTCGGATTCAAGCGGCAAACAAAGATGACTACAATTCTATCAAGGCATATTGCGAACAAACAAAAACTGAGTATGCTACAGGCGTGGCGAAAAATGAAAGGCCTATTAAGGTAGTTGTCCGAAAACTGCCTATAGACACCGACATAGACGATCTGAAGGAAGAACTATTGCGTCTCGGTTACAAACCAGTAAACGTCCACCAAATGTCTCGTAAAAGCAAGACGGATGACAAGAAAATAATGATGCCACTGTTCTTGGTTGCTTTAGACCGTACTGCAGCAGTCAAAGAAATATACGCTATAAACAACTTGCTACACTACCGGGTTCAAATTGAACCTTACAAGCCTCCCTCAGTCTTGCAATGTTACAGATGTCAACGCTTGGGGCATTCGCAAGACACCTGCCAAGCCCACCCGAGGTGTCTCAAATGTGGGCAATCACATTTTACACACTCATGTACTAAACCAGACACATCCACACCCGCCACCTGCGCAAACTGTCAGGGAGATCACCCAGCAAATTACCGAGGCTGTCCGGTATTTAAATCCTACTCAGAAACTCTCAAATTGCCGGTGCAACAACCGAACAAACACCCAGGTATACCTAAGAAAAATTTACACACACCATCCTCAGAGAAACTTTCCATTCCCACTGCTGATAATATACAACCCGTGACTCAGGATAACAATGATGTTGAAGCTCCCACTTCTTCTCACACCCAACAAGTTACTGCCGTCCAACAAGAGAACTCTAACGAAGATGTTGACTTAAAATCAGTTCTTTCATTTCTCAAGGGCTTGCATTTCCGTAAAATACTTACACACATTAAACGTGGTATCGCACGTTTTCGACAAGCTGCAGACTCAGCTTCCAAGGCTGCAGCAGTAATCGAAACAATAGCGGAAATGGTTGATGATGGCTGTTTCTAAATCCGGCGTCCTACACCACACACTTATACTTGCTACGTGGAATGCAGATGGTCTTGAGGGGCAGAAACAAACGCTTCTTCGCTTTCTAATAAAGCATAGAGTTGATGTCATGTTCATCCAAGAAACACATTTTACTGCTCGCATCACTTCTTGGCGCCTATCTAATTACATTGTATACAGACAGGACAGAGTGGGTAGACCGAAAGGAGGATTGCTGCTCATCATCAAAAAGTCATTACCAGTAAGGTCGATTACAATACCACCACTACTTACTTTAGAGGCACTTGCTGTTGAGCTAATAACTCCAGGAGTTCCATTAATACTGGTCAGTGGTTATAGGTCTCCAGCCACACACTTAGAACCGACTGACTTCGACATCATCGCAAATTTAGGGCCCAAAGTTATCTTAGCTGGTGACCTTAACGCAAAGCATGGAGAATGGAACTCCATTACTCCAAACAGCGCTGGAGACGCTTTGCACGAATATCTCCTCACGTCCAACTTTATCATTAGTGCTCCACCAGATCCAACTCATTATCCAAAATTCGGCGGCCAACCTGACGTGCTTGACGTTGCTCTTTGCAAAAACGTATCCTTTAGCATTCATCCATATGTTCTCTCGGACCTAGACTCAGATCACGATCCAGTCATTTTTCATGTCTCCCACCGCAGCATCGCCCACACTGCTCCTATTCTTAAACACATAGAAACTGATTGGGATTTGTTTAAACAAGAATTAAACACACTGATCGACCTAAGATATCGGCCCGCCACCATTCAGGACATCGATCAGGCAGTTTCTCATATCACTGTAGCACTTCGTACAGCAGAGGCAGCAAGCTCCACTACTACCATCTCTCCAACGCAAACAGGTCAATACGACAGTCTACATCTGCAACTCTATATTCATTTAAAACGTTGGGCTAGACGTCGCTGGCAGCACACAATTCATCCAGCCTACAAGACACTGTGGAATAAACTGCGAGCAAAGATCAAGATGCTGACTCAGCGACAAAACCAACAGTACTGGGAAGATACTTTTCGCAACCTCACAGTAAATGATCGTAAAATTTGGACATACTCTAAATCCTTCCAACGGGCTACTAATGCTTCCAGAGCTCGAGTCCTCCAAGGACCACAAGGACTGACTCAAGACCCGCAGTTGCAAGCAGCTACTTTCGCTGACTCTCTGCAAGCACAGTTCCTGCCCAATAGAGGCCAACTTGATCCTTATTTCCACCAGCACATTAGAACTACCTTATATAGTATACGAACTCAAACCCCTACACATGGCATCAACCCAGTTACACCACGGGAAATAGAAAAACACATCAAATGTCTACCGACAAAGACAGCATCTGGGCCTGATGGGATTCGACCAGAGATACTGAAACATCCCACTCGAAAATTACTGGTCTTTTTGGCATATATATTTAATGCCATCTTTCAAATATGCTACTTCCCAAAGACCTGGAAGGAAGCTCGTATCATCACCATCCCTAAACCCGGAAAGAATCCGCTACTTCCGGAAAACTATAGGCCAATAAGTCTTCTGTCACACTTAAGTAAATTATTTGAACGTGTGTTCATCTGGAGGCTGAAACAACATGTCGCCAACAGTGATCTTCTACCCTTCCATCAGTTTGGGTTTCGTGCTCAACATAGCACTACTACCCAACTCGTACGAGTAGTTGATCATTTAACAGTGGCTTTCAATAGAAAACACCACACCCTTGGAGTATACCTGGATGTGTCAAAAGCATTTGATAAAGTATGGTTAGCTGGATTATTATATAAGCTATACACACAAGGTTTTCCGGATCGTTTTCTGCATTTACTTCGCTCTTATCTCATTGGCAGATCATTTCATGTGTCGGTTGATGGTGTCAAATCCTCGTCTAGGCCAATTAAAGCAGGTGTTCCACAAGGCGCTGTACTTTCACCGCTCTTATATAATCTCTATACAGCAGATCTTCCGACTTTACCAAACTGCTTTTTCGCAACGTATGCCGATGATACCGCCTTTTTCACAACAAGTAGTTCACTTGCACAGTGCTACATCTATATGCAACGTCAACTAGACAGTTTTCAGGAATGGGCAAGGCGCTGGAGAATTAAAGTAAATGCCGACAAAAGTTGCGCTGTCATCCACAGTAGAAGACGCATCCGCGCCCCTCGAAATCTAATATATGAGAACGCACACATTCCTCACGCCACGCATGCGAAATATTTGGGTGTGACATTAGATTATGGGCTCACGTTCGCCCCACACATCAAAGATATAAAGCAACGAGCATTACGGAAAATCTCGGCATTGTACCCCATTTTTCGCTGCAGTTCAATCTCTCATGAGGTTCGCGTGCACATATTTAAGATGATAGTCCTGTCCACACTTTCTTATGCATGTCCTGCCTGGCAACATGCTTCTAATAGTCATCTTCAAACACTCGAAAGTGTGCAAACGAGGGCCGGTCGCATCATCACTGGTCACGACAGATATACACGCAACAGACAAATTCTGGAAGATCTAGAGCTGCCTCCTGTTAGAGAAGTTCTACGGCACCTCCATCATAAGTTCTGGCATACTTTACCAAGACATGTTAACCCAGCTATAGCCACCATCGGCACCGAATGCGCTCTACGGAATGTTCATCGCACGCCACGTATTTAACATCTTTCCATAGCCCGTAATTACATCATCAGCCACTCTGCGACAGTTGCAGATGTAGACTTTCAGACATAATAAAACAATAGTAATACCCAACAAGCCACCTACACATCTACATATATTCTTTATGCCATTTTACTCATGGAGTCAGGGGCTTCGGCCCGATACTCTTCACACAACTTCAGCATTACCGTGACCGTGACCGTGACCGTGACGTTGCTTGTCACAACTAAAACGTAACAATTATGCTAATGCTTATTTTAATGTATTCCAAAAGCGGATCGGAGGCTTGGGTGTCTTCACGGTTGTGCATTTGCTTCAATAATTGGGAAGTTGAGGGGACAATATATTGTGGCATAGATTTAGTCACACGGTTAAATTATGCTGATTTCATACTGTTTTATCTAAATTCGATTACTGCAAGCTTCCATATAACTTGTTTGGCGTGTGTTTCGCTTGAAATAAGCTTATTAAAGCTTGCCATTGATGAGAATACGCTTATAATTGGCTTGCGTTTGAGATAATTTGACTTGTGTTTAACTTGTGAAGACAAGCTTGCCCGAAGCCTTGCCCAGATGTAACTAACTAGCTTGCCACAAGCTTGGAGCAAGCTAATTGGCTTGCATAGTATAGCTTGCGGCAAGCTAATTGACCTTGCGACAGCAAGTTTGTGGCAACTTGCAGCAAGTTTAAATTGCTGTCTGGGTCTGATACTCTCTTCCGAGACCTCCATGGTTACAGAGTGTAAACAAATAACCTGTCTGATTAACGTGTAAATGCCTGACATTCTATTCTACAAATCAAATTTGATTTCTTTCTCTGAATTCTTTGTAATGAATGGTTTCTCCATGAATATATCTAAAAGTAGCAAAATTTTGCTCTACTCCAAACACGAAAGTATACGACAATTTGAAACCATTTACATCTTTAAACGCAAGTTCAGGTATATCGATTCTTTCCAGATGGCAGTTAAAGTCGATAAGAGTATACCTGATAGCTTACGTCACACTAGCACCATTTATTAACGTAACAATCGATGTACCCTGCTTGATGGACACACATAGTGAAATTTTCGATTCCCTGTTGTGGCTGAAGGAGGCCCAGAGACAAAGGCGCTGATTTCTCTGTAAATTTGGGGGGCCCATCCAGATGCAAAAGGGATATATAAGGATTTTAAGACGAATTGCATTCAAACGATACCAAATATTGTATATTTATAAATACAATGTGAGGGGGCGCACATGAACTTTGGAGGGGCTCAGGCCCCCTCGGCCCTCCAGAATCGGCGCTCTTTCCCAGAGATTATACCAGCTTATAATATTTTCGCGTTATTTTTACCTGCAGACTTGCACTCTGCTGTCCGTGAGCGCCATTTTTAGGACATTTGAATAGAACCTTATAAACTAGCATAAGAAACGGAATATGGTGTATTTAAAATGGGATCCAAACTACGCTAGATATCGGTGTTTGAATTTAGCACGTCTAGACATCGAACCAAACAGCAATGCTCAGTGCTGTAGATATAAGATTATCAAGAACTAAGCTGACTATAACTGTAGAAAGCCGATACTAGAAACTCAATTAAATTGTGGGAAACCTAAACCAATTATAAAGTATTTTATCGTTTTGAAATGAAATATATTCTAGTAATAATGAATTATTCTAATAGCAATATTAGTTAATTTTGCCTGTGGTGCTGCATGATTGCGAAATATGGTCGCTTACTCTGAGGAGAGAACGTAGACTGAAAGTATTTGAGAACAAGATCTTGAGACGAATATTCGGAATCAAGAGGAATGGGAATGAAGAATGGCGGAAACTTCATAACGAAGAACTACAAGATTTATACCCTTTACCAAACTTGTTAGGGCCATGAAGTCTTGCAAGCTCAGGTGGGTAGCTCATGTAATGAGAATGGAAGAAAGTAAGATCGCTTTCAAATTTTTAACTGGAAGTCCAATCGGAAAACAACCATTAGGAAGACCTAAACACAAATGAGTGGACAATATTAAGATAGATGAATTAGAAATAGAAATACAAAGTAGAAACTGGATCTAGTTCGCTAAGGACAAAAGTCAATGGAGAACTTTTGTGAACGAGGCATTGAACCTCTGGGTTCCATAGAACATGGAGTTAGTTAATATTAGTTAAGGTAATGATAATGAAAACGTTCTGGTGCTATCTACTGTCTTATCTGAAGGTGGTATTGAATAACGTTGATTCAACAGGCAAGAATTAAGCTATAATATTGAATATTAATTACAGTATACTGTCCCGTTTCGATATTGAAACTATAAAATTCATTGCTTAAGGTTGGATTTGAACCATAATTTGGGTTATACAAACTGGGATAAGCTTCTTAAACAATATTCAGTAGGGACTGAACCCATGAACGTACATATGGAAGAGACTTAGCTACGAACAAGTGTCTGGCCTATGATGATTCTAGACAAATCTTTCAGTTTAACGTCCCACGATTATGCCTTTTAGACTAAGGGAGACTGATGACTAAGGCACCTGAATAATGATGGAAGAATTGGTGAAATGAGGATGTAGGAAGAAACTAAAATACCCCGAGAAAACTCACAGACACAATGTTGCTCAGTACAAATTTTCTTGACCGGGGATCGAACCAGAGACCCAACAAACCAGAAGTAAACGCCGTACCCCAATGGTTCTAGAATGAAGAATGAAGGTAAAAATTAAGAGGAAACTAGAGGCTGTAAGATGCTACTATTCATTTTACATAATATATTTTGAAATTATCGAGACGAGACCGAGACAAGATTTAGACTTGTACTTCGAGACCGAGACGAAGACAAACATTTGCTGTTCGAGACGAGAAACCAAGACTGACACTGCATACGGTCTCGTCGCGATTTCATCCCTACTTCAAGTTATCTATTGTAAAAAAACAGAGAACTGACGCACTAACGATACAACCCTACAAGTCCCATTAGTGTGAGAAGAAGACGAAAATTCTCATACCCAAAGAGTGTAAAAAAAATAAAAATAAAAAAAATAAAATAAAATAAAAAAAGAGAGAGAGAGTATTTTGTTTAGTATTGTGAATCTGTTATGCATCAAGCTCCCTCACTGTCTGGTTGATATCATACGGCGTGGGAGACCTAGGTTTTATTCCTGGCGGGAGCTGATGTAGTTCAGATCCCACTTTAAACTGTAAGTTCACATTTCGTATGCCCTCGCTGGTGATCGGGACGTTAAACGTAAATCTAATTTAATGCGTTGCAAATCCATTATATATTTCTGCACTATGAGGGTTTAATATTAAAATCATAAGTGAAATATCATCCAGTTTCAATAAAGAGTAAGTATGGAGATGGAGCCAGCTATTGAGACGGGGGATTTATTCATTAAATATTTTTTCTCTATCTCTTACAGTTGCTACGGATCCACGGTGCCTCAATGGCTGCCCTCGGAGCTGGTCTACTGGCTAGCACGTACGGGGTCCTGGGTTCGATTCCCGGTGGGAGATTCTTTGTGACTTTAACTGTCCTCGATGTTTCTGTGTTCGTGACCCTGTCGTTCTAGGTTATTGGAAAAGCGAGTTAAGTGAGGATAATTAAGTAGAAATCTACTAATAAGTAGTAAAGCAAGTTAATAAGGAACTTTCGGTGAATCAGTTAACTTTTAAAAAAGTGGTAGAGTGCTTACCTGTGGTGCGTAGGATCACAAGTTCGATCCTCGGCCCAATAAGATTGTGTCTGTGGGTTTTCTCTTTTTCCCCACATTTTCATTCCACCAATTCTTCCATTATCATTCACTTGCCTTAATCATCCGTCTGCCTTAGCCTAAAGAGCATAATCTTTGGACGTTAAACTGAAAGATTTCATTTCTTACCGTTTCTACTCTGATGCCCTTCGACAGAAAGGTAGATTAGTTCTAATAATGACATAGTTTGGAAGTCTAAAAATTCTTAGCTGTGAAATAAGTGGAAATGTTAAGCAAGTGAGTGAGGTTTCACAGTCTGAAACTATGGTAGACGTCCAAACTAGTGGAATTAAATACTAAAATTTGAAGTAGTACACCTATAACTATTGGTAAAAATAGAGAACTAAGGTCAAAGATAGAACCTGCTCCTTGGACAATGAACCCATATATATATATAGGATTAGGTCTACTTTCTATTCCTTGCTGTTTTTGTTGTACGACGATAAATGTTGAAACCCGAAATGAGCTATTTGGACACTTCTAGTTTGCATAGAAGGTTAAAGGAAGGAATCAATCAATCTTGAGAAGTTGAATTGATTGCAAGAAATTGCATCTCGATGTCTGTTACTGTTTTTGTTCTATGGATACCACTATTGAAACTGGAAGTAGTAGTAAATTTCAACCACCTATCAATGAAATGAAATTAAATCTTTTAGTTTAAATTCCCACGATTATGCTAAGGGAGAGAATAATTAAAGCTAGTGATAGATAATAGAAGAATTGGTGGAATGAAAAAGTGGAGGAAACAAGAGTAGCACAAGAAAACCCACGTACACGATGTTATCCACCGCAAACTTACTTGCTCGGGGATTCAACCAGGGACCCCCCACGCACTAGCGGTAAGCGCTCTACCACTGAGCTATCTTGCTCCTTGAACCACTTATAATTTCGGTAAAGTATTGTTAGCCTGGCCTACTCTAGTTCTAAATTGAGTATGGGAATTGTAGCTAAAAGGAGACGACCAGACCAAACTTAGAGAAATATCTGAAATTTCTCTTGTAAACATGACCCTAAACGTTAGGCAAAATTGTGTACAACGGAAAACTAAAACTAATTTGAATAATAACTATGAGGTTGATATTTGATTTAGAAAGAAGCCTTATGTTCATATCAATTTAATTTATTGGGTATAATTATTGTGTGTGCTTAGATTGGACGTGTTTAAATATCTGAAAGATTGTATAGGATAAAAGAAAAGGAAATATGACCAAATAGAATGTCATACCTTGAGCACTGCTGCATCCATGTTGTCAAAAAGTCCTTCTCTGCAGTTTAGTTTGGTTATAGTAAAAATGTCCTTGGAAGTATCAAACTTGGCAACCAAAATACGTGACGGTAGGAACCGTCCATGAAACTCCTCAACACTATCCGAACTTAAGCGATAGTTATTCGGACTCCTCACTTCGAAGATAATACTATATCGAAACCATGATATGATTTACTACGTGATTAAACTTAGGCGCGATTTTTAGAGTTTTACTTAGGTTGTTTAAATCGACTGCCCGGTCCTCGACTTTCTTCGTTACTGTCCCGTCACGTTTCTTCTCTACGCTCTGCTAACTCACTTACTCTACTACTACTTCCTATTTCCAAGGAAACAATTTTATATAACCGAAGACATGAGATTGCAGAATTCAAAAACTTCAAAACAACAATGGTCTTAGCTAGCACGTGGAAACTCTTGAGAAAACTCAGTTGAGAAAGAACATTCTCCTGACCAAAAATCCTTAAAATCTCTAGGCACAACTTTCCGGATAATTTATATTTTGCCAATCTAAGAAATTTCTGGAGAAGATGAATACAAAGATTTTTATAACATTACAAACATTTGCTGATACAACTCTGGAATTAAAATGCTGATTTAATAGTAGTTATCTAACAGTTATATAATGGTCTCATTATGTAAATTCTCCTAACGTAGTATTACTAGCTTGCATTGTCTGGTTTCATAACAAAGACTATCATTCGTGAACAACGTAAATAATTCTCATGATACAATTTCTTTCTAAACTTAGTCGAGTAATAGAATTTAATAAACACAAGTGATTATGAAAATAAAATTAAGATAAATTACTTTTAAAATATAATGTATCGTACCGTTACCAAGATCTAAATCCAAGTACCACAACAGTATTGCAGATTATGATGATATGTTCTCTTGAGACCCTGAATCGATTGCAGAAATCCGCTTGTCACTATCTATAACACTGAGAGAATCCGATCTCCGGAGAGCGGTAAGTTGTACAAATATACGGTATCCTCTTGCTTACTACAGAAATCAGTATGGAACATACGTTATCCGTATGCTACATAGGTACTGCCCTTAGATGTTACATCATGCCATTGCAGGATGTGTGATATCTAACAGTCTTCCTTATATTGTATACATTTATGTATGTTACCTTCGTCAGCCATATGTTATATACGTCCATTTGTATGTGAGATCCTGACCGCCTATATTATTGCATACGGAAAGTACGCACAGATGGAACACATATACGAAAAGTATTATAAAACATGCGTTTTTAGTTGTACGTTTGCTGTACGTTAAGTCCAAAAACTACAGGATTTACAAATGTAACATATGGTTTTACGTATGCCACATGCATTTTTCTTAATGTATTTTTGTTCTATGACGATAAGTGTTGAAACCGTGAGTGGCTAATTTGAACAACTTTTGTTTTGTATAGGGGGTTAGATTAGGAAATGGGACTTATTTTTTGACAAACACGTATGCGTGGGTCCCAAGGGGTTGTTCCGTTTCCTCCTACTTTCGTCATTCCACTATTTCATTCATTTCTCATCATACCGTCTCCTTTAGCCTAGCCTAATAACCGTGGGGGGTAAATTTAAATATTTATTTTTATTTTTATTTTTTGCACGTGAATCGATTGCAAAAAAAAACAAACTGTATCTTGATATCTCCTCCCGTCTTCTTCTATAGAAATGAGAATTGAAACCGGAAGTAAATGTGAATTTGATCCTCTTCTGGTTTTGGTGTAGTGTTGCGGATAGTCATGGTATGTTTTCTTAAGACGGTCAATCGGTTGTAAAAAAAAGGGATAATAATAATAATAATAATAATAATAATAATAATAATAATAATAATAATAATAATAATAAAAACTTCTCGCTATTTGATACAGCTTTCGTTCTATGGCGATAAACGTTCAAACCGGAATGGGCTAATTTTAACCAGTTCCGGTTTGAATATAGAGTTAACGAAGGAGATGCAACTCATTCTTGAAACAATGAATCAATTGCAGAGAACCGCTTCTCGATATCTCTTACCGGTTTTGTTCTGATGCCTGTCGACAGACGGACGGACGGAGGAACAAAGCCGTTCTATAACACTTCCGACACTTAAGCACAGCACCCATATAACATATTGGGTTATTTGTATAATGAGGTTTCCCGTATAAGCTTTGAGGGAATCCATGGAGTAGGAAAAAGTAGACGAAAATCTAATTGAATGAGTGAGTTGAAAAAGGTACACATTCCAGAAAATACGCAAGCTAAACTGGGATGGTTATATTCATTTTATATGTAGCTACACCGCTTGAGAGGAACAATGAACGCATTCAATAATTTTAAGTCTTCTTTACTGAAGTATACGGGAACTTATGAGTGAAAAATCGTACATATTTCCTTAATGTGTTCATGTTTCCAACGAGTGTTTGAAAGTTGAGGTTTTTGTATTGTGTTCCTTTTTCAACTCACCCATTCAATTGTGATGCATGTTATTGCATAACAGTTACTCTACTTTCTTTGGCCACCCTTCTAACTCATAGTGACAGAATAGATACACGGCACGAAACCTGCTATAGTCTAGTTTTACTACTACTGCTGATGTCTTCTCTTCAATACACATTGGGGCCACGGTGGCTCAGTAGTAGAGCGTTCACCTCTGGTGCTTGGGGTCTCGGGTTCGATCCCAGCCCCGCCAAGTGAACTTTGTAGTGGACAAACACCGTGTGCGCGGGTTTTCTCGGGGTTCTCCCGTTTCCTCCCACTTTCTTCATTCCACCATTTCATTCATTACTCATCCTCACCGTCTCCTTTAGCCTAACCGGCATAACTGTGGGACGTAAAACTCAAAGATTTCATTTCATTTTTTTCAATACACATAACATAATTTAAGACAATAATAAGAACCCAGGGAACAGATGTGTTGAGAAAGTTGGTGGGTGACGTAAATAAAAACCTGATACTGTGAGCTTCCTACTTCTCACAAGGAAGGGTCACGCAGTGGCTCCGCTAAGATCCGAACGAGACAATTGTGTTTGCATTTGATATGTTATAACTAGACGAATTCCAAAGTTATACGTGCCACCGGACGGAATATCGTGAGTTACAACATATTTTGTAATATAAAAGCTACAAAGCTGGCAGAATGGTTTGAACCGAGTCATTTGTTCGGAAACGGTTGGGTAAGTGGAAAACTCGATCAACACGTATCCCATCATTTTCAACGACAAATTTTTGGGGTAAAAAACTTTGTCCCAGGGTCCCCCGCAGGGTCCCAGATGGGGTCCAACTCAAAATTTTCAAATGGCAAGTGGGGTTAAGTAGCACATCATTTGAAAGCTGTTGTAAAATGAAAGAAAATGCAGTAAGTCTCAACTCTCTACAACAATCCTGTCCAAAATTGCGGCGGGTCAAAATGTAAACAAAAGCTTAATTGAAAATCTATTGTCACCTTGAATGCAAGATGGCCGCTTAAAACCTATATCGAAAGGATAAGCATACCAAACTGCTGAAGCTAGTAAAACCAAATTTGGCATTAATGTTGCTTAGTAGGTGAGGAAAAGATACGAAATGTTCAAAAACGCGACATCTTGAGTTCAAAATGCCGCACTATGTATCGAACGCATGTCCAGCTCACACCACTGGTGCTGGAGAAGAGAAATGTGATGTTTACGTTTATGGTTAATAGTAGATATCCACAAAATATCAAAGAATATAATCTGTAATCCAATATGGCTGCCAGTGTGAAAAATGAGTTTGTATATACATATGTTATTTTCTGGAATACTGTGACCAAACCAACAAAGTTTGACGCAAGTAGATGTACTGAAATGATTTACATATGGATTGGTACTACTCGCCAATCTTGCAATTTTTTTTTTTTTTTTTTTTTTTTTTTGTATATTTGGTATTGCTTGAAGTATTGCGATCAAACCAACGAATGACATACAAATGTAACCATCGCGAATACGTTACAATAGAGACCCCAACCTACTGGTACAGTAAGTCCTTTATGCATGAACTACGTATGACAAAATTAGAAAAATACCCGAAGGTATTCAACTTCTGTTTAGCAGTATGAGTAGGAAGTCAGAGTTGTGTGTTCATCGCATATTCGTTATATTGAAGTAAATGACGTTGAGAGAACCGTGACGAACGTGCATGAAGAACAAATCATCTATGTGTTGTTACCGAATGAAATAATAGTTGAAGTGAACCGAAATTCAATTGTTCTTTACTTTTCCTATTGTTTCTAAATACATAATAGAGAAAAATAGAGATTTAGTTTTGTACTGTTATGAATAACATAGGTTTTAAGCGGCCATCTTGGGTTCAAGGCGGCCATAGTTTTTCAATTAAGCTTTTGTTTATATTTTGACCCGCCGCAATTTTGGACAGGGTTGTCGTAGAAAGTCGAGACTTGCTCCATCTACTTTCATTTAACAAGATCTTTCAAACGATGTGCTACCTCTCTTGCCATTTGAAACTTTTTAGTTGGACCCCACCTGGGACCCTGTGGGGACCCTGGGACTAGACGTTTCGCTTAAATTGTTGTACTTTGAAAATAATGCCACACTTCGTTTGCTATTTTCACATTTGTCTCACCGTTTCCGATTTATATGGGTGACCATGGACTTTTCAATTAAGTATTTGTTTACATTTTGACCCGTCGCCATTTTGCACAGGGGTGTCTTAGAGAGTCGAGACTTGTTGCATTTTCTTTCATTTTACAACAACTTTTAAACGATATGCTACTTAACCCCTCTTGCTATTTGAAAATTTTAAGTTGGACCCCGTCTGGGACCCTGCGAGGACCCTGGGGCAAACTTTTTTTTTATCCAAAAAAGCGTGCCCTTGAAAATGATGGGATACGTATTGTCCGAGTTTTCCATTTACCCAACCGTTTCTGAAGAAATGACTCGGTTCAAACCATTCTGTCAGCTTTGTAGCTTTTATATTACAAAATATGTTGTAACTCACGATATTCCGCCCGGTGGCACGTATAACTTTGGAATTCGTCTAGTTATAACATATCAAATGCAAACACAATTGTCTCGTTCGGATCTCAGCGGAGCCACTGCGTGACCCTTCCTTGTCAGATTCAGAATACTTTCATTCGATTTTCAGTGGAGAACTTATTCGCATTAGAGCTTGGTGGCTTAGACGGTAATGCAGCCTACGTATAGCCGAACTGACTGGGTTTGACCCTCACTGGTATACAGTTTCCTCTGTCTCTGTTTTCTCGACAAATGCAGTTTCACCTAGCCTTTGCGGAATGGATACGTGAGTAGTAAAGGAAGCCAATGCAAGGAACTTCACCTCTTCTATTAATCGAAATTCACCCTTAGTTCCCAGTGGCGTAGAAAGAGATGCATCAGTGGGGGGCTGGCAATTGTATGTCAAAGAAGCACATACTCTCACACACATGCATATATTCATGTATACATACGAAAGGTATTTTGTAACAAGCACATCCTGCTTATAATATGACGGTAGAACACGGTAGCTGAGTGGTAGAGCGCTTACCTCTGCTGCTTAGGGGCTCCCTCGTTTGATTTCCGGCTAGGTAAGTTTGTGGTGGACAACATCGTGTCCATGGGTTTTTTCGGGATACTCCAATTTACTTCCACTTTCTCATTCCACCCATTCTTACATCATCATTCACTTGCCTTAATCATTATCTCCCTTAGCCTAAAGAGCATAACTGTGGGACGTTAAACTGAAATATTTTGTATTATGACACATAATTATTGACAATAATATTTAACTTAATCAATTGTGCCTTTCATGTAATAGAGGAATTGTGGTTTTAATAGCTCTTTTGAAAACCCTTAATCAGCTAAAAAATTGGGCATTTTTTTTTTTTGATACGTAAGTTTACTGACGTAATATAAGTTACTGCTCAGTTTAACTGTTCCTTGCAGTCTATGATAAATGATGTCGATTAATATGCGGTAAGGCTAGAGTGAAAATAGACAATTATGTCGAAAAATGTGATTAGTTTCTTGCATACTGATTTTTTTAGTTTTCTGATGAAAACGAACACTGCATGAAATCTAAGTTTAAGAGTCCACAGTTATGGGCTGTTGTATGCTAAAAGAGGTAGCAACGAATGAAAGAAAGTGAATGATAACAGAAGGTAGAGTGAAACAATTGGGAAGGATTGGTATTAAAGGGGGCATTGATCTGGGTCAATCCTTTCCTTCCCTAGCTACGCTATCTTCAGACTACCCGTGTGGAGGCACGGTTGCTCAGTTATAGAGCAATTGCTTCTAGTGTGGGGGCTTCCTGGATCGATACCGTTCAAACATCGTGTCCGTGGGTTTTTTTAGGGGTACACCAGTCACCTCTTACATTCGCATTCCACTAATTCTTCCATCGTCATTCATTTGCATTAATCATCCATCTCCCTTAGCCTAAAGAGCTCCCTCGTGGCTAAGCGGATAGCGTACGCGCCTTTGGCGTGAGAGACCCGGGTTCGATTCCTGGCAGGAGCTCATGTGGTTCGGATTATACGTTAATTAGTAGGTCCACGTCCCATATAGCCTCGCTGCTGAAAGGGAAACTAAACTAAAATCAACTCAACTCCCTTAGCCTAAAGGGTATAATAACGGGACGCTAAGCTGAAATATTTCATTTCTTTTCAGACCGGCCGTGGGTCATATTTGCCTCTCCCAAATGGGGGAAACCCTTCTATAATTCCCTCAACTAATTCTATGGGGTGTCATATTTAATAGATTGTTCCGATTATTTTATTTTTGGGGAGGGGAAAGCGCGGTGGCTCAGTGGCAGAGCATTCATCTCTGGCGCTTCGGATCCCTGGTTCGATTCCAGCTCTTGCCATGTGGACTTTGTGGTAGACAAACACCTGTGCTCGTGAATTTTTTCGGGGTTCTCCCGTTTCCTAACACTTTCTTCATTCCACCATTTTATTCATTTCTCATCATTACCGTCTCCTTTAGCCTAACCGACGTAACCATGGAACGTAGATTTTATTTCATTTTAATTTACTTTTTTTGAAAGCTCTGTACTAACACCGATCACAATTATATGAAACAAAATCTTATTGTAATTACATCTTTTAGAATTTCTTGCCAACCAAATTGGAATTCTGATTTTCCTCTTGTGACTAGGTTTTCATCAAAAAGGTGGATGTCTAAGGATGCTTGAACATGGCTGTTCGGTAACCTTGTTTCTTCAAGGCATTACATAGTATTTGGTCTTAATTGTTAAATTGGAAAAACAATTACCTATGCTTCTATAAATTTGTACTAAAGCCCTTTATAATAACCTGAGGACTATGAATCCAATAGAACTAATTTTAAATATATTTCTCGGATCGGTCACATCAGAAAAATGACTTCAAATTTGATGATTTTAGTTATTTATTTACTTATATCCCAACTTCGAGGTCATTTATCTCGTGACTCCATGGATGGATATTTCAAAAATATTTCCATTGGATTTCGTGTCCTCAAATAAATTAAAACTTCAATTAGAAATGCACCCAATCGTGAGAACTTCTGCTATTGCCATTGGTGATTTTTCAATTATTTCAGAGAAAAATCCATGCAGATAAGGACTATATAAACTACCTGCTACTTTTGTTGCTCGGAGCATGGCAGCTCAGTAGTAGAGCGCTTACCTCTGGTGTATGGGGTCTCTGGTTCGATTCCAACTTTAAAACCTTTAATCAACTCAAGATCTGGGAGATTTTCTGTGTTAGATATGCAATTTTACTGGCATAACATATATTACTATTCACTTTAACTGTTCCTTGCCGACGATGATAAACATTGCAATATATGTTGATTAATCTAATATAGATAAAATAAAGGGTTTGTTTGTGTGTTTGTCTGTCTGTGTGCGGCTTGGGGACCAGACAAGTTGACCGATAGTTACGAAGTTTTGGTCACGGATACCTTGGTCCAGGCCCCGGTCGCTGAAATGAATGGTGATACTCCCAGAGGCGTTGATTTCTAAATACAGTCCCCATGCGAAGAATGCGTATATTCAGCGAATATTCAAATAAAGTTAGAATGAAATAGACAATTATGACAAAAATTGTGATTAGATTCTTTCATACAGTTTTTTTTTTTTTTTTTTTTTTAGTTTCCTGATGAAAACAAACACTACATGAAATCTAAGTTTAAGATCCCACAGTTCTGGGCTGTTGTATGCTAGAAGAGGTAACACTGTATAAAGGAAAGTGAACGATAAGAGAAGGTAGAATGAAGAAAGTGGCATCAAATCCTAAGAGGGGTGAATTGATTCTGATCAGTCCCCTCCTTCCCTCGCTACGCTTACATTAGTGTTCGGGGTCCTTGGATCATTTCCGCTCAACCAAGTTTGTGGTAGACAACATCGTGATCGCGAGATTTCTCAAAGATACTCTTGTTTATTCCTACATTTTCATTCCAGCAGGTCTTCCACTATCCACTTGCCTTAATCATCTGTCTCCCTTAGTCTAAAGGGCATAACCGTGGGACGTTGAACTGAAATAAGTCGAAGATTTTATTCTAATTGTTTGTTGAATTTTAGCGTCCCTTTTCAAAACTGAGGGTATATAATACGTAGAACTACAATTTAAGGTCGGCAGGGGCCGTAGTGGCTCAGTGGTAGGATGTTTACCTCAAGTAGAAGGGGTCCTTATGCATTAAACTAGCAGAGAAGAGAAAACCGGCATAATTACGTTAGCTACAAAATCCGAATGAAATAACTACACAAAATCTTTTCGACATCAGGCGGGAAACTTCCAAAACTTTTAGAACAAAGAAACGCGATTTTTTGAAAGCTAAAATTAAGGAACTTGAAGATAATAGTGAAAATAAAAACATTCGGGACGTGTATAAAGGAATTAGCGAATTTAAGAAAGACTATCAACCTCGTGCTTAGAAAATATATACACGTATTAAAGAAATCTGACGGAACAGTTCTCACTGATACGGATAACATCTTAAATGTATGGAAAGATTTCTTTGACGATTTGCTCAACACGCAGCCAAAAACTAATGTGCGTGGAGAAAAGGAGATACACACCGCAGAACCGTATATTCCAGAATCTAACCGAATAGAAATAGAAACCGCTATAAAGAAATAAAAGAAACATAAATCTACGGGTGTAGACGAAATTCCGGCTGAGTTAATTTTAGCAGGAGGCGAAAAATTGTGGAAGAAGATATACAAACTCATTCTTCTTATCTGGAACAAGGAAGAATTGCCACAAGAGTGGAAACAATCAATCATTGTTCTACTTAATAAGAAAGGCGACAAAACTGACTGTAACAATTATCGAGGCAGATAATTAATAATAATCTCTTCTGTCAACATCCTATAAAATCCTTTCAAATATTCAAATGCAGAGAAAAGTAAATACACGCAAGTTCGTCCGGACCGTAATACGGCAAATTATGGATGCGTTAAAATATTAAATAATACTTTTGATGAAGTGGATACTTTCAAATATCTAGGGTCAATATTAGCAGACGAATATCATATTCACGAAGAAATTATATGTCGACTAAAAGCAGGGAATTCGTGTTATTATTCAATTCAAAATCTCTTGTCGTCGCGAATTCTGTCGAGGAATTTGAAGCTTAAAATATATAAAACGATAATCATGCATGTTGTTCTATATGGTTGCGAAACATGGTCGCTTACTCTGAGAGAAGAACATAGACTGAAAGTATTTGAGAACGTGATCCTGAGACGAATATTCGGACCCAAGAGGTACGGGAATGGGGAATGGCGGAAACTTCATAATAGTCTAGCAGCTAGGAGAGTCCTGTTGGGAGTTTGAGAGCCAGAAGGTTTGTTTGTTTTACCGAATTCTACTATCTTTAGTGTTTAAAAAAAAGTTGGTCACATGTTCTGAATCATGGTCATTATTGCGCAATGGCCGCCATCTTAAATATTCCTTTCGTATTCACTACATTTTTCTAGCTGAATAGTAGCTACATCTAGCTACACCGTAAATACATCTAGCTGAAGCTGTAATTGTCGCAAAGTTATCAGTTATACCTTGTTCGATTTGCAATAGTATAGGCTTTTAGGTGACGTTATTCACTTGTCAGTAATATACACAAGAAGGAAGTAAATGAGGGAAATTTTGAAAATTTCCCTCAAAATTTTCCCTTTTACCGATTTTTGCTATTGTTATATGGCAACGCTGGGTTCTAGGTGAGAAAGAAAAATTACATACATTTCCTGTAACGTGATAAATATATGCGGAAAGTTTTGTCTTGATTGGTTCACTAGCAGAGGAGTAATAAAATATTTTGTATTTTATGATTTTGGTCGCTCTAACAATCTCTGGATTTAATGAAAGTACTTTTGTCACATAGAAAGACCTCCAGCTCAGACGGTAATTGCCGCAGAGGTACAAATAATATTTCGTTTTATAATTTGTTTGATTAGAGTAATAAATGGTGTGGATTAATCTAATATATGTGCCATTATAACTTATGACAAGGAAGTATAAGGGAAATAAATATAAAATTCATACGAAATATTTTCCTTTAATGATGTGGAAACACTAAAAGATAGAAGTGGAACTACTGGAAATTCTCTAAACATTAATGCCCAATATATAATTAACAAGTAAAGACATAGATTTTTTAAAAATCGTAACATTTCATGTTTCGTAATTAAGAAATGTGTTCCAAATTTGATACCAAGTGATATTTTCAAACAGCAATTTATTATTATTCTTACATAACAGTCCACAAATGTCTGATAAACTGACACTTTTATCCCACATTTACACACATATTCTTCACTTTACATTTACAGAATGGACAAAACGGTATTTGTTTCACTCTGCAAGGACAAACATTAACTTTTGCACATGTCTTGCACATACAAGGAGAGACAAATTCAGGAGATCTGAAATGTCCAGTCGTTATTATTGGCTTAAGATATCCTGCTTCTTCTATGTAACGATAGTCTAGTGGATTCAGTGGTTGGGCTTCATCCAGCACAGTCATCCATATGTAGCACTGAAGATATGCACGCTGTATATGAAAGACTATCGTTGATGATGGTGGAATAGTTGAGAAAAGTTGATAGCTTTTGCTTTGTGGTATTGTTCAAATCGTACCATATCAGTTTGTTTTTGATGAACCAAGTACTTTTGCGATAAAAAGCTCGGCATTTTGTGTAATTCTTTCATTCAAGGGAGCAACCCCAAAATTGTTCAACAGGGTTCCTGATGTCATTGCTGTTTTAAGTGCCATAAGTTTAGTCCCAACCTTACTTGTGGTATCGCAACCAGTTAAACTGTGAACAACAGGAAGAACATATAAAAGTGTGTTATCCATGTTCTACGTCATTTTGTGAAGTGGTATGTACCTCATAGATGGTCGTGTGTCTTTGACAAACCACAGTTCTTTCAGGCCACATTTTTTATAACTCTTTTTGAAATGATATAGTGCGGAAATCATAACATCTGTATCTACTGAGGCAATCATAACTCTTTCAATGGAATCAGTTTCGACCATGTGTTGGGTGTATTTCACGATTCTATTATCAGCTTCCTCACATTCACAGTAAAGATCTGGTACCAAACTAACAGATCCTTCGGTTAATTTCAGGCATAGCTTTGGGTTGTTTGTGACCTCCTCCCAAATACAAAGATTTTATAGAATTTCCTTGATCGACAATCCACTCAATGAAGAGTTGTTGCAAACGTGCTTTATTCTGGCTTGAAGCCCAAAAAGTATCCATGTTGACAGGAAGGGGTGCATTTGGGTTACTAGGAATCACATCAATAGGATCAACATTTTTTTGTCGCCTCAGTCGCTCCCAGTTTTTGATACTTTTTTCTTGATACAAGTCAAACACTATGTCAGTGCGCAAACAACCTTCGGACAGTTTAAAAAATATTTTCTACAAATAGTCAAAGTAGTCTCCAAACGTCTTACACATAAGTCGTTTAACATAGACTTTTCGCACGTATACCATAAAGTCAATCACCATTGCTGCTCTCGTTTCCTGCGTTGGTAGATGACTAACTACATCATTCTTATTTTAAAAGTGTTTTTCAAGTTCTTTGCTAAGTTGTGCTTTATCTGCTTTCTTTAAGAACCCATCATCTGTTAGATAACACGATGTAGATGTAAGCTCGTATTTTAGTACTGTCTCAATATCGAAATTTCTTGAACATGCTATTTCTATGAACCGAATAGCATTATTTGTTTCTTGGAGTGCCGTGTCGGTTGCAGATGTGTGTTTCTTTGTCTTTGGAAATTGTTTATGTATGGAATCTAGAATACCTTTGTATTTGTCAATAAGCCTTTCTTGAACGAAGTTTTTGTAGGTAGTAGCTCCTTTTCCTTGTATAGAGACTAAGTACTCAGCTATTACATGATCAATTTTTGTTCCACTTATAATGTTAGAAATTCCACAACGATCAACTTTCAAAAAGGGATTTCCTCTCTCAAGCACAAGAGTTATCATCTCTGAAATATTTTGCTGCTCTTGAATTGTTAAAGACTTCGAAAACTCATGATGAAGAGCATATTCATCGTCTTCATTAAGGCCACAAAACCGTCTTAAAAAGTATGTTATATTTTCTTTCTCATGTTTGATAAGATCGTGTTTTGTCACGGCTTCTTTTCGTCTGGTTACTCCGATTATGCATTCAGATCCCTTGGCTGGCTTATTGTAGTATTGCTCTAGTGCTTGATCCAATGCAACGCTGCTAAATCTATTGTTACTATGTTGAACTGTGAAATGACCGTTCTTAAACTCATTATAGATCAGAGAATGTTCTTGTTCTAGTTTTAAGCAATCGTGGTAATATAGAGTACACCACGGTGCAAAATTTGTTCTGTCAAATGAGAAGAAAAGTCGCAAACACTCTCTTAGACTGCACACATGCAATTCCCAGTTATTTTCTCTGTCCGCTCGAATTAAGTCTCGGAGATGAGGAGCAAGTGTGGAGACAAACTGATCCCAATAAGCAAACATTTCACTTTTTTGTGCTCCACTTTCTTTAAATTTCTCAAAGTCCATTCTGATGGCACTCAGGTTTTCGATAGCACATTTAGTTTCTTTAGATAAATTTTGTTCTTCATACACTGATAACTGTATGCGTTTTACTATTAAGAACAATTCGGAGTATTTAGTTATGTTAATCTGTTCCATGAACGCCTTCCACTCCAGTGTTTCCATTACTTCACAAAGCATTCCTATTGCTCTAACTCCCCTGCTATAGTAGTTTCCTTTTAAAGCGCTTTCAGCAGTGTGTGGACCCATGGTTTTAGTCTGAACAAGAATTTCCAAAGCTCCACTGCTCTTGAAGTATAGACCAATACATGCAAGCACGACTTTCTGAAGATGAAATCCTCCAAGGCCAAGAAATATGTTGGAAAACTTTTCGGGTTGAAGAAGCTAAATTTCTTTAGCTATATGATATACGCCTTCGTCACACCACAGTGAACTCTCTTCGGCATTCAACTGGTGCAAGATATCTTGGAAATTACACATTGTTGTATAAATAGTCATACTGAGTTGCAGGATAGGGTAGTAGTGGAGTATATCCCATAATTGTCCTGGGAGATGGATGTTCAGACAGTGCACTCATAAAAGCGTTTATAGAGGGAATATCAACTTCCTGAGGGAAATCTAATTGAGGTACGTTGGATTTTTTAAGAAATCTTGAAAGAAACCATATGAGATCTAAATTTCTGCCTCGCTGTTTTATTTCATTTGCTGTAATTAGGTCATTGCTAGAAACGAAAGTACTGAAGATACTGCACCTTGTTTTTGGCTTTGTGTAGTACAATAGTTTTTGGGCATCTATATCTTTAGTGAGAGTTCGTGAAGTGACATCAATGCCAAATATTCCCAGGTATCTTTCTGGACTATCAGGTTCTTCTAACGAGACGTTAAGTTTATCACTCAGATGATGGTCTTGAAACAAGACAAGTACTGTGTCGTGTGTTCCAAGCATTCCTCAAAATATAGCTTCTCTGTCGAAATTGCCCATAGCACCTCGAACAGGAATGTTGGGTTTTATTGATGGAGGTATGGGAACACGGTGTCCTTTAGCACTAATAAAAGTTCTGTTTGCTAGCATTTGATCTTGACATAGTACATCATCATAACTGCAGCATAGCCCTTGACGGTTCAACATGGTGATGAGAGTTCTGGAACTAAATCTTTATCTTTCGTAAATTTTGGACTTCGGTCAATGTGTTATATTCTATAGATTAAGAGTAACAACCAGTACTTTATAAGGAAGAAAATTTTGAATCACTTACCTTTAAAACAATTATCTTCGTTTTATTGACGGCTTCGACGTTAACCTCGACTTTTGGTCATAGTCAAGACTCCAACAGTGCTGCCAACCTACGCACCAAGAAATTTCCTCTTGTATTTACTGTGCTACAGAAAAAAATATAAACTTTTAAGCGTATTTTCCACATTTTTTGATCCTTCCCATACGCACTTCTGGCAAGCCACCTAAAGGCCTAAATCATTAAAAGTAGATCTTGATATTATTTGTATCTCTGCGGCAATTACAGTCTGAGCTGGAGGTCTTTTTGTGTGACAAAAGTACTTTCATTAAATCCAGAGATTGTTAGAGCGACCAAAATCATAAAATACAAAATATTTTATTACTCCTCTGCTAGTGAACCAATCAAGACAAAACTTTCCGCATATATTTATCACATTACAGGAAATGTATGTAATTTTTCTTTTTTACCTAGATCCCAGCGTTGCCATATAACAATAGCAAAAAATCGGTAAAAGGGAAAATTTTGAGGGAAATTTTCAAAATTTCCCTCATTTACTTCCTTCTTGTGTGTATTACTGACAAGTGAATAACGTCACCTAAAAGCCTATACTATTGCAAATCGAACGAGGTATAACTGATAACTTTGCGACAATTACAGCTTCAGCTAGATGTATTTAAGAAAAATGTAGTGAATACGAAAGGAATATCAAGATGGCGGCCATTGCGCAATAATGACCATGATTCAGAACATGTGACCAACTTTTTTAAAAACACTAAAGATAGTAGAATTCGGTAAAATAAACAAACCTTCTGGCTCTCAAACTCCCAACAGGACTTTTCTAGCTGCTGGATTATAACGAGGAACTACGTAATTTATACGGTTTACCAAACATTGTTAGGGTCATCAAGTCTAGGAGGCTTAGGTGGGCTGGTCATGTAGCTAGGATGGAAGAAAGTAAAAACGCTTTCAAAGTCTTGACTAGAAGAACAATTGGAAAACGACCATCAGGAAGACCTAGGCGCAGATTGGAGGACAATGTTAAGATGGATCTCGCAGAGATAGGAATACAAAGTAGACACTGGATCCAGTTGGCTAAGGATAGAAGTCAGTGGAGAGCTTTTGTGAACGCGGCATTGAACCTTCGGGTTCCATAAGCCATAGAATTAGTTAGTTAATTAGATTGTGTTCTTAGTTCGATCCCAGCTCGTGCCGTGTAAACTTTGTGGTGGACAAAGTTTAAAAATGTTCTCGGGGGCTGTCCGTTTCCCTCTGCTTTCTTCATTCCAACATTTCATTAATTTTTCATCATCACCGTCTCCTTTAGCTTAGGCGGCATAATTGTTTTCAAATGTACTCCCACCGGATATCGAAGTCGGGACTCCTTTGTCGGAGGGATAAAGGCGTCCGATAGCCACTAGGCCAGCTTCAAGGGCTTGTTTTCTTGTATTAAATTAAAAAGAATGGACAAACAAAGTTTTGTTCACATCTAAGTAGAGAACCGACGGATGTGCTCTTTTGCCCTTGTACGTGCGGCGCTTTCCTAAGATCCGGAAAACATCAAAACGAAAACCTTGTGCCGAAAGGAACTTTGTCCAAGAGTTACCGCTGCCGACGGAGGGCGTTTCCAGGACAAAAAAAAAAAAAAAAAAAAACAGCGTCGTCATAGACGTTCCCACGCAAATTTAGTCTAAGAATCATCTCCTTCGTTATATTCTGGACATCATTAGTAGTCTGAAGTGCTGCGTAGTGAACACTAGAAAGTGTGTCTCTCTCTGTAGAAATGGCGGAACCCGACATTCAAGTCCGATACACATTTTTAAATGTGCTCCTGAAGTTTTCTCATTGGGTAAGTGTTACAATATAATCTACTTAAATTTATAGCAAACTTTTTTGAATAATTTATTGAAAACATTCAGAAGATTGAAGAAGAAATGCTCTTAGTAAGTTAATTAGTCTCCAAGAAAGTTGGAGATGATAATTACGTGTAAGCTTGTAACGATGCACAATGAGCTGAATGCCCAAAATGCTGGTCAAAATTATATATATATATATATGAGAATCTTTAAGCCTTGGATCGTCTAGTAGAATGCCTTCCTTTAATTATACTTTCGGAGCAGGCAGTCACTTGAAAATTGCGTTTGACCGGTTCGGATGTAGTAAACGTGGACGTGAAAAAAAAACTTTGATTTAAAGTATCATAACTTTGTTAATTGTCAACATTTTTTTCTTTTTTAATTTTCAAAGTGGATAAAATATATGAATGCACGTAGAATTGACATTTAAATAATTTAAGCAGAGAAAACACTTGAAGTTATAACAAATTATCATTACAGTTAATGGAAAATAAACATTAACAACAAAAAGTAGACAAATGGAGTACAAATAGTTATGAATTTCCGATAATTCAATCGACATATTAATTTTATGATACACGCAAAACTATAAGCTAACGGAATTCACAAAAAAGAAAGAAAGAAAGAAAGAAAACAGGTTCCCACAGGTACGCTTGCAAAATTTATCCACGTGTTTCTCAATAGTTGTTAAGAATATAAATTTTTAATAATTATTATTAATTTGAAACTGTAGCTATAATAAATGTGTTATTTTGTTATATTGCAATTTACTTCTTAACCATTTTGAATGTTGAAACTCTGATTCTTTAATCGTTATCAGTGACCTCGAATACCTACATATTCATAATGTCATGCAAATTGAACGTTTTCATATTTTGATAAGCTATTTGAGATTTCAGCCCACTCAGCGATGTGAAAAATACGAAAGTACATTTCATTTCTATTGTAATGATTTTTCCTCAAGTTTTTATGGTGGTAATTGTGTTAAGTTTTGTCTACTTTGTACATGTTAACAGTTGCTGTGGTAAGCGACTGTTTGTTTTCTTGGAACATTTAGTCCAATCGTTTTTTCTTTCTTTTTTTTTGCCTGTTTTCTGTGCGATTCTTCTCGGTTCTTCGTAATTAAAGTGCAATTTTAAATGAATTTACTGTCTATGTAAGCAGAAAATTATTTCAGTGATATGAGCCGTTTATTTATTACTTTCCTTATGTTTATTAATGGGGTATCTAATTCTATGTTTAGTACGTCATTCCGTAGTCTTTGATATCAGTGAACGGCACCGCAGTGGCTCGGTGGTAGAATGTTTATTTCTGGTGCGCGGGGTCCTGGGTTCGATCTCAGGTCCCGTCAAGTGAGCTTTGTGGTGGACAAATACCGTGTGCGTGGATTTTCTCGGGGTCTCCCATTTTCTCCAACTTTCATCATTCCACTATTTCATTCATTTCCCATCTTCGCCGCCTCCTTTAGCCTAACCGGCATAATCGTGGGATGTAAAACTCAAAGATTTCATTTCATTTCATTTTATATCAGTGATCCCGATTGGATCTCCAGTGAAATACAAGAGTGTTCTATGGTAAGCCAGCGTCATCACGCAATTAGGCGTCTATGTGAAATGAAGAAATAAACTCCGACTCACCAAGAGATAATGTCAACCGAACGGGGTTGTCTGCAACCATGCCTGGGAGTTTAATTCTTGATTTTTTTTCTTATTTATTACCGACGTTTCAAATAAAACTGTTTCACAATGCGAACATTAACAAATCAGGCAGGATTTTAATATTTAAACATGATATTGGAGTCAAGCTGGCCGGCAGAGGTAACTGAACACGAAACTTTTACTTACAATGGGGATAAGGTAGCTCACTGTTAGAGCCCTTACCTTTGGTGCGTGAGGTCCCTCGTTCGATCTCCGGCCAAGCAAGTTTGTGGTGGACAACAAGTCGGTGGGGTTTCTCTGGGTAGCCCCGTTTTCTCCCACTTTCTCATTCCACCGATTCTTCCATCATCATTCACTTGCTATAATCACCCGTCTCCCTTAACCTAAACGGCATAATCGTATGACGTTAAACCGAAAGATTTCATTTCTTTTTCTTTCCTAATTACAAAGAAAACGTTAGCCTCTGCAATCGCGCCAGTACCTTAAGATCTCATGTATATATATGTTCCGCAGAAATGTCATGGGTTATTCCCCACCAAACTTTTTCTCCTAAAAGAGACTTGTTTTTATACAGCACTCCACAGACTCTGGCTCTACTGGAGTTCATGACTGCAGATCATCATCAAAGATCAATTCTCAAAGTATAGGTTATTCCTCAACACGTCCTTTCTCCTACAAGAGAGGCGAAACTATTGAGCACCCCACAGACTCTGAAACTAGTGGACTTGAATGAGTACAGATCATAAACCATGATCAAATCTTAGCCTATAGGTTATTCCTCAATACACCTTTTCTCCTAAAAGAGATGTGGATTTATACAGCACCCCACAGATACTGACACTAGTGGAGTTGAATGAGTACAGATCATCATCCAAGATCAACTCTCACAGCATAGGATACTCCTCACCACACCTTTTCTTCTACAAAAGAGGTGGATTTATAGAGCACCTTAAAGACTCCGACTCTAGTGAAATTGAATGAGTACAGATCATCATCTAAAATCAACTCTCATAGTATAGGTAGTACTTCACCACACCTTTTCTTCTCCAAGATAAGTCGATTAATACAACACTCCGCAGAATCTAGCTCAAGCGGAGTTCATGAGTAAAGATCATGAATCAAGATCATTTCTCACAGTATAGGTTACTCTTCACCACACCCATTCTCCTACAAGAGAGGAGGATTTATAAAGCACATCAATGACTGACTCTAGTGGAGCTGAATAATTAGAGATCACCTTCCAAGATCATCTCTAACAGTATAGGTTATTCCTCACCACACCTTTTCTTCTATAAGAGAAGTGGATTTATACAGAAGACAACAGACTCTAGCTCTAGTGGAGTTCATGAGTTCAGATCATCTTCCAAGATCAACTCTCACAGTATAGGTTATTCCTCACCACACCCTTTCTACTACATGAGAGGTGGATTTAAAGAGCACACCACAGACTCTGACTCTAGTGGATTAGAATGACTACGGATCATAATTCAAGAACAACTCTCACAGTCTACGTTATTCCTCACCACACCCTTTCCCCTACAACATATGTCGATTTATACAGCACCACACAGATACTGATTCTAGTGGAGTTGAATGAGTACAGATCATTATCGAAGATCAACTCTCACGGTATAGGTTGTTCGTCACCACACCCTTTCTTGTACAAGAGAGGTGGATTTATAGAGCACACCAGGGACTGACCCTAGTGGAGTTGAATAATTACAGATCATCATCGAAGATCAACTCTCACGTTATACGTTATTCCTCACCACACCTTTTTTCCTACAAGAGAGGCGAATTTTTAGAGCACCACACAGACTTTGAAACTGGTGGAGTTGAATGAGTACAGATCATGAACAAAGTTCCATTCTCAAAGTATAGGTTATTCCTCACCACACCATTTCTCCTACAAGAGACGTCGATTTATACAGCACCACACAGACTCTAGCTCTAGTGGTGTTCATGAATACAGATCATATACCAAGATCAACTCTCACAGTATAGGTTATTCCTCCTCACACCATTTCTCCTACAAGGGACGTCGATTTATACAGCACCCCACAGACTCTAGCTCTAGTGGTGTTCATGAATACATATCATATACCAAGATCAACTCTCACAATATAGGTTATTCCTCACCTCACCTTTCTCCTACAAGGTATGTGGATTTATGCAGCACCCCAAAGATACTGACTGTAGTGAATTTGAATCAGTACAGATCATGATCCAATATCAACTCTCAGAGAATAGGTTATTGCTCATCACATCCTTTCTTCTACAAAAGGGGTGGATTTATAGAGCACCTAAAAGACTTTGACTCTAGTGAAGTTGAATGAGTTCAGATCATCATCTGAGATTAACTTTCATAGTATAGGTTATACATCACCACACCTTTTCTCCTCCAAGAGACGTCGATTAATACAGCACTCCACAGACTCTAGCTCTAGTGGTGTTCATGAGTAAAGATCATGAACCAAGATCATTTCTCACTGTATAGGTTACTCTTCACCACACCCTCTCTCCTACAAGAGAGTAGGATTTATAAAGCACATCAATGACTCACTCTAGTGGAGCTGAATAAGTAGAGATCACCTTCCAAGATCAACTTTCATATTTGGTCTATTAATTAATTGCGGGTGGACAAGAGATGGCGCAACGAACGGAGCGTCCCACAGTTCCGTGTATCCACACATGTGTTGCAAACCCCGTCATCGCGTATCGTTCGTAGTATAGGGCAGTGGATTAAAGCGTCAACAACACCAGTTTGTAGTTAAGTGAACATGGCGCAATTCGTGCCTGATAAAGTGTTTTTGCGAGGTGTCCTGCTGCATTACTTTAACTTGCAGAAAAGTGCGACTGAAAGTCATCGTATTTTGGTGGAAGTGTATGGTGACCATGCTCTAGCTGAGCGAACGTGTCAGAAGTGGTTTGCACGGTTTAGAAGTGGTGATTTCGGCTTGGCAGACCAAGAGCGAGCTGGAAAGCCAAAAAAATTTCAAGACGAAGAATTGACAGCATTGCTCGAGCAGGATTCGTGTCAAACGCAGGAACAACTTGCAGCAGCATTAGGCGTTGATCAAACAACAGTCTCCAAACGCTTGAAAGCCATGGGAATGATTCAAAAGATTTCACATTGGGTTCCACATGAATTGAAAGACAGAGACGTTGAAAGACGAAAAACCATTTGCGAATTGCTGCTTCAACGACAGAGCAGAAAGGGGTTTCTGCGTCGAATTATTACGGGTGATGAGAAGTGGATCCATTACGAGAACCCTAAACGAAAAAAGGCCTGGGTGAAACCAGGTGAACAAGGTCCATCACAACCAAAACGAGATATTCACTGCGCAAAGGTTATGCTGTGCATATGGTGGGATATGAAAGGTGTGGTGTACTATGAGCTGCTGCAACCGGGTGAAACTATGAATGGAGAACGTTATCGACGACAATTAATGCGTTTGAAGCAAGCTCTGGCCAGAACACGACCAGAATGGGAGAACAGACATGATAAACTTATTGTTCAACATGATAACAGTCGCCTACATGTCGCAAAACCGGTCAAAACCTATTTAGAAAATGTCGGATGGGAAGTTTTACCCCACCCGCCGTATTCACCAGACGTTGCTCCTTCGGACTACTACTTGTTCGATTGCATGAACAACGATTTGATTGGACAGCGGTTTACTTCTTCAGAAGA
Organism: Thermobia domestica; assembly: GCF_964235325.1. Lineage (NCBI taxonomy): Eukaryota > Metazoa > Arthropoda > Insecta > Zygentoma > Lepismatidae > Thermobia > Thermobia domestica. The sequence goes on along the minus strand of NC_137470.1, from coordinate 51,942,609 downwards.
TATCGAAACATGGGTCTCTGACTGGATCCCTTCCAAGGATGAGGACTTCTTTCGCTACGGAATCCGTACATTGACTGACAGATGGGCGAATATGGTGGCTAGCGATGGACAATATTTTTCTTAAGGTATTTATGTATTTTGTGTTTGTACTACTGCTTCAATGTGTGCGTACCAACCGCACGAATTAATTCCTAGACCAAATAGTATAGGTTATTCCTCACCACACCCTTTCTCCATGAGAGGTGGGATTTATAGAGCACCCCACGGACTCTGACTCTAGTGGATTGGAATGAGTACTCTACATAATTCAAGAACAACTCTCACAGTCTACGTTATTCCTCCCCACACCCTTTCTCCTACAACAGATGTCGATTTATACAGCACCACACAGATACTGACTCTAGTGGAGTTGAATGAGTACAGATCATAATTTAAGATCAACTCTTACAGTATAGGTTATTTCTCACCACACCTTTCTCCTACAAGGTATGTGGATTTATGAAACACCCCAAAGATACTGACTCTAGTGAAGTGCAATGAGTACTGATCATAATTCAAGATCAACTCTCACAGTATAGGTTATTCCTCAACACACCCTTTCTCCTACAAGAGATGTGGATTTATACATCACCCCACAGCCTTTGAAACTAGTGGACTTGAATGAGTACAGATCATGAACCAAGATCAACTCTAACAGTATAGCTTATTCCTCCCAACACCATTTCCCCTACAACAGATGTCGATTTATACAGCACCACACAGATACTGACTCTAGTGGAGTTGAATGAGTACAGATCATAATTTAAGATCAACTCTCACAGCATAGGATATTCCTCATCACGCCTTTTCTCCTACAAGAGAGGCGAATTTATAGAGTTCTACACAGACTCTGACTCTAGTGGAGTGGAATGAGTACTGATCATAATTTAAGATCAACTCTTACAGTATAGGTTATTTCTCACCACACCTTTCTCCTACAAGGTATGTGGATTTATGAAACACCCCAAAGATACTGACTCTAGTGAAGTGCAATGAGTACTGATCATAATTCAAGATCAACTCTCACAGTATAGGTTATTCCTCAACATACACTTTCTCCTACAAAGGAGGTGGATTTATAGAGCACCTAAAAGACTTTGACTCTAGTGAAGTTGAATGAGTACGGATCATCATCTAAGATCAACTTTCATAGTATAGGATATTCCTCACCACGCCTTTTCTCCTACAAGAGAGGCGAATTTATAGAGCTCTACACAGACTCTGACTCTAGTGGAGTGGAGTGAGTGCTGATCATAATTTAACATCAACTCTCACAGTATAGGTTATATCTCACCACACCTTTCCTCCTCCAAGAGACGTCGATTAATAAAGCACTCCACAGGGTCTAGCTCAACTGGAGTTCACGAGAAAAGGTCACGAACCAAGATCATTTCTCACAGTATAGGTTACTCTTCACCACACCCTTTCTCCTACAAGAGTGGATGATTTATAAAGCACATTAATGACTGACTCTATTGGAGTTGAATAATTAGAGATCCCCTTCCAAGATCATCTGTCACAGTATAGGTAATTCCTCACCACACCCTTTCTCCTGTGAGAGAAGTGGATTTATACAGAACACCACAGACTCTAGCTCTAGTGGAGTTCACGAGTTCAGATCATCTTCCAAGATCAACTCTCACAGTATAGGTTATTCCTCACCACACCCTTTCTACTACATGAGAGGTGGATTTAAAGAGCACACCACAGACTCTGACTCTAGTGGATTGGAATGACTACGGATCATAATTCAAGAACAATTCTCACAGTCTACGTTATTCCTCACCACACTCTTTCCCCTATAACATATGTCGATTTATACAGCACCACACAGATACTGATTCTAGTGGAGTTGAATAAGTACAGATCATTATCGAAGATCAACTCTCACGGTATAGGTTATTCGTTACCACACCCTTTCTTGTACAAGAGAGGTGGATTTATAGAGCACACCAGTGACTGACCCTAGTGGAGTTGAATAATTACAGATCATCATCGAAGATCAACTCTCACGTTATAGGTTATTCCTCTCCACACCCTTTCTCCTGCAAGATATGTAGATTTAGACAGCACCACACAGATACTGACGCTAGTGGAGTTGAATGATACAGATCACTATCGATGATCAACTCTCACTGTATAGCTTATTCCTCACCACACCATTTTTCCTACAAGAGAAGCAAATTTTTAGAGCCCCCCACAGACTCTGAAACTGGTGGAGTTGAATGAGTACAGATCATGAACCAACTTCCACTCTCAAAGTATAGGTTATTCCTCACCACACCATTTCTCCTACAAGAGACGTCGATTTATACAGCATCCCACAGACTCTAGCTCTAGTGGTGTTCATGAATACAGATCATATACCAAGAACAACTGAAACAGTATAGGTTATTCCTCATCACACCCTATCTTCTACAAGACAGGTGGATTTATAAAGCACACCAGTGACCGACTCTGGTGGAGTTGAATAATTACAAATCATCATCGAAGATCAACTCTCATGGTATAGGTTTTTCGTCACCATACACTTTCTTCTACAAGAGAGTTGGATTTATATACCCCCCACAGACTCTAGCCCTAGTGGAGTTCATGAGTACAGATCATCTTCCAAGATCAACTCTCACAGTATAGGTTATTCCACAACACACCCTTTCTCCTACAAGAGATGTGGATTTATACATCACCCCACAGCCTTTGAAACTAGTGGACTTGAATGAGTACAGATCATGAACCAAGATCAACTCTAACAGTATAGCTTATTCCTCCCAACACCATTTCCCCTACAAGAGAGGTTGATTTATAGAGCACACTACTAACTCTGACTCTTGTGGAGTGGAATGAGTACTGATTATAATTCAAGATTAACTCTCACAGTATATGTTATTCCTCACCACACCCTTTCTCCTACAAGAGAGGTGGATTTATACAGCACCCCAAAATATACTGACTCTTGTGAAGTTGAATGAGTACAGATTATCATCTAAGATAAACTCTCATAGTATAGGTTATTTCTCACCATACCCTTTCTCCTACAAGAAAGGCGAATTTTTGAGCACCCCAAAGACTCTGAAACTAGTGGAGTTGATCGAGTTCAGATCATGAACCAAGATCAACTCTTACATTATAGGTTATTCCTCACCACAACATATGTCCTACAACAGAGATGGATTTATAGAGAACACAACAGACTCTGACCCTGGTGGAGAGGAATGAGTACTGATGATAATTCAAGATCAATTCTCACAGTATAGGTTATTCCTCACCACACCCTTTCTCCTACAAGAGAGTTGGATTTATACAGCACCCCAGATATACTAACTCTAGTGGACTTGAATGAATACAGATCACGAACCAAGGTCAAATCTCACAGTATAAGTTATTCCTCACCACACTCTTTCTTGTACAAGAAATGTGCATTTATACATCACCCCACAGATACTGACTCTAGTGGAGTAGAATGAGTACAGATCATCATCCAAGATCAACTCTCACAGCATAGGTTATTCCTCACCGCACATTTTCTCCTACAAGAGAGGTGGATTTATACAGCTCCCCACAGATACTGATTCTAGTGGAGTTGAATGAGTACAGATCATCTTCTAAGGTCAACTCTCAAAGTATAGGTTATTCCTCACCACACCATTTCTTCTACAAGATAAGTGGATTTATAGAGCAAACCACAGGCTCTGACTTTAGTGATATGGAGTGAGTTCAGATCATCATCCATAGCATAGGTTATTTCTTACCACACCCTTTCTCCTGCAAAAGAGGTGGATTTATGAAGCATCCCACAGGCTCTGACTCTAGTGGAGTAGAATGAGTACAGAACATCTTCCAAGATTAACTCTCACATTATAGGTTATTCCTCACCAGACCTTTTGTCCTACAAGAGATGTGGATTTATGCAACACCCCACTGACTCTAGCTCAAGTGGAGTTCATGAGTACAGATCATCATCCAAGATGAACTCTCACAGTATGTTATTTCTCACCACACCTTTTTTCCTTCAAGAGAGGTGAATTTATGATGCATCCTACATTCTCTGACTCTAGTGGAGTTGAATGAGTACAGATCATTATCGAAGGTCAGCTCTCAAAGTATCTTAGTCTCAAATCTGGCGCAGAAGATCGAAATTTCGAACGCAAAATCCACTCGACTTGGATTCAATCTGGAATCGTGAAATCCACAGTTTTGCGTTTTGCCATTGATTTTATTTAATCTCATAATTCTTATTTACAATAAGTAGTAATGATACATTTTTTAAATTTAAAATTCATCACATTTTTTTATCTTAATTTCTTGAAGTTAGAACCCCATCATGGTGCCCTTGTCTTGGGAGATCCGGGTTTGATTTTTTTATTTGGAGTTCATGTGATTCGGATCAACGTTACGTATATTTCAACGTCTCATGTAACCTCGCTGATGTAAGGGACGATATACAGGAAATCAAGTCAAATCAAAAACAAAATTTTAAAAGTTAGTTTGCACTGCAGAACACAAGAGTGATAGAGTAAAATTTGTGTTTTTCTCTGACGTAGTTTACTTACTCTTTATTTTTTTTATTTCTTAGTATTATGTTTTAGATATCTAAGCCTTTGGCATGTATTGCTATGTTAACTCGTCACACATATAGGGATAACGTCTCTCGGTGATCACATTGCCTGATAGATTGGAAAGGAAGAAAGGTCTGGGTACAAAAGGAAGTGACCTGGGGCTATTTTGTTAGGTATCGTTCCGCCATTTGTTTGGTGTGAATGAGAAAACCCCACGAAAAACGCCACTCAGAATGACTGGCCTGTAAAAGCTGTTACAACGTTTTGACCGAGTGACAGCACAAGGAATCGAACCTGAGATAGCTCTCATTAAAAGAAACGCTACGCGTGTATTTTATTTAATATCGACACTTACGTTACACTGAACTAAAAAAAATTTCCTTGTGTTGTTGAAAATTTGATGGTCGGCCTTCAGTCTTTCAGCCGCATATGTGGTCAGACAATTGGTTTCAATTGTAGTTACTTCTAGAAAGGAGTTGGTATTTTATTTTCATTCAAGATTATACTAAATCGATTCAAATGCTGTCGAGATCATTTTTTTTTAAAGATGTAATACAAAATCGAGCCTTGAAACACGCAATCTAACCTTTCATTTACATCAAAGCATACACATATTATTTGATTTGATTTGGAGTTTAGTGTCCTTTTCAGCAGCGAGGCTATATGAGACGGAACCTACTGATTAACGTGGAACTCGAACCACGTGAGCTCCCACCGGGAACCGAACCCGGCTCTCCCACGCCAAAAGTACGTACGCTAACCACTTAGCCGCTAAGGAGCTCAAGCAAAAAAACGAAAATAAAAGTTTGACTAGAATGGGAATCGAACTCAGGACCCTTTGCACTTGAGCCTCAGGTTCTTCTCTCTCTGCCAAGCCGCCAGTTGATAATTTGCGCGTCTTACGATATATTCGGTGAGCAGAAAATTTTAAGACGGTTTTTCTCGGTTATTTTTGGCCATTGGTCCCTCCCAGTTTGTAATATTAACTCTTTAAATGTACACTACCACCTCGCAAAAAAATGGCCCCGAGGTCCAGTTACCAAAGTCTGCCTTCTCCTTGTTAAACTAACGGGCATAATCGTTGGACGTTAAACTGAAAACTTTCATTTCATTTTACTTTCATTGTGCTTACACAATTGTCGACTTGGTAAAGGAAGAATGAACAAGAAATCAAAATCAGATACTGTACTAAAGTTATGCAACTCACCGAACACGTGAAGGGCGCACTACGCCGCGCCGGCTCGACTGTACAGACTCATCCTTGTCAGCCGTAGTATGAACTCAGAGATTACAGCACCATCTTATGTAGGAAGGGGGTGAAAATAGTACTGCGAAAATAATGACAACACACGTTGAGCATGGTCCGATATACGCAACGAGGAAAATTTCGTAGCTTTTGGAGAGGAATTGAATTGAATAGGTTGATGCAGAAAGGGTGTAAGTAATAAAAACATAATTTTGAGAAAACTAAAAATAACCGTTTAGCTCGAACGCGGTAAGAATAAAAGAAATGTTTTTGTTATCAGTAAGGTTTGTCAAGAGCTAATAAATAGTAGGAAACTTGTTGTTTATACTGCAAACAGTTTTGAGCAAACCCTGAAAAAAAATCCGGAACATACGCCCTTTCTACATCAAATGCACAAAATTGCTATAAACTGAAGAAAATTCAACACAAGTATTCAGAATCAAGTAGAGATTTTTGGTATCAAGTAGGTCCAAGGGATTGGGGTTCCTCGAACCCACTGTATAAATCCTTGAACATAAATTTTTGCAGGCAGGAGGTCTTTCTGGAGGGCCAGCATTATTTTGCAAAATAATTTGCTTTTTGAAACAAATATTGCCCAGTTTTGTTAAGTAAAGTTAATTCAGGTTAGTTTATGTTGGTGTAGTTTGTGTTAGATTAGTTTAGGTTAGATAAATTTGATCATTATCTTTCATCCTTTATACAGATATTCCCCATATAAATGGGAGTCGATGAACCCAATATTGCAAAATCATGTTTAACTTGCAAGTTATTAAACAGAAATGCACATTGATTTAATCGCATCAAAGAGTTATCGATAGACCATAAATAAAATTTTGTCGGGAATATCGATATAACGGGTAAAACGTGTTACTGAAAGACAATGACCAAATTTATCCAACCTAAACTAACCTAACATAACCTACGCTAACCTAAACTATCCTGAGTAACCGTACTTACCAAATGGGCAATTTACATAAAGGAAATTATTTTGCAAAATAATGTTCCTCACCAAGATTTACCACATGTTTTACAACAAAATACATATGAGTGGGTTCGACGAGCCCCCCGTGAACTTTCTAGGGTTAATAAAATGCAACATAGTAGTGAATACTTTACTGTGCGCGTTAGTAGAAACGCAAACAATGAAAATCAGCGCGTTTTTCTGGGCTTAGTCTTTAAAGTAACCCCCTTCAATACCTTCAGCATTTGTCGATGGGCACGCAGCAATCTGGTCATAGAATTCTTCGTATCCTGCCAGGTATTGACGAAGTTTCTTCAAATGGTCAACTTTCCTCTCATTCATCGGACATTGACCATTTTAGTTTGCCAGAGTTGAAGGAAGGGTTCGATCTTCTTCATTATACTTCGCTCGACTGAAAGTGTGTCAAACGAGATTGTTGTCAATGTACTGTCGTACGACTACTCTTCCTGCGATGTCTGATCGGTATTCAAACTGTCTGTAGTTTCATATCTTAAACTGAATTTTGTCATCCTTTGACACTCCTCTTCCGGATGTCTCGGCAGATATGCATCTCTTCTTATACTTGCTAGGCCATCAGTGCTTGAAGTCAAGAATCTCTTTAGTAGACACTTGTTTTACTTCCATCTTTCCCTGCGTACTTGACAAAAGAATAAGCTCAGCGTACTGTTCTATCGCAATGACGGATGGTCCGTCTTATGAGGCCGAATTCTCTGTCGCAGGGCAGAAAAGAATGGCCGCGAAGAGGAAATTAGTGAATAATGTTCCCAATTCTCCCAGTCTCTACGAGATTGCAAAAAAAAAAATCGAATGATGGTATGGTTTCGATTTTGCCCACCACAGGAATCGCTGAACAGTCTCAGTTTGGTAACTGTGTTAGGCAGCGCAGAGATGTAATCTAGCAAGAAACTGCAAACTTCGTCAGGAGTTTTCTTTCCCTCGCCCTCATGATAGACGTGCATTTTTGCATGATTTGATTTGAGATCGTGGATACCATAGACATACATCCACAGCTGTCTTGGCTAAAAAAAAAAATCTGCACTGGGATGTTTGGAAGGGGTAGGTTTTGCATGTAATGGAATGTGAGTACTGCAGTTGTTTCATCTGCCGTGGCTTTGGCTTGCTCCATTACGGTGTAAAACTTTTTAGCCCTTCTGTTGTGGGAAATTTTCTGGGTTATGACAACGCGTTTTTCGTTATCATTAAGATGTTTATTCCGAAGTTTACTCGAAAGTTGTTCACATTCGCAGCAAACATCTACCTGTGGTCTCCCAAATCCGGCATTAAAATTTTCCAAGAATTACTGCCTGTAAAACTAATATGACACCCAGTTTTTTTCTATCCCCATCTTTGGGTTTTTGCGATATTGAGGATTAACTGGAGGAAAATATCATACATCTTTCGGATGTTCAATCGGGCATCAAGATACTGCTGTTCGATATTAGAGTAATGTCTTTCTTTCACAGGGAATAACGATATATGATCATGAATATCCTAGAAAATTTCACCGGGGATGGCATTTCCACTTCAGTTTTTGCCACGCTGATCCACAGGAGCCACACCCTCGGTAAGGAGAAAACAGAGTCGTCATACTCTTTTTTCGGTAATGCTATAAATATCCAGAAATGCCTTCTGGCAGACTTCGGTTCTAACACCATTGCAGCTTGCAAAATAATGGTATGTGTGATTACACCTCTCCTTTGCAGGGCCAGATGACATTGATGGTTATTCAGCATTATCGTCGGGCTCATCATCGTGATTAGGATTCGGAACATGTTTTTTCTTTCTTCTATTAGCCAGATCCTGTGCTTCAATGCATCCTTGTAGGAACGTATCTTGGGCATTTTTATCCGGGAATGAATGAAAATAGTCCAGCATGGACTGCAAATTTTCCGCCGAAATAGTGGAAAAACAATCAGACTTACATTTACATTTTTCTCCAGTTTTTCTTGATGCAATAACCTTTCCAGAACAGTTGGTGTACTCTTCTCCTTTCAGCCTGCTTCTTTTAATAACACTTCTTCCGTAATTTTTGGTATTTACAACGCCTTTTTTCGCTTTGGCGCACATTCGGCTTCGGCTTATGACATCTTCACACAGTATACAAATCATGCGGATTGGAACAGTGAAATGTAACAACTTGTAGTTGCCAGGTCGGTATATTTTGCACGTTCATTACACGTTCTTTAATATTAATAATGGCAAAATAAATCTGTGCAACTCTTGCGCATGATCGCCTTGATTTGATGCCGAAAGGGCGTAAAGTTAGACCATACGCCCTTTCTGCATCAAACTGAAAAAAAACAAGACCTATATTCCACTATAAGGAGGAAAGATACCACCGTCCCTTCTGCACCAAAAGATGTATCAACTTCATACGAGTAGGCTTTACTATAAAAATCATATTTACCATTTTCATGACATACGCCCTTTCTGCTTCAACCCATTCAATTTACTCCCTCGGGCTAGCCCTTGGAATCATCATTAATTCACGCAACACCGACAATATAAAATACCAACGTAATGTGACTTGAGGTGTTGGAAACTTCTTTCCAAATCCATGTGCTTTATCAGGAATTTAACCAGGGATCACGGGTATTGGGAGCATATATTAACGTTCTTGCATAAAAAGAGAACTCGCTTGGTTAAAGTTATAGCAGGTTTTAAAGTGTGTTGTATGAAACGAGAGAATCTATCACATATTTCAACATACAATATTGTTTCGATTTTGAATGTGTGCATGATATACACTGTCTTGGAAGATATGTAATCATAATTCATTTCTATTATCATTAGGCCCTTTCTCTTTCCACATAATACTGCGCTCAGTAGATTCGTACTCCCCTGGGTTGCTAGGGAGTCTCGCCCTCATTGGAGCTGAACCAGGACTCAAAGGACATCAAAACTGTCATCATGCACCCCGACAACTATGGTTTTGACACTAATATCGGTCGTTTTCGATCATTTAAACCGTTTCCTCTTTGTCCTAGGGGTTTTACCGCAAAAATATTCTTTTCCAGACTGCAGGTAATATTTTTTTTAAGTTTGGTTAAAATAGCACCAGGCGTCCCAAAGTTATGGTGGAACACACACACATCCATTTCATACACAATCTTCTACTATCAACATACAAACTTCATTATAATATTTCGAAATATGTTGGAAAAATCAACGCTTATATGTAAAGAAATTTCTCATCCATAATTCTATGAAGACATCACTCATTGTAACTATCTCACTTGGAAACCATCCACAACATATCTTTTACCCTCGAGCAATATAAATCTTTGGAAAAGTTGCTTCCATGAAAAGTGAAAATAGACATGTGCTTAGCTAGGCCAACTCAATAAGAATAAACTGGTGACCTTAAACAACGTAAGAAAAAAATAAAGAAAAGAAAACATGAATATTCGGCCTTACGGAACATGTTTGCCTGAGATATTGCCATACAATTAATTATAAGCGCACTTGAGTTTCTGTAGTTTAAGCTCATTCGTTACCAATGCCTTCTTACCTTTCGATGTGAAGGATTTTTATTCGATTCCCGGTTGGTCTATTAACTCACATCCCTCATTAAACTGTAAATACCCACACGTATCATAACTGCCTATCCCGCTGGTCTAGTGGCAAACTTGTTAGGCTGGATACCGGTTTTGGTTCCCTGTGGGCTAACATTACATATTTACAGTAGCTCAGATTCTACCTTAAACTATACGTTCACGTCTGTTATAGCATAGCCGCTAAGAAGGATGCTAAACTTCAACAAATAAATAAACAAAACAGATCTTTTATAATCTACCTGCTAAAATTTGAGAATACAAAGCAATGTTTACAGGCAACCAATCACACTTAATTATTGAGTGGGTTGCAAAGTTACATTAATTATAAAATGTTGGTAGTAGGGCAGGGAAGGCAAGCTCCCATACTTAATTGTTATGTTGGTTACAGAAGTTAGATAAATTTCAAAACTGAGGAGTAAAGCACGGAAAGCAACCACCCATACTTAATTGCTTTGTCGGGTTGCATAAGCGACGTTAATTTTAAAGGTGAGAAGTAGGGCACAGAAGGCAACCACCCATACTTAATTGTTGCGTAGGCTGCATAAGTTAATTTCAAAACTGAGGAGTAGGGCACGGAAATTTACCACCCATACTTAATTGTTGTGTGGGTTGTATAAGTTACATTTATTTCAAAACTGAGGAATAGGACAAGGAAGGCAACCACCCATACTTAATTGTTGTGCGGGTTGCATAAGTTGCATTAATTTCAAAACTGAGAAGTAGGGCACGGATTTTTAAACTATGTATGGCTCAGCGGTGGAGCGATTACCCTTGGTGCGAAGAGTCCTTGGTTCGACCCAAGGCTATCTGGGTTTTCTCCCACTTACTCATTCTACTATTTTTCATTACATTCACTTTCTTTAATTATCCGTCTTCTTTAACAGGTTGACTGCCATGAGCATCATTATGTGGTGCTCACCTTATTTTCCTGTGGGGCCATGAGCACCATATATGATGCTCATGCTCGACATCACAAATTACTAACCTATTCAGAGTCTTGAGCATCATATATTATGTTCATTGTCACAAATTATTGTGAGACCATGAACATGACATACGGTGCTCGGCTCCCATTGTACATTTTCGGGAGAAGCAAAATATCGTGACAAAAATGTGACATGACTATCCATTATTGAGCCAAAGGTAAGAAGAACTTTATGGCCTCCTGGGAGCAGTCCCTCAAATCACCTTGGCGGTCAACCTGTTAACTAGCAAGAAATAATCGTGGGACATGGAGCCAGACATTTCATTTAATCCACTTCATTGTGGTTACAGGGGGGTACGGTGGCTCAGTGGTAGAGCGCTTACCTCTAGTATGCGGGGTCCCTGGTTCGATCCCCGGACTAGTAAGTTTGTGGTTGGCAATGTCGTATCCACAGGTTTCTTTCGGGGCACTCACGTCTTCTCCCACAATCTCATTCCACCAATTCTTGCACCATCATTCACTTGCCATAACCATAGTCTTAGACTAACGGGCATAAACGTGGGACGTTAAACTGAAAGATTTCATTTCATTCACTTTCATTGTGCTTACGAAACTGTCGACTTTGTAAAGGAAGAATGAGCCAGAAATAAAAATCAGATACTGTAATATTTTTTTCTTGAGAATCTGCTATGCAGCTCACGTGACGTGACGGAATTAATTACAAGTGCACTTGCGTTTCTGTAGTCTTAGCACATTCGTTACTAAACGCCTTCTTGCCTTTCGGTGTGAAGGATTTGTATTCGATTCCGGGTAGGGTCCATTAATTCAGATCCGTCGTTAAACTGTAAATCAACGTCTCATAATTGCCTTTTCCGCTGGTCTAGTGACAAACGTGCAAGGCTGGATGCCGGCTTTGATTCCCTGTGAGCTAGCATTAAAAATTTACAATAGCTCGGATTCTACCTAAAAAAATATACGTTCACGTCTCTTATAGTATCGGCGCTCAAAAGGGACACTAAACTTTTACAAATAAATAAAAGGAAACACGCCTCATACAATATAATCTACGTGCTGAAATTAAAGGAGCAGTTCGACTTAGAAATGCATTTTTTACAATTCATTCCCATTTATAGAGTTGAAAATTCTAAAAGGAATGGTGTTTGTTTGATCGCGATACGTTCAGTCGTTAGCGAGTAACAGAGGAAGAAAGATTTTGTGATGACGTCATAGGTGGGCAAAGAGCGAGAGCAGGCTTACATACTACACAGTGCCAAGCATTTCGTTTGTGACAGGTGCGGTGGCACGTTCTAAGTGCGGTTTCCTTTTCCAGAACTGATTGCAAAGACTTACAAATATCATCTGCATGTAGAAAATGATATCTGATGGTGGGCTGTACAAACGTTTTTATATTATAAAACGTATCCTATAAAGCATGAGTTCAGCGTTTAAAAAAAATAATAAAAAATCGAAACCAATATGTAAATAGATGGCGGACGAGATTGCTGCAACACCTAAGTACCTTTTCTTTAATCATTCTTCCGATTCCCAAACATAAGTATGTTCATTTTCACGTTTTGTTGCAATTTTTAACGCTGACCTTATAATTTTGTGCTTCAAGGTATGTACAGGAGCGTAACATATGAGGCAAAACTGAAATAACATCTGTAAAGTTTGCCAGAATACGAAAAACAGTTCACCGGTTAAATTTCTTTTATTCTCATAGCTATTCGCGGAACAACTCTCATCACCATTGTCACATGATACAGAGAAATTAAACGATGGATCAATGTCTTGAGGAACAGTCATCGTCACTGATTCCTTCTACAAGCCGGTATATTTCACTCCCTAATTCATATTGTATAGCTTATTTCTAAAGCAATATCTTCAGAATCATGAGTGACATCGTCTCTATTATCCTCTAATGCTTCGTCTTGACTACAACCATCAATTGCGTCTTGTACGATATTTGTATGTTAGTAACTGGACATAGATCGGTGCTTGTTCAATGGCTCGGATTTTAAACCTTTTAATAATATAGTTGGAACAGCATTCTTTCTCAGTTTGCGTGTAAATAATTATCCTGGCATTAGCCAGAAGTGGATCTAGACGGTAAAAACTCAGGGGGGGAGGGTCAGAACCCAGACTATGATATGTATATCATGTTTACTAAAAACTTTCAAAAATATCTAAATAATAGCTTAAATAAATTTTGTCACTCAAAAACTGGGGGCCTAGGCCCCCGGCCCCAGCCTAGATCCGCCACTGGCATTAACTTTTCTTTCAGTAAACTTGACTTCTCGAAGACAAGCTCTTCAAGATGTTTGGAACACGAATGATTTTATTTGGTTTCTTTCTTTCTTTTTTTTTTTTCATTGATTTTCTTGGGCCATAATTTATATCGATCTGGTGATTTCTCACAACTTAGAAACGTAAGAAAAGATACTTTACGTCCTCAGCTTTAATTGCACAAGAATTACAACCGAAAACACAACAGGTGTTAGGCATTTCTACTTCACTTCACAGATACAGCACCCGCTGTACTAACATGTGTTTTCTACTTCACACTAGTGTTGCTTTCAGGGGAAAAAAAATCCGGGGGGGGGGGCACTTAGTATTCGGAGAGGCACATTATTTTTACACAGTACTATTATATTTATTACATTATAGACGTATTATTTTGGTCTCCTCCGGGGGAATCTCTCAGAGCTCCGAGAGACAGTGCCACCCTAAAAACATGTCTGGAAGAAACACTGTTTCGCACAACAAACGTAATTACTGCTCTCTCTCTACTCTTTTTTATACTAATGCTATAGGAAAAACAACTAACAGAAACTTCCCTCAAGAAATCAACACAGAGCAAGACTGCTAACAAATCCAAAACACAATCTATTAAATCCAATGCACTGTTAAAGGTTTATCAGCTGCGTACAAGGGAGTGGTTGCTGACTCACATTGAGTTTCTCGCGTCCCACCAATGACGTCACCATTTACGATTCATCAAAAACAAATGCCTGTAGAAGCTGAACGAGACGGCCTATCAAGATATAAATAAATAACGGTATCTTATTTTTTGTTTCTCTTTCTATTGCACCAACTTGTTTTTAACTCGAACTGCTCCTTTAAGCAATAACAAAGCAATGCTTATAGGCAACCAACCACACTTAATTGTTGAGTGGGTTGCATAAGTTACATGAATTTCAAAGCAGAGGAGTAGGACAATCAAGACAACCCCTCATACTTAATTGTTAAGTATGTTGCGTAAGTTTCGTTAATTTCAAAACTGAAAAGTAGTTCACGGAAGGCAACAACCCATACTTAATGATTGTGTGGGTTGCATAAGTCACGTTAATTTTAAAACTGAGAAGTAGGGCACGGAATGTGACCACGAACCTATACTTAATTGTTGTGTGGGTTGCATAAGTTACATTAATGTCAAAACTGAGAAGTAAGACACGGAAAGCAACTACTCATATTAATTGTTGTGTGGGTTGCATAAGTTGCATTCGTTTCAAAACTGATAAGTATGGCACGGAACCACCCACATTTGTTTCCTGGGTTACATAAGTTACATTAATTTTAAAACTGAGAAGTGGGGCACGGATTTTTAAACTATATATGTGCATATAAAATGGATAAATTGGAGGTTATAGCGTATTCTAACTATATTTATATATTTCTGAATATACTTGAAATTATGAATACTTTAATACCCTTAACACCCTCGATCAGTAGTTTTTTTTTTTTGTGTGTGTGTGTTTACAGAATGTCCATCAAGAAAATATTTTACTTACTCTCTGAATAATGGAAATACCTTCTTCTAAAATCGAGATATTCATGTACGTTTTTCGACAATTGTTATATAGGTATGCATGTATATGTATATGTATAGGGTGAACAAAAGTCGGTTTCCCCAATATGTGAAGAAACAAATTAAAATGAACTAAGTTATTTGACAATATTTATTGTACTTGCAAGTATAGTTCAAACTGTCTCCCACCATGTCCAATGCAATAGTTCAAACTGTCTCCCACCATGTTCAAAGCAACAGTTCAAACTGTCTCCCACTATGTTCAATGCAATAGTTCAAACTGTCTCCCGCCATGTTCAATGCAACAATTCAAACTGTCTTCCATCATGTTCAGTGCATAAGGTTCATCTTTTCAGCAACAATTTACAAGTATCGATCGAGAACTAGCATTCAGTCTTCAGAATGGTTGTCCGATTACTTGTTTCAAGGCATCCTAATCCTGCGGTTACCCACAAATCACCTCATCTTCGACAATAACCTACATGAAGAAGTCGCATAATGTGAGGTCATATGAATGAGGTAACCAGTCTGCGTACCAGGGCGATCAATCCATTCCTCGAAATGTTTGATCCAAGGAACCCTCTGAATAACACCATAGTGAGGCGGTGCTCCATCGTGTTGTCACGTGAACTGAATGTTTTCCTAACGAAGGTTATTTTCAGGTTCTGGAGAGAACTTTCTGCAACAATTTCCTACATTGGTATCGGACTGCACAGATGGTTTAACTTCGGTTGAGAAAGATAGTTGATCACTTCCAGCATAGTCTAACATACCATTTTAAGATTTACGTCCTACAGTTATGCCGGATAGGTTAAAGGAGACGGTGATGATGAGAAATGAAGAAAATGGTGAAATAAATTAAGTAGGAGGAAAGGGTAGAACCCCTAGAAAACCCACACACGGTATTTTTCCACCACAAAACCGACTTGGCGCGAGCTGGGATCAAACCAAGGACTCCATGCACTGGAGATGAACGCTCTACCACTGAGATACCTTCTGACTACGATACAAGTAACACCTTCTGTGAGTAGATAAGTTGTTTAAGAGACCGTCCTGGGTGTTGGAAAGAATCTTGACCCTTTACGATTCTCATAACAGATTTATTTTTATACAAAAGTGACAGCCGATGCAGGAAACTTTCCCGCTTATTCCTTACACTCAGAGAACTTCACAGATGGCGCTACTTGCCAGTGTCAACTCATGTGGAACCAAAATTTCAGCTTTTTCGTCTTACAGAGTGCACGTCTACGAATATCTTTCCGAGGGTCTGTTTCCATAGTGTTGGTGAGGACCTCATCCGAACATTTTGGTCTCTGTCCACGGGGCTTATTTTGCAATATTGTGTTACGGAAACAAAGTTTAGCAAATCAACGGCAAATGGTGTATTTATTCGTCATTTCTGGGTTAGATGCATTGTTAAACCTTTTTTTTAGTTTACTGTGCAGAATGTCCCAGTTGAAATTTGTAAGGAAAGTCACACGGAACTGAGTATTTTCTACTGCGTACTTTCATACAACCCTGTTCAACAATACACAACCTCCTGACGTTAGTATCCCAGCCTTTTTGCTGCTCGCGTACAGAGTTTGTGATCATAGGGGCTTGACCTTAGTCCATCCATGTGTTGTGTTCCTGTGGTGAGTGTCTCTTCAGACGTCGAAGTGGACATTTCATTCTCATCAATCTAATTCCACTTCCGTTGAGTTGTGTTTCTGTGTTTTATGCCATTATGAAACACCAGGGTTAAAAAGTACATCACTTACTATTAACCTGGGCACAATTTTCTAAGATCAATCTTCACAGTATTTAGATGTAGCCCACCACAGATTCTCCCCGCCAAGCAAATTAATTTACAGACCGACTCCGGTATTTGGATTTATTAAATGTCTCGTTTTAGTAGAGGACTAGCCTTTGGCTAACTTGGGCTCCGGCCCCAGATCCCCGCGCTTGCTCGGCCTACAGCCTCGCACCTCTTATCCCACAATACTGTGGAATTTGAAATTTCTTTTCCTATTTCAACTGTCTAAAAGATAAGATTTTGTATCCCAAGAAAACCCACTTAAATTACATGGGAATATCTTCATTCCCCCTTTATACCCCTTCAAATCTAAAAATATTCACTTATGGCAATTTTCCAGTGGGTTTGTTCTGGAAGGTTACAATCCTGCCGGATGTACCTATACATTTTGGTTGTAAAGGATGTCCGATATGAATACTAAGGTTTTTCACTTCCTCATAAACCACTCTGCATTTGGATTTTTTAAATATTTTTGATGATTTACTTAGGACCCCATAACAAAAGCGTATAAGCATACAGAATTTCAAGTTTTTATTTGAATTCCAAGTACCAAAAAGATGAGATTATAAGTCTAAAAAGAGGTCCTTTAAAATAACACGAGAATTCCTTAACCCCCCTTTAGGTTTCCTAAAAATTAAAAATATTCACTTCTCGCAATTTTCCTGTAGGTTAGTCCCAATGAGCCACAATTATGCTAAATTTAATCATTGTAGCTGTACAGGAAGTGGCCAATAATTTTGGGGTGCAAAAGGTGTCCCGTATAAATAACATGTTGAAGATTTTTGAATTGCCCATATATTCACTCTAAGTTGGATGTTTTTTTTTATTTTTGGTGATTAACTTAGTTAACACTAATGAAAACATACAAGCATACCGAATTTCAAGTTTTTATTCCAATTCTAAGCATCTAAAACATGAGATTATAAGTCGAAAAAAGGCCCGTTTAAATAACATTTGGAATTTCCTCATCCGCCCTTTGATCCCTTAAACGTTAAAAATATTCACTTTTGGCAATTCTCCTGTAAGTTAGCCCGGAAATGCCACAATCATGCCAGATTTCAATTTTCCATGTCAACCGGAAGCACTCGTTTATTTTATATCAGTTCGTGTAGTTTTATATAGTTAGGATAAGGGAGCTTCCAGTTGCAATAGGGATAAAATGGTGGAGATGGAGTATCTTCGTTGGATCCTAAAGAAACAAACGACGCCATCTGTTAGCGACTTGCTGAACTACGTTCAGCAGAGCGAAGAACACGTTGTCATCGCGTTGCGCTGCCCTTCTTTGGGCCCTGGATAATTGAAAATAGCATTACTTGCTCTCTGTTACCGTTATTGGCCTGATATATGTCATTGAACAGACAGACAGAAGCACCAATAATATTTACGATACTTATACACGAAGTAGATTGGAAATCTAAAAGCTCATTCTTATTACTACCTACTAAGAACTAAGGTTTATCTTCTAACTTTACATTGCACGATGTGTTTTCAGCAGAAAGTTTTTCATTCTAATTATTGGATCAAAAGATCCAATATATTTCAGGCAAAAATTTTCTTGTTGGCCTTATATCTGCAGAACTACATATAGTGTAGGCAAACAAAAATTATCACTCAACGCAGTATGATATTCTTGTTCAGAAAAAAATATCGAAAATTTGGTTTACAGGCCGTTCAAAAATGTCGTGGCTTCCTGATCCAAAAAAAATCCAATATATTTCATTGAATCAAAATTTTTCTTGTACCCCTTATAACTGGAGAACTACATACAGTGTACCCTAACCCTATCTATTACTTAGTATGATGTACGTATTCCGAAAAAAAAACGAAAACTCGATTTAGGAGACGTTCAAAAATTTTGTGGCCCCCTGATCCAAAGACTAATTATTGGCCAAGATCGCAATCTTTTGATGGATTTTTGATCATTCCTAGAATTTTTGGCCAAGATCGCAATCTTTTGATCTATTTTTTGCATCATTCCTAACATTCTTGCTTCTGCTTTTTCTAGTCCGGAATTTGGCTTTTCCTTAATGTAAACACCTCTTCAATGTTCCCAGATGCTGAGAACTCAAAGTTTCTTTTCATTTTCAAGTTTCATTAGCAGTTTGGTTGTTGTAAAGATAGGGGCACGGCAAAATACTATTCGATTTTAAAAATTGCACTTTTCACAAATGCTCTCGTTAAAACCTAAATCAGTGGTTCTCAAACTCATTGTTACCGCGACCCACATTAAATATTAAAAAGTACTTTGTGGCCCATCTACTTTTATTCAGATACACATTGTCATTCTACGTAATGGTGAGGTTTCAAAACAATTAAATTTTGTAAATCTTTTTTTTCTAATTTTTCTATATAAAGGTAACATAAAGCTAACACTATGTACTACCCCGTGACAGATTTTGACTCACCCATTCTCTTTCCATCCTAACCCAGCATCTCTACTGATTGTACAACAGGGCAGGGCTCTGAGTAACCAATTACTTTTCACCTCATTAACAAACGCTTTCAATTTTCATTTTCTGAATAGGACATACTTTATAACATATGTTTCTACATTAAAATTTTATTTTTACAATTAAAAGGAAAACCTTCTCGCAACCCTCCGAAGAAACAGCGCATCAAAATATTATTTTTACAATTAAAAGGAAAAACTTCTCGCAACCCACTGAAGAAACAGCCCGCGACCCACACTTTAAGAAACAGTGACCTAAATTATTGCCAAGACTGGATTTTTATCAGTTTGAATATATTCAGAGAGACGATAAATTTAGAAAAGAAAAAAGTTCTTGTTATTTTATTTTAACTTCGATTTATAGGGCCATGTTCATACCACTGATTTTGGCTGGTCTTCGTAGTAGCGTAGTTATATCTCAAAAAGTAATGTTTGAAGAGCAAGTAGAATTCTACGCCATGCTAGTCGCAAACTCAGCCGGTTTCCTTAATCGTCCCCAATGTAGTTAATTTTTGCTGTTTCGTTTTTTCTGAAGTACATAGCGGGTAAGTTATTAAATGTCTTTGCTGTTTCCCGCCAATTTGGTTCGTGCTTTCTCATAAGCAACAGCCCGGGAAAACGGTTGATGTTCCGTTAGCGTCAGCTGTGAGACGCTCACATCACGTCTCTTCTCCCACGTATACTGATTTAACCGTATGAGCTACTAATGACCTTGTATATTATTATTATTATTATTATTATTATTATTATTATTATTATTATTATTATTATTATTATTATTATTATTATTATTATTATTATTATTATTATTATGTACTAAATATGCGTAACAATGAACAAATAGTGGTTGGTATGTTTTAGTTGAGCTTTTGTTTTCAGAATCATAAATGAAGCGCCATGAAACCTCTGCGAACTTGTTATGGTTTGTATCGATAACATGTTAATAATTAACGACGTCATTTCCCTCAAGAGCCGCCCTTGTTGCTGATGTTGGGGAGTCATTCCGTACCGCTCTTTGCAAAATTCTGCGTAGAGCAACTCAACACATGAAATGCAAGAAGGCCTTATAATTGATATGCTGATTATGGCAAATTTTGTGTTGCACTGATGCAAACTATATACAGAATGTGCTTAAAATTAAGTTCGAAAAGTTTTCATTGATACGTTTAATTCAATTGGTTCTTCAATATGCACGCCACTATACTTTTTGAGTTCCATGTAATCAATTACACAGTTAAGTTTGAATAACACTTTAGGGCATTTTTGAAAGAAACAATGTCTCTTCAAATTTTGTGTGCATTTTATATTGGAGACTTGAATTGAGAATGACTATCTCGAGAACGAAACTAAGTGAATGAAACGTAGCTCAGTAGTAGAAATAGATGTAATATTTTTCATGCATAAGTGTGGAACTTTCGAGATAAATTGAATATAAGAATGCGTATACTGTGCACATCTTACTGTGGGAGAAGAGCAATACTCTGATTGGTCGAAAGGTAATTGCGTAACTGATAACCGACATCAAAAGCTGTGCTAGCCATATTGCTTTGGGAATTTCTTTAAAAATTCGTTAAATTCACAATATGTTTTTTCTTTGAAGTAACTTACATTTTGTCAACAGTCTGCTGTTTTGTAAGTATTCTTAAGCTTCTGTTACACATCAAAAAATAGTACTACTACAAATCAGAAATAAAATTATTTTTCATATCGATTTTTTTGTGCTTGAGTGTAGCACTTTTGTTCTTAGATCCAGTTGGATTTCTATCTTCTGCTTCATGCAAAGGATACATTATTTTTATAAATGAAGCATTAAACTGTAAAATATAGGCATTTTAAAGTTGTTTCGGAGCAGACAGACAATTTTTAAAATCTTAATAAACAGAAACTGAAAGAATGTTTCAATTTGTCATGATTTGAAGCACGTTATAAACAATATTTCTTTTCTCAGAAATGTGTCTTTGAAAGAAAAAAAACTTTTAAATTGCATGTGATTGGCATTAAAATGTATTTAATACTTTCGGTGTTTCTAGTGATTTTTGCCTCAAGAATGACCAACGATGTAACGAATTATATCCTGTGCACGTGGTGGTATCGATGTACAAAACGTAGATTCAGAGTTGATGGCTCCAGGTACTGTGTCTATTTGCGTTAATTGTTAAGAAGTAACAAAGTCGTAATATTATTTAATGTTTGAATCTCTATCGAGTAGCGCAGATAAACAATTCCTGCGCATTTGCTTTACAGTATACACCATAAACATTTAACTTGATATTTACGTTTCATAGCCCAACACGTGAACATGAACACCACATCGTCGACCTTTGACCCCGTTTTTTCACACAGGGGACGAGAGTTGAGTAACTAACGTTCCTTATCATTTGAATCTATCCCTTAATCTGTCGGTTTCTTCCTTTATGAATGTTAATGTTAAATGTTGTATATTCCCTTGTGCAGTTGCCCTAAAAGTTCCTTCTTAACTCTCTTGGGGTAACCTGCCTTCTTTTCCGTAGACTAAATTGCGTCTTTTGAACGGGAATCTTTAGTCAATTGAAATATTTATTTTAAACCGAAACATTAAGACTTCCTGTTTGTGGCTGCGAGAGTTTAACCTTTAAAAGGGGATTACTTTTAGTAAGATTATATAGTCGGCAACATAAATTCTTTCCGTTTTATTAAATTAGTTTCGTAAATAACTTCAGAATGGAAGGACAATTTGAGTACAGTTCTCAGTAAATTAAAAAGAATAGAATTTTCTGTATGTTCCAGCTATACCACCGTTATTCCCAAAATAAATTTTACCAAACGGAAATAACTTTTGTCGCTGACTGTACACAAAACAAGTACGATATGAAAACAGTGTAATATCTCTAAATATCTTTTGATTAAAGAATAATTTACCTCTATTAGCTATAACGTTTTATAAAATATCTCATGAGTTCTTTGGACAGATGGTAATTCTGTCATATCAGTTTGCTGAACAAGACGTCATAATTATGTGGTAAACACGTTTGGGTACACCAGTCAAGAAGGATTCCGTGAAAGTAAATCCATAACATTGGATTACAAGTGCAATATCCAATAGGTACAAAGGCATACCATAATCATATCTTCCATATAAATAACTTTTTTTTTTTTTTGCCAAAAATCTCTAGACAACAAAACCGATTCAAGTACGGTTTCCGGTATCTTGCAAATAACTGAATTAATTCATGCAAAAAGGGCTTCGGTCACCAAAATGGTGAAATTGAGATAACATCAAATTTTTGTTCCGATTGGATACACTTATGTTTCTATACATAAAGAGCTTCAGTTTCATTGGTCTAATATTTTATAAAGAGATGTCAACTTCGATTATTCAAGGCAGCATGGGGTTGAGTCAGTGACTGAAGTCCCTTCTGCAGGAGAATTATATTTGTTTTATTTGTTACTGACAATAGCTATTGATTTCGCTCATTCGGTTGGTAGACCTGCAACGTCTGAAACCTGTCAAAAGACGTCTTAACACAGTTTTGTGTTTAAAAAAGCAATAAATAAATAAATAAATAAATAAATAGCTAATTAAAATTACATGTATACAGGATTTCGTCTATAAGTTACATGCAAGAAGGGCTGCAGTCCACAGCGAAAACCATTGTTTTCTACCACTTCAATGAGCACAAAAATGGTTTTCATATACAACATTCGACTATTGTGGTCATCTACACGAAAAACATGGTTCATTTTGGTTTTATAGTTTCAAAATTACAAAGTTCTTTTTTTATTTTTCTCACACTTAACACTTAACACTTTCGAACTATTCGCAATAACTTATCCAGCGTGATCACACGAGCTGCTACCTAGTGATCAAATTTTCTAGCAAAACAAAAAGTGAAGCGACCTTATTTATAACCTGTAAACTATATCTACTTGAACATTGAAATAAAGTTTGTTTTTACAATTCGATAAGTGCAGTTTAGACGCCGGTACCTACAAGAATGTATCTGCTGCTACAATTTCACAATTTGACGTTCAATTAGCTGAAATATTTACAGTACAGGAAGCTTTACTTCGAGACGAAATTAACGTATGTCTTGGAATTTTCTTTTTGCAACCAAAATACAATTCTTTTTATTTCGTTTCAGATTTTGGGCTTGATCTACTTTGTGAAGGGCATCGAACTGAAGTATAAGTATGGTCTTGAGATGCTGACATTGGCCGATCAGATTACTCCATACCAGTTCGTTATGCTGTACGCAACTCTACTCATATCTCTTCCATGGATAACCGCTGCTGTTTTTGGTCCTATCGCTGATGAGAGAAGAGTACTTGGAAATAGAAATAGATACACCTCAGTAATCGTCGTAAGTATTGTGGAATAAGTCAAAATAAAATTGTACTTTAAGAAAGTTATCAGAAGAGAGAAAAATCGAAACGTTACTCCTTTTGAGGAAGAAATATTTGCAGATGTCTCAGATTCTCCACTTCTTAGGAAGTCTCCTTTTAATACAATGTACACTCATGTCCAAAATGATTGTCGCATATCTATAACTGTCTTCTTGTAAGTATATAATTTGATAATGATTTTGCAGGGTACTTTTAATACTGATACTATGGGTATAATCGGGAAATGTGTATTTGTGATAAATTTCATAGGAAAAGAATTATAAATACGAAAATTAGAATGAGTAAAACAAAATGTTGCTAAATGGATAAGAAAGATTTATTTTCGTTTTATTGTTCTTATTTGCTGCTCTTTTAACATGCAATTTGCCACATACATGTCTTTGCCGATTATACACATACTAACATTATAAGAAATACCGGGCGAATTCGTTATCAGATTATATACCTACAACAACATATTTATAAACATGCGAGAATAATTTTAGACAAGAGTGTACATTTGTTAGTCTGCTTCTGCAACTTAGAACGCGGTGGTGTTGTCAATCAGCCAATGTAATCCTATCTCACCGTCCTAGGTTTTTACCGCCGCGAGGGCGAGATTTATTTCTCGATTCACCATGAGGCACGATGGCTCAGTAGTAGAGCGCTCACGTCAAATGCAAGATCAAGTGGGTTTGTGGTGGGCACCACGTCCGCGGGTTTTCTATGGGTTCTTTCGTTTCCTTCCACAATCTTACGCTACCAAATATTTCCTAAGCATTTCCTTTCAATTGATCTAGAGGGGGCATGGTTGCTCAGTGGTAGAGCGATTGCCTCTGATCCGTGGGGTCCCTGGTTTGATCCCGGCGAAGTAAGTTTGTGGTGGACAACATCGTGTTCGTGGATTTCCTCTTAGTACTCCTGTTCTCTGCCATATTCTCCTCCCACCAATTATTCCATTATCGCCTACTTGCTTTCATCATCCGTCTCTCTTGGCATAAACAGCATAATCGTGGGACGTTTCAATTGATCTAGAAAAGGCTTTTGACCAAGTGAGTTGAAAATTGTTGGTGAGTACCCTAAAGACGGTTGGTTTGGAATGGAAGGATCAAAGACCCGTAAGAAGTTTATATTTGAGTGAACAAGTAAGTCTTAAAATAGGAAAGGAAATTGCAGAGGAGAATACAATTGAAAGAGGAGTTCGAGAAGAATATTATATCTTCCCGCCATTATTTAATATCTATCTAGAAGAGATAGTCAAGAAGAGCCTACGTAATGAAAGCGTATTTTGGTAGGGCATAGAGCAATTTGCAGATGATATGGCTCTTGTTGCCGAATCTGAAATGAAAATCAATAAGATGTTAATAAACTTGAAGAAGAATTGTGAAGAGTATGGGATGAAAGTAAATGTTAGAAAGACAAAACATCAATATGATTGGAACAAATCGGTCGGTGTAGGGGAGAAAATAGAATAAGTGACAATTTTTCGATATCTGAGTAATATTGTTAGTGATGATATGAAGTGCGAACGTAAAATAAAAGCAAGGAAAGGAATGTGGAGGAAGGTCATTATGTAAGTTAAGCTGTCCTCAGCCCATAAAGCGAATTTATAGAAGAGATTATATGAGGGTGGATTGGAAAGCTCGTATCCTGACTAGAAAGGCTCGCGTGATCTGGTACCCCTCAGACTTTCGCTTGTTTACTAACCTGGGAAAGTTTTCTGGGGGTCAACGATTTTCTTCAGATGCAGAGGTGAAAAGTGCTGTACTGTAATATTTTGTTGGAGTCCAGGAATTATTTTTAAAAAAAGTTGTATAAAAGCGTTACCGGAGAAGTGGCGTAAATGCATCTCGATCGAAAGGAATTACGTGGAAAAATGAAACATAACTTATCCAGATATTTTCTAATTTTGTAGGTCAGGCCACGAACTTTCCAATCCATCCTCGAATAATTATTTTTAACATTTTACAAAAGATTTCTTAACACGAAATTATGTGTAATATTTTTTTGTTTGCTTACATTTTTTGGACAAATGATATTAAATTTTAAATCGAAGTAGAATAGGAAAAAAGTTTCTAATTGACCCGTTACGCTACAAGTAGTCTTAAAGAGTATAAAATTTGAACAGGAAATACTGACACTGTTATGTTTCGAATCAAATAAAATGACTATGACAAACTATGGTCTTCAACTGGCCTTGTTTCAAATGTTAACGTTGCAAAAGGGAATAAAAACTTCTTAGATTTACGCTCATGTACAGTCAACGACAAAAGTTTTTTTCCGTTTGGAAAAATTTATTCTGGGAATAACGGTGGTAGTGGTTGAACTTACAACGGTGGTATGGCTGGAACTAACAGAGAATTACATCCTATTTAATTTACTAACATGAATTTTAGGAATGATCAGAAAAATGGATGAAAAAATTGCGATCTTGGCCAATAATTAGTTTTTTGATCAGGGGTCACAAAATTTTTGAACGATCCCTGAATCAAGTTTTCTTATTTTTTACGGAATAAGGACATCATACTGAGTTAAGTGATAGTTTGGGTTTGGCTGTACTATATTTAGTTCTCCAGATATAAGGCCTTAAAAATGATTCAAATATATTGGATCTTTTGATTCAAAAACTGTACTCAAATTGTCCTTAGAATCTGAAGTTATTTACGAAACTAATTTCATCAAACGGAAAGAACTTTTGTCTCTGATTGTACAAGTAGCTTACCAACAGCTACACGACTAGCACCATCGTTTAGAGGAAGAGATTTTATCTTCACTTTGATCATGCGCTGTTCGTCACTCCGTGAGTAATAGCCACAAAGACAACAGATAAAAATCATGTAACTTTCCGTGTTACCAACTTATTAAAGATGAAAATCATGTAACTTTCCGTGTTACCAACTTATTAAAGATGAAAATCATGTAACTTTCCGTGTTACCAACTTATTAAAGATGAAAATCATGTAACGTTCAGTGTTGCCAACTTATTAGAGATGAAAATCATGTAACGTTCAGTGTTACCAATTTACTTGAACAGAAATGGCAGGCATTTCACAAGCTACGTTCTTTAATGGATACCTTTTACAATAAGGATTGGAATTAAACCAACTTCTTCCTTCCGGTGACTGAACGATCATGAAATCTTATGTAACATTATTTCTAATCAAAATGATTTGGTATCGGTATAGGAAACTAAAGCTTCACTAACAACCTATGTGTTGTGGAACTAAATTTATTTTGCTATAACAGCGTCAGTCAATGACTCCAGTGACTGGTGCTATTTTAACAAAATCTCAATGTTAATATGCCCGCTATTCCTATTTGGACATTGTTTAATACTCCACGATAACCCTAGCCACGCAGATTCTGACAAACTAAACACTACAACACACTAACTTGTAACAGTTTCAACGTACTAACTGTTTTTTCATCAGATTTCCACTCCTTCCCTGTGTCTGATGAAGACACAGTTAGTGTGTCGAAACTGTTACGTGGTTGTGGTTTTATATATATTGTTATCATATAGCCTTGCTCAGTGTGTTGTTCTGTTCAGTTTGACAATCTGGAAACAAGGCTTGACGTAATAGTTATAGATTCTGAAAAGCAGAAAAAATGAAACTAGTGACTGATTATGTTTTAACAAACACTGATTGAACTGAACTTTATATGGAAAAAATGTGTGTTCAGAAAACTTATATACATATTATTTCTAATTTTCTAGCGCAACATTCCCTTGATCATGGAGCTGCTGTTGCATGTTATGGCTACTACTGCTTGCTTTTATTACGACTTCAACTTGGAGGAGAATCTGGTGATGCAAAAAACCAAGATCTTGAGCGGATTAAACGACCCAAAGAAGATTACATTGCTTGATAAAGTGCAGCGTGAGGTACACATTGTTAAATTTAGTATTAAGAAAATGTCAAAGTTTTTTTTTTCAATTTTATTAGAAATTCCTAACAGACTATCCATGAGGTTGGTATTTGAAAGTTGAAGCCATGAATGTTTGGCAGCCATCAAATACAAAGGTTGATTCACATATATTGAGCCGAATTTGAATGTGTGACTTAACTAAGAAATGTCATGTTTCCACCACCAGTTGTGTTTGATCTGCAGGACATCTCGATTGACTATTGCCCCGCAGAGGACTTTCCATTACAGGAGACTCCGTTGCAGCTGGACGATGGCTATTGCATCCCACCCCTCTTTACGAGTTTTCCGCAGCTCGGTGATGGTGCGGACTGGACGATGGGGCAGGCACCCCTTCAGGAATCCGAAACACAATAGTCCATTGGGATAGCATCTGGACTCTTAATAGTGATGTCAGAGAAGTGAATTGCTAAAATTTCAGTTTCCTCTGCCATATGGCGATAGAATTTCAACATTTTTTTTCAGTGTTGCTGGATGCCTTGACTTGGTAGAGTTCAACCTGGTTCACGTCTTGTCCGTACAATACTGGATTTCATGTTGGTACATTTCAGTCAGGACTTGAGTCCGGTAGTACGCAGCATTGTGTTTTGACGTTTCGCTCCACCCTTCAGAAACGCAGATTGCTCCTGTACGAGAAACCGACCACAACCATGAACCCTTTTAGGAAATGGTCGTACCTCCTCGCGTCGATGTGGTGGATGCAGGACTCTGTGCCGCATATTTCCGTATAACACGATTCATAGTAGCACGACCTACATGAAAATTACGCGTTTGGCACATTTCTACGATGTGCGAATGCGTGAACTTAGCGTCGGAAAGAGCTACAATGAACCCTTCTTAGAATCTGTTCAGTTTCGGCGGCATCAGACTACTCCCGACCACACTGTTGTAGTACGTAACTAACGAGTTACTATACGGTACAGGGTGGCCCAAAAGTAGGTATACACCCCTGCATTGATTAAGTATAACATTCTAGCTTATAGGTTTATTTCCCTCGGCTGTTCCAAGCTTAAGATCTAAGTAAAAATACATTAATAACAAATAATGAAGAAACTATGTCCACCTGATGGATAACAATAAGAAATGTTATAAAAACAATGAGTTGATCAGTACGAGACTGTATACGTACTTTTGCGCCACCCATGTAGTTTGTCTCGTAGCACTCTCACGGCGATGAGTTGCACATGCGTGGTACATTTGCGCATTGAATTTGGCTCAATATAAGCGAATCAACCTCTCTATTATATATAAAAAATACCCAGTTGTCATTGTAGGAGAGAGTCTAATCGTTTGATCTGTTATCACCGATTGTACTTGTACATGAGCAACTCATTATACCGGGTGTAGTCAAAAAGTACGGTGAATGTAGTTGCACAGTGCTATCTATCGACGTTATGTCCATTTCAGCTAGTAAGCCCGGTAGCCAGAACCTTTGGCACGCGTACAGTCAGTGTCGAGTTTGGACGAGTTGCTTGACTTTCAGAGGCAAAAGAGTAAGGACGTGTTAAGAGTGGATGTCGCACGCCAACATTACCTTTTGTTCTAAACTGCAAGAAAGTGCTAAAAATCTCACGAAATGTCAAATTCAGTGTATGGCGATGAAGCGCTGGCATAGAATACTGTTTATAAGTGGCATAAGTGTTTCAAAAATGGCAAGGAGTCAGTTGAAAACGAGCAACGAGCGACGATCGAGACATCCTTCGGCGTCAAGAAGAGATGAAAATTTGCTAGAAGTGGCACAAATGATTTGTTCAAACAGACGAATGACTATTCGAGAGCTTTTTGAATCATCGAGAGTTACTAAGTTACAAACATAGTCACTTTCCGATTTATATAGATTTCCAAATTACATCTTATGACTTTTACTCTAAGTAACCAAATTAACGAATTGTATTATTTTAATATTATCGGCATACGCTTTTTTTCTTTTGAAATTGGAAGGAAGTTATTTACAACACAGAAGCCAATCGAAAATATAAATTTTCCGGACACATTTCATTTGGATATATTTACAAAGAAGTCAAGTATGACTCTAAGATAGATGTTACAAAATTTGAAATGAAAATAAAGTCTGACCAATAGGGAAACACTTTTTGTAATTAATTTATGTTTCAGTTATGGAAGCAATGTAATAGAATTGCTTCATTATACACAAGAAAATACAAGCTAACACTACAGCTTATATAATACTATATCTGTATATCTTATACTGACAAAATTGCAAAACAGGTTAAATGTCGAATAAAAACACGGAATTCGTGTTATTATTTAGTTCAAATGCTTTTGTCGTCGCGGATTCTTTCGAGGAATTTCAAGCTAAAAATATATTAAAATGATAATCAGACCTATTGTACTGTATGGTTGCGAAACATGTTCGGTTACTATAAGGAAAGAACGCAGACTGAAAGTATTTGAGATAAGATCCTTAGGCGAGTATTCGGACCCAAAAGGAATGTGAACCGGGAATGATGGAAACTTCATAACTAGGAACTGCATAATTCATAACGTTTAGCAAACATTGTTAGAGTCATCGGGTTTTATTCAGAGTCGTTCTGACTCGTGATTAGTGTCATACTAAAGAGTTCAACTAACATATGTTTCCTGCAGTAGTCAGGGCTCTAGTGTGACGCTAATCATACGTCAAACGATACTGCATAAGACCCATCAAGTCTACGAGTCTCAGGTGGGGAGGTCATGTAGCCAGAATAGAAGAAAGTAGGAACGCTTTCAAAGTTTTAACTGGAAGACCAATTGAAAAACGACCGTTAGGAAGACCTAAGCCCAGATGGGGTGACAATATTAAGATGGATCTCGCAGAAATAGGAATACAAAGTAGAAACTGGATCCAGTTGGCTAAGGACAGAAATCAATGGAGAGCTTTTGTGAACGTGGCAGTCAATTGCCTTATCATATTTTTCTTTGAGTGTTTCATGTGGTGTACTATTCTGTAACGATTTACTATTTACGAGGCCTGTTGGAAAAGTATTCGACCACGGTCCCGGAAAAGTGAGATACTCAACTGACGTTGTGTTAGTCCTAATCCCTTTCAAACTAATTCCTTCCTACTTCCATGCACCGATTTTGATAGCCTTCTTATTACTGGGAAAAGACCTGAAACCCTTATCAAGAAGTATTACGAGAGCAGACGTCACGTTGAACTAGGGCTGTTTTCGGGTGCAGAAGCGAGCTTCATTCAGGCACATTTTGAGTTGTAGGGAGAGGCAATACTTGTACAGTATGGAAGCTTGTCTAAACATCGAAATCTTGTGCTGTGGTAAAAAGGACAACCACATAAACTACATGAATGAACTACATGCCTGGTGCAATCTTCGGGGCTTTGAAGTCCACAGATCTGCTCATTCAGGACAAAGAGCGTCACGTAGACGATGGAAAATGTCTGAAGAGAAGTCCTTTGTATCTACACGTCCTTCATGTACTTATACATGTTGCACATTGCCTTGCCAATCGAAGAAAACAGTCAATATTGGTTTGATTTTGCTATGCCTCTGGAAATTTACTGCAGGTTTTCGTGAGCTTTGTCAGACCTTGTACCCACGGAGTCGATTGTGACTTCGTTCTTGCATCCTATCCGCACACCCATGTCTTTACAATTTTAGCCGCGCCGAGACCCCACAGAAGAGCACCCAACATAACCATTCCTCTATAACAGAAGATGTAAATGAAAGTAACGCCATCAGCAGGCTAAAGGCATCATGGATCCCTCGTCCACGACGAAAAATTTGGGCATGTAGTTTTTCCAAAAACAAAGAAGGTTGGATATTCTTTCGACAGGCCTTGTATTTCTGGAAACGTTGTTTACCACTCGAAAGGAGAGGTGGCTCTTAACTTGGTTGTTATATATTTGCATTTCTTGATTGTTGCAGAATCAGTGTTGGGGCACTTTTTCTCCGGATGATTACTATAACATCGACGTCAGTGTTGATAGCGTAGAGGAGTATGCTATGATCCACTCCTGGGATACACTAGACGACGAGAACGCAAGGAATGTTAAGAAATTTGTTACAGCTATGATCAAAAAGGAACATCCACCATCCTGCAAATTTGGAACCACTATTAATCACGTTGGTTGTCTTAGTAAGTTTCAATCGAAAGCCAAGGAGTACGTCGAATTCATTACGTGTGGAGAAGGCTTTCTGTTTGGGCTTATGGTAAGTTCGATTTGTTATAGTTATTTAGGGCGAATTTCATTTAGTGATATCATAGTAAATAGCATCATGCTTTCATCTCTGGTATCTCACGTTTCGTAAATTGATAACCTCACTTCCCTTCTCCGCTGATATGTTCATTTTTTTTCTTTTAATACAAATTAGCATCTTCAATGTCATCCACCAATGCAACATTCTTGTTTTACATCCTTTCTTCTACCTTGTTTTCTATCCCTCATCGCATCTCTAACACTACAAATTCTTTCCAAATAATGTCCTAACCCCTTCCTTTTTATCTCTTTAACTATTTCCAGTATTGTTCCTCACCTCCAACACTGCGTCTTACCTTCTCCTGCTGTGGACCCGCGTAGCGTAGTTGCTATCGCTGTTGCCTTTGGTGTGACCGGTCCTGGCTTCCATTCCCGGTGCGGACAGAGGGAAGTAAAGCCTTTAATGGCCAGCAATCCTGAGTGAGGTTTTCTTTGATTTTTCATTAACATTAGACAAATGCCGGATGTAGTTGAACCTGTACCCACAAAAAGGGGGTGATTTATATATTTCTTGAAAGCTTGGGTCAAGTTAAGATCAAAACCGGTTACCAAAATTGGGGAGATCTCATGCATTCCGGTTGGTGGTAGCACTTTACTCATTTTGCTAAGATCTTTAAGCTGTCTATAAAGTCCGTTGCAACCCCAAGAAATCTGAAACGGTGAGACAGATACGAAAACAGAAAAACACGTCTGGTATAATTTCAAAAGTACAAGGTATCGAAGTAAAATAAATTGTTCCAGGGTCCTCCGCAGGGTCCCAGACGGGGTCCAACTCAAAATTTTTAAATGGAAAGGGGCTTCAACTTGCATGTCGCATGAAATTTGGTGTTAAATGAAATAAGATAAATCAAGTCTCGACTCTTGGTGATAAAGCTGTGCAAAATAGCGGTGGGTCAAAATATCAACACAATCTTCATTGCAAAGTCTATGGCCACTCCTATTAATCTGACACGGTGAGACAGCTGTAAAAAAATAAAGTTAGAATGTTTTAACACGCTTGTGTTGACATTTTGATCCACCGCCATTTTGTACAGGCTTATCACCAAGAGTCGAGACTTGTTTCATCTTTCAATTAACATCATCTTTCATCCAATTCTCAACTTAAACCATTTTCCCATCTCAACAGTTTGAGTTGGACCCCGTCTGGGACCCTGCGAGGGAACCTGGAACATTCAATTTTACTTTTAGTCATTATGCTTTTGAAATAATAACACATCCATGTTTTTGTTTTTACATCTATCTCACTGTTTCAAATTCATACGAGTAGCCATAGACTTTGCAATGAAGATTGTGTTAATATTTTGATCCACCGCTATTTTCCTCTGGCTTATCGTAGAGAGTCGCGACTTGATTTATCTTCTTCCATTTAACACCAACTTTCATACGATATGCAAGTTGATCCCCCTTTCAATTTAAAAATTTTGAGTTGGACCCCGTCTGGGACCCTGCGGCGAACCCTGGAACAATTGATTTTACTTTGATACCTTGTACTTTTGAAATGACGGAAGACGTGTTTTTCTGTTTTCATATCTGTCTCACCGTTTCATATTTTTTTGGGTTGCAACGGACTTCATACACACGATTAAACATCTTAATAAAAATGAGTAAAGTGCTGCCCGAAACAGAACGCATGAAACCTCCCCAATTTTAGTAACCGGTTTTGATCTTTCCTTGACCCAAGCTTTCAGGAAATATATAAATTCTCCCCCACTTTGTGGGTTTAGATTGAAGTACAGTCCTTGTTAGAATGGTCCCAGGATTCTTCCTTCTTTCCCGATTCCTTTCTTCCACCAATTCCCCAAACAGTGTGATCGCAAGGGATTATTTAACATGGTCTTTGATATCGAAAGCCCAGAAGTCTAATCATTATCTTCTACCATACTTTCTATCGTATCCCTGATAACACAATAGGAAAGTCTTAACCAACTTATTTGGCTTCATTCAACTATCTTTATTATTTCGCTTCAATTTGAATTTGCCACAACCTCCTCTTTAGTTCCTTTCAAGAATTATTATTTTCACCCTAGATATTACGACCCTTGTGATCAAGTAACTATTTATAGATACCTTGCAGTTTTCCCATTAAACCTGATTGTTTTTTTAACTTTCTGGGTATCAAATATATGCACTTGCATGTGTTCTATTCAGGAGCCATAGTAGGGAACTGCCGAATACAGAAATTATGTTGTTATTGTTTTTTTTTTTTAAAGTGAACGAACGTGACTGTTTGTATTTGTCATACAAGCTCTTTAAAACGCATTTAACTTTTTAAAGTGCGCAGTTTTGTTCTCAGAGGTTTAACACAACAATAAGTTAATTGTTGTGAAAGAAAATATAAATAATCAGTCAGGAGACGTTTCCCTTCCAATCTTGGTACCAGGGACGTAATTGTGAAGAGAGGGTGTGGGGGGATAGGTCTTGACCTGGCTGAGAAAGAAAGATTTATTTCTGCACGTGGTAACAACATAGAGTGATAAGAGAGTTTGTTTGGGTTTCTGGGGTCGTATAGCCCTTGTAAGACGTAGAGGTTGTTCCTCTTTTCATATGTGTGTTATTAGTCTGAACTGAGTGTTGTGAGCGCGTTCTTTCCTGCATACGAATTTTAATTTAACATACAGTAGAATCTACCTTTACGGACCCTAAATTTGAAAATTTGTTGGTTTTACTTGTAAGACTTTGGTGTTGCGTGTATTAGTAGATATGGCATCGAGAAATGTTCTCGGTTCAGAAGACATTCCAGACGAGTTGGAAGCAATGGACACAGATTTGGAGTGGGATGAAGAACAAATTGAATTTCCTTCCTCAGACACAGACGAATTTGATTTTGATGACTTTGATGATGATTCTCCCACCCCCTAATCCTTGATTACAGTGATCGGGCGCAAACCATACTAATTATGAAACTTCCATGTATTCTCTGTAAAATGCTTCAACTTTCGAGAGTCTACTGCTATTATAGTCTGAGCTATGATCATTTGAAAATAACCCTGCATTTTGTCATTTCTGTCCTAATCAGTGGCGTAGATACATTACAATTTTGAGGAATTTTCTAATTATGCTGTATGTATCTTATGTTAACAATGCAGTTATATGTTATTGAGAATATATCAAAGAATATTTTGATGTAAATTTTATCTTCTTCGTCAACTTCTAGGGCGGCGGAGGGGAGCGGAACCCAAAATATTTATAAGAAAATTTGTAAAAATTTTGTTTTCCCCCACCCCCTAATCCTAAGTTATAGTGGTTGGTCGAAAACCATACTAATTATGAAACTTTCATATATTCTCTGTAAAATGCTTCAATTTTTGTGAGTCTACTGCTATTAGAGGCTGAGCTACCATGATTTGAAAATAACCCTGCATTTTGTCATTTTTGTCCTAATCAGTGGGGAAGTTACATTATAAATGTGAGAAGTTTCCTAATTATGCTGTATGTATCCTACGTGAACACTGCTGTTATATGTTATTGAAAATATATCAAAGAACATTTTGATGTACATTTTATACGCACCGTCAATTTCTAGAGCGGCAGAGCGGTGACGGAACTCAAAATTTTTGTTAGAAAAGTTGTAAAAATGCTGTTTTCCCCCACCCCGTAATCCTAGATTAGAGTGGTCGGGGGGTAAACCATACTAATTATGAAACTCTCATGTATTTTCTGTAAAATGCTTCAACTTTCGTGAGGTTACGACTATTAGGGCCTGATCCACAGCCATTTGAAAATAACCCTACATTTTGTTCAAAATTGGCGCCGTAACCCAGGCTTTATTTTTTTTAAAAGGCTCCGTAATTAAAAGGTTAGTGGTTGAATTTGCGAAGTACCTCACATTTAACATGCAATATCTTGCAAATTGTACAAGCTATCGTAAAACTCACTACAAAAATGAATTTCCGAGAAAATTTTGTATGAATTTGATGTATCACATGCACCTATTCCCATTTGAAAAAACGAAAGTTGAATCTAATATGGCGGATCCAAGATGGCGGCTGGTGTGGATAACACGTGTCAGAGAAGCAGTAATTGATCCAATTTGTTTTGCATATGCCCACATTCATGTTCAGTTACATCTAAAGAAACTAAAAGCAATTTTGTAACCAATCGTTATAGTACTGAATGAATTCCGGATATATGAAGGCCCATAAATATCAAATTACCCGTATGGGCTGCTAAAATTAGTACAATACAGTTTGAGCTGCGGAGAACTTTACATTTAAATCAACTTTAGATGAATCCCGAGGGGACACTTTGCGAATGTACCTTGTTAGTAATGAATTTTAATTTTCAAACATTAGAAAAAATGAGATGTGTTTTAGATTTGTTGTTCTTACATAAATTATTAAACGGTAAAATTGATTGTCTAGAATTAGTTTCAAAAGTATTATTACGTGCCCCAACAGGTAAGACTAGAACAGCAAACACTGGGACATTCTATTGTAGAAAAGCAAGATCAAAAATATTACATAAGTCTCCTATGTGGAGAACGTGTGGTTCATATAATGAAATGATTAGAGTTCATGTAGTAGATGTGTTTAGTATGTCAGAGAACAATTTTAAAAGAATTGTCAGGCAATAACTTATGTATAATTAGATTACGTATATTTGTGTATGTATATAATGTATGTATAATAGTGTATGTTAAATAATTATGTATACGACACTATAACTGGACATTAAGCCTGTTGTGTTGTGCTTACGAAATAAATAAATAAATATCTGAGAATTCTCTTGGGAGCATGTTTTGGGAATTACCTTGGAAGCATGTATGGGAATTCTCTTGGGAGCATACCTGATAATTATTTTGGAAACATGTTTGGGAATTATCTTGGGAGCATGTCTGGGAATTCTCTTATATCTGAGAATTATCTTGGAAGCGTGTTTGGGACTTATCTTGGGAGCATGTCTGGGAATTCTCTTATATCTGAGAATTATCTTGGAAGCATATCTGGGAATTCTCTTGGGAGTATGTCTACCAATATTATATTATATCTGAGAATTATCTTGGAAGCATATCTGGGAATTCTCTTGGGAGTATGTCTAGCAATTATCTTATATCTGAGAATTCTCTTGGAGGCATATCTGAGCATTCTCTTGGGGGAATATGTGAGAATTTTTTGGAGCATGTGTGACAATTGTCTTGGAAGCATGTCTAAGAATTCTCTTGGGAGCATGTCTGGGAATTCCCTTTGGAGCATATCTGAGAATTCTCTTGAAAGCATGTTTGAGAATTCTCTTTGGAGCATGTCATGGAATTATTTTGGGAGCATATCTGGGAATTCTCTTGTGAACATATCTGAGAACTCTCTTGAGAGCATATCTGAGAATTCTCTTGGGAGCATGTCTGGGAATTCCCTTGAGAGAATATCTAAGAATTATTTTCAGATCTTGTCCGAGAATTGTACCCTGTAGGGAATACCTTGTCCACCCATTGCACATTGCTTAAACATGCATTGTTTCAGCATGTCTGGGAATTATACCCTGTAGGAAATGCCTTGCCCACCCATTGCACATTGCTGAAATATACATTTTTGGAATGGCGCATGTATGACTTCTTTTATGGTCATATGGAACGCTATACACGTTTTTTTTGTGCTGAAAATAACACACGTTGCAATGTATTTTTCCACACTGTAGGGCTGCTCTAGCTGTGAAATTATCCACTCTATCAGACAGGTTCATGTGAAAGTTATATATATCGAGTGTTCCATAAATGGTGCCCAAGGACCACAAAGTAGTATTCTACAGGCCAAAATAAAGCGAAAAATATATGTATTATTTTCGAGTCCACGTTTGAAGACGCGAATTGCACTATGTGACAACACCACGTCTTGTTGTACACCTTGTCTCAAAAAGGTTGAGCGCATTCTTTATTGGTGTTTTGAGGCAAAAATTTTCTAAGTCCAACTTCGGGTATCTTCGAAAATAGTAAACCAGGTTCGAACCTCCAAGCCAGCCTTTGCAATCGGGAAAAAGTTTGCAGATGTGTTTTTCTTCTTTTAATTATAATAAGACTTGTTACCAAGTGTAGAAAAAAAAGCAACACTGATTGAAATACTTAATGATATTTAAATACAATATTTCGAAAAGTTGTATTAATGTCAGAACATGCTTGTTTGTCATTTAGCTCTCCATATGTGATGGAACATTTAGATACGTAAACGAATCTTTCCATATGTAAAAGAATGCTCAAAGTTAAGACATAGAATATAACTATCTCCTGAGTACTAAAATAAAAGTCAAAGTAGAACAAAAACAGCGTTTGTAGTGGATATGAATGTCATAATTATCTTGAGAACCGTTATACATCGCTAGAAGCATGTTTCCCGAAGTCCTTGTGTTAGATCACTGGTAAGCTGTCAGATTTCGAACCTTAAGGTTATGAGTTCGATTCCCATCTGGGTCAATGATTTTTTTTATGAAATTATATTTTCCGCAATGCATGAAAAATTATATAAAATAATTACATTAGAACACACCAGTTGTATATATATAACATAATCATTGCAGAACATAGTAATTATTATGTTTAAAATATAACATCTGAAATAGGTTACAGTAGGTCGGCATTATATATGAGAATGTTAAATACAAGTTAAGAAACTCGTTCAATAGCAATAAATAAATCATGTAGTGTATTTATTTGCAGCTATTTGTCATATAGAGCGTAATTCTCAACATTCATAATATAGCATCTCATTTACCTGTATGTTCTTGAAATATTATTCGATGCATAAACAGAGGCTATAAACAGTGAATCCAAAGTCGCAACGCTCGCAAGAAATTCATGAACCCAAAGGTCACGTGAGCAGACTGGAATTGTCCTTATGTAGCATGCCACAGCAGAAAGTCTTTACATAGATTTTCAATTCAATTCCTGATATATGCTTTTGCAATGTGGAAGTGATGATGCCTTGAGTCGCTTTCTCTCGCTCGCTCGCTCATTCTCTATTTATACAGAATATAAAAGTGAATGTATGTGTGTGTTTCAACATAATTCTGGTATATCTAGAGCAAATTTTAAGTATATTTTTTACAATCTGGAAAAGAGTACTGTCGGGATACATATCAAAAAATGCTAGAAACAGATCGATATTAGTATCGAATCCGTAGTTTCGTGGTCGCTTAGGTGAATAGTTCTACTTTCGATTCAAGTCCAATTAAGCTTTCATTAGCACCCAGAGTGGTTACGTAGCGACATAAAAATATCGAAATCAACCGATATTAGAATCGAATCGTAAGTTTTCAGCGCCGCTAACTGTGCCACATTTCCCATTAGTCCACATTAGCCCACATTTCACATTAGTCCCATTGCATAGAGGGCAACATATTTGCAGAGTGCGAAGTTTAAAACTTGAATAATATTTTATTTTTTTCGTATGAAAAAGTTAAAAATCAAGAGCAAATATACTATTTCATGAACAATCCTCTTTTACTATTCTAATATGTTTAATAATAGCGTAAGAAATCTAAAAATAATTCAGAACATGTTTCACATTTGTTATTTTTTGTTACGTAGTTGTAGCTGTAGCATGTAGTGAGTGGTATTTAACTGTAATAAATTCACTAATTAAGCATATTCGAATTAAGTTTTATTTTTAAGTTAGGGATGAAGGGGCGGAGAAATATGTAGTTATTGGGGGCGCCGAGAGCAAAAATGCGTAGGAACGCCGAGCTTTTAAATGCAACACTGGTCGCTAAATTGATTGGTAGAAATTGTAATGTCATTTAAGACCAAATTTAGCCCTAACAGTGGCAGTATCCGTTTGCTCTCCTAGGAGAAATGAAAGGGGCGGACATCAAAACTATAAAAAAGACCGACATTAGTGTCGAATCCATAATTTTCGGGGTGGATTAGATAAAGAGTGGCACTCCAGGTGCAACATAAGTTAAGCCTTCATTAGCACCCTGAAGGGGTGTGTGAAATTTTGACATGTAGAAGTAATTGAAAATTACCAACGTTAGTGTCGAATCCATATCTTTCGGGGTCCCCAAGTTCATTGGGAGCAGTTCTGATGGCCTTTAAGTTCAACTTCCAGTAGGAGTAAAAACCCCTAGCACATCTAATAAGCAGAGTCGAGAGTCGAGTAACATATACAATGATTCAAAACGACCGATATTAGTGTAGAGTCCATAGCTTCGTTATCACCGAGATAAATAGCAATACTTCTGAACGAACATGTCAGCTGGATTTTGAATTCACAGGGGCAGCATTGAAGGCATTGCTCGCACAGCTCTAAGTATTTTAATGTTTCTGTATAAGTGTATATTCCAGCGTAATTCCTTAATGTCTGGTGCAACATTTACCAAACTTGGGGGACATATTACTTTCAATCTAAGAAGAAAATATTGTAGTAGTATGAAGTTATGGAAGTTGGGAAGTATGACATGCAAAAATAATGTAAAACGACTGCTCTTAGTGTTTTATCCATAACTTTCTCTGTCGTTGAGATGGATAGTGATGCGCAGAATGGAGTTTACATCCAAATTCATCCCCATTCTTACAGGATGATGGCCTGGGATGGATAAAAATAGAATCTCAAAAATTACTGAAATATTTGTCGAATTTATAGTTTTCGGGCTTGAGAGAGTGTTTCAAATAACTTTGGAAGGTAGTTTGTACCCACTTCAAGATGGGTGTTTTAATCATATCAATTTCTCACTGTGAGAAAAATGACCATTTCAACTACTATATGAAGCCAACCTTCGCAATCGACGAAAAAATTGTGTGGATGTATGTTTCGTCTTTTAAATGAAAGAAAACATGTTGATATCAAAGATGGAGTTGGTCAATGGGTCGGTTGCTAAGTGGGTGAAATGGGTCAAGATTTGTGAGTGGGTCAGTGGATCGTGGGTCAAAAGGACGTGACCTACTGCGAAACACTACTCACCGTGACTCACACTCACCCTCCGACCCATTCTGTTCAATGAATTGTAGACAACATCTTCTGAACACTGGTGAGCTTTTCTACATTTTACTTTCAAGATCTCCATTTTTGTCTTTTGTCGTTTGTTTCTAATGAAAAAAGAACAGTCACTTTTGGATTTTCATAGGAAAGTATGAGTTGGATTTTGGGATGCAACCTGTGAGCTTCTAGAGGAGCTATCTGCTTGAAAAAATATATTTGAACATATGAATTATATTATAAAAAAATGAAAGTAACTATGTCTGAGTAATCATCACGGTCAAATTGCAAAGTTAAATGAAATGACGTTTGGTATATAATCAGGCCCCAATTTCAACTGGGAAGTTATCATACGCGTATCACTTTCATTATAATACATATCCTTAGGGGAGTAGAAGTCCGATTTTTTACGAAAAATTAAGTATCTCACAAGCCGTTCAACTAAGAGCTGAAATTCAGCATATAATTCTTTATTAAAAATAAACAGAATATGTCCTGGCATTTTTTAAATTGAGTTTGATGAGCGGGGCGGTGGGGGTGCATTTTCTATATATTGGAAATTGGTAGTGGGTTGATTTGTAAAAATAAACGAAAACGATTGATATTAGTTGAGAAACAAAGCGAGTAATGAAAACTACAGTTCTTCGAATTTTATACCCACTGCTTTCTATTTATAATTGCTGAAGCTGGTGTTTAATATATGGAGCGTTCAGAGCATAAGGTAATCAAGCCATAAAGTTGAGAGAAAAATGGCCATAAATTTGTATTGTAAACTTAATTACATTGGCATTTTCAATTAGTACGGCATGCTTAATTATATAGAAAATTAGTGTTTCTTTCTTTTTTACGTTGGTCTACTTTTCCTTGATTTGAGACTTTCAAATTTTATCCTATTTTCTACTGAGATGTGTCTGTAAGGCAACAAAGAAATAATTATATATGATAAATTTAAATTCATTTTAATTCGGAAGATGAGAAACACTTTGCCATTATATATCGTAAAGGTCAGATCCACCAGTATTGTAACAGAGAGGTGGTTGAGCCATTGACGGTAGAAAGTCAAACTCCGATAAGTGATAATTTTACAGTCTTGTTTTATTACAAGTGTAACCTCTTTAGTCAATGTAGAGGAGGACGTGGATCATGGGTCAGAGTTGATGTCAATGGGTTTTGGTGGATGGGAGTTTATCGTAATGGTACAGAGTGGTTCATAGTTGGTGGTGGGTCAGAGTGGATCACGATGGATGATGGGTCAGAGTTGGCCAATGAGTCATTTGGATGGTGGGAGATAGTGGGTCATGGT
Organism: Thermobia domestica; assembly: GCF_964235325.1. NCBI lineage: Eukaryota > Metazoa > Arthropoda > Insecta > Zygentoma > Lepismatidae > Thermobia > Thermobia domestica. The sequence goes on along the minus strand of NC_137470.1, from coordinate 51,900,544 downwards.
GGGTCGTGGATCAAATTTTCATTGACCCACACCATCTCAGGTCAAAATTGTACTAAAGATAAGAGGAACCGAAGATGCATATCGGCTATTATGCTCAAATTTTGCACGTAGATAGTACCCCACCAGAAACCAATAAATCTGAAACGGTTCACGGTATCACCTCCTAGAACTCGAGATGTAGGGGTTTTTTGTGATTGGCTAAATTAAGACGTCAATGATTTATCCTTCAACAAGCAAGCTTTTTATGGTCGTTTCCGTGGGGAAGTCAGAAGAACACGTGCCTAGTAATCGTAATATTGCTAGTTCTCGTCCACCCCGGGGTATTTTTTTTGACTCACCTAAATATAAACAAATCACACATATAGGCATTTTAACATATTTTGGGAGAGTAATTTTGTGGTTCCTTCGCGTTTCATCGCGTCTCTTCCGCTGGTAGTAAAGTTTTCAAAATGGAACTGGGGCCACCGCGGATCGTCACTGTGGGTCACCAATTTTTGGCGAGAGGTCAATAGTTGACCATCTGTAGTCAACCGACGCTTACAGCTTAGGGTAATGAACGATGTCTTTGCCTTATAGACTTCATGACTACCAACGTCGGCAATCAACTAGCTTTTAGTATTCCTTTACTAACCAACCGTCTATCGTTCATGTTTATACACGGTGTTGTCATAATAATAATAATAATTATTATTATTATTATTTGTATTTACAGTAGTATAATTGATAATAGAATAATTATGTTGTCTATGTATTGTCTAGGTAGGATTACACACAGGATTTGGCTCGTTTTGGTTCGACTCGACTCTAATCCGAGTCGAGTTGGAAAATATTTTTCGCGCCGAGTCCTAGAGTATCTCAAAGATATATGTTTCGAGTCGAGTCGAGTTTGAAAGAAAACTCGTTCGTGCCCATCCCTACTAATGAGAGCTTAATCGGAGTTAAGCGAAATCGAAAGTCACACTCTTTATCTAAGCGACCCCGAAAACTATGAATTCGACACTAATATCGATCATTTTCTAGCAATATTTTATATGTATCCCCCTCACATTCACCATAGGTAACCCGACAGCACTCTTTTTCAGACTATAAGAAACGTGGGTAAAATTACATTAAATAAGTTCTGAACACAGCTAAGGAGAAATTGATACAACGAAGAGGATAAGATCACAAGATGCATAGCAAGAGAAAGAAACAAAGAGGAAGAAGACAAGAACAAAAAATGTTTGGAATAGAAAGCCTAGGCAAAGAAACAGAGAAGATAAAGATAATGCTTCGGAAAGCAGGTATTAGGACGTACAGGAAAGGAGGAAGCAGACAAATTGAACTAGTAAGAAGAACCAAGAGAAAAGCAGCAGCGGACAAAGATCAATGGGAAGTAATATATAGAGTAGGATGCGCGGAGTGTAACAAAATTTACATAGGAGAAACAAATAAAGAAAATACAAGAAAGGATTAAACAGAACCAGGATGATGTAAGATTGAAGAGGGACAACAATGCGATATACAAGCATCACAAAGAGACAAACCACAGGATAGGGTGGGAAGGAGCAGAGGTCATAGAAGTAGAGAACAAAACTTTGGTGAGAAAATGAAAGGAAGCCAGGAAGATTATGAAGGCAGGAGACAAGGCGATGAATTGAAATGCAGGATTCTCGATAAATAAAGAGTGGGAGAAGATTCTGCTTAAAGAATAAGAAATGAAAAGGAAAAAGAAAGAAAGAGCAAAAATTAACAAGGAAAATAAGGATAATTAGATGACAGAATGTATCCAATAAAAAAAGTAAACTTTTAATTGGACACATGTGCAGCTAAAAAGTGAATGTGAAAGCCACACAGGTGTTACTTTTTAATGAAGAGGCGGAGCCTAATTAAAAGTTGATCCCCGAAGAGTATATAAGTGATGACCAACTCCCAAGCAGCCAGAAGGAGTGGAAGTCTAATGAAGACACAGTTATTGTGTTGAAACTGTTAGGTGATACTGGTTTTACATATTATCACATAGCCTTGCTCAGTGTGTTATTGTGTACTCTAGGCCAGTGGTTCTCAACCTAATTCCTATCACGATCCCCTTTTATCACACCCTCTTGCCAGCGACCCTTTTATAATTTGTGTTTTATAATAAGCTTGTGTGGGATTTTTAACATACCTATTTCCATAATAGTAGAATCCATTTCTTGTTTATAGTGAACAGTGCCGTGACATGGAAAATCAGCCCCCGGGGCAAGAGTATACGACGATGTCTCCGTACATATGAGTGAGGTCGCCAGACTAGGTGCGAAGCGCCACCATGATTGGCACGAAGCTCAATAAAATTTTCAAAAATAAACCCTGCCTTTCCTTGATTTTGAGCACATTTTATTATGTTTTTCGTTCTATTTTATACATGTGCACATGCAATTTTCTAACATAAGTAACACACTTCCTCCGAAATTTCCGCCCCCTTTTTTCTGCGCCCGGCATTGACAGTGGATACAGTAACTGTAATATCTATATTCCCAACGACGAAGGTGCTGGTTCAAGATGGATGTTAAACTCCTTCATTGAAGAGGCCATTAACGCATCTGATCTGAGCCCACAACTTCTCGACCAAATAATAGAATAATCATGCAACAAGTCTTTGCAACTGGTTTTCTGTAACGAAGACTTGGACAAGTTCTGCCTGATGAGAAGAGAAGAATATCCTGGTCTGGTATCTGCTGCTTTATAAGTAATAATTCAATTTGCTATATCGTACTTGTGCGAAAGTGTTTTTTTATGGTAAACATTAACACAAAAACAAGAAATCCCTTATTAGTTGAAAATGGCTTGATAATGTTCGTCACGAAGATTGAACCGGGCATTGCTGCACTAGTGAGATTACACCATGCTTAGGTATCTCATTAGGTTTCAAATTTAATTGCATTTCAATGTGCAGGTTTTGTTGCATGTGTATTTTTCTAGTATTTCTATATACAGTTCTCATTAGTTTCATATCATACCTCTTTCATTTAAATTCATTTTTAAACAACTCTGCACCCTTTGAAAATGTTAAGTAGACTTATTTTTTATTGTTCTTTATAGTATGTATAAAAAATAAAAGTATGCCTATCAGAACACAATTCAAAATAATATTTAAAAATAATTTCCGGAATTAGATTCTAACTACATTTATCTCTTCCGATAATCTTCGCGACCTCCTAGGGGCCGCGACTTCCAGGTTGAGAAACCCTGCTCTAGGCGTACATGAGTTATGTTGGAACATACATACATACACTTTTGTATGTATAAATGCAGATAAGAGAGAGAGCGATTAAGGTATTACCGCTCTCAATCTCTTCACTTTACTTTTGCGATTCGTGAATTTCTTACGCGACAGTTTGGGGCTAGCTAGTTTTTTGTCCTGAACCACGATCCGATTTTCGATATGCTCTACCTAAATTCTGTAACGTGAATATTGAGAAGTTATCTGAGTATGAAAATAGCTGCAAATAAATACATTACATAACTTATTTATTGCTATTACACGATTTTCTTAATTTGTATTTAATATTCACATATAACATACCGACGTTCTTTCAATACCTCAGATGTTATATTTTAAAGATAAGAATTACTTATGAGGTGAAATATATGAATATATATATTCAACTGATATATATACAACTGATGATATGAATATATATATTCAACTGATATATACAACTGATGAATTGTGTTGTAACTATCTTACATAATTTTCATGCATTGAGGAAAGTAGAATATCATAAAAGAATCTCACCTGAACGGGTACCGAACTCACGATTTAAACGCTCGGGAGTGCACCACTGAGCTAACATGACTGCTTTTCGGAAGCTACTTCTGAAACATAACTGAGCTCATACGAAAATGCTCTTTTCCGTATGGAAATCACAATGACGAAACGAGAGTGTGAATACATAGTTTCGAAATATTGTATCATTAAGTGTTTCAATCAATGTTACTTTTTTCTACACTTAATACCATTTCAACATGTCTTATTATATTTAACAGAAGGAAAAACATATCTGTACAGTTCTTCCCGATTTCTAAGGTTGGCTTGGAGGTTCGAACCAGCAGCTTTAGTTTACTGTTTTCCGAAGATACCCGAATTGAGACTTCGAAAGTGTTCGTCCAAACACAGCTATCATCATATCGCTCAATCTGTTTGGTATATGGTATGTTTTTATACGTGTAAAGTCAGTATAACAATTCATTCTTTAAACAGCGTTCGTATATATTAATATTCCTTTATAAAAACTGTTTTTAATATTATTATTACGGCGCACCATTTTCAGATTTCTTTCGCGAATCATTGACCAAGTCGTTCCCTACAATAGGCGGTGCGCGGGGACGTCTATGTATAGTTACCAATGTTCTGAGCTGTGAGCAGGAGTATACAAGTAACCAATCACACGTCAGGTACTAGCTTTTACCTATTGCTTCCTGCTCACAGCTCAGAACATTGGTAACTATACATAGACGTACAGCAGTAATTACTTTATGGGAATTGGAAGGCTATTCTGCAACTGCAGCTAGCAGGCGAGTAGGTGTCCCGACCTCTACAGGAAGGCGATGGATTCGGAAGTATGGTGCTACAGGTCAGACTGGTAATTTACGATCTCCTGGTCGTCCACATGTGTCAACCGAAGCCGAAGATGCGAGATTAGTAAACGAAGCCCGGTTAGACCCACTAAGGACGTCTAGGCAGCTAAGGGAAGTTTCTCTCTTTCCTGGTAGTAAGCATACAGCTCTGCGAAGGCTTCGTCATGCTGGGTTACGTGGTCGTTTTGCTGCCGTGAAGGAAAATCTCTGAGACGACCACAAAATTTGCCGTCTAGCGTTTGCACAGGCGAATGTGGATCGCAATTGGGAAAACGTAGTTTTCTCAGATGAATCCATATTCACAACATCAAAGGAGGGACGCCGTTTTGTGTATCGTCCGAAAGGCATCCGATATGACCCTGGATATGTGGCTGCTTGTAATCGCAGTGGATATGTATTTATTTCATGTTGGGGTTGGATTTCCAGTCGCAGAGCAGGACAGCTTCGCAGAATTGAAGGACATCTGGACAGTGCTCAGTACTTAGACATTTTAAGTAATATCATGGTGCCATCTGTACGAGTATTTCAGCCTGATGGTGTAATTCACCTCCAGCAAGACCAGTCGCCAATACATACTTCCCGTGTGGTTCAGGAATGGTTCGCAGGGCAGCCTGAGATTGATTTAATTAACTGGCCGCCTCGTGGAGCAGATCTCAATCCCATGGAAAATATGTGGGCAGAAGTGAAGCGTACTCTAAGGGACAGTTGGCCTGAGGCAGATCCACTAAGAACTCAGGATGACCTGTGGCATCTTGTTGCCGAAGCATGTCTGAAAGTAGGGGAAGGAGAAAGATTTGTCACCCATTTAATAGATTCCATGCCCAGAAGAATGGGGCGTGTAACAAATACAGAAGGGTCTTGGACACAATATTAATGTCCCCGCCTTAACTCCCGGAAACAGCCCTTTTGAGGGCTACCTAAACGCTTCTGAAAATATTTCTAAAAGTAAACCACTTGCATCCGATTTCTGTGCAATTCTACTATCAAAGAAATGATAATTCGCTGGAGGCTTTGAACTCGAGACCTCTTCATTGCCAAGCCCATACTCTACCAGTGAGCTAACATAAACACGCAAACCCAATCTGAAGAAACAGGACTTTTAATTTCCGGTATTCGATGGCAATGATGCTCATATACTTTGCAAATGTTTTATTCAACTTGGGATATTCCGCAACACATACACCACACATAAACAAAGCGAAAGAGAGAGTGAGAGAGATGAATATACAAAAGCATTCAACGTATTCGAATGAGACTCTAAGTAACGACATTCCGTTCTAAAGATAATTTGTGTTTCTTCCCGTGACGTTAAAGGGATCGGGAAAAGTTATGTGTCCTGAAGCAGGATCCTACTTAGGATACTCTGTTTATACACTTTCTATATCCGTAGGAATATACTGTATTTCACGAATGTAAATGACATGCTGTAATGAGAATATTGAGAAGTTACATTTGTATGACAAATAGCTGCAAATAAATAAACTACATAATTTATTTATTGCTATTAAACGATCTTCCTAACTTGTATTTAACATTCTCATATATAATACCGACCTACTGTGAACACCACCTTTTTCAGATGTTTTATTTTAAACATAATAATTACTATGTTCTGCAATGATTATGTTATATATATATATATATATATATACATATATATATATATAACTGATGTATTTTAATGTAATTAATTTATATAATTTTTCATGCATTGCGGAAAATATAATTTCATAAAAAAATCATTAAAATATCATTAAAAATCATAAAAATCATTAAAAAACCAGATGGGAATCGAACTCATAACCTTAAGATTTGAAATCTGACATCTTACCAGTGAACCAGCACAAGGACTTCGGGAAACATGCTTCTAGCGATGTATAACGGTTCTCAAGATAATTATGACATTCATATCCACTACAAACGCTGTTTTTGTTCTACTTTGACTTTTATTTTAGTACTCAGGAGATAGTTATATTCTATGTCTTAACTTTGAGCATTCTTTTACATATGGAAAGATTCGTTTACGTATCTAAATGCTTCATCACGTATGAAGACCTAAATGACAAACAAGCATGTTCTGACATTAATACAAGGTTTCGAAATACAGTATCATTAAGTATTGCAATGAATGTTGCTTTTTTTCTACACTTGGTAACAATTCTTATTATAATTAAATTAAGAAAAACACATCTGCAAACTTTCTCCCGATTGCAAAGGCTGGCTTGGAGGTTCAAACCTCGTTTACTATTTTCCGAAGATACCCGAAGTTGGACTTAGAAATTTTTTGCCTCAAAACACCAATAAAGAATGCGCTCAACCTTTTTCAGACAAGTGTATTATCTGTCAGAAAAGTAAATGTACACCTCTTTTTCGAGTCTGGCATTCCTGCGCTCCATCTATGGAGAGTATGAGAATTAAATCAATCAAATGTTTACCGAGGGACAAGGAGAAAAGTCTAATCTGAATAAGATATTGCAGAGGGGCACAAGCTGTGAATACGAATAGTGCATAGTGTAAATAAAGGACGACGCCCAAAGAGAAAGCCAGACACAGCTACTAAACGAAAAGAAAAGAGTAAAAATTGTCGAAGTGGGAACATAAAACACAAACACAACAAATACGCCGACAATTAAACGTTTACCACGCCATGATCTTGGTATAGTGGTTAAGGTACTGGCTTATAAATGCAAAGGACGCCACTTCGAATCCCCGGCAAGGACATTTTTAAAAAATTTTGTTAATAATACATACAGCTCATGAGAGATGGTAAAAGAGGTCGTATTTAGTCTTTCGTAGCAATTATTATTGGTAATGTTTAGTACTGATAATACTTTTTGTCTTTGCGTATTGCTTTTATTCTTGTCTTCATTCGAAAGGGAAGAATATCCGATCAAATGCCACCAAAATTCCTCTTATTTTGAATGTAAACGCCATTTGCAATTAGTAAAGAACAAAAATTGAACGTTCCGACGTAGCTGCAAAAAGTAAAAAAAAATATGGAAATGGAGGGGCTCGAACCCATTCTCATGATTATTAAAAATACAAACTCTACATGCCATACACCTCTCGACCATGTTTCTACGTTAACAAATAACAGGCTTGTGCTTAGGCTAGGCTCGTCAATACGTTTTGCAAAGAGGCACGGTTTACCTCTGACGCAGCACAGGTGCGAGAAGGGAGAAGGGAGCAAAACACTTTTTCTCTCTCCCTCTGTGTGTCTATTTATCTATCTATCTGTATATATATATATATATAACGCTGTTTGATATTTTCAGCGGACCACCCTAATTTTCAGTGGATTCAGACGAAACTTGGCACAAACATTAATTGTTGAAATATCTTGGTCAGTTCGTTAACCCATAAATAGGTTAACCAAATTTCGCGATTAAATAGATATTCAGAAAGTTTGTATAACTTTTCCTCTTTTACTGAAATATTTGTGTGCAGGGATTTATCCTCTTTTATTGAAATATTGGACCCGATTAATCGCCTAAGGAAGATTCACGCCCTTTCCCTACGGCCAGGCTTTTTTTGCAGGAGGGGGGGTTATTTTCCTATCGGAACAAGATGATTATTAGTGATGATATGAAATCACACATTGAATGTGAAGTAACTTGTGAAACGTGTTATTGAAAGAATAATATAATAAATGTGGTTTCCCCTAAACAGAGAACTGTAAATCATGTATTTCGAGTTCGGGAGCGTGAATTGCGAGGAGTGTTGTTTCATTTACTTTTTAGTAACACATTGCATTGTAAATAAAGGTAGGCAACATTAGTGGTAAGTAAAATAATAATAATAATAATAATAATAATAATAATAATAATAATAATAATAATAATAATAATAGGTGTTGTTTGTGGCAAGGCAATATCTTCCTCAATTATTCTTCAAACGTAATGATTGTAACGCCATATCTCCCTTACAAACAAAACATTAGCAATTTATATCGGGAGAACGGGAAATTGTAGAGTGATTGGAGCAACGTTGGACAGTATGCACTCATAGTACTCAGAAAAATAAGCGATTTCAATGCAAAATGAACGAAAATTCATTGTCATAGGGAGTCATGGGGCCAGGGCAGAGCCCTCTTTAGGCAAAATGTCGATAACTTATATTGAGAGAACAGGAGGTGATAGTGGGATGGGACCAACGTTGGACATCGTGCACCAATAAGGCGCATCGAAAAAATTAGGGGGGGGTCGCCAGCCAGCCTTACTTATTTCCACGTAATAATATAAAATTATATTGTCGAAATTATATTGTCGCCATTACTTGGTCAAAGACTTATTTCCGCCACGATTCATATTAACCAAAATAAATTCATTTTTCGGAAGCGAAACTTTCACTTTCCGGATTTCGGAAAATTATGGAATTCAGTTAAACTCCGGAATTCAGAAGAATTCCGGAACTCGGAAAGAATCCGGAATTAAGAAAAACTCAGGATTTCGGAAAAATCCGGATTTTTCCGAATTCTGGAATGTTAACGAAATCAGAAATTTCTAAGTTCCGGATTTTTCCGAATTCCGGAATTATTCCAAAATCGGAATTTTCCGAATTCCGGAACATGTCCCGTTTTACTTTCGGGAGTCCGGAAAGTAATAATTCGGGAATTGTGCTATCCCTAGTTTATACACAACCTTTCAGAACACTAAGCTAGTAGCTGTCTACAAACAAACAAGTAATGCAAAGCATTTTGTATCCAGCAATATGTCATGTATTAAAATCCTACAGGAGTTTCAGTATCTAACCAGAAATTGCATGTATCTAGCTACTGGAAGCTGAGGTATGAAGAATTGTATTGTGTCTTATCTTTTTGTGTCTATACAACCCTGCAAACCACTGAATATCTAAACGGCTTTCGTTAAATCCAAGTTGTATTACACAGTTAAATCCATTTGTGTCTATATGATCGTGTTACTAAAGCTTACTCTATGATAGCGTTAGTAAGTCTTTCTCTGCTCTCCGGTAAAGTTGAAATGAAATCTTTGAGTTTTACGTCCCACAGTTATGCCGGTTAGGCTAAAGCGGACGGTGATGATGAGTAATGCATGAAAATGGTGGAATGAAGAAAGTGGGAGGAAACGGGAGAACCCCGAGAAAACCCACGCACACGGTGTTTGTCCACCACAAAGTTCACTTGGCGGGGGCTGGGATCGAACCCGGGACCCCAAGCACCAGAGGTGAACGCTCTACCACTGAGCCACCGCGGCCCCTATCCCGTAAAGTTGTGATACGATCTACTACAGGATACACAGCCAATTTTCAATTTAACCAAGTTGTTGTATTACTACACATCTGCTTCCGCCTCTGTCAACTCTGGTCGATCTCGTTGACACGACATATTTGCTTTTTTATACCCCTTTCTTCGTTTACTGAACTAAACAGTAACTATTCTGAAATATGCTATTGCGCATGCCTCGTAGATAAATATTTCTGATGCCAATAATTTCCGTTTTGCCCAAGGAATGTTCTTTTTCTTATTCCCAGCATGACCCTTTTATTACATTATATGAAGAGCATGTAGGTCTAAATACCTCATGTATTACATAGAATGTAGGTTTAACTCTTCCAGCAAAGAAGGAACATGTGATCATAGTATACAACCCACAGAAGTGATAGCTGGCAATACAGTGGTCGTAATCTCTAACGACACAGGGAGTGAGCGATGCCCTCCCCGCTGGTCTAGTGGGTAACACTGTGCATCAGGGTAATCAGGTGGTGCCATGCTTTCATAAGTATTATAGTAGTTTATATACAAATGTATCTCCCATAAATACTTCGTCTTCCCCCCTTTTTGCTATCCTTCCTAGCTTGGAGGCTGCCGATCGAGAAACTTTGGATGCACCATTTACAGAACAGGAAGTTAAAAATGCCATTCTTATGGCTAAACGACAAAAGTCAGCAGGTCCTGATATGATACCCAATGAAATGTACTTAATGTTTACTGACTTGATGTTACCATTCCTCACTCAAATGTTTAATGAATTTTTGAGTCGGCCTCACTTGACTAGGCACATGAAAATAGGCTTTTTGGTATTAGTTCCTAAAGATGCCCATTCTACCCGCATTCAAGATTACCGTCCTATTACATTACTTAATTCAGACTACAAGATTCTTGCCCGTCTTCTTGCAAATAGACTGAGGCACGTCTTACACCGTTTATTGTCTCCATTTCAGTTTGGTCATGGCTCTTCCCCCCCCCCTTGTATGTCGCCTTAAGTAATATCAGGGACACTATTGCTTATTTTACTAATATTCATGGTTCTACCACTGCATTACTCTCAGTCGATATGACACAAGCTTTTGATCATCTCCATCTCGATTATTTATATCAATTACCGCCCTCTTATGGTATCGGATCTCATTGTATTTCTATGGTAAAAGCGCTTCCTTCCGATCGCTTACTTCAAATACATTGTAATGGTATTTTACCTAAACATTTGGTTGTGAACAGAGGTCTCCCCCAGGGATCCCCCTTAAGTTCAATTTTATACAGTTTAGCTATTGCACCATTAGTATACAAACTTAATAATCTTTTGCCTGGTGTCCGTATTGAAACAAGGGCCATTTGCATTCAAGCATACATTGATGACGTCCACGTCATACTTAATTCCCCTGCAGATTTACAGGTGGTTCAATCTGAGCTTAATAATCTTGCTAGTACTTCAGGTGCTGTTGTTAATTACCAAAAAAGTAAACTTTTTTGTTTTCACTCTCAGGATGGGCAGTTTTATCACACTCCTTTTACTCTTGTTGATGGTTTTAAACTTTTAGGAGTTCACTGGCGACGCACAATAAAAGACACCATAGCTTATAATTATTCGCAAGTCACGGCTAAAATAATTTCTACTTTATATGCCAATAAGTTGCGAGACCTTACATTATATGGTCGTGCTTATTTTTTTAATGTATTTGCATTTTCTCAACTCTGGTTTCTTGCTCAAATTTTCCCATTACCTGTCAAATATGAAAGTAAAATCACCAGCCACGCATTATACTTTCTGTGGCATAAACAAATCTTCAGAGTTGCTCGTCCAACTCTCTATGAGCATCTTGCTCATGGAGGTTTACGTATTTTAAATATTCGCCAACAATGCCGCAGCTTATTATTACACCGTAAATGTGTTTTACTTTGTGTGTATGATTCTTCAATCACAGCTGTGTTACTAAAACAATGTCTTTTTTTATGTATCTTTAGATTCGCCAGTCAGTGTTCTACCTTGGTCTCATATGTACCCACACTTTACTAATTTTATTCTTGATATAAGTTATGCTCTAATCAGTCATGAGAGTATTGAAACGTATACTGTTAAACAATTATATTGTTATTATCAAAGTAATATAAGGTATGTTCCTAAAATACAAAAGCAATTTCCGACTGTTCAATGGTCGCAAATTTGGACCAATATTACGGCGAAATTTCTTTCTTTTCGTCTTAAGTCGCTTTGGTTTCTTCTTGTACATAATTTAATTGTTACACATGTACGTAGATATAACATTGGACTCAGTAATACTATGTATTGTGCTCGTTACCCTACTGAGGATACAATTGAACATCGTCTTTCAGGGTGTCATGAAAGCAAAGTGATCTGGTGCAAATATTGTTGTATTGTAAGCCGCATTCTCCGTTTGCACCCAAAATATGTCACTGTTACGAACATGTTGCTGCTTCCTGAATATAAACATTTTCCGCAACCAAAGCCCTATCTTATTATCTGGTTAACGATATCTACGGCAGCTTTAATACTTGAGGACGATATCAAAGGAAATACTGATCTGTATCTAAAACTTTTAATTTCTCGTCTGTCACTTTTTACATCTCAACAACAACAGAAATATTTTGCTAATTATGTAAACGCCATTTATTAACGTTCAAAATTTGTTTTTTGTTTCCTTTTAGCTAAACTATGTGCTTAATTATGTAATTGCAATTTTCTTGAATAAAGAATAAAAAACTGGTCGAGCGGTAAAAAAGTGGGTAGCACGTTCGCCTTTGGTGTATGGTGTCCCGTGTTCGATTCCCGGCGGGAGAGCATTTATGATTTTTAACTGTCCTCGATGTTTCTGTGTTCGTGTCTCTGTCGTTATAAGTGATTAGAAAAAGCAAGTTAAACGAGTGAAGCAAGGAAAATTAGCAATAAGTAAGTTTCTGAAACACGTTCGGTGAGTCAGTTAAAACAAGTGGATAAAGCACTGGCCTTTTGCGCCATCCATGTGAGTTCGAATCTATCTCGGTTTGATTTTTTATCCATTTGAGAGAAAATATTGTTTCTTTTCGCTAAAGGTAGTCACTCTTTTCGTATTTTTCGCCGTCCTTCACAGTTCAACTAACTGGCTATTCTAATTTTTTTACGAATGATGAATCTTCTCTTTGGTTTCATGTCAAACATGTACACGTAATGAAAAGACGCTGTTGATAATAATAATAATAATAATAATAATAATAATAATAATAATAATAATAATATCAATAAGCAGAAGAAGAAGAAGAAATAATACTAGCTAACTCGTGTGTGTATTTCGACAATATAATTTTATATTATTATGTGGAAATAAGTGAGGCTGGATGGCGCCCCTCCCCTAATTTTTTCGATGCGCCTTATGGGTGCACGGTGTCCAACGTTGGTCGCATCTCACTATCACCTCCTGTTCTCTCGATATAAGTTACCGATATTTTGCCTAAAGAGGGCTCTGCCCTGGCCCCATGACTCCCTATGACAATGAATTTTCGTTCATTTTGCATTGAAATCGCTAATTTTTCCGAGTACTATGAGTGCATACTGTCCAACGTTGCTCCAATCACCCTACCATTTCCCGTTCTCTCGATATAAATTGCTAATATTTGTTTGTAAGAGAGATATGGCGTTACAATCATTATGTTTAAAGAAGAATTGAGGAAGATATTGTCTTGCCACAAACAACACCTATTATTATTATTATTATTATTATTATTATTATTATTATTATTATTATTATTATTATTATTATTATTATTATTATTATTATTATTATTTTACTTACCACTAATGTTGCCTACCTTTATTTGCAATGCAATGTGTTACTAAAAAGCAAATCAAATAACACTCCTCGCAATTCACGCTCCCGAACTCGAAATACATGATTTACAGTTCTCTGTTCAGGAGAAACCACATTTATTATATTATTCTTTCAAATAACACGTTTCACAAGTTACTTCACTTTCAAAGTGTGATTTCATATCATCACTAATAATCATCTTTTCCGATAGGAAAATAACCCCCCTCCTGCAAAAAAAAGCCTGACAGTAGGGAAAGGGCGTGAACCTTCTTTAGACGATTAATCGGGTCCAATATTTCAATAAAAGAGGATAAGTCCCTGCACACAAATATTTCAGTAAAAGAGGAAAAGTTATACAAACTTTCTAAATACCTATTTATGGGCAAAATTCGGTTCCCTTGGAACTTTTTAAGAGTTTGAAGGGCCCTCATTTTGAGTATTTTCATCCAATTATTCTGGTTAACGAACTGATCAAGATATTTCAACAATTAATGTTTGTGCCAAGTTTCGTCTCAATTCGCTGAAAATTAGGTGGTTATGGCATTCACAAATAGCGTTATATATAGATAGATAGATAAATAAATAGACACACAGAGGGATAGAGAAAAAGTTTTTTGCTCCCTTCTCCCTTCTTGCACCTGTACTGCGTCCCAGCTAAACCGGGCCTCTTTGCAAAACGTATTGACCAGCCTAACCTAAACACAGGCCTCTTACTTGCTAACGTAGAAACGTGGTCGAGAGGTGTAAGGCATGTAGAAATTGTATTTTTAGTAAACATGAGTATGGATTCGAACTCCTCCACTTCCATGTTTTTCTGTTTACTTTTTGCAGCTACGTAGGAACGTTCAATTTTTATTCTTTACTAATTGCAAATGGCGTTTACATTCAAAATAAGAGGAATTTTGGTGGCATTTTTCGGATATTTTTTACTTTCGAAATGAAGACAAGAATAAAAGCAATAAGCAAAGACAAAAAGTATTGTCAAGACTGCACATTACTAATAATAATTGCTACGAAAGACTAAATAGGACCTCTTTTACCATCTCTCATGAGCTGTATGTATTATTAGCAAAAATTTTTAAAAAGGTCCTTGCCGGGGATTCGAACTAGTGTCCTTTGCATTTGAGAGCCAGCACCTTAACCACTACACCAAGATCATGGCGTGGTAAACGTTTAATTGTCGGCGTATTTGTTGTGTTTGTGTTTTATGTTCCCACTTCGACAATTTTTACTCTTTTTTTCGTTTAGCAGCTGTTTCTGACTTCCTTTTGGGGTGTCGTCCTTTATTTACATTATGCACTATTTGTATTTCAGTTTGTACCCCTCTGCTATATCTTATTCAGATTAGACTTTTTTTCTTGTCCCTCAGTAAACATTTGATTGATTTAATTCTCATACTCTCCACGGATGGAGCGCAGGAATGCCAGACTCGAAAAATAGGTGTACATTTACTTTTCTGACAGATAATACATAAAGAACCAAAGACTTAACCTTCCAATCCATCAAATAGTTACATCGATTCTTTCTAGATTGCAGTTAAAGTCCATAAACGCAGACAATACTAACACAATCTATTAGCCTCTGTAGAAAGAGAAAGCAAAACTCACTTGATAACAGAAGAGGAAATATTTAATAGGTTAAGCCAAATGACTCCTACAAAAAGGCCTATGTTCTAATTAAATCAATGTAATTGTGTTGTTTTGCAATGAACATAAATCGCAAAAATAGATGTATTTTTCCAGAAACGGAATGACTCAGGTCAAATTGCTTCTGAAATATAAATCTCGTAATAAATAAATTCTGATTTGTTGAAAAATATATCTTTATACCGTTCACTCAAATCCAATATGTCAATGACATCTCAAATTTTACACTTAAATTTTAATATTCCTTAAAAAAGGCAAAATTAAATGGTATACATGTGTGAAATGAACGCATTAATCGTATAAGTAGATCATGGGAGGAAAATTGATAAAACATATTTTTAAAAGTACAGCCGAATTAGAATCACCCACAAGTGAACTCTTAAATTTACAAAATACTTATCGAATAAACATGATTTAACACTCACGGCTATCAAGTCACTTGTAGGAGGTAATGTTACGATAATTTCTACATAATCCCTATGACTATCTTCAGCTTTTTCATTCAGTACTGTTTTTCGTAAACAAAATATTATGTTTTGTCAGTCAGCAAATATAAAGCAATCTTTTTTTTTTAAAAAAAAATATTAAAACATATTTTGTGTAGTAACATATACTTCAAAATTTGAGGTGATGAAAGATTTGTCGGTGAAGTTGAAACATTTTTTTTTTAAATTTAGGAATGTAAATGGCACTTTCCTGTAATGTTGTCCTTAAATAACTGCGTACATATTAACAATGCTAGCAAGCTTACATGTTAGTGAATAATGTACCTCAAGAAAGATTACTGATTCGAAAAAAACGCACCAACCTGTACTAAGGTGTCACTGCAAGTAAGAATTGTACACGCGTATATATTCCGCTTCAGGGCAGATCATAGTTGACGGACCCTTTGTGGAGTTGCGTCCGCAGGAATCAGGCACTAAACGATGGTGGGTATACGCGTAAACGAAAATATCCTTAGAAATCACAGCCACTACTAATATCAGAACTTAAACAGCACTTTTATTTTGCCTTTCGTGCCCGCTTTGCCCAACATCAAAGCTCCAGAAATGGCCGTCATATCTTTCATTCGTCATATTTATTACAACTGAATGCTCTTTTTTAGTAGGCAACATTCAATACGGAAGGTGCCGACTAAAGTTACGGAGACGTTTGACAGTGTGTATTGTGAAGCAATACAGTAACCATATCGTTTGACGTGCAATGTGCTTATACTTCTATCGTGATTGTATGTTTTATTTATTTGTATTTTAATCCTTTTGCTGTATCTGTACATACAGAAAATAACTTTCATTGTATAAACTAATTACACTCATCCGTTGGTATTACGTACTTTTCTTTAAAGTATTTCTCAGAATGTAGAGCACCCAATCAGTTTGAATGCCCTTGTTTTGATGATTAACACACAGTATTATAGTACAAATTCACGGTGTAGAAATATGGCTGGAATGGGTTTGAAAAACGCCATCTTAGCGTTCTTATCACATTTTTAGAACAATTGAAGACTTTGGGGCAAAACCCCGTCAAGTCCATAAAGTGAACGTGTAAAGGAGATAGCTTAACAAGGGTTTCTCGTCATCCGATTTTCTTCAAACTTAGCACATACATACTAGACCAAAAATAAATCGACACGTATTTTTTTGTTTCATTCGGAAAATAGGTTAAGGGGGCAAAGGGCCCCTTTTCAAAAAGGCCCCCCATGACTAAAAGGGCCACATTAAAGAAACGAAACACTCTCGATGCAAAGATGACTTCAAAGTAAGAAATACGGGTTTTGTTGTTTTTGCGAGAAAAGAGTTTCAGGGGACTATGGCTCCCTTCGAAATGTTAAAGGATCCCGCACAATACTTACAGAAATTAGATTTCGGTAGAATTGCTTGAAATCATGATATGTTGTAGATATTGTGTACCTAAGAAAAAGTTTCAATGAGTACAACCAAAAATCACTAACCGTTTGCCAACTAAAGGGACACTTTTTGATGGATTTCAATCGGTGGTATGGCCTGTGCGTTCAAAAACTTTATCACTGCTCGCACTTCACACGCGGCGGGAGCTGGAATAGGAACGCCAATCTGCAATCACTGCCACGACGCTACTGAGAGAATTAGGGAAGTTCTCCTAGCGCATGCTCCATGTTAAGACATTACTCTCTCACGTGCACGCAGTCGTTTCGCGCAACATACGGTTTCCTAGCTATGGGACGCGTGGGAAACTTACTTTCTGGATGCGCCTCGTAAACTTTATTGTGAACTACGTGGATTCTCCCATTCCCCTCTACTTTCTTAACTCCAACATTTTATTCATTAGCACTACCCTCGTCTCCCTTATCCTCGGTGCATAATCGTGGGATTCTAAACAAACAAACAAACGAGAATGAAACATATATTTCAGCAGTAGTTTCTATGACCAGATCACACCTTTTTTTCTTGTTTCTTGGGTCTGTATGGAATCTCGCTTTAATTTCGTTTTTTACCTTTTCTATTTCATGTTCAGGGAAATTTTGTTCGCATAAAGTCGTCACAATTTGTTTGTCTTGAAAATCTATTCTTACATGTATTATTATTATTATTATTATTATTATTATTATTATTATTATTATTATTATTATTATTATTATTATTATTATTAGTTTTCGTTTCTGGTTATTCTACCTTGATACTTTGTTGTAATTTTGTATCTTTACGAGACGAAATACGCAACTTAAGATTTTTTTAGGATTTCCTAGTGACTTTTCCTAATTTCCTTCATATCCCTCAAAATTAGAGTACTTTATTGAAGGGGGAAAATCAAAATTTACTTTCTCGAAATACACTCTAAGGAATGTGTTCATATTTCATACAAGGAGGCACGGTGGCTCAGTGGTAGAGCGCTTACCTCTGGTGCGTGGGGCCCCTGGATTGAGCCTCGGGCAACTAAGTTTATGGTGGAAAACATCGTGAGTTTTCTCGGAATACCCTCGTTTCCTTCCACTTTCTCATTCCACCAATTCCTCCATCATCATTCACTTGCTGCAATCACCGTGTCTTCTATCTTATCATCGTCATTTTCTAGTACGAAGATTTCGCTTTTCACTCCTCTCACTTCGACTGTGACGATTTTGCATCCTGGTGTGGACGATGGACAATCAAATAAAAATCGCTTGGCGTACAGAGACAATCCAAAAGTAATTGCAGTCCCTGATAGTTGATTGATCCAGTTTATTTCATAACACACACTCAGTATCGCACAATTACCTTTTTTTTAAAAAATACTTATTTCCTCTAGTTGCTTTGTTTAAAGCCTAACAGCGTTCCACCATGGAATCAAGGTAGTTCTGCTATCCGCACATTATGTCATGATGACCTATTTGACAGTTTCTCAAGCAAAACCGATTATCGTCTATCGTAGACGAACGCCAGAAATTTTTACTTGGGGGGGGGTGTTCAAAATAAAAGGCGGTGTGTGCTCTCAGAATAGTGATATAATTTTTAAACAAACTCAAACAAGAAAACAGTATATTTTGTTACGCAACTATTGCAATACTACTACTATTACTACTGCTACAACAACAACTACTACTACTACTACTAGTACTAATAATAATAATAATAATAATAATAATAATAATAATAATAATAATAATAATAATAATAATAATAATAATAATAATAGTAATAATAATAATAATATCAGCTCTTCGCAGTGGTAGGTTCAATATAGTAAGTTCACACATTAGGGCATTTATTATTATTATTAAACTAAGTAACACAGTGAAACCTCTCAAAACGGACATTGGTGGAACCGATTATTTGTCCGTAAATGAGAGGTATCCCTAAAAGGAAGAGTTCTCTCTCATAACCACTCCACACATATTTATGGCATGGAAGAATAAGAAAGTTTGTCCTCTTATGAAGATGCCCACAATTGAGAGATGCACATTAAGAGAGGTTTCACTGTATTAGGAATTAACCTCCACTATTTTACCAAGTAATTACATGTGAATTGATTACATACGAATTATTGTAATTATTTTTCAAAATTCTGCTATTATTTCAATTTATTCACCCCCAGCAAGTTTTAGTGTTTTTTTTTTTTTTTTCAAAATATTAATTGGGAAAAAATTCACTCGTCCCATGCTGAAATCACATTCGTTTAGTAATTAATACTGTACATAGTTCCAATTTCATTACTTTTATATTCTAACCATGTTGTTAACATTAACTGTTGTAATATTATTTGATCTCTTAATCTCCATTCCTGCCCCTTCGTGGCTACGTTCTTCGCTCTGAACATCTTTCATAAGAAAATTTTTCATTGATTTAGTTGTTTTCCAGAAATCCAGTTTTTCAATTTACAAATATTTTGTATCTTTCTGTTTTGTCTTCTTTAATATACCCTAATTTTAATAATCCCGGGGCTCATAGTGGTGTGGTCTCTTGTAAATAGTTGAAAAGTGACCAAACATTGCCAAAAACACACCAAAAAGTGACCAAAATCTCATCATTGTCCTTTTTACTTTTGTCAATTTCTCCATAACCTCTCTCTTTTTTTGTTGTTTTGTTTCTTCTTTACTTCTTCTTTTTGAACTTCCTCCTTTCTTAGGTTTTCAAAGTATGCTTTGTAGTTACGGTAAGCAGACTTAGCAGATGTAAAAAGTTTCTGAGTAAGTGGAACCAGTTCTGGCCTATTTCCGAATTTCTTCATCCCAGACATTATATTTAACTTTGCATTAAGAGTTCTCAACAACGTGAAATATTCAAATTCATCACCTACTCTTAAGAAGAACATACAAGAAGTATAACACAAGACGAACATGATGAACCAGACAGACACACATACACAACGTTCAACGGAGTGTTAACTATTACCCGAGAAAACTAAAAGATTATTATGATGGAAGAAAGAATAGACCAGAAGGGTTCTCAACCCCACTTTGAGAGCTTAAGCATCCACCAACCGTCCACTGTCCTTTAGAAAAAATAAAAGCTGAAGTGAGAATAAAGCTGACTGTTTCACATGTGGCAGCAAGTACTGAAGCTTTCAGAAGAGTAATGAGTAACAAGTTTCTGCCTTTTCCCATTTGTTTATATCTTTTTTCTTAGAAAACTGCCAATGCAAAACATAAATCACACGAAAAAGTCGCTTTACCTCTCAAAAAAGTAACTTTTAGTGACAAATTTAAAAAAAAGTAACTTTTAGTGACCAACTTGAAAAAAAAGTAACTTTTCGCTATGAGCCCTGATCCCCTCAATGAATTTACGTGAATAAAAATATACTTTACAAAACATTAAGCTAGCCCCAAATGCGTTCCTGCATAACACTAGACTTATATATATATATATATATATATATATATATATATATATATATATATATATATATATATATATAATTCTTAATTCGACCGATCTCTTCATTTCTAAACACGTTTTGACTACACCCTTCTAACGTCAGTCCGTTGATACACTACTTGCAGAGCAGGCTCGAAACCAGCCACATAGTTTTGGGGGCCCATGAATATGTTAGGAGGGGCCAAGCCATTAAAAATTCTCTTACAAATATCTAAATTGTGCATTTTGTATTGAGGTCTGGAGGGAACATAAAAAATTTAGGGAGGGCCAGGCCCTCCCTAGCCCCCCTCTGGTTTCGAGCTGTTGCTGAGTAGCACTTACCAACTGAATATGGTGTAGGCTTATTACTATATTGTCACATTTTTCATTATTGAGGAGGAGGTAAGTGAATGACCCCTCAAGACGTTGCCAATTTCAGTCATCTGCATCTGTCCATCAATCTTTTTTCTCGGAAACGACCGCGGAGCCCAGAAGGGTAGGTATCAGCGGTCTGTTTTGTCAATTGTTTCCATCGAAACACAGCCCGAAACAATGAAGTCATGTGGTTCTCGAAGCCGTACATGAGAACGAGGTCGCTTCGTATTTTGAAGTGAAATAAATAAATAAGAATATTACCTTCTTTCTTAAACGCTAAACTTTTTAACTTTATGTAATAAATAAGATATGTGATACTGATTGATACAATTGGATTTGGGAGAGCATTCCTTTTCCATCCAGGAGTGTGTGTAAAGAAATTTGGAGGGATGTTAGGGGGTGTTGGGGTGGTGTAGATTACTCCCTGCGTCTACGAGTCTTAGGCTAGTTTTAGACGGAAGCATTTCTAGTAGCAAAAATCGTATCATCGCTATTCTACCGTATAAAGTAGCAAATGCTGTAATATTTCCCATCCCATGGCATATCCTATGGCATTTCTTGAAGATAGAACCTGCTGTATTTCGTAGCATTTTCCCCAGCATTTCTAGTCCGATTGCAGCGCCGAGGTGTGTTAAAAGGAAGGGAAAGATTGTGCGCCAAATATCCATGCTGTTTGTTTTGTGTAGGAAATTGTATTGTAATAAAGAAAAATGAGTTGGAGTAGGGATGCTGTTATTATGCTGATTGAAAAATATGAGAATCATCCTTGTTTGTACAAAGCTCAAAGTCTTTTGTATATACCACAATAAGCATATGCGACAAAGGCTTTAGAAAAAAAATAGCGACTGGAATCTCTGTTTTTAGTTTCAGAGCTACAATTGCGCTCTTCTCCAGTGATTTGTTTGCTACGTCACGACAAGATGCTTATCAAAATACTACCATGTAAAAGCACAATATACTTTTGATGTCATAGAATAGTATACAAGATTTTGGCAGCACATCTGTTATGATAAATGCTTCCGTCTAAAACTAGAATTAGAAATTACTTTGTTTTCCTTCAGAGTAAAACGGCAATTAAATAAGGACTTATATAAGAAGGGATAGCGTGGGGCATTAAATGCAGTAGTTAGAAACATACTCCCTATGATCTGAGAACATATGACTATCTGAACACGGAAGGTGGAATTTTTCTTTTAGTTCTTTTGGTTTAATGGACATGAGAAGTGAATCCTTAGAATGTAAGCAGGAAAGGTAACATTACCTTTCGCAGGGCATTTTGAATCTCAGGGGAATTTCCCCTAAGTCAACCCCCGGATTCATCGCTATATTGAAAGATAAGTATGACCGCTACATTTAAAGAAATCAGGTATGTAGCTATATGCACAAATTATTGCAAACTGATAGGAAAGGCAAGTAGAATAACATTAGGTATTAATTAAACTTACCTAAAAATTACATCTCTTTACTTCTTTTTTTTTTTTTTTTTTATAGATTATGAAGTGCTGTCTGGTTCTGAAAATGAATCGACACATTTCGTTGGATTAAACTGGAGGAGCCTAATAAGTGAAAAAAAATCATAGAAACAGGAAACAATATATTGAGTTTCCCTACACATATATGAAAGTACGTATGGTATCCTCGAGTAAAAGCTTATTTAGATGATGTTCCAATTAATAGTAATTTCACGAACACCTTGGTTCAGTGCTACGAGAAATTTGCCTGTGGTCGTCCTCACCTTATTTTATATGTGAAGTTATATAAATTCAAATGTTAATTTTGAATTTTCTACTTTGTACTTTATTTGAAGTCGTACGTTTATCTATAACTGTACTTTGTATTTAGAGAGGTTAATAAAATGTAGAGTGCAGTATTTCTGTTTTATTTTACAACTAGCATATATTACCCGCTTCGCTGGGTTGAAATAAATAATTTAAATGCTCATCTTTGAATGTTGTAAGCTGAATTTGGATCTATGCTGCATCGAAAGTATCAATGTTCATCATACTGACCTCGGAAATTAAGCATTCAACAGTGATATTGCTCGTTCATGTTAGTGTGTGTCAGCCCTTCTCATCCCCCAAGTGTCGGGCTGAAAATGGTTTTAAACAGCATCAGAAGTGTCACTGTTCACCTCAGCGACCGCAAGAACTATAGATTCAACACTCATATCGGTCATTTTTGAACATATATATATATATATTTCCCCCTCCCCATGTTGCGGACCATGGCATCGGAAGTGTCACCGTTCATCTCAGCGACACCAAAAAATGTGGATTCATCAATATATCGGTCATATCGGTCATATATATATATATATGTCTCACGTTGCCCCAAGTGGCGGGGCTGACTGTGGAGTTAAACCGGATCGGAAATATCATTGTTCATCTTAATGATCCAGAAAAATATGGATTAGCCACTAACATTGGCCATTTTCGATCATTATTATATATAGCTCCCCCTCCGTGCTGCGGCACACGGCATCAGAATTGCCATTGTTAATCTCAGCTACTCCTAAAAGTATGGATTCTACACTTATATTAGTCATTTTCGATTATTTTTAAATGTTTCTCCCTCTCCCCTACGTTGTATCCTCCTACTCCCCAACTATCAGGGCTCAACTTGGATTGAAACAGCATCAGAAGTGTCACTGTTTCTCTCATCGACCCCGAAAACTATATATTCAACACTAATATCGGTCATTTTTTATCATTTTTACATTTCTCTCAACCTCCCCCTCCCCTACGCTACATCGACAAAGTGAATAACCTAAAGTAATCACTGCCCCTCATGTATGTTGAAAATTTGATTGAGATCGGTCGGGTGGTTCAAGAGTGACGAATTCACAAATGCAGTCACTTTTGTTTTATTTTTTTACATATATATCTCCCCCTCTCCCTCCCATACTTTGGCTCGTCAAAGTGAAACGATTAAAAAAACACTCAACGCCCGACCCTCATATATGTTGAAAATTTGATCGAGATTAGTTGGGGTTCAAAAGTTATTAGGTTTTATTAGCTTCTATTTATACGTCCCCGTGCCCTCCCTCTCCCCTAGGATCTACCGTTAAAGTGAAATTACAAAAATATTTTCAGATCCGAACCTCATGTATCTTGAAAATTTGATTGAAATCGGTTGTACAGTTCAAGAGTTATTAAGTTACAAAAATCGTCACTTTCAGTCTTATATAAGATGATTATTATATATCTCCCCCTCCTTCTCCTCCCCTACGTTGCTCCGTCAAATTTAAATCATAAAAAACATTCCAGGCTTGAACGTCATCTACGTTGAAAATTTGGTCAAGATCGGTCGAGTGATTCAGGAGTTATTAAGTTTTATTTATTTTTCTATACCTCATCTCCCTCCCGCATCCATCACTTCTACCATGAAAGTGAATAGCCTAAAACCAGCCCAGGTTCGAACCTCATCCATGTTACAAATTTGGTCGAGATCGGGCGGGCGGTTCAGGAGATTTA
This sequence comes from Thermobia domestica, assembly GCF_964235325.1. Classification (NCBI taxonomy): domain Eukaryota; kingdom Metazoa; phylum Arthropoda; class Insecta; order Zygentoma; family Lepismatidae; genus Thermobia; species Thermobia domestica. The sequence goes on along the minus strand of NC_137470.1, from coordinate 51,876,103 downwards.
GAGTCACAAACATAGTGATTTTCAATTTCATATATATTGAGATAAACAGCAGTTCTTTTGAAAAAATCGTTACATCTGACATATCATAATATTTTCAACGAAGTTAAAAAGTTCGTTACTGAATTCTCTATGTCTGTGTGTGTGTGTGTGTTTATCTGTCTGTAATTTGCTATTTTTTCAGTTTTAAGCTTTCCATTCGATAGAGCATCAAAAACTATCTGAGAAAGTGTTGAATTTTTTTCTCTTACCGTTCCCGAGATAGTGGCTAAAACACGACCGATTTCCGAAGATTTAAGGACTTATATCTTGGTAAGCGTAAATTGTAGAGACATGATATTGATGTTAATCAATACTCAAGAGAATGGTGAACATTTTGGTACCAAATAGTAACCGGTGGACACTGTCCAACTGGCCATTGGTTTGGCCAGTGGCTACCAGTTAATATATGCACCAAAATGTTTACCATCCTTTTAGGTATTAATTAACACCTATATAATCTCCGAGATATGACTTACCACTTCCAAGATATTGGCCCCAAAAATAGTTCCAATTTATTGAGATTTAGGAAGCCATATCTCGGAACCATATGTCATAGAGAGATTATATTTTGCGAGGAAGAAGATGGTGTGGATAAGAAGATCCAGTTTTACATATAGGAACAATAACAGCTATACTTCCCGCTCCATCTCTCCATTCTTTTTAAGTTGGTTCCGGCAATGATCTTGGAGCATTCTCAGCTGGTTTTCTCTGATATTATGAGTAAACGGTTCTGAAAGTAATCCCACAAAGTTGGATGCAAACGGGCTATGTTGTTCTCATTAAAGATGATAGAAAATGTGGTAAGCATCTCAATCGTGAATGCACCATTAAAAATGGAATGGTTCCATATTTATTATTATTATTATCGCTCACGAGATGAGACTAGAAGAATATAAGACTTTGTGTTTTCTCTCCTAAATTTTGTAGAGTTTTGTCTCGTTTAGATTTTCTAGGGATATCGTGGGCAAAACTGCTTGACACCGCCGTCCTATGCACAGTCGTTTTAAACCTAATATGATCAAATATATCCATTTTCACACACTTAAGTTGTACAGGAAACCGTTCATTTATCATTCGTCACCTTTACCCTAGAAGGTAACTGTGGTACCTTAGACTTTGTTTCATTAAAATTTTTCTTACGAGAGCTTATTCTGTGCTGAACAAAGTAGATCAATTAAACATGTGTATCTCTCTTTCTTTCGAATTCTAAATGTTCTTCTAACTTGAACGATGTAATATTTACTTTTGATTGTTGAAACCTTGTACTTAATTGTTGTTCATATTGCTCATTCTACTTTTGATAAAATACTAGATAAAATACTCAACTTTCTTTGCTCCGTCCCTGCACTATGCCTTCCTGTACATTAATGGAAACTACGCCAAAAAATAATGGACATTCTCTTTTACCCGACTTCGATCCAGCATTTTGTTGTCGAGTCATGGCTGTTTCGGCATTTTTACGACAAATTTGCGGATGGTCATAGTGGCGAAAGAAAGCATTTCTACAGCCAGGTGGTCTATACTTTCGTCTTATCTCGATGTCAGGAATCAATTCCTGACGTTTGCTACATAATTAAGATACACCCTGTATATATTCTCTCAAATGAATAACCTACAAATGTCATTGTGTGCCGTAGTGATATTTACTTTTGCGTATTTATTGGTATTATAGAGTAAAATGAATACAAAAGGGATTTAATTTAATTAAAAACAGCGCTGTTTCCTTCTAGATTTATTTTTCCGGTAACCTATTCACCTTCCTTTTTCCTCCCTGTATTCCACTACAGTATATTTTTTGGATATAGAGTTTAGTGTTTTCTTAATTTAAATGATCTGGTATTATGGTTAGTCTTTTGTCAATGTCATGATTGCTATACTTAAATTTATTGGTTGTTTACCCTTTCGATGAAGGAGCTTTGAAATTAAGTGATTGGGCCCGTCACTTGTTCTCTTCGCGAGGTATGTGTTACACCATATTTAATATTGTGTATAGTATATTTTATTTGTGAATTTAAAATCTATTCTGTGTTTTTCCGTGAGTATATAGAAAACATGTAGATATAAAATTGTTAAATATTCTAATTGAACCTTCAGTTCAAATATTGGTATTGAATTTCTGTGATAAAATAATTACATTTCAAATATGGTTTACGTTGAAAATGACTTGTGATAAGGTAGGAGCCATCTTGGAATTATATTTCATACAACATGTGCCTGATAAATTTTTCAGTAATTATAAATTTCATATGGTTTTCCATTGAACCTTCAGTTCAAATATTGGTATTGAATTTCTGTGATAAAATAATTACATTTCAAATATGGTTTACGTTGAAAATGACTTGTGATAAGGTAGGAGCCATCTTGGAATTATATTTCATACAACATGTGCCTGATGAATTTTTCAGTAATTATAAATTTCATATGGTTTTCCATGAATAAAATTTATTTAAATCTATTAGTGGTTGAAAATATTTTTCAAGACCGAACTAAACTTTTTGAACTTCACAAATACATTGTTCTATTCAACATTACATATACCTTTTTTTTTGTTTTATTAACAATAAAATTTGTTAATGCTATCTGAATTCTTTTTTTGTGTTGATCAAGTAGAGATATATCCCTGCAACCTCTGAAAGACGTATTATTATTTATTGAACTTTAGCATACCATTCTCTTTCAGTAGCTTACATTTTTACGTGCGTTAACACTAGAACTACCAGGAAATTAATTATACAAGAACTACCAAAGGGGTCATTTTGACCCCTTGTGTTTTAGACGTTTATTAGTTTGAAATTTAGCGTTCCTTTGGCAACCAAAACTTTTGATGTAACTTGATATAAAAATTAATATGCTTTAGAATCCACACTAGCTTTAACCAGGTATCAAACCATGGTCTCCCACGCCCAAAATTGGACACTATTTGAATAAATGTACACTTTAAATATTTTTAAAGATAAACTCAAGAACATTTATTATACCAATAGGCTACGCATTTATTTAAAATATAAAATGTGAGCATATAAGCGAGTACAAGTTTCAAGAGAAAATCAAAATTTTGACAATAGTATTATATTGAGACATATAGGTATTAATTTCAATGCACTGATTCCGCTACATGTCCCAATTTGGCACTTCTTCCTTTTTCCGGTAGAAGTTGTTGATGCTGCTGGCAAATTTTTCGAAACGCGCTTTTGTCTCACTTTCTCATAATGTTTCTTTGCCACCTTGAAAAGACAGAACTTCTCCAATTTTCTGTCTACTAATATGCCTATTTGTAATACCCTTGTATAAGATACGAGAGCTTATGGCGGCCAAACCAAGTAGGTTATAAAAAGCTATACCGGCCATTTTCTTCTAACTACCTTCACAGAATATTTACTATACATCTGGTGTACAATGTCTACACCAATTTTCTGCTGATTGTAAAACAAAACTTTCAGTTTTCTTATTTTCATGACCACTCATTACATGTACGTTAGTGTGAAGGGTGCTCAATATCAGTACTCTTTTTTTTTCTTGCATTGTTGTGTGGTGAGTATGATATCGTCCACGATTTTAAACAGTCTGTGGTATACAAATCTTTATTATGGAAACGTACGGAAGCTGGAACTTTTCTCCTGTTGTTTCGGATAGTACCAAGCAAATTTATTCGGTTATTTTTTAGTTCCCTTGCAAGATATAAAGACGTAAAAATGTTGTCCCAAGTTACATGCAATCTCGAGTTTCTCAAGATGTAAAACTACATGTTCGTTAGCATCTTTTCATCTTTTCCTAGATATGGAAAACTGTTCAGTATATATACTTGGTCTTCACTTCAACAAGCATCCAAAATTTGTCGCCATACTTATCCGGCTTGCTGACCCATGAACTGAATAAATGGACCGCGAGATTTTATTGGAAAGAACCGCCCACCAATAGTGCAATAAGTATGAAGATTGTATTACCATCGAAAATTTTCAATCAACTGATACCAAATATCAGAAAATAAGCAAAACCTATATAAGACGTAATACGTTTTACGTCCTTCGCACCTCTTAGATTTGAGATAAACCTTATAAATCTCATTATTTCTTCAAACCTGTTTCTGGGCATGCCATTCCGAAAGAAGCTGAAGCCCAAGCTTTCCAGACCAGAGACACTTTACCCTTGATGCTTTTCATCCTGATTGCTTCACGGAAATACAGTAAATTGCATGAAACTTATCGAGAAAAACTGACCAGTTAGGATCAACTAAAACTCGACGGACTTCAATTTCTGTATACTTTATATTTCGCAGTAGAGTATTGGTTACAATCAGTCTGAATGCACTTGCACAAGCATCATCCATATTACGCGTAACGAGTGATGTTTCTTCTAGTTCGATACAAGCTATATTATGTTCTTGTAATCTTCCGCATGCTTTGTTTACATCCGCTATCGTTCACACAGTCTGATCCCCAGTTCACTTGTCCTACCAGTAATTTCAGTAGAATTCCCTTGTTCATATTCTTCACTTGAATCATTACTACTAGAATCAAAATCGGTATATTTAACTTCTTAGTCATAACTACTGGAAAAATCTTATTTTCCAAGGCTTGTAACATCTTCCTTTTCAATCCAGCTGTTACTGTCCTCATCACCAGAAGCACTATCATCAATATCATGTGGTAGAAACGCTGCTGCTGCATGTCATTTACTACCTGAAGACTCCATCATTCGCAAACAGTGAAACACGTTCTTCAAACAATCACCACAAATCAATGGTTGTTCACAATTGTTTCGAGGACATCAATAATACACCTTAATAAAAAAATATAAACAAGAATCAAAAAAGGCTTTTTTATTTAGGGTAAAATAAATAGGAAGTGAAATTTGTGGTGGACAAACACCGTCTCCGTGGGTTTTCTCGAGGTTCACCCGTTTCCTCCCACTTTGTTTATTGCACTATTCCATTCCTTTCTCACCATCACCGTCGCCATTAACCTAGCCTGCATAATCGTGGGACGTACAACTCAAAGATTTCATTTTCATTTTTTAAGTAAATAGGTAGGTGTCAAAATGACCCCCGTGGTAGTTCTAGGTAAATCACCCTTTTTAAAGAAAACCAAAAATAATTGAAATATGGTATTTAGGATATAGTCACACTAGTTAGAGAGAAGAAAAGTGGTGCCATATGGTTTGCATATTTTAATTAATGTTCGAATTAAAGGATGACGAACTACGGTGAGGGGTCAAAATGACCCCTTTGGTAGTTCGTGTGTTAAGCGGCGTTGTAAACCACATACCTGGCCCGGGAAACTCTTCTCGGAGGGGCTACTTGTTTCAGTAGAGGGAAGGGAACGTAAAACTTTCTTTCCTGATTTTCAAAGATTTAGTTTTTCTGGGAAGGGACGGTAATGGCAACATTACCCACCTTTGCTGTTACAATTGCTCATTAGAAAACGACTTGTATCCAGTACTTGTTTCAGTCCTAGAGCAGAGCAAGAAGCACCAAAAGCATGATTATAATTACATAGTGACGGTATACTGCAGAAGTGGATATTATACGAAAATCTTATGTTCCTGCGATGTCCGATCCAAATATGCAGTCGACAATTTATTCTTGGTAACTTTACGAGAAAGTGAAGTTCTTTTGGATATCGATCTGTTTGTATCGTAATTTAGTGTCACGGATTATTTATTCATAAATTTGAATATGATGACGCACATTATTATAATTAATAATAAATATAATAATAATAATAATGAATCCAAAATTTTCCTCGGATGTCCTTACAAGTATTAAAGCTTGCTTCTCTCCGTCATCTTCATAATAGTGAAAAGTAATCAAAACTACCTCTAATTTAAACTTTGTTCCATGGAAGATTATGAACATCCATGGTAGCGTACAGTCAACGGAGTGATGTGTGGTCGGCATACCAGCCTCAACGCAACGTTAATTCTCACGTTGCAGATTGTAATTTGCAATATACGTATATAACACCCTTTCTACAATTCAAACAAATTAGCTTTGAGTAAATCACATTTGAAAGTGTTGGCAATACCTTTACTTCAATGTTATTCATTAGTGAAACTAACGCTCTCGTGCAGCTTGTACAAAAGCTAGGGCCATGATTCTTATATTGTCGGATAGACTGCAAGCTCACAAATCCAAATATAAACATAACTTAAATATGACAATTTCTGAGTTGTGGTACTCTTGTAGCAAGATATGATATATATACATGCACGTCAACGACTAGAATAAGTTAATTTTGGCGGACCGAGATGCCAGCGTAACAGGCAAATTTCTCACAAAGCACATAAATTAAAAAGTCTGCTCTCAAGTATGTTTGAGGCACTAAACGGAGAAAAACGCACGTCTAAAATGTTGGCCAAGTGGCTTCATCAGGATGTGGCAATATGTTTGTAATGATGTATCTAATATGTCGCGTATATGTTTCGTACGTATTCAGGAAGTTACAACGCAAATGTACACTTGTAACATTCAGAATACTTAGAGAGCATATTCTATCAGTGACAAACTGTAAATATTACCTAGGTATAGAACAAAACGAGAACTATAATAATAATCACCGCTCAAATAGGAAGGGAGAAATACTTCATAACAATAATAATAAATTATAATAATCCGTAAATAACGGAATGAAATCTTATTGACCCAGCACTCAAGAAATTATATCTTGCATCCACTATCAATTAACACTATGATTATTTTATCGCACACATTTATTCATGTTCATGTCATGGATATCTTATAATTTTTATAATTTAAAAACAATTGGAAGAGCTCTGGTTGATTTCTTAAGAAGTGATTTTTGTTTGTTTTAGTCGACCCTACGCAGTGTCGATGATCGTGCGCCGTTTCGGTCGTATGCCATTTTGGTCCTATGCCGTTTCGATCTACAACGTTCATGCATATAACCTGCACCGGTATGGGATCGATAGGAGTTTATAATTTACAGCAGCGCAGATTAACCCTGGAACTACAGACAACATTTTATATCTTTCAATACCAACCGGGTCCAATGGACCCACGGTGATTTTTTGCTTTTTTTTTCTAGCCAATATATATACTTTTGGAAGAGGGAAGCAATTTTTAATAATTAGAACATCAATGAAATACACTTACGTTTAATGTTTTCGTTCTCTTTAAGGAAAATAAAGTACATCTTTATTTATTAAGTAACAGATACTAGGATACATAATATTTAAATGTAGACGTCAGAAATGTATTGCTATGTAACCAAAAAATAAAATTATATAAAATTTCCCAAACTCTCAGTGGTTCTTTCATTTTAGGGAACAAACGAAAGTCACATGGACTCATGTCCGGTGAATAGGGTGTGTACTCTAGAACCTCCCACCCCATCGTGCAAACAGGATCCTCACAGGAACTGCGTTGTCACAACGGGCGTTATCATGCAAAACAACAAGTGGATTACTTATTAAGTTGGGTCGCTTCCTGCGCAGTGCATGACGAAGATGTTGTTCCAGAAACTTGTGGTAGTACACTGCATTTACGTTCTCGTTCGGAGGTACTGCATGCTGTAATATGACACTATGTACGTCGTATGCCACTAGGAACATCATCTTCATATTCCCCCTAGGTTACACTTACTTTCATGTTGACACAGTTTCTTGGGTCGGGGCGATGATGGGTGGCATCATTCATTGAATTAGCGCTTAAGTTCTGGCTCATACAAGTGCGCTAATATTACGTAAAGTGCGATAATCCTGTCCCGGAACACATGATATTCCCGTCTGTAATGTGCCAAATGATCACTGGCGAGGGAGCATCTGTGCCATTTTCGAATGCTTGTAAGGTGTTGCGGTGCCAACCGGGATGCAATTTTTAGTAATCATAGACATCGTGTAACAAATTGAATATTGTGGTGTGGGATGTTCCATTAGCCAATTCCCGCGCCAGTCCACTTCCTGTCCTCATGCAGCAAACATTGAATCAATTCAATGACTCTGTTTCCGATCCCATGTCGATCTCCAGCTGGTTCCTGTTGCACACTATCACGTCCTGCACGAAACGCTGCAACCCAAAGTATCGCAGTCCGATACCGCAACGCGTCATTACATCCTTCACGTAGTCAGAGTAACATTCCTTGGTGTTTTTTTTTTCCACGGCCACTCTGGTTTTTATCCATGCACGTTGTTCTAACTTAGAAAACATCCCTTTAGAGCGGTGTGATTTGACAACCTACATTCCACACAATCCGCTACTATCACTGTAGCACTTATACTAGCGTCGATACCCCGTTGTATAGCTCCACAGACTCTCTACATGTGTTGCCAATAGCAGCACGAACAGAACTCCTTGTGCAGGGATAAAACAATGTTGCCATGTCTTCTTTCCAGAATTCATATTTATTTCTAGCTTCACCATGATAGCTAACAATAAAATGCTTATAGTGTCATCTACGATATACAATTTCAACCAAAGGTGAAGTTTGAAAAATATGTTTGTAGTCAATAAAGGTCAGGGTCCAATGGAGCCGCTTTGAACTTAATGCTATAAATTAGTAAACCAACACATGACTTACAAAAATAAAATAACACGTAAGTAATTTAAAACAAGAATGCAAACAGGAAACAGTCAGAGAATACCAATACTTGGAAACGCACAGTATCAGAAGATAGTAAGTCTTATAACGTTGATTTTTTTATATAAATTAAGGAGTATAAATTGCTTTTCCTGACAGAAATCCTATATATTAGGTAAGCGAAAAAAGTTGAATACTTCACACATGTTCACGTAGTGTTAAGAAATTTATATTTTAGGTTAGGTATATTCAAGTTATGAGTTTTAAAAGCACGCATCCCAATTGTTCTAACAACACTTATAATACTCTCAAAAGCTAAATCTACAAATTATAAAAAAGAGAAATAGAAACCAACTTTGCAGTAATATAAAAAAACAAAACATGAAACTTTTAATATTTTTTAGAGAAAGTAGAAAATAAAATGAAATCAAAGTAAATGATCATATTTTACTACATGAAATTCTATTTTATGTTTCCGAATCAAAACAAGCGCACTTCAGAAAAAGATAAGTGGGAAAGAACGTCAATAAAAGAAAGTTTATATTTGAAAACAAAATCACTAAGAATAACATACATCGCACAAAAAAACTTTAGATACATTACGAAATAAGGAACACTAATTTGAAACTTTATACAACAGGAATATATGTTGCAAAAACATAAGAAATCGTTCCTAGAAAACTGTAAAAGATGAATTACAAACAATCAAGAAGTTGCATACACTAAAGAACAATAACTGATAATCTATAAATATTGGGGCACAATCAAAAATATGCAAGAATCTTAAAGGAGATTACAAAAATACCAACTAGTATAATTACTAAATAGCAGATATCCTAAAAGTTTAAGCAGAAGAAAAATCACATTTGTGTCTCAATATGATTATCAGATAGTGAATATTACGTGAAGGACAAAATAAAACACCGAAAGTATATTACAATAATAATGACATTAATTGATAATGAATTGATTACCAAAAGGAGGAATATAGTACAAATCACATAGAAGAAGCTTTGTTTTATTAATTTTTTCCAGATTAATCCATGTCATAACTGCTGTAAGACAGATGCACGGGAAATTAAAAACTAATTCTGTGGCGTATGAAACCCAGAGGTTCACAAAAGCTCTCCGTTAACTCCTATACTTAGCCAACTGGATCCAGTTTCTAATTTGTATTCCTATTTCTTCGAGATCCATCTTAATTTTGTCCTCTCATTTGTGCCTAGGTCCTCCTGATGGGCGTTTTCCGATTGGACATGAGAAATTAAAATGAAAATAAAGATTATATGTTTATGTGTAGGGCTAAAAATTATAGAAATATTTATTTATTCAACGACTTTTAGTACAAGGAAACTAAAAATGAAATGAAATGAAATCTTTGAGTTTTACGTCCCACGGTTATGCCGGTCAGGCTAAAGGAGACGGTGATGATGAGAGATGAATGAAATGGTGTAATGAAAAAAGTAGGAGGAAACGGGAGAACCCCGAGAAAACCCACGCATACAGTGTTTGTCCACAAGGAAACTAAACTAGCAGATATTTGAACATTGATTTTACACTAAAAATTCCCACACTCTCCCCCAAAAAAGTATCTTCAGATGTTTCAACTAACGCCTTCGCCACCGAAGTTGGGATATTTTTATAAAGAAATGCATTATTATGAAGAGACGGAAGTTACACTCCTTCGTCTACTATACTTAAGGTGCACGAAACGAACAGAAGCACTATCAATACAGAAATTGTATAGTAAAAATTTAGTACATTTACCTACCGTAAGATGGGGTGACTGCATAATATATGAAAAGAGTTGTACAGTCCTCTGTCTGTAAAACCATAAACTGTAAAGAGAAAGTTTTAACTGCCAATCGTAAGATAGAACATTTAACTGTATTTTGACTATAATGTTGGCAGCTTACATCAATTCTAATTACATAGAAGTAGGGTAGAGGTGTAGAGGAGTAGAAAACGGTTCTGTAAAGGTCGAGAAAATTTAAAAGATATCACTTACAAGAATTTCCGTCAAAGTTAAGTTAGTTTCGTAGAATACTACTGTATGTAATGGGTCTTTCGAGCAATAGTTGAAATTCACGTGTGAAAAGTTTTAAAGTATTAAAAAAAAATGAAACTGGGAGAAGGAGGTTTCAGCCTCTAACTGGAGTTACTTTCCACAGGTCCAAATTAACCACATAAATAGGAAATTATGACTGCTGGTACCTCCTGTCTTCTACTTTTAGGTAAATTTCCTATTTATGTAGATGCCAGAATATATTTGTTGTTGGAAAATAAATTATAAATAGTGGCGGACTCAGGTAAATAGATTGAGAGAAGCTTTACTCAGGAAAGCTTAATATTTTTTTAGAATTCACTAGACTTTTGGGGGCCTTCAATCTTATACGAATAGGAATAACTAAATTATTTTTTTTTAAAAAAGAAATCATTCAATTTCGGTGGGCTTCAACCTGAAAGCCCCAAACCGCGAAAATATTCCACTGATTATGTTTGGGATGATATTCTTGGACATAGAAAGCAAGCAAGGTAAATCAGTTCACACTTTTTTTTTTCTTCCTGAGTTGACATTTTCGGGGTATTTTCTAAACTACCAGAATGCGGTTCATGTACCGGTACCAAAAACTACATTTTTAAATCGATAATTCATACTAAGTACTGATACCAGTACCATCATTCTAATATAAATATTCGTATACTGCTTTCAGTTTTGTGTAGGAAGTGAAATGCATAAATACTGAAGGGAAAATATTGCACAGAAACATTATGTTCGAATGTTGAACATACTTTTCTTATGTTGTGCAAAGTATCCCCATTTATGGGGTGAATTTGCACCAAAGTTAATATTTCAATAACTATAGTCATACTGAATGTTTACTAATGCACTTGCACGAATGTTTTTCTTATATATCTAGATATTGTATGTTTAAAATACAGTGTTCTAAATCTTTACATTTGTAAGTTATATGCGATTTTCTTTAAAATTCCTTAAATCTGATGCAAAGTTTTATTACGGTAATATACAGGGTGGCCCATTTTAATTTTTCCACAGGAATATCTCGAAGATGGTTGAAGATAAAGGAAACAAACAAAAACCCTAATAAGAAATGCCATTGGGCACATTGAATGAGATTATCGCAGTGCCCACCAGGGCCACCCTTCGTAGGGGCCTAGGGCCCAACTTCGAAAGTTTAAACAAGAACATGGGTCGAGTGATATCTCGTTGGATAGACCGTTAAGAACTAAAGAGCACTGTGGCAAAACATTTTTCATATCGGTCACCGTTTTCAAAATAGCCGTTAAGACATGGTACCTGTATCAGATAAAACGTCTAGTACGACTAATATGAAAACGGTTGGACATAAATGAACAGAGCAAAAGGTGGAGCAGGAAAATGACATAGGGCACGTCGAATGACGTCTCTGTGCCCCCAGGTCCGCCCTTCATGTGGGCCCAAGACCACCTTCAAACGTTTGGATAGAAACATGGGTTGAGTGATATCTCGTTCGATAGATCCTTAAAAACTAAAGAGCACTGTGCAAAAGATTTTTCATATCGATCACCGTTTTCAAAATGGCTGCCAAGACATAGTACCTTTATCAGATAAAACGTCCAGTGCCACTAATATGAAAATAATTAACATAACCTACACAATAATTAACATAATGTATTATTAAAAAATTTGCTTCGCATTTCAGTTGCTTCTTTTTTCACATCAAATCACACTTTAGAATACAAATGGGTGTTAACCTTGAAACCGAATTTCACCTTATTTTTATTAATTACAGTACCAGTCACGTTTACACAACAATATTTCACACAAACCATACATATTGCAAGTAAAAGTGGGCTCTAATTTGAGATTTTAGTATGCATTTCCGCTTCACCCACTTGCGGAGGGAGGTCGGAATTATAATTTTCTAATAATTAGAATTTCTCCTTTGCATTATGTCACTTTCACTTATATTATCTTTTTCTCCTTTGACTTATTCTCGAGCCGTGAAATGATACCTACCTCTGTGATTTCCTATACGAGTTTTATTCTGTTAATTTGTCTCAACCGTTTTCATATTAGTAGTACTAGACGTTTTATCTGATATAGGCAGCATTCTTGGTGGCCATTTTGAAAATGGTGACGGATATGAAAATCTTTTGCCACAGAGCTCTTTAGTTTTTAAAGATCTATCGAACGAGATATTACTCGAACTAGGTTTCCATTCAAACTTTGGAAGTTGGGCCCTGGGCCCCCATGAAGGGGCCCTGCGGGTTCCGTGATAATACCATTCGTTATGCCTTATCCCATTCCATATTTGAATTTTTGTACGGTTCATTTATCTCCAACCGTTTTCGAGATATTTCCGTGGAAAGATTAAAATGGGACACCCTGTATATTACTGCTAGTTACCATCATTGTGTTCAAACCAGAAACTTTTGAGTTCGAGTTACATAGGAAAATATATTACAGATTCCCTAACTTGCAGCAATGAAATATCGCATTCCTAAAGTATTTTTCTACGAGGAATATACTTACAATAAATACTTATGATTGAAACACAGAATTACATTCACAAAGATAAAATGACTTTCAAATAAAAGTTTTATTTTAAATAAACGAAGCTTCTTTAATGCTCATGCAGTGATTTTTACTTTATTTAAAGATCTTGCTAAACGCAATCCTCGACCAAACTTTCTGGCACACACATAAGCTTATTGATCTTTTGTGTGATTCCTTTTTATATTCTATTCATACAAAGTCAATGTAAGACGATTTGTAGTGTACAATGCTATCTGAGTCTTCATAGTATGATCTTCGATCTGCCACACGAAACAAATCCAATACCTTTTCGTCAAAATAATATATAATTGAGGAGTTTGATGTAATAAGGGCGTAAGAGAGTTTACGCCTTTTTTGCATCAAACTCATTTGTGGCTTTTTTCATGCTTGTTTGGCCTCTTGGTAACATTTCAATTCAATATCGGAATAAAATACTGTATATTACATTTTTTGTGTAATAAAGAAAACACTACTTAAGTTTTCAACATCGTTTTTCTCCAACTGCATGTTTCAGACTTACGCCCTTATTTCATCAAACTCCTCAATTATTAGACCAAGGATAGCAACCCTGAATTCAACATACAATCAGTTTCTAATCATGCTTCCACTCTCAACCACGCGGCACCGTACCGTATAATACGCTACAAGATTTGAATTTATTAAATTTCTAAAATTTTTCACAAATTTCTTGCAATATTAAAGAATTGAGGTTTCTCATAAGTATTTTTAATTACGACGTTTCAAAATATTTTGTTCAGAAATGACTTTTGCTACAGCTTCCAAAAGGTCAGGGGTTTTAAGATTTTAAGTGTGGACAGTGCATACATTCGTCTTCTGTAATTTAAATTGAAATGTTGTAGGATGCATACAAACTCTGATTTTTTTTTCAAGTTTTTACTAACCAGGGATGATATCGAAACTGCACCTTGAATTGGGAGACATTCTATATATTTCCTGATAGGACTTCTCGAGCAAGTTCCAAAACAGGTGTTCGTTTCGTGCCCGGAAGTGACCCCGCCTTTGCAGGGGCTAAAATATATAGAACATTTTTACCTATTTCCTATAGCAGGTGTACATAAAGCACGTTGTTACCCCTAAAAGTTGAAACCTATGCTAAAACACCAAAACACCTGTTTCATCATTGTAAAAGCATAACTTAACGAAGTGAAAATATTTGCCCCAGGGTCCCCGCAGGGTCCCAGGTGGGGTCCAACTCAAAATTTGCAGGGCCCGCGGTGGCTCAGTGGTAGAGCGTTCACCTCTAGTGCATGGGGTCTGGGTTCAAACCCTGCTCCCGCCAAGTGAACTTTGTGGTGGACAAACACCGTGTGCGTGGGTTTTCTCGGGTTTTCCCGTTTCCTCCCAGTTTCTTCATTCCACCATTTCATTCATCTCTCATCATCACCGTCTCCTTTAGCCTAACCGGCATAACCGTGGGACATAAAACTCAAAAATTTCATTTCATTTTCAAAATTTACAATTGAAAAGAGGGGCAAGTAGCATATCGTTTGAAACCCAGTGTTAAAACAAAAACGATAACAGAAGTCTCACAGCTCTAATCAAAGTCTGTGCGAAATGGCGGAAGATTCAAAATTTGAAAACAGTGCATGGTCACCACCAAAACTCCAAAACGCTGAAACAGGTGTCAACATTCTAAAACACGTGTTTCATTATTTGAAAAGTGTTATTTATCGAAATGATAATGTTTACCCCATGGTCCCCGCAGGGTCCCAGGTGGAGTCCAACTCAAAATTTGCAATAGAAAAGTGTCCTGACTTACATCCAGGAACAATCATTCCAGGCTGTACTTCCTACGGACAGCCATTCGATTTGGGATATATTCTTTACAAAAAAATGATGGTGAAGCGTACCCACAAGCATGTTCGGAATAAAGGACTTGGGGACAAGCTGGACATGACAAATCGGTATTCCAGTGCTCACTTGATTAGGGTAACACGAAATCAGTTGGAATCACCCAGGTTCCAAGATATGATCAAGTACGCTTTCGGCAAATGTGGATACATCGACCTTCCTGACGATTTTAGTTACCAGTCAGTGAGAGACTTGTCTTTCAGTTTCATAACAAAGGATCCAGCTTTCTCGACATGTTCCATTCCGGACGACAAATACTGTATGGAGAAGAGTTTTATTCAGTGCAGTTGGTGTCTGCAACCACTGTGCTTTCATCACTTCTTTATGAACAACAGCATGGCCGCACCCTCCACGAGACACTCAAGCCTCATTATTACGCCGTAGCGTGATCGTCATGCATATGGCTCTCATACCTGCATAACAAAGATAAAGTCCTGGCAGATACCACGTTCCTACGACCGTGGCGTGTGACTTACGTGGCTCTCACTCATAGACAAGAACAAAACCCAAGCTTCAGCAAACGACATTCGACGGAGCCGTGTTTTCTAGACTGCTTCTACCAAACGGGCCGTCGGAAAGTTGAAAAGCGATAGCTTATAAATGATATACTTCGTGAACCCTTTCCAAATGAAAACTTCGAGGTATACTCCGCGTGGGATCCTACGAAGGCCCTGGGGCAAACATTTTCATTTCGATAAATTGCACGTTTTAAATATTGTAACACGTGTTTTAGAATTTTGACACCTGTTTCATCGTTTTGGAATTCTAGTGGTGGCCATGCAATGTTAGCTGCAGACTATTTTCAAGTTTTGAATCTTCCGCCATTTCACACAAAGTTTGCATTGAGCTGTGAAACTTCTGTTATCGTTTTTGTTTTAACACTAGCTTTCAAACGATATGCTACTTGCCCCTCTTTTCAATTGCAAATTTTGAGTTGGCCCCACCTGGGACCCTGGGGCAAATATTTTCACTTCGTTAAGTTATGCTTTTACAATGATGAAACAGGTGTTTTGGCGTTTTAGCATAGGTTTTTTAACTTTTAGGGGTAGCAACGTACTTTATGTACACCTGCTATAGAAAATAGGTAAAAATGTTCTGTATATTTTAGCCCCTGCAAAGGCGGGGTCACTTCCGGGCACGAAACGAACACCTGTTTTGGAACTTGCTCGAGAAGTCCTATCAGGAAATATATAGAATGTCTCCCAATTCAAGGTGCAGTTTCGATATCATCCCTGGTAAGAGTTAGCAGCACTGTTATAGAAATTGACGGAAAAACAAATGTATATTGTCACGGAGTACGTACAACAACTTAATTATTAAACTTTTGTCCGTGATTATACTTTTAGTTTTTTACTCTTCAATATAACTTGTAAGGGATATTGAAGCTTTGAAAGTTTCAAAACTCAATTATGATTAATTTTAGATTAATTATAGAAACTGCTTTAATATTCAGTCTTTGAATTTGTTTCCACGTACCGAAAGTAAATTACTTTACACAAGCCATGATGTAAGTTTATGCATTGCCAAACCTGATGAGAGCATTATATTCCTAAAGGTACACGTATGTACTGTTGCACCACGAGCATAGTAAGTGTATGTCCTCAGCACTAGTCAAAGAACAAAACGACTTGTTGTCCAAAAGTCTGAGCAGTTGGAACCATAAATTTAGAAAGAACATTGTATCTGACATTGTATTTGAAGTCTTAAGTTCAATAGAATTTATTAATAGTTTGTCCTTTCAGAAAGTAATTCAAAAGGAAAGACAAACAATTGTTGAATTAGACTCTAACGTTGATCAGATAATTCAATGTCTAATATCGCCTAGTCAAAGGAGAGGAGATAAAAATAAAAAGTAACTCAGGTTTCTGACACGAAAGTATAGTTTACATCAGAAATTTGTTCTCGCAACGCAGGTGAGCAAAGTTCATTAAACATTCATGCAAATTCATTAAGATTGATGTTCTAACAGAATTATATAAATTGCCGCACTTTGATATTAAATCCGGAAATGATATAGTTTCATTTTTTTCGTACTTTGATTACTGTGATAAAAATGGATATGACAATGACAGGAGAAAAAGACATTTTACCAGTTGTATTTAAACGTCAGAATTGGCAGTGGATTAAGATATTTCTAAGTAGAAAAATGCAGGAGGAACATTATATAGTGAGTCGAAGAAAGAGATAATAGATCAATTTAGAAATTCTAGGTTTGTTTTAAATGTTGAAGAGAGAATTAGGGATAGGTTACGAAAATATGCTGAACCTATATTAAATTCTGTTTATGATTAGTTTAGCATTAACAGAAAAAATTAATAAGGACATGACTGATGCTAAAAAAGGGTTTACTGCATTAGATCTTTTGCCATACCACATAGATAAGGTAGGGACTAATTCCTATAATAGTATAGATTCTTTCATAGAGGATTTACTAAAAGTTGGAAAGAACAAATGTAAAATTGAACGGAGAAAACAATGTGTTGAATGTTGAGAAAATTCAGACTTAATTTCAGTACAGAAATTGATAAACAGAATTAGAAAATCAGTAGAACTAATGGACTCGTCAGATAGTAATTCGGACGACGGCGTAGTGATTGCAAAAGAATATAAGGAAAAACGGTATGTTAGTCAAAAACGAGAAAAAAGAACCATCTACGAGCACAGAGTTGGCTAGGATAGAACAACTCTTGAACAGCTAAAACTATCTATGACAATTCAGATGCAGGCCGCAGGAAAAACATCAACGAAACAGTGCTCGAGGCAAAATGGTATGAACAGACAATCGATATATATAAAATTGAAAATCACTATGTTTGTGACTCTAAATCTCCTGAACCGCCCGGCCGATCTCGATCAAATTTGTAACATGGATGAGGTTTGGGGCTGGGCTAATTTTAGGCTATTCACTTTGTTGGTAGAACTGAGGGTTGGGGGAGCGGGAGAGGGTATAAAAATAAATAAAACTTAACTCCTGAGGCACTCAAGCGATCTTGATCAAATTTTCAACATAGATGAGATTCAGACCTGGAATTGTTTTTGTGATTTAAATTTGACGAAGCAACGTAGGGTTGGGGAAGCGGGAGAGAGTATAAAAATAAATAAAACTTAATAACTCCTGAACCACTCGACCGATCTTGATCCAATTTTCAATATAGATGACGTGCAGGTCTGGAATTGTTTTTCTGATTTAAATTTGACGAAGCAATGTAGCGGAGGAGGAGGTGGAGATATATAAAAATCAAGTTATACAAGGTTGAAAGTGACTATTTTTGCAACCGAATAACTCTTGAACTATCCGACCGATCTCAATCAAATTTTCAGGATACATGAGGTTCGGATCTGAAAACATTTTTGTAATTTTACTTTAACGGTAGATTCCAGGTAGGGGAGAGGAGGGGGACGTATAAATAAAAATAATAAACCTTAATAACTTGTGAACCACCCAACCAATCTCGATCAAATTTTCAACATATATGAGTCCAGGTATCATACCCTTGTAAGAGAGAAAGAGAGAGGGAGAGAGACAGAGAGAGAAATATTTCAGTTTAACATCCCACAAATATGCTCCTTACGTTGCAAAACGGACGATATTAGTGTCAAATACATATTTTTCGTGGTCGTTGAAACTCTGAAGGAATAAGTATAAAATTCACGTACAGAACGTTTGTACATGAGACAACACACTTGAAGCAGACTGTGAACATACAATTGTTTTACTCCCATGGAATACGAAAAAAAAAGTTACAAATCATTTTAGCTACTTAAAAGGTATGCTATTTTTTTCCCTTGAAATTTCTGCTTTTTCCTTATAACGAATTGAAATCTATGTGTATATATACTGTTTATATTTGTAAGTAGCGGGATGCATTTCTTTTTTTTATTTTAGGTTGAATACAAATAAAGATACGTGTCCTTTCCTTATCATTACTGATATTATTTTTCCTTTGTTAATTACTTATATATAGCCCTTTTTTATTTATTCGTATATTCCTTTAAACCACTTTTATTTATATTCCATTTTAAATAATACTTATATATCCTGTATTTACTATTTACATATAAATATTGAAAAAATATATTTTTTGCATTACGTATATACATCTGGGGGTAAAAATGGAAAACAAGTGTACACAAATTTATTAAAAGAGATTACCGGATTTATTAATGACCTAGAAGAAGAAGAAGAAGAAGAAGAAGAAGAAGAGATCGTAATAAATAAAGAGACGCAAGTTCTTCTAAGAGAAATAGATCCCGTAATCGGAATAGAAGAAGAAGAACATAATCATGAAAGGAAGGAAGAAGAAGAAAGGAAGAAAGGAACACAAAAGGAAGAAGAATACGCAGAAGAAGAAGAAGAAGAAGACGAAGAAGAAGAAGAAAAAATGAGGAGGAGATGATCATCAATACGGAAGAAGGAGAAAGAGATGCAGCTAATGAAATTTAAATTGCAGAAGAAAAAGAAGAATATGAAGAAGAAGAAGAAGAAGAAAACCTATTAGAATATTGGAAAGTGCAGGTAATAGACTAATAACGGAAGAAGAAGAGGAAGCATCCGACCGTATTAAACAAATTAAAAATGGTTACAACAAGGAGCGAAAGAAGAAGAAGACGTCGAAGAAAGGACAAATGAAGAAGAAGAAGAAGAAGAAGAGTTGCTAAATCTAACGTTCCCCCAAATAATAGGAGAGACTTACAATGAGGAAGAGAAGAAGACAAAAGAAGATGGGTTCTACGAAGCTGAGCTAGAAAAATGGATTAACAATTTATTTCCTAATAATGAAAAAGAATAACAGCAAGAAGTAATATAACCATCAATTATGGAAATATTAGCATAGGCAAATACAGAACATACAGAAATAGAAATCGATTTAAAAGAAATAGAAAAAAGAATGGACGAATTGTTATCCGTATTTGAAGCAGAACGAAACTCAAATGTACAAGTAGGATTCGGAAGTAACAGGCGTAATGATGAAAACAATAGATTTCATATAATAGAAGAACGCAGAAGACAATACAGAAGATACAATATAGAGGGTACAATGATAAGATTCCGTCTAGCCCCTGAAAATCCGTTTACTGCAATTGAAACAAGTCTACGGGCTTTAATAGATTATTTGCTACGTAATGTGGACCAGCATGATTACGTAGGAATAACAATCACAAATGAGAAAGAAGGACATCGTACTTTTTTGGTTGTCGTTCAGACAAGCAAGAAATCTCTCAGCAGAAGTTCTATGGACAAGTTATGTGAAAGTACTCCAAAGTAATGCTGTTTTTTTTATAAATGAAGATTGCATCGTGAATTTTCATCATGTATTCATGCCGAGAGGACAAGGTGGATTGAAACAACATATTATGCATACCGAGGAATATGTAAAGACAAAATGTGGTATTGTTACAATTAAGAACAAAGGTACAATGTGTTTAGGACATGCAATCGTCGTTGCCATTGGATTAAAAAATACAAGGGAAGAAATCAAGCCGAATAGAGAAGATATGTAAAACAACATAAATATATAATTAAAAAAGAAGCATAAGACCTATGTGAATCTGCTGGTGTAGATCTCAGTCATGGTGGCGGAATTCCTGAAATTTACGAACTTTACTTAAAGGATTATAATATTACAGTGTATAGGGGATTTTCAGGAAGTGATATTATGTTTGAAGCAACACCAAGTGACAATGAGAGAACACCTTTAAACTTACTCTTCATAGATAACCATTACAACGACATTGAAAGCTTGACAGCATGTTTTATCTGTAATTTTTATTGCGGAAGTTGTCATAAGAAATATGAAAAAGCATGAACATTTTAAACATTGTACAGTTGTATGTTATCGTTGCCATCATAAGCCACCATGTGACTTTAGAGAAGCTCATATTACATGCAATGATTGTAATCTAGAATTTTGTGGCCAGTCGTGCTATGATTATCACAAGTGAGCTCCTTATCAAAATGGAAAGCCTTTATGTTCCATTGTGAAATGTTGTGCCCAGTGTTTGAAAATTTATGTAGTGAAAGAAAAAGGATATCACGTATGTGGAGAAACGTATTGCAATATTTGCTATACTACAGTACCACCTAATCATGAATGTTACAAGAAAGTGAATGAAAGAAGAAAATAAAAAACCCAATGAAAAACTTATCATTGAGAAAAAAGCTATGATTGTATTTTATGATATACAATGTACGCAAGATACGAAAATAGAAGATGAGGACGCAGACATATATGAGCATATACCTAATGTCTTGGTTAGTCAGTATGCATGTTACCGATGTTATGAAGACAACAACATAAAAATGATTCTGTCGTTTGTGGAAAACGAGAAAATATATTTGACGGAGAAAATGTAATAGAAGATTTTCCAAAACTTTTACAAAAACGACGTCCGAACATTAAATCAGTAACATGTATTGCGCACAACTATAAGGGCTATGTTGCACATTTCAACATTAAGACCATGGTTGAGAAGATGAATTGGACTCCAGAAGTAATCAAGAATGGGGCGAAACTTCTATCTCTTAAAATAGGGAACGTAACCTTCATTGATTCACTAAGCTTTCTTCCTATGCCCTTAAGTAAATTAAGTGGTGCATTTGGTCTTCATTGGTGCAAATGATATTTTCCACACTTTTTCAATCGACGTGAGAACCAAACATATGAAGGCACACTTCCAGACATTAGATATTATGGAGCAGATACCATGAAAGTTGACGAAAGGCGCAAGTTTTTCCAATGGGATACTGAACATCGAAACGATAATTTTAAAATGAAAGAAGAACTCATCAAGTATTGTGTGCAGGATGTTGAAGTATTACGCCAAGCATGTATTTCCTTTATGAATATATTTGAATCTGAAACAAATGTAAATCCCTCACTTGAATGCATTACAATCGCCAGTGCATGTAATTTGGTGTATCGAAGAAATTTCTTAAAGGAAAAAAAAACTATTTGTATCATACCGAAGAACGGGTATCGATGGAGAGATGTCCAATCAGCTGAAGCAGTACAATGGATAGCTTGGGAAGAAAAAAACAAGAAATATACAAATTACCAATGCTGTTCATAGTAAGGAAAAACGAAAAGCATAAATGAAAGTAGATTGTGTATGGACAGATCCCAACACAGGAGGAATACACGTGTGGGAATGTGAGGGAAGTTGGGTACATGCTTGCATTTTCTGTTACCCTAACGACAGAGATAAACCCATCTATAACAATGCTACAGATACCATGGAATTTCAATATGAAGCAACAAAGAAGAAAATTTAAAAATTAAAAGATTTTGGCTGTGAAATGCACGAAATATGGGGCTGTGAATTTAAAAAACAATTGGCAGGAAATGAAAAGATGAAGAAGTATGTCAGGAATCATCCATTTACAAAGCAAACACCATTAAATCCTCGTGATGCTATTTATGGAGGACGTGTGAATGCCATACGTTTGTATCATAAAGCACAAGAATCTGAAGGAGAAACAATCGAAAGCAAGGATGTTATCTCGCTGTACCCATATATTTCTAAGACTAAGAAATTTCAATTCGTCATCCTACTATATATCTGCCTGCAGATTCAAGTATTCCCAGCATTGAAGAAGTAGAAGGATTAGTTAAACTAAGTATTCTAACTAAAAAAAAATCTCTTACAACCAGTACTCCCTTACAAATCAAATGATAGATTGATGTTTCCACTTTGTTGTACATGTTGTGATGAACTAAACCTGTACGTCGTCGTTTTAAAAGAAATTTCTACATAGTGAATAACATTGATCATGAGTGGGAAAGTGATATTAATGATCTTCAATCTCTTCATAAATTTAATGATGGATATCGTTATATTCTTACAGTGATAGATGTGTTCAGTCGATATGCATGGGCTGTGCCATTAAAATTTAAAAGTACAAATGATGTCTTAAAAGCATTGCAAACTGTGTTCAAAGACAGAAAACCAATTACATTCCGAACAGATAAAGAAGTGAGTTTACTAATAAAACAATACAGAAGTACTTAGATGACAACAAAATAAAACATATTACAACTAAAAATCCTGATATAAAAGCTAGTATTGTAGAACGTTTTAACAGAACTCTAAAAGAAAAAATGTGGAAGTATTTTACAAAGTATAAAACGTATAATTATTTAAATGTATTACCTCTTTTTGTGAAATCATACAATGAAGGTTGTCATTCAAACATAAAGATGTCACCTGCAAATGTTTCTCAAAATAATCTATTACAAGTATGGCATAATCAATATGATAATAAAATAAAGAAGAAAAAGAAGAAGAATCCAAATTTCTCAAAACATCTTAGGATTGGTGATACAGTACGAATTAGTAAGACTAAACGTACATTTGATAAAGGATATATGCAAAACTGGACTTGGGAAATATTTAAAGTAAAAAGGATAATACCAAGACATCCAACTGTTTATGAAATTGAAGATTTAAACAAGGAGCCACTGGATGGATTATTTTATAGAGAGGAATTACAACCTGTGACTTTATCAAAGACGTTTTACATAGATAAAATCATACGTACAAGAAGAAAAGGCAGGAGAAAGAATATCTTGTTCATTGGAAAGAATATCCTTTTTCTTTCGATTCCTGGATACCTGCACCAGCCGTAAAGAAGATCGAAAAGTACAATGGAACCTGATGGAGATTTTTACGTTACACTTCCCAGTAATAGTTGTATGGAATATTTTCCTGGCAACAGCTTAATATCATACACTACGTAACTTCATCAAAGAATGGAATTCCGTGAAAAGTGGGAAGTAGCTATTGTTGAAATTCATTATCCTCATTCAACATAAAATATTAATGAAGAAAATAATAATTTTTTTACAAACCTGCAAAAAGTGATGAATGGAAATTTGTAACTATTCCTGTACGTTATTACACTGACATATCAAAATTGATAAAGATAATTTATAAGTACAACGAATTCACAGATTTACATATTTCCTATACTCGTGACAGTAATACCTGTTTTCTACGACGTCTTCATAAAGACATAGATATAGACGGTGCATTATCTCCAAGTGTTAGTGCGATGATGGGATTTGATCCAAACGTTGATTTAAAGGATATGAAACAAGGCCAAACCATTCCAAATTTACGTTTAGGACTTCCATCTACAATGTATGTGTATTGTGATATAATTCAATCTGTATTTGTTGGAGATGCAGTAGCACCATTAATACGTATCATAAATATGAATCCTGTGAATCATACATTTGGAAGTAGTGTTATAGAAACTTTTAATCCTCCACATTATGTGCGTATAGAGAAGATGCATTTTGAACACATCAAAATATATATAAGATATAGTACAGGCTCTCTACTGGCATTCACTTTCGGAACTGTTTGCGTTAAACTACATTTTCGACCAGTGCGTCAACATCGACAAATATGAAAAATCCATACTTACAATATTATCAAAAACAAGCTTTTTCTGGAACTGGAAACGTTTATGTTGGATCCCCTTATCAAGTTGGGCATGGTATTGTAAGTTTCCTTGAAGGAGTATTTCGTTCTGTCATGCCATTAGTAAAACAAGGTGCTAAAACAGTAGGAAAGGAATTATTAAAATCTGGAGCATACGTTATTACTGATGTCATCGTCGATAAACAACCTATTAACGAATCCTTTCATCAACGAATGGGTGAAGCGAGATCCCTCTTGCAAGACAAAGCAAAATATAAACTGAAATCTATGCTAGGATCTGGATGTCAACGAAGGAAATGAAGAATTACACATCATTCCATCTTTAACCCTTCATCATTACACATCATCAAGCGCAAGAAGACGAAGGGAAAGAGGAAACGTACACAGAAAACAAAGAAAAATCAGTCTTATAAGAACAGGAAGTTATCACACGATATCTTTGATTAAATCATCACCATCATGGCTTTCTTACATCATCAATCCTGCAAGTGTGTAAAAAGTGAACTAGATATTTTTTCAACAAAACCAACGCAAACCACTATATTGGATAATCATGTTGTTACATACAAACCAATCAGTTCACTAGCTGATAATGCTCCTATAGAATTTGTCATCCCAGGAACAAGTGATGAATACATAGATCTACCACATACTCTTCTTTACATCGAAGCTCAAATCGTTAAGCCTGACGGATCAGCATTTGTTGAAAATGATAAAGCTGTGGCTCCTATTAATGACTTTTTAAATTCTATGTTCAGTGAAGTGAAAGTGTATTTAAATAACAAACTGATTTCATTTCCATCTCATAATCATCCATATCCATCATACATTTAAAAACTGTTAAACTATGATGATTCTGCTCATAAAAATACACATCTTCAATGTGCATTCTAGTTTCAAGATACTGCTGGACATATGGATGCAACATCTAGAGGTAATAGTGGATTTCAACAACGTTATGAATTTACAAAAAAGTGCAAAATTCGTCATGCTTGGACATCTTGATTGTGATATTTTAATCAAGATAAATTTTTAATCGAAGAAGTAGAAATACGCCTCAAGTTAATTCCTGCAAAGCCAAACTTTTGTCTCATCTCTAGTGATTCGTCTGTTGAGGCTAAAGTGAATATTTTAGAGGCTGCTTTACATATTAAAAAGATTAATGTTAGTCCTACAATAAAACTAGCACATAACAAACTTCTACAATCAACAACAGCCATATATCCTCTCACAAGAGTGCAAATGAAGTCATCTGTCATTCCAAAGGATCTTCAATCAAAAACAATTGATAATTTATTTATGGGAGTATTACTAACTCGAGTGATTGTGGCGTTTATTCAAAATGATGCCTATACAGGAACAATAACTTCAAATCAATTTCATTTCAAACATTTTGACATCAATTTCGTCTCTCTATACATTGATGGAAAACCTGTACCTTCAAAACCTTTACAACCAAATTCGAAAACAACCTCTATGTTTCCTTGTATCATACCTTATTCAGTGGATCAGGTATTCACTGTTCCAATCATGGCAAGAATATTCCTCGCCTTACCTTTCTTCAATTATACACTATCTTTCTTTTCGGCATTACTCAAGATGGAGAAGCCAGCGCTGTGCAGCATTCCAATCTAATCAAACATAGATGTGTTCGTCTGGAAGTTCGTTTTAAGAATCCTCTACCAGCAACTCTCTCATGAATCACATATGGCAAATTCCAATCTCTTTTAGAAGTGAATCATCAGAGGTGCATCATCATGGATTTTAAAAGGTACGTTATTTAAGTACCGTATCATATATGTACATGTCTGCATTTTTATACATGGTATCCTTTAAACTAGATTTACTGAATGCTTTGCAAACAAATTGTTTATTTCACAATCATTTCGCTGGCGTATGTGCAGCCAATCAATTACCAACACATGTTCCACTACCTGCAGGAATCATCATTAATACAGATCCCTAGAAGAAACTTGGCACACACTGGATTTCCGTATATATTCATACTGATGGACGTGCACAATACTTCGATACATTTGGATTTCCTCCATATGTAATGCAACATATTCAATTTCTACGTAGAAAGTCCATTTCTTATACATTTAATAATGAACAAATTCAAAGTGTGAAATCGTCCCTATGTGGACATTATTCATACCTTTTCCTACGCTTCAAGGCTAAAGGAAAGTTCTTAAATGAATTTCATTACACTTTCTCATCAACTCCAGAAAAAATGATCGCCGCTTGCTGTATTTGCTTTTACAGGTAATCATTTCTCCTGTATACATATCATCATGTTTTCATTCTTTTTCTTTTTCTTCTTCTTCGTTTTTTGAATACTTTTTATTATAGATAAAATTCTAGCTATTATTATTACAGGTAGTCATTTCTTCTTCTTTCTTATTATTATAATGTATTTGTATATATTACCATTTGTTGTTTTTCATTTGTTCATGATTATAGATAAAATAAATTGTAAATTGTTTTTCGTTTTTCATTTCAAAGAATAAAAGATCGTCAACGTGTGTATGGACATCATCATTGTACATAATAAGAAAATGTATCTACGCTTCTTCATCATCACCAACATCAGTAGTATCATCTGTGAAGTTATCATTAATTGAACAATGAACTGTTTATGTGTAAAAACAATAGTGTACGTGTGTATGGACAGCATCAGTGAAAAGTATATGGAAACTGTGAAGTTATCATCAACTGGACAATGAAAAAGTCTAACGTACTGTCTTTTAAAACTGTACTATACTTACCGTCGTTTTAATTGGGTAAATTTCATTAACATCAATAAATACTTTTTATTCTTTTTTCTCTTTGGAAACACATGTTTTGTTTCTTAATTTTTCCATTTCCTAATGAATAAATATGTTTTATCATTAATTCTGTAATTAAATACACATATCATAAAACATATTTTAACTCATTGAATTAAAGAATTTCAAACTGTTTATTTAAAAAAGAATATAAAACTGATTTTTAATTCAATGATGTAATCACATAACTAAATAATAATAATAATAATAATAATGAATTCACATACTTAATCAGTTATTCTTTCGTTAATTAAACCAAGTATGTGAATTCAATATTATTATGATAGAACTTTTGTTTTTCAACATTTAATATTAATTATTTTAGGTTCTTTTTTAAAAAATAAAAAAGTCCTATCATACTTAAGACAGATTTGTATAATAATAATAATAATTTCAAATACAAACTTTTATTTTAACATTCATCTCAAGAATTTGAATTCATTATTATTATTATTATTATTATTATTATTATTATTATTATTATTGTTATTATTATACATATCACTAATAGTATACGAGAAAAAAAATATGTTAAGATTTTATCATAAAAATTAAAAATCCTATCATATTGAGGTGTATGAAACGAACCCAAAACACACACACACACAAATAAAACATTTCACTTTCACTATATATATTTTATTACATTTGATATTACGTTCTTTAGTATACATGAAAAAACAAATCAATTTTCTTCTTTATGAAGAGATGTTCACTTCATTGATGCCCTCCGAAGGTTGAGTATCAGTTTCTCCCACCATGGCTGTGTCGGTATACTATCAAATAAATCAGCCATAATTGAATCTATGAGTTTTTGTATGGAAAATACTTTCATTTCCAATTTTAATCGTTCACCATCAATGTTCACATCACTGTTCTTATCAAGAGAGACACTTGGAAAACTGATGTTCATACCATTAATAATGCTCTGTTCATCTACACAGGTATGGATTCCGGCAAGTCCTCTAAATGTCAGACACTGCGATTTTACATGATTGCGAATAGTATCTGTACACAAGTCAAAATATTCACGGAGTACAACACTGCAAACTTTACTGTTTTTCACACCATGTTCAATACACGGTAATATTTCCAAGAAATAAAGCCAATCACTTGAAGTTAAGTACACAGTGTTTCGAGGAACATGAAATGTTCATTTCTTCTCTAACATCACTAATTTTTCACCCATTAGTTTTCGCACCACCAGTTCGTTTTCTTTTCGGCCAAGGTATTTTATAAATGTAATTTCAACTTGAGAATTTAAATAGTCCGTAGCAAACGGGGTCAAATGTAAAAGTTTCTCCCACTCTGCCAAATTTAACTCCATTCCAAACACAAGTCTTTTACCAACACGAATCACTGGTTTAAATGTATCACTATCCAGTTCAATACAAATTAATTTGGTTTTCATTGAATTAAGTTCATATTCCACATTTAACAAGTACTCTTTCTTGGTATCCATATTTGATGCACAAGCACTCAAAGACATGTTACTCCAGTAGCTGCTCAACACAGAATAACGACACTATGCATACAGATGACTGCTCATGCATGAAGAGGAAGGGGGCGAAGAGGAAAATTCATCTTTCATCTTGTTTGTACATGCCATCATACACTTACGATGAGTATACCAGTTCAGTAAATTCAAGATCGTGCATGTTACGCCCAGATACATTAATCTTCATTCCTTTATATATTAAACAGACATTTCCACTTTGTAAATACGTTAATAATGCACCATTATCTGCTTCCAATTTTTCAGTACAACGACCTAAAAAAAACACTTTTTCGCCTCTTTCAAATATCACACATACCTTCCTACGATATAACATTGTAATTATCTCACAGTTTACGAAATGGTACTCCAATCTCTAAATCTCGCATTTTTGTACAGGGTGCCCTTGATGTCTTATTAAGCTTATCTAGTAAACTCATTGAAGATGAAATCTTTAAATTTGACGTTTCTTCCTTTGCAACAGCTGCTAACAGAATGATCTACACAACCACATATGTTCCGCTTACGCTCTTTGCAGGAGTGGGTGGGGTTTGGGGGTTCAAATAACTAGCCAATACACGACAAGAGCAATAAAAAGCATGTTTCATCTTGTTTTTACATCTGGTAGGCGTCCAAGAGCATGACCATATAGCAACATACTAGTTTAAAACGTTTTGAGCCCCATGGGAATGTTCCCGCGACCAAAATTTTCCCACGGGGATGAACGCCGGGACCTCTACTAACATATAGCCCGAATTTTAAAACTATACTTTCCCGGTACATTTTGAAACAACATTTGACTCTGACAGTCAGCGGCTGCTCATCTACTGTCATATTTGGTCTTGGCACATACGTCTCTCCCAAATACCCATTCCACATATCAAAAAACTCTTGATTGGCTCTAATTTATCGGAGGAATTTCCTCTGTGTCTCTCGGCTGCATTATCAAAGCGCACCTCTCAAGATATGAAATCTGTTACAACTTATTATCTTGGAAATTATTGGACGCCCATCCGAGCAACTCCACAATTGATTGATATATTCCTTTTTGACCTTACACACACCAATTAGTAACAACGTGCCTACAAACTTATCCATTACGTTCCACCTATTTCGTTCCTCTGTGTTCGTCCAAAGTTCTTGAAATAAGATAAATGTTAAAAATATTAATGTATAACGTTATCAAGTTATACAATAACTTTTATAGTCTTCTTGGTTTACCTGCTTTTCAGAACACACTTTTTATTGTTTCTTAATCGGACATTATTATTTCCTAATCTTACTACGATTACTAGGATCTTACTGGAATATTAATCTTACTTAAGATTTCAGTATATACTCTAAAAATACTATTTCACCTACATACAAATACCGCGAGTCATTTTGACAGCTTTTCAGTTTTAAAATATGTGTTTCTCATATATATTTCTGTTCTTTTAGCTTTAATTTTAATTAGTTTATTCGACTAGCTCATGTTTTATATAAGTGGTTTTGTTTATATAGTATAGGTTGGACCACTAAAAAGTATCATCGCCAAAATATTAAATAGAAAATGCAACCCTTTACAAGTTGTAGTTTCGTTTTTTGATTGGTGTTTGTGGACTATTGCTTCAGATTTATGTAATTTTCGAGATAAATTAATTATGTAATTCCGAGAGTGATAACGAAATACTAAAGAATCTTTTAGAAAAACCGGACAGTAAAAGAATTCGTTCTGCTGAATAATTATCTAACCCTGAGTGCTAGACAGGTAGTGTAGATGAATTATAATCAGCATGGATGTGGGTAAATTTACAAACGATGGGTACTTTATTTCCCGCGCCACCCAGATATTCATTCACTGGTGTAAATTTAAATGTTGGGCCAGATAGTGTTGGAATGCAATTATTTGAGTTATTTTTGACGGTCAGCTTATTGGAGCAATAACGCAAGAAACAAATTGTTATGCGCAACAATGTTTACGCGGAATTGCAGAGGGAAGGGAATGGGTGCTCATACAAGTAATGAAGTAAGGTTGTTTCTGAATATTATAATGCTGCAAAGTATTGCTTATAAACCGGACGAGAAACATTGCTGGCCTAGGTATCCTATGATTGACACACCATTCTTTTAACGTAAGAGTTACCCGGAGCGGAAAAAAGTATTTATACTTTGTTGACAATGAAACGTAAGTTATCAATACTCGTACTTGCCATAAATTAAAAAAAAAATATGAATCGTGTTTCATAATTTGGTACATAAGTTCCGTGATATGTACACACCTAACAGAGAGTCTTTTACTGTACTTCAAAAATTAAGGACTGGGTGCATTATTTGTCCCCTCATACGAGCTAGGTTCAGTATAAAGACATAAATATTATGTAAGTCAGAAAGTGTATGTGGTCTTTTGTTATCTATACGGAAAATAAATTGTGAGAGTGAAGATTACAAGAACCTTCGAAAGTCAGCTCAGGTTGTTATGACAATCATTGAGCCATTATTGAAATGAGTTATTGTGTAACAACAGACAATTTTTACACATCTACTGAGATTCCTGCCTTACCGCTTTCTAATCGAACGGATAAATATGATACTGCAAAGTCCACAAGAAAGGAGATGCCATCCAAGGTACGGGACAAGAAACTGAAAAAGGGAGAAATTATTGTCTTTCAGAGGGAAAGGTTGGGTACTCAAGTTGAAAGATAAGAAGCCCGTGACACTTCAGAGCACCATTCAGAACCCTGAAACGGTTATTCACAAGGTGAAACTAAATCAAATGCTATGCTCAACTATAAATATACAACGGGAAGAGTTGACAGAGTATCAACGTCTGACGGACCACCCTCTATCACTGAAGAGAGGAAATAAATGCTATTAAAATATTTTTCCACCTTCTTGATCTCCCCCTATAGAAATCGTATGTTCTCTACGTGTGGAAAAATTATAAACTATGGAGTACATCAGATTGCTGATCCGATTGACCCTGGAAAGACAATCTAGCCCCAATATATGTCGCCGAAAGCTAGACACACTGGTAAAACTTCACACCGCCTTCGCTTTACTGGTCCCTATTTCTCGAAGCTCATTCCAGCGACCGAGAAAAAAATATCAACAAGAAAATATGCCCTATGCAGTAAAGTTCAGAATGATAGCAGCAGGAAATTAAGACAATAAAGCAGGTACCGCTGTCCAGACTGTGATGTTCCACTATGTGTTGTCCAGTGCTTCCGTGTTTATCATAGAGTTTACAATTTCTGAACAGTTTGGTGTGTTAAATAGTAAGTGATACTTAAAGGATAGCATGGAAAATTTGAAATGCAACGGTACACTATTCCTAGTTCCCACACGTTAGAAGAGTAGTCTCACCTGCCGCTATTTCCGAATCCTACTCTAGAGTTACTGGAGTTCGGAATACATTACTGTATTTGTTTCTGCGTGGTTTCCATGCCAAATATATATAGTCCCGAGATAATTTGGGATAAAAGTCTGTCTGTTTTTGTATCTTATTTTTCCTACACACTGGAGAATATTTATGAAATTACATTTGTTTATTATCTACTCTTCTATATTCAAACAATTCAAATTAGCAATATAAATATATTTGTATTTTAGCTAGAAAATATCCGGATAATTAAGTCATTAATTGGTAAGTACGAACATCGTAAGTTCGTACACAGGAGAGATACATGGCAAATTAAAGTAAATTAGAGGTTTGCACATTCCTTACATATGAAATCCTTTTCCTAACATTCACATGATAACATTACCTCCTTGTAAACATTACCGACAGATCCTGGATATAATGCTCATTAATTAATTACTTTTATTACGAAATTTTATTACATGAAAATGTTTTATTCTTATTTCAAATTTTCCCGGCGCAAGCTCATGTGGTTGGGATTCCACATAAATCAGTAGGTTCACGTCTCACATAGACTCGCAGCTGAACGGGACGTTAACTCAAAATCAACTCATCTCTTATTTCAACTTCTAAAATAGCGCTAGTCAACAAGATTTTGGCACAGAAATGAATATACCTTATTCTAAAAGTACTTTTCACGTAAAATTTGAATCTGCAATCAGTTTTTCTCCATCCTCCTCAGTTTCCCCGTGACAGAAGAATTTTCGGAAAATTTCCCCTCAAATTTCCTTACTTAAAAATATTTTTGTACCTGTAGCTCGGGTACCCTTAGGTATATAAACACGCAAACTGTATTGTATGTTAGCTTGATTTATACTTAGTAAGCTCTCTTAGTTCCACAAGAATCGCATTATTCTTTCTAGAGAAATAAACATATTTATATAAAAATATTCAATATGTACTGTTCATTTTACCAGATTCATTAGTGCAGATAAAACCACATATAACTTCCACGAAAATTACAATATATGCACGGTTTACACCTCATTGAACTTCCAATAAACCATATTTTCAACGATGTGTACAGCATGTCGCCATTCTTGTATGAGGGAATTTCTAGAGGGGTTTTGTGGGAAATTCCCTCCAAAAAGTAGTTTATAAGATTTTTGTCTCAACTTGCTATTTGTATATAGCGATACAGAAACATGAACTGCATTAAAACATAGTTTTGTGTCTACTTGATAAATAATGTTAATTTCATGTGAATCGCGTTATTCTGTCCAGAGATATAAACTATTGCGTCTATTTATGGGTAATAAAGAATATACTATAGAAGACTTTTACCAAACACAAAAACCTAACGTTGACGTATTATTGTCGGCACATAGATGGATATTCAAATACAAGCACAAATACACTCATGCTTTCTGTGGAAAATAATTCACTTTTTAATATTTTGATCTGGCAGCATGTATAAAAAAAAATTGATGACTCACGTAATCTGATGACTGTTAGTAGCGTTGAGTGACGGTCCAAGCTGGACGTGTTTCTTGATGTGGCCGCGTGTAAGTTGAAGTGTTTGTGCATTGTGGAGTTCGAATAGATTGTGCTGTGTGGTGATGCTCTGAGTTATATTACGTTTGTGCTGCTTCATGATTGATGGAGTGTAGATTCGTGTGTATATGTGTGTGCGATACCTTACATGATACAAGATGCCGAGGAAGTGTGTAAATCACCCGGAAAATTTCTGTTATGTATGTGGGGAGCTGGCATTTAAATCGCAACGTTGATGTTTTACTCCAGTTGTGAGGAAGTGTTATCAGTGATATTTTGGTTGCTGTGTAGGAGACCAAGATAAGAATTTCGCTCCTCACTACATTTGTTGTACTTGCGTGAATCGTCTGACTGGGTGAGCAAATGGTGAACGAAACATGAACTTCGCAGTACCGATGATCTGGAGGGAAACAAAAGATCATTCTTCAGACAGCTACTTTTGTATGACACAGATAAAAGGAATAACCAGTAAATCTAAGTACACAGTACAGTACCCTAAATTGCCATCACCAATTAGGCCAGTTCCACACAGTGCTGAATTACCTGTACCTCCTGCTCATCTTACGGTAAATGAGTATTACACACCTGAGGCAACTACTAAAGTTACAAATGAAGATGATCCTATATATGTATCAAGCGCATCTACATTGATCCCCATCTGATAACTCAGGGTGAACTAAATGACCTCGTACTTGATTTAAGACTTTGAAAGCGGCCCTTCCTGGCTACATGACCTGGCCACCTGAGCCTCCCTGACTTGATCACCCTAACAGTGTTCGGTAAACCGTATAAATTATGTAGTTCCTCGTTGTGAAGTTTCCGCTATTCCCCATTCACGTTTCTCTTGGGTCAGAATATTCGTCTCAAGATCTTGTTCTCAAATAATTCCTGTGTATGTTCTTTCTTCTGAGTAAGCGACCATGTTTCTCAACCATACATAACAACAGGTATGATTATCGTTTTATATATTTTAAACTTCAAATGCCTCGACACAATTTGCGACGAAAAGATATTTTTAACTGAATCATAACAATAATTTCCTGCTTTTAGTCCGCATTAAATTACTTCCTGAATATAGTTTTCGTCTCTTGATTTTCATCCTAGACATTTGAAAGTATCCATTTTAACAAATGTATTATTCGATATTTTAACGCATCCATAATTTGCCGTATTATGATCCCGAAAAACTTCCATGTATTTAGTATTGTCTGCATTCACTTCTAAACCCATGTTTCTGCTAGCGTTTTATAAGACCTCTGTATTTATACTAATGGTTCTCCTATCACTCCTATTAAATTTACATGATCAGTATATGCCATAACATGGTGAACACCATTGAAGTCTAGGCCCTGGTTGCTATCTTTGATTTTCCTTATAGCGTAGTCCAAAACAAAGTTAACTTTTCCTACACGGACTTTACTTTGGGATTCATTTAAACATATCTTATTTAAACTCATTAGCTTTTTTCGGCATTCCAAATTCTGTAAGAATGTTGTACAATGATTCTCTCCTAACCGAGACGTAACACTTTCTAAAATCAATAAATATATGACGTACCGGAGTATTGTATTCCCACTTCTTTTCCAGTATTTGCCAAATGATAAATATTTGGTCGATAGTTGGTAGATTTCGTCTAAATCCGCACTGATAATCTCCAATAATTTCATCTGCATATGGGGTTAATCTTGCTATTAAAATGTTTGAGAGAATTTTATAGGACGTTGACAGAAGAGAAATACCTCGATAATTATTACAGTTAGTCTTGTCGCCTATGTTGTGAATTGGACAAATGGTTGGTTTTCTCCACTCTTGTGGCAATTGAGATTGTGTTTGGAATGAGTTTCTGTATCTTGTTCCACAATTTTTCGCTTCCAGCTAAAATTAAGTCAGCGGGAATTTTGTCTACACCCGGAGATTTGTGTTTCTTTAATTTCTTTATAGCGATTTCTACTTCTATTCGCTTAGGTTCTGGAATGTACGGTTCTGCGGTGTGTATTTCCCTTTGCCCAAATGCCTGATATGTACACTCCGCATCAAAAAAATTGCGACACATAACGCCGTGCAGTTATGGCACCCAATATACACCTTCTTATCTCATAATCGTGTCTGGTAAAGAGACCCCCTCTCTCTCCTCCTTTCTTCTCTCCCATACGATAACTAGCTAACAATATAAACGCAATTCTAATTTCAAACTACACATGCATTAGTATCGATAAAATGAAATAACAAAACCGAGACGAAACAAGATTCATAAGTTGATTCAGGGAGAAACAGTAGGAATAATTCACTTGGGTCGGGCGTGGGAAAATTTTCAAAATTTTTCCATGGGAACGTTCCCTGGACATTGTTGTAAAGCTGGTATACGTAGGGTCATAGTCTTGGACGCCTACCAGATGTAGAAACAAGATGAAACATGACTTTTTTCGTCTCCTTATCTTATATTGTTTAGTTATTTGAACCCCGCCACCCCCTGCTCCTGCTGGAAAGCCAAAGAGCATAAGCGATATAGCCCCTTGGTCATATTCCCACGAAATGCCTGTAGGTTATGAACATATTCAAATGATCGAAGCTTCTCAACAGATTGTATGAAATTGACCTTAGTTGCTAAGGTAAATATTATATTTCATGATTTTTTTCCAAACGTGGGATTAGAAACAAGATATGAGTGTCGTAACGAAACACATACCCATACAAAATCGTGTTGCTTAGCCCCTTGGTCCTTTTCCCACGAAGTGCCTGTAGGTTATGAACTGAAGACGTGATATTCAAATAATCAAAGCTTCTCAGCAGATTGTACGAAATTGGTCTTAATTGCTAAGGTAAATATTGTATTTCACGATTTAAAAAAAAAACGTAGGATAAGAAACAATATATGAGTCTCATAAGGAAACACATACCCATACACTCCTCCCCAGACCTCCTGCGAAAAGCGTGAGGATTTAGCCCTGGTCTTATTCTCACGAAATGTCTGCCCTGGACGCTATTGCTAAGCTGAAATACGTATGGTCATAGCCTTGGACGCCAACCAGATGTAGAAACAAGATGAAACATGCCTTTTTCGTGTTCTTGTCGTGTATTGGCTAGTAATTTGAATCCCCAAACCCCAACCCCCCTGCAAAGAGCGTAAGCGGAACGTATGTGCTTGTGTAGATCATTCTGTTAGCAGCTGTTGCAAAGGAAGAAACGTCAAATTTAAAGATGTCATCTTCAATGAGTTTATTAGATAAGCTTAATAAGCCATCAATGGTACCCTTTACAAAAATGCGAGATTTAGAAATTGGAGTACCATTTCGTATTGTAAAGTGTGAGATAATTACACCGGTATATGGTAGGAAGGCATGTGTGACATTTGAAGGAGGCGAAAAAGTTATTTTACCAGGACGTTGTACTGAAAAATTGGAAGCAAATAATGGGACATTATTAACGTATTTACAAAGTGGAAATGTCTGTTTAATATATAAAGGAATGAAGATTAATGTATCTGGGCGTAACATGCACGATCTTGAATTTATTGAACTGGTATACTCATCGTAAGTGTATGGTGGCATGTACAAACAAGATGAAAGATGAATTTTCCTCTTCGCCCCCCTTCCTCTTCATGCATGCGCAGTCATCTGTATGCATAGTGTCGTTATTCTGTGTTGAGCAGCTACTGGAGTAACATGTCTTTGAGTGCTTGTGCATCAAATATGGATACCAAGAAAGAGTACTTGTTAAATGTGGAATATGGACTTAATTCAATGAAAACCAAATTAATTTGTATTGGACTGGATAGTGATACATTTAAACCAGTGATTCGTGTTGGCAAAGGACTTGTGTTTGGAATGGAGTTAAATTTGGCAGAGTGGGAGAAACTTTTACATTTGACCCCGTTTGTTACGGACTATTTAAATTCTCAAGTTGAAATTACATTTATAAAATCTCTTGGTCGAAAAAAACGAACTGGTGGTGCGAAAACTAATGGGTGAAAAATTAGTGATGTTAGACAAGAAAGGAACACTTCATGCTCCTCGAAACACTGTGTACTTAACTTCAAGTGATTGGCTTTATTTCTTGGAAA
This sequence comes from Thermobia domestica, assembly GCF_964235325.1. Classification (NCBI taxonomy): domain Eukaryota; kingdom Metazoa; phylum Arthropoda; class Insecta; order Zygentoma; family Lepismatidae; genus Thermobia; species Thermobia domestica. Next base: position 51,838,373 of record NC_137470.1, on the reverse strand, counting down.
TATTACCGTGTATTGAACATGCTGTGAAAAACTGTAAAGTTTGCAGTGCTGTGCTACGTGAATATTTTGAGTTGTGTACAGATACTATTCGTAATCATGTACAATTGCAGTGTCTTACATTTAGAGGACTTGCCGGAATCCATACCTGTGTAGATGAACAGAGTATTATTAATGGTATGATCATCAGTTTTCCAAGTGTCTCTCTTGATAAGAACAGTGATGTGAACATTGATGGTGAACGATTAAAATTGGAAATGAAAGTATTTTCCAAACAAAAACCCATAGATTCAATTATGGCTGATTTATTTGATAGTGTACTGGCACAGCCATGGTGGGAGAAACTGATACTCAACCTTCGGAGGGCATCAATGAAGTGAACGTCTCTTCATAAAGAAGAAAATTGATTTGTTTTTTCATGTATACTAAAGAACGTAATATCAAATGTAATAAAATATATATAGTGAAAGTGAAATGTTTTATTTGTGTGTGTGTGTTTTGTGTTCGTTTCATACACCTCAATATGATAGGATTTTTAATTTTTATGATAAGAATCCTAACATATTTTTTTCTCGTATACTATTAGTGATATGTATAATAATAATAATAATAATAATAATAATAATAATAATAATAATAATAATAATAATAATAATAATAAATTCAAATTTTTGATATGAACGTTAAAATAAAAGTTAGTATTTGAAATTATTATTATTATTATTATTATACAACTTTGTCTTAAGTAGGATAGGACTTTTTATATTTTTTTAAAAAAGGAACTAAAATAACTAATATTTAATTTTTAAAAACAAAAGTCCTATGATAATAACATTGAATTCACATACTTGGTTTAATTTACGAAAGAATAACTGATTAAGTATTTGAATTCATTATTATTTTATTATTATTATTATTATTATTATTATTATTATTATTATTATTATTATTATTATTATTATTATTATTTCGTTATGTGGTTACATCACTGAATTAAAAAATCAGTTTTAGATTATTTTTTAAAAAAACACTATGAAATTCTTTAATTCAATGAGTTAAAAATATGTTTTGTGATATGTGTATTTAATTACAGAATTGATCATAAAACATATTTATTTATTAGGAAACGGAAAAATAAGCAATAAAACATTTGTCTTCAAAGACAAAAAGAATACAAAGTATTTATTGATGATGAAACTACACAATTAAAACGACGGTAAGTATAGTACATTTTTAAAAGACAGTACGTTTGATTTTTTTATTATTCAGTTGATGATAACTTCACAGTTTCCATATACTGTTCACTAATGCTGACCATAGACACGTACATAGTTGTGTTGTTTTGCAGATAGAAAGTTCACAGTTCAATTACTGATAACTTCACAGATGATACTACTGCTGTTGATGATTGTGATGAAACCTAGATAGAAGTCATACTGTACAATGATGATGTCCATAAACACGATGACGATCTTTTATTCTCTGAAATGAAAAAATATTAAAAACATAATTTAAAATTTATTTTATCTATAATCATGAACAAATAAAACAACAAATGATAATATATACAAACACATTATAATAAAGAAGAAGAAGAAATGACTACCTGCAATAATAATAGCTAGAATTTTATCTATAATGAAAAAAGTAATCAAAACAAACGAAGAAGAAAAAGAATGAAAACATGATGATATGTATACAGGAGAAATGATTACCAATAAAAGTAAATACAGCAAGCGGCGATCATTTTTTTCTGGAGTTGATGAGAAAGTGTAATGAATTTCATTTAAGGACTTTTCTTTAGCTTTGAAGCGTAGGAAAAGATATGAATAATGCCCACATAGGGACGATTTCACACTTTGAATTTGTTCATTATTAAATGTATAAGAAATTAATATGTTGCGTGGAAATTGAATATGTTGCATTACATATGGAGAAAATCCAAATGTATCGAAGTAGTGGGCACGTCCATCAGTATGAATATATACGGAAATCCAGTGTGTGCCAAGTTTTTTCGAAGGATCTGTATTTATGATGATAGCTGCAGGTAGTGGAACATGTGTTGATAATTGATTGGCTGCATATACGCCAGCGAAATGATTGTCAAATAAAGAATTTGTTTGCAAAGCACTCAGTAAATCTAGTGCAGAGGACATCATGTATAAAAATGCAGACATGTACATTTATGGTACGGTATTTAAATAACGTGCCTTTAAAAATCCATGATGATGTTCCTCTGATGATCCACTTCTAAGAGAGATTGGAACTCGTCATATGTGATGCATGAGATAGGTGCTGGTAGAGGCTTCGTAAAATGAACTTCCAGACGAACACATCCATGTTTGATTAGATTCCAATGCGGCACAGCGCTGGCTTCTCCATCTTGAGTAATGTCGAAAACAAAGATAGTGTATAATTGAAGAAAGGTAAGGCGAGGAATATTCTTGCCATGATTGGAACAGTGAATACTTGATCCACAGAATAAGGTATGATATGAGGAAACATAGAGGTTGTTTTCGAAATTTGGTTGTAAAGGTTTTGAAAGTACATGTTTTCTATCAATGTATAGAGAGACGAAATTGATGTCAAAATATTTGAAATGAAATTGATTTGAAGTTATTGTTCCTGTATAGGCATCATTTTGTGTAAACGCCACAATCACTTGAGTTGGTAATACTCCCATAAATAAATTATCAATTGTTTTTGATTGAAGTTCCTTTGGAATGACAAATGACTTCATTTGCACTCTTGTGAGAGGACATTAGGCTGTTGTCGATTGTAGAAGCTTGTTATGTGCTAGTTTTATTGTAGGACTAACATTAATCTTTTTAATATGTAAAGCAGCGTCTAAAATATTCACTTTAGCCTCAACAGACGAATCACTAGAGATGAGACAAAAGTTTGGCTTTGCAGGAATTAAGTTGAGACGTAATTCTACTCCTTGGATTAAAAATTTATCTTCATTAAAAATATCACAATCAAGATGTCCAAGCATGTCGAATTTTGCACTTTTTTTGTTAATTCATAACGTTGTTGAAATCCTCTATTACCACTAGATGTTGCATTCATATGTCCAGCAGTATCTTGAAACCAGAATGCGCATTGAAGATGAGTATTTTAGCAGAATCATCATAATTTAACAGTTTTTCAATGTATGATCGATATGGATGATTATGAGATGGAAATGAAATCAGTTTGTTATTTAAATACACTTTCACTTCACTGAACATAGAATTTAAAAAGTCATTAATAGGAGCCACAGCTTTATCATTTTCAACAAATGCTGATCCGTCAGGCTTAACGATTTGAGCTTCTATGTAAAGAAGAGTATGTGGTAGACCTATGTATTCATCACTTGTTCCTGGGATGACAAATTCTATAGGAGCATTATCAGCTAGTGAACTGATTGGTTTGTATGTAACAACATGATTATCCAATATAGTGGTTTGCGTTGGTTTTGTTGAAAAAATATCTAGTTCACTTTTTACACACTTGCAGGATTGATGATGTAAGAAAGCTATGATGGTGATGATTTAATCAAAGATATCGTGTGATAACTTCCTGTTCTTATAAGACTGATTTTTCTTTGTTTTCTGTGTACGTTTCCTCTTTCCCTTCTTCTTCTTGCGCTTGATGATGTGTAATGATGAAGGGTTAAAGATGGAATGATGTGTAATTCTTCATTTCCTTCGTTGACATCCAGATCCTAGCATAGATTTCAGTTTATTTTTTGCTTTGTCTTGCAAGAGGGATCTCGCTTCACCCATTCGTTGATGAAAGGATTCGTTAATAGGTTGTTTATCGACGATGACATCAGTAATAACGTATGCTCCAGATTTTAATAATTCCTTTCCTACTGTTTTAGCACCTTGTTTTACTAATGGCATGACAGAACGAAATAATCCTCGAAGGAAACTTCCAATTCCATGTCCAACTTGATAAGGGAATCCAACATAAACGTTTCCAGTTCCAGAAAGAGCTTGTTTTTGATAATATTGTAAATATGGATTATTCATATTTGTCGATGTTGACGCACTGGTCGAAAATGTAGTTTAACGCATACAGTTCCGAAAGTGAATGCCAGAAGAGAGCCTGTACTATCTCTTATATCTATTTTGATGTGTTCAAAATGCATCTTCTCTATACGCACATAATGTGGAGGATAAAAAATTTCTATAACACAACTTCCAAATGTATGATTCACAGGATTCATATTTATGATACGTAATAATGGTGCTACTGTATCTCCACCAAATACAGATTGAATTATATCACAATACACATACATTGTAGATGGAAGTCCTAAACGCAAATTTGGATTGCTTTGGCCTTGTTGCATATCCTTTAAATCAACGTTTGGATCAAACCCCAACATCGGTTTAACACTTGGTGATATGCTACGTCTACATCTATGTCTTTATGAAGACGTCGTATAAAACAGGTATTACTCTCACGAGTATAGGAAATATGTAAATTTGTGAATCTGTTGTACTTATAAATTATCTTTATTAATTCTGATATGTCTGTGTAATAACGTACAGGAATAGTTATAAATTTCCATTCATCACTTTTTGCATGTTTGTAAAAATTTTATTATTTTCTTCATTAATATTTAATATTGAATGAGGATAATGAATTTCAACAATAGCCACTTCCCACTTTTCACGGAATTCCAATCTTTGATGAATTTTCGTAGTGTATGATGTTAAGGTGTTGCCAGGAAAATATTCCATACAACTATTACTGGGAAGTGTAACGTAAAAATCTCCATCAGGTTCCATTGTACTTTTCGATCTTCTTTACGGCTGGTGCAGGTATCCAGGAATCGAAAGAAGAAGGATATTCTTTCCAATGAACAAGATATTCTTTCTCCTGCCTTTTCTTCTTGTACGTATGATTTTATCTATGTTAAACGTTTTGATAACGTCACAGGTTGTAATTCCTCTCTACAAAATAATCCATCCAGTGGTTCCTTGTTTAAATCTTCAATTTCATAAACAGGTGGATCTCTTGGTATTATCTTCTTCATTTTAATTTTTCCCAAGTCCAATTTTGCATATATCCTTTATCAAATGTACGTTTAGTTTTACTAATTCGTACTGTATCACCAATCTTAAGATGTTTTGAGAAATTTGGATTCTTCTTCTTTTTCTTCTTTATTTTATTATCATACTGATTGTGCCATACTTGTAATAAGTTATTTTAAGAAACATTTGCAGGTGACATCTTTATGCTTGAATGATAATCTTCGTTGTATGATTTCACAAGAAGAGGTAATACATTTAAATAATTATACGTTTGATACTTTGTAAAATACTTCCACATTTTTTCTTTCAGAGTTCTGTTAAAACTTTCTACAACACTAGCTTTTATATCAGGATTTTTAGTTGTAATATGTTTTATTTTGTTGTCCTCTAAGTACTTCTGTATTGTTTTATTAGTAAACTCACTTCCTTTATCTGTTCGGAATGTAATTGGTTTTCTGTCTTTGAACACAATTTCCAGTGCTTTTAAGACTTCATTTGTACTTTTAGATTTTAATGGCACAGCCCATGCATATCGACTGAACATATCTATCACTGTAAGAATATAACGATATCCATCATTAAATTTATGAAGAGATTGAAGATCATTAATATCACTTTCCCACTCATCATCAATGTTATTCACTACATAGAAATCTCTTTTAAAACGACGACGTACAGGTTTGTGTAACGTATATGTTGTTTCTTGCAGTAACCATCTTCTTATACAATGTATTGGAATTTTCTTCTTTGTAGCTATCCACAATTTTTTAACAGTTGAAAACGATGCAGGATGTGAAGGGTTGTAGTAAATCTTGCTTAACTGTTTGTTTACGGTTTCCACCTTGACCATACTGGACGTTTCCTTTTCCTTATAGGAGGTACTACTTTTTCCTTTTCTTCTTCTTCTGCTTCTTCTTCGTCCTCTTCTGAAAACGATTTCAGTGTTATTTTTCCCTTGGCGATGAGGCTGTTGGTGATGCTTTAGTTCGTCGTAAAATATATGACAAACGTTTTGGATTTCCAATAAGTTCTTGAGGTGTGTTATTAGAAGATAAATAATTACAAAATTTCTCCCATCCCGGTGGATGTGTGTGTTTCCGGGGTCGCGACACATCAGAAATTAAATCTTCAATGTGAGATCATTCTAGTTTATCACCTCTGATGTAAACAGTTTCTTTATTATCCCACGTGATATTATCATCATGTTTCATTCTATGTAGTAGTAATTCAGCTCTTTTACGAAACATTTTCGGTATAGATAATAATATTTCTTCTTCTATTTCAGGCTTCTCTGATTTAGTTGCCGTAATCGAAAGTGTCACAGGTTCTTCTTGTTTTCGTATTAAATGTAAATATTTTTGAAGAATATTATTATATTGGTTTCACTTTTCTTCATCACTAAGCGATGATAACTGTAAAATCTCTTGCATTTCTTGATCTAAATTAAATTCACGTTTCTCCAGGGCTGATTATGATGATGGTGCTGGTGTGTGTATACGATTAAGAACTTCAGGTGGAACTAAAATCATCTTCTTTAACTGTTCCATTGCACTAACGGAATAGTAAACTTAATAATGCACCAGATAAAATAGGAGCTAATACTGCCGTTAGGAATCCACCCTGCTGTTGCACTAATAAATGCTTCTTCTTCTTTTGGATGGAGTTTCCTTTCTTCACAAGATATCGAAGCGTCCTCTTGTATCGCTTTAATCTTGCTTTCTGTGTCTTTGTAAGAGGTGCATTCCCTTTTAATACATTATAGCAACATTCGCAAATACTTCGAATCACTGAAGAGTCTGCATTGGCCACTATAGCTTTACGTAATTTAGGATTTGCTTTGCTCAGCGTACGAAGGAGATCTCCGTGTTTTACGCTTGGAGACACATTGCCAGAATGAAGAAATACAGTTTAAAACATACATTATAAACACATCTTCTTCTATTTCGTTGGAACATAAACGTAATGATAAATATCATCAGGAAAGATATTTGTTTGAAAACGAAGTTCATCTGGCGTATCCTGTCTTAAATTAATAAACAAATATCCATATGGTAACTTCGTTGCGTCGTTGAAACTTTCTTGAAGAAATTTTGGATTCTCAGGAGTGAGTTGATAACTCAAATGTTTAATTTGTGATTTATCTCTTGGATTTTTAAATAATACGAGATAAGAACAATTCAAGCTCATATCTCTGCTTCCTTTTCCCTGATGAAATATGTTTTCTGTAATTTGTCTACATCACTTTTCCAGGGACAATAAATACCTGCCCAACACGGTTTCTGATACCAACTGGTAGTCACTTTCTCACCTTGCTTTTCTATCTTCATATCCATAAAATTGACAGAGTTATTTTATTCAACTTCTAATTCTAACCTTATGCCTTTCTCTTGGTCTTCTATACTTTCAACATATTTCTCCAGTTGATTTCTATTCCCTGTCCATATGCCTAAACAATCATCAACATACCTGCAAAAGAAACAGTAAATTTCCTCCTGCTTGTTCTCTCACTTTTTTCTCCCACTTGTTCATTACTATTTCCGCTAGAACTGGACTCAGCTTGGATCCAATGCTTAAACCTTCTTTTATCTTCACTAGTCTTTCTCCAATTATGCAATAACTATTTTCCTACAAGGTCTTAAGCGCTCTTATGACTTTCTCTTTTTTCCACTGACGTATAACTTTCCCTTCCATCTCCTCTTCTATTGCCTTTATGACATAATCCCTTCTTATACTGGTGAACATGGCTTTAACATCTACACTAAACATTAACACCTTCTCCTGATTCCACTTAATCTCATCTATCCTCTTCCTCAATTCTTCCGCGTTCTTCACTCTGCATGTCTTTTGTCCTTCTCCGACGTCGTCCATTATCTCTCTTAATTTCTCCTCTAGTGGTTTAAAATAGTCACCTCTGCAGTCCAGAACTGGTCTTAGCTTCACGTCCTTCTTATGTATTTTAGGAAAACCTTTCATGACAGGAATCCTTCATTTTCGTTGATTATATTTTTAATCCCAGCCTTTTCCCTTCTTATACACCTTCTTAAACACTTCATCTTTCATGTGCTTGTTACCCACTTCCTCATATGTCCGATCACATAACTCCCCTAGCTTCTCCTGGTACTACATTTCTCCTTTACTACCAACGCGCCTCTTTTGTTCGCCTGTTCCACTACGGTATCCTCTCTTTTCCTTAATCTTTTCAGTCCTTCCTTCTGTTCTTTCCTTAAGTTACTCTCCTTCTTGTTCATATTCTGCCTAGCAATCGATAATGCTTTTCTCCTTACTCTCTCTCTCTCGTCCTTATCCTTTATGTTTACAATGGCTTGTTCTACTGTGTACACCAATTCCTTCTTGTCCACTTCTTCCTCTTTAACCTTAAATTTATGTCCTAGACTTAACCACTTCTCCTCTTCTTCCGATAAAACTATGTCACCTATCACTACCACACTGTTCCTATTATCCTTTTCTTCTCTCCAACCTAACAATCTTCCTTTGTTGGCTAATCTGGTATTAACTTTTTCTTCAAAACTCCTTTCCCATTCTCTTAAATCTCTTATCACTGCTTCCCTCATAGAAATACTGACACCGTCCTTTATATGTTCCATAGGTTGGTTAGACACTTCCTCACTTGTTTTCGTTTCCTTACTTCTTTTCCTTATGACGTCCCAGATCACTTCTTTTTCAATTTGCTTAACTAATTTCTTGAACCTCACTGATTCACACACTAATCCTTTATTTCTCACCCGTAGACCTTTTGAAGTAATTCCCTCTTCCAGACACCTCCTCAAGAACTTGATCTGCTGCACATACGAGATTTCATTCCTCCTTTTGTGTTTCCACGTGTTGATCCTCCTTTTCAGACTTGGAGGTAGATCATAATGAACAAACTCTATGGCTCTGGATAAGTAGAGTAACAAATAAAACACAGTTCTGACCAGAGCAGAATGAAATATATTAAAAACTATACTTACAATGTGTTACAGTTTCAAGGACCTAACGTCCTCTTCATTAGACACAAACACTGAGAAAAGACAGGCAGACAGGTGACAGCAGATCTTATATACACGAGAAAGTGAAAGGCCACGCCCTTTTCTTCTCTCTCATTAGACGGAAGGAACCAATGAGGATAAAGGCAATTACGCGCCATCAGAAAAATATAATGAGCCCTTTCACGTTTTGTAACAGTTCTTTAAACAGATGACAAACAAAGAAAAGGAAATAACAAATAGAAAATATTAAATAAGATAAATAAATAACTAAATATATATAAAAACATTTAAAAATGTATAAATAAATATTAATAGCCTATATGCACTTTTCTTGTTCCTTTTCTATCACATCCAACAAGATTCCTTCTTCATTTCGGCTTGAACGTGGTCTTACTTTTTCATTTCGGCTTGAACGTGGTCTTATACAGGTTTGTCCTTTATCCAACCTTTTGTATAGCATTGCAGTTATGCCTTTTATTAGTAAAATTTATCGTGAAATTGATGGCATATGTCTTAATAAGTCGGTTCTCAAACTACATCCACGAGACCAAATTGATTAAGAACATGAAGCTAATTTGTGGAAGGGGCACGGTTAAGTAAGGAATCTTGAGAACCGGGAAATTTATTGTTATCGCCTCCCCAAATAATAGATCGAGTACCAGCATGCAATGCAGTAGCAACGTCATCACTGAAAAATATATTGCGTTGAATACGGTTTTGCGAGCCAGAGGGACTATAGGAATTACAAAGGTGTATAGTTTCCAAATTGCCAGTAATAATGCGACCATCAGGATAATTATAAACCTGATCGAGTTCTAAATCACTGCGATAAATAAGTGCAGTACCTGTACCTGCTACAGTTTCATTACTAAGAAAAGTATAATTATATAAACCGTGTAAATCAGTAATTTTAACCTCTTGGGCAAACAAAATATCAATCATTCTAGTATTAATAAAGCCAGCAACTGCATCTTGTTTCGTAGCGGAAGAAAGTCCGTTAAAGTTTATAGTACCAATCCTAACACCATACCTAATATGGAAAATAGAAAAGTAAAAATGTAAAACACTAGGGAGTAATATACAAAATGCAAAGCGTATGCACGAAGCCGAAAAATTACTACACCGCAAAAATTTAAACCCCCAAAAAATTAACCAAAAATTAAGATGGCGTTTCAGCATTTTGTTGGACGAAAAGGAAGGTTCATTAGACACAGTTGGCACCTGTGGTTGCGAAAGTTGTTTAGATCGCGTGTGCAGAGCAATACTAGGTTCATCAGACAGAGATGAGTCAAGCACGTTTTGAACTTTAGGAGCTTTACTATCAAGGAGAGGGCGTTTCTTTTTCTTCGAATTATCCAAAGGTACAATCTCAACATTCATCACACTAGGCAAATTTGCGCTGGAAATAACAGAAACACTAGGAGAAGTAACAAGATCCGGATTAGATACTGCAGCGTGTTGTTCATGTACTGAGTGGTCACTTGAAACATTCACTGAGGGCGTTGAAAGAGACGAGTCCCCTACTAACGACATTGCAGCAGCAGCCTCTAAACTATCATCCGAACTTACCTGATTCAATCCAGAAGAAATAGAAGGTATTATCACACCTATGCTGGAAACATCAGCAGGCGAAATAGTTACAGAAGATTTCTCTAAAGAAGGAGCTCCAGGGGTACTAAGAGACGGATGGTTCTTCTCCACATCACTATCAGCACTAGTAGTCTTGACTAGGGAAGAAGTAGAAAGTACAGGAAAAATACTGAAGTTAGTAACATCTGGAACAGCTTTAAGTTGCACTGGAGGCGGAGCCAAGCGTGAATTTGACTCGGGAGGTAGTCGAGAACCTCCAGAAACCGGAACAGTCACAGGACCACGTTTAGGCAGTCGTTTATCACCTTGAGAAATCAAATGCTGATCACTATCACATCGCGCACAAGTTTTAATTTGTCCTGGATATACACCCACAAACGAAGACCATGAACTGTGACATATGACGGAATGTTCTTTTTGAGGACGATCTTAAGTAATTTCCGCCCCGTACGCACCGGGTAAAAATGTCCAGTAGAATAGAGTTCATCGGTAAGACTTAGAATTTCCCCATAGGAAAGAAAAACTTGTTTAAGGTGTAAATCGGAAAGTTCCATTGGAACCGCATGAATGCGGACCAATTTAATCAAATATGAAGCCGAATCAATAGGTAGGTTATACGAACCTACCACATCAGAATACTTAACAGTATCTGTAAATACATTTAAAATGCGTTCACAATCTTCCTGAGTTTTTAATTTAATATATAATAGCTTACGTGGAAAATCTATTTCTATGCTGAGCACAGTTTCCAAGGGTAACCCAAAAGTATCCCTAATCCACTTATGTAAAATAATAGAAGTCGGCACAGTTACCACACTTTGAAAACTGATACGAAGTGTATTGCCGCGAATCGTGTTCATATCGAACTTAAGTAAGAAAACTGAATTCCCAAAAAAAAATACTATGTTGTAATATAAAGAACAGGTGAAAAATACAATTAAATTCAGTCAAATAACACACACACAAGAAAGAGGAACCGACACAGTACACTAGCAGTATTAGCTGCTCGAAAGAAACACCAGTGACCTCGAGCGAACCACGCCGAGAACCAGCTCACTCGGCTACCAGCCACGAACTGACTTGGCCACGGAGACGATGAAAAAAATTTCTATGTAGAGGTATAAATCCTTGCGGTGTTTTTATTTGGGTAATCGGTGTGCTCATCTAACCATCAATATTAGAACACAATAGTTTGGAAACGGATAAAATCCGTTCGCCATGTAATTTTATAAGAATATGACTTGCGTCTCTTTACTTTATTTCATGGTTCTTCCGTATTCACTTTCAAATGAATGGCGACAGTTGGCATCTAAAAAAATACAATTTTTTATCCCTAACTATGTAAACAATTAACTGTTCACATATGTATGAAAGAATCATCTTAATTTTAATGGGAGAAATTGTTGAATGTGATAGAAAAGGAACAAGAAAAATGCATATAGGCTATTAATATTTATTTATACATTTTTAAATGTTTTTATATATATTTAGTTATTTATTTATCTTCTTTAATATTTTCTATTTGTTATTTCCTTTTCTTTGTTTGTCATCTGTTTAAAGAACTGTTACAAAAAGTGAAAGGGCTCATTATATTTTTCTGATGGCGCGTAATTGCCTTTATCCTCATTGGTTCCTTCCGTCTAATGAGAGAGAAGAAAAGGGCGTGGCCTTTCACTTTCTCGTGTATATAAGATCTGCTGTCACCTGTCTGCCTGTCTTTTCTCAGTGTTTGTGTCTAATGAAGAGGACGTTAGGTCCTTGAAACTGTAACACATTGTAAGTATAGTTTTTAATATATTTCATTCTGCTCTGGTCAGAACTGTGTTTTATTTGTTACTCTACTTATCCAGAGCCATAGAGTTTGTTCATTATGATCTACCTCCAAGTCTGAAAAGGAGGATCAACACGTGGAAACACAAAAGGAGGAATGAAATCTCGTATGTGCAGCAGATCAAGTTCTTGAGGAGGTGTCTGGAAGAGGGAATTACTTCAAAAGGCCTACGGGTGAGAAATAAAGGATTAGTGTGTGAATCAGTGAGGTTCAAGAAACTAGTTAAGAAAATTGAAAAAGAAGTGATCTGGGATATCATAAGGAAAAGAAGTAAGGAAGTGAAAACAAGTGAGGAAGTGTCTAACCAACCTATGGAACATATAAAGGACGGTTTCAGTATTTTTATGAGAGAAGCAGTGATAAGAGATTTAAGAGAATGGGAAAGGAGTTTTGAAGAAAAAGTTAATACCAGGTTAGCCAACAAAGGAAGATTGTTAGGTTGGAGAGAAGAAAAGCATAATAGGAACAGAGTGGTAGTGATAGGTGACATAGTTTTATCGGAAGAAGAGGAGAAGTGGTTAAGTCTAGGACATAAATTTAAGGTTAAAGAGGAAGAAGGGGACAAGAAGGAATTGGTGTACACAGTAGAACAAGCCATTGTAAACATAAAGGATAAGGACGAGAGAGAGAGAGTAAGGAGAAAAGCATTGTCGATTGCTAGGCAGAATATGAAAAAGAAGGAGAGTAACTTAAAGAAAGAACAGAAGGAAGGACTGAAAAGATTAAGGAAAAGAGAGGATATCGTAGTGGAACAGGCGGACAAAAGAGGCGCGTTGGTAGTAAAGGAGAAAGGATAGTACCAGGAGAAGCTAGGGGAGTTATGTGATCAGACATATGAGGAAGTGGGTAACAAGGACATGAAAGATGAAGTGTTTAAGAAGGTAGTATAAGAAGGGGAAAAGGCGGGGATTAAAAATATAATCAACGAAAATGAAGGATTCCTGTCATGAAAGGTTTTCCTAAAATACATAAGAAGCACGTGAAGCTAAGACCAGTACTGGACTGCAGAGGTAACTATTTTGAACCACTAGAGGAGAAATTAAGAGAGATAATGGACGACGTCAGAGAAGGACAAAAGACATGCAGAGTGAAGAACGCGGAAGAATTGAGGAAGAGGATAGATGAGATTAAGTGGAATCAGGAGAAGGTGTTAATGTTTAGTGTAGATGTTAAAGCCATGTTCACCAGTATAAGAAGGGATTATGTCATAAAGGCAATAGAAGAGGAGATGGAAGGGAAAGTTATACGTCAGTGGAAAAAAGAGAAAGTCATAAGAGAGCTTAAGACCTTGTAGGAAAATAGCTATTGCAAAATTGGAGAAAGACTAGTGAAGATAAAAGAAGGTTTAAGCATTGGATCCAAGCTGAGTCCAGTTCTAGCGGAAATAGTAATGAACAAGTGGGAGAAAAAAGTGAGAGAACAAGCAGGAGGAAATTTACTGTTCTTTTGCATGTATGTTGATGATTGTTTAGGCATATGGACAGGGAATAGAAGTCAACTGGAGAAATATGTTGAAAGTATAGAAGACCCAGAAAAAAGGCATAAGGTTAGAATTAGAAGTTGAAGAAAATAACTCTATCAATTTCATGGATATGAAGATAGAGAAGCAAGGCGAGAAAGTGACTACCAGTTGGTATCAGAAACCGTGTTGGGCAGGTATTTATTGCCACTGGAGAAGTGATGTAGACAAAGCAACTAAGAAGAATTTCATTAGGAACATGGAAAGGAAGATAGACAATATCAACAGCGAGGAAGAAGGAAATAAAAAAGATTTGGAAAAATTCTACAAACAATTGAACAATAATGGATATAGGATAGAGCAGTTTAAGAGAAAGAGGAAAGAAGATAATATGGATAGGAAAGAAGAGGAAGACAAGAAGTGGTATGGAATTCAGAGCATAGGCAAAAAGACCTAAGTGCTGAAGAAGTTATTAAGTAAAGGTGGTGTGAAGACTTATAGAAAAGGAGGAGAAACTTTCTTGAAGTGCATATGGAAGAAAAGGAAAAGGAAGGAAAATCATATAGAGGAGCAGGAAGAAGGAGTGATATATGAAGTGAAGTGTACTGAGTGTAACATGAAATACATAGGGGTGACGGGGAAAAGGCTTATGGACAGAGTAAAACAACATAAGGATGATGTTAGACTGAAAAGATATAATAACGCTATATACAAACGTGTGAAGGAAACGGGACATAAAATAGACTGGGAGGGGGCTAGGGGTTTAGAGAGGGAGAAAAGGAAGACTATTAGAAAGTGGAAAGAGGCTAGGAGAATAAAAAGAGAACAAGAGGAGCACTTATCGAATTGGACAAGCGGTATGAATATACACGAGCAATGGGAGAAATTTTTGAATGTGATAGAAAAGGAAAAAGAGTGCATATAGGCTATAGCTCGTCCAGCGTTTGGTCTGTACTGTGGCTGCTTATGAGCTTTTACTTCTGCGTACTTACCCCCTTAAAGAGAACAGATTTCACTACTGCAGTTTATCTTTAAAAATGTTAAATATTTACTGACGATACAAAAATAATTTTCATAACTTCTCTTTTCCTTATAAAGTATGTAATTAGCTTTTAATAGCTAGTTTTTGTTTTTTAAACTTGAAGGAGGAAGACACGATAAGCGTAATAGCTGCTAGAACGTTACCACTCCATTTGTACATGACTAAAACTGTCTGCTGAAAAATAGCGTTTCCAACTGCCGAAAAATTTCACCGTAGTGTCAACCTACATTCGTGAGCTCATTAGTATTGTCACTTCCACAGATTTCACGTAGCTAAAAAGAAATAAAAGTACGGCCAGAAAGAATTGAATGAAATCTTTCTGATTTTTGGAAAAAAGTAAAATTTCTTTCCATCTCCTTTTCTTTCTTTCTTTCTACCTCAACCAAAAAGAAATATTTTAATCAAAAAGGAAAGAGAGCAGAAAATGAGTTGTAGCTTAACGTGAGATTCGAACAACGTGTGTCCGCACCTGGAATCGAACCCGTGACCCTTTGCTTACAAGGCGATGAGCGTAACCACTCATCCACGGGGGACACTGAATTAAAAGGCAGTAATAATTTCAGGGAATGATCTGCAGGATGATTTTTCAAGTACGAAATTACCATCTCAGCTAGTTCAGTTTTATCAGGTCATTATTATTATTATTATTATTATTATTATTATTATTATTATTATTATTATTATTATTATTATTATTATTATTATTATTATTTAACAAAGCTACAGCCATAATCCATATTTTTTCCAAAACTATTAACTTGCTTTGTATTAAAAATAAACGCTAAGTATAAAACTTCTTAGGCCTAGCACTGATCCATGAAATTTTTTTCGGTACATCTGAGTTCGATTATTTAGATATATTCCTCGTCGGGAAGGAAATTTTTAGCAAGAATTACTGTAGGACACATTTCATATTTCTTCTTTCATCTTTCTTGTATTGAAATTTCTTTGGGAGTTCGAAACTGACCGATTTTGTTGGGTTTTATAATAGTATAGGTTTCAGAAACTACACCAGGAAATAGGGAGACGGTTTGTTGCGGTGGGTAGGACTAATTGCTTACCTACTGTATCATCTATTGTCGCGCTAGATAACTCATCTGACTCCAGACAAAATTCTTCTCTGTTGTGTCTGCTATTGTGCAGTGTGTGGCGGAGTGTGGTCTCTGAGCATTCGGCATTTTGTTGATTGTGTTTATTTACGTACTGTGCTGTTCTGGGAACAAAATCGGGTGTGTCTGTGTGTGTATAGGTGAGTGAGTGTGTGTTAATATATCAAAATGGAAGAAGTTACAGCCAGCACCTCTTTTAAGCGTAACAGTGGTCAAGTGTTGAAGAGCAAAGAAAGGGCTATTGTTATGAACGTGTTTAATTACTTAAAGCTGAAAAACCCGGGTAAAAGTATAAGCTGGTTCGCGAGTGAAACAGCTGAAGCCACGAAAACTTCCAGGACAACTGTTTTCAAAATTCGAAGCGAGTTATAACGTGGACCTTTAGTAACACCGAACAAGAAGCGATTAAGAAAGAAAATTGCAAAGAACAGTCGATTTGTAAAATATAATGAATTTGTTAACAGTGTGATCAGACAAAATGTCCATAAGTTATTCTTTAGAAATTTGCCACCAACACTCAACTCCGTTCTCAAACAGGTGAATTCAGATCAGGGGTGGATCCAGGACCGACTTCTGGGGGGTGGTGGGTTGTCATACTGCTACTTTTAAGGGCACCAAACTTTGGGATGGGTTTTATTTATATATAAAAAATAAGAAAGTTTCCTCTTCTGGGTACGGGGCGTTTGCCCCCCCACCTGGATCCGCCTCTCCACGTTCCACGTACGTTTAAAAGAGCTTGAATTTGTTCATGAGAAAAGACAAAGTAAGGCCATGCAGAGAGGATATTGTGTCGTTGCGTCACAAATATCTACGGCAAATAAGAAAATTTCGAAACCAAAATAGAAACATAGTATACATGGGCGAATCGTGGGTAAATATTGGGATAGCCGTGGGTAAAGAGTGGAAAGACAAAACGTATGGAAGGAATTGATCCTTAGGAGTGCAATTGATTCAATGTGATAAGTTGTGTATTATTATTAATATTATTATTATTATTATTATTATTATTATTATTTATTAATCGTCGTGGTGGTGGATATTTTACTACGTGAGTTGGCAACATCAGCCAGCAGTATAATAGAAGCGCGATCTGTTCTGCATTTGTTTTTAAATCTCAACTTGGCATCGCTGTTCCCATAAGACCAACAGTCCACTCTTAACTCTGGATAAGCTATATTAATATTTATTTATATATTTTTTTTAATTTTTATATATGTATATTTAGTTATTTATTTTTCCTATTTAATATTTTCTATTTGTTATTTACTTTTCTTTGTTTGTCATCTGTTTAGAGAACTGTTACAAAAAGTTAAAGGGCTCATTATATTTTTCTGTTGGCGCGTAATTGCCTTTATCCTCATTGGTTCCCTCCGTCCAATGAGAGAGAAGAAAAGGGCGTGGCCTTTCACTTTCTCGTGTATATAAGATCTGCTGTCACTGTATTTTCTCAGTGTTTGTGTCTGATGAAGAGGATGTTAGGTCCTTGAAACTGTAATACATTGTAACTATAGTTTTTAATATATTTCATTCTGCTCTGGTCAGAACTGTGTTTTATTTGTTACTCTACTTATCCAGAGCCATGGAGTTTGTTCATTATATCCTGGAAAAGGCCCATGATCTAATGAAAAAACGTTTTATGTAGAGTTACAACAAGCAATTTATTCGCTTAGAGATCAAAATTCACCCTTCAGCAGTATAAATTCATCGGCAGTCGCTAACGCTTTCTTACCCACACATCATCAACAACTAACTTATCCGTTATGTAATGCAACACCTAGTTAGAACCAGTATCAACAATTTGCCCAATTATTTCCTGTATCTTTAGCACCACAGCTGCAGGGTGCCTCACAAAATCAATTACCTTCATATCCTCCCCCAAGTTGGTAATCCGAAACCCGTCCCGATCCCCTGCGCCTAGCACATCTGGTACATCGAGCGCCAATAATTCATTAGACTTTCGTAAACTAGCTAATCAAATGGCCGAATTATATTTTCTAGTAGCCCAAAATGCTATTAAGAATTCACAATTTATACGCGGCGGCCGTAATAATTACAGGTCAAGAAATACAAATAATGACAATCAAAACCTGCATAAAAATGTAAAGAAAAACAATTTTAAAAATCATAATAAAAATAATAGTACTCCTAGACCAGAAACAGTCACAATTTTCGGTACGTGCTATCAAAAGGCCATTCTTCCAGCACATGTTATAAGAATAATAAGCAAGTAAATGCCTAGAGTGGCCCAGGACAATTCCTCTCAAGAACATGTTTTGAGAGCCGAAAATCAGGAAGTAAAGGAACAAAAAGAAGTCGCAAGTAATAGATCTAATAAACAGTTAATGATATCACTTTATACTGTGGCTGCAGTAATCGACAGAAGAGAAAACATTAAATTGTTAAATCAAGGACATAAATAGTTAATTAATGTACCTACGTAAGAATTAAGAAAGAAAAATATCCCGAAATCATTGACACAGCTAGCTCGTTGAGCCTATGGCCCATATCATTTATACCTGCAAACACAAAATTGATTACTTTTAACACCAATCTACTAGGAATTGAGAATTCCGTCATAAATTTATGTTATATAGCTTTTATTAAATTCAGAATTGGCTCAACAACTTTCTCTCACTACTTTTGAATTTTAGAGCGCGGAGACTTTTTTGCTTTTATTTCGAAAAGACATTCTAAATCGTTACAGGCCTAAATGGATTTGCAAACTAATACATTATCAGTATATAAGAAGCTACGCGCCCCACCGTATCGAATTGAAATTGACGCCTAGGAAAAATATCAGCAAGCGCAGTTCTTACAATAAAACCGCATACGTCGGCTGATGTATTTACTACTCCAAAGGTTACCATACCAGCCAGATCACATTTCTTTTTACCCATTAATGTCAAGAATCGGGAAATTGATACTGAGTATTTTATTACCTCTCCATTAGAAAATTCATTGGATAAGTACGGGCTACAAACTTTACCTCGTAAAGTACCTAAGAATAATTTTACACTGTTATTTATCAAATCCAATAAATAGGTCATTAACACTAGCAAAAATACACCGATCGCATATGTTGAAGAGAATGTTCAAGAAGTAGATATAAATGATGATTACCAAATAGAAGAACAAAAAGATGAAACATTCTATAGAACTGAACAAGAAATTCAGGATAGGCTGGACAAGACCAAATCACTTTTTGATATTAAGTTATTCGACATAAATCCCGATTTAGCGGATGAACAGAAAAAGGCTGTACATAATATACTTTTTAAAGATAGGGATGACTTTTCATATACACCAACAAACATAGGTTATTGTCGTGGTTATGTACATGAAATAAGGATGGACAAAGGAGCTTCTTCCATCAGAGGTCACCTTCCATTTCTTTGACAGTAAGGCGCAAATTGATTTGCAAATTAGATAGCTTTTAAAAGCCAATATTATTAAAGAGACTAGTGGCAGCTCCTTCTCACACTTTGGAAACCAAGTACTTTAGAATATCGTTTACTCTTGAATCTACAGACGTGCAATAGATTAAAAAAATTGAGCATTCCATTCTAGTCCACAGAATATATTTTGCATGTACTAAGAGGCAAATCTTGCATTTCGCCTATCGATATTGTAAGGAACCCCACTTCACGACAATAGCACATGCCAACACATCACGTGGTATTGATTGTAAGCAACCTAACAGACACGAAAGACACCGAGTAACGCCGAAAGAAGACGGACCTCACGGAAGGACCCGAAGAGGACATATAAAAGACCACCCTGAGGTAGCACTGGACTAGGGGTACACCTATTCTTTCAGAGGTCGCACTGGAATATGCTTCCTTTCTACAACCAAGCCTCAGGAAGCTGCCTTGAGCTGAGGGAGCTAAACTTCTAGACTTACCAGAACCAGCAGGTGCCTTGGAGACTGCCTTGAGAGAAAGGGCACCGTGCAAAACCCCATTTTCCTCTCATCTTGGATAATAACAAAGACAGACACTATTTTAGTGTTTGTTAATCAAAGACATTCTGTATTTTACAAATTTTATAATTATTTGGTGAAGGGGACAAATCTCGGTCCGTTATTGACTCTACCTAAAGGCATTACATGGTGATAGGCACTGGAGTTTTGTATGGGACGCTCTTTTTATTAACTTCTAAGCAGTCACTGATAAGGTCAGTATCAAAATCCATCTAAGTTTAACATATATATTTTCTTTTCTTTTTCTTTCCAAGTGCAATTTATGCCGTAAACTAGATCAGGTAAACAAACATACAGATCAGGAGTGAATAACACAAATATGACAGTGGGTGCATCTAATATATCTTTAAGATGCAACATTTGACGAAGTATGCGGGACACGTGCACGAAGACCCGGTCAGATTTTTTATGCTATTCGACCATATGGCAACCATGCAGTCATGGTCATCGACCAAGAAGAAAGAAATTTTGCCGATATATCTACAATACACAGCACTTGATCTCGTGTTACAGCTTAAAAACCAAACTCAATTTGACACGATGTCCTATGACGATTTAAAATCTAAGTTAGTAGCATTATGTAGGCCAAAGGTCCCATCGTATAAAGCAGAGCAGGAATTGTTCGAGGTTCAACAGGGAATGGATGAGTCCATAGAATCATACTTTATACGTAAGCTCCGAGCAATAAAGCAGTTACTACCGGAAGCGACTGAAGAACAAAGGATCCATCATTTATCCTTGAGATTACAGAGGCATTTCCTTAATAAGATAGCATTAGAAAGGTTCGCGACAGTAGAAGCTCTACAGACTAAATTATACATTTTGGAAGCCGTATATGACCTTTTGACGAAAAGATAGCATGCAGAGGTACTACAAAAACTGCACATGCTATACGGCCAAAATCATATACCTTACCCACAGAATATATCCTATGGCTTACCAACCGAACCAAAGACAATATATCCTGTACAACAGCTATATCACCATACCTATCTTGTACAAACGCAACCTGTTACACAACCATTGAACAGCTATGCAGTGGCGTCGAAAGTATTTTTCAGCTGGGGGGGCAAACTGCTGTCTTGAAAATAGACACGGGAATGTAACATAGGTAAGATAATACGAATATATGTTTGTAATGTAACAATAATTGGATTTGATTGGTTAATAATAATAATAATAATAATAATAATAATAATAATAATAATAATAATAATAATAATAATAATAATAATAATAATAATAATAATAATAATAATATAATGAAGCTGTAAACAGTTTCGTGAGAGTGAAATTTCCATTTATTAGAGGCATTTTAGTTTACATCTTTAGATTAATTAATCCCGTGTCAGTTTTGTGCTGGATTTTGGTCTGGTGCAGAAATTTTCAACCACTGAAATTAGAATTAAAAACATAAAATTGTAAAATTTGTTCTGCTCACAATGACTGTTTGTAAGTACAAATTTTACCATTTTATATACTGGTACATATTTTTAACTGTATTGGACATGGTCACACGGACACTATTAAAGAATCTTAAAGCTACTTAAATCACTTGGAAATGAGGAAATTAAAATTATATTTTTAAAAATTCAGTTCTGGTGTTACAGTACACTGTAATATTAGAAATTGCTATTTAGAACTACAAACTTTGTAGCACTTTGTAGTGGAAAGTAATTTGTACATTATAAAACAGGCTACATAATTAAGTAAAAAATAAGAAAATATATTTTTTTCTACCTACTTGACTTCGTACCAGAAATGGAAAAATGAAATTTTCACAAAAGACTTCATAAAATTTATATAGAAAATTCAATTACACTAATTACGGTTTCCAGAGTTATTTGTATTTTTTACTACACTTACTTCAGTATATCCAGTTTGTTATTACATTCACTACTCTTCCTAGTCTCATTATATTCGCTTCACTTCGAACTAATAAAGTACGACACAATTAATAAGAAATAATTCAAGTTTATATTGAATTTTAAGTGCTATTTTGTAATTTAAATAATTGGTTATAATACGCATAATATTTTCACTTCGGTAATTCTACATTTATTTCTTTTCAAAATTGACCAATAGTATGTTTTCTTTCGCTTGTCTTTGATATGAGTTCTCTTGCAATGGTGTTTAAGTCTGGTCGCTACACATAATGCAACAACAGCAGATGAGCCAATCTTTCCTGCATCATTGACGTCCTCAAATATGTCTTTAGATGACGCAAATAGCTAAATGATCCATCGCAAATGCTCAAGAAGCTGGCATAGTGAGAACGAAAATCCCTAGACAAGTTGGTCGAGAAGGCTGCGAACAGTTGGGGTTTTCTTCACTAATAGTTTTTAATATTCTGATGGTCGTCAGCGACTCAGTCGTCATCAAAGTAGATGGAAGCAGCCTGACTGAGCTCATAATCTATCCAGGTTAAAATCCGACGAGTGAACTCCCAATTCCTGCTTCAAATATTCTCTTGAGAGAGGCCCACCAGCTCATATAGCTCCTTCACAAAGTATCTTCTAGAGCTTTATGTTGTTTGAGGCCTGGCTGATTGAACTAGCCTGGCTAACTTGGCTAATAAAATGGCAGAATTGTCGCTGGTGATAGCCCAGACGAGTTACAGAAACCAACCAAGGAATAGAAACCAGGGAAACAGCAGGGGGATTAACACTAGTAACAAAAAGGGACAAGCCCAGAACAATCAGCAGCCTACACCCAGGGTGATATGCTGGAAGCACCTGTTTGTTCCAGGCGTAGAAAACGCGTAAGGCAGTCCCTTGACAAGGAGGTGGACAGTCATCATCACTCGGAACAGGAAAACCGAAAAGAAACTGGCAAAAATTACGAACTTCCTGTAATAAAAGAACAATCAGGATAATTGGAAGAAAGAAGGAAAAACATTGCATCGGAGGACGAAAACATCTCGCATTTTACAATCAAAACTAAATCAGGCCCTCAGAATGCGATAATTGATATAGGAAGTACGGTGTCCCTCCGGCCAGCCGACGCCGTGCCCCCTGGGACAAGTCTAATTCCATTCCAGACAATAGTAAAAGGAATATCGGGAAATAACTTTTGTTTAAACCAAATAGCACTGATAAAATTTAAAATAGGCCAGACAACATTTACTCATTACTTTAGAGTAATTGACAAGATAATGCCAATAATTATAGGAATTGACTTTCTCCATAGTTCACATTCCACCATCGACTTACACAAGAATACAATATCCTTTTTCAAACGACCAAGGAAGCCACGGCTACCACATGAGGACAGAGAAAATACGATGTCAGCATTTACGACTCAGATAGTATCGCAGACAGACCACAACTGTTTCTACGTGACTACTCAAATAACATTACATCCACGTTCTCATACATTCATACAAGTGGCTGGAAAGAAAAAAAATAGCTGATAAAGTATTTCTATGCATAACATTACTTCCTGGAATACGCGAAAAACATAGGTAAATGCTGTCGACCAGAAGATAGAAACAAACGAAATGACAATTTTGATTTTAAATCCCAATTGTAATATCGTCACTTTAGAAAGGAACACATCAGTGGCGGCTCTTGAGGAATGGCACAAAATCTCTTTAATACTTAAAAAGGAGCATTTTTTTTAGAAAAAGTGTATCAGTTTACAAAAGAGGAAACGGAAGAAAGCCTAAAGTACACAAAAACACTCTTTAATAAAGACCTTTTTGACGTCAATCCCTACCTGGACAGAAAGCAAATACAAGCAGTTTATGACTTATTGTTGAAATATAGATATGTTTCCACGTATGCCCCTGATGACATCGGATATTTCAGGGGATACAGTCATAAAATTAGGATTTCTAAATCTGTCGTATTCCACGACCGTTCCCCACCTATTCCATTACATATTAGAAATCAAGTAGATAAACAGATTCAAGACCTAATCAAGGCAAACATAATCAGCCCTACAGACAATAATGAATTTTCTTCTCCACTTCTGGTGCTCAAAAAGCCTAACACACAAGAATTTCAGATAGTCCTCAATCTACAGAGTGTTAACAGTTACATCAATTATTTATCGGTACGATTTCAAACAACAGAGGACGTTCTAAACTCTATAAAGAGGAAAACCTTCATAACATTTCTCGAATTCATATTTCCGAATCCTGTTGCATCCTAAGAGCAGTAAATACATGACCTTCCAGGTCAATCATACCAGAAAATCATACGGATTTTTGAGGTGTGCGATGGGCCACTGTACATCAAGTCAGAACTTGTCTATTACCACAAGAATGATTTTAGAAGGACTACCAGATAGGATCGCAAGTCTTGCCGACGACCTAGTCACCAGTTCGTACCATTTTCTACAACACTTGCAGGATTTAGAATTATCATTTCAGAAGCTTAGGAAACACGATCTTCGGGCATCACCCAAGAAGACACACATTGGCTTCCGGAAACTTAATGTATTAGGACACCTTGTTAGTGGAGAATTCTTTAAAATATCTCCAAAGATAGCCAAGAATATACGTAATTTTAAGAAACTGACTACTAACCGGATTCAAAAAAGCTTTATCGGCCTATGCTCATACCTTAAAGAGCACATCAAAGACTTTACGATAAAAATGGAGCCTTTCCAGCAGCTAGTAACATCTAAATCTAGATTTAAATGGACATAGAAGCACGATGCTCTCTTTAAACAAATGAAAGAAGACATACTAAAGGCCCTATCTCTTGCTCATTTTGACCGCTCCCTAGAAATCCGCGTATATAGCCATAGCAGTCAAATTCAGGTAGGGGGAGTACTTGCTTGCTATGACTCAAAAAACAACACTGGAAAGGTTGTTGCTTATTGTTCTCGAAGGCTGACAAGAACGGAAGAGAAGGCTAGCATATGGAAAATAATTGTACGCTCTCATTTACACATTGCCCAAATTTCGCTACTTTCTACTAAATAGAAAATTCAATCTATACGTAGACGTAAAGTGTAAAGCGACGATGAACACACAACCTGAAAAAGTCGGAAAGTATACAAGATATAAGCTATTCTTAGCTGATTATGGTTTTTATATACAGTATTTACCTGGTTCGAAACATACAGCAGACACCATAAGTAGGCTCGAACAAACCTAAGATATTAGGAAAAACGAGGGAAAAGAAGAAAATGACGAAGAAAAAGTGAAGACTACCAGGCTTTTAAGTCAATAGTCTCCAAATCAACATCGTAGAAGCAGGAGACAACGACCTTTTACCCAACATCGCAAGGGAACAGCGTAAAGATGACAACTACAAAGACATCATTTCCGTTTTAGAAGGAAAGAAACCGGACAAGATATCCACGGTTAGATCCGCAACATTTTTTGTCTCAAAAACGGCTTCTTATATAAGAAAAAACATCCTGACTATGGCTTGCTATATCTCTTATGTATGCCGAAGTCGCTAGCCTATTATGGTACACAACCGTCCACCGCCTGGTGACCAGTCCGTATTTTGGGTTTTCAAAATCGTGCAAAACCGCCATAAAGAAATTTTATATGCCGTATCTCAAAAACCATCTTCTTCACAAAATACGTACGTGCGAGGATTGCGAACGTGTAAAGAAATTACCACAAAAGAAGTAGGCCGAACTACTTCATCACCCGGTAGGAGAGATAGCTACAACATGGATATATGACGAACTATGGCCTTTCCCATGTAGAGAAAGAAGGAATAAATACTTACAAGTAGCCACAGAACTAGCTACATGGTATGTGGTCGCAAAAACAGTAGACGCCGTAAACGCGGAAAATGTAGAGAATTTTTTGGAACATGATATTATCCTCAAATTTGGAGCATTTACCATTATGCTGCCAAAATGTCTTGAGCCGTGGCAAAAATGCGAACTAAAGCTCACACCCCGATACACCTACGCGTTGAGCCAGTAAGGATTCAGCAGGTGCTAAGCGAGAGAGCCTTAGCGAAAGAGAGTGGAATTCCTTCAGCCGATAGCAGCGCCTGAAACGGAAGACTAGGTGTCAAGTCAATGTGGTATATTTATACGTTGTTTTGGGATCACCATTGAGTACATGTAGCAACTCGTTTACAAAATTTAGGGCATATAATCATACTTCCATAGGATTAGTAGAACAAACCTATAAAATCATACAGAATTGTCTTAAGTTTTTCGTACAAGAATACCATACGGAATGGGAAAGATGGTTACCACACGTTATTTTTGGCATCAATAGTTACATACAAGGAGGGACCAAATATTCAGGAAGCTTCTTATTATTTGGTTACGAACCTTGGATCCCAACAGAATATACACTAGAATCAAGACAACATATACAAATTGATAGAGATAAACTAACGGCCATCAGGAAGAAAGTACAAAGTAACCTGGAACAGACATATAACAAACAATAGCAGTTTTACGATAAGCGTCATACACAGACAACGTATAATTCAGGGGACCTTCTTTTGCTATATTATACCACAAGAAATATTCGTTCACCTGAACATTTTACCGTTCACCCGAAGGCCCGGCACGAATCTAGGAGAAGCTTAATTCAAATTTATATCGGGTCGAATTAACATCTAAATTCAAGCACAGAATTCGACATTGCGGTGGACCGTTTGAAGCCATTCTATGCGGACCAGACAAAGGAAACAAAAATTAAGGCGAAACAGGCACAAATCCAAGGAGAAGAATTTAACAAAATTTTGCGTACTCACCGAGACCAAAAGAAGAACCGACAGTAGAAGACACAAAAAAAAAAAAGATACACTGACATAAACCTGCACTTCTTTATTTCAACTATAAATTGTATCTTGTTTTGTTATTTACTTATATTAGTATTTCCGTTCTACTTACAAACTACAAGGTCAACATTTATTTCTTCTTTAGTCCCAAAAGTCATTAATCCTTGCAAGATCGAAATACAAAGTTTTCTTGTTTCCAACATCGCTTTTTCAATACGAAGTACATGAATGCCTATTACATCATTTTTCTCCTTATACAGGATGTTCATAAAATCAGGCTCTTGACAATATTATACAGAGTGACCAAACATTCACATTCCCTATTTTTCTTTTTTTAAAAGAAAAGCTTCCAAATTCCAAAACCGATTCTTCTCCTTTCATTCGTTCTGATAATAGTTAATTTCTGCCTCATCTTTCATCAGTCCCGTTACAAAATGAATCAAACAATTGGCTAGACATATCTTCACCATTAGGAAGACTCAATTCACTGGCGCCTACTAATGATACGAAAGTGAAACTCTACCGACATAGACTACAAATACCGAATACCACATAAACATAGCGACCAACCATTAATAAACTGGTGTACATTTATTAATCGTAGTGATATCACTTCTGCCCACTTTGAGGTAGATGATAAACTGCTTTGATCCTGCTTAGCTAAGAGGCTAAAACTAAAAGTGTTATTGCCATTATATGTATGTTTCAAAAGAAGTGTTCTTATAGGGCTTTTTCAGTATTTTATAGTGTTCTTAAGTATTTTTTAGTGTTTAAAACAGTATATCCAAGTGTGTTAGTGTTGTGGTGCAATTCTCTTTCAGTAATAACAATTGTGTTCTTTTTCTCAAAATAATATTCCAGATTATTTTTGTCCAGTATGGGGGTGTAAGGATTCCCACATCACGACAAGAATACATGTCAACACAACACGTTCTACTGATTCTAAACAACCTAGCAGACAAGAAGCAGACACGAAAGACACCGAGGAACGCCGAAAGAATACGGACCTAACGGAAGGACCCGAAAAGGACATATAAAAGGCGGACAACCGAGGGACCCAGTATCAGTTATCCAACTGATCAAATCACCTACACCGCCCCGATGTCGCACTGGAGAGGGGTACACTTACTCTTCCGAGGTCGCATTTGACTAGGGGCCCTTCCTACAACCATGCGTCGCGAACCTGCCTTGAGCTGAGAGGGCTAACCTTCAATACTTACCAGAACCAGCGGGTGCCTTGGAGACTGCCTTGAGAGTAGGGGCACCGTGCCAAACACCATTTTCCTCTCATCTTGGATATTATTGCATCCTAAAAGTCAAAAGGATATGACTTTTGAACTTAATCATACTAGGAAGGCGTATAAATGTCAACGCTGCGTGATGGGTCATTCTACCTCAGCAGGTGCGCTGACTATAGCAGTACGCATGCTTTTAGTGGTTTTACCACCTCGTATAACAGCATTTGCAGATGACCTCGTGATAGGAAGCAAAAATTAAAAACAGCAACTATTGTACTTGGAATTGCTCTTCAAAAAGCTAAGAAAACACGATTTTAGTTCAATCACCAACAAGACCCACCTTTTATACTCAAAATTGGATGTCTTAGGATTCACCGTTAGTGGCAAGGAGATCAAAATTTGACTCAAAATTGCTGATAAAATACGAAATTTTAAGAAATGAACCTCTAAAATGACCTTTAAGAGATTTCTAGGATCCTGTTCTTATTTGAGGGCACATATCAAAATTTATTCAAAATTTAAATGGACAACTCAGCATGACGTGCTATTTGAGAAACTTAAAATGGATATTATTCAGGCCCCAGCTTTGTTTCATTTCAATCAATCATTAGAAATCCGAGCGTATTCCGATACATCTTCTGTGTCAGCAGGCGGAATTTTGGCATGTTACAACACTAAAACAACTGAGGAACGTGTTGATTCTTACTGTAGTCATCATTTTACCAAAAGCGAACGATGGGCCTCAACACGGCAAAAAGAACTATATTCATTCATATATGTCCTTAGAAAATTTCGATAGTTCTTACTAAACAGAAACTTTAAGTTATATATACACGCTAAATACCTTGCTTCACCCAACACCCAGCCTGACAAAGTCTGAGAATTTACTCGCTACGAGATATTCTTAGCAAATTATAATTTTCGAAGTTAACCCAATTAAAAGTCAACAGCATCTTGCAGATATTTTAGTCGCTTAGAAGACAAGGAAGACATACACTGGGACGAAAATCAAGAAGCTTATAACTTTTCGGACACGGAGGGCGCTAAAATATTTTCTTCTCACTCACTGGAACACACCTTTCAAATTGACCAGTGCATTATATGGCACAATTTAGCGGATAAACAAAGGAAGGACCCTTCATTTTCAGATATCGTCACTGTTTTGGAAAATATAGAACCTAATAATTTTTCTACACTCCGTGCTGCAAAATATTTTTCTCTTAAAAATGGACTGTTATATAGAACTCAGAAACATCCTCAATTAGGATTGTCATATGTACTTTGTATACTAAAATCTGCTAAGCAAATGGTTTCATGCTACCCATAACAATTCATTGGCACCCCATTTTGGATATAACAAAACGTACCGTCAGCACTCAGACAATTTTATTTTCCTAACATGAAAGGTTCTATAGCAAACATAATAAAAGCATGCAATCTCTGCCAAAATCTCAAGAAGTTACCAACCAATATATCTGGCCAATTACCCATCATCCTTTTTCACCTCTTGCTACTGCGAGGCAGTATGACTCAATTGAAAAAATACCAGTCGGACAAGGATATTTCAAACACATGCTAGTGGATGTTGATACGTCCACTCGTTTTTGCATAACCAAGGTCGTAGACAACAGTACAGCTGAAGAAATTGATTAATTTCTTATATATGAAATTATTCTTAAATACGAAACTTTCTCAAACTTGTATTTTGATAGACACCCTGTACATAATGCTAAGGCACTACAGAACGTAGCAAAGTTCTAAAACTTTGAATTTAAATTCTGTCCAGCACATGATCATAACACTATAGGTGTAGTGAAAACATTCCACATCATCATACAGAACGCTCTTAAATTTTTCGTGCAGGAAAATCGAAACCATTGGCTAAAACTAATTCCATACATAACTTTTGTGATTAACACATTTGTACAGGCTGGAACCAAGTATTCAAGTTTTTTTCCTTATGCACGGATACGAAACTAAGACAATTTCTGATATTGTGCTTGCATCCACTCCGATATTATGCGTCGACAAAGAACATTTGAATAAATACATGCAATTATTCAGGACCATCTAACTGCAAGTTTTAATAAGCAGAAGAAATATTATGACCTTAAACGTAAACAGACTAACTTTGACAAAGGCCAAAAAATACTAGTATTGTTTCCCAACCGTCAGATTGGGATACCAGAAAGTCTAAGTTTGCTTCGTCTGCTGAAACTATCGAAGGAATCAATCCTAAACTGTATAAGGTCAGATTTCCTGATTCATATTGTCAACCCTTACATAAGATTTCTCTAGACAGAATCAAACGATACTATGAAGATATAGACGACACTCAGCCAGAGAATAAATAGCTATTTTTTCTACACGCGAGAAGAACTTTTTAAAAAATGTATACAGCATCGAAGTCAGAAAGCAACATACATGATAGGATCTGGAATATCTCGTCTTTTAAATATTTCTCTTCTTTCAATTATCAGCACGAAAAGAAAAGAACAAGATAACTAAATATACTCATCTAAATTATTTTACTCAATTGGCAAAAGCACTGAATAGCATGAAAACATTTTAATGATTCTCACTTCTTAATTTCTTAAATGAAAAAAAGTAAAAGTACTCACCTAGGGAGCTCCTTTGTCGCTAAGCGGTTAGCGTACGCGCCTTTGGCGTGAGCGACCCGGGTTCGATTTCCGGTGTGAATTCATGTGATTCAGATTCCACGTTAATCAGTAGGCCCAGTCTCATATAGCCTCGCTGCTGTTAAGGGACGTTAAACTCAAGATCAACTCAACACCTCGGAAGAGGAAACACGTAACAAGCATTCAGACAGATAAAAACACTTTTCATTGCGATACAAACATTTCAGCTTTGTTTTACAAAAAGCTGACTCATTATTCTGCAACTGAATGAAAGAATGCTGAAATTGCATTTCCGCATTTAAAAGGCAAACTTATCTTTACAAGAACAACTAACTATAACTTTAGATTTCATCAATATTTTTTTCTTTTTCCACTGCGAACTACATACTGAGACCGACATTATGCAACATAAATATTATACAGGATGTTCCGAAAGTCATGACCTCTCTTACATTATACAGGATGTCCAGCAATTCAGGACCATCATTATCATCATTATTGGCATTTAAAACTAGATTATTTTATTGAAATATATATCTTTAGTGCAAATATTTTGGAAACTTTACACCTTATACAGGGTGGGAAAGAAATCACGTCGCTCGCATCACAAACTTCCCAATATAAATTATCTTTAAATCCCTGTGATAATCGCAACCTTTATAGTATTCATAGCCCTTACTATTTTATATAAGCTATATATTCGTCTTCGCTCGGTAGTACCAAAAACATCCAATAGACCTCGTTTAGATATGTCTCCTCCAATTAAAATGGACGCATTTAATACCATTCATACAACTCAAGAGCAACCGATTCCACGGACTCCAACACCAATCACTATAAGTGAACCAATATATGTATATTAACGATTAAGCTTAAAATAACCCTACCTCGAGGGAAATGAAGTGACATATAAAAAAGCTCCGATCCTGCTTGTGTTTAGAGAATAACTTTAGTGTTTTCTTCCACTGAATTAATAGTGCTCCCAAAAGTGAAATTTTATTAGTGTTTCCAAAGTTATTAGTGTACTTAGTGATTTTTACTGTGTGATCCCTTAGTGTTCCCAACCCTTGTAAGAAGAAAAATAACCCTTCGTCTTATTTTTTCAAAAAGCCGAGGGTTGTAATATCCCACTTGGTGCTCTATATAAACAATTCTATACGCCAGTGTTTACAAACACCACCACGTGCTTTAGCAAGAGGATTCCACACCAGACGGATCTACTATCACCTGCAGACGACGGGATTCTGGCCCCTCCCACGGAGTAGACGATATCAAAATAGTAGCAACGCCACCACCACCCAAGGAACTCTATAAATTGGCTGGACATGGGCAAATCGGGACCAGTTTTATGCTGTCGCTCCTACTGTTTGCCACGGAACATTAGGAGTACCCTGACTCCATGGCGTCTAGTCTGCTTCTGGACTATGCCTATCCTATCTCCTGACTTAGCCTGCTTCGGGGCTCTGGCTGAAAATCCTAACCTCAGCCGCTTAGCCAGCTTCGGGGCTCCGTTGACCTCTTAACCATCCCTCTGTTTGCCACGGAGCATAGGGTCCCTAACTCAATTCTGCTTAGCCTGCTTCGGGGCTCTGTAGAAATCCCATCTGCGACCTTACGGTCAAAGACTACCCGTAACTAACCATGCACACTTGGAGAGATTGTAAAAATACTTTTATAGTGAAACTTTTATAATAAAAACCGGTAGTGGGAATAAGTTTCGGACGCTTTTTTTTATTAACACTCTACCTATAACCTATATGGGAGAAAGTTTTTCAATATAAGTGTTTCCTACACATGGATGCAAGACATTCTACATTTAGAGTCATTCCATGTATGAAATTTGTACTAGTCAGGGTTTATATTTATGATTTCCAATACATTTTGAAAGTCATATATATATATATTGTGTCGTTAATTGGTGTGACTGTGAATCTTTCGTAAGTAAATGGCGTAACTCTACCCTCATCTGTTACGTGAATATGTGTACGTGTGCGTCTTTGTATGGTGCGTTTGTGTTAATGTGATATTGTGTTATTTGTGTGTTGATGTGTTTGTGTGATGCTTTGTGTGTCTCACTTAGACGTGGGATATAAACCACACAGCATGAAGCAGGATTATAGGTCTCCAATTTATTCCGTTTACAACAAGGTTGTTAATTAACACTCTCCGATTCGGATCTTACAGCTTGTAATCCTCTTCCCTCTAGTTATCAACTTCGGAAATTAGAAACTTGTATTTAAGCCTAGGTCATCTGACACTATTACCGACCTGCTAGATTATAATTATGAAAAGACAACAATCTCACTACGGACTGTAAATCTCATCCGAAACAATGCAGCAGGAATCATTACCGGTAATTAGCCGAAGCAGGTCTTCATAACTTCAGATTAAATGGTTTCGGCCTTTGGTTTCTGTGTTGGTTATAGCAAACATATATTTTGTAAAACTTAGATCTATTACAATAAAAAAAAATATAAAATTTCAATGAAATTATAAGACGCTTACATTATGTTAATTACAGGTGTTAAATTATAACCTTATAGGATACCAACTGCAACTTAAACTGACTGTATGTTATGTCCTGCTAGAACACAAGTTCTGTATCGCGAAACAAAAATGCGTAACTTGCCCGGAAAGCACCTTTCCTCAGACTTCAAGTAGAAAAAGTGAAACCGAGAGAGAAAAGAAGTTCAGACTAAGTCATAACAGATGTTGACTGGTTACCACTAGCTCTTTGTTGTTTGTTTCTGTACCACTCAGCTCTTTATAGTTCAGTTCTCGCTCTGAGCCAAAGTGTGTCACTAACTCCCAAGTTTCAATATACAATGTAATACTTGTATATTCTTAGTGCGAGATGTACTTCTGGACTGGCAGAGTACGCATGCAGCTTCTTTTTCCTTAAAAGTCCAGCTCAGGAGTGACAGCAACAACCGATATTCAAGGTCGTGCTCAGTCTTATATAGCCGGTACCGTCCCACACATGAAGCCTGGATTTCTCCAAGTTCTTGCAATAGTTAGCTTGACACGCGCGGACAGGGTAGAGGAGAAGGCCTCGCAGGCGCTGTTAGACCCAACAGTTCTCTAACTTTAAGTTGATTTGTTCAATCACTACGAGGGGGAAATGTTAACATATATATGTTCTTCTCCTTATTTCATTTCTTTTGATAGTTTTTCCATGTTTTAAAAACACTGTTGTTTTTATTACGGCTTTTGATACAATAAGTAACACCAGTTAGCTTTTCTTTCATAGCGTTAACACGGTTTTGTGATTTCAGGAAATCAAGAAACAAGGGTTAAGACTAACTACGCTTGCTGGTGAATTGTCGTCGTATGGTACCTAATTATTGGTTCAAGTAGCAAAATTTGTGACTAACTCTCACCTCTCTCCCTCTGCACATGCAACAGAGTTTTTCACATGCACATGAGGAAGATCCATCCGAGCACGGACAAGTAAAGGGCCCAAATGGATGAATCGAATTGTGGGATGAGACATAGTGCACCTGATACAGAATGTGAAAATTTTATAGTGGTTGGGCACCATAAGAAACGGAGGGGTTAAATTTCGTGGGAGAAGGGCTGTGTTATGTTATTGAAATGCACCACATAAACTGTTTAATCACGAAAATTGTGAAAGATAAACAAGGCAAACGGCTTAGTTTCATATATGGGGAAAGGAGAATGGGCAGAGTAGATCGCAAAGCTCCGGTGCCATATTGAAATCCTCCATTTTGAAAACTGTGATTTTATTTTAATTGAAAATGTAGTGATCTGATATATCAATTAGAGCAAGCATGTTTTCAAAACGATAATTATGAACATTACTGATCGTTATCTGTACTTGTTTGGAAGATTTATGATCATCTATATAATTATTTACGAAAATATAGGAGACTGATATTTGTATGTATAAAGTTTGGGTTATCACGAAAATGTAAGTTGCACATATCCACAAACCGAGAAAACTAAAAGTCAAATTTGATACCAACTTATATATAATTACATTATTAATATTATTATCAAATTCCACTGCTGGTTTTCTTAGCTTGTGGATATATGTAACTTACGAAGAGATAAGTTGTTCCGAAAGGATAAACAGACACAATTTCGTAACTCGGCAGCGAAATTTGCTGGAGTAGCCTAGTCACAAACCACAGTTTTCGACGAACAGCCAGTGGCGGAGTTTCTAATAGTTCAGGGAGTATATCTTCCGAAACTATGTGATACTTTCCCACTTTCCCACTTACTTGTTGTAGTAAGTACGATCTGATGAGATAATTGTCAAAGATTTCTTCCCACACATTCATAGAACATGGTTCCTGATCGGCACGAATTGCCATTCCATGTGAGTGTCTCATGCCACAAATATTGATTTAGTACTAAACACTCTAACACGTGAAAATGTAGCTTAATAGGTGAAAAGAACATGACATATGAAGTGGGATCTATTAGCTTGGTGTTCTCGTAGACACAGCACAAACTCCCGCCTACCTGGATAATCAGCAACGTGTAATCAATCACCATTTGAACTTGGGAAGGGTACATCTGATTTTCGTGGAGCACGTTCCACATCTGCCAATGATGGGCATTAAGTTAAGCAGATACTACCCGTGTGCTATTGGATGAGTTCCTCTGAACTCGAGGGAAAATATCCTTCTCAAAAACCACAGTCCATACGGTTGTGTCTCGTCCAGCAATGGGCCTGTGTGCTTCCAGCAATTGTATTATTTTAACACGGGTAGATTAATATAAAAAAAATGTAATTAAAAAATAAATATATTGTTATTGCGTTAGTAGGCCCTTCTTTTATTTTAATTAACGTCTAATTTTTGCAACTGGTGCTATTAGCAACATTGAAAATCTAATTTTCTTTCAAGATATTAACATGATTTTGGTTTTATTTTACATATGCATTTACTATATTGCAAGAATAAAATTCACACTGTAATTTATACTCCATTGTGTTGAAATGCCTTAATAAACTCATAAACACAAGTAGATGCTACTAAAACCAACTAACAAAAAATTCCCAACATATCCTGGCAACACAACATAACAAAACTGGCATCCTATTTTTACTACTAATTTATCTATTACACAAAATCACTATTTTAATATACAAATTTCCGAAAAAGAGTACAAGAGATAAAAAAGTCCCTATTGATTTTTTAACATATGGATTTTTCACGTTTCCATATAGTAGATCAAACTAAGAGTATTTTTCCTGTTTCAATTATAAGCTACGCACACGTGAAAAATCCATTTCTAATGTCTAGCATGATTTAGGTTTAGAGAGTACTGTAATTGACATATATGTACGAAATTGGCAATATGTTAGTCGCAAATGATTTGCGCTTCATATGTATATAAGCCATAATTTCTGAAAACTTTTATTAACTAAAAATCATCATGGCAATAAACAAAATTCTGTTTCCAATGAAAATATTAGGTTTCAGAATTTAAAAAAAAAGTGTTGTGTACGAAACAAAAATCTACTTTCAAATTTTGTTCAAAAAATTTTCGTCACGAAACTGCTCCGGCAAAATGCATCGATAGTTTCTAATAAAAACTTAGCGCTGGCAACACAGGAAAATAGCGCTACCGTTGTTATCAATTCATAATTGTAGTACCACTAAAGCTCTGAGTTACATCTTAACGTAAAATCCGAATGATCTAAACACAAGTATATTCGAAGATAGGTCTCTACTAACAATCAAGCATTCATAAAGATCTGATAAGTATTGTTTATCTCTAAATACAGCCCATTAAACAATAAGGTTGTGTTTATGTCATATTTATACTTTTAAATAGCACTGACTATCAAACGCTTTACACTGCATTATGATCAGCATGGTTTCCTTCAAGGTCAAACAAATCGAAGTGCAAGTCATATACGGAAACATAACTAAATGGTAAAATATGCCTAATAGATAACCCAAACTTGAAAGAAGGTTCCTTTTCAACACATTAGCTATATGAAATATGAACTTATTATGAAAACTCCTCGCACACGAAATCAAATCAGAACTTCTTGAACCTACATATAAGAATAAAACCTATGAATCATATTCTATTCATATATGTTACCCCCTAAGAAATGCAATATCTATAGAATACTAATAAATCATTATTCAAGAAGAACGAAATAAATCACAAGGTCCCACGTTACCTTAAAATTGGTATTTTTTTAATGGTGAGCAATAAAAATTTAATGTATAATGCAGTGTACAAAGTAATAACTCGTGAGGTATATAACCTATCATTTTTGGCACTTTTAGGGAACGACATGAATTACGAAGCAATATACTACCATATCAAATTTGACAATTTTAACCCTTAGTTAATCCCAGGCCCAGTAGCTTCGTATTTTTTTTTTCGAATTTCTCAATAACCATAAATATTTTGATGACATAAAATTCTGAATTCTTCTATCTTTAGTCGAAGCTAAAGTCATGAACATATCGAGTTGGTAAGGCTAATAGAGTTGGTAAGGCCCCAATTGGGGCCGTCTATGTTACAAAAATAGCTTGCCCGGACAAGGGTTAATATAAAGACCAAGCGTCATTCTCCGACAAATGGATAAAGCATTCAAAATTCGTAATTACACAAAAGAAAGAAAAATAATTCAGTACCATATAAACCTAAAAAATAATTCTAAATTCTAATTTCAAGGGAATGAACTAAGCATGCCAGTAGGGAGGGGACACATTGGGGTGTTTTTCCTACTGTGCATGCGCAAACAAGCCACGCCCCTTCACGCTGATTGGCTGGCGCTGGTCACGTGACCCCCGGCCCTGGCCACGCCTACTTGGCCCCGCCCACGTTTGACCACGCCCATTTGCCCCCGCCCACGTGTGGCCACGCCCCCTGGCCACTCCACTGGACTCACGTACTCGTTCCCTTTTATGACGTACTGCGCAAAGAAAATCTACATCTAGGCCCTTCCTATGTCAAACTCGGGATATGGGAGTTTTCGAACATGCCACACTTATTTTACCTGGGTCTTATAGTTTAGTTTATGTTTACCTGTGTGCCATTCACTCCTTAACGAAGCCGCGCGCACCAACAACTACATGTTCCAAAAATACCGACCATCGAGGTCAAAGGTCAAACCTAATAACTCGAAAACGGAGCCACATATTGAGGTGCTGTTTTGGTCATCAACGACCACATGTCCCAAAGGTCAAAGGTCAAAATACTTAAAACCTAATAACTCGAAAACGAAGCCACGTATTGAGGTGGTGTTTTGGTTATCAACTACCACATGGCCCAAAGGTAAAAGGTCAAACTCGAAAACGGAGCCACATATTGAGGTGATGTTTCCACATTTAGTAAAGTGTATGGACTATCTGACATAGCACAGATTACATAAGAGTCGTTCTCTTTTTCAACTCCTATTTTAACACAGCATAGAATACACACAAGCACACACACACACACAAACACACAATAGAGATTATTTTCTTTTACGGTGGTAACTACCCCAACACTCTTGGGTTCGGCAATGCCGGAGTTAAGTATTAGTTTTTTTAGCAAAGTTTAAAAAAAATAACAACACCATTTAACAAGTCTGGTTATTTACACACACACACACACACATACATGGTTCACGGATAACTTAATCTCGCACCAGTGACCATCATCATCATCATACTCTCATAAATGAATAAAGCATAATATCGTTAGCATCAATAGTGGTGAGTGAGAATTTGTTTAAGAAATCGCGTAGTGAATAATCAGACGCACGACATGCTAGATATAGAACACAATAATGTACACAAAATTGAGATAAATCCCCTTGAATACGCCTATTATTCCATGTATAATACAGACAGTTTCGTTTTAAAAACCTTGTATGATGTTGTAGATAGGGAGGTATACCATAGCTATCGAAATACTCTCTCACACGCATATTAGATATATAAACAGCAACCCCATGTTCACCAGGCTTGTCACTAGAATGTGTATTTATAATTATGGCTGCTGGAAATGTATGAATAAACAGAGGTAACTCATCTGCAGCATATACACCAATAAAATAATTTTTAGGCAGATTTTGTTGTAGTGCCTCATAAAGTTCAATTGTATTTAATATTTTTAATTTATATATATTTTTCTCTGGAAATCAATTTCTAATTCTGAGGAGAATTCACCGTAAATAATTGCCGTTACAGGAGATTGCAGTGCTTCTTTAAAATGAACCTCTAAACATACACTTCCTTGCCGTTGTCGACTAGTATGTAATGCAGCACTAGCACTAGAATCGGGAGTGAAATCAAACACCAGTGTAGAGTATAACCATTAGGATATTCGCCAAGTGAAATATCATTACCTTGATTAGAATAATAAATACCTGAACCTGTAAATAACGTAGAATATGCCTGCATATATAGCTTATTATGAAAATCAGGTTGTAGTGGTTTGGATGGTACAGGTGTTCCATCAACATACAATGCAAAAAATGACATATTAAAATGCTGAAAATTGAACGGATTTGTCTGATAAGTACCATTGGAAACAGTATTAGTAACAAACCCAATAATAATACGTTTAGGCAATATGCCGGAAAACAAATCTGGAGGTGTACTATCCATAATTCCTTGTGGCAGAGTTTCTGTCTTCACCTGCACTTTTGTTATATGATATTTTATTCTAAATTTAGGATTTTGTAATACTTTATTTTGTGCTATTTTAACTGCTGGTGATACGTCGACCTTTTTCACAAGCAATGTTGCATCTGTAATTACAACTTTTCCATCAGCATCTGTGTCTCCCATTAGACAAAATGCAGGTTTAGCTGGAATTAGTTTAATACGCAGTTGTACACCATTCAGTAACAATTTCTCCTGATTAAATATATCAGCATGAATATAACCCAATAATTCAAATGACTGACATAAAGTAGTGAGAAGAAAACGTTGTTTAAATCCTACACTACCATCGGACACGCTGACCATATGTCCTGCAGTATCTTTAAACCACATTGATGTTTGAAGATCCGTTGATTTAGCATTAGCATTATAATTTAGTAGATTTTAATATACGATCGATATGGATATGTATGTGAAGAGTAGGAAATAAGTTGATTATTCAAATTGCACTTCACTGAACATTGCATTGAGAAAATCATTTACAGTGCCAATTTTCTTATCGGCAAAAGTTAAATTAGAACCATCTGATGTAGTAATTTTACCTTTAATGTGCGGTAAGTCCATATAGTCATCCCCGTGACCGGGGACAAGAAATTCTATTGGTGCATTATCAGATATTGAAGCCACAAGCTTATATGGAACTATTTTCTTACCTATAATACTAGTTTGAGTGGGTAAACCAGCAAATAAATCTAATTCTGATTTCATACACACACACTGCATTTTTGATTTTTTTCTCTTTTTCTTACTATTAATATTCACACAAGTTAAAATTTACAATACCGTATTACGTTTGCGAAAATGTAATTTTACACATACACTACCTATACTATCTCTTAAATCAATAACAATTTGATCAATTTCTTTAACTTGCTCGGGGACATAATGAGGATTGTCAAAAATATGAACATTATTAATACCATACTCTGTAATATTTGTATATATAATACGTAACAATGGAGCTATAGTATCGCCTACCATTTCTGGTTCTACAATATCACTGTAAATATACATAAGCGTAGCTAGCGATTTTTGTAAATCAGGTGGATAACGAGCATGATGCACAACTGCAATATCTTCTTGTTGTATATGATCAAAACCTAGTATTCTGGCTAGTTCAGGAGATAGACGTACTTCTATAAGCTTCTCCTGATCTTTTCTTACTCTACTGACTGCAATTCGTTTTACTGATACTTTAACTTTTAATTATAAATTTAATATTTCACTTTTATAATTAATTTGAGATAGAATATCATCAACATTATAATAGTGTCCTGGTAAGATTTTAGTTATGTTCCAGCTTTTTGTATTCATGAGACGGTAATAAATGTTATTAGTATATTTGGAAACATTCTGAAATGAATTTGTATATTGTACTTCAACAACTGCTGTCTCGCACTCACCTTTCTCTAGCACAAGGGGAAGATATAGTTTGGTAGTATAACATGACAAAGTATTTTGTGGAAAATACTCCATAGAACTGTTACTTGGTAATGTAAGATAAAAGCTAGTACTCTGTTCCATATTAATCAAATATACCACTCACCCTCTTCCTTTTTTCCTCTTATTATTTTTGCCACCAGTCTGAGCAAAATAAACTTTTCTTCGTTTTCTTCTTCTGCCTGATCATTCCAATACTTGATTTATTGTATTTTGAGCTTTAGTTTTAAATTATTTTTAGCTTCTTGCCAACGTGATTTTAAACCTTCGTCAATAGGTCTATTATCACCTAATACACCTCCAGCTACATTAATTACTGAACGGAACAATTCTTTACCAACAGTTTTTACACCTTGTTTAATTAATGGAAATACACTTCGTAATAAACCACCCAGAAAACATCCAATATCATAGCCTTCTTGATATGCCGCACCCCTATACACGTTATAACCACCTCCTGCTTGATGCGTATAGTATTTAAAGTATGGATCACTCTTTTTTTCCTATATACACAAATATAACATTAATTTATTATATGTATTGTGGCTAAATGTTTTTTAAATGTGACACAGAAATCCATGAATTAAAGGAAGGGGTATCCCCGCCAGCGAACAAGTACACGTTTACCTTTAACTTCTAAAATTTCGTCTATTTCATAAACTTTAGGCAGAGGCACTCCTTGTAATTCCTCTTCGTAAAATGTACCATCAATTACTTCACCATTTAAATCCTCCAACACATAAACCACTTTCTTTTCCTTATGTATCACCTGTTTTATTTTAAATATTTCTACAGTCCACTTTTCTTTGTACCCATTTCAAAATGCCGTTTTGCTTTAGTAATGCGTACAGTATCACCTTTTTTATATTTTGCAATGTTAATATGAGACATCGGTTTTATTAATTTATTCCGAACTTGTTGAAAAGTGTCTTGGTTCACACTGGCGGGTGGTAATTGATTAGCTCTATGTGGTCTAGAATTATATGCCTGAACAATTTCGATAGCACATCTATGTATCGGCAAGTCTTCTTTGCTCTAAAATATTTCCACATTCGTTCTTTAAGAGTTCGATTAAAACGTTTCACTACACTTGCCTTAATATCGGAGTTTTGTGTTGTGAAGAATTTAATATTTTGCTTTTTTAAGTATAACTGAAATGGTTTATTAAAAAACTCTGTGCCTTTATCTGTTTGTAGACGTAAGGATCTACGACGGGTAGATGCAAATATTTGCTTAAATGCTTTTATAATGTTTTCACCAGTTTTTGTACGTACAGGCACAGCCCATGCATAACGACTAAACAAATCAATCACTGTTAAAATATATCCGTAACCATCATTATACTTCTGCAGACTTTGCATATCGTTTAAATCAGCTTGGCACTGATCGTCAATATTGAACACTAAATAGAGATTACGTGGAAACTTTTTACGTACTGGCTTATCCAGTGTATAAGTCGGCTGTTCTTTTACGCACTCTTGCACCTTGTGTAAAGGAATTGATTTTTTTACAGCTCTCCATAATGTCGTAGCAGTTGAAAACGAGGCAGGGTGTGAAGGGTTATAATAAATATCGGCCAGCTTCTTGATATTTTATAATCACGCCATCTGTTGACAACTTTACGTTTACGTGGTGGCTCCTCCTCCTCTTCTTCCTCTTCCTGTTTTGGATCAGCAGCAGCAGCAGCAGATGATGTCAGCTTACGAATATATTCTATACGCTGTGGGTTACCTATATACTCTAAGGGTATATTGGATTTTCTAACAGTACAGCAAAGGATAGGGGGAATATTTTTCTTGCGACACCTAACAAAATCTGCTATTAGATCTACTATATTAGCACCAGGAATTACTTTATTATAAATATTAATATTACCATTGTCATCCCAATGAATGTTGGAATTTTGCTTTAATTTACGTAATAAAGGTTTTGTTTTACGCAGACAATTTTCGGGGAGAATAGATAGTATTTCATCGTTCTCCTCCTCCTCCTCGTCCATCTCCTTCTTAGTACCAACACTAGTTGATGTTATTGCAGTAGATTTTTGCACAATGTGTAAATATTTTTGTAACGACTCTTTATAGCGTATCCATTTTTCTTCAACGCTCATATTTTATTATTTAAAATATTTTTCATCTCATCATCTAAATTAGATATAGTTTAATATTGGTGCAATTTTTCCGGCGAAGTTAAAACAAGTTTTTGTGCATCCTGCATAATTATTTAATTAAACTAAATAGTATACAGACCTCGCGCCACGAGTAAACTCTATACAGAGGGGAGACGGAATAAAGAGAGGCAGGAAGGTCAACTCTATTTTCAGAATCTGGGGGTGGAAGATGGTTTATGCTTGGCCTTTCCGCGTGGAAAAGATGTGGTATCAAGGGTTGCAAGCACAGTGAAGTTGATTTACAGTACATTGACCTTCTAAATTTTAGCCGAAGAAATTACCAATCGGGAACCGCAATCATATTTTCAAATAGTGAGCTACTGATTTTTTTATGTAGAGTGTTCGTAATTTATGTAATTCAGTAACTATGCATGACTGAAGTAAGTGAACATACTAATCAAAACAAAGTGTTAAAAAATAAATAATTCGGCACACAAAATCTCATGACAATGATTTCCAACGATGGCAAGCTTGCAGAGGTTTTGAGAGGGACACGCGATTAGAAATTTAGTAGTTGTTTGCTGTCGCAGTAAGTTGTCAGTTCAACATTTAGTGCTTGTGGTGTGTCGGGTGTGGAATTGTTATTCTGTTTGGTGTTTTATTTTTTCGTGTTTTTGTTATTGCTGTTAATCGTTGATTAGTTTGTTATTTGTTGATATATATATATTTCATCGTGGTGATTTTGTTGAGGAGTTTCCGTGTGTTACGAATTATTGCAAGAACATGGGAAAGAAAGGCAAAACAATACACAGTGAAGGGAGAGAAATTATTAGTAAAGTTATAGACTTT
Source organism: Thermobia domestica (assembly GCF_964235325.1). Lineage (NCBI taxonomy): Eukaryota > Metazoa > Arthropoda > Insecta > Zygentoma > Lepismatidae > Thermobia > Thermobia domestica. The sequence continues at coordinate 51,794,710 of NC_137470.1, read as the reverse complement.
TGTGACCAAGAAGCTAAAAGCAAGCAACGTATTGTCCCTATCACTCGTGCCAACAAACGTGCAGCAATTGCGACAGGTACTTCCGTGTCTACAATTATTAAGATCCGGAAAGAATCAGATGAAAGAAATGCGCGGTCACCGCAGCGGAAACTGTTGTCTCCTGGGAAACATAGGAAAAGAAATCATAACAGAAATGTACATGTCGATGACTTTGATCGATGTGTTATTAGAAGAACTGTTAATGATATGTACTTAATTCAAAAGGTGGTACCCTCATGTAACAAGCAGTTGCCTGTTTTGAAAGAGAAGATTCACTTTCCGTGGAAAGCCACTTCGTTAAGAAAAGTTCTTAAAGAAATGGGGTTTAGGTGGAAAACTTGCGCCAACAAACGAAAATTGCTTATTGAAAGACCTGATATTGTAGCTTGGAGAAGTAAGTATTTACGGTCTGTAAAGAAGGCTCGTGAGGAAAAAAGGACGATAATATATGTAGATGAAACTGCTGTAGATAGTAATATTACATATTCGCGATGTTGGCAAAGTGATGATGTAGCAGGAGTAGATTCTAACAGTAGCAATAAAAATAGACTCATTGTAGTGCACGCTGGAATTACGGAGGGATTTGTGCCTAATGCACAGTTAATTTATAAAGCAGGCAGTTCTACTGGTGACTATCACGGGCAAATGAATAGTGAGAATTTTGAGAAGTGGGTACGGGAGAAGTTATTGCCAATCATTCCCCCTCAATCTGTTGTAATCTTGGACAATGCTCCATACCACAGCTTGCAATCACTGAGAACCCGAACATCTACCAGTTTAAAGTCAACTATGATTCAGTGGCTACAAACACAGAACCTTTCTTTTGATGAAACCTTACGAAAGGCTGAACTGTTCCAAATTATTCCACTGCACAAACCAAGGGAGAAAGTGTATCGTGTTGACAAACTTTTTGAAGAGCACGGCCATTCAGTCTTACGGCTTCCACCCTATATGTGTGATTTGAATGCAATTGAACTTGCTTGGGCAAAAGTAAAGAGATTCATGAGGGACAACAACACAGCAGGTTCGCTTGCAATTAATACATTGCATGAACTGACAGAACGTGGAATCATGTCTTGTACACAAGAGGACTGGCGAGGGTTCTGCAGGCATGTAGAAGAATGTGAGCGGGAATATTGGGAAAAAGATGAATTGATGGAACAAGAAATATAAAGAATAGTGATTTCGTGTACAGATAACACAGACACTGAAACATCAGCGAGTTCTTCAGACTCAGATGATGATAGTGATGACTCCCAAGAAATATTAGCTGTTTTATTAGAGTAACACTGGGTAAGTACAATGGAATTATTTTTCTTAAAATTAATTTGAATTTGTTCTAGCGTAGTCAAGTAGACAATATCTCCAGGGTGTGGGGAGGAAAATATATTAGAACGTTGATTGTTACATGTGTATGCCAGTTGTAAGGCATAAGCGTCACAAACCGGCTGGAAGGCCGTGGTCTTCTAAAAATTAGAGCATCAGAAGTACACTATTTTATTTAATATTACAGTTTTGTTTTGGTTGAGGTGCAATCGAGTTTTTATGTGATTTTGCACTTCATGTAAATTAAAATGTTCAGTTTAGCGTCCCACGATTATGCACGTAAGGCTAAGGGAGACGATGATAAAGCAAGTGAATGATAATGGAAGAATTGGTGGTACGAGAATGTGGGAGAAAACGAGGGTACACCTACAGACACGATGTTGTCCACCAAAAACTTACTTGACCGGGGATCGAACCAGGGACCCTACGCGCAAGAGCAAAGCAGTCTATCACTGAGCAACCGTACCTCCCTTTTGTACCCCCTGTGAAGGTGGAACTGAAAAAGTAGTGTGTTTTTGGGAGAAGGGTTGGTGCGGAGATATTCTAGACGGTGGTATTCCCTCTCCCGCATTTTTTTTAAAGACCAGAAGTCAACATGTGTAACACTTACAAGTTTTTCCTCAAATATAAAAATATCAACCAAAGCAGTTTTTCAAAGAAACTTGAAAAGTAGCGGGGCCGCTGTGGCTCAGTGGTAGAGCGTTTACCTCTGGTACATGGGGTCACTGATTCGATCTCAGCTCGCGCCAAGTGAACTTTGTGGTGGACAAAGACAGTGTCTTTCCTCGCGGTTTTCCCGTTTCCTCCCACTTTCCTTATTTCACTATTTCATTCATTTCACATCATCATCGCCTCCTTTAGCCTAACCGGCATAAACGTGGGACGTAAAACTCAAATATTTCGTTTCATTTTTTCTCGAAAAGTAGCCATTTTTCAAGTTTATTTCCAGGGTAGTATCACTGAAAATCTCGCCAAAATGGATTCAACGGTTCTTTGTTAAGTGCAATGTTATTTGCTACAGATATTTTCTTTGTCCAAATCTTAACAATTGCTCATAACGTAGCAACCATGCATCTAGTTCTGAGTACAGCGTGTTCATCACACGGTGTCTTGTGCCAGAATGAAACGGCCTCCCCTGCGCCTGTGAAATCGACAGGGTGGACACATGTGATACAACTACGTCAGAGTTTTACTCGTGGCGCGAAGACAATACCTTCAATAATAGGTGCAAGCAATGCAGTAAGAAACCCACATTCTTCTACAATTATTCGTTTTTTCTTTTGTTTTAATGACGGACCTTTTTTTCACTAAATACCTCAATTCCTTGTTATATCTTTTTAATTATTTTTCTCTTTTTAATTTAACGGAACATTTTCTTGTAATACGTTATAGGAACATTCACAAATAGAGCGAATTAATTCGGGATCAACATTTTGTAAGATTGCTTTGCGTACTTTAGGTTTTGCCTTTGCTAAAAGTTTTAGTAAATGCGCACTCTCTTTGCTAATCATTTTTATTTATTTGTAACTATTATACTAAAATTGAATATTAAAATATAAGTTATTGAGATTATTTTTTACTGGTGCATAAACATAATTGTAAGAATCTGAGGGGAAAATTTTTGTTCGAACACGATGTTCGTCGGGAGTGCCCTGTTTTAAATCAAAAACCAAATAACTATGAGGATCTCAAGTTGCGTCCTGATAGGCCTCCTGAAGAAATTTTGTGTTACCAGGATAAAATTGGCGTGCTAGATAATAATTTGAGCCTGGTCTCTGGGATTTTTAAAACATATTATATAATGACAATTTAATGATATGTCTCGCATACCTTTAGCTTGGTGAAAAATATTTTGCGTTATAAAAATAAAACTTAAATTTTGGTGTTGGCTACCTTTACTAAAAAAGTCAACAATTAGTGTATCACACTCTCGCATTAAATCATCAATAATTACAAGATGTGGGCCAGATTGTGCTGAAAAATCATCTATTTTGGGGACCCCTTCTTTAAATGTACAACCTGAGGATAGAGTTTCATACAGAGGTTGCCAGTCACCATAACACCATATTATATTTTTCAATTTTTCGGCGTAATGTTTTAAAAACTCTTTTACAAAATATGATTTACCACACCCAGTGGGACCAGCTATAATACAAGTAAATGGATGTTGAAACTTATATTCTAATACACCACAAAATAATTATGAATATAATAACATATTATTAATATTACGATTCAAAAATGTAAATACTTCTAGTGCAATACGTTCAGACGGTGGATTGGTAGTAGTAGTAGTAGTATTAGTAAATTCTGGAATGGTAGTAGTAGTACTAATACTCTCTTTCAGACATGTTTGAGCATACTTTGTTACATCTTTACATAATTGAGAACAAGTAATTATGGCCTGCTGAATGCAGGGGAAATAAAGCTGGAGTTTTCTCCATGCATAAACACAAAAATTTACCTGACCATTACTATCGTCATCTGACGAGAGAATAAAACACTGACGAATACCTTTAAGAGTATCTGACAATGATATTTCATAATTTACACTAACGAAAAATTGGCAATGAAGAATTTGTAACAGCATTAAAGTAGTTTTCAATATATAAATAAAGTATACCACTGATCAGGTGAAAGGCGAATACTATCATAGTAATTATGTAAAGTACAATAACAGAATATTTTTCACCGCGTATGCTTTACGACATTGAGGACACACTTTCAGAATATCACATAATGAAGCCTTATGGTTTTTGTAGCACTGAGCCCCAAAAAAGCATCTATTGCATTCCCTGTAATATATTACACTTTCTGTAATGGTGCATGGTGGTCTATTCCGGCATTTATTACACAAAGCTTTACACTTCCCCGCATGCCTGTCTTTAGTTTTGAATTTTTATGACATTCTTCGCAATAGTAACCGCATGAAAATGCAGCTGTTAGATTAGCGATAACATTATAATGATTGTTAATATATAGTAAATTAATTCGTTTACCATGACCGTGACCCTCAAAAAATACTTTTTTGCCCGACAACCCGTCATACACCGTGATTTTATATGCCGATAAATACGCCTGATTTTTTTTTAATTCCGGTATCCATCCGCCATTCTCTAAGCTAACACCACACTTTTCACTTAATTCAGGTACCTTTTTAAACATATTTGTTGAGTATTTATTGCGATATCTAACTCTTTCTTTTCGATTACCTTTATGTTCAATAAGCCCTATAGCTACAACCAGAGCTTGGGCTAGACAATAATAATCAGGGTTTTTAATAACCATAATACCTTTGTTACGTTTTATAAATTCGTTTATATCAGAGAAATTCTGTTTCACCCGTCCCCTACCAATAGGTAGTTCTACGTGGTGGAAATAATGAACAAAAAGATCTTGATATAGGAATGATGTATTTCATTGAATTACTTTTTCTAACGCCCCCCACACATTTTCAGCAGTCATATTATTAGCAGTCCGAGAAGACAGATAAAATGATTTATAAGGATGATTTTGATTTATGAAAGTCAACCCTACACGATGATGAGGGAGCACACCTCTCATTATACACTGTACCAAATCACGAATACCATTTTCTACCCATTCAAGGGGGTTTTCTCCCTCTGGGGAAGGAGTTAATTCAATTGTCAGTAAATTTCCATTATCCATAAATTGTCTATAATATTGACGTGATTCAGATACTATACTAAATCTCTCCATTTTCTTGTAAAATCGTTAATATGTGCTGTTTTTCTAATTATAGAATACCAAGTAATTTTTTTAGAATATTGTAAAATCGTTAATGTTTGCGGGTTTTTTTTTACTATAATGGGGTCTCTTCCAAGATCCTCTTCCAACTATAGATAACCAAGTAATCTTTTTGTAATAACGCCCGCTGTTTTACAACGATCAACAATCATTGGCTGTAGATCACCAAGTAATGTTTTTTTGTAATATTGTATTACCGTTAATGCTTTCTGTTTTATCTTCATTAGGGTCTTCCAACTATAGATTACCAAGTAACGTTTTTTTTCTAATAACGCTCGCTGTTTTACAACGATCAACAATCATTCGCTGTAGATAGCCAAGTAATGTTTTTCGTAATATTGTATTAGCTTTAATGTTTGCTGTTTTATCTTAATTGGGGTCTTCCAACTATAGAACGACAATTAGTGTTTTTTTCTCATAACCTATTATTTTTAACGCTCACTATTTTACAACGATCAACAATCATTCACTGTAGATCAGTAAGAAATCCAAATGGTGTCTTCTGTAATAAAGTTTACGCTATATTGAAAGCAGTGCTCATAGAGTTTCTACTGGATCAAAGCCGCTCTCTCTCTCTCTGTCCCTTATTATTATTTTTTTGTAAATGGAATTTCTAACTATACTATAATAAAATGTCTTTTTTCCTAATAACTTATAATAATAATAATAATTAATTATTGTAATTTTTTTGCAAAACTCCTCTCGGAGAAACTCTATCTCTCATAACTGGGAGATGATTGCCTGTGGGCCAGGTTGCAACTATGGCAATGAAACCCCCTGCTGTGGCACGACATTGGAGCTCTTCATCTCCCAATTGAGAGATAGAGTTTTTTATTCAAAAATCTATGGAGATGTAATCCTTTATAACCCGGCCAAAGTTACAAATTATTATGGCTCCGAAAAGGATTTGAACCTACGTTATCGCCAAATCTCCGTTCTTTAGATTGCTGCCTTTACCAATTGCGCCACAATTGGAAGGCAAAAAATCTCTGAATAAAAAGATATTTAAGTAGAGCTATTAGCAGAATTATTAATCATTCTTTTCTGCCTGCCACATATTGAGATGCCATCTATTAGCAAAACTACCAATCATTATTTTCTTTCTGTATTTTACGGCCATCTGCTATATATTGAGATGCCATCTATTAGCAAAACTATCAATCATTATTTTCTGTCTGTATTTTACTGCCATCTGGTGGGCTGATTTATAATTACCAACAGCGCTAATAGCATCTGAACTCTTGTGCCAGTGGCCAACATAAGATACCCCTGGATTTCAACGTTGCCAAATTTAACATTGCCACCACAGGGCTGGACCATTCTTTGCTCCAATTTCTCGAGAACGCTTGGGTACATGGTTTTCAAAGTTGAGATTCTACGACCATGGGTGAACCATTTTTTTGCCAAAATTTCAAATAATCGACAATTCTTCGCGCACGGATACAGCTAGGGGTATACGGTTTTCAAAACCCGAAAATACTTAAACCCTAATAACTCGAAAACGGAGCCACATATCGAGGTGCTGTTTTGTTCATCAACCACCACATTACCCAAAAGCCAAAGGTCAAAATACTTAAAACCTAACAACTCGAAAACGGAGCAACATATTGAGGTGCCGTTTCCACATTTAGTCATTGGTCATCAAATATTACATGTTCCAAAAGTACCGACGATCAAAGTCAAAGGTCAAATTACTTAAAACCCAATCACTCGTAAATGAAGCATTTATTGAGATGGAGTTTCCACATTCAGTCATTGGTCATCAACTACTGACTAAATGTGGAAACAGCACCTCAATTTGTTGCTCAGTTTTCGAGTTATAAGGTTTAAGTATTTGCCCTTTACCCTCTATGGTCAAATACTTGAAACCCAACCACCCGTAAATGAAGCAACATATTGAGGTGGAGTTTCCACATTTCGTCAGTAGTTGATGACCAATGACTAAATGTGGAAACAGCTCCTCAATACGTGGCTCCGTTTTCTAGTTATTAGGTTTCAAGTATTTTAACCTTTGACCTCGATGGTCAGTAGTTGATGGTCAATTACTAAATGTGGAAACACCACCTGAATACCTGGCTCCGTTTTCGAGTTGTTAGGTTTTAAGTATTTTGACTTTTGACCTTTGGGCCATGTGGTAGTTGATGACCAAAACACCACCTCAATACGTGGCTTCATTTTCGAGTTATTAGGTTTTAAGTATTTTGACCTTTGGCCTTTGGGACATGTGGTAGTTGATGACCAAAACAGCGCCTCAATATGCGGCTCCGTTTTCGAGTTATTAGGTTTAACCTTTGACCTCGATGGTCGGTATTTTTGGAACATGCAGTTGTTGGTGTGTGTGTGGCTTCGTTGACGAGTGATTGGGTTTTAAGTGTCATATATAAGACCCAGGTAAAATAAGTGTGGCATGTTCGAAACCCGACCCCATATCTCGAGTTTGACATAAGATGTAGATTTTCTTTGCACATAAAAAAGAACGAGTATGTGAGTCCAGTGGGCGTGGCTAGGGGCGTGGCCAAACGTGGGTGGCGCCAAGTGGACGTGGCCATGGGGCGGGGGTCATGTGACCGGCGCCAGCCAATCAGCCTGAAGGGGGCGTGGCTTGTTTGCACATGCGCAGTAGGAAAAAAACACCCCAAGGTGTCCCTTCCCTACTCACGCCTCTGAAGGATTCAAATCCATAAAAGAAAATGAGCCCCAAATTATCATATAAGGTAGTAAGGTCTCATCAAAGAGGTAATATAGATCAAAATTTGATTTTTTGGTAATTTTGCATCCATAGAAAACAAAATGATTCCCAAATTTAAGAGTAGGGTGCACTCCTGAACCACCTTACTCATAACGTTACGTTATTAGGCAATAAGACCTCATCAAATGGGAGATCAAAAATCTTCAAACTTGATAATTTTATACCCATGAAAGGAAGCAATGTCCTGTCCTGTACTGACTGTCCTCTGTCCCTGTCAAAAATTGAGTTTAACCTTCCACCTCCCAAAATTAGGTATCTCATTCCAAATTTAGTATCCAGTGGTTAACTGAATCCATCCATTGTTGATGGCACGTGAGCACGTACCACTGCCTCTAAACTAGGGTAAACATATAAGGTAATAAGATCCCATCAACGAGAACAACATATATTTTTAAAAAATCCGAAATTTATATTTTTGATATTATTCTATCCATCAGAAAAAAAACAAAAAAAGTTTAATTTGTGCTAATCATACACCCTGTACTCCATCATATAACACAATAAGATAAGAAAAAGGGGACAGTATCCAAATTTCATGCCGTAAAAGGAAACGAAATAGACCAATCTCTGGGATTGACCATAAAGGCGCACTACCCATCCGAAAAGGAAATGATCCAGATGGGAGGGCCTTAAGGAAATGTGACCCAGAGGGGTGGAGCTTAGGCATGCGCCACTCTAGGGGCCCAAACTGCCCTCAGGTTACGCAAATACTACTACAATGTTGTCAACATGTATAGCCCGCGTCGTTGTCTCCCTTACTCTTACTTTCTTTTAAATAAAAATAAAAGTTAGGAACAAACTTTCAATATTGTTAAATTTAACATTCTTTCTAGGAATGTACAGTCAATATGAAAGATTTTTTCCGCTTTACATTTCTATTAATTTCTGTATTTTCCATCCTTTTTAATTGAAGCATTTTCCAAATATGCTTGTTTTAGCAATTCACATACTACAATTAGGAAAGCAGGAACAATCATGTAACTGACTGTTACAGATGGCATAATGTGTTATATAATAATGAAATATTTTGTTAATATTTTCAAAGTCGACTTTCGATTCATCATTTCATCATTTTGATACATCACACTGATAGAAATTATTAAAATTTATTAAACGTAATGTTCAATTCAGTATTGTTCATACTTACCTTGAGCTGAATCCAGCCTCTCTTGTAACTGTTAATCTGGTAGCGAGGATCAGGTGTAGCATACGCATTTGTGAGCATCCCAGAAATACGTTATTTAGAGAATTGACGGAAGTTGACGCTTTCGGAGGGTAACTTATATGTTTGGAATATCATCATCACTCATAGGCATAACGCATCATCTCATACTCTTGCTTAGCCCACCAGACGGCTTTCACGATGGCAGACACTGACGTAGTCACTGACAAATCCATAACCGGTCGATACAATTACAAGGCCTCATTCCTGGACCTTCTGGATGTTCCACTAAGGTAGAAAACCGAAAAGAGTTGTCAAAAGAACTAACTGTTCGTACTAAGAGCGCATCTCAAAGTTCCATTAACTCTGTAGCTTCACACTCTTCAAAAAATCAAAATAGCTATGCTCCTCATTTGCAGCTTTCACCAGCTAGTAAAAAAAAAAAAAAACATAAAACTTTGGATATAGAGATAGGTACAGTCCGCGGCATAACATTTGTTACAAAAATTCTAAGTCCAAATGAATAACAAACTCTTGCCCAGTTTTCTTATGCATTCCCGCAATACATGTATCAATCGATTAGTTGCTTCTAGTATTTATTCCAACTCCTCCCCGTCCTCCACCTCTCCTTGTCTAAAGCAGTGTGTGTAACGTAGTACACTCTTTCCATTCAGCTGAAAAAGAAACAGGAATCAAGTTTACAACGTTATAGCTTTAAAATAGTCTTTTCCATTCGTTTGTTCTGAAATATTTTTAAGAGCCTAAACTAAAGGAAAGTCACACAATCTTCCCAGAGCTTCATACATATCTTTAGTTTCATTCTTTTCTTTCTTTAAAGAGTGCAAGCTAGTAAGACGCTCCCTAAGAAATCTATGGAAATTGCCAAGAGCTCTAAAATATCTACGGACAGAAACGAGTTTTATTCAATAATTGATTGAATTTCTTTTCAGTAAGTTCAAGCAAATGTTTCAGGGGCGTCATTTGGGCAGGACAGGAGGGTGTAATTCCCCCTCTCTTGAGCTTCATAAATACGTATTTTTTGATCAAATGTATAGTAATACACTAATAAAAAGTGAAAATCTTATGTCGCCGGAGAATCTCTTCCTTCCCCTCCTCCCCCCCGAATAAAGTCTAAAAGACACTGGTTTTAACAACAAACCTATAGAGTTACGATAGCACATTGCTAAAGAGCTTACATTTGGTTTAAAGAGTCGAAGGTTTGATCTCAAGCCCTATGACTTCCTGGGTGACATTGAGAGAGAGAGAGAGAGAGAGGGATTCAAGTATGGAGACAGAGAGGTATGATTTGTATACACAGATTTAGGATTGGGGAAAAAATGATCGGACAGCATTCGTATTATGACGAAAATTCTGATTTTGTGAAAGAAAAGAAGGGAAATTTTCGAACTGCGAGGATCACATTAGGCAGTTGTCGAATTAATGTGGAGAACTCTTTTTAGAGCATCAGATGATTACGAAGGGAGATAAAGATCTTCAGAACTGAGGAATTAAGATTTAAAAAAATCTGATTTCGGCGACGGGTTTCGAACCACGAACTTTGTTGTTATCGAACCATGAGTTTATCCATTCTGCTACGGAGAATACTATTACTGGTTCACATACGTTTCCGTTAGCTGCGTTGAAAGCTACCTTAAGGGGATATTCCAAAAGTTGACTCGGTAGATACGCCGTTCAGTTAGGACGTAAACCTCTTGTAACTTAGTTACAATGTGCAAAATGAACTTCATCTTCTTCAGGACACTCTTTAAAGCTTTAAAATTTGTTACTATTGTTTTAATTAAGTTACATTTGATAGAACCATCTGATAACGTAGTGCCAAGCCCTGCGCGTCATTGTCTGTTAGGTGAATGGTTAGTGTAAGTTACTTTTACGTGGATGGTCCGAGCTTCCAAGCAAGACCAATCTTATTGATTATTTTATTTGAGCTACGCTCATACTGTATATTCCACAAGTTCAAGTTTGAAGTAATGTAGTCACAGCTAGTTTAATTCGAAATAATTTTCCAATATTATATTTGTTACTAAATTTACATGGCACTCCTCACTTGTTTGTAGCCCTGCATAAATGCAAAATTGTTTTAAAAGTATATTTTACTTTCAAGTATTATTGATTTTTTTTAAATTGTCCTTCAAATTTCTTTTATAATTATTTTCTATTTCTTAATTATAACATATTTTCTATTTATATTGTATTGTATGTTACACGTTTATTATTTACATTTTATGTCTTACCTTTGAAGAGGAGCTTTTGACAATTCAGAGCAGCAGGGACATACACAGGAAACAGGCCTTGGCAATCCAGAGCTTTTGCCCTCACGGAATCACTACTTTTTTGTTTGTATTTATATCGAATTCTATAGATGGTGATAGCAGGGGCGGATCCAGGGGAGTGTGTTTGGGGTGATCGCATCCCCCGAAATAGGGAACTTTTTATACTGTTTATTTTAAAAATAAAACATATCCTAAGTATTTTTCACCTTTGTATTATAAACGTAAATTAAAACCTAAAGTAGATAGGCCTTACTTTCTTAAGAAAGTTAATTCTACAGAAAAGCTCTTTCTCATGTTCTATCTTTTCTTTTCATTCTTTTCTTTTCTTTCGTTCTTTCTTTTTTCTTTCCGTTTTTTTGCAATCCGCTCTTACCTTGATTTGACTTCGAACGACCGCCCCTCCCAAACAATCATCCTGGATCCGCCCCTGGATGATAGACATTTTAGTAAAATATGCCCTCAATCGCTGAAATAAATTCCTGTCAAGCTTTCGATCGCTGAAATAAATTTCTGTCTACGGCCCTGCAAAACAGTGACGATTTTAGGGAGTGATCAGTTAGTAACGCCTACCTGGAGCAATGACACTTCCCCAGAAGTCACATCTCCGATAATTCAGAATGTGATTTGTGCATTATCACTTTTCACTCTCAGTGTCTTGAAACGCACCAAAAAGGAACTGTTCTGAAGTATTTACTGGTTCTCCCTATGACCCCATTTCAATATGGCCAACCTTGGACATATACACATCTGAAATATCACCTTTTATGTCAGTGATCCCGAAAACTATCCATTCGACACAAATATAGGATATTTTCGATTCTTTAATCCTGTCACCCTCCCATTGTCACCTCGAAGCCAACCAAGGCTTATTTTGGACTTACGCAGCATCCACAGTGTCACTTTTCATCTTTGCACATGAATTCGACACTAATTTCGTTCGTATTTGACTACTTTTACATGTCACCTTCACCTCTTGGTAGGGATTTTTTCAGTATCTCGCCCCCACAACTATGGAGAAATTTCAACCAACTAAGTATAATTATAAATTATCATCTGAAACACAACAGTACGGGTGATCTTTTTCGCAGAGGAATTCGTTAACTACTGTTTCAATGTCAATGTATTGGCTTTTTTTGCTCTGCATGCTGGAGATTGCCAAAGAGCTAAACTTCATTCTGTACTATTGTGCTATGAATATAGTGGTTTAATTCACTGAATACTCGCTTAGGTGATGCTCTCGTCACAGGAAAAGTGAGATACAGTTATAAAAGAAAAACGAAACGAAATATCTCATTTTTACGTCCCACGTTTATGCCGACTATGCTAATGGAGAGAGTAATGGTGAGAAATAAATGAAATTGTTTAATGAAAAATGTGGGAGGAAACGGGAGAAACCCGAGGACACTCATGCACACGGTGTTTGTCCATAATAAAGTTCATTTGGCGTGAGCTGGGATCGAACCAAGGACCCCATGCACCATAGGTAAAGTTATAAAAGACTAGGCGTCTAAACAAATACGAAACACTACTATCAATGAGAGTTATATAAGATTAGATTTTTAGTTATTTCATTCTAAGTTAAAATTTCAACCAATCTTGTTTTTCATTACTGTTCGAAAACTTAAAGTTGTTGCTGCAAGGACGTGATAAATCTTTTCAGTAGTCTTCGCAGTAGCCTCCACAGCTTCTTTTTCATGTAAGGCTAAAGTAGTCTCATTTTAGATATCGAGGAAAAATAGTGGAATTACGAATTTTCAATGGGCCTCGTTTTACTCTGGGCTCCCTCAACGCACTGCCGTTAGTTACGTCACTGTTCAGGATGCATGATGCAGCTTCTGCTTTTAGGAATACTTTCTAAGGCAGTACGAGTGTTTTTTTTAACTGCTGTGTGAATTAAGTTGTATTTGCTAGAAGTGTCGGTTAAAGGAAACTAAAGATCCTACACTCAAACACAAATAATCTCTTTCGAAACTCTAATGGAAAACGAAACGAATCGTCCTAAAGATGTTACGCTTTTGAAGAGAAAAAGAACAAAGCAGTAGTTGCACATACGCTTAATGGTGTTTCTTGGATACAAATTTATAACTTACAAAAGTCTGTTCACGTCATGGCTTGATAGATGAAGGGTTAGTAAAAGGAATTCTTACGCTGGTGGTCGTGGGTTCGAATCTCTGCTCTTCTTGTTACTTTTTTCTCTTAGCTACACTTAGTTTGTGCATTCCAAACCTCGAAGTTTGGTTTGGATTATTTATGAAAGCAGGTAGAGAATTAATTGTACTCGAAATTAGTTTCAAATATGCGATTATAATTACATAGTTTGTCTTTAACTTATTACGTATCAATTTTTATATCAAATTTTCCAGTCTTTATTTAATTCATCTTCCGGTGTAATACAATGAACATTTGCAGAGCGACGTCAGTCGGACGAAAGTACTATATTCCATTGTTACTCTAATATACCTAGGTATTTGTTCATATATTTGTAAATCGTTTACTAAGTAAAAGCTTATGGCGGTCCACATTATGTGTCATATAATAGAACGTACGAAGGTGGACATAGAAGAAGGCGCATTGCAAATATCCCTGGTGATAAAAAAGTAGGGGTCTTCTTCACTAGATTCGAACCACTGTTACAGGCGGTTTTGGTTTACATAGCAAGCATAATACCACTCGGCCACCAAGTCTCGCACGTTAGCCTCTTTATTAATGCAGAACATACTGAGACACTTACATTCACTGGTGTCGCGTAATGTATTTCATAAAATTTTGTTAATAAGTGGGTCGAATTAGGTAGCCCTCGAGAGGGCTGATGGTGTTGTGGGCGAGCATTTATTAATAGTGTGTATAGCCCCCTTGGGACTCGATTACAGCTGCCATACGCCGTGGCATTGAATCCACCAGGCGAGAGATATAGCGTTGGGTGCAACAGATCGACCACTCATCTTCAACACGCTCCCAAAGATCATTAGATGTTCGTGGAGGATTGTTCGACCAGGTTTCCCGCAATGTTCTTGCAACAGAGGCCCACATATTTTCAATAGGGTTCAGATCTGCTCCATGAGGAACCCAGTCAACTATGTCGACATCAGGTTGCTTCTGCAACCATGTCTGAACCACATTTGAATTATGTATCGAGCTATTGTCCTGTTGCAAATATAATATGCCGTCACCTACATGAGCTTTTATTTCCGGAAGCGTTTCATCCAGATGTTCCACATACTTGTGGGCGTTTAGGCGACCAGGAATCCTGTATTTTCCTCCGAAATTTGCAGCCTTGCATATCCATGCCCAACAGTGGACAGTTACATGTCCCATTCGACCAGAACGGGAAACGTATTCAGAGGCATACCTTTTTTCCAGGGGGGCGGTAAACACGCTTCGGCCCGAATTTTGCACTGGGAAATATTTTTTCGTCTGTGAAAACGACCTCGTCCCACACACGTGCAATATTTAACTGTGCAAACGCCAGACGGTCAACCATGTGGTCTTCTGTTAGTCGCTCCTTAACAGCTGCCCTGTAGGATCTCAAACCAAAGGATTTGAGTCTACGACGGACAGTCGTAACATCGCCTGGGAAATTGGTTTCCTCTCGTAACTGTCGGGCAGAAATGAAAGGGTGCTCAGGGCATTGGGCAATTACACTCTGGTCTTCTTCGGCAGAGGAAACTCTTTGTCGCCCACTTCCTCTTTTACGTCTTACATCTCCTGTTTCCTCATATCTCCTCCACCACCAACGTGCTGTAGCACGGTTAACGTCATATCTCGCGCCTGCCTCGCTATAGTTCATGCCCGCATGCTCAATTAAAGCAATCATGCTGCTTTTAACAGAAGCTTCGTAGTGAGCCATTTTCACACCAGAAGCAAAATGATAGCTTTGCTTAGGTGTTTGAACGGAACGTGCTTCATGTGACGTCATGTAACAAGGCGGAGTTTCCTCTCATTGCTGTAGACGATATCGTACACCCTCTGCTGGGTGTTTCGTGACGGAAAAAGTGCTTTTAAGCAGTTCATGGCGACCGCTTTGAAAGCAAATGTAAAGTATGAGAATTAAATTTGTCATATCTGTAGTTTGGTGTAGAGACAAAACAAAATTGGAAACCAAAGGTTTAAGAACAACTCAGATTATTAATATAAAACAAGTCAAAGATTATTAACTTGTATTATCATACAAGAAATGGGAGAATTTTGAAACAAAGAACAATAACTTAGAAATTTGCAACTGAAGACAAAGAAAAACTAACTTAAACACACTAAAGGGTATGAGTAGGGGGATTAATGGGGACGTCAGCAATGAGGCTATATGTCCCCGTCTCGATTAACGCGAGAAATGGATTTTACCATTTCACTTTGACGGAATAACGTAGATGATGGAGAGGAGGGGGAAGATACATAACAGCTATAAATATAAAAATAAAAGTGACAATGTTCGGTGGTGAATAACTCTTGAACTACCCGATCGTTCTCAATCACATTTTGAACATAGATGAAATTCGAACCTGGGAAGCTTTTTGTTATTTCATTTTGATATTAGAACTTGCGGAAGAGGAGGGGAGGGTAAATATATGAAAATGAATAAAACTTAATAACTCTTGAACAATCCGACTGATCACAATCAATCAATCATTCAATATAGATAAGGTTCGGACCTGGGATGTTTTCATTTTTTGCCTTGACGGCACAATGTAGGGGAGGGGAAGAGGGGACTATGTAAAAAAATAAAAATAAAAATGCTGTCTTGGTGACTTCATCACGCTTAAACCACCGAACTGATCTTAATCAAATTATCAACATAGATGAGGTTCGGACCTGGGGTGGTTTTTATCATATCCCTTTGATGGTAGAACGTAGGGTAGGAGGAGGGGAGGGGAGATATCTATAAAAATGAATAAAACTTAACAACTCTTGAACCACCTGACCGATCTAGATCTAATTTTCAACATAGGCGACGTTCGGGCCTAGAAACATTTGTTTTAATATTTACACTTTGACGGTAGAACATAGGAGAGGATAAGAGAAGGGGAGATTAATATATAAAATAAATAGAACAACTCTTGAACCATCCAACAGATTTCGATCAAATTCTCAACGTACATGACATTCGGGCCTGGGATAATTTTTGTCATACCGTGCCCCCAACATGGAGAGGGGAGAGGGATACATAAAATCATCGAAAATGACCAATATCAAAGAGTGCTTTAGTAATAGTAAAACCATAACATATTACTATTTTTCTTCAATTTAGCCCAGCGAAATCTGGGTGCGACTTAGATTCGAGGACGTCTTAAGTTCGAATAGTTATCGAGAAATAATTAAAGATATTAACGTGTTATTGAATTACTTTGCTAATAATAATAATAATAATAATAATAATAAGAAGAAGAAGAAGAAGAAGAAGAACTACTATGATTATTATTATTATTACTATTATTATTATTATTGAAGATTTGATCATTCAAATATTGAAAGATCAAAATATTCAAATACCTTAAGACAATTAAACGTGTGTCATCGCCGAATAATGATCACCAAAAATTCTAAATTTAAACAAAATATTCACACATTGTTCCGACTTGAGAACCTCCAGATTATTAGCTAGCGCCTTGAGCACAGATCCACGCTCTATATGCGCTAAATGGTATGTTTTAGTATGTTTAAATTAGATTTCCTTGCCTCCAGTTACAAAATTCTAAGTTAGTATTCTTCGTTCTTTCAAAATTTCTTTCGATTTTTTTAAATCATATAAGTCAATAATCTTTGGCATAGTTTATATTAATAACGTGGTTGCTCTTAAACCTTTCGTTCGCTATTTGGTTTCTTCTCCACACCAAACTACAGATATGATACGTTTAATTCTCATACTTGTCATTTGGTTTCAAAGCAGTCACCATTATCTGGTAAAGCAATTTTGTTCGCCACGATTCATGAGTTTTGTAACAAAACACGTCAAGAAATGAGTTAAATGAAGGCTGCAAGAGTTTATATCAAAGTTGAGTATTGTGAGCTAGTGACAAGCATGTAATAACGTCTCGTATTTGAAAATAATGTTAGCTACTTTTAATTCACTAACTGGTATTAGATTTAATTCAAGCTTAAAGAATTGGAATGAACAAACTCAGTGTAGCTTACAGAAACAAAACGTAAGAAGAACGGACGAGATTCGAACCCTGGACCACCAGTACAAAAATCCTGTTCACTAACCCCTCACCTAACAAGCTATCAACTTCTATAAGTTTTAAATTTGCAAGCAAATGATACCATTATACGTTTGTGCAATCAATGTTTTGCTGTTTTCCTCTTCAAGAACGTAACATGTTTACGACGATTCGTTTCGTTTTCCATTAGAGCTTCTAGAGAGATGATTTGTGTTCGAGTATAGGATCTTTTGTTTCCTTTAACCGACAGTTCTAGCAAATACAACTCAATTGAAACAGCTGTAAAAAAACTAGTACTGTCTTAGAAAGTATTCCTAAAAGGGAGAAACTCCATCGTGCATCCTAAACAGTGACGGGAGTGCGTTGAGCGAGGCCAACAGCAAAATGGGGTCCATAGAAGATTCGTAACTCCACTTTGAAGGGTTTTAATTAATTTCACACTTTTTCCTCAATGTCTAAAATGTAACTACTTAGCCTTAGATAAAAGGAAGTTGTGAAGGAGCTATAGACTGTGAAGTCTAACGAAAAGATTTATCACGTCATTGCAGCAACTATTTCCAGCAACTATTTCCAGCAAAAGGGAATAAGTACATCAGACCTAAGATTTCAGAAACGCTAAAAAACCTTCCCGAGGCGTATTTGTATTTGTTTCAACACGTGTATAACTGATTAATTGTAGCAGAAAAACTGACAAACTCTAAGACAAGAAGAAGAATCTTGTATTGTAGCACTGCAATTGGTGAGAAAAGCTTAAAAGTGGAAAAAATATTTTATGTACTTATTCCCTTTTTCCAATCAGTGGTTCAATTATGAGCCTATATTTTTGAGGTGTTAAAAATAATAATAATAAGAAGAAAACTTATTAACTGGTAGGTTACGCTGGAATCTTAATTGTGTATATGGAATAATGGAACGTGGGGTTGTACTGAGGATTTTGGATTTCTGTTGGCGATCAATTAATCTTTACCCTAGTAGGGAATACTGGTTGGTCCGGATTTCGAACAGTAATGAAGATCAAGATTGATTGAAATTTCAACTTAGAATGAAATAAATAAAAATCTAATCTTATACAACTCTCATTGATAGTAGTGTTCCGTATTTGTTTAGACGCCTAGTCTTTTATAACTTTACCTATGGTGCATGGAGTTGTTGGTTAGATCCCAGCTCGCGCTGAACTTTATTATGGACAAAGACCGTGTGCATGAGTTTTCTCGGGTTTCTCCAGTTTCCTCCCACTTTCTTCATTAAACGATTTCATTCCTTTCTCACCATCACTGTATCCATTAGCTTAGTCGGCATAACGTGGGACGTAAAACTTAAATATTTCGTTTGGTTTTTCTTTTATAACTGTATCTCACTTTTCCTGTGACGAGAGCATCATCTAAGCGAGTATTCAGTGAATTAAACCACTATATTCATAGCACAATAGTACGGAATGAAGTTTAGCTCTTTGGCAATCTCCAGCATGCAGAGCAAAAAAGCCAATACATTGATATTGAAACAGTAGTTAACGAATTCCTCTGCGAAAAGGACCACCCGTACTGTTGTGTTTCAGATGATAATTTATAATTATACTTAGTTGGTTGAAATTTCTCCATAGTTGTGGGGGCGAGATACTGAAAAATCCCTACCAAGAGGTGAAGGTGACATATAAAAGTAGTCAAATACGAACGAAATTAGTGTCGAATTCATGTGCAAAGATGAAAAGTGACACTGTGGATGCTGCGTAAGTCCAAAATAAGCCTTGGTTGGCTTCGAGGTGAAAATGGGAGGGTGACAGGAATAAAGAATCGAAAATATCCTATATTTGTGTCGAATAGATAGTTTTCGGGAACACTGACATAAAAGGTGATATTTCAGATGTGTATATGTCCAAGGTTGGCCATATTGAAATGGGGTCATAGGGAGAACCAGTAAATACTTCAGAACAGTTCCTTTTTGGTGCGTTTCAAGACACTGAGAGTGAAAAGTGATAATGCACAAATCACATTCTGCATTATCGGAGATATGACTTCTGGGGAAGTGTCGTTGCTCCAGGTAGGCATTACTAACTGATCACTCCCTAAAATCGTCACTGTTTTGCAGGGCCGTAGACAGAAATTTATTTCAGCGATCGAAAGCTTGACAGGAATTTATTTCAGCGATTGAGGGCATATTTTACTAAAATGTCTATCATCCAGGGGCGGATCCAGGATGATTGTTTGGGAGGGGCGGTCGTTCGAAGTCAAATCAAGGTAAGAGCGGATTGTAAAAAAATGAAAGAAAGAAAAGAAAAGAAAAAAAACAAATTTAGAAACGGAAAAGTAGCTCTTTTGCAGAATTAACTTTCTTAAGAAGTAAGGCCTTTCTACTTTAGATTTTAATTTAAGTTTATAATACAAAAATGAAAAATATTTATGATATGTTTTATTTTTAAAATAAAAAGTATAAAAAGTTCCCCATTCTGGGGGATGTGATCGCCCGAACGCACTCCCCTGAATCCGCCCCTGCTATCAACATCTCTAAAATTAGATATAATTTACAAAAAAAAAAGTAGTGATTTCGTTGGGGGCAAAAGCTCTTGATTGCAAAGGCCTGCATCCTGTGTATGCCCCTGCTGCTCTGAATTGTCAAAAGCTCCTCTTCAAAGGTAAGACATAAAATATAAATAATAAACGTGTAACATAGAATACAATATAAATAGAAAATATGTTATAATTAAGAAATAGAAAATAATTATAAAATAAGGTTGAAGGACATTAAAAAAAACAATAAAACTTGAAAGTAAAATATACTTTTAAAACAATTTCGCATTTATGCAGGGCTACAAACAGTGAGGAGTGCCATGTAAATTTAGTAACAAATATAATATTGGAAAATTATTTCGAATTAAACTAGCTGTGACTACATTACTTCAAACTTGAACTTGTGGAATATACAGTATGAGCGTAGCTCAAATAAAATAATCAATGGTCTTGATTGGAAGCTCGGACCATCCACGTAGGAGTGGTGGATTTCATTTTGCACATTGTAACTAAGTTACAAGAGGTTTACGTCATATCTGAACGGCGCATGCACTGAGTCAACTTTTGGAATATTCCCTTAAGGTAGCTTTCAACGCAGCTAACGGAAACGTATGTGAACCAGTAATAGAATTCTCCGTAGCAGAATGGATAAACTCATGGTTCGATAACAACAAAGTTCGTGGTTCGAAACCCGTCGCCGAAATCAGATTTTTTTAAATCTTAATTCCTCAGTTCTGAAGATCTTTATCTCCCTTCGTAATCATCTGATGCTCTAAAAAGAGTTCTCCACATTAATTCGACAACTGCCTAATGTGATCCTCGCAGTTCAAAAACTTCCCTTCTTATCTTTCACAAAATCAGAATTTTCGTCATGATACGAATGCTGTTCGATCATTTTTTCCCCAATTCTAAATCTGTGTATACAAATCATACCTCTCTGTCTCCATACTTGAATCCCTCTCTCTATCTCTCTCTCTCAATGTCACCCAGGAAGTCATAGGGCTTGAGATCAAACCTTCGACTCTTTAAACCAAATGTAAGCTCTTTAGCAATGTGCTATCGTAGCTCTATAGGTTTGTTGTTAAAACCAGTGTCTTTTAGACTTTATTCGGCGGGGGGGGGGGAGGAAGAGATTCTCCGGCGACATAAGATTTTCACTTTTTATTAGTGTATTACTATACATTTGATCAAAAAATACGTATTTATGAAGCTCAAGAGAGGGGGAATTACACCCTCCTGTCCGGCCCAAATGACGCCCCTGAAACATTTGCTTGAACTTACTGAAAAGAAATTCAATGAATTATTGAATAAAACTCGTTTCTGTCCGTAGATATTTTAGAGCTCTTGGCAATTTCCATAGATTTCTTAGGGAGCATCTTACTAGCTTGCACTCTTTAAAGAAAGAAAAGAATGAAACTAAAGATATGTATGAAGCTCTGGGAAGATTGTGTGACTTTCCTTTAGTTTAGGCTCTTAAAAATATTTCAGAACAAACGAATGGAAAAGACTGTTTTAAAGCTATAATGTTGTAAACTTGATTCCTGTTTCTTTTTCAGCTGAATGGAAAGAGTGTACTACGTTACACACACTGGTTTAGACAAGGAGAGGTGGAGGACGGGGAGGAGTTGGAATAAATGCTAGAAGCAACTAATCGATTGATACATGAATTGCGGGAATGCATAAAAAAATTGGGCAAGAGTTTGTTATTCATTTGGACTTAGAATTTTTGTAACAAATTTTATGCCGCGGACTGTACCAACAACATGGAAACCAAATCATAGCAGCTTCTGATTATTTCAGCCTACTATCTACAACAACTTACTCATTTATATTGACAAAATTCGACAGTAAATTCTCGAACTGGAAGCACACCGCTATACAAATTTGTCAAATATCTCTCTAGAGCTTCGTTAAAAGAAATTATCAAGACTAGAAATGGATACATCTTTAAAACTGAGAATCCTAATTTACTCAGCACTATTAAGAACAAAGCGTCTATTGATACGTTTCGCAAAGATGCTCAACTTAGCAGTCTTAATGAATCTAAACAAAAACAAATGCCTCCTCCAAGACGTACACCACTGCTTTCTATGGTTATTCGGGGTGTCTATCCTTCCTATACCGATGAGCAGGTTCAAGAAGAATTAACATAGAAGAAATTTCTGAGAATCCGTAACGGTACAGGGCCCACATTCATGGTTTGAGTTTTAACATCATCGCAAAGCACCATAGATAGTCTGCTGACTAATTGCGCATATATACAGTATATAAAAGGAAGCATCTTGCCGAACCCATCTCCCTCCTCTGCACCTTTGCCTATGCATTGTGAAAAATGTCAGGCTTATAATCAACACACAACCATCACTTGTACTAACACCAACTTCTGCGGTTACTACACTGGCGAGCATTTAACGCGTACCTGTCCAAATCTAGAACGACCACCTATTTGTTGTGCCAGTCAAAGGCACATCCGACATATAGGTATAAATGCAAAGGAAAACCAGCTCCTGAAGTGAATCGTCCTGAGCATGTAGTACAATTGCGCACACACAGTTATTCCGCTGATGTTCTTCTTTCTATGGACTCACCTATAACAGTGCGAAATCTTCTTGCTTTTCTCACACTTTGCTTACAAAATATCGAACCATTTCATCGCTCTCACGTCTTACAGAAAATTATTCACGCAGCGAAAGAGATTTTTCATGTTAACTTCTATGCGACTTATTCAGGACAAAATGAATATTTCCGTACCTCTCGCTTGGAAACCACTGTTTAGCTTTGTCTGTTTCATCATGGCATTAAAATTTATATTTCTTAACATTCGTCCACTTCTCAAAAACAAACCTTTATGCGAAGCGTTACTACTAAAGTAAAGAGCCACAGTCTTTATTTTTAATGAAACTTTCCTTACTTCATCTATTTCTTGCCAGTTTGGTGGCTACACACTGATCAGGTAGGATAGCTTCCTTCCGTCCAAAAGAGCAAATGGGTTAACAGCTGTGGGTTTTCCTCATCGTGTTCCATCTAGTAGATATCATTGTGATTTTCCTGGTCTTCCTGACAAGTAAACCTTACGTTTGGGTGAATCGAGTTGCTGACTGAGACACATATGAGAAAGTAGTACTAAATGTGGTCAGTATTTCAGTGAAGTTGTAGGTGCGAAGCTCCAGGGGTTTAGGAGATACAGCTACCAGAACATCACATGGAAGTACAGAATAGTCTTCATACAGTTGGAGGTAAAAGCTCTGTAAGACCTCTTGTAACGACAAAAGGTGAATAACAAATATATGGGTACATATTAGGACTAGGGGGAAGTCGTATAGTAAGGGTATACCTGACGGCGGCCATCTTGAAATCCGCCATTTTGAATTAAGGTTAAGTTTTTAAAATAGGAATAGGGTCATGTGATACATGGTTTAAGGCGTAAATTTAATCACAAGAACAATGGTGACGTTAATTTTGATTTACGCGCCATTGGTAAAAAGTTACAGGGAATTTAAATATTGTTGCAGGATATGTATTAGTCCTTTGCCCCACCTTGTAAATTTTGTGTTCATGATAATAATTAAATAAAAAGCAGGTGGATAAATATTAGGTCTATGGTAAGAGTTGCCTTGATGGCGGCCATGTTCAAATCCGCCATTTTTAATCAGACAAAAGTTTTAATCAAAACGCATAACATTGACACCTTATTAATAGCAAATTTTACCATAAATCCAACGGTATAACCATTTTTGCTTTATCATTAACCAGCATTTGTTATCGCATAAACAAGTTGCTGATTTAAGGAAAAATGACCAAAGTGGAATTGAGTCATAATTGAACTTGGGTCTTTCTTCCAGAAAAGTCCTCAATTAGTACAATCGATATGTAGTTCAGAAAAGAACACATGACTTGCACAAATGCTCTGCTCACAGTGAGCACACCTCACAAAGGCAATCGAGTTACACTTGACACATTTGTCGTTAACAATTCCGTCAAAGCAGTAGTCGTAAATCAAAATTAACGTATGGATTATGGTAAAATTTGCTATTAATATGGTGTCACTGTTATGCGTTTTGTTTAAAACTTTTGTCTGATTCAAAATGGCGGATTTGAACATGGCCGCCATCAAGGCAACTCTTACCATAGACCTAATATTTATCCACCTGCTTTTTATTTAATTATTATCATGAACACAAAATTTACAAAGTGGGGTAAAGGACTAATACATATGCTGCAACAATATTTAATTTCCCTGTAACTTTTTACCAATTGCGCATAAATCAAAATTAACGTCATCATTGTTCTTGTGATTAAATTTGCGCCTTAAATCATGTATCACATGACCCTATTCCTATTTTAAAAACTTAACCTTAATTCAAAATGGCGGATTTCAAGATGGCCGCCGTCAGGTATACCCTTACTATACGACTTCCCCCTAGTCCTAATATGTACCCATATATTTGTTATTCACCTTTTGTCGTTACAAGAGGTCTTACAGAGCTTTTACCTCCAACTGTATGAAGACTATTCTGTACTTCCATTTGATGTTCTGGTAGCTGTATCTCCTAAATCCCTGGAGCTTCGCACCTACAACTTCACTGAAATACTGACCACATTTAGTACTACTTTCTCATATGTGTCTCAGTCAGCAACTCGATTCACCCAAACGTAAGGTTTACTTGTGAGTACCTCCTACTTACATTATACTTCCATAACGTCACCATCACTGTTAACACCATTTACATCAGACCTGGCCATCCACTACCTATCTCATTGTTCAGTATATTTCCGATAATTATAAACGATTTATGATCATGGCCGATTTCTACATGCAAGACCCATCTCACAAACTACTAAGTACATCGTCATTACTATAGCCAATCTAGTCTCCCAAGTACATATTGATATTCTTGATCCAGTCGGCAGTAACCATGCTCCAATTAAACTTCAGCTTCCTAGAAGTACTATCAATTCCTATAATCATTTCCTGCGCGCTAGTCTCTGCTTTGACAAAGCAAAGCAAGGGATCAGTATCGAGCTCATCTAATAACAGCTATAGAGTCATTAGAGACACCCACTACAGAAGATGAACTCTATGCTAGCATCGACACTATTACAACCACAATCCAGGAGGTGAGTTCTCTCTTCATACCAGTTTCTACCTCCACACCATATCGGCCAGTATTACCTCCGCAATACCTCACATTCGCTTCCCGCTCTCAACAGTTTTATCGAGATTTTCAAAGGACTGGCAATCCTGAATCACTTCGTCATTATCAGCAACTACAGCGAATAAGCAAAAACTATACATGTGCTTACAAACTACGCTGTTGGGTTTAAACATGTAATTCTCTCTCTGATGTCAGTCATCCAACGAAGTATTGGAAACGTTTTAACACTCTTTGTGCAAAGTACACCAAAACGTCTTACCCACTATTACAAAAGGAATCTCGAATTCAAACAGATACAGACAAAGCCAACACTTTCGCTGAATTTCTTCAAACAATATTCACACCTAACAGGTCTACGGCTACTTATCGCCATCCAGCAGACACATTGACATTACCGTTGAGTTCCCTATTGTCTGCGACAGTTTTCCAGTTTGAAGAAGCAGCTGTTATTACACCGTACCTATTGTATGTGTATACCATGTCGTTTAATTTTACCTTCGAGGACCTTGTGTTATATATCGTCGTATAAGGAATCCACCATGTTGTTCTCCCCACATCCTCTGTTGCAAGTCTTGTAATTTGTCAAAATGCTAAAGAGAGAAGAAAAACGGAGCTACGACAAAAAGTGCAATATTGAACGTACCTTTCACTTACTTCTTAACTTTTCTTTTCCATTTCTATTGAGTATTATATCTATTTTATCAACTACGTTTCATCATGACTTGGTATACCCAAACACAACTTATTATCGAAGCCTAATTCCAATGGAATTTTGCAATTTTATAATAATAAGCAAATTTCACATTTGTGCAACAACGGTTGATTAATAACTACAAACTAAGACTACAGGAGGAAAAAGAGGCAAGTAAGTTGATTTTTATAACTTTAAACAATTGCCCTGTTTTCCACTGACTTACTTGCTTCCTTCCTTGTGGGAGGACTATTTAGCATTACATTTCTTAGTTGCTAACATTCTTCTTAATGTGTAATTTACTTCATGCAAACTACACCTTTCAGGCTACATAATTCTGCTCTTAACTCATGTTCAACCATTTCTTAACTTACCTGCTTTCTCGCTTGCGGCCATCAAACTTCTACAATTTTAAATTTTAGTAGAAGAGTGGAATTTTTACTTGAGTAATGGATCGACATTGAAAAAAATAATTAAACAGCGTGTCCCTATCAATAACAGTTCTTGTTCTAATACTATCAACGTTTATACCAGAAAAGTTCAAATCGAACACTACTGGTATAAATAGAAATTTAGTAACTAACACCGAATATAATCTTGGGGCCCTGCATCGATTGAAGAAAGCGCTTTACGGTATGAAATATCGGTTTTCCTGTATGCAAATATATATTGAAACAAGAAATACTAAGAAAATTTTAACCTTATGACGCCAACCTTTCAAAGATTACGTTAATGCAACCTTGGTTCCGTGCGGTCCCCAACCAATAACGTTGTTAGAAAGGAATTTTTAATAGGTTTTATTTTTATTATATTAATAAATACAGTTCCTTAGTTTTATTTACTATAATATAGTATAAATAAACAGAGTATATATATATATATATATATATATACTTACTAGAAGAATATAGTAAACACAAACCACTTTTATTCTCCTGCTTAGGGATCTTTACTTTCCTAGCACACACACAAATATATATATATATATATATATATATATATATATATATATATATATATATAGATAGATAGATAGATAGATAGATAGATAGATAGATAGATAGATTGCAACATTTGTGTACTAGGATACATTCTACTGAAATGTTATATATACTACATTTTCTTTGTTTCTACGTATTTTCTGATCACTCACGGCTTTCAACCATTTCCGTATGGATATCCCTTTTGCACCTTCTCATTGTACCAACAACTGCTGTCATCTGAAGACACAACTCTCAACAAGCCCGGGACTTCTGAAATAAAGCTCCATGTTTATATTTCCTCGCTTACCTAACCATGGTTTTACAAGTCACTTCACCAGGTGTTTTATGTTGCCTCGTTCATGCCCTATGTGCTGACAAATATATTTTGTCTCTGAATGATTATGATGTTTCAGTATTGCACACTCAGTACATTTTTATACCGTATTTTCCGGTCATACTTAGAATGTAAACATACAGAAAAATCTTCCACATGTAGGTACCAGTTACTGATCCATAGCTTACAAATTTCCAGGTCTGTACAAGTCAAGGAAATTCAGAACGAATATTTCCCAGAGTTCACGGAATGCTGGTATCTTTCTCTAGTTTGTCTGGTTTGTCTCTAGTTTCTCTTGACTAGTTTGAATATTATGAAATCAACAAAAGCTAAGGAGACAGTTGAAACGATTCAGCGACATCGTTGCTTGGAATATTGGATGTCCATTTTCACTTGGCCACAATTCATTCAAGCCTTCCCCTGCCGATTTTGGCAATAGGGCCAAAACAATGAAGTCTATGAACGCATATATTTCAGTTTCGTCGTTTTCTGAGCTTTACTCCTTTACTTTCTCAATATAGATTCGAACTTCTGTTTCCTGCACAATTAGATTTGCTGATTCTAGAGTTTGAAAACCTGTAAGGTACGTAGTTCATTCTGAATACCTAATTCCACTGGTTTGAATTCCTTCACGACATTTTCTGCCAACGTCTGATGTTCTGGTGGGTTCTCGGCACTTGATTTTCTTCCACGTAGAACTGTTAATTCTGTAGTCTTTGTTCCGTGCTCTGTTGACATGTCTAAAATTCGGCTAGAACGCTGCGGAGGGTCATAATCAGAAAACAGGTCCAGTTCACCTTCATTGGAACTACTGGTAGTTTAGTCTCCTTTCCCTTCCCCAGACAATTCACGTTCATACTCGTAATGGCTGTCGTCCGGTTCAGCCTCAGTTGTTTCCCTATTTGTTACCTTTACTTCTAACATCCGCAAAACGCTTTCTTTAGGCAGTCCTAGACAAGCCACTGCAACTAAATAACAGAACTTTTTCAACGTAATTTTGACCTGAAAAGCATCGTTTTCCGTATATTTGAGTAGTAATATACTTCGGCAACTTTCAAATACAAATAAAATTGAACAATTTCCTCACAAATATTATACAGGAAGTACACTTTTTGTTAAAGATAATTTATTTGTTTCAAAAATATGTGTATAGTAACATCCAGTAAGATATCCAAATTGTAATAGAATAATAACACAAAGATCGTGCTGCCATCTTCTGACAATTTTGAAAACAACACAACTCACTTGTCAGAAGAATAAATATTTACTTTTTATTTATGTTGTCGATGTTAGGAATTACCAGTTAGCAAGCTATATTAGCAAGCAAGCAAGCTATATAGAAAATATATGAATATAATGAAGCCTGGGGTCCGCACGGACCCCAGGTTGGCGTCATAAGGTTAAAATATTTCCAGTTCAGAAGTGTGTCGATGCATTTACGAAATGTTCTTCTGACATGCGGAATTAATTTTAAGAAATCGATTTTCACTATAAATTACCGTTTGTTTAATGACGATCAGGGCTGAAATCGGAAAAGTTTAAGTTTTATCTGTTTTACTTCCATAAGAGCTGATAACTCTTCTTGGGACACTGAAATGGCTACAGCTAACCTCTTGTTGATAACTTTTATAGTTTCCCCTACTTAAAAAAATATTTAAGACGGAAGTAGAAGGTCATTTTAACCATTTCTGGTTTCGGTAGTGTGTAGAAGGTGATGATGGTATGCTCTCTTAAATCGCGCAAGCGGTTGCGGATAGTGCTTAAATTACAGTATATGTAGAATAAATTAATCATAAACAAGTAGTGAATTTGATCATGTATTTCTCTTGGTACAGTGTTAAGGGTAGTCATATTACTTCTTGAAAACTGTGAAGATTGCAAGAAAAAGAGAAGAGGAAGGCGATTGTACTGCCCGATATATTGAGCAGGAAGAAAGAATGGAGAAAGAAGAAAGCGTATTTGGAGCATCATGGAACGTAACATGTTATTTCACACCATATTCTTATCCCTACTCACTTTTACCGAGGGTAAAATTATGACAACATATTCATATTCCCACTGCAAAATTATTCCATTTAATTCTTACTTCAAGGTAAAAATGGTACTCAAATTAATATTACAAAAGTAAACTTCATGATTAAAACTGGATTGGATCGTTAAGACCTACATTACCTACATGTATTATCACAAAGCATGACTCGTGATCTCTAAAGGGATTAAATAAAATGCATCAGCATATTTTCGTTCACTATCCATTTATTCAAAGTGTATATAGATAGATAGATAGATAGATAGATAGATAGATAGATGGGGCTCTGAGAACCCGCGCCAAGAGCCCTCAACATTGCCAGTCCAACACTGGTTGAAGGAAGGTATTAAAACAGAAAATTGCTATGTCAAGACGGATAGATTACCTGAGGACTACCGTGCATTGGAGCTTCTCAGTTGCAGTAAGTGACTTGCCAATAATGGCAGAATAGCTATGATGATGACGATATGTTTAGCAATATTTTCTAAAAAAGAGAGAAAAAATTAAAATAATGATTATAATCAAACCTCTTAATACTTTAGAATAATTTGAGTGAAAACTGAAAACGATTTTACTGCGTATGTCTTTTGTGTATACTCAATTTATACGAATACTTTTGACGTATATTAGAAATACAAAATAACGGCATCAAACTCCAAGTTATTTGAAATAACTACAAAATCACACACTGAAGTTCTTATATCCTGTAACAATTCGTAGAATTATGCTCTCGGTCGTCTTCTAAACACCGTTCCAATTCATTGTCATCTCCCGTGCTCCAGTAAGAACCAAAGATATACCGAGTTTGAATTTGACTAACATTTACTCTTGTTGTTTTTACCAAGGAGGACTCGTGTTCACAATCCCAGCTAACTAACCATAGACTAATCATGACTCAAGAGAGTTCTGGCAGACAGAAGCGAGTGATCGAAACTGAAATTACTTTCGAGATTGTGGATCAATACTTTGCTGTAGAACGAATGTATCAATATAAAGCATCTGAATTCGAAGCCTTTCCGTGATCAATACACACATCTGTTGCATCTTACTGTAAAAAAAAACTTGTTTTGATTATATATATATAATCAAAACACGTTTCTTTACAGTAAGATGCACATATATAGTCTAATGCGTAATTCAGTATCTATATCGTATAAAACAAAAAGAAGCTATGTATACACGACTCCAAAAGTGCATTACCACCTGCAATTCTCGTTTTCCTGCAATAGCAGGCAACCCAAAAAGCTCGGCGGTTGGGTTGGTTCCGAATTCGAAAGGCGCTGGACCAAACCTCAATTTTGTAATAAATATATCAGTGTGGCAGACTGCAAATGAGGGAATAAAACAAATTGTTAAAAATGATAATAATATTATCATGACGGAGATGGATGACATCAAAAGTTACAAAATGATCTTACTTAAGCAGTTCAAAAAAGATGAATGACAAAAGTCACATATCAGAGGAAAACATTTCACTCCTCACCTCCCAAAAAAAGAATCTCATAAAAAAGAAAAAGTTACATAAAGTTACGTAAGTTTTAATATAAAAGCCCCACTCTATATTGTGAAAGTTGACACCCGAAAGGCAAGAACAACTGAACCGAAGTCAATAAAATTGTGCACAGATATTGTAGACGTAAAAGGAGGGAATACGAGTTTCGTATTTTCCTGGAAAAAACGGTTGGGTGGGGCACGGACCCCTCCAAACCTTTTATCACGAAATATCAAAACTGCTAGTAACAGTATGTCAGAAGTGTGTAAAAGACATGAATAATTGCAACGGAACATTTTGTATTGAAAATACGCAAAAAATAAAGGAATTCGGCCTTTTTAAATTTTCTGCGGAAAAACGGATTTAGGGGCAAAAGCTCCCACCCAAAATTTTGAAACTTGATGTCCGAATGGCAAGAAGTGAACCGAAGTGAACGGAATTAAGCGCAGATATTGCAAACGTAACATGAGGATACGAGTTTCGTATTTCCTCGAAAAAACGGTTAGATGGGGCACGGAACGTGGCACGGAAAATCAAATGTGCTGGTCACAGCATGTCAGATGTGTGTAAAGGACATGAAGAATTTAATCAAACTGCGTCTATGGACAATACGCAAAAAATAAAGGAAAACATTTATTTAAATTTTCTGTGAAAAAAACAGTTTTAAGGGAAAAAAGCTCAAACCCAAAATTTTGAAAGTTGATGCCCGAAAGGCAAAAGGAAGTGAACCGAAGTGAATGAAATTGTGCACAGATATTGTAGATATAAAATAGGGGAATACGGTTTTAGTATTTTTCTGGTAGTAACGGTTCGGTGGGGCACTAACCCCTCCAAACCTTTGATCACGAAATATCAAAAGTGCTAGTAACCCTATCTGAGATGTGTGTAAAGGACATGAAGAACTGCAACGAAACTTTATGTGTGGACAAAATAATAAATGAATATTGTTTTTTTTATTTTCCGCGGAAAAACGGTTTTAGAGGGAAAATTTCCCACACAAAATTTTGGAAGTTGACGCCCGAAAGGCAGAAGAAAAAATGAAATCTTTCAGTTTTACGTCTCACGGTTATGCCGGTTAGGCTAAAGGAGACAGACGTTGATTATGAGTAATGAGTGAAATGGTGGATTGAAGAAAGTGGGAGGAAACGGAGAACCCCTAGAAAACGCACGCACACGGTGTTTGTCCACCACAAAGTTCACTTGGCGGGGGCTGGGATCGAACCCAAGACCTCAAGTACCAGAGGTGAATGCTCTACCACTGAGCCACGGCGGCCCCTGAAAAGCAGAAGTAAACCGAAATGAATAAAAATTTTAACAGATATTGAATACGTAAAATGAGGATACGAATGTCGTATTTCCCTGGAAAAAACGGCCGCGTGGGGCACGGACCCCTCCAAACATTTGACCACGAAAAGTAAAAGTTCTTGTAACAATATGTCAAATGTGTGTATAGGACATGAAGAATTGCAACGAAACTTTGTGTATGAACAATAGGCAAAAAATGAAAGAATACGTTTTCTTAATGTTCTGCAGGAAAACGGTTTTAGGGGGGCAAATGAACCCACCCCAAAAGTTTGAAATTTGACGCCAAAAAAGCAAGAAGAAGTGAACCGAAGTGAATGAAATTTTTCACACATATTGTGAAAATAAAATGTGGGAATTCTAGTTCCGTATTTCCTGAAAAAACTGTTAGGTGGGGCACGGATCACTCCAAACATTTGCTCAGGAAATATCAAAAGTGCTAGTAACAGTATATCAGATTTGTGTAAAGGACATGAAGAATTCCAATAAAACTTTATGTACGGGCAATACGCAAAAAAAAATGGAGAAGGGTTTTACTGCGGAAAAACGGTTTTAGGGGCAAAAGCTCTCACACAAAATTATGAAAGTTGACACCGGGAAGGCAAAAAGAAGTGAACCGAAGTGAATCAAGTTGTGCACGGACATTGTAGACATAAAATGAGGGAATATGGGTTTGCTATTTTCCTGGAAAAAAGGACTGGGTGCGGCACGGACCCTCCCTAACGTTTGATCACAAAATATCAAAAGTGCTAGTATGTCAGATGTGTGTCAAGGACATGAAAAATTGCAACATAACTTTGTGTGTGGACAATACGCAAAAAGTAACGAATACGGGTTTTTCTAAGTTCTGCGGGAAAACGGTTTTAGGGGGCAAAAGCTCCCACCCTAAATTTTGAAAGTTGAACTCGAAAGGCAAACAGAAGTGAATCGAAAAAAATGAAATGAAATCTTTAAGTTTTACGTCCCACAGTTATGCCGGTTAGGCTAAAGGAGACGGTGATGATGAGTAATGAATGAAATGGTGGAATGAAGAAAGTGGGAGGAAACGGGAGAACCCCGAGAAAACCCACGCACACGGTGTTTGTCCACCACAAAGTTCACTTGGCGGGGGCTGGGATCGAACCCGGGACCCCAAGCACCAGAGGTGAACGCTCTACCACTGAGCCACCGCGGCCCCAAGAAGTGAATCGAAGTGAGTGCAAATGTGAACATATATTGTAGACATAAAATAAGGATACGGGTTTCATATTTTCCTGGAGAAAATAGTCGTGTGGGGCACGGACCCCTCCAAATCTTTGATCACAAAAAATTAAAATGCTAATAACAGTATGTAGAAAGTGTATAAGGGACATGAAGAATTGCAATGAGACTTTTCGTATGGATAATACGCCAGAAATAAAGCAATACGGGTTCTTTTATTTTCTGTTGAAAAATGGTATTAAGGGGCAAAAGCTCCCACACAAAATTTTGAAAATTGACGCCCGAAAGGCAAAAAGAAATGAACCGAAGTGAATGAATTTCTACACAGATATTGTAGACGTAAAATGAGGGAATACGGTTTTCTATTTTCCTGGAAAACAGGGTTGGGTGCTGCATGGACCCCTCCAAACCTGTGATCACGAAATATTAAAAGTGCTACCAACAGTATGTCAGATGTGTGCAAACAACTTGAAGAATTCCAACATAACTTTGTGTATTAACAATACGCAGAAAAATGAATACTTTTTTTTCTTCTGCGGAAAAACGGTTTCAGGGGCAAAAGCCACGACCCGAAATTTTGAAAGTTGACGTCCGAAAGGCAAGAAGAAGTGAGCCGAAGTGAATGAAATTGTGCACAGATATTGCAGACGTGAAATGAGGGTACGAGTTTCGTACTTTCCTGGGAAAAACAGTAGGGTGGTGCTCAGACCCCTCCAAACCTTTGATCCCGAAAAATCAAAAGTAATAATAACAGTATGTCAGATGTGTGTAAAGGAAATAAAGAATTGCAACATAACTTTGTGTATGGACAATACGCAGAAAGTAAATGAATACGGGTTTTGTTATGTTCTGCGGGAAAACGGTTTTTGGGGGGCAAAACCTCCCAAACAAAATTTTGAATGTTGACTCCCGAAAGGCAAAAAGAAGTGAACCGAAGGGAGTGATTTTGTGCACAGATATTGTAGACATAAAGTGAGTGAATACGGGTTTCGTATTTTCCTTTAGAAATCGGTTGGGTGGGGCACCGACCCCTCCAAAGCTTTGATCACAAAAAATGAAAAATGCTAGTAACAATATGTTAGATGTGTGTAAAAGACATGAAGAATTGCAACAAAACTTTCTGTGGACAAAAAATAAAGAATATGTTTTTCTTTTTTGCGGAAAGACGGTTTTAGGGGCAAAAGAACCCAAAACCAAAATTTTGAAAGTTGACGCGCGAAAGGTAAGAAGAAGTGAACTGAAGTGAATGAAATATGGACAGATATTGTAGACACAAAATTAGGGAATAAGTTTCCTTATTTTCCTGGAAAAAACGGCCAGGTGGAGCATGGATCCCTCCAAACCCTTCATCACGAAATATCAAAATATCTAGTAACAGTATATCAGGTGCGTGTAACGGACATGAAGAATTGCATCAAACTGCGTGCATGGGTTGAGTTGAGTTGATTTTAGTTTAGCGTCCCTTTCAGCAGCGAGGCTATATGAGACGTGGACCTACTGATTAACGTGGAATCCGAACCACATGAGCTCCCGCCGGGAATCGAACCCGGGTCTCCCACGCCAAAGGCGCGTACGCTAACCGCTTAGCCACGGAGGAGCTCTGCGAGTATGGGCAATACGCAAAAAATAAACGAATACATTTTTTTAATTTTGGTTAAAAACGGTTTTGGTTGGCAAAAGCCCCCGTCTACAATTTTGGAATTTGACCCCAAAAGACAAGAAGAAGTGGACAGAAGTGAATGAAATGTCCACTAATATTGTAGAGGTAAGGTGAGGGAATACGTGTTTCGTATTTTCCTGAAAGAAAAAAAATGTGAGTGAACCGAGGCGTTGAGTCGCGGGAGAAGTGGACCGAAGCGAAAGCAATTGTATGTAGATATTGGATATGTAAAATGTGGCCTCTCGTGTTTCACAAGTGTCGTGTCTCCATCCGATTTCTTCAAATTTGGCAGATCAAGTAACAGCAAACACAAACAGTATAGCGTATTTTATAGTATTTCAGGAGGCACCTTTAACCCTTGCAATGTTTTTTCAGCATAAAGAAAAACACGTGTCGATTTATTTCCAGTTTGCTATTGGTATGCCAAATTTGAAGCAAAACGGATAGGAACACTTGAGAAACACGAGAGCCCTGATTTTACATATAATGTCTACACACAATTTGATTTGCTTGGGTCCACTCCTTTCTGAGCTATTACGGTAATATTTCCTTTTTGGGGGGGGGGGAGGGACCTAGGCCCCAACACTGTTTTTCCGCAAAAATTAAAACACGTTTCATATACTGTTTTGCAAATAGTCCCTTTACGAAGCTTCGTTCCAATTCTCCATATTCTTTAGGAACTTTTGCGTATGCTTATTTGCACTTTTGATATTCCATAATCATCGGTTTAGAAGGTCCGTGCCTCACTCAACCGCTTTTCCCAGGAAAATACGAAACCCAATTATCTCGTTTTTCGTCTACAATATCTGCGCACAATTTCATTTAATTCGGTGCAGTTCTTGCATTTTTGGCCTCAAATTTCAAAATTTGGGTTGGGGGCTTTTGCCCCCTAAAACCGTTTTTCCGCAGAAAGTAAAATAAAAACCGTATTCGTTTATTTTTTGCGTATTGTCCCTACACAATGTGTCGTTCCAATTCGTCATGTCCTTCAAACACTTCTGTTATTAGCAGTTTTGATATTTCATGATCAAAGTTCTGGAGGTGTGTGTGTCCCACCTAAACGGTTTTCTTTTTTTTCTCAGGAAAATGAGAAAAACGTATTCCCTCATTTTATGTCGACAATATCTGTGCACCATTTCATTCAGTTCGGTTCACTTCCTCTGGCCTTCCGGGCCTTAACTTTCAAAATTTTGGGTGATAGCTTTTGCCCCCTGAAATCGTTTCTCAGCACAAAATAAAAAACCGTGTGCCTTTATTTTTTGGTATGTTGTTCATACACAATGTTTCGTTGCAATTCTTTGTGTCCTTTACACACATTTGTCATATTGCTACTATCACTTTCGATATTTCGTGATGAAAGTTTTGGAGGGATCCGGTCCCCACCTAACCGTTTTTTCCAGGAAAATACGAAACACGTGTTCCCTC
Organism: Thermobia domestica; assembly: GCF_964235325.1. Taxonomy (NCBI): domain Eukaryota; kingdom Metazoa; phylum Arthropoda; class Insecta; order Zygentoma; family Lepismatidae; genus Thermobia; species Thermobia domestica. Next base: position 51,758,447 of record NC_137470.1, on the reverse strand, counting down.
ATTTTATATCTGCAATATATGTGTAAAATTTCGTTTACTTCGGTTTCCTTGGTTTTTGCCTTTGGGGCGTCAACTTTCAAAATTGTGGGTGGGGTCTCTTGCCCCTTAAAACCCTTTTCTCCGCAGGAAATAAGAAACACGTATTCGTTTATTTCATGTATAGTATCTACCTTCCAAATTTTATCAAGATCTGAGTGTTACACTTCAGAAGTGTTGCTTGTTAATAATAATATTTCCCTAAAATTTTATGAACAAATAGAGGGAATTAAAGCGAAAAATTGGGATCAATTGGAACTTCGGCTCCTACCAACATTGAAAGAAATGACAGCACAAGTATTTAGATGCAAGGTAGACATAAAATTTAGAACTGAGATTTAACTATATTTCTGTCATGATTTTAATGCAGACTTCGAAGTTCTTAAATGCTAATTAAGTCAGGATTTCACATCCAAATTAAGTTGCAACATAATAATTCTTGTTAGAAAACCCGAATCGGCAATGCGAATTTAAGATTAGCCGATACTTTAGATAGCATGGGAAAAAGGTGAAGAGTGTAACCTAAGTGTGCTGCCAAGTGAGTTGCGAGGCGGTTTAATAAATTGGATGTCTTCTACTCGGCAGAGTCCACTTCAACCGTTTAATTTTGTTTTAAAACAAAACATTTTTGTCATGAGTTACATTTAGGGATGCGCACGAGACGAATCGAGACAGGATTTTCCTGACAAAATTCGAGTCGAGACATGGCACTTCCAATAGAGAAATATACATTTTTCGAGTCGAGACATCACTTTTACAGCACATTTTCGAGACGAGACAGCCACAAATCTTGTCTCGTGCGCATCCCTAGTTATATTAGCACACACTACATGAGTGACAATTTATATGATGATAGAATATACTATGAGCTTTAATAGAAAGAGTGTAGACACTCGAAAATTATTTTATGTAGTAAGATTTCAATAGATTCAGTGCTTGATCGTGCCGTGTATGAAGTTATGAAATATGAATTGGTTTCAACAGGCGCGGATCCAAGAGGAATTTTATAGGGGATAGGGATACAGCCCCCCCCCCCATGACGCTCAGGTGTACACTGTTTAGAGTGGGTTTCAATCCTACTTTATTTACACTGGGTAAAGTTGGAAACTATGGTTTAGTCCAGCGTTTCCCAACCTTTTTCAACTTGCGGCACACTTCAGGGTAACTTGAATTCTCGCGGCACACATATTATTATTATTATTATTATTATTATTATTATTATTATTATTATTATTATTATTATTATTATTATTATTATTATTATTATTATTAATATTATTTGAAAATATAAAATACTGTAGTATTTTTTCTGATTACTGACATCCTTCTCACAGAGAAGAAAGCTAGACCACTATTTTTTCCCCGTGGTAAATCATTATGCTTATTTTTCATTTTAATTTAAAAATAGAAAACAATTACAATCAGATATAGGGCTCAAGTTGTTAAAAATGCACTTTTTTTTCGAAAACTGTATCCAACATTTCATTAAGAAGGAGGATCACTAAATAACGAACGAACAAACGAATCTCTTTTACTTTTAAAACACAAATATAGGTAATTCGTATGCATGTTTACTTTGCCGGAAGGATTGAATAATATTTTAAAATTTCAAGTTACGAAATAGTCTGCAACAATAAAGAAGCAATAATGGTCATAACAATGATAACAAATACTTTTTTTTTCAAAATTAGAAATGTACAGAAAAGTAACACAGTATGAAACTTTAAATTTTAGATTCATAGTAGTAATTTGAAATACAAATATACCTTTTTCTGTATGTCTTGCAATTTGATTGCTATAGAATTAATAATTTTGTTCCGATTTCCTCGCGACACACCAGCGACCCATTCGCGGCACACCACTGTGCCGCGGCACACCGGTTGGGAAACGCTGGTTTAGTCCATCCCTTGATCATATTCTGGTTCTGCGGTGTTAATATCTGGTCATAACTTGCTGTTCTAGAAGCCTTAAGTTCATACGCGATAAAATAGTATTTTCGCATTATGCACCTTTTTAAACTATTTTCAATATTTGTATGTATCTTCAGATAAACCCTCCGTGAAAAGTTTTATTTATTGGATACTGTATTTCTGACGATGCTTCCATTATCAAATAGTGTATGTAGTTTTATTTAACATAGAATTGCATACGACAAAACAGTAGAAAACATTCTCATTGTTTTAATTTTTCTTCAGTTGATTTTGAACTTAACGTCCCTTTCAGCAGCGAAGCTTAATAAAACGTGGACCTACTAATTAACATCGAATCCGAATCACATGAACTCCCACCGGGAATCGAACCTGGGTCTTCCATGCGTTAACTTTACTTGAATTTGGACTCGAACGCTCTGCAGCAGATTTAAAACGGTGGACTTGCCACCCCTGAGTTTTTCAATGAATGTATTTCTTAGTAATTATTTTAATTTTACTTTTGAAAAGGTGTAAGCATTTTGCTTTAAAAAAATCCTTGAATTATAAGTAGTCAGTGTTGAATACAGGTTTCATTTTTGTACGTGGCAATAGTAACTTCCATGGTCCCCTCTCTTCTACCTCTAGACACAGAAATTTTGTTTTTAATAACGCCAAATTACGATTTTTATCAATAAAGAGTGGCTGTCCTACTAACTCTTGTATCGATTTCCTGCTAAGCAAAGATAAAGTGAATCTGAAAAGATAGGGGAACGGTAGGTAGCGGCATGACATCACGCCGTCCCCCATGCCTATCTTTGCCCATTGTAATTTCTTAGGAACTGGGGGGACGCTGTACACATTTTTTGGAGGTGGGGGACGGCGTCCCCTGCATTCCCAAGCACTTTTACCTCTGCTGCTAAGTATTAATTGCTGTAAGGACTAACGAAAAATATTATGTGGTAATTCTACTACTACTACTACTACTACTACTACTACTACTACTAATAATAATAATAATAATAATAATAATAATAATAATAATAATAATAATAAATGATCTTAATGATAAAGATTTTTTTTTAACTTTCTAATACAATCTCTGTGGGCTTTCGCGAATCTGGATATATTGCTTTTATGAGGAATAAAGAGGCTTCAAACAACGACGATTTGTATAAAAGTCTTATCAGGTGTCTGACAGCTGACCTTGTGTTTGTTTTGTTTTTTAACACAATGTTACAAGGCACAAGGTTACAGACACAGGCATTTGCTCTTTTTTTGCCTGAGTGTAGTTTGTACTAAAATCAAGACTTTCGTTCTGTCGTTGGCACGTGTCGAAGCAGCTTGTTTGCTGTGCGATGTTTTGCCTTCAGGCGATCGACTAGATCGAAGAGTCAAGAAAGAAAGAAATAAACAAAACGATATGCTTGTTTCATGGAGATATGCTTGCTTCTTGGCATTAGTGTTTGAAAACCAAAACTGTTCTGAGTATCCATTTTGTTATGTCCATAATAAGTATAAAGGGAAATGTTAATTCTCATATATAGTAGGGGTAAAACTGAGGGGGAACGCGAGAGTAACGTTATATATATTAGGGATGGCCGGATCCGGATCTGGTCGGATTCGAAGATCCGGATCTGGGTCTGGATCTCGGATCTGGATCCGGATCTCGAATCTCGGATCTGGATTCGAAATTCGGATCTGGGTTCGAAATTCGGATCTCAGATCTTGATTCTTATCCAAACCCACATCCCACCCAAATTGTGATAAACTTGAATATCAAAAATTCGCCGAAAGAAATTTTACGAAGTCCTGACAGTGAAGAAGAAAACAGAAAATTAAGAAGAATACTGGCAAGTCTATTTGTCTCCTTCAATCTACACTAACGATTAAATGCTTGCCTAACTAAAAAACAATCTGATTTGATCCGGATGAGAGTTCGAATGTCGAATCTAAGTCCACCCGGTTGCAGGACCGAGATGAAATACGTACATATTTATATTTGAAACCGGAATACAAAACACGAATATTTAAAATTCTTTAATACACCTATTTCATCGACAGTTAAGAAAACATAAACAGTTAAGATAAGTATTGACTAGTTTTTACATATATTTATCTTGCTCAGTCTGCTCAAAATATCAAATGTATAACTTACAATTAGATTTAATAATTATTTAATAAATCACAATATGAGCACCGAGAATAAACTATGAATTTTGGTGCCCCTTATCTAGATTTGAAATTTCGGATATATACATAGAATCAGGCTGAAAGATGAATATTTGAGATCTGGAAACCGAAACAAGTGCTAGTACCAAGATCGTAGCCGTTTGTACCTAGGTAGTGCGAGCGGAAGGCACTTGCACTAAGTCCGGGTGTACTTTGGGGAACACGAGAAACTAAAAACAGATATATATTCTTTTTCAGGGGCAAGTCGCGCTTTAACATGACTTTTCATGAGTGTTGTGTTTAAATACAAAAACTGTAATGGCGACTTGTTTGAAATAAATGCTATTTTTTAGCAATAAATTTAGGTACTTTCACATTGAATAAAAATTACCAAAGCACATTTCACTGATTAGAGTGCTGGTTCTTATGGAAGCTTTCACACTGAACTGAAGATTTCCTCATGTGGGTATCGGATTGCCACAATTCACCTTTCTGAAAGACGTGGTTTATCAGGAGGTCGGCCAAGATTCTTTTGGACTTAGCGTGTAGACTGCTTCTGGTCTCAATTATTCAAATATAGTAAGACTAACCGTATATAAAGTTGGTTCGAAATGATTTAAAATGAAGGGTGCGGTGGCTCCGTGGTAGAGCGTTCACTTCCGGTGATTGGGGTTCCTGGTTCGATCACAGCACGCGCTGTGTGGACTTTGTGGTGGACAAACATCGTGCTCGTGGGTATTCTCGGGGTTCTCCCGTTTCCTCCCACTTCCTTCATTCCACCATTTCACTCATTTCTCATTATCACCGTCTCCTTTAGCCTAACCGGCATAACCGCGGGACGATAAACTTAAAGATTTCATTTCATTTCATGATTTAAAATATCACTAATTGACCTTAAGGGTATAATTGCGATTTAAATATTCGTAAATTAGAAGAGATGTAAAAATTAAGCGTTAAAATAAATCCGATAATTCCTAATGCAACCTAATAATAGCAATAAAACTCCTTATGTAACATTTTCAAAGCTAAGATTAACAGTTATGTTCTTGAAGAGGGTTTATGGCAACATAGATTATAAATCCAATTATCATAAGTAGTACCTCTGACAGCCCCGCATTTCACATCACCATTGCCCTTCATCCTGACAATTCCGGACATCCGGGCAATTCACTTACCCACAATGACTTTTCAGGCGTTCCAGTGACATCAATATCTCAGTTTGGGTTTGGGTTCATGCTTCGGTGAACCTTGACTATCACCATCAGAAGCTATTAGAGAATCAGAACTTATTTCTGTATTAGATAATGTGGGTAACTATAGCTTTTCGTCTATAGAAGACTGAAAGCCTGCCTTCGGTGCCCGTGGTCATGGGTTCAATTTCCGGAGAGGCACTCAACAATTTCGATGTTAACCCAGCATCGTGGGGGAGTTATCTTAAGTAAGAGGTAGCGGACTCCAGTCTAGAAAGCCGGCATAAGGACTTCGGGTGTCGATGCGTTGACTACACATCCCCACTTTGAACGTAAGGCCGCTGGTAGGAACCAAAGGACTGTCGTGCCAAGAATTTAGTTTGTTTTAATTATCATAAATGCCTTCTTTATTATTAAATTTTATCCAATATTTTCTTTTCAACTAGTTTGCGAAACTCGGAGCTAGCTACTTGTTTTCTTTTTAATTCATGTTTATAGTTAGAAGAACTAATCACTAAGGAAAAACAATCTTTTCAATAAAATTCGTCTCGCGTCTTTCGTAGCTCTAAGTTTAGTTATTTTTAGTTTTTTTTCTTAAGTTGAAGGGCGGTTTATCATGTCCCCTCGCTTTCCCTATTTTTTTTTCTAGTTTTACCTATATTTCTTTGCACGGACATTGCACCTATACCCACGTGCTTAGTGTGTTCGTTTACAAAAGCGGGCCATTTTCCTGCCACTATAGAAAGTAAGAGTGCACTGTATCAGAGAAATATAAATTGACGTATGTAAGTGAATATATCTGTGACGAAGTCATAATTACTCAGTTTTTGCATCGTACATAGTTTCCTCATCCTCATTAATCTCTTTACCCCCGCTTCCTGAATTCCAGTTCTAGTATTCTTTCTTGATAGCGGACTGATGTCTCATGTAGACTTATTAACTATAACATCAGCAATAAATAAAGTACGGTTTAATTTGCACTAATTTTAAAACATTACATTAATTAAATAATAATAATAATACGGAGCGAGCTCAGGCTACTTGTTATGATTCTTGCTCCGCAATTGGATAATACCGGATTCGAATTCGGAGACCAGCCATCCTGACTGAGGATTTTCCAGGGTTGTTTCTCAGTTATACTGGGCAAATGCTAGGTTAGTACCTTGATCTAAGGCTCTGGAGACCTTCCTTCCATTCCTTTTCCAATGTTTTCATCTGTTGATTACTACAGTGTAAAGTAGCCTCTGAGGATATATCTGGTAGCTTATAGTGAAAAAACAATAACGACGTAATATATCTTCACGAAACGTGTGGGTTAATTTAACTACAGCCTTACAGTCCCAATATATAGCTAAAGTTTTAATATCAATTTCCTGACTTTTAAATACTATTTTCATATTGTTTCAGCTTTCAATTTTCTCATGTATGTTTCCACCGAGAATTGAACCTGAGATCAAATGAACAAATGCGAATATGTTAAATATTTTTGAACACTTTAATATACAAAACACAAAACGCTTCAATGATACGACGCATGGATATGTTTTGGTTACCTCCTGCAATGTATGTTTAAAGAAACATGGAGGGTGAAGAAAAAATAATAGAAATCTCTTTTATATTTACTCCTTCAACAAACGACCGACCTCAGAAGGGCAAGCCATAAGTTAGGTAATAAAGTCATACAACGAACACAACCATATCGCTCTCCTGAAATTCTCACGCCAACCAGTCTATATTTTTTGTTGTATATACCTTCGAAGTGAAAGATATTCATTATTACATTTGTTGATGGTTGGACTTTAGTGAGTCAGAAACTCCTATTAATAAAGAGTTTGTTTTGTCTAGTATTCCTGTGATTAAAAGGGCCTTATCTAAAATATATTTCATTTGTATCTGAGAAAAGGAGAAAGTTTATTTTCTAAGAATAAAATAAATATTATGAATGTGAAGTTAACATTAAGTTTCGAAGAGGAGCTAAACAGAAGAATTTGTTACCATTTACATCAGTTTTCAGACAGTTCACTATACTCTGAAGTGGGAAGAAATCAAACTTGGAAATATTTTACTAAAGCGACTTCGACAGAAAGTGCAACACGTAAATATTGCAAGGTTAAAATAAAATAAAGAACAAAGGTAGCACAAACGTGTTACGGAAACATTTAAAAGCACAGCAACCTACTATATCAGTGAATCCGAAAAAAGTTTTAACGAATTTTAGATATTCAATTTTATAAGATCACAATTTCAGATGTAGGTTTGGATACGAATCAAGATCTGAGATTCGAATTTCGGATCCAGATCCGAGATCCGGACCAAGATCCGAAATACGGATCTGCGATTCGGATCCGAGATTCGGATCTAGGTCCGGATCCGGCAAGATCCGGATCCGGATCTCAATGGATCCGGGATGTCCGGATCCGGATCTCAATGGATCCGGGATGTCCGGATCCGAAAATTTTTGGCCATCCCTAATATATATAATAACATAGCATATTTCTTTCCAAAATTTTATAAAAACTATTTATTTTATAGAGTTCAAAATTCGGCCAAATGTTTATTAGTATTAATATTGCATGTTCACTTTTACTTTTTCTTGCTAAGGTAATATTATAGCGCGCTAATTAAAAATTAATTTTCTTCCATTTAAAAGCTGTTTAAGATATTGGCTGCATTTTGCAATAGTGCAGAACAGCAGATAGGAATCTAACCAGGTAGATTTCTTTCTCTCTCTTCCCTCGCTAGGTCACGTGCCTGAACTTAGGATTGTCCACGGAGAAAAAGAAACCGATGGAATGCAGATTGACAGCAAATAAGAACAAAGTCTGTTTTCTTTCTCTTCATAGATCGTAAAGATTTCCTTGATTCTATGTAAACATCTCCGCGAATAATTACCTGTACAGGAATATTGCAGCTAACAACGTACGAAAGTTTCAGAAAATCTGTCTATGTTGTTTTCAAGTGTGGGGAGTCTGTTCATCTTATAAAATCAGTTTCGAAATGTAGAGTGTAGAACAAACTCACTTATTTTTTGCATCAACTGACAAAAGTTTACATACAGATTAAAGAGAAGTCTTAGTGCGTTTGCACACGGCAACGATAATATCGGTGGAAGCATCGATAATGTCGGCGGTGAAATCGACTTCAATGTACTCAAATCGTAGCTTACACACGCCACCGATATTATCGGCCGATCCTCCGACACGCAGATGCTGTCGGCCAAGCCCCAGATAATGTCGGCGGTATCGCCGACACCGATTTTGTCGGTGGCAATGTTTTCTTATGATTGGATGCACATGTGGCCGATAATGTCGGCCGGCCAGTGGGTTAGATGAAGAGAGTGAGTGACAAGGCGCTGTATATTTTTGTTTCGTTTCTTGTCTTTGGAATTTTGTTGTTTCCATTTTTTCTATTATAATTGTATAATAATAATATTATTATCTTGTCCTATAAACAACTTCGGAACAGCTTATTATTTTTTTACAGTCTCTGTTTTGGAGTAGCTAATTCCCTTTATTAAATAAGTATAAAATGTGGGAAGTTTGAAGAGTACTGGTTTCCCTCTAAATAGCTATTACCAAATAGAATATAGAAAATTTAGATAACCAAGTTGATTATTTTCCAGTAATTTTTAATTTTTGTTCTTTCTCTCTCTGTCTCTCTCTCTCTCTCACACACACACTCTTTGATGGTATATTTTTTAATCTATTAATGCATTTAAATTTCAATACATTCTGGAAATTAATTTAAGCGTAATTTTCAAATTTTGATACACTGTGAACATAAGCATATGGAAAAAATCCTGATTATTATTACTTCCTTTTATTTTCATTAGAATTGTGTGCAGATCACTTTTCCCGGTTCCACTCAATAAGCAGTGATTGAATACAATATTTTTTGACAAGTCAAAGTAGAATTATTATTTTGAAACGAAACCAACACAATCAAACACTCTTTCCCAAGCTCCAAGGACAAGTTACTCACTTGGCATTTTATTGATTGTGATCTCAACAATAGAGATGTGACTTCATGCTTCACTTGTTACAGATTTTTTCTCTCACTTCCAAAACTATCCCAAATCTCCCATTTTAAAAAAATAATATGTAGAATGGCAATTGAAAACAAAGACCAAAGCTATGTATCCAAGTTTTCCCTCTCCCCTTTGTACCGGGATCGACCCCCTGATAGAGTTCTGCATTTTAGCTACAGTGACTGGATCAAAAGGTTGTGTATTATTGCATTCTTACCTTTCTAGTTTTCCTTAAATTTTTAGAGATGGCAGGAATTTTTCCATTCGATATTTTAACCGTTATTGAACTTGTGGAATGTAGACCTTGCATATGGGATAAGATAACAGACTCTTTCAAGGACAGGATTGAAAAGCAAAAAGCACGGCGAGAAATTTATACAAGCCTTGTCCAGGATTTTGAGTTCATGGGCAAAAAGAAACGAGAAACGACAGGTATGTATGCAACAGCGCAAATCTGTCTTCAACATTAGGGGAGGGAGGGGGGCGGGTAAGATCGTTCCCATATTATATATATACATATATAGCGATGTTCAAAATATTTCTGTACCCGAGAAACAATGCTGTAGAGGATCAGGGGAGCAGAATTGTCTTCAACATTGGGAGGCGGGCAGATTTGAGGCTTATTCTGAGTGGACATTAATTTCATCTCACTTTCCTTTCTAGCGATCGGACACAAATAATCAAATTTCTCTCTCAAAAAACACATTTCAAATCGGATTATTGGGGAGGACAATCTCCCCAGTTCCAAGATTGGAGGGGACATGTCCCCTTCATCGCCCCGGGATTTGCTCCAGTGTATGTATGGAGCAATGTAAAACAGAATTACTAATTCGAATTTTATCATTTAATCTACTATGACATTAATGTTAACTACATGGAAAACAAAATAATATATATACATGTGTTTTCATTGGGAAGGCCGATGGGGGCTGAATTTGAACGTAAACACTATCGGGGTTGTCACTATACATCTGAGCAATCCCGATAAATATGGATTCGACACAAATATTGGTCATTTTCTACTACTTTTACATGTCCCGGCAACCGCCCCCTGAGACCCCCTTGGTTCGAATTGTGAAAAAATCGCCTCTGGCTTCCAGCCGATACCGCGAAAACTATGAATGTGACACTAAAATCTGCCATTTTCTACTACTTTTACATATTCCGATAAAAGCCCCTATGATCCTCTGGTTCCAATTTTGAAAAAAAAAACATGCCTCTGGCCAGCAGCCGATGGGGGCAGTATTTGGAAGTCAACGCCTGTGTGAGTATCACCATTCATCTCAGCGACAGTGAAAACTATTGATTTGAGACTAATATCGGTCATTTTCCATTATTTTTACATGTCTCGCAATTCTCCACCCGGTGACTCCCGGCCCACATACAATGGTGGCTGAATTAGAAAATCATCGCTAATGAAAGTATCACCATTGATCTCAGCGACCGCGAAAACTATGAAATCGACACTAATATCGGTCATTTTCTACTACTTTTACATGTCTGGGTTAACGCCCTCCTGAGAACCCCTGGTTCGAATTTAGTCAAAAACGCTTCACCTTGGTCTAGGACCTGAACCAAGGTATCCGTGTCCAAAATTTGGTAACTCTCGGCCAACTTGTCTGGTTCCCAGGCCGGTCCCGGTTGAAAAAAAAAAACTCTTCGTTTTGATCTGTGGCCTAGACCAAGCTACCCGCGACCAAATTTTAAAAACTTTCGTCCACTCGTCTGGTCCACGGGCCGCACACAGATAGAGAGACAGACACTCAGGCAAACTCTATTTTATTTATATTAGAAAGGTCAGATCCACCGTTATTGTAATAGAGCGGTGCTTGAGTGATTGATCGTAGAAATTTAAAATCCAATGATTGATAATTTCATAGCCTTGTTTTATTAGAAGTTTAAACTCTTTAGTCAGTAGAGAAGAGGGCATGATTCGTGGGTCAGAGTTGATGACAATGGGTTTCGGTGGGTCTTGGGTCACAGTGTGTGACAGTGGTTCATGGTGGGTGGTGGGACAGAGTGGGTCACGGTGGGTCATGGGTCACGATGGGTGGTGGGTCAGTTGGTCGTGGCTAAAGTTTTCATTGCCCCACACTCTCTCTGAACTACAGTGTTGAAAACTAATCAGTGAAAATCAATTGCAATTGATCAATCATTTGAAAGTAATTGCTGTGGAAATCAAAAATTGCAATTGAATTAATTGCTAATTAATTTCAATTGCAATTACTTTCAATCGATTGATTAATTGCAATTGATTCTCCTTTATTAATGGGCAACTGCAATTAACAATTAACCATTACTTACTTCCGTTGTCAATTGCAATTAACAATTAAATTTACAGATTAACTGTTAATTGTCAATTCAATTGAAATTTGCCCAACACTGCCACTCTTCTCTTCACTGTCCCGATCCGGCCCTTCAAATTTTTTTTTCCTTCTATCGAAGCCAGTACTGCCTATTTGGGAAAAGTCTCAATGTAGAGTGGTAGTGGTAAAAACGATGCATATTCGCCGTTCTGTTGGAAGGGGGCTAGTGGAATGTGCCGTAAAATTTTACGTTGCCCCCATAGGAAAAAATCTAGATTCGACACTACTAATATATATATATATATATATATATATATATATATATATATATATATATATATATATATATATATATATATAATTGAGAAACACTATGTTTGTGACTATAACTCTCCCGAACCGCCCCACTGATCTTAATCAAATTTGAAACATGGATGAGTTTTACGGCTGGGCTGGTTTTAGGCTATTCACTTTGATGGTACAACTTATGGGGGGGTGTAAAAATAAATAAAATTTAATAATTCCTGAACCACTCGGCCAATCTTGATCAAATTTTCAACATAGATGAAGCTCAGGCCTGGGATCGTGTTATTTAAATTTGACGAAGTAACGTGGGGGCGGAGAAGGAGATATATATATATATATAAAAATCAATTTATATAAGACTGAAAGCCACTATTTTTGTAACTTAATAACTCTTGAACTATATCTTGAATATCCGACCGATCGCAATCAAATTTTCAAGATGTATGAAGTTTGGATCTGGAAACATTTTTGTAATTTTACTTTAACGGTACATCCTAGGGGGAAGGGGGGAACGTATAAATAGAAACTAATAAAACCTAATAACTTTTGAACCACCCAACCAATCTCGATCTAATTTTCAACAAATATGAGGGTCGGGCCTTGGGTGTTTCTTTATCATTTCACTTTGACGAGCCAACGTAGGGGAAGGAGAGGGGGCAGATATATGTAAAAAAAATAAAAATAAAAATGCCTGTCTCTGTGACTTCATCACTCTTGAACCACCCGACCGATCTAAGTCAAATTTTCAATATACATGAGTATAGGGGCAGGGATTACTTTAGGCTATTTACTTTGACGAAACAACGTAGGGGAGGGCGAGAGGGAGAGAAATTTAAAAATGATCAAAAATGACCGATATTAATGTTGAATCCATAGTTTTCGGGCCCGATGAGACAAACAGTAACACTTCTGATGCTGTTTCAATCCAAGTTCAGCCCTAATAGTTGGGAAGGTGGAGGGTACAATGGAGGAGACGGGGATAAACGTTTAAAAATGATCGAAACTGAGTAATATTAGTGTCGAATCAATAGTTTTAGGAGTAGCTGAGATTAACAGTGACAATTCTGCTTTTGTGTGCCGCAGCACGGGGGAGGGGGAGCTATATATAATAATAATAATCGAAAATAACCAATATTAGTGCCTAATCCATAGTTTTCGGGATCATTCTGATGAACTGTGACATCTTCGATCCGGTTTAAATGCAAAATCAGCTCCGCCACTTGCGGGAAGGGGAGAAAGTGATATATATAAAATGATCGATAATGGCCACTATCAGTGTCAAATTTATAGTTTTCTGGGTCGCTTAGATGAGCAGTGGTACTTTCGATCATGTTTAAATTCAAATTCAACCCCACAACTTGGGGGAAAGGGATTAACAGATATTTAAAGATAATGGAAAATGACCGTTAATTAGTGCTGAATCCACATTTGTGGGGGGTCGCTGAGATGAACAGTGACACTTTCGTTGCCATAACCCGCGACATAGGGGAGGAGGAAATATATATATAAATGACCGAAAATGACCATTATTGGTGTCGAATCCATGATTTTTGGGGTCGCCGAGTTGATCAATGATCTTTCCGATGCTGTTTAAATCGATGCCATTAAAAACGAAAACAGCATATTTCACGGGAACTAAACACATGAAATACGGAGTTGTGCTTTAAAATTTTCATTTTAACTTAGCAAAGCGGGTAATATATGCTAGTAATACTAATAAGGCTCAGGTACTGTCCTTTCTCTATTTCAAAACCACCTATTTTTTAAATCTCTTTGCTATAATATCTATTACTGGAGCTATCAGTATATTTTTGTTTTTCGTCTTTATACAACACCAAGGTTATAAAGGAAGGTCTTTTATATGTGGGTTCGGAACTTGAATCTGATAGGTCGTTCCCAACCATACTATCTCGCCTCCAGAAAAACTGGATTACAGGGCAGAGTCTAAAGCAAGAAATTTCTCTCTCTTTTGCTAAAAAAACTTTAGTTCGCATACTAGTCATAGCACATGTTTAGAGGTTTTTCAACGAATCTGTATGAGACGAGACCTGCAAATGACACAATACTGAAAGTTGAGCTTACACCAGGAGTCGAATCTGGTATCATCCTAAAACAAAAAAAATCCTAATGGCTGACTACTTTAATGCTCATAAATCATTCTAATGTAAAAATTTTTGGTGAGCCCGGCCCCCTAGACTCCCCGTGGATACGAGCCTGTGTGACCCCCCACCCTCGAACACAATTTTCTGGAAGAAAGCCTCTATTCTTCCTTTTGTCTGTCTAGTTTACTGAAAACATGAAAAGCAAACTAGATCACAGAGCATAGAGTTGGAAATGATGGACATGTTGCATTGCAGACATATTTCGTACCGTTGGTGATTTGGGGAGGTTTTCCAGGGACAAAATTCACCTCGGAGTTATATCTCCTATGGTGCTCAATATGAGTTGAGTTGATTTTGTCGTCCCTTTCAGCAGCGAGGCTATATAAGACGGGACCTACTGATTAATTGACAAACCCGAACTACATGAGCTCTCACCGGAATCGAACACGGGTTTCTCACGCCAAAGGCACGTACGCTAACCACTTAGACACGAAGAAGCTCGGAGCTCATATTAGAAAAGAAGAAAGCACATTATGGGAATTTCACTGCAGACCACTAAGTACGACGACTGTTAAAAGAATATTTTTCATCTTGAATATATTGTAATAATGGTCAATCTTATTCGATAATGTCATTTTTTAAAAAATAGCATTCTCTTTTCTGTAACTTATTACAGTATACAAGTTAAATTTCACACAGTGTGCAAAAGAGGGGAGGGATTACAACGTACGATGGGCTTCGTTCGCTTCCTATCCGATGGACAAAACCTTTCTTGTAAAATTCAGCGTTTCAAAGAACCTGTGTGGTTGCTGATAGCTACACATAAATTGACAGAATTTTAGTACTGTCTGCCTGAAGCAAAGTCTGAATTTTAGTACTGAAGCTGCCTGAGGCAAAAAAGCAAGCACACCGCAGGCGTGGTCGCTTCTGTGCCTCGTAACATTGTGTTTAAAAAAACAGACACAAGGCCACTTGTCAGTTCTTGCAACTGATAAGGCTTTTTTTCTTTTATACAAATCATATTGTTGTTTGAAGCCTTTTTATTCCTTTCAAAAACTATATAACCAGATTCATGGGAACCCACAGCAATTGTAATAAAAGTTGAAAAAAATATCTGTATCATTCAGATACTTTATTATTATTATTATTATTATTATTATTATTATTATTATTACATAATATTTTTCGTTAGTCCTCACAGCAATTAATACTTAGCAGCAGGGGTTAAAGTGTGTGGGAACGCGGGGGACCCTATCCCCACCTCCAAAAAACTGTGTACGGCGTCCTCCCACTTCCTAAGCAATTACAATGGGCAAAGATAGGCATGGGGGATGGCGTGACGTCATGCCGCTACCTACCGTACCCCTACCTTTTCAGATGATTCCATCCCATCTAGCCTAATCCCACCTCGCCTAACGATTTATCAGCCACTTATATCTCCAAAATAAGAATGTCTACCATTTTAGGCGAGATGGGAATTTCCATCTTACTTAATCCCATCTCGCCTAAAATGGCGGTAGGATGCAAGGAGGGAATTTCTGTACTGAAGAGGGAATTCCTCTAATAGAATTTTAACCAGATATTTCAATCAATATTGGCAATCTCTGTCAATTACAATATAAATATATAATAAGTACTATACAAGAAGAAAGCATAGGGGGAAGGCGATTTAGTGAATTTAGTTCACTTTTGGTTTATTTTGGGAATACTGGAAATTGATTGGCAAAGAGAAGCTAATCAGAAACAGGATAGAAATATAGAGGGTGTTTCAAAACAACACTTACAACGCTTGAGAGCTCATTCCTGACACCGTGATAAGACAACTTGGGTGCACAATGCTTCCTTTTGGCGCTATGACCAGCCAAAAACCAGTCGGAAAAATGCCCAAAACAGCCGTAACTCGAGAACAAAATGTCGGATCGAAGTCGGGGGAAAGGAAATGTATATTATTTTTAGCCATGGCTTCCATTAATGCACAACCCGATATGGTACAGAGGCAGCACAAAGTTCACCTCAAATAAATTGAAGAATTATGGGGATATTTTATGAATGGGGGTTATAGCCCCACACAAGTTACTGGCACATGCAAGGAGCATTAGAATATTAATTCTGTGACATTTATGAAAAATCTGACGCTCACTGGCATTTCCGGAACAAAATTTTGAATTTTTATAAAGGTACATCATCTAATGCTTCGTCCCCTGTGCCCCCCTAAGGCGGTGCGTTACCAAAATAGCATTCCATATTTCAAAAATGCATACTCTTTTGCTACAATGACGCCAAATTTCACACTAATTAACAAAAACACCTTCTTCTCGCATGTCCCTACTAAGGATATTTCTGGTGATTTTCTTACTTTTGAAAGGGGGCTGTAGCCCCATTATCAGTCACTCTTACATGTAAGGAGCATTGGAGCATTAATTATGTGACATTCGTGATTAATCTGACGTTTACTGGCACTTCGAAAATAAATTTTGGGATTTGGTAACACATCACCCACCAGCTTTTTACGGCCCTTGCCCCCCGAAGGGGGGCCTTCCCAAAATAATGTTTGAGACGGCTTTACTAGCTTTGTGAATGAGTGTTTTTGCATTTCGTAACAAATACAAGTCATTTGCCCCAAAATCTTTACGAATAATTATTGGAGAAAACTGCTTCCAAAATTTAACATTGAACCTCCCATAAGGAAAATTAACTTCTGTGTTTACACTTCCAAAAGGGGGTCTAAACATTAATTTTCTTCTACTTCCTTTAGAAATTCGAAAAATTCAGATATTTCTCAATAAGAGTGCCAAATTTTATATTAATGGTGTGAAAACTTCATCTCCCAGTGCTGTAGAAAATTACACGAATTGTATAACAGTCTGTATATATATATATATATATATATATATATATATATATATATATATATATATATATATATATATATATATATATATATATATAATTCAAAATCACGTTTTCAGTCAAAAGAAAAAAAATATTTCATTTGTTTACCTTTGGAATACCAATATCTAATCTAAATGATCTAGACCCTCAAAAGTATTGTAATATTTATTTTGTATATTACTGTTACGCACACGCCTAAAATGCCATGATTGTTCTTTCATTTTAGTAGATATTTCTTTTAAAGTTATGTTTTTTAAGTAACATTCCGTATTTTGGAATGCAAAATATTGATGATAATGCTTCTACAATAACTTTGTTTTCCTTCTGTCGTATCTTCCTTTCTCACCTCGCAAAAGTCGATTTATGGTCAAAAATGGTTGGAAAATGAAAATAGGGATATTTCACCCTATTTGACAAGTCTTGTTATAAAATACTGTACTTAGAAGGTAAATTCTGTACCACCAGACATGTCAACTCTGACGCCAAATCGTATCAGTTATAGTAGTATTAACTGTGGTCGTAGTAGTAATAATAGAAGTAGTAGTAATATTAGTAGTATTACAGTACTTTGCAGTCTTGAATAAAGAGTCAGTTTCCCAAACACACTACGATTAACATAGACTGACAGTAAGACCAGCACGGCAAAGGCAGGGGTAGTGGAGGACATTTAAGGGAAAAAATGACAACATTAGTTTCCAATCCGTCCTTGAGTGCCCGGTTCCAACCCGGAAATATGTGCGCCCGGTTCGGCCCTATAGCATTTGTGTCCGGGCCGAACAGGACACGCCCAGCCCGTGCAGAGCAGAGCCCTGCAAACCCAGGCCCGAAGACGGCCCGGCCCGACCCGAATGGATCTGAATTCTGTGCCCGGCTCGACCCGGCCCGGCCCGAATCTCGAGCCGGGCTCTAACCGGGCCGGGCACGAAACGGGCCGGGCACAAATCAGGCCGAAACGGGCCGAGCACAAATCGGGCCGAGCCGGGCCGGCCCGACTCGGCCACACTCGGCCCGAACACTGTGAAAGACGGATCGGAAACTAATGTTGGCAGCCTGTGTTAATCGTAATGTGTTTGGCATGGGCGGCGATTAGGGGGGGCAAAGGGGGGCAGTTGCCCCCTCACTTTTTTTAAGTAACCAATTAATGTATATAGTTTCATTTGGAAATGTAACGATTTTGTATGTGTTACTGATTAATAGGAAAAAATGCTGCCATATAATATTTGCTGTTGCGTGAATACGTATTGGTTGTCTTCCCGTGGAGTAAAGAAAGCTACAGTAATTGCGTTTTAATCGCCACAGAAAATAACCCCAAAAAATAACCTATTGGAGCACAATTTCAGCATACTTTCATTTCTTCTTACAAGGGCTCGATATGTTAGTGAGCCGCTTTGAAGCTAATCGAAAGAGCATTATGCAAAAAAGTAGGGCCTATTTCACAAGTTATTCATTAATTGCACAAAAATTGACAGTTCCTAAAATGTCTTTTCTTCTTTCTAAAGTAAGGAATATCGATTAAAAAGAGCGTGATAAGAAACAACTTCTACCTTTTCCATTGTTTTGTAGTGTAATATACGAGTGAAGTGTTGTGTTTAAGGATGTACGAGTATATATACAATAAAATTTAGTAAATTGAACATAATTCTAGGCTTTTAAGTTTATTTTGTATAACTGAAGTGTGGATTGTAAGTATTGTTGTGTTTTGATGTGTTCCAAGAAAGTGAAATCTGCACCTAATGGCAACGAACATATTTCAATAAGTTGCAAAAGCAAATATTTCTTTAAATGTCGTAGCATATGCTTGTAGTATTTACTGTCTTTCATTTTCTAAGAGTAATAACATACATTTAACATCATGTGTGGAATTAAATATTAAGTTTTTCATTAATCCTCAGTTTCAATATAACTTTTGCAAAACAAGCATCATTATTCATTACTATGATTAATATTATCCTTTCTATTTATTTGCTTTGCAAATTTATTAAATAATCTGATCACACAATTTTCCAGACAGAATTTTAAGATGTTCATGAGCAAGGAATCAAATCTCTTCTTACACTTTCGTTGTTTAAGAGTACAAAGGGCTAGTATCTACTTGCGTTGTTATTCTCAATTTACTTAATAAACTATTATATACGATATACGGTATTTTAACTGAAAATATAGTATCCTATTAGTTATACAACCTTTCGTCAAACAAAATGTTAGAAACAACCAGGAAAACTAACATTTATATACAAATATTCAGATCATGTCTTGCCCCCTCACTTTTAACGTCCAACCGCCGCCACTGGTGTTTGGGAAATTAACTCTTTATTCAAGACTGTAAAGTACTGTACTTCTACTACTCTTATTACTACTACTACTGCTACTGCTATTATTATTATTATTATTATTATTATTATTATTATTATTATTATTATTATTATTATTATTATTATTATTATTATTATTATTATTACTTCTACTACTACAACTGCTACGAGCGTCAGAGTTGACATGTCTAGTGGTACATACTTTACAATCTAAGTACAGAAAAAATTGAAGAAATACTAGTTATTATGGCCAGTCTGCGTAGTCTGGCCAGTAGAATGCATTCACATCTGGTGCTAGAGGTCGTCGGATCGATCCCTCCTCGTGTTATGTGAGCTTTGTTGTGGACAAAAATCGTGAGCGTGGGAGTTTTTGGATTAGACCGTTTTCGTCCACTGTCTTCATTTCACCAATTCATCCATCATCATTCATACGTCTTGAGCCGTAATTGCCTAAAGAACATATGAGAAAGTCAAGTCCTTGACCTACTAATTAGAATTTGTTCCGCTACATTAGACCACGGAGGCCGAAACCATGAACTGGCGTGTTCATAAGATTAGCGCAATTTGTAGTAATGTTCAATTAGCACGGCAGATTCCAAATCATATTGCATGTTCCTGTATTCTTTATAATTCGATGCTACAATAATAATAACAAAAAACAATGATCAAATAAATCACCCAGACCCCAGGATCGATGAAGTGTTCCTGGAACGGTGCGTAACAAGTAAATAACAGAGCTATATGACGGAATGCGAGGCAGTAAATCAAAACAAAATCCACACATATCATTGTTGATCAAAAAATACCTCAAAAGTCCCCTGAATGAAAAATGTATAAATATCAGCTATCAAAAATGCCTCTTAACATCACATATAATAGAAGGGATAGTTGATATTAAGAAAATGAAAATATAAGGTTTCCTAAGAAACCAATAGTGCAAAATGAACATCGCTTTACTGTATGTCCTTGTACGCATCGAATAGCACGGAAACAGATTCAACAGTTTCAGGCTTTAGAGCATTTCTCCGTTCCTGGGTACTAAAATCTCTTTCAGTAGACGCACTAGAAGCAGGGATGACGAGATACTGACGCGTTAATTTACACAATTTTGGTAATGTTTGTTCTTGTTGCTTCCACCACTGCAGCATATCTAGTTCTCTTACACATGATGACATGTTGAGGTAGATGTCTACTTCATCATCAAATTCACCAGAGACTGAATGTCTATCTTCCCAATCCATTAGTTTATTCTTCTTGGTAGGTGGTTCCAAGTTATGCCAACTAGCCTAAAGGAGACGATGGTGAGAAATAAATGAAATAGTGGAGTAAATAAAGTGGAAGGAAACAGGAGAACGCCGCGAACCCCCCACACGGTGTTTGTCCACCACAAAGTTCACTTGGCGAGAGCTCGGATCAAACCAGGGACCCCATACACCAGAGGTGAACGCTCAACCGCTGAGCCACCGTTCCAGGAACACCTAATCGACCTTGGCGATTTGGTGATTTATTTGATCATTATATTTTGTTATATTTGTAGCATCATACTACAAACAATACATGAACATGTAACACCATTCGATATTTGCCTTGCTAATTGAACATTACTACAAATTGCACTGATCTTATGAGCACGCCAGTTTATGGTTTTGCCCTCCGTGGTCCAATGGTAGCGTACCAAATTCTACTTACTAGGTCAAGTACTTGACTTTACCATACGTTCTTTAGGTAACTACGGCTCAGGCTGAATGGATGATGATGGGATGAATTGGTGGAAAGAAAACAGAGGGAGGAAGCGGGACCACCCCAGAAACTCCCATGCACACGATGTTTGTCCACAACAAAGCTCATATAGCATGAGCAGGGATTGATCCGACGACCTCTAGCACCAGATGTGAGTGTTTTTTCTATTGAGCCACTATTCTCCCTCGTAGATCAAGCATCGGTTCACATTCTACGCAGACCGGACATAATAACTAGCATTTCTCAATTTTATTCTGTACTTAGAAGGTAAATTCGGTACCATCAGACATGTCAACTCTGACGCGAAGTCGTAGCACTTGTAGTAGTATTAGCAGTGGTCGTAGTAGTAATAGTAGAAGTAGTAATAGTAGTAGTAGAAGTAGTAATAGTAATAGTATTACCAGTACATCACAGTCTTGAATAGAGAGTCAGTTTCCCAAACACATTACGATTAACATAGGCTGACAGTAAGACCGTACAAACAGGGCAAAAATAGAGGTAGTGGAGGACATTAAAAAAAAAAGTAGGCTGACAACATTAGTTTCCGAACCGTCTTTCAGACTATAGGGCCGAGCCGGGCCGGCCCGGTTCGGCCCGAAATGTGCCCGGCCTGGTTAGGGCCCTGTCCAGTTTGATATTACTTGAAACGGGTCGGGCCGAATCGGGCGCGCCCGGCCCGTGCAGGGCTCTGGTGCAGGGCTCTGATTCATATCCACTGCAAACGCTGTTTTTGTTCCATTTTGACTTTTATTTTAGTACTCAGACGAGAATTGTGTTCTATGTCTTAATTTTCTGCATTCTTTCACATATGGAAAGATTCGTTTACGTATCTAAATGTTTCATTACGTATGGAGAGCTAAATGACAAACAGGCATGGGCTGATATTAATACAAAGTTTCGAAATATTGAATTATTAAGTATTTCAATCAATGTTGCTTGTTTATACAATTAATAACAAGTCTTATTATATTTAAAAGAAGAAAAGCACATCTGCAAAATTTCTCCCGATTGCAAAGGTTGACTTCGAGGTTCGAACCTGGTTTACTTTTCCCCGAAGATACCCGAAGCTGGACTTAGAAAATTTTTTCCTTAAAATAGCAATAAAGAATGCCTTCGACCTTTGAGACAACATGTACCTTTCGGGAGTCAACTTTCAAAAGTTTGGTGTGGGTTCTTTTGCCCCATAAAACTGTTTTTCTGCAGAAAATAAAAAAGTATTCCTTTATTTTTTTGCGTATTTATCCATACAAAAAGTTTCGTTGGAATTCTTCGTGGCCTTTATACACATATGACATACTGTTACCAGCATTTTTATATTTCGTGATCAAAGGTTTGGAGGGGTCCGAGCCCCCTAACCGTTTTTCTCAGAAAAATACGAAACCCGTTTGCCCTCAATTTAAACCTACAATATCTGTGCAATATTTGATTCAATTTGGTTCACTTCTTCGCGTCTTTCGGGCGTCAACTTTTAAAATTTTGGGTGGGTCTCTTGCCGCCTAAAACCGTTTTCCCGCAGATCATAAAAAACCTGTATTCCTTTATTTTTTGCATTTTGTCCATACAAAAGGTTGTGTTGCAATTCTTCATGTCCTTTACACACATCTGACATACTAGCACTGTTCATATTTCGTGATCAAAGGTTTGGAGGGGTCGGCGCCCCACGCTTCCGTTTTCCCCAGGAAAATACGAAACTCGTATTCCCTCATTTTATGTCTACAATATCTGTGCACAATTTAATTCACTTCGCCTCACTTCTTCTTGCCTTTCGGGCATCAACTTTCAAAATTTTGGGTGGGTTCTTTTGCCCCCTACAACTGTTTCTCCGCAGAAAATAAAAAAACGTATTCCTTTATTTTTTGCGTATTGTCCATACAGAAAGTTTCTTTGGAATTCTTGGTGGGCTTCACACACACCTGACAATCTGTTACTAGCACTCTTGATATTTCGTGATCAAAGGTTCAGAAGAGTCCGGGCCCCAACTAACCGTTTTTTTTTTTTTAGGTAAATACGAAACTCGTATTCTCTCGTTTTATGTCTACAATATTTGTGAAAAATTTCATTCACTTTCGTTTACTTTTTCTTACTTTTTGGCGTCAAATTTCAAAATTTTGGGATGGGGTCTTTTGCCCCATAAAACTGTTTTTCCGCAAAAATAAAAAACCCGTATTCCTTTGTTTTCAGTGCATTGTCCATACAAAATTTTCGGTGCAATTCTTCATGTCCTATACACACATTTGACATACTGTTAGTAGCACTTTTGATTTTTCGTTATCAAACGTTTGGACGGGTCGGCGCTCCACCCGACTGTTTTCTCTAGAAAAATACGAAACCCGTAACCTCATTTTCTGTCTGCAATATCTGTGCAAATTTCATTTACTTCGGCTCATTTCTTCTTTTCTTTCGGGTGTCAACCTCAAAATTTTGGGTGAGAGATTTTGACCCCTAAAACAGTTCTCCGCAGAAAATAAGAAACGGGTATTCATTTATTTATTTTTTATTTTGCATACACAATGTTTCGTTGCAATTCTTCATGTTCTTTACACACATCTGACATACTGTTACTAGCACTTTTGATATTTCGTGATCAAAGGTTTGGAGGGGTCGGTGCCTCACCCAACCTTTTTCTTCAGCAAAATACGAAACTCATATCCTCATTTTACGTCTGTAATATCTGTGCAGAATTTCATTTACCTCGGCTAATGTCTTTTTACCTTTCGGGCGTCAACTTTTAAAATTTTGGATGGGGTTTTTTCCCCCTAAAACCGTTTCTCGCAGAACATTAGAAACTCATATTCCTTTATTTTTTGCGTATTGTCCATACAAAAAGTTATGTTGCAATTCTTCGTGTCCTTTACACATCTCAAATACTGTTACTAGTACTTTTGATATTTCGTGATCAAAATGTTTGAAGGAGTCCGTGCCTCACCCAACCTCTTTTTCCAGGAAAATACGAAACCCGTATTCCCTCGTTTTAAGCCTTCAATATCTGTGCAATATTTCACTCACTTCGGTTCACTTGTTCTGACCTTTCCAGCTTCAAATTTAAAATTTTGGGGTGGGTTGTTTTGCCCCATAAAACAGTCTTTCCGCAGAAAATAATAAACCCGTATTCCTTTATTTTTTGCGTATTGTCCAAACAAAAAGATATGTTGCAATTCTTCATGTCCTTTACACACATCTCAGATACTGTTACTAGTACTTTTGATATTTGGTGATCAAAGGTTTGGAGGGGTTGGCGCACTACGGAACCGTTTTCCCCAGGACAATACGAAACCCGTATCCTCATTTTACGTCTTCAGTATCTGTGCACAATTTAATTTACTTCGGCTCACTTCTTCTTGCCTTTCGGGCTTCAACTTTCAAAAGTTTGGGTGGGGCTATAGCCTTTACAACCGTTTTCCCGCAGAACATAAAAAATCCGTATTCCTTTATTTTTTGCGTATTGTCGATACGAAATGTTTCTTTGGAATTCTTCATGTCCTTTACACATATCTGACATACTATTAATAGTACTTTCAATATTTCGTGATCAAAGATTTGGAGGGGTCGGCACCCCACGCTTCCGTTTCCTTAAGGAAAATACGAAACCCATAATCCCCCATTTTATGCCTACAATATCTGTGCACAATTTCGTTCACTTCTTCTCAATTCTTCTTACCTTTCGGGCATCAACTTTCAAAATTTTGGGGTGGGTTCTTTTGCCCACAAAGTAATTTTTCCGCATAAAATAAGAAACAAGTATTCATTTTGTTTTTGCGTATTCTCCATACACAATGTTTCGTTGCAATTCTTCATGTCCTTTACAGACATCTGACATACTGTTACTAGCGCTTATGAAATTTCGTGATCAAAGATTCGGAGGAGTCCGTGCCACACTTAACCGTTTTTTTTTAGGTAAATGCGAAACCCGTATACCCTCATTTTATGTCTACAATATCTGCGCAAAATTTTATTAACTTCGGTTCACTTTTTCTTCCCTTTCGGTACCAAATTTCAAAATTTTGGGGTGGGGCCTTTTGCCCCATAAAACCATTTTTCCGCAAAAATGAAAAACTCGTATTTTTTGTTTTCAGCACATTTCCCACACAAAAAGTTTCGTTGAAAGTCTTCATTTCCTTTACACACATCTCACATACTATTAATATTATTTTTGATTTTTTGTTATCAAACGTTTGGGAGGGTCGGCGCCCCACCTAACTGTTTTCTCTAAGAAAATATAAAACCCTTATACTCATTTTACGTCTGCAGTACTTGTGCAAATTTCATTCACTTCGGCTCATTTCTTCTTGTCTTTCGGGTGTCAACTTTCAAAATTTTGGGTAGGAGCCTTTGACCCCTAAAACAGTTTTTCCGCAGGAAATAAGAAACTCGTATTGATTTATTTTATGGTTATTTTCCATACAAAATGTTTCGTTGCAATTCTTCATTTCCTTTACACACACCTCACTGTTACTAGTACTTTTGATATTTCGTGATCAAAACTTTGGAAGGGTTCGTGCCCTTTCCAACAGTTTTTCCAGGAAAATACGAAACCCGTATTCACTCATTTTACGTTTACAATATGTGTGCACAAGTTCATTCATTTCGATTCACTTGTCCTTGCTTTTCGTTCCTCAACTTTCAAAATTTTGGGTGGGTGCTTTTCCCCGTAAAACCACTTTACGCAGAAAATAAAAAAAAACAGTATTCGTATGTTTTTCGCATATTATCCATACATTAAGTTTCGTTGCAATTCTTCATGTTCTTTAGACACATCTCACATACTGTTACTAGCACTTTTGATATTTTGTGATCAAATGTTTGGAGGGGTCCGTGCCTCACCGAACCTTTTTTTGCAGGAAAATACGAAACCCGTATTTCCTCATTTTAAACCTACGATATCTTTCAATATTTCACTCACTTCGGTTCACTTCTTCTTATCTTTCTCGCATCAACTTTAAAATTTTGGGGTGTGTTCTTTTACCCTATAAAACTGTCTTTCCGCAGAAAATAAAAAAATTACACAAATTCCTTTATTTTCTGCGTATTCCTTTATTTTCTGCGTATTGTCCATTCAAAAAATTTCGTTGTAATTCTTTATGTCCTTTAAACCCATCTGACATTTGTTACTAGTACTTTTGATATTTCATGATCAAATGTGTGGAGGACTCCGCGCCCTACCCAGCCGTTTTTTAAAGGAAAATAAGAAACCCGTATTCCCTCATTTTATGTTTATAATATCTGTGCAGAATTTCATTAAGTTCGGTTCACTTCTTCTTACCTTTCGGACGTCAAATTTCAAAATTTTTCGTGGGGGCTTTTGCCCCCTAAAACTGTTTTCCGCAGAACATTAAAACCTCGTATTCCTTTATTTTTTACGTGTTGTCCATAGAAAAAGTTTCGTTACAATTCTTCATGTCCTTTACACACATCTGACATACTGTTACAAGCATTTTTGATATCTCGTGATCAAGGGTTTGGAGGGGTCCGTGCCCCACCCTACCGTTTTTTTTTCAGGAAAATATGAAGCCTGTATTCCCACATTTTACGTCTGCAATATTTGTGCACAATTTTATTCACTTGGGTTCAGTTATTCTTGCCTTTCGCGTGTAAATTTTCAAAATTTTGGGTGAGTCTTTTATATTAAACCTGTACTTTATGTAACTTTTTCTTTTTTAAAATTCTTTTTCTGGGGGGGAGAAGAAGAGAAATGTTTTTTCTGATATGTGTCTTTTGCCATTCATCTTTTTTGAACTGCTTAAGTAAGATCGTTTTGTAACTTTTGATGTCATCCAACTCCGTCACGATAATAAAATTGTCATTCTTAACAATTTGTTTTATTTCCTTATTTTTCAGTTTGGCACACTGATATATTTTTAACAAAATTGAGGTTTGGTCCAACGCCTTTTGAATTCGGAACCAACCCAACCGCCGAGCTTTTTGGGTTGCCTGCTATTGCAGGAAAACGAGAATTGCAGGTGGTAATGCACTTTTGGAGTCGTGTATACAATTAGAAGATATGTATATATTGTTGTGGTTACCTCCTTCCAGTCTGTTCGGCTCTCTAAGGGTATCTACTCACAATGTAAACCACAATCAAATTATTAAAACTTCCATTAACTATATGGGTTGTTATATTCTCAAATGATAACTACTAGTCATTTCAGGGTAGATAAATATTTATTTAGATAATAGTAAATCGGAGTGATTCGACAAAAATTCTTTAAGGCAAAAAAAAAAAAAAATACGGGTCTCCTTCACTTCAGAGTCCCATCCCTTAAGTCGGAAGATCATCACTCAGACCACAGACTCCTACAAATTTCTTAGTCAGACTCCACCAATCCGTCATTCCCTCAGAGTTTTATCTGAAGCCTATCTCTATAAGGAAAGCCTGACTACAACTTTCCGTCCATAAATATAAGAGATCCTGTTGTCAATGGACATCACTTAGCCCTATGACTGATTCTCTTTCTCTAGAGAGAAGACCATTATTTAGGTTTTCTCTGGCCTAGCAATAATAATAATAATAATAATAATAATAATAATAATAATAATCTAAGAAAAACCTTAAACTGTCTTGTGCCTCTGAGGTTTAAAATATATATATATATATATATAACCTACTTCTCCTCACTAGAAGATAACGGGAATCACTTATCCCAATAAGCTATCATTTAAGCTTATAACCCTGACTAGCTAAATGTCCTCAACTTGGTCATCACTTGGACCGAAGGAAATCACGCATTCCTTGCTCTGATCATCACTTAGGCCAGTCCCTAATATTTCATTAAATATCAGAACATTCTAATGCCATCACTCCGGCTCCAGAGAAATCATTTATTCTCTGCCATCGGGCATCATTCAGACGTTCCCTACAAGATAGGAAAGTAAAAAAAAATGAGGCAGGACCTTAATAACGTAGAGTGGTTCTAACAGCCATAGTCACCCAGCAATATTCCCCTATGCGGCGAGAGGCTTCCTTTTATATGGCCGATGACCCTTCCCCTTTTTACTTTGCTTTACTTTATTTTCGCTTTAAAATCCGCAAAAAAGTCTTTTGAAAAAAACTAGCATCCGTCGCAAGCCTCTGGAAAATTCCATCGATCACTATATAAAATATATATAAAAAAACTTGAATGTAGAGTTCGTTAAAAATAGCTGAAAAAGAAATCCAAGCAAGAATATACAGCTTAAGCAGATATACACATACAAATAAGCAATAGCCAAGATGAAATTATAGATATATATAACACATAATACGATATATGTAATTAAATATATGTCTGACCAGACTTACCTTTATCAATAACAACATTATGTACACTTGTACACTTATTATTTATTCACAAAATAACACAGTAAGGGCGAACCCTCGTCCTTACAATATTTAGGTTTATACAGAATATGAATTTTAAATTGTTACTTCTTATGGACTTCCTGAAGTGAGTAAAAACAAATTACACGTATTCTGAACTGAGTAAAAACCAAATTAACTTCCAGACCTGTAAACGGATTTAACACGCATCGTGTATATTTGTGTAAGAAAATGAACTTAATGATCTACGAATTCATAATAGACTTTAGTACTTTTTTTAAACTTCACACTCATTTTGGTTTACACAGTGAAGGAGTCTTGAAAGTTCTACTGGAAGTTCTTGGTCCAAGAGTTTATGCAGAGTAACCAACGTGCAGACTCGCTGCTTAATCGATTGCGATGTTTACGAATTACTAAGGACGCTCTTGAAAAAAGTCTCTCAGCAGGAGCAGATGTAGCTGAAATTGATAAAAAGTCACGAGCCATTCTAGCAAAGATGGGAAATTGAAGTTGATGTTTGTTCCACCAACACAAAATATCCTCGCTGCTTGCAGCTCTCGGCTGGCTCAGGTAATTCTCTAGTTCACTATTACATCCTTGTGAAGCCGTTAAATTAGAATGAATAAAGCATGTTAAAATCTACGATGTCTTCATCAGTATCTTGAACACTTTCTACTGGTAACTTTGACGTTGGTTTTTTGCTTTGGTATTCGTTAAATATGCTTTCAAATTTCTTAAGGCTTCCGTGCTTCATCTTCATTCCCCACGATGTTAAGTCAAAGGTCTCAACTTTGTGCCTTGGATCCGGGATAAGTGTTATGCAGTAAATCCAATTGGTCATCTTATAATGCTTTAACATGTTGTCTCGCGCAGCTTGGAATCCTAAAATCAGTTTCTCATCTACATCAGTGCGGTCGGCTTTTCCATCTAGCTTATTCACAATAGTTTCCAGCTTATCCAGTAAGAGGTTAAATGAAACAATGAAAAGGGGCAATGTGACATATTTTTCTCCTCCAAGTTTTGTCGTAAGGATTTTGAAATTTACTAAAATTTTGTGTACTCTTTCAAACAGTGACAATTTGTCCTCGTCAATTAGAATCTTTTTTAACTCTGGTACAATACTGCATAATGTGGTGATACCATCTTTCAATTTCAAACCTACGCCAAGCATATCATGGGTCGAATTCCACCTTGTTGGACAGTCCAACACGGGACCTACAGTTGTAGACACAGCAGCTGTTTCACACGCCGAACGAAACTTGTTTTTCAAGGTACACTTCGTTTTATCTTGCTGAAAATAGAACTCAGTTTCATTATGGCTGCAGTAGAGTCCTGAATTTGTGGTACATAATCTTCATTCCCTTCATATTCATTTTCACTATCGACCCCCTCTTCACTTAAATCACAAATTTGTAAAGATAGCTTTTTCATCAAATCTTGAACCCCTAAGTTTAGGATATGCGCCATGCAGCGGAAATGCTGATCTTCTGAATTGAAATTTGGAATCAGTTTGGCAAGTTCAGTCATAAACCTGGTGTTAGCCGATGCATTGTCGACGGTGATGCCCTGTATTTTGTTTTCCCACTTGAATTCTACCAAACAATTATAAAAAAAAATCCATGCGATATCTTACCCTGTATGTCGACCATGCGAAGGGACAAAATCAAGGACCAGAGACTGGTAACTCCAGTCACTATCTATGAAATGTACAGTTACACCATAGAAAGTCCGAACAGCTATTGACGTCCATCCATCAATTGTAAATGACATTTTCGAGCTGTAGTGCTGTCGCCGATTCTTTACTTTGAGTTGGAGCTCCTCAAATCTTTGATTGACTTGTCTTCTGAGAGTGAATCTGTTAGGAAATTTCAAGTTGGGACAAATATATCGCAAGTATTCTTGCGTTTCTTCGTCATCAAAAAACGAAAATGGAAGATATTTTCTTGTAATCCAATCCACTGTAGCTGAGGAGAAGTCTGTTGTTCTTGTTTCTGTTCTCCGAAATAGAAAATAAGGCTTAACAACAATCTGTCAGTCGACATTGGGCTCAAACAAAGTAGTTCATATTGTATTGATTACATCACCTGTGAGGATGTCTCGGATGTCGGAAATTAAGAGGCGAGGAAGTATTAAGTTCAACTCTTAGGTAATTGAATTATAAGTAAGCTACACGATAAAGCAACGAAACGTTTCAAATAATCATAGCAATGAAATAATATTCACTAAGCTTTAAAGTTTGATCTCAGGGGTACTTTATTGATAGAATTCCGACTTCCTGCTTCCTAGCATTGACTTTATTAGTGCATTATGAAAACTCCTAACTACTTCCAGAGGAAAACAATGAATTGTAAGCAATTTAGTACGGAAAGAAAGACATATTCAGTTCGCATCTGAATTAGGGCCCGAGATACTCCTCGATATAGGTCTCTCTAAGGAAAAATGAAAATGAAATGTTTGAGTTTTACGTCCCACAGTTATGCCGGTTAGGCTAAAGGAGACAGTGATGATGAGTAATGAATGAAATGGTGGAATGAAGAAAGTGGGAGGAAACGGGAGAACCCCGAGGAAACCCACGCACACGGTGTTTGTTCACCACAAAGTCCATTTGGGGGGGCTGGGATCGAACCCAGGACCTTATCCACCAGAGGTGAACGCTCTACCACTGAGCCACCGCAGCCCCGTCTCTCTAAGGAGAGGCACGAAGTCCTGTAAAAGCAAACCCCAAAGTCACGGCCCACTTGGACTCGAACTGTTTTAATTACTGTATTCTGTGAGAGATTTATGTGTAATTACTCTTTTCTCTTCAGATATTCTAACTCGGACAGTTCTCGGACTTACGATAAAATTTATTTAAATTTCCTTCCATCATTTGAAGCCTCCTTTTCACGGCACCAACCACCCAAAATAATAATAATAAAAAAGAACTATCAGATCTCAAGGAGGAGTGATGTTGTTTTAGAGAAAGAAACGCAAATTATGTTTTAAATTCACATATTTTCAGTTACTTGTTGCACTGAATTCCTTAGTACACTGTGTTCATAATAATATCAATGCCAACGAGAATTACGACGTGACAAACTTCTTGGCCTTTGAATGTAACGCTCCAAGTTCCCTTTAAATGCTGCTAGCAAATGAGAGAGTTGCGGTATTGCCACGTTTATTTTGTACACATTCACTTCAGTTTACGCATCGGAGCGACTTACCATTCACTGCGTTTCACTTTTTAATATTATTTGAATACGAGTACGTAAAAAATAAATAAAAATTGTCAATGATTTTGTTGAATTGGCAATGTCAGAATGTCATTCGAAAGACTGGGTTCAAAACCCCGGAAAAGCTACCGTGGCTGTAGTACTTCAATGACGGTTCCTTGTTAAATTAAACGACCATACAATGCCGGAAGCAATTGCTGCATCATTTCTCATCTTTGTCTTAAGCCAGTTTACGAACTTTATATCCCAATAGGAATGTTATTCTTTATGTGAAGTCCTTATATTCATTCAGTTGGAGAAAAGAAAATTAGTGTGCAACGTGATTCTGTTTCTTTTCAACACGTTTGGCATCTCTAACATTTCTTTCTTTTGTTTATCCTATAAATCGCACTCTGGGATTATTCTTGTCAAAAACTGCTCTGCGAGAGCAGGTTCGTCTAGCCAAAACAAATGCTCATATTGCTCTAAATTGTTTTTCTCTCCTTTCTTCCTGCCAGCAGGTTCTTTATGAGCCACCTTTCTGTCCATTCGTGGTGTACGTGTCGAAATGCATCCAAATAGTTCATTTTGTGATAGTGAATGAGGAGCCTTCCATTTGAATCAACTCTCGTTCCAGTCGAACGTACTTGTTTGTGTGTGTGGGGGGGGGAAGTCACTTAGCAAACCAAGTACTAGCAGAAACACTGATGCCAGTAAGAAAGAGCGACGGGTGTTACATACCAGGCAAGAAACATGGTTTTCTCGGTTCATATACAGGCCTACTTTAAAAGGCTGTTGAATGATGCCCTACGTGTTACGAGTTCCTTAGCCATAAAATATGAATCACGTGCTTCTTCGGATGAAAGGTACGGTAGTTAATTTTTTACTGATTCTTGTTTGTCATAATTGCAAATAATATAATCAATGCTATGAAATATATCTCGACTATCACTGAGCGGCACAGTAGGCCTACAGTTCGAATCCTGCCTCGGATATGGATGAAGTGTGTTCGTCTGATTAATTTAGTTCAATGAATGGGTGGAAATAGGTTTGGTATTGAGCAGTAATAATTTCAGGGGGTGCCCTGTAGGGAAAGGTACTCCCGGAGGATTGACGTAACTAACGGGACGGGCCCGCGATGCGGGGAAGTCCATGCCAAAAGGAGACCATTTCAGTTTCGAAGATTAACTTTATAATGTTAGGATGTTAAAACATACTTTTCGGGTTTTATATTATTCCAAATATTTTGCTCATTATTGTTCTGTAGTCTTTTAATATTTTCAGTTAGTGTGAAAAAGCTGTTTAATTTACCGCGAAGACTAGGTATTGAGATTGGAATAATGAACAGAAAGGATTTGTCAATATCTAATAATTTACAGCTGGAAGTATTCCAAATTTTACTTTCTTACTTTGGTAAGAAAGGGAAAAAACCTCGGCCGTCCTTGACACAGGAGGTTATTTTTCAGCGCCACTGTTCATTAGTGTCGATATACTCGTTTTAATTTCGTTGTTGTAACAATTCAGTAAAATGCTTTAAATAATTCGCTCAAGTGCAATTTAATACGAGAAGAGGAACAAACAACTCAGAAATTGTAAAAAAAAAAAATAATAATAATAATAATAATAATAATAATAATAATAATAATAATAAGCATTTTTCAAAAGTGGTGAGCATGTTACAAGTTCAAGTAAAACCTATACTTCGACGAAAATGCCTTACATTCAAGGAATAATAATAATAATAATAATAATAATAATAATAATAATAATAATAATAATAATAATAATAATAATAATAATAAATGGGCAAATTTGTATAGTTTGAGCAAGTAGTGATTGTCTAGATGGAACTTGCAAAATTCAAAGAACGTTTTCTATGTTGAATAAATTTTAAATGTCTTTATGAGCATGGAAAGAAGGAAATGCCTTTTGATATTTTCGGGGGGGGGGAAGCACAAACAGAGATGAGTCACCCAAGTATTTGAAAGACAGAGAGAGCATAATTTTTTATCAAGCATTTGTCTCCCTTGAGAATGCGACGTCTATCCCCTGCCCCCTGCTCGCGCTGTATTTCCTCTGCTTATCCAAGCCATAGCTCACACCCCTTTTCTGCTTGGCAACGTTGCGTCACAGCTTGCGTTTTATTCGTTTAGCTGAAATACCAAGATGTTTGTCACAAGCTTTCAAAGTAGTCCACAGGTTTTCAAAATCCACATACATCTACGCAGGTCGGACTGGACGGGGTGGCGAGGCGGACATCTCCGCCTGCGCCCACCCTCTTATGGCTCCCCTTTGTCACAATAAAATAGACTTAGTTGTTTTGAAGTTAAGACAATTTTAGTTAAAATATCCATTATTGTCTAAATAATATAACAGAATTATTGCAGGTTTGCATAGATTATTTAAAGGCTATAAGCTATGAATTCGCCGTGCTCTCTTCGTTGCGGATGCCAACACTGCCAGATATCCTAGATGATATGTAACAACTTGGTCTGATCTAGTATTGTCACAAGTGGCATTGTGACTGTTGTATGACTCATTCTTCCGTTGCACTATTTGACTGTGGTAATGTAGTGTTAGCGTCGAGACTCAACGTAAGCGGCGCCTGCGTGTTCTCAGGCCTATATGTTAATGAAGGCAAGAATATTGTATGCTATTGTTTATGGTGTTATTTATTAATGTAATTGTCTTTAGTAGTCATAGATGTTAAGGTACAAATGGAAATATTTTTGATAAAATTTTCTTCAGAATTTTAATATCCGAATTGTGCGTAAATTACGTTTAACACATCTAAAAGGCATCTTCACATTCCGTCTGGCTGACTTTTCAATAGTTATGGAATTATAAGTTTATATTTGTTAAAAGTTAACAGTCGGTCTTTTGACTAGATCAGTGTATCGTCTGCATTGTAAGAATGTTAACAGTATGTAAATTAGTAGGGGAGTCTAGGAAAGTGGTAGACAATAGGGCTATTGTTTGCTTAATTGCTTTATTACCTAACCACTTTCTTGTCTGTAGGGCCTTGGGTATGTTCCTGGGGGAGGTGGCTTTATTACTATAACCGGTAAAACGAGGTGAGATGGTTTTGGAAAGTGGAATGGCCTCTTTTCTTGTTGAAACATGATCCTGCACGGTTCTTTAATCGAAATTTCAAAACTTTTAATTAAATTAAAATTAAAACTATGTTTCAGATTATTAAAACTTCAGTATATGGCTCAAAACGCAATCCCTAGCTTCAAACATGATCCTACACGATTCTTTAATCGAAATTTTGAAAATTATAATCAAATTAAAATTAAAACTATGTTTCAGATTATTAGAACTTAAGTATATGGCTCAAAACGTGCTCCCTAGCTCCCACAAGCTTTTTCCGCATTAATTTAATTATGATTTTACTTGTAAAGCTCGTAACTAATTGAACAGTTTATTTGGACTAGAAAATTATGATTAAATTAAAAATAATGAATATGATTGCAACATTGAAGCACTCCCTGAAACATTACCCTTCATGCTCCTGCATTATCCATCCATTTCCTTTCTTAAGCAATGATTTTTAATGGTGCTTTCTCTTACTACGTAAAGTATTAAGATGGGTTACAGTAACTTTGAAAATAAGGAACAGGAAGGAAAGGGATTGAATATTTATTTATTTATTTATTTTTCGTTTATTTTTAATTGCGAAGTGCATTCCGTTTTTTCTTCCAGCTCTCCAGCAACAGAAACCAACATTTGCCGCTTATCTTAGCTATTTCCAGACTGTGCCTACTACAGAGTCGAAGATACGCAGACCGCTCTGTTCTCTCCAGTTCCCAGTGCGTGACTGAAGGAAGAATGAAACATTTACCAATGTTCAGTTCTCTTGTACGCCCTACAAACATCCTCGCGATATGATTGGTAATTGAAGTCTGGTCTAGCTCCACCCACAATGTTTAACCAAGGGGAGATGGTTAGCAGTCAATCATTTTCTCTAGTTTGAGTGAATGGGAGATTTTATTTTTCCCCTTCCCTTTGCCCCATCAATGTTCAGAGTTTCTTGTTTTAACACGTTCCTTCCTTCCCCGCGACGACTGACATGCATTTCTTGTCACAAAAGGATGTTTACTTCTTTCCCCCCTCAACTCTCTGACGGCTTATGATGTCTGGTAGCAGGATGTCTCTTACATCCCCTCCTTTCCTTTACGTATGGCGGATGAACAATCTGCTTGGCCCACTTTCACTTCTTCCCCCTCGATTGAATGCCAATAACCTGAAGGGTAAACGGTTGGGTTCTTGTATTTGTTTTGGATGGCCTCCATAACTAGTTTTGCAAACAAAAACAAACACTTCTAGAATGGTTTCTGTGTATTTAGACATAAAATAGATGGTCTGTTCTTTTCGGCAAAAATACAAGTTATTGAAACGGATGTTGAAAATGATAACCATATAGTTTAACTGTATAAAGCCGACATTGGCCTTCATTTTTCGTTTAAAATCCATGTACCATTAAAATAATATTTTATGAAAATTGCTGGTTGAGCCCGGCTTAACGAATTTTTACTTCTTTATGGTTATTGTCTGGATGTTTGGTAAACAGTCATATGCTATGAAAACACAGCAATGTGGCACCTTTTAAGAGAGCAATTCAGACATACTGATGATTTTCCAAACTTTAGGCTCTGTAAGAAAATTCCCTGATATCAGTTCTTCCTTCGAAGAAATTTATTAACCATTTAACTCCATAGAAAAGAAAGAAATGTTTCCTATGATCCGAGAAGATGCCTACAAACGAAATATCCCATTCTTTTCCTTTTTTTGTAGACCGAACCCAAGCGGTATTACAATGGAAATTCATTTGCTTTATTTTTCCTTTATTCCACTCTCTCTTATGTTAATAAATAAATAAAAATATTATATTATATAAATGCAGTACACAATCATTGTAGAGAAAATCTGTCGTTGCGAGGCGGTTACGTTTGTTTTCTTTAACGTGTTTCTTTTTGGATTTTTGTGTGTCTTATTCAAAGAAGATATCATATTCAAGTAAGTTTTATATTATTATAGTTGATTTGATATATTTGCATAAGGATCGAAGTGGAACCCTCCCTAGAAAATTGACACATATTGTTTTTCTTATGAAAATAATTAACACAGTGTAGAAACGAACCAAGAATTCTGCCAATATGTTTCAAACCTGCGGGGACCAGGCCTGAGCCATAGCGCCCCCGAAACCGGGGGAACCTAGCCTGGGCCATAGCGCCCTCCATGTTTGCCAAACAACGGAGAAAAGCCAGCTCCCTGAACGGTCCGGCTTTTCCCATAAACGAGCAGAATATTTGCTTTTGAAAAGAGATTAGTTGAGGGTGTTAGCGCCCCCTGAATTGTTTTACGATTAATTATATTATTGTTTGAAGACTAAGCCTTACGTTTGTCGCGTATCGTGATGAACTTAAGCAGTAAATCGATGTTTGAAGACTATGTTTTTCAGCCCCGTTTTATTTCATAGGTAATCCATAATTTATACTGTTTGAAGACTATCTCTCATTCTCGATCGCGTCTGGAGTGAAAAATTCCCTTTCGGTTTCGTTTCGTGGGCAACTTAACCAAGAAAAGACTGAAGGATGAAACTAGTATTATTATAGCTAAGAATATGTGGGGAACTTTACAAGGACACTTTTTAGAAACAAAGTAGTGTCTTATTTACATGGAAAATATCTTGGTAGTGTTAATCGTTTTAGAGAAAAATGGTTGGTGACATCCCTTAAGAGCCAGCATTGACGTACTTTATAGTTTACTGCAGAAACTAAGTCTAGAATAGTTGGTGTTTTTTAGAAATGCTTGGTGATGTGACTTAAGAACCACCACTGATAGACTTTAGGGCACAAATCAAGTGTGCAATTTGTCTGGATCTTTATAACTGAAATCGCGATTAAAGAGAATTGCGTATTGTCCAATATTCTTGATTGTAGATACTATATTGTTTAAATACATTGTAGGTTCTATATAAATACATTGTGTCTGAATGATTTGTCGAGAATCTGTATTCATATTGGGAAGTATTTCCGTAAAATAAGCAATTTATACATAAAGAACACTTTTAGAACAGATACATATTCAATATTTACTACAGATGATGTTCGAAATATATTGTTTTATTTACTGTAGTGTCAAATAATTAAGTTCAACAGAAAGATAGACTTTTGTCTTGCTTGTATAACAAGAATATTTAAAAGATTCCCTAATATTTAAAAAAAATCAGTCAGTATTAAGTGCACAGATCTATTCATAAATTGTTCAGAAGTGTTCCCATACTGGAAAAATGTACTTATATAAAGTTTTCAGCAATTTCCCGAGATACATGCGAATATTCAAATTTTACGTAAATGTGTAGACTTTTCCATTAGATGTATGACACTTTCCCACAGTTAGATTCGAAAGAAAGAACTACTTTCGTTTATTAATTTTTTGATCATAGAACTGTA
This sequence comes from Thermobia domestica, assembly GCF_964235325.1. NCBI lineage: Eukaryota > Metazoa > Arthropoda > Insecta > Zygentoma > Lepismatidae > Thermobia > Thermobia domestica. The sequence goes on along the minus strand of NC_137470.1, from coordinate 51,720,514 downwards.
CGGTGGACTTCCCCTTTTGAATTTGCGTTAGAATAGCATCCCCATTGCAAATCTTGCGAAACGTAGTGAATACTCAAATGTTTTTCCAAGACATGACGAATAAAAGAATGTAATTGAGTGAGAGAAATTTACGTTAGATGTTGTTTGTCTTTGGATAAGTGTTGGGAATATATTTGAAAAATGTAAGAAATATGAAGATGCGTATTTTAAACATGTGTTGCAGTATTCAGAATGTTAATCGTGTGCTAGTCATAGACTTTTTGTACGTACTAACTCTATATTAAGGAAGGTAACGAGTGAGAAAAATAAATATTGGAACTACAGAAAAGTAAATGACTGCAACGTACTTTGTAAAATGAAATACGAAATATCTTGTTAGGGGTGCAAAAAGAGAACCCAATGAAGTGTGAGCGAGTGTGAGAGAGCGAGACTACCCATTCTGTTGAAGAGTAATTCCCCCATAACTTTCCAATTACTGAACGCTCCCTTTTGTACAGAGAAGACGAGACAATGCCCGTGTTTAAGACTGAATTCCCCCTAAAGTTTCAATTATGAACGTTACTTGTTTTATACTTGGATTTTCCAAAGCGAACACTTCTTGTTTCGAAGTGAGAGATGGCGGGTTTACCCCTATTGTTGTTAGATAGTAACCCCTAGACCATTTACTCCATCTTTCTGTTATTAGGATTTCAAAGTAAACATATGCAGCAATACTGGTAGAGAAGATATTCCCCGGAAATGAAGTGGTACGGGACCCACTAATTAAATACTGATTGCGTTACTGAAAGACTGGTCTTTATTCACTTTAAATGAAGTAACGAAGGGACCCCCTAACTAAATACTTATTGCGTTACTGAAAGATTGGGCTTTATGCCGTGTAAATGAAGCGGTACGGGACCCCCTAACCAAATACGCATTCCGTTACTGAAAGACATAACTTCATGCCTTGTAAATGAAGTGGTACGGGACCCTTAACTAAATACTCATTGCGTTACTGAAAGACTTGGGTTTATATCCCTTATTTAACCCAATAGTTTTACTTATACTTGTATTGATCTTCAATACTTTAATGGAATATTACGACTAACAGATTATACAAGCATATGTATTTGAGTGAGAGAGAAAACTTTACGCACAGGAGACGTTAAGATTGAAATAGTGTATATGTGCTATGGTTTATTACACATTGAAAACATATATAATACAAATATACTATACTCACCTTAAAATATATAGAAATATACGGAACTCACTCACACACGCATCTGCAGTGCAGGACTTTCAACGCACAACTAATCTTTAATTTAAAATTTTGGCACAAGGTGTCACTAGTAGTTCTATTAAAATAGTATTAAATTTCTATTGCTAGTATAGTGGTTATGAATGTTTTTCTTGGAAACATATTGGTAGTAATAGTATAAAAATTATAAGGAAACCGCAGACATAGTGTTTGTTCAGTTGAGTTGACCTAGGATTGAACTACAGACCCCCAAACATATGAAGTGAACGCCTTACCACTTTTTAAATAACTACGAGGAGCATTCAATAAATAAAGAGACAAATTGCTATAGCTCAATAAAGATTTATTTCAATCTTTCAAAACTAAGACTATTTTTCAATATAATCACCCTTTATAGTTATGCATTTGTCCCATCTTTCTTGCAGCTTCCTAATTCCCTTGGCGAAGAAATCTTTCGATTTATCCCGAAGCCACCTTTGCACCGTCTGGGAGCCCATCTGGCACACGTTTTTCTGTACTTTAAAATGTTCCTAATTACATTGTGAACAGTTCCAACACTTACTTTAACTTCCTCAGCTATCATTTCAACAGTAATTCTTCTGTTATCACGAATAAGTCCGTAAATTCTCGATTCCAACGAAGAACCAGAAATTCCACTGGACGTCCACATCGGAGCTCATCACCTTCTTCGGCCACTTTTAAACCGATCAACCCACTTGTACACATTCGCACGGTTCATACAACTGTTACCGTACTGTCTCAACATTCGAGAAAAAAATTCACTTGGTTTTACACCTTCTGCGACTAAAAACCTAATGACTGAGCGCTGTTCTTCTAAGGTGCAATCTTCTAGAGGACTTGCCATGATGAATTGATATTTTTGAAGTTATGTTGACATAAAATTACGAAACAGCAGATCAGAGCATATCCCAAGGTTGCCAGCTAACACCCCTGAAACAAAAAAAATTGATTAGTGTTAAAAATATAGACTTTGTCTCTTTACTTATTGAATGACCCTCGTAAATAATTTTGTATGAATTCCCTTTTATAGCATCAAACTTTTGTTTGTTTATTATTGGGGGAATCATATAAGTTTTCACCAGGATTGAGATATAGGATTTATAACCACCTATCAATCAGGGTAATAAAGCCACCTCCCCCAGGAACATACCCAAGGCGAGGCGGCCCTAGAGACAAGAAAGCGGTTAGGTAATAAAGCAATTAAGAAAACAATAGCCCTAATTTCTACCACTTTACCAGACTCCCCTACTTAAATTTAAAGTTTAAAATTTTGCTAGAGCGACAGGATATTTAAATTTTATATTGAAAGTAAGGTTCAATACCCCAATATTTATTCATATTCTAATTTAAAATATAATATGCAGTGCGCATGTGGAGCGAAGAAAGCAGAGCAGCCAGAGCAAGAAGTTTACGAGACAAATGGTTGAAATTCGAAACTCTAATGACAGAAGCTCTTTACACAGAACTATTTGAGCTTACAACACTATTTTCGAATTGCTCACTGTGTTCAAAAATGAACTACATAACGGAATGGGAAATGATCCAAACACTTGTTTAAAGTTTGCAACAAGTTTAAAGTCCCGCAGAGAGAATTGTTCTCACCTGTATGGAAACGTTAAAATGTTTTCAAGCTCCTTGGTGGCTAAGCGGTTAGCGTAAGCGCCTTTGGCGTGGGAGATCCGGGTTCGATTCCCGGCGGGAGCTCATGTGGTTCGGATTCCACGTTAATGAGTTGGTCCCGTCTCATATAGCCTCGCTGCTGAAAGGGACGTTAAACTAAGCTCAACTCAAAATGATTTCTTAAAATCTTAACAGAGAATAAGATGAAAACGAACTTCATCTCAAATGGGATACTGCTTTTGCAACGAAAAGTATTCGGTGCGCTTTTTAATGAAAACTGCTCTGATTAAGATTCGTCTTTGCAAGAAGAGGCCAAGTGAAACAAGTTCCAAGTACAAACCTACAGAATTTTTGACACCACTTTTACAAGTGTTGAGCCATGGTTTATTGTGAACATTTAATGAAAGATTGTGCCTGTTTGAACCCAAAGAGATTTGAAGAAATAAAGAAAAATGGATTACCAGATATAGCCCTGAAAACACTAGCAGAAAATACAGGTATGTGTAAAGAAATCTGTCAAGCAAACTCAAGCAATTTGCGACTCATTACCAAAATTACTTGAAGAATCTGAAGGATACGTCTACTAGTGACTTCGATGTGGTTCAGTGCCCAGCTGATTTTGAAAATGAAGATAAATTGAGTGAACACAAAACGAAAGATCAGGATAAGTTGAATCCAGTGTTGCATGTATATATACACTGTGCGTTTACATTCTTATATGAGCTGACTTTAAATGAAAGTACTTATAGCAATTTATACTGTGAGTACAAATATGATATGGCCCTTCCAACCAACCCAGTAACTTGTGAATTCTTATTTTCTAAGTTGACGATCATTAAATCAAAACTGAGATCACTTTTGGGGCAAAGCCTACTGGAAAATTTAATGTTTCTTAATACTGAATCTGCCCAGAATTTTCCTGTAGATTACGATGTAATTGGAAGCGAAACAGCAAAAAGCTCAAGAGACCTTAAACAATTACTCATGTTGTGAAATTTAATATAGTCATACAATTGTAGCTAATGGTATTTTTTTCCTTCTGCTTGTACTAGAATAGATAGACTAATGCTAATTTATCCATCCTACATTCACATTCTTTAACTGTAATTATAATACTATTATGTGCTTTGCAACATTTAGGGTATTTTGCCCTAGTACTTTTATGTGTACCTGTGTATGCTTAATTTTGTGAACAAATTAAAAAGTCATTTTCAAAGCCAAAATATTTACATAAATTTGTCCATGACTCGCACATATAAGTTTCCATCTCTGCCTAGCTCTGGCAGCTCCAGTCCGACACTGCATCTACGTAAAGTTCGAGCTAAACAATAGCCAGATACAGATATCTTGCCCTGTCCTAGCGTAACAGAGAACAAGTGCATGAACTCATGAGGTTAACGTTTATGAATTCGAAACTCACGTGCTCACTCGACCTCAAACTCACAAGAGAGCGTGACTGAATGAAGTGAGGTTGAGTGAGCATGAGTTCGAAATAATGATGTGAGCTTGAGTACGAAATGATGTGAGCGTGTGGCTGAATGCGCGTGAGTTTAAAACGATGACGTGAGCGTGCGTCTGAATGTTTTGAACGTGAGTTCGAAATAATGGTGTGAGCGTGATGTCTTAATGATGTGACTGTTAAGTCGAGTGAGCTTGAAATCAGATTGATAATGTGATCGTGATGTCGAAGTGATGAAATTGTGAGGTCGAGTGAACGTGAAGTTCTGAGTGATGTGTGAGATATCTACATCTAAACATTTCAGTGGAAAAGGGCTTCTTTTTTTACGGTTCTATCTCTCTCTGCTCCACTTCGACTCTGTCATGATTTGCAACCTAGTTATATCCCTGACTATGACCCGGGTTCGACTGCCGTCGGGAGCACACATGATTCGGATTCAACGTTAAGCTGTAGGTCCATATCTCTTATCGCTTCGCTGCTGAACGGGACGGTAAACTCAAGTCAAATCAAATAAAAAATCTGGTAAAATGTTGCACTGTGACGCTAGCAGTTCACTTCGTTTCGACACCAATGGTGTCACTAGGCCTTATTTGATGGGGCTGAAAACCCCATAAATTTCTTCGAAGCTCCTCCAAATTTCACCCCGAAAATATGTTAGAGTTACAAAATTGTTTGAATATGCATAATTTTATTATCTGTTTAATATTGGTTGTTTCTAAAACCTTATTGTACTGTTTTCAACAAGTCAAAAATTGAAAATAAAAATAAAAACATTGATGAAAAAGTTTCGCAAAAAGTAGTTTGAGAAATAATGTCTTTTAAAAACAGAAGTAAAAGGGCGTGTTTGTATCTTAATGAATTGGTGAAGTATAAGAATGTACATCTCCGTAACAATAAAGATAAAATAAATAAACATGACTAAGCTATCAAAAAGGTGCAATTGTAGAACAGCAACAACATTCTTTTGCTCCCACAACAGGTGAATTTCAGTATGTCCTTGATTGGAGATGACTCGAAAATATTGAATGAAATTTTGAAGTTGCTGTGTTGTCTGTCCCCTGAAAGGGTCTTAAGCCCCCCAAACAAAAAATAATGATACAACTGTTTGACAGTTAAGACCTCCACCGACATAAGAGTTCCACGCTTTTTAACTAGTATATTTTTAAACAATATTGATTAAAGTATATATATCAAACTCAGGTCAAATTGCCTCCTGTCCTCCCTAAATGATGCCCCTGATAAACAATAGTTTTCCTTTTCTAAGACAAGATAATAACCTTTAAATGTCTATTAAGTAATTCATTGTGCAAGTACTCACTTGTCCAGCGGGTTTAAAGAAATCTGCAATATTTCGAGTTTGCTGCTGCTTTACTGGAAATAGTTCCTGCGCTTCGTTCTTATGCACTGATATTAGATGCTTTTTTTAGTTCTGATGTGTCTCTATTTTTCATTTTTATTGCCACTTCTTCTTAGATTTTTTACATAGTTTGCATAACCCATAAGGATGAACCCCACTTCCCGCAACAACTTCAAAGTACGCATCAAATTTACTTTTTGTTCTCGCCGCGTGCGTTTTTGATTTTGCAGATTTCTTCTTACGCAAAGTTTCATGTATAGTACTATTGCTACTATCGTCTGTTGGCACAAAACTACTACCATCACTTATTGACACGTCTGTTAAATCATTGTCACTCATTTTTTAAGAACACAATCTTGCAACGCAAGATGTTAATTAAAAAAATCAATACACTTGTTTCGAAGCTGAAGAGGATGTCTGTTCAAGAGAGAAAGTTTTTTTTTTCAATTTCGCATTCAGTTTCTTACTGGACGTTTGTTATTTTGGTCAGCAGACTACCTGAAGCAACTGAAGGGTAAAAAATAAATCCCTCTTTTGCTATATTTATCCCAGGACGAGCAAACAAACTTCACCAGCTCGAAGGTCAAAGGTTAATGTTTACTCCATAAAACACACACATTTAGAATAGTGTCTGATTTCCCGATGAGTAATCCTGATTGTTTAAAAACGCAGGAATGCATTGTAACCTAGCACCAACGACACATTTCTCTGTATGCAACAAGCTTTGATTAGAATGACAAAGTGTGGCTTGAAAACGAGTAATGGACTAAAATAGTGTGACGTCACATACGTCTCGTTGCCATGGTGGTCGCAATTTTACTTTGTAAACAACGTGGTCTAAGAACCTAAGTACAAAATGAAAACAGTGATGTGTTAACTTCCATATTGTTAACATTAAAGTAAAGGAAACACTTGTATATGAAAAAACTACGAAAACATAGAAAAAGCAAGTAATTAGGTAAGTAATATGTTAAAATATGACAAGCCTTATTAAAAGTGATATCGCAGATTTTGTGTATTTATACATTCGGAGATTATATTAAGTGTCAAAATATACTTAGCTTTTCTATTACCAGATATTAAATTTAAATAATTCTAGAATTTTTTTTATTTAGTATCATCAATATCACACATTACATTGCAAATGTGTAGGCCTACAGAATTAACGTTTAAATCTTATTCTGAACCACTCATAATTGGATATGTTTGTTCTACTGTCAGTGTATTTTTTTAAGTTAATAGGAAATATAAGGAAAGATCTGATGCATATTAACCGATCAGAAATTGGTTCAGATTGAAAATTCTCTACACACATATGGTTATAAGGTCAGTGTAGCCCCTATTTTTATTGTTTGTTCCTTTATTTTGTATCCACTATAACTAAGCACTCATATTTTGAAAGGTGGGCGTAAGAAATCTACATGTGTCTGTATAATTAACATTATTCTCAAAGTAGATAGTGATTTTTCCTTATAAGTGAATCGTATATTTGTTCTATATTCATTGCGTCGACAGCTGATAGGTTTGTACCTTAGTGTTTTTAAATAGCGTGCAGTTGCTTTTGTTCATTATGCATTAAGTGGTAATGGCGCTGGCATTACTTTTGCAATTTCTGTCTTATCAATTTACTTAGAGATGTAACCCGTGTACGAAAATGTTACTCTGTTACTTTGTGAATTACCAGATTTCAGAATCACTCTTAAATTTTCTAAATAGTGGCCCCATATTATTAACCTATGCCTTTTCCCACGTAACTCTACTTTGTTTTCAAAATATTCTACAATTGTCTCATTAACAGTAGACTTCACAGTATTCCTTTCGCCCCCTGCATGTGTGTAGAAAAGAACATGGGGTCACCATGGCAACGAAGAGAAAATGACATCATTATTTCAGTCTATAACTATAGAAAACACGAACAACCGATTCAGAAGAGCGACATACTGTAGCTATACGCTAAAGAGGCAGATCGATTCACACGGATTGCATAAACTTCTTGGAACACATTCACTCCAGCGTCATTTTTACTGAAACCAAGAAATTCAAGTGAAAGGATGTAATGATTTTTCCCCTTCCTTTTTGCATTCCATATAAAAAATCAAATAGTATCGCTACTTGTGCAAGACTCTTGCGCAAGAGTCTTGGTCTTGGTCTTGTTCTCCGTCTTGCACCCCTTAGTCTTGGTCTTGGTCTTGCGTCAAGATTCCTGGTCTTGGTCTTGGTCTTGCATGCAAGACTCTTGCTAAAACTGCAAGACCAAGACTCTTGCGCTCATCACTAATTATTTATTCAAAAATGCTATTAGTTACATGTGTATTTCCAAAAGCAAAGATGTGGAAGCTTTTAGTATTTTATCAAAAGAAGATACTTGTAAGGAAATTACGAAAACCTATATGGAATCACATAATATCCATAGTAAGAAAGATCATATTCTTATACAGTTTTAATAATCTTTATGAAAGCAATATATTTCGTGTGGTACGGTCTGATTGTGGTTGTCCAAGACATATTTTTACATAAAGATTTTTTATATGGAATGTACAGCAATACAAGAAAATTTTAACTTTTGTAGACTTATGACTGTTTGCATAGGAACATTACTTAAGTAGAACAGTATTAGTGAAGATGTGTAGTAGACGTGTATTTGCTTCTGAATATATTTCTCCGAGAGAAAAACAAATTGTGTGTGAAAATCATAAGAAAAGTATTCTTCAATATCCATGTGATCCATGAATAAGAACAAGATAAAGTGAAAATATTATATCCTACGTAGGAAATAGATGAATCAGTTAGAAGATTTTATCAATATGAGTACGAAATCCGTTTTGTAAAAGTGTTTCCTAATACACATTAAAGTTCACGAAGTAGACAATGTGATTTGTAAGTGCAATCACTTTAAAATGAGTGCCTAGAGTGTGAAAGAACTTTTTTTTAGAATTATCAAGTGAGTGAACCTTTTTTATGCTGCGCGTGCAGATTACGTATTCTAGACGAAAATCTACATAAATGTTTGTTAATATTTAATAATAGTTTGAAACAAACTGTGTGGGAATTTTTAGTTCAGAAGTAAACTCGTGAAAGTGTTTGAAATTTACGTAGAGAAACACTTTAATTCGTTGGATAAGGATTATAGACGAAATAAAGCGCTTTAAATAGATTTATCATGTGAATCACTTACATTTTCAGATTCATATATTTGGGATCTGGTTGAACTGTTCTTAAATTAATATATAAATACATACGGAAAACAAACAGTGCATATATGATTGTACATTTTTTTCTGTGAATGAACACTGTGTGGTGGAATGTATTTCAAAATGGAAACCAGAACATAGACTTTTGTGTTATAAATGTTTTGAAAACAGTCATATTTTATAGGATAATGAATGCATTGTTTTAGACTATGAAATGTGTTTTAATGCATGGCGCGCTAAGGCACGACCAGATACATTTGATGAACTGTATGAAATCTGTTCGTCATATCATGATAGAGAAATTGATGATTGGATATTTGATTATGCTTTATACAATATTTTATTAAACAAGAATTATCACGATTTAATCACCGACCTTTTCTGGGATAAAGATTTCATTTACAATTTTTTAATTTGTTTGTCTTAGTGAAACATGTACAATTGAATGAATGAAAAAACTTTCAAATTGCATAATATCTATTACAATTTCAGACAGATTTTTTATTATGATGATAAAATCGTTTACATTTACACAAATTCAAAACTAAAATAGTGTATAACATAGTATATCTCTTCATATTATATGCTTTATTACAATTTTATTCATGATATACGTAATCACTTATCTGAAAAAATATAAATAAAATATTTTACGGATAAAGTATTTATCTTATTTTTATTACTTAAAAAAATATCTTACCTTTGCTTGTTTCTTTAAAAACATAATTTGTAATCTTGTATGCAGACACACTTAGTTTGTAATCTCGTACGCAGATGTATTTAGTTTGTAGTTAGTAACCTCGTACAGAGAGGTGTTAGAATCATGTGTCTATAATAAGAGTAATTTGTTTCACAAACGGTAATTGTGGTAATCAAATACTAACTTCACGAAATAAAAGTTTTCAGAACGTATAACTAACAAAAAATATCAGAAAGAAAAATATACACGGTTCAAATACAGTGTACAGAAAAAAAATTATTGAAGCAAAATAACATACTCGAAAAATAAAAGAATGAAAATAGCGTAGCAAGAAAATGTGAGACGGACAACACGAAACATAAATAGAAAGGGCTAGTTTAACACGTTAGTTTTAAAACAGAAAAAATTCAACACAGAAATAAAAGACATAAAGAAAACATTTTAAGGAAAGGAAAAAATATTTAGTACCAAACACAAATAATAGAACTAAAAATAAAAAGAAAAACATTAGAATCAAAATAGTTAATTAGTTAGAATATAAAGAGCAAGGAATTTGTCACTGAAGAAAATTATTTGTACGAATTAAAATACCATTTTAATGCAAATGTATGTTTTTATTGTTAAAAGATATTAATATCAATTTTATTTTGTATAATAAAAAATTTTGTTATTGGAATATTTATTTTAATTGCTAATGCACTATTTATTTATTTATTACTAAAGTGTTTCTGAGTTGTAACCTTAGTTTTTCATTAAATAACATTTAATATTATTTTATTTTTTTATTTGTATACTTTTCATAGTCATTTATATTCTGTTAAAATTAGCAGGTTGTATTTAATTAGTAATTTACTTATAACAGTACTTTGAAGTTGTTATACAAATTTTTCTCCAGTATTCTCTCGTTTGTCACACAAACCAGTTAATTTTACTTGAATCGTAATGTTTAGTCGAACAATCTATGATTGTGAAGAAACTACAATTCCATAGGAAGCTCTGCGTTTGTATTCCCTCATAATTATTAGAACACTTTCTGTGGACTGATAAAAAGTTGCGAGAATATTAAAATTCCCACGTAAACTCGCTGTTACATTTAGTTCGTCCGATTCCTGTTGGAATCTCATCAGAACACTCGTAGAGTGTGATCCGTCAAATTAATCGATTGCCAAAGCATACTCGTTGTAAAAATTTTCCGAAAATATTAAAATGTGATTGTGATTATTTGTTCGCTTCCATAGATAGCTCTGCACAATCTTCGATTGTGATCCTACTAGAAAGTGCGAAACAAGGAAAATTCTTGCAGAAGCTCTTTGTTAAGTTTAGTTCGTACGATTGCTACCAGAATCTCATCAGAACACTCGTAGAGTGTGATCCGTCAAATAATAGCTGTGCAACTTTAGTTGCTTCGCTTCCATAGGATTTTTAGTTAGATCGTTTGCATAGCAAACTCGAATTATTTCTTTTTACAGAACACTCTAAGTGTGAACCGATAAATTGTTTCGAAAATATTATTTGACGTCTCGTTTCCCAATGGAAATTCGAAAGAGCAAATTACATTCGCGAAACAAGAAAAATTCTTGCAGAAGCTCATTTATTTATTTGTTCGTTTGCCAAAGCATACTCGTTGTTAACTGTTTATATTCTCCTTTCCCAATGATAAGTCGGAAGAGCAAATTTCATGTACGAAACAAGGAAAATTTCTGCGGAAGCTCTGAGCAATCTCTGATTGCGAAAATATTAAAATATAATTGTGATTATTTTATTCGTTCGCTTCCATAGCAATTTTAGTTTGATCGTTTGCATAGCAAACTCGAAACATTTCTCTTAACAGAACACTCTGTAAGTGTGAACCGTCAAATAATTGCTATGCAAATTCAAGCAGCTATGCTGTGAATATAATAAGAACACGATGAACAATCTATGATAGTGAACTTTCCAAAAATGTGTTCGTTCAAGAACAAGTGTTTTGCAGTATACTAGTGTGTGTTAAGTACAAATTTGTTTAGTTAAACGTACCTCTAACATATATTTTTTCACAGTAAATGAACACAGAAATAAAAAAACAAATTTGAGTAAACTTTGAAAAGAATTTCCTATTGGTACAGTTGAAAAAAACGTTAAAAGAAAAGGGGAAGAAATCAAAGTGATGCCGCCTGCAGTGGGAGGGGAAATCAAAATCTTACCGCTTCAATGGAAAATAAAAAGTCATACCACTCCAGTGAGAGAGGAAAACATACATGCCGCTGCAATGGGAGAGGAAGTCAGTCATAAAGCCTGCTCTGAAAGAGTACTTCAAAGTTATGGCTCTTCAAAAGAAAAGAAAATCAAAGATATGCCGCTGCAATGGGAGAAGAAAATAAAGTTAAACCGGTTCAGTGGTAATAAAAAGAGTTAAATCGCCTGTAGTTAAATTATGAGGAAAAAATCAAGGAGAAATAATACTTGTGTTGCGATCAAAGAAATATTTTAAACATACTGCTTAATATAAAGAAATTCTGTTTTGAAAGAAATGTTAAGATGGCATGCTGAAAAAAATTAAAGGGATATTATGGACAAGATTATTTAGCGGTGAGTTTAACATTGTAGTTTATCGGCCATTCCCAAAGATACTTCCGTCAATATTTTATTGCGACTTCTCCAAACCATTTAAATCTGTCAGAAAAAGAAGTCAGATTTTGCGAGTACCCCTAAAACATTTACATACATCAGTGAGAAAAAAGAAGTCATATTTTGTGATTTGATATACATCACAAGGTGAATATTTAATCCCTATAACATAAACAATAGTATATCTCTTTTGCACATAATAATACTATATGGTCGATGGTAAGAATTCTAACTAACTAACTAACTCTATGGCCTATGGAACCCGGAGGTTCAATGCCGCGTTCACAAAAGCTCTCCACTGACTTCTATCCTTAGCTAACTGCATCCAGTTTCTACTTTGTATTCCAATCTCTGCGAGATCCGTCTTAACATTGTCCTCCCATCTGCTCCTAGGTCTTCCTAATGGTCGTTTTCCGATTGGTCTTCCAGTCAAGACTTTGAAAGCGTTTCTACTTTCTTCCATTCTAGCTACATGACGCGCCCACCTAAGCCTCCTAGACTTCATGACCCTAACAATGTTGGGTAAACCATATAAGTTATGTAGTTCCTCGTTATGAAGTTTCCGCCATTCCCCATTCCCGTTCCTCTTGGGTCCGAATATTCGTCTCAGAATATGGTTCTCAAATACTTTCAGCCTATGTTCTTCTCTCAGAGTAAGTGACCATGTTTCGCAACCATACAGAACAACAGGCATGATTACCGTTTTGTATATTTTAAGCTTCATTGTAAGAATTCTACGTTTATTTATTTTTAACCGCTACATATTGCCTATATTTTAAATACAATCCAAGTATAAAACGTACTGTATAAATTTGTTAACCATGAGAGGTTATACTATTTGATATGCACTATAATTATATCCTATACTTTAATACGTTAAGCAAATAAAATCAATTATCGTTCATAGTAAGCGCTAACTATTTTATTTATAGACCATTGTTGCTGGAAAAAACAAAAGCAAAAATGAAATATTTCATTTTCAAGAAATTTTAACGTATATATTTCCCTTACTTCACTTACTAATACATGTTTGATGTTCATGTTGAATGGTAGGTAGCATTGACTGCATGACATATTTTAATATGTAAAATGGGATAAAATGATTGTTAACGTACATTCTAACTTGTATCCACTAAGTATATTGTGCACCGTTCATATTTCGCATACAAGCCTTATAAATCGATTAAAATATATTCTCTATACAATGCGTATACTATCTACTACTACTACTCATGTATGGTAAACACTGTACAGTAATATACATCATATGGAAGTCAGCCATGTTTTATTTTTTCACTTTAGTTAGTTCGTATGGCAAGCATACTCTGAACAATCTTCGATTTTCAACTTTTCGAAATCCGTTTGCTATGCATTTATTGTATTTATCTATATGCAGTATTGTATGCTCTTTATAACATAACATCGCTTACCGGGGATGCCAGCTGACCTTACATCAATAATGTATAATATATGTTTCCATACTGTGAGCAAAATAACGTGATTTGCCATTGACAATATATCATTTTTACAGAAAAACTGACAATATCTAGAATACTAAACGCAATGTTTTTCAACCCACAAACGACCACCACCACGTCCGTGCGCTATCTCCACTTGCAGTACGTTGTTAATCCCGCTCATACGGGGGTAGCCCACCCCGTTGCCGACTACACTTATTTTATTTTTCAACCAGCGTCATCTGTTTTGCAATCGCGTGCACAGCATTAGTGTGGCGTGGCATAGCACGTATATGTGGAATGTGAAACTTCCGCCCGCTCTTATAGCCGGATGCCGCACGCGCGCACGGCCGAGCACGGTTTCGCGTTTACACCCGCGCCACACCGCGCCAGGAATATAAACGGTTGCGCGGAAAACACCGTGCAAAACGGCTTCACATTAACATGCTGTTCTTCATGACAAGTTGTCATATTTTTCGTACACACAAAAAGTGTATTTTACATATCATATACCTGTAAGCTGTATATTGTGTGCAATGACACTCAAATGTTTCCCGACCTTCTTACAAATATCAATATATATATATATATATATATATATATATATATATATATATATATATATATATGTGTGTGTGTGTGTGTGTGTGTGTGTGTGTGTGTAACATGTAAAATATAAATGAAAACGTTTATGTTATCGTACATATAAACTATTTATAATTTCCGCTTACTGTCTGATAATTCCATTGATATGACCTATTTTTAAGTATGATGATATTTTGTCACAATTCTATTCACAGGAACTATTTTTAGGTATGATGATATTTTGTTACAATTCTACTCACATATCTTATTTATAATCTTGATATTTTTCGTACTAGTGATATCATTTGTAAATAGAGGAATTAATATAATAAGATATAATAAGATAATATAATAAGATATAAATAGTGCATTCAAATATGTTTATTTTACCAGTTACATTCTTATTAAATATGCCATATATATTCTTTAAGTATTATGTGAAGTGGTTTCACTTTTGTTCGTTTTATGCTGAAATGAAAATTTCCACTTTGGAATCTTTAACCATTTTGCTCTTTTTATTCGTATTGCATCTACGTAGACCTTATTATTACTGTATACCAGTCATGTTCCAATATTTACTATACCGGTTTTTGCTCTCCAAGTTTTATAATAAACGCAGAGATATCTATCGAACTAATATACTATTAGTATGACATACTTCCTTCATGTCAATCAACTGATTAACTAAGTAGTACAAAGATACAGGAACGTACGCAGGGGGTCCCTCGAAATTTCAATTTGTGTGTAAATTTAACCTAATTTTAGGGATGAATTTTAATATAAAACACCCTCATATTAAGTTTAGCTCCATCCCGAAATAAATTTCTGCATACGCTACTGCACACACATTATCTGTTAGCAACAGGATGAAGCACGCTCATCATAGTTTATTTCAAACATTAAGTGTCACTTTTTACCTTAATAAGCAAAGAATATTATCATATAGTTATCAGTAAATACACGATAATACTCTATTCTTTACTTGTTCAAACAAAAAAGGTAACCCTTCAATGCATTAAATGTCCCTCTCTCTCTCTCTCTCTCTCTCTCTCTCTCTCTCTCTCTCTCTCTCTTATTACCACTGAGAGAATATTTTTTGCTCTTAGTATTCAATGGAGATCACACAAACTAATTTTGTGATAACGTAAGTACAACCATCTTACTGAACATGACGGTTGCATTCTCTTCTGTGTAACACAGGTTCTTATCCAACGGAGATCCCCCAAACTTTTTACGGCAGGGTTCTAAATGAAGTATAATATGGGTGAATCGGACCCCCCTAATTTCTGTCGGATCCCCCTTACATTTTTGAGTTGATTACTGGTTTGGTGTAACACCCAAGAATTATACGAGGGTAAGTCAAATGAAAACCATAAAAGTAGAAATAAAAATCCGCATATGGCGCCAGTGAGCTCTAAGTTGGCATGCCTGTTTACGATAGCATGCCGGATGTCTCCTAGGTGGCAGCAGCCGGCAGATGCACAAACACGGGCGCAAGAACAGTTCCAAAATGGCAGCCCCACTAGCCACATGCACCAGCGAGAAGCAGCGTTCTGTGATTCGGTTTTTGCGAAGTGAAGGTGTGAAACCGATTGACATTTTTAGGCGAATGAAGGTTCAGTATGGAGATGCGTGTTTGTCACAGTCACAAATCTATGAATGGTGCCGGAAATTTGCAAATGGTGTTACGTCTGTGGCTTCAACGGCTGCAATGGTCTCTGGAGTCACTACGCGCCGAGCCTGCCCGGGGCGTGGAGCATCGGCCACCCGGCGTGGAGCATCTCCATACTGAACCTTCATTTGCCTAAAAATGTCAATCGGTTTCACACCTTCACTTCGCATAAACCGAATCACAGAACGCTGCTCCTCGCTGGTGCATGTGGCTAGTGGGGCTGCCATTTTGGAACTGTTGTTGCGCCGGTGTTTGTGCATCTGCCTGCTGCTGCCACCTAGGAGACATCCGGCATACTATCGTAAACAGGCATGCCAACTTACAGCTCACTGGCGCCATATGCGGATTTTTATTTCTACTTTTATGGTTTCCATTTGATTCCCGCTCGTAATTTATTCTTACTCGTTGATAAATGTATTGTTAATCTCAAACTCAATATATCACATTTATTTCAACAATGACTTAGGGAATCCAGAGATTCACAAATGTCCTGTACTAATTTCTATTGTATGCCATTTATATTTTGTATTCGTATTTTTGCGAAATGAATTTTAATATTGCCCTCCCATCTGTGGCTAGTTCTTTCTAATCATTTTACATCCAAAATTCATTTTGGGCACGCGACATGGCTACCTAATTCTTATATATAGTTATCCATTTCCTATTCTTTTCCATATATTTCAGAACATCATACATGATTCTTTAAGCTTGAAATTCCTCGACAAGAGATTTTTAAGTGAATAATAAAAGTCCATGCTTTTAGTTTACATTTAATTTTTCCTGGATTTGATTTTGCTCTGTTCGTACATATTTCAAACCACTTCGTATTCCAACAGCGTCTATATATTATTATTTGATTAACGTTTATCATTTGATGCAGTGGAGAAGTGCTACATTGCTCACATATGTTTCTTGTAGTCTCTCCACTAGATTGACTTAGCGCTACAGTGTTTATTTATGGTACCTGAGGTCTCTCCACCATGCTGACTCAATGGTAGAGTACTTCCTTGCACTACTTGAGACTTTGTCATTTAATCTTCAGCATGCTGACTCAGTGATAGTGATTTCTTGTGCTGCTTGAGACTTTCTCATTTAATTTCCACAGCGGTCATCCCAAAATTCCCTCTGAGGTGTTCTTACTCATTAAATTTTGAGATTAAATTCCATTTGATTTATCTTTCATCATCAATAACTTTTCTTAATCAGTTTATTGCTAACCTAATTAAACTAAGTAACTCTATTGCTTATAGAACCCTGAGGTTCAATGCCGCCTTCACAAAACTTCTCCACTCACTAATATCTTTAGTCAACTGGATCTACTTTGTACTTTGTACGCGAGATCCACCTTAATATTGTCCTCCCATCTCCGCCTAGGCTTCTCTTTTACTGGTTAAAATTTTGAAACCGTTTTCATCTTAGCTACATGACCTGCCCAACGGAATCTCCTAGACTTGATGATCCTAACAATAGCAACTACATAATTCATCGTTATGAAGTTTCCTATTTTCCTTCCTCTTGAGTGAAAATATACGTCTCAGAAATTGCTAACCTACTCGTTATAATTGTTTAACTAGTACTACAGTGACGCACGTAGCGTAGTTGCTAACGTTAACGCTTTCAAATGAATAAATTCTCCCATTGAAAGGTGGTTATTTTTTTACAATGAATGTAATAATTTAAGTAATTTACTCACCGACCACACATTTGCTTTGGATTATCATACGGTTTGATTAAAGACAATATTTGTAAAACCGAAATATATTTAGCGTAACGAAAAACACGTGATCAAAGCACTGTGTTATCCTACCTCTATAAAATTTAATGACTCACAAGCTATAGCTCACGAGGGTAAGTAAAGATCAAACTCAAATTCATTTCAACGGTCTTAGGATTTCCTTATGAAAGTTCAAACATATTCTATAACGATGAATGAGTCGAAGCCAGAGAATACTAGTCTTTACTGTTCGAACACAAACACATACATATCAGGAACGATAATATTTCATTTAATTATTAAAGAGAGAAAAGCATGACATCAGATATTCAAGTGCATGGCCAGCGTGATTCGATTTCACTTTCTGCTAATTAAACATTGTGTTCGTCCAACACTATAACAAAAGAAAAAAAAAGCTTTTTTGAAAACGAAAGGGTAACATAAGGAATTTTTCTAATAACAGCACAAGTGTGACAGGACACCATGTGATCTGCATATTTCGAGTTCAACTATGTATGTCCTTCACTTGCCATACAACAGGGATCTGTGAAACCCTGTCAGAATTTTTGCTGATATAAGAACAATACGACGGAAACCAAAGAACATATTTATTGCATGCTATATTTTTACTAAAAAAGGCAATATTGAATACGATTCAAAGAAAAGATTACCCTCAAATCTAGAAATCATGTAAAAAGCGTTACAACATTGCTCCTACTACCAGTACCACTTTTCATTTTTCTTGAAAAGAACCAGACATTCCAATACAATAGCTCTCCTCCTAAGACCAGCTCATAGAGGGGTGCAGGAGGAAATGAGGAGTTATTCAACTCACAAAACTTTCAGTTAATTTTTTTTTCAAACTCACAATGACCTTCACCCTTAATGTTATGAATGTGAATCACTTCTGAATCAAAACAAAGTATCTTTTCGTTAGGAGCAATAAGTAAACAAACAATATTTTTTATTTAATTTAGTCGAATGTTTACAGTTTTACGTAATATAGATGGTCATCACCAATTTCAGCATTTGTTTTTCTTTTCCTTTTAAAGGACATCCATCTTAGCTGAAAATTCGAAGTGAATAATGTAAATTACCTTTTCCTTCTCTCATTTCATTAGCTAAGCATTTAACGTACATTGCGAAAAATGTTTCCTGTAAATCAGGTCTCATATGCTTACAAATCAAAATAATAATAATAAAATTTCTTCATATCAACATTTGACAATGATAAATCCGACTTGAACCTGCGGTCGGGTTCGAATTCTATGTAATGCTGTAGGTACATGTCTCATATAGCTTGGCTGTTATCATCAGACTCTAAGAGGAATCAAAGTTCTGTAAAAAGAAACAATCACCTATCCAATATAATTGTTCACTTTATTCTTCCCATAACACCGTCTTGTTCTTGTGTGGATGTTGATAGCTTCTATTACAGGATTTCAAACTATTTTACTTCACTTTCTGTTTACAAACTGAAAAATAAATATTTTCTTCCACTTATTCTTAATGTGTCAGATAATCTATTTTCAAGTTACATTTTAAGTGATTCGAATCTCAGGTTAAGCTGTAGGTGCATTACTCTAATAGTCTTATTGCTGAAAAACAAAAAAACAAGTCACAATTTAAGTGATTGAAATCACATGTTAAGCTGTAGGTGTATGTCACATATAGCTTTGAAGTTGTTGAAAACAGATTTTTCCCTTCAAGAATGATTCCTTTTTCAATACCATCAAGTAACCAACTTACCTTTCTTTTCTTTTTACATATATTATTCCGAAAGAGGGATCACATTTTCTTGAAATAAAACATCAAATTTTAACTACAGCTATAATTAGATTTTTCTTTTATTTTCTAACTATTTAAACTGATTTTCTTTCTTTTTCTTTGCTTTTGTACAGTCTTTTTTAATTTTAATTTTTCTAGTGCTTCAACTCTTTTCATTGCTATTATCATATTAATTTTTGCTTCTTCTAAGGGGATCAGTTCCCATATTGATTCTTCTTCTTCCTCCATTCTTTTCTCCTTTCTTCTTTTTCCTCTCTTTCCTTTCTTTATTGCGGGTTCACAAAGTGTAACATTGGGAAACGGTACTTCTCCTTTTCTTTTGTTGCAATATCAATTAATATACAATGTAATTTATCGAATGAGTCGATAATTTCAAATGTAGATGAGGGTTTTGATCAATCCATTCTGCAAAGAAACAAAGATATAAAATTATCAATAATTGGAGTTTGCAATCGTATACAATCTAACTTAAGTATCCTTATGGCTAACCGATTATCACAAAAGAGGTAAATCCTATGTTAATTACCCATAAATCAAAACGACACATTTCCCAATGGTACAGCTATAATACTATTAACTTTTTGGTCTTTTAAGCAAACATAATTTTCAATAAATTATAACTTAAAGACCAGGCTTCAGCTCTACAAAATTAAAAGTCTAAGTAATTTAAATTTTATGTATCCGTCTTGTAATATACATCTATTTTACGCCTAACCGATTAATGTACAGGCTATTGCCTTCAAACACCTCGAGTCTTTTTCCCCAAGTGACTTTGGGATAGGATAGGGCTTAATTCACCTATCTTCATACCTAAACAGAATGATAACCTCAACTGATCATTTTTTGACGGTACGATCAAATTATTTCGTTACGAAAAACATCAATTTTCCATATGACACATGTTATTTTCAAGTGTTTTATCATAGCTTAGGATATACAGATAATAAACTAATTTTCACCGAACTCAGATGATTTCTACCTAGTTGATACTATCCTTCAGATTAGATAAGCCAACAGTACCATGAAGTATAATGGGTTGCCTACCATGTAGGGATTATACATTTTTTTCCTTTTCAGATTTTGTGCTCTCCGAAAGATGCCATCCCTCAAATTGTAAAGGGACACAATAAGTTTAGATGTCAGAACTCTAAATCCTAAATATATTTTTTCATCTAATTTCAGTATTCTTTTTTACACTCACATTTATTGATATATTCACTTTTTACGTTACATTTCTTTTACTGTGAAATCACTCGATCGAAAAAGTGTGAAAGCTTTTTTCAGACCAAGCAGCATGTGTGAAGATTCCCTTTCATTGAATTGTGTGCACGTCAAAAGACGTAACGGGTTAACATAATCTTAGATGGCAAAATCTCAGGATATCTAAATTGTAAAATCCTTTCTTCTGTAGAGTGATCCAATTACTGTCTAAATTTCTGAATATATTCCTAATCCAATAATAATATGAATAAGGGGGAAGGTGGTTCAGTGGTAAAAACTTCGCCTCCGATGCAGGGGTTCCCTCATTTATGTTAACATTTTTTCATAAGAAACATAACAGTTTGAATGTTCCACAAACACAATGCTTCTACATGTTCTTGAGGGGTTTATTCCCACTTGCATTATATTTTGATCTAGTATAACAACTATAATCGTGGGATGTAAAACTAAAGATTTCATTTTTTCCCAATAGCATTACTAAAAGTTTGAATAATAATAATTTTACTATAAATTACTTATGAATAATACGTAAAGCAAACACAATAAGGTTACGATATCAAATTATAGAGCAAAAATCATAGCAAATCTATGCTTAGCAAACACTTCTAATTATTTAGAAAAGATCAAAATATTGTTCTTAAAAAATTCTTAAGATCATGCCATGTACTAAATTAAGGTAATACATAACTTCTTACTCAACAATCCAATTGAATCATTCTGTCAATACAGGGAAAAAAACAGAAACAGGAAGACCAAATGTAGAAAAATTCGCATCAACATGATTCAATCGATTAGTCTATCATAAATGATTCTTTACTCTTTCCGTTAAATTCACTGAATTGTTCTTATTTACTTTTTTTGTTCGAACAACCTAATAACCAAATACAGGGTTTAACTTGGATTCTAACATCTATTCCCTTTTCCACGAAATAATAAAAATTTCCTTCATTCATTCACAACCAATAAATGCTCAAATGGTAGCCAACATACAAACACCACTTTGTACCTTTCCCCGAATAGTATTGTCACCAACAATCCGTCAAAAGTAACAAGTTAAATAATTCTAATTCCACACAATGATAATTCAAAACTCAATCTTAACCCCCTCTGAAACAATAAATTTCGTGGTTTCCTCGTGACTTGTCGGTTGGCGTGCAAACCTGCGTTCGATTTCCGGTGAAATCTCATGTCCTTCGGATCGCATGTTAATTAGTAGGTCGCCGCCTCATATAACTTGGCTGATGCACAAAAACAGGAAAGCAATTTTTTTAATAACCGGTTAATGTACGTGCCTTTAGCATCAGTAACCTAGCCCAGTTCCCGACAAAAACTTAAATTCCACTTTAGGTCTAGGTCTCATATAGCCTAGCTGCGAAAAGGGATCCTAACTTATCTCGATAAATTACATAAGTCTTTCCAAAGTTAGTATATAAAACATGGTTCAATAATACATTTTTCCTCACTGTCGCTACAAATATAAAATAACCATCAATCTAGTACGTAAAAGCTCGGCATTTACTTCAGTTCTTAGCTAAAAACTGTATTCGGTTTCTACTGTATGTAATTATCTTTTCCTAATGCTTGTTCTCAATTAAAACCAAAATAACTAAATGAGTTGTTAATCTATAGATTGTAGACATAGTTAATAATCAAGTAATATTATTGATTTCAAATAGTTTCATTCTGTGCTCTTCCATGAAAAATAAAAATTATTTTCATTCTCTGCTCTTCCATGAACAATAAAAAATATATTATTTTTTCTTACCTGTTGATTTTCAATGGAAACAGTAGTCACAAATGTTGGTAGTGAAGTAAGCTAAAAAAGAAAGATTTTTTTATTATACTTGAATGTATATACTACAATAAAAATCATCAAATTCTACAAAAAATATTCATTGCTTAGAAAGAAAAACGAATAGCAATCTCAATATTTTCATATGTAGTACAAAATTAATCCTTTCTGATCTCAATTATTTTTTCTGAAAATGAAAAAAAACCATTTGAATGGATTATATTTTTAAGTTTAAGGAAATCCGTTATTTTCCTGAAAATTCTAGTTTTCTAGGGCACTATAACTACATCGCATAAGACAACTTCGAAGCATTCGGCAAAATATATGCGCTATGAAACAACAAGAAGTTAGTGATTTCCAAATGGATTCACACGATCAAATAGAATTACTCTAACAAGATTTTCTAATAATAATAATATAAATTAGTCACAGGATCGTTTCCTAATAATGTTTCATATCTTGTAATCAGTTAAAGAAACTGAACTTTTATTTGCATATATATTTAAGAAAACAAGTCAATTTACCTTTAAATATAAGGGCAGGTGAAGCAAGGTAGTCACAGCGTTCAAAACAATTACTAAAATGTATACTTTGAATTCGAGAAACGAAATGAAAGTGTTCTCCAAAATCCGGTCTTTGTATTAATCAGAAAACCACGCCAACTTTCTCAGTGAAATTCCTTAAAATAAAAAAGGATCCTCTAAAAATAGATAACTACGATTTACAGAAAAAATGTTGCCTATAGGTAGTTGTAATATCTATCCTCTTTTTTAAAGACACACTGTAAACCCATCCTTCTGTGGAATTCTATAGGATTGGTTGACACAAGCCATAATTTCCAACCCGTCATAACAACAGCAGCAGCCAGCGCAATCAAGAATTTCTAAAAAAATACAATGGACTTCTTAACAAAAGAAACTTCTTTCTTGTTACTCCAACTTCGAAAGAACGCGTCCTTTGCAGTGCCTTATTAACACCCATAGAGTCCAGCAGTGGATCTTTTATACAATCTGTGAGTATATTTTTCTCTTTATGTAATTCGTATACATGCAACTAGACTTGTTCAAAAGCACTTACCTATATTCCATGAGGGTGATAGTTCGATCCCCAAGCAAGTATTTTTTAACATTTTCATGACAAACAAAGTATTGCATCTACCGTACAGCCATCATTTCCTCCCCTTACTTATTCCTGCAATCATCCTTCACTTCCTTTACATTTTATGAATAAATAAAACCTAGTCTACAGGGAATAATCCTGGGACGTTAAATCGAAAGATTTCATTTCATTTACCAAATGTTTGCAAAATTTCACTCTACCCAGTCTTAGGGAACTCTGTAATACTGTATTCATCTCCAATGTTTAAGGATTTCCATGGTTATTCCTCAACCATGTCAGTTTCTGCATGACAGCATCCCGTTTGCCTTTGATGCATGCTGTCCTGCGTTCAATACTCACGCACATATTACAGCAACTTTAGATTACATCAATACAAAATAGAAGTATATGTTTTAGAAGTGAACGTTTGTACTCAATTTTCTACCTTCCAAAATAAGACAGACGTTACAGTTTATTTATATTCACAACTAACGTTTTGTACTACGATACTATTGTTTGGAAGTGCACCTGGTATTCTTGGATGCTTGTCGTGGTTGCAATTACGTGGCATGATTTCAAATTCTTGAAATGGGTAAAGGCAGTTGAAGATGTTTGCTGCATCTAGCTAAAGAAACATATAATTTTCACATAAATGGGTAGAATTCGCGAAGTTGAAATTAATTTGATAAATAGCAAGAATTTCACTGGTTTTATGTCAGTTTGAAAATTCTCTTCAGCGTGTGTTTAAAGGGGCCAAAAAATAATTCAGGGGAGACTGTGCCCCCTCTGCCCCTCCCTGGCTACGGGCCTGGAAGCACTTTCTTACCATTTTCTTTCTCTGGCAGATATTTTTACAAAAAGAGAAGAAAATAAAAATAAACATATGCTTAAAACAAGTCTTAAAAATACACGTGTTTAAAACAAAATGTTTAAAATGTATACACAATTTGTTTTAAACAAAATCAATTGTTTAAAACAAGATTTAATCATTTGTTTTAAAGAAAACAATCCTGGTAACTAGCGACATCTCACCAAACATTGGCGTCCCCGCAGCGACGATACGCGGTGGCTCCTATTCCGTTTTGAAAATTATACCACCAGCGGCAGAGGCGATGAAACGCCAATGAACCACAAAATTATTCACCAAAAATATGTTAAATCGCCTATATGTGTGATTTGTTTACATTAAGGTAAGTCTAAAAACACTTTAAAAAGTATTAAAAAAACCCAAGATAGGGCTCAAACCTACAACCTTATGATTAGGGTCTACTAGGCGGGTGTTCGTCTAACTTCGCCACGGAGGCGATGACGAAGACGTCGCTTGTAAAGAGAGAAATCGTTGAGATCTTTTTAATTTGGTCAATCAGAGTGCTTCTTTAAGAGTGTATATTAGACTATAACTTTTTGGGATAAGATAAAATGCGTTCGCTATGTAATTTTATAACAAAATGACGCGTGTCTATTTACTTTATTTCATAATTCTTCCATACTCACTTTCTAATGTTTGACGACAGTTGCCATCTAAATTCATACAATTATCGCACTTATCTCAAGATTTTTCACTTCATGACGTTGTGGCAGTTGTTTATCTTAACCCCGGAGCTCACTTTAGGAAGAATTTGTCAGGAAAAAAATAATATAGAATAATAACCGCATGCCCATGACTGGCGATAATTCGTGTTGGTCCCTTCGCAATTCTCCGCGACGAATAGAAGGAGCGCGGACCAAAACTAAGTTATCGCTGCTACGCGGTGGTAATTTCCCGACTCGAGATATTTGTTTCGACTCGACAAAAACATGCCACCAGTGGGACACTAGCAGCAATCCTTCGACGCGTCGCTATATCGACGATCGACATTTACCCGCAAGTGGTCCACTAGATGTTGGCGACGTTTACGGCATGGGATACATGCTCGCTATGCCTTACTGATTTTTTTCTATGGCGCTAAAGGCTAAAGCCGAAAATTGTTAATTTATTCCGATTTCAGAAGTAGTACTCCCCCCTCTTGGCGCGAATGAGCCACCGTGACGTCATAGGTCAAAACTCAATTCCCTTAGCCAGGGGTCAATGACCTAGGGATACTTAGGACCACCCTCTCTAGATTCTGGCAGGGGTACATTGGCCCACCCCCTAAAATTTGGTAGGGGTACATAGGACCATCCCCTTTAAATTTTGGAAATTGCCAAATCTAAAAATTGCGTATGGTAGCCTCGGACCAAAGTATATACTTCTATTAATATTGGGGATCTATCTCGTTCCCTTTCATGGGTAAAAAATTGCCAAAAAGTTACATTTCGGGTGTTTTTGACTTAATTTATCCTCTTTGATGAGGTGTTATTAACCTATATGGTTATATGGGCGTATCCAGGGGTTCATTCTCTTTCATAAGATATGGTTATATTGATACACCCCTTTAAACTTTGGGAGGGGTACCTTAGCCCACCCCTATTTTTTTAAATTGCCAAATTGCCAATTTGGTATAATAGTATAGGACCCTAATATAGATCACTATAAATTTTGGTGGTCCCCCTCATTCCCTTTTAGGGGTACAAAATTGCCAAACTATAAACGTATGCAATACGTTGTACCACGTGTTTAGTTTTTGACCTAATTTATCCCCGTTGATGTGGTCCTATTACGTTATATGGTTATATGGTTATGTATAGGTGTTCATTCCCTATCATAAAACATAGGTAGGTTGAAGCACCCCTTTCAAATTTTTGGAGCGGTAGATTCGCCTACCCCTTAAATTTTGGAAATTGCCCAATCTAAGCATTTGGTATTATAGTACAGTACCTCAATACGTGTCACGATAAACACGGATGGTCCACCTCGTTCCCTTTCATTCAAATAGAATAGAACTACCAAAAATAAAATTTCGGAGGTTATTGACCCATTTTATTTCATTTGACGAGGTCTTCTTACCTTCTATGATTATATGGGCATGTATAAGGGTCTATTTTATTTCTTAAGATATAGATACATTGGTGCATCCGCTGAAAAATATGAGTGAATGCATTGACCCCCACCTTAAATTTTGAAAATTGCCAAATGTAAACATTTAATATAGTTCTATAAGACCCTAATATGTATTAGTATAAGTTTAGGTGGTCCATTTTTGTTTCCATTTATGGATAAAAATATTAAAAATTCAAATTTCGGAGATTATTGACCTCCTTTGATGCGGTTTTATTACCTTATATGAACATATGAATGTGTTCAGGGCTTTATTTTATTTTATAAGGCATGACAACATCTATGCTTTCATCTTAAAATTTGGTAGAGGTACATTGGCCCACCTTTAAACTTAGGAAATTGCTCAATTTGGTATAATAATATAGGTTCTTATAAATTTCGTTCCTTTTCATCGGTAAAAATTACCAGAAAATAGTATGACCGCGTGCTCGATTATT
Source organism: Thermobia domestica (assembly GCF_964235325.1). NCBI lineage: Eukaryota > Metazoa > Arthropoda > Insecta > Zygentoma > Lepismatidae > Thermobia > Thermobia domestica. Next base: position 51,693,578 of record NC_137470.1, on the reverse strand, counting down.
GACTCAATTTATTCCCTTTGATAAGGACTTAGCACGTTATATGGGTATGTACAGAGTTATATTACCTTTATATTTTTATGTTCCCTTTTAAATTTTGTTGGGGTACATAGAACCAATTCTTAAATTTGGGAATTATCAAATAACAAAATTTGGTAAAAGTTTTCTAGGACCCTTTGAAAAATGTTGGTGTCCCTCTTATGGCGAAATATTCAAATTTCGAAGGTGATTGACCTATTTTATCTTCTATGATACGGCTTTACCATTGAATGAGTACAGGATTTATTAATTTTTTCATATGACACAGGTGTATTTGTGTACCAATGTCGAAATTTTGGGAGGGATACATTTCTTATTGTTAAGTCAATAATTGGTAGTTGTTCTTAGAATTGGGTGGTATCTCATTCTTTGGGTAAACAATTGACGGACATTATTGACCTTATTGAACATATAATGATATGGTTAATTTTAAGACAGGTATATCGAGAGAGGTATTCTTTAAATTCGGGAATTGTGATGAAAAGAATTTTAACATAAGGCGCGAAATTTGAAACAATACTTTGAACTTTAATCACAGCTCATAGCCTAAGATCATTGGTGGTGGTTGATTTGCCCTTTAGCTTTAGAAATCTGATAGCTAACCTTATTGAATCTTGTGACTCATAGTCTAAAGGCAATAAATGCTATAACACTGAAATTTAATAACAAGGTGATGTAATCTGACACTTGCAAAGTTATTGTTGATGCAATTTGATGGGATGATCACTATCTTTCGTGCAATATGAATGGTTGATGATTTTCAAATTTTTGTTGTTTTAAGTTTTGTTAAACATTTATCGATTACTGTTTAAAAACCTTGGCTTGAACATTTTCGTTCAACACTTTGCACTCACGGATAAACATGGTCAAAACCGTCCATTTGTTAATCGAATAGTTAAAAACCGGATAAAGTTTGACGGTTAACCGTGAAACGTAAAATTATTTGTCTGAAATTTTGTTTGAAAAATTTTTGTCTGAAATTTTTCTTTGTCATCATGCTACTTTTCTGCAGTTTCTAAACTCACGTGATGTGGTGAAATTACTTCCTAAGATTACTGATTTACAACAGAATGTACCTTATAGAATCTTAGCTAGCCAAATGATCCCTACAAAGTTTGGATTAAGAATCGTGGTGAAGCTTGAAATGATAAGGATAATTTTTACCAGCAAGATATTTACCCATGGAAGCTTCAAAACAAGAAGAACTATTACGTTTTTTAAACACTGGATCTGTATCTTTATGCTACACAGGATTCTCGGGTCGAAGTCATCAGTTTGAATTTAGTATACAGCCTGATCTGCGAATTTGGTTTCTTCAGTAATTGTGATGAAATCATGAATTCAAACGTCAGCACATTCTTTTTCAATGATGTCAGCCGTAGCTGTATGAAATCAGAAAAATCCGTGTCAGTCCATCAAAATCATTCAAGCAAGTGCATTTCAGCAGGAAAGATGTGTACTTCTAACGATAAAAAATTCCTCTTCGCAAGCTATTATCCAATAAATATATTGAAAACAAAACATGTCATGGTTGGTATCTGTGCTACAACGTTTGAACCTGTGATTCGATTGGGCAAAGCAGAACAATTTGGTGTAGAACTGAACTTTGAAGAATGGTAAATATTATATTCACGTATCGACCAAATGAATGATTATTTTCATGATGAGCTAAATGTGATCATAGTCAAATCATTAGGCTCAAATAATGAAGTGGTGCTGCGTACAGTCCTCGGGAAGAAGATGGTGCTGGTACGTAAACGAGTACATTGCATGATAGAGAATACGAATGAACAGTATTTTAGTATTTTCGATACGTAGTTTATCTTTATGAGATTTCATTAAAATCGATACGTCAAAATAAGAGCTTGTGGAACATTATTTAATGGATCACGATCTACGATTGTTCTTTTCATAAAAATAAGAAGCATACAATAGAAAAAAATAAAATTTGACATTACGAGCAGTAAACATTAGAGAACCATGATTAAGAATAGAAAAAACATGATTTATCTTGTAAATAACTTATCTATGCGTGAACAAGAACAATATTAATGTAGGTCGTGGATGTATTTTGAAATTAATATTTGTATATGGCTCATATCTATTTAATGAAGTTAACAACATTATTGTTTTGCTTAAGATATATCTTACATACAGAAGATGTGAATGACCGGAACATGGCGATATCTTCTTGTTTTAAGAGATTAAGTTAATAATATGTATTTATGAAATTGTTGAGAACTTGTTGTTGTCGAAATAATATTTCAAAAATGTAGTAATAGGACGGTTTAAAATATCACCTGATATGATGTCTTTGGTAATGTGAATGATCGGATCATGCTGTTGTTTAAGAGATCACATGTTTTCCTTATGAAAAGTTGATTGTTTTGAAAAGATATTTGAAAAATGTAGTAATAGAACTGTTTAAAGTAAAATGTGATATGACGTTGTTGTTGATAAAATTTTCTTTATATATGGGATTTGAAGAGAAGTTGGTCATAGTATCACCATGGAGGTGTTTAACAGTCAAGCACAGAGAGAAATCGGGGTGGATTGGGATTCTACGTTCGCCTTTGTCGAACCACCGAAGAAGAAGTTACAGTCTTCAATTAATCTTCCTGTATTGTTTATAGATGATACGTATTCTCCGAAATCACCAGATATCATTATAGAGGAGGAAATCATTGATTTAATGGACGATCCAGTAATAATTCCACCATCATCAGTAGGATTACCAGGACCATCACCATCATTATTGATAGTAAATGCAGTACTAGCAGGCTCTTCACTTGCTCCAGCTACATCAAATGGATTAGCAGATGATCCAGTACTAGTAGCAGTTGTATCATCACCATCACTTGCTTTAGTAATATCTTCAGATGGATCACCACACGGTTCACCAGATGGAGGAGTACTAAAAATCCCTTCGATGAGATAGACTTTAGTGGAAAAAGAAGCAGAAAAAAGATCGGCATCACCAAATTTATTCTCAGAGCTGGAGGTACCGGTATCGATAGATTTATTCAGTGAGGGAGAGGAAGAACAAATTCTTCGTTTATTTGAAGAATTGCAGGAATGCAGAGCAGTTACACCACCAGCAACTGTTTCACGAACGGATTTTGGATGTTCACCGTAAAAATATTCACTAGACTTATCAGTGCGGCGGAAAGAACAAGAAGAAAAGTGTGAGTGCAGTGTGACACTGTGGACGAAAACTGTATTAAAAACAGTATTATAAATTGGAAACCAAAAACCGTGCTACTTTGCCAAGGGTACAGCTTAAATTATTTTAATCAATTCGGGCACAGATGTATTTTTGCAAACAAATAAACTCTTGAGGCGAAAGCGTGGTGTGTCATGAGTAATAATATTGTGATACATAAAGTGTTTGATGTCTATGTGAACTCATATATTAATACAAGTAAACGTTCATATGTCTCGTAAACATTATGGACAATTATTTAAAAATCCTAATTATATTGAGGATTTAGTAAACATACTTCTTGCAAAGACAGAAGTTTAAATTGTAACGTGCAATCCTTGTATATAGTTCCCTTTTCTGCATAAATATATATATATTATTTCTATGTATTATTATGTTTGTATATATATTAATTCTATGTATTATATGTGCTATTGTTCGTGTACTTGTTTATTTTTTCTTGAATGTTTACTTATCCTCAAATAAATATATATATACACACAATTTACTTTTTTGATTTTTATTTGTTCTTTCATGGTTCGCTCCGTATAGAAGCTCTTCGAGCAACGTAGTTGCGAGTAAATTAAAAATTCCTATCTTTTATGGTTAACTTGATATGCAATTTTGATATTGAGTGAGTGTTTTTACTATAATTTTTTTAGAAAGTTTGATATGTTTTTCAACATTGAATTTTATATGACATTTTACTTTAATAATTAAAAAACAAAGTTTTGAAATTTTATAATTTTAATATTTTGAAACTTTTTAACAAGTAGCTTGCATTTCAAACGATTTATTTATAAGTTCGAAAGAAAGTTTCCCTTTAGGAGATTTCATTGAAATCGAAATGTCAAAATATGAGCTTCTGATGGAGCGAATTGTTTACAAGTTCACACTGTAAGTGTTCGAAATTTGTGGAACAATTTTAATATTCTCACAACTATGTTGTTCCTAGAGCTTCATACCGAAGCAAACCGAGTCAAGTTGCAAAGGAATTTAAATATGATCACAGTTTAAAATTGTTCATCGAGTTAACAATGGAATTTCTTAATACGTTCTCAGAATAGCTGTTCTACATTATGTAAATTAGAGTCGTATTGATGCGAAAGAACAAATAATTAATATGATCACAATCTACGATTGTTCTGTTAAGAAAAATAAGAAGCAAACTAACTAACAAAAAATTGAAACTGATCTAATAATAATTAATTAATTTTAAAAATCTGTAATGTTATATTGTGACTTTTTATTTCTATAGTTACCTTAAGACAAACAGAAAGTTTTTAAGATACGCGAATGAAAACTGCAGAAAGTTATTTTTCACATACACAAATTGTAAATCGTATAAAGTTATTTTCATATACGTCAATTAGAATTGCAGAAAGTTATTTTTGAATTACAATCATGCAATATAAAATTCAATTTTTCACATATTCGTTTCATTACATGAAACTCTTTTATTGTAAAATGCAGAAATTTGTTTTTAACATACACGAATCAAAGAAAAAAATACAGAAACGTATTCTTCATATACATGTTAAAGTTTAACTGCATGAAATAATTTTTCACAAAATCTTTTAAGCATGATAATGTAAAACATATTTGCACATTTTACTATTTTCGAAATATCCTTCATAGATTCACAACTTTTACTTCAATTTTTAAACGTTCACACAAATAATTAACACCGAGCTTCTAATGAAGCGAACCCTCAAAAAATGCAAAAGCAAATGATCTGATTTAAATTAATTCGATCACAGCATAGCTGTTCTACATTATGAAAATGAGCATCGTATTGATGCGAAAGTTCAAATAATTAATATGATCACAATCTGCGATTGTTCTGTTAAGAAGCGAATCAATAAAAAATTGAAATCGATTCGTCAATTTTTAAGTATTTTCGAAATAATTTTCTCTTTATGAGTTTTCATTGAAATTGATCACAGCATAGCTGTTCTACATTATTTAAATGTTGCATAATGCATATGGAAATTCCGATAGTCTTCAATTTTGATATTACTATGCACCGTTGTAAATTCCTCATATAACGCATAAAATGTTTGCATATTAACTAATACACGCCATGCATTATAGCATAGTATATCATAGCCTAAAGTAATACAATCATATCAATCTACATTACTGCGATTTTAAAAACATCCGTAACACAAAAGTTTATCTTCTGGTTTCCATCTTGCAATACACAGTAACACATATTGTTCATTTACAGAGAAGGAATTACAATTATATTCGCAATGGTCGTATGCATTTAGGGAAATACACTGATACACTGACGATTGTTCATACACATATTTATCCTGTTCAAGATATGTTTCTCTTAAATCAGAAAGGTGATAATCATTAAATGTAATTTCCTGATATGTATAGTTAAATTAGTTTATAAGATATGGAATAATGTTGGTATCTATATATTTCACATGAATTTTAGATATTGTTTTAATATTTGATCACGCTTTGATTTTCTAATTAGGAAATTCCACACAACAGTATTTAATTCTTCATTTGTTTCACTTACACATTTATGCAGTTTCATTTTTACTGCGAATTACACAACTTTCACAAACTAGAGGTTCAAAAAGTTTAGAATTTTCTTGTAGATGTTTTACACAAACTGCACTTACTTCATTAGGAGTACATTCACACTTAAGTTCGTTGAATATCAAAATGTCTTTAGAAATTGTATTTTGATCTGCCACTTCCTCTTCTAAGGGTATTTCATTTGGACATCTGAAACTTCTTCTAAACACAATATCTTCCATTACCTCCTGCTTAGGAAAAATAATTTTACATGTATCATCTTCTTCAAGAATATCACGATCATCTGGATGGACAAGAATAATTTGCTTTTGTTTTTCAAGTTCAAATCGTTTTTCACGTGGTGAAATATACTTAGACTCTACACTATTACTTTTGAATAATGAAAGATTATTTTGAATTTCACCTTTTCGTTTTTTATTATGAGAAGTTGAAAATGGTTTTATATGTAATGATGTATTTATTTTTCGTTTTGCACTAGCGGAAACAGACTGCCTTTGACTGTACATCTTATCACGGTAGAATCCGCTTTATATCAGTATCACCAACAACCTGATTTATACTCACAAACCTCCGCAGAAGACTGCGCATTACTATATTTAATTGTCCATGTACATCACTTTTTATTATCATTCAGTCTTATGAAGATTTTTATGTGTGAAAATAGACATTATGTAATAAATTACATGATACTGTGTTTTTAGAAAACATTTTACTATTTTAGTAACATATAAATGTTGCACTCATAATACACTAAAGAATGGAAACCACATATTATTAAGTTCAGTATTGTCAAGATACAACTTGCAAGGCACTTTTTGTTGGATCGCTTCATTAGAAGCTCCGAGGAATATATTTATACATTTAGAAGAGTAAAATATTATTTATTCTACCATTACATGTACCTTTGCACCCCCGAACTTTATAAAGCAATACAAGCCTGTTATAAGATACTCAATATTAAAGAAATGTGTGTATTCAAACTCGAAGGATCGTAATACATATAGTGTGTTCCAGATATTGAACACTCCTCCATATGAAGTAAGAATCTTCTGGATTTCCTGCAACATGTCAAAGTAAAGGAGACAAAGAAAAATATATATTCACGAGTATCTTCACCATGAGGCTATACAATTAAATGAAAAATATTGGAACGAACCCAGGACTGATGTACATATCTAAAATATTCATTAATTCGCTTTATGGAAAATGGAGACAAAGAACGTACTTGTCACAATCTGTAATTGTTAACACGTTGGAAAATCTTTACGGGCACCACAACACAATGTACAAACAGTATCACACATTGGTGGACACCATCTCATTATTACCTATAAAGACATCGAAAATAAGAATAAACCTTGGAAATTTTCAAAAGTTGTTCTTGCAGCGTTCACTACATTTTGGGCAAGGCTAAAACTATATGACTTGATTACAAGTGTAGGGCCTGAAATCGTATTATATTGTGATACAAATAGTATCATATTCGTACAACGCCGTGATGATAAGCCCAAACTTACCACTGGCTCCTATTTTGTATTCATTCGTATTTCAGGGCATACTCCTTGTTAGAAATCGGGCGCAAAAATTATGCGTATAGGCTTAAAGAAATTGGAACGGGAAAAGTAGATTATGATTATAAAAACAGAGGACAGTAGAACTCGGAAAGAAATCACGTTTGAACATTTTATAATTTAGTTCGTGGAAAAATTGAAAAGAAAGTGTTCCTGGATCCGTAAGAAAGGGTTTATCATTGTATCGCGTCCAGAGACAAACACACATCAAAAAAGTAGCTAACAAAAGACAATGATTTATAAAAAGTTTAAGTATAAGAGGTATGAAGTTCTAGCGAAATTGGTATGTCAATTGTTAGTACATTAATTTCAAATAGTAGATACATATTATTTAAGCACATATGAAGGCGCATTTTATTTATTGTTTCAAAATATAACTATAAACAATTCAGTATACATGACATGACGTACAAAGAAGGAATTGAACCCTGATACATTATTTCATACCGTCTTAAATACTAATGAACACTTCATTTTCATGGATTCAGTAATTTTTTATGGTAAACACTGTAAATCCCCGTAATAAAACAGGACCAGTACTAGTAATTACGTTGATCTCCCTACACATCCCGCTGAACAATAACATATACTGCTCTTGGAAGGTCAATAAGAAATATGACCAAATGTATAAACTAAAAAAAATCATCCGGAACGACTACTGAAGCAAGCAGAAAAAATAAACACTGACGTGAATGTAGACATTCAAGACCGGTGCGAGTACTGATGTGAAAATTTTTTTTAGTTGGTACCATATATGAGGTTACTTAATTTTTTCATCATTACATAGATGCACTTTATTAATAAAAAACTATTCAGTATTTTTACAGTGTAATCAATTATAACAACACTTGTTTCACAAACTCTGCTTATGTTCTCTCGTTAAAATTTTTTAAAGTTCTAATTATATACATACGACGTTTTCAAGTATATACCTTTTAAAATCTTTTTTCTAGGAATATTTTTATTAGTTCATTAATAAATTCCTCATTTTCAATTCCCTTTTCATATGTATTAAAAATTGTCATAATGTTGTGAATGTTTTTCCATGGGATTTGTGAAACTTGTAAAATTTCATCCTGGATGTCGATATCAGTAATTAAACATTTCACTTTTGTTTTTAAAATATCCTTATGAATTACTAAGCATTTATGTGTTTCACTTTGTTTATAATTGAACACACATCGAACACTAACAAAGTTATTCTCTTAGGCTGCTACAAATGGAACGTTTTTATTAAAAATTGAATGTTAATATCATTTCTATTATGGCATTCCCACACGCAAAATGTTTCATCCGACATGATTTGTCTTCTATTCAGCAATACGTAGAAACAATTTTCAAATAAAGTCTTTTTCTTTTTTTTATTTACATATATACACAAGCACAAATACGGGTAAAACTAAGGAACTAACACACCAATTTCATGATTTTAACGCTGCATTTATATATACATCTTGTTATGACGTCATTGAGCAAGATTAGCGGAAACGCCCAGTTAAAAACATGCAACCAATAGCTTTCACTCTCTTTTATGACCCCGTTTTAGAATGCAATCTGACGTTTTTCTTCAAGAACTCTCTTTTTAGAAGTCTGTAAGATTTTGAAATTATTCAAATGGTTATTGAAATGTATTTTAGCAGCACCAGTTTACGAAAACTTTATAGCATTTAGTTTTTCTTTGTAAGCGCACACTACTACTTATATTACAAATAATAATAATAAATTGGTAACCTTAAATTACGAGAGTTATTTTTGAATAACTAACTGTATGAAACATTGCATCGAGATCTCTGTTAATTTTTGTTAAATTACATCAACTGCTTTATTGAAAAAAGAAGAATTTAAATTTGGAACTAACTCACTGAAAGAATTAAGACAGTAAGCACAACAGATGTAGATATGAAAACAAGTGGCCGTATTAGAACACCGCACGTATGTATGAAACTTTTGCTACGGGAAATTTACAAGAGTAAGACAGTCAGGTAACATATATAATAATAAAGTTATAAGCTCCTATAGTAGCGAATTAGTTCAGAAAAGGAAATACACTAAGGATATATTCTAATTTTAAAAAGAAGAAGAAAAAAGAAAATACTTAGGCATGTACATGAGATAGAGAAAAAAGAAAAACTCAAACTAACATGAGACAGAAATACAGACCAAGGTTAGGTTAGGTTAAAAATAGAATCAAAAGGAAAAAACAGAAAATAGATTTCTAATAGACCAACAAAAGCATAATAAACAAATATCAGCAAATACCTAGATATTTAGGGAAATAAATAGAGACATAGGAAAAGAAATAGACAGCAACAGAGGAAAGAGAAATAAACAGAATACACATACGTAAAGAGAGAGAGAAATAGACAGATAGCTAAATAGTCATGAAGAGAAAAGGAAGTAAGAAGGTGGGAAATACACATATAGTCATGTAAGAAGAGAGGGTGATGAAGAGAGGTAAAAAAGAAGAAAGAAAATCTCCGAGTTCGAGCGTCCACTGAAACGAAAAAGAAAAGGCTAAAATTGTAGCGAAAAAGAAAAGGTTGTAGCGAACATTGCACAGACTGAGACGTTGTCGTATTATAATAAAGACAGAGAATTTTTGGTTTTCGAAACCTTTGTAAGAAATTTTAAAATGTATGTATGTATAATTTGCCGTTTTCAGAACTAATACCTGATATATATCTTGTCTTAAATAAATCTTGAATTGAGGATGTGTGGACTTTGTATTAGTACTTCTCGTGTAATAAGAGTGTGTCAAAGGGCATGAAATTTCGTGAAAAGTATCCGTCGCCATTACATGCTGATTCAATTAGAAGTTGGAAGACTGCTTGCAGTGGTTGATTGACAGTGTTTTTCTTATTACTATATGTTGTACACCATAGCTTTCTATTCTTTTTAAACACTACCACATGTTTGATGATGATTTTAAATTTCCATAAGAAATGTCCTTCAGTTCCTTGATCGTATGCATACCAACACTACAACAGTGACATACCGGATTGCCTAACGTCATAGGATAAAATCACAAGCAGAGTTCAGTCTTATTTTCTCTATAATTTTCACAAATATACCTGTAGGTTAGATTGTATTTCTCGTGCACTTGACATCCTCCCGCGTACTATGTTCTATTATATAATCCACGTAACTGCACTCCCTCAACCAAAGTGCACTGAAATTTTGTGAATCAAGTTCCACTATGTTTTCCGTAACCCACAATCCTATTCTCATATTCCATTCCCACTCTTTCTTGTCTTGCGACGTCTCTGTGATTTACTTATGTGAGCACTTCATCTGTATCCATGAAAACTCGTAACTTTATTAAATTATTTTCAATCTTTTGCAATTATTTATCTACATAACAATAAATAATATATGTAAATATTGCAAAAATTATAAAATCGATTCACGTTACAAAAAATATAGAAACCGTATCACGGCTTGGCCCCACGGACCTTTAGTTTATCAGTCAAACATTTTACTCGTTACTCCACAACAGAAGCTAACACGGTTTAATATCGAAGTGTGGTACTCAAATCCTTGCCCCGTGCTTGTATACACGACTCCAAAAGTGCATTACAACCTGCAATTCTCCTTTTCCTGCGATAGTAGGCAACCCAAAAGCCTCGGCGCTTCGGTTGGTTGCGAATTCGAAAGGCGCTGAACCAAACCTCAATTTTGTAACAAATATATCAGTGGGGCAAACTGCAAATAAGAGAATAAAACAAATTGTTAAGAACGACAACTTTATTATTGTGACTGAGTAGGATGACATCAAAAGTTACAAAATGATCTTACTTAAGCAGTTAAAACAAGATGAATGACAAGAAACAGATATCAGAGGAAACCATTTCTCTACTTCCATCCCGGAAGAAGAATAATGTAAAGGTTTAATATAAAGGCCAATCCCAAAATTTTCAAAGCTGACACCCGAAAGGCAATAACAACTGAACCAAAGTGACTGAAATTGTGCAGAGTTATTGCAGACATAAATTAGGGAATACGGGTTTCGAATTTTAATTAAAAAACGGTTGGGTGGGGCACGGACCCATCTAAACATTTGATCACGAAATATCAAACGTGCTAGTAACAGTATGTCAGATGTTTGTAAAGGACATGAAGAATTGAAACAAAACTTTATGTATGGACAATCCGCAAAAAATAAACGATTACGTTTCTTTTATTATCTCCGAAAAAACAGTCTTAGGGCCAAAAGGCCCAACCAAAAATTTTGAAAGTTAACGCCCGAAAGGCTAATACAAGTGAATCGAAGTCAATGAAATTCGTATATTCCTGAAAAAACCGGTTGGGAGGGGAAAGGACCCGTCCGAAACTTTGATCATGAAATATCAAAAGTGCTACTAACAGTATATCAGATGCGTGTAAATGACATGAAGATTGCCACATAACTTTGTGTATGGACAATACGAAAAAATAAACAAAAACGGATTTTTTATGTTCTACAGAAACACGGTTTTAGGGGGCAAAAGCCCCAATCCAAAATTTTAAAAGTTGACACTCGAAATGCAAGAAGTGAAGCGAAGTAATGAAATTGTGCACAGATATTATAGACATAAAATGAGGATACGGGTTTCGTATTTTCCTGAAAACAAGGTTGGGTGGGGCAGGAAACCCTCCAAATCTTTGATCAAGGAATATCAAAAGTGCTAGTAACATTGTCATGTGTGTAAAGGACATGAAGAGTTGCAAAATAGCTTTGTGTATGGACAATACGCCAAAAATAAACGAATACTGTTTTTTATGTTCTGCGGAAAAACTGTTTTAGGGGGCAAAATCCCACTCCCAAATTTTGAAAATTGAAAACCGAAAGGCAAAAAGAAATGAACCGAAGTGAATGAAATTTGCACAGATAAACATAAAATGAGGGAATGCGGGTTTCGTATTTTAATGAAAAAACGGTTGGGTGGTGCACCGACCCCTCAAAACCTTTGATTACGAAAAATCAAAAGTGCTGGTAGCAGTATGTCGCATGTGTGTGTAAAGGACATGAAGAATTGCAACGAAACTTTGTGTATGGACAATACCCAAAAAATTAACTAATACTTTTTTTTTTTATTATCTGCGTAAAAAACGGTTTAGGGGCAAAAGCTCCTACCCAAAATTTTGAAAATTGATACCCGAAAGGCAAAATGAAGTGAACTGAAGTGAATGAAATTCAGCGCAGATATTGTAGAGATAAAATGAGGGATATGGGTTTCATATTTTCATGAAAAAAAAGGTTGGGTGGGCCTCGGACCCTTCGAAAGATTTGATCACGAAATATCAAAAGTGCTAGTAACAGTATGTCAGATGTGTGTAAAGCACATGAAGAATTGCAACATAACTTTGTGTATGGACAATACGGAAAAAATATACGAATACGGGAGTTTTGTTCTACGGAGAAACGGTTTTAGGGGGGAACCGCCTGCACCCGAAATTTTGAATGTTGACGTCCGAAAGTCAAGAAGTGAACCGGAGTGAATGAAAGTGTGCACAGATATTGCAGATGTAAAATGAGGATATGGGTTTCCTATGTTTCTGGAAAAAGCGGTTCAGTGGGGCACCGACCCCTCCAAACCTTTGATCACGAAGAATCAAAAGTGCTAGTAATAGTATGTCAGATGTGTGTAAAGGACATGTAGAATTGCAACATAACTTTGTGTATGAACCATAGGCAAAAATTAAACGAATGTTTTTTATTTTCGGGGGAAAATTTTTAGGGCAAAAGCCCCCGTTCAAAACTTTGAAGTTTGACCGCGAAAGGCAAAAAGAAGTGGACCGAAATGAATGAAATGTGCACAAATATTGTAGAGGTAAGATGAGGGAATACGTGTTTCGTATTTTCCTAAAAAAAAAAAACTGTTGAGTGGACCGAGGCGTTGAGTGGCGTGAGAAGTAAACCGAAAGGAATTAAATTGTATGTAGATAGTGGATATGTAAAATATTGCCTTTCTTGTTTCACAAGTGTAGTGTCTCCATCCGATTTCATCAAATTTGGCAGATCAACTACACACACAAACAGTATAGCGTATTTTATAGTATTTCAGGAGGCACCTTTAACCCCTAGAATGTTTTTGCGAATAAACAAAAAGACGTGTTGATTTACTTCCAGTTTGCTCTTGTCTGCCAAATTTGGAGCAAAACTGATATGGTCACTTCAGAAACACGAAAGGGCTTACTTTACATAGGGTCTATATAATATCTACACAAAATCATTTGCTTCGGTCCACTCCTTCCTTCGCTATTACGGAATGATTAATTCTTTTTTTCGGATGGGGCCTGGGCCCCAACAATTTTCCGCAAAAATTAAAACACGATTCATTTATTGTTTTGCAAGTAGTCTCAATACGAAGTTTCATTGCAATATTCCATATTCTTTAGGGACTTCTGACGTATGCGTATTTGTATCCTCGTCACCAAAAGTACCGTTACATCGCCGTGACGGGTATGTGACCGCGCCGTACTCCAAGGAAGGGATAGTTGTATAAGAATTTGTGATTAATTTTAAAGAGTTTTTATTTTGACTAAAAAATTAACATAGGTATAGGGAGTAAAAACACAGATTTGAAGCATCAGTGCACTGTCATCTCTGTAAAGATTCGTATTCTCAGCTTTTCTATTTATTGTTTTATATGTTAAGTTAAACACCACAACATGTATCACTGATATCGTAGATCGTATTGTTTTTTTTTAAATCGTGTCTGTAACGTGTTGTCAAAACATTTATCTCCAGACATGATGTAGAAAGAAGAGAAAGAGATACATCTGTAATATATGTATATTAGGGTGGGCCGAAAAAATCGAAAGTTGATGAATCAACTTCCGATAGTGCGGTAAACTAGCCTCTTGACCTCAAAACAACGTCTGCAAGATTTCAACGAAATCGGTTAATATCTTGAGGTTCCTCAGAGCTGCCAAAAATTTGAAAATTAATCAAAATACACTATTTTTTCATTTCTTTATTTCATAAAAGTTTTACATTAAACAACTTCCGACAGCAATTAAAATTCACTTTTAATTGTCTTTAGCAATAGTAAAAAATTTCAGCTATATCAATGAATATCTTTAGGTTCCTCAGAACTGCCAAAAAATGACAAAATTTCACCAAAAACCCATTTTTTTTACAAATTTTCCAAATACTGTTTTTGGTACTAATTTTATTTCTTAAACGTTTCAGATTAAACAACTTCCGACAGCATACCGAATTCACTTTTAATAGTCTTTAGCAACAGCAACAAAAATTCAGCTACGTCAATGAATATATTTAGGTTCCTCAGAACTGTCCCCCCCCCAAAAAAAAATCACCGAAACCCACTTACTTGACTATTCAGTTCTTAACGTTCATTGTTCATTAGTTTTTAGTTTACACTGTAGCCAGATTTGTGATCAAACTTCGGAATTGCCGCCTGACTAGCCAGTTTTGCACGAATGAATCCGTCCCTTCTCTGGAAACCACATACCATTTGGGACGCTTCTGTGACCACCTTCACACAACGCTCAACGGCCTGGGTGTGGCACGGAAAGGCTGAAAATTCCCAGTCCACAACTGTTTCCTTATTTTGGATCAATGACTTGATAAAGTCTGTCTCCACATTCTGCATGACTGGAGGTGAGGTAAATTTGCAGTTCATCCAGTCAATAATATCCACATAATCTGTTAAATCAAATTTGATTTTAGGAACTTCAAACACTCTGATGACACTCTCCGCTTGCTCCCTTGCTTTCAGGATTCTTCTGAGACACAAGTCTCGAATGTGCGCCCTATTGTCGGTCACCATGGAGAGGATAATGTTTTCCGGATGAGCAAAGAACGCGTTTCGGGAGATGACCTTATCCACTACGTTCTTCAGGTTCATTGGCAAATATCTACTGGTCTGAATGATGTTCCAGAGATTACGGGTCCCGTCTTTGATTGAATGATTGCACTTGATTGTGAACCATCCGGGTACGTAGCACTTCATAACGAGCTCTGCCAGTGTCTTCAACTGAGGTGTTGGATTCTCTGTTGCTATGTATAAAAGGAGAATACGGTTGGCTGTCGTAAGCCATCGGGAGTGTGAAAGGTGCCCTGGAAAACGCCTGGACAAATCGTCACTGCAAACTCCGGATTTCACTGCTTGAGAAATTTCTAGCAGGTACTTTTAGTCAGAGCTAAGGTCATTCGCATTGACGTTAGGTAGCTCGCAATCTATGGCTTCGAATGTCGTTACTCCCAGGCTCTGACATCCCTCCAGTTACTGACCCATCTCACCCTCATAGGATCGTGGATCTTTGGTTGCACCATCCAAGTGCTCAAACAAATGCCTCAACGGAAGCTCGTTTAGGTGCAGAAGGCATATCAGCCACTGAAGGGGTCTGTTAAGCTTCTCTTCCAGGCGGCGAATGATCCCACCTTTTAAACCTGTGTTGATAGCCGTACCATCACAACCTACAGCGATAAGGTGTTCCAGATCGTCCCCAATATCCGCCATGTAAGCAGTTATGCTTCTGAAAGGGCTATCAGCTGAGCCAGATGAGGGTGTAACGTGGCCGATATACTTCGATCCTGGCTCCTCGATAAGAGAAATGTGCTCTTCAGTCTTGCTCCTCCGATATGACTTAAACTCTTCTTTCTCAATGTATATAGTTTTGTCTTTCCTTCCGTCAAAGTAAAGACCTTTCACCTTGGTGTCGTTTCCAGCTTGAAGCGAACCTCTCACTTTCATCTTCTCTCTTCTAATCTTATTCTTATCGATTACAAGTACTGTTTCATCTGGTTTCACGAGCTTTAGATCTTGCAGAACACTTGTGGCAATGGCTGCCGTGGCACGGTCCGAAATGCCGAACCTGTCGCTAGGCAAAGCTGTTTTCGCCAGATAAAAGCGCATTTGTGATGTCGATGACGATATGTTTTGTATTGTGGGACTGTTCGTGAGGGTAATTGTAGCGGTGCTGGCAGAAGAGAAGGGCTGGTCGTCAGTTTGCTCGCTTACTGTTAGTGTCTCAGACAGATCCATTGCCTGCATCTCCTCTGAATCGTCTTCCTGCATGTGCATAGTTTCACATTCGAAGTCCAGCTGATCGGTAGCCTCCATTCGAAGAGCCCTCTCTTTCCTTATGGAATCACGGTTCCTTCTGTCTTCTCTACGCTGAATCCTTTTAGTTTCATTCATGTCCACGGAGCCAATATTCCCTTTCCTCGCAGTCCTCTGGTCCAAAAGAAAGGGTTGCTCAAGTGGAGGAACCTTTCTCATTTTTTCACAAGTGCAGGTTTTGAAATCCTTGCACTTGCAAGCAGCTATGTTAAAAATTTTCCCCCAGCTTCCCTGATGAATTCATCCAGTTTAGTGGCATATTGCGGTTTCTCATTATCACATGTGTAGTTCTTCTTTCGTGCCTGATACTTCACGTGGAAACCTTTAATCATCTTGATAACTCTGTCGTGACTAACAAATGGGATGGAACACTTTTGGTACAATTCCTCAAATTTTACTGCAACTGTTTCGGCAATAGCAGAAAAACTTGGGTCCTTCTTATTGCCTGCAGCATTTATAATGTTGAACCTCTATTCTAAGCAACATCGCAGTACATCGAGGATAGTTGGAAGTTGGCAAGGATTCAAGTCCTTTGGCGGTCCGATTATCGGACACTCCATTTCGCTCCGCAATACTTTGCTTGACTTTGGCCTAGAGGTCACGGACTCATTCTTGTCTACTGGCTTGCAGGAGACCATTTCGACGTTAACTTTAATTTCTTACTGTACTAAAATAACAAAACTTTTTACCTCAATTCCTTGGCTTGAGTTCAAAGAAAATGGAACACATCAATACGTTTTATTTTAATGTTGATTTAATAATTAATATCTAATTGCACTAAAATAAAAACAAAACTTTTAACCTCACATTGAACGCCACGTATTGATTGTTTCTGATTTATACGTACAACACTGTTCTCAACCGCTCGCTAACAATTACCAGTTCCAACAAGTTTATTCTTTACTACGTACAGTGTTGCCAACTGAACAATTGGCAATTTATCTAAAAAATCAGAATTTGTTTTACGGGCATAAATAAAATATTATAAAGATTTTCAAAAAAGTAGGATTTTGGTGAAATTTTGTCATTCTTTGGCAGTTCTGAGGAACCTAAAGATATTCATTGATATAGCTGAAATTTTTTACTATTGCTAAAGACTATTAAAAGTGAATTTTAATTGCTGTCGGAAGTTGTTTAATGTAATACTTTTATGAAATAAAAAAATTAAAAAAAGATGTATTTTGAATAATTTTCAAATTTTTGGCAGCTCTGAGGAACCTCAAGATATTAACCAATTTCGTTGAAATCTCGCAGACGTTGTTTTGAGGTCATGAGGCAAGTTTACCGCATTATCGGAAGTCGATTCATCAACTTTCGATTTTTTCGGCCCACCCTAATGTATATGTGATTTATGAAATAAGTGTAGAAATTACGTAATTAAAGGACACGTAAGAGAGCGAAAAGGGGATATAGAAGTCTGAACTTTCAGAAACGACCTAGATAGGTGAAAATATAGTTAAAAATTGCAAAAGATATCACGTAATTTATCTTTCTTATATTCTAGTATACTTTTTTCACGTCCAAACATCTCTATCCAGAATTACGATATAAAAGTGAATAGAGAAACATTTCCACCTGAAGGATTAAATCAGAAAAAAATCTTTCGACTCGGACTAGTTTCGAACTCACAACCCTTGAATCCATGAGTCAGCGCTCTACCAATTGAGCTAACAACTCCTGTTGTAAAAAATCTCATTTCTACAAATACAAGTTGATGAATGGTGTGTATTAACCAAGTTGGCGGGGATAATTGCTTCATATAGCTATTGCTAAAATAATAATAATAATAATAATAATAATAATAAGAAGAAGAAGAAGAAGAAGAAGAAGAAGAAGAAGAAGAAGAAGAAGAAGTACAGAATTTTAAAAGGCGCATTTGTTAAAAGAGTGTCTTGCGGAGTAAGTTCTAATATGAGATTTTAATAAATGTAAATGTAAGCGTGGTTTATCCGTGCGTATTGCTCAAACTGCGCAACTCACTACCATAGTCCCATAGAGGTTGTGCGCGTATGGTACAGTAGCCTTGCATCCTCCAACCATAAAGTAAGTTTCGGTTTGAACCTATGCGTGTCGTAAGGTTAAGGAGAAGATTCAAAGAGAGAAAAGTGGTTTAGAAATTATAGAAAAGTAGAATATTTCACGAGGTGAGGTGATATAGCTGCGAGTCTATATAAGATATGGTACACCCTCGAACTTTAGAACCTGGAGGTTGGATATGTAAGATATGTACCTTTTTCCAGTAGCAGAATAGTTTCATTGTATGTCATAGTTGGACAACCAACATGACAGCAAACACATGCCCAAAAACATAACATGCCAGGATATTCTTCCATTTGGAGGGAAATGTATTACTACCTGAGAGCATCACTTAGAGAAACAACTACGAGATAAATCTGCAGAAATTCCATTCACGTTAACTTCTAAGAGATGCAAAGAAAACGAAAATAATAACACGCATCATGCAGAGACCGAAAAACTATAGAAAGCTAAACAAAATGAGAAAAAATGAAAGAGGGGAAGGAAAGAGCAAAAGATATGGGAATAAATTAAATTTTAACACGCAGTCCTCATCTTTTCCCCCGTGCCCCCTGTACCTGTCTTGGTTTTTCTCCCTTCATAGGATAAATCTCTTTCAGCATCGAACGCGAACATCATTTATAGTGTTTAATTCCTTGAAAGAAAATGTAATTCAGTCTAGGGTGTGACTCGAACACAGAATTTTTAGAACAACAGTTACACACGCTACCCACTCATCTACAGGGTTCATTATGAAAGTAATGAGCATGATGCTACCTTGACTCAACAATCCACCGAAGCGCGCGCTGCCGGCGCGTAAAAGTAATGGGTGGTCTGTCCTTCAAAACGCGTCCAAAGTCAGTCTGCTGCGAGCAGTGGCAGCGTGTGGATGTCGATCCGCGTGAAGCACGTTTTTCAAGTTGTAACACGGCACGATGGAGGGTTCGCTCGAACAACGCTACGCCATAAACTTTTGCGTCAAATTGGGTAAGAATGCTACCGAAATTTACCAGATGCTGAAAGAGGCCTACAAGCAGGAGTGTTTGTCAAGATCCCAGGTCGGAAAATGGCACAAGCCGTTCAAGGAGGGTCCAGAGGAGGTCGCCGACGAACCCCGTTCTGGACGCCCAACAAGGCCAGGACTGACGACAATCTTAACAGTGTGCCTGAGATGTTGCCCTCAGACTGGCGTGTGAGCATTCAACAAATCGCGGACACCCTAAACATGTCAACATTTGCGGTACATGGGATAGAGACCGAGGACTTGCAAATGCGAAAGGTCTGTGCGAAGCTTGTGCCGAAGGTGTTGTCTAACGAACAAAAAGAACTTTGAGTTTTGCGCTGCAAGTAGTTGTTGGCATTGTGTGAAAGTGATCCGGGCATTTTAGACTCAGTCGTAACTGGAGACGAATCCTGGATGTTCGAATACGATCCAGAATCCAAAAGGCAGAGTGTGGAGTGGCACACCTCATCCTCCCCCCGCCCAAAAAGGCGCGGATTAGAAAATTCTGAATCAAAACCATGCTCATTGTCTTCTTCGACGTTCGAGGAATCATCCATTTCGAGTTTCTGCTTCCAGGACAACCTGTCAACGCAGGATTTTTTCTAGAAGTGCTCAAGAGACTGAAACGCAGGGTCGCCCGCGTTCAAAGTGACATCAAAGACTCAATGACACTCCACCACGACAATGCACCAAGTCACACCGCCTTTACCGTCGTCGACTTCCTGGCCCGGAGCAGATCCCCAGTGGTCCCCCACCCCCGTATAGTCCTCACCTGGCTCCTAGTGACTTTTTTGCTTCCCCGTTTGAAGAGACACCTCAAAGGAAAACATTGGGACTCCGTGCACAACAAAATCAAGCCCATGTTACAAGGATTTTAAAAGCCATTCCAGCCGAGGACTTTAAAGATGCTTTCCAGGGGTGGAAAACACTTCTCCAGAAGAGTATCGATGCAGAAGGAGCGTATTTTGAGGAATTTTAAAGATTTGTAACAATCGGAACAATAAAAGAGTTTTTCTAAAACAATGTTCATTACTTCATAGTGAACTCTGTATACACGCTATATCAACTGCGTTTATAAATCAACTATTACACGCGTTGTTATCAAACGTGTTAAATCAGTCATTGTTGGTGAGTAAGTGAGCTATTACACACACTGTTTCTCCACCACAAAGTTCACTTGGCGGGGGCTGGGATCAAACCCGGGACTCGAAGCACCAGAGGTGAAGACAGAAGCACCAGAGCTACCACTGAGCCACCGCGGCTCCAGCTGTATTTAGAGGCTAACGCATTTGAAAGAATCACCATTCATCTCAGCAACCGTGAAAACTAGGGATTTGACACTAATATAGGTCATTTTGGATTATTTTTACGTGTTTCGGTACCCCCACCCCCTGGTGACCCCGGGCCGAATACAATGGTAGCCGAGTTTGAGTCATTGCTAATGGAAGTGTCACCATCGATTTCAGCGACGTGAAAACTATGGATTTGACACAAATATCGGCCATTTTCTAATATCATTACATGTCCCGGTAAATGCACCTCTCCCCTGAGAACCCTGGTTCGAATTTTGAAAAAAAAAACGCTTAGTCCTAGTCTGGGGCCTGGAAAAAAGTATCCGTGATCAAAATTTAGTAACTTTATGTCAACTCCTCTAACCCCTAGGACGCATACAGACAGACACACAAGCAAACTCGTGCTTCATGCACACAACAGATAGAACAAACAGCGTTCTTTCGCATAGAACGTTGCTATGTTGCTTCCACTCAGTTAAGCCTTCTACTAAGTGCCGGAGGGCATTAGTCTTTTATACGTAAACACGTCTGTTTAATTTGTCTCTTCTATCGAAGTAATGGGTCGCAAGTACTCTTAGTATTAGCTATTTTGTTGTTATTGACCTCGAAGAACCAACAAATGGTTTTTCATGAAGTCACAAGTCGCTTTGGTCCGTGAAGTTGATATACAATGGAAGTGACCTATGCATTACTCACCCGTTGTGAAATAGAAAGATTATGTTGGTTTTATCTGAACACCCACAAATCTGTTATAGCAAGAGGCCTTTCCACAACTACTTCCAATCTGGATTAAATTTCACGGCTAACTTTTTGAATTATACACAAGAGTATCATTGATATGATAGTGTTAATAACGTTTATGGGACCAACGACAGGTTTTAAACTTCCAAACTATGCTGTGCATAAAAGTAGGAAAAGTTCCAGAGCCATGCAAACCTAGGCCAAAAGACCGGCCCGGCCCGGCCTGTATGGATCTGTATTCAGTGCCCGGCTAGACCCGATCCGGCCCGACCCGAATCTCGAGCCGGACACAAACGGACCGGACACTAAAGTGGCTGGGCACGAACAAGCCGCGCTCTAAACGGGCCGGGCGTAACCGGCCTGGGAATAATCAAGTTGATAAGTCAAGTCAATCCTTCAATATGCAATGGGAAATGAGAAATGTATCGTCATAATATTGCAATTTCTATTTGTCCTTCTCGAATAGGAAAATCGTGTGAAAGGTCACCTAAGGATTTCTCTCTTGTCCCTATTTTGTCTGTCTATTAGTTATCTGTGCTTGCTCTGTCCAGCCATGCTTATTATACAATAATACAGCTCATGGACGTAAAAGTCTTATACTACGCTCATTAGTGCGTTACGAGTAACAGAGAAGATAGCTAAAACTGCTACACCGTATGTGATACTAATACTACAACTACTACAGCTGATACTACTATTACTATTACGATTACGAATGCTAGTGTTAATTCCACTATTGCTGCCACTACTACTACTGTTACTACTATCACTACTGCTACTACTCATTACTATACTAATACGACAGCAAATACCACTACTGCTATTACTAGTAATACGAAAACAAAACAATGAAAATGAAATATTTGAGTTTTACGTCCCACAGTTATGCCGGCTACGAGGCGGTGATGATGAGAAATAAATGAAATGGTGGAATGAATAAAGTGGGAGAAAACGGGAGATCGCTGTGAAACACCCACACGGTGTTTGTTCACCACGAAGTTCACTTGGCGAGAACTGGCATTAAACCAGGGACCCCATCCACTAAAAATGAAAGTTCAACCACTGAGCCACCATTCCAGGAACACCTAATCGACCCTGGCATCCTGGTGATTTATTTCATCATTATATTTTGTTATATATGTAGAATCATACTATAAATAATACAGGAACATGTAACACTATTTTGTATTTGCCTTGCTAATTGAACATTACTACAAACTGTACTGCTCTTATGAGCACGGTTTTGGCCTCCTTGGTCTTATGGTAGCGTACCAAATTCTACTTAGTAGGCCAAGTACTTGACTTTGTCATACGTTCTTTAGGTAACTACGGCTCAGGCCGTGTGGATGATGATGGGAAGAATTGGTGGAATGAAAACAGTGGGAAAAAGCGAGACCACCCCGGAAACTCCCAAGCACACGGTGTTTGTCCACCACAAAGCTCACATAGCGCAAGCAGTGATTGATACGACGACCTCTAGCACCAGATGTGTGTTTTTCCTACTGAGCCACCGTTGTCCTTCGTAGATCAAGGATCGGTTCACATTCTATGCAGACCGGCCATAATAACTAGCATTTCTCTGTTTTCTTCTGTACTTAGAAGGTAAATTTTGTAGCACCAGACATGCCAACTCTGACGCGAAGTCGTAGCAGTTGTAGTAGTATTAGCAGTGGTCCTAGTAGTAATAGTAGAAGTAGTAGTAGTATTAGAAGTAGTAATAGTGGTAGTATCACGGTACTTTGCAGTTTTGAATAAAGAGTCAGCTTCCCAAACACATTACGATTAGCATAGGCTGACAGTAAGACCGTACGAACACGACAAAGGAAGGGGTAGTGGAGGACATTTAAAAAAAAAGCTGAGAAGATTAGTTTCCGATCCGTCTTTCATAGTGGCCGGGCCCGGTTCGGCTCTATAGCATTTGGGCTCGGCATGGAATGTGCCCGACCCGGTTCGGACCGGAATATGCCTGGAACGGTTCGGCCTGGTTAAGGTCCGGTCCAGTTTGATATTACTTGAAACGGGCAGGGCAGGACCAGGCCGGGCATATTCCGGGCCGAACCGGGCGCTCCCGGCCCGTGCAGGGCTCTGCTGTCGATAGATACCAGAGCAGACACAGTTAGTGATATAGAGAAATGGTTTTCTGCTATTGATTGTGCATCCAAAGAATAGGTTCCATCTTATCCGTTAACTCTAGATTGAAGCCAGAAGTGGTTCAAATTAGCAATTTGCGGTTCTAACATTTAACCCATAGGTGAAAACGTCAACATACCGCAAAAAGACTTTTTTGTAAATGATTGCGCGTGTATAGGCAACATATCATGGTCATCCACAATACTCTACTAAAATTGAAAAGGGTTTAAATTTATTATTACTTCCGGTTTCAACAACAGTTTCAACTTTTATCGTCATTTCATGAAACGGTAACATAGCGAGAACTAATTTTTGAAAACGAGTTACCATCTAGAGCCAATATCAAGAGTATCGAATATATTCTACCGAAACCACAAATGGTTGAAATTTACTATTACTTCCGGTTTCAATTTCTAATTTCCGCCTAATAGAAATAGTAAATGCTTCAAGATGTGGTCTTTTGCAATTAATTCAGTGTCCAAAGAATAGAATTTATTTCCTTCGTTAACCTTCTACTCAAACCGGAATTGGTTCAAATTAGTCATTTCCGGTTTGAACGTTTGTCGATATATAAAGAAAATGATAACGGATATTGAGAAGTGGTTTCTGCAAATGATTTAGAGTCTAAAGACGACACATCATGACTATCTACAATACTCCAATAAATTCGGCTGTAGTTAGAATTTACTATAACTCTGGTTTCAATAACGGTTTCAACGTTTATCGCTAAAGAACGAAAACGGCAGCAGATAGCGAGAAGCAGTTTGAAGCAAACAATTCAGCCTCTCAACAAACATATCGTTACTATCCACATAACGCTACCAAAGCTGGTAATTGTTCAAATTTACTAGTACTTTCGGTTCCAATACTGATTTCAGTAGAGCAAAAATGTTAAAAGATATTAAAAAGTAGCTTTTTGCAATCGATTCATCGTCTCAAGAATAGCCTCCTCCTTCTCCGTGGCAGCTTTGATCAAAGCAGAATTTGTTAAAATTAGCCATATTCTGTTTGAACGTTCCTCGCCATAGAACGAAAACAGTAACAGATAGCGAGAACATCTTTGTCCAAACGATTTAGCGTCTCAAGGCAATATACCATAATTATTGTCAACACCCTATTGGAACAGGAAGTGTTTCAAATTAACTATTATTTCCTATCTCAATTCTTGTTTCCTGGAATCAAAACAATAGGAGATATGAAGATACGGCTTTTTTGCAATCAATTCAGGGTCGTAGGAAAGTGTTCCTCCAAGAATTCAGCATCACAAGAATATTTTCCACCAATTCCTATTCAAACCTGAAGTTAGCCAAGTTCGGTTTCAACGTGTATTGCTACAAGTTTCTTATCTATGACTAAGAGTGTCAACTTGTTGCAATTATTAGACGAGTTACCAGTACCAATACCAAACTAAAAGAAGTGAGTATCGTTTCACAGTGTGAAACGAAGATTTCCAAACTATATGAATTCAATAGTCAAACTTGAAGTAGTATTCTCATCTGTCACTAAAGAAAATACATGTTTTCGAGGGATAGTATCTTTCTATCACCGCTCGAAATAATTAAATGTTTTAAAAGACCAATCCCTAACCATAAATCGATAAATGTGTTTCCTCTCGTTTTGCAGCTCAGACAAGATACGATAGAAATATCGTAAAGCTTAATAGAAAGACAAAACAACTACGTTCTTTTACAAGCTTGAAACTTACGAATATTAGCAATGTATATTTACAGAGTAGGGAGTTTCTACTACGTTATTCCGCAGTTTATTGGATCCGTACAGAACTACCACCCAGATGACCCGTGTTCGAAACTTCGTGCTTTGCTTGTGTTAAAAGAAAAATATGATTACAATTGTAATTGATTCGACATTCTGCAAATTTTGTTGTTGTTCTTGTTATTAAGAGAAAAAGATGAAGTAGAATTTTACAAACGTAAAGACCGTTCTAAATTTTAATATTAATAAAAACTATGAAGAGGCTTAAAGGTGAAAATTATATTGAATTATTTTCAATTTTAATCCATAAACGGCTATGATCAACGAGATAGGTTTCAGTTATTTTGAGTGTGGTCAGCGCATTGCCCTTTATAATTTTTATTTCTGAAACTAAATATAACTAAAATCATTTTTTTAGATATAAAATACTCATATTTAGTTCTAAACAAAACAGAGAGCGCAGTTCAAAATGTCACTACGCCACATTTTTTTTACATAAATAATTGAAACAAATGAATATATTTATACGTGTAAATGTCGAAGATAATGTGAGAAACTCTGAAATAAATTAAATAATAGTTTATAATAAAGTAAACTGAAATGAAGTGCAAGGTATTGAAAGTTATGGAAAGTATTTGTCGTTATATGCTAAAACACAAGTTTATTCAATAGGTAGGAACACTTCACCTTCAAATATATAACTTGAATTTGATTATCGATAAAATCTAAAATATATATATTAAGAAGTTTAAATCTTGGAGAACAGCACAAGTTTCAAGTTCCATGGTTTTAAAGTTGTTATTACAAATGACCAAACTAATGATAAATCCAGGGAGTGTTTTATTGAACTAGCTCCTGCTTCCTGTTTTGTTTATAAATCACCATACCTAATTACATTATTACTACATGCTGTATTTTAGATCAAGAAATATTTTTTTCCTTTGTGTATAGCTCAGGAAGAAAAGTAACGTCAACATTTAGCAAATGTTGTTACTCATCTTTAATGTCAAAATAACATGTCAAAAATAGCACACTTCGCTTGCTAGAACCTATTTATGGTGGAAGACCATATATTAAATCTTTTTTTTTTAATTTTTGAATACTGCTGAAGGTTTTACTGAATATTTATTGTTATGTATAAATGTTTGTTCTGTTTGACATGAAGATAAGCTTATTATAAAGAAAATGGTATGAACAGACCTTTCTAGAATATATGTTATTAGTTGTAGTAGTTGATTTGAGTTTAGCGTCCCGTTCTGTAGCGAGGCCATATAAGACATAGAGCTACAGCATTAACTGGGATCCGAACCGCATGAGCTCCCGCCAAAAATTGAACTCCGGTTTTAGAAAAGAGTATCTATCTCACTACAGTCAATTCTCACCTGTTGGGATTGGAACAAACGTTGTATTGGTAAGTAGGGATGAAACTGGTTAAGAATTTTTTGACCTGGAATCAGTCAGACATGTGAGTCGGTAAGACTCGAACAAACCTGAAGAAAACAAAACATCATACACACGAAGAATTTTTATGACATTGTTAATGTAGTTCTATCATTTCCTGCTGGTCTAGTGGCTAGCTTGTGCGCATTTGGTGTATGTAGTCAGAGGTTCGAGTCCCGTTAGAAAATAACTGGAACTTTAACTAGCTAGCTAACTTTTATTAATTGTCCGTCTCCTTTAGCCTAAAAAACTTGGTGCGAGCAGTCGCTGCTTCAATTCCCGGTGGGAGCATTCGATCAAAAAAATGTAAAAAGCTTTTTCAAGCCAGCCATCCTGAGTGAGGCTTACCTGGGTTTTCCTCATTCACACCAGGCAAATGCCGGGGTGGGATCTAACTTGTAAGACCCAGGCCGCTTTCATCCTTCCCCTATCCTTTATTCCTTCTCTTTCCCCGAATAGTGTACTCGCCGAAGGACGTCATCCCTCAAACGTGAGGGCTAAATGGCCATAGATGCCGAAAGCTCAGAAATCTAAATCCTAAAGGACTAAACGTAGGACGTTAAACTACTTTTTCATTAATGTTCATTTAATTTTGAAACATGATTCTAGAAACACGATTCTGCGGTCTCTTCTCACTATATCTATGTTTGGCTATTTCTCTTGATGTGTGTTTTTTGTCGCATAAGTTTAAGCTGCATGTTTTCAGCTGGATAGTATCTTTTGTCCCTTGAAGCGATGGAAGATATAAGAAAATCATTTGACTTAAAATAACTGACCTTAGAAACTTTTAAAGCTGTGCATCCTGGTAAAACAACAAAATATATTATGTTTGCTAACGCAATTTACACAACAAATAACACAAATAGTGTAACAAGCAGGAAAAGCAGAGAAACTGTTATACAGTAAGACGACAGAAACAAAAATCATATGCTGAATGTTTAAAGTGTATAGCAAGAAAACAAGCACGTGAGTGTGTGGTGTAGTGGCTAAAGCTCTATCCAACCAATCAGCTGATCCATGTTCAAATCTTCAAGTGCCTTTTCTTCTTTTCGTCGAAAGAAAGGCTTCAAGTACGATTCTACCTTCGTAGATCAAAAGTAACGATGTTCTAGATTTCTTTCCATTAATAAAAAAAAATAAGCTTACATTCGAATCTAAATATGCAAGTAAAAATGAAATCTTTGAGTTTTACGTCCCACGCTTATGCCGGTTAGGCTAAAGGAGACGGTGATGATGAGTAATGAATGAAATGGTGGAATGAAGAAAGTGGGAGGAAACGGGAGAACCCCGATAAAACCCACGCACACGGTGTTTGTCCACCACAAAATTCACTTGGCGGGGGTTGGGATCGAACCCGGGACCCCACGCACCAGAGGTGAACGCTCTACCACTGAGCCACCGCGGCCCTCTAAATATACAAGTAATTGAAATGAAAGCAGCAGGTTGGTCCAATATAACCTGAGAGCAAAAGAGCAAACGACTAGACAGAAGAGGAAAGCAATATAATCAGAGTCGCTTTCAAGTGGCTGTCTTGTCTCTGTCTTAACTGTGAACTGAACACACCTTTTTTAAAACACAATGTTATCAATGAAATACTGATCTGTGTGAAAACGTAAAGAGAAAAGAAACAATATTAGTATATTTTGCTTTTATTATTAGATGTTTCAGTATGTTAAAAAAAGAAATCATGTCAACTATTTAATGAGAATATGATTAATAAACTAGTGTTCATACCGAGTGGAAAGACAGTATGTATTCTGGAAGGTCATATTCTCTTTGGGAACATTCACGTGAGAATGAAAAGAATGTAACATTTATGGAATCAACCTAATCAAGAGATTGATTTCTGATGGGAGTTAATTTAGTTTAGGATTCCAAGTTAAGTTGTAGAACCATGTCTGGTATAGTCTCGGTGCTGAAAGGGATGTTACACTTCCAATGAACCAACTGATTAGTCTTAGAACTATCAGTTTCAGGAAAGATGATTGGTTTGTGAACTGTGAAAGGTATCTATAAATCTACAAGCCAAGCTTGGATCAATTTCCATGTAACCTTAAATAGATTAAAATTGTAAATCTGCGTATAAAAGTTGATCGCTCGCTGAACTATTGTGACCCATAATTAAACTTGATTCTTAGCTTCCTAAAATTGTGTTTCTTGGTTTACTGGAGCAAATCCTGGGGGGATGAGAGGGACATGTCCCCTCCAATCTTGGAACTGAGGGGGACTGTCCCCCCAATAATCCGATTTGAAATGTGTTTTTGGGGCAGAAAAGTGATGATTTGTGTCCGATTGCCACTAAAGAAAGTGAGATGAAACTGATGTCCCCCAGAATAAGCCTCAAATCTGCCTGCCTCCCAATGTTAAAGACAATTCTTCTCCCTTGATCGTCCACAGCACTGTTTTTCAACTTCATAAATATTTTGAACATCGCTTAAAAAAGATTATGTGATCGGTCTTATTCCTCCTCCTCCCTCAATGTTGAAGAAAGGCTTGCGCTAATGTCTAGGTTCCTAATACGGGTTCAAAAGACCTGTAAATATATTCTAAAAATAAAAAAAAATTGAATACACATTTCGTTTAAAAATATGGGCTGGAGCAATCTTTAAAGGTGAGACACAAACTAGTTGAAATGCCCATTCTTCGAGCGAGAAGAATAAGTTTGGGGAAATGTTATTTGCGAAATATTCAAATCTCTTCCCCAATAAAATAGCATATCAATCAAAGTGAAATGAAAAAGATCTAAGTGAATGCAACTGCTAAATATATTGTAGATTTAATTTAAACAGCTAAATGCTTACTCACATTTTCCAGTTTATGAACACAAAATGGGAAATTGAGATATTGTAGCATTTCCCTTGCTTTCTTTGCTAGAGTTGGAACTTCCGAAAACGATGCACCACGTGGTCACAGATTTGTAAGAAGGAGTTTAAATGCCGATTTTCGTCTTCCTATGGTAAGAGATCCCCCAGAAACTCTATTTCTTTATATTTTTAATAGTCCTTTAATCGCTTAGAAAATATGTTGTATGAAAGTAACGTGAAGAAAGCCAAGGGAGAGTTAACTAACAAGGGAAAAGCAGAATTTGGTAAAAAAAAAAAAAACTTCGAGGCCATCCTTCGCGAGGTAGTAGTGCACATTTAAATGTTAATATTAAAAACTGGAGGATCGCAATAGTCAGAAATAGTGAGGGAAAAGCGTCTTAAAGATTCCAACTTGACGCATGTATGAGACGAAACGTAAAGTTATCAAGTGACGGCGTTGCAGAGTTAGAAAGATCCACGTCTCACGTGCAAAGGGTCCTGGGTTCGAGTCCTGCTCGAGTCTTTTTTTTTTTGTTTTTCCTTTAACCAACAAAGTAGCAGTTTTCAACTACGAGTAAAATATTAATTCATCATATATTTGTGAAGTTTTGTCAAGTTTCTAGTAGACGTCAGCTAATCATTTTCTTTCAAGTACTAAATGAATTCAAATATTCATTTGCAACAGTTCATTCGATTTCCCGTGATGATCGGACAGATAATCACGATGTCACTTTTACATATTGACCGCGTATTTAGAGCTTGTACACTTTTCCCCTCAAAAGCGGATTTTTAAGGACAACGGAAGATAGGCTCACATATTTGAAAATAAGGTGTTTATGTTCATCTCTTCCTCTTATGATATACTGTATGCGTTAATGCATTATAGAAACCCGACTGGACCAAATGCTAAATACAGCATATTAAAAAGATTATTTGAAGTGCTTCATCCGTTTTGCTATGATGACAAGACACAACCTCGATGTCATCATTCTTAACTATTGAACAAAAAATACGAATTACCCCTATTCTCTACTTAATGCCAGAAGTTCTAAACACGGTCGGAGGTGTTACGTTTAATTTTTAACAATACATATCATTTTTCATGTTGTCAACAGTCAAGAAGCGAATTTTGTGTGTAATATGTATATTACATTGAATTTAATATGTTATGCTAGTAGCAAATTAAGCTTGAAAGCTAAAACATTTTTCAGCTTTAGTTCTTAAGAGATTTTCTTTCCTGTCTTTTTATTATTATTTTGTCAATAGCTTACAAAACATTGACACCTGACTTTTCTATGGATAGTCTTCAACATTTTTCCCATACACTTTTTCTCAACGTTTAAGTCCTTTAGGTTAAAAGAGGCGGATGGTTAATGAGAATAAATTCTACTTTAAGTAAAATTTTAATTGACTCTTAAAGAGAATCCAACACGAGACTATTTTCTGTCAAACAAGTTTATGCATGTTTTCCACAGACAGTATCTTCCCCTTCTTGCTATGAAAACAAAATACTACACATTACCCCATATCATTTCGCCAGTAGCTTCCTATTTGCTGATTAGTTAAAACGGTATTCTTAGGCATTGTGGCGAAAAAATGTATTTGCTTTTTCGTGCACTGTACGAAAAACAAAAAGTGAACGTAATAAAAACGAAACGAAAAATGCTATGCGATGTAAAGTACTTGGACTCTT
This sequence comes from Thermobia domestica, assembly GCF_964235325.1. Classification (NCBI taxonomy): domain Eukaryota; kingdom Metazoa; phylum Arthropoda; class Insecta; order Zygentoma; family Lepismatidae; genus Thermobia; species Thermobia domestica. The sequence continues at coordinate 51,662,307 of NC_137470.1, read as the reverse complement.
TCGAGAAATCACTCAATGTAGCACTTTGCTTCCAAGCAAGACTTGATGGTGTAATCGGTAACTCCATGGGCCTCAGATCGATTTCCCCTGAAGACATACTTTTTACTTTCTTTATAACAATAGAAGTTTTTTAAAATTATCTAGTCATCCGAAAAAAGGAAATTCTGTAGAGACACAATATTTCGCTATTGTATTCACATTATCGCGAAGAAATATGATCATTTCTTGCAGTTCAAACCGTAGACAATAAGTTAGTGAATAATGATTTTCGGTCTTTTTATAAATAATGTCCAGTGTGTTGTCGTCGGTAGAACTCTACACTGTAGAACTTAAAGTCGCAAGTTTCTGAGGAAAACAGTGTCAATTTATTATTATTATTATTATTATTATTATTATTATTATTATTATTATTATTATTATTATTATTATTATTATTATTATTATTATTAGAATGACAAAAGAAGAAGAAAAGGACATAGTCGAAAATATTGATAGGAACAGAAGAGATATACTTTATGTCAAATCCTTTTTAGGTTTACATATGAAGATAATAATATAATTACGTTAATGGATTGACAGGTAGAATTATTATTTTATCAGAACAAGAAATGGAGTACAAATATTTCTTAGCTGGTAGCAGTAATAAATTTTGTTTCGCCCTTCTTCTAGATAGGTTGGGTTGATTTTGAGTTTAACGTCCTTTCAGCAGAAAGGCTATATGAGACGGGACTTACTGATTAACGTGGAACCCGAACCATATAAGCTCCTGCCGGGAATCGTACTCGGGTCTTTTTCTAGATAGGAAGGTGAGAGATACCTTGAATAGAATCGTTCTTGTGACGACAGTTGTAAGTTCAATCACTATTTGTAATTTGTGTTATTTCTGTAATGGTTTATCAGCGTTGCATGTAGCGTTAAAGCTAATAATTTGTTGGCGAAATCACGTGTAAAATTCGAAGACCGTGTTAGTTGTGTAAATTCCCACACAAATCGAGGTAACGAAGCCAGAGTAATATGCGTATGTCTCTTGAACAAAGAAATCAGTTTCTCTTTTCTGGCCATCCTCCCTTGTAGAGTATGCGATAGCAAGGTGATCTGAAGATCTTCTAATCTACGGATCGATTCCCGCGCACACAGAACCAATTTTATTTCTTGAGCACAAGTAGAAAAGGCGAAAAAAAAACGAATCGAGACGCATGAAGTTTATTGCTGACAAGTAAGACCAATCCGAAGGTATGGGTCATTACGTTATTTGTTTAAAGAAACAATAAAATGGAGGAAAGTTGTTTTGTCTGTGTCTAGGAATGGAGTATAAATAAAGGAAGAAACTACACTTCTGTCCAGAATTTCTGTCGCATGTATTTCAAATTTACATAAATATTAATAACTCTCTTTCTTATGATAGAAAATGTTAAATGTCTTCTTAGAAATATGCAGAAAAATGAAACTACACATTTCCAAAAATATTACTGTAAAAATTAAGAAATAAAGAAGTTATGATTAACAAAACAAATCTCCGAAACGCATCGCCAAATTCAAAGTTCCATTTTCGTAAGCGTGGCAAACGCGCGGCAAAATTTACAGAGAGAGAGAGAGGGAATTTTATGCTTTATTAAAAATACAATGTAAATCTTTCATAATGTTAGTTACTATACATATTGCATAGCTCTAATAATAATAGATATTAAACATTTTATACATGAACAAACAAAAAAGAAAATAAGCCACAAAATATGGGAAGCGATCAGGCAGTTTGTGGTAGTGATTTTCTAATATTTGTTTACTAACAGTCTGAACCTTAACATACCTTCGTAGAGTAGACGGTTATCGCATGCTCCCAAAGTATTTTGTTTTTATCCACGATCATCAGTTCGAATCCCATAACCTACGCTTCCTTTTTCTTGAAAAGCTTCATTCTGTCAATTTCTTAAACAGCAATGTCTTGCTCTAATAATTTTACCCCCACTTGATTTGCTCATATTTCTCCAATTAGTAACTTTCACATTAGATGGAAATACTGCTATGTACAGTAAAGCAGCGCGCTCCGCGCACCATTCATCACACAGTGTATCATTCCCTTTATGTGCGTGGGACCTAGATTTTCTTCTCTTGTCTTATTTTGCAAGAAAATCTTACTTACTATGAACATATTATAAGTTCATGCAATCTTTATATACAAAATCTAAAATATGTTTGTCTTTGTCCTTTACAAATTCCTCTAAATGCATGAAACAGTGACTAGCAGCAAAGTAAATACATTCCACAATTGTTGCCAACTCTCATTTCGAATTTCTTCATGTTTACGGTCAGGAGTTGTGAACGTATAAGCGTAATATTGCCCATATTCCCCATGTGGCCATATTCCTCCAACTTACCTTAGTATTTAACGCAGCTCTGGGAAAAAAGGACAGAATAGCTCGAATGGGCGCTAATTATCTTCCCAATATTTTTAAACTTATCTTAGTTAAATTATTAATTTTTATACAAAATTTCTCTTAATGATAAGCCAGGATAAGCCTTGAGACAAGGCATAACGTTTAAAGTGAATATGATGATAACAGACAACGTCGGATTTGAACGTTACTGAATCGCATTTAAAACTATTATGATAACACTTAATTTACCTTACTCATAACCTTAAAAGAAAATAAGTTGAGAAATTTAAGAATAGAAACTTAAAAGCAATTTAGAAAGAATACTTCAATATTTGAAATGAAATGAAATGAAATCTTTAAGTTTTACGTCCCACGGTTATGCCGGTTAGGCTAAAGGAGACGGTGATGATGAGAGATGAGTGAAATGGTGGAATGAAGAAAGTGGGAGGAAACGGGAGAACCCCGAGAAAACCCACGAGCGCGGTGTTTGTCCACCACAAAGTTCACTTGGCGGGGGCTGGGATCGAACCCGGGACCCCAAGCACCAGACGTGAATGCTCTACCACTGAGCCACCGCGCCTCCCTACTGCAATATTTATTAATTAGTATGAGAATTTAAGACAAGAAATGGATTACTATGCAGTGTTAATTCTGGACTTTTCCTTGCTGTTCGTTTAATTTATTATTCCTTACACTGCCTAATTTCTACAGATTTAAGTTGAAAATGGAATGACTGCATTTAGTAGGTATATTAATATTTTCATTATCCTTATATAGCGTTCCCACCTCAAACACTCAAAAATTCCCTCAAAGACAAAATATCTCTCGTTTAGTGTGCGTACGCATAACGGAAAAAATTCGTTTTGCTTACAGATAAGATTACAGTGAGATAATGATATAAAGTGCTGGAAGGTCTGTAGGCAAAACGGGAATAGGCCAAACGGGAAGACACCGTTTTTGGAAGATGAGAACTGCCTCAGGGAAACCACGTGTACTGATTGCAAGCACAAAGAAGATTTTGTCATAGATTTTGACAGCTCCAAATCAATACATTCAGTGAGTGAACTGCGAGTGCAGTGGTATCGGTAGTCTATTTTACTTTCATTGGTGTTGTTCTTATAAAGATGGAGAACAAAAATATTTTACCGTTCGAACATTTCAAAGAATGCTTTTTATTAAAGGCTGAGGATAATGGTGGACAGAGTTTAAAAGAAAAGTGACTGAAGTGTCCCGGCGGGAAATATTTATCAAAAACTAGCAGTGTGCGAATTAGACAATTTATATTGGGGAGGGGGGATAAAACTAGACCAACTTGACGGAGAGTCTGAAGGTGCAATAATTCAAAATGAGACAATAATACCTTACCTCCCCCACATACACACATAAAGATGATGTGACATCTGTAATAAAAAAGGGATTTATTAATTCAATAAATCTACTGACAATAACTATGAATATATTGTTTGCAATCCACACACCACACCTAACCTTTCTGAATGTGTTTAAATGTTGTACTCACTTTTGTGCACGTAGCTCTCTAGGGTTTACTCACTTAATAATTCGGCCCGAGTGATAGCCATAATCACAAACACATGTTAATTTTTCCGCTTATATTGAAATCTTCCACTTTGCGTACAGCCTTGCGAAAGAAAACCTACTTCAGTGTTATGAAAACCCTAAAATTATCAGGTAGACCGGACTTACTTCAAAAATCTACACATTAGTCTATCATACGAGAAATGAATTGTTGCTGGGCCAGATTTCTGGCATCAAGGTTAAATCGAAAGCCAAATATTTAAAATCTCGCAATTTAAATTTCGAGCTTCCGCTTCTACTTCTCGCTAATGCTGCCCTCTCCATTTTTTGTCAAATATCGATTCAATGATGGAGCTTTGCCGTGGGAGGTTCGGGTTCGATTCCCGGCGGGAGCTCATGTAGTTCGGATTCCACGTTAATCAGTAGGTCCACGTCTCATATAGCCTCGCTGCTAAACGGGACGTTAAACTCAAAATCAAGTCAAGTCTATGATGGAGCTCAGGAAATCAGCACTTATAATTAGTTTTCTGTTAGGATACAGCTGAGTTGATTCACTACGTTCTATATTATCAAATGAAGTATAAATATTACAATGAAGTTTTCCAGACAAGATTATTGGCGTGGACAGCAAACTGTATAGCGAAAAGAAAGATAGAAGGTGGAGGGTTAACTTTAAACGGCCCGTTCCAGTTGAAATGCTTATACAGACACAGACAGACATTGAATGACATGGAGAATCAGTCGTATTAGCAAATGCTAAAACAAATCTTATGCTCTTACTCACTTTCACTAAGGTGTCTGCTCACTACGGACGCATCGTAAGCATATACATTAACATATAGTCACGAGAGAATATATAGGCCGAACTCAGATTTCGAGTACAGTGTCAAAAGTTCATTTCCGTAAACTGCAGTCCACTTATGTCCCGCAATAAAAGTCCACTTATATTCTATTAAATCCACTTGTTATATTTATTAGATACTAAAAATATTATGCAAACTAAAATGAAATATAGCAAAAATTAAAACAAAATGGTCATCGATACAAATGTAGAGGATGGATATGATATGCCCGGGTATGATGGAAGAAGCTATTTGTTTACTTCTTGGCCAACCACTAAGAGCATTTATAAATCCATATCCTACATTGTTATGCGCAATTAGTACATTCAATATTCACGAACGACGACGAACTGAAGGGTATGAGGATACCGTTGCAAGTAACAACTGTAGTCTTAATATTATAATTAAACTAAGCAACGGTGAAAATAGTGGGGAAATTAGAATGACTAATACTGGACAGTTTACATCGTTCATTTTGAAATACGGCTAGCAGATTTAACTTACAAGAAATGACAAAAATCAGTGAAATTTGGCGTTATACTAAGCATGGTTTTCGGAGAGAAAGCGAGGATCTCTGGTGGGGTTACTTCAGTTGATATCTTTGGGGGGAACAAAATGTGATTGAGGGGGAAACTCCCCCTCATCCCCCCGGTAATTCACACCCTGAAAACAAGGGTACCATAATTAACGACATAGAGTAAGGGGTTAATATGAATAAACTGTGTTCTGATGAGCAGGCCTAATGTATACTAGAAAATAGTTTGTTGATGGTATGTAATATTGGAGTTCTTTCAGATCAGTTTGCATATCCTACGCTTCTCTATATTCTGTATTTTTAATTTTACATAACAACATTGTTATTATTATATAATTAGTTTAGCAGAATAACAATAAGTTGCCATTTTTTCTAATGCCTTGAGATGGGCACGAGTCGAGCTAATACTCGACTCGAATTCGAGTTTCGAGTCGAATCAAAGGTAATTTTCTCGAATCGAGTTCCGAGACGAGTCACTGTTTTTGACGTCGAGTTTCGAGTCGAGCCTTTTGACAAATGTCTCGCTCGCTCCGCTCGTTTCAGAAAGACTTCCAGCATTTGTGTATAGCATAAGTTGGAAGGTCATTTCTATATCAACTTCATGAATTAAAGAGAGCTTGTATTCCTCGAAAGGAATTTGTTTTGTCCTTCAAAGTTAATAGAAGAATGAAAACGCTGGTACTAGGCGTATTTTAACACGCGACTCACTACAACGATATAACAGAATGCTGCCTCCGGCTGTTGATAAAAGGCTTAACTAGCTGGAACTCGCTAGTATAGTAGCAACGTTCTATGCCAAACAACCATGTGCTGTGTAAGAAATGCTAGGGGTTATTTTGTCCATGCGCGCCGACTACATGGGTGCTCCCTGGCTCCAAGCACTCACAAATAATCTTGCCAGGGCGCTGCAGGCAAGATTTTTAGGTTCATAGAAACATAATAAAATAAATATTTCTCACCTGCCACTATCAAAAAATTAACAATTAAAACATCGAGATGGAAGTTAAAATTTCTAACCTTTAAAGCACAATTGTTTGTTTCAAGTTTGTTTGTGCAAAAGCAACCAAGGAACACACTAAGTTACTCACTTTATACTTTATATCCACAACAAAATCCTTGCAAGTTCTTTCTGCAATAACATTAAAATTACTTTCTTTTACGATGTTTTTTTTTATTTTAATTTGTATGAATGTAGTATTTTCTTTTAGTAACGTGTAGATAATATCACTGCTTCTTGCACTCATTGTGCACCATGTTGTTGAAAATATACACTAAATATCACGATTGTATACACGACTCCAAAAGTGCATTACCACCTGCAATTCTCCCTTTCCTGCAATAGCAGGCAACCCCAAAAGCTCAGCGGTTGAGTTGGTTGCACATTCGAAAGGCGTTGGACCAAACCTCAATTTTGTTACAAATATATCAGTGTGGCAAACTGCAAATAAGAGAATAAAATAAATTGTTAAGACTTAACATTTTATTATCGTGATGGCAATGGATGACATAAAAGTTACAAAATCATCTTACCTAAGCAGTTCAAACAAGGTGAAGGGTAAGAAGCAGACATAAGAGGAAAGCAGTTTCTTTCCTTTTTCCAAAAGAAAATCTCGTAAAGAAGAAAAAGATTATGTAATTTAAAGGCTTAATATAAAAGCCTAACAACCCAAAAAATCATCCACACGACACAGAAAGAGAGAGAAACACAGAATAAGGAACATCAATGGCTTAGCTGACTAGCGGGCCTCTCACACAAGATATGAGATGGGACACTAGTTGTAAACCTAATTGTGTATTATTATTATTATTATTATTAAAAAATCGTATACTTTCCCAATCTCTGACCGTACCTAAGAGCATGTCTGCATATAACGGTCATGTGAGTACCTTTTGTCAATGAGTGGCCCTAAAGGTCAAAAGGGATGCAAATCTCTGAAAGAGAGGAACAAAAACTTTCTTATGATAAATTCTAGAAGAAAGTTCGAAGAATTGCTTTTGACGGGTGCTTTCTTGTTTTTCGGGGACAGAAAATTGTGTCGGCTAAGAAATTACAGTATATAATATTGCAAATTTGCAAGTGCATTTATTTACAATGCAATTTGAGGTAATAAAGAAATTGAAGACTTCGGGGCAAACGACCTGTCAAGTCCAAAAAGTGAAACTATAAAGGAGAGAGCTTCACAAGGATTTCTTTTCATCTGATTTTCTTCAAACTTGGCACCTATATACTAGACCGAAAATAAATGCACACATGTTTTTTTTTGTTGTTGTTGTTGTTTCTCTCGGAGAACAGGTTAAAGGAGGCAAAGGGTCCCTTTTAAAAATGGTACCTTTGATTTAAAAGGACCAAATTAAAGAAACAAAATTCTGCCGATGCAAAGATGACTTCAAAGTACAAAATACGGGTTTTGAAGTTTTTGACAGAGAAGTTTTGCAGAGCAATGCTCCTTCAAAATGAGACAGGACCCCGAACAATCTTTATGGAAATTGGATTTCGGTGGAATTGCTTGGAACCGTGTTATGTTGTAGATATGATGTTAATGAGAAAAAGTCTCAATGGGCACAACCAAAAATCGTTGGCCGTTTGTCCACCACGAGTCCACTTTCTAAAAATAGCCCAAGACAACGACATTCGGGATTTTGGACAAAATAACTAAAACCGTGATGTTGTAGATATTGTGATTCTGAAAAAGTCTTAATCCCCATAACCACCAATCACTCATATTTGGCCACTACAGGGCCACTATTTTGAAAACAGCCAAACATGGTGACATTCTGGATTTCAATGAAAATCAGTAAAACTGTGATGTGCTGTAGATGTTGTGATCCTGAGAAAAAGTCTCAATAAGCACAACCACCAATCACGGACAGTTTGGTAACTACAGAGGCACATTTTTGCCAACACCAAAACTTAACGTTATTTTGGATTTCATAGCAATTGCTTGAAACGGTGATATGTTGTAGATATTGTGATTCTGAGAAAAGGTCTTAATGGGCACAAACACTAATCAATGAACGTTTGTCCAACACGAGGCAACTTTCTTGAAAATAACCGAAGATGGCCATGTTCTGGATTTCGGTAAAATGACTGAAATTGTGATATTTTGTAGATATTGTGATTCTGAGAAAAGGTCTTAATGAGTACAACCACTAATCACTGATCGTTTGGCCACCACGAGGCCATTATTTTGAAAGTAACCGGAGATGGCGATGTTCTTGATTTCGGTAAAAATGACTAAAACTGTGATATGTTGTATATATTGTGATTCTGTGAAAAGGTCTTAATGGGCACACCCACTAATCACTGATCGTTTGGCCACTACGAGGCCACTGTTTTGAAAGTAACCGAAGATGACCATGTTCTGGATTTCGGTAAAATGACTGAAACTGTGATATTTTGTAGATACTGTGATGAAAGGTCTTAATGAGCACAACCACTAATCACTGATCGTTTGGCCACCACGAGGCCACTGTTTTGAAAGTAACCGAAGATGGCGATGTTCTTGATTTCAGTAAAAATGACTAAAACTGTGATATGTTGTAGATATTGTGATTCTGAGAAAAGGTCCTAATGTGCACAAACACTAACCAATGACCGTTTGGCCACAACGAGGCCACTTCCTTGAAAGTAACCGAAAATATAGATGGCCTGAATTCCGGTAAAAATGACTGAAAATATATGTTGTATATATTGTGATTCTGTGAAAAGGTCTTAATGGGCACACCCACTAATCACTGATCGTTTGGCCACTACGAGGCCACTGTTTTGAAAGTAACCGAAGATGACCATGTTCTGGATTTCGGTAAAATTGACTGAAACTGCGATATGATGTAGCCATTGTGATTGTGAGAAAAAGCATTAATAGGCACAGCCAATAATCACTGGCCGTTTGAACACTACGAGGGCACTTTTTTGAAAGTAATCGAAAATGTTGATGTTCTGGATTTCGGTAAAAATGACTGAAACTGTGATATGTTGTAGATTGCTGATTCTGAGGGAAGGTCTTAATAGGCACAACCACTAATCGCTGACCATTGGCCACAACCAGGCTGCTTTCTTCAAAGAACCGACAATATCGATGGCCTGGATTTCGGTAAAAATGACTGTAATTGTGATATGTTGTAGATGATTCCGAGAAAGGGATTTAATAGGCACAACCATTAATCATTGACCGTTTGCCCACAACCAGGCCACTTTCTTGAAAGTAACCGAAGATGGTGATGTTCTGGATTTCGGTATAAATGACTAAAATTGTGACATGTTGTGGATCTTGTGATTCTGAGAAAAAGGCACAACTACTAATCAGTCACCGTTTGGCCACTACTGGGCCACTTTTTGGAAAGTAATCGAAAATGTTGATGTTCTGGATTTCGGTAAAAATGACTGAAACTGTGATATGTTGTAGATATTGTGATTCTGAGGAAAGGATTTAATAGGAACAACCACTAATCACTGACCGTTTGGCCACTTTCTTGAAAGTAACGGAACATGGTGAAGTTATAGATTTCGATAGAAATGACTGAAACTGTGATATGTTGTAGATCTTGTGATTCCGAGAAAAGATTTGAATGAGCACACCCACTAATTACTGACCGTTTGGCCATTACAGGGCCACTTTTTTTAAAGTAACTGAACATGGTGATGTTCTGGATTTCGGTAAAAATGACTGAAACTGTGATATGTTGTAGATATTCTGATTCTGAGAAAAGGATTTAATAGGAACAACCACTAATCACTGACCGTTTGGCCACTACCGGGCCACTTTCTTGAAAGTAATGGAACATGGTAATGTTATAGATTTCGATAGAAATGACTGAAACTTTGATATGTTCTAGATTTTGTGATTCCGAGAAAAGATCTGAATGAGCACACCCACTAATTACTGACCGTTTGGCCACTACGGGGCCACTTTCTTGAAAGTAACGGAACATGGCGATGTTCTGGATTTCGGTAAAAATGACTGAAACTGTGATATGTTGTAGATATTGTGATTCTGAGAGAAGGATTTAATAGGAACAACCACTAATCACTGACCGTTTGGCCACTACCGGGCCACTTTCTTGAAAGTAACGGAACATGGTGATGTTATAGATTTCGATAGAAATGACTGAAACTGTGATATGTTGTAGATCTTGTGATTCTTAGAAAAGATTTGAATGAGCACACCCACTAATTACTGACCGTTGGGCCATTACGGGGCCACTTTCTTGAAAGTAATGGAAGATGGTGATGTTATAGATTTCGATAGAAATGACTGAAACTGTGATATGTTGTAGATCTTGTGATTCCGAGGAAAAGTCTGAATGAGCACACCCACTAATTACTGACCGTTTGGCCATTACAGGGCCACTTTTTTAAAGTAACGGAACATGGTGATGTTCTGGATTTCGGTAAAAATGACTAAAATTTTGATATGTTGTAGATCTTGTGATTCTGAGAAAAGCACACAACCACTAATCAGTGACCGTTTGGCCAGTACAGGGCCACTTTTTGGAAAGTAATTGAAAATGTTGATTTTCTGGATTTCACTAAAAATGACTGAAACTGTTATATGCTGTAGATATTGTTATTCCGAGAAAATGTTCTAATGGGCACAACCAATAATTACTGACCGTTTAGCCACAAGCGGGCCACTTTCTTGAAAGTAACGGAATATGGTGATGTTCTGGATTTAGGTAAAAATGACTGAAACTGTGATATGTTGTAGATTGCTGATTCTGAGGGAAGGTCTTAATTGGCACAACCACTAATCGCTGACCATTGGCCACAACGAGGCCGCTTTCTTGAAAGTACCCAAAAATAAATTATGGCCTGGATTTCGGTAAAAATGACTGTAACTGTGATATGTTGTAGATGATTCTGAGAAAAGGATTTAATAGGCACAACCACTAATCACTGACCGTTTCGCCACTACACGGCCAATTCTGGAAAGTAATCGAAAATGTTGATGTTCTGGATTTCGGTAAAAATGACTGAAACTTTGATATCTTGTAGATCTTGTGACTCCGAGAAAAGGTCTCAATGGGCACAACCATTAATCACTGACCGTTTGCCCACAACCAGGCCACTTTCTTGAAAGTAACCGAAGATGGTGATGTTCTGGATTTCGGTATAAATGACTGAAATTGTGATATGTTGTGGATCTTGTGATTCTGACAAAAAGGCACAACTACTAATCAGTCACCGTTTGGCCACTACCGTGCCACTTTCTTGAAAGTAACGGAACATGGTGATGTTATAGATTTCGATAGAAATGACTGAAACTGTGATATGTTGTAGATCTTGTGATTCTTAGAAAAGATCTGAATGAGCACACCCACTAATTACTGACCGTTTGGCCATTACGGGGCCACTTTCTTGAAAGTAATGGAAGATGGTGATGTTATAGATTTCGATAGAAATGACTGAAACTGTGATATGTTGTAGATCTTGTGATTCCGAGGAAAAGTCTGAATGAGCACACCCACTAATTACTGACCGTTTGGCCATTACAGGGCCACTTTTTTAAAGTAACGGAACATGGTGATGTTCTGGATTTCGGTAAAAATGACTAAAATTTTGATATGTTGTAGATCTTGTGATTCTGAGAAAAGCACACAACCACTAATCAGTGACCGTTTGGCCAGTACAGGGCCACTTTTTGGAAAGTAATTGAAAATGTTGATTTTCTGGATTTCACTAAAAATGACTGAAACTGTTATATTCTGTAGATATTGTTATTCCGAGAAAATGTTCTAATGGGCACAACCAATATTTACTGACCGTTTAGCCACAAGCGGGCCACTTTCTTGAAAGTAACGGAATATGGTGATGTTCTGGATTTAGGTAAAAATGACTGAAACTGTGATATGTTGTAGATTGCTGATTCTGAGGGAAGGTCTTAATTGGCACAACCACTAATCGCTGACCATTGGCCACAACGAGGCCGCTTTCTTGAAAGTACCGAAAATATTGATGGCCTGGATTTCGGTAAAAATGACTGTAACTGTGATATGTTGTAGATGATTCTGAGAAAAGGATTTAATAGGCACAACCACTAATCACTGACCGTTTCGCCACTACAGGGCCAATTTTGGAAAGTAATCGAAAATGTTGATGTTCTGGATTTCGGTAAAAATGACTGAAACTGTGATATCTTGTAGATCTTGTGACTCCGAGAAAAGGTCTCAATGGGCACAACCATTAATCACTGACCGTTTGCCCACAACCAGGCCACTTTCTTGAAAGTAACCGAAGATGGTGATGTTCTGGATTTCGGTAAAATGACTGAAACTGTGATATGTTGTAGATATTGTGATTCTGAGAAAAGGATTTAATAGGAACAACCACTAATCACTGACCGTTTGGCCACTTTCTTGAAAGTAACGGAACATGGTGATGTTATAGATTTCGATAGAAATGAATGAAACTGTGATATGTTGTAGATCTTGTGATTCCGAGAAAAGATCTGAATGAGCACACCCACTAATTACTGACCATTTGGCCATTACAGGGCCACTTTTTTTAAAGCAACGGAACATGGTGATGTTCTGGATTTAGGTAAAATTGACAAACTGTGATATGTTGTAGATATTGTGATTCTGAGAAAAGAATTTAATAGGAACAACCACTAATCACGGATCGTTTGGCCACAACCGGGCCACTTTCTTGAAAGTAACGGAACATGGTGATGTTCTGGATTTAGATAAAAATGACTGAAACTGTGATATGTTGTAGATCTTGTGTTTCCACGAAAAGGTCTCTATGGGCACACACACTAATCACTTTCCGTTTGACCATTACAGGCCACTTTCTTGAAAGTAACTGAAAATGTCGATGTCCTGGATTTCGGTAAAAATGACTGAAACTGTGATATGTTGTATATTGCTGATTCTGAGGGAAGGTCTTAATAGGCACAACCAATAATTACTGACCGTTTGGCCACAACCGGGCCACTTTCTTGAAAGTAACGGAACATGGTGATGTTCTGGATTTAGATAAAAATGACTGAAACTGTGATATGTTGTAGATCTTGTGTTTCCACGAAAAGGTCTCTATAGGCACACACACTAATCACTTTCCGTTTGGTCATTACAGGCCACTTTCTTGAAAGTAACTGAAAATGTTGATGTCCTGGATTTCGGTAAAAATTACAAACTGTGATATGTTGTATATTGCTGATTCTGAGGGAAGGTCTTAATAGGCACAACCACTAATCACTGACCATTGGCCAAAACCAGGCCGCTTTCGTGAAAGAACTGAAAATATTGATGGCCTGGATTTCGGTAAAAATGACTGAAACTGTGATATGTTGTAGATATTGTGGTTCTGAGAGAAAGTCTTAATGGGTACAGCAAATAATCACTGGCCGCTTGGATACTACGAGACCACTTTTTTGAAAGTAAGCTAAAATGGTGATGTTCTGGATTTAGGTAAACATGACTGAAACTTTGAGATGTTGTAGATATTGTGATTCTGAGAAAATGTCCTAATGGGTACAACCAATACTTACTGACCGTTTGGCCACAACCAGACCACTTGAAAGTAACCAAAGATGGTGATATTCTGGATTTCGGTAAAAATGACTGAAACTGTGATATGTTGTAGATATTGTGATTCTGAGAAAAGGATTTAATAGGCACAACCACTAATCACTGACCGTTTCGCCACTACAGGGCCAAATTTGAAAAGTAATCGAAAATGTCGATGTTCTGGATTTCGGTAGAAATGACTGAAACTGTGATATGTTGTAGATTGCTGATTCTGAGGGAAGGTCTTAATAGGCACAACCACTAATCGCTGACCATTCGCCACAACGAGGCCGCTTTCTTCAAAGAACCGACAATATCGATGGCCTGGATTTCGGTAAAAATGACTGTAACTGTGATATGTTGTAGATGATTCCGAGAAAGGGATTTAATAGGCACAACCACTAATCACTGACCGTTTCGCCACTACAGGGCCAATTTTGGAAAGTAATCAAAAATGTTGATGTTCTGGATTTCGGTAAAAATTACTTAAACTGTGATATCTTGTAGATCATGAGACTCTGAGAAATGGATTTAATAGGCACGACCACTAATCACTGATCGTTTCGATACTACAGGGCCACTTTTTTGAAAGTAAGCTAAAATGGTGATCTTCTGGATTTCGGTAAAAAAATAACTGAAACTGTGATATGTTGTAGATCTTGTGATTCCGAGAAAAGGTCTCAATGGGCACAACCCTTAATCACTGACCGTTTGCCCACAACCAGGCAACTTTCTTGAAAGTAACCGAAGATGATGATGTTCTGGATTTCGGTATAAATGACTGAAATTGTGATATGTTGTGGATCTTGTGATTCTGAGAAAAAGGCACAACTACTAATCAGTCACCGTTTGGCCACTACTGGGCCACTTTTTGGAAAGTAATCGAAAATGTTGATGTTCTGGATTTCGGTAAAAATGACTGAAACTGTGATATGTTGCAGATATTGTGATTCTGAGAAAAGGATTTAATAGGAACAACCACTAATCACTGACCGTTTGGCCACTTTCTTGAAAGTAACGGAACATGGTGACGTTATAGATTTCGATAGAAATGAATGAAACTGTGATATGTTGTAGATCTTGTGATTCCGAGAAAAGATCTGAATGAGCACACCCACTAATTACTGACCGTTTGGCCATTACAGGGACACTTTTTTAAAAGTAACGGAACATGGTGATGTTCTGGATCTCGGTAAAAATGACTGAAACTGTGATATGTTGTAGATATTGTGATTCTGAGAAAAGGATTCAATAGGAACAGCCACTAATCACTGACCGTTTGGCCACTACCGGGCCACTTTCTTGAAAGTAACGGAACATGGTAATGTTATAGATTTCGATAGAAATGACTGAAACTTTGATATGTTCTAGATTTTGTGATTCCGAGGAAAGATCTGAATGAGCACACCCACTCATTACTGACCGTTTTGCCACTACGGGGCCACTTTCTTGAAAGTAACGGAACATGGCGATGTTCTGGATTTCGGTAAAAATGACTGAAACTGTGATATGTTGTAGATATTGTGATTCTGAGAGAAGGATTTCATAGGAACAACCACTAATCACTGACCGTTTGGCCACTACCGGGCCACTTTCTTGAAAGTAACGGAACATGGTGATGTTATAGATTTCGATAGAAATGACTGAAACTGTGATATGTTGTAGATCTTGTGATTCTTAGAAAAGATCTGAATGAGCACACCCACTAATTACTGACCGTTTGGCCATTACGGGGCCACTTTCTTGAAAGTAATGGAAGATGGTGATGTTATAGATTTCGATAGAAATGACTGAAACTGTGATATGTTGTAGATCTTGTGATTTCGAGGAAAAGTCTGAATGAGCACACCCACTAATTACTGACCGTTTGGCCATTACAGGGCCACTTTTTTAAAGTAACGGAACATGGTGATGTTCTGGATTTCGGTAAAAATGACTAAAATTTTGATATGTTGTAGATCTTGTGATTCTGAGAAAAGCACACAACCACTAATCAGTGACCGTTTGGCCAGTACAGGGCCACTTTTTGGAAAGTAATTGAAAATGTTGATTTTCTGGATTTCACTAAAAATGACTGAAATTGTTATATGCTGTAGATATTGTTATTCCGAGAAAATGTTCTAATGGGCACAACCAATAATTACTGACCGTTTAGCCACAACCGGGCCACTTTCTTGAAAGTAACGGAATATGGTGATGTTCTGGATTTAGGTAAAAATGACTGAAACTGTGATATGTTGTAGATTGCTGATTCTGAGGGAAGGTCTTAATTGGCACAACCACTAATCGCTGACCATTGGCCACAACGAGGCCGCTTTCTTGAAAGTACCGAAAATATTGATGGCCTGGATTTCGGTAAAAATGACTGTAACTGTGATATGTTGTAGATGATTCTGAGAAAAGGATTTAATAGGCACAACCACTAATCACTGACCGTTTCGCCACTACAGGGCCAATTTTGGAAAGTAATCGAAAATGTTGATGTTCTGGATTTCGGTAAAAATGACTGAAACTGTGATATCTTGTAGATTTTGTGACTCCGAGAAAAGGTCTCAATGGGCACAACCATTAATCACTGACCGTTTGCCCACAACCAGGCCACTTTCTTGAAAGTAACCGAAGATGGTGATGTTCTGGATTTCGGTATAAATGACTAAAATTGTGATATGTTGTGGATCTTGTGATTCTGAGAAAAAGGCACAAATACTAATCAGTCACCGTTTGGCCACTACAGGGCCACTTTTTGGAAAGTAATCCAAAATGTTGATGTTCTGGATTTCGGTAAAAATGACTGAAACTGTGATATGTTGTAGATATTGTGATTCTGAGAAAAGGATTTAATAGGAACAACCACTAATCACTGACCGTTTGGCCACTTTCTTGAAAGTAACGGAACATGGTGATGTTATAGATTTCGATAGAAATGAATGAAATTGTGATATGTTGTAGATCTTGTGATTCCGAGAAAAGATCTGAATGAGCACACCCACTAATTACTGACCATTTGACCATTACAGGGCCACTATTTTTAAAGCAACGGAACATGGTGATGTTCTGGATTTCGCTAAAATTGTCAAACTGTGATATGTTGTAGATATTGTGATTGTGAGAAAAGAATTTAATAGGAACAACCACTAATCACGGACCGTTTGGCCACTACCGGGCCACTTTCTTGAAAGTAACGGAACATGATGATGTTATAGATTTCGATAGAAATGACTGAAACTGTAATGTTGTAGATCTTGTGATTCCGAGAAAAGATCTGAATGAGCACACCCACTAATTACTGACCGTTTGGTCATTACGAGGCCACTTTCTTGAAAGTAACGGAACATGGTGATGTTATAGATTTCGATAGAAATGACTGAAACTGTGATATGTTGTAGATCTTGTGATTCCGAGAAAAGATCTGAATGAGCATACCCACTAATTACTGACCGTTTTGCCATTACAGGGCCACTTTTTTTAAAGTAATGGAACATGGTGATGTTCTGGATTTCGGTAAAAATGACTAAAATTGTGATATGTTGTAGATATTGTTATTCCGAGAAAATGTCCTAATGGGCACAACCAATAATTACTGACCGTTTGGCCACAACCGGGCCACTTTCTTGAAAGTAACGGAACATGGTGATGTTCTGGATTTAGATAAAAATGACTGAAACTGTGATATGTTGTAGATCTTGTGTTTCCACGAAAAGGTCTCTATGGGCACACACACTAATCACTTTCCGTTTGACCATTACAGGCCACTTTCTTGAAAGTAACTGAAAATGTCGATGTCCTGGATTTCGGTAAAAATGACTGAAACTGTGATATGTTGTATATTGCTGATTCTGAGGGAAGGTCTTAATAGGCACAACCAATAATTACTGACCGTTTGGCCACAACCGGGCCACTTTCTTGAAAGTAACGGAACATGGTGATGTTCTGGATTTAGATAAAAATGACTGAAACTGTGATATGTTGTAGATCTTGTGTTTCCACGAAAAGGTCTCTATAGGCACACACACTAATCACTTTCCGTTTGGTCATTACAGGCCACTTTCTTGAAAGTAACTGAAAATGTTGATGTCCTGGATTTCGGTAAAAATTACAAACTGTGATATGTTGTATATTGCTGATTCTGAGGGAAGGTCTTAATAGGCACAACCACTAATCACTGACCATTGGCCAAAACCAGGCCGCTTTCGTGAAAGAACTGAAAATATTGATGGCCTGGATTTCGGTAAAAATGACTGAAACTGTGATATGTTGTAGATATTGTGGTTCTGAGAGAAAGTCTTAATGGGTACAGCAAATAATCACTGGCCGCTTGGATACTACGAGACCACTTTTTTGAAAGTAAGCTAAAATGGTGATGTTCTGGATTTAGGTAAACATGACTGAAACTTTGAGATGTTGTAGATATTGTGATTCTGAGAAAATGTCCTAATGGGTACAACCAATACTTACTGACCGTTTGGCCACAACCAGACCACTTGAAAGTAACCAAAGATGGTGATATTCTGGATTTCGGTAAAAATGACTGAAACTGTGATATGTTGTAGATATTGTGATTCTGAGAAAAGGATTTAATAGGCACAACCACTAATCACTGACCGTTTCGCCACTACAGGGCCAAATTTGAAAAGTAATCGAAAATGTCGATGTTCTGGATTTCGGTAGAAATGACTGAAACTGTGATATGTTGTAGATTGCTGATTCTGAGGGAAGGTCTTAATAGGCACAACCACTAATCGCTGACCATTCGCCACAACGAGGCCGCTTTCTTCAAAGAACCGACAATATCGATGGCCTGGATTTCGGTAAAAATGACTGTAACTGTGATATGTTGTAGATGATTCCGAGAAAGGGATTTAATAGGCACAACCACTAATCACTGACCGTTTCGCCACTACAGGGCCAATTTTGGAAAGTAATCAAAAATGTTGATGTTCTGGATTTCGGTAAAAATTACTTAAACTGTGATATCTTGTAGATCATGAGACTCGGAGAAATGGATTTAATAGGCACGACCACTAATCACTGATCGTTTCGATACTACAGGGCCACTTTTTTGAAAGTAAGCTAAAATGGTGATCTTCTGGATTTCGGTAAAAAAATAACTGAAACTGTGATATGTTGTAGATCTTGTGATTCCGAGAAAAGGTCTCAATGGGCACAACCCTTAATCACTGACCGTTTGCCCACAACCAGGCAACTTTCTTGAAAGTAACCGAAGATGATGATGTTCTGGATTTCGGTATAAATGACTGAAATTGTGATATGTTGTGGATCTTGTGATTCTGAGAAAAAGGCACAACTACTAATCAGTCACCGTTTGGCCACTACTGGGCCACTTTTTGGAAAGTAATCGAAAATGTTGATGTTCTGGATTTCGGTAAAAATGACTGAAACTGTGATATGTTGCAGATATTGTGATTCTGAGAAAAGGATTTAATAGGAACAACCACTAATCACTGACCGTTTGGCCACTTTCTTGAAAGTAACGGAACATGGTGACGTTATAGATTTCGATAGAAATGAATGAAACTGTGATATGTTGTAGATCTTGTGATTCCGAGAAAAGATCTGAATGAGCACACCCACTAATTACTGACCGTTTGGCCATTACAGGGACACTTTTTTAAAAGTAACGGAACATGGTGATGTTCTGGATCTCGGTAAAATGACTGAAACTGTGATATGTTGTAGATATTGTGATTCTGAGAAAAGGATTCAATAGGAACAGCCACTAATCACTGACCGTTTGGCCACTACCGGGCCACTTTCTTGAAAGTAACGGAACATGGTAATGTTATAGATTTCGATAGAAATGACTGAAACTTTGATATGTTCTAGATTTTGTGATTCCGAGGAAAGATCTGAATGAGCACACCCACTCATTACTGACCGTTTTGCCACTACGGGGCCACTTTCTTGAAAGTAACGGAACATGGCGATGTTCTGGATTTCGGTAAAAATGACTGAAACTGTGATATGTTGTAGATATTGTGATTCTGAGAGAAGGATTTCATAGGAACAACCACTAATCACTGACCGTTTGGCCACTACCGGGCCACTTTCTTGAAAGTAACGGAACATGGTGATGTTATAGATTTCGATAGAAATGACTGAAACTGTGATATGTTGTAGATCTTGTGATTCTTAGAAAAGATCTGAATGAGCACACCCACTAATTACTGACCGTTTGGCCATTACGGGGCCACTTTCTTGAAAGTAATGGAAGATGGTGATGTTATAGATTTCGATAGAAATGACTGAAACTGTGATATGTTGTAGATCTTGTGATTTCGAGGAAAAGTCTGAATGAGCACACCCACTAATTACTGACCGTTTGGCCATTACAGGGCCACTTTTTTAAAGTAACGGAACATGGTGATGTTCTGGATTTCGGTAAAAATGACTAAAATTTTGATATGTTGTAGATCTTGTGATTCTGAGAAAAGCACACAACCACTAATCAGTGACCGTTTGGCCAGTACAGGGCCACTTTTTGGAAAGTAATTGAAAATGTTGATTTTCTGGATTTTACTAAAAATGACTGAAATTGTTATATGCTGTAGATATTGTTATTCCGAGAAAATGTTCTAATGGGCACAACCAATAATTACTGACCGTTTAGCCACAACCGGGCCACTTTCTTGAAAGTAACGGAATATGGTGATGTTCTGGATTTAGGTAAAAATGACTGAAACTGTGATATGTTGTAGATTGCTGATTCTGAGGGAAGGTCTTAATTGGCACAACCACTAATCGCTGACCATTGGCCACAACGAGGCCGCTTTCTTGAAAGTAACCGAAGATGGTGATGTTCTGGATTTCGGTATAAATGACTAAAATTGTGATATGTTGTGGATCTTGTGATTCTGAGAAAAAGGCACAAATACTAATCAGTCACCGTTTGGCCACTACAGGGCCACTTTTTGGAAAGTAATCCAAAATGTTGATGTTCTGGATTTCGGTAAAAATGACTGAAACTGTGATATGTTGTAGATATTGTGATTCTGAGAAAAGGATTTAATAGGAACAACCACTAATCACTGACCGTTTGGCCACTTTCTTGAAAGTAACGGAACATGTTGATGTTATAGATTTCGATAGAAATGAATGAAATTGTGATATGTTGTAGATCTTGTGATTCCGAGAAAAGATCTGAATGAGCACACCCACTAATTACTGACCATTTGACCATTACAGGGCCACTATTTTTAAAGCAACGGAACATGGTGATGTTCTGGATTTCGCTAAAATTGACAAACTGTGATATGTTGTAGATATTGTGATTGTGAGAAAAGAATTTAATAGGAACAACCACTAATCACGGACCGTTTGGCCACTACCGGGCCACTTTCTTGAAAGTAACGGAACATGATGATGTTATAGATTTCGATAGAAATGACTGAAACTGTAATGTTGTAGATCTTGTGATTCCGAGAAAAGATCTGAATGAGCACACCCACTAATTACTGACCGTTTGGTCATTACGAGGCCACTTTCTTGAAAGTAACGGAACATGGTGATGTTATAGATTTCGATAGAAATGACTGAAACTGTGATATGTTGTAGATCTTGTGATTCCGAGAAAAGATCTGAATGAGCATACCCACTAATTACTGACCGTTTTGCCATTACAGGGCCACTTTTTTTAAAGTAATGGAACATGGTGATGTTCTGGATTTCGGTAAAAATGACTAAAATTGTGATATGTTGTAGATATTGTTATTCCGAGAAAATGTCCTAATGGGCACAACCAATAATTACTGACCGTTTGGCCACAACCGGGCCACTTTCTTGAAAGTAACGGAACATGGTGATGTTCTGGATTTAGATAAAAATGACTGAAACTGTGATATGTTGTAGATCTTGTGTTTCCACGAAAAGGTCTCTATGGGCACACACACTAATCACTTTCCGTTTGACCATTACAGGCCACTTTCTTGAAAGTAACTGAAAATGTCGATGTCCTGGATTTCGGTAAAAATGACTGAAACTGTGATATGTTGTATATTGCTGATTCTGAGGGAAGGTCTTAATAGGCACAACCAATAATTACTGACCGTTTGGCCACAACCGGGCCACTTTCTTGAAAGTAACGGAACATGGTGATGTTCTGGATTTAGATAAAAATGACTGAAACTGTGATATGTTGTAGATCTTGTGTTTCCACGAAAAGGTCTCTATAGGCACACACACTAATCACTTTCCGTTTGGTCATTACAGGCCACTTTCTTGAAAGTAACTGAAAATGTTGATGTCCTGGATTTCGGTAAAAATTACAAACTGTGATATGTTGTATATTGCTGATTCTGAGGGAAGGTCTTAATAGGCACAACCACTAATCACTGACCATTGGCCAAAACCAGGCCGCTTTCGTGAAAGAACTGAAAATATTGATGGCCTGGATTTCGGTAAAAATGACTGAAACTGTGATATGTTGTAGATATTGTGGTTCTGAGAGAAAGTCTTAATGGGTACAGCAAATAATCACTGGCCGCTTGGATACTACGAGACCACTTTTTTGAAAGTAAGCTAAAATGGTGATGTTCTGGATTTAGGTAAACATGACTGAAACTTTGAGATGTTGTAGATATTGTGATTCTGAGAAAATGTCCTAATGGGTACAACCAATACTTACTGACCGTTTGGCCACAACCAGACCACTTGAAAGTAACCAAAGATGGTGATATTCTGGATTTCGGTAAAAATGACTGAAACTGTGATATGTTGTAGATATTGTGATTCTGAGAAAAGGATTTAATAGGCACAACCACTAATCACTGACCGTTTCGCCACTACAGGGCCAAATTTGAAAAGTAATCGAAAATGTCGATGTTCTGGATTTCGGTAGAAATGACTGAAACTGTGATATGTTGTAGATTGCTGATTCTGAGGGAAGGTCTTAATAGGCACAACCACTAATCGCTGACCATTCGCCACAACGAGGCCGCTTTCTTCAAAGAACCGACAATATCGATGGCCTGGATTTCGGTAAAAATGACTGTAACTGTGATATGTTGTAGATGATTCCGAGAAAGGGATTTAATAGGCACAACCACTAATCACTGACCGTTTCGCCACTACAGGGCCAATTTTGGAAAGTAATCAAAAATGTTGATGTTCTGGATTTCGGTAAAAATTACTTAAACTGTGATATCTTGTAGATCATGAGACTCTGAGAAATGGATTTAATAGGCACGACCACTAATCACTGATCGTTTCGATACTACAGGGCCACTTTTTTGAAAGTAAGCTAAAATGGTGATCTTCTGGATTTCGGTAAAAAAATAACTGAAACTGTGATATGTTGTAGATCTTGTGATTCCGAGAAAAGGTCTCAATGGGCACAACCCTTAATCACTGACCGTTTGCCCACAACCAGGCAACTTTCTTGAAAGTAACCGAAGATGATGATGTTCTGGATTTCGGTATAAATGACTGAAATTGTGATATGTTGTGGATCTTGTGATTCTGAGAAAAAGGCACAACTACTAATCAGTCACCGTTTGGCCACTACTGGGCCACTTTTTGGAAAGTAATCGAAAATGTTGATGTTCTGGATTTCGGTAAAAATGACTGAAACTGTGATATGTTGCAGATATTGTGATTCTGAGAAAAGGATTTAATAGGAACAACCACTAATCACTGACCGTTTGGCCACTTTCTTGAAAGTAACGGAACATGGTGACGTTATAGATTTCGATAGAAATGAATGAAACTGTGATATGTTGTAGATCTTGTGATTCCGAGAAAAGATCTGAATGAGCACACCCACTAATTACTGACCGTTTGGCCATTACAGGGACACTTTTTTAAAAGTAACGGAACATGGTGATGTTCTGGATCTCGGTAAAAATGACTGAAACTGTGATATGTTGTAGATATTGTGATTCTGAGAAAAGGATTCAATAGGAACAGCCACTAATCACTGACCGTTTGGCCACTACCGGGCCACTTTCTTGAAAGTAACGGAACATGGTAATGTTATAGATTTCGATAGAAATGACTGAAACTTTGATATGTTCTAGATTTTGTGATTCCGAGGAAAGATCTGAATGAGCACACCCACTCATTACTGACCGTTTTGCCACTACGGGGCCACTTTCTTGAAAGTAACGGAACATGGCGATGTTCTGGATTTCGGTAAAAATGACTGAAACTGTGATATGTTGTAGATATTGTGATTCTGAGAGAAGGATTTCATAGGAACAACCACTAATCACTGACCGTTTGGCCACTACCGGGCCACTTTCTTGAAAGTAACGGAACATGGTGATGTTATAGATTTCGATAGAAATGAATGAAACTGTGATATGTTGTAGATCTTGTGATTCTTAGAAAAGATCTGAATGAGCACACCCACTAATTACTGACCGTTTGGCCATTACGGGGCCACTTTCTTGAAAGTAATGGAAGATGGTGATGTTATAGATTTCGATAGAAATGACTGAAACTGTGATATGTTGTAGATCTTGTGATTTCGAGGAAAAGTCTGAATGAGCACACCCACTAATTACTGACCGTTTGGCCATTACAGTGCCACTTTTTTAAAGTAACGGAACATGGTGATGTTCTGGATTTCGGTAAAAATGACTAAAATTTTGATATGTTGTAGATCTTGTGATTCTGAGAAAAGCACACAACCACTAATCAGTGACCGTTTGGCCAGTACAGGGCCACTTTTTGGAAAGTAATTGAAAATGTTGATTTTCTGGATTTCACTAAAA
Source organism: Thermobia domestica (assembly GCF_964235325.1). NCBI lineage: Eukaryota > Metazoa > Arthropoda > Insecta > Zygentoma > Lepismatidae > Thermobia > Thermobia domestica. The sequence continues at coordinate 51,637,778 of NC_137470.1, read as the reverse complement.
ATGACTGAAATTGTTATATGCTGTAGATATTGTTATTCCGAGAAAATGTTCTAATGGGCACAACCAATAATTACTGACCGTTTAGCCACAACCGGGCCACTTTCTTGAAAGTAACGGAATATGGTGATGTTCTGGATTTAGGTAAAAATGACTGAAACTGTGATATGTTGTAGATTGCTGATTCTGAGGGAAGGTCTTAATTGGCACAACCACTAATCGCTGACCATTGGCCACAACGAGGCCGCTTTCTTGAAAGTACCGAAAATATTGATGGCCTGGATTTCGGTAAAAATGACTGTAACTGTGATATGTTGTAGATGATTCTGAGAAAAGGATTTAATAGGCACAACCACTAATCACTGACCGTTTCGCCACTACAGGGCCAATTTTGGAAAGTAATCGAAAATGTTGATGTTCTGGATTTCGGTAAAAATGACTGAAACTGTGATATCTTGTAGATTTTGTGACTCCGAGAAAAGGTCTCAATGGGCACAACCATTAATCACTGACCGTTTGCCCACAACCAGGCCACTTTCTTGAAAGTAACCGAAGATGGTGATGTTCTGGATTTCGGTATAAATGACTAAAATTGTGATATGTTGTGGATCTTGTGATTCTGAGAAAAAGGCACAAATACTAATCAGTCACCGTTTGGCCACTACAGGGCCACTTTTTGGAAAGTAATCCAAAATGTTGATGTTCTGGATTTCGGTAAAAATGACTGAAACTGTGATATGTTGTAGATATTGTGATTCTGAGAAAAGGATTTAATAGGAACAACCACTAATCACTGACCGTTTGGCCACTTTCTTGAAAGTAACGGAACATGGTGATGTTATAGATTTCGATAGAAATGAATGAAATTGTGATATGTTGTAGATCTTGTGATTCCGAGAAAAGATCTGAATGAGCACACCCACTAATTACTGACCATTTGACCATTACAGGGCCACTATTTTTAAAGCAACGGAACATGGTGATGTTCTGGATTTCGCTAAAATTGACAAACTGTGATATGTTGTAGATATTGTGATTGTGAGAAAAGAATTTAATAGGAACAACCACTAATCACGGACCGTTTGGCCACTACCGGGCCACTTTCTTGAAAGTAACGGAACATGATGATGTTATAGATTTCGATAGAAATGACTGAAACTGTAATGTTGTAGATCTTGTGATTCCGAGAAAAGATCTGAATGAGCACACCCACTAATTACTGACCGTTTGGTCATTACGAGGCCACTTTCTTGAAAGTAACGGAACATGGTGATGTTATAGATTTCGATAGAAATGACTGAAACTGTGATATGTTGTAGATCTTGTGATTCCGAGAAAAGATCTGAATGAGCATACCCACTAATTACTGACCGTTTTGCCATTACAGGGCCACTTTTTTTAAAGTAATGGAACATGGTGATGTTCTGGATTTCGGTAAAAATGACTAAAATTGTGATATGTTGTAGATATTGTTATTCCGAGAAAATGTCCTAATGGGCACAACCAATAATTACTGACCGTTTGGCCACAACCGGGCCACTTTCTTGAAAGTAACGGAACATGGTGATGTTCTGGATTTAGATAAAAATGACTGAAACTGTGATATGTTGTAGATCTTGTGTTTCCACGAAAAGGTCTCTATGGGCACACACACTAATCACTTTCCGTTTGACCATTACAGGCCACTTTCTTGAAAGTAACTGAAAATGTCGATGTCCTGGATTTCGGTAAAAATGACTGAAACTGTGATATGTTGTATATTGCTGATTCTGAGGGAAGGTCTTAATAGGCACAACCAATAATTACTGACCGTTTGGCCACAACCGGGCCACTTTCTTGAAAGTAACGGAACATGGTGATGTTCTGGATTTAGATAAAAATGACTGAAACTGTGATATGTTGTAGATCTTGTGTTTCCACGAAAAGGTCTCTATAGGCACACACACTAATCACTTTCCGTTTGGTCATTACAGGCCACTTTCTTGAAAGTAACTGAAAATGTTGATGTCCTGGATTTCGGTAAAAATTACAAACTGTGATATGTTGTATATTGCTGATTCTGAGGGAAGGTCTTAATAGGCACAACCACTAATCACTGACCATTGGCCAAAACCAGGCCGCTTTCGTGAAAGAACTGAAAATATTGATGGCCTGGATTTCGGTAAAAATGACTGAAACTGTGATATGTTGTAGATATTGTGGTTCTGAGAGAAAGTCTTAATGGGTACAGCAAATAATCACTGGCCGCTTGGATACTACGAGACCACTTTTTTGAAAGTAAGCTAAAATGGTGATGTTCTGGATTTAGGTAAACATGACTGAAACTTTGAGATGTTGTAGATATTGTGATTCTGAGAAAATGTCCTAATGGGTACAACCAATACTTACTGACCGTTTGGCCACAACCAGACCACTTGAAAGTAACCAAAGATGGTGATATTCTGGATTTCGGTAAAAATGACTGAAACTGTGATATGTTGTAGATATTGTGATTCTGAGAAAAGGATTTAATAGGCACAACCACTAATCACTGACCGTTTCGCCACTACAGGGCCAAATTTGAAAAGTAATCGAAAATGTCGATGTTCTGGATTTCGGTAGAAATGACTGAAACTGTGATATGTTGTAGATTGCTGATTCTGAGGGAAGGTCTTAATAGGCACAACCACTAATCGCTGACCATTCGCCACAACGAGGCCGCTTTCTTCAAAGAACCGACAATATCGATGGCCTGGATTTCGGTAAAAATGACTGTAACTGTGATATGTTGTAGATGATTCCGAGAAAGGGATTTAATAGGCACAACCACTAATCACTGACCGTTTCGCCACTACAGGGCCAATTTTGGAAAGTAATCAAAAATGTTGATGTTCTGGATTTCGGTAAAAATTACTTAAACTGTGATATCTTGTAGATCATGAGACTCTGAGAAATGGATTTAATAGGCACGACCACTAATCACTGATCGTTTCGATACTACAGGGCCACTTTTTTGAAAGTAAGCTAAAATGGTGATCTTCTGGATTTCGGTAAAAAAATAACTGAAACTGTGATATGTTGTAGATCTTGTGATTCCGAGAAAAGGTCTCAATGGGCACAACCCTTAATCACTGACCGTTTGCCCACAACCAGGCAACTTTCTTGAAAGTAACCGAAGATGATGATGTTCTGGATTTCGGTATAAATGACTGAAATTGTGATATGTTGTGGATCTTGTGATTCTGAGAAAAAGGCACAACTACTAATCAGTCACCGTTTGGCCACTACTGGGCCACTTTTTGGAAAGTAATCGAAAATGTTGATGTTCTGGATTTCGGTAAAAATGACTGAAACTGTGATATGTTGCAGATATTGTGATTCTGAGAAAAGGATTTAATAGGAACAACCACTAATCACTGACCGTTTGGCCACTTTCTTGAAAGTAACGGAACATGGTGACGTTATAGATTTCGATAGAAATGAATGAAACTGTGATATGTTGTAGATCTTGTGATTCCGAGAAAAGATCTGAATGAGCACACCCACTAATTACTGACCGTTTGGCCATTACAGGGACACTTTTTTAAAAGTAACGGAACATGGTGATGTTCTGGATCTCGGTAAAATGACTGAAACTGTGATATGTTGTAGATATTGTGATTCTGAGAAAAGGATTCAATAGGAACAGCCACTAATCACTGACCGTTTGGCCACTACCGGGCCACTTTCTTGAAAGTAACGGAACATGGTAATGTTATAGATTTCGATAGAAATGACTGAAACTTTGATATGTTCTAGATTTTGTGATTCCGAGGAAAGATCTGAATGAGCACACCCACTCATTACTGACCGTTTTGCCACTACGGGGCCACTTTCTTGAAAGTAACGGAACATGGCGATGTTCTGGATTTCGGTAAAAATGACTGAAACTGTGATATGTTGTAGATATTGTGATTCTGAGAGAAGGATTTCATAGGAACAACCACTAATCACTGACCGTTTGGCCACTACCGGGCCACTTTCTTGAAAGTAACGGAACATGGTGATGTTATAGATTTCGATAGAAATGACTGAAACTGTGATATGTTGTAGATCTTGTGATTCTTAGAAAAGATCTGAATGAGCACACCCACTAATTACTGACCGTTTGGCCATTACGGGGCCACTTTCTTGAAAGTAATGGAAGATGGTGATGTTATAGATTTCGATAGAAATGACTGAAACTGTGATATGTTGTAGATCTTGTGATTTCGAGGAAAAGTCTGAATGAGCACACCCACTAATTACTGACCGTTTGGCCATTACAGGGCCACTTTTTTAAAGTAACGGAACATGGTGATGTTCTGGATTTCGGTAAAAATGACTAAAATTTTGATATGTTGTAGATCTTGTGATTCTGAGAAAAGCACACAACCACTAATCAGTGACCGTTTGGCCAGTACAGGGCCACTTTTTGGAAAGTAATTGAAAATGTTGATTTTCTGGATTTCACTAAAAATGACTGAAATTGTTATATGCTGTAGATATTGTTATTCCGAGAAAATGTTCTAATGGGCACAACCAATAATTACTGACCGTTTAGCCACAACCGGGCCACTTTCTTGAAAGTAACGGAATATGGTGATGTTCTGGATTTAGGTAAAAATGACTGAAACTGTGATATGTTGTAGATTGCTGATTCTGAGGGAAGGTCTTAATTGGCACAACCACTAATCGCTGACCATTGGCCACAACGAGGCCGCTTTCTTGAAAGTAACCGAAGATGGTGATGTTCTGGATTTCGGTATAAATGACTAAAATTGTGATATGTTGTGGATCTTGTGATTCTGAGAAAAAGGCACAAATACTAATCAGTCACCGTTTGGCCACTACAGGGCCACTTTTTGGAAAGTAATCCAAAATGTTGATGTTCTGGATTTCGGTAAAAATGACTGAAACTGTGATATGTTGTAGATATTGTGATTCTGAGAAAAGGATTTAATAGGAACAACCACTAATCACTGACCGTTTGGCCACTTTCTTGAAAGTAACGGAACATGGTGATGTTATAGATTTCGATAGAAATGAATGAAATTGTGATATGTTGTAGATCTTGTGATTCCGAGAAAAGATCTGAATGAGCACACCCACTAATTACTGACCATTTGACCATTACAGGGCCACTATTTTTAAAGCAACGGAACATGGTGATGTTCTGGATTTCGCTAAAATTGACAAACTGTGATATGTTGTAGATATTGTGATTGTGAGAAAAGAATTTAATAGGAACAACCACTAATCACGGACCGTTTGGCCACTACCGGGCCACTTTCTTGAAAGTAACGGAACATGATGATGTTATAGATTTCGATAGAAATGACTGAAACTGTAATGTTGTAGATCTTGTGATTCCGAGAAAAGATCTGAATGAGCACACCCACTAATTACTGACCGTTTGGTCATTACGAGGCCACTTTCTTGAAAGTAACGGAACATGGTGATGTTATAGATTTCGATAGAAATGACTGAAACTGTGATATGTTGTAGATCTTGTGATTCCGAGAAAAGATCTGAATGAGCATACCCACTAATTACTGACCGTTTTGCCATTACAGGGCCACTTTTTTTAAAGTAATGGAACATGGTGATGTTCTGGATTTCGGTAAAAATGACTAAAATTGTGATATGTTGTAGATATTGTTATTCCGAGAAAATGTCCTAATGGGCACAACCAATAATTACTGACCGTTTGGCCACAACCGGGCCACTTTCTTGAAAGTAACGGAACATGGTGATGTTCTGGATTTAGATAAAAATGACTGAAACTGTGATATGTTGTAGATCTTGTGTTTCCACGAAAAGGTCTCTATGGGCACACACACTAATCACTTTCCGTTTGACCATTACAGGCCACTTTCTTGAAAGTAACTGAAAATGTCGATGTCCTGGATTTCGGTAAAAATGACTGAAACTGTGATATGTTGTATATTGCTGATTCTGAGGGAAGGTCTTAATAGGCACAACCAATAATTACTGACCGTTTGGCCACAACCGGGCCACTTTCTTGAAAGTAACGGAACATGGTGATGTTCTGGATTTAGATAAAAATGACTGAAACTGTGATATGTTGTAGATCTTGTGTTTCCACGAAAAGGTCTCTATAGGCACACACACTAATCACTTTCCGTTTGGTCATTACAGGCCACTTTCTTGAAAGTAACTGAAAATGTTGATGTCCTGGATTTCGGTAAAAATTACAAACTGTGATATGTTGTATATTGCTGATTCTGAGGGAAGGTCTTAATAGGCACAACCACTAATCACTGACCATTGGCCAAAACCAGGCCGCTTTCGTGAAAGAACTGAAAATATTGATGGCCTGGATTTCGGTAAAAATGACTGAAACTGTGATATGTTGTAGATATTGTGGTTCTGAGAGAAAGTCTTAATGGGTACAGCAAATAATCACTGGCCGCTTGGATACTACGAGACCACTTTTTTGAAAGTAAGCTAAAATGGTGATGTTCTGGATTTAGGTAAACATGACTGAAACTTTGAGATGTTGTAGATATTGTGATTCTGAGAAAATGTCCTAATGGGTACAACCAATACTTACTGACCGTTTGGCCACAACCAGACCACTTGAAAGTAACCAAAGATGGTGATATTCTGGATTTCGGTAAAAATGACTGAAACTGTGATATGTTGTAGATATTGTGATTCTGAGAAAAGGATTTAATAGGCACAACCACTAATCACTGACCGTTTCGCCACTACAGGGCCAAATTTGAAAAGTAATCGAAAATGTCGATGTTCTGGATTTCGGTAGAAATGACTGAAACTGTGATATGTTGTAGATTGCTGATTCTGAGGGAAGGTCTTAATAGGCACAACCACTAATCGCTGACCATTCGCCACAACGAGGCCGCTTTCTTCAAAGAACCGACAATATCGATGGCCTGGATTTCGGTAAAAATGACTGTAACTGTGATATGTTGTAGATGATTCCGAGAAAGGGATTTAATAGGCACAACCACTAATCACTGACCGTTTCGCCACTACAGGGCCAATTTTGGAAAGTAATCAAAAATGTTGATGTTCTGGATTTCGGTAAAAATTACTTAAACTGTGATATCTTGTAGATCATGAGACTCTGAGAAATGGATTTAATAGGCACGACCACTAATCACTGATCGTTTCGATACTACAGGGCCACTTTTTTGAAAGTAAGCTAAAATGGTGATCTTCTGGATTTCGGTAAAAAAATAACTGAAACTGTGATATGTTGTAGATCTTGTGATTCCGAGAAAAGGTCTCAATGGGCACAACCCTTAATCACTGACCGTTTGCCCACAACCAGGCAACTTTCCTGAAAGTAACCGAAGATGATGATGTTCTGGATTTCGGTATAAATGACTGAAATTGTGATATGTTGTGGATCTTGTGATTCTAAAAAAAGGCACAACTACTAATCAGTCACCGTTTGGCCACTACTGGGCCACTTTTTGGAAAGTAATCGAAAATGTTGATGTTCTGGATTTCGGTAAAAATGACTGAAACTGTGATATGTTGCAGATATTGTGATTCTGAGAAAAGGATTTAATAGGAACAACCACTAATCACTGACCGTTTGGCCACTTTCTTGAAAGTAACGGAACATGGTGACGTTATAGATTTCGATAGAAATGAATGAAACTGTGATATGTTGTAGATCTTGTGATTCCGAGAAAAGATCTGAATGAGCACACCCACTAATTACTGACCGTTTGGCCATTACAGGGACACTTTTTTAAAAGTAACGGAACATGGTGATGTTCTGGATCTCGGTAAAATGACTGAAACTGTGATATGTTGTAGATATTGTGATTCTGAGAAAAGGATTCAATAGGAACAGCCACTAATCACTGACCGTTTGGCCACTACCGGGCCACTTTCTTGAAAGTAACGGAACATGGTAATGTTATAGATTTCGATAGAAATGACTGAAACTTTGATATGTTCTAGATTTTGTGATTCCGAGGAAAGATCTGAATGAGCACACCCACTCATTACTGACCGTTTTGCCACTACGGGGCCACTTTCTTGAAAGTAACGGAACATAACGATGTTCTGGATTTCGGTAAAAATGACTGAAACTGTGATATGTTGTAGATATTGTGATTCTGAGAGAAGGATTTCATAGGAACAACCACTAATCACTGACCGTTTGGCCACTACCGGGCCACTTTCTTGAAAGTAACGGAACATGGTGATGTTATAGATTTCGATAGAAATGACTGAAACTGTGATATGTTGTAGATCTTGTGATTCTTAGAAAAGATCTGAATGAGCACAACCCACTAATTACTGACCGTTTGGCCATTACGGGGCCACTTTCTTGAAAGTAATGGAAGATGGTGATGTTATAGATTTCGATAGAAATGACTGAAACTGTGATATGTTGTAGATCTTGTGATTTCGAGGAAAAGTCTGAATGAGCACACCCACTAATTACTGACCGTTTGGCCATTACAGGGCCACTTTTTTAAAGTAACGGAACATGGTGATGTTCTGGATTTCGGTAAAAATGACTAAAATTTTGATATGTTGTAGATCTTGTGATTCTGAGAAAAGCACACAACCACTAATCAGTGACCGTTTGGCCAGTACAGGGCCACTTTTTGGAAAGTAATTGAAAATGTTGATTTTCTGGATTTCACTAAAAATGACTGAAATTGTTATATGCTGTAGATATTGTTATTCCGAGAAAATGTTCTAATGGGCACAACCAATAATTACTGACCGTTTAGCCACAACCGGGCCACTTTCTTGAAAGTAACGGAATATGGTGATGTTCTGGATTTAGGTAAAAATGACTGAAACTGTGATATGTTGTAGATTGCTGATTCTGAGGGAAGGTCTTAATTGGCACAACCACTAATCGCTGACCATTGGCCACAACGAGGCCGCTTTCTTGAAAGTAACCGAAGATGGTGATGTTCTGGATTTCGGTATAAATGACTAAAATTGTGATATGTTGTGGATCTTGTGATTCTGAGAAAAAGGCACAACTACTAATCAGTCACCGTTTGGCCACTACAGGGCCACTTTTTGGAAAGTAATCGAAAATGTTGATGTTCTGGGTTTCGGTAAAAATGACTGAAACTGTGATATGTTGTAGATATTGTGATTCTGAGAAAAGGATTTAATAGGAACAACCACTAATCACTGACCGTTTGGCCACTTTCTTGAAAGTAACGGAACATGGTGATGTTATAGATTTCGATAGAAATGAATGAAATTGTGATATGTTGTAGATCTTGTGATTCCGAGAAAAGATCTGAATGAGCACACCCACTAATTACTGACCATTTGACCATTACAGGGCCACTATTTTTAAAGCAACGGAACATGGTGATGTTCTGGATTTCGCTAAAATTGATAAACTGTGATATGTTGTAGATATTGTGATTGTGAGAAAAGAATTTAATAGGAACAACCACTAATCACGGACCGTTTGGCCACTACCGGGCCACTTTCTTGAAAGTAACGGAACATGATGATGTTATAGATTTCGATAGAAATGACTGAAACTGTAATGTTGTAGATCTTGTGATTCCGAGAAAAGATCTGAATGAGCACACCCACTAATTACTGACCGTTTGGTCATTACGAGGCCACTTTCTTGAAAGTAACGGAACATGGTGATGTTATAGATTTCGATAGAAATGACTGAAACTGTGATATGTTGTAGATCTTGTGATTCCGAGAAAAGATCTGAATGAGCATACCCACTAATTACTGACCGTTTTGCCATTACAGGGCCACTTTTTTTAAAGTAATGGAACATGGTGATGTTCTGGATTTCGGTAAAAATGACTAAAATTGTGATATGTTGTAGATATTGTTATTCCGAGAAAATGTCCTAATGGGCACAACCAATAATTACTGACCGTTTGGCCACAACCGGGCCACTTTCTTGAAAGTAACGGAACATGGTGATGATCTGGATTTAGATAAAAATGACTGAAACTGTGATATGTTGTAGATCTTGTGTTTCCACGAAAAGGTCTCTATGGGCACACACACTAATCACTTTCCGTTTGACCATTACAGGCCACTTTCTTGAAAGTAACTGAAAATGTCGATGTCCTGGATTTCGGTAAAAATGACTGAAACTGTGATATGTTGTATATTGCTGATTCTGAGGGAAGGTCTTAATAGGCACAACCAATAATTACTGACCGTTTGGCCACAACCGGGCCACTTTCTTGAAAGTAACGGAACATGGTGATGTTCTGGATTTAGATAAAAATGTATGAAACTGTGATATGTTGTAGATCTTGTGTTTCCACGAAAAGGTCTCTATAGGCACACACACTAATCACTTTCCGTTTGGTCATTACAGGCCACTTTCTTGAAAGTAACTGAAAATGTTGATGTCCTGGATTTCGGTAAAAATTACAAACTGTGATATGTTGTATATTGCTGATTCTGAGGGAAGGTCTTAATAGGCACAACCACTAATCACTGACCATTGGCCAAAACCAGGCCGCTTTCGTGAAAGAACTGAAAATATTGATGGCCTGGATTTCGGTAAAAATGACTGAAACTGTGATATGTTGTAGATATTGTGGTTCTGAGAGAAAGTCTTAATGGGTACAGCAAATAATCACTGGCCGCTTGGATACTACGAGACCACTTTTTTGAAAGTAAGCTAAAATGGTGATGTTCTGGATTTAGGTAAACATGACTGAAACTTTGAGATGTTGTAGATATTGTGATTCTGAGAAAATGTCCTAATGGGTACAACCAATACTTACTGACCGTTTGGCCACAACCAGACCACTTGAAAGTAACCAAAGATGGTGATATTCTGGATTTCGGTAAAAATGACTGAAACTGTGATATGTTGTAGATATTGTGATTCTGAGAAAAGGATTTAATAGGCACAACCACTAATCACTGACCGTTTCGCCACTACAGGGCCAAATTTGAAAAGTAATCGAAAATGTCGATGTTCTGGATTTCGGTAGAAATGACTGAAACTGTGATATGTTGTAGATTGCTGATTCTGAGGGAAGGTCTTAATAGGCACAACCACTAATCGCTGACCATTCGCCACAACGAGGCCGCTTTCTTCAAAGAACCGACAATATCGATGGCCTGGATTTCGGTAAAAATGACTGTAACTGTGATATGTTGTAGATGATTCCGAGAAAGGGATTTAATAGGCACAACCACTAATCACTGACCGTTTCGCCACTACAGGGCCAATTTTGGAAAGTAATCAAAAATGTTGATGTTCTGGATTTCGGTAAAAATTACTTAAACTGTGATATCTTGTAGATCATGAGACTCTGAGAAATGGATTCAATAGGCACGACCACTAATCACTGATCGTTTCGATACTACAGGGCCACTTTTTTGAAAGTAAGCTAAAATGGTGATCTTCTGGATTTCGGTAAAAAAATAACTGAAACTGTGATATGTTGTAGATCTTGTGATTCCGAGAAAAGGTCTCAATGGGCACAACCCTTAATCACTGACCGTTTGCCCACAACCAGGCAACTTTCTTGAAAGTAACCGAAGATGATGATGTTCTGGATTTCGGTATAAATGACTGAAATTGTGATATGTTGTGGATCTTGTGATTCTGAGAAAAAGGCACAACTACTAATCAGTCACCGTTTGGCCACTACTGGGCCACTTTTTGGAAAGTAATCGAAAATGTTGATGTTCTGGATTTCGGTAAAAATGACTGAAACTGTGATATGTTGCAGATATTGTGATTCTGAGAAAAGGATTTAATAGGAACAACCACTAATCACTGACCGTTTGGCCACTTTCTTGAAAGTAACGGAACAAGGTGACGTTATAGATTTCGATAGAAATGAATGAAACTGTGATATGTTGTAGATCTTGTGATTCCGAGAAAAGATCTGAATGAGCACACCCACTAATTACTGACCGTTTGGCCATTACAGGGACACTTTTTTAAAAGTAACGGAACATGGTGATGTTCTGGATCTCGGTAAAAATGACTGAAACTGTGATATGTTGTAGATATTGTGATTCTGAGAAAAGGATTCAATAGGAAAAGCCACTAATCACTGACCGTTTGGCCACTACCGGGCCACTTTCTTGAAAGTAACGGAACATGGTAATGTTATAGATTTCGATAGAAATGACTGAAACTTTGATATGTTCTAGACTTTGTGATTCCGAGGAAAGATCTGAATGAGCACACCCACTCATTACTGACCGTTTTGCCACTACGGGGCCACTTTCTTGAAAGTAACGGAACATGGCGATGTTCTGGATTTCGGTAAAAATGACTGAAACTGTGATATGTTGTAGATATTGTGATTCTGAGAGAAGGATTTAATAGGAACAACCACTAATCACTGACCGTTTGGCCACTACCGGGCCACTTTCTTGAAAGTAACGGAACATGGTGATGTTATAGATTTCGATAGAAATGACTGAAACTGTGATATGTTGTAGATCTTGTGATTCTTAGAAAAGATCTGAATGAGCACACCCACTAATTACTGACCGTTTGGCCATTACGGGGCCACTTTCTTGAAAGTAATGGAAGATGGTGATGTTATAGATTTCGATAGAAATGACTGAAACTGTGATATGTTGTAGATCTTGTGATTTCGAGGAAAAGTCTGAATGAGCACACCCACTAATTACTGACCGTTTGGCCATTACAGTGCCACTTTTTTAAAGTAACGGAACATGGTGATGTTCTGGATTTCGGTAAAAATGACTAAAATTTTGATATGTTGTAGATCTTGTGATTCTGAGAAAAGCACACAACCACTAATCAGTGACCGTTTGGCCAGTACAGGGCCACTTTTTGGAAAGTAATTGAAAATGTTGATTTTCTGGATTTCACTAAAAATGACTGAAATTGTTATATGCTGTAGATATTGTTATTCCGAGAAAATGTTCTAATGGGCACAACCAATAATTACTGACCGTTTAGCCACAACCGGGCCACTTTCTTGAAAGTAACGGAATATGGTGATGTTCTGGATTTAGGTAAAAATGACTGAAACTGTGATATGTTGTAGATTGCTGATTCTGAGGGAAGGTCTTAATTGGCACAACCACTAATCGCTGACCATTGGCCACAACGAGGCCGCTTTCTTGAAAGTACCGAAAATATTGATGGCCTGCATTTCGGTAAAAATGACTGTAACTGTGATATGTTGTAGATGATTCTGAGAAAAGGATTTAATAGGCACAACCACTAATCACTGACCGTTTCGCCACTACAGGGCCAATTTTGGAAAGTAATCGAAAATGTTGATGTTCTGGATTTCGGTAAAAATGACTGAAACTGTGATATCTTGTAGATCTTGTGACTCCGAGAAAAGGTCTCAATGGGCACAACCATTAATCACTGACCGTTTGCCCACAACCAGGCCACTTTCTTGAAAGTAACCGAAGATGGTGATGTTCTGGATTTCGGTATAAATGACTAAAATTGTGATATGTTGTGGATCTTGTGATTCTGAGAAAAAGGCACAACTACTAATCAGTCACCCTTTGGCCACTACAGGGACACTTTTTTAAAAGTAATCGAAAATGTTGATGTTCTGGATTTCGGTAAAAATGACTGAAACTGTGATATGTTGTAGATATTGTGATTCTGAGAAAAGGATTTAATAGGAACAACCACTAATCACTGACCGTTTGGCCACTTTCTTGAAAGTAACGGAACATGGTGATGTTATAGATTTCGATAGAAATGAATGAAATTGTGATATGTTGTAGATCTTGTGATTCCGAGAAAAGATCTGAATGAGCACACCCACTAATTACTGACCATTTGACCATTACAGGGCCACTATTTTTAAAGCAACGGAACATGGTGATGTTCTGGATTTCGCTAAAATTGACAAACTGTGATATGTTGTAGATATTGTGATTGTGAGAAAAGAATTTAATAGGAACAACCACTAATCACGGACCGTTTGGCCACTACCGGGCCACTTTCTTGAAAGTAACGGAACATGATGATGTTATAGATTTCGATAGAAATGACTGAAACTGTAATGTTGTAGATCTTGTGATTCCGAGAAAAGATCTGAATGAGCACACCCACTAATTACTGACCGTTTGGTCATTACGAGGCCACTTTCTTGAAAGTAACGGAACATGGTGATGTTATAGATTTCGATAGAAATGACTGAAACTGTGATATGTTGTAGATCTTGTGATTCCGAGAAAAGATCTGAATGAGCATACCCACTAATTACTGACCGTTTTGCCATTACAGGGCCACTTTTTTTAAAGTAATGGAACATGGTGATGTTCTGGATTTCGGTAAAAATGACTAAAATTGTGATATGTTGTAGATATTGTTATTCCGAGAAAATGTCCTAATGGGCACAACCAATAATTACTGACCGTTTGGCCACAACCGGGCCACTTTCTTGAAAGTAACGGAACATGGTGATGTTCTGGATTTAGATAAAAATGACTGAAACTGTGATATGTTGTAGATCTTGTGTTTCCACGAAAAGGTCTATATGGGCACACACACTAATCACTTTCCGTTTGGCCATTACAGGCCACTTTCTTGAAAGTAACTGAAAATGTCGATGTCCTGGATTTCGGTAAAAATGACTGAAACTGTGATATGTTGTATATTGCTGATTCTGAGGGAAGGTCTTTATAGGCACAACCAATAATTACTGACCGTTTGGCCACAACCGGGCCACTTTCTTCAAAGTAAGGGAACATGGTGATGTTCTGGATTTAGATAAAAATGACTGAAACTGTGATATGTTGTAGATCTTGTTTTCCACGAAAAGGTCTCTATAGGCACACACACTAATCACTTTCCGTTTGGTCATTACAGGCCACTTTCTTGAAAGTAACTGAAAATGTCGATGTCCTGGATTTCGGTAAAAATGACTGAAACTGTGATATGTTGTATATTGCTGATTCTGAGGGAAGGTCTTGATAGGCACAACCATTAATCACTGACCATTGGCCAAAACCAGGCCGCTTTCGTGAAAGAACTGAAAATATTGATGGCCTGGATTTCGGTAAAAATGACTGAAACTGTGATATGTTGTAGATATTGTGGTTCTGAGAGAAAGTCTTAATGGGTACAGCAAATAATCACTGGCCGCTTGGATACTACGAGACCACTTTTTTGAAAGTAAGCTAAAATGGTGATGTTCTGGATTTAGGTAAACATGACTGAAACTTTGAGATGTTGTAGATATTGTGATTCTGAGAAAATGTCCTAATGGGTACAACCAATACTTACTGACCGTTTGGCCACAACCAGACCACTTGAAAGTAACCAAAGATGGTGATATTCTGGATTTCGGTAAAAATGACTGAAACTGTGATATGTTGTAGATATTGTGATTCTGAGAAAAGGATTTAATAGGCACAACCACTAATCACTGACCGTTTCGCCACTACAGGGCCAAATTTGAAAAGTAATCGAAAATGTCGATGTTCTGGATTTCGGTAGAAATGACTGAAACTGTGATATGTTGTAGATTGCTGATTCTGAGGGAAGGTCTTAATAGGCACAACCACTAATCGCTGACCATTCGCCACAACGAGGCCGCTTTCTTCAAAGAACCGACAATATCGATGGCCTGGATTTCGGTAAAAATGACTGTAACTGTGATATGTTGTAGATGATTCCGAGAAAGGGATTTAATAGGCACAACCACTAATCACTGACCGTTTCGCCACTACAGGGCCAATTTTGGAAAGTAATCAAAAATGTTGATGTTCTGGATTTCGGTAAAAATTACTTAAACTGTGATATCTTGTAGATCATGAGACTCTGAGAAATGGATTCAATAGGCACGACCACTAATCACTGATCGTTTCGATACTACAGGGCCACTTTTTTGAAAGTAAGCTAAAATGGTGATCTTCTGGATTTCGGTAAAAAAATAACTGAAACTGTGATATGTTGTAGATCTTGTGATTCCGAGAAAAGGTCTCAATGGGCACAACCCTTAATCACTGACCGTTTGCCCACAACCAGGCAACTTTCTTGAAAGTAACCGAAGATGATGATGTTCTGGATTTCGGTATAAATGACTGAAATTGTGATATGTTGTGGATCTTGTGATTCTGAGAAAAAGGCACAACTACTAATCAGTCACCGTTTGGCCACTACTGGGCCACTTTTTGGAAAGTAATCGAAAATGTTGATGTTCTGGATTTCGGTAAAAATGACTGAAACTGTGATATGTTGCAGATATTGTGATTCTGAGAAAAGGATTTAATAGGAACAACCACTAATCACTGACCGTTTGGCCACTTTCTTGAAAGTAACGGAACAAGGTGACGTTATAGATTTCGATAGAAATGAATGAAACTGTGATATGTTGTAGATCTTGTGATTCCGAGAAAAGATCTGAATGAGCACACCCACTAATTACTGACCGTTTGGCCATTACAGGGACACTTTTTTAAAAGTAACGGAACATGGTGATGTTCTGGATCTCGGTAAAAATGACTGAAACTGTGATATGTTGTAGATATTGTGATTCTGAGAAAAGGATTCAATAGGAAAAGCCACTAATCACTGACCGTTTGGCCACTACCGGGCCACTTTCTTGAAAGTAACGGAACATGGTAATGTTATAGATTTCGATAGAAATGACTGAAACTTTGATATGTTCTAGATTTTGTGATTCCGAGGAAAGATCTGAATGAGCACACCCACTCATTACTGACCGTTTTGCCACTACGGGGCCACTTTCTTGAAAGTAACGGAACATGGCGATGTTCTGGATTTCGGTAAAAATGACTGAAACTGTGATATGTTGTAGATATTGTGATTCTGAGAGAAGGATTTAATAGGAACAACCACTAATCACTGACCGTTTGGCCACTACCGGGCCACTTTCTTGAAAGTAACGGAACATGGTGATGTTATAGATTTCGATAGAAATGACTGAAACTGTGATATGTTGTAGATCTTGTGATTCTTAGAAAAGATCTGAATGAGCACACCCACTAATTACTGACCGTTTGGCCATTACGGGGCCACTTTCTTGAAAGTAATGGAAGATGGTGATGTTATAGATTTCGATAGAAATGACTGAAACTGTGATATGTTGTAGATCTTGTGATTTCGAGGAAAAGTCTGAATGAGCACACCCACTAATTACTGACCGTTTGGCCATTACAGTGCCACTTTTTTAAAGTAACGGAACATGGTGATGTTCTGGATTTCGGTAAAAATGACTAAAATTTTGATATGTTGTAGATCTTGTGATTCTGAGAAAAGCACACAACCACTAATCAGTGACCGTTTGGCCAGTACAGGGCCACTTTTTGGAAAGTGATTGAAAATGTTGATTTTCTGGATTTCACTAAAAATGACTGAAATTGTTATATGCTGTAGATATTGTTATTCCGAGAAAATGTTCTAATGGGCACAACCAATAATTACTGACCGTTTAGCCACAACCGGGCCACTTTCTTGAAAGTAACGGAATATGGTGATGTTCTGGATTTAGGTAAAAATGACTGAAACTGTGATATGTTGTAGATTGCTGATTCTGAGGGAAGGTCTTAATTGGCACAACCACTAATCGCTGACCATTGGCCACAACGAGGCCGCTTTCTTGAAAGTACCGAAAATATTGATGGCCTGCATTTCGGTAAAAATGACTGTAACTGTGATATGTTGTAGATGATTCTGAGAAAAGGATTTAATAGGCACAACCACTAATCACTGACCGTTTCGCCACTACAGGGCCAATTTTGGAAAGTAATCGAAAATGTTGATGTTCTGGATTTCGGTAAAAATGACTGAAACTGTGATATCTTGTAGATCTTGTGACTCCGAGAAAAGGTCTCAATGGGCACAACCATTAATCACTGACCGTTTGCCCACAACCAGGCCACTTTCTTGAAAGTAACCGAAGATGGTGATGTTCTGGATTTCGGTATAAATGACTAAAATTGTGATATGTTGTGGATCTTGTGATTCTGAGAAAAAGGCACAACTACTAATCAGTCACCCTTTGGCCACTACAGGGACACTTTTTTAAAAGTAATCGAAAATGTTGATGTTCTGGATTTCGGTAAAAATGACTGAAACTGTGATATGTTGTAGATATTGTGATTCTGAGAAAAGGATTTAATAGGAACAACCACTAATCACTGACCGTTTGGCCACTTTCTTGAAAGTAACGGAACATGGTGATGTTATAGATTTCGATAGAAATGAATGAAATTGTGATATGTTGTAGATCTTGTGATTCCGAGAAAAGATCTGAATGAGCACACCCACTAATTACTGACCATTTGACCATTACAGGGCCACTATTTTTAAAGCAACGGAACATGGTGATGTTCTGGATTTCGCTAAAATTGACAAACTGTGATATGTTGTAGATATTGTGATTGTGAGAAAAGAATTTAATAGGAACAACCACTAATCACGGACCGTTTGGCCACTACCGGGCCACTTTCTTGAAAGTAACGGAACATGATGATGTTATAGATTTCGATAGAAATGACTGAAACTGTAATGTTGTAGATCTTGTGATTCCGAGAAAAGATCTGAATGAGCACACCCACTAATTACTGACCGTTTGGTCATTACGAGGCCACTTTCTTGAAAGTAACGGAACATGGTGATGTTATAGATTTCGATAGAAATGACTGAAACTGTGATATGTTGTAGATCTTGTGATTCCGAGAAAAGATCTGAATGAGCATACCCACTAATTACTGACCGTTTTGCCATTACAGGGCCACTTTTTTTAAAGTAATGGAACATGGTGATGTTCTGGATTTCGGTAAAAATGACTAAAATTGTGATATGTTGTAGATATTGTTATTCCGAGAAAATGTCCTAATGGGCACAACCAATAATTACTGACCGTTTGGCCACAACCGGGCCACTTTCTTGAAAGTAACGGAACATGGTGATGTTCTGGATTTAGATAAAAATGACTGAAACTGTGATATGTTGTAGATCTTGTGTTTCCACGAAAAGGTCTATATGGGCACACACACTAATCACTTTCCGTTTGGCCATTACAGGCCACTTTCTTGAAAGTAACTGAAAATGTCGATGTCCTGGATTTCGGTAAAAATGACTGAAACTGTGATATGTTGTATATTGCTGATTCTGAGGGAAGGTCTTTATAGGCACAACCAATAATTACTGACCGTTTGGCCACAACCGGGCCACTTTCTTCAAAGTAAGGGAACATGGTGATGTTCTGGATTTAGATAAAAATGACTGAAACTGTGATATGTTGTAGATCTTGTTTTCCACGAAAAGGTCTCTATAGGCACACACACTAATCACTTTCCGTTTGGTCATTACAGGCCACTTTCTTGAAAGTAACTGAAAATGTCGATGTCCTGGATTTCGGTAAAAATGACTGAAACTGTGATATGTTGTATATTGCTGATTCTGAGGGAAGGTCTTGATAGGCACAACCATTAATCACTGACCATTGGCCAAAACCAGGCCGCTTTCGTGAAAGAACTGAAAATATTGATGGCCTGGATTTCGGTAAAAATGACTGAAACTGTGATATGTTGTAGATATTGTGGTTCTGAGAGAAAGTCTTAATGGGTACAGCCAATAATCACTGGCCGCTTGGATACTACGAGACCACTTTTTTGAAAGTAAGCTAAAATGGTGATGTTCTGGATTTAGGTAAACATGACTGAAACTGTGAGTTGTTGTAGATATTGTGATTCTGAGAAAATGTCCTAATGGGTACAACCAATACTTACTGACCGTTTGGCCACAACCAGGCTACTTGAAAGTAACCAAAGATGGTGATATTCTGGATTTCGGTAAAAATGACTGAAACTGTGATATGTTGTAGATATTGTGATTCTGAGAAAAGGATTTAATAGGCACAACCACTAATCACTGACCGTTTCGCCACTACAGGTCCAATTTTGAAAAGTAATCGAAAATGTCGATGTTCTGGATTTCGGTAGAAATGACTGAAATGATGGAGTGTGTCAGTGGTTCAATTGGATTAAGATTTTTAAATGGGTTGTGGGTTAACAGGATATGAGTCACTGCGACACACAACCCACTGTGACCCACTTTGACCCAACAATCCATTCTGACCCACGCTGACCCACCGAACCACTCTGACTCACCAACCCATTCTGCTCAGTGCATTGTAGACAGCTTCTTCTGAGCACTGGTGAATTTGTCTACGTTTTACTTTCATGGCCTTCTTTTTTCTTCTTTTTTCATTTGTTTCCATTGAAGAAAGAACTTCAGGCACTCTTGCAGAACTTCAGGAAATTGATCATATTTGCAATTGTAATAATAGCAATAGGACTTACTTCTTGACTTTTCAGACACAGCCTAAGAGTTTTTAGAGGAGCTAACTACTGGAATTTTTTTTAATCACCTATAATGTATGAATTATTATATAAAAATTGAATATAACTATGTATGTGTGATCATCATGATCAAATTGCAAAGTCAACTGAAATGACATTTGTCATATACATAGTTAGGCCCTAATCTCAATATCATTTTTTAAAACTCCCTTTTGTTGGGGGGGGGGCATTTTGTATATATATAATTGATTTCTATAAATAATCGAAAACGATCGATATTAGTTGACTGCCTAATATTGATATTAGGCAGTCCTTGATATGAACCACCTTGACTGCCATGATATAAATTTAACTTCAACTGCTTCTTCAATGTTCTTCTTCTTTTTAGTTTTTAGTTTCTATGGCTAGAGTCGAGGGTAAAAATAATATGCTGTTCAGTAAATGCTGTTTACAATGCAGTGAGCAGAGTGGGTCATTGTAGGTGATGGGTCGCAGTGGGTCACGGTGGGTGGTGGGTCACATGCTGTTGACCCACGTCCCAGTCCGAAAACTCGACCCACTTGATCCACCGACCCACTGACCCACTAACTCACTCCAACTCTGGTTAACGCTTCGGTGTCTGAAGTAAACAAGTTCTGCCAGGGGAACTTTTTTCTTTCAAAATATATTTTTATATGTTCATATTTATTATTATTATTAATTACTTTCTTGCATTTTTTTCCTCCATTATCTTATATTAGTGACCGCGGTTTAGGATAGATTATGTAACGTCAAATACGGTTATGTATGTTTACACTTTCGTTTCTTTCTTTCGGAATGCACTCCTATCTGTTCATGTAGTCAAAACGTAGGCATACACCTCTGTATTGATCAACTATAACATTCTAGTTTATGAGTTTATTTGCTTCGGCTCTTCTGAGCTTAAGATGTAAGGAAAAACATATTAAGAACAAATAATAAAGAAACTAAGTCTACCTGATGGATAAAAATAAGAAATTATATAAAATGCAATGAGCTGATCAGTACGGTACTGTATACGTACTTTTGGGCCACCCTGTATATTATTAATAATTTATTTCTTGCATTTAATAATAACTAGCTGAAAATAACCACTTTTCGCATGGGTCAGAAAAAATATCTATGTAAACAAACTGAACAACGAAACGGGGGGCGCGGTGGCTCAGGGGTAGAGCGTTCACCTCTGGTGCTTAGGGTCTCGGGTTCGATCCCAGCCCCCGCCAAGTGAACTTTGTGGTGGACAAACACCGTGCTCGTGGGTTTTCTCGGGGTTCTCCCGTTTCCTCCCACTTTCTTCATTCCACCATTTCATTCATCTCTCATAATCACCGTCTCCTTTAGCCTAACCGGCATAACCGTGGGACGTAAAACTCAAAGATTTCATTTCATTTTTGAACAACGAAACGAAAATATATCGGTAATTTTCTACTACTTTTACATATCGCGGGAAACGCCTCTTGAGACCTCCTGGTTCAAAATTTAGAAAGAACGCCTCTGGCTCCCAAGCGATGGGAGCTGTATTTAGAAGTCAACGCCTCTGGAAGAATCACCATTCATCTCAGCGACCGTGAAAACTAAGGATTTGATACTAATATAGGTCATTTAGATTATTTTTACGTGTTTCGGTACATCTCCCCCTCCAGGTGACCCCGGCCCGCACGCAATGGTAGCTGATTTTGACAGTCATCGCTAATTGAAGTGTCACCATTGATCTCAGTGACCGTGAAAACTATGAATTCGACACAAATATCGGCCATTCTCTAATATTATTACATGTCTCGGTAAACGTCCCCCTCCCCTGAGACCCCTGGTTCGATTTTTTTTAATAAAAACCACTTGGTCCTGGTCTGGGGCCTGGACAAAAGTATCCGTTATTAAAATTTAGTAACTTTTTGTCAACTCGTCTGATCCCCAGGCCGCACACAGACAGACACACAAGCAAACTCGAACAGATAGAACAAACAGCGTTCTTTCGCATAGAATGTTGTTGCTTCCACCCAGCCTAAGTGCCGGAGGGCTTCTTTTATACGTAAACACGCGTGTAGTCCTAGTATTAGCTGTTTTGTTGTTATTGACCTTGAAGAACTAACAAATGGTTTCTCATGAAATCACAAGTCGCTTTAGTCCGTGAAGTTGATATACAGTAGAAATGACATATGCATTACTCACCCGTTGTGAAATAGAAAGATTATGTTGGTTTTATCTGAACACCCACAAACTGTTATAGCAAGAAGCCTTTCCACAACTACTTCCTAACTAGATAAAATTTCACGGCTAACTTTTGAATCATACACAAAAGTATCATTGATATGTTAGTGTTAATAATATTTATGGAACCAAAGACAGGTTTTAAACTTCCAAACTATGCTGTGCATAAAAGTCGGAAATCTTATAGAGTGGTTTTATCCGTGTGTCTGTTGACAGATACCAGAGCAAAGAAAGTGATATAGAGAAATGGTTTTCTGCTATTGATTCTTCATCCAATGAATAGAATAGGTTCCATCTCATCCGTTAACTCTATATTGAAGCCAGAAGTGGTTCAAATTAGCAATTTCTGGTTCTAAAATTTAATCCATAGATGAAAACGGTAACATACATGAAAACTTTTTTTTTTTTTTTGTAAACGATTGCGCGTGTATAGGCAACATATCATGGTCATTAACTATCTCTAATAAAATTGAAAATGGTTTAAAGTTATTATTACTTCCGGTTTCAACAACAGTTTCAACTTTTATCGTCATAGCATAAAACGGTAACATAGCGAGAACTGATTTTTGAAAACGAGTTACCATCTAGATACAACATCATGGGTACACAAAATATTCTACCGAAATTATAAATGGTTGAAATTTACTATTACTTCCGGTTTCAATTTCCAATTTCCGCCTAATAGAAATAGTAAATGCTTCAAGATGTGGTCTTTTGCAATTAATTCAGTATCCAAAGAATATATTTTATTTCCTCCGTTAACCTTCTACTCAAACCGGAATTGCTTCAAATTAGCCATTTCCAATTTCAACGTTTGTCGATATATAAAGAAAATGATAACGGATAGTGAGAAGTGGTTTCTGCAAACGATTTAGAGTCTAAAGACAAATATCTACAATATTAAATTCGGGTGTAGTTAGAGTTTATTATAACTTCTAGTTTCAATAACGGTTTCAACGTTTATCGCTATAGAATGAAAGCGGCAGCAGATAGCTAGAAACAGTTTTAAGCAAACGATTCAGCCTCTCAACAAATATATTGTTACTATTCATATAACTCTACTAAAACTGGAAATTGTTCAAATTTACTAGTACTTCCTGTTCCAATACTGATTTCTGTAGAGCAAAAATGGTAAAAGATATTAAAAAGTGACTTTTTGCAATCGATTCATCGTCTCAAGAATAGCCTCCTCCATTTCCGTGGCAGCTTTGATCAAAGCAGAATTTGTTAAAATTAGCCATATTCTGTTTGAACGTTCCTCGCCATAGAGGAAAAACAGTAACAGATAGAACATTTTTGTCCAAATGATATAACGTCTCTAGGCATCATACCATAATTATTGTCAACACCCTACCGGAACAGGAAGTAGTTCAAATTAAGTATTACTTCCTATTTCAATTCTTTTTTCCATAGATCAAAACAATAGGAGATATCAGGATACGGCTTTTTTTTACGATCAACAGGAAGTGGTTCAAATTAACTATCATTTCCTATTTCAAGTCTTGTTTCCAGGAATCAAAACAATAGGAGATATCAAGATACGGCTTTTTTGCAACCAATTCAGGGTCGTTGGAAAGTGTTCCTCCAAGAATTCAGCATCCCAAGAATATTTTCCACCAATTCCTATTCAAAACAGAAGTAGCTGAAGTTAGCGAAGTTCGATTTCAACGTGTATTGCTACATGTTTAATCTATGACTAAGAGTTTCAACTTGTTGCATATATTAGACGAGTTACCAGTACCAATACCAAACTAAAAGAAGTGAGTATCGTTTCACAGTATGAAACGAAGATTTCCAAACTATATGAATTCAATAGTGAAACTTGAAGTAGTGTTATCATCTGTCACAAAAGAAAATGCACGTTTTTCGCGGGATAGTATCTTTCTATCACCTCTCGATTTAATTAAATGTTTTAAAGGACCAATCCCTAACCATAAATCGATAAATGTATTACCTCTCGTTTTGCAGCTCAGACAAGATACGATAGAAATATCGTAAACCTTAATAGAAAGACAAACAGCTACGTTCTTTTACAACCTTGAAACTTACGAATATTAGCAATATATATTTACAGAGTAGGGAGTTTCTGCTACGTTATTCCGTAGTTTATTAGATCTGTACAGAACTACCACCCAGATGATATGTGAGCTTTGTGGCGGACAAATACCGTGTTCGTGGGAGTTTCCGGGGTGGTCTCGCTTCCTCCCACTGTTTTCATTCCACCAATTCATCCCATCATCATCCATACAGCCTGAGCCGTAGTTACCTAAAGAACGTATGACAAAGCCAAGTATTTGACCTACTAAGTAGAATTTGGTACGCTACCTTTAGACCACGGAGGCCAAAACCGTGAACTGGCGTGCTCATAAGATCAGTACAATTTGTAGTTATGTTCAATTAGCAAGCCAAATACCAAATGATGTTACATGTTCCTGTATTCTTTATATCATAGTATTGTACTACAAATATAATAAAATATTATGATGAAATAAATCACCAAGACGCCAGGGTCGATTAGGTGTTCCTGGAACGGTCGCTCAGTGATTGAGCGTTCACCACTGGTGGATGGGGTCCCTGGTTCGATCCCAGGTCTCGCCAAATGAAATTGTGGTGGACAAACACCGTGTGTGGGGTTTCTCGACGTTCTCCCGTTTCCTCCCACTTTATTAATTCCACCATTTCATTTATTTCTCATCATCACCGTCTCCTTTAGCCTAGCCGGCATAACCATGGGACGTAAAACTCAAAGATTTCATTTGCATTGTTTTGTTTTCGTATTACTAGTAATAGCAGTAGTGGTATTCGCTGTCGTATT
Organism: Thermobia domestica; assembly: GCF_964235325.1. NCBI lineage: Eukaryota > Metazoa > Arthropoda > Insecta > Zygentoma > Lepismatidae > Thermobia > Thermobia domestica. The sequence goes on along the minus strand of NC_137470.1, from coordinate 51,612,457 downwards.
AGTACAGTAATAAGTAGTAGCAGTAGTGGTAATAGTAACAGTAGTAGCAGTGGCAGCAATAGTGGAATTAGCACTAGCGTTCGTAATCGTAATAGTAATAATAGTATTAGTAGTAGTAGTTGTAGTATTAGTATCACATACGGTGTAGAAGTTTTACATATCTTCTCTGTTACTCGTAATGCATTAATGAGTGTAGTATAAGACTTTTACGTCCATGAGCTGTATTATTGTATAATAAACATGGCTGGACAGAGCAAGCACAAATAACAAATAGACAGACAGTATAGGGATATAGAAAACAAACCTTGGGTAACTTTTCACACGATTTTCCCATTTGAGAAGGACAAATAGACATTGCAATATTATGACGACACATCTCTCATTTTGCATTGCATATTGAAGGTATGACTTCATTTATCAACTTGGTTGTTCTCAGGCCGCTTACGTCTGGCCCGTTTAGAGCCCGGCTCGTTTGTGCCCGGCCAGTTTAGGGTCCGGCCCGTTTGTGCCCGGCCCGGTAAAAGCCCGGCCCATTCTCTGCCCGGCTCGAGATTCGGGCCGGATCGGGTCGAGCCGCACACAGAATACAGATACATCAGGGCCGTCTTCGGGCCTGGCTTTGCAGGGCTCTGGTCTACAAACACACGGATAAAACCGTTCTATAAGACTTTCAGCACAGCATAGGTTTGAAGGTCATTTCTATATTAACTTCATGAATTAAAGGGAACTTGTATTCCTCGAAAGGCATTTGTTGGTCCTTCAAGGTCAATCGAGCAATGAAAAAACTGATATTAGGAGTATTTTAACACGCCACTCACTACAACGATATAACAGAATGCTGCCTACGGCTGTTAATAAAAGGCTTTACTAGCTGGAACTCGCTAGCACAGTAGCAACGTTATATGCCAAACAACGTTGTACTGTGTAAGAAATGCTAGGGGTTGTTCTGTCCATGTGCGCCGCCTCCTTGGTGTTCCCTGATTCCAGCACTCACACAAATAATCTTGTCACGGCGCTGCAGGCAAGATTTTTAGTTTCGAAACATAATAATCATAATAAAATAAATATTTCTCGCTTGACACTATCAAAAAATAAACAATTAAAACATAGAGATGGGAGTTAAAATTTCTAACCTCTAAAACATTTGTTTGTTTCAAATGTGTTTGTGCAAAGGCAACCAAGGAACGCACTAAGTTAGTCACTTTATACTTTATGTCCACAACAAAATCCTTGCAGGGGGCGCGGTGGCTCAGTGGTAGAGCGTTCACCTCTGGTGCTTGGGGTCCTGGGTTCGATCACAGTCCCCGACGAGTGAACCTTGTGGTGGACAAACACCGTGCTCGTGCGTTTTCTCGGGGTACTCCCGTTTCCTCCCACTTTCTTCATTCCACCATTTCATTCATCTCTCATCATCACCGTCTCCTTTAGCCTAACCGGGATAACCGTGGGACGTAAGACTCAAAGATTTCATTTTCAAAGTCCTTGCAAGTTCTTTTTGCAATACCATTAAAATTATTTTCTTTTATGATGATATTTTCATTTTAATTTGTATGAATGTAGTATTTTCTTTTAGTAACGTTTGGTAATATCACTGCTTCTTGCACTTACTCTGCATCATGTAAGTTGTTAAAATGTACACTAAATACCACGGTTATATATGTTGGGAATATGCATTACAGTAATTAAACTTGAACACGTGTTTAAACATGTTTCTTTACGTTTAAGTCAGCCGTGTTACCGACTGAGCTAGGACAGTCCCAACTTATCCTTATATTAACGGTATATTTTACTTTTTCACAGCACAGCCCTTTATGACAGTGTTCATAAAAGATGTTAACTAAAAAGAAATCAATCAAAAAAAATCGAGACTCCCCTGAAAACATATAACACGCCCCGCCATTTATATGCACCCACATACATTTTGGAAAGTCGGCGCCGTTGGTTCTATCTGTTGTGTTTGAAATCAATGTTTCCGGGGGGGCACACTTCGTATTCCGGGGACACTATTGATAACTTTCTATTTTTTATTATATTATAGACGTATTATTTTGGTTTCTTCCGGGGGGGCAGTATCAGAGCTCCGGGCGGGCAGTACCCCCTAAAAACACTTCTGGAAGAAACACTGTTTGAAATACACCTAATCTAATATAAATAAAATAAAAAGTTTGTTTGTGTGTCTGTCTGTCTGTATGTATGTATCTGTGTGCTGCCTGGAGACCAGACGAGAGGACCGAGAGTTACCAAATTTTGATCTTGGGTACCTTGGCCCTGGTTCCAGATCAAGACGAAGCGTTTTTTTTTAATCGAACCAAGAAGTCTCAGGAGACGTTTACAGGGACATGTAAAAGTAGTAGAAGATAACCAATATTAGTGTCGAATTCAAAGTTTTGGCGGACGCTGAGATCAATAGTGAAACTCCGATTGCATTAACTTCCAAATTAACCCCACTTAGTTGCGGGTCGGGTTACCGGAGGGGATACCTGACATGTAAAAATAATCCAAAATGGCCGATATTAATGTCAAATCCAAAGTTTTCGCACTCGCTGAAATCAACGGTGATACTAGTAATACAGGCGTTGACTTCCAAATACAGCCACCATGCGAATAATGGGTTTTCTGATGGTTATTAATAAATGCAAGAAATATATTATTAATAATAAATGGGAACAGATAGGAAGCATTTTGAAAGAAAGAAACGAAAGTGTAAACATACATAACCATGTCTGATTTTACATAATCTCTCCTAAACCACGATCACTAATCTAACAAGAAGAAAGTAGACTTTGGTAAATTAACTTCGGGGTCATTTTTCGCGAGGTAGTATTGCACATTTAAAATATGAATATTTAGGGATGCGCACGAGGCAAGACATGTCTTGAATCTGGACTGGAATTCGAGTTCAGACACACTTTGTAAAATTCGAGACGATTCAAGACAAACTTATTTCTCGACTAATTTTCGAGCCGAGACACGAGTCGAGTCGAGACTTTTCGTAAAAATCTCGACTCGACTCGAATGTCTCGAAAATCTTTCTATAATTTTTAATATTATTTTGAAGAAAGTATTCAGTCAGAAACAGCCTTGAAACCAATTCCAGTATTTATTAATTTAGAAAGGTACCGAACGCATAAACTTAATGGTTAATCTTTCGAAATCAAGATTTAATTTTCAGCTCAATTCAGTTAATTAAAACTAATAATTAATGTCGTGATATTTGATTGTACTTCAAATATAATAATAATAATAATAATAATAATAATAATAATAATAATAATAATAATAATAATAATAATAATAATAATAATAATGCTCTGGGGGACATACACGTGAGCATGTATCTAGTATAGCTCGAGCAAGGCACAATGACGGCCGACGCGTATCGCACACTGCTTGCAGACTACGTACACCCCTTGATGACGACCATGTTTCCCAACGGTAGTGGCATTTTTCGACAAAATGATGCACCATGTCACAAGGCCAGGAGTGTGATGAAGTGGTTCGAGAAATGTTCAACAATGTTCTATATCTGTTGACGGTGTGCGAATTACAAGGAGGATGAGGGAAATCCCCATTGGTAATACTATATGTTCCTATAACCAAAGATTTCCCTCCATGTCAAAGAACTATGTGCTGTGTAATTAAAAAGTATGAGTTGTTTTATCTGTTGTATGTATGAAATAAATTATTAAAAAATGCAACAAATAAATTATTAACAACACATGTGATCAGATAGGAATGTATTTTGAAAGAAAGAAACGAAACGGTAAAGATACATAACCGTATTTAACTATACATAACCTGACAAAACTAACCGATCGTAACTAATCTAGAATAATGTAGGAAAGATGCAAGAAAGCAATTAATAATAATAAATATCAACATATAGAAATATATTTTGAAAGAACAATGTTCCCCAGAAGTAACCTTGTAAATTTAGGATTTAGGATTTAGATTTCAGGGCTTTCGGCATCTGAGACAATTTAGCCCGTCACGTTCGAGGGATGACGTCTCTAGGCGAACACACTTTCCGAGGAAAGGGAAGGAAGAAAGGATTGGGGAAGAGAGGAAGTGATCTGAAACCTAAGGTATCACCCTGGCATCTTTCTGGTGTGAATGTGGAAAACCAAGGAAAATCTCATTGAGTTGTTGAGTTGATTTTAGTTTAGCGTCCCTTTCAGCAGCTAGGCTATATGAGACGTGGACCTACTGATTAACGTGGAATCCGAACCACATGAGCTCCCGCCGGGAATCGAACCCGGGTCTCCCACGCCAAAAGGAAAATCTCACTCAGGGTGACTGGCCTGAAAAAACTTTTAAATTTTTCGACCGAGTGCCCCCACCAGGAATCGAACACGGGACCGCCTTCACGTAATCATATAAACGTATGTTTGTCTATTCCATTACATTGCGAATAGGCGAAATTGGAACAATGTTGTATTGGAGTCAGTCAATTAGTTCGAATAAAATTTGTTATTCGTAGCACAATCCCTTCGAGGCCATTTCCAAGATCGGGGCAGTAACCCACATGGTCGAAAGTAGTGTTTCCACGAGATGAGACGAGAGAAGACTTCAAGCTGTCTCGTTTCGTCACATATCTCGTCTCGTGAGACGAGACACGAGAAATGTCTCGTCTCGTGGCAACACTAGAGCGGATGAGGCCCACAAAAAGGAGTTCTTATACAAAGTGGTTAAAATTACAGCTTTTAACCACTTTCATTTGGTTATCAGCACAACACACAACACGACTACAATCTTCCAATCAGTGTTTCTTTCAGAAAAAAATGTTCCTGGGGAGTATATTTAGGATTCCGGGGGTACTGCTGGTATTATTTTATTATAGATGTATTATTTTGGTCTCCCCGTGGGGGCCACTCTCAGAGTTCCAGGGGACAGCACCCCAAAAACATGTCTGGAAGAAATACTGAATAAAACATCGACTACTTAGTTTCGACCACGGGCGCCCGAAGGAAGGGGGAAGAGGCCCGGCCCCCTTGCTCACGAAAATATATGTGTAATATAGCAAACTACGTATATTAAATACCAGGCGTAATATAGCAATCAAGGAGATGACCCCCGTTAAAAATTTCTTCGGGCGCCAATGGTTTCCAGTAATGAATTATTATTACGACAGGAACATTTGTCAATATCGTCGGTACAGTCGAAAGGCAAGCCTTCCCCACTTATTCTGAAATCCTTTTTTCAAAGCCTCTGGCGCCACTTCAAAAAATAAGAAGGCGTATGTGACTTTCTGGTTTCAAAAATGACTTTGGTTTGAATTACATCATAAAACAATAAAAAGAAACTAATTTTTATTGTCAAACCAGCATCCATTCAAACTCAGTACAGAATAAGGCCTACACGTTTCTGTCTTTGTTCGGAACGAGAAAACTCATGAAACAATGGTTAGTTGCTGATGAAACTAGCATTAAGAGAACTTGTATTTCTATAAAGGATTTTTATATATAGATATAACCACCAGCCCTCGGAATGAAATCTTCTGAAACACTGATCTCAAAGAATGGTTTTACATTTTACTTGAATCTGGAACAGTATCACTAAATATTTAAACTTGAATTCGTTGGAAAATGGAAATGAAAGCTGTTTGTAAGAATAATTTAAAAAAATAACTTTCGGTCTTCCTTGTTGTTTTAGGATAGTCCTCATTTGAAATAAACGCTGGTATACTTTCGAAGGCAATAATTTTTTCCGAGTTAATAAATTTAAAAACAATTTCAAAAACTGTCTTTGCATTTTTGAGACATGAGACGATACGAGGCTATTCAAGAGACGTCTCGTCTCGTCTCGTAAACGAGACGGGACAAGTAGTTTCTCTCGTCTCGTGTCCCTTTATCAAAGGTTTCTGTCTCGTCTCGTGGTAACACTAGTTGAAAGAGAGAAACAAATGAAATCTTTGAGTTTTACGTCCCACGTTTATTCCGGTTAGGGTAAAGGAGACGGTGATCATGAGTAATGAATGAAATGGTGGAATGAACAAAGTGGGAGAACCCCGAGAAAACCCACGCACACGGTGTTTGTCCACCAGAAAGTTCACTTGTCGGGGACTGGGATCGAACCCGGGACCCCAAGCACCACAGTTGAACGCTCTACACCTGAGCCACCGCAGCCCCAAGAAAGAAACAAATATGTAAAGATACATATATGAGTACACACACACGGATAAAGTAGTCATACATGTATTTTAATCTTCTGACTACTTAACCCCGACTAATTTAAGATTGCAAGAAAGTAATTATTAAGAAGAAATATAAACATATAGAAATGTATTTTGAAAGAAAAAAAGCAAACCGTACCAGCCGTGTTATGAATCTGGATTGCCCACTCAACAAGCAGACACCTTACCGAATTATCTGCGGCAGAACTTGCAATTTGTGGTTTCGAAGCTTTATTTATACTGTGTGTGTTACATAACGACGCTACGGGATGTCATTACTAGTGCGACCACCTCATTCAAGATCCGTTTTGTAAATTGATGGAGGAAAAAAGAGTGATTTCGTAAATCAACAAAACGGATCTTGTATATATAGGGTGTAACTAAAAGGTACGGCAAAACTTCATGGGTGGATTCCTTATTGGTAGATAAGCAAAAAAGTTCAGATGACCATATGTCGGGAAATGCATCGTTCCAAAGTTACGGCCTTTGAGCCGACTAATGGTGTGAAATAGTCACATTCTGGTCGCTCCTTAATGTGTCTCAATTTATACCTCAATATATCAAACTCTGATTAAGATAGGAAGATAATTTTAGTAGCAATGTGTTCTGCAAAAATTAAGCTTTCCGCTGATATGCAATTTATGAGTGTATCCCCAAGGAATGCCATCTCCAAAATGCTGATGCAAAAATCAAACAAAAAACAAGTAATTACCCTCCCATGCCCATCGTGGTACTCCCACACACACATAAAATATACAGGGTGAGTCAAAAGTCCTTGAACACCTGTGTAAGTTTGAAAATCGACGGGAAAAGTAAAAAGTGATGATGGGAACAGAGGTTTGATGAGGGGCCGCAGCTATTGAAGTGTATGTCATTCATGGCCGCCATCTTGAAATCCGCCATTTTGGATTCAAGTCACTTTTTTAAATGGGAAGGGGGTGTATGACCCATCAAATAACACTAGCTTGAGCTCAGGAATTTAGTGGTGTAATTTGTTTTTCCTATCTAGTACAGTTTAGAAGTTATTAATGTTCATAGGTGGGAAATTACCTTGATACTGAATGCTACAACACATGTTCTACGTGTTGTCCATCCCGTGCAATGCACAACTGTAGTCGCCGCAACCACTCTGACTGCACACGGAGATGTCTCCTGAAATTTGGTCACAGGGTTGTTGCATGCGTTCCTCGAAGTGTCTCAAATCACGGATTGTCTCAGCATACACTATCTGCTTAAGATGTCACCATAGATAAAAATCAAGGGGCGTTAAGTCAGGATATCTGGGCGGCCACTCCACGGGACCACAGTGACCAATTCACTTCCGTGGCAGTTGTTCATCCAACCTTTGACGGACACCAAGTATATAGTGTGGAGGGGTTCCATCGTGCTGAAAATATGATGGGAAAATGCCGTCAGCGTTCAGTGTGGCAGGGAACGCAAAGTCCTGCAACAGCATCAGATACTGTGGTGCAGTTAAGGTGTTGTAAATGAAAAATGGCCCAATGATGCGGATGCTCCATATGACAAACCACACCACCACCTTCGCTGGACTATGTTCTCGACTCAGGTCAACCCAGTTCGAATTTGCGTCACACCAGTATCGACAATTGTGTCGATTAACCTCCCCGTTCAAAGTGAAATACGCCTCGTCACTGAACAGTATGCCCTTGACAAAAGCAGGATCCAAATGAAATGAAATGAAATGAAATCTTTGTTTTACGTCCCACAATTATGCCGGTTAGGCTAAAGGAGACGGTGATGATGAGTAATGAATGAAATGGTGGAATGAAGAAAGTGGGAGGAAACGAGAAAACCCCGAGAAAACCCACGCACACGGTGTTTGTCCACCACAAAGTTCACTTGTCGGGGGCTGGGATCAAACCCAGGACCTCAAGCACCAGAGGTGAACGCTCTACCACTAAGCCACCGCGGCCCCTAACGCAGGATCCAGTTCGTGTTGTTCAGTAGCCCACATGCAGAACTGCAACCGGCGATCAGGGTCATTTTCGTTCAGTTTATGTTGTAAGGATGCCACTGATTGGCGTGCAATATCCGGACAACGGAGGATTGGCTTACTGGACATGCTAGGGACACACGATGGGTTCTTCGTTTAGGACTTTTCACAAACGACGCAACAACCGCCGTTGCAGTTTCCTCATTGGTGGCAGTTTTTGGTCGCCCTATCTTGAACAGAGCCCGTCTCTCGGAATTTGGTGATCACGTGAGCCACCGTGCTGTGCGATACCGGTTCTCTGTCGGAGTGCCATCGGTTGTAGTCAGCTGCTATAGTTCGGTAGCTGGGTTCCACTGATATAAGGATGATTTCGATCTTCTGTTCACGTGTCAGACGTATTTTAGATCACCTGGAACATAGAGAACTGGGTCAGTATCAAGGTAATTTCCCACTTTTGAACATTAATAACTTCTAAACCGTACAAGATAGAAAAAAATACACCACTAAATTGCTGAGCTCAAGCTAGTGTTATTTGATGTGACATACACCTTCTTCCCATTTAGAAATATGACTTGAATCCAAAATGGCGGATTTCGAGATGGCGGCCATGAATGACATACACTCCAAAAGTTGCAGCCCCTCATCAAAACTCTTTTCCCATCAACACTTTTTACTTTTCCCGTCGATTTTATAACTTATGCAGGTGTCCAAAGACTTTTGACTCACCCTATATATATATATAGACGGAAAGCATCGTCCTTTAGAAATACATAGATACCAAAAATATATTTCTAGTTTAATTAGGGTCTGAGTTATTGAGGTATAAATTGAGTCACATTAAGGGGCGACCAGAATATGACTATTTCCACCATTAGGCGGCTCAATGGCCGTAACTCTGTAATGATACATTTCCCGACATATGGTCATATGAACGATTTTGCTTGTCTTCCCATAAGGAATCCACCCCTGAAATTTTGCCGTACCTTCTTGTTACACTCTGTATATATATGTGTTGGTGCAACAGTAAGTTCCCAAGAATATAGATTAATTCATTTTTTATTTTAATCTATACAACAAATGCTTTTTATGAAAGCAAGGAGCCTGCGAGTTAAAGATGGTTAAAGACCGTAAATAAAATTGAAGATCTGAATTGCAGAACATCCGAAGTCCACCGAGTACTTTTTTTGTTTTTAGAAGAAAGACAAAAAATTGTACTTGCAATGCTATTCTGTTTAGCTGAAATTATTTTGAATTTTTTTTAAAAAGTTTTGATTTGGACTTACGTATTATGCAAGTGAATAGCCCTGAAACATAGATGCTAACATAAAAAACAGAAAACGAAAAATTCGAAGAAAAAGAGTGGACTTGGGAGGTTTTGTAATTCAGGTTTTCAATTCAAACTTCAAATGGAACTGGGGTAACTCCAGACAATGGCTGACCTAACACTTTGATAATAGCGGGTGTAATGGCTGATTTAAGAACACAATTGATATGTCCTGTGTAGCTAAGTATACACCCACCCTTCCCCCTCAACATTGGATACGGAAATGGAAAACTTATTTAGAATTTGATTGTTGATTCCAGTATATTTCAAGCATCACTTCTCAGAATCTGGGCCTGTGATATGTCGATATATCGCTATCATCGATATCTATATTATCATATATCAACATTCGATATCGCAAATATATGGAAATGAATATATCATTCTAAATTTTCGATATCGATATTCGGGGAGTGGGGAGGCGAGGTACAAAGGTCCCCGAAGACTTGCGATAGATGAAGAAATTAAACTTACTTTTTGCAAGATTGTTTTCTAATCATAATATCTTTATTACCAAACACTGCAATGTAAATACATCCACTTGCAAATTTGCAATATTATATGATGTAATTTCTTAGGCGCCAGAACTTTTTTCCCTGAAAAAAGAAACAAAAAATCACGTGCAAAAGCAAGTACTTCGAACTTTGAACTAGAATTTATCATAAGAAAGTTTTTTGCTTCTCGAGCTTGGAGATTTCCATCCCTTTTGGCCTTTGGGACCGCTAATTGACAAAAGGTGCACACATGATCGCTATATGCATTCATGCTCTTAGGCAGAGTCAGAGATTTAGAAAAGGAAACGACTTTTTAATAATAATAATAATAATAATATTAATTATTATTATTATTATTATTATTATTATTATTATTATTATTATTATAACAATGGGGTTTACAACTAGGGTCCCATCTCTTTATCTTGCATGGGAGGGCCGCAAGTCTGCTACGCCACTGGTGTCCCCTATTCTGTGTTTGTCTGTTTTTCGTTTCGTGTAGATATTTGTTTTTTGCTGTTAGACTTTTATATGAAATTTTATATTATGTAACTTTTTCTTTTTATGAGTTTCTTTCTTTTGGGTGGGGTGGGGGGAAAGAGAGAAATGCTTTCTTCTGATATGTGTTTCTTACCATTCATCTTGTTTGAACTGCTTAAGTAAGTCATTTTGTAACTTTTGATGTCATCGCAACTCCGTCACAATAATAAAATTGTCACTCTTAACTATTTGTTTTATTCCCTTATTTGCAGTTTGCCACACTGATATATTTGTGACAAATTTGAGGTTTAGTCCAACCCCTTTCGAATTCGCAACCAACCCAACCGCCGAGCTTTTGGGGTTGCCTGCTATTGCAGGAAAAGGAGAATTGCAGGTGGTAATGCACTTTAGGAGTCGTGTATACATGTTGGGAATATGCATTACAGTAATTAAACTTGAACACGTGTTTAAACATGTTTCTTTACGTTTAAGTCAGCCGTGTTACCGACTGAGCTAGGATAGCCCCAACTTATCCTTATATTACCGGTATATTTTACTTTATCACAGCACAGCCCTTTATGACAGTGTTCATAAAAGATTTTAACTGAAAAGAAATCAATCAAAAAATTATCGAGACTCCCCTGAAAACATATAACACACCCCGCCATTGATATGCACCCACATACATTTTGCAAAGTCGGCGCCATTGATTCTATCTGTTGTGTTTGAAATCGGTGTTTCTTTCAGAAACTATGTTCCCGGGGGCACATTTCGTATTCCGGGGGACACTGTTGATATTATTTTATTTATTACTATATTATACACGTATTATTTTGGTCTCTTCCCCCCTAAGAAACTCTGTTTGAAATACACCTAATCTAATATAAATAAAATAAAAAGTTTGTTTATGTGTCTGTCTGTATGTATTATGTATCTAGGGATGCGTACGAGACAAGATTTGTGGCTGTCTGGTCTCAAAAATGTGCTGTAAAAGTGATGTCTCGACTCGAAAAATGTATATTTCACTATTGGAAGAGCCGTGTCTCGACTCGAATTTTGTCAGGAAAATCCTGTCTCGACTCGTCTCATGCGCATCCCTATATGTAACTGTGTGCTGCCTGGAAACCAGACGAGAAGACCGAGAGTTACCAAATTTTGAGTTCGGGTACCTTGGTCCAGGCCCCAGATCAAGATGAAGCTTTCTTTTTTTTTAATAGAACCAAAGGGTTTCAGGAGACGTTTACAGGGACATGTAAAAGTAGTAGAAAATGACCGATATTAGTGTCGAATTCATAGTTTTGGCGGTCTTTGAGATCAATGGTGTAACTCCGATTGCATTAACTTCCAAATTCACCCCATTTGGTTGCGGGTCGGGATACCGGAGGGGATACCCTGACGTAAAAATGATCCAAAATGACCGATATTAATGTCAAATCTATAGTTTTCGCACTCACTGAAATCAACGGTGATACTACTACAGGCGTTGACTTCCAAATACAGCCACCATGCGAATAATGGGTTTTTCAGATAGTTATTAATAAATGCAAGAAATAAATTATTAATAATAAATGAGAATAGATAGGAATACATTTTGAAAGAAAATGAAATCTTTGAGTTTTACGTCCCATGGTTATGCCGGTTAGGCTAAAGGAGACGGTGATTATGAGAAATGAGCGAAATGAAGAAAATGGGAGGAAACGGGAGAGCCCCGAGATTACCCACGAGCACGGTGTTTGTCCACCACAAAGTCCACACGGCGTGAGCTGGGTTTGAACCAGGGACCCCAAGCACCGGAGGTGAACGCTCTACCACTGAGCCACCGCAAATTTTACACACATATTGCAGACAGAATTAGGGAATACGTGCTTCGTATTCTCCTAAAAAACGGTTAGGTGGGGCACGGAACCCTCCAAAACTTTCATCGCGAAATATTGAAAGTGCTACTAACAGTATGTCAGATGTGTGTAAAGGACATGAAGAATTGCAACGAAAGTTTGTGTAAGAACAATACGAAAAAATATAGGAATACGGGTTTTTTACATTCTGCGGAAAAACGGTTTTAAGGCAAAAACCCCCACCCATTTTTTTTAAATTGAGGCCCGAAAGGCCAGAGGAAGTTAACCGAAGTCAATGAAATTGTGCACAGATATTGTAGACATAAAATGAGGGAGTACGTGTTCTTTATTTTCTTGAAAAAAAAAAGAAAACGGTTTAAGTGGGACACAGACCCCTCCAAAACTTTGATCGTGAAATATCAAAAGTGCTAATAACAGTATGTCACAAGTGATTGAAGGACATGAAGAATTGGAACAAGATATTGTGTAGAGACAATACGCAAAAAAAACGAATACGGTTTCTTATTCTGCGGAAAAACGGTTTTAAGGGGGCAAAAGCCACACCCAAAATTTTTAATTTGAGGCGCAAAATGCAAGAAAAACTACATCGAATTGAATTACATTGTGCACAGATATTGTAGACGTAAGATGAGATAATTGGGTTTCGTATTATCCTGAAAAAAAAGCGGTTGAGTGAGGTACGGACCTTCTAAACCGTTCATTACTAAATATCAAAATTGCAAATAAGCATATGTCAGACGTTCGTAAAGAATATTTCGAATTGCAACGAAACTTCATGTATTCCAAAACAATAAATGAAACGTGTTTCACCTTCAGTGGAAAAACTGTTGGGGCCTAGGCCCCATCCGAAAAAAAGTAAATATTCCCGTAATAGAGCAGGAGGGATGGAACGAAGCAAATGAAATTGTGTGTAGATATTATATACACCCTATGTGAAATAAGCCCTTGCGTGTTTCTCAAGTTTCTCTATCCGTTTTGCTTCAAATTTGGCAGATCAAGAGCAAACTGGAAATAAATCGACACGTATTTTTGTTTATGCGCAAAAACATTCTAAGGGTTAAAAGTGCCTCCTGAAATACTATAAAAACGATGTACTGTTTGTGCTTGTAGTTGATCTGAAAAATTTATAGAAATCGGATGGAGTCACGACACATGTGAAACACGAAAGGCCAAAGCTTACACACCCAATATCTACATACAATTTCATTCGCTTTGGTCCACCCCTCTCGCCCCTCAAAGCCTCGGTCAACTCAACAGTTTTTTCTTTCAGGAAGAATACGAAACACATATTCCCTCATCTTACCTCTACAATACTTGCGCATATTTCATTTATTTCGGTCCATTTCTTTTTCTCTTTCTTGCGTCAACTTTCAATTTTTTGAGTCGGAGCTTTTGCCCCCTAAAACCATTTATCCACAGAAAATAAAAAAAACGCGTATTCGTTTATTTTTGGCGTATTGTCCATACACAAAGTTATGTTGTAATTCTTCATGTCCTTAACACACATCTGAAATACTGTTACTAGCACTTTTGATTTTTCGTGATCAAAGGTTTGGATGGTTTGGTGCCCCACCCAACCGTTCACTGAAAGAAAATACGAAACCCGTATAATCATTTCACGTCTACAATGTCTGTGCCAAATTACACTCACTTTGGTTCACTTCCTCTTAGCATTCAGCATCAACTTTCAAAAGTTTGGGGTGAGTTTTTTGCAACCTAAAAACCGTTTCTCCGCAGAAAATAAAAAAAAAACAGTATGCGTTTATATTTGGCGTTTTGTCCATACACACAAAGTTATGTTGCAATTCATCATGTCCTCTACACACACATCTGACATGCTGTTACTATTTTCGATATTTCGTGATCAAAGGTTGGAAGGGTCGGTGCCCCAAACAACCCTTCTTTTCCAGGAATATACTAAACCCGTATCCCCTCATTTTATGTCTACAATATCTGTGCACAACTTCATTCACTTTGGTTCATTTCTTCCTGCCTTTCGGGAGAAAACACTCAAAATTTTGGGTAGGGGCTTTTGCCCCCTAAAACAGGGTTTTTAGAAAATAAAACCCATTATATGTTTATTTTTAGCGTATTGTCTATACACAAAGTTTCGTTGCAAGTCCTCACGTGCTTTACACACATCTGACATACTTAGGGGGGCGCGGTGGCTCAGCGGTAGAGCGTTCACCTCTGGTGCTTGGGGTCCCGGGTTCGATCCAAGCCCCGCCAAGTGGACTTTGTTGTGGACAAACGCCGTGCTCGTGGGTTTTCTCGGGGTTTTCCCGTTTCCTCCCACTTTCTTCATTCCACCATTTCACTCATCTCTCATCATCACCTTCTCCTTTAGCCTAACCGGCATAACCGTGGGACGTAAAACTTAAAGATTTCATTTCATTTCACATCTGACATACTGTTACTAGCACTTTCGATATTTCGTGATCAAAGGTTTGGAGGGGTCTTTGCCCCACCCAACCCTTTTTTGCAGGAGTATACGAAACCCGTTTTTCTGTCATTTTACATCTACAATATCTGTGCACAATTTAATTTATTTTGGTTCACTTGTTTTTGCCTTTCGGGTGTCAACTTTCAAAATTTTGTGTTGGGGATTTTTTCCCCTAAAATGTTTTTTTTTCCGCAGAACATAAAAAAACCCGTATTCGTTTATTTTTGCATATTGTCCATACACAAAACTATGTTGCAATTCTCCATTTCCTTTACAAACATCTCGCATACTGTTACTAGCACTTTTCATATTTTGTGATCAAAGTTTGGAGGGATTCGTGCCCCACCCAAACATTTCTTTTCAAGGAAAATACGAAACCTTTTTTGTCATTTTACGTCTACAATATCTGTCCATAATATCGTTTACTTCGGTTCACTTCTTTTTGCCTTTTCAGAGTACATTTCAAAATTTTGGGTTGGGGATTTTGCCTCCTAAAACCGTTTATCAGTTCGTTTTATTCGTTTGTTTTTTTTCGTATTGTCCATACGTAAAGTTTCGCTGCAATTCTTCATGTTCTTTACACACATCTAACATACTGTTACCAGCACTTTTGATGTTTCGGGATCAAATGTTTGGAAAGGCCCATGCCCCACCCAAACGTTTTTTCCATTAAAATACGAAATCCGTGTTCCTTCATTTTACGTCTGCAATATCTGTGCACAATTTCACTCATTTCGTTTTAGTTGTTCTTGCCTTTCGGGTGTCAAGTTTTAAAATTTTGATTGGGGCTTTTATATTAAACCATTGCATTACATAACTCTTTTTTTTATGAGATTCTTTTTGCGGGCGAAGGAGAGAAATGGTTTCCTCTGATATCTGTTTCCTGCCATTCATCTTGTTAGAACTGCTTAAGTAAAAACATTTTGTAACTTTTGATGTCATCCAACTCCGTCACGATAATAAAATTGTCATTCTTAACAATTTGTTTTATTCTCTTATTTGTAGTTTGCCACACTGATATATGTTACAAAATTGAGGTTTGGTCCAACGCCTTTAGAATTCGCAACCAACCGAAGCGCCGAGCTTTTTGGGTTGCCTGCTATTGCAGGAAAAGGAGAATTGCAGGTGGTAATGCACTTTTGGAGTAGTGTATATAATAGATATTTTAAATACGATAGTAAATTGCTTTTCTTATTAGCAGCACTGTTCTATAAAATTCGCTACCCTCATAATATAAGTTTATTTTAAGAGAATTATGACTACACCAATTTTCTCTATAATTTTGACAAATATACCTATAGGTTACAATGTCCTACCACTCCGAAAAACATACATACACCCCTATGTTTTCTGTAACCAACAATCCCGTACTCATGAACACAGTAAAATTATATCCGTTTTCTAACGACGTCCAATAATCCTATCCCATTCTCAATTAACTTTATCCTGCAAACTTTCTTGCGACATCCTTTGTAATTTACTTCTGACAGTGCTTCACCTATATGTTATAATAGCCATGAAAGTTATTTATGAATAAACTTCCACGGAATAAAACAAAAAATTCGATTGACCTTACAAAAATAAAAAGAACAAATTTTTTATCATAGCTTGAGCGAGGATGGAACCCCGGACCTTTAGTGCATCAGTCAACAGTCTTACTCGTTACACCACAACGGAAGCTAACGCGGTCTAATAACAACGCGTGCCACCAGTTAATTATCGTATCAGCATTTATTTTAAATGCAATTTACTAGTTTTTTTTCTTACTATTCATATCAGCTTATATTTCTGCTTTCAATGTAATGATCATCTCACATTCGGTCTATGGATTTCTTTCAAACATGGAACGTTCCATGTATTTTTTTTTTATTACGATGTGTTTAAAAACTTGGAAGAGAAGTTTGTATATTAAATATGTTTCAATTAATTAATTTTCTCACCACATGCAAACTGAAATGTTCACCCGCTATCAAAGTTTCCTAGAAAAGGATACAGTACATTATTTAAATAAATATTATTATGGTTCCATCACTGCAGCCCACAACCACCTTCCTTACTTTTCATGTCCGAATTACTGTTTCATGAAATTGGAATTTATTTGTGTGGATCTGTATTCTCGAACATATATGCTGTACGAACATTTATCCTCAGATGTGTATATACATATAATACTAATACTCTGATGTGGTCTCCTTTACACTTAGGTTTACGTTCATCCATCTGTCTTAAAGCTTATTCTTTATATCCAATAGATACAAAATTTCAGTCTAGTTCATGTATACTCTCTGACTTTAAGTTCTTGAGACCATTCATCTTGCTACCATGTAACGGTTTTAGCTATATGGCCTACAATATCCGTCAACCCTAACTTTGTGGTGCACTGTTCAAAACAGAAAAGGGTTTCCAAAGAATTTTCACTATGTTAGCTATAACTCGGTACTGCTTTCAAGAATTCAGTTTCGATTAATTCTCGAAATAAACGGTGTAAGCTATGAAATTGTTATAGAGAAAAATAGACGGTAAGAACCATAAAGTTTAGTATATTTAAAAATTTTTGCAGAGTGTAGTGATCAGCCCTTGTTTGCATTGGCATTATCCATTTGTTTTAGCTTAAAACATAATCATATTCCAATAAACTGAATGAAAGTTAAGTGTTAGAATATTCAAGATAATTCCATACACTATCATACTTCATCTATAATTAAGCGGACACACCTTAGTATGTAATTTTTATTTGTAAGAAACAGTTTCTATTCCATCTTAACAGTTATTGAGAGTTTGATTCCCAGGTGCACTTCTTATTATTTTTCTCGAAGAAAATATTCTGAGAATTTAAAAAAAAAAATAACCGCGATGCTGAACAACATCATTAATAGTACCATTAAGTATCTGAACTGAAGTTCTTCTTTGGGGCAGCGGTGGCTCAGTGGAAAAGCGTTCACCTCTGGTACTTGGGGTCCCACCATTTATTTGAACATTTTCATGACAATCATCAGATTTGCATTCTTTTATAAATTGTGGTGGACAAACACCGTGTGCGTGGGTTTTCTCAGGGTTTTCCCGCCACTTTCTATTTATGTTTTTCAGTTTTCATAAAAGCTATAATACAAAAAATCACCGTCTCCTTTAGCCTAACCGACATAACCGTGGTACGTAAATCTCAAAGATTTCATTTCATTTTTCAAGTTTTTCTTTAATCCAACTGGATAAATGGTATGTCTATTATCAATTAACATACAAGTTATAGTTTGCCCTTCTACACTGAAACCCTTCATGTATGTCAACCATACTTTACCTTAGATAGATGGATATTTAACCATAGTTCAGTTAGATGGATCAGTGTCATCTCAGGTTCATTCCTTGACCAATAAAATTGCAATGGACATTATTGTGTTTTTGTATAAGTTTTCTTGAACTCTTCATCCTACTATTTCTTTCATCTTAAAAACGAACTCTTTTAAAACTGATTTCATATAAAATAGCCTCGGTACATAAACGCAAAATGTTAAGTCCACAAGTTCAAACCCAAAAGAGAGAGCTAATTATTTATTCAACTAATCTAAAAACTAATCTCATTGCATGTTTCCTGCTACCAAGTAAATTTTAGCTTTCGCACGAGAATAGTTTTCGATTTTCTTTAAATTGTCTGCATAAATTTTCTCGAGGTTCTCCCGTTCCCTAACAGTTTTCACTACGTGTATTTTATTCATTCATCTTAAAATGATCTGCTCTGAGTTAACCAACAAGTAAAATTCAAAGATTTCATTTTTTCTTTGTTTTTAAGTATACTGTATTAGAAATAAATTTTCAGATATACTCTGTAAAGTAAACATTCATCAAGAACAAAATAATTAGTAATCGAAAACTTTGTTTTCCATTAATTATCTTAAAAGTAATGAAAACACAACATAGCAAATCGTGAAAGAAATAAAAAGCAAAACCGTAAAAGATGAAACATTTCTAATAATATTCCATTATGTATCTGTAACCCCATTCCTATAGAATATCAACTAAAATTTTTCTATTTCTTATTAATTGTGACCAAGAATTTCAAATAACCCCGATTTTTTAAAAAAGTATTAGTTTATTTTCTACTGCAGAAAAAATAGTAAGTATCTAATGGTTAGCGCATTAGTCTTTCACAAGTAATTTCTGTTTGTACAAAACATAGTCTGGTTCCCAATGCGAACTCATGTGGTTCGAACTGCTGATAAAAAAAAAGTCTTGCCTGCTGACTTTTAACTTTGGGTTAAAACAAGAACAGTAATAAAATATTTTCAACAAACAATTAAATAATGGCTAAAGAAGAGGAATAATGAGTTAGTTTTACCCTACAATTGTATATATTGGTCAAAGAAACTAGAGGGAATCAAACTAGTTAATCCTGAAACTCAGGTGCAGTTTAAAAAATTT
The DNA here is from genome assembly GCF_964235325.1 of Thermobia domestica. Taxonomy (NCBI): domain Eukaryota; kingdom Metazoa; phylum Arthropoda; class Insecta; order Zygentoma; family Lepismatidae; genus Thermobia; species Thermobia domestica. The sequence goes on along the minus strand of NC_137470.1, from coordinate 51,593,321 downwards.
TTCCTTGGTGACTTAACTTTGGGTTAAAAAAACTGAAAAAAAAATATTTTCAATAAACAATTAACTAACAGTTAAAGAAGGGAATCAATGTTTTAGTTTCACCCTACAATTGTATATATTAGTCAAGAAACTAAAAGGGAAACAAACTAGTTAGTGCACACACTCCAGCGAAATTATTATTATTATTATTATTATTATTTTTAAGTCTTGCCTGCTGACTGTTAACTAAATAGTGCACCAACCTTTCGTAATGGAAAAGCCTGAAGTTTGTCTTCCTTCTTCTTTTTAAAATTCTAACGACAATTATTATTACTCTATTATCAAAATAACCTTTTATTGCTGAAAATTCATCCTTGCGTTCTTCAAAACTTTGCAGTTAATAAAAGACATCTACATGTTTCATTACACAATATTTACCGATATAACTTCAATATAACCAGGGAAAAAAAATTACACATTTATGAACTTTGTTAGGAAGGTTTAAAAATTCAAAGGAAAGAAAACTCAAATTTTCCCTTCGCCCACAAAAACATTCATTTATTTTACAATATATTTACAAATTTTTATAACTCCAGAATTAGTTCTCCCCCTCATCCCCTTTACTCAGTGCTTCCTTCTCTTCCTTTTCCATTTCTTCTATTGATCAATCTCTTTCTTTCCACCCCCTCTCACGCCCCTCGAAATCCCAAAGTCATAAAATTTCTTTTTCCCTCAGTTCTTCCTCTATCATTTCTCTCATTATTATGCTTGCTAGTTCAAGGTTAACACAATTGTTACATAATCTTTCTTAATCTTTCTTGCGCCTTCTTTCGTGTACACTCATGTGAAAAATCAGGAAATAATTCAAATTCTTTATTCTCACATTGATCATGATAAAAATCAGCTGCTGTATATTCTTCAAATTTGACTTCAAAATAGCTAACTTTTGCTTGAGCCATTATCTTCTGCAAAATAAAAAAGAAATAAAAACTGTAATTAGTAGAAGTTATTTTCAGAAGAATGGATATCAGTTATAATTATTCTTTTAATAAACACAATATATTCCTAGCTTGCAATACCAAATCTGAGGGGGGGGGATACTTTATTGCATTTGAATTGTTGCTAAAAGCAATACAAAAAAAGTTTTCTTCATATGTCTAAGCTAAACTCTCATAAAAAGTTAAACTTCGTGTAGGTCCACGTTTCATATAGCATCGTTGCTGAAGGGGACGGTAAACTCAAAATCAATTCAAACTTCACCATTGGTAAACAATTACCATACATGTCTTTCATTGTTATCGCAGTTCGAATTTGTTTTCCAATGACCATTAATAGGTTTGTGTTTTATATAACCACGCTGATGAACGGTTGGTTAACTGAAATTAAGCTACCATGTACCGCTAATAAATCTTACAATACGTTCTTGAATAAAAACTGTCAAGTAAAAGACCCGGGTTGAATCCACAGTCGATAATATTTCAGTGCTAGCGGACCCGGGTTCGATTCGGTGGTTTCGCATAGCGTAATCGCTAAGGCTCTCGCCTTTGGTGGAAGCGGCGTTAGGTTCAATTTCCAGTGGTCCCGCATAACGTAACCGTTAATGTCACCGCATTTGCTGCACGAATACCCGGGTTCACCTTCCGGTAAAAACTAGCGCTCCCCTCGCGTGCTGTAGGAGCTAACGTCCGTGCGTTCGATGCAAATGAACCGAAACTCAATTCCGGTAACGCATTCAGGAAAAAAAGTGTAAAAGCTTTTTGCATCTACCAATCCAAATGAAATTTTTTCTTATTCATATAAACTAGTATAAGTTACAACCCACTTCCTTCCCGAATAATGTAGTCGTCAAGAACCCCTAAAAACAACATGTTAAAACAGTTTTCAATACCAAAAAAATCCTATATTTCAATCCTATTGCAAAAGTCAAATAATTCAAATTCTTTTCCTAACAACAAACATTGTTCATACATAATCGTTTATAAAAAAAAAAAAAAGTGGAAAACGCATTCACTTCATATGTTTACGCTCTGTACTTTAATTTTAATTCCCCCTTAACTGAACAAACACTATATATCTGATTCCAGTAACTATATTAAATAAGTGTCTTAAATGCATTAATATTACATGGGTTCTATTTTTCCATGAAATACTTCATATTTTAATACTGTTATCATTAATATAATAAATTGATACTACCCGTGACACCTCGCGGTAGAATTATGAAATAGGGTTTAGTACAAGACGAGCTGTTCTACAATGATGACCCGTGTTGCACATTCTCTGTATAATTTTTATATATTTTTAAGGTAAAGTATAACATTGTTTATTTCAATAAATGCTATATTTCTTTTCTTAACAAATAGTTAATATTTAAAGAGGCAAAACATGTCAAATTTTCTCTGCCTTACCTATAATATTAAAACATTTTAATATCCCCATAAATAGGCGTGTATGTTCTGGTAATCATTTCGACCATTGGGGATGAGTTCTATGATTCCGGTAGTACAAGTATAGGTGGAGTAAACTTAGTATAAAGTTAAACTATGGGTTAAATAAGTGCTTTACTTTGGGAAAACACATCTAGCATAATAAATAGTCTTCATTGATGGAAAATTTAGGTGCACTACCTAACAATACTAATAAAGCTGCCCTCTTTGAGTGGAAAAGTACCGTTCGCTTTGCGGAAATTATTTAGCAAAAATAAATAATCTTTACTAATGAAAAGGCTAGGTGAAACTAACAACAAACACTTGCATAAACACATTTCCCTTAGCGAAACGTGTATGATCACGATAGCTTTCTCCTAACAACATTTCATATGATTGAAATACTCAGTTCCATATTACAAAGGGAGTTCTCATCAGTACTTAACCAAAGATATAACACTCATAATGCAATATTTAATTTCAATTATTACGAAAAAATTCACTTGGAAATGCAATACTCATAAAACAAGTCTGAGCACAAAAAAATTCAATGCAAATCCACGTTAATCAAAATTACTTACAGCTCCTCCGTGGCTAAGCGGTTGGCGTATCGGCTTTAGCGTGGGAGGCCCGGGTTCGATTCCGGGCGGAGGATCATGTGGTTCTTATTATTTTTGTTGTATAATGATATTCTGAAAATTTAAAAATAGCCTCGCTTAACTCAAACTATATTATTATTATTATTATACAAATCTTTCTTGTGAGAAAACCCACGTTCAATTCCTGGTGTGGGGTTCATGTGGTTCAGATTCCACCTTAAGCTGTACGTTCATGTCTCACATAGCCTTACTGTTCAAAGAATAGCTAAATTCACAATCAAATATATTATCATTATTATAACCATCTTTCATGTAGAAAACACGAGTTCAATTCCCGAAGTGAACTCATGTCGCTCGGATTCCACGTTAAGCTGTACGTTCACGTCTCACATAGCCTTACTGTAAGAAATAATTAAAAAATATGATTGTTGTGCCATAGTGCCAGGTAGCATAGTGCTTGAAAGGAAACAAATTGATTCTTAAAAGAATAATACAAAACGTGGGTTTATTGCATATACATACATAATATATGACCGTCACCAAAACAGTAAGAGAATAATGAATAACATTTAAACTAATGAGGATATGGAGAAGATAAATAATATTTTGATTTACACGGGGTTACATATTCTCGTTCTTGTGCTAAGACTGCCATATGCATATTTCATTACAGTAGCAAACAAAGTTCATGGTTGCGTACTTACACTTGGCTGAAATCCATGATCAGGCACAGTCAATTGACAGCTGAATCTGCACACCACTGACGCTAAGTAGAACGCCACTGTTGAGGTTGAGTTGTGATTGCAGTATGATGCTTTTTGTTAGATTACTAGAGTATATATATTTATTTTCCACACTTTTATTTTCTATTTCGGATTTGAGAAAATAGGATTGTTCATTTTCTCCTGTGAAAGCCTTCCGTGTTTACAATATTTGCTTTTAACTTTCACTATTTTTATCACGATGTTTTTCGATACTTTATTTAAAATATTTCACTTTTACTAGTTTATTGTTTAGTTTTCCCAAGAGATTAACAAAGTACTTCAGTTTTTAATATCACAAAATAAAAGAATGTCTTAATCCTCGGCTCTAAAAAAAAGTCTTTTCGTCATCTGTTCTTTTGAACCAGTGAAGTAATTAATTTTTAATATCACAAAAACACTAACACACCAAAAAAAGCATTAGTAGGTGGGGTCACTTTTGGGAAAGTGTACTGATACACAAAGGGAATCCATATGGAAGTCCAGAGACCGGTAAACGGGAATGATTTGAAGTAGTGGCGGCTGCATACCATTCAGGAGTTTGCACCAAAGGAACTGGAGGTAGCATTACAGGTTCATCTCTTCCTTGGATTCCACAGGAAATGGAACTGCTGGAAATTAGATTGCTGCATCTCTCCTTGGTTTCTGGCGGGAACTGGAACGACTGGGAACAGGATGCCGCATCTTCCTTCTTGGGTTCTGCTGGAACTGAAAGCAGGACGAATGCGTCTCTCCTTGGTTTCTGGCGGGAACTGTAACGGCTGGGAACAGGATGCCGCATCTTTCTTCTTGGGTTCTGCTGGAACTGGAAGCAGGACGAATGCGTCTCTCCTTGGTTTCTGGCGGGAACTGTAACGGCTGGGAACAGGATGCCGCATCTTTCTTCTTGGGTTCTGCTGGAACTGGAAGCAGGACTGATGCATCTATCCTTGGTTTCTTGCTTTGGTTGACAGTAGCCCTCGTCCGGAAAATAGCTGTCCATGGCCAGGTGAAGAAAGGGTCCAGGAAATTTGATGAAAAGGAACTCAAAAGACGTAGATTATGAAATGAAAGTACGCTTGTTAATGAGTAACTCTGTCAGATTGTTGGCAAGGCTTTTCGTTATTTTCATATCGCATTAGAGGAGGAAGAAAGAAAAAAATATGGAGAGGGAACTAAGAAGAAATGATGGGACATGTTTGATACCAAGTATGTACCACAAGAATTACTTTTGACAAAGGTCACGGGGGGAAAAAATGTAATCGGTGACAGATAGAAAATAGTGCAATTTGTTTGTAAGAGGCAATAATTATTGCAAATAAAATTTTAAGGAGAAAACCGTGATTAAAACCAATCGGGAGTCGAAGGCAGGAATTCGTGGAACGAGGGACAACACAATAAACTGCAAGGAGGAAAAAGGGATGGAAGTAGGAGTGAATTATTATTATTATTTCAGTCCCTATAATCTGGTGCAGTTGTTTCCTTATTGTCCTCAACGGAAACATTTTTTTTATACTAGCTATTAGTGTTCGTATCAAAGAGTAACGGGATGAAGAGGCTATTTTGTCCACTACCCAAAGTAAGTCACACTGCATCATAGAGAATTCAAGGTAAATGACCGTGCGGAAGTATATTCTCGGAAATTATACCGTAATTGTGCGCGAGTTAAAGGATGGTTCAAGGGTGAAAGTTTAATGTTTGTTTGTGTTATGTGCGAACGAAATGTTATATTATCGTAGGAGTCCGGAAGAAGAAATTTTGTATTACCTAGAAATCTTTTTTTTTTTTTTTTTTTGATGTGTTGAAAATAAAGTAAACACCTAGGGAAACATAAACAAATTGTAGGGCAATGCGGAATTAGTGAGTGATTTTGATGTATTTAAGGCAAAGGGGTCGTAGGGGAGGACAGGATGTAGTGGCAGAGTTAGTATTTCGTTGGGGTGGGTCACGACGTAACCGTATATTGAAGTAAGAAGGAATGCGATTTAATCACGTTGTATTAAGATACTATGACAGGGATGAAAAAATGGAAGGGGTGCGTGTTTCTGTTCTTATATAAAGAATGTCTATCGAGCGTGAGTTGTATTAAATATTCAACATATTTCGTTCGTGCATCTTAAGGCACCAATGTTTGAACAGAACCAGCTGTTCAAGAGTAAGATACAGGAAGGAAATAAGTGAATATAAACAAGTACTTTTCCGTGCATGCTTAGGAAAAGGTGTGTTGAGAAAATTCAGTGTCGCTATTGTTTAAGTGGGGGGTACGTACGTGAAGGAAAGAAAGGTGAAAAGGGATAAGAGGTTAAGGTGGGAAGTGAACCAATGTCGGAAAGTGAACCAATGCCTCAATATGAAATCAGGATTCGGTAGAAGAGATGTGAGTACATTGTACGGCCAGAAAATTATTGCACGGGACGACGATTTTTTGTGAAGTGTGGTGCCTACCTAACACGATATTTTAAAATAAAGTTCCTTTAGATACATGAATGCATGGCAGAACGAGAGAAAAAAACTCGGAAGTTTTGCCAGCTTAATATGTTAACTAGATGATTAAAAAAAAACGTTTATATTTCATTTCGAACTTCGGATTAGATGTTGTTGTTGGAACGTACTGTTTCAAACGAGTCTTTCCTATAAGGGTAGGTTTACCGTCTATGTCAACTAAGACTTCGTTTGGGGAAACAGTTGATATGAGCCTATAAGGGCCTTTATAAAGTCTGGACAGTGGTTTACAAGAACCAGGCTGAGAGGATGTGTCCAAAATCATAACTTGAGAGTCCGGTAATAACTCTGTGGGCGTTTTGCTGGATTCGACTTTTTTCTTAAAGTCAACGAATGCTTGATGCTTCTTATATTCATTCCTTTCCGCATTTCCTTTAGTGCCAAAAGGCGGTCCTGTAAATCTAGATGTTCTTTCTCAACATGCAGCAAGTTATCAATTGCTAGGCGAGGAGGTACTCCATATAACAACTCATGAGATGAGACACCCAGAGATGTAAGCGGAGTTTTGTTAAGTGCAGAAGTGGCGTGAGGCAAATATTTTGGCCAGAGTTTTTGGTTAGATTGACAGAAAAACTTAACACTAGTTTGTAACGTGCCCAGACGTTGCTCAACTTTGCCTAGTGTGAAATACTGATATGGTAATCCGTACTTAACTGTAATATTAAGTGATTTGAGAAATCTCAGGGATAAAGTGGAAGTGCGGCTTGACTGACGGTCAGTACAAATACAGGAAAGAACGCCAAAGGGAAGAATGATTTGGTTAGTCATGAAGGAGATAAAATTTTCAGTAGGGTAAAGTAAGGTGTATTCGTGGTATAAGTAATTTCGTGATAGTTTTTTAAGCAACTGTAGCAAAGAAACTTATCCCAGTAAGATTTCCACTTCTTGCCACAAGATCGAGCATGGATCCAGTTTCATGTGTAGGCCGGCGCCTCTGGGTCATGTGCACAAATAGGTTTGAAGGGAAACAAATGAGACAGAGGAAGGAGTATTGTTTACATTTTGCGGAAGATTGTGTCACGTCTGTTATTTTCATGAGATAACAGCGAAAGCAACACAAGGCACGTAAATATTGGTGTTTGGTTTCATAACTGATATATTAATTTAATTTTCTGCGGTAATAGTGTGTCTGTGTGTCGCTTTTTAAACATTTTTGACTTTTAAGAACACATGTAAAATTCTTATTGAACATTTGCATCTGCGGACAAGTTCCCAAGTAGCTTGAAATCAGGGCTTCATTTCTGCTAAGAAGGTCAAATTTTCTTAGTTATCGTCTACAGGATAGTAGTCTAATAAATATCACGTGTAATTATCAGTCTGATTTTTGTGTAGAGGCTATCACGAAATTACCTTATTGTAACGAAATTACCTGTCCTTCATAACAATAAAAATACCTCGTCCACTGTATTCACATATTAAATTAACTGCGCACGCAATTGAAAACTCCATCAACGATATATAATTGCCTAAAACTTAGATACGGCTATAGCCCTATCAACTAACGCCGACTGTGGTCCACTTTGCTTCCAATATGTCTATAGACCAACGTCCTGCTTATCTTGACCTTTTCGCTCCTAGTAAAAATCCATGATCCCATTTTGTCAATATTATGTTTACACATATTCATAGTGAATAGCTAAACCTATTTAGGTTGTTTTAGATGCCACCCACGAAAGGAAAATACCGAGTATGTGGGCAGAAATACTATGTGAGGGCATAAAAAATGGTGAACGTGGGAGGTTATTCTGTGTGAAGAGCCTCAAAAGCGATGAAAATTCCTTGCTGTATCCTAAACGATTTCCTCAAGAGACAAGGCCTAGCTGATATTGGAAATGAAACATATGCTGCAGTGCCGAAAATGGGAAGACCTATTGCATTGACACCTGAACTGGAATTAAAAGTTTATCACTACATTACAGTAAAGCAAATCAGGAGTCTCGCATACAAGTTAGCTAAATCAGCAGGGAGAATAAAAACTTTTCACAAACACTGAAAGTGAATGTGCAAATAAATGGTGGTGGGGTGAGTTCAAGAAAAGATACGGACTAAATCTGAGAGTTCCATCCAAAAGACGAAAGCAGAGAGATTCATCCGCAAAATGTCTGAACGAATTTACTGCTGACAGAAAGCAAGTTGGTCGACCGAGAAAGCTCTCGGTTTCTAACCCTACAAACGTGCAAGATAATAACTCTGCTGATCAACCTTAGACTTCACGATCTTCCTATAACAATAAAGCCAGGCCTATCCGTTAGAAACAGGCAATTCGTGATGATGACTGGGAATGTGATGTGTATGGTGAAAGCTATGAAGACACTGCGCATGATAAGATACGGGATAAGTGGATAAAATGTTCTTTCTGTTTAGTGCCATACCATGTGCGTTGTCAAAAGCAGGACGACATGTCGGGTGTGTTCATATGTTTATGTGTGATTCTTCTGCCACAACTCATTCAAGTTCTGATGAGGACTGACTGTTACACGAACTTGTCCAAACGAATTTCGTTTTTTGTTTATGATGGACCTAATCTGTGTGCTTGTTTCTATGTGTGATTTGCTATTAAGAATTGATGAGGCATATTTACATACCCACATCATAGTGGATAGGCCCTAGGTAGTCCTATTGATTAGAGTTAACGTATTTTGTGTATCAAACGCTTTATAACTGCAAGGCGCTTCTTTCCTGCTGACATTTCATTCCTATGTTTAATCAGCATTATTATATTGTGCTAATTACAGTGTTATCACGAATATACCTACCCACTATCCTTATCTCTCACGAAGTTACCTATGCATGTATTCATTTCATAAACTAACTTGATGCACACTACAGATTGTATGCAGAATAAACAATACAGCGGAAAAGCATAAAGAAATGTATTATTTGTCAGAAAAGTAAATGTACACCTATTTTTCGAGTCTGGCATTCCTGCGCTCCATCTGTGGAGAGTATGAGAATTAATCAAATGTTTACTGAGGGGCAAGAAGAAAAGTCTAATCTGAATAAGACATTGCAGAGGGGCAAAAGCTGTGAATACGAATAGTGCATAGTGTAAATAAAGGACGACACCCAAAGAGAAAGCCAGAAACAGCTGCTGAACGAAAAAAAAAGAGTAAAAATTGTCGAAGTGGGAAAATAAAACACAAATACAACAAATACGCCGACAACTAAGCGTTTACCACGCCATGAGCTTGGTGTAGTGGTTAAGGTGCTGGCTTACAAATGCAAAGTGAGTTAAAATGCTGGTTTACAGTTCGAATCCCCGGCAAGGACATCTTAAAATTTTTTGTTAATTATACATACAGCTCATGAGAGATGGTAAAAGAGGTCGTATTTAGTCTCTCGTAGCAATTATTATTGGTAATGTTTAGTATTGATAATACTTTTTGTCTTTCCGTATTGCTTTTATTCTTGTTTTCATTTCGAAAGAGAAGAATACCCGAACAAATGCCACCAAAATTCCTCTTATTTTGAATGTAAAAGCCATTTGCAATTAGTAAAGAATAAAAATTGAACGTTCAGACGTAGCTGCAAAAAGTAAAAAAATAAATGGAAGTAGAGGGGTTCGAACCCATACTCATGGTTATTAAAAATACGATCTCTACATGCCTTACACCTCTTTTTTTTGTTTTTTTTAAATATATTTATTGAACTGTATTAACTAGTACATTGCAAACACTGTCGGTACATTACATCAAACCAGTATACTATGGAATCTTACAAGATCACTTTGAGGAAATTAGCAAACACAGATGTTTCATTCAGATTGATCATATGAAAAGTCTTATGAGCATATTTTAAGTATAAATAATATTCCTCCACTGTACACTTTGGCGTAGAGGACATAGTATAATAGATAGTATGCCCAATAAGCCAATTAACGGCATTGAGTTTTGTATTGGGATACCACACATAGTCCGGAAAGGCAAGTATACGGCGGTCAAAATAGTTAGCTGGTTTACGACAGATCACCGCCAGTAATCCACATAAAGAGGTCCAGATGGGCGTCGTATCAGTGCACTCAGACACACGATGCAAAAGAGTATCCAGTCGACCGCAGTGCACACAATTAGGAGAATCAGAACGATGAATAGTATGAAGTCGCTCATTGGTAGGGTGTAAGTCATGAATAAAACACAACCAAACACTACGAATGTCCGAAGATAAAATTTTGTTGTGCACATTTCGCCAGATCGCATGCCAGTCATAGGTGGGAAACTTATGACAAATTCGGGGTACAGAATGACACATAACACTGTTGATTAAAGTGCCATACAACATTTTAGTGGACATGGTACAAGCCTCGGGTAACGGTGAGGCATATGCCCATGCGGAAATGAGTTCCCGCACATATGCAGGACAATGACGAAAAAAGCGGATGTATGGCGGATTATTTTCAGTTAATGAAACAGTCCAGCACGATATCCATTGCGATGTGTGAGAGTCAGAATCAAGAAATAACTTCAATCCATTACGCATATAAAGAGCTTTGCATTTTTGTCTCACATTAGTAACTTGTAATCCGCCTATAAAATATGAACAATAGGTAACATGTCGTGGGAGTCGAAAATAAAATCCACTCCACAGAAACCAGCCTATGAGAGAGTCAATCTTCCTTGCATAACACTCAGGCAGAGGAAAGATCTGCGCTGCATACCACACTTTAGAAAGAATGTAAGTATTAACAAACCAGGTGCGTTGTATCAACTTCAAGCTCCGACCTTTATTCTCTGCACTAATTAGCCGTAAGTTCTGAAGAATAGGGTCCCAAATTATATCTGTCAGCACGTCAGTTCGAACTGTAAAGTTAATACCAAGTATTTTGACGTGGTCATTTATCAGATACTGATGGTCAATAGAAAAGTGTGACGTGACCATGGAAGCATTATATAACAATAACGTCGATTTATTCATATTGATTTTTTCACCACTCACCTGCATGAAAGTTTGTAGACACTGTTCAATATGCGCAAACTGTTCATTCGTAGTGAAAAGGAGCGTCACATCATCAGCGAAAGCTTGAACATTGATATCTTGAAAATCATGATTCACTGATGAGGGGAGCGACATTAGATGGTAGAACAGAGGTTCAAGCGCCAAACTAAATAAATATACAGATAAAGCACATCCTTGTCTTACTCCACGACGTATGGAAAAGGGAGCCGTAAGGTGGCCATTTATTTGCACACGGGAAGTGGCGGAAGAGTACAGCGCACGAATCAAGTCAATAAATGAATCAGGAAACTTGTAGGCTCGTAGAACATTGTAGAGATAGTCGTGGGATAAAAAGTCAAAAGCATTTTGGAAGTCCACTGATAATAAACATGCAGGCATGCGCTTAAATTTAAAATATTCAGTGATGTCACGGATCTTGCTAAGAGCAGAAAACACATTCTTGGTGGGATGAATGGCTGCCTGAAAATCACTAATAATCTCGTGACAAACAAGTTTCAAGCGTCGTGCTAAGACTTTAGAGAAAAGTTTCATGTCAGTATTGAGTAACGTTATAGGACGGTAGTTCTGAATGGTCACCGGACAGTTCGTTTTAGGTATGAGGACAATGACACCTTGATTATCAATGAAATTGTCATGCCTTAAGAGCTCATTAAAAAGGTGGCATAACTCCACTCCAACAATATCCCAATAGGAGACATAGAATTCATAAATTAGTCCATCTGGACCGGGACTCTTGCGGTCTTTACATGTACCCAATGCTTCTCGGACTTCCGTCGGAGTAATGTCCGCCATTAATTGTTGGTGTACGTCGGGAGACAGTTGGGGCATTGTCTCCGGGAAATATGTCTCTAGTGCCGGAGCATTGATTAAACCAGTTCGATATAAGGAAGAAAAATGTTCATACACATGAGTCTTAAGATCATTAAGATCCGTAACTTCGCCAGCACCATCCATCGTAATAGCTTCAATGTAGTTCTGTTGACGTCGCTTCTGCGATTGAATATAGTGGTAAAAGGAAATGCGTTCAGATTTACAAAATGAGGCAGATGTGGAAGCCATCTGATATCGTTCAAGAGCTCGAAGTTGTATGCGTGTAATCTGCGCTTTAACCCTATGAATATGACTGAGATTTTGAGGGCTGCTGGGTTGAGACCAGAGATCGTTTAATACAGCGTAGTAATATTCTAATGTCTGATGAGTCTCGCGCTTAATTTCTTTTCCGTACCATTGGAAAAAACGTTTTATGTGGGGTTTAACGTAAGAAGTCCACCATTCAGAAATAGTTGAAAAGTAACGTCGTTGACGTACCCAAAATTGCCAACGTTGACGAAAATCATTCCTAATGGTAGCTGGATGGAGAAGTTGAGCATTTAATTTCCAGTAACTTCTACCATGCGTATGCGAGACACCTGTCGGAATTTTAAGAACACAATAAACCGCTGCATGGTCGCTAAATGAAACTGGACATATGTCCGTTTCAATGATATTTGAACAGTGAGAAGACGTTATGTACCACCTATCTAACCTGGACATCATATGACTATTCTTAAAAGTAAATTTAGGCACCGTCCAATGATTCCACCACACATCCCGGAGCCGCAACTGTTGTATAAGGCGGGTAAAAGTGACACTAGGGTTGAAGATGCCAGTGGTATCGATTTTCCGTTCCAGTACATTAAAGTCACCAGCCAGAATAATAGGATCACAATTATCTGGTAAAATCTGCACTATTTCCTCGTTATAAAAATGATCACGAAAACGCCTGTTAACTGTTCCAGAAATACCATAAACGTTCACAATATTAAATCCATCACAAAATAAACTGATACCACGGCCAGAGGGAAGTCGCTTAATACGTTCGACGACAATACCCTTTTTGATTAAGATAGCAGTACCCCGATTGTTGGGTCCGATATTCACAATTGCATTGTACATTGGCAGAAATTCAAAACATTCAAAACGGACCTCTTGCAGAAGAATGATGTCGTAACCACTTAGCATAACAAAAGTTTTTAAACTATTTTGTTTCGCTGGATGGTGAATGCCAGCGATATTTATTGTACATAGACGGCGCACGTTAGGTCTAGTAGGAGACGGAGAACCTGCCATCAAGTTAATAAATACATAAAATAATAAAGCAATTTGAAAAAATAACACCAAAAACTGGATAAGTTGTGCAAAAATACACCTCACTACAGAGGGGGGAGAGGAGAAATATTGCATCCATCTGAAACTCAATCGCCACCACTCGTCCTGAAGTTTGCAAAGAAAGAAAAATAAAAACATAAATAGAAACAATGCGGTAAACATCACGTGAGAACTGCGCTGCAAGGAAAGCAGAAAATAAAATATATGGCATAAGAACCCAAGGGCACGTGAGCGGTGCTGACAAGAAGCTATACACAAGAACTTACGAAGCGGTAGGGTCTGTTTCACCACTCTTTTCACGAGACTCGCCTGTAGCAGAGAAGTTGTTACAAACCATGTCAGAGTCAAGGTCGCCACCACCGCCGCTATGTGTTTCCGGGTCACTCACACTATCTTGGATTGCTTGGCTAACACTGTCTGTTTTATTTGAGAGCACTTTTCGTTTTTTACGTAACGATCGCCGTAGTTGATTTCCATTAGCACTAGTAAGGGGCAAAGTAGATTCAGATGCATTTTCAAGAGTTGTGGCTGATTTCTTAGTAAGCTGACCATGAGAGGTAGACAATGGGACATCATCCTGCGACGTTGCCAGATTGGACGGGGCAGTTTGTAGCACTGAGTTGGTCGAGGGCCACTGAATCGGGTCAACACAATCTTGTAAGGCCGTAGTACTTGGCTCAGGTTCTGTTATGACATCATGACATAAAGTAGGAAATTCTGTAGGATCCTGAACCAAAGGAGGGGGAGCTCGAGACACATCACGAACACTCGTGGAAACACTGGGCCGTAAAGAAGGAGACAGTGAGTTTAACGAGTAATGCGGGGTTTTCGGGAGATTACCAGTGGATAAAGCTGTCATACGAAGGTCGTCCTGTTTGTGCTGAGGACGAGGTAACTGACGAGGTGGTACCTTGCATTGGGAAACAAGATGATCCGTACTCAAACAGCGGAAACAAGTATGCAGCTGTCCAGGATACACAATTGAAGCCTTATAACCCATGAAGTGGAGCTTAGAGGGTATATGTTTCCCCAATTCTATATAAACTGCGCGAACACCATTCAACACAGGGTATTTTAAGTGAGTGCCCCACTTTTCATGTACTATTTTTTTTAATCTCACCATATTCACGCAAGGTATCACGTACTACATCATCACTAAGTTCACACGGCAATTCAAAAATACGGACTTTAGTATAGTTAGTAGTAGCATCCAATATATTCACCACAGAGGAAACACCAGTCGAATGACGGAAGGGAACAGAGTCTGGCAAAGTACGTAAAGCTTGTTCAAAATTCAGAGCTGTATCCAGTTTTACATATACAAAGAAGTCTTCGTTGTGTAATTGAATTGCAATCACTTTGTTCATCAGATCGGAAAAATTTTCACTTAACCATATGTGTATTTCAGCCGGTGACGGTCGTAATTGTCTGAAATTCTTGTCAAACTCAAATTTTAACGTATTTTGTCGAATGGTATTCATAACGTAGTACTACTTAACACAATTTTCAGTAATTAACACCGCTATACAGTCCTAATCACAGGACAAAAAAAACTAAAGAAAAAAACAAAAGAAACGAAGGATATGCTTTCACGGAACGCTCAAAAACACCTCCACACACCATGAGAACTCACGGTGAACTGCCACCTCTCGACCATGTTTCTACGTTAACAAATAACATGCTTGTGTTTAGGTTAGGCTGGTCAATTCGTTTCGCAAAGAGGCCCGGTTTAGCTGTGACGCACCACAGGTGCGAGAAGGAAGCAAAACACTTTTTCTCTCTCCCTCTGTGTGTCTATTTATCTATCTATCTGTGTATATATATAACGCTATTTTTGAATGCCATAACCACCCTAATTTTCAGCGGATTGAGAAGAAAAACTTGGTACAAACATTAATTGTTGAAATATCTTGATGAGTTCGTTAACCAGAATAATCAGATGAAAATGTTCAAAATGGCGGCCCTTCAAACTCTTAAGTGTTTGGCTTACAAACACTTTTTCTCTCTCCCTCTGTTTGTCTATTTATCTATCTATCTATCTATATATATATAACGCTATTTGAGAATGCCATAACCACCCTAATTTTCAGCGGATTGAGACGAAACTTGGCACAAACATTAAAGCCTTTCTCAGGGGACTGAGGTAAGGCTGCGAATCACGATCTAAAATTCACGACCTTACTTAACGATCGTGTGAGAAGTAACTTGCCCCTAGTTCGGGTTGAAATTTTCTGCTGTCCTTATTTGGATCCTGACTTGGAAGAAATAGAAGCAGTTTCTATTTTCATCTGGACTTGCATACAACTACCAATCAGAAAAGAGTAGCGCCTGACGACATTCAACTTTATTTCTCGCTGTAATTTCAAAACAATGCGGCCTGGACAAGAGAACCACAAATAGTATTAATAGTCATACGAAAAATATAATTTTTTGTAGCATGATTTATATTATTTAAAAAATGCAATAGGTGGTATGCAGTGAAGGTATCCGCCCGAACACTACAGCTGTGAACAAAAGTAATTGCATCTTTTAAAAGAATAAAAATAGGTGATTATTGTGTAATTTGTATACCAAAAAAGTAACATGTTAAAAACAGCGTGCAGGTTTACTTTTGGCGCACCACTCGAAATAATTGTTCAAAAATTAGAATTCTTTCACTAATTACCTTCTTATTGTTTTCTAAATGATTTATGCTGGGAGACATGAAAATATCCACATGGCATAGTTAAAATTCAAAGGGGTATCATAAGCAATTGTTGAAAAATTATAATTCTTTTACGATTTGCGTATAGCCTAAATACAGCGTCCGGATGCATGCGTAAAAACTACAGCCCAAAAAGCACAAAACAATTTGCCCTAGGTCGCCACTAAAGCGCACGAATGCTATCTAACCGGGTCATTGCAGAGCGAAGCTGTAGAGGACGAGAGTTACGGAGGTGGTGCATCTGAAGGGAACAGGCGCGTCAGCGAAGGTAGTGAAAACGTGTGTGTTTTGACAATGATACAAGTTTCAATAGTATTTGTCATGGTTTCATACTAGTAGCGTTCCACTTGTAAACAAAATACAACTTCTGTAAACTGTGCAGAAATTCATCGCCGGAGGAAAATAGTTTCTATACAGGCATCTTTCATATCAACTCATTTATTTTATCCGTCGTAAAGCACTTGTAATAATTTTAGACTAGTAATCCTACACTTGCAAACATAAAATTCAGATATGATGCGCCAAAAACAGAAACAATGAGAGTTAATTGTCATCAGTGTTATGTGGCTTTTGTGAAATTTTAGGGATCAGTTCTACAATGCTGGCAACATACAAAAATTCCAGGTGTAGTGCATGAGATGGGTTCCCGGTGGGTATAAGTTTACTTTATGGGCTATGTGGGTACTGAGCTGAGAGGATGTACTCAGTACCTATACTAGAAAATTGGTCGTTCTTGTTTATTTTAGCTTTCCGCGCCTGATAACTGCCCTCACTTACATATTTGGACAAGTCAATTGATATACAGTTTTACAATCTGGTGGATCCACGGATCTACAGACCGTTTTCCAGCTGATACATACTCCCTCATGTTCGTATCTTGCTGCTGAATTTTCGGAGTTACTAATTTCAATAGGATATGAAACTGAATAATCAATTCTATAGTTTTTTTTTTGTAGGAACAAGGATTTGTAAGTAGTTCATTATTCACCATAGAAAATACGGTGCTTTCCTGTGCATTATTGCAGCGAAGAATTCACTCCCTGGTCCACCAGCTCCTCTTTACTCTTTCTTTCTCTTTCTCTTTCTCTCTTTTGAGGGAGGGAAGGGCGGATTTTGTCAGCAACAGAGCAGATATCGCTGCTATGGCTATTTCATCCTCTTCAGATGAACTCATATCGTGAATAGAAAAACAATAATATTTACGAATGGCGTGACACGTTTTTCGTTTGTTTTAATACAGCGACCACGAGAGGCTCTGCTGGTAAAATTTACTTAGTTTTAATGATCGTCTGAGACCCCTACATCACCTCAGGATAAAAGAAATTGTATGGAAGTTGAGGCAAACAACACTGTTAAGTTGTAGCCTCGGTTGAGGGCTTAGTTCAGATCCGTGTGAGACGGGCTTAACTGTTGAAATATCTTGAAGAGTTCATTAACCAGAATAATCCAAGGGAACCAAATTTCACCCATGAATAGGTATTCAAAAAGTTTGAGTAACTTTTCCTCTTTTACTGAAATATTTGTGTGCAGGAACTTATCCTCTTTTATTGAAATATTGGACCCGATTAATCGCCTAAAGAAGGTTCACTCCCTTTCGCTAAGGTCAGGCTTTTTTTTACAGGAGAGGGGGATATTTTCCTATCGGAACAAGATGATTGTTAGTGACGATATGAAATTACACATTGAAAGTGAAGTGACTTGTGAAATGTTATTTGAAAGAATAATATAATAAATGTGCTTTCCATTAACACAGAGAACTGTAAATCATGTATTTCGAGTTCGGGAGCGTGAATGGCGAGGAGTGTTATTTGATTTGCTTTTTAGTAACACATTGCATTGCAAATAAAGGAAGGCAACATTAGTGGTAAGTAAAATAATAATAATAATAATAATAATAATAATAATAGGTGTTGTTTGTGGCAAGGCAATATATTCCTCAACTCTTCTTCAAACGTAATGATTGTAACGCCATATCTCCCTTACAAACAAAATATTAGCAATTTATATCGAGAGAACGGGAACTTGTAGAGTGATTGGAGCAACGTTGGACAGTATGCACTTATAGTACTCGAAAAAATAAGCGATTTCAATGCAAAATGAACGAAGAGTCATGTCATGGGGAGTCATGGGGCCACGGCAGAGCCCTCTTTAGGCAAAATGTCGATAACTTATATCGAGAGAACACCGTGGACCCATAAGGCGCATCCAAAAAATTAGAAGGGGGGGGGCGCTAGCCAGCCTTACTTATTTCCACATAATAATATAAAATTATATTGTCGAAATACACACACAAGTTAGCTAGTAATATTTCATATTATTATTATTATTATTATTATCAACAATGTCTTTTCATTAGGTGTGCATGTTTGACATGAAACCAAAGAGAAGATACATCATTCGTAGAAAGAATAAGAATAGCCAGTTACTTTAACTGTGAAGGACGGCGAAAAATACGAAAAGAGTGACTACCGAAAAATACTAGTTCACATAAAACATTGAAAAGTTTTACAACTGATTTGAAAATTCCTATCGTTTAGAATATATGAACATATAGTGAATTAATATTTTACTTGTAGTTATAAATGACTACTTTATTGGTAAAAAGGAAAAACAAGTTGACTCGAGCGGGAATCGAACGCTGGACCCTTTACACGAGAATCGTAAATGCTCCACACTCTGCCACACCGCCACTTAATAATTTTAGGCGTAATACTATATATACGGCGAGTCTAAACTTTGAGATGCTTTTTCTAAGCTATTTCTGGCTATTGTGCTCTCCCAGTTTAAATGTGCACTACTACCTCCTGAAAGATGGCCCATAAATTCATTTAACAAAGTCTGCCTTGTCCTTGTTAGATATACTCATCTCAGGTAAGTAAACAGAAACAAATGCAAAAGAAGAAGAAGAAGAAGAAAATGGAGATCCTAAAAGTAAAATTTAGACAAATTCGCCACTCTTCAGAGGATGCTATATACAATGCACTAAGCAGAGTGTGTTGGTGGGTAGTAGTTGGTATGTAGGTTATGGTGGGTCACGGCGGATGGTGGGTTGCAATGGGTCACGTCCTGTTGACCCACGGCCCACGGTCTACTTCATCTCTGGTGAGAGGCTTCCAACCGAGCATGGGCGAGACAATATAGGTTTTGTTTAATCCGAGACGAGATGAGACAAAGCGTCTGTCTCGTCTCGTTTTCCTAGACGACACGTGACAGGTCCTTGTCTAGACTCGTTGCGTTTTAAATGTCTTGAAAGCATTCCATAGCCGTCTCTTGTCCGATTATCAATTCTAACTTGCAAGCTTCGTTACATTTCGAAGCCGCAAGTTTCCAATTTTACTTCTATTATTATAAGGTTTACGAAAGAAAATTAGACGAAAGAAGACTAGATAACAATTTGCCTCGTTTCGGAAACACGAGATGACACCGGGATAGCCACGAAACCAGTGGCGGATCTAGAAGGTAAAAACTGGGGGCTGACTGAATTGAGACTATGATAAGTATATCATGACCTTACTATAAATTTTCAAAACTATATAAATAATAGCTTAAATTATTTTCGTCAATCTGAAAGTGGGGGTCCTAGGCCCCCCGCCCCCGAGCTAGATCCGCCACTGCAAAGACGAAACACACTCTTTTTGTCGCCTCTCTAAAACGATACATTTTCACATGACGAAACGAAACAGGCACCCATGTTGTGTCTAGCGCATCATAACCATTCCTTTTATAAAATTCGGTTTTCATCTCATTATCAAGTTATTTCTCGAAATCCGACCTCGGATCATCTTCCTTTCATTGACTGTCATTGTTTCCTTCACTAACTTGTGTTCATAATTGTAATTTTTAAAAAAAATCATTCTATTTTCTACGGTTTTCATTCCACGGTCAGTCTACTGTTTTCATTCTACCACTTGTGAAGTGGAATTAACATATGATAGGTTATAATGGTGTTGTGAATGTTTGTTATGTGCCTAATTGTTTGAAACTAATGTATATTTAGACAATCGATATTATGTGGGGTTAATTGCATTCATCTATTACAACTTAACTCTCTATGTATGGTATATCTATCAGTGTAGTGTTCTACGTTTTCCTTCGTAGAACACAGTTGTTTGAAGGCCCTGCATTAAGTGCAATGGAACTGTATAATAGTCTAGGCATGTAACGTTGATGGGAAAATGGAAGTTAAAACTACACCATGAAGTGTGGAAAGAGGGATCTTTCTTTTTTCTCTTGAAATGTCTGTAATGCATTGCTTGTTCCGTTTACTGTATCGCTATTCTTGCTGCTTCCTTCAGGCGTTATTCAGCGTGCCTCGGTAGCTAGCATGTGCACAGCAAAACTCACAAATGTAATATGCATGACTCACTGTGTAACGCAGTGTTGCAATAACTTCGGTTTGTCGTTAACAAATATAGTGCTTTTGCTGTCTTGAATATCAATAAAACTGGTTGTGGAAAAAAATAACTGAATACGAATCTGCTAAAAGTCTACTTATATAGTTTAATATTGTAGTCTCAATATGGTCCCACATCCCAAAACTTGTGTTTGTTTTCACATGACACATTTGGGGAGAGGGGGAGTTGTGTAAGTCGCAATATTTTGGCATTCGGGATATCAGTGATATGTTGTTCGGATCTTGGAACCTTAGGTGATAACGCTTGCAATTATTACTTTGCTGTTTTATGGCTGTTTGTATTCGGCATTCTCATTATGTAAGCGTCTATTTGTCATCTCGCTGATTTGAATGGAAGCAGCACACTCTCAGTTCCGGGAGCATCTATATATCTCTCTCTCTCTCTCTGCAATAGGCACATTTCTGAAGAAATTTGTCTATCGTAGAGATTCACATGGGCGAAATTCGGGAAAATCTCCAGTTTTTCCGGTCACCACTCTCTGATACAACCCCTGATTAAATATACTTGCTTCCTCATCTACATTGTCTCACTTCTCTAATAAATTTCCTCGAAATTTTTAACTCGTTTTTACTTAACACATTAAACGGGTAATACGCTCTCTTTTACCACCTTTCATGTGTTGTATGCATTATTTAAAAAAAATACATACTACTTGGAGCAGATTCGAACTGCCGTTCTTTTGATTTGTAATCTAGCGTCTTAACCACTACACCAAGATCGTTGCTTGTTACACGCTTAGTTGTTGGCATATTTGTTGTATTTGTATTTTATGTTCCCACTTCGAAAATTTTTACTCTTTTTTTCGTTTAGCAGCTGTTTCTGGCTTTCTCTTTGGGTGTCGTCCTTTATTTACACTATTCACTATTCGTATTCACAGCTTGTGCCCCTCTTAAAGGTCTTATTCAGATTAGACTTTTCTTCTTGTCCCTCAGTAAAAATTTGATTGATTGAATTCTCATACTCTCCATGGATGGAGCGCAGGAATGCCAGATTCAAAAAACAGGTGTACATTTACTTTCCTGCAGATAATACACACTATCGATATGAAGCCTTACTTTTCGCTTAGATTTTAACTTTTAGTAGAAATATCGACTTTATAGTGATTTATCACGAACATATCTTACTTTACCCTATTTGGGGTTGTGATGGGTTGTGTAATGGTAAAGCCTGTGCAATGTTCTGTAGCGGCATAGAAACATTGGTATTTCTCTGGGTCACTGGCTATGAATTTCCCTGCTAAGTCCAAGCTATAAACCGAAAAAAGAGGAATTTGGGGAAAGCGTTGTATGTTGGGGTTGTTGGGCAGATAATTACGTTTGAAAATTGCACACTGCAAGATTTGAGTTCACTCGCTAGCCAAGGTTTCAAACGTGGAACGTAATATTTATAGCTTATCATCCAATAGAGTTTGTTAAAGCTTATATGAGTAAGTTCACCGTGATATTCTTGAAATGAAGCAAGTTTTAGTGCGTCGGGAATACAGACGAGCAAAGGAGGAACAAAGAGGACGGCATCAGGAGTGTCATCTTGTTCTAAGGCAATGACGTCTGGTGAGACGTCTAGAGGAAAACGGCTAAGCATGTCGGCTATAGAATTGGACTGGCTTTTTATGTGTTTGATTGTAAAAGTGAAAGCGTTGATATAAGTGATCCACCGGAGAATTTTTGCGTTAGGAACGACAGTTTTCCTAATAGCGAGGAGAGAAATGTTGTCAGTGATCAAAGGAAAATGTTTGCCTAAAAGGTGTTTTTCTAATTTCTTAAGCGAAAAGAAAATTGCATATAATTCCTGATGAAAAATCGGGAGTGGGTTGACAGTTTTTGGATGCCTGGAAGAAACATAACAGACGGGCTCCATGACATTAGAGCTAAGGTCTTTTTGTAACAATACGGAGTAGGGGAGATATGTATGTTCTACCCCACTTTCCCCCTCTACCCCCTAACTGCCAAAAATTTATGAAGCCACCCCTGACTATTGTACTTTAACACAGAAGGATACCCCAAAAAAAGATTGAATATGCTTTTATGACATTTAAAATCATATAAACTTACATCTAAAACTTATAACTAAAACTACACTACATATAATTACATCTACTCCTCTTCTATCTTATAATGCCCCCAAGCTAACGTATTTACACCATCTCGTAGTATATATCTTTTATCGTCTGAGGAATCTAATGCTAGCTTATGAACGGTTATACTATATATATCATGCTTATAACTTCTAATGAGGTTTATGTCCTTATACGTTTTAACATTTTTAAATAAGCTTTCTTTATAATCATCAAACTGCAACTCCTTGGCAACTACGCATTTAGTTACTCCTTTAGCTTTTTTCTTTTCTTTATTTTCTACTCTATAAGCATACATCTTTGATCTCAATCCAATAAACTCTGTCATTATCTTACCTTTATTCTCATCTTTCATCTTACCTATTACTTTTTTGTTTATTAGTGGTAGTCCATATATGTTATTTTCCTTGTATTCACTCGTGTCAAACTGGTCAATTATTTCTGCTATATCTTTGTAAAAGTCTTCAGTCTCAATCTCATATATAAAGCTATCGGTATCCATATAACATAAATCTATATTGTTTCCATATTTCGGCTTCATCGTGTTATAATGAAAATCATACATTAACAGTTTTGATAGTTCTAATACACTCATACCAACATATATTGGCTTAATAAACGTTAATCGCTCTTTTTTCATATGTATAGCACACAAGTTCTCACTAAATATTGTTCTGTAATCAAAGTTAGGTTTAGCAATTAATGCTTCTACCCTCTTAGGATCACATTCTAATTGTATGGGCTGTCTTTTTCGAATATTTTCCATTGTTTTCCCGAATACTGAGTTATTCATGAGCTTATAAAAATCTTTTTCGAACTCATTTTTAGCTTGTGTTCTCATCTCTGTATTTAAATCAATGTATTTCTTTGGCCAGTTTGATTGTCATAACTCTAATACCCTATGCACTTTCTTCAATCTCATTCCAAGTGACATATATAGTTTTAAGTTCCTATAGTGAATTACATATCTTTCCTTATTGTAAAGCGTTGTTAATAATTTCGATTGTTTTGAGCCGGGTGGACACATGTTTTCTGGAGCTAATGGTAAATCAGAATGCTTGTTATGTAAATGCTTTGGATATTCTAAATCTACTTCTAATATGTAGCCAGTTTCTGAGTCATCTGGAATGTTCTTTATATCTATGTAAGGTTTAACCCACTTAAAGTCTTTATAAGGCATGTATTGACTCATCGCCCATCCATATAAGTTGTTTGCGTCTAGATATGCTAGGTATGTTGAACACTCATCCTTATTATAATCTTGCATATATTTGTTGTTAGCTTTTACATATCTTTTACTGCATTGTGAGATTCCTCCTCGTATGCCCTTTTCTAGCATTAGTATTTTATCATAATCAGTCAACATTTCTAAGTTAATTTTAGTCATCTTTAACATTGCATCCCACGATAGACCTGGTGCTGTATAATACCAAGCAGGATCTAATCCATATGCCTTTAAACACACATCTCTAAAGTTTTCAAATATATCTGTTAATTGAAGGACATCTGTTTTGTTATAATGTTCAGTTAAGTCCTCCAATAACTCTAGATTGAATTCTTTACAAACTCGTACATGAAGCTTATGACGTTCAGGACTCATTTTTTCTCCTGTTAATCTGTTTGTAAATTTGTCTGGAGATAATGGAACAGGTTCTTTCAATTTTTCAAATGAATCAACATAATCAAATGGATAATCACCTTTAGTATTAACTAGATCAAGCTTATCAATCGGGAAAAACTTTAATGTCTCTCGAAATTGTTCTGGCTTTAAATTCTTTGTTAGCTCTGCTAAACTCTTTGACATAAATCTAAATGAATCAACAAATCTTAAATTTATTCCATCTTTTTCTGATCCTGCTTTTACATATTTTTCATATGTTATGTACCTTTCCTCATTATTAGCGATCAGTTGAATTTTCTGTGTATCATAAGCTAACTCCTTAATAAACAAATGCGTATCATAGCCAGTTAAGTTGTGAAGAAATACAGGAACAAAGTTAGGATTTTTATAGTTTACATTGCAATAACTGTGAGCTGCACCTCTAAACTTTCCAGTTAAATGATCATGATCTCTTACTTTTGCTTTATTTTTATTTATCTTATACAAACACTTTTTTAAGTCATGCTTCCATTCTTCTATCTTTTCACTCATATCATCTCTATCCTTGTAGAACTGTATTTTCCCCTTTAATATATTTATTTTTTTCCTCAACAGCTGGTGGTAAGTCATTCAAGTTTTTCTCACATATATGACAAGTATCCGAACTGTTATAAACTTCTATTTCCTTCTCACTAAGCGGAGTCATATTAACTACCCTCTTATATATTTCCATAATTTCTAGTGCTTCTTTTTGTAACATTTCAATAAATACTTTCGCAGCATCTGGACCTATATAACTAACAGGGGCTTTATAGTCTCCATTTGAATACTTGACATAGTAACAAAAACTCATTGGTTCATGCTTTTGGTATTTTACTGTTTTACTACAATTATGCCCTATTTTTAACTTACATAAGATACATTCAAAGTCAGCTATTATCGTAAATGGAACTCTTAATGATCGATTATAGTTTTGAAACTTTATTTGATTGTCGTATGGTTTTGGAAGTTCTATTCTAACAGCCTCATGCTCTTTACAATATAGCTCATGGTTTTGCAACTGCTTCTCATTTCTAAAGTGCCTTGTTAAACATCTATCACAAAAGTATAACTTCTCAGTATTTTTTGTCACTTGACTTCTTATTAATCGTGATAGGTCTTTTATCCAACAAAAATGATTGTTTTTTCATCTTTTACATATAATAAATTGATATGAGTTTCCTGCTTATTTTTTGTGATTTGAAGTGGATATACATTATAGTTCTTGTCATAGCTGTAAACATTGATGGAGATATTACTTCTTTTTTCAAATTTAACTATATCTTTTAACTGTACAGGAAACTCAATACCATTACAATATTTCTTTTGTAATTCATTAACAAGTTGCTTATAATGAGAGGGTCTTTGAGAATTTTTTGAAACGGTTTTATCAATAGGTTTTAAATAACTTGCAATAGAATATAAGAAACATTTATTATCTTTATTTTGAATATTTATTACTGCTTTCTTATCTTTAATCTGCTTTGGAAGTTCAATATAGGAAGAAGCTCTTAATGGTACATACTTATTTAATCTGATTTCTAGGTGTTTAATTTGATGTAACGTCCATCCTGATCCTCGGCCTTGAAATTCTTCCATTTCTCTACGAAGTTTTTGTTTGGCATAAGATATATATTCACTTAAGTCAGTTGATTCTAATATTCTCTCGTTTGATGTTTTGAAATTGTGCTCTTGTATTTCTTTATCTTTAATATAGTCACAAATGAAAACAAGGTTAACTTTAACAGGGTGAAATTTTAATTTCTCTTTGATTTTGTTAATAGCAACTCTTCCACTTGTATCTAAAAATTTTATTGGGTCTTTATATCCTCCTGTGTTTTCGACTTTAATGGTTTGTAAACGCTTCTTGAGTGCTGTTTCTTCTAATTCAACTTTGATGGGTATACGTGCTGGCTTCGGTTCTTCAAATACTTCTTGTTTAAATGGGAATACATTTTTAATCTGTCTTCTGCTTTGTGCATCATCATATTGTTTAAGAAGGTCTATCAGTTCTGCTTTTCTTAATCGGGAATATCTTCTGATTCCCCTCTCTTTACATTGGCGTCTTAACTCTACTACAGTAAATTTACTATAATTACTCATCTTATTTATTATATAGAAAATCTTCAATTTTTATCTTCACCGGGTTATTTCAGTTAATTTTCATTTGTCCTAATACAACGCTTAACATTGTACACCCCTGCTATTGTCTACATATTACGCCTTGTATTAGAACACGGCTTTTATGGGATTAACCCATCAAAGTCACATATACACATTTAAAACTGAATCATTTTTGTAAACTTACTCATCATCATTATCACCATCATCATAATCATCACTACCATGTTTATATTCATCATCAATATTCAAATCAGATGTTTTTGTTGCATTACTAATAACTCTTTTTCCTTTAACAGTATTTGCTTCTCTAGTAGTGTTGCTAAGAGTTTAAGATCATGATGAATTAGTTCAAGTCTATCATGTAATAAATCAAAATGTGCTTCCATATTTGTTATATAGAAAACCAACCTTAATTATCAGATAATAACCGATCATATAAACAATCAATTTCTTTAACCAATTCTTTTTCTGATAGTGATGTCCAAAACTCATTACCCTTACCTTTACGAATATCTAGTTCTTGCTGCATTAGGTTGAATAGCTTAATACTGTTAGGATCTCTAAACTTTTCGTATATTATTACATGATTCGGATATTTTTGTTCTGCTTCATTTAGAGGCTTATATAGGCTTCTCTTTTGGCATCTGACAGCATAATAAGGGAAAGGATCATTAGGTTTGTTCTTCTTATATATGATTAGACAATTATCTTTTGAAACATCATCTGTATATGGTGCTGCAATTTCTTTTAAGCCCTCGTTTTGAATCTTTAATTTTTCCATTGTTTGTTCTATTTCTTCTACTTTTCTTTGCAACTCTTTTTGATCTTCTTGAATCTGTTTAAAACTAGAAACGAAATAGTCTTCGATAATATCATAGCATTTGTCATAGAAGTCTTGTGATATCCATAAAGCAATAGCGAGAAATATCTTTTTATACATATATGTTCCAGAGATTAGATTGTTTATTTCGTTACCAGCTAGTTTTAGTGTGTAAGACGATTTTCTGAAATTCCTAGCTTCGGAGGAACTTTGAAGTTTGTTGTAGTAATCTAATAACTCTTTTGATTCTCTATTTTTCAGCCAGTTGTCAAACCTCTTACCACCACTCTGACACAACTTAGTAGCATTGAAGTATCCTGTACTCTTATCTATAATCAACTTGAAATCACCGAAGATGCCATACCAATAGTTATCTTTGATCAGTTCATAGCAAATATCATTTAAACTAAGAGGACTATCCATAGTACCCATATTTATTATATAGAAAATCTTTATTTTTAACTTCATTTTCGTGGGGTCCACCAGTACTGGACCCCTTTCAAACATGCATCGTCGCTTCTTTGAAGTGGTCTATATCTAGACCGCTTATCTCGTTAATGAAGATTGTATGTTGTTGTGGATTAACGTGGGTCCCCGTTTCCGGGACCTTTATTTGTTTGTATGTAACTTTGTTTTGGAGCGACTCCTATGATTAGAGGAGTCGGTTATTTTTTGATAATTTCCACAGCCGGAATACCGACCCTGGAAATATAGGGTTTTGCAGCTCCCCGGAAAACTGGGAAGCTGGTTTTCTTTGATAATTTCATCGGCTCGAATTCGGTCCCTGGAAATATATGCTATGAGTTCTTATGAATTTTCAAAGTAGCCCGAATCCCGACCACTTCGAAGTTTGTTGTAGTCATAGCATTTGTCATAGAAGTCCTGTGAAATCCAAAAAGCAATAGCAAGAAATATTTTTCTATATACGTATGTTCCTGAGATAATTGTATTTGTTTCTTTATCTCCTCCTGTTATTTGATATGTAGAGCGCCTGATGGGATTCCAGCTTCCGGTTTTTTCATCATAATACCTTATTAGCTCTTTTGATTGTTTATTTCTCAACCAGTTATCAAACCTTTCTCCACCTTTGATTGTGTACATAGAGCGGTTGGTAGAATCATCCCCATCGCCTTTTTTGATAATTTCCACAGCTCGAATACAAGCGCTGGAAATATATGTTATGGGGGTATCGTTTCGTTACCCCCTTATCTCATTTAAACCAACCTTTTATGGCATAATAACCATAAAAAACAAACATCTATATTTACACTACAACATTACTCTTATCTATCCAACTATTATGCGAATCATCAAACCCTAGCCATTTGACATATACTTTATCACCTTTCTTTCTCAACACCTTTTCTACCAAGTATTCATTCTTATGTTTCGTCTTTAATAGTTCTGGTTCGTAAAATCTACCTTGCACATCCTCTTCTTCTAAATCTTTAATTCTATATGTAGGTGGATTAGATGGAATAACTTCACTAATAACAAATACTTCTGTTGACCAATTAGGTGTATATCCTTTCTCAAATAACCCTTTCGACTTACTTATACGAACATGATCACCTAACTTGCATTTGGGCTTAACACGTTTATATTCTTTTTGATACACTTTCTCCAATATTGTTCGCTCATTCCTCTTATTAACTTCTATAGGCTTTAAACCAATTGTTCTATGAATTTGATGATTATACTCTTTAACTAGTGTTGGTAATATCTCTATCCATTTGTAATTCCCATGTGTTGTGAACCTTTTCCACATGTTCTGTTTAAGTGTTCGATTAAATCTCTCAACAACAGAAGCTTTCTTACCACTATAGGTTGAGTAATGATTAATCTGATTTTCCTCCATTAACTTCTTAAACTCTTTATTGTAAAACTCTTTACCTTGATCTGTTTGTAAGTTGCTAGGTTTTCTCGTTCTTAATATGGATTCGAATGCTTCTGTAACATTCTTACCACTCTTATCTTTAACAGGAACAGAAAACGCGTATTTCGAGAACACATCTATAACCGTTAGCAAAAACTTATAACCTTTGTTTAATTTGGAAACACCTTTTAATACTCCACTATCCATTTCTACAAGATCAGCTTGCCAAAGATCATCGATACCTTTTATAACCACACTTAATCTCTCAAAGTTTTTTCTAGATGGTTCGTGAATTTCTTCTATAATGTCTTCTCTAACACCTTTACCTTCTTCTAGTCAATCAGGCTTTTTAACGAATTGAGTTTTAGTAACACCACATACAGAACAAATACCTTTCTTTAGATATCTTCCATTCTTTGTTTGCTCAATTCTAATGGTATCTTTCTTCGTACCTGTCGATTTCTTACACTTAACACAATACATCCTTTTTATTATATAGAAAATCAATAACTATCGCTGTTTAATATTATGCTATCAACATTCTCACCATCATCATCACTATCTTCGTCTTCTCTTTCTACATGCATAAGAAGCAATAGTAATTTACCATGTTTCAGATCAGAATCTTTAGATGGTCTAACTGCTAAGTTATCATTTGTATTAAAGTGCAATGGAAAAGTTTCAACTAGAGAATCATTTAAATATATATCTATATAATACGTATTGTAAGATAACTCTATATGCATTATCCTACCTTTATAAAGAAATTTGTATGTGATAGATAGATTATGTATTAAAAAGAACTGAGTTTCAACATTTTCTGATATCAATCGACTATGAAGCTCTATAACATAACTCCGTTTGATGAAGTTAAGCTCTTCTTTCAACATAGCAATACCTTTTCTCACAACTGTATTATCTAACTCTGATGTCATTTTAACATTACCAAAGATATCTATATTTATTATATAGCAAACGTCCTTAGGAAAGCTCTCTTTCTATGTACATTACAACAAACAATAATTGCCCTTCTTCCATAGCTGAATTTTTAGTTGGTTTAATTGTAATTATATCACTCTTGTTAAAGTTAAAAGGCAAATTTTCAATCAAAGTATCACCCAAATATATCTCTAGAAAGTATTTATCCAAACTTAATTCCATGTGCATTATTTTCCCATTATAAAGAAATTTGTAACCATTAGAGATATTAAATATTCTAAAGATTGGCTCCTTAACGTTTTTAGCTCTCAATCGACATAATAGAGGTATGGTTTCTTTCTGCATAATCAATGTAGTAGTATCCATCTTAACCTTTTGAAAATCTTCTTTCTTGATGTATGTGTCTTGTAACGTTTCTAATGCATCTTCAAATCGTTTTCTATCGTTCTCTAATTGAGCTTCTATCGATCTAAGCTGACTTACGCTAACAACATCATTTAAATTCTCCAACAATTTTAATTTTTCTTCACTAATATCAACATCACCTTTTCTATCTACAACATTACCAAATATATCCATACTCAATTATTATACAGAAAATGCCCATCCTAATTTTTCAAAACATTTCTTTAACATCTCTATTTGTCTAGGTGAATGTTTAAAATCAATATCAACATGAACATCATGCTTTCTCAACAGATAGTACAGTACACATTTCAAGTTAATAAACAATGCTCTTTCCGGATACAGTTCCCTAAAGACCTCGTATAAGTTTTCGAAGTCGTTTATAAGTGTTTCCTCCATATGTTGTAATTTTAATGGTTTTTGATCGGTAAGGTGATAGTGTATTAAATAGACATCATCATAATATTTTGTGTATTTGTTTTTCTTTAGTACTTCTAGAACATCTTTTGTTGATATTAAATGTTTTGGCATATCTCCAAATTCATCATTTAACACCTTGAACACCTCTTCGGGAATAATTCTATCCTGTAAAGCTTGCAAACGAGATAACTGTAACTTAAATCTTTTTGTAGTATCGTACCATGGTTTTCTCGCACAAGCAGCTCTCATTCCTTCATTAGTATCGTAAACCCAACCACTCTCTACAGAACAATCATCACAAATGTAACTACTCATACCTTTTGTTAATGACTTACTACCACAATTACTGCATTCTAATGGTCTAGAGCTATAATTCGACAACAACTCCTTTAACGTAATTATTGGACGTAACTTTTCCAACTCTTCTTCCGTGTACAAAAATTTTGGTATTAGCATTTTCCATAAATCAATAACATTATACACGTTGTTTTTATCTTTTAAGTCTATCTCACTAACATACTCAAAATACTGATAAAAATTATATCTAACTAGATCATCGAGTTCATCCTGATGCTTCTCAAAATAATCTAAAAATCTATTGTGTATAGCTTCCATATTTATCTTAAACAAAACTTTTATGGATACAAACCATAAAAGCACTTAATCATTTTTAATCATATACATAACATCACTAAAAGAATACCCCTGATTTAAAAGATGTAAAACCTTAACACAAAGATGACCACATATAACTGAATTAAAGTCTTGTATTCGTTTGTCATTGTAAAAGAAGTTTTCGGTACCAAGATATTGTACCAGTTGTTTAGCAGGAACACCACCATAAGAATCGAACACGTACTTTATGTTGTTATCTTTCCAATAGCATATCCAATGAGTACCAATGTTTTCTGATTTATCGAGGTTAACTACACCACACTCATTTACATAAGGTTTTTGTGGAAGTTCATCACTCATAAATACACCTCTAAATCGTTTTATCTTTAATTCTCTAGCCAACCTCTCTATATCGAAGTTGGTCAATGGTTTTAGTTTTTTGACTTCTTTGGTTTACCTGCCCCCTGCTTTTCTTCCATAGCCATATTGTGTGTTTTTTGTTCTTCAAGTTCTTGTTTATTCTTCTTAGCATCCAGTACAGTTTAAGTAATCGCTGCTGCACCACCTGCTAATGAGCCAACTGCCCCTAAAGCTGCTAAAATGGCTGGAATTGTAAAGATAAAACCGCCCATTTGCTCTTTCTTAATCTTTTTCATTTGTGCAGTAGTTAAAGTTAAATTCATTCCTTTACCTTCTTTAATTTTCTTGGCTTTATCGTTAAGTTGTTTCTTTGTTAATACATGATCAATATTTAGATCCTTTAGTTCACTGTAAGGAACACTAAACATACAACCTTTAATAGAACACATCTTCCTATTTATTTAAGAGAATATCTTGGTTTGTAAAAGTACAGTTGTTGTTGCTCCACCAAAATCAATTAAGGAATCATTCTCATCTGTTATCCTTATCTCAAAATTGTCAACCTTGTCTTTGGATATAGGGAAAAATAATGGATAAGTAGGCTCATAAATAATACTATGTTTGAACTCAGCATCTGTTTTGAATGATGCTATAATTCCTGTTTCTCTATGTGTGTATTCTGTATCTTTAACAAACATGCCGTCTGCTATATTGCAGTGAACATTTATAGTATCAAACGGATGAAACTTTGGCAACTTACTTCCGATATGTGTTTTGTTCTTTTCTAAAACTTCAAAAACATTAAACCCGAGGACAGTGCCTACACTCCCAATTGTAACATCATTACTATCAGTTTCAATTTTAACTCTATTTCTTAAATGATCTTCTGATAATGTTATGTTGATGGATTGAGATTTTAAATATTCATTAAGACTGTTTAAGCTGTATTGCCCTTCTGGTATAAAAACTTGTCTATCACCATATGATAAACTGTTTTTTCTTGTTGTTATGTTTGGAGTTAGATACGTACTGTAAAACCCAACTAGTCCTATGCTTAAGTAGTTGCTACTGTTGTCTAATTCGTAATGGAGTTTCTTCTTTAAAACAGAAGTATCACTAGTTAACTTGAATACCTTAGCCATTTATTATATAATAAATGAATGAGTTTGATTTACCTAGAGATATTCCGAGAGAGAAAGTAATCAAGTTAATAGAAGATGTCATTCAAAAGTTAGAATACAGTTTAAAGCAGAAAAAGAGAAAACTACGAATTGTTAAATATGCATACTACACTTTAATCACGTTGTCGGTTATACTTTCTGCGACAACTGGGTTTATTAATATTTTTATACCTGTAACAATTTACTCGATATTAACAACGTCTCTTGCAACTGGAAGTGCTATAATAACAGGTTTGTCTTCTAAGTTGAACATAAGCAAAAGAAAAGACGAAATATAAAACCATTGTCACTTGTATTAACTCATTTAAAGAACAGTTAGAGATGATAATAACACTAAATGGTGAAATGGATAGCGAATATATAAAAGATACGTTGCTTAAGATCAGAGAACAACTTAAAGATATAAGATCATAAAAGGTGCCCCGCTGTATTCGGAGGTCCAAAATGTTTTGTGTTTGTATAAAGAACTCTAATCCTTGGCCCTTCACATGTGAAGGGCCTGAAAGTCTTGTGTTTCGCTATTTGAGATTTTGCACATGGGGAAATCTTGTTAAACATAGTCAGACACATACTACAAGAAGGCAATCAGAGATCATGTAAAAACAAAATATCAACGGGTATATAGATATTTTAAAGGTGAGCAAAACGCTCACCTTACAGTTCATCCTCAAACTGTTTGAAAGGGGTCCAGTGCTGGTGGACCCCAACGTAGGGCGGTGAATTGCCGCCCTTAACTTCTGAAAAATTTTTCTTATCTTCTTCGTCTACATGATCTTGGATGGCGTTTCTAGTTTGTTAATACTCTAAGACAAATAAGATCATAAAAGGTGATGATTTTCTCTATAATAAATGAGTAAGAAAACTATTAATTGGGATGTAAAAGAGATGATAAAAGAAACAACAGCTAAGAAAAGAAATGGGGAGCTTATACCTGATGATGTTCGTTGTCTTATAGTGGGTCCGTCGGCGTGTGGTAAGACGTTTTTGCTATTTAACTTCTTATTACAGCCAGGTTGGTTAAACAATAATTACTTCTACATATATTCTAAAAGCATGAATCAGCCAAAGTATGAGCAGTTAAAAGATCGATTTGAAAAGGCAGAACTAAAGTTTAAGAAGCAAATAGCAACGTTCTTAAGCGGTAATGATTCTATTGTACCTATTGATGAATGTGAAAAATACTCTGTTGTTGTGTTTGACGATTACATTTTGGAGAATCAAGATACTGTTAGAAATTACTTTACAAGAGGTAGGCATAGACATTTAGACTGTTTCTATCTTGCACAAACATATTCAAAAGTACCTAAACAGCTTATAAGAGATAACGTTAACTTCCTATGTATATTTAGGCAAGATGATACTAATCTTAAACATGTGTATAATGAGTTTGTTGGGGGAGATATGTCTTATGATAAATTTAAAGAGATATGTTCAAAATGTTGGCAAGAAGATTATGGTTTTATAGTAATCGATATGACAAGGAAGGTAAACAATGGTAAGTATAGGAACAAGATAAAACACTTTATAAACGTTTGATGTTTATTGACGTTTTACGTTTTAACGTTTGACGTTTTTTCACGTTTATTGACGTTTTTTCACGTTTATTGACGTTTATTGACGTTTGTTCGTTTTCTATACAATAAATGGATGAGAAAGAAATTGATAAGAATATTAAGTTGAAAGAGTTCTTGATAAAGGGCTTCAAATCTTGGAAGAAAGAAAGAGCAGGTATATACGATAAATTTAAAACACAAGAGCAACCTGTAATTGATGCTATTCAAAACTTCGGGAGTGAGATCAAAGAAGTAGCAGAACAAAATAAAAATCTAATAACTGAACTTGTTCCAGTTGCACATAAGTCGGCTTCAATTCATCCTAGTCTACTAGAAACACCTAAAAAGATAGCTTATGATAGTTCTCCAAGTAGTAGCGATACACCTATAACGGGAGAAATAAAACAAATGAGAAAACAAATTAAAGACAAAGTGGAAGGAATAGAACCTTTAACAACAGCACAGTCATTTGGTAAGATTGCAACGAAATATTATAGTAAAAGAAATGATAGTGTATTTGGAATAAGAACTGTATAAGAAGATGGAAGAATAATAAATAAGATAGGAAATTTGGAAGTTAAAGTGAATGGTGATGATTTGACAATTAATGGTAAAACTTATAAAGGAACAGAGGGTCTATGGGAATTGTTAACGACGAATACTAATAAAACCATCGAAGATTATGACGATGATGATTTTGAACAGTACAAGGAAATAATAATAGAATCAGATGCAGCCTTCCAAAAATATAATCGAGATAAAAAGGTAGCATCTAGTAGAGGTTCTAAGTACATTAATATTATCAAGCCTATTTGGGATAATTATATTAAACCAACTTTACCTCCAACTCCTAAAAAGAACACGACACCTAAAAGGACTGGTGAAGGAATTAAACAATATACAGAGATACCTAAAGAATAGATATGGTTGGATGATGTGAGAAAGTTAATTGATCGGCTAATAGTTATAGATGGAGAAGAAAAGGCTGGTAATAATAACTTTTACAACGAGAAAGTAGGTATAGTGAGTATGATTAATAACAAGCTTTCACAATTTATTCCTAATGATCCAAAAGGTATAGGGTATTTGATTAAGATCTTAAATACGTTACCACCACGATTCTGGAATGATGAGAAGCTTGGGAAAGGATTAGTAAATGATTTGATTAATAAACTCCCATTTGAATTACATATTCCAGGATTTTCGTACTGTGGTCCGGGAACTAAGCTACAAGAAAGATTAGAAAGAGGTGATAAAGGTATTAACCCATTAGATGAGGCTTGTAAAGAACACGATATATACTACAGAGATAATAAAGATACAGAGTCAAGACATATTGCAGATAAGGAACTAGAAACTAAAGCATGGAATAGAGCGTTTAGTAGTGATGCATCAATTGGTGAACGATTAGCTGCTTTTGGAGTTGGTACTGCTATGAATGCTAAGGTTAAGTTGGGATGGGGATTATAAGTTTTTAAATGTTATTATGTATGATTCTTTTATGGGTATATCCCATCAAAGCGTTGTTTCAAGATTTTCTTTATAATAAATGGATAGTGTTGAGAGTTACGAGTTACAGAGTTTTAAAGCTAACACAAGAACATTTAATAATTTGAATGAAGCTAACAAAGATATTGAGTTTGATTTCAATGTGGGCGATGGCTTTATACATCCACACAAAGCAGATTGTCATATGACTTTTGAAGTTGTTGGTGCATCAGTTGGAGGAACATTTGGTGCAAATGATACTATAAAACTTGTAGATAACTTCTTCCCATTCTTCTTTTCTCAAATTGAGGTTAGAAAGCATGGAGTTGTTATAGATAAGATTGAACTACCAGGAATAACATCTACAGCCATCGGAACATTAAAGATTTCCAAACCAGAAGTTGAATGTCCAAAACAAGCAGGATTTGAAACAGATGATAAACTTGGTCTAAGAAAGGACTTTAGCGTTTTGTATCCATTAAGATTAATTCCAGGCTTCTTAAGTGATTATAAAGAGGTTATGTGGGAAGGTGGATTGAGAATAACATTTACGAAAGCTAGCAACAATAACGATGTCTTGTACAAATGGACTGGATCAGGAGCAGGTCCTCATGATGGAAAAATAACAATAAAAAGTATGGAGATAAGAATGCCTATTGTTGAATACGAGTCTAATTACGAAAACAAGTTAAAGTTGAATATTCTTAAAGAACCCAAAATCATGTTTTCATTCCATACTTATCAATGTGTTCAAAAGACTGTTACAGGTTCTTTCTTGGAGTTTGATGTTATTACTCAATTTAATTCTAGACAGTTTGATATGCCTGATTTCGTAGTTGTAATGTTCCAAACTGATAGAAGTGGTAAACAAACAGCAGATGCAAGTAAGTTTGATCATTGTAAGGTAAAGAATATCTATCTTAAGAATGGGAGGAATGAGGTACTTCCAAAAGAATCAAGAAACTTAGATATTGCTAACAAGGATTATTTCAAGATGTATGAAGATTATACTGCATTTAAGAGAATAACATGTGGCAATACCGAAATGTACTATGACCTTAAAGAGTTTATAGATAACAGACCAATGTATGTGATTAATTGTAGTAAGAGGAAGAGTGTATCGGTAAATGAGAGAACAAACAAAGATTGTTGTAGACTTTGCAGAAGCTGTGGCTGCTGATACTATATGTTATGCGATTTTAATTGGGCGACAGAACTTCACATATGATCCTAAGAATGAGAAAGTAGTAGAAGAGTTTTAGCCCCTCTGTATTCGGAGGTCCAAAATGTATGTTTGTATTGTTTTATGGAAGTTTTTCCATTAAACGAAATTGATAAAAATGATTAAATATTTTTTGGTGAAGATAAAAATTGAAAAGTGTTCATTGATTTTCTATATAATACGATGGCAAAACACGTTGATTTTTTAAACAAGCTTGGAAGTCTTGAACAAAAACAGGTTATTGGATTAAGAGAATTAGAACTAAATACAGATTATAAGATTGTGAAAATGGAAAAGATTAAAACTAAATTTGGAAAGAGCATTTTGGTCGAGTGTGAGAAGTTCAAGGTTTTTCTTCCACCTAGATTTACAAAACACTTAACAGATAAAATGATTGATGAGATCGTTAAAGATGGAATAAAAATCAAATACACTGGTCTAAAAGAGAACTATCCAACTGTTGAGTTCTGTATGTAAATCCAAAAATGAACAAAAATGAACATAAATATGTCGTCAGAAGTAAAAAATGAAGTGGTTAGAAATGGATCCTCAAAAAAGTTCATTCTTACAAATAACTTTAATGTAATTGTAAAAAATGTGCAGACCGAAGTTCAAGTAGTTTTTGATATTAACGGCTGTCTATTCAGCTTGAATTATGATCAGTGGACAGAGTTTAAGAAGTCATTGTTTCCTATAGAGAACGAGGTTAACAGAAGATTCCATTATCAGTATCCGAACTTGTAATTTTAAGTATATTATAAGTGTTTTATGGTTATAAAGCCATAAAACTGAGATCTTTAAACATACACAATGCATAAGGAGAAGCAGTACTTTTGAATGTCATTCGAATTTTAAAGATACATGTATAAATAAGAGATTTATTTGAGTTTTTCTAATTATATCCTTAGAGATATGCAATTTATAAGACATTCGATAGATAGGAAATTTATTTGTCTATTGATTGCTGTTTGAATTTTGAAAATCGGTTAATAAACAACGGAGATATATCAAATTCGGAATAGTATCCTTAGAGGTATGCAACCCACAATACATTCAGATGATGGCAAATTTATTTCTCTGTCGAATGTCGTTTGAATTTTGAAAATCGGTTAATAAACAACGGAGACATAACAAATTCGGAATAGTATCCTTAGAGGTATGCAACCCACAATACATTCAGAAGATGGTAAATTTATTTCTCTGTCGAATGTCGTTTGAATTTTGGAAATCGGTTAATTAGGGGCCGAGGTATTAAATAATAACGTTATTTGGGGGTAAGACTGCAAGTGTAGCCAACTCACTTTTAACAATTATCATATTTATTAGTAATGGGGTGTATTCATCCCTATATGTTTTAAAGCGATATCTTGAAAAATTAAAATCCTGGAACGTTCCGAAAGAATATATTGAGTTGGAGACACTGCATGGTAAAAAGATCTAGTAAGAACAGCATGTGAGTTGTGAATTTCTTTTATTTGAGGAAATCATGTTGAGCTATATGTAAGTCATTCTCTCTCTTTCTTGCTGAAGGTGGAAGGATATAATGACGTGTATCAACTAACATCATAGTTATTACGTAGTCCCATGCGGTGGGATTATGTCATAGTTATTGCGTAGTCTCATCTCGTGGGATCACGTCATAGTTATTACGTAGTCCCATGCCGTGGGATTACATCATAACAGCTCCATCTGGTGTCCACTGCTAGCTAGAAGCTCTGTTGAAGGAAGAGGCTAATGTATATATATGTATGTTAGTGTGAGGAGAAGGAAAAAGAATCGGATTGAATGATCCTGTGCTGGTACTGGAATCGTTCAAATGAATCAGTGACAGATCACCCATTCCAGTAAATGCTACATTTGTTATATTCCTTCTCATCGGCTTTTTAAAGCTAATTATTAACGGATTTTCATGATTCAAGTGTTAAATGAAAGCTTATAAACTAGAGATTAAGATGCAATAAATATATTTTGTGTAGGATTCCATTGTAAGTTTTTAGATGTAAGTTTTTATGATTTTAAATGTCATAAAAGCATATTCAATCTTACTTTAACATTGTAGTTATGGGAATACTTTGCGCTATCCTTTTGTGTTAAAGTGTAATGGTTAGTGGCGGATATGTAATTTTTGGTAGTTAGAGGGTAGAGGGGGAAAGTGGGGTAGAACATACATATCTCCCCTACTATACGGCGCCAACGCCTTGGGCTAAGGAATCGCACATTAAAATATGTTCTGTGTTTTGTTGAGTACAAAGCAAGAACTGGTGGGGAAGTGAGGAGCGCTTTATCTGGTCGGAGGCACGGCCCCGTTCAGGTGTCCATATCAATTTGCGATTTCCATGGGAAATGGCTTCATAAAGTGGGGCTAATATGAGAGAAATATGATGGAAGAACTTCCTAAAGTAATTAGCCGAAGCTAACCAACTCTTTAACCCTTTTATGGTGGTCGGTTTTGGTGCACTGGCGAGGGCAGCTGTTTTTTCAGAATCAGGTTTGACTGTATGATTTTCCACAATATGACCTAAGCACTTAATCCGTCTAGCGCCAAATACTGATTTGTTGATATTAAACAGCAAGGAATGTTTTGCAGCTGTATGAAAAAATGCGCGTAAAACTGTCACCATGTGATCAAAAGAATCAGCATGGATATACATGTCATCTACGAACGAAGTAATATTGTTGGTATATAAATCCCGAAAGATAGTTTGCAGTACCTGTTGTAATAAAATAGATGAATTTTTGAAACCCTGTGGAATAGAAGTGAGTTGCATATGAACGAAGGGCAAAGAGAGGCCCTTTAAACTAAAGGCTGTTGCAGGGCGATCATCAGGATGAAGGGATAATTGATAAAAAGAGGAACGAAGATCAAAACTCGTAAAAAAAAGTGGAATCACTAAGAAAGTCTATTGTGGAGTGCAGGGGAGGAAAAGAGAAATCTCCGTATTGAATTCATATGTAAATCTCTCCTTTACTCCCCTTTACCTACAGGAATATTGTATCATCCAAATTTAAAGAAAATCTAATGGTATGCCAAATAAAATAATAGAAATTACTGAAATTTAGATAAAAGTCGGTAGAGTTAAGATTAAAAAAAAATATTTTATATAATTTCTATAATGCCATTCCTGTAAGTGTGAGTTCCTTATTTAAAGTCCTGTAGCCCCTTTCGGACTTTCTTTGATATGTGGACTTACGCATGAATTATCTGCCACCTTGGTTTATCAAAGAATAGGTGTGTGATTACCTTACTAGTTTCGAACATCTGATATTAAAGAACATGGAATCCAGCAAGTCTCCAAGAAACAAACAAATTATTCTGGTACTTACCATACCAGCCGAAATTCTGTTAGGGAAGGTGATAACTCCATGCAGTTTAATAAACACTTTTATTTTAAACACAACACTTAATCACTTAAACCACGGAACTTAATTTATATCGATATCTTATGATTTTTTATCACTAGTTCATAGTTAATAACATGTATTTGTATCCACTGAACAGTTTATCTTCTTTAATTCCCAGGTAGGCATGTCCGTTACTTCACAGCGTTAATCCCAATTTTAGTGTTTATTCTTTCATGTTGATAATTTTCTTTTAGAACGGTTTCCGTAGCATTCTAACGTAGATTAAGTCCTTGATGCCTGATTATAACTTTAAGTCCACTACTTTTTAATCACTTCAAACTTGGTTTTAGTTGCACTTATATATTTTAGTGGTTTGTTGCTGCATACGCAAGATGCGTGAATTTGTTTCCAGTATTGTGAGATTGGATCTCAAAATGCATATAGTCTAGAAAACTGAAACTGTTCATTTAACTTATTTTGACCACCAATGATGCAACTTATCGCACTTAATTAAACTCAACTTGAATATAGATATATTCACCTATCTTCCATTGCAACTAACTCTGTTGAATCTATAGTGTTCATGATGAAAATAACTATTGTCACACGAGCAGCAGCTACACAGACCCGATCTAACCGCCAACTCCTTGTTCTTCTCCAGATTTTCGGTTTTCGGGGTTTGACGCACAAGAGTCGTGTCTCGCATCAAAGCTACTGGATTTTCAATAGACATAACCTTTTCTATTGTCTATCTACCTCCTAACGGAACTTTGGAATGAAGTATGCCGAGTTTTATTTGCATTGACTTTATACTCAAATAATACACTTCTTATAGATTGTCACCTCGTTTCGAATCAAGCCCTAAAATCTGCATTCTTTGGCATTTCATTAGATACCAAATATGTTATAGTCCCCTTCTGATATAACCTTTAAATTTTACATTTAAAATAGGCTGGGTAATATGTTTTTCACCACCTGACATTTTCTTTCCTTATGTTTGTCTAGTGACTGGTGCTCTCTAGCGGAAAGAATTCAAAATGTCGCTGACAATCATAATACTTTGGAGTTTTCTGCTTCCGGGTGACAATTTTACAAATTATTAATTATAGCACGAAATTAAACATACATCTACTTTACTTACAAGTATATACATATCTTTGCTACCATATATATGTGTGGTATGGAGTTGTCATCCTTTATTAACTTTGTTTGAATCAATTTCTTAGGGTAAGGATTCCCAGTCTCTGTCTGTCCCAAGCAAAAAGCCAAAACTCCACCCTCGAATACCAGATAGTACTTGTTTTTTTTTCTCACAGCTGAAAGAAAGTTTTATGATACGATATACGGAAGGACGAAAAAGGTAAAACAAACAATAAGGGTATACGTAGCTTTTCAGTACATAATTGACTCTTAAACACAGTAATTCTTACGTATTTTAATTATTATTATTATTTGATATTACAAACTGCTTCATCTGGTAAACCTGGAACGAATTCACAGCCTGTTTTGCTCGATTCGCTATGTCAGCTAGAATTCTTGTGAAATCGGTGGTTATCCTTAGATTTCCACACATCTTTGTCCTTCTGTTTTTATATCTATGTGTTAACTTTTGACAATAGACAAAATTCCGTCTTTCTGTCGCCTTTCCGGTAGTGTTACAACTCAGTGTGTTTTATGGTTTTTTAGTTATATATAGTATTCTTATAGCTGCTTAACAGAAATAAAACAGTAATTTTTAGTTTCAACTCACAATATAGTTGGCAAGGCTGACCAAGCATAGGTGAATGACCTTTTGGAGCTTAGTTGTCTTCTACAAGTCTGCTTTAAAAAATATCTAACTCACTAGAGTCTGTCTTTTTATATACGTAATCCGATATAAACTTGATTACTAATACTTAAGAAATAAAAGTAGATACGATTCTAAGTTATTTAATAATATAAATAATATATCAAAATAAAGAAAACCATTTCCATTTTGATATGCAAATTAATGACAACATTTAAAATTTATTAATAAAAATAACAAAGACTGCGTCTTACACTATAACGTCCTGTATGTCCTCTAATGGAGAAGCTAAAGTACGGCATTTACTATTAAGAACCCGCAAATCAAACACGGCTCTAACAAGCAAGGGGCGCGATATCGAGACTCGAATTGCGCAATAAGAGTTACATATACTGAAAGAGCATCAGGTAGTTAGTATGTTATCAAATTATTAGCTGCAGTCCGCCAGTAGGGAAAAAGTTCTGGGACTGTAAAGTTTAGAGCCTGGCCTACGAAAACCACACAAAACTTAGCATTTAGCTTGTTCCTCTTTGTATTGACAAGAGATAATGAACTCTAACGTATTCCCATCACAGAACATGATGTTTGACATAAGAAAATCTGTATGAGAAGAATTGTCAGTGTTGCCATCCATAGAAATTACAGTATTGCCAGAATAAGAATACCGCAAAAAGCTTGGTTTGCAGCGAATGAAAGAGTGAACATAACGGTGTTTTGTGACATCATGTTTTCGTGGTTCGCATGGAACTACGTTTTACATAATGCGTTATTTAGTTTGTAAGAATCAAAGTAGTTATTATATACTTGTATTAACATTACAGAATATTATTTAAACAGAAGTGCAAAAGCTACCAAGAGAACACTAGTATGAAGGTGCTTCGTAAAGTAGACCTCACGATAAACCTGTGAAAATGTCATTCGGGTTCGAATCGGTTTATTCGTTGGGCGTTTATCC
This sequence comes from Thermobia domestica, assembly GCF_964235325.1. NCBI lineage: Eukaryota > Metazoa > Arthropoda > Insecta > Zygentoma > Lepismatidae > Thermobia > Thermobia domestica. Next base: position 51,550,056 of record NC_137470.1, on the reverse strand, counting down.
TGAGGAATACCGAGAGACATACAACACAAATGCCGACCATCGCGAATCGTAAAACTTGGTTCGTGTTGTCAGTGATATATCATCCAACGACGTTGAATTCATTCTTGTAGTCCGTGCCTTAACGAAGAGTGTAGGGCATTACAGCAACACTGTAATGTCTATAGATGATGTGTTATCACTGCGCGTCGCTGGCTATCGTCCGATGTGCATATTGTACTAACTGTTTTTGTTTGGATCACTCGATGTTTCTGCTCTTCATATCAATTATGTAGCTTAACACTATCATTTACATAGCTATCTCCCCTTCCCAAACAAATACTATTTGCTATTGCACACACAAACAGGTTATTCCTTCTGTTTGCCATAGTCTCTCATGTTCACTTTGCAGCCCCATAATTTGGCCCTACTGACGGACTGCAGCTAATAACGTGGTCACTTCATGATTGGTGCTCTTTCACAATATGCATTGTCGCGGCCACGAACGGTCTCAAGGGGACAACTTAGACCTTCGTGGTGGACTGGTAGGATTCTCAGTGTTAGAAAGTTGTAAACACCGATTCTATCATTTGCATTCAAAGAACAATGAATAGTTTGTTCACGCTCCCAAGTAAGCTCTGGTAGAAGTCAAAATATAGGTTTTATATACACGAGCGCTTAACTAATTTATGGGCGTACTGACAGGGTGTGAAGACACCGATAGAGGACGATAGCCAAGAACAACAAGTATTTATATACCGCCAGAGGATAATTATATCACAACAAGAATAATTCATATCAGGGCCACCGTTTATGTGGACCAGGGTTCGAATCTCAATGTAGCCACCATTTTATGGTTACAGATCCTTACCACTTGTCACCACTTTATGTCAGCGGTGACATATCCTTCCGATTCAGTTATCAAATTATGTGCGTGACGCGGGGTATCGCATGTCACAGGCCGACAACAATTATGTCGCGCGTGCACATTCCACCAATCTGTCACCAAAGTATGTCTTGGTGGAGGAGGTTGTTATTAGCACAATAATAATGAATAATAGCAAGAGGTAGCCTTGAAAAAGGCTGTTTATATAGGGACTTTAAATTAGTCCGAGTCAAAGAGGAGCTATGCAGCTCGGATGATAGATGGTTAAATGACATACAATTTCAATAACAACCGAGTGAGGGCGCAAAGGCGCAGATGTCCATCTCAAGCAAATAGGCTATCGAATGACCACTCGTCAAGGGGGACAGCTTTAGGGTCCCGTAACAATACAAATAACAAAAGCAAGGCGGTTTTCGTCAAAATGAGGACGAGTGTGGTCAGTACGTAAGAGAACAATGATTACGAGTATTAAGATATTAGCGAGAAGGCGTCAGCGAGTTGGAATACCACTGCTATCAGCCAATTCAGAATACTTAGCAAATTAGCATATCAAAACTTATTATATCATTATAATTAAACACGAGATTACTGCTCGAATTAAAGAGATCTAGGAATTCAAAAGTAATTAGTAATTCACACAAACGATACTTAAGCAACAAAAGGTTTCAAAGTAATTTTGAAACTACTTGGGAGGTGATCCCCTTTTCAGTTAAGCGACTTGATGAAAAGATAATGCAAATGACAGTTACATGAAAATATTAAATAAACAGTGATAACCCACCTGAGGTCCGTGGTCCTACCTCCAGGCACTCCAAGTCGAGATGGGAAGACTCCGGGGTTATCTTCGACGTTGCTGTAGCCGTTTCGTACGCACCAGGTAGCACAATCACTTAAAAGCACTAAAAACACTATTACGATAAAAATTCTCACTTGTACCTCGAGCGGCTGAAATACAAGAGCAGGATAGACGGACGTTGATCAGGACTTCATGTAAGACAAGGTCGTCACTGAGCTTCGTACGGGATTAGAAGTCTTCGGAATATTTGGGACTTCGCACAGGCTGGTCTTCTCCTGGATGGATGATGGAATAGAGGTGAGACGAATGGTGAATGCAGTTCCCAGATTCGAACTACGTCCAACAGGATTTCATTCCACAGGTCATCTGCCTTCTCCAGTAGACTACAACATGGGCACGTCGATACGAGGCGTTAATATAGATATTGAGAAAGAATTATGAAACGTTCACCAAAAGGGAAGTATTGAGAATGTTTTTGGAATGACGTAAACAATGCAAGTTCGAGTTAGGAAGAATTTTATTAGCTGGCTCGAATAAGTCCGTAGACTGAATACATTACAGGGTGACTTCCTACATGAGGTCTTCTACGTAACTCAGCGTTAGCACAGGTTAACTAATAGTGTTTTAGGAAGCATTTAGGTACACGAAAGTTGAGTTAATGAGAGATCTTGAAGAGATCCGTGTAGAGCCAGGGCTCAGATTAGGTAAGCAGAATCTGAGTAGTAGTAACTAAGTTAGTAGGTTGATTGTATACTCACAGTGAGAACAGAGGTACTGTCCAGTTGAGCACTTAAGGTTGAATTAGTGATAACACACACTGCTCGTCTCCAATGATGAATCTTTATGAAATGTCCGTGGTGGAAGGAATACCGTCCTTACGCCGTATGATGGAATTTAACAGTCACTGCCGACACAATAGCACAAGTCGGTGAGGGATGTAACAAAGTTTCTCCCGACCGAAGAACGGGCTATATCAAGAGTGTCAACGTTCCGGCGCAAGTTCCAAGTTAGACTGCGGACGATAAGTCCATGTCTTGGAGTTTGATGGAACTTTACCCGAAGGAAGCAACAAGCGGGAGCTTGTGCCACTTGTAAAGGTGATCGGAATTCCCCCGAAGGGGGCCACAGGCGTGAGCCCGTGCCTCTTCGAAAAACTATGGAATCACTCCCGAATTGACGAATTGAATCTTCAAGAGAGATGCTCTCACTTTTTGTTTGTCCTTATCATTCTCACACGGCACTAGGTTAGGGACGTGTGAAGGCAGGGGTAAGTCAGGGTTTTACCTGATTGGATTTCTAATTATTTATGAAACGAATTTAAGTTTCTGCGACTGCGTAAGCAGGCGGAGGGCGTATCCTAAAAGCTTCCTTTACATGGAAAAATTTATTGATACAAAAACCCTGATAACCTGAGAAGGTTAACATTTGACCTCATGTGTACAAAGAGTCACTTTTAGTTACAGATAGTACAATTTACTAAGACAATTTTAATTATAACATGACTCTCCAAACACATTATATTTCTAATAAAATTTCAAGAGTTCAAAAGTTCAAACTTTGCAAGTGTGCTTTAAAATAATAACTTAGGTCTGTGACAATTTATATTACTAAAACGTCCAAAAACAGAGTGAATAATCAAATTTATAATCGAACACTTGTGGTTGTATTACAGGAAGATGAGACTCTGTGTCAGAGTTATTGAATATATTACTGGCTAGCAAAATAACCTTTTTAACCTTTAAGTTAGCTAAATGAACATCGGATTATTGCTGTCGTCTCTATTTATTTAAGAGTGTGATAATCAAATGTAGGAATCTATTACTTTCCTGTAGGAGGAAATATTATCTTATCTAGACGAGAAAGGTTATGGTTTAACTGTTTCTTGAGCAGACAGTCAGCTGGCTGGGAGGGATGAAGCAGACAGAATATTTCATCCAAGAAAAAAAATAAAGACAGCTGGAAGGAACTTGAATGCGCGAAGAGAATGACTAACATTTCCCTGTTCTCTCGCTTTTCCTTGTTTTAAGATTTAAGAAAGAAATAAACTTGTCTACGCAATTAGAAAAATAATTGTCGTTAATTGTTTGAGTAATTGTGGAGTGTGGCAAAAATTTTGGCGCCAATTGAGATGGCGCGTGTGGCACACTACATTTGACGCCCCTTAAGGAAAAAAAATTTAGTTTGCTCCGACAAATCTAAAGATTTTTTTTACTTAGGGCTAATGGCAAATTAAATTTCGGAGTTGGCAACACTTTTATGTTAAATGAGTTTTTACTTGGGTTGGCAACATTGACTTAACCTATGGTAGGTTGCAACACTGTTGTATGTTCGAGCAATACTACATACTAAAGTTAATTAAAATTGGAATAGAACATACCCTAACTCAATATAAGAGAACTCATATAGTATATAGTGACAATTTCATAATAAGTACATAAAACTAAGAAATGACATGATTAGTGAACTTTAAACTACATGATTGAATCATAAACTCAAGGATACTAATCAATACGCTATACGTAATAGACTGTTACAAAGTATGTATATGAGCTTATACTAAAGGCATTAATTCTTTAAAACTTTATAGCATTTCTACATATGTGCCTTAAAAATTTTACATGTAAATTTAAATGATATTCCTTTTAATAATAATTTCCAAAATTATTAAGATTTTCTGACAAATGTTCTTATAGAATAAAAATAATATGAGACCAAATAATTCGTAAGCGATAGCAATACCGAATTGTATTCGCAAAGATACAAAAACAAAAGGAAACAGAATTACCAAATTCTTATTTATCTACGGAAACATAATAAGGAAGTAGACACATAGTTGACCTTACTGAACCCAAACAAACCATTAAAGGATAAGAGATTAACTTGACCTACTTTCAGACTTAACAGTACGTTTTCTTTTTTTTAACTTTTTCTTTTTCTTTTTAAAAAGGAAACTACCCTAAACCATTAACACATTCAGCTTGGCCTCGAGCTGACATACGATATTTTCTACAGAGGGGTAAACCACAGAAGATGAAAGAATTCAAGAATCTATATATAGACGTATATATATATTCTTCAGCTACACAACTAACCTTTGATACTTTTTTTTAAACTGTTTCTTGTCCCTACGTTGACGGAACCATTCTATGGAAACAGATGTTTCGAGATTGTACCTTTTACACATATGACTAATATATTGTAATCGTAAATTACAGCTACCTTTTAGATGTACGTTTAACAAATTAATAATGCAAATTACAATTTCCTTGAATTAGACAGAATACTATTGTCACCCTTTTATTCCTATACAATTAATATAACGTACGAGATATTATAGACCTCCTAATTTAAAACGCTATCGTTTTCAATACGATTATTATTAGCATGGATGTTGTTGGCAACATCAATATTAATACTATTATTATTAGCAACAATGTTATGACGGTTATTATTACATATGTATATTGTTACTTTAATTATTTCGAATTTATAGCTACAAGCATTAGTATTATCAGTTTGTATCAATTGTTATAAAAAAAATTATAATGAACCCTTCATAATTGATTTACAAAATGGCAAAGCTTACGAAATAACATGAAAATTGATTCTCTCACTGAAAGTGTTTTAGAGTACAGGTGAAAGACCTTTTGTACAATTATGTGGGAAATATAAAACCACAATGCCACAATGATATTATGAAGATACAGAGCAAGAAATTACAGATATGAGAAAATATAAGCTATTTATTCATTATGATCTTATGAATCCGTTAAATAATGCATAACTAAGTTAAGTAAGTTAATTGTTACTTTAATGATGTTAACTTACGAGTAATTAAAGGAGATTTTTGAACAACAAACAATAGATAGTTCTAAAATTAATTAAAATACTGACTTCTAGTATGGTTGAAATAAATTATATTCTTTGCGCGTGGGACGCAAGTTGCACAATTTGTGTTTAAATAGAGTATTTTAGAAAGGGATGATTATGCCTTTCGTACTAATGACTCAACATAAATAAATCCACTAAAATTTAATGATTAGGCAATTCATAGACACTTCTCGCTTGAAATAGTAATATTTGAGTTATAATTGAACATTTACAATTAACGATAAAATAATAATGTTTTTAGTTCGCGAATAGCTAATTAATGTGAGCTCGTCCACGCTACTGGACTAGATGAGCGGTTAGAAGACATTTACACTATCATAATATTTCTATATGTATTGCCTATAATTAAGTATACAGATTACCTTTAAAAGCTTTTTCATTACATTATAACTACATTGTTAACAAGCATAGGCGATTATTTGAATCAATATTTGGTTTCCAATTAATCGGCATCAGATAAGGGTACTTAATAATACTAAATTCATACATTTTTCATCCTTGTTTAAGGGCACAAATTATACACAATTATATCGCTACACTTGAATTTCTTACTAAAATTCGCTTTACAATTAACCTCTAGATTAAATGATTTTCAATTACATATGGCGAGAGCTCGAGAATCCTTAAGTCACTGTTGTAGATCAAACAATTGATCTTCAAATAACAAATTAACGATAATTAAACTTCGGATGAGAGAGTTTTACATTAAGATTTTTCCTTTTTGAGAGGGGCGGCTTGGCTTTTTAATGAGATTGGATGACTTGTTACGTTTAGTAATAATTGCATGAATTTCATTAGCAATTTTGAGGCGTCTGATTTCAACGCAGAAAAAGATAATAATGGCTTAATTTAGTAGAACATTTAGACAAATACACAATTAACTCGGCCGTGGGCAACTTTAATAGGCTTTCTGGTGCGGACAACCTTTTTCTCAAGGAAGAATGAATGGAACTGGTCATTGGTGCTCCTAAGATAACTAATACGTAATGAAATAACACATAATACTAACTTCAATATACCTGAAAGATTTTCTCGCTTGACACTAACCTTGGAGCGGATGGCGCTCGGAATCACTTTCATACAACAACAAACTTACTCAGTATAGCAGGCCTGTTCAGAAGGGCCGCTAATTCGCACTTTTACCATATTTACATATTTCTGCAAAGGAAACAAGACACTTGGCCTCCTTTTCCTTGCATTCTATTCGCCTTTTTATCGCATTTTTGCCTTCTGGGAGAAGACAGAGGGGCTGCAAGAAAATGCGCCCAGGTCGGTAAATTTACGGACCTATTGAATCAACATAAGCATGGCTGGACCTAGACTGACGCAAAGAGGTGTGGTCACTCGGAAAAGATGACGACAGCTGTTTTACGCGAGTAGGCAGCAATTCGCAATCGCTATTTCGAGGACAGTTCGAAGGCACTGTCAATAGCAATTTAGCACAAAAGGGAGATATGTATTCTACATATCAAACGCAATTTACATGAATTTCTTCAAGATGCGAGGGAAGTACTACTTAACCCAAAACACTACAATTGAAAATTAGCGAGATTATAAATTGAGCGGAAACACCTAAGTTTGATGATTATGTCACATGGGCTGACGACATTTTTACGTCCGACACAGTTGCACTTAGATTTTCAAATGGATACGTTCCACATTACTTTAATACTATACGGCCTTTGCAATACAAAGATATTTAACTAGAGCGGTATACAACATTTTCATTAATTAATAGGTTTCAATATTCCTGAACAAACATACATGAATACACGCAATTTCTCATTTCATGTCTAATAATACTCATAAATGGATACATTTTCATTGAAAAGTTCTACATTTGCCGTGAGGTTTAAATAACTTCTGTTTCTAGAAACGATTAAAAACGCTAAATCGTTGTACAACTTCAAAGATTTCAAAGGGTCATCCGTTTTGACACATTTAACTAAACGCAAATCAATAAGAGTTGATTCTAGGTGTTTGACAACAAGATTTTTGTCGACTAGCGGTAATAAAGCAACAATTTGTATTCTCGGATTCGGACCAGAGAATGCGAAAAGAACTGAAGGTCGTAACTCTTCATGGTACTCAATTAAATTAGAGAAATAATGCAAAGACATGGTTTTGATGCCGTAAAATATAATTTCTGAACTATTCGCTAGGCTAGTCTGGAAATGCAATTCATACCATTTTCGGAATCGTAAGCCGCGTAGATTTTGAACAATTTCCTCTTCTTCTGTTAATCCGTAAGTGGGATTAAACAATTCAAATTTAGGCAAAACTGAACGTTGCGCAAGTAGGTACTTAAATGAAGAATCTTGCATGAGAACTTCGTCTTCTTTATAGACAGGATAATACAATTTATGATGTCCAAACATTTTGACAACTAATTTTCCTTTCTCTCTCTCTCTCTCTATAACTACTGAAATACGAACGAGTGACGAATAAATGAACGAACGAGTGGATATCGTCACATACATAAAACAAATTGACTTTCTCTCAATGATCAATGACTTAAGTAATTAAGTTTTACATGAATCAAATAACTACACTGACTTAATGAGTTAAGAATTCTCACGCCTCCGTTTTTCTTTAACTACTACTATTATACCTTCTTATTAATGTTACTAGGAAGAAAAAAAGAACTTCACCATTTGAAAGAAAACAGATCGTTCTTCGAAAGGTTGCGGAGGGAAACAACTATTTCGTTCCGCTATTTTTTTTTTTTTTTTTACAGCCGTGGGTTGACGGCGAACGCAAAAGGAAAGGCTTTCTGTCCAAAAGATTGAAAACTTCCTGTCGCGGTCAATTCTCTATCCTATTTTCTTTCTAGGTGTGAACCTTCTTTGATCTTGTTTTTCTTTTTTATTTACAACTACCACGGGGGGGGGGGGGTGGAGAATAAACGAACAAGATGTTTCTGTGAGTGTTATCTTAACTTGAAAAGATTGGAACAATAAGTTCTGCAATGAAACTATACCTAACTCTCTTTTCAAATTTGTAAAAGAATGTACGATTACGTTTACGTCAACAAAGCAAAATGAGAGATTTGTTGTGTCTCTACCATACAACTACCTTGTGATTTAAAAATGAACAAAATCTTTTGAATGAGGTGTGCAAACTATTCAAAAACACACAACTTAACTTGATTTACTTGGAAACACACTTTCCTTAAATTTTAACTAAAATTACAAGATTAAATCAACACAGTATAACAATTTACAAGATAGATTAAATTTTTCGCTATCACAAGCTGTTGCCAAAATTTACCAAAATTACACTTGTGATGCGGGTTAGTATCCCGCCGTAGCTGGCACCATTTTATGTCGCGGCCACGAACGGTCTCAAGGGGACAACTTAGACCTTCGTGGTGGACTGGTAGGATTCTCAGTGTTAGAAAGTTGTAAACACCGATTCTATCATTTGCATTCAAAGAACAATGAATAGTTTGTTCACGCTCCCAAGTAAGCTCTGGTAGAAGTCAAAATATAGGTTTTATATACACGAGCGCTTAACTAATTTATGGGCGTACTGACAGGGTGTGAAGACACCGATAGAGGACGATAGCCAAGAACAACAAGTATTTATATACCGCCACAGGATAATTATATCACAACAAGAATAATTCATATCAGGGCCACCGTTTATGTGGACCAGGGTTCGAATCTCAATGTAGCCACCATTTTATGGTTACAGATCCTTACCACTTGTCACCATTTTATGTCAGCGGTGACATATCCTTCCGATTCAGTTACCAAATTATGTGCGTGACGCGGGGTATCGCATGTCACAGGCCGACAACAATTATGTCGCGCGTGCACATTCCACCAATCTGTCACCAAAGTATGTCTTGGTGGAGGAGGTTGTTATTAGCACAATAATAATGAATAATAGCAAGAGGTAGCCTTGAAAAAGGCTGTTTATATAGGGACTTTAAATTAGTCCGAGTCAAAGAGGAGCTATGCAGCTCGGATGATAGATGGTTAAATGACATACAATTTCAATAACAACCGAGTGAGGGCGCAAAGGCGCAGATGTCCATCTCAAGCAAATAGGCTATCGAATGACCACTCGTCAAGGGGGACAGCTTTAGGGTCCCGTAACAATACAAATAACAAAAGCAAGGCGGTTTTCGTCAAAATGAGGACGAGTGTGGTCAGTACGTAAGAGAACAATGATTACGAGTATTAAGATATTAGCGAGAAGGCGTCAGCGAGTTGGAATACCACTGCTATCAGCCAATTCAGAATACTTAGCAAATTAGCATATCAAAACTTATTATATCATTATAATTAAACACGAGATTACTGCTCGAATTAAAGAGATCTAGGAATTCAAAAGTAATTAGTAATTCACACAAACGATACTTAAGCAACAAAAGGTTTCAAAGTAATTTTGAAACTACTTGGGAGGTGATCCCCTTTTCAGTTAAGCGACTTGATGAAAAGATAATGCAAATGACAGTTACATGAAAATATTAAATAAACAGTGATAACCCACCTGAGGTCCGTGGTCCTACCTCCAGGCACTCCAAGTCGAGATGGGAAGACTCCGGGGTTATCTTCGACGTTGCTGTAGCCGTTTCGTACGCACCAGGTAGCACAATCACTTAAAAGCACTAAAAACACTATTACGATAAAAATTCTCACTTGTACCTCGAGCGGCTGAAATACAAGAGCAGGATAGACGGACGATGATCAGGACTTCATGTAAGACAAGGTCGTCACTGAGCTTCGCACGGGATTAGAAGTCTTCGGAATATTTGGGACTTCGCACAGGCTGGTCTTCTCCTGGATGGATGATGGAATAGAGGTGAGACGAATGGTGAATGCAGTTCCCAGATTCGAACTACGTCCAACAGGATTTCATTCCACAGGTCATCTGCCTTCTCCAGTAGACTACAACATGGGCACGTCGATACGAGGCGTTAATATAGATATTGAGAAAGAATTATGAAACGTTCACCAAAAGGGAAGTATTGAGAATGTTTTTGGAATGACGTAAACAATGCAAGTTCGAGTTAGGAAGAATTTTATTAGCTGGCTCGAATAAGTCCGTAGACTGAATACATTACAGGGTGACTTCCTACATGAGGTCTTCTACGTAACTCAGCGTTAGCACAGGTTAACTAATAGTGTTTTAGGAAGCATTTAGGTACACGAAAGTTGAGTTAATGAGAGATCTTGAAGAGATCCGTGTAGAGCCAGGGCTCAGATTAGGTAAGCAGAATCTGAGTAGTAGTAACTAAGTTAGTAGGTTGATTGTATACTCACAGTGAGAACAGAGGTACTGTCCAGTTGAGCACTTAAGGTTGAATTAGTGATAACACACACTGCTCGTCTCCAATGATGAATCTTTATGAAATGTCCGTGGTGGAAGGAATACCGTCCTTACGCCGTATGATGGAATTTAACAGTCACTGCCGACACAATAGCACAAGTCGGTGAGGGATGTAACAAAGTTTCTCCCGACCGAAGAACGGGCTATATCAAGAGTGTCAACGTTCCGGCGCAAGTTCCAAGTTAGACTGCGGACGATAAGTCCATGTCTTGGAGTTTGATGGAACTTTACCCGAAGGAAGCAACAAGCGGGAGCTTGTGCCACTTGTAAAGGTGATCGGAATTCCCCCGAAGGGGGCCACAGGCGTGAGCCCGTGCCTCTTCGAAAAACTATGGAATCACTCCCGAATTGACGAATTGAATCTTCAAGAGAGATGTTCTCACTTTTTGTTTGTCCTTATCATTCTCACACGGCACTAGGTTAGGGACGTGTGAAGGCAGGGGTAAGTCAGGGTTTTACCTGATTGGATTTCTAATTATTTATGAAACGAATTTAAGTTTCTGCGACTGCGTAAGCAGGCGGAGGGCGTATCCTAAAAGCTTCCTTTACATGGAAAAATTTATTGATACAAAAACCCTGATAACCTGAGAAGGTTAACATTTGACCTCATGTGTACAAAGAGTCACTTTTAGTTACAGATAGTACAATTTACTAAGACAATTTTAATTATAACATGACTCTCCAAACACATTATATTTCTAATAAAATTTCAAGAGTTCAAAAGTTCAAACTTTGCAAGTGTGCTTTAAAATAATAACTTAGGTCTGTGACAATTTATATTACTAAAACGTCCAAAAACAGAGTGAATAATCAAATTTATAATCGAACACTTGTGGTTGTATTACAGGAAGATGAGACTCTGTGTCAGAGTTATTGAATATATTACTGGCTAGCAAAATAACCTTTTTAACCTTTAAGTTAGCTAAATGAACATCGGATTATTGCTGTCGTCTCTATTTATTTAAGAGTGTGATAATCAAATGTAGGAATCTATTACTTTCCTGTAGGAGGAAATATTATCTTATCTAGACGAGAAAGGTTATGGTTTAACTGTTTCTTGAGCAGACAGTCAGCTGGCTGGGAGGGATGAAGCAGACAGAATATTTCATCCAAGAAAAAAAATAAAGACAGCTGGAAGGAACTTGAATGCGCGAAGAGAATGACTAACATTTCCCTGTTCTCTCGCTTTTCCTTGTTTTAAGATTTAAGAAAGAAATAAACTTGTCTACGCAATTAGAAAAATAATTGTCGTTAATTGTTTGAGTAATTGTGGAGTGTGGCAAAAATTTTGGCGCCAATTGAGATGGCGCGTGTGGCACACTACAGCATTATAACCCGTATTGTGCAACGCAAGTCCCGATCACGTACTATTTGCTTGCAAGCTTTTCGAGGTATTTTTATTCTGGAAACACTGTAATTTCTATGGATGGCAACACTGACAATTCCTACTCATACAGATTTTCTTATGTCAAACATCATGTTCTGTGATGGGAATACGTTAGAGTTCATTATCTCGTGTCAATACAAAGAGGAACAAGCTAAATGCTAAGTTTTGTGTGGTTTTCGTAGGCCAGGCTCTGAACTTTACAGTCCCATAACTTTTTCCCTACTGGCGAACTGCAGCTAATAATTTGGTAACTTACTAACTACCTGAAGCTCTTTCAGTATATGCAACTCTTATTGCGCAATTCGAGTCTCGATATCGCGCCCCTTGCTTGTAAGAGATCCAAAATTCGGTTTTAAAACAAAGAGGATGTTGTTTTTATAGGGAGAGTCTCATTTTTCAAATATCCCTTGGTTCAAAAGTTGTATAACTAATTATTTCGCTTTGGGTCTTAACTTGTACGGAATGACAAAAGAGTTACACTGAAATGGAGTTTTGTCTTCGAAATCTAATGTTGCCACAAAGGAATCTATCTTGGTAAAATGATCACTTACCCATTGAAATAAAAAAGCATATTCGGAAAGTAATTCCCGCATTTGGGCTTGTTGTTGCTCATTCATGTCTGGAGACAGCTGAAATTTACTAATATCTATAAGGTGAGCAATTTCTTTGAGACGTTTTTCTTTGTTGCGTGCCGCATCTTCATCTGTAGGAAAATATATTTGCCTAAGAGCCAGGATATTGTGGTTATTGTCTCGTTGGGAAAAGAGAGAACCTATAACTACCGGATTATGGGCCTGAATCGTTTGCTTTTCGCTCGTTAGATTAGCAAACGGTAGAATAAAGTTTTGTGTGGAAACTACAGTATGTGCCATATAACATTTACTTGAATTCCGAGAAATCGGTGTATTTAGGCGAAACTGTGCATCAGGGAAATAACCATTAGTAGCAAGTGGTACGAATCTAACAGAATGAAAGGGAATATTGGTAGTGCTGCGCACAAAAAAAACCTGAGGTTTGGAGTGTTTTTGAAACAAATGCGAGATGTTAATACTAACTGGGTTTTTGTCTTTTACAGTATGCGGCTTTTTTTCAAAACGTTTCAAGGAAAAAGTGCCTTTTGAGTAATCCAAACTGGATTGTTGATCCTGCAAAAAACGTGAAGAAGGGTGGGAAATTTTTGGAGGGAACTAATCGAAAAAGAATGGAGTAATTGCGACCGTTAAAGTTAATTTTGAGGATAGTAGCGCGATTTAATTGCACGGGTTTATGAGACAGGCCGTGGAGAAGGGATGGGAGATGGAAAGTATGGGCGTCTGGTTCCAATAAGTGAAATGGAAATAATCCCACGTCTGCACCACTTTCGAGGCAAAAAAGTAAGTCTTTGCGTACGTACCTCGTATATAGGGAGAATTGCCCTTAAACTGGAAGGGAAGGGTATGGTAGTCCTGGCTAGTCACCGTGGGAGAGGAAGTGGAAGGGAGAGGGGAAGATTAGGTGGTTAACGCGCGGATGGGTAAGTCTCGCGCTAATTTAGGCCGTTTTTTTAATTCTTAGGCGTGTTTTGTGTGGTCCCAGGGGCTAGGAGGGAACGGAGGTGGGGGATACTGGAAAAAAGGATGATAAAACTGGTAGGGAGGAACAGGTATCTGAGTAGATTGTGTGGTAAAAACATTCTGGGATGGAGGTTGTTTGTTCTGACTGGAGCGCCACTGTTACTTGGGGTTCTTTCGTTTGGTATTGTTTGTAGATGAAGGTACGTTTGTGGAGTTACGAGAAGGATGGGAAGGGGTTGAAGAAACGTGTTGGCAGCATTGATGTTGCTGTGGATTACAGTTAGTGCGGGAGGGTGTACTGATATTGGTGGGATGGGAATGTGGGAGGGAAGTGGAGTGCATAATGCAAGGTGCTCATGAGGTAGAGGTGGAAGGAGCGGAATGAAAATATGGAGGAGTCGGCGAAGAGCAGTGTTGATAGGAGGTTGTGAGAGAATTGGTGGGATGGGAATGTGGGAGGGAAATGGAGTGCATAATGCAAGGTACACATGAGGTAGAGGTGGAAGCAGCGGAATGAAAATATGGAGGAGTCGGCGAAGAGCAGTGTTGATAGGAGGTTGTGAGAGGATTGGTGGGATGAGAATGTGGGAGGAAGGAACAGGAAGGTGAGTGAGTTGGGTTCGGGGAAGAAGGTCGATATGGTTTGGAAGAGTAGAAACGGTTATGAGGACTTGGAGAACGGGAACGGGAGGGCGCAAATGGACAGATGCGGATTGGGAATTTGAATGAGTATTAACATGGAGTCAGAGTTGAGATATTTGATGTTAGTTCGGAAATAGCGTGCGCTGTAGTATCGATCGCGGTGGTGGAATGTGTTTTTGTTTCGTTTTCCCGTTTGTGAACAAGGTGGTTGGTTCGTTCCAGCAATGTTACTTCCTCTAGGAGGGTAGAATAGTCAGGAATTGAGCGTGTCCCGAACCAACGAATATATTCAGGTAACATATTAGAAACACATTCTAACAAAAATTCCTGAAAGTCAAGCTGGGTATAAGCTTGGTCTGCTAAATTATTTTTGGAAAAGACATAATGGGAGAGAGGTTCGTGGGGAGCTGAACGCGTGAACGGTATTGGTGAATACAGGAACGGGAGGATCTGATCTTACCAAACTGACGTAAGAATCTTGATTGGATGGTTGCCCAAGGTTGTGACGAAAGGTTGTGGGTGGAAAACCAGAAACGAGCGGGTCCAGCTAAGAATTTCTCTAAAATTTGCACCATTTCGAGTCTGACCAATTATTAACTAAGGCAATCTTGAGAAAATTCTTTGAAAATAATTCCGCGGATGGGTGCGTACTTGGATCATATATGTCGGGAATGATAGAAACCGTACCAGAAGTATTATTGGTATTGTTGTCTGAACTGGAATTCATGGTGAGGGGTATGCAAGATGCTTCTTTACGAATTATAGGCATATAACAATAAAATGGAATATGAAAATAAAACACTTGCCTTGCAAGTATATGAAATATACACAAGACAGTCTTAACGAGAGCTTAAATTCCTTGGGGGAGCCATAAGAAATAATTAAAAAACAAGATTGTTGTGCCATAGTGCCAGGTAGCATAGTGCTTGAAAGGAAACAAATAGATTCTTGAAAGAATAATACAAAACGTGGGTTTATTGCATATACATACATAATATATGACCGTCACCAAAACAGTAAGAGAATAATGAATAACATTTAAAGTAAATCAGGGTATGGAGAAGATAAATAATATTTTGATTTACACGGGGTTACATATTCTCGTTCTTGTGCTAAGACTGCCATATGCATATTTCATTACAGTAGCAAAGTTCATGGTTGCGTACTTACACTTGGCTGAAATCCATGATCAGGCACAGTCAATTGACAGCTGAATCTGCACACCACTAACGCTAAGTAGAACCCCACTGTTGAGATTGAGTTGTGATTGTAGTATGATACTTTTTGTTAGATTACTAGAGTATATATATTTATTTTCCATACTTTCATTTTCTATTTCGGATTTGAGAAAATAGGATTGTTCATTTTCTCCTGTGAAAGTCTTCCGTGTTTACAATATTTGCTTTTAACTTTCACTATTTTTATCACGATGTTTTTCGATACTTTATTTAAAATATTTCACTTTTACTAGTTTATTGTTTAGTTTTCCCAAGAGATTAACAAAGTACTTCAGTTTTTAATATCACAAAATAAAAGAATATCTTAATTGTTCAAAGAAGTGCTAAATTCTCAATCAAATATATTATCAATATTATTATAGTCATCTTTACTGTTGGAAACCTAGTTTTCATTACCGGTGTGAGCTCATGTGGTTCGGATTCCACCCCCAACTGTAGGTTCACGTCTCACATATCCTTACTGTTCAAAGAAGTGTTAAATTCACAATCAAATATATTATCAATATTATTATTATAGTCATCTTTACTGTTGAAAACCTAGTTTTCATTCCCGATGTGGGCTCATGTGGTTCGGATTCCACGTTAAGTTGTAGGTTCACGTCTTACATAGCATCGTCGCTAAGAGACGCACTAAAGTCAAAATCTATTATTATTATACATATCTTTGATGTGGGAAACCCATGTTCATTCCCCGACAGGTATCTACAAAATATAGCCTCGCTGTTAAGAGGTACGTTAAATTCAATTCAATGCAACTTTGTATGAAATAATAACATACACTTTCATCACACGTAATAAATAATAACCTCGAAACAAGTTTCTCTTAAAATATAGTTTTTTCATCATTCTTTTTAAAAATACTCTGAAAGAGAAACTAATTAATTGGGTAATCAAACAAAAAATAACTTACGTTTTATGTTCAAACAGTCGGTCAAAAAAACAGCGGAAGTTCAAAACTTCAAAAACACACATGTACTTAGTATAGAAACAAGAATGGATAATATAATAGGTAATGGAAGGTTTTTATAATCCTTTATTTCGTTATTTGCTGGGGGGATAAGAACTTCAAATTTTATTTTTGTATGTCATCATTTCATAATCTTATTGCGTTCAGTACGCAATGCTCGCATACACTAGATAATGTTTGTACTCTTGTATTCTAAGGGCATTAATCTCTGTACCCAATCACTCATTGAAAGTCTAAATTCCCTCTGACTAACGTACCAATATCGTATTTTCGTGTACCAGAGAACAGAGATTTATCTCTGACTAACTTATTTTTCAATTCACTATGTGTATTACAAAGCAATAAACACTGATTTATCTGCAAGTAAGATACTGATAAAGCATTTGCCATCTCTTCCCTGTTTGTGTTCCAAGGAACTAAAAAGTATTTTCGTTAATCGTGAAACATCCACTTATCTTACTTAATCTGATTATCGTATCAGTTTGTTTGCATGTTCTCATTCAAAAATCAACATGAGGGAGGTCAAAGCGTTCGTATGATACATTTGTGCATGATTTCATGTCCTCGTGATTGAACTGAGTTTTCCTCATTCTGATAAATATTTAAGTTCACTTCGATATCGGTCATGTCAACAGACAAAAAAGTTAATCTGATATATATTTGTGCATGTCCTCGTGATTCAACTGAGTTTCCTCATTCTGATAAATATTTAAGTTCACTTAGATATCAGCCACGCCACTACAAAGGTGAAATGACGTCAGAACACCGTGACCCTGCCTATCTCTCTCAGAAGTCATTTCAATTCGTTCAGTCGATGGAGAAGGATGTCTGCCCAGTGGTCCGTACCAAAAGCGCGCAAAACTTCAGTTCATGTCTTGAGTTCGCCAGCGACAGATGTACGACAACAACGCTCCGGCTTTAGTATACTCACATATTGTTCAAACATGTTATACATGTGATGGATTAAAAGATACGATCCGTCAAATAAAGAAGTCCCGCATGAATAAAGAGTTCCCTCCTATTTTCACACAATGTTCGAATAAGTATTATGAGCTTTTCTAACTTTACACAATATTCGTATGGTCCCAGCAGGGTCAGGGGCGCCACAAACCAAGGGAAGATCCCTTGTTCAGTAGTGGTACCTCGTAAAGGTAGTTCAACTCTTTAGGACCAAATTCAACCATTTGGCGCCAAAATAATAGCATTTTGTATTGATTAGAAGCTTGCCGCCATTTGTGAGTGTCTATATGTCATTTATTGAGTAGAAAATATGTGTTTAATGTTAACTTATGACCGTGAAAATTCTTAGAAAATATAGATGGAAGTTGAAAATAAAAACTTATTGTTGTGTTTGGTAGCTTGTTTGATCATTTATTGACTATATATGAAATGATGTTGGGAAAATCCTTGACACCTGAATTCCTTAAAATTACAAATTGCTCAAGGTTTTTGAGAGTTGATGCAAGGCTAAGTTGAAAATAAAGGTTCATTATTGAAAACATACGAATTCTTACAAGAAAAGAGTATAAAGAACTACCTATCTTTGTTGGTATTTATGATAAGATATATACCTTCACCCGAATGTGTCCGTGAAAAATCAAAATTAGGATTGACCGTATCATTTATGTTTACAACTACCATCAAATTTAATTACAGAGTGGCCTTCACATGAATAGCAGAGTGAACTTCAAAAAATTTTTTTAAATATTTCCAATACAATTTACGCAATTTACTTTACCGTGAAAAAAGTTAAGTTAGAGATTATTGTTTTTTTAGTCTTGTTGAGACAGCATTCTAGGATTGTGAATGTCCTTCAATTTGTTTTACTCCTCAATTAGAAAAAAAGAGGAAAAGAAACGAGATGAACATTGAACTTTAAAGGTCCATGTATTGACCACTTTTACAAAACAGTTAAGCTGTTTTTCGTTAAAAAAACTTTATAACGTTTGAAAATGCTTTTTTGTTTCATGATTTTGTTTTCCTTGAGTTTTTCTAAAGATTGTATTGAGATATTATGTTAACTATCCTTGAGACGAAACTTAAAAACTATTTCCTTTATTGCTTTAAGACCGCTGGAAAGAGAGAGTGTCACGGAATTCCAATATTGCTGTAAACAGAAATAGGGCGGAAGGAACTGAATTGCTCAAACTTGTTTTGGCAGGAAGACGGGTTTATAAAATTCTTACGAAGAGAAACGAACATCTTATTATTGAACTAGTATCCCGTTCGGAGTTGATCTCTGTTTCTTTGAGTGTTTGATTCTTGGTTGATTGATATTATTTGTGTGATATTACTTGTTGTGATTGTTTTTGTATGAAACATTGCTGGTGATATATTCATTGCTCCTGTGATTAGTTTATCATTAAGGTAAGAATATTTATTATTTTTATGCATTTGAAATATGGACATAGGGAGGGAATCAGTTTTCTTAGCAGACATATCTTTGAATCAACGAGTATTCGTTTATATGTTTAGCGGGAACAACACTTGATTGTATCAGGGAAAACACGGGTTTGATTCCGGAGCGAACTTATGTGATACGGATTTACGTTTGATATATCCTTGATGTTTAATGGAATGATAAACTTAAAATTGCTGCGACTATGAATTCGTTTGAAGTAAATGAAAGTAAATATATTGATTAATAGTAGGAAAGCAAAACGAAATGAACTTGTTCAGTTTAACGTCCCACAATTATGCCGGTTAGACTAACATAATAGATTAGATTATTAACTACAGTTAATGAAAGTGTGTGGAAACGTGAGAATGCTAATTGATTTGTACCAGAGTAAACGCTCTATCCCTGACCCACCGTTTCACCCTTAGCAAAGAAAGCAAGTAGTTATTATACGTACAATTGAGCAATAGATTAATACTGTAGTAAACACACTTATCGATTGTAGGTACCGGTGTTCGAACTCTTGTATTGGAAATATAAATGATAGAATCATAACTTAACAGTTTTTTCAATGTAAATACGGACTTTTATAAGAGAAGTACGTTATTATGAGAGGAATATATGGAAGAATTTTTGGGTTATTACGATCCATTGAGATGATATAATTATTTGAAAATGATAAAAGATTAAAAAGGGAATTATTTATGTTAATTTTATTCATTTTATGCTAAAATATACGCGAATTACAGGCATTTTTCTGTTCTTATAGGCCAGGGAATCATAGCCGCATTAAAGGTATTATGTTTACATTTTTGAACTCAGGTAATCCTCTAAGTTTGTGAATGAAAAAGCTATAAGGGTTTGTTTACTATGAAGAAAAAAGAAGAAAAAATAGTAGCAAAAATCTTGAATGAACCAGACCTCCCTTCCCCCCAGAACCCTCCCTTTCCGGGCTACGAAACTGTCAAAGAATGAGATATTTTTTTCCTTTTGGGTTAGGAAGGTCTGAAGGAAAGATTGTAGACGGTTACTTGTTTGTTATTGTTGTCGTATTTTTCTTCTTCCTTCCTGGCTGGAATCCCCTTGAAGGAAGGATTGTTGACAAGTGATCTTTTTATGACGGCAGGACATAAAAAAGAAAGTTTTCCTGATTTGATTGAATAAAATGGAATGAGTATTCATTCATCGGAATATTTTTTTTTCTTTTTAAAAAATAGGCTAGAAAGATTAAATATTCATGTAAGAGATAGGAGAAAATGTTCTATACTCATTTTAGGGCATAGTAAGACATTTTTACGGTGGGGTGACTGCTATATTTGTATCTTACATACATGTAAATGATATCTATTAGTTTTACGTTCCAAGAATACACATGATGAGCTATTTTATCCCAGTTTTCTTTATGATGAGTAAAATAGCGAAATGAAGAACGGGAGGAGAGCAATATCAAGAGAAGATTGTAGCATATTCTGTATAAACTTTTGATATGAATCCATTATTTGAGGGTATCTGACTATTTTTTTGGTTTATGATCATATATATTTGTTTGTATATGTGTATATATGTATGTGCTCGGAACTGTTTATATAAGTATGTAGCCACCTATTTACAAGAATATGTCTGTTGGTTGTTCTGTGCGTTGATAGACATCCGTCTCTTTTCCTTTCTCTCTCTCTCTCTCTCTGTGCATGTCTGTATGTGTGTGTGCGTGTGTAACTCTACGTATGTATGTGATGTGAATCGCGGTACACTATCGTGTTTTTACATAGGTTTGCCTTTGTAGGCATTGGTAGACATCCGTTCCGTGTTTGCTGGTGTATTACTGTGGTTCTATGTATGTATGTGATGTGTGTGGTGGTTCATTATCATGTTTTTACATACGTTTGCCTTTGTAGGCCTTGGTAGGCTTCTGTTTTGCGTTTGCTGCGTATTACTGTGGCTCTGCGTATCTACGAGGTGTGTGTGGTGGTACATTATCTTATTTGTACAAATGCATACCTCTGTAGACGTCGTAGTTTTACGTTTGTGTTGATGTTATATTGTTTTTGCGGTGTGTATTGTTTTGTAATATTCTATGCATTGGTATGTACACATCTCTTTGCGCTGGTGCATTGCCGTGTTTTTATTTGTCGTGTATGCATTGTGTTCATTTGTAAGCATCCGTCTGTGCATGTAGATATGTTTCTATGCATGGTTGTGCATTATTATGGGCCTGCATATGTATATGATGTGCGTTATGACACATTAACATGCATATGTGTACACATGCATGTCTGTATATGTGGTCGTGCATTATCCTTTGCGATGGTAGACAACCTTTTACCTGTATGTACATATGTTTTTATCTGTGGCAGTTCATTATTCTAGGTCCGCGCATATATCGTTGTATGTGGTGAAGCATTAGGGTGTGTATTGTAGCTTTGCGCATGTATGAGTTTGTATGTTGTGGTGCGTTGTATGTTGGTAGGCATCTGTATGTATGTACAGTTGCATTGTTTTGTGTCGTACCTTGGTACACATGTTTTTATATGTGATATTGTTTTGTATGTATTATGCCTATACCAATTTCATTATCATTTGAGTATGCCAAGTTTTACACTTACCTTAAGGCTTCTGCGTAAAAGATATGTTTGCACGAGTAGGAAATTGTCTTAGATGTGAATACGTAATCATTAATATCCGGTTGCGGCAACGCGGGTGCCCGGTAGCCGAAACGTGGCGCGACGCGGGGTGCGCGAATGGAAAACGCGTCCGGCCGCCGACGCGAATGCGAACACGAATACTGTAATGTGACGCGCGCTGACAGGTACGTGATACGCGAAGATCAGTAATGCTTAGACAAACATATGGTCTCTATACACACCGCTCCTGTACGCAAGAAATCAGTAGTGATTTTTATATACGTACTATATGTAGTTTTGCTGTTCTTGTACGCACGACATTCAGTAGCTGATAATACAGGCTAATTTGCGTAATGCCTGACAGTCACTATTGAGGTGCTCGTGTACATTTCCCGCCATGCACAAATTTATTTTTCTGAGCGACGGCTACCAGTACGTGATATGTTTGCTCAATAGGTATATTATATGTTAGTTAACAACCAATGTTAAGATGACCGTGTACATTTTTCCGCCATGCTGATATTAGTAAATTTTTCTGCGCGATGGCTACCACTACCTGTCATGGTTGCGCAGTAGGTATATTATGTTACTTAACAACCAATGTTAAGATGAACGTGTACATTTTCCCGCCATGTTGAAATTAGTCCATTTTTTCTGCACGATGGTTACCAGTACTTGATATGTTTGCGGAGTAGGTATATTATATGTTAGTTAACAGCCAATATTAATAAATCGTGTACATTTTCCCTCCACGCACAAATTACGGCATTGTTTATGCGCAAAAGCTAAATATTAATATATTGGGTGTGCAGATGATATAGTTACGTATTATGCAGTACTAAGAAAAGAAAAATAACAGTTGAGTGCAAACATGAATGCAAACTACAAACGTTTACGGGAACTTATAATAAAATGTTGACGGAAGTAACTTTAATGATAAGCGATAAACCAAAATGTTAAATTTCCCTGCTACTATTACATTTTTCCTCTACTAATATTAGGACATTGTTTTTCTAATGTTCTGGCATCCCCATGCTCATTTTTAGTATACTATTTAAATATTCTTATTACTGATGTCCAAACGGACATGTTCCCTTTTTTATTTCCTTCCTTTTTTGTTTTTCCAATATTTTGACGTCCCTATGCTGATTTTAAGTATACTATTTAAATATTCTTATTATTGATGTCCAGATGGACATGTTTAATATTTTCTTTTCTTAATTTTTGTTTTTTCCATCTTTTTGGAGATTTAATATTTTCACTAACATTCAAAAGGAAGACACCTATGTAAGGTTTTCTCCCACCCTTAGAATTACAATGTAGGCGGCATGACTTTGATATCCCCTCCCACCAGTCGGCTTCACTTTGTTTTCCCCCTCCTACTAAGTCGGATGGCTTTGATTTCCTCTCCCACTCAGGCGGTTTAACTTTCATTTCCCCTCCCTTCGCAGCGGCTTAACTTTAAATCTCCCTCCCAGTCAGGTGGGCTAACTTTGTTTCCTCTCCCACTGAAGCGGTATTCCTTTGATTTCCTCTCCTACTGGAGGCGGCATTCCTTTCATTTCCTCTCCCACTCAATCGGGATTCCTTATATTTGTTTTTGAAAAACATGTTGAAACTTGCCTTTTACACTTTATATTTGTGTGACGTCATACTTTCAAATTTATATATAATGTATTGTACAATTATAGTCATTTGAATGCAGACAAGGATACATGCATGACGTAATTTTATTACATCATCAAATTTAAATTATTCTATATTATTAAACAAGTTAAAATTGCACATAAGAAAATATTTAAAGTTATCTGATCACATAAGATATTATTGTGTTAAACAAGACAAAACAAGAATATATATTGAAGTTGAAGTGAGTGTATTAGCAGGCATACACAAAAAAACAAATTACTATAATATTCATGTTAAGAAGAACTCAATTCCTGATTACAGATGGAGTTCTTCAACTTAGAATTCAATGTTGTGGACGAAACCCTCTTCCAAGAAGAATTGGAGGGTCTGCATAATGTTGAAAAAGTCCTGGAGGCTTGGCAGTAAATTCTAAAATTATATCAGGATGGACATAGAGGAAGTAAAAGGTGTGAGTACCTCCTTTCATTATTACACCAGTATTTTGCCTCTAATGAACACACAGTTTTGAATACATGTCTCCACTGCAGACGTATTAGATTTCTTTTCTGCTGGAATTTTCAAAGGTGAGAACATGTATCATCTAGCGCATGAGAGGTTTATTCATCATTTTAATAGGGGAGAAGGACAACTAGATAGAGTAAATGATAGAGAGGTATCTGAATTCTATCAGTATGGCTCGCGTCTTGTTTTGGCTCAGCGTAATGTTGCAGCATAATAAGGTAACAATTCCGTAGCAAATACCCCCCAAGGAAATTCAAACTTGGGTAATATGATGGATGACAGAATTATTCTTTATGATGTTGAACAACAAGAATATAATCAAAATTCCGTTGATAATAATGATGATTATATGGAGATACTGGGAAAGTTTTTAGAAGAGCTGGGTATCGATGCAGCTTCATCTGCTCAAATAGCCCAAGGGACAAATCCTGTAAACAATGTTCATTCAGATGTGCAATGTTCACGGGATACTATTGGCTATGGATCACAACCAGGACCATCTCATGGAAATGTGTCGCATAAGCGCGACCAAATTGGTTATAAATAATTTAAAAAATCAGACGATGGTAACTTCGAAATCGTAAGTGACAGCACAAAAGATTTCACGAATTTTAATCTTCGTGGAAGAGAAACCGCAATTCGTCCTTCCCGTGAACACAATATTCCAAATCCGGAAGGATATATTAAGAAATTGGTTAACTTTGCGTTAGACGAGGTTCTCGCTGACGAACGAGCAGATTACGTTAGTCTCTGTATCGATAACTCGAACAGTAGAAATAAAAAACATCGTATATTCCTTGGAGCAGGTGGGGGCGCGGTGGCTCAGTGGTAGAGCGTTCACCTCTGGTGCTTGGGGTCCAGGGTTCGATCCCAGCCCCCGCCAAGTGAACTTTGTGGTGGACAATCACCGTAATCGTGGGTTTTCTCGGGGTTCTCCCGTTCCCTCCCACTTTCTTCATTCCACCATTTCACTCATCTCTCATCATCACCGTCTCCTTTAGCCTAACCGGCATAACCGTGGGACGTAAAACTCAAAGATTTCATTTCATTTTCACTTTTTTCCTTGGAGAAGGAACAGCGATTTAAGTGCTGAGGTCATTTTAACTTCATGGGAAATATACTAAATTCCAATGAAGAATTCTTGCCCGGAAATGAACTCCAATTTCGGTTTCATATAGTTAAAAACGTAAGCGGGCAAGGTATTAGGAATGATTGTAATGCCACCCGTTATGAAGACATGGAAAAAATTCTTAACTGCCATAATGTTTATATTAACGGATCTGACATGCTCTGCTTGCCAAAGAGTATTGTTTGGTATTTGGAGAAATATGAAGGAAGTAAGATTACAGTGTATAGTTTGAAAAGGAATAACGATAAGATTTGGAACAGCAAAGCAGAGCGACTTTGTAGGGATGCAAATGTTAATGTTAAAGCAAAGAATGGTTGTCATTTAAGCGATCTTGATACTTTCCAGAAATATTTTTCAGGAAAGTATCAAATTGTTGTTTATGTAAGAAATGAATCAGTTAATGAAAGTAAATATAAGGTACTTAACCCTGGAACTCCTGCTCCAAAACAAAGGTATATTTTTTTATGAAAGAGGTGTTACAGTTGATCATTTCGCACCAATTAAGTGCATTACGTCGTTCCTAGAAAATAGAAAATATTGTACAAAATGTTTGGAAGCATACGATGAACAATTACATAATCACAAGTGTGAACTGAGGTGTTTAGCTTGTAATAAGCAGCATTACCAAACCCTGACATTACGAAAAATCAAGTGTGATCCATGCAAAAGAAAGTTTACTGAGGGTGAATGTTTTAATAATCAGTTGGCACGGAAAAAGCTGGCTTTAGTGAATGTCATTATGTAAAGGTTTGTCCCGACTGTAATCACATGACTGACAGTAGACTTCGAAAAGTTGCACATAACTGTGGTGAACAGTTTTGTGTCACGTGTAAAGTTCACGTAGAACCTAATCATTGCTTTGTGCAAAAATTGAAGCCTACACATATCAAAAGGTTGATGTACATTGCGTATGATACTGAAACGATGTTAATTCCAGAAGATGTGAATGGTGAAAGGAAACATGAAGTAGCCCTCATTTGTAGCAGACATACATGTTCGTACTGTATGAGTAAATCTTTGGATGATCCCTGCAAGTTTTGCGGTGATAAAAATGGAAATCGGTCGTTTTCTTTTAAAACAATGGATGACTTCAATAAACATGTTTTAATGGCGCGTCCAATGTTTCAGCGCGTAGTAGTTTTAGCGCACAATTCTGGGCGTTTTGATGGTATCTTTTGCTTAAGAAATTTAATTGAGAAGCAACATATTGTTGCTGATGTTCTGATACAGGGTCAAATATATTTTGTATGAATATTGCAAATAGATTCTTCTTCCGTGACGCGTATTTGTTCCTTAGATGCCAACTAAGTAAGCTGCCCAAAACTTCAGGCCTATCAGGAAATTTGAAGAAGGGAGATTTCCCATATTTATTTAACACTCTAGAAAATCAAAATTATGTAGCTCCGGTTCCCGCTATTGAATATTTTGATCCTGACACGCGAAGCACGGAAGAGAGACAACAACTAATCACCTGGCACCAACAACGTGCTGCAAGTGGTGAGGAGTATGATCTCCAAAAGGAAATGTTGGCTTACTGTAAAAATGACGATAGAATTCTTACAGAAGCTATCATCAAATTTAATATCATAGAAAAGAAGACGAACGGTCTCCAATGTTTTATTGCTTGTTCCACGGTTGCAGGGCTAAGTATGAAACTGTATCGTACCCTGTACTTACCGGAGAATACCATTTCTGTAATTCCGCCAAAGGGAATTCAACATAATGAGCGACAAAGTGCAAAAGCACTCTTGTGGTTAAAATATGTTGAACATCAACTTGGTAGGAATATCCAGTACTGCGGTACTGGTCCAGAGGTACGCTTCGGTAAATACAAGGTTGACGGATATGATTGAAGTACGAATACAGCGTATGAATTTGATGGATGCAATTTCCACGGGTGTGTTTCATGTGTTCATAAGAACCGTGATGAAGTCATTCATGGTTCTCAGGATCCTTGCGAAACGTATGCAAGACGGTACGAACAAACCATGAGACGTCGTGAATACATTCAAAATCTTGGTGTAAAGTTACACGAGATCTGGGAATGTACTTGGGACAATATGGTGAAGACAGATAAAGATTTACAAAAGTTCATTAAAGAACATTGTACACATCTAGCGGATCCCATTGTTCCAAGAATGGCATATCAAGGTGGTCGTACTGAAGTCTTCCGAACATATGTTAATTGGAAGAATAATGGGTCATTCGATATTTCGATATTACATCTCTATATCCTTATGTATTGGCACGTAGACCAATGCCTATTGGAATGCCTAAGATTCACAGGGGGCCGGATTTTCCAGAAGTGGAAAATACTCATTTCCTAGTGAAATGTACTATTATGCCTCCAAAAGATATGTATTCTCCTATTCTCCCATATGTCCAGGTGGACGCTTTCTTTTTGGACTGTGTCGAATATGTATGGAAGAAAAAGAAAATGATGTTGTAGGGAAATGTACACATGAAGGAATGGATCGCACAATAACAAGTACATTATTTACTCCAGAGCTACACCTTGCTCTTAAAAAATTTATAGGATCATCGACATTCATGAAATTTGGGAGTTCGAATTCATTGATCCAGAAGAAGGGAATTCAGGTGCTCTGTTTGGGAATTACGTGAACTCATTTCTTCAAATGAAGCAGGAAGCCTCAGGTTTTCCTGCTTCTTGCATAAGAGATGAAGACAAAAAAATATATCGATGAATATTATACTCATGAAGGCATTAAATTAAATTATGATAGTATAAGGAAGAACCCGGGTTTGCTCGCTACAACGAAATTATATCTTAATTCGATGTATGGGAAATGGAGTCGGCGCCCGGACACGATGAAGTGTACAATCCTCAACAACTCAGAAGAGTTTCTTAGGTACCTTTCATCGGCAAAATATGTAGTTCATTCAGTGATTCCAGTCGGTGATAGGCATTTACTGATGAACTACAAGGACTTGGAAAATGATAACACCCCGTTAGGATTTTCCAATGTCGTCTTGGCCGCGTTTATTACTTCGTGGGCCAGACTTCAGCTTTATGACTTGACTGCTGTAGGACCTCAACGTGCACTTTACTGTGATACGGACAGTACTATTTCTTTGCAACGGAAAGATGAGGAACCCGTGTTACAGATGGGTAATTATCTTGGTGATTTAACGGATGAAATAGATGAAGGGTGGGAATTTATCACTCTGATTGCTTAAGGACCCAAAAATTATTGTATTAGGCTTAGAAATGCCTCAGGGGAATTTTGGCACATTTACAAAATTCGGGGGATAACATTGAACCATAGAACCTCTGCAAAAATTAATTTTGAGAGCTTCTATGCGTTAGTGCGAGAAGAAATTGAATATGTAGTAAGAGAAAATCCTACAAGTATTATCCGGAAACGCGGGTTCCAAATCTTTTCAAGAAGTGAAACCAAAACACACCGTATGGTTAACAAAAAACGTAAACGTATTGATGTCGAAGACGATATTCTTTTACCTGACGTACAAAAGACTAGGACCATACAATACGTTTACCAAGAGACTTAACGTTTGACCCACGAACGCTAAATGCGTTTGAATGTGTGCGTGCTAGTTTATTTGCTATGCAAACTCGTCGTTAATTATTTACAGGCTCAGTTTAGTAGAAACTGTTTCTTATAAACAAAACAATTCTAGTCATTTTAAGTAGTCGTCATTTTAATATGCTAGTCATTTTAATTTTGTTGAGTGAGTGTGTGTGTGAATGTATAAAAGGTGAGATTTCTATTCCATGCATTCATTTGATAACGAGATGTTAAAGTTTAATCATCCCTCTACCATTTTAATTGCAGGTCTTTCAAAGCCTGGTAAAACCTGTTTTGTAAATCGATTACTTAATGAACATGAACATATGTTTATTACAACATTTCGTGAAATTGTATGATGTTATGGTGCAGTAATAGCACACTTAGATTCCCGTGCAAATATTCGTTTCGTAGTAGGAATTCCAGATATGAATACTTTGACATTGAAGAAAATTAATTATTAATATTAGAAGATTTAATGTCTGAAAGCAATGGTGATGTTGCAAATTTATTTACAAAATATGCACATCATAAAAATTAACTGTAATATTTATAGTACAAAATTTATTTCCAAAGGGAAAATATGCACGTGATATTAGTTTAAATGCACATTATATTATAGTATTTAAAAATCAACGTGATAAATTACAAATTCAATATTTAGCTAGACAAATCATGCCACGACAAAGTAAAAATATCGTTGATGTACTTGATGAAGTAACACGTTCGCCTCATACTTATTTATTATTTGATTTAACACAGAAAACAAATGACGCATTACAAATACGCACAAACATATTTCCCGATGAAACAATGTACGTGTACACAAACGTAAAAGACGAGGGAATCATAGTTTATGTTTAGTTTGTATCAAGATGTTGAAGGTGAAACAACAATTTAACACACTCCGTGCTCTGTGTAAATCTAAAGCAGCAAAATGTAATCATATTCTGAAAATGCTTCAGGTGATTTAATACGAACCATTTCACAAGTTGCTAAAAATACAATAAAAGGGAACATTCCTTTAAATTCTCGTCAGAAGCAACGGTTACGAAGACATAAAAAGATCTTGCGAGTTCTTTCTCAACAACGTACAGCATTCAACAAGGAAAGGAAGATATTACTTCAGAAAGGTGGTGCGTTCTTACCAATGTTACTAGTTCCAATTCTAGAAGCTGTAGCAAGTAGTATTTTTGGAAGACAAAAGTCATGTCAGGTTTACGTAAAATTATTTTAGTTCCTGAGAATGCAATGCATCAATTTCAATCAAATGCTAAGTCTATAGATAGTCTATAGATCTATCTATCTATAGACACACATCAATCGCGATTAGACGAAGAAATGAGTACTATTTTACAACGTCGTGATCTTGGTCTTGAAGAAAAATAGAAAATGTATCAGTAAGCATTACATCAATATTTACAATATTCATCTACACAAAAACCGGTTACATTACCTATTGTTGAAAAAGAAGTTCAAGGAACATCATCTGAAGAATAATTCTATTTTACCTGTTGTATCGGACACTTTACAATCAGTACCGAAAACACATCGAAGGAAAACAGGTCTATTAATAAAACAATTAATAAATTCGAATAAAATAGATTGGGATCAATCAGGAACAGTAAAGATACATGGAAAACAAATTCCAGGTGTATTTTTACTTTTCTCCGCTTACCGTGGGGAAGACGACGGTGAACTTATTGTTAAAGAGTTAGCAATAGCTGATCCAGATATACCATTCATACAAAGCTGGATATTTAAACCTCCGCGCGCTACTACTGAACTGTGTGAAACAATAATAGAGGCAAACAAATAACTTGTGATAATTTTTATGGAATCCAATGGCATGAAGGAGATGTCAAATACTCGCACCTTAAAGAAATTCTTCGCAAATATTGTACAAATATTTCATCTGTTTACACTTTCGGCAAAGCTCGTAAGGACTTTCTGCAGGAAATTCTTCAACGTGATATTATCAATCTCGAGGATTTGGACTGTCCACGGTACACATCTCTAGGATTTCATGTGTCAAAGTGTGCACATTATAATCATCGCTTTGGACATTACAAGTGCAGTGTACATGAAGCCTTATTATACAGTGAATATGTAAAAGTGTATGACTGTTTTGTTTGTGAACAATACCAGCGATAAATATGTTCCAACTCCGTTAAAGAAATAAAATATCATGTACACAGATGAAATTTTAAAAGTTCTTAGTGATAAACAAACTGGATCATATGTCAATCATACTTATTCCATTGATAAAATTCCACAAACAGTGCAAACTCCTGTTGGACTAATCATTAATCTTGATACATCAGACTCAGCAGAAAGTCATTGGTTTGGACTATACATAACAAAAATCGTGAAGGCTTTAATTTCGATAGCTTACGAATGCCTGTGCCAAAAGAAGTTCATTCATTCTTATGTAAAAATACTAAATTTATTATGTAAATAGTCTAGCATATCAACACAAAGAATCCGCGTTGTGCGGATATTTTGTATTATTTTTCATATATCATATAGTACGCAATAATTCATTTGAAAAAACTTTAAGTTTATTCATAAGACAAAATTAAAAAAGACTGATAAAATTGTATATAACCACGTAAATAAATTTATAAAAAAATATTTATCTGAAATAATAAGTTTGTTTGTATATATTATGTATAAATATATAAATCAAAAAAAGATTTTTTTAAATAAAAGTTTCAAATTTTACTTCGTGTTTCATTTCACAAACATGAAAATAAAAAGGCACAGTTACATCATTGAAAACGTGTTAGTTAATGCTGTTGATCGTTGAAACTTTTACCAAAAATTAAATTTCGATATGCACAACCTGATTCTTTCTCAAGTTGTATATTTTGTTCATGAAAAGAACAATATTCATTCATGACATTTGCACATAATTCATTTAATGGTGGACATTGTTTTGATTCAAGATCAATAACATTATCTAACAAAAATAGTTTTGTTAATCCAGACGGATTTCTCTGCACCTTTACAAAAAAAGGTTGTATCTTGCAAACATAATTGATATACAAGGTTACGTATATGTGATACAGTATATCCATTTTTATTATTCCAAGTTAGTCCATATAAGTTTGATGTTAACCAATGAACTTGTTTCTGACATCCTAAAGATAATTGATTGTATTCAATCGGAGATTTTACTAAACAGTGGAAATTTACTGTATCATCACATGCAATTAAACAAAATTCACGAATAATAAATTCATTATTTGAAATCTTAAACCTTGTATGTCGATAATGTATTCATTAACACATGGTGACGATTCAACCAAAACGGAATTATTTGTCCTACAAATTCCATGTTGTTTAAACATTCTCGCGTTTTTCGTATAAAGTTTATACTTGAGATTTCACTATGATGTTCTTCAAGCACTTCAAACAAATTAATAAGAGTTATTTCGTTGGATAAATGCTGTACAGCAAAAGCTCCAGTATCATGAAGAACGAAACACTGGTGTTGAAGATTCAACGTGCATTGTCCACAGGAAATAATATTTAAACATAAGTATACATTTATAGTTTTTAAAACACACAATTCACTAAAACACAAAAAAACACTAGCGTCTCCTCGTGGTCAAGTTCGCTAGAAACTAACTTTCGTACGGGAGCCATAGCAAAATACATAAAACACTCTCCTGAAACTCTGTATTTAAGCGTTTACGTCACAACAAAATGGCGTCCTAACAACAAGTTCATACAAGTGTCCCTATCACGTGATCATTAAAAGAAAAATCTTGGATTTTTCCCATGCGTACGTAAGTATTCAAGGTCAAACTACTTCTCTGTCAACAATAGAAAAAGTTTAATGCACACCTCTGTTCTACCTCTCCCCCAAACAACATAAGCTTTTCTTAGAAATTCCAAATGTACACCTGTGTATACTCAAGCTCAAACTACTACTCTGTGAACAATAAAAATAATGTTAACAATATACACTTACCTCACCCCCACCCACAACATTCTCAACTACCTTCTTGAGTACAATAAAAAAATTTTAACTCACAACTGTGTTCTACCTCTCCCCCCAAACAAACATAAGCTTTTCTTTGAAATTCCAAATGTACACCTGTGTATACTCAAGATCAAACTACTATTCTGTGAACAATAAAAATAATGTAAACAATTTACACTTCCCTCACCCCCACCCACAACATTCTTCAAATACATTCTTGAGTACAAAGAATAAGGGAACCAACATGTCATTAACAATAATTTATTACACATGCTTCACAATCAACAATAAACACTCATAAATGGCGGACAAGCTTCTAATCAATACCTAATGCTATTATTTTGGCGCCAAATGGTTGAATTTGGACCGAAAGCCTTGAACTGCCTTAACGAGGTACCACTACTTTGTTCGACTCTTCATCGCGAGGAAATTAAAAATCCATGAGCTTGGGGGATTTCACATAGGTATAATTTCATTTTTAATTCATTGGGGGTCATTTTTCTATAGGTGGTCCCTGGAGGGTCATCAACTTATAATATATTCCTTTGTATAGGTGGTGGTGGTCCCTGGAGGGTCACAAGCAGTGAAGGGTCCTGGAGGGCTATCTGGTGTGTCCCTGGAGGGTTCTGCGTTCAATGCTTCATTAAATAATCATAGATTCCTTTGTATAGGTTGTGGTGATCCCTCGTAAGCCATGGGGCGTTAGAAGCAAGGTTTTTTCTATGCTCACATTGTTCAATATATTATTTTAACATCGAGTAATATTTTACATATTACGAACCAATAAAAAAGCTGGGGGTCAGTTTCAACCAGGAATCATGCAGTAGGGATTACTGTGACCTTGGGGGTCATTCAACTTCCTCCAGGAAAAAAAACTTCTCCTACCCTAACTCAATTTCATCAGTCAATTGAATGTGACACACTAGATAACATATCATATCAATAGATTATGTCATTATCAATCAATAAACATTTGATATCTCTTATCAAAGGCGCCAATCTGTTTGTGGGTAGAAATTTCAATACTTCTACTATATACCCATGTCTTATGATAGGAAATGAACCCGTGTATATGCCCATATAACCATATAAGGTAAGAGAACCTCATCAAAGTGGATAAAATGGGTCTAAAAGCAAACACGTGGTTGTACTAAAATTTGGCAATTTTGTACCCCTAAAAGAGAACGAGGTGGACCACCCAAATTTATAATAATCTATATTAGGGTCCTATACTATACCAAATGTTTAGATTGGGCAATTTTCAAAATTTAAGGGTAGGTCAATGTACCCCTCCCAAAATTTTAAAGGGGTCCATCAATGTACCTGCTTTATGATAGGGAATGAACACCTATACATAACCATATAACGTAATAGGACCACATCAACGGGGATAAATTTGGTCAAAATCAAACACGTGGTACAACGTATTGCTTACGTTTATAATTTGACAATTTTATACCCCTAAAAGAGAACGAGGTGGACCACCCCTGTATATTAGGGTCCTATACTATTATACCAAATGTTTAAATTGGGCAATTTCCTAAATTGAAGGGGTGGGCCAAGGTACCCCTCCCAAAAGTTTAAAGTGGTGCATCAATATACCCGTGCCTTATGAAAGGGAATGGATCCTTGTATACGCCCATATAACTATATAGGGTAATAACACCTCATCAAAGGGGATAAATTAGGTCAAAAACGAAATTTGACTTTTTGCAATTTTTTACCCATGAAAGGGAACCAGAGAGACCCCCAATATTAATAGAGGTACACACCCTGGTCCTGGGCTACCATACCAAATTTTTAGATTAGGCAATTTCCAAATTTAAAGGGGGTGGTTCTATGTACCCCTACCAAATTTTAGGGAGTGGGCCAAGTTACCCCTGCCAAAATTTAGGGGGTGGGCCAAGATATCTCCGCCAAAATCTAGAGAGGGTGGTCCTAAGTACCCCTAGATCAATGACCCCGGGCCAAGGTCATTGACCTTTGACCTATGACGTCACAAAAATTTTTGGTGACTCGACTAGATATAACGGGGGCCTATTACTCCAGATTGAATTGGAATCGCAAGCTGAAGGGATTGCAAAGACTGCATCTCGATATCTCTTACCATTTTGCTCTATCGGAAATGAATACTGAAACAGGAAGTAGTTATAAAATTCAACCACTTCCGGTTTCGGCAGAGTGTTGCTAGTTGTGATGGTATGTTCTCCTGAAAACTTGAATTGACTACAGAAAACTGTCTGTCGCTATATATAACCATTTTTGTTCTATGGCGATAAATGTTGAAACTGGAAAAGTTAATTTTAACCACTTCCGGTTTGAATAGAGGATTAATGGAGAACGTAGAACCTACTTTTGGGCAGCTGAATCAGTTGAAGAAAACGCATCTCAATATCTCTTACCGTTTTTGCTCTACCGAAATCAGCATCAAAACCGGAATTAGTAGTAAATTCAACCACTTCTCATTATGGTACAGTGCTGCGGGTTGTCATGGTATGTTCTATTGAAATCTGGAATAGTTTACAGAAAACCAATTGTTGTTAAGAGAATTTTGCTACATGGTGATAAATATTGAAACCAAAATTCGTTAATTTAACCCCTAACGGTTCACTAATTTTTATGTATGCTTCCGATACTGCTTGCAAAACAACATATTTAGAGACTACTCTCCGCGTAAAATTCACCAGGGAGCAATGGCTGTTCTACCATCGCATAAATAAGCACAACGAACAATACCTGAAAATAATACTCTTTAAAAGCAATAGGCAAGATCAAAAAATGTGTAGACAAATGGTAACGAAAATTCGTTAAGCGTTAAACCACTTCCGGTTTCAAAAGAGTGTTAACGGTGAATCAATTGAAAACAACCTCATTTTGATATATCTTACTGCTTTTGCTCTATGAAAATTAAGTACAGAAACCGGAATAGTAAACTTAAACCACTTCCGGTTCTCGTAGAGTATTGGTGGTTGTGACAGTATAGTCTCTTGATATACTGAATCAACTGCAGAAAATCGCTTGCTGCTATGTATTACCATTTTTGTTCTAAGTGGTGAAACCGGAAATGACTAATTTGAACCACTTCTGGTATGAATAGAGAGTTAACAGAGGAGATGGAACCTATTCTTGGGACGCTAAACCGATTGAAAAAATAAAGTATCTCGATATATCTTATCGTTTTTTTCTGATGCCTGTTGACCGACGGACGGACAAAGGCATCTGTAAGACTTCCGACCCTTTTGCATACCATAGCATACCCTTTTGCATACCATTTTCGAAGTCTAATAAATTATTAATCTAAGAATTTCTGCTCAATTGTTTTATGTAGCGTTCTTAAACTTACTTTGCAAGAAACGAAACTCAATTCTCTTGACACGGTCAACTCAGTTCCAATACGTATAATAATGATTTACCTGTAAACAGGGTATTAATTAGGCATAACCAATTCCGGAATTTTTACTTTCCGAAATCCGGAAAGTAAACTCGGAAAAATTCCGGAATTTATAAAATTCCAAATTTTGGAAGAAAATTCCGGAATTTAGAAAAAATCAGAATTTCGGAAAAAAATCCGAAATTTAGAAAAATTCGGATTTCGGAAAAATTCCGAAATTTAGAGGATTTCAGATCTCGGAAAAAATACGGAATTCAGAGAAAATCTACAATTCGGAAAAAATCCGGAATTTACAATAATTCGAATTTCGGGATAAAACGGAATTTAGAATATTCCGAATTTCGGAAAAAATCCGGAATAGAACATTCCAAATTTCTGGAAAATTTCGGATTTTAGAAAATTCCGTAATTCAAAAAATCCGGATTTCGGATTTTTCCGAATTACTTGATTTCTAAATTCCGGAAAATTTGGCCATCCCTAGTATTAACATTTGGAAACGATGCACTTGTTTTGAATGTTTGTTTAAAAGCAAAGGAGAAAAATTCTGGTATTTCTCGTACAAATATGTTGACTCCCCTCATATCTGCAGATTAGGTATTGCAGTGATGATTTCAGGGCCAGTCTGCAGGTATGTCTCATCCGGAGCTGCGAAACCCCCTGGAGCAATCTCCGATCATGAGCAAAAAGGGTTACAAGTATTTTCGCAGCATTACTTTTACCCCCTGTGTAATGGAATTCCCACCGGAAATTGTCTAAAATAACTGGGATAGTTGTGTCGCTCAGTGTAAATATTTTGCAAAAGAATAAGGAAGTAATTAAGAAAAAGAATATTAATTTTCCAACAAGTATTTCTCGGACCTCTTTCAGTATCGGATTGCGTCAACGCAATCCAAAATTTGCGTTTAGTTTATCATATTCAATACAGCATTCTGATTTTGCGATGTGAGTGACAAATTTCCCCTTTTAAGAATCATTTATCCTCCGCAATTTTACCCATACACTCAGTACTGTATTAAAAGTTCTTAAAATCATGTTTTGAGTTGCGTTGTGATTCCCAGTATTTGCGAAGATGAAAACGGAATGAGGATATTAGTTTCGATTTTAAACTTCGGTAAATGAGTTATGTATGTAAATGATAAGTTATTTTGTCATGTATTTTATTTCTTTGCTCCGATTTGTATAGCGACACGTTAACCGGGCACTATATTTCGTTCTTCCCACCGGTTTGTTTGAGTAGCAAATTAGTGGCTCTCCGAACCCCAGCAAGAAAGCCATAAGTAAGTTGCATAATGTGTCACACTTGGAAGATACACTGTGACACAAAGTGATAAGCAGGGAAGCTGCTTAGTGTATAGCATCCGTCTTCAAATTCATTATGTAAAGAAACTTTCTGAAGCTACTTTACTAATTGTACATAAAAGATGGCGTTAAGTCGTACACCATGTAGGGAAGTCCCTACGCAAATAAATCAGGTAGTTGTATTGGGTGACACATCAGTGGGTTCCACATCTATCATCTATCAGATTGCTTATGGACAATTTGGACACTCATATGAAGCAGCACCACTGTGTCACCAGAAGGATATTGTGTATTTAAATGGTCGTCAAAGAACGTATTTGCTTGACGCAGAGATTTCTAAGCATGATGACATTGAAGAATTAATGAAAAGTGCAGAAGGATTCCTGTGTGTGTTTTCCTTGGTAGACAGGGAATCTTTTAATGCTGTGGACAGTTACATGAATCTCATATTGAAATTCAAGGGAGAAGCTACTCCAGTTATCCTGATCGGTAACAAGAGAGATCTGGTACAAAGAGAAGTTTCATATACAGAGGGTATGAAGAAGGCTGCTGAATGGAAAATACCATACATCGAAACGTCAGCCAAAACTAGGGAGTTTGTAGATGTTGCGTTTCGATGGATAGTCGAAAAGGTTGCGTATCAAAAATTAGTGGAGTATCATTTGGAGTTAGTTTCAGAATTTGAGGTAGAACCATCTCCAAACGTCAGTTCCAGAAGTGAAGACACTACAAAATGTTGCGTCATTCTTTGAAAATGCTTACATAGTTTATAGTGTAATGCTCTGTTTCGTGTTATAGTTGTGATTGCAAAATACATTAATTTGTCACAGTATCGAATGAACTGCAAGCAATGTAAGTAAGGTTCGTGAGATAAGGGAACTGAACGGTATTATTCCCCGAAATGATTAACTTAATATCAGGCAACTTGTTATATGGAACTGTTTTATTCGCCATTTTCTCTATCACCGACTGTATTATGAGATAAATTTGATTAAGCATTACTCTCATTAATAACTCGCATTACTCGCATTAATGGCTTTACGCGACTATGAAATGTATGATTCCGTAAAATGGGTAAACTAATTTTTAAGATCAATTCTAAGAAGGAGACTTCGGAACTGTTCCGAAGTTGTTTGGAACTGTTCCGATGATCAGATCATTATATGATTAATTTATGTTGCAATTATTCTGTCAAACAGCTAACTTAAAAATTCTTGTCTTGATCACTTGACCAAGGAAAGAGGACATAGTTTGCCGAGTGTCATTTGGTAGTTTCTGATAATTACATTCAGAAAATGCATCCCAAATGTAGTCAATAAACCTATACAGTTCGTGTTGTTTTTCTCTTGTGGAAGGTAGTGGATGAATTTATGGTTAAGTTAAAATGAACTGGAAAAAATCGAAATACCATTCATGAATGTAACTGATTAAGTACAACTAGTTTGTTCACAGTTCTCATGGTACTAAAATTTTATTTGTCGTTACTTTCGTATTATTTCTGCATAAGTGTGTAAAATGCCAAGCAAACCACTATTATGAGAAATGCGTTTTCTGGATCCAGTTTCGGTGTTTCTGCAGATATAAAATGACTGGAAGTTGAATAGCATTGAACAGTTAACATCGACTGTTCCAAAAGTTACAAAATGAAATATATCCACAAACGAAGCAGAAACCTCTACACGTATTTGGTGTAACCCTTGTACCCTTTTCTAATACCGTAATGTAAATACTGGCAATATTATCTTTGATTGATTGTGTAAGCTCTTGGAGAGAAGTTACATTGATAAACATTATAATTTTCTCGCTAGAAAGTAAGGAAAGAGACCATGGGTAAAGCTAGCTTGCCGTGCTGAAAGACTCTTGTAGCTGACCGTAAAAAAAAATCTTGCAACCCTATAATATATCTCCATGTAAACATGGTCTTGAAAGGGACATGCAACATTTCTTTTTCATCTTGCACAGAGCCAAATCAAGTGCAACTTTTTGGGTTGTCCTGCGTGCTACCTGCTATCGCCCTCGCACTGATATACAGAAAAAGACTGAACTACTGAACTATACAGAAAAGTTTCCCAAACGACGGATTCTTCACTATTTGTCAACTAGAGTGTAGTGCTGCATGTTTGGAGATATATTTGCTGCTTTCAGAAAATTGTGCTATGTAAACAGTAAATAGAGGGATGGGGTTGCAAGATGTTACAATGATATCTATAGGATTTCTGCAGCATAGCAACCTAGCTTGATGTTGTATTCTTGTACACAAGAAATAATACATTAAGTATTTCTTACCCTTACTTTGTAGCAATAAAACAATTTTTACCAATGTGACTTGCCTCAAGATCTGGAATTCTGATCGAAAAATATGTGTTAGCAAAACTGCACCATATCATTACATTCTTAGCTTTAAATTAATGATCATATATGCAGAAAAATCTTCACTTATGAAATGTAGTAAATAGCAAGTTTTATGTATTTATATGAGTTGTTTATAAAAATGATTAAATATGGTTATATTTTTATATTTACTGTAATTTAGGATATAACGACTTCCAAGTAATGTAAATTATATTTTCAAAGGTAATATATGTAGAACTGATTTATGTAGAACTAAGTTCTTGATTTGTTTTGAAATTTACACTGAAATGTGAAACAAAAAAGAATGTTCGTGAAAATAGTTACTTTCATATTTGTTTGTGTTTCTTTATAGTTTAAAAAAAATGTAATTTAATATTATTTATTGTTTTCAGTATTGTTGCTTCACTTGAGTGCAGGTAAAATAAATTTTTATTGTGATCCAAGACGTTGTCATACAAATTAATTAATTACATCTTAAACTCTTAGGTTTTTGACAAAAGTGGTTAAGGATATATCCTAAAATTTCCCGTCAGTTTTACTTAATTTTATAGGGTTAAGTTCCAAAGTTGGTCATCCGTTTCTAGCAAAATTTATCGGGATGCTCGTTTGTATGCTTGATAACATAGAAAAAGAGCTACAGTTTTGTTTATTTTTATATATATATATATATATATATATATATATATATATATATATATATATATATAACTGGTTCTAAATATGGAACTATCTGGCAAGCGGAAGCAAATACTTGCGCAAGGTTACCACATGGTAGGATTGTGGGAAATAAGGATGTGTGTTGTAAACATGACGGCAGGTATACAGACTCGTTGTCCTGGATGTGAGGTAATAGTAATACAGTTTGTGAAACAATGTAATAATCAGAAAAAAGATCTATTAAAAGTATGTGGAAGTCATTGCTTAATATATCTAAGGATGAATTGCATAAAGTAAGATAAGCAAATAACTGCAAACAAACGAGAAAAAAAGTTGTACTTTTCAATGTAACAGTAAGTAATATAATCAACCAGGCTACTAACACACCTTCACTCGCTATCGCTCGCTCGACATGACTATGCGAATTGAATATTAAGGTTTGATCAAGTAAATTAAAGTGAAAACTTATTATTTTTAAATTTTCGTAAATTTTATTAGACTTTTGGTAGAAAACTAGGTGCACGACCAACTTTGGAATGAATGTCATTTTATATGTTAAAAAAACTGATAAATTTGGTTAAAAGGGATAGTGATACTTACAAAACAGTGAGTGTTAAGTAGGCAAACTGCTGCTTGCATGATTTTCTTTTTTTTTTTTTTTTTATGTAATGCAGAAATCTGAGTGCTGCCGGGCAACTGCATTACATCAAATCGGCTAAATAGTGTCCATGCAGATTATTGGCCTACATGAAGTGACATGGAAACAGTTATTTGTTTTCATTTACTAGAATTTTGTAGGTATTGGCTGACTTTCTGAACTTTTCACATTCTTTAAGTTATTCAACAGATTTTTTTTTTTAAGTAATGGAAAGCATAGCCAGTATCCTTATGGAATAACAAAGGCATAATTTTGGATTTGACGAGCCAGAATATTTTGGTTAAAAATTCGTACTTCCTCACTATATTCTATGTATTTTGTGTTAGGTTAGGTTAACTTGGTCTTTACTCTTACTTGCTAATTACATTTTGGTAACATCAACTCATTTCTCCAGTATTTTATTACTCGATTTTTGCCCCCCAAATCCAAAACTGACCCTAACAAACGTTCATATGTAAGGCCTTCGCTTATTTAAAACGTTCAGTTTATATCAAGATGAAATCTTTGAGTTTTACGTCCCGGCTAGGCTAAAGGAGATAATGATGATGAGAGACGAATGAAATGGTGGGAAGAAACGGGAGAATCTCGAGGAAACCCACGCACACGGTGTTTGTCCATCACAAAGTTCACTTGGTGCGAGGTGGCATCGAACCAGGGACATTATGCACCGGAGGTGAACGCTCTACCAGTGAGTTACCGCGGCTCAGAGGTTATATCAAAGTAGTGAGTGAACACACTGTATTGTTTCTTGGAGCTTAATAAATTTGGATTTACTATTTTGCAGTCCATTGCATTTAACATTATTGTTATTTAGTTGTTTACTTGAGACAGATATACGGGAAGTCTTAATTTTTGTGCTTCACTCACAGGAGAGGAATCGTGTCATTTCTGTCCAGTTTAGCAACTTTTAGATGTTAACGATGAAAGTACCAGAGAACCTTGAAATTATCTGACTGAAGAACAAAAAAAATTGCAATACAAAATAAGGCTGTTTATATTTTAGTCATATATCCCATAGCTTCTATCAGCTGTACACCAGAATTTCGACCACATACCTAACACTTTGTTCTTTCACCTTTTGCTCAGAGGAGGGCCTGGATACGACGTGCAAAGATTCTTCCAGTTACTGATATGTTTTCACGGGGATCTGACACCATATATTCCTGATGGCATCCTACAATGGACCCACAGATGTCGGTGCAGGAGTCATGGTACGAAGACCTCGTTCTGCAATATCCCATTAATGTTCTATAAGATTAAGATTCGATGAGTTTATTGTATTAGAGGTAGTGGCGAATACTTCACATTATATGCCCGTAGCCAAACTCTCTCTATAAAAATTGCTTCGTCAGTACCTTAGGATTGTGAAACATGTATTTTTGGATAGTGCACATGTTAGTTTCTAAATGTAGTCTTGACCCGACTACGGTAGGTCACATACTTTTGGAGGTACGGATCTTTAAAGTTCATTTTTTCATGTTTTCGACAGCCTATAACTCCGAAAGGAAGCATTTGTGCACCCAGGTTAGTCTATATTTTTTGTCTTATCTTGGTGTCAGGAATTACCTCCCAAACGTTGTCGGTGTTGTTTTGAAACATGTGAACTGAAATCTATCAGTTTTACGTCCCACAGATGTACCGTGTAGGCTAAAGGAGACAGTGATAGTAAGAATGAACGAAATGGTCGAACAAACGATGTGAAAGGAACGGGAGAATCCCGAGAAGATCAACGCAGAGATGTCAGTCCACAACAAACCCAACTGGCGCGAGCTTGTAAGAAGCCAGGCACCCCACGCACTAGAAGTGAACCCTACCACTAAGCCACCGCGGCACCCACATGTGAATATGAGTAAGCCATGACTCTCCGACGAGTTAGCAGATGATAGATGCCGGGAGAGATGGCATTTCATTGCGACGGAACCTTCTTCACTCGATTCAAACCTTTAACAGGGGTCAACCTACTTGCGTTGCTGCAACGAAGAGAGCACGCTTACATTCATATTCTTGTCAGAGGACCGCTGTACTCAAAATGCTGACCACAGGAATAGCAAAAATACCTGAAAATGGAAGAGTCACGTTTATCTGATATGCTATTCGTCGATACTGATATGTTAAAATGGCATCCCCCCATATCTGTTGACAGCTATCGGTATGTAAAAAGTGTAATTAACAGACCTGGACAACTCGTATTGAAAACAACTACTTACAGTTTTCAATGTCAGACAGTGACACAAGACAGGATTCTCTCTAATCATAGTCATTTTCCATTGATGAACTGTTCGAGACTTGAAAGCTAGAAGTTTGAATTAGCGCACAATTCCTGATTGAGTTGACCTATTAGAATAGTTTTATCTTTTTCTTTAGATGACAATGGTAGAGCTAAACTGTGACTTGGAGAGGGAAAGAAAGTATAAATAACATATGAAGTATACAGAGAGTTAAAAATAAAATGAAACGGTTAAGAAAGTTATTTCTCTGCAACAAATGGTTCATAAGCTGGTTTTAATAAACGTGCTTCTACAAGCTCTTCATTTAGGAGATACATACAGCAGCCAGTTGTGCTGAAATGAGAAGTCTATAATTTAAGATGTAACTGAACGTACAAACATCAGAAAAGAGCCACACAAACGAAGTCAGTATTATAGAATCCAACAACACCAAAATTTTAGGCAAATTTAAGAAAGCACAACGAATTTCCATGGCTTTGAAGGTTTGTAAGACAAACAAGAAAGCATTAATTAATGAATGGAGGAAACAATCGATCTGAGCTTATTTTTACACAACAAATCCTCTGTAGGTGTGAATTCAATAACATAAAAAGTGAAAAACTGATCGACTGGACCAAGACTCGAGCCCGGGATCTCTACCATACGAAATCATAACCATCAAAAGGTGTTCTCAATATATGGACACTTGATTGTCCAAACACAGCACCTAGGCTGTGGTACAAACTATGTGGTCTAAGTGGAGAGCACCGACTGTAAGAATGAGAGCTGTTCTGGAAGACGGACTGGGTAGTGTAGTGATCAACGCATCGGAACGTTATGCCGGAGACTCCCGGTACGAGTTCCGGTCCAGTCGATCACTTTCTGACTTTTTTATACTAAAGAAAACCTTTCTCATTTCGTGAACCACATTCCACTGATCTTTTATATTTTTTAAAAATAAATTCTTCTGTCTTTCCTGACATTTTCTCATATTTCTAGTATCTAAACAGAGTGTCTAAGCACATGTTTATTATGACAATTTAGTCCATCCGTTGTAAAGAATTTTCTCCATCATCGCATTTTTTCCACATTTTCAGCACACCTGCAAGTTTAATATAGTTTGCATTTCAATAATTTCCCAACAGAAGTTGCAAAAGCAAAAATTTAACTGATCTTCACCGAAACTAGAGACTACTAATACGGGCATAGAATTTTAAAAGAAGCAGATTAGAAGGAAATTTCCCTAATCCTACTCACTCATAAAACTTTCGCTTTTCTTCCAGAAGTTCCGAAACAAACGATTTCATAATACCAAAGCCATCAAACATACATAAGAACATTTCCAAACATACAAAGCAATCAAAAGCATACAAACTAACGAAAGGATTTTTTTTTAAGTGATGAGTTTTTTTTCTTTCTTTCTTAAAACCGAAACTTAAGAATATTTGTTTCACATACACAGTTATCATGTACAAAATCACATTTACCTGCATCCTTTGTGCAACTGATGATTGCAAGAAGGAAAAGACTAAGA
The DNA here is from genome assembly GCF_964235325.1 of Thermobia domestica. Classification (NCBI taxonomy): domain Eukaryota; kingdom Metazoa; phylum Arthropoda; class Insecta; order Zygentoma; family Lepismatidae; genus Thermobia; species Thermobia domestica. The sequence goes on along the minus strand of NC_137470.1, from coordinate 51,505,444 downwards.
TCACTCGTTGACAACGATGGAATTCACTCTCTTCAACTTAACACGTCTGTTGATCGACGAGCGGCAACTATTTACGACAGCTTCTTCTATGTTCTTTTTTTTTTCTAAAAATCACGAATGGATTCGAAGTACAAGGAATGAAATGTTATAATTTGAAATGGTGAATACAAGAGGGGATTCTTCTGCCTTCGATGTTGTAGAACAGGTAGCTCTTTTTCTGACGGTAACATTAAAAAAAAAAAAAAAGTTTATCACTCCTTTTTCAGTACGAAGGCTATACGAAACGTAGACTTGCGGTTTAAAGTGAAATTCGAATTTGCGTAACGCGTTCAATGTCCTCCAATCAGAACCAAGCCAGAGACCAAGAGCACAAGAAATGCGCGCTCAAGCGACTAGACCAACGGAGAGTGCTCTGAGTGTAAGCATTACTTGACTTTCACTAAACTTTTGTGTTAACTTCCATTAGTATATGAGTGCCACGATAGTTCAACGATACAGCATACAACTAAAGCAGACACGAAGGAAATTATACGGAAAGTCTGAAACAAGAGGAGGTGCCGGAAGAAGAGAAAAAAAGGCATTGAGTTGGAAGGAGAGTGTAGGCTAAGAGTTATCAAGATTCTGTCAAAAGAGCCATTTCCATTTTCCACTGAAAACCCCTACACCTGTACAGAAAATTGACATCGACCAATCAACGTAGTTTTTTGTACTGAAGAAAAAGATACCTTAATCATGAAGCTGAGTCAACGTTTTCGAAAATTATCGCATGTTGAATTTAACATTAGAGTATACGGCCAGAAGCAGGGGGTGCTCTTAGCCTATGTCCCGAACCTCTACTTTCACGCTCTCTTCACAGTGACGTCACCAGCGAGGAACTTAGAGCTTGTCGTCTGCTTGGCGCGCGAAGATTTGCTAGTAAGACCACAAACAATTGTTTTGCTATGTTGAATTGTGTTGCTTTCTTTTCTAGTGGTGTACGTGGACGAATATTATTTAATAGAGAAAAGGTCTATATCTCGGAAGATTTCTTTACGTGGGCTTGGCTATACAGGCATGCAATATTGCAAGATAGTGTGAACTTGAGTACGTGTGTACATATGTATTTTTACGTGTATTTGTCTTTCATCTCCAAGTGTTGCACATTATAGAATTAGGGATGTACCGATATATCGGTATCGGTAATGTAAGCCACTTTTGGGAGTGTCGGTTTCGGCATTGGCAAATAAACACCAATATTTACCGATACATTTTTCAAACTATTTTCAGTTTGTTTAATATTAACAGTGACACTTATTAATATATTTCATCGGTTTCTTTAAAATTTTAGAGTTAAAAGTTGTTCTAAATTATTATCAATTGTACAATCAATCGATTTCTTTATGCATGTATACGCCTTTGATTTGCACTATTCATACTTAACTGATAGTTTTAGTCCCTCCATGCCAAAATAGTGAAGACAAGACAAAGGTCCTCAGTCAGGATCATAGGCACCCGAAGAAAATTTTCTAGGGGGAGCCGATTTCCCGATTTCAAAGTAAAATAAAGTAAGTTTATTTTCCTTATTCATTTTCATAAATTTCTATGTATGCATGAAATTATTTTTCGATATTTTTTCTACTTATTGGTCTTCTATATGTTTATTTGAGTTAGAAATGAGAGTAAAACTCCGGGACGTCGTGTAGGTAGAACAGGTGAGGCTGTTGCCCCACGCCTTGCACCACAGAATGGAAGAGTTTAACCGTTGAGGAAAACTGGCAGGTTAACTATTTCTAATTCATTGTTGAGATTAGTGTTGTCCACGAGACGAGAAATGGTTAAATTCGTTTAAATTTAAAAATATGGGAGTTCTCGTCTCGTTTTCGAGACAAGATGGGAAACTTCATGAGTCTCATTGGCAACACGAGTTCACCCAAGTATTAAGCCTTAAACACTGGTTTAGTGTTGCATGGTTCATCGTTAAAAAAGAACTATAAATTGATAAAGTTATTGATTGTAAAAACACAATGAAGAGCATTCAAAGATACACAAGTCATAACACAATATACTCCAATAATAAATATGTTTAAATGTTGTTATATCTCATCCTTCGTGGATCTCTCGTGACTTTAGGAAGTCAGGACAAATTTTGTACACAAATTTATACAAGATGCTAGATAAACTTCGAAACGAGACGAAAAGAGCTTTTTTCGAAAATTGATTCTACAAGACGAGAAAACCTAATTTCTCGTCTCTTCTCGATTCGTAACACTAGTTAGCATACAAATATTTAGATATAAACCAAATACATTTTTCCGGGTTGTGTACTATTAATGTCACGGAGTGTAATCATAGCGTCAACAATGGTTACATTAAATATAATCTGTGATGGATAGTCGACATGACGTTTAACGCGGATGGGTTCCGTTTTAATAATCATGTGGAGAAGATATGAATTGGCAATTTTAAACTTTAAGCCTGAGTGCCGTATATTGAACAAAATAAATTGCTAGGCATCAAAGGGCTTCCGCAACTGAATGCATCGACGGTCTATTATTAATATTCTTTTCTTCTTATTATTATTATTATTACTCATAGTTTTAAGTATTTATTGAGATATTCCTATCAGTAATCACAAAGTAATCTATTTATGCCGGGTGTAGAACTCACCTTATAATTGGTTCCGCAATTACTTTAACTCCAGGCACCGGAAATTTCAGAGATTGCCCTGGTAAAACACATATTTATCTGCAACTTTGCTTAAATACATTCACAGTAACATTTCAGATATAAATACATTTAAAATGTAATTATAATTCAACAATTATCTATCTCATCAAAAAATAAATGAATGATCATGTAACACAGGTACATCGTTAATTTTCCATAATATAAATTGCCTTAAGAAGGTTTTTTATTTATTGCTGATTTATTATTTATTTATTTATTTGTAGTCTGTGTGTAGGAGAATGTTGTGACAGCGAAAATGTTATGCATAAAGAAAGAAAAAAGACATTCTGGCTGCTTCGTACACCTCTATACCAACTTGCTGCTCCTCGCTGGTGACGTCACGCAAAACGAGGAGCGAAGCGTCTGTGCGTATAGTCCAACCTTCTAGTAACCTTGGCCAGAAGCACCTCTTTGGATTTTAGAAGAACGATAAAAGATAGAAATGCAGTTCTTACGAAGTTTCGAAGAGACAATATCAAGACACATCCAATGGTACTAAAGCGGGTTTCTGGAAAGTTCCGGAACATTGCTTAAATCGGATGGAATCAGTTGTCTGTTACTCAAGCGAATGAATTCTACAAGTGTACGTTGCTCAGATACATGATCGAAAATGTAAACAGATGTTAAATGCTAGATATCTCTCCAAATCGTGCCGACTAAATCAGTACCGCAGCTAGTAGATGGCACGAGAATCGCAGCAGCCATTGTTAATTGATACTTGTCGTGAAGATAGTTATCGAGAGACGAAATTGACTTAGTTGAATATATGCTTCATCGAATTGGAAAACGTAACCGACTACATCAACCTGTAGACAATGAGCAGATTTAACCGGAAAACTAGAGCATTCATAGAACTTGATAGTAGTCAGCTGCCGGAGTTTCCAACATTTTCGCTTCTTGATCTAACCAAATTCCCATACCAGTTGAAACACACAAAGTCGTACTACTACAATCACGCTTATGAAGGGGATTATATGTTCTATGTTTGCAAGGAAGCTCTTACACATTCATTGCTAACTAAATAAGACCTTAATGTAGCCGAGCCATTACTAGTGAAAGCGAAAATTGAATAAAGACACAGCAAAACAACAAAGTACATTCTTTAAGTGTTGATTGACTTGTCCAAAGCTGGATCTGGAAGTGTCAATGAACATTGTTGCCAATGTCGTAATGGTCTCCGTACAACTCTCACCTGTGTGCATGTGACGGCTGTCATTTGGTATCTATCCTAAGGACGTTACACGAACTTTGGTAGCCAGACAGCATGGGAGTTCTTACAAGACCAGCTTCCAAACTCTGAATTACTTCCTTACGTAGAAGACGATGTTCGTGACGGGGAGAGCGCCGAATGATATTTGTAATACTGTTTTGACAAATGTCATACCTCGATGCTACCACGCTTATATTTATGACAAGATAACAACTACCTTGCTCTGCGATACGTTCATCGTATTAACTATGTATCTCTTTAGTTAGTTTATGAATTCGCTTTTAGCTTTCTCACACAGATCATAACTGCTTTGACTGCAAAACTCTCTTTCAATGGTACCGTTACAGCAAATGCTGCATTACATTATCCGATTTGGATTTTGTCCTGACCGTTTTCCCCAGTGTTCCAATAATGAAAAAATAGTGCTAACTTTTGCTCAATTAAATCGGTTTCAACAACGGAAATCTTTGTTTTTATTATTATTATTATTATTTTAAAGTTTGAAATAGATGTCACTGAAGTAGTAGTAGTAATAGACGTTACTAGAGAGCAAGGTGTGTACTGAGAGGAGAAATGCTTGTTGCATATATTTCGGTATTTCTTTCTGCTTCGCCACGTAAAAGAAAAGGTGGGTACAATTTTTGTATTTTTATTTAGAACTTCTCTTGCTTTAAATATATAAGTAATAAGAGGTTACTGAATTTCATAAAATATTTGATTGAAAGTTCATTAAAATCAAACATAGGATATGACGTCATAAGTTCCAGAGTTCCAAAAATGGAACATCAGACTCAAGTAGGGGTACGCATTAACTGCACTCTCTATTGAAAGATCTGCTATTTTGAGCAGGTTTACATTGATACTTAGGCCTTTTTATAAAGGGCTTAAGTTCACAACTAAATGTGTACAGAATTGATTGAACATGTACCACTCTCATTTCTAACTGTCCGCTGAATATGCTACACTATTGAAAGAGTAAGAATTTCATTTGGCCTTAAATTCAAATGTTTTCATAGTATTCCTTTGCATATCAATTAGATGCAAAGTAGCATTTTTTAAAGAATAATATGTGCATGCGCCCTTCTAAATATTTTAAAACAGGCACTTCCATGCGAATAAATGAGGACTGTGTAGATAACTGGCCTACAACACACATTACAACTTTAGATTATGTTAGATTAGTTTGCTTAAGAAATAGTCCGATGTGAGGAATGGAATTTAGTAACATTTTGGTTTTCCACTTAAGAAAATACGTTACACATATGGTGATCCAGTTATCGACTCCATTGCCGAATAAGTGATATATGGAGCACAATAGTAATTATTCAGATTTTGAATGCTTCTTGTAATAGTTTTCGAAATAATTCGGCAGTTTCTTCAGCAAATTGTATCTTTGTATATACACAGAGAGTTAACTGTAGAAAAGAACTTGACTTTCTTGGAGGAAGATAATGATTTTGCTGAAGATAGCGCAGATGAAAGCTGGGCTGCCAAAGAAAAAAGCGCTAATAGTACTGCCAAACATTGGTGCCTAATACAACAAATATATGGGAGAAGTAGATCGAATGAAATAGAACCTTATTCTATAAAGAATATCAGTGAAGTCTAAGAAGTGGTGGTGGCCGGTATTTGCTTTCTGCATAGACACCGCTCTTCACAATACTTGGAGATTGTACAGAAAGTTTGAAAAGAAAGAAGACGAAAACTATGACCATCTGCATTTTCGAAGGGAAATAATAGTTATATACCTGTGGAAATCTACCTACAGTTGGTAGAAAACCGAGAACATCGAAGAACCATACTGAAAGAACACCTAAATCAGTCAGATATGATTCTGAAGGACATTGGCTACTGCTAACAGTAAAACAAGGATGGTTTGCAATGTTCAAAAAGAACACTAAGAAAATGAGTGGGAAGTGCAAGGTAGTACCTTGGAGTGAAACTGAAGCAGTGAACTGTGGTGAGCAAGGAGATACTTGGTTATGTTTTATATTACATTTTGTACAGAACATTTTAAAGTTACCGTAAGTTCTTTTGTTAGTATACGAAATGTTGATAGATGAAAATAATATAGTTTTCCAACCACATTTGTATCTCAAGTGTATGTTATTTTTCTAATAACATTTGTATCTCATATAGAACGTTAATATAAGATCATGAGATATTTATTACGGTATAATGTTTCAAGAAAAAAACCCCTCACTTTAGCCTGGTGTTCCAGTTACGGATGAAAGTTTCTCATATCAAAACGCACCCTTTCGTGCCTGGTGTTCTAATAATGAAACATGAGATATTTCAAGGTCATCAACATTACATGTGAAAGAACTATACTGGGGATCTCTTTTCATCTTAAGGACGAAAATAATGAAGTTTTAACTAAATCGGAAAACATGAAAAGAAAAAAAAAAAACTTGGGCAAAAGAGGGTTAATGTTGGAACTGGCTTTTAGTAGATTAGTATAACAAAAGTATAATTTTTGTTCTATACTTTATACTTCTATACTTTATTTAACAATTAACAAAAGTAGTTCACACTATTGTGGTTTATTTGTGGCAGCCCTGCTTCTAAACAATTATACGTTCAGATAATAAAGATGTTGTTCGGTAAGTTGGGTTAGAAACTTTAAAAAAAAAAAAAAAAAAAAAAAAAACGAAATCAATGTGTGAGATGTTCTTTGAGCACTCCCTATTCATAAGTAGTTCCCACAAAGTATTAGAGCTTTAGAGCAGTTGCCAATGGGCAACCCCGTGTGTCAAACTACTCTAAACATGGGAGATCAACCGATTCGTGTGCTGTGTGCTTTCAAATTCAATGCATGAGCCGTACATCATCATGATTGTACCGGTACGCAAGAATGGGATCGAACTCATCCTTTATTCATCTGTGAACAGTTATTCTCCGTGAATAATGTTTTATCTTTTCAAAAATACGGAGTTATTTGATTACTAAACAGTTCATTCTGAAAAATTGCATCTTAGTTACCGACTAAACACCTCCAAACAGTAACTAGATTACTTGGGCTTTCAAGCGACGGCTGAACCGTCGCATTCCTTAAATGATGTCTTTGCAACATGAATTGGACTTTTAAACAATCCTCATCCTAGTCAGTGCTTAAGTGGTGTTATAGAAATCCACCCTTAGATGTTAAATAGTTATTGCAATTCACGTGAGGCCATTGGTCTGTAGACCCACTAGTGGTATATTGTGATTGCTTGACTTACAACGGGAAGGAAGTGTTTCATTTCTTTTCTTATTTTTATAATTCTGTTTCAGGAAACGTACCTTGGCACTTTTGGTGGGAGAAATCTTGGCCACGTCGTGAGAAACATATTAAGAAGAGTTTTCACTGACGAAGTAGCGGTCTTGTACAATTGGACTGGGAAATGTAAAAAGAGAACCCTGGAGAAGTTGACCATTTCAAGAATAATAATAGGTAGGATATTACCTTATCTCGATACTTCTCGTAAATTTGATGCAGTGGCACTAGTCGACTTGTGTTGACGCCTTTCATTTCACTGAAGGAAATTCAATGATACTACTATGTAAGGAGCAGAGGTTGATGAAATATATTTGAATTATTTCATGTTAAAAGGGAATATGTGCAAGATCAATGAAGCTCATTTTCGCATTTCATCACCCACTTCTAGCCTGGGCCACCAGAAGGAACAAGAGTATCGAGACCGGCCTTCACTGGTGGGAGTTCTGTACATTTTCAATAATTTTCTTCAATGTGGAAGAGAGCAGTTTTGCAAAATGAGAACTGACAGTTGTATTGTATTTGGAGATGGAAGATTCGGTTTGGGGATATTCACGTAGCCCTATGCGATATTTACTGTACAGAAGATTGTGTGTAAGCAAACCTAGGTGTAAAAGTAATGATATGAAAACACTTAATAGCCTTAAAATCTGAAATAGCCTGTTTCTGCAATAAACGACATTGTCGGTAGCGATAATGTTACGTTGTTTTAAAGCAATTTTCAGCAGATTGAATCCAAATTTGTCACAAAGATTGGTTGTATAAATATCTTGGATGAGTTCATTAGGCGCAGCGATTTGATGAAAAATTTCAAAATGGCCGCCCTTTGAGGTTTCCAATGATTCAGAATTTCCACAATTTTAACCGATCGGAACTAAAGTTAGTCAAAATATGTGTTTATCATGTGTTAGTTGTGTGTGAAAATCAGAAAGACCGATCAAAAAAGTAAAAATTGTGGCCAGTTGAACTTCTAAAAACTTCGCAGTTTCTCCCATTAGTAACCGATCAGAAACAAATTTAGTTCAAAAAGGAGTATTTTACAACTGAGGTATTATAAATACCCATTTTTTGGAGTGTTTGTTTCTGATCGGTTGTTAATTGTGGAAATTACGAATTTTTAAAGTTCAACGATTTTATTCTTTCATTCTTTTAAACATTTCTCATATTCACACACAAATAATGTATGGATAACACTCATATTTTCAGAAACTTTAGTTCCAATGGGTTAAAAATTGTGGAAAATATAATTTTTTTAAATGTGCAAAAGACTAACATTCTAGAAATTTTGATCCGATCTCTCTGTCTAATGAACTCGTACAAGATATGTATACAGTCGATTTTTGTGCCAAATTTGGTTCTATCTATTGAAAATTACGGAAGTTAGCTCGTTCAAAAAATCAGATAAGTATATTGCATCAGTAGATAAGGGTGTCCCACCTAACACTGCAACCTCAAACAGTTTCGAACTGAAAAAAATATCCCAAATCCAGCTGCGCAGAATTGTATCCATGTGAGGAGCCGAATTTTTTTGTTGAAAGCACGGGCGCCCAGGACCCCATCATGGGGCCCAACTTGGAAATTTCAAACGAGAAGGTAGGTCGAATGGTTCCTCGTTTAATATATATTGGGACACGTAACAACGGCTGTAGGAAACATTTGCGATATGGGCCACAATTTTTAAAATTTATGTCATTCTAATAACCCGTGCCTAACTCTTCAACCACAAATATTTTTAAACTGAAAACAAATACAATGTTTGAAAGTGGTGTGAGTCGATTATGTCAAAAGCCAGGATATATATTAATATATTTTTAATGGTACCGTCTCAAATCTATTGACCCCCTCTAGATTAAGAAACATATAATCTTTAAATTGAAAAATAGCATACTTAATAAATAAATAAATAAATAAACTTTTCTGTCGCTGGATAATCTTGCCCTCCCGGAAAAATGGTAAAATGACGCTACTGATTTGGGCCGTATAAATATTCGAACACACCAAACTAGTTTAGTGCTAATGAGAACAGAGGTAATTAATATATTACTTAATTATCTTTCTTATAGGGCAAATATCAATTGCTAAAATGACATTTGCTTCACTGGAAACATTCATAAATAAACTCTGAGATCAACCATAACGTCGTGTTTGCCACTACTGTCTAAAGTCTATTATACATTGTCATACTTTTCCATCAAATATTGTATCAAACTTTTCTTTGATCGTAATTTGGTCAAATAAGTTGGCTAAAACTTTCGCACCCGATATAAATGATGAATATACTTGCTCATTTGTTTATATTTCTTGATTCAATTGTTAGGTTACGTAAACGTATCTGTATAGTTTTATGGTAACACCTACTGGTGTAACCATAATGAATAAGGTTTTAGAAATGAATGGAATTACTATTCACAGTTACTTCAGTCTCATTTCCCTTCTCTATTGCTATTCCCGGGTTAAGTTCCAAAGTTGAGCATCGGTTTCCATCGAAATTTTTAAAATTTACAGGAAAGATATGGATAATTGGATTGTTTGTGTGCTTGGTAATATATGAGAGTCTCGAAAAATCTGTTTATTTGTTATATATAAGCGGCTATAAACATGGAACTATATGGCGAGCGGAGGGAACTACTTGGCGCAAGGTAACCGAACAGTTGCATTGTGGGAAAGAGACGAACATTCATGTTGTCAACATGGCGAATGTACAAGGGCAATGAATTAACAGTTTTAACATTTCTGAAGCAATACGTTGATAACGAGCAATATCTTTTAAAAGTTTGTGAAGAGCACGGATTAATGAACCTAATAACATATTGCAGAAAGTGTGGAAAGGAGATAACAGCGATAGAACGTGGCGAAAGCGGACGCCCAACTTCGGAATAAACTCCCTATTCCCAAATAAATCTTATTTTCATGTTTCCTTTCTTGTTCAGTAAATACGTATGAATCTATATTCTATTTATTGGTCCGATGCTTGACTTTCGCCTAATTCAGTTAATTTTTAAGTAACTTTGGGGCATTGATTAAGAATAAATAATCCGTCATAAAAATGTTAGGCTTATGCTTAGCTTTGGGGGGCCAGGTTTTTAATCGACTTTTTTGCTATATCTTATTCACATTCGGTGAACATTTAATTCAGACAGTATTGCCGAGCGAGCGTTAGCGAGTGAAAGCGGGTTAGTCTCTCACAGGGCACGTTGTTTTTTTTGTCTTCGTTAGTGTTGGCCTCCCATTACTAAACAGTTGCCAAATGTTAGGTTTTACAGTTGAAATGAGAGAGTACATATTAAAGAGGGTTCTGTAGGATATTAAATTCCGCAGGAATTTTTCAGTGTAGGAAACTACTAATTTATATTTAGAAATGCGAAAATATTACGCACTCTAACCTGTGATTTTTTGTAACATCAAGTGTTTTTCGCACTGTACTCATCTTCGCTCTCACCTTCAGTCACTGATGCCTCTGCCTCTTGCGAACCTAACCCTGTGCTAACTTGTGGGTCCCATGCTATACTCCTGCTCTGAATCGGTTATATATCATCATCGCTTTTAATATCGTAAGTTGCTTTTCCTAAAGTCTCTTTTTAAATGGTATTCGTCCGATGCGTATTTATACCTTAAGGGTCTTTACTACAGCGAAATTAAACTACCGCTAATTTTAGAGTTTTTTTGTAATATCCTCAAAACAAATAAAAATATCCGAAAAGCAGAAACGTACTGAACAAAACAATACGATTTTGTGTGTGATATCGTTATCAGAACTCATCTATCTGCTTTCGATTTGCAACTGTAGATAGGTTTAACAGTTTTTGCGTTCATATTTAACGTCAAATAACAATGAAATATATTTAAGTTCTATTCCAAACAATGATTCAACAATGTATAATGGAATCTCAACAATGCTCTCCATTGCCGGCATTTGCAGAAATAATAGAAAGTATATATTGTTATACATTTTTAGAATTATCTAATTTTGAGTTAAATAATAATAATAATAATAATAATAATAATAATAATAATAATAATAATAATAGCATATTATTATTATTATTATTAGCGCTCGTATAATTATTTAATTACATATTTTTGTATGGGTTATATTTTTATACGAAATTAGTGTAATAATGTCATTTGTGACCCATAGTGTCTAAAAACACCCATTTGAAAGTACATATATTTACATATTTTACACTTATGTACATATAATTACATATTTTACTTATGAGCACATAATTTTACATATTTCTTAATATTTTCATGTTTTATAGGGATTTTTCATACAAAAACTGTTCAACAATAGACTTTGAAAAGAAGAAAACACTCACCTCCCTTTGAATTTAAAGTGCTTGCTTTATTTTTAATTTTTATTTATTTATTGTTTCACTGCGTTACACCCTTTTAAAATAGTATTGAAGCGTAGTTTGGCGGATTGGTAGGGAGAGCTGGACACAGCCTGATTTGATTAGCAATCGTACACTCTCGGTCGCGGTAGTAACGCTCACACCTTACGTGAGATTAATAATTCAATCGAATTACTATCGCGACGCGGTTTTACGATTCCCTATCGTGTTGTTGTCGCAAACTCGCCCCACTAATATTTTCCTTCGGCGAAAAATTTTAAATCAGATGGGGAGGTTTGCATTCACGCAATCGGTAACACTGAACTCTTGATTGACAAAGTTGAAGCGCCTGCCGCCACAACGCATGCCGTAGGGAAAGTGTGAGCTATTTTATCGAATATTTAATCTCCTTTGCTGTCAGCAAATCCTGTTTCCAAGATGCCAAAGGACAAAACCCCGTTGTCAATAAGACTTAAGCATTTCACCGAAGAGTTTGAGCAGTTTTCCACCGATGGAAAAGTGCTTTATTGCCAGGTTTGTGAGAAGGGTGTCTAATGCGCTCAACGTTCCCAAGTTGTGCACACGATCCACATGACGCCATCAGACCCGAGCTTCAAAACTTAAACCACAAAAGCAGTTGCTAATAACTGAATCTCAAGCTCAAAGTAGTCCAGGGCCACGGGAGTCACAGTTTTCAAGTGATTTGTGCCGTGCTATGGTATGTGCTGATATTCCTATTTGGAAACTAAACAATACAGTACTTCGTGAATTTCTGCAACAATACACACACGATACAGTTCCAGATGAATCTACAATCAGAAAGCATTACGTGCCTGATTTATATGTGGAAACAAAGAACTCTATTCGTGGGGAAATCGGTGATGGTCCTATTTGGGTGTCAATTGACGAAACAACTGATGTAGAGGGGCGACATGTTGGTAATATTGTAATAGGTTTGTTGAAAGATAAGGAAGTCATCAAGCCTATCCTGTTAACTAGTGATTTGTTGCCGCGATGCAACTATCAAGCCATTGCAAAACTCTTTAATGATGCTAAGGGACTTTTGTGGCCTGATGGTATCAAGCATAACAATGTCTTCCTTCTAGTGACTGATGCAGCACCGTACATGTGCAAAGCTGCAAAAGCTTTGCAAGTATTGTATCCGAAACTGTTACATCTAACTTGTCTTGCCCACGCATTTAATCGTGTTGCAGAATGTGTTCGTACTAGATTTTCACATGTGGATGCATTAATTTCAAATACAAAGAAGGTATTTTTGAAGGCTCCCAGTAGAGTTGAGAAATTTAAAGAACTGTTCCCTGAAATACCTCTTCCTCCCCAGCCGGTACTAACGAGGTGGGGAAGCTGGATTGATACTGTGTGTTACTATGTTACGAAGTTTGATGCAGTGAAACAAGTGTTACAACATTTTGATTCTGAAGATGCATTTTCCATAGAAATAGCGAAACAAATGTTTGATGACGGGAAGTTGAAGCATGATATTGCCTACATTCAGAGCAATTTTTTCGTGTTTCAGTAGTACTATTGAAAGCTTGGAGAAATCATCACCTAGCCTTTCAGACAATCTTGAAATTGATCGCTCAACAGTCGCTTCTTTGGTAGGTGTGAAAGGATCGGTTGAGGATGCAGTGAATAAGAAGATAGCTTTCGTTTTGGAGAAAAATCCAGGCTATAAGACAATCTGTGCTATTAGTGGAGTGTTAAGTAAAGCTAAATCCGATATCATGGCTATTGAATACACACCTTCTGATTTGTGCAAGTTTAAGTATGCACCAATTACTTCGTGTGATATTGAACGATCGTTTAGTCAATAGAAAGCTCTGCTGCGTGATAACAGGAGAGGTTTTGTGTTTGAAAATTTGAAACACATTTTCGTTCCTTACTGTTACGGAGATCGTTTGTTGAAATAGTGAAAAGACTAATTGAGAATGTTTTGTTCTTCACGATAGTTTTTACTAAAATGTTTTGAATGTGTAATATACGGGAAGGTTCTATAACGCTGGACGCCCACTAGAAGTACACAGTGGCGGCGATAACGGCACCGAGCTGAAGGGGCCCCTGTAAGAGGCTGAGGGACAGCCTAGGATGTTATGCATCATGATGTATGTTGTTTTGGCAATATTTGTTTGTCTTTCTCCTGGGGTCGTATATGGATTAGGAAAAGTCGTCTTCGTTCATCCTCTTCTCTCTCCTCAGGGGGCTGACTGGCCAAACCGTTACTTGCGGCTGAGGGATGTATTTGCGAGGTCATTGAAATGCTGGAATTTATTCTAGGATCACGGACACTCGGAAACTTGTAATATGCCATTACAGTTTAATGAGATTATGTTCTTAATAGGAGGGTGCCCGAAATTTTTTGCACCGATTGTACTTGATGTTTAACAAAAAATTTCTGGCTGTTCATATAATTCGTAATTTTGTTCGTTATTCTATTTCAAATTAACATGGAAAACTGTAAAAAATTCATTAGGAATTATAGTTTTGGGAATCAATATCTTTATTTATATTTTAAATTAGTTATAAGTCTTGTATATGGATGTGTAAATGGATTATTACAATTCTTACAGTGTCAGTGCTATCTGAAAACATAGGTCCACTATTGGACGGAACTTTCCAGATCAAATAACCAATCTAAAATTCGACAGAATTTTCAGGACCACCCTTCACCTCTCTTTTAGATATCTAGGTCCTTCTAAAATCTAGTTTAATCCAGATTTTACCAAATTTTATTCGTTTCAAAGCCCCACCGCCAAAATGCTTTGTTTTGATTGGATGATAAACCCACGCTATGATATTAGGGCGCAATTATTCCATTCCATGCCGGGAAGTGTTACTGAAGACACTAGATTCTGATCGTCTAGCTTAAAAAGTCGAAAAGGAGTTAGAAAAGCTGCAAATAAAGGTAATATTGGGACTTTATTAACGTCTAAAAATCACTGGAAGTCTTGAGGAGCCATGAACTATTAAATTTCATAGTAAAAACTGGACTAAAAAGGTAAAATAGTAAGTGCAATATAGTGACGCCATGTTTTCATCCACCGATCGTTATGGACAGGATTCAGAAGTAGTGTGATTTCCGTTTTTCTTTCCTTAAAACCGGTTCTGAAGATCAGTGTTTTCCCCTAATATTTTCACCTTCCAATTTTCCTGTTAATTGAGGGTTACAAGACCTGTCCATCTATAGATCTGTTTATGTAGGTAGCGAGTGATTTTTTTTTAATTACATACATGGCGGTATTCAATTTTGTTGTAGTTAGGATAGTAACCATAATGCACGTGTAAATTTACAGTAAGGGCACCTATCTGACTCCCAAATTGGGAGTACGGCTTCCAGCGGGATGAGTTGAACATGTAGTTTGTTCCGGGTTCCTGCCCCTTCTGGGCAGGGGTCCTATTGTTAGTTCATACTTCGATATGTCCCCTCAGGGCATTGATTAAACAGGTTGAGTAAAGAATGTGATTTAGTAAATATAAAGGCCAGTTGGCCCTGTTCATTTCTTTCCTTTTCCTTTCGAGCCGATTTAACATGATAAAATATGAATGTTTTCTGTGTATATTTATTAGTATAACATGTATTAATGTAGTGTGTAGTATGAATGTGGCATGTATGTGTTCGTAATGTAGAAACATGTTCTAGTAGTAGTAATTGTGATAGTTAAGTGATGAAAGAGTGTGTGAAATAATTAAATATGGACAGTGTAGTATTTACTATGCGATAAATTTTTTATTATTCCGTCATTAAGTGAACTCATACACAATATTTAAAAGTGAACGTAATATAGTATAATAATTCCGTGTACAAGGTCACATTCAGTTGTTCAAGGGTTGATTATATCGTCGCTAGCCCTAGTGTCAAAAGTCAGAACTAACCGCCATTCTTCTGTCGAGGTGCTTAGTGATTTAGTTTTCATGAAATTGACCTTTCTTTCCGAAATAAAACCTAGAAGGTATAATTCACAGCCCATATGAATGTACAGTTAGGTCAAGTGACCCAAAATTAATATATCCTGAAAATTTCAACATTCTGCCTAGTCTAGAAATCGAAATATTTAAGTAAATAAACAATACGTAAATTTTTAACAGAAGTCGGGCGATATGATGCTAGTTCTTCGCTTTGAAATTATATTAAATGTCCATTTTTTCTTCGTGGCTGCAGAAGTTCATTGTTGCTGCAGAATTTCATAAACATTAAACATTATCGCAGATAATTCTATTTTCAGTGAACATACGTAGGATTTTTTTTCTTTCTTCTTAATAGAGCTACCGAGTATTACATAGTATTGTGTGTGTGGTGAAAGAGTCTTGAGTTCGAGTGAGGTTGTCGTGCGATGATCGGAATGGGAAATGTTTGTAGTGATTATAGATTTTAAAGTGTTATGATGAAATGTGTATATAGGCTGGGCGTAAATAGAGGAAACAGGGTGTTTGTAAAATATAGCGTCTTAGTAAATGAAAGGAATGATGATATGAATATTAATATGAATATGAATATGAAAGTATATGAATATTGTAGTAAATGAATATAGAAGATAGGACACCCATATAGTTAAATATATATAGTAGCCCAGTGAATACTTCGCCGCGTGTTGATATATAGATACTGAATAGATACGTGTAGCTACAAACATCTCGGGTTCTGACCCCTGCACCATGATATCACGCGGACAGGAGGGCGATATATATTCGGACTATGGTAATACTTTGTAGTTTTATGTGTTATAATAATAATCAACCATAGTAATACCATCTGATAGAATGGGTAGCATCATATAATCGTTGACTAGACATATTGAATAATAAATTATGAAAAGACAATAGTAGTTATACAACAGGGCTGTAGTGAATCATATCTTCTGGTCGGTTTTAAAAATAGAATGTACCACTCTGTGAGATTTTTTTTTTCTTCACGTTACCTACTCAGGCTAGCTTACAATGTTCATGGAGGCGACGGTTCTGATAGGGTTACAGAATCAAAACAATTAATTATTGAAATTTATTATCCCGTACCCGGGCATCGACACCTCCCCCCTTGAATATTTTCGTTTTCTTTTATTAGTTTCCAAACTAGATAGTGATGGAAATTAATCGATGCCTCAGAATTTAGCGCATTCTGCGAAGGGGAGCTATCGGTGAAGTTTGGCAATAGAAATCACCGATCCAAAATTCAGTTTATTTAATTTTTTTTTATTTCGGCAAATCATTAGTTAGGGATATCTTAGATAATACTTCTATTCTAGTTTCATTACTGTCCTCGAACCTTCTTAGTTTTTCTAAGGGGTCGAATATTTTTTTTTCTTAGAGATTTCAAAATTGGGGACGCAGTTACCTGGTCCCTTCCCCCTCTCCTTTTATCCTGCTGGTTTGGGCCGGATACGGGGCACGGATTTCAATCTTACAACCAAACTCTTGTGGGATTGGGATCTGATGGACACAGAACTTGCATCCTTGGCAGCAGGGCGCCCCCTTGAGTCTACGTATTTGAGTAGACCACCCTTTTGGCATATTAAGGATATTTTGGCTATGGATTTGTTGAGAGTGAAATTCGACTTCTATCTTTGTAGCGTTAGTTATTTCTCACTTAAGTCTTTGGCGTCCCTATTCTTCGTCTTCCTTCTTCTCTATCTCTCTCTCTGTCTTCATTTCTTCAAGTTTTTTTTTAATTTTTCAACCTCCCCCCCCCCGATTTTGACCTTGTCGCTTACGATTTATTTAACGTACAACTCTGATCTGATCTTTTTTTTTTTTTTTTTGTAATTCGTTGGTCACTTTCCTTTCTGTTTTGGTTTTCGATTACTTTGTAGTTAACCTGGGCCCAGAAATTGTACTTTGGTTTATCTAGTTATATCTTTAGAAATGCTCTGTGTTACGTGCCTGCCTCACAAAGTTTTTTTTCTTCATGATTTAAGCACGAATTGATTATATAAAAGTGAAAAATTTATAGATGCGCGGTATCAGGTAGAAAAGCGATTTTCTTTTTCATATGTAATGTCGGAAGTCATTTGTTTTTGGACAATGTTTGCAACCTTGTCAAAATTTTATTATTGGGGTGATTAATTTAAATGTGTGCGCATTTATTGAATATAAATATATATATATATAGAGAGAGAGAAATGAATACGTCGAAATGTATATGTACTTAGTATACGAATATGATTTTATAGTAAAAGTATGATATTAAAAGTATTATATGAATATATGTAAGAGCGCTCGTGTCTGTCCCCCTAAACGTGTGTTGGTTGCTATAGTTTACCAGTAAGTTCTCCGACGAATGTAAGAATGTAGATTTTGTTAAGAATACCGCCGTGCACTCAAGTAATTTTCCTTTTCTTCTGAATAAATGTAAATGATACCTTATGTAATTATGTAATGGCATGTATTGGAAAGTAACGGCAGGTCTAAACGTAACTCACATCATAACGAATATTATCCCTGAACTACTAACCAAAAACCATTGTGGAAAGTGTAGCTTGAATCCTTCTCACCTGCATATGTATCCTGTGACTTGACCAGTTTTTTTTTTATCCTCAATTTAAACCTTCATACTCCGTACACCTGCGGGAGATCGTTGTTAAAATCCGAATCATATATACATATATACGAAAGTGATCCTAAAGAAAGGTCTCATGACGTGTCCCAGTATTAAATAAATAATTTAAAACTATTCAAATAATAAGTTTGGAAATGGACCGTCTAAGAGGAGAAACATCCTTTAGTGAAAGTTATTTTCTCAAAATCCCTAGATGGGTAAAGCGACGTAGTGTGCGATTGCAGACATAAACTGTTAAGAGTTACAAACCAAATATACACGATGAATGGTTTTTGTAAACCAATAGTTAGATATATATATAGATATATAAATAAACACAAACTAAGTTAAATGGAGCGAAATGTTTTGGACACTACGAGTAGTGCGTGATTTGTGATTTGAACGCTCAAAATCATTAATATTTTATTGCCCAATGTGAGGTAGAGACTCATATAAGCTCTGATACACCTAAAAGTTTTTTTTTCTCTTTCTTTCCTCTTTGTTCATATTTTTTTTAAGTGAAATAAGTGTCTTCTTTGCGTATGTCGCAAATCATAATTTGCTTTAGCATGCCTAAGATATGATACATGTAAATAATTTTTTTCTCTTTCCATTTGTCAATATGATTGAATATATAAAAATTTACTAAAATATAACACTATGTACTCTATTAATATATAACCAAGAACTTGTGCTTTTAAGATTTTCGTTGTAATTAATTTTTTTTTTCTTTTCACTATGAATGTAATAAACTATTTGTATCTTTGTAGTTAGTTGGTTTCCTTTAAACATATATACACTGTCCTGAGTGAGTGAGCGTGTGAATGCATGATGGATTTAATTTAAGTAATTTGTGTGATATCATTTGTCATATTAACATCTGCAATATATGTGTCATGTTTTAACATATGTGTTAAGGTAAATAACCTAGGTCATGAAGGACCGTCACTAACGGTTTAAATCGGCTCGAGGAGTGAAGCGAAAATAGCAGGATGAGCCTAAATACGACATCTTTCTTCCAGGAAGTCGAAACTTTTATTGATACGATACATAAATTTATATTGAGTTTATAAGTTTGATTTTTTTTTTTTTTTTTACTAATTCATATGTGTGGTCGATCCTAGAGGACAGAGTTCAGATGCTGGATGGTTATCAATCACCGGTTAGAATAACAGTACAAAGAATGATTTCACTTTTCTCATTTCCAGTTCTAGGTCTGGGCAACCCCATGATCGTGGTGCCTGGAGCTAGGTCTGGGTGATATGAGGGAACATGTGTCTATTCCGAAGAATTCCAAAATTGAGTAGTCATTAATAACATTTAGAATGATTCATCTTTCAAGGACTTTCTCGAATTTTTACTATATTTCCGGAATTATCCAGTAATCTGTTTCTTATTAAAATACCCTATTTCTTTTCTTTCTTCTTTTTCCTACCTCCTTCTTTTATCCTTCTACTTTCTTCTCTTTCTTTTCTATTTCTGAATGAAAGAGAACGGAGTCATGACTGAGAGTAGTCGCTATTGGCACGGTCAATAAGTTGTTTAGATGAGTTTTCTTCGGGAGTCCGATATGGGATAATTAACAATAACAAGAAAGTTTATTGGAATTTACTTTATTGGAGAATAATCTGGATTTCAATTAGTAGGTGATGTTTCGTAATCGCACTCGTTAAAGAGAATCAATTTTAGCGACTCCTCTACATTGCGCTTTTCTTCGTTTACTACTACTTTTTTTTTTAATATTTTCTTTCAAACTTTCACTTTCGTCGGGGGGAAGTGGGTAGTAGTTTCTTGTAGTTTGTTTTGTTTACGTTCATATTCAGTGCATTTTTCCGGTGTATATTTGGTACCGCCTATGAATAGTTTATCGTATTATCAACGCGTGAAATCTGACAAGGGTTGAGATGGGGTCAGAAGAGAACATCTGATACTGTACTGTCAAGAAAGTTATAATTGTTCAAGTGCGGGGATCTACTGCAGAGACTTAGCTCATTCTATATATTTTATTTTCTCTCTCACTTGCCGCTACCAGTCGAGTAGGGGCCTACGTGGAAAATCTGAACGAAGAGACTTTTTTTTCTGCAGCACTTCCCTTCGTTCAAACGCGTAGTCTTGTGTTTGAGTGAAGTTGATAGATTCCGCTGTGGTCAGTGTTTTTTTGTACTTTCAAAAAGTGGACGATTGTTATATTCTCAGGATTCTTTTAGTTTTGTTTGTGAAAGGAATTGAATGTTTCCACATACAATGTCTGACAAGCGTAAATGTTTAAGTGGGGCTAAGAAACGCAAAATTCAACAGGAAAAGGTAGCTGCTGATAAAAGACTAAAGAAAATAAATACAATTTTCTTGCCAGCAACGAAAACTTCGACACATACTGGTAATGAAAACGCAGGAAGTAGTGATAGTTCCGAACGAAAACCTAGGAATATTTCGATTTTGGATAATAATAATGGTATTGTAAGGGCCAGTGAATGTGATACTAGTGTAAGTAGTACTCAAGGTACTTCCCAACAAGAAACAGAGGGATTTTCCATTTCACATAATAATAATGCTGCAAAGGCCAGGGAATGTGATTCTAGTGTATGAACTGCTACAGTTTCAGATACTTCCAAACCCTTTCCTAGTGACAGAGGCCTTTACAAAGAAGCGCTTACCCCAGAGGCAAAAAGAGCTATTCTCGCATCTAAATCCGTGAGATCCGCAAATAAACAGATCCCTTAGTGAAAAGTATTACTTTATTTAAACTAAAAGCGGTCAAAAAGTAGAAAGATTTTGGTTGTGCTATTCACTTATTGTAGATGCTTTTTATTGTGAACCCTACTGGCTTTTCAACGAATCTTACAGTGAGCGTTCATGGCAAAATGGCGTTATTCGGGATTGGAAAGGGTTCAGTAAGAAAATTAAGGTGCAAGAAAAATCAAATCTCATTTGCAAGCATATTACGTACACTGTATGGAAGAAAAATGGCACGGTAGAAGATCAAATGAGTGAAGAATGGCAAAAATGGAGAGACATACTAACACATATTGTTGATGTTGTGCGAACTTTAGCTATGTGCGCGTTGCCCTTTCGAATCCATAGGGAGGACAGTCAATTAATTGATCCCGGAAGTGGAAATTTTCTCAATATAATTGATTTGCTTTCAAGATACGATTCGTTACTAAGATCGCATGTAAGAAACAAGGAAACACGAATTAAGTATTTACATCATGATATTCAGAATCAGATCATATAACTACTGCCAAATTCTGTTCTGAACGCGTTAACAACAGAAATAAATTTGGCCCCGTTCTTTTCCCTGATTGTAGATACCACACGAGACATTTCTAAAAAGGATCAACTCAGTCTTATCATTCGCTATGTTGTGTTTGATAATTCACCTGAAGGTCTGAAGCTTCAAATAAAGGAATCTTTTCTAGGATTTTGGGAAATAATACCACAAACTAGTGAGTAATTTCAAAACAAAATTGTAGGAATTCTTGAGGAAAATGGAATAGACGCTAATAAGTGCAGAGGTCAAGGTTACGATGGCGCAGCGAATATGAGTGGTAAATATAGTGGTCTTCAAAATAAAGAAGAAAGTTCCTAATGCAGAATTTGTGCATTGTGCTGCTCATAATTTAAACCTTGTTCTTAACGATTCTGTGTCAAATGTTAATCAGGTGAAACAATTCTACGATATTCTTCAGGAAGTGTATATTTTTTTCAGTGAAAGCTTACCTCGATGGCAAGAGCTGAACAAAACATTAGCTAAGGATGGTGAAATTTGTATCACATTAAAGAAGTTGTGTTCAACAAGATGGCTTGCGGAGCTCCAAAGGGCCAGAAAAACAGCAAACAATGACTCTGAAAAAACAACTGGACAACCTTCAGTTCATGTTATTGTTTACATTACAAAGTAAAGTTCTGGAAAATATCAACATCACATCTAAGATACTGCAAAGCGACAATGCTGACCTTGAAACAGCTCGTATTCTTCTGGGCCGAACAATTGCCTATCTCACTTCCCTGCGAGATAATTTTTCGGGATTTCTAAATGAAGCTAAAGAACTTGCCAGGTCGTGGCGTGTAGATTCTAATATAAAGGGAAAGCGTCCCCAAAAAGTTAAAACATTTTTTGATGAAGTGGCAAGTGAACTTCCTATTTCGGATCCATTGAAGAGATCCCAAATATCTGTTTTCAACGTTGTACTTGACATTGTGATTTGCCAAATTAAAAGCAGATTCAAGGATTTGAGTGAGATACTTGAACACTTTTCATTTTTGACACCAAAGTGTTTAAAAGGACTTACCAACGAAGAAATTTAAGATAAAACTTGTTTATTTCTTGACAAATACAAGAATGACATTTCGGGAAAGCTTTTAGAACAAGTGTTAGCGTTCCGTTGTTTATTTTCTGAGGAGATAGCTCAAAGGAAAACAATTCGAGACATAGTGATATTACTAACTGAAGAAAACAGTTGTCTTGTAAGTAGTTTACCCGACTTGACAACAGCCTTAAAACTTTATCTCACACTCCCTGTTACAACTGCTACAGCAGAAAGAAGTTTCTCAAAACTAAAACTGATCAAGAATTATTTACGGAGCACAATGGCACAACAAAGATTACGTTCACTGGCCATTTTGAGTATTGAACATGATCAAACAAAAAGGATCAACTTGGATGCAATTGTGGATTAGTTCTTACTCCTGAAAAAGCGACGATTTTCTGAATAAACTCACTTCTGTATATAATGCGTGATATTGGATAGGGGACAGACAAGTATCTGGCCTTGTCATTAACCTCTTGTGTGTGAAATGTGAACATTTTTAATTACTGAGAACCACTTTATCTTCGTATGTAAGTGTTAAGTGAAGATTGTAAAGTGTAGTGAACACTTTTCATTTATTGAGAACCAAAACACTCTTTTCGTTTCATTATGGTACGTTTTATGAAGCTGGTGTAATCTAATAATGGTACAAGAGGAGTGTCGCAAATGGTGTTTCAGACAAACTACGCGGAGTTAACGTAAGTATAAATTAGTCTATCCATATTTATCTAAATTTTTCTACCACACTGTTAATATCTATGTAGTTATTGATTTATTATTATTATTATTATTGAAATGAAAATGAAATCCTTGACTTTTACGTCCCATGTTATGCAGGTTAGGCTAAAGGAGACGGTGAAGAGGAGAAATGAATGAAATGGTGAAATGAAGAAAGTGGGAGGAAACGGAAGAACCCCGAGGAAACCCACGCACACGGTGTTTGTCCACCACAAAGTTCAATTGGCGGGAGCAGGGTTTGAACCCGAGACCCGATGCACCAGAGGTGAACGCTCTACCACTGAACCACAGCGGCCCCCTATTATTATTATTATTATTATTAATAATAATAATAATAACACAGCTTTGTGTGTATTCGCTGTTCTCACCAAATTTCAACTAGAACCTATATGCTAAGTTTGTAAAATCAACCACTGTTTTCATAATAGTGGCATTATAGAAAACACTAGGAATCATGATTAACATAGGGCCCCTTTTAAATTATTGCGGGGATGTGGGGGCAAAGCCTGTTTCGCCGCCACTGCAAGTACAATGGCATAAACAAAGTTTTCGTAAAAATTCCTTCCTAAATAAGGTTAATTAAGATTAATTAGAGATTAGAGAGGTTAGGCTATGTTAGGTTAAGTTAGTATCCGTTGCACAGGTAGGCGGGCCAGTGTTCTAGAATTCTCCCGTAATGTACAGTTGAACGATCTTTGGATGATTTCTGAAAGTATAAATATGCAGCAAGACTTTGTGTGAAGTGAAACGACCATTTTGTGCATAGAAACTCTTTTATACGTGATAACAAGATAAGTTTTCTGACTGAAAATTTAAAACTCATTCTGTTTCTTAGTGATACGGAGATCATGCTGGAAAAGTAACAGGTAGTAAACATAGTAATTGAATAAATATTGTATTTACTACATTAAATGTAGAAAACGTAATAGAAAATGCTGGTATTTTCATTATACATATTTTGCGCTTTAGGAAGGGTTTTATTACACATTTTTGAGATTTTATGTGCATATATATATGTACATACTTTCATTGTTTTTAGTACATAATTATCCGGGCCCTAATTATTCTTATTATTATTATTCACTCCACTCTAGCCTGCCAGAATTTTGCTTACGACTTAAGAGAGCCGCTTCCGGCCCGGACAGTTTCAAAAGAATATCCTCGTTGGTTTTTATCTCTTAAGTATTATTGTCTTTTTTTGAACTTCAAAACTTTGAGTGGGAGTCAGCCTGAGATCTGAATTCGAAGCCGATTTTTTTTTTAATTTTACGTTATTTCATTAGGTGTCTTCTGTTCTGCCTGATGACCCTCCAGCACTTTGTAACACGTTTTTTATGTAATCTTATCTTTAGGCAGAACAAGAATTCCTGTTCTGCCAAACTCTATTTCTTGCTCATCTTCGCAAAAAGGAATATTTAGATTTGAGGGAATTTTAGTACTAATTATTTTCCCGACAATTACAGTTGCTTTCAAGATCTCTTGATTTTCTTGTATCATCTCAGCTTCTCTGAATGAAATTAGCAATCATAGACCACCATTATTTTACTACGAGTATATCTACGTGATATCTGTTGGCCGCCTACAACTTCACCGAAGAGATCCGATCCTTCTGGTTGCAAGTGTGCAACTAACTGAATAGTAACATACCTAAAGACATATAACTGCTCTTGCGAAAACGTGGATTAATTTTCTCTCGTTACATGGAAAATTCTTAAAGATAGTAATAGAAACATTTGTATTTTTTTTAAAAGTGACATTTTGATATTAAGGTAAATCAGTTAACATTTCCTCGTACAGAAGTTGAAATATTAAGAATAATAGTAACACAAATATAAGAATTGGAACAATAGGATATAACATATTAGGTTGCATATTATATAAACAATTACGGGTAACCATTCTTTTACTGTATGGTTATTTTCCGATCTTTGTCCTTAGCCTGTTTCTTAATAGTATTCCAATAACTATTTGTCAAGTTACTCAAAGTTGAATATAACGTTCTTCTTCCTTCGTTAGTAACAAATTGAGTCCTGTCCCCCAAAAAACAACTTCTGGCTACATCCCTGAATGCATATGTGTTGGTTTCCGCATATGTTATGTATTGTATATCGCATTAGCAGTCTGGTGATATATTTTTCTTTTCTTTTTCTTTTTTTTTCTTTTCTTTTCTTTTTTTTTCTTTTTTTTTGCTTACACGTATTGATTCTATTACAACATACTCCAAATGGATCTAGGACGTTGTTTTGGTGTAAGGGCGTTTGGCTGTAAGTGATGTTTTGGTGTAAATATATATACACGGTGTAATTAAAGGTTGTTTACAACGCTTGGGAGATGATTCCTCACACGAAAATAAGCAAAAAGTTTATGTGACATTTTCTTAAATTCGGCGTCATTTCCGAGTTACAAGCTGTCGCAAATGGTGGCAAAACGACGTGTGACACCTCATTGCCGAAAAAGGAAAGGTAAAACAGCAAGCGGGTCTACACAGTTTAGAGCAAGTAGTGCCTGAATAACATAATGATGTGAGAAGCAAGGCAGTAGGGACGCGGCACAAGGAATTTCTCAAAGGGGACTTTCTTATGTGGACAGACTGACATGCGGAAAACGGATGCAGAAAAGGAACTCCTTATGCCCATTATACTAAACAAACAAAAAAAAATCGCACATGATAATATTTGCTGAACTTGTATCCGGAAGAAAATAAAAAATTGTTTAGGAGCAATAACATCGGCAAATGTGGTTTCTAAGGTTTTAAAATCCAGTGGCCATAACCATCTGCTGGATTGTACGAAAATTGAGGTAAGTCCATTTATATTTATATGTTGTTTACTTGTAGACAGCGAATCTCTGGGAAAAAGCATCCCTTCTACATTACTGCCTATTCTTGAAACTGTATTTACACATTACACATGAGTGTGATTTTATGGAGAATATTTCATTTCTGGTTGAGAAATTTGGCTATTCATTAGTTAAGATTGCCAAAATTCAATGGAGTGAAAACATAGACTATACGTCCATATTGGCCACAGCAGAAGGGTACCTTAAAAAAAAAAAAAAAAAAAAAAAAAAACATTTGGTATAATAATTTCATTGAATATGGTAATCTGACTGAAGACAATTTATAATTTCTGTTTGCTTAACTAGAAGTAAGGATTTTTTTCTTTTTTTCATCTCAGGTCTCCGCGGAACAGCACAGTATGAACAAACGTGTCCGTTCGTCTCATGAAGCCCCTGGTGTAATATTTGGAGAAAGTATAAGAGAGATATTGAAGAAGTCATGACATTGTTGCCTAAAGAGGAAAGTGCTAAACTGTTACTTAGGCGATAACGCTCTGTTAGGTACCTATACGGACCGGATTCCTTACACGAATTTGAAACTGACCAATAGTAGACCACGACGGGGACGGAAGATGCAGGATTTCTCTTTTATGATAATGGTCTAGAAAGTGCGAACAAAATATTAATTTTTGCACAAGGTATGTTTCTGCAGCTATTGCAGGAACAAGACAGATGGTATATGGAAGGGATATTTGAAGTTGCTCCCAGAGATTTTCAACTTCACACTATACATGTGGACGTTTGTGGAAAGTCATTTTAATTGTATATGGCTTACTCGAATGGAAGAATCACGATACTCACGTCGAACTGTTTCATGAATTATACAATTATTGTTCTTTAAAATACATCTATCTTGCACCGAAGAGAGTGATAGGGAATATTGATATACCAGCTACGATACCTGTGAAAGAAATATTTGAAGATGCAACGGAAATACAAGGGTTCTTTTTCATTTGTATCAATCAACGAAGGTACCAGAGGCGTTTGAAAAGAATGTGTGAAAGATATCAAGGGCGAGAAGTGTCTCTAGAAGACTTTCTTAGAAGTGTCAGTCAAATTGCAAGAAATCGTTGAGAGACCTCAGTGAAACAAAATTAGACTTAATGGACGACCCAATTATAATTAATGTAGTGACTGGTTGTAGCATACTGAATATATGTGTGTTGATTTTTATATTATTTTATTAGTGTATCTTTGCTTTTTAAATTAGATGTACATTTTCACCTTTATTCAATATATTCTATACTTTTATTTGTTCGATCATTTTGTATAACTGTATGATGACATTTCATATTAAAGCAGTTTGGAAAGTACGCTTGAATAGTCGTTTGACTTGTTGTGAATGCTAGGTCAGCATGTTTCACGAATTTTTCGGTGTGCTAATTACTTTCTTCGGAGGCGAAAAAAGTATACGTAATAAGGAAAATATTTTTCTAGAATGATAGAGGAGATATGACGGTTCTGGCTGTGAAGATGTCACCTTAAATTACATGAGTACATTATTATTATTATTATTATTTATTTATTAATATTTACCTTTCCAGGGGGAATTTATCCTAAGCGAATTTTTTCAGGAGGGGGTGTTATGTCCTACCATGTGTCTTTTGGGAAGATTTCGTCCGGGGAGATTTTGTCCTAGATTCTACGAACACACACATGCTCAATAATTCCGTGGGGCTTTTCATGCATCAGAGTTAGAAGTTTCTAACTCTTTCCAATCTTTAGAATGCATTAGTTTACACTACCATCGCCAGTTAGTGTCCATCAACTGCAGAAAGCAACCAATTTGTGCTAGGTGGTCACTACTATGTAGCTTTGCAAGTATTCCAGCCCAGCACAGAGCGAAGTACGAGGGCCCGCCCAGGGGTACGTCCTTGGAAGTAGTGTTAATGACTTCGTACAGATACCAACTAGTAATGTTAATGTAAACTTAACCTAAAGCGGGAAGTTACTTCGAAGTTTACATGACGGAAGATTCCTATAGAACAGCAAGTAGTCATTACATGGAGGTTTGCACATTCTATATCTATGCCAGCACAGTGAGGGTAAAACTGGAGAGTTGCTGATGTAATAAGCCTTTTCAAGAGGTAAAGTATTCTGCAAAATAAAAATGTACGCTGACAACGCTGTACATATTGGCTCCTGTGTTCGTTGGTGTTTGTTTGAACAATTTAGAACTTCTGCGTGATGTGGCTGCTATGACCGAATGTGAATATGGCTTGTATGACAAATTTCTCTGATAAGTGTGCCTAAAGTGACCGTTGGCGTATGTGTTCAATAGCTTCTACGATCAATTTTGTGATGTAGCGTGTATTTCGTGTGGCATCTCTGACCTAGACTTGAATAAACACGGGATTAAACTAAATTTGAGCTTCTTGTCACTACAACCTTTAAAAGGATCAACATAAAAAATACGTTGAACTGCACAATTCATAGAAAGCTCACTAGCTTCCACCAGCATTATTTCTGCCTTTTAATAACACTTATGACGCTGGTCCAACACGAAAATTCTGTAGCTCCATCAGTAGTAGAACTATAAGGCACACACGTTAGTATAGATTTAACATCTCTCTCTTTATTACCGGGAAACTTTCAAAAAAATAGAAGTTGAAAGAAAAGTACTGAATAAGTACGCTATAAATCGTATTTACGTATATTTTATAAAAGAGAAAAGAGACGAAAGAATGTCTCATCGACGCTGATTAGTCTCAGAAGAATTACTCATTTTACGCAAAAATATTATCCTTTATTTCCTCAACAGTATTTGATATTTAACCATAATCATCATGATAGGCAGGTCACTTGCTGCAACTGGAAAACTTTTATGTTCCACAGTCTCTTATGCTTTCTAACCTCTTCGTCTTCACGTACGAAGTTTTGTTTTGATACCGTCCATCAATTATGGTTTCCTTCGCCTCCTCCCTCTCTTTCCTGCCACCATATCCACTAGCACGTCCCTTGTGATACAGTTCCTTCTTAGCCAATGTCCCAACCAGTTTCTCTTCCTCTTCCTAATAATATTTAAAATGTTCGTTTTTCCCCCACATCTCTAACACCCTCATTTGTTTTGCGCTCGACGCGATTAAGTTTCCTCATTCCCACATTTCGACATCTGTCAATCGTTTTTCATCATTTTTGCGTAATGTCCATGTTTCTGACCCATACTGTACAATACTCCACACGAAGCATTTTATGAGTCTTCTTCTCATCTCTTTATTCAAGGTCTCACAAAACAGACCTTTCTTCCTTCTAAAGGTTTCTTCCGCCATTCCTATGCTTGCTCTTATTTCAAGTTCGCACTTCATGTCATTACTAAGAATACTACCCAGGTATCGAAAACTAGTCACTTGTTTTATTTGCTCCCCTCCTACTTCTACAGTATATTTGACACCAGCCGCTTCGTTCCTATCACCATGGTTCTTACCTTTCTAACATTTATTTTCATCTTATATTGTTCACAGTCCTTCCTCATGTTTTCTAACATCTTATTGATTTTCTCTTCTGATTCCGCAACAAGCGCCATGCAAACCGCATACATATTTATTTAACACTAAATATACAAACATTTAAAAAGACCAACCTATGTACCACTCGATGCTACAGCCCGGAATGAACCTTACCCTCCATTTTTATCTACTCATTAATCAGTATCGTTCTACTATCAATTACCTTTATTTTTTCCAAATCTTCGTTCACATCTTCCAAACATTTCTTTCTCGGACTTCTTTTCTACTTCTTGCTGAGTAAAGCCTTCTTATCATTTTCCTCGGCTCGCCTTCATCCTGCATTCTTTCCACCTTTCCGTATGTCCCATTGCAGTCGTGCTTTTATGTGTTGTAAAATTTTCTTCTAGAATTATTTAACCAAATTCACAGTTATATTGACTTCATCATGTACAACTTCTACTAGCGTGAACATAGTTTCAACAACTGAAAGTGAGAGAGAGAAACAAAAGAGTAAATTAAAAATTTCACGGTAAAACATTAATACAAAATGAAAATATGAAAGAAAACAGTGTTTATTGTTCACTTACTGTGTAGCTGGATAATATAATAAAGTAGTGTTACATACGAGCATATAGTACAACAAAACTTTAAGGTCTTCTGTAGTGAGAAGAAAATGTGTGCTAAAATAATGTCATTAGGTCATTAATTATTGAAAGCAATTTACTTACATTGATTACTCAAATCATATTTGTTTGAATGAAGTCTCTAGGACATTCAATAAGTCAGGTTTACTACGTAACTATTGAAGTCGCTACAACTGTACAAGGTGTGATCAAAAAGTAAGGTGAATGTAGCTGCACAGCGCCATCTAACGATGTCGTATCCATTTCAGCTAGTAAGCTCGGTAGCATAAATGCTTTGGTACAATCCGTGTCGAGTTCGAACGAGTTATGACATGTTAGTTGGCTTCCAGAGGCAGAAGAGTGAGAACGTGTTAAGATTCTCTGTCACGCGCCAACATTAAGTTTTGTTTTAAGCTGCAAAAATTTGCCAAAGAAGCTCACGAAATATCAAAACCAGTATATGGCGATGAAACGGTGCATTGGAGACTGTTTACAAATAGTATGAGAGATTCAAAAGCGGCAAGAAGTCGGTTGAAAACGAGCAACGACTGATACGTACTTTGGCGACAAAAACTAGATGAAAATGTGCAAAAAGTGGCTGACATAATTTGTTCCAACAGGCGAATTCGAGAGCTTTCCAAAGAACTAAACATCTCATATAGGTCCGTGAAAAGCACTTTAACCACCGATTAAGTGGACAAATGGCATCCTTCTTCACCACGAAAACGCGCCGTGCTACACCTTGCTTTTGGTCCGCGAGCTTTTGGCCAAAAAATTATTCCTGTCTGTCCACATTGGCTGTGCTCTCCAGATATCGCACACCCGGTGGAGGACTGTTACAATTCGAAAAATGGAAATGTTGAGTTATCGTCGCTCAAAAGAGAACAAAGAGAGAGAAGCGAGCTCTACCTGGTGGTATTTTCGCATAAACGTAACTAAAATTAACCTCTACATGGCAGAAATACCAGTATTCCAGGGAGCGATTTTGATAGAATAACAACTTTCCACGAATGTGTAATTTTGACTTGTAACAGTCTTCCACCGGGTGTGCGATATAACATAACGCGACATGTGACTATTCCCAAAAATTAAAGCCGGGCTTAAAGGAAACGTTTTGACACTATTCCTGACATTGAGAGGGTCACGGTAGAGCAGCTGAACACCCTTCCAGAAATGCTTCCAGTCATGAATTCAACGTTGGGATAAGTGCATTGATAGCCAAGGACATTATTTTGAGGGATTATATCAAATTCCGAGTAAGCTCATTACTTTGTTTCTAATAAAATTATTCATCGTATTTTTTGATCACACCTCGTACTTCCTAAAATTGAAACAGATGAGTAGAACACACTTAATTCTTCCAGCAGTCAACCTATTCCTCTTATCTCTTCACTGTGAAGACGTAATGATTTCTTTTTTCAAATTGTGTTGTCACTGACACAAAGCACTGTACTACATTAATCAATTGAGCGAAATTCATCATTGGGCTTGTTGTATTTTTAAAAATCGGGACAATATTTGTGTTCTCTAAACGAAGCAACCCCAATTACTCGGGACGTAAGATCACCCTATCTTGCACTAATGGTCTGTATATTTTTCAAGATCATTCTATTGAATATTCTAAGCGAATTCTTTAACTTTCTATCAACGTCCAGATTTCTCCACTATAGGCAGGGACGTGAAGTTTTCGTTTTAACAATAACATCGAAAATTTGAAAAAGGCAAAGTAAACCTAAATACTTACACCTAAATAAATATATGATAGAGGGCCGCATTTGGTGTTTTGAAATCGCGAAATAACGCGAATTTGGTACTTTTTTTAAAAAAAATAACACTGAAATGCATTGCATTAGGCGATAGATTTGCGAAATCGCCATGTTGGGCGGTAATACTAATAAAACAACTCAAGTTTCCTTTGCAATAAAATGTGAATTGAAAAGGCTTTATTCAAGCGGGCGAGGTTCAGCACATTGCTGCTCCACCGCTGCTATGTGATTCTTGAAGACTGTCAGCCCTATTATTTTTAGACCGGTTCGTTAGTGAATGTTTGCCCCCTGAGATTTTGCTACCTGTGCTCTTGAAGCAATATGTTTGCCAGCTTCCAACGTTGATTCTGAAAGATATTTTTCAGAATACTGCTCTGTAGTTACGGTGAAGAGGCAAAATCTTAAAGAAAAAAATGTGGAAATGTTGACAATTTTCTCCTTTGAAAAATAAGAAACATTGAAGAAACTATAAATTCGCCATTAAGTGAAAATGTGAGTTGATAATGATGTGAATTGCGTTTTAGATAAGTATATAGTGAACTGACTTTTTTTAAGTGAAGAAAATGTTAAGAAACACTGCACTGTTGTTTTTAGTCGATATGCGTGTTCAAATCATACATTAAATAAATCGAAGTTTACGAGGGATATCGAGCCATTTTTCTCTCAGATGGTAAATCCAAAAATATAATTTATTCTTTTAAATTTAAGATGTCAAATTTATAACTATTCGTTTAATTTCAAAATTATATTTTATTTTAATTAGCTTTCACAAATCACTTTCTCTATGTATAAAATATACTTGCTTTTCGAAACCATTACAAAATAAAGCAAATAACATCTATTTGCTTATATTAAATCGCGAAAAATAACACCGATTTTGGGCAAACAATAACACCGATTTTAGGGATAAAATAAAACGAAAACTTCACGTCCCTAACTAAGGTAATAATTAATCTTATTAACGTCGTCTTTTACGCTGCCACTTTTGAGTCTTGTGATATTATTTTGACCAAACTCGCAGATGCTTTATTTATAAACAACTTTTGGAACAGATTTAAATATCATTTTACAGTCCTTAATGGACTAAGAGAATGCATATTAAACAAACAAGAATTTTAGGAATGATACAAAAAAAAAAAAAAATGCTTCAGAAGATTGCGATCTTGGCGATAATTAGTTTTTGCATTAGGTGCCACACAGAATTTTTGAACGGCCCCTTTACGGAATAAGAACATCCACACTACATGTAGTTTTCCAGATATAAGGCCTACAAGAAAGTTTTTGATCAAAATATATTGGATCTTGGATCATGGGCCACAAAATCTTTGAACGGTCCCTAAATCTAGTTTTGGTGTCTTCTACGGAATAAGCACATCATATTGAGTTAAGTGATAGTTTGGGTTTGGCTACACTGTATGTAGTTCTCCAGATACACAAAGCCTACAAGAAAATTTTTGTTGAAATATACTGGATCTTTTGATCAAAATATTGATCTTGAACTCACTTGATTTTTAAATGAGTTGCATATCAATATTTTATCATTTTACACTATTTTTTCAAATAACAAAATGCAAAGTCATGTTCAAAAAATACTACCCAATTTGTTTTGAATTGAGACATGTAGTAACTACTACAGCTGAAGTTGAATAAATCACATAGGTCAGTGTAAAAACTCTCACGTAGTTTTGGAGAAAATCAACTAAAAAGAAAAAAAAATGTAAACTTCAAAATTGGTGCTGCAGAGAACCAAGCTACGAATTCCTTACTGAACTACACTATTATTGAGTTCTTCACCATGACACTGGTAAGGTAACTGTGCATAGTGTGATTAATGAGATACAGATCACAGTTTTAATTAACTGTTAAACTTCAATTAATTGCCTAAATTCAAACAAAATATTGGCAGGCTCAGGAAATGTTATGATCAATTTCATAGTAGGCGCCTGCAATTCCTTAATAATAATAATAATAATAATAATAATAATGCACTTCCTAGCTTTCGGCTCTCTCTTGGATCCTTGGTCCCGGAGATTAAAAACATGAGAAAGAATACTTAAAGAATAATTTTTTTTATCATTCTTTTTCCTGTTATTCAACCTCCGAGAGGCGAAAGCTAGGAAGTGCAAGTTATTTTCAGGCATTGAAGTTACGCGTAAGTACAACAAATGCCCAAAGTTGACAGATATATCAGCTGATAAATGATGAGAAACAAACAAAAACAAAAAAAAAAAGGTGTAAAGTACCTAGAATTCAATAACACACAACGAGTGAAAAAGTGTTTGACTGGACCGGGATTCAAGCCAAGGACCTCCGGGATATCGTGCCGATGCGTTAACCACTACGCCGTCCAGTCTACTTCCCAGAAGAGCTGCTCACTCTTGAGGTCAGTGCTCTTCACTCAGACAACGTGACTTGCACCAAACTCCTGCTGTTCTTGGACAATCCAGGGTCCATATATTGAGAACACCCTTTGACGTTTGTAATTTCATATAAATTAACAAAAGAACAATTTTCTTTAAACCAGATCCTCTCTAGGTGCGAATTCAATAACACACAAAGAGTGACAAACCAAATGACAGGACTGGGACTCGAACCCAGGACCTCTGTCATACCGTGCCGAAACGGACTGAATGTTCTGAGAAGCGGAATGGGTGGCGTAGTGGTTAATGCATCGGCACGGTATGGTGGAGGTCCCGGGTTCGAGTCTTAGTCCGTTCATTCATTTTTTGTGTTATTGAATTCGCAGCTGGAGAGGATCTTCTGTATAAAAGAAAAAAAATAGTTGTTTCCTCCCGTTTCTGGAATTAGTTTTGAGGAAAGAAAATTTTTATAGCTAAAAAGCATGCCGTTTGTTGTCAATATTGATTGAAAGTTTTATTCTGCTAGATTTATTTATTTGTGTCCTGCATATGTAAAAAATACAGTTACCAAACAGATTGTATCTATTGTATTTTGTGTTTCTCTAAAAGTAATGCAGACACTTCTAACAATGAGACAGATATTTCTAACAATCCTAACACACTCCGAACAATCACACAGAGACTCTTAAGAATCACATATACAGGGTGATAGGTAACTCCACCGACACACTTTGGGAGGTGATTCCTTATATGAAATGAAAGAAAAAAGTTCTAATAAACATGGGACGAAAAACGTCTCCTTTCAGAGTTATGAACCGCCGAAATTCGAAAATTCACGTTTCGAAACGCCCTGTCTTAGAAACTATACGACCTATCCCAAGCGGTTTAAAAAAGAAGTAAAACTATAAAAAGGAAGTTGAGGTATAGGGATGCTTCTTTAAGTACTAATGGCGCGTTCATTTCTCCGATAACGGAGAATGGTAAAACATGGATATTTAGATAGATCGCATACTAGTTCCTTTGTAATTCCATAAACCGCTTGGGATCGGTCCTGTAGTTTTGTAAGGCAGAACGTTTCGAAACGTGAATTTTCGAATTTTCGGCGGTTCACAACTCTGAAAGGAGACGTTTTTCGTCCCACGTTTATCAGAACTTTTTCTTTCATTTCATATAAGGAATCACCTCCCAAAGTTTGTCGGTGGAGTTACCTACCACCCTGTATACTCCTAACAATCACACACATACTCCTAACAATGATGCACATATTCTCAACACTTTACTAACATTCTACATCTAAAGATTTTAATTAGTCTAAAACAATCAATATTTCTTTGATTTAATTTTGAGAGTGCAGAGTTGTTCAGGGGGAGGTGGGTACCTT
Source organism: Thermobia domestica (assembly GCF_964235325.1). Lineage (NCBI taxonomy): Eukaryota > Metazoa > Arthropoda > Insecta > Zygentoma > Lepismatidae > Thermobia > Thermobia domestica. The sequence goes on along the minus strand of NC_137470.1, from coordinate 51,469,929 downwards.
TTTTTTTTCTTTTTGAACAAAACTGTAGATAGTATGTCTGTTGCTTTCGAATGTAGTCTTTCTAATATCAAAAAATGAATGAAATTAAATGAAAAAATGAAATGAAATTAAATCTCTAAGTTTTACGTTCCATGGTTATGCCGCCTAGGGTAAAGGAGACGGTGATGATGAGAAATGAATGAACTGGTGGAATGAAGAAAACGGAAGAAACCGGAGAACCCCGAGGAAACCTACGCACACGGTGTTTGTCCACCACAAATTTCACTTGGCGTGAGCTGGGATCGAGCCAGGGACCCCATGCACCAGAAGTGAACGCTCTATTACTGAGCCACCGCGCCCCTTCTAATTTCAAAGTTATTACCGATTCTTTCTACCTACATAAGTGGGGAGGCATCTCTGCGAATACTGTTGCAGAATAGCTCGAGAACTTAAATTTGGCAGCATCGCCCCAGCGTATCTAACTTTTTGCCCGTCCAGTTAGCTAAGGCTATAAAAGGTAAGTCTGTGCAAAGTTATCGAGATTATAATTACTCTTTCAACGTTATAAGAATACATCACAATTTCTTCACTGTTTTTCCTCAATGTCGATTATTTTCCTAATTTTCTAGGTCTGTGGAAATCATAGTTTAACTGCTTAAATAGCTAGAAATATGGAAAAGTTAAATTATCGAACATTTTATTAATATTTTCTAAAGTAATTATTATCCCAAATAATTAACATTTTGAAATAATTACCCTCGAAGAGTAAAAATGTACTAATAGTACAAAACAATTATTAAGATAAACTTTGGTGAAGACAGTAGAGAGGATCACGCGAAATATTTCCAAGTATGGGAAATGGATAGCCACAATTAAAATTACCGTTATCTGTGAAGATGTTAACAGATTGACTAAATTAACGAAATCTACCGAGATAATAGAGAAACAAAAGTAGTTATCCTTTTGATGTAGGCAACCACCATTTCTTTGTTACTATGCAGGTTGCATAGAAGCTAGGGAATAGTTCTATTTTAAATAGGATATCGATAGCCAGCATTACTCACCGTTAAGCGTTAAGATGTTAACGGATTGAATCTATTAACGAAATCCTCGAGATAATTGCTCTATATAACAACTGCCTCGAAATGTTGTAACGGATTTCAACTAAAAATCTGAACAAGTTTGCTGAAATACGAAAGCACTCATGAGCTGCTAAGAAAAATTAATGTTGTGGGAAAATAAAGCATGATATGTGAGTACTGTGTGAGACCATTTTTTTCCCCCTTTTTCTTTTCCAGTTGCTGGCTGAAGAGAAATATCATCAAAATGAAAATGAAATGAAATCTTTCGGTTTAACGTCTCACGACTGTGCACTTTGGGCTAAGGGAGACGGATGATTAAGGCAAGTCAATGAACGATGGAAAGGTCGGTGGAATGAGAATATGCGAGGAAACGAGAGTACCGGACAAAATCCACGGACACGGTGTTGTCTACCACAAACTTACTTGTCCAAGGATTAAAGCAGGAACCCCATGCACTAGAGATAAGCACTCTACCACTGAGTCACCGTGCCGCCAGAAATGTCATCGAAACTGAGGATACGTGTTGTACAATTCTACCATGCACACACACACCACGAGCTAGAAAATCCGTACTGTGTCAAGCATTTTGGTGCGGACCATGTATCAAAATGATCCGTATATGCAATTCTGCAACATGGAAGAACATAACACAAACGGGAAGTGGACGAAATGTAAACAACATGACAAAGGAAAATAAATTGAAAAAACTGTTTCAGAACAAGGATGATGTGAGCAGGAATGACGATGCACGCAAAGTCAATTGCACCCAACAATACATCTTGTAAACCTAGAAATCAATCGCTATCAAAATCAGAACGAAGAAAAAAATTGCATCCTATACGGAAGACCAAAAGACCCGCGCCAAGTGAGCTTTGTTGTGGACAAACACCGTGGATTCTCCCGTTTCCTCCCAACTTCTTCATTCTACCATTTCATTCATTTCTCATTATCACAGTCTCTTTTAGCCTAGCCGGCATAACCGTGAGACGTAAAACTTAAAGGTTGACACTGAGGTGACGAGCAGCAATTTCCCACCAAGTTGCTCAGTCCACCACGGAGTTGGCTGCCATAATTTTTGAATCTCAACCCAATGAATACCATTCAATTTTCCGGACAATGGATCTCGAAGTTCAAACACCTTTTGTACTACTGGCCTACTACAAATGTATGGTGCATGATATAAATAACATTTGGAAATCCGATTCTCCACTACGCTACTAATGGGATGTTGTCTAAGAAATACCAGATCGTCACGTTAAATCTATCATTTCTACGTTTCAGTATTTGGTTTCTGTGCAAGTTTGCTATTATAAGCTTTTTTCCAACCCTGAAACTCATTCTCAGAATTCTTTTTCTAATTAGCGAATACGTACTGTTTCTTTATACTAGCACTTGTATGAATATTTAAGTGAAGTTCTGTAGGTGACAAACCTAACGAGGGTGAAATGGACTGGTTGAGTAACATGACTATTTGCGGTGCATATGATGGAAAATCTGTGTGTTTATCCTCACAGAATACACGAAATAATCGTGAAATGTTCGAATGCTAACGTTTCACAAGGCTCGATTTCGAGGACAATGCTTGACTTTAACACCACACTTAGCCATAGCTTCCTTGAACTTCTTACAAGTAAATAGTGCACCACTGTAAATAACTACTGATGAAACTAACGCTAAATGCATGAAATAATTTTAAAGACATTTGATTATATAAGTACTCCTGACAACTTGTGGATAGTATGTCTGTATATGCGTATAAACATCAAGGACGGTTAAACAGAAACTTTTCCCTTTTAGGTCATCGAGGCGGACGTCCATATAAATCACATGATTTGAACTCGTCCTTCCGCGCTGCTGTGACTGATTGCATAGGAGAGACAATGGGTATCTTCTGCGATTTTGTTCCCAATACATACTTGGCAGTCCCTTATGTGATTAAGTGTATCTTTATACATGAAAGGCCAATTGAATCCTTAGAAATTAACGACAAGCATTTGTCCCTGTCAAAATTACCCATTTCATTATGATACTTCTTTAGTATGCTGGGAAGGTACTTCATTGGCACGCAAATGCACGAACGATTTGGAAAATGAAAATAGCAATTCTGCAATATCCTGTTCTCTATTTGATACAAATCTTTCCGTTTTATACTACTAGGGGGAAAAATAAAATCAGAACTGTTATTTTGTCTATCGTCATTAGAATTCCGTTTTAGATAAAAAAAAAAAAAAAACATAAATCAAATGAAATATTTGAGTTTTACGTCCCACGCATATGCCGGGTAGGCTAAAGGAGACGGTGATGATGAGAAATGAATTAAATGGACTGAAGAAAGTGGGAGGAAACCCACGCATACGGTGTTGGTCCACCACAAAGTTTACTTGGCGGGAGCTGGAATTGAATCCGGAACCCCATGCACCAGAGGTGAACGCTCTTCCAGTGAGCCACCGCGGCCCCTTAGATAAGAAACAACTAAAGAAAAAATTAAAATGAAAGGAAATATTTGTTTAACGTCCCACGATCAAGCCTGTTAGGCTACGGGAGACGATCATTGAAGCAAGTGAATGATGACAGAAGAACTAGTGGAATAAGAAAGTGGGAGGAAACGGGAGTACCCCGAGAAAACCCACGAGCACGATGTTGTCCATTAGAAACTTATTTGGATGGAACCAGGGACCCCATGCACCACAGGTAATCTCTACCACTGAGCCACCGTGACCCTCTTCACAAATAACTAAAGAGAACTGTGTACCTAACTGTTGTTGTTTCGCGAATATCTCTACTGAAATATCCGCCACATCAGTATGCGAAGTCTGTAGTGCGTGGGTTCGCAAAATTTTGTGTTCAGATAACGGGAAAACATGCGTCAGGGCATCTGGAATTTGGTTTTGTGACCCAGGAATAAATTCAATCTTGTAGTCAAAGCATTGTAACTGGAAAGACCAGCGTAACAATCTGTTATTCCAATGGCCCTTCTTCTGCAGGTAAATGTGATTGTTATGAACTAATCTAATGACAAATGATTAACTTTCTAAATATGTTTCTCATTTGTCAACAGCATGAACTACACTGATGCCCAGTTGCACCAACCGAGGATTAATCCGTGGATAGGGATTAAACTAAAGTTAATCACTGAAGTGAGTATAATGTGTTGCACCAACACTAATCTGAAGATTATATCGCCAAATAGTCGAATTAAGATTAGCCATCGAAAACGGGAGATTAATCCTTGATAACGTCGTGATCAGCTGTGAGTAGAGTGAATATGCTTGCAAAAGATTTGGATATTTTAGATGAATCCGAAGTGCTCGAACAGATAGAATATGCTATCCGACCTAGAAGAATAATGAAACAGGCAAAATCCTTTTGAGTACTTAATGCATTTCGTAATCGTTTTCGCCTGTCGAAGTATTCTGTTTTGGATATTTTACAGTGTTTTGTTGCAGGATTGCTTGCAGAAGATTAAATAAATAATTTGGCTGTTTATGTGGTTATGTGGATATAAATGGTGTTACTGTGCTTATTTCAATTGTTCCTAAAGTAGGAAAGTGATATTTGTATCAATAAATTTCTGTCATTACTACAATGGACCGATTAAAGTAGCATACTTTCACTAATTCATTTTATTATTTATAGTAGAGTTGGACATAGTAGGTTAAATTTACCTCACATTTAAGGTAATTTATAAGATTCGACCTTGCTGCAAGACACTCTCTTGGGGTCAATTATATTTTATGACATACACTACCACATTCGTTCATTTAACAGGTCTATTGGCATTTTAAATCTTTACAATTTTGGTTTTTTGGGTTGAATATGCCCTTGTATATTAAATACTGCAGAAATAAGTGTGAAAAGGAAAGTAATAAATCGAAGAAGAAAATTGAAAAATTAACTTTGTATGTCATAAACTAGAAATGCTCCCATCCTTACATTAAATCTGCTAGCATATTCTGCAAATTTTACAAAAAAAAAAAAAAAAAAAAAAAAAAAAAAAAAAAGTCATGCAGTAACCACCGTAAGAAATAACTTGATGTGTATATATTTTTAAAAAAATGTAAGCAAATTTTCATTAGAATTTCCGATGCACATTTACTGCACGGACCCATAGATCTGTAAAATTTACAGAACAAATTTGTAATAATATTTTAACAGACTAAAGTGTTACTAATCGAAATATGTTTTCTTCTTACCTGAAGACATCCCAAATACATAGCTACGTAAAAATATATTAATGAAAATCGAACCTGTTATGCGCGTACTTGACAAGGTTCTAGATTACTGGTCCCTTTTCCCATTGATCAGTAATAAAGACAGAAATCAACGTGCCCTGCGGGGCTAGTGATGGGTAAATTCCCGGGAAGATATCTTTCGGGAATATTCCCAGGGAATATTACCAAAAATGGGAATTTTCCGGGAATTTATCTACAATCACAAAGAAAATTGCATTCTATTACTATATTATAATTTAAAACTTAAATTCATTTTTATATCACAGTATATTATTGCTGTTGTCCCCAGAGGAGTCTTTAAAATGTATATTCTGAACGATGTTATGTTATTTTATTATTATTTTATATTTAGAGTACGCATAAATGGATATTTATTTACAATATGCTCTATGAAAGCAAATATGTTTCAAAAATGGTATAGTAAGACCACATACTTTTAAAGCGCTAAACAGTTTAAATTTACATGTAAGTGGATCTTCTAAACTTGACTCCACTACTGATATTATAAACATATTAAATTTTTAAATGTTATAAACAAATTAGGTTGGGTAACTGCCAGAAGACACATGTCCCACCATTTTGTCAATATTTGCGCATAAATATGTATGTTCACAATATTTACAAGATACTTTCCTATCTTTATAATTTTGCATGTAACATTGCCACACGACCTTTCTTCCTGCAGATTTCTCGAAATTTCATGCGTTAATTCACATGTGAAACAAGTCAGAGTATCTCTTCAGAAATTCAAGTCAGAGAGAGGATACAGACCGACGTCTATTACTAACAGTGGTTCAGGGTTTATTAATCGTAGTTCATCTTTATTTCTACACAACTCTACATTACTTTACAAAATAGATCCTTTTCATCATTTGTAAATTAGCACTTTGCTACTTTTGGCTATTGATTAGCTTTCGGGGGCCAGATTTTGCAGCTACTTTTTTTTTTCGATATTCTATTCCCATGCGATTGTTTTATGGTTTCATACGTTAAATTACGTTACCAAAATTAAATTCAGACAGCATTGCTGAGCGAGCGTTAGCGAGTGAAGGCGGGTTAGAGCTCCGCAGGTCACGTTGTTTTCTATCTTCGTTACCAACAATTCACTTCTTTTTTCTCACATAAATCACTTCCACTTACATTTACGGTTTGTACAAATTCCCTACTGCCCTACAAAAATGTGTTCGATACTTTCTTGACTACTTGAACACCAATATCAACTCATTTCTTCCGTAAATCATCCTACTTTTTCTAGTTTTGGCCCCCAATACCAAACAATTACCCTACTTTTAGTGCAAATGGAAATGGAACTTAAAAAATCATATTATTACTTATATAAAGTAGTCAAAGAATTTTAAATTTTTTAACCTCCAAATTCTTTAAAACCTAGAATTAAATCATAATATATTAAAATAAAGTAATTAGTCACATGGTTCTTTTAATTTGGAAGATAAAGTAAGGAAATGGAAATAAATTCTTTCCCGGGAATTTATAGGCCAGGGGAAAAAACCCGGGAATATTCCCATTTTTTAAATTTCCTCCCACCGGGAATATTTCCACTGCCGATCACTATGCGGGGCTCTAACCCCGCCTTCACTCGCTAACGCTCGCTCGGCAGTACTGTGTAAATTAAATGTATAAAGTTTAGTACAGAAAGAAATCAACCCAGCTACTAACCTACATGGGGGACCAGCAATCTAGAACCTTCCTCGCGGACTTTTCCATAAGGTAGCTATTAACCATACTATATGAAGTAAAGTATCTGAAGTCAATGTGCTAATTCATGCCGCGCAACGACAAATATCTGTACTTTTATTAGGTTAGTGTTAAGTTTAGAGTTACCCCTCCGTCTTTTTATATATAAAAATTAGGAAAATTTACAGGAGAAATGAGGTAAGAAATGATGATTTGGAGTTCTTATGTGTTGTTTAGGTATGTAACTTTGGCAGTAAAGTTATGTTTAATTCGGGAAAAGATATGTGAAAGTGGGTATTATTTGCAAGACGCGGAAGGTTCGATGATTCAGCAGCTTGCCCATTTAATCTCAAGAACAGATACCCAATAAACCCCTGCGGGGCTTCTAACCCATTCCTACTCTTACTACTACTACTACTTATACTACGGATCCGGATAGTATACTGCACGTTTTGATGTTTTTTCTGCTTTTTTGTAGGTATGAAACTGGAGGAGCAACTCTAAACTTAAGGATTAGGTTAGGATAAGTTACAAGTCAATTATCTTGAAAACAGATACATGTAAACTTTTACAGCTTGGAATAAAAAATCAGTATATTCGTATAAATATGAAGTCCTGATATAGGTATGGCATAAAAACTACTGTGCAACAACATAAAACAACTTGTGCTAGGTGGCCACTATACAGAACAAATGCTATCTAACCGAGTCGAGGCAGGGAGATGCTAGAGGACCCACACAATAGCTCAGAAGTGCATCCGATAGGAGCGAGCGCGTCAGCGACGGCGTGTACGCGCGCAAGCGAGGGTAGTGAAAACATGTGAATTTTGGTAATGATACGAGTTTCAATAGCACTTGTCATGGATTCATACTATCCACTAGTAAACATAAAATACTGCCTGCACTGTTTGCAGAAACACATTGTCGTAGTGACCACCTAGCAGGTTAGGTTGGTTAACTTACATTTAGTTAGGATATAATTCGATAAAACTCAAATACGGGTGTCTGAACTTTGATACATACGTGCCATTTCCACACTACCTTATCTGCCACTAAATCATAAGAAGTGTACCTCTCCGCCAAATAGTCCCCTCCGCCTCCATATGCAATGCCGCTTACATCGAAAACAACCAACAGCAGACACTTCCTTAACTTCAACTTTTCCCATCACATGACTTTCAAAAATTCTTCATCAGAAATCAAAATAAATTAACCAATTTACCCGGTAAATTTCCTAAAACTGATCCGGCGATACAGCACTTAACCCTTAAATTGGAACACAAATATACAAGCAATAAAAAATCGGGATATTACCTATAACGTTTTTAGTAACGAACAAATACATTATTCAACATGTAAGGTAATTTGATGCCATATATAGTGTTTCCACTATCCTCGTTTATATCTATACCCACCTTCGCTAACGCACACCCTCGCCATCGATCGGAATTGAAAAATGAAATGAAATTTTTGAGTTTTACGTCCCACGGTTATGCCGGTTAGGCTAAAGGAGACGGTGATGATGAGAGATGAATGAAATGGTGGAATGAAGAAAGTAGGAGGAAACGGGAGAACCCCGAGAAAACCCACGCACATGGTGTTTGTCCACCACAAAGTTCACTTGGCGGGAGCAGGGTTTGAACCTGAGACTCCTAGCACCAGAGGTGAACGCTCCACCACTGAGCCACCGCGGCCCCTCGCCATCGATCAGGTCACTCCTTTGCGCTCCTACCTTAACTTGCTTAGATAGCATTCATGCTTATAGTGACCATCTAGCAAGAGTTGGTTAGTGTCTTTTGCGCAATAATTCTTATCGTATACATACACTTAAGTTCCCCTAAAATGAATCTGTGCAAGGGAATGCAAGTCCTCACCCAAGAATGATTATTTAAGATACAAAAAGTCGATTTACTGAAAAAGAAGTATATATATGCAAGAAATTCGTGCTGGATGCGTACGTAAATCTGCACCGCATCACCAATTGGTAACATTATGCAAACCCGACAGTCAACTACTAAAATAAACTTTACTTAATAAAAATTACCATATTTACGTACACCAGTGCTACTTTTTGGAATGAAGTATAACCAAATGGCGACGTAAATGTAAACTTAAACCATTGCTATTTTCTTTCCAGCGGAACTGGCGAGGCGATGTAGATGTAAATCTATGTCAAAATTTGTGTTTTAAAAAGTTTGTCCGAACAGAGTCATGGGGGGCGAGACTGGGACATATAACCTCATTGTTGATGTCCCCATTATTCCCCCACTCATACTCATGTAACTGTTAAATACAGTGTAATCGTGAGACACGACAATATGATGAGTTAACCTAACCTAACCTTTCTTAACTCTGCCCTACACTTCAAAATAATGGTCTAAATATTGATTGTAAGGTAACCTAACTTACTCTACCCTACATTTGGAGCGCTTACCTCTGGTGTGTGGGGTCCCTTGTTCGATTGCAGACCAAGTAAATTTGTTTTGGACAAGATCGTGTCCGTGGGTTCTCTCACAGTACTCCCGTTTCCTCCAACATTCCCATTCCGCAAATTCTTCTATCATTCACTTCTCTCCCTTAGCCTAAATGGCATAATCGTGGGACGTTAAACTTAAAGATTTAATTTCATTTTTCTGCCATGCATTGTAAAATAATGGTAAAACATTGAACTAACGTAACCTAACCTACTCTACCCTACCCTACATTTGAAAATAATGGCAAAGCATTGAGCTAACGTAATCTAACTTACCCGTATATAAGATGCGGTCCTACAGCTTAATGTAAGATCCGAACTACATGTGCTCTCGCTGGCGGATCTTCCACGCCATTCCGCTTATTCCCCCCCTCCCAAAAAAAAAGCTCGTATGTATATATATTTTGAGATATCAGAAACATCTTCTTTTTTAGTATTTGATATTACTTTCTTTATTTTATTATTTTTTTGTTAAAGGATGTTTATACAAAAGCATTAAAACATATTTGCCTTCCCGAGCAGTCAACTTCATCCGCTTTCTTCCCATATCTAGTACAAAAGTTACCACATGCTACGCCAATCAGTTTTCAGTTGTTACTGAACTGTTTTAGCCAATCAAATGCATGATATTGCAAGACGTCATGTCATAAACGTCATAGTTTTAGACAGCTTCCGATTACTCGTGGATAAGTTAATGCTTTTTCACAAACTGTTCGTGCAATGATGTAAGATTCTTATCCAAAGATAAAAATAATCAATGGATTATCTTATCCGATCTAAATCTTCGGTTGGTGCAACCGGGCATGAGAGACTACTGGTTCCGAGATTGTGTAGCGAGATTAACAATCAAATAGCGTTCGGCTTACATACTCTATTAGACACTTTTCCTCGCCATCATATTGATGAAGGACAGCTCTAATCGCCCGTGATTTTGTACTAGATTGTACATAGGAAACTAGGAAAGTCAGGAAAGAACAGCATCATGTCCTTGGAAAGCGCACGATCATGTTCATGTGCCCATTACCACTTGCGTCAAGCTTTCAGTAACAGAAACAATGATGCAGTAATGGACGAAAAACTGTCAATGAACCTTCGATGCTAGGAAAAAATACCTAAAAAATGTTCGAGTTCTTTCACGTTTGCACAGGAGGGCAAATTGGTAATAGCCTGCACACGTCTTTGCCAAAATCCTTAGTTGAAATTAAAAATCCCCCCAAGAGTTTGTTTCTGTCTCTCCCCCATCCGTAAGAAAATAAAAAATAGAAAAAGTGAACATTTCAACAAGTCTCATCCCTGAAAGTTTTATTCCTTCCAATAGCGTATTTAAGTTACATAAACACTCTTCTGCATCTACGTATTTCACAAAGTAAATGTCTCAAGAATAACTGCAACGCGTGATTTAGTTTAAGGAATTGGAACAATAAAAGGTGCCTGTATCTTTTATTTCATTTTATTTTTTAATCTGACTTGGTTTTTTCAGCTGCTTCATATTTTCTGTGGGCAGCTAAAAACTATTTAATGACTCTTCTATGAAATACAGCAGACTTTCCTGACTGTCGGCATATTTTGAAGCAGTTCTCTGATTCACTTCAATTACCCTGACTTTCAAGGTCAATGTGAACAATGTAATACGAGCAACACTACGCTCTCATCTGCCTTTTTTGTTTCCCTTTCTTTCTTTTCTCGTTTTAAATCGGAAAATTCCGTTTTTATCCACACTGTCCCACCACCAAATAATAAACACACACAGACAAAAGAAAAAAAAGAGAGAGATATTTACCTTTTTCGCAAGCAGTCAACTATCAATCACAAGAAAACTTTCTAACGTCTGTTCCACTTTCCTGTGCAATTGAAATTTTAGGCCCAAAATGGGACTAGTTCCTTCCCTTGGAGTTTATCAGTTAAATTCAAAAGTTGAAAATGGCACCTGCAACAACATAATCACTTTATTTATTTTATTATTTATACACACAAACAGAAGAAAATCTCATTATACATACATATCCTAACTATACCTAGGTATATAAAACTACATGAACTCACTGATATAGAATAATGGGTACTTCCGCTTGGCGTGGAAAGTTGAATTTTGGTAAGATTGTAGCTTTTCGGGACTAACCCACAGGAAAACTGCCAAAAATGAATATATATATATATATATATATATATATACACATATATATAAAATTTTTGGATGAAGAAATTTTCCATGTTATTTAAATGAGGTTTTTTCCTTACCTATAATCTAATGTTTTAGGTACTTGGAATTGGAATAAAAACTTCACATTTGGCATGTTTGTACGGTTTTGTTAGCGTTACGTAAGTGTCACCAAAACTAAATTTTATGGGCAATTGAAAAAACTTCCCATGTTATTTATATGACACATCTACACCCGAAAAAACTGGGCACTTCCTGTAGGGCTACAATGATTAAATCTGTTAAAATTGTAGCCTTTCCGGACTAGACCACAGGAAAATTTCCAAAAGTGGATATTTTTAGTTTTAAGGGGGACTTAAAGGGGAATGAATAAATTTCCCACATTATTTAAATGGGTCTTCCTTTTGGACCTACTATCTTATGTTTTAGGTACTTAGAATCAGAATAAATCTTCAAATTCGGTATGCCCAAACAAAAATCCCTTCAAACTTACTTGTAAGGAAGCTTGGTGGCAGTCCAAATAAAACTCTTATTGAACTTGACTTCGGAGTATCATAGGAACCTGCGCAGACACAAATATGACTTAACTTCCACTTGGTAGTATACAAAAGACATGACCAAGTAGAAGTCAGCATTAAAAGAGGACTATGCGTGTAGCAGGATACCCTAGGGGGTGTTGTGGAAATACTACAAAGTTATATGAAAAAGAATCAAAACTGTCTTGGCAGTATGCAAGAGGTCTGGTCTGGATTTTTTTTTTTTTTTCGAAAATTAGAAATAAAGAACAACCTTCGAAAATGAAAATCCAATATCATTTCATACAATAAGTCGATACCTGGTAAATGACAAAACAAAGGCTACTGTAAAAATAAATTGCGGGTGATTAAGGACAATATTAAGAAGCAAAGGCTGATACATATGAGATGCAAGGCCGTAGGCCGAGCAAAAACTGGGTCTGGAGACAAAGCCCACACCTGGCAAAAGGCTAGTATATTATATTATATTATATTAAATGTATATATGTATATCTATATATATATATATATACTAAAATGTACATCTACACTGATGAACAGACACACGACTGATTTTGTATCCCTTCAGCAGGAAGTAAGACAAGAGAGCAAGGTCAACAAACAAAAACAAGTAAAACTGCGGGATCAACTCCACAAAAAGAATTTTGGTCACGAGTAAGCTTCAAAATATTTCGTTTAGAATGGGCCAGGCGCAACAGCGTGGCGAAGACCTTCCTTGACTGACCCAGGCCATCTATATTGAAGGTGGCTTTTCACTTTGTTCGTGGCACGAGACAATGTAAGACCATACTAATGTCCACACTAAGTCATCTCAGGCCCTTTCTGAATTTATTTTGTATTTACCGTGTGTTAATGGCGTGCCTATGAGAGTAAGTATAGCATGGAAACACTGACTTGCTGGAGTCATTTTTTAAATTTTATTTATTTATTTATTTAATTTCATTTCTTGTTATTGTTTAGATAGAAATTATAGCCACAACACAAGCAAAATATCTTAACACACATATATTTTTCTATGCTCATACAAAAACGATAACACATTATTAAGATGGTCTGGCCCACTGTGTTCTTATAGACGGACCTTCTTATATTATTATTATATACAGACATTCATTGTCAAAAGTCTAAGTATGCTTCCGTTTTTAAGAATTTTCTGCACAAAATACACTGTATCCATACAAACCTAGGTTTGTTGGACTTGCTTTGCAAAATAAACTCATCGTTCACACAAGGCAATGAAAATACACTGCTCTGTTTTCACTAAGAAAAATTTACTGAGAAATTTTGTGTTCATCGAAGTGCGTAATTTGCTTGACCAATTTATCCAACTTTTGCAAAGCTATGTAGCTCCAACAGTTTTGAAGAACATTCCAGAGATCTTCAGTGTTCGTTGGCATGTTTTCACAGACTGTCATGTGAAGTTGATCCCACAAGAGATCGATGAATAACAAATCCGGAGACTGTGGCAGCTATTTCATTTTTGTGGTGATATGAGCCCTCTTTGCTTTGCAAATAATTACTGCACAACTTGGAAAACTGTTTGGAATTATTATCCTGTTGTAGTACAAAGTTACGGCTCAAACTCCGCCGCGTTTTTAATGGAATTGCATGCCTCACTTAAATGTTGTGATGCACGTTTTTGTCTATTATTCCGTTGATTTGAACTAAACCACCAAATTGATTGCCTGTAAAACGTCCCTATATAGTGGCAATGTCTTTTCTATGTTTTACTCTAAGCATTGTTATTTGACCTTATTAGAAATTGTTATTTCTGGATAACCAGTCTCTTTCTGTACAATGTTAACACAAATTTGTGACTATCCTTCAGAGTCTGATGCACTTCATGGACTAATGTCTGCAACTACTGAGCGATTTTTCGCAGACAATAGCTTTCCTTTCTCAAAATAACCACTTGGGCAATTGATTCGGCACTTAATACACAGTTTCTTTTCTGAATTTTATAGTGCTTACACGTTATTCACACTATGTTAATGGTTGACGAGAGTGAAAATAGCACGGTTGAATACCAGAGATTCGCATCTAATTTTAGTCATATACGACACGATTCAATAGCGCACATACACCACTGATGTTGAAACCATGTATCAGCAGATAAAGCACAACATTAGTTATCTGTTCGTTAGTTCTGTTTGCTGCAAAGCAGCTTTTCTTAATAAATGTGTCTCAATGTAAACAGAATCATGCAGTTTTTGTATTCTTATATGAACAATATCGTTTTCTTTACAAAACGAATCCAATAAACAGCGTTTTGTATAGACACAATAGGCTGTATTCATAAAGTTGAAGGATATGCTTCCAAGTATAAGGTTGAAGTAAAAAGTTGTGCTTCAGAGTATAAGGTACAGGTACAAGCATATCCTGTTTTCTGTATTCATAATGATTACCTTATACTCGCAAGGATATCCTTCGTTGTTTAAAGTAAATGGTATCAGAACAATTGAGCATCTAGATACACGAATAACTCGATTATTACAAAATACTACGAAAAAAACTGAAAATGATACAGCATAAGGAATCTTCATTACAAACTACAATAACTAATAAATATTAATTGCTTGTGAAGTTATAGTGTAAGGTGTATAAACTGCCTGTTGAAAAATTTACTGCTTGCAAAGTTTAACAATCACAGTAATCATTACAGGCTGTCTACAATAACACTCAAGTTCCTTCTTATTTCTTGTCCTTTACAACGAAGAGCAAGTTCATCATAATCATTGAGTTGATGATGATGATGATCATCATCATCTGCTACTTCCTCATCCGGTTCAAAATCCGGATCGCCTTAAGTTTTTGCAATATTATGGAGCACAAAACACGCAACAATTATTTTCGAAACATTTTCCAAGTCTGCACGGTAAACGTACTGCACGATTGGAAATCGAAGTTTCACTTGGCCAAAACACCGCTCGATTATTATTCTCTCCTTTTTCAAAAGTTTGTTATATTTCATTTCAGAACCAGGAGCAGGACTTGTAAACGGAGTCATGAGGCATGATTCTATACCATACCCATTGTCACCACGTAGTACAACATTCGCTTTGTTTCTTAATAGTAACCAAACCTCTGAATTTTTTCATATTCTTCAATCATGCACAGATCCAGGCCAGTTAACATCAACACTCGTGAACATTTCTCTGGTGTCACAAGTTGCTTGTACATCCAGATTAGGTTTACCTTTCCGGTTTATGTACTCATCTCCGTGGAATTTTCAGTATTCCTACTTGGGCACAGTCAACTACACCAATTGCTGTGGGAAACCTAAATTTGCTTTGCCACAACTGTTTAGCCTGCATTATTTCACTGTTGGTAGAAGGGAACTTTATCAATTCATGTGCTTGCTCAATGATGTTGTCAACCACTGCATTTACAGTCCGAGATACCGTAGCCCGACTAACATTAAGCTCCTCTGCGATTCCTTTTTGATAGCCGGGATCAGCGAGACAGAGTAAACGTATTTTCATTTTATGTACGGAGGACAGCGAATCTCCCCGAGTTTCTGGATTTGCACCAACAAATCTATCTGTAAGCCACATTTAGTTGTCTTCTTCAAAACGGTATAGTTATTTAAAATCACGAACACGTGCAGGTAACCGGAGTTTGTAATGTTTAACATCCCTTAGGTGAACAATATCCATCACACTTCAAAACATTTAACTGCAACAGTGAGTTTGCTACTGACCACACTCATAATTTTTGAAGAACATGCTTTTCAACTAAAGTAAAAGGTAAAGATTATGAATACCCTTTTACTTCGATGTGATTATGAATACTTTTACACCAGCGAACGACATCGCAGAATTACAGAAGTCATAATATCCATCCGACACGTAATGTTGAGCAACACATGAGTGGAATTGCAATATCGTCTGAATACCCTTCGGGCAACGGAAGAATCACACGCAGAAATTTATTAATTGTATAAACAAAAACTTGAATATGTTACAGGCAATTCACGATAAAAAGTATTTGTCTATGTATCATATTCGATGCCTTATGAATATTTGTAATCAGGGAAAGAATTCTGGGACACCCTGCACATATATAGTTTTACCACCAAGTTTGAAGAACTTCTTCCTAATACTGAAATAGACAGACCATGAGGACCTTTTTCTAACTTAAAAACTAAGAACTAAATTATATATTTATTTTCAAATTGGTTTAAGGTAATTATTGGTACACAGGACTACGGCAGGGCCGACTTCTCATTCCTTAGAATATACTTTTGCTGGAAGGTCCAAATATAACTTGTATGTAATATTGAACTGATCTTATTCTACACCCAAATAAACGACGTGCCGCAGAAACCTATATTCTCAGAAAAAAATGATAAAGCTAGATTGTTTTTATAAAACGAAGTATAAGACAATATTTTTAAGCGACATGAATCATTTATCCGCTAAACAACTATAGTTGTACTAAGAAATTTAAAAATTTCTGTCGAATTATGACTTTTTTTCTTTCTTTTTTGTTAGGGAACGGAGTGGAGGTCCGTACCCGGTGGACCACTTCCGCCAATGCACTCCTGGTTCCAAAAACATATGATTCAATCATTCTTTCTCTCAGTTAAAAATTAAAAAAAAAAAAATCAACTTACGCAAGGCATCACGGATGAGTCTGGCAATACTTGAATTGTTCGTTTTCTCCAGTTCTTTACATAGTATCAAGTGAGGCGAACCTGGTTCATTTGAATCTAGCTTTCCAATAACATTTCCTAGATATCTACCGCATGAATCGGTAGTTTAATCAACTGCTAACTATATTGGAAAATCAGCCATGTCTTCTCGTGTCTTCTGTAAAAGCCTATAAAGAAAACGTTTAAAAGTCAGTTAATAAATAAGCCGTTTCAACTAAAAGTTACTCATAGCAAATCAAAATTCTGCTCAAAATCGTTAGCTGCAGTGCTCTCCTTCTTCATGGAGCATTTTTAGTTGCAGACTAATTTCATGTAGTAAAATTTTCGGTACTACTTCCGAGACCATGTAAAAAAGTATTACGTTCCACACACATATAATTCACCATTTTTCCTGAAAGTATGCCACTCTAGAACACTTTTTTTGTTAATAAACAAACAAACGAAAGAAAAGAACAAAACAGTTACGTGAAATTTCTGGTGAGATAAAAGATTTCAAATATCAATTACATGAATTATTCGGACCGTGGGGCAGAGTCCCATAGGTGCAAGGTTGTAAGCAGGGTAATATATGATATACCTGGAACGGTACTTCCCGAGCAGGCAGAGGCCCATTGTTTACTTAGTTTTCATTAACATATATCATCTATTTAATATCGCTGGTAACGGAGTCTGTAGCTTACCTATAAATAACTATAAATTTCAATTAAATATCAACAGACATCTTGAGTAATAAAATGTGACGGATGGATGCAATATTGATTGTTAACGTTTGCTGCTCTTGCGCAATCATGTAGCGGATGATTTTTGCATGTGGGATTTTCATTAGGGCGGAGTGTTTAAAATGTTAAGTAGTTCGTTTTAATGTAAAGTGAAATAAAAATAATTAGTTTGTAACCGGCTAGAGGTCGGGGTCACTGTTCGGGCAGCTATTTATTTGTAATCGACCGAAGGTCGAGTCGCTGTTCGGGCGGACATTTATTTGTAACCGCCTGTAGTTCTGTCGCTGTCCGTGGCTCGTGGTATTACCAATAAGTATACTCCTGATACTTTAACTTACCTGGACAGGACGATGAAGGACCTCTCCAAGAAAAGGTTACAAACTGTTTCCAAATCGCTCGTCGGTTTCAATAATATGAGCATTAGGCGCCGAGAGGTTCGGGTGTCTCGTCTCGAAAACCTCACGGACGAACAGACGGTCATCCAGACCATAACGCACACAAACATCACTCATACAAACAACGAAAACACACTGAATTAATTGACACTAGACTTATTTATTAGAACACTATTTTGAAAAAGAAATAGCGAAGAGGAATGGATACAACACTGAACACTGGATAAATATAATAATTTTCGTCGCTGAAATCACACTTTGACTTTTCAGTGCGCGATAGCCCTTTAAATATATAAAATTATGATTCGGATTACACTGTAAATGCTTCTCTCACACCATTGCCACACTTGGGGGATTAGCACTTGGGGAAAGTTGTCTGGATCGTCCCACGGTGAATCCAGGTGTTACGCTGAACAGTCCTGCAGCGTAAAGGTGAATCTTCAGCAAATGATCAAAAAGAAGATCTCCACAGTAGAATACTTATATTGGAGGGCGCGTATATAACTTTTTAAACGCACAAGGTCTGCGGACCTGGGATTTCACTAGTTGGGGCTAGCCGTACGAAATCGTCCTTCACCGGCTAAATAGCTTGTGCCCCTTCACAGTAAGTTGTATCTGAAGCTCGACGCGATGCGCGTAGTTACGGCTTCCAGACCTGGAGTAAAACTCTTCGAGCATCCAAGCTCAAGCTACGGATTGCAATGGTCAACAGAAAAGTGTTGGCAGTTCATTTCAAAAATTACTCAGTTAACTCACCTGTATGCACATACAAACAGAATATAGAAAACAATTTATGTTAATTTCAGCCAACTGCCTATAATGCACTAGACACGGCGATAACACTGGCGTGAGAAAGTACAGATAACGAACTACGAAAATTGTGAGGCTGGTGCCACTTTGGCTACTGGGACATCTGGTCAGCCCGTATTTCTCTAATCTATTGTAATGTTTCCATAAGCGATTAACGAAAGCACTTAATTCAGTTCCAAATAACTGCAGAATATATACTGTGCATATAATGAGTCAGGGAGAAACACTGAAATGGTTAGTCACTAACTGAAATGTTCTCAGCAAAAGCAATGTTTAAATATATATATGAAAAAACGATGAAAGACTTCTTTGTCCAATTGTGTGGGAAAGAAGCAATTCCCACCAAAGAAAGAACTTATGTGCGTTGCAGAATAAAGTATAAATTGAAAATAATAATCACAGTCTTTACGAAATATACAGAGTGTCCACAAAAAATCCTTCTATAACCTGGTAGCGGTTATAAGTTACTTTGGGCAAAAATTATAAGTGTTAAAGGGTAATTCTAGTTGTCAAATGAAAT
Organism: Thermobia domestica; assembly: GCF_964235325.1. Lineage (NCBI taxonomy): Eukaryota > Metazoa > Arthropoda > Insecta > Zygentoma > Lepismatidae > Thermobia > Thermobia domestica. The sequence goes on along the minus strand of NC_137470.1, from coordinate 51,450,677 downwards.
AATGTAGCCCCATTAAATGCAAATTTTAATTTGTGATTGAACTAATTACTTGGAGTGGCCTTGTGGTATGTACGTATAGCCACGGAATGAGCTTTATGCATTAATGGTAAGCATGTTGATGGTACAGGAATATTCTCGAAAAGCTATTCACATACGAGAAGTAGGCGGATGCTCTTAGCAATTAGTTTGGCAGGAGCGCACCAGAGGGGCCAGAGCAGAAGCGAGGTCGTTTACAACGGCTCACTATAAGTCACAGTACCAGCTCCGGAGCCATCGATGGATTTGGGGGAGATACTACGTGCCATCGCATAGAGTAGCGTAGAATAGACATTTGTAAAGTAACATAGATTAAAGAAGAAAATAAGCGTACAGTAAGGGTATCATCAACGAATAGGACATGTTGAAGTAGAGTAGTATAGAACGATTAAGAAGTAACAGAGTACAGTAAAGTTTCCTAGTAAACTATAGAACAAGATAGAGTAAAAGAGCAAAGAATGAAAAAGTGTAGATTAGCGTAGAATGAAGTGCTGTAGTGTAAATTAGAATAGGCTGCCAAACAAGAGAACACATACTCATGAAGTATGAAATTCTTTTAGCAGGAAATGCACTATTACTGCCTTAGAATGTGTTTCTTAAGAGAGAAGTTGCATTAATGGATGCAGATCGACTTTAGGAGGGCTGGGTATAATTACAGCGTGTGACATACGACATAAGAACTGCAATTATAAAACACGATTTAACTTTAAAAGACAAAACAACTTGTGCTAGGTGGCCACTAAAAGCACGAATGCTATATAACCAAGTCGGGACAGGAGCGCCACAGGGGAGCCCGAGCGGCAAAGAGGGGTTGCGTCCGTAGGGAACAGACGCATTAGCGACGGTGGGTATGTGCGTTCACGAATATTTACTTTCAATATTATCTTCTGCATGCGTGGAGATTCCATATCCTTGTATTATGTGTATTATTGGTTCATTCTTATTTAGGGAGAGGGGTAACATGGTACATCATTGGTTGTCAACATGTCATGTTACCATTCTTTCATTAATAAGATACCTATAATACATATAACAAAAGGATATGGGATCTCCACGTGCTCCAGAATAACCACACCTGCGTTGTAAAGTATTACCATGAGCAGCTGCCTCTATAGCCCACTCATAAGGGAGGCTCTGACATGCACACGTCTTTTTTACTAATTATGTTTACTTAGTGAAATGAAATTGGCTGCCTGCGTCCTATTTTGTTTACTTAATGCAGATGCGTTAATACTAGCAACGGCATTTGTGTACAACTTGAAACTTACAATTAGAACTTACCTCAACAAATTTCGTCCAGATATTTTTTTTCTTTAGAGCGAACTCATCGAGGAATTTTCTCTGGCAATACTTGAAAAGGAATTCTTCTTCACTTTTTGCTTGGTAAATGGTGCCTTTAAAGTCTGAGGACTAAAAGTGATCTTTTGTTTGATTCTTATGTGTGTATCTGTTTTAATATGTTGAGCAATTTGAAACTCCTCTCCGCATGCTACCTGGAATTAAGAAAGAAATAAACACTTATAGCAATTATATTGACAGCTATTTATAATGCATATTGTTGAGATCTTTAAGTACGAAGTTTCTACAAGAAGTATTGCCAACAGATGACGAGAAGAGCCCTAAAACAGGGGTGGCGGGGAAAGGTCAACGACACGGTCAAGTCCATTTTCGGTTTTTAAGGTGTGGTCTATACTTAGATGTCGTCTGCTATTCCGGGTAAAGTTATCTGTGTGCTATTCCGTGGTGTCATTTGAAACGCGCGTTGTGCTTTGTGTTTCGTGCTTAGTTTCGTTGTGTTTTTCGAATTAGTGTGTTTTTAATATTATAATATACTGTGTTTTAGTGTAATGGCGAGCTCAAGGAAGAAAGGCGCGACTATTCATAGTGATTGTCGAGAAATAATAAGCAATATTGTTGAATTCTGTGACCGCGAATCAAGAGAGAAACAGTTTTTAGTACCTCTTGGTCAAGCCACAAAACGTGCTTCTAGAGCTACAGGTTTGTCTGAATCAACTATAAAAAGAATTCGCAAGGAGTCTCTTACACGGAAAATGCATTCTCCGACACGAAAATTGATTTCTCCCGGTAAACACAGAAAAAGACCCGATCACAGAAATGTCATTGTAGACGATTTTGATTTGTGTGTTATAAGAAATGCTGTGATTGAAATGTACGTGTCAGATCACATTGTACCAACGTGTGCTAAGCTTTTAACTGTAGTGCGGCAAAAAATTCATTTTCCTTGGAAAATAGACTCACTGCGCAAGGTATTGAGACAGTGTGGTTTCATTTGGAAGAGATGTAACAATAGGAGAAAGGTGTTGATTGAAAGACCAGATATTGTAACGTGGAGGAGTAAATATTTAAGAGCTGTCAAGAGATATCGGGGAGAAAATCGCGCTCTGATATATCTTGATGAAACTGGAGTCGACAGCAACATTACAACAAAGAAGTGTTGGCAGTCGGACGATGTCGTAGGGGTCCATGCGAATGCTAGTTCTGCATATCGACTCATAGTTGTGCATGCAGGAAGCATTAATGGATTTGTGCCGAACGCGTGTCTTATATATAAGGCAGGTAGTAGTACAGGTGATTATCACGGTCAAATGAATGGTGAGAATTTCCAGAAGTGGGTTAGAGAAAAACTTATCCCAAATATTCCTCCTCAGTCTGTCATAGTAATGGATAACCAGTGGCGAAGGGTGGTAAGAGGCCCTGAGGCCCGGCCTACCCATTTACGTTCAGAAATTATAATTTATACAAGTTTAATTAATTAATTTTCTTTGCACAGAATGCATGATATTTTTTAAGTTGATAAAAATGCTCGATAAAGAAATCCTGGTTGGCACCACTGCTGGGAGGCTCACCGAGCAGTGTCTCAGGCGGCAGTAGAACTACCGCCAAGCTACTAAGAAAATCCCGCGAGAGAACGTGTTGGAAATGACGTTTTCTTCTCCAGCGTACAACCTGCGAAAGAGACCGGCCTCAGCGTTTATTGACTTTCGTTTCTACCTACTAGTTTCTCTCGAGACCTTCGATTTCGATTCGATATATCAAACAAATAAAGAGCAAGATAACGTGGGCTCCATTCCGTTCCAACTTTGCTTAATTTTGCGGACTCTAAAGCAACGCAAAAACTGGAACAAGAAATTCTAAAGGCGCTATGCCTATTATCGCAAACTAATGTCCCTTTATTCCTTTGCGTTGGCGCAAACCTGTACGAAATCAGACTCGTTGAGTTCATTAGAAAGAGCGTGTGTTTTTAAATATTGTGAGTGTTTTTTTTTCTTACATTTGCAAAAGTGAATGAGAGAAAATGTCAGTAAGTGGAGAATATGAATATACGTAATATAATTCCTATTAAAGAACCTTCAATGTCAGTGGTCTTTTGAAAATTAATGTGTTATTAATGAACGAAGACTTACGCCTGTGTATGAAAATAGAACAAACAGAGGGCAAGAGAGTTCTGCATGCATTGGTACAATACAGTATATATATTTGTAGTTGTTGAAATAAAGAGCAGTGTATAAAAATATTTAAGTCTGATTCTGTTTTTAAAGGGGAATTAAGTGACACAAAAATATCTTGATTGAATGCTTGTCATGTGTTTTGAACAATTAAAGACAAAATTTTGCAAGCAGAGTTTGTTTCAGTACATGTAGACTAAACAACATATGTTTCTTGTGAAGCGCAGATAATGTGATAGTCCATCTTCCCCACCCGATCACGTCAATTAAAACAATTAAATTGCATTATGGCGAATTAAGGTAATGTATGAGTCACATACGTCATTATGAAAATTGAGATCCGGATCGAATAAGTGCTGTCGATGAACTACAATTGCATTAAATTTATGTGAATTCGTCTTCTTGTATTTTTGTAGTAAAATATTTATGTCCAATCTGTTTCATTTTACTATTATTATTATTATTATTATTATTATTATTAGTAGTAGTAGTAGTAGTAGTAGTAGAACATTGGGCCTACCCTACTGAAACTATCACCCTTCGCCACTGTGGATAACGCTCCTTACCATTCAGTACAAACAGAAAAAGTTCCTTCGGGCTATAGCTTGAAAACCGATATGCTTTCCTGGCTAAAATCTCGACAAATTAGCTGTGATAAAACCATGAGGAAGGCGGAATTAAACGCTATAATTCAAGCCAACAAACCTCGTGAGAAAACGTATCGTGTGGACAAATTACTTGAAGAACATGGCCATACAGTGCTTCGTCTTCCCCCGTACTCGTGTGATTTGAACCCGATAGAACTTGCGTGGGCCAAGGTGAAAAAATATATACGTGACCATAACACGACAGGGTCACTTTCATTCACAGCACTCCAGGAACTTACCTCAATTGCAATATCATCATGCACTTCAGAAGATTGGAAGGGTTTCTGTCAGCATGTCGAAAAAATAGAAAAACAGTATTGGGAGCGGGACGGCTTGATGGAAGATGAGGTAGAAAAAATTTTGATTTCGTTTGGAGGAACAGAAGATAGCGACAGTGAGCCGTCAGATGATTCGGATGGTGCATTCGAGGGTGAAACAGATGATGACAGTGACGAATTGGCACAGCCGTTATCACAATAAAGGGTAAGTACCCTATTCATTTCGTTTTGTGTCTAATTTTTGTTGTACTTGTTATACTTGCGTTGCAACGATATTCCTTGGTAAAACATGAAGGTGGACGTTAGGGATACGCACAAGACAGGATTTGAGGCTATCTCGACTCGAAAATATGTCGTGAAAGTGATATCTCGTCTCAAAAAATAAATATGTTTCTCTGTCTCGACTCGAATTTTTTTGACAAAAATTCTGTCTCGTCTCGTCTCGAGCGAAACCCTAGTGGACGTTACTTAAATGGAATCGCAGGTATCGCTATTCATCATCGACTCCGAAAAAACTGTGGAATCGACAGTATCATTTCTCTCTCGGGTATAAGTGACATTTGTACCAAGTTGATTGGAATTTCTCGAAACCAATGCTGGCACATGCACACATACACACACACATACACACGCGGATACATCATATGATCAAGAGGGAAGCTAGACTGTATATAGTCTTCAAATTGTCCAGTAAAGGATAAAATCAACTGCCATTTATGCCGTGTAAATTTTGAGGTAAAGGGAGAGCGTACTATAGCCTCTATAGTTCCTTTGGATCCGCCTATATGTGTATATATACATATATACGACATATCAATCACTCATATTTGTAAAATACATATTTAAATACAGAACTTATACGTTGCGCGCAAGAAAACGAATGTATTAATTAGATAGCATGAGAACTCGTATAGGGAACGACTTGCCGAAACCCCCGTGCGAAAAGTGGGTGAGCCCATACCTACGTCACACTATTTCTGCTAGGGCTCTTCTCGTCATCCGTCCACTGTAGTCTAGTCTTTGTGCCAACATGTGTTTGTGTGTCACATGTTGTTTGAACATTTCTGACGACCGAAGGATGGACAAGAAAGACGCTTCCATCTCTTTAGTAACCGAATAAGTGAGTTTCGTTTCACAGTCCAAAACTACAGTAAATTTCCAGACTATATAAATTCTAAACTAAACCCAGAAATAACAGTTGATTTACAACTTTCGGTTGTAATAAAGGAATAAGGTCAGAGATGAAACTTATTCTTGGGACGATAAATCGATATCAAAAAGCCATTTCCCGATATCTATTTCGGTTTTTGATCCATGCAAACAATATTGAAACCAGAAGTAGCAGTAAATTTCTACCACATCCAGTTTCAGTAGAGAGATAGGTGTGGAGACGATATATTATCTTGAAACGCTGAATCGATTCCCGAAAAACACTTGTCGCTAGGTATTACCGTTTTCGATTTATGGCTATGAATGCCGAAACCAGAAGAGGTCCATCTCTAACACTTCCAGTTTAGATAGAAACTTGTCGGAGGCGATAGAACCTATTCTTGGGACGCTGAATCGACTCCCGAAAACAGTTTGTCGATATCTCATGCCATTTTTGCTTAATACTTGTTTACAGAGGGACGGACGTAGCTGTTCTATAAAACTTCCAATACTTATAAATAGCATAGGTTGGACGGACATAGCCGTTCTATAAGACTTCCTATACTTATGAACAGCATAGGTTGGACGGACATATTCGTTCTATAAGACTTCCGATACTTATGCATAGCATAGTTCGGAAGTCTAATAACTATGAACTGGTAGTATTTGCAGTGTGCGAATTAACCGCTTTTGCCAGAGAAGGGGTGGGGGCGGAAATAAGTCCTAAATTTTATCATTTTTTAGTATTAGACTTCCAAACTGTGCTACACATAAGAAGCATTAGTCGAACTCTTAGTATGGCGCTAAAAACGACTCTACATAGAGTCCAATAAGTTTAAACACAGTACATAATATTTATATACAGGGTATTAAATAAATGTTTCACAATATGTTGGGAACAGATTCCTCATATCAAAACACGAAAAAAGTTCATATGGGTCTGTGCTCAAAAGTGGATATATTCGGAGTTATAGGGCGTCGAAAACGTGAAATAAGTGAAATTTAAAAGTTCATAGCTCCACTGTTTCGTAACTTTAAAATAGAGCGAGATTTGTTGCTAATTTGAATAATTATTATAGAATATTGCTTATTGTTTATCCTCGGTAGAAAGACACTACTATTTTAGATGCATTTTGATTATTATTGAAACATGTTATATAGAGAAGAAAGTTACAAACTAATAAATATAGAAATTAAAAATTTTAACAATTTACGAATGTCATGGATGGTTTGATGGTATAGGCTGAGGTCCATACTGGCTAGATTTCAATTTTAGTGGCCGACCATGTTGTTTTGACTGACTGTCAAAATCACTGACCAAATAACTGACCCTTTGTTTAGTTTAAATACCCTGTTTTTGGCTTTTCACCTGTATAAGTTCCTTACTTTGTATTTTGACATTTTACTTTTATTTTTAGATTTCACTTCCTTGAAAGTGCGTTGACGGAACCTCAGCCTGTTTGTTTCTTTTATTTTTGATTTTAAAAGTTTTTAATATACATTGATGAGTTGAACTTACATTACACCACTACTATGAGACCTATCGTAGTCGGGTCAAGGCATCACTGAGGAATTGGTATGTGAACTATTCAAATATCCATATTTAAGAATGTTCCAGTACTTGCACATCAACTTTTAGAGAGGTGAGTGAAGACTGATCAAGTACTCCCAAACAGCCATTCTAAAATATGATTCTGCAAGTATCGGAGGCAAGTACAAAGAGACGCCACGAACCTAACTCAAAAACCATCCCGACAAAAGGAACACTTTCTCTGTGTATGTGTGTGTATCTGAAGAAAGAACAGCCTCTGCGTCGTTTTTCTGAGCTTAATTGTTGAATTTTCCGCTGTGGTAAAATTCTCATTTCGCTCAACTTGACAAATAATAAAATATAAAGTTTGTCCAACAATGAGCGGGGAATTCAAAGAAAAGCAGTAAACTCTAAAGTTTCCATATAGCCTCTCTCCGAAATTAAACGCATAGATCTAGTATTTCCTATTCGAAGTCATTTTCGCTTCTAGTTTAGTAGTGACGGAGTTCATGTTCTTTGTAGTCGAGGAACAGGAAGCGCAGTTTGTTTGGAAGTGCGGGAGTCTCATAGAGACATGCCCCTTCGTCTCATAGAGACAGTAATCTTTTGTCAGTGTAGATCTTCAAGAATTATTGGTCTCGGCTATTCTTTCCATCCTTGTGAAAAATGGCGAAAAACAGTGACGGTGTTCGATATAGTACTTTTAAGAACTGGAAAACCTATTTGGATCCACGTGGTGTTTGGTTAAACTGTGAATTACGAGGAGAAAATGTGAAATTGGTGTAGTGTGATCTGTGTCCCAAGAATTAAAACTTTCTTCGTGGAATCCGTAATTTTAACTCTTCCTTTATTGACGAAAAAAAAAAAAAAAAATGCGTGAAGCATTCAAAATCTGAAATGCATGCCATGTCAGTAAATAACACAAAGAAACCAAAATCTGCTCAAGATTTTCTTTGGAAGACTCCAGTAGGGCGAGCTATCACCCGTAAGCGATGTGACATTAAAACGCGTAGAGAAACTTATTGTCATTGTGCACAAGAAGAGATTGGATTTAATACATTTTCTAAGCTGATAGAGCTTGAAAACCGCCATGGTGTTGATTTAGGTGATACCATAACGTGAATAAATGCGAAGAATTTACTTATTGTATCGCAGAAGACATGATAAATAACCTAAAAGGTAGCTTGGTAAATGTTAAATATATGACTATTTGTTGTGATGGGTCCACAGAAGTTAGTGAAACTGAAATTTTTTTTCTTTTTTTTCGTTGATAGTGAGAGTTGCAAGGTGGAATTCAAGTACTTGAAAATAGCTGAATTTCCCTGTAGTTTGCTGTAGGAAATCTAAATTTAATAACAAAGACTCCTACAGAGTTCGGAATCGAAAATTATGGTAATAAACTTGTTGGGTTTTTGGCAGATCCGTTAATCTGGGCTCTAGAAAGGGTGTAGCGACAGAATTGAAAAAAAAAAAAATGCCCATGGTCGCTTGCTTACAGTCCACTGCCTCGGTTACCGCTTAGGATTGAGTATTAAGGACTGTGTCAAATCGACCTACCTTTCAGAAATACTTAGTTCCTCACAGGAAATGCAAGACTTTTACCGCAAAAGCCCCACTCATTTAGCTTTGTTTCAGAAGATGGCTGTATTAATAGGGGATGGAAATTGTTCAGTGCCACTGATCAGGGTAGAGGAAGTGCGATGGGTTTCTCACAAAAAGCAGACCCTGGATCTTCTGATCAAAAACTATGGGGTAATTGTGAATCAGCTCGAGACATTTGCTACTCAAAATTCATCTCATCAAATGTTCTAAATTAGTACGGTTGGTTCGAAAACTTAAATCGGCAAAGTTTATCATGTGAGTACTATTTTTTAAAGAAATACTGAATCACTTTTGTAAATTCTCTCATGCGTTGCAAAGGGATGATATTGACATGTTATACGCTATGGCCCTTCACAAATGTTTATACCTCTCTAAATGATATGAAATACGGTACTTTCTCTTAGCCTCTTTAGATTTTGAAACAGTTGAAGGGGCCTCCGAATCAGACAATTTGAAACTTGAAGCGATAGCGCTGACAAATCCTAATATATAATATATATTAACATCTATATAATAATAATAATAATAATAATAATAATAATAATAATAATAGTCATGAATAATATCCAATAAATACGAAACTAATTCACAATTCCATTGATAATGTGTGGACTTGTGAAGTACTTTCGCATTTATTGGACTTCTCTTATGAATCTATAATTACTTATATTCAAAAACCTGGACGCTTGAGGAGCTGACAACATTAAGGGCGAACTTGCATTTATCAATGCTCATTTCAACTCAATTAAAGAGATCATAATGAGGTTAGAAAACCGGGGGTTAGAACTTTCTAGTGTATTTGAGCTGTTTGAGTCAATAACGAAACAGACCCCATCAGGACCAGTTATACATATTTGTTCGAAAAGCAAAGTCAATAGTGGCAAAAAAAATCCTGGCCTAAAATTCTTGTGTCATGTAAATAACGTGCTCCTGGGAACACGAATTTCCAGAATTATCGGCAGGTAACACTGCTTCTTTGAAATACTGTCCCTCAACGACTTGTGACATGGAAAGAACATTTTCGACCTACAGGAATGTTTTGACTGACAAAGGCATTTTTTTTTCGAAAAAATATCGAAAAATACATACTTTTATATTGTAACATGAATGCATCATAGTTATACAAGTATATGTACTTCAAGTATTTTTTTACTAAGATGTAATAAAATTTCCCATTTAACTTTAGCTTTTCATTGGTGCAAATTTACCCTTTTTAGTGCATATTTCCTTATTTTCCGTGCATGTTTTCGTGATTTTTAGCGCGTATTTTGCTGTTTTTTTTCTTTTAGTACAAATCAGTCCCGTAATAACATAAGTGAAACAAACGGGACAATGCGCATACAAAGTACCGTACAACCGGGACCTTGTAAGTCTCAAATACCATGATCGCCATATGAACAGGGTTCCTACTGATGTGGAGAAATCTATTTCCCTGAACTTTTGCAGAACTTCCATGACAGGTGTCAGATGACGTTGACGCATAAATAAATTAAGGAATAAATAACGGTGAATATTTACATATCTGAACATTTATTCTACAGAGAATTGCTCATACGAAAATTGCACTTACCTCCCATAAACATCTGAGCAACGTCCCATACTGTCATCATTAATATCTACTCATAAACGAGAAAAACAGCAGTAAAAACCAAATAGTTATTATAATGGTTGGCTAAGCTGAAATTGGTGTACAATTAATGTTAGAAAAAAGTATATTTTATAAAATTTCCCTGATCTCCAGTCTTTCCCTGAGCTTCCCTGACCTGGACCATTTTCCCTGACCAGGAACCCTGATGAAGCACTTGAAGCACGTAGGAACCAGGGATTGAAAATTTGACTTTTTTCAAAAGGGTTTTATTCCGAAAAAGTAATTAGCTAAGCCTCACATCCAATCACGTATATGGTTTCCCACAGGCGTGAAGGTCATATTCACGGCAGCAGTTTGACATCACAAACCGTTCCAGCGACATGAGAAAATGGGTATACATTTTTATACCGTTTACAATATTTTATTGGTGGGAAATATTGTCCCATAAAATTTATCTAAAGCGATAATTGCTTTTTTTTTCTCCAATAGTATTAGAGCCATAGATTTTGGTTGTTGTAATTGCAAGTATTTGCATTTCGTAATTTTAAGCAGTGTCGCTTCTTTTCTTTCTTTCATTTTTCTTTTCTTTTCTTTTTTTTTTTTAACTTCCGGAACAATTTCAGATATCAAATTGCTGTAAACGACATGTTTTTTTTCATGTTTTTTTTTTTTTACATTTTATTTTATTTATTTTTGGTATTTGGGAACTATATAAGTTTTGGATGTGATACTTACCTAAGGTTTCTTTCCGGAATACCCCCTTCTTAAATAGACAATCAAATTTTCAATTTTATATCACTTTTTCCTACTGATTTTAAATACCGGTACATCGTATCATGACTATAGTATCTGACAAGAAAGTACTTTGTATATGCATTGCCTAAACCGTCTCAATTGCGTTGTTACTGTTGTAGAGGCCTCCGAAATTTCGATGTTTGTGATACTCTAGCATCTTTAGTTTGTAACGCTTAAAAAAAAAAAAAAAAGAAGAAGAAGAAGAAGAAATCTTTGAGATTAACGTCCCACCATTACGTCCTTTACGCTAAGGGAGACGATGATTAAGGCAAGTGAATAATGGAAGAACTGGTAGAATGAGAAACGGGGAGAAAACGGGGGTACCCTGAGAAAACCCACGGGCACAATATTATCCATCATAAACTTATTTGGACGGGGATCGAACCAGGGACCCCATGCAGCAGAGGTAAGACCTTCACCATTGAGTCACCGTGCCTCCAACGCTGAATAACAAATGTGGCTTTATAAGTTTTAGTTTTCGTGTCGTTCTGGAATATGTAATAATCAGGTGAAGTTATTGAAACAATAAAACTTATGTTGTATAAGCAACACTTATCTGATGGTATTGAAGAGTATGTCAAATAATTTTCTCTATCGATGCTTGCATCAGACAAGATTTCAGCTTGTGTAACTCATAACGGTTCATACGTATCCTAGTTCAACGTTATTCTCAGATTTTGTGACCTCAATTTAATATTCTCCGACATCATGCAATGATGAAATTTTGCAAAGCGACGTAAGTTGAATGACAATACGATGCGCCACTGTTACTTCTGTTATTAATACTGCTCTCTGCTCATTACATTTCCTATTTCTCATGCAACCAAAAACTAAAACATTACGACGTGCAGAAGATCTTTGTAAACTACTTTTCAGGTTGTGAAAGTAATACAAATTTTGAGATCCGGTAGAGTGTAAAAATATCTTACAAGTAAAAACATGGTTGCTGCACATCACAAGATGCAAAATTCCCTGACTTTCCCAGGTTTTCCTGGTCCAATGCGTAGAACTTCCACCGTTACTATGTCAGAAAAATGTTACTTATAATTCTCCAGCATTCTAATTATACAGAAAGAACCATAATTTTGCACCAAACATCTAAAATAAGATTTTGAGTGAACACACTTTGATGTAAAAATGTTCATGTAATAAAACAAACAACTTACTTTTTTCCCTTTCTTCCAACGGTTTTCTTGCCGGCCATATAATTATTTAACACAGAATACTTTTTTGAGAAGTTTTAGTTTTATGATTTTACTAGGTATTACTCGAGAAGACGGTTCTACCAAATTTTGACACATTTCTTACATTTACAGGTTAGATTAGAGATTTGTATTTCTTTTAGCAGGGCATGCACTAAATGAGGAGCTCCACTACTTGGAGATTGACTTCAAGAGGGCTCAGTATGAATATAGTGTGGGAATATGACATGAAAAATACAGTGCATAAAACACGAACCAACTTGTGCTAGGTGGCCACTAAAAAGCACGAATGCTATCTAATCGAGTCAGGGCAGGAGCGCCCGAGCGGTAGCGAGGAGGTGCGTCCGTAGGGAACCTGGGGTAAACACAAACGAGGATAGTGAAAGAGACATACAGTACTTTCACTATCACTTCAAATTCATTTCAATATGCTGGGCACTGACCATAATTACATATATTCCACTCTCATTTCTTCACGAAAAATGTTTCACATGGTATTTTACCTATAAATTTTCTATTTGGTAGAACCATCTCCTCGCGTGAACCCTTTTATTGCCGTCACACTTAAAACATTAATTTTGTACTGCACTATACGTCACTAAGGAACTGCACCTCTTCTCTCCACATTTCTCTCCAGCACACATGAAACTGTTTTAACATCAATAAAACACACACAAAAAAGAGAGAAAAAAAAAGAAAATAAAAGAACTGAATATTAATGTTTAAGATTTTTGTAATTTGCGAATATGGTCTTCAAATACCAGTGCTTCTTTCTTCATTTCAGCAACCAATTTCCACTTCTTTTCTTCCAAATTCTTCATTAGTTCACTTCTTCGTTTCTCCGCCATCATAGTTTTCTCATGTTTGTGTCCTTCCTGTTTCTCTCTGCTCACGGTTTTCGCGACATCTCGCTCGGATATTTCTCACATAATGGATAATATCCTTTGTGATTTCTACCTTCTCAACATTACCAGTATTCTTTATTCTTTCCCATACCAGCCATTGTGATTTGTAAGTGGATAATTTCGATCCACTTACTTGTAATAAATTAACTGTATCTGGTTTAAATATAGATATATATAATCTAATAGTTTTAAGTTCATTAAAATTCCAGGCCTGGATAATTATTTAGGTGCTTATATATTTATATAGTTTATAATGTTTATATAATTTGTATAACTTATCTGTATATAATTTGTATCATATTTATCATATTTTTTTATATAGCATTAGAGAGATTGCCTTTAAAGATTTTCTGCTTAGATAGATACACTGTTACATTTGCTTCCATAGTTTAAGAATCGGATACGTGCTTGTTAACTGTTAGAACTTCATGGGGGAAGGTTGGTAGTGTCGGTTTTTTCAAATTTTCAACGAACTTTCTTTATTTTAGCTAGAGATCTTTTCGTTTTTGGATGCTGCCACGTGTGAGCCGAATCGTATATATACCGAGCTGTTTCGCTTGGTAGGGGTTCTTCTGACGCTCTGGACCACATGGTTACGTTCGACCGACGGTCCTAATGTCTGTTGGATCAACCAAGTTTCTTTTTTTTTTAAGCTATGCTGTTTAAGGCTGGCAGGTTAGGATGGTCTCTCGGAATGACCAAGGATAGGGAGTAGGTTTTTCTTTCGCAAATAACTAAAGAATAGTTTTCTGGGGAGAATTCTTTTTTGTTTAATAGGTTAATTTTAATCACGTCGATGACGTAGGGATATCTATTAAATAGGTTTTTATATTTTGAGATACGTTTTAATCTCTTGGATAGGTCTATTTAAGAATTCTAATTTCGAGCTCCAATGGTTTTGGGTTCGAGGCCCCTCTGGAATGAGAACTTTGTTTCTCAAGTTAAAGTTTATTGTTTTCCTTTTTGATTCCCTGATCCTAATCCTGTGTTAGTGATTATCTCTTGAAAAAGAGATAAGTTTCTGGTCTCTTTTAGAGCGAGACCTTATTTAGGGCAAGGCCTATTTTTGGTGGCCAGTTTATTATCTCGAAGAGAGAGACTTGGTTAGGGCAAGGTCCACAGCACGGGCCAGTTTATGGTCTCATGAAAGAGACTTATTTCTCACCTTAACTTAACCTTTCACCTTGTTTTGTTATTTAGCCAGGGTTTCCTTTTCACAGGTTCTCTAGAGTTCTGGAGACCTGTGTAGATAGGCCAAGCATTTTCTTTGATTCAAGGAATTGCTTTTAAAGTTAAGGCAGAGTGGAGCTGTTCCGTTAGAGAGGATAGAGAAACTTATGCCACAGAACCCTTATAAATTAGAGCATAAACTAGCATGTGTTCGTATCTAAGTAGGGAGTGATGGGTTCCGAGTTCGATCCCTCACGGGTAAAGTTTCCAGAGTCCTGAGAGAGAACTCTTTTGCTGCTTCTCGTAGAAAAATTTTTACTTTTTTGCTCATATCTAGTATACGAATAAAATATTAAAGAAAGCCTAAGTAATGTTTCGTTCTTTAAAACAAAAATTTCCCTGTGCCCGGATGTAATAAGAATAATATTAATCATACCCTAGACAATTAAGTTTTTTTGAGAGAAGCCAGTGAAGAAGGATTAATTAGACTTAATCCTTAGTTTTTTTATCTATGTAGTATATTGTTCTTACAGTTCAGTTTGAAGAAGACTGTGGGATAGAGAGGAATTAAAAGGTTTTTGTGCCAAAGTAGTATTAGTGATACTACTTAGTAGTGGCGTATATATAGAGTTTGAGAGAAAGAGTTATATTTTTTTTTTTATACTACATATTCTTGAGGTAAATTTCCAATTAAGCAATTTTTACTTACTGAAGAACCTCTCTCTACGGCAGCATTACCATGCGAAAGTACGAAAATCTTTTTAAGGAATGACATGAGTTCTGATTCAGAAGATACAATAACACTTTTCCAGAATGTGTTAAGTTGGATTGCCCTTGAGTACGGTAGTTATTCGCCCCTCCAAGAAACACTGGATCTGAACACAGAATTTTAAATTTTCTTTCTACTGGATCAGCGAACATTCTAGAAATCCACTTGCTTTCAACAAACATCTCAAGGCAAGAACAAAGTCGTTTCATAGCAATTTCTGGGTTTCTACATATTACATTAGCAGGGCTTGAAAAATCTTGCTTGTAAGTACTAGCCAACCAAATAATCTACTAATCAGGCCATTTTGGCAGTCAGAGCGTTTATACTTGCCAAATATAAAAAAGTACTTGTCACTGGCAAGCAGGTGAGTGGACTTGTCAAGCAATATAGGCCTACATTGGGATCACAAAACGACAGATTTCTGTTGAATTGAAATTTGAAAACAGTCGTTTGAAATAAGTTTGTGCAAAATGACTGCAGACATTTCAGACAGTTTTGCTTGAAAAGGAGTATATCTTTCGAGAAAACATTCTCTACTTGTTTAATACTATCACGAACACCAACCATATCACAAGTTAACACTTTTTGCACTAACCAAGTTCTTCGAATCTGTTATATTAATCTTAGCGACATTTGTAGTTTTAAACAGTACATCATGTTTAACAAATCTATTCATTGCAGATGTCATTATTTGATAATTCTGAAAAAAAGAAAGGAATCATGAGGTGTTCGGCCTGAAATTTCCTTAAAAATGGTTCAACTTCAGAAGCAAGCAGTTTTAAAAACGCTAATTTTGGACAAATCGTGTTATATATATACTAGCTGAATATATCCATTCTTCGCAGGGGGCTGTATTTGGAAGCCAACGCCTATGGAAGTATCATCATTCATTTCAGCGACCGCGAAAGCTACGGGTTTTACACTAATATCGGTCATTTTCGATTATTTTTACATGTCCCGGTATCCCCCCCTGTACCCAGGCTCGCATACAATGGTAGCTGAATTTGCAAGTCATCGCTAATGGAAGTGTCACCACTGATATCAGCGACCGCGAAAACTATGGATTTGACACTAATACTGGTCATTTTCTACTACTTTTACTTGTCCCGGTAAACGCCCCCCTGAAACTCTCACTGGTTCGAATTTTGACAAAAACGATTCGCCTTGGTCTGGGGCCTGGACCAAGGTATCCGTGACCAAAATTTGGTAATTCTCGGTCAAATTGTCTGGTCCCCAGGCCGGTCCGGTACCCCCCCCCTCCCGAGACTCCCGAAATTGAATGAAATTGAAAAAAAAAAAGCTTCGTCTTGATCTGGTGCCTGGACCAAGGTACCCCTGACCAAAATCTGGTAACTGTCGGTCCACTCCTCTGGTCCCCTGGCCGCACACAGACAGAAACAACAAACTCTTTATTTTTATTTTTATTAGATAGATTAGATACTTTCGTAGCTTGAAGATTTTCGTTCTTTCTTCTCTCTCTTAAGTATTTCAACATACTTATTAAGTTCTTAAGAATTTCTAATGCTCTATCAGCAACTTGAGTCTTTTCAACCCAACGTATGGTGTAAAATTTCTTTGGAAATTTCGTTGAACCAGTAAAGGACACAATCTGCTCTTCTTGCTGGTACGTTTTTAAATACATTATATAAAACTCTTAGAAAGTCTACGATAATTCCACTCGGTAGATTTTATGGTCGTTTTAGTCACGCTGTGTAGACCACACGTTCCAAACTCTAAGACAACTGGGCCACCATCTATATACTTAAGTTCCCAAAAAAACTTAACATTACCATTTCGTTCATCCATGAAGACCTGCAAAAGACGTCTCAAGTGAAAAGACTGAAGCTTACCTTTGAGCGCGACTAATAAATCTGTTACTGTAGAATGTCCTAAGAACAATGATCCAAAACACTTACTAACAACTTACTCTTCCTTGTTACTCCAAACTCTAACTATAAAGCTCATTTGTTCAGTTTGGCTTACTTTATTTAAATTTTCATCGAATGAAATACTAAAACAATCACTATTATATATAGCTGGTTCCAATAAATAACCGGATAAGTCTACTTTTATTTTTAGTTTTTTTAGTTTTTTTTTTTTTTTTTTTTTGAAAATTGAGATTTTCCAGGTATAAGTTTCTTTTGGTGAATTCTACATTGTGTAGAAGCGGCTAAGGCAAATTCATAAAATTGAGGAAGTTACAGCACTTGGTTATGTCAAAATTAACCAGGTAACTGCTGTAAAATTTACCTTTAAACTGCTCTCCTGTAAAATTTACTTTTCCTGACTTAGCCAGTTATTCACTGGAACCAGCCATATATATATAATAGTGATTGTTTTAGTATTTCCAGTAATGGAATAACCAGCCATTATTAAATATATATACAGGGTGGTAAGAAACTATTTGAAAAAACTTCGGTAGCTGATTCCCGACACCGAAACCAGCAAAAAAGTTCTGTGGATCTTTGGTCAGTGAGGGATAGTTTCGGCGATATAAGGTGCAGAAAGCGTGGAAAAATGAACTTCAGAGGGCTGTAATTCGAAAACAATGCAACGTACGGAGTGCGGTTTAGAACATGACACTCGAAATCATGCCTGCTTGATTGAAAAATGTATGTTTCAAACCTCCGCAAGTTGTCTGCGAGGGATTCCTCAAAGGAACGTGGGGATTACTCGCCAGTTTACAATTATTGACGTCCAGGCCAAACCGCTTAAGCTGAAAATTAAAATTTGGAAAGTTCATAGGATTTGTAACTGTAACATTTTACTTTGACTCGGACACTGACTTCAATCGGTTCTTATAGGGTGGAACTGTTTGTACCTTTAATGCTGTCACATGGTATATAGTCACTTTTCACACAAATTTATTGATAAAAAAGTGATTTACTCACATTACGAAACATAGCTGAGTGAATGAAGGGAGTTACAAGCCCCGGAAGGCCCGTTTTATTCCACCCTTACCTACATGATAACATCACGTGACATTACGTCAGGATCGGGTGGTGTAACTTCCTAAACTGCTCCGGAAACTGGGTCAGATGAATCGGTTACGGTTACTGTCCGAGTGAAAGTAAAAACTGGCCTTTGTAACGTACGAGAGGGTACAACTACGGAATGATTTTTGGAAATTCAACGAGGAAGGAAACTTGGTATTTGAACTGAAATTCGGCATGCTTGCAGGTTTATTAGGTGCGAAGCCTTACGCCAGTCGTGTGGGGCAGGCCCGTTGCTATTCTGTGCTCAAGCACAGGGCGGCAGAGTTTAGGGGACGGCAAAATTTTGGATTTTTTAAAAGATTAACAATAAAGTAATATTTAAAAGTAACAACTCGCTGAGTCTCGCGCCACTGCGAGAAAATATGTTAATGTGCTTAATTTGCTTTAATTACAGTAGTTTCTAATTAACTCAACTGATTATTTTTAAAAAGACATCCTCTCCCACCCATAACCCAACTGGTGAGGATGAACTTGAACATCATGAAACTTGATACCGTTAAACTCAGCGATTTCGAAACTATGAATTCAACACTAATATCTGTCGTTTTCGATTACTTTTAAAATCTCTCCACCTCCCTGGGGAGTGGAGTATGACCTCAAAGTTGAATTGGATTAAAACTGTCACTATTCATCTCAGCGACCCCAAAGACTGTGAATTCAACTTTAATATTAGTTGTTTTCGGGGGGGGAGGGAATAGACTTGTGCGGGGGTGGCAAATTATTTTGAGCACAGGGGTGCACAATATATAAATACGGGCCTGGTGTGGGGATAACGTTTATTATCATATAATGTTCAAACCTGAGAATCCCGGAAGATAAGAGACATGAAACTTGATATTTGAACTGGAATTCAGTATGGTTATAGGTTTTTGAGGTGCAAAGCTCTAAGCCAAACAAGAAATTTAGGAATGATCCAAAAAATGTATCAAAAGATTGCGACCTTAGCCAATAATTAGTTTTTGGATCAGGGGCCACAAAAGTTTGGAACGGCCCCTAAATTGAGTTTTTGTATTTTTTACGAAATAAGCACATCATACTGAGTTAAGTTATAGTTTGGGTTTGGCTACACTATATGTAAGTTCTCCAGATATAAGGCGTGAAAGAAAATGTTTGATTGAATGACATATATTGAATTTTTTGGATCAGGGGCCACAAAATGTTTGAACGATCCGTAAATCCAATTTTCATACTTTTTACGGAATAAGCACACCATACTGAGTAAATTGTTAGTTTCGGTTACGCTACACTTTATGTAGTCTCAAAATATAGGGCGTACCAGAAAATGCTTGATACTATGAAATATATTGAATTTTGTGGACCACGAGCCATACAATTTTTAAAAGGTCCCTAAATCGGGTTTTCATATTTTTTTTACGGAATAAGCACATCATACTGAGTAAATTGTTATTTTGTTTTGGCTACACTGTACGAATTTCTCCAGATGTAAGGTGTAAAAGAAAATGTTTGAATGTATGAAATATATTAAATTTTGTGGATCAGGGGCGATAAAACTTTTGAACGGTCCTTAAATCGAGTTTTCGTATTTTTTACGGAATAAGCACATTATTCTGAGTAAATTGTTAGTTTTGGTTTGGCTACACTATATGTAGTTCTCGAGATATAAGGCCTACAAGAAAATTTTTGCCTGAAATATATTGGATCTTTTGATCCAATAAAAAGGGGATCTGAGATGGATGCTAACACAATATACAAAAGCAAATATTTAACCTTATACTCTTCCAAAAAGGTTTAAGAATTCCCTGATTTTTCCAGTCGATTTGAAATTCCCTGAATTACCAGGTTTTCCGAGCGCGCAGTAACCATAAAAAATAATCATTTCCTAAAAAGGAAAATATATCGCACGTAGCAAATAATAATAATAATAATAATAATAATAATACTTTTAAAAATCTATTAATGTATAGCTCAGAAGAAAAACATGGGGAGTGCTCTCATATTACGTATTTGTAATCAAAATTGATTGTATGGAAACACACTCACGCTTTTCTTCTTCGTCATGCAAGTAATTTCTTTAAAGACATAATTATTTTTTCCTATTTATTTTATTCTTGGGCCGCGGTGGCTCAGTGGTAGAGCATTCATCTCTGGTGCATGAGGTCCTTGATTCAATCCCCGTTCGCGCCAAGTGAAGTTTGTGGGGGTCAAACCGTGTGCGAGGGTTTTCTCGGAGTTCTCCCGTTTCCTCCCACTTTCTTCATTCCACCATCTCATTCATTTCTCATCATCACCATCTCCTTTAGCCTAGCAGGTATAAGTGTGGGACGTAAACCAAAGATTTCATTTGTTTTATTATTAAAGAATAGTATATTTTTTCTATATTTTGTTTAAAACCTATTTATCAATTAGCTTAAAAGTTTGAAGGGCATATCGCGATAAATGATCATAATTATATAAGCTCAATTATAGTTCATTGGTTATAGTGCAGGAGCCGTACTTCCCATTTAGGGAAGGACGAGAAACGCCATACTTTCAGGAATTATTCATTGACTATCTAGGATGTTAAAAAGTAGGTAATAGACTGAGTTCTTGCCCTTGTACTTAGGGTGTTTAGGTAGTGCAACAGTAAGATGTATCCTCGTGCACGGGAGATGAGAAGTAGCTGTTCTTAACTATTACCAGTTCATTTTTCGTTTTTTTTTTTTTTTTTATTATTTTTTTAAGGTAGCAGAATTACACTCTTTCCACAACCACACCGTATTATCCAACAAATGGTAGTAGCACAACATACCGAAAATTCAACCGTTTAATAGAAAAAAAAAGATACTTACTTATTTATTTTCGTTTCCTTAACATGTAAACTTCTGAAACTCGCTACGTGAAAGTTTTTTTTTTCTTTTTTTTCGACATTTCAAATTTTCGATGTGCAAGTACCGGTAATATTTTTTGCTTATACAATTTATAGTTTCCATCTCTTTCTCTTATGATTATAATTTTTCACCAACAAGCACGAACTTGTGCAGTCACTGCCAAATGCAATAAAAAAACAAACTTAATTCCATTTCTTAGAATTAATGTGAAAACAAAAACTGTCCACGAAAAATGCAAAGGGTGGATGCAAGTGCAAATGTTTGAGAAAGATAAATAATTCTGTACGCTGCTGTACTTTCTTGAACGCTGTTAAACTCTAAATAACAAAAAGCACAAATGGTTTAATTTATAAATGTATATGTAGTTCTTGTAATAGATGACACCAAAGAATTCGCTTCCCTAATTGAAATAATTTTTAACACTCGATTATAACAAAGAACACTTTTCTTTGGCGTTCACTGCTTGGATTTACCACTAGATGGCAGGCCAATTAGTTATTTAGTGGAAGAGCCAGCTGGGTGTGGAGGTCGTCTACTATAAGTACAAGAAACAAATAAATATATCGAATAATAGCGGATTGTAATTTATGTTTTTATTACTTATGAAATTGAGAATTTAATGCTGATTGATTACAGTGAGATATTACATTATCTCAGTAAATTCCTGTTTAAATGTTTTTAATATGCTGAATTATCACTGTTGGGGATTCCCCACTCTGCTTTTATCTTTAATATTATACGCTTTTTCAACTTCCGTTCGTTAGCGGTTCTTTCAAAACAATTTTCAATTGGTTGGTAGCAACGAGCCTATATAATAATAATAATAATAATAATAATAATAATAATAATAATAATAAATTTTATTGCAGAAACATCTGAGAACATCAGATGTATTACAATCGTCAGAAATAGAAGTTGAAAATTTTAGTTACATATATAACATACCATAATATACCATAATATGAAACGTGGAGTTACCGCTTAACGTGAAATCAGATCTACATGAGCTCCTACCGGAATCTAAACAATTCTGTTTCACTGCAATGGTGTAGATTATAATTGGTGATTCAGAGATCCCTCGTGGCTAAGCAGTTAGCGTATCGCTTGTGGTGTGGGAGACTCGGGTTCGATTCCCGACGGGAGCTTACGTGGTTCGAATCCCACATTAATCAGTAGGTCCACGTCTCATAGAGCATCGCTGCTGAAAAGGACGCTAAACTGAACTCACAGTCAAAATAATTGATTATTACACTATAGTTTATAACAAGACTAGTTACGATCCTCATACAGTGGAAGATTTTTTTTTTTTTTTTTTTTTTTTACGAATGCTAATTCAGATTTTGAAAATTTGCCTTTCAAAAGCTGAAAACGCTTAAATAGGTCAGGGAGCATAAGTATAAGCAATGGCATACTCAGAATTTCATCAAATGGGGTTCAAGCACTTTATCTTTTCAAGAAGTAATTTTTGTAAAAAAAAAAAATAATATAACAAAGGTTTATTTTCCCATAAAATCCTGTACAAGGTGGGATTGAAATCCTGAGCCCCCTGGTGTACGTCACTGCTCATGAAATTATGTCACGTAAAAAATAAATAGCGACAAGTGCATAATACATGAATCAAATCATATTTCTAGATTCATGTTTCACTTTTAAACCCTTTAAGCTAAAGGAAAATTTTTGTTTCGGTTTAACGTCTCACAATTATGTCCATTAGGCTAAGAGAGACGATGATTAAGGCAAATGAATGATGATAGAAAAATTGGTGGAATGAGAATGTGGGAGGAAATGGGAATTCCGAGAAAGCGCACATACACGATGTTGTCCACCATAAAGTTATTTGGCAGGGGATCGAACTAGGGACCTGCGCACTAGAAGTAAGTGCTCTACTGCTTAGCCATCGTGCCCTCTATTTAGGCTAATCTTTAAACGCCCACCAGGGATTTGAACGAAATCGAAGACATTCACGTTGGAGCCCCTAATTACCACAGTCAAGATTGATACATTGTTGGAAGGCTTATAGAACATCAAACGAGGTAACATTTGTGACATTTCCCGCCGTATTCCTAGAGGAAAAAGAAGAAACAAAAATTTCTAAAAATTAAAAAAAATAGACTTCGGAGGGCCCTGGCAACCCTTGCATTCACTCTACGCTGACAAAATTATGTTAATGTGCAGGCAAAAGACTTGTGACAGTAATATAAAAAAATTGCACTCATTCCTGCAATACAAAGCGAAATTGGTATGAAAACGCCCTGTATATCCTTTTTTTGAAGGGCTGTTGCAAGCCTTCGCGTTTGTGGCTCTGGGACCCCCATAATAATAACAGAGTTATGATTGATACATCATTGGAAAGCTTGTTGAACACAGAGTCCAACGAGGTAGCCTTTGTGCAATTCCCATCCTATTTGTAGAAGTAGTCTTACGTGGAATCATCCTTAAAATAAATGTAATTTACGTTAAAAAATTGAAACTCAAAAAAATGGCCGAAGTCCCGCGTCCTCCCCCATATAAGCAACAAGTACACATACAAGGTTTTACCTGTAGTGAACTTCTTCATTGCTTCACACACCAATTTTTTATGAGTGTATCCCCAAGGGGGAATGGTCTCCTCCCAGAAATCTGATGTAAAAATTCCCTACTTCCGATTGAGTGCCTATGTACTGCACAACTGTTTAATCTAGTATAGAAATACTCACCTATAGCTGTTGAATTCCACTGTACTATCGTAATACCGTAATAGTAAATCTGAGAATAGATCATTATTACTAAGTATTCTGCCTTTCGGCAGGTTCAGGGACTAAAGAGTTTTTTCTTCTTTTTTAATTTTAGATTTAGGCCTGAAAATGTTTCTTCCGTGTTTTTCGATTCTCAGCTTCCTCTTTTATCTCCCGATATTTTCTTCTGTTTCTCAAATGGTCGATCAGTTAGTTCTGTTCTTCTTCCTATTCCTCGCTTTTCTTCCATCTTTCCTTCTATGGCGGTATGAAGAAGATGTGTCCAATCCAATTGGTCTTCCTACGAAGGATGGTGGCTAGAAGTGTCCTATCTTTTCCATCTTCCTCCAACACCACATTTCGAAGTTCTCTAAATATTTCTCCTCAAACTTCCGTAATGTCCAAGTCCCTGAACCATAAAGTCCAATGCTCCATATATAGCACTTGACCAACTTCTTCCTAAGTCCAATATTGAGCCTGCTAGTTAAGAGCGATCCTTTCTTGTTGAATGCTTCTTTCGCTACGGCAATTCTTGACCTGATCTCTTTGGTGCAGTCAGCGTCTCTTGTCAAAATAGTTCCCAGATACTTGAAATTCTTGACCCCTTCAAGTTCTCTTTCTTTTATTCTGGCCTGTAAGGGCGCGTTTCCATGGCATATTCTCATGACTTTCGACTTTCGTGAATAGATTATAATTATTATTTTGTACTTCATTTCACTTCTTTTCTCTTCCCTCAATTTTTCGTTTAACCACTTTCCAGTTTTGTCCTTGCTCAAAATTTCGGGTTAGGGACATGTCCCCGCTCCCCCCTTGACTACGTCCCTGGAAACACATACGATAATAAATTAATGAAATGCATTTTCTTAGTTTTCTTCCCACGTTCCAGTCGCTTAGGTTAAAGAGACGAATGGTTAATGAAAGAAGATGATTATTAAAGAATTGGTGGTTTGGGCGTCTCTGGTATGTTGACCCCTTTACTTAAAATCCCTAGGTACGTCGGGTTTTTAATTTTTACAATAATTAAATACCCGAGAATGTTTGGGTATCTTGAAATATTCTGTAAATTATCTTTACGGTAGCATCATTTCAGACCTTGCCTGGGAGGATACTGGCTACCTGCATAAGGGTTTCACATTTTTTAAATGGATTAGAATATAATTTATATATTTAAAAAAAAAAACATATGTTTCTCAGACTCATGAAACTGCTCCCCAAATGAAACTTCTCCCCACAGTCTCCCCAAATGACGCCCCTGTTTCTTTAACCTTTTAACCGCCATGAGGCATCAACGCTATGCCTCACTGTTTTTATAAATTTGTGCCGCGTGGCACATATGGATGCTTTACACTGTTTTTGTCTTCGAAGATTATACATACACAGTACGCAGAATCGGTCATAATAAAATGAGAAAAATCAAAATTACGCTTTGGCCCCAAGGGTATAGTTTTTGCTAATACATTGTGGCAGTTGGCAGCATGGGTTAAACCACGAATTTGCACGCTTTGTTGTATGCCACAACTAAAGAAATTTTTAAATACTTTTGCAGCCTTCAAAAACAAACCGCATAACCTCGATGTTCTTTCACTGCGCACACGAGTGATTACGGATTGGTGAAGAGGTAAATTGTTTCGTCTCTTCCTGCGACATTCATGCTACAGAACGTGCATATAATCCTATTGTTGCGACGCGGACAACTCCTCTCACTCTGACACCACCACCAACCTCACGTGACACAAGATATACAATGATATATAATTCGCTCTTCTCCACACTGAGCGACTGAACAGCTTAAATCAGAAGAAGTTATGTCAATCTCATCAGGTGAAAGATTGAGAGATGACACTGAAATGTAACAGCAAGTATATTTCTCCGTATGGGAAGTTATTTGTTTTTCGTCTACGTCATCATTACCATAGGTATTAAGCCACTATTGGCAGGTCACTTGCTGCAATTGAGAAGTTTCTATGCTCCACTGTCTTCCGCTAACCTCTCCGTCTTCACGTGCGAATTCTCTGTTTTGATATAGTCCATTAATTGTAGTCTCCTTCGGTCTCTCCCTCTCATTCCTGAAATCATACCCTCTAGCACGTCCCTCATGGTGCAGTTCCTTCTTAGCCAATGTCCCAACCAGTTCCTCTTCTTCTTCTTAACCCTTTTAAATTATGGTGGCACAACACCTGTGCCATGGCGTCGACCTTCGGAATTTGCTTTATAAGTCTCTAGTAAAGCTTTTTAGACCGGGTTTTTTGTATTCATTCAAATATGGAAGCACCATAGAACATATTTTATGGGCATTTTGCAGCCTCGCATGCTCTTTCTGGGGGCTGTGACGTCACAAACATGGACGATGGGTTTAGAAAAAGGGTATATTTGAGAAGTTTTTAAAAAAATCCCTGACACATTACTATTTACCCTAGAATCATGGCTTGTACCTTGTTAGTTTTGTTATGAGACAAGTTTTTGAAATGTACCACTCAAATTTCCCTATCGTATACCAGAAGTGGGAAAATGTAGTCTAAAATGAAAAAAGGAGATTTTTTAACAAAATTTCCCTTTTCCCCATTTTTAGGTACAGGATAGCGAAGGTTTGGTGGTACCATTTGAAAGGCTGCATTATGTTGAAGAAAATGAGGTATGACTCATGTTGCTAGAGTCAACAGACGTGTCAAAAAAATCTCGAATTCTTTATTTTTATAATTTTTTTTACACATTTTTAGTCAATTACTTTAGTAAAGTATCTACAGTATTATCACTATTTATTCTAAAGTCATGATACGTACCTCGTTTTCTTTGCCATGAACTAGTATTTCAAACGAAACCACTCGCATGTCTCTAGCATGTACCATAGTGGAAAAATTTGCAAAAAATGGAATTTTTTGCAAAAAAATCCCTTTCCCCCGATTTTGGGCCCCTCTGGTCGCCCGCTGTATCAACCCACAGAGCCCAAAAATATCTCAAACATACTACATACTATGTGCAATAACTGTACGAAGTTTCAATGTTATATCTTGAAAAATAAGGGAGGAAAAAATATTGCCCCATGTGCAAACAGTACTAGCTTTCCCCTATGTGAGCAATAGATAACCCATTTTGCACATGGGGCAATATTTTTTTCCTCTCTTATTTTTCAAGATATAACATTGAAACTTCGTACAGTTATTACACATAGTATGTAGTATGTTTGAGATTTTTTGGGGGCTCTGTGGGTTGACACAGGGGCCGGCCAGAGGGGACCAAAATCTGGGAAAAAGGAATTTTTGACAAAAATTTCACTTATTCGCAATTTTTTTCCGATGTGGTACATGCTAGAGACATGCGAGTGGTATCGTTTAAAAGACTCGTTCATGCCAAAGATATCGGTGTATCAATCACGTCTCTACGATAATTAGGGATGAGTGTGAAAATTTTTATATAAAAATGGGTTATCCATTGCTCACATACGGGAAAGCTGATACTGTTTGCACATGGGGCAATATTTTTTTCTCTCTTACTTTTCAAGATATAACATTGAAACATCGTACAGTTAGTACACATAATATTTAGTATGTTTGAAATTTTTGGGGCTCTGTGGGTTGACACAGGGGCCGGCCAGAGGGGCCCAAAATGTGGGGAAAATGGATTTTTTTTTACAAAAATTTCCCTTTTCTGCAAATTTCCACCACTATGGTACATGCTAGAGACATGCGAGTGGTACCGTTTCAAAGACTAGTTCATGGCAAAGAAAATGAGGTACAATTCATATTCCCACAATGAACAGCCTTGATGGTAATAATGATAGTATAGAAATTCACTAAAAAGGTATTATCAAGGGGAAATAAGTAAATCGAGTGTTGCGTCAAAACTATTCATCCCAGGGCCAATCTTTGTATTTCATTCTCTTCACCATAAAGCAAAGTTGTTTTAGTAGCATTCGTATCCTATACCAAAGGGGAGATATTCGCGATAAGAAAGGGATTTTTTAAAAAGAAAATCCCTTTTCCCCCACTTCGAGCGGCAATTTCCCGCATTTGGTACACTTTAGGGAAATTTTACGGACGCAGTTAGAAACACTGCTTTACTAGAAACAAAATGAACCATTATCCTAAAATAAATAGTCTTGACGCAATAGATGATTGAGTGAAAGTCTACAAAATACCTCAAAAAAGCCATAATTTAAAAGGGTTAATAATATTTAAAATTGTTCTCTTTCCCCCCACCATTTCTAACAGCCTCTGATTCGTTTCCCAATCGAACCAGCTAATTCCCTCCATTCTTCTCTACATCCACATTTCGAAAGCTTCCAGTGTTTGTTTGTTTTTTTTTCGTCATTTTTGCGTAATGTCCACGTTTCCTCCCCATGCAATACAACACTCCACACGAAGCATTTTATGAATCTTTTTCTCAACTATTTACTCAAGGTTCCACAAAATGGATTTTCTCCCTTCTAAAGACTTCTGTCACCATCCCCATCCCAGAAGCGGATCCAGGACGGACTTCGGCGGGGGGGGCGGGGGGTTGTAATACTGCCACTTAGAGCTAATTTTAAGAGCTCCAAAATCTGGGATGGGTTTAATTTATATATAAAATAAGAAAGTTTCCTCTTCTGGGGGAGCGATCAACCCGATCACCCTCCCACCTGGATCTGCCACTGCCTCATCCTTGCTTTCAGTTCACGTTCGCACTTAATATCATCAATCATAATACTACTCAGGTATCGAAAACTAGTCATCTGTTCTATTTTCTCCTCTCCTACTTCCATATTTAACACCAACCCTTTTGTTCCAATCACCATGGCTTTTGTCTTTTGTGACATTTATTTTCATATTTCGTCTACGAGTATTACCTAAATCATTCAGCAAATTTACGAACATGGATTGTATGTTTCCCCGTTTAAGTTCTATTGTAAGGGGAAAAGATAGAACTTAATAAAAAAAATAGAACAATAGAATGTGAAAATGAACATAAATAGAAAATACTATTTACAGTATGTGCTTTATCGCATTCTACAGCGTGCGAACATAAATAGTAACTTCAGTTGTAAGAATAAGTAAATAAACAAATAGTGTGCACATTCTATTTTGTGAGAAGATGAAAATTAGTTACTTAAGGCCTCATTATTTTTCAAGTGAAAAAACAACTGTGATACTGCCTGATAAGCTATTTTCTTTTCTCCTGCACTTACGGAATTTGCTTTGTTTATATGCTTATAGCTTCACTACTTTGCAATAGTTCGAATTTTCTCTGTGGTGAAGCGCAGTGTTGCCAACTTTAAGGTTATATCCCTAAACGTAGGGACATCTTCACGTTTTTGCTCATCGTAGGCACGGATTTCGTAAATTGGTACGAAACGTAGGGATTTTTAAAAAAGAAAATTGATGCATGAAAATAAAGTACATTTAACCGTCATTTGGTAATCTTAGTTAATGTCGCTGTCTTTTACACTATCCTGACAACTTCTAATTACATCTTAGTCCCAACCCTGGTTTGGATTGATTCAGGCTCTAACATCCGAGGAAAAGGAAAATACCATAGAAAACGAATTGATTGTAACGACTTCGTTCAATGACAACTGACGCTAAAACTAAGAGAAACAAAATTGGGGCCACAGCTCCTAAATTCACTTTTATTTATAAATACCTTCCTGTAGGCACAAGTAAAAGGCTGTAGAACTTTAACCATGACAGATTAGCACATATCTCTTCACAATCAACACCGTAAAGTTTCCCTTTTTCTTCACGATATTTGAACCCAGTGGTATTGGAAAAGGTGAACCCAGTGGTATCCATGTGAACTATAAGGGAGACCCGGGTTCGATTCCTGGCGGGTGCTCATGTGATTCGAATCCCAAGTTTATCAGTAGGTCCACGTCTCATATAGCTTCGCTGCTGAAAGGGGCGTTAAACTCAAAATCATCTCAACTCAACTCAACTATGTGAAATACAATCACGCCTTTCAATGTTTCTAGAATGTCATAAAGAATGGGAAACATCAGCATGCATAATTTAGTGTAGCAAACTTATATACAATATTAGTAGTAATTGCATGACTTGACCGCGTTTTGGACTTTGAAACCGACATTTTTGACGTCATAGGTCAAAGGTCAATGACATTGGCCCGGGGTGAATGACCTAGGGGTACTTAGGACCACCCCCTTTAAATTTTGGCATGGGTACTTTGGCCCACCCCCTAAATTTTGGCAGGGGTACATAGGACCACCCCCCTTAAATTTTGGAAATTGCCAAATTTAAAAATTTGGTATGGTAGCCTAGAAGAATAGTATGTATCTCTATCAGTATTGGGTGTCTATGTCGTTCCCTTTCATGAGTAAAAAATTGCCAAAAATTCAAATGTCGGGGGTTTTTGACCTAACTTATCCCCTTTGATTAGGAGTTATTACCTTATATGGTTACATGGGCGTATACAAGTGTCCATTAGCTTTCATAACATATGGGTATATTAATGCACCCCTTGAAAATTTTGGGAGGGGTACCTTGGTCCACCCCTTAAATTTTGGAAATTTACCAATTTAAACATTGGGTATTATAGTACAGGACCCTAATATGTATTATGATAAATTTGGGTTGTCCACCTCGTTCCCTTTCATGGGTACAAAATTGCCAAAATATAAACGTAAGCAATACGTTATACCACGTGTTTGGTTTTTGGTCGATTTTATTCCCTTTGATAAGGTGTTATTATCCAATATAGTTATATGGTCATGTATAGGGGTCCATTCATTTTCATAAGATATGGGTATATTTGTGCACCCCTTTAAAAATTTGGGAGGGGTACCTTGGCCCACCCCTTAAATTTTAGAAATTCCCCAATTTAAACATTTGGTATTATAGTATAGAACCCTAGTATGTATCACTATAAATGCGGGTGGTTCACCTCGTCCACTTCTAGGGGTACAAAATTGCCAAAATTTTAGTACAACCACGTGTTTAGATTTTGGTCGATTTTATCCCCTTTGATGAGATGTTATTATCCTATATAGTTATATGGTCATGTATAGGGGTCCATTCCCTTTCATAAGATATGGGTACATTGGTGCACCCCTTTAAAAATTTAGGAGGGGTACCTCGGCCCGCCCCTTATATTTTAGAAATTGCCCAATTTAAACATTTGGTATTATAGTACTGGACCCTAACATGTATTATGATAAATTTGGGTGGTCCACTTCGTTCCGTTTTAGGGGTACAAAATTGCCAAAATATAAACGTAAGCAATACGTTGTACCACGTGTTTGTTCTTTTGGCCCATTTTATTTCCTTGGATGACTTCCTATTACCTTATATAGTTATATGGTTATGTATAGGGGTTTATTTCCTATCATAAGACATAGGTACATTTGTGCACCCTTTAAAAATTTGGGAGGGGTACCTTGGCCCATCCCTTAAATTTTAGAAATTGCCCATTTTACACATTTGGTATAATAGTATAGGACTCTAATATATATTACTATAAATTTTGGTGGTCCACCTCGTTCCCTTTCATGGGTACGAAATTGCCAAATTTTTAGTACAACCACGTGTTTCGTTTTTGACCTAATTTATTCCCTTGGATGAGGTCCTATTACCTTATATGGTTGTATGGTCATGTATAGGGGTCCATTGCCTATCATAAGACATAGGTACATTTGTGCACCCATTTAAATTTTTGGGAGGGGTATCCTGGCCCACCCCTTTAATTTTGGAAATTACCCATTTTATATATTTGGTATTAGAGTATAGGACCCTAATAGAGATTACTATAAATTTGGTTGGTTCACCTCGTTCTCTTTCATGGGTACGAAATTGCCAAATTTTAATACATTCACGTGTTTGGTTTTTGGCTCAATTTATCCCCTTGGATGAGGTCCTATTACCTTATATGGTTATATGGTAATGTATAGCTGTTCATTCCCTATCATGAGACATAGGTACATTAATTCACCCTTTCAATTTTTGGGAGAGGTACGTACCTTGGCCCCCCTTAAATTTTGGATTTTTTTTTGATTTAAGCATTCGGTATTATAGTTCAGGACCTCAATATGTATCATGATAAATTTGAATGGTCCACCTCGTTCCCTTTCATGGATTAAAAAATTGCCAAATTTACGTGTAACCACGTGTTTGGTTTTTGGTCCATTTTATCCCCTTAGGTGAGGTGCTATTACCTTATATGTTTATATGGTCATGTATAGGGGGTCCATTCCCTATCATGAGACATGGGTATATTGGTGCACCATTCTTAAAATTTGGCAAGGGGTACACCCCTTAAATTTTGGAAAAAATTTCGATTTAAGCATAGTACAGGACCTCAATATGTATCATGATAAATTTGGATATTCCACATCGTTCACTTTCATGGGTAAAAAAAATTGCAAAAATATAAACGTAAGCAATACGTTGTACCACGTGTTTGGTTTTGACCTAAGTTATCCCCTTTGATGAGATCCTATTATCTAATATGATTATATGGAGATGTATATAGGTTCATTTCCTATCATAAGACATGGGTATATTGGTGCACCATTCTTAAAATTTGGCAAGGGGTATCTGGCTTATCCACTCAGTTTTAGAAATTGTTTAATATAAGCATTTGGTCTTCAACATGTACCACTATAAATTTGGATGGTCCACATCATTCCCTTTCATGGGTAAAAAGTACCAAAAAATCAAATTTCGGAGGTTATTGACCCCTTTGATAAGGATTTAGCACGTTGTATGGGTATGTACAGAGGTTTATTACCTTCATATGTTTATGTTCCCTTTTAAATTTGGGAATTATCAAATAACAAAATTCGGTAAACCTTTTTTCTAGGACCCATTGTAAATGTTGGTGTTCCTCTTATAGCCAAATACTCAAATTTTGAAGTTTATTGACCGATTTTATTTTTTGATACGACTATATAATTGAATGAGTACAGGATTTATTACTTTTTTTCATAAGACACAGGTGTATTTATGTACCAATCTTAAATTTTGGGTAGGGGCCATATCAATAATTGGTAATTGTTCATAGAATTGGGTGGTATATCTTTCTTTGGGTAAATAATTGTCAAATATTAGTATGATCACGTGATCAGTTATTGACCTATGATGTGGTTAGGTGTTCAGGACATTGGTACATTTAAACTTTGTAGGATAATTTGAGAATTGTCAAATGAAATTGCGTCATTGGTTTTGATTATTACAGCCAAATATAAACGTAAGCAATACGATGTACCACGTGATTGACCTTGATGAGGTAGTGTACAGGGATTCATTTCCTTTGTTGTGGTACTTCTTAAGTTTGAGTACACGTTTCTAGACAACAGTTTGTTCTACTCAGGTAAACATTTGACGGACATTATTGACCTTATTGAACATATAATGATATGATTAATTCTAAGACTTAGGTATAACAAGATAAGTATTCTTTAAATTTGGGAATTGTGATAAACAGAATTTTAACATAAGGCGCAAAATTTGAAACAATACAATGAACTTTAGTCACAGCTCATAGTCTAAGATCATTTGTGGTGATTGATTTGACCTTGAGCTTTAGAATCTGATAGCTAACCTTATTGAATCTTATGACTCAAAGTCTTAAGAGAATACATGCTACAACACTGGCAAAGTTATTGTTGATGCAATTTGATTGGTTGATCACTATCTTTCGTGCAATCTGATTGGCTGATCACTATCTTTCGTGCAATCTGATTGGTTGATGATTTTCAAATCTTTGCTGCATTCAGTTTTAAGTTTTGTTTAACATTTAAGAAGTTTTTGAAATTTTTCTTTGAAAATTTTTGTGTGAAACTTTGGTTTGAATTTTTTTAGTTTAAATTTTTTTTGTTTCGAAATTTTTGTTTGAAAAAATTTTTGTTTCAAAATATTTTGTTTAAAAAATTTGTTTAAAATTTTTTGTTTGAAATTTTATCGTTTCAAATTCTTTTTTGAATTTTTTTCGTTTCCAAATTTTTTGTTTAATTTTTTTGAAATTTTTTGTTTCAAGATTTTTGTTTGAAAAAATTTTTCGTTTCAAAATTTAATTTGAATTTTTTTCGTTTGAAATTTTTTGTTTGAAATTTATCGTTTCCAATTTTTTTTCGTTTCAATTTTTTTTTTCAAAATTTTGTTTCAAAGTTTTTTGTTCGAAATTTTTGTTTGAAATTTTTGTTTCATAGTTTGGTTTGACATTTTTAAAAGTTTTTGCACTCATTAGTAAAGAACCGGAACTGTTTAGAACAAAAACCTCTGGCATCAGTTTTGCATCATATATAAGTATCGTTCGAGTTAGTATTCATGATAACATCATCATGACTACTTGTCTGCAGTTTCTAAACACACGTGATGTGATGAAATCATTTACCAAGATTATTGATTTACAACATAATGTACCTTATAGAATCTTAGCTAGCCAAATGATCCCTACAAAGTTTGGATTAAGAATCGTAGTGAAGCTTGAAAATGATAAGAATATAATTTTACCAGCAAGATATTTACCCATGGAAGCATCAAAACAAGAAGAACTGCTGCGTTTCTTAAATACTGGATCTGTATCTTTACGTTTTATATCTTGCTCTCTTGGGTCGAAGTCATCAATTTGAATTTAGTACACAGTCGGTTTCGTCAGCAACTGTGATGAAATCATGAATTCAAACGGCAGCACATTCCTTTGACGTCAGACATAGTTGTATGCTGAATGCGATCGATGAATTTGGTTGGTCAGCATGACGTCACCAACTGTGATGAAATCATGTATTCAAGCGTCAGCACATTCCTTTCCAATGACGTCAGTAATAACTATAAATCAGCAAATACACTGTCATTCCACGAAATCATTTGAGCAAGTGCGTTTCAGCAGGAAAGATGTGTACTTCTAACGATAAAGAATTCCTCTTCGCATGCTATTATCCAATAAATATATTTCAAACAAAACATGTGATGATTGGTATCAGTGCTAGAACATTGGAACCTGTAATTCGATTGGGCAAAGCAGAACAATTTGGTGTACAACTGAACTTTGAAGAATGGCAAATATTATGTTCACGAATCGACCAAATGAACGATTATTTTCATGATGAGCTAAATGTGACCATTGTCAAATCATTAGGCTCAAATCATGAAGTGGTGCTGCGTACAGTCCTCGAAGAGAAGATGGTGCTTTTACGTAAAGAGAGTACATTTCATGTCCCTCGCAACATGGTGTATCTAACGCAAACAGAATGGAACAAATTCATCAACGTATTCCAGTGTGCAAAACATGCAGTGGAAGTGTGCAACAAAACAAGTATATTCCTGAAAAAATACTATTTTGAAAAATGTATTATGTATATTGTACATGTATCTAGATATTGTAATGGTTGTCAACATCGTTCGTGGGTGCATACCTGTATTGATAAACAGTTTATTTGTGATCAAATGGACATTGAGTTTCCACCAATTGATATTGCAATAGACCTTAAAAGACTTCAACTGGAAATAAAATTATACGCTAAAGACAAACTAGTGCAAGAAGTTCAAAATACATTGTATCGACAATATCCAGATAATTTATCTGGTATGGATGTATGTGATTAACCAGTGCAGTGTAATAAAATGATCCATTTCAATGATTTGTGTTTTTTCATTTCAAGTACAACCCCATGTTCTGACGTGTACTATTGCACCATGATAAAAATGTTGCCAGAGGTTTTTGTTCTAAACAGTTCCGGTTCTTTACTAATGAGTGCACAAACTTTTAAAAATGTCAAACCAAATTTTGAAACAAAATTCCAAACAAAAATTTCGAACAAAAAACTTTGAAACAAAATTTTGAAGAAAAATTTTTGAAACGAAAAAAAAATTGGAAACGATAAATTTCAAACAAAAAATTTCAAACGAAGAAAATTCAAACTAAATTTTGAAACGAAAAATTTTTTCAAACAAAAATCTTGAAACAAAATTTCAAAAAAATTAAACAAAAAATTTGGAAACGAAAAAATTTCAAAAAAGAATTTGAAACGATAAAATTTCAAACAAAAAATTTTAAACAAAAAAATTTTAAACAAAATATTTTGAAACAAAAATTTCAAACAAAAATTTTTCAAACGAAAAATTTCAAACAAAAATTTTTTCAAACAAAACTTTCGAAACAAAAAAAATTTAAACTAAAAAATTTCAAACCAAAGTTTCAAACAAAAAATTTCAAAGAAAAATTTCAAAAACTTCTTAAATGTTAAACAAAACTTAAAACTGAATGCAGCAAAGATTTGAAAATCATCAACCAATCAGATTGCACGAAAGATAGTGATCAGCCAATCAGATTGCACGAAAG
This sequence comes from Thermobia domestica, assembly GCF_964235325.1. Taxonomy (NCBI): domain Eukaryota; kingdom Metazoa; phylum Arthropoda; class Insecta; order Zygentoma; family Lepismatidae; genus Thermobia; species Thermobia domestica. The sequence goes on along the minus strand of NC_137470.1, from coordinate 51,414,736 downwards.
ATAGTGATCAACCAATCAAATTGCATCAACAATAACTTTGCCAGTGTTGTAGCATGTATTCTCTTAAGACTATGAGTCATAAGATTCAATAAGGTTAGCTATCAGATTCTAAAGCTCAAGGTCAAATCAATCACCACAAATGATCTTAGACTATGAGCTGTGACTAAAGTTCATTGTATTGTTTCAAATTTTGCGCCTTATGTTAAAATTCTGTTTATCACAATTCCCAAATTTAAAGAATACTTATCTTGTTATACCTAAGTCTTAGAATTAATCATATCATTATATGTTCAATAAGGTCAATAATGTCCGTCAAATGTTTACCTGAGTAGAACAAACTGTTGTCTAGAAACGTGTACTCAAACTTAAGAAGTACCACAACAAAGGAAATGAATCCCTGTACACTACCTCATCAAGGTCAATCACGTGGTACATCGTATTGCTTACGTTTATATTTGGCTGTAATAATCAAAACCAATGACGCAATTTCATTTGACAATTCTCAAATTATCCTACAAAGTTTAAATGTACCAATGTCCTGAACACCTAACCACATCATAGGTCAATAACTGATCACGTGATCATACTAATATTTGACAATTATTTACCCAAAGAAAGATATACCACCCAATTCTATGAACAATTACCAATTATTGATATGGCCCCTACCCAAAATTTAAGATTGGTACATAAATACACCTGTGTCTTATGAAAAAAAGTAATAAATCCTGTACTCATTCAATTATATAGTCGTATCAAAAAATAAAATCGGTCAATAAACTTCAAAATTTGAGTATTTGGCTATAAGAGGAACACCAACATTTACAATGGGTCCTAGAAAAAAGGTTTACCGAATTTTGTTATTTGATAATTCCCAAATTTAAAAGGGAACATAAACATATGAAGATAATAAACCTCTGTACATGCCCATACAACGTGCTAAATCCTTATCAAAGGGGTCAATAACCTCCGAAATTTGATTTTTTGGTACTTTTTTACCCATGAAAGGAACGATGTGGACCATCCAAATTTATAGTGGTACATATTGAAGACCAAATGCTTATATTAAACAATTTCTAAAACTGAGTGGATAAGCCAGATACCCCTTGCCAAATTTTAAGAATGGTGCACCAATATACCCATGTCTTATGATAGGAAATGAACCTATATACATCTCCATATAATCATATTAGATAATAGGATCTCATCAAAGGGGATAACTTAGGTCAAAACCAAACACGTGGTACAACGTATTGCTTACGTTTATATTTTGGCAATTTTTTTACCCATGAAAGTGAACGATGTGGAATATCCAAATTTATCATGATACATATTGAGGTCCTGTACTATGCTTAAATCGAAATTTTTTCCAAAATTTAAGGGGTGTACCCCTTGCCAAATTTTAACAATGGTGCACCAATATACCCATGTCTCATGATAGGGAATGGACCCCCTATACATGACCATATAAACGTATAAGGTAATAGCACCTCACCTAAGGGGATAAAATGGACCAAAACCATCACGTGGTTACACGTAAATTTGGCAATTTTTTAATCCATGAAAGGGAACGAGGTGGACCATTCAAATTTATCATGATACATATTGAGGTCCTGAACTATAATACCGAATGCTTAAATCAAAAAATTTCCAAAATTTAAGGGGGGGCCAAGGTACGTACCTCTCCCAAAAATGGAAAGGGGTGATTTAATCTACCTATGTCTCATGATAGGGAATGAACAGCTATACATTACCATATAACCATATAAGGTAATAGGACCTCATCCAAGGGGATAAATTGAGCCAAAAACCAAACACGTGAATGTATTAAAATTTGGCATTTTCGTACCCATGAAAGGGAACGAGGTGAACCAACCAAATTTATAGTAATCTCTATTAGGGTCCTATACTCTAATACCAAATATATAAAATGGGTAATTTCCAAAATTAAAGGGGTGGGCCAGGGTACCCCTCCCAAAAATTTAAATGGGTGCACAAATGTACCTATGTCTTATGATAGGTAATGGACCCCTATACATGACCATACAACCATATAAGGTAAAAGGACCTCATCCAAGGGAATAAATTAGGTCAAAAACGAAACACGTGGTTGTACAAAATTTGGCAATTTCGTACCCATGAAAGGGAACGAGGTGGACCACCCAAATTTATAGTAATATATATTAGGGTCCTATACTATTATACCAAATGTGTAAAATGGGCAATTTCTAAACTTTAAGGGATGGGCCAAGGTACCCCTCCCAAATTTTTAAAGAGTGCACAAATGTACCTATGTCTTATGATAGGAAATAAACCCCTATACATAACCATATAACTATATAAGGTAATAGGACGTCATCCAAGGAAATAAAATGGGCCAAAAGAACAAACACGTGGTACAACGTATTGCTTACGTTTATATTTTGGCAATTTTGTACCCCTAAAACGGAACGAAGTGGGCCACCCAAATTTATCATAATACATGTTAGGGTCCAGTACTATAAAACCAAATGTTTAAATTGGGCAATTTCTAAAATTTAAGGAATGGGCCGAGGTACCCCTCCTAAATTTTTAAAGGGGTGCACCAATGTACCCATATCTTATGAAAGGGAATGGACCCCTATACATGACCATATAACTATATTGGATAGTAACACCTCATCAAAGGGAATAAAATCGACCAAAAACCAAACACGTGGTATAACGTATTGCTTACGTTTATATTTTGGCAATTTTGTACCCATGAAAGGGAACGAGGTGGACCACCCAAATTTATCATAATACATATTAGGGTCGCGTACTATAATACCCAATGTTTAAATTGGTCAATTTCCAAAATTTAAGGGGTGGACCAAGGTACCCCTCCCAAAATTTTCAAGGGGTGTATTAATATACCCATATGTTATGAAAGCTAATGGACACCTATATACGCCAATATAACCATATAAGGTAGTAACACCTCATCAAAGGGGATAAATTAGGTCAAAAACCCCCGAAATTTGAATTTTTGGCAATTTTTTACCCATGAAAGGGAACGACATAGACACCCAATACTGATAGAGATACATACTATGGTCCTAGGCTACCATACCGAATTTTTAAATTTGGCAATTTCCAAAATTTAAGGGGGGTGGTCCTATGTCCCCCTGCCAAAATTTAGGGGGTGGGCCAAAGTTCCCCTGCCAAAATTTAAAGGGGGTGGTCCTAAGTACCCCTAGATCGTTCACCCCGGGCCAAGATCATTGACCTTTGACCTATGACGTCATAAAGGTCGGGGTCAAAGTCCAAAACGCGGTCAAGTCATGCAATTACTACTATATTTGTAATGCTATATTCTGTATTAGTATTTATGTTAAAAATTTCCGTAGGGACTTTCGATCAAAAATAGGGACATTTCAACTTCGTTATAGGTACTTACTCAAAATATTGTTGACAACACTGGCATCACGCCATGCTGAATTTTCGTTTTCACAATGAGCTGGCTGTTATCAATAGTCCAGTCATATAATTTTACTTTGCAAATTTTAGGGTAGTTTTGGTATTTGGTTCGTTTACGTTAATTGGAGCGTTGAACAAGAATTTGAGGTTTGCCACCTCAAAAATGCGTTGTAAAAAGATATGAGAAAAGTAACCTGAAAAGTGAGGTTTTCCTCTTATAGTTGATTTTCCTCTTCCTTCTATATATTAATTTTGATATATATTAATTATTTCTTTATGTTATTTATTATATATAATAAATGGATTGTAATAACTTGAAAACGTGACATCAATATTTATGTAAATACCAAATAAATTCTTGACAAAAGCTTTTTTTTTCATGGCGTGTCTCAATAATCTTCTGGGGTTAACTTGAAGTTGATGGTGTGTTTGATGGCACCGGATCAATGGGACACTGCTGTGTTTATATGCATGAAAATAACATGAATCTCAGCTTCATCCAACTCAAGGGATAGTTCGGCTGTTGGTGGTTAATCGAGATCTTCCAAATTATCTTCATCATTTGGCTTGTGGCTTGTTCTCGCAGCAGTCGCCACAATTAGCGTGGATGAGGAAACACTGGAGCCCAGATTTTCGACAGCCACAAGATTGTTGGAAGCCCGCTCTTGCATTTGCAAGAAATATTTTTCAGTAGCATTTGCGACACGGGGGGAAGGAGTAAAAGAGTCATCACAGTGCTGAGTCTACTCTTGGTTTCTCCCAACTGCTGCTTTTCGGATCCTTTTGAATACCCAACCACTACTGGATTTGAAGATACGCACTGTACGGATGTTGCTGATTCTGACGGGGTAATGATGCCAGGTTCGATGTTGTTTTAAATACAGTTTTAACGTATTTCTGATATCAACTGGTTGAGTGAGGAGTAATTAATTCTTTTCTGATTGTATATACAACACGGCAATAACTGTTTACCTGCCCTAGGAATGGCATAACAGCCAGCTTTCTCATTTTTGAATTATTCAACGGCTGAGTTAAGCCAAGGATGTTGGAGTAGCGTTTTAAAAATTACAATTAGAGAGCTTAGTGTCATAGGAACGTATCTACAAAAAGTTAATTTTGCAGAATCGCGAAAAGAAATTTGTTTTTCGTATTTGATTTCAGTTTTTGATAATCTAAAATTTATCAACCATTTTTTTTACAAGGAAGATTGACTTATAATCATTTCACAGAAAGCAACATTCGACCGCTGATAATTTCAGAAATGTTCGTATCTCCATAAAACAATTTTTGTATACACCCCAATAAGTTCCTTTGACACTAAGCCGTCGAATTGGCCTCGGTTGAATAATGCAGAAGTTGAGTCACAACCATTGAAAGCGAAAAAAAAAAAGGAAAAACAATGCACAGGGCTAACATAAATGATTCATTCATTTTGGAAAGGCTATATATTTTCAAAAGTATTACATGTACACACATGGAAGGTATACGAAAAGATCCACAGACCCGCCAAGTTTATACACCCTCTACAAATGCTCAATATGTGCCCTTTTGGTGACACGACACATGTCCAGACGATACTCCAGCTCATTCCATACATTTTGTAACATAGTCCTGTCAATTGTCTGCACTGCAGCACTGATGCGTTCTTTGAGCTCGACTAAGGATTGCGGTAGTGGGGGTACGTAAACAAGGCCATTAACGTACCCCCACGGGAAGAAGTCGCAGGTGATTTTTCCCTTTACACAAGCAACCAGTGTCCTTTAATTGTCGATACCACCGCAAAATGCTTTGTATAAATGGCAGTTCTTTTCCACACTCTCTTCTGAAAGCGCGTTGTACAGCTATAACAGAAGAATATCTGGCATATTCAAGCACACAAACTCCTTTTTCTTGCTTTCCCTCCATTTTCGACAGGTTCTATTCTCGTACTGCCAGATCCGATCGGAAAGATAATGGACTCGTGCTGCCACACAGTACCATCTTGGTGAGATGGTGGTTCTTTTCATATATCTTTCATACGTGTACGTGTAACACTTTTGAAAATATAGCCTTTTCAAAACGAATGAATCATTTATGCTAACCCTGTATGTTCACCTAAGGTTTAATCAATGGCAACGTTAGGCATATAAATCTGTTGAGACATTTTCCCTTTTCCTATTCCCTTGAAGTATATGTTAGATGTATGACTGAGTCGAATTAAGCTACAACACTCTCGGACATTGCGACTACTTGAAAGGCAGATGTTATTATTATAGTGTTCGCATCTTGTTTAGTTTGCATTCAACGTTTGCTGCTCTCAATATGACCATCAGGAAAAGACGACTTTTCATTTTGGATTAGACTACAACTTATCTTAAGACACAGCTGGAATCATCGTTTCATCAAATGAAGTATTTTTATGAATCACTCAACACATTTAGTGCCCAAATCAGCAACATTATGAGGATGGTCGTTAAACACAACATTTGCTTCATTTGGTAGTCCATAGTTAATCTTGATGGGCAGTATACAAAAAGTATTTGATAATCAAGCGTTAGTCACGCGATTACTTAGTGTCGTATTAGTTCTGTACTAAGGACGGTGTAATTTTTGGTATTCGTATTTTGCTTGGAGTTTAGTAAATACGTTGATTTGGGTGTGATTAAATAATATAACCCCAACACACTGGGTGAGGAAAATAAATGTGGAGACCTAAGTGGGGGTGAGGTGCTTCCATTCTCTTATATTCGATTTCTAGGCGGGTCAGTTCAGATCGTCTAGTATCATTTAGAATCCAAGGTAAATTTTCTTGCTACTGCTTCTGTCGAACGTCACGTGCGTATTAAAAAAACAATCGTAATAAAAGGGAAAAAAAATCAGTTCTACAATCTTGCTCCACTTAAACACGATTACGTCTGACGTTGTCATATTTTCATCCCATCTTAACTTCATCACACACACACACACACACACACATATATATATATATATATATATATATATATATATATATATATATATATATAAACTTAACTAACTAACTAACTAACTAACTAACTCTATGGCCTATGGAACCCGGAGGTTCAGTGCCGCGCTCACAAAAGCTCTCCACTGACTTCTATCCTTAGCCAACTGGATCCAGTTTCTACTTTGTATTCCTATCTCTGCGAGATCCATCTTAATATTATCCTCCCATCTGCGCCTAGGTCTTCCTAATGGTCGTTTTCCTATGGGTCTACCAGTCAAGACTTTGAAAGCGTTTCTACTTTCTTCCATTCTAGCTACATGACCTGCCCACCTAAGCCTCCTAGACTTGACGACCCTAACAATGTTGGGTAAACCGTATAAACTATGTAGTTCCTCGTTATGAAGCTTCCGCCATTCCCCATTCTCGTTCCTCTTGGGTCCGAATATTCTTCTCAGGATCCTGTTCTCAAATACTTTCAGTCCATGTTCTTCCCTCAGAGTAAGCGACCATGTTTCGCAACCATACAGAACAACAGGCATGATTATCGTTTTATATATTTTAAGCTTCAAATTCCTTGACAGAATTCGCGACGACAAGAGATTTTGAACCGAATAGTAACACGAATTCCCTGCTTTTAGTCGACATTTAATTTCTTCGTGAATATGATTTTTGTCTGTTAATATTGATCCTAAATATTTGAAAGTATCCACTTTATCAAAAGTATTATTTAATATTTTAACGCCTCCACCATTTGCCGTATTACGGTCCCGACGCACTTCCATGTATCTAGTTTTCTCTGCATTTACTTCTAAACCCATGTCCCTGCAAGCGTTTAATAAGATCTCTGCATTTCTTTCTATTGTTCTCCTATCATCCCCTATTAAATTTACATCATCAGCATATGCCATAACCTGGTGAATGCCGTTCAGCTCTAGGCCTTGGTTGCTATCTTTGATTTTCCTTATGGCGTATTCCAGCACAAAGTTAAATAATAATGGCGACAACGCATCTCCTTGTTTCAGGCCATTTTCGACGTGGAAGCTCGTGGACAAAAATTTTCCTACCCGGACTTTACTTTGGGATTCACTTAAACATATCTTAATTAATCTAATTAGCTTTCTCGGTATTCCAAGCTCTGTAAGAACGTTGTATAATGTTTCTCTCCTAACCGAGTCGTAAGCCTTTCTAAAATCAATAAATAGTTGATGTACCGGGGTATTGTATTCCCACTTCTTTTCGAGTATTTGGCGAATGGTAAATATTTGGTCGATAGTTGATCGATTTCGTCTAAATCCGCACTGATAATCTCCAATAATTTCATCTGCGTATGGGGTCAATCTTGCTAACAGAATATTTGAAAGGATTTTATAGGATGTTGACAGAAGAGAAATGCCTCGATAATTATTACAGTCAGTTTTGTCGCCTTTCTTGTGAATTGGAACAATGATTGACTCTTTCCACTCTTGTGGCAATTCTTCCTTGTTCCAGATAAGGAGAATGAGTTTGTGTATCTTGTTCCACAACTTTTCGCCTCCAGCTAAAATTAACTCAGCCGGAATTTCATCTACACCCGGAGATTTGTGTTTCTTTAATTTCTTTATAGCGGCTTCCACTTCTATTCGATTGGGTTCTGGAATATACGGTTCTGCGGTGTGTATCTCCTTTTCTCCACGCACATTAGTTTTTGGCTGCGTGTTCAGCAACTCGTCAAAGAAATCTTTCCATCTATTTAAGAGGCTATCCGTATCAGTGAGAACTGTTCCGTCAGATTTCTTTAATATATAAGCACGAGGTTGATAGCCTTTCTTAAATTCGCTGATCCCCTTATACATGTCCCGAATATTTTTATTTTTACTATTATCTTCAAGTTCCTTAATTTTAGCTTTCAAAAAATCCCGTTTCTTTGTTCTAAAAGTTTTGGAAGTTTCCCGCCTGATATCTGCGAAATTTTGTGTAGTTGTTTCATTCGGATTTTGTAGCCACCGTAATTTTGCCTGTTTTCTGTTCTCTACTAGTTTAATGCATTCTTGGTCGAACCATTATATATAAACTTATGCAGAGGGAAACTAGAAAATTTACTCTAGTTTCTCGTTTCACTATTGTTTTTAAAATTATATGCCCTAGGAGAGGACAAAAACCAATAGTAAGAGGGAAAAAGTGCCTCTGTTTCGTGTTGAATGCCTCTGAAAACATAGCTAAACGAAATATCAAAACTGTCCTAAAATTTAATTTTTTTTTCTTCTTTCACTGAGCCATAAGTTCAAATGTTAAGAGCGGAAAGTAGGCTAGATTGTTGACAGCCTACCCTTAGCTTGTTAGCTGTGTTTGCTGCTTTATTTTTCTTGATTATTTGAAAGTATTTTCATTTTCTTTTGTGACGGAAAATGACGGAGAAATTGATGTAGACCTAGAAACAGTGGATCAGAAAGTGAAAGTACTCCAGGAATGTAGCCAGTGAGTTGTTCTGGGGGACAGGACTTTTTGGGAGCCAGTCTTTCTACATACTAAATGTAATCAAAGGTCATTTTTAGAATATGAAACCATTATTAACTTACCATACAACCCGTTCAAAAACTAGCTAACTCTATGGACTATGGAATCCGGAGGTTCAATGTCGTGTTCACAAAAACTTTCCATTGACTTCTATCCTTAGCCAACTGGATCCGGTTTCTACTTTGTGTTCCTATTTCTGCAAGATCCATCTTAATATTAGCTTCCCAGTCAAAACGATGAAAGCGTTCATATTTTTTCCATTCTGCCTGCATGACCTGCCCACCTGAGCCTCCTAGACTTGATAACGCTAAAGTAGTTATGTTGCCAGATTGTAAACAAAGTCTTGCCGACAATGTCAACTAACGGTTCTCTTAATTAGTTAAGAGTGTAGAGAATGCGTGCAACGTAAATATCATGTGAAAGTGTTTGAGGTTAATTGCGACATGGGAAAGTAAGTGAGGATTTTTCCCGTACGGTGAATGACCTGTTTTACGTGTCATATTTATTTATATATTCTATTTTTAATTTCCTTGTAATAATTTTTAATCGTGACGTAAGCCTATGGTTCACAGAGGCCCATGGTTTATGGTTCCTGGTTTGAAAATGAGCCCCAGGGGCACACTGCATGGTCACTGTACTTACAGGGCCCCCCTGCTTTTGATATTACTACGCCAGGGTTTATGCATATCTAATGGTTTCCCGTGCTCCTTGGTTTCCCATGGACCACCATCTATACAGATAATAAGTTTTGAAAAATGTTAAAATATGGTCCCTGGACTTGCATGGTACCTGAAGAGGGCCCCTGCTTTTGATATTATTACGCCACGCCACTGGTTTATGCATATGTAATGGTCCACGTGTTCCTTGGTCTCCCAGGGCCGTCATAATAATAATTTACTCGAATAAGGGATATTCGGACACAGGAATTGAACCCGGGATCCCTAATGATTACTCGAACATTATGTGAGCATATTATTTTTCCCAAATCGTATCTTTTAACTCACTCCTAATAATTTACTCGGTATAGGCCTATGTATTGGCTCGTATGCATAGCATACTCGATGTTAAAATTGTTTCGAAGTACTAAAAAGATGGGAGGGAATAAACTATTCATGCGGGACTTTATTTTTTGAGGCATCATATGCTTTACAAATTCAGAACACTACGTGTGAACATGTGAAGAACTCGTTGTTAAGAACTTATAGCAGGATACGGAGCAGTTTTCAGAGAGGTCCTTCTTGTTCGTGGTCTGGATACTAACTGTGGTTTTCGCGCGCTTTTGGAATTCAGATGAAGTGAAAGTTGATGGTGTAGGGTATTGACCTCGTAACAATAGAGAAAGCTGTTGACACATTACCAATCAAGTTTGACACCACGGTGAGTAGTCATCAAAGAAAGCCGCTGACGCATTATTAAACAAGTTTGATCCTACATAATGTGAACACGTGATTACATTGAGGGAATAAAATACTTTAAATACAAGTTATAAGAGACAAAATGTATATAAAGACACATCATGCTGTCATATGAGAAAAAAATATTATTGCAAAAGTAATATTGAAGCATCATCATCATTTGATGCTGAAACAGAAATATACGAATTATCGTCAGATGAAGAATTCGATATTGACGCAATAGGATCTCCAGCGCTAACAGCTTCAGAAACCCCACCATCATCTCCACCTGTATTATCAAGAACATCAAGATTTTGGAGTTTAGACTGTTGTTGTAATAGTCGAAAAGTGGACCGAGAAGGTATAAAGAAGGCTATTGAAAAATGGGATTTCAATAGTAATATGCGATAGATGTAGAGAAAGATCCTATCATGATTATGCTCATGATTGTATGAATGTACCCCCATTGGAAATCCGTGCATGGAGTGTTATAGCAAGCCCTAGTGCTGAAGAAGATGTGCTTTACCTGTATGCCAAGACACATATTATTGGAATATTAAGAAGAGAAAAATTTTATGAAACATATTTGGAATTATTAAATGATACAGACTATCACCCGGAATTACTAGAGGTTCTATTAAGAAAAGACAGACGGAAATCGGACATTCCAGAGTAAAAAAATGTATCCGAATAGTGTTAGTGTATCATGTGTGTTATGTACTGTTGAAAATATTAATGTGAATTATGTATTAAAAAGAATAAAAGTATACTTAGGTGATAATAGTCCGATTGAATGCTTGGAACGCAAATTAAATATTCTTCATGATTGCACTCGTATTCATAATACTGGAACATTTGCAGCGAAGTACTTATCTCTTGATAAAACACTTGGTGAACTTTTCGAAGTATATGAACAAGAACACAGTGAAATCTCATTTATGTGCTTTATGAGTAAAACTTGTGATCTTTTAAAAAATACAGAATTTGTTGGTCAAATTTTACCATTTTTCATTCAGCGCAAGAATGAAATTTCACCACGTGTAAATCAATATATTACTGATATTAAAGGTTTTAAATGTCTGATAATGAATTTATTATTCGTGAGTTTTGTCTAAGCGCATGTGATGATACAGTAAATTTCCATTGGTAAAATCACCAATAGAATATATTTTATTTTCATTAGATTTCCAAAAACAAATTGATTTTCTGACATTGAATTTACGCGGTCTCAACTGGGATAGTAAAACTGGATATAATGTATGATTCATACGCAACCTTGCATATTAATTATGGGCAAAGAATTCAACCTTTTATTGTAAAGGTTTAGAGAAATCTCTTTGGATTAAGAGAATATTTGCATTAGATAATATTATTGATTTAGAAACAAAACACTGTTCTTCATTAAATGAGTTGTGTGGAAATACATTTAATGAATATTGTTCTTTTAACACAAATATTGTAAAGAAATCAGGATGTGCATATCGTAACGCACAACAGTTGAATTACTGGTGGAAATATGAAAGATCAACAACATTAATTAATGCATTATCAAGATTGTAATGAGGAATTGTAAATCAAATGCAGGAATATGATTTTTTTTTAAATATTGTGAAATATTTTTAAAAAATGTAAGTAAAAGAATTGTATGTATATAATAAAAATGTAATATATATAATAAAAATAAAAATATTTGTGTTTTCTTTTTAAAAATTTGTTTACATGTTTATAAACAATATCATCATTCTTTTTCAAATTTTTCTTGTTAAACACTTTTAAACATTTTGAAATGATTGAGTGCGAGTAATATGATGCACAAAGAATAAAACAAAATATCCGCAAAACACAGAATCATCGTCCTGATATTGTTGACTATTTGTAAAATATATTTTAAGATTTTTTGATAAAAAGTTTTTATTTCATTTGTAATGTCCATAGCAAGACTAACAAAATAATAGCCTTGTTTTTTGTCATTAATGTACACTGGAACCCAGTGCGTATCATTTGAATCGGATGTATCAAGATTAATGACAAGTGGAGCAGGTGGTTCTACCATTACAGGAAGTTTGTCAATGGGGTAAATTCCAGTAACACTTGCACCAGTCACTTTATCACTTAGTAATACTTTTAACAATTCGTCACTATACATGTAGAAGATTTTTATTATTTTTCTTAATTGTAGTAGGTAATTAATTATCACTGTTATTTACATGTAAAACATAATCGTACACTTTTATATATTCACTATACAGTAATGCTTCATGAACACTGCACCTATATTGCCCGAAAAGATGCTTATTATGTGCACACTTGTGAACGTGAAATCTTAAAGCAGCATACTTTGGACAGTGCATTTCTTCTAAATTTGTAACATTTCTTTGAAGAATTTCATGAAGAAAAAACTTTCTAGTTATTCCATATGTGTAAAAACTTGAAGTTTTTGAACAATATGATTGAAGTATCTCCTTAAGATGTGAATACTCTACATCGCCTTCGTGCCAGGTAATGCCATACACATTCTCAGTTAGAGACTTATTTGTACTTATGATTGGCTCAGATAACATATTTATTGGATATGGTGGTTTAAATATCCAATTTTGAAAAAGGGAACGTCAGGATTTACAATTGCTAGCTCCTTTACAATAAATTCATCATCGTTTTCGTGGAATGCAGAGAAGTGCACAATAACCCTCATTATACTGAACTGAATAAATTAAAAGGTGTTATCAGTATAAATATTTCTATGTTTATCTACTTATGCTAATGAATCAAATTTTGTATACACAATTCATGTGACAGGTTCAGTTAAAGTTTCTGAAAATGATACCTTTAAATTTACAGGGGAATCACGAACTACATCAAATGTATTGTCATCTAAAGTTCCTGTTGGAGACAGAATAAAAGCATTTAGAGCATATCCATTAGGATATTCACCAAAAGTAACAGTATATGAATAATTTTGATAATATATATAGGTACCTGATATCAGAATATAGTAACTTAGAAGATATAAATCATTATTAAAATCACGGGTGAGGGGATTGGGAAAAATGATTTTGAACCAACGTGTAATTGCAGTTTCTTAACGTTAAAGTTTCGAAACTCATAGGGATTAAGATGTGATTTCCCATTGAAGGTTGTGTTGGAGATAAAACCAATAACCAGGCCTTTAGGAACATTAAACAGGAAGAGATTATCATGGTTGTAAGACTCGACTTGTGCAGGAATAGTATAAGATCTTTTCCTACTCTTGTGTGAGGTAACGTGGCCGTTTCTGAAATCCTTCGCTTGTTTAATTGCATAGCTAAATCTGCAGCTACATGAATGCGTCGTACATGAAGAATAACTTCCTCAAGCGCAACTTTATAATTTGTATTTTCAGGGGACATTAAGCAAAAGTTATCTTCACTGCTGTGAAATTTTACACGTAAACTTACTTTATTGGGAAGCATACGATCTAAACTTACAATATCAATATGAAGACGTCCGTACATTTGAAAAGATTTCCTATTTTTCACCTTATTAGCACGTTTTTGAAAACCAGCATTTGTATTATCAAATTTATTAAAATGTTTTGCAGTATCTTTATGCCACATGGCACATGCCAAATTTGTTTGAGAAGCATGATAAGAATAATTTAATAATGTTTCAATATATGCACGATAAGGATAAGATCCTGATGAAGAACTAATTAATTTATCATTTAACGAAATATCAATTTGACTAAATAACGAATGTAGAAAATTATTTACTGGTGCAACATTATCATCTTCAGTTAAATTTGTACCATCAGCTTTTGTAATTTTAGAACGTACATAAAGGTATAGATATGCAGGATGAATACATTCTCCTGTTTCTCCAGGAATAACAAATTCAATTGGCCCTTCCGAGCTTAATGTTGAAATACGGCGATATTCAGCATTTGTAGTTGCTTCAATGGCTGTTTGGGTCATAGGTATAGAAAAGAAATCAAATTCATTGGTACAACATTCAGAACTATCTGAATTTAGGAGCGATATTATGGAAAGATATGGCTTGTATGTTTACGTTTTGTTGGTGGTCCAAAATTTAGAATTGCAGAAGCCTTACTTTTGCGTGACCTTCTCTTACTGCTACCAGTTAGCAACTGTCCGACTTTATTAAGGGCTTTTGTCGTTAAACTATTACCAGCTTCTTTTACTCCTGCGCGAACAGATTCGTTAAATGGACGATTATCCAATACATCACCTGCAACTTGTATACCGGTTTGTAATGCCTCACGCCCTACAGTTTTTGCACCTTGTTTAAGAAGTGGTAAAGCAAATCGAAATAACCCTTTAAAGAAACTACCTATACCATGTCCCCTTTGATATACAGGTCCTGAAAAATATAGTATTTTACGTCCACGGTGATAAGAAACACGTCTAGATTTCATCTTTGTTATTAATTTTATCTACAAATGCAGGAGAGCGGTTAAAATGTAGTGTTACTGTCAGTATCCCAGATCGAGATGGCAAATTCCGCCCTGAGTGATCTTTTATTAGTATTTCAATTGTGCTAAAACAAAATTTTGCAAGTGGCATATAATGAATATCTTCAAAGGTAATTGTTTGAACTTTTCCCTATTTAATATCAGATATTTTTGCTATTGTAAAAGTAATGGGCCGCACTGGCTGGAAGCGTACTGTGTAATAAAAGTGGAAATATTTATGAAACTTTAAATTTAAAATATTACTTACTCTTACCTCAGGGTTTCGTGGCCTCGGGCTTCTGTCGAGCCTCCGTTTGCTGCTAGTTTCCATCTAAAGTTACCTGTACCATAACTCTTTTAACTCTTTATTTGCTCAACAATAAATTTTGGTTAATGAAAACTTCATTGTTCATTTAGATGTTTTAATAATTGAAATGAAAGATAAAATAAAATTTACAAATATAAATACAGTTATCACGTTGTCGAATGATAAATGTTACTTGTAGAGTATCAACTTTATATTAATTGCAGAATTGTGTCTAAGTCTTATTAAATTTACAGGTTGGTTGAAATTATTTTATACTTCACCTAACACAAAATATAAGTTGGCCTTTTCTTTAACACCAATAATTACATTTATTTTGTAAAACAAGAGGGAGGAAATTTAATTTTACTCAAATTATAAATGACCTTAATTCGAGGGTGTGTCATTTGGAATTTTAGCTTTATCGCGCACTGCACTCAAAATTCAGTTAATGAAATGTTTGCCACTTTACCTCCTTTTGATTTCTGTCCATAGTACATCTTCCTTTTCTCCTAGCAAGGTAGCTCCGCTGTCTCTCCGTGGAAGACTTCCGTGTTGCTTGGTTGTCTCGCTCCCCGGAAAGTTTCAGACGGTTCACACTCCTGGAAAGTCCTCAGAGTTCCAAACGTTTACTTCATTTACTGCGTTCTATCACTACAGGCGACGCTGCACTTTTATAAAACGTTGATTAAATTATTATACTTATTATACGGTCTTCTGGTATAAGAAAGAATTGCAATACTGTTCTTTTGTCACAGCCCGAAAATAGCGTACTCTTGCGGCCTCCCGCATTTCTACCGGTATTTGCCCCACTGAAACTGTCTTTCAACGCTCAGGGCACGAAGATGTCTTATTCGGCGGGTTGTTACCCCTGAATTCGTCTGAACGTCGCGATTCGATCTCGACAACTTGACTCTCTCAACCTAACTAAAAAACGTTTTTTGTCCTCTTTCTGTCCTCTTCTTTTATCATTTCACACTAATTACTTATTCATTTTTGTTTCTCCTTTCCTATTTGTCCTTTACACACCCCTTGACCATTTTTTTTACATTTTGACACACCCCTTTTCTAACCTAACCAATAATTGTTCTTTTCATTTTGTTTCATTAAGTTTCATTTTCTGTCTTATTGGTTTCTCTCCTTTTTCTTGACCACCCTCTCTTTTCATTGGTTTTTCTCCTGTTTCTTAAGAAAGACCTCCCCTTTTTTTCAAAGTCACCCTCTTTAGCCAGAGACACCCCGCTGAGGTTGCTGCGCTACCAATTTTGAATGATCCTCCAGTGACAAATGTGAATGCCTTACGAAATTATCTTATTTTCAAATATAGATTTTACTATTTATTAAACCCGATTTATTAAATATTATATTCTTTTGTGACAATTTAATTAGATTTTCTCAGATGTTACTTATTGGAATACGAATATCTATATTTCTATGACAATCTTATCTTGCTATAATAGTGGTGGTATTAATAATGTTGAATAAAACAATATTTCTATCACTGATAGTGTTAACAATTATAATATTTGTTGGTTAAATAAGACTAATGATAATTAAGGTATCCCTATAAAATGTCTATATCTACTTGAATATGTTATACACAACTAGAATGATCCTCCTTTTTAACAATTCTGTATGCAAAATACTAGTTACCAGTAATAATAATAATAATAATAATAATAATAATAATAATAATAATAATAATAATAATAATAATAATAATAATAACAATAATGGTATTTTATTCTAAATATTTTCACAGATTATGTACAGCTTTTAACTAGTTTAGGAATGATCTTTTGCCTAGCACTTAATTGATGCTGTTAATACTTATATGATTATACGTAATATATAGCTTTCATATACATAGAGATAGAGAGAGAAAGAGAGACAGACAGACAGACAGAGGGAAATTCTTTCAAAGAAATAGTGCTCCATTTATTTGTTTAGATTTGCGTATAAAATATACTCAATTTTGATCATTGTTACGTTAAGAAAATTCCCCCACTTTTCTTTCTGTGTATGTTTTACCCCCTCTTCTTTCTACGTTCCTTGTTCTGTGATGTTTTTTTCTTTCTTAGGGTTGCTTTTTAAAGACCTTTCCGTTTTTGCTCACTCTCTCTTGCGGCTGCAGACTGACCGCTCTTGGGGACTATGTCTCCTCGTGGTACACGTTTCTTGTCTTAATAAATATCGAGAGACGCCGGAGAGTCTTGAGAAAATTTCTTAAAATGACCACAAAACTTAGCCGTGTTACTTTTCTGTCACCATGCAATGTGTGTTTTTCGCTTATGTGTCGAATAATTAAAATATTTTTCTAGCGTAATGGCCAGCCATTCTGGACCCCTTACGTAGCCGATTTTGGGTGGTTTTCTCTTCTTTTCCGAAGCGAAGCGTTAGATTCACAGCGTTGAGGTAGCTTCTTTCAAACATGTGTTTAACTGTTGCCACATCTCTACGCGTCTAATTCTAATAATCCATTATATAGCTCATTATTCTCGCTCGTCTCATTACTAAATAGTATTATCCCTCTCGCGGCAATGTTATCTATTCTATTATATACTCTTAGTAGCGAAGCTTTATTTATACATTAAAATTTCGCGTGCTTATTGTTCTTATAAATGTGACAACGTATTGGACATTCTGTTTCTGTTAGTATTGTCCCCAGTTAGACTGAACTGTGTGCATGTTAGCTGGTTTTGGGAAATGGCTCACCCACGGTTTCAAACCGCAATCTGTCTGCTATATTTATGGTCATTTTCTTGAAAGTGCCTTGGCGACAAGCTACAAGTAACAATCTTAAAATAAATAAATGGTCTGTTTCGTATCAGTCAATGAATTGTCTATGTTAAAATTCCTCTCCAGGGTGGTAAAGACGCTACAGTGCAAAATTTCATGAAAGAAACCACGAAACTTACAAGCTTGTTGTCTATTTTTTTCTCGTGTGTGGCCGTAAAATAATGAGGACTACCTTCTGTGTTGTTCTTTTTTTAAAGGAGAAAAGAATTGGATATCTCCAGCCGTCTTGTTTTTTTATACTTCGTTAACCTTAATGAATATAGTTAAATAATATATATAATTAAGCAATGAATGTAGTTAATTAATATATGTATAATTATGCGTATTACATATTTCCCCCTTATGGTTTTCAGTTTTTCATCATTTTAGAAAATGCGTGAAAATTTGAAAACGTGATTTTGCAATACTCTTCCTACTTCTAAACATCTACAACCCTTCTCTATTTACACTAACGAAATGATACAAAATTGTAACTAACTTGGGTATTCTATTTGTTTTCTCTCTACATATGTGTATATTTTCCTCGTCTGATCTCTCTCTCTCTTTTTATGGTTCTTGCCTCTCAACATATTCTTTCAAGTGAATGGCATTGTAAACGCCTACTACTATGCCGGAATTGACCTCTGTGAGTTTGTACGCGTTGGGATTTACGACTCTGGAAATGAGGTACGGTCCTAGGTAAACTAATAGGAGCTTCTTTGTCACGCCTTTTAAGGCATCTGAATGGTGAAAGTTTCGCAAAAGAACCTTCTGTTCCAACTTATAAGTCACAAGAGCGTGTGATTGGTCAAACGCACGCTTACGTTGCTCTGCCTTCTTCCTCAGTTTGGCACGAGCTAGTTCTATTCTCATTTGTGTGTCCTGAGGGGGCGGTTCCAACCCTAGAATTTTGTAAAGCTCGTTTGTTGGTTTTCTGTTAAAATGCAACTCAAAGGGCGTGCACCCCGTGGAACTATGAACAGATAAATTTATGCAATTGGCTGCAAAGTTAACACACAGTGGCCATTTGCTATGTTTCTCGTGACACAGAATTCTCAAAATTCGTCCTACAGTTTTGTGGCAAATTTCTAGTGGGTTTCCAGCATGATGATAAGGTGTAGTAGTTCTGTGTTCGATTCCTAGTTCCGCTAATCCATTTTTCCATTTCCTACTTAAGAACTGTGTCCCCGGATCCGTGAGAATGATTTGCACCCCTGGGTTGACGAGCAAATATTCATTTTTCTGTCTGTTTAATACAGCTTCTGTAGTTGTCCTTTTTAAAGGGTATATTACTACATATTTGCTAAAGAGATCGCAAAACACTGCACAGTACTGAACACCTCCTCTTCCACGCGGCAATGGCCCTATGAAATCCAAACTAACACATTGGGCCACGCCTGTTGTGATGATGGGCTTTAATGGACCCGCTTTGTATTTCTGAGGGTACCTTGATTTCTGACATATGTCGCACGAAGCGGCAAACTGTTTGACCTCCCTCCTCATCCCCGGCCATACAAAATACTCACTAATTGAAGCCAACGTTTTCTTGTATGCAAAATGTCCTAAATTGTGAAAATATTCCATCACAGGAAGTCTAATTTCTTTGGGCAAACAAACTCGCGTCCCCCTATTATCTTCTTTACATAACAACCCATTTTGTACAAAATATCTATAGTACTTGCTCTGTTGTTTCTTTCTGTCTTTTATCTCATTTAATATCTCACTTAAGACCTCGTCGTTTTGTTGCAATGTCGACAAATTAGCTAACTGTCTGCGTAATTCGCCTGGTATCCGACATGTTAACTCAGCCACCACCTCAGGCGAAATTGGATTCTGATTTATTTTATAACTTTCAGAATCAGAATTGATTGGGTATCTCGAAAGATAATCTCACATATTTTGGTTTGAAGGCACAAACCGGAATTCAAAATTCAGGTCTTGGATGGCTAATATCCACCTAGAGAGCCTAGCATTTTCTAACTTACACATTAAAATGAATTTAAGCGCCGCGTGATCTGACAACACAATAAATTTTGATGAAACTAGGTACACTCTGAATTTTGATATGCCATATATCAGTGATAAAAATTCGAGCTCGGTAATTGTATACTGAATCTCATGTTTATTCAGCGTTCGACTAGCGAATCCTATTATTCAAATGTCCCCATTATCATCATACTGGAAACATTGCGCTCCGATGGCAACACTGCTTGCATCAACTGCTAAATAAAACACTCTTTCCATCATAGGACGATGTAGTGTGACCTCCTCTGAAAATGCTTTTTTAATGTTTTCAAATGCCGTTTGACATTCAGGAGTCCAGCGGAACGGCGTTCCTTTGCGCAGAAGTGGCAAAAGTGGCGAGACTAAATCTGCATATTTATTTTGAAACGCCCTGTAAAAATTTAGGAATCCCAGATAAGACCTCAGCTGTTTTACATTTCTGGGAGGAGTGAACTCGTTTATTGTCTGTATTTTCTGAGGATCCTTTTCGATTCCAGGAGTCAAAACATAGCCTAATATAGGCACTGTATGCCTGGCAAATTTGCATTTTGATAGCTTTATTGTTAGGCCTGCCTTTTCTAATTTTCCCAGCACAATGTCTAAGTGTCTTAAATGGTTTTCAAACGAATCCGACCCACATATGACATCATCTATGTACGCCTCGCAAAACTCATCAATTTCATTTGTTAACACTGTCTTTAGTGCTCTAATACTCGAGGATACTGCTGTCTTTAATCCGAAACACAATCTTTTATATACATACGATTGACCACCATGCACAAAACCTAAGAATTTTCTATCTTCTTTTCGCACTGAAATTTGATTGAAAATACACGAAAGATCAAATGTACTAATAATCTTCTTTCCTTCAAACTTTTGTAGTACTTCAAAAGGCTGAGGAGGAATATCGCTCATACCGCGTATTCGCCCATTTACATTGCGCATATCCAAAAAAATTCTTATATCTTCAGAGTTTTTCTTTGGGACAATCACAAGAGGTGAAGTATATTCAGTACTTTGTTTTTCTATTATATCCCAAGCTAATATTTTTTCCACTTCCTCATTCACTTGCTTCCTATATTTAAAAGGGTATGGGTAGAATTTTGCCTGAAATGGCTTGTGGTCTGTGAGCTCTATTTGGTGTTCATATCCTTTTAATAATACCGGTTTATTGTCGAAAACTTTCTGGTGTGACAACAGCAGTGTTTCCAACTGCTGCCTTTGTTCCGCAGTTAAATTTTCCGCCTGCATAACGTTTTCGCGAATTTGTTCAGGGGTAGCCCTTGTGGGAACTTTGGACCAATTGATATTACTAGTAACAGAAGTCGCCAATACAAAAATACACGATCCGGTGGGACAAACATCACTTTCTAACTCGTTGAAACGCAACATTCTACTACTAACTGCCCCCGCCCCTTGGCTGGGTAAAGACGTGTTATGTAAACACAACTTATTATACTCATACTCATGTGGAGAGACGGAGTTCATTATTACATTAATTTCCCTTTCTTTTCCCATATTTTGCGCGCATTCCAATGGTAAATAGGGGTTGGCAACACTGTTCTTTACTCCCGCCTTTACATTTTCAATCATACTACATTTAATTTCTCTACCATTATTTTGGTCCATGTTAGTACAATAACTTCCCATTTCGCTTATGTTTCTCATTAATGTTATGGGTTCCATTCCCTTTGAGGTCCAGGGATCGAATCCCTCTATATTTCTAAGAGGCAATAATCTCGCTTCTTCTTGTATTTCTTCGAACACAAGGGTAAGTTCATTTAAAATATTTACCACTTCAGACGTATCCTCCTGAACGAAAGGGACACTAACGACCTTTTCTCCATTCTCTAATTTTAACAAACCATGCTGATAATCCATCACAGCCCTATATTCTTCAAAGAAAGTGCCCCCTAAAATGAATGGTCTAACCAAAGATCGCACTACTAGCGCTACAACATCAAAATGTTCTCCTCCTATCTTAACTGACAAAAACGTCTGTGCTATAACTTTCGCAACTCTCGTACCAAAAGCAGAAAGAATCTTTAAGGCACCGGGTTTTAAATGTGATACATTAGGATCCTTCTCTAATGTTTGTGACCATAGGGTCTCACTCAAACAAGAAATGCTGGCGCCCGAGTCACAGAGAATTTTTACAGCTATTTCTCCAATTTCCCCTTTTATTTCTGGCAACACTGAAACATTTTGTTGCCTGGGAATTTCCGCATTCTCGGTAATGAGTTCATCAAAAATTGAAGTTATTTGCTCTCTTGTTTTCAAGCAAGTTTCTCTATCTTCTTCGGTATCAATCTTGTTTTCTTGGTTCGACTCCTTTCTATCTAATATCACGGTTTGATTAATTTCTCCCCCCGGAGTATTTTGCTGTTGCGGTCTCGTTAGTCACGCTCTGTTTGCGTTTTGCGGCGGTCCCGGATCGATTCCCGCAAATCTTCCATGGGCATTTTCTCCGCGTGATACGTTCTCTCTACTATTTGGATCGCGATCATAGTCCCTGTTTTCTTGTCTTCCATATTGTACATGATTGACCTCAGGGCCTCGACCATTATTTGAAAACCGATTTTGATTATTATGCTGCGACTGGTTTTCTCTCCCCCCATTCCTGACATTTCTTTGTTCATTCCTGCTATGCCCTGTCTGATAATCGTCCTCCCTACGCGGTTGTCTTCTGTAATTGTTGTTAGCATTAGCGGAGCGCGGTAACTCACGAGAATTATTTGAGTTCATCCCATTCTCTCTGTTAGTTCTCTGATATTGTACGTGATTTATATGTCCTCTTTGTCGAGGCGCATTGTTTTGATTACTCCCCCCTCCCCCATGGGTGGGAATTTCTTGCAATTCACGTAGTAGTCGTAGAAATTCACTTTTGGTTTGTGGTTGAGCACTTATCAATACCCGCCTTACTTTATACGGCATTTGCCTACTGACCACTTTTATAAGTGTCCTGTCATCCAGCGGCCTTTCTAAAACACTATTCTTCTGTAAGATCTCTGTAAAATACTCCGTTAATTTCTTCCCGGAGTTAGGTTGGTACCGAGATGTCAATATTTCCGCTCGTAAATCGATCATTTTGTCCTCCCCCAAATATTCCGAAATAAATGCTGCCTTGA
The DNA here is from genome assembly GCF_964235325.1 of Thermobia domestica. Taxonomy (NCBI): domain Eukaryota; kingdom Metazoa; phylum Arthropoda; class Insecta; order Zygentoma; family Lepismatidae; genus Thermobia; species Thermobia domestica. The sequence goes on along the minus strand of NC_137470.1, from coordinate 51,391,803 downwards.
ATTCTTCAAAAGACGAAATATTTTGTTTCACTATTCTGTACCAAGAAGCTGCGGCATTACGTAATGAGTGCGCACTGACACAGACCATTTGTTCAGGTGGTGTCTGCGTTAAATGCAGGTACGTTTCTAATTCGTGAATGAAGCTAGAGGCTTGCACTTCGTCTTCACAACCATAAAATAATGGAAGTTTAAGGTCCCTATGTAAGAAAATACTCGCGCTGCTATCTTGACATAATGAAGGCGGATTACCAACCGTTTGTATTATGTTATTACTATGGTTACCAAGATTTGAATCGTCCGCGCGTATGACTGGCAACACGTTCATACTCCTGATTTCAGATCATACGGAAGAACAATCTCTCTGCAAAGTTTCTACTTGCTCTTTTACGGATTTAATTTGCGTGTTTAACGAATTTTGCTCTTCTCTCATGGCGCTTGTGTTTTCGCGAACTATGGTGTCGAAACGTTCAATTAGCTCTTCTCGTAGCACATCTGTTTGCATACAACAAAACTCCCGTAACTCAACTCCTTGAGTCTCTACTAATTCCCTCGATTCTATCTGCACACTATTTATTTTACAATCTAGGTTTTGTACTGCGTCATCCAAATTTTTCTCCAATCTAGCAATACCTTGTCGAAAAATATTCGCTAAATCAAGTAAAGTTAATCCCTGGCCAACCGAATTATCTAACGTAAGGTTACTATTATCCACACTACCACTAGCTTCGAACCTAAGACTACTACTTAGTAGTTAATATTCAAACCTATCGTACTAGTCTTTCCAGTTTTATGAGGGGGTGGGGTGAGACAAGGTTACTGTTTACAATAGGCCTTTGTATTCAGGAATGTCGTTTATCCTTGAGGGTTTACGTACGCAGGTGGGAACAATGGATGCCGCAGAAGTAGGTATATGTAATAAATGAGGGTCATTGACATGACGGCTTCCTTTATTCTTTGTGACAAAGAGGTGGTTGGAGTGCGTACGTGACTGAGTGCATGTACACAGAAGGAATTGTTTAGGGAGCGCAGCTGTATGTTAATTATTTTTATTTAGGACAGGAATGTCGTTGGAAGGACTACGTGACTGGATGCACGTACGCAAGGGTTGATAGATGAAATTTTTGATAATGGGTGGAAAAGTAAAATATTTAAATCATTGTAGGGAGGCCTCTTAACTGGTAGTTGAAAGAACAAAGTGTCCTTGTTGTGTTGTAGTATTGGTTATTGATATTTTTATTGATAGGTAGATAAAATATTCATATTATGTCTAGAGACCATATTGATTGAATAGAGGATGAAAATCTAATCAAGTATGTTAATTTGTATTAATTTATGTTTAAATTTGCATGAATTATAAGCTGTTTTTGGTTCTTAGGAGATAGGAGAATATAACCTGGTAAGAGGTAGTTCTTTCTGTTCTAACTTGTTTGAGCTTTGAGGCAGGAGGTGGAGCTTGTTAACTTGTATAGAAAGACTCCAGCAAATGAAAAACCAGACTTGGAGAATGGATTTACAACTTTTTATTCCAACCCAAAACTTGTAGAAACCAATAATAAAAGGAAAGAGGAGGGACTAGGCAAGAACGAAGAACGAATGATAATTTGATTCCCATTGCTTGAAGGAGGTCCTTTGCGGCTTAAAGATCCCTTTTCAATTGGCCTGTCCCCTGTCAACAGCTTGTTTTATGATCCTGCCACTCGAGGGTAAGGAAGATCGACCCTTCCTTACCTGAGTTTATGTTTATTGCAGGGTGCAATAAACCAGCTACCTGCCTTTAGGTTTATGAGGGCTACAATAAAATCTTTACCTGACCAGAGTCTTCTTTCCTTCTTTGCAACCAAACAAGATTTCTTTAAAATATTTTTCATAAATTAGGTTAATGAATTAATTATTCATGAATATTAATTAGTTGGTAATGAAAGGGTTAGAAAGAATGATTTTTTCGTATTTAGCGTTTATTTAGAGGTATATTATGATATGTATCGTATAGATTAGTATATATTGTACACACATACCCAGATATTTTGGGAGGAAACGGACACAACTCTAAGAAAAGTATCTTATGCATTTATACGGTCTTTTACTGAATGATATGGGATTTTATTGATCTTTTAATGATGTTTGGGTGTACGAAACACAGGTGAATCACAAATGGGGGTATGTATATAAGTACTTTTGGTAGTGGACGTATGTATACGTGTTATTGCTGATATGTGGGCAGGAATATATGTGCATGCATATTATGTTTTGTACCCATGTAAGTGTTTTATAGTCACCTTTAACGTAATGTAGGGTTGCATAACTTCTTCCTTGGTGACATGATTGGTGAATGCAAACACCTGAAGTGTTTGTATTGTATTAATATTGGATTGCATTGTAGACATGTATATACTGACTCTTTATGCATGTAACTTTTCTTCAACGTAATGTAGGGTTCTTTGGTGCTATGCTAGGTGAATGCAAATACCTGAAGTGTATGTATTGTATTAATATTGATTTATATTGTAGACTTATATATAGTGACTCATTATGCATGCGCATTATCTTTAACGTAATGTTGGGTTCCTATTGGTATAATGGTGGACGCATAGCTTTTATCTTATCGATTGTACTGTAGACATATATTATGCCTTATTATACATGTAACCTTACCTTGATACGATTGTTAGGACCTCTTGTTATGATTCTAATGTTGCCTTGCATAACCTTAACTTTTGTTTGTTTTGTATGGTTATATATTGTGATGCCTGACGTATGTAAGTGATTTAACCATGTCTTAAATGTAATGTTGAGATATATATTGTAACTTTTACGTATGTAAGTGCTTGCTAAACATATCTCGGTTGTATTTTAACCACATATACCATTTTTAATTTGCAAATAATTTATTTGTGCGTCCTTGTAGAAGACATTATGACGTCATCAGGGTTTGCAGTACATACTGATTTATTGTATGCTGTCACATAAATAACCTTATATGAACCATATGTATTCTTTTCCTTTATCTTATATAGAATACCATATTTATTTATAAGATACCAATATTTTGTATAAAGGTTTGAACGTCACATAAAGTATTATTAAACCATGTAAAACTGATCGGTAAATACTTGATATGACACAGTATATGTATTCTTCCTTTATCTTATATAGAATACACATACTTCTTAATATGATACCTATTATTGGGTATATAAAATAAAACATGGATTTGAAATTTGTGTTATTTGTTTATTAGCATTAATTCTTGTTCTACACTGGTAGGCTATGTTATTGATTAGAGATTTTTATATATATGTATTTAGGTGATTGATATATTTATAAGTATTCAATATAATAATTATGTATTTGCAATTGTGATATTTTCAATTGTATATTTCCGTATTTACAATATTGATATTTTTAATTGTACATTTTCAATATTGATGTATATTTTCGATATTCATATACCTATATTATTTACAATAACAATATTTACAACGTACTATTTACATATTTACAATATTTACATTATTTACAATATGCTATATACATATTTATAATATTTACAATATTTACATATTTACATTATTTACAATAACAATATACTATTTACGTATACACATATATACACATAGGGAAGTGCCAATTGACGAGTGCTGTGAAAATATTTATGAAATTTGTCTCTGTCTGAGATTATTATGATTATGTCACTATGTTAGGACATATTTAACATAACATATCATAACATATATACAAATATTTATCGAACACTTATACCAATAATATCAATTATTCGACACACATATTACTTTGATACCCGTACGGTAATGTTCTAAACTCGGTTATACTGTGAGGATCAAGTCGACGTCTTTTATTTTCAACTTTTTGATGTGTTTTAGTTTCAGGCCTGGATACAATGACAAACCCCGGCTTTCGAACAATCCTCCCTGGATTGTTTAACTGTTTACTGTTAACTTTATCGTGAATTAGATTATAAAAATGATCAAAATTAATTTCCTGGCGCGTACGATGATTTAAAGTTATACCCCTAATTTTAAATACATAATCTACATTGTCCGTACCAATTTCTTTTAAACGGTACGCATAATTCTTTGGCCCTATTCCTATAAATGCATTAATTTCCCACCCTTCAGGAACTTCGTTAGTTAGTTCACCCAGGTAGGAACCCAAGGAAAGCGGAGGTTTTTCATTACGTGGCTGTACAAACATAATACTATCGGTGTCGCAGTACAACACACGATCAGGCCCTACTGTTGTTAATAATTCATAAAGTTTTAGACGCGCCCACGAGGTGATGAAGGCGGCAAGGACAACATTTGAGAACTTCCATGGTTTGTTTTTGTTCTCAATGTTTTTATACGTTACAATGAGATGCCGCTCTCCAATAGGTAATACAGTTTGCACCTCGTATTGTGGTGCCCATAGATAAGTCAAAAATTTTTCCGGAGTATCGACAATTACAGATTGCGATAAATCCGTTCGCTGTCCCCATTTTCCATATAGTGAATTGAGGAATATTTTAGAAATATACCTCAATCCAGGGTTTTTCCTTATATTATTATAATTTAATTTAATGCCTTCATGGGTATAATAGTCTGTAATATATTTTTGCTGGTCTTCTTTGGTTTTGCAAGAAGCAGGAAAACCTGAGGCTTCCTGTTTCATTTGAAGAAAGGAATTCACATAGTCTTCAAACAGACCATTTGAAATATCCTCCTCGCCACCAACCATGTTAAATTCCCAGATTTCAATTACTTGCAGAATTTTGTATCCGAGCTGTAAAGCTAGGTGGAGTTCAGGGGTACAGTATGTGCCCGTTAAGGTTCGCTCGGAATCGCTATGCATGCAATTGTCAATACTTTTTTCTATACACGTACGGCACAACCCAAACAAAAGACGTCCATTACATGCATATGGTAACACCGGAAAATACAAATCATTAGGGGGTAAAACAGTGCATTTTACTAACCCATGAATACTTTCCACGTTTGGAAAGTCTGGCCCCTTGTATATTTTTGGCTTACCTACAGGCAATGGTTTACGTGCCATCACCCAAGGGTATAACGATGTTACATCATAATATGCCACGGTTTCCTCGCTGGTACACTCGTACAAAGCATTAAAGCATTCTGTACGACCACCATGGAAACTATCTTTTGGTATTAGATGATCAACAAGATCCTTACAGTGAGTTTGAATAAACTCCTGCATGGACTTATCAGTTTTTACCCAATGATTCCATTCGCATTCCCACATTTGAACAACATTAAGATTTAATTTTTTTAGGAATGCTATTTTCGTGGTGGTTCTTTCATACCGGTCTTGTAAGGATATACCTTGCTTAGAGGTGGAATCCAAAGACACGTGTCGAAGTGTAGGATAGCAGGTTAAACACCCGTGGAAAAAACATCCATGAAATTCGAAAACTGTATTCGTTCGAGGTTCAAACCCATCAACCTTATACCTCCCAAATCGTTTTTCCAATCCATTCCCGGAATGCTGGATTTTATTGCCCCTTGTACGTTCTAAGTACCGTAACCAGTACATTGCCTTCAGGCTTTGTTGGTCACGATGGTCGAACCCATAGGGTGGAATAATTGGAATAATTTCTTTAGGCAAATATAAGGTACGATAGGTCAGTATGGCCAAACTAGCAATAGTAGGCGCGACGATAAAACATTGAATGCCATTCGTTTTTTCCTCAATTAAGTTTGAAAATTTAATTACAGCTTCTGCTAAAATTTTGACATCATTTCGACAATACTCCACCATCTCCTTTTGGAAATCATACTCCTCGCCACTTGCAGCACGTTCTTGGTGCCAGGCGATTAAATGTTGTCTCTCTTCCGTGGTTCGCGAGTCAGGATCAAAATATTCAATAGCGGGAACCGGACCTACATAATTTTGATTTTCTAAAGTGTTAAATAAGTATGGGAAATCTCCCTTTTTCAAATTTCCAGATAAACCTAAAGTTGTAGGGAGTTTTGATAATTTAACTCCCATATACAAATACGTGTCACGGAAGTAAATCTTTTGTCCTAAACGCATTTCAACAATTTTTTGCCCTGACATTATTACTTCAGGTGTATGATGATGGCTCGTTATCAAAGTTTTAGCACAGAACTGCATATCATAATTACTCCCATTATGGGAAAGTACAATAATTTTTTTAAACATTGGTCGAGTTATTAATACATGATTAACAAATCCATCAATGTCTTGGAAATCAAACGAACGGATACCATTTTTATCTCCGCATACAATGCAAGGATCATCCAGCTTTGCGTCCTTACACTTGTAACAGGCATGAATACAATTTACGAAATTCACGTAATGTTCTTGTTCTCCCTGTTCATTTTTAGGAAGTAACATTGTTTCTACATCAAAGATGATGTATAAAAGGCCTCTACATGTTGCAAAGTAGCAGCCTGAACAAAACAAATGTGGTCATCGTTCACAAACGTATAACACGTTTTACAATAACGTTCACCGCATTCGTGTTCAGACTTACGACCTCGCATGTCAATCATATCACCACATTGGACACAAATTTTCTTTGTTTCGCATAAAGTCTTTCCGCGAGCAATTACCGTTTTATGATTGGCAAAACATTCTTCTGAAGAAAACAGTCTGCGACAATCACTACATTCGCGTTTAATATCATCATTATCAGAAACATCGTGATACTTCTTACACATCCCACATTTGAAGTTACACTTATGATCTTCTGTATGATAATATCCTTCCAAACAATACTGACAATACCCATTTTTGTTCAATAGAGTTCTAATGTTTGTAATTAATTCATAGTGTCCTTCAGTATACAAAATGAAAATTTTCTTTGATGCATGTATTCCAGGATAAATTACAGTGTAGTTTCGAGTCGATCGATTCTTTTCGTAAATAACAATTTGGTAATGAGGCGATAGCTTATTTTGGAACTTTTTCACATCATCAATAGTACATCCATTACGGATTTCAATGTCAACTTTAGCACTGACACACAAATCCTTTGCTTGATTTAACAATCGTTTAGGATGATTTTTCAATTCATATACGTAGTTACGACGATGATCAGCCTTACCCTTCCCAAGGACAATGCTCTTGGGAAGACAATACACATCCTTTTCCATTGGGATAGTACACTGTTCCAGGTGTGTTACAAGACTGCTATATTTTGCTGAACCCATAGATCGACCCCTACCTTTACGTGAATCAACAATATGAATTTTGAAAGTTACTTTGTCCCCAAATAAATAATTTTCGTTACTATTTAAAACATTTTCAATACTCTGAAACAAAACCTCAGGGCTTAATTCTGACTTTTGACGCCATGATATGTATATTGGCTTCTTAATCGTGGAAGCAGAACTTTCTATTGTCATGCCAACGTACATGTGTTCGTCGACCTCGTTTAACGTATGGTTCTTTACAAATTCAAATAATGAATGAATGTATTTTTCAGGGTCATAAATCCCATTAGTGTGCATACGTTCAATGGTAACTTCCTTTCCTGTTAGTCCAAAATAAGTATAATGTTTGGTTGTACTATTAACAATACGAAAATATTTATCCGTTCCAGCACCATACATTACAGGTTCTGGTGCAGAATTATTGCTACGCTCAGGAAGAATACCGAGGAACTCATTGGACTCATTTGCAATTAAACCGTATGTTTTCCCTGAAGACACAAGTTCCATAAACTTTTTACGAGCTAAATTCCTCGTATTATCTTGGCGAAAGAAGCCTACATGATATAAATCAATAATATCTTTTGCAGACTTACATTTCTCCAAAACAACATGAGGATTACAGCCAAAATGCATGAACAATGCTTGCAATAGCTTGGAATAAGCTTCATTGCTTACCCTTGCACCCGTAGCATGACATTGCGTCAACACTTCCCATGTAAATAAAACGTCGTTTGGATTTTCATATCCACGCGCTTCTTGTGCTGCCAGCATGGTACAAATCACATTACGGCCATCCATTGTATCACTGTTTAAGTAAAATACTCACGTTTTAGTTTTCAATTACTATTTGTTAGAACACTATAATTACTTCTTATTTATCAAAGGTGCACTTAAAAGTTTTTGAAATTACAATGTCACCAACTCCTCTTGAAAATGATAATGTCCAGCAACTTTTACAGTATAACGACGATTCAGCTGAAAGTTTATCGGCAATTGCACTAATACTTTCCGATAACTATACTGATAAAATTCCCGTAACTTTTGCAGTTTACCGTAGATATTCTTCTAAGATTATTCGTAAATCCTTAACTACTTTCCAGTAATTATAATTTATAATCTAGTGTATAAATATTCTTCAAGTTAATTGATTTAAGTTACGTAAAAACAGGGAACGTCTTCAGCATACAACTTCTTCTTTTATACTATTTTGTGATGCCTCTGTTATATACATGCAGACTATTTGATATATTCCACTACGTTTTTTTTCTCGAAAATGACAAACTCTTGTACCTTTTTCAGTATAGAGATGATGCAGTTAAAAGTTTATTGTGGCGGGCCGGCGGTATGCGTTTGCGTAGACCGACACCCACACAAGAGAGTTTTGTAATTTACCAAAATACTTCTATTTAGTCAACCAAAGTTTCTGCAAAACACCAACTATAACTCGAGCGGTAAAGTTATACTGGAAACAGGAACTCAGCTAACAAAACAGTCTGAAGAATCTTAGTATTACACGGTAGCGTTGGCCGTGGCCAAGACTTATCTTCTAATGGAAACAATGGAATCGTTATCCTGATTAAGGTTTGATAACCAACAATCCTTTGGGATATCTCTTGAAACAAAACTCGACAAATATGTTCCTTGCAGTAAGCCTGCAGTTTATTGGCTCTAAGCAAATTACAAGAACCAGAGCCGGGGCGATAGTGTAAGTACTGTGTCTATATATAAAAGAGTTTTAACTTACGTGGCGACGTTCCAATAGGTAGTAAAAATAACTCACTAAAAATCACTGATAAACAAACAAACTTGACTGTAGCACTTTTCACAAAATAAAACAAAACTGCACTAGACTGGGAGGGCACGAATCAGTCCTAGTGGGTAGGTAGGTAAGAGGTATACTATTTGATCTACCGGTCTGCGAACAGACATCAAACAGGGTAGGTGTAAAGGTTACCGTTTGAACAAATTTGGTTACCAGAAGGAATTGAGGTTACCGTTTGATCTACCGGTCTGCGAACAGACATCAAACAAGGAAGGTGTAAGGGTTTACCGTTTGATCTACCGGTCTGCGAACAGACATCAAACAGGGAGTCACTATTTGATTACCGGTGCGTTTTAGGCCAGCTAAGCAATGAACTTAGAGTCTGTCAAAACACACATCAAATAGGGGTGCGACAGAACTTTAGCCGTCAACTTCCTAAGCTTGCCAGCAGTTTCTGGAGCGAGTCCGGGCTGAAGCGAAGCTTGTGGAAGTAGATTGCCAAGTTCGGAAGGAGGTAACTTTAGCCGTCAGTTTCCTAAGCAGACCAGCAATTATGGGAGAACCCTGGCTGAACCGTCTTGCTTTCAGAAACAGATTGCCAAGTTACCGTGAGGATTAGGTAGGGTAGTACTTTGACCGTCAGTTTCCTAAGCCGACCAGCAATTATGGGAGAACCCTGGCTGAACCATCGAGCTTTCGGAAACAGATTGCCAAGTACTGGGTAAACCAAGGTAGTGAGGTAGGTAACCAAGAGATTGAGTAGGCAGGCCTCCGTAGAGGCAGAGAGGTTGGAAGGCAGAGGGATGGACAACTAGAGACTTCTTCGTGATAAGTTCCTGAACTGAAACGTGCCTAACGAATTGCGTACTCCTCGTAGCCTGCACGTCTCTGAGGGGTTCAGGAGAGGGACGTTGTCCGACGAGAGAGGCCAAAACATGCGTTTTTAAGGGCCTCGGTCGGAGGTGCAAGCGGCACCAATTTACGGTCTGTGTGCAAAATAGTAACGTGAGCAAACGTTGCACGAGGACCGTAAGGTCAGAGGTTGAGCATGCGTGGAGATCTAAAAAGTACCTAGGGCGGAGCCCGAGGGGGACCAGTATCCTGAAAAGAAATATTATTGGCTTTGCACACGATTTCGGGTGCAGATGACCTCGGAAGAGTTCCACTCTGAGGGGTGGAGCGACTAACTATTGGAACGAGCCATGCCATTAACATCTAGATTGGCTAGAACAAGGTGCCTTGGGCGGAGCCAGGCAAAAGATAAGATTTTGTGTGTGCGCATGCGTGTGCGTGTGATGTGTAGTCCTTGAGTTTAGGTGTGTGAGCCCCTTTCTCTGGAAGAATGATATTACATCGAGATATTACAGAGAATGGTACAAATAGTATCTTAAACTATAAACATATACTAAACATAAAAGATTTCAAGTAATAAACTTGAAAGGTTTTATACATAATGAACTCAAGACCCTTCAACAGTTTATCTTACTTGTTTTCGACCAAAGACACACATATATATTTAATGTTCTGAAGAACGAAAAAGAATCTTCTTTCAGAAGCAAAAATGACATTTTAAAGATACACAAACTATATGGGTTTTCTTAACAGTATTCTACCACTAATAATAATAATCTAACTTGTTAAAAGACTACATCAATATAGAAAAAAAAAACTAAGCTTCTGTATCGAACCAGAAGGGGAGAATGTTTATCTTAACTGCTGTTGACCTACAGGTCAGAAAGGGGGAACTCGGTGAAGGCAGACAGGATGTCTGGTTTCTAGCTAGGAAAAAAAAAGAACACTCAACACGAATTTGTATTTTAAAAGAAGTAAATGAAATACGAATTCTGTTGCAGTTTTAAAAATGTAAAACAAAAGAAATAATTATTCGCAAAAATTAGTTTGCGAATTTGCGGCCCCACTACAGTCCTTCCTCCTAGGGAAAGAAAAATTTTAACTGTAAGGCAAAAATTTAAATTTTAACTGTAAGGCAAAAATTTTTCGTACTAACTACAATCAAAGTAAAAAAAATTCCAAAATTAAATTTTAACGATAGTTCCTAGACCTAGTAACTCTCTGATTGAGATGAGGTGAATCATCCTCTTGTGATTCCTCGTTAAAAGTTATTTCACCAGAAGCAGCTCGATAAGTAGCATTAAGAGCTGGACTATTTGATTGTACACCTGCAATGATTGTTGGCTTAAAACATATGGTTCTGATACAGTCTGAATTACACCATTTATTCCTATGTCTACAACAATTAAACTTAAAACTACAATACACACAAAGAAATATCAGAATAGTAAACATGATTATATAAGTCAAAATAGAATAAGAAAATACATGATTACTTTGTCTTATCTGCCATTCTTGTTCATTAATTAATTTTTCAACATCCTCAACACGATGGCTGGCATATTGTAAATCTGTAACTTTGTGTATGATATGATTTAACGGCAAAGTAAATTCCATATTCTTAATATTGATCTTTGAGTTTGAGAATATACAACAATCAATGCTATCATTTAGTAGTGGAAGCAAATCTTTACTTGTACTGTTACTTACATATATTTCCTGAGAACTGATTAAGGAATTTGGACCATAAGCTTTACAGTTTTTATCTAAAGTTAATTTTCCAGTTTTATGAATCAAAACAGTTTTCGACACATCATTTCCACAAACTATTGTTAATTTTTCTGGGAATGGCGAAGCAAATAGCCATTCATTATTATCTAATGAAATCCATAAAATATTTCTTAATTCTACTATACGTTTGTTACAATCTGCTGGAATTGATTTAACAAAATCAATAAGTTTTACTTCACAGTCTTCATTACTATGTGTAGGTTTTAACGGAAATGTTTGTTTGCAAACCCTTGAAAATGAAGTTAATTCCTTACAAGTATTAAACATATGTTCATCAATTTTACCATAATATTGTTTCGATACTTCAATAATCAAATACGGATTTTGAGGCTGTATAAAGAAATACTTATTGTCTTTAAGCTCAGTTGGAAATGGAATTAATTTATACATATTAAATCTTAAACCATCAGTCAAAGGTAAACTAATAACATAACCAAGAATTTTCTGATTGATGAAAACATCTAAATCTACAATTTTTAATAATGCATAACCTATTGAAGAGCCAGGTGGAATGGGTAATGACATGCCTTGTGGAATCACAGAGGCGCTTAATTTAAAATGTTCTAATATCTCTTTAGGAGTAATTACATGAGGAGATAAAATACCAGATTGAGCATTTAGAATGGATTGTAACAAAATTTCAAATGCGACATCTAATTCTTCTAACATAAGTGAAATAGAATGCAGATAATTATCCCATTCGACCTTCACTTCAAGTTCGTTTATCGAATGCATAAATGTTTGACTACGAGCATTAATTTCTCTTTTAACATCTTCTAAACCTTTTTGTAAAACTTGTTCATTATGTTCAATAGACAACACAGTATTATTATAGTTTTCAAAGTGGCTTTTACAATAGTCATTGATTCTTTAGTTAATTTCAAAAAGTTTGACTGTTCATTTTCTAATTTACTAATTTGTTCTGTATAGTAAGTAGCATCTTGAGAATCTAAAGTACCAAACAAAATTTTCGATATTTCACCAACAAAATTAAATATTCCTCTTTTGGTTTTCACCTTGGTTTTGACAATTTGATTTATGACTGAATTAGTTTGCTCAACCTTGTGTAGTTTTCGGATAAGTACGTCTAATCGAGGTTCTCGACGAGAACGATCGGAATAGATAACTCTTGATTTCTATAGTTCGTTTGCTGTTCCCAAGTAGGTGGAGACACGGTGCAAAGTTTGTTCATAATCGGACAGATTAACAAAGGTCACAAGCTTCCATTGTCTGTTATATAAAACTGCTTCTCCTAAGAAGTCATAATATATACCAACAGTATTTGTTATTGTCTGAATTTGAGAGCTAGTGACATTTGCTGTCTGGATAATCGGAAGAATTACCGCCAAGCAAGCAAGCAACGAGAGAGGATGTCTCATGATGGCTGCGAACAAAAATGGAAACTACATTACCTACTAATAGTATCTACTAATAATATAACTTTAACCTATTAGCATGAACTACAAATGTTTTTCTTCGATTAGCAATAGTACAATTAACACCTTTAACTTTAACTACTTTGTATGGACCGATCCACTGTGAACCCAATTTCTTGGATCGTCCTCTTCTAACAGATTCATCTTTAAGTAACACTTGATCGCCTACTTTAAACAATTGTTCTTTATGAGAGGCGGTCTTATCATATTGTTCTTTGTTTTTAACCTTAGCTTGTTTCAGTTTTGATCTGGCTAACTCGTAACTGTTCTGAAGCTTCTGCTTTAGATTTTTGATGTAATCATCATACGCGTAATTAATGTCGGTAGTTTGTTTCTGTAATATACCAGGGATGTTAGCCATCCGGCCAAACATCAACTCGTGTGGAGTATAGTTAGTTACTGAATGTGGAGTTGTATTATAAGCAAAAGCAGCGTATGGCAACCAGACGTCCCAGTCCAGTTGGTTTTCAGACACATAATGCCTCAGATACTCAGCAAGAGATCTATGAACTCTTTCAACGAAGTTAGTTTGAGGGTGGAATGCACTAGTATGTAGTTTCTGTATCTGGAACATGCGACACATTTTCTTAAAGGTATCGCTCATAAAATTAGTTCCTTGATCGGTTAGAATGGTTTGAGGTATACCGAAAACACAAACAAATTTCGTCACAAAGGCTTCAGCTACGGTTTCGGCATCTTGTTGCTGTAGGGGAATGGTCACTAAATATTTCGATAATTCATCTTGGCATGTTAAGATGTATTTGTTTCCCAGAGAACTCTCAGGAAACGGCCCTACAAGATCTAAAGCACATTTCTCAAATACTACATCAGGAGTGGTGGTCAAAACCATAGGAAGTTTGACATTAGGTTGGGTGAGTTTGTTCTTTTGACACGACTCACATTTCTTTATGTATTCTTCGACATCGGTGTTTAGTCTTTTCCACGATTTTGGATCGATATTGTTCAATTCTAAGTACGATTTGATTTTAGCTATAGTTCGATGAATACCTTGGTGTCCACCGGTAGGAAGGTTGTGAAACTCTTTCAGAATCCTACTCTTTGTTTCTTCGTCAAGGGTAGAAGGTTGACCTTCTGGATCGGGGCCTAAATATGCAATACGACTCAATGCATCAGCATTGGTATTACGGACACCTGCTTTATAAACAATCTTATAATTGTATTCTTCTAACTTAATCCTCCATCTTAAAAGTCTACTACTAGGATCTTTTACACTAAACACCCAAAGCAAAGGTTTATGATCAGTCACAAAGGTGGTTTCCTTTCCAAAGATGTATGGGCGGAATAGTTTGGCAGCCCAAACTATCGCAAGTAATTCACGTTCGGTTGTGGAGTAATTTCTTTCAGCATTATTTAGTGTACGACTAGCGTAAGCGATTGGTTTGTCTTGACCAATTTGGCCCTGAGACAAGATAGCTCCAATTGCGACTTCTGAGGCGTCACAGGTAATAATAAAGGGACGGCTCATGTCAGGATATTGAAGGAGAGGTGGTGATGTCAATTTTTCCTTCAAAGTTTGGAACGCTAGTTCTTGTTTGGTTTCCCACTTGAATGGAACATCTTTCTTTAACAAAAGAGTTAGAGGTTTGGCTATATTGCTATAGCCTTCAATAAATCTACGGTAATAAGAACTTAATCCTAAAAATCCACGCAATTGCTTGACATTTTTCGGATGCGGAAAATGTAACACTTTCTCAATTAAGCGAGGGTCTGGCTTCAGACCTTGATCTGTTATTTGATGTCCTAAATATGTTACTTCTTTTCTAAGAAATTCACACTTATCAGGCTGAAGTTTGAGGTTGTAGGTTCGAAACCTATCAAATACAAGTTTCAATCTTGACATATGGTCCTTTAAGTCTCTACTATAGATACAACAATCGTCTAAATACGAAAAACACTTTAATCCTTGCAATCCGGATAGAACAATATTCATCATTCTCTGAAATGTTGCGGGGGCACCGCATAATCCAAAGCTCATGCGATTATACTCGTAATGACCATATGGTGTACTGAAGGCGGTCTTACTACGGTCTTCAGGTTTAATTCTAATCTGTTGGTACGAACTGGCTAAATCCAAGGTCGTAAAGTACTTCGACTGCCCTAATTGGTCTAGTATTTCTGTAATATTCGGCAAAGGAAAGCTATCTCCAATAGTAATCTGATTAAGCCTACGAAAATCTAAACATATACGAATCTTAGGTTTGCCTGATGCATCCATCTTTTTCGGCACTATTAATATCGGAAAATTCCAAGGACTCTTGCTTGGGGAAATTATACCTTCATCTAACATCTTATCTATTTGATTTTGTACTTCTGCCTTATGTACCTCGGGAATACGGTACGGTTTCTGAGTCACGACTGTACCTCGTTTGTCGGGATGAATGGGGATGCTATGTTCAATCACATCAGTATAGGAGAGTTTGTCTCCCTCTAAATAAAATAAATCATGATATTCTTCACAATGCGACAGTATTAACGCTTTCTCTTCTGGATTCAAATGGTCTAATCGCAAGTTCTGCCTAAGTAATTCTAAACGCAATTTTAACCCTTTAGTTTGGCTTGCATTGTCAGATTTGCTCAATGCATAAACACTATGAGATTTTGTGATATCAAGAAGTGGTTCAAAATCTAAAGAGATTGGAGGAATTTGTACGTCTACCTCATTTTCAGTCAAATTCAAAATGCTAGTAACACATTTGTTATCGGATGCTTTAACTATAGCGTCTGGCAGGAATACGCCGTCGGCCAAAGTACGTTTGGACAAAAATCCTATCCCATTATTTTCAGTCTTAACTTCAATTAGCTTTTCAGTACGTGCTGGGATCTTTACTTTAGTTCCTACATCAATTTTCAATTCGGCTTGTCCGTCATACGAAATTACACAATGATGTTCAAGAAGAAAATCTCTGCCTATTATGCCGGCTACATTAGGAGGTAATAAGTCACTACGCATTACATGAAAAGTATGAGTCACTCTATTCTTGCCTATTTCTAATCTAAGATCTAATGTACCTAAAGTATGGGCATGAAAATTATTGAATCCATGCACTGGAGTGGAGTCACATCTATGTATCTTTCTCAACATTGACTCACGTAAATGGCTATACTTAATAAGCGATAGATCTGAGCCTGAATCTAATAACATTTCGTAATTCTTATTTAAATCCATCATTCGTACTTTAATTTTACCCTTTTCATCGATTATACTCTTAGTGGAACATTCGCATAATTGGGCGTAACGTCCAATTGTATCAGACTTAACAGAATTTCGATCAGGTTTCTGAGGTGGGGACACCTTCGTACAATTATCACTCGTTTGTTCAGTGGAACAAAGGAAAATCTTCTTAACATTATCATTCTGATTTCTATTACTATCAAAACGTTTCTCTAATTTAACTCTGGAGGAGTTGTGTCTCGATAAACAACATAAAGACTTATTCTTGCTACAAGATTTTGGCTTGGTGCTGTGGTCAGCACGGCATTTCTCTTTCAATTCACAATCATGCGTGTCAAAGGCGGGATGACGACGCGGTGAGACATTATTCGGGTTTGGTCGCAGAGAAGGTTTGCGCGGTGTACGGCGCTGAGGACACACATACACTGGGCGACGCGGCGAAGGACTACGCGCTGAGCGATGTTGAGTGCGACGCGGAGAATGACTATGCGATCGGCGACGCTGAGTGCGACGCGGAGAATGAGTACACGCTGGGCGATGACACTGAGGATGGCGCGGAGAAGGATCTCGCGCTGGGCGACGCTGAATGCGACTCGGGGAACGGCTTCGCGTTTTGCGGCACCGAGAACTACGCGGAGAAGGACTGCGCGTTTGGCGGTGATGAGAACAACGCGGAGAACTATTGTTCTTTCGGGTACAAACATGGATATGTTTCTTCGCGCAAGTATGGGCACGCTTTTCACGACAATGATAGGAGTGTGTACAACGTAAAACACAACAAGAATTGGAATCCTCAAATTTATCACTATTTTCACTACAATGTTTATCATGCGGTTCTTCATGCGAGTCTACTGAATGATCGCAATCTTCTAAACAATGAACCTTTTTCTTAAAATTTCTCCTATCCTTACGGGAATGAGAAGAGTTATGAGAATCTCTAGATTTACTTTCAGAATGCTTTTTCTGGGAAAATTTCCTATTTCCTTTCTTCTCTGGCTTATGGTTATGATTTGAAGAATTTGCCCTATCTTCATTCTTAGAATCTAATGGCTTTCGTCTCTGAGACAATATGTGCGATTCTTCAACTAGAGCGAAATCTACTAATTGAGCGAAACTATCATCTTCTGTACTTTTACCACGAATTACTGTTTGAATGCGGGGATCGCTAATTCCCTGGACAAAAGATGCTTTTGTCAAATGATCAATAAGTGAATGAGCACCAGCTCTTTCAGTTTCACTACATATTTTCGAAGCAGCAGCTTTCAGATCAGCTCGAATTGTATCTAACTTGCTAGCCCATGAGCTAATACCCTCATTTTTGCCTTGCCTGGCAGAAAACAATAAACAAGCATAATAATCAATAGATCTATGTGTAGCATAATTCTCTTCTAAAATTGTCTTAACTGCTTCCCAAGTATCTACGTTCAATCTAACTAAAATACGATTTCTAGGTTCTCCTAAAATTTTCGACTTAATAAACTTCAATAATACAGGCTTATCACGGGGGTTAACTAACCCTTGAGCAATTTCACAACTATCAATAAATTGCCTCAACTTAGAACGATCTCCTGTAAATGGTTCTGCAATAACCTGAATTGCCTGAGAAACTTTAACATATTCTGGCTGTACGTTACTTCCGTCAGCTTCTGCCATGATTAAAAAATTCAAATTACGTTTCTATGTGGAAACAACAAATTAAATAAATGAATGAACCTCTTAGATTTGCGAAAACTCGAAGGTTTGAGCAATAATGGTTTCTGAGAGGAATTTCTCACTTAACCTAACTAAATCTAAATTTACGATGGGTTTATCACCTGTATGGGGCTTTAAATGCCTAATTTCAACACTAAAATGCACTGCACTTATTTAAACACTAATGAACTGAAATCACTAATGTGCGTTTGGCGTCACGATACAGTGAGCAGGATGTTTTGCTGATTGATGGCCAGTCAAACAACAAAAGCGTCCTTTTCCCTTTTTCGCTTCCGCCAAGGAGGATGGAATGAAAGTTAAACAGATGGAAAAAAACTTTCAGCACACAATAAATATCACACATGCAAAATGCACATGCACAAAACACAGTTCACTTAAATAACTTAAACTGGAATCAAAGTTTACGATGTCACGATTATTCCTGATATCCTAAGGCTGTGCAAAAAGTTCACGATATCCTAGGTTGTTCAAGATATCCTAGGTTGTTCAAGATATCCTAGAGATGTTCAAGATATCCCACAAAGCTGACACCAAATTATGTGGCGGGCCGGCGGTATGCGTTTGCGTAGACCGACACCCACACAAGAGAGTTTTGTAATTTACCAAAATACTTCTATTTAGTCAACCAAAGTTTCTGCAAAACACCAACTATAACTCGAGCGGTAAAGTTATACTGGAAACAGGAACTCAGCTAACAAAACAGTCTGAAGAATCTTAGTATTACACGGTAGCGTTGGCCGTGGCCAAGACTTATCTTCTAATGGAAACAATGGAATCGTTATCCTGATTAAGGTTTGATAACCAACAATCCTTTGGGATATCTCTTGAAACAAAACTCGACAAATATGTTCCTTGCAGTAAGCCTGCAGTTTATTGGCTCTAAGCAAATTACAAGAACCAGAGCCGGGGCGATAGTGTAAGTACTGTGTCTATATATAAAAGAGTT
Organism: Thermobia domestica; assembly: GCF_964235325.1. Classification (NCBI taxonomy): domain Eukaryota; kingdom Metazoa; phylum Arthropoda; class Insecta; order Zygentoma; family Lepismatidae; genus Thermobia; species Thermobia domestica. The sequence goes on along the minus strand of NC_137470.1, from coordinate 51,372,914 downwards.
TTAACTTACGTGGCGACGTTCCAATAGGTAGTAAAAATAACTCACTAAAAATCACTGATAAACAAACAAACTTGACTGTAGCACTTTTCACAAAATAAAACAAAACTGCACTAGACTGGGAGGGCACGAATCAGTCCTAGTGGGTAGGTAGGTAAGAGGTATACTATTTGATCTACCGGTCTGCGAACAGACATCAAACAGGGTAGGTGTAAAGGTTACCGTTTGAACAAATTTGGTTACCAGAAGGAATTGAGGTTACCGTTTGATCTACCGGTCTGCGAACAGACATCAAACAAGGAAGGTGTAAGGGTTTACCGTTTGATCTACCGGTCTGCGAACAGACATCAAACAGGGAGTCACTATTTGATTACCGGTGCGTTTTAGGCCAGCTAAGCAATGAACTTAGAGTCTGTCAAAACACACATCAAATAGGGGTGCGACAGAACTTTAGCCGTCAACTTCCTAAGCTTGCCAGCAGTTTCTGGAGCGAGTCCGGGCTGAAGCGAAGCTTGTGGAAGTAGATTGCCAAGTTCGGAAGGAGGTAACTTTAGCCGCAGTTTCCTAAGCAGACCAGCAATTATGGGAGAACCCTGGCTGAACCGTCTTGCTTTCAGAAACAGATTGCCAAGTTACCGTGAGGATTAGGTAGGGTAGTACTTTGACCGTCAGTTTCCTAAGCCGACCAGCAATTATGGGAGAACCCTGGCTGAACCATCGAGCTTTCGGAAACAGATTGCCAAGTACTGGGTAAACCAAGGTAGTGAGGTAGGTAACCAAGAGATTGAGTAGGCAGGCCTCCGTAGAGGCAGAGAGGTTGGAAGGCAGAGGGATGGACAACTAGAGACTTCTTCGTGATAAGTTCCTGAACTGAAACGTGCCTAACGAATTGCGTACTCCTCGTAGCCTGCACGTCTCTGAGGGGTTCAGGAGAGGGACGTTGTCCGACGAGAGAGGCCAAAACATGCGTTTTTAAGGGCCTCGGTCGGAGGTGCAAGCGGCACCAATTTACGGTCTGTGTGCAAAATAGTAACGTGAGCAAACGTTGCACGAGGACCGTAAGGTCAGAGGTTGAGCATGCGTGGAGATCTAAAAAGTACCTAGGGCGGAGCCCGAGGGGGACCAGTATCCTGAAAAGAAATATTATTGGCTTTGCACACGATTTCGGGTGCAGATGACCTCGGAAGAGTTCCACTCTGAGGGGTGGAGCGACTAACTATTGGAACGAGCCATGCCATTAACATCTAGATTGGCTAGAACAAGGTGCCTTGGGCGGAGCCAGGCAAAAGATAAGATTTTGTGTGTGCGCATGCGTGTGCGTGTGATGTGTAGTCCTTGAGTTTAGGTGTGTGAGCCCCTTTCTCTGGAAGAATGATATTACATCGAGATATTACAGAGAATGGTACAAATAGTATCTTAAACTATAAACATATACTAAACATAAAAGATTTCAAGTAATAAACTTGAAAGGTTTTATACATAATGAACTCAAGACCCTTCAACAGTTTATCTTACTTGTTTTCGACCAAAGACACACATATATATTTAATGTTCTGAAGAACGAAAAAGAATCTTCTTTCAGAAGCAAAAATGACATTTTAAAGATACACAAACTATATGGGTTTTCTTAACAGTATTCTACCACTAATAATAATAATCTAACTTGTTAAAAGACTACATCAATATAGAAAAAAAAACTAAGCTTCTGTATCGAACCAGAAGGGGAGAATGTTTATCTTAACTGCTGTTGACCTACAGGTCAGAAAGGGGGAACTCGGTGAAGGCAGACAGGATGTCTGGTTTCCAGCTAGGAAAAAAAGAACACTCAACACGAATTTGTATTTTAAAAGAAGTAAATGAAATACGAATTCTGTTGCAGTTTTAAAAATGTAAAACAAAAGAAATAATTATTCGCAAAAATTAGTTTGCGAATTTGCGGCCCCACTACATTATTGACAAATCTTCCGATAACTGTAAATGTCAATGTCCCGTAATTTTTATCTAGCTGTTGTGTGTTTACAATTGCAACTCGTAGTGTTCAATCAGAAACGTCTTCACTGCAGCAGTACTTTTTCTAAAGTGAAACACCACCGATTTTGCATGCCTTATATAGACGCAAAAGGTACTCTCGTCCCCAGACGCATTCAGTTTGTAATCTCGTACCCAGACTCATTTATTTATAGTTTTGTACACAGATACTTTGAAATGTACGTGATTTTCTAAATTAGTATTAGTAATATTACAGACAGTGTTAATTATATTACATTATAACAAACAAAATAATTTTATGGTCATTACGTAACTTATACAATATCTTGCAACACTGAATGAATCAACTTGTATTTTGACGGATCATTTGTATAGTATACATCTTAGAACAGCTAAGCTGTGAACTTGTAAATAATTCGCTTCATATTGAAACTCTGAACAATCTTTGATTGTGATCTTATAAGTGCTATTTTGACGGTTCGCTTGTATACTATACATCCTAGAACAGTTCATAGGAATTATATTCCGAAAATACCAAAAAAATTGCGAACTTGTAAATAAATCCTTTTCAAACTTTTTTAATTCGATTGTTCAAGCTCTGCTTTTGTATTTTCTCATACTTTTTAATGAATCGTTTTCTACAAAAACTCCGTTTATATATTCTTTCGTGTTATTTATCATAACACTCGTTGTTAAATGATTTGAACACTTCGTATGAACGTACTAAAAGTGTTTCGAAAATACTAATATGCGTGCTCCTACTAAAAAGTTGGTTGTTAAAAATAGTTCTGACCTGTTAATTTATTTCACTACATAGTACATAATATTCGAATGTAAGTTTATAAAACTAAAAATACAAAAAGTAAAATGTAAAATGTAAAAATGCAAGTTAAGAAACAATAATGTAAAACAGGAAATGAAAATGCAGAAAGAAAAATTTAAAAAACAATGTTGCAAACTAAAATATAAAAAGGAAAAATGTACAACTTAAAAATGTAAAATGAAAAATGAAAACAGAAAGTAAAATTCTAAAAAACAATGTTACAAACTAAAATACAAAAAGAAAAACTGTACAACTTAAAAAATGTAAAACAAAAAATGAAAATGCAAAAGTAAAATTTAAAATACAAGTTAACAAACGAACATGTAAACTAAAAAATTAAAAAATGCATATGCAAAATTTTCAAAACAATGTTACAAACTAAAAATACAAAAAGTAAAATGAAAAATGTAAGTTAAGAAACAATAATGTAAAACTGAAAATGAAATTGCAGAAAGAAAATTTTAAAACAATGTTACAAACTAAAATACAAAAAGTAAAACTTAAAACTACAAGTTAAGAAACAATAATGTAAAACTGAAAATGAAATTGCAGAAAGAAAAATTTAAAAAAACAATGTTGCAAACTAAAATACAAAAAGCAAAATGTAAAACGGAAAATGAAATTGCAGAAAGTAAAATTCTAAAAAACAATGTTACAAACTAAAATACAAAAAAGGAAAACTGTACAACTTAAAAAGTGTAAAACAGAAAATGAAAATGCAGAAAGTATAATTTTAAAACAATGTTACAAACTAAAATACAAAAGTAAAACTTAAAACTACAAGTTAAGAAACAATAATGTAAAACTGAAAATGAAAATTCAGAAAGTCAAAATTTAAACATAGTGTTGCAACTAAAATACAGAAAGTAAAATGTAAAAGTACAAGTTAAGAAACAATAATGTAAAACTGAAAATGAAATTGCAGAAAGAAAATTTTAAACACAATGTTGCAAACTAAAGTACAAAAAGTAAAACTTAAAAACACAAATTAGAAAACAAAATGCACAGCTAAAATTAAAAGTGCGAAAGTAAAATTTCAAACAGTGTTGCATTGAAAATCTAGAAATTTAAAAAAATGCAAACGCATCTCGGAGTAGTTGAGAATGCATATCTTTTCCAAATTTTTACAGGGGTTGACAACACTTTTCGTGACATATGCATTCTCAACTACTCCGAGATGCGTTTGCATTTTTTTAAATTTCTAGATTTTCAATGCAACACTGTTTGAAATTTTACTTTCGCACTTTTAATTTTAGCTGTGCATTTTGTTTTCTAATTTGTGTTTTTAAGTTTTACTTTTTGTACTTTAGTTTGCAACATTGTGTTTAAAATTTTCTTTCTGCAATTTCATTTTCAGTTTTACATTATTGTTTCTTAACTTGTACTTTTACATTTTACTTTCTGTATTTTAGTTGCAACACTATGTTTAAATTTTGACTTTCTGAATTTTCATTTTCAGTTTTACATTATTGTTTCTTAACTTGTAGTTTTAAGTTTTACTTTTGTATTTTAGTTTGTAACATTGTTTTAAAATTATACTTTCTGCATTTTCATTTTCTGTTTTACACTTTTTAAGTTGTACAGTTTTCCTTTTTTGTATTTTAGTTTGTAACATTGTTTTTTAGAATTTTACTTTCTGCAATTTCATTTTCCGTTTTACATTTTGCTTTTTGTATTTTAGTTTGCAACATTGTTTTTTTAAATTTTTCTTTCTGCAATTTCATTTTCAGTTTTACATTATTGTTTCTTAACTTGTAGTTTTAAGTTTTACTTTTTGTATTTTAGTTTGTAACATTGTTTTAAAATTTTCTTTCTGCAATTTCATTTTCAGTTTTACATTATTGTTTCTTAACTTACATTTTTCATTTTACTTTTTGTATTTTTAGTTTGTAACATTGTTTTGAAAATTTTGCATATGCATTTTTTAATTTTTTAGTTTACATGTTCGTTTGTTAACTTGTATTTTAAATTTTACTTTTGCATTTTCATTTTTTGTTTTACATTTTTTAAGTTGTACAGTTTTTCTTTTTTGTATTTTAGTTTGTAACATTGTTTTTTTAGAATTTTACTTTCTGTTTTCATTTTTCATTTTACATTTTTTTAAGTTGTACATTTTTCCTTTTTATATTTTAGTTTGTAACATTGATTTTAAAATTTTACTTTTGCATTTTCATTTTTTTAAGTTGTACAGTTTTTCTTTTTGTATTTTAGTTTGTAACATTGTTTTTTAGAATTTTACTTTCTGTTTTCATTTTTCATTTTACATTTTTAAGTTGTACATTTTTCCTTTTTATATTTTAGTTTGCAACATTGTTTTTTAAATTTTTCTTTCTGCATTTTCATTTCCTGTTTTACATTATTGTTTCTTAACTTGCATTTTTACATTTTACATTTTACTTTTTGTATTTTTAGTTTTATAAACTTACATTCGAATATTATGTACTATGTAGTGAAATAAATTAACAGGTCAGAACTATTTTTAACAACCAACTTTTTAGTAGGAGCACGCATATTAGTATTTTCGAAACACTTTTAGTACGTTCATACGAAGTGTTCAAATCATTTAACAACGAGTGTTATGATAAATAACACGAAAGAATATATAAACGGAGTTTTTGTAGAAAACGATTCATTAAAAAGTATGAGAAAATACAAAAGCAGAGCTTGAACAATCGAATTAAAAAAGTTTGAAAAGGATTTATTTACAAGTTCGCAATTTTTTTGGTATTTTCGGAATATAATTCCTATGAACTGTTCTAGGATGTATAGTATACAAGCGAACCGTCAAAATAGCACTTATAAGATCACAATCAAAGATTGTTCAGAGTTTCAATATGAAGCGAATTATTTACAAGTTCACAGCTTAGCTGTTCTAAGATGTATACTATACAAATGATCCGTCAAAATACAAGTTGATTCATTCAGTGTTGCAAGATATTGTATAAGTTACGTAATGACCATAAAATTATTTTGTTTGTTATAATGTAATATAATTAACACTGTCTGTAATATTACTAATACTAATTTAGAAAATCACGTACATTTCAAAGTATCTGTGTACAAAACTATAAATAAATGAGTCTGGGTACGAGATTACAAACTGAATGCGTCTGGGGACGAGAGTACCTTTTGCGTCTATATAAGGCATGCAAAATCGGTGGTGTTTCACTTTAGAAAAAGTACTGCTGCAGTGAAGACGTTTCTGATTGAACACTACGAGTTGCAATTGTAAACACACAACAGCTAGATAAAAATTACGGGACATTGACATTTACAGTTATCGGAAGATTTGTCAATAAACTTTTAACTGCATCATCTCTATACTGAAAAAGGTACAAGAGTTTGTCATTTTCGAGAAAAAAAACGTAGTGGAATATATCAAATAGTCTGCATGTATATAACAGAGGCATCACAAATTAGTATAAAAGAAGAAGTTGTATGCTGAAGACGTTCCCTGGTTTTACGTAACTTAAATCAATTAACTTGAAGAATATTTATACACTAGATTATAAATTATAATTACTGGAAAGTAGTTAAGGATTTACGAATAATCTTAGAAGAATATCTACGGTAAACTGCAAAAGTTACGGGAATTTTATCAGTATAGTTATCGGAAAGTATTAGTGCAATTGCCGATAAACTTTCAGCTGAATCGTCGTTATACTGTAAAAGTTGCTGGACATTATCATTTTCAAGAGGAGTTGGTGACATTGTAATTTCAAAAACTTTTAAGTGCACCTTTGATAAATAAGAAGTAATTATAGTGTTCTAACAAATAGTAATTGAAAACTAAAACGTGAGTATTTTACTTAAACAGTGATACAATGGATGGCCGTAATGTGATTTGTACCATGCTGGCAGCACAAGAAGCGCGTGGATATGAAAATCCAAACGACGTTTTATTTACATGGGAAGTGTTGACGCAATGTCATGCTACGGGTGCAAGGGTAAGCAATGAAGCTTATTCCAAGCTATTGCAAGCATTGTTCATGCATTTTGGCTGTAATCCTCATGTTGTTTTGGAGAAATGTAAGTCTGCAAAAGATATTATTGATTTATATCATGTAGGCTTCTTTCGCCAAGATAATACGAGGAATTTAGCTCGTAAAAAGTTTATGGAACTTGTGTCTTCAGGGAAAACATACGGTTTAATTGCAAATGAGTCCAATGAGTTCCTCGGTATTCTTCCTGAGCGTAGCAATAATTCTGCACCAGAACCTGTAATGTATGGTGCTGGAACGGATAAATATTTTCGTATTGTTAATAGTACAACCAAACATTATACTTATTTTGGACTAACAGGAAAGGAAGTTACCATTGAACGTATGCACACTAATGGGATTTATGACCCTGAAAAATACATTCATTCATTATTTGAATTTGTAAAGAACCATACGTTAAACGAGGTCGACGAACACATGTACGTTGGCATGACAATAGAAAGTTCTGCTTCCACGATTAAGAAGCCAATATACATATCATGGCGTCAAAAGTCAGAATTAAGCCCTGAGGTTTTGTTTCAGAGTATTGAAAATGTTTTAAATAGTAACGAAAATTATTTATTTGGGGACAAAGTAACTTTCAAAATTCATATTGTTGATTCACGTAAAGGTAGGGGTTGATCTATGGGTTCAGCAAAATATAGCAGTCTTGTAACACACCTGGAACAGTGTACTATCCCAATGGAAAAGGATGTGTATTGTCTTCCCAAGAGCATTGTCCTTGGGAAGGGTAAGGCTGATCATCGTCGTAACTACGTATATGAATTGAAAAATCATCCTAAACGATTGTTAAATCAAGCAAAGGATTTGTGTGTCAGTGCTAAAGTTGACATTGAAATCCGTAATGGATGTACTATTGATGATGTGAAAAAGTTCCAAAATAAGCTATCGCCTCATTACCAAATTGTTATTTACGAAAAGAATCGATCGACTCGAAACTACACTGTAATTTATCCTGGAATACATGCATCAAAGAAAATTTTCATTTTGTATACTGAAGGACACTATGAATTAATTACAAACATTAGAACTCTATTGAACAAAAATGGGTATTGTCAGTATTGTTTGGAAGGATATTATCATACAGAAGATCATAAGTGTAACTTCAAATGTGGGATGTGTAAGAAGTATCACGATGTTTCTGATAATGATGATATTAAACGCGAATGTAGTGATTGTCGCAGACTGTTTTCTTCAGAAGAATGTTTTGCCAATCATAAAACGGTAATTGCTCGCGGAAAGACTTTATGCGAAACAAAGAAAATTTGTGTCCAATGTGGTGATATGATTGACATGCGAGGTCGTAAGTCTGAACACGAATGCGGTGAACGTTATTGTAAAACGTGTTATACGTTTGTGAACGATGACCACATTTGTTTTGTTCAGGCTGCTACTTTGCAACATGTAGAGGCCTTTTTATACATCATCTTTGATGTAGAAACAATGTTACTTCCTAAAAATGAACAGGGAGAACAAGAACATTACGTGAATTTCGTAAATTGTATTCATGCCTGTTACAAGTGTAAGGACGCAAAGCTGGATGATCCTTGCATTGTATGCGGAGATAAAAATGGTATCCGTTCGTTTGATTTCCAAGACATTGATGGATTTGTTAATCATGTATTAATAACTCGACCAATGTTTAAAAAAATTATTGTACTTTCCCATAATGGGAGTAATTATGATATGCAGTTCTGTGCTAAAACTTTGATAACGAGCCATCATCATACACCTGAAGTAATAATGTCAGGGCAAAAAATTGTTGAAATGCGTTTAGGACAAAAGATTTACTTCCGTGACAAGTATTTGTATATGGGAGTTAAATTATCAAAACTCCCTACAACTTTAGGTTTATCTGGAAATTTGAAAAAGGGAGATTTCCCATACTTATTTAACACTTTAGAAAATCAAAATTATGTAGGTCCGGTTCCCGCTATTGAATATTTTGATCCTGACTCGCGAACCACGGAAGAGAGACAACATTTAATCGCCTGGCACCAAGAACGTGCTGCAAGTGGCGAGGAGTATGATTTCCAAAAGGAGATGGTGGAGTATTGTCGAAATGATGTCAAAATTTTAGCAGAAGCTGTAATTAAATTTTCAAACTTAATTGAGGAAAAAACGAATGGCATTCAATGTTTTATCGTCGCGCCTACTATTGCTAGTTTGGCCATACTGACCTATCGTACCTTATATTTGCCTAAAGAAATTATTCCAATTATTCCACCCTATGGGTTCGACCATCGTGACCAACAAAGCCTGAAGGCAATGTACTGGTTACGGTACTTAGAACGTACAAGGGGCAATAAAATCCAGCATTCCGGGAATGGATTGGAAAAACGATTTGGGAGGTATAAGTTTGATGGGTTTGAACCTCGAACGAATACAGTTTTCGAATTTCATGGATGTTTTTTCCACGGGTGTTTAACCTGCTATCCTACACTTCGACACGTGTCTTTGGATTCCACCTCTAAGCAAGGTATATCCTTACAAGACCGGTATGAAAGAACCACCACGAAAATAGCATTCCTAAAAAAATTAAATCTTAATGTTGTTCAAATGTGGGAATGCGAATGGAATCATTGGGTAAAAACTGATAAGTCCATGCAGGAGTTTATTCAAACTCACTGTAAGGATCTTGTTGATCATCTAATACCAAAAGATAGTTTCCATGGTGGTCGTACAGAATGCTTTAATGCTTTGTACGAGTGTACCAGCGAGGAAACCGTGGCATATTATGATGTAACATCGTTATACCCTTGGGTGATGGCACGTAAACCATTGCCTGTAGGTAAGCCAAAAATATACAAGGGGCCAGACTTTCCAAACGTGGAAAGTATTCATGGGTTAGTAAAATGCACTGTTTTACCCCCTAATGATTTGTATTTTCCGGTGTTACCATATGCATGTAATGGACGTCTTTTGTTTGGGTTGTGCCGTACGTGTATAGAAAAAAGTATTGACAATTGCATGCATAGCGATTCCGAGCGAACCTTAACGGGCACATACTGTACCCCTGAACTCCACCTAGCTTTACAGCTCGGATACAAAATTCTGCAAGTAATTGAAATCTGGGAATTTAACATGGTTGGTGGCGAGGAGGATATTTCAAATGGTCTGTTTGAAGACTATGTGAATTCCTTTCTTCAAATGAAACAGGAAGCCTCAGGTTTTCCTGCTTCTTGCAAAACCAAAGAAGACCAGCAAAAATATATTACAGACTATTATACCCATGAAGGCATTAAATTAAATTATAATAATATAAGGAAAAACCCTGGATTGAGGTATATTTCTAAAATATTCCTCAATTCACTATATGGAAAATGGGGACAGCGAACGGATTTATCGCAATCTGTAATTGTCGATACTCCGGAAAAATTTTTGACTTATCTATGGGCACCACAATACGAGGTGCAAACTGTATTACCTATTGGAGAGCGGCATCTCATTGTAACGTATAAAAACATTGAGAACAAAAACAAACCATGGAAGTTCTCAAATGTTGTCCTTGCCGCCTTCATCACCTCGTGGGCGCGTCTAAAACTTTATGAATTATTAACAACAGTAGGGCCTGATCGTGTGTTGTACTGCGACACCGATAGTATTATGTTTGTACAGCCACGTAATGAAAAACCTCCGCTTTCCTTGGGTTCCTACCTGGGTGAACTAACTAACGAAGTTCCTGAAGGGTGGGAAATTAATGCATTTATAGGAATAGGGCCAAAGAATTATGCGTACCGTTTAAAAGAAATTGGTACGGACAATGTAGATTATGTATTTAAAATTAGGGGTATAACTTTAAATCATCGTACGCGCCAGGAAATTAATTTTGATCATTTTTATAATCTAATTCACGATAAAGTTAACAGTAAACAGTTAAACAATCCAGGGAGGATTGTTCGAAAGCCGGGGTTTGTCATTGTATCCAGGCCTGAAACTAAAACACATCAAAAAGTTGAAAATAAAAGACGTCGACTTGATCCTCACAGTATAACCGAGTTTAGAACATTACCGTACGGGTATCAAAGTAATATGTGTGTCGAATAATTGATATTATTGGTATAAGTGTTCGATAAATATTTGTATATATGTTATGATATGTTATGTTAAATATGTCCTAACATAGTGACATAATCATAATAATCTCAGACAGAGACAAATTTCATAAATATTTTCACAGCACTCGTCAATTGGCACTTCCCTATGTGTATATATGTGTATACGTAAATAGTATATTGTTATTGTAAATAATGTAAATATGTAAATATTGTAAATATTATAAATATGTATATAGCATATTGTAAATAATGTAAATATTGTAAATATGTAAATAGTACGTTGTAAATATTGTTATTGTAAATAATATAGGTATATGAATATCGAAAATATACATCAATATTGAAAATGTACAATTAAAAATATCAATATTGTAAATACGGAAATATACAATTGAAAATATCACAATTGCAAATACATAATTATTATATTGAATACTTATAAATATATCAATCACCTAAATACATATATATAAAAATCTCTAATCAATAACATAGCCTACCAGTGTAGAACAAGAATTAATGCTAATAAACAAATAACACAAATTTCAAATCCATGTTTTATTTTATATACCCAATAATAGGTATCATATTAAGAAGTATGTGTATTCTATATAAGATAAAGGAAGAATACATATACTGTGTCATATCAAGTATTTACCGATCAGTTTTACATGGTTTAATAATACTTTATGTGACGTTCAAACCTTTATACAAAATATTGGTATCTTATAAATAAATATGGTATTCTATATAAGATAAAGGAAAAGAATACATATGGTTCATATAAGGTTATTTATGTGACAGCATACAATAAATCAGTATGTACTGCAAACCCTGATGACGTCATAATGTCTTCTACAAGGACGCACAAATAAATTATTTGCAAATTAAAAATGGTATATGTGGTTAAAATACAACCGAGATATGTTTAGCAAGCACTTACATACGTAAAAGTTACAATATATATCTCAACATTACATTTAAGACATGGTTAAATCACTTACATACGTCAGGCATCACAATATATAACCATACAAAACAAACAAAAGTTAAGGTTATGCAAGGCAACATTAGAATCATAACAAGAGGTCCTAACAATCGTATCAAGGTAAGGTTACATGTATAATAAGGCATAATATATGTCTACAGTACAATCGATAAGATAAAAGCTATGCGTCCACCATTATACCAATAGGAACCCAACATTACGTTAAAGATAATGCGCATGCATAATGAGTCACTATATATAAGTCTACAATATAAATCAATATTAATACAATACATACACTTCAGGTATTTGCATTCACCTAGCATAGCACCAAAGAACCCTACATTACGTTGAAGAAAAGTTACATGCATAAAGAGTCAGTATATACATGTCTACAATGCAATCCAATATTAATACAATACAAACACTTCAGGTGTTTGCATTCACCAATCATGTCACCAAGGAAGAAGTTATGCAACCCTACATTACGTTAAAGGTGACTATAAAACACTTACATGGGTACAAAACATAATATGCATGCACATATATTCCTGCCCACATATCAGCAATAACACGTATACATACGTCCACTACCAAAAGTACTTATATACATACCCCCATTTGTGATTCACCTGTGTTTCGTACACCCAAACATCATTAAAAGATCAATAAAATCCCATATCATTCAGTAAAAGACCGTATAAATGCATAAGATACTTTTCTTAGAGTTGTGTCCGTTTCCTCCCAAAATATCTGGGTATGTGTGTACAATATATACTAATCTATACGATACATATCATAATATACCTCTAAATAAACGCTAAATACGAAAAAATCATTCTTTCTAACCCTTTCATTACCAACTAATTAATATTCATGAATAATTAATTCATTAACCTAATTTATGAAAAATATTTTAAAGAAATCTTGTTTGGTTGCAAAGAAGGAAAGAAGACTCTGGTCAGGTAAAGATTTTATTGTAGCCCTCATAAACCTAAAGGCAGGTAGCTGGTTTATTGCACCCTGCAATAAACATAAACTCAGGTAAGGAAGGGTCGATCTTCCTTACCCTCGAGTGGCAGGATCATAAAACAAGCTGTTGACAGGGGACAGGCCAATTGAAAAGGGATCTTTAAGCCGCAAAGGACCTCCTTCAAGCAATGGGAATCAAATTATCATTCGTTCTTCGTTCTTGCCTAGTCCCTCCTCTTTCCTTTTATTATTGGTTTCTACAAGTTTTGGGTTGGAATAAAAAGTTGTAAATCCATTCTCCAAGTCTGGTTTTTCATTTGCTGGAGTCTTTCTATACAAGTTAACAAGCTCCACCTCCTGCCTCAAAGCTCAAACAAGTTAGAACAGAAAGAACTACCTCTTACCAGGTTATATTCTCCTATCTCCTAAGAACCAAAAACAGCTTATAATTCATGCAAATTTAAACATAAATTAATACAAATTAACATACTTGATTAGATTTTCATCCTCTATTCAATCAATATGGTCTCTAGACATAATATGAATATTTTATCTACCTATCAATAAAAATATCAATAACCAATACTACAACACAACAAGGACACTTTGTTCTTTCAACTACCAGTTAAGAGGCCTCCCTACAATGATTTAAATATTTTACTTTTCCACCCATTATCAAAAATTTCATCTATCAACCCTTGCGTACGTGCATCCAGTCACGTAGTCCTTCCAACGACATTCCTGTCCTAAATAAAAATAATTAACATACAGCTGCGCTCCCTAAACAATTCCTTCTGTGTACATGCACTCAGTCACGTACGCACTCCAACCACCTCTTTGTCACAAAGAATAAAGGAAGCCGTCATGTCAATGACCCTCATTTATTACATATACCTACTTCTGCGGCATCCATTGTTCCCACCTGCGTACGTAAACCCTCAAGGATAAACGACATTCCTGAATACAAAGGCCTATTGTAAACAGTAACCTTGTCTCACCCCACCCCCTCATAAAACTGGAAAGACTAGTACGATAGGTTTGAAAATTAACTACTCTACTTCCCTGACTACTATTTGCCTGATCCATGTTGTGTAGTTCATTCCTTCCTTCACTAACTAAATTACTAGTTTTCTTAGCTGGCCGTTTCTGAGTTCGCAGTTCGCGGAGTTTTCTAGGCTTACGCAACATTTCGTTCTAATCAAGTTCAACAAAATAAACAAATAAAGCACTATCTCTTTAAAAGAGCAGAGTAAAATGAGAAAAATGACAAAATTCAAATTCGTAAATCGCTCATAAAACTTAAATAGCACTTAAATAACACTTAAATAGTAAGTACATCTGAGAAAATCAACTTTACATCAATACCAAAGTTATCAGAAATCTTGCTACTTATTTAATAAATTACGAGCAAAATCCTACACACGGGGTACTGGACGTTGAGAAGTGACTTTTGCTAAAGAAAGGACCAACTTTTTTTTAACAACTTAGGCCAACATGATTAAGAGGGAAAACTAATAGCAAACAATCTGCACAGAAGCTCATTGGCCCCAAAGATGGAAGCGTCATGTGTAAAAGTAATGGGCCACACTGGCTGGAAGCGTACTGTGTAATAAAAGTGGAAATATTTATGAAACTTTAAAGTTAAAATATTACTTACTCTTACCTCAGGGTTTCGTGGCCTCGGGCTTCTGTCGAGCCTCCGTTTGCTGCTAGCTTTCCATCTAAAGTTACGTGTACCATAACTCTTTTAATTCTTTATTTGCTCAACAATAAATTTTGGTTAATGAAAACTTCATTGTTCATTTAGTTATTTTAATAGTTGGAATGAAAGATAAAATAAAATTTACAAATATAAATACAGTTATCACGTTGTCGAATGATAAATGTTACTTGTAGAGTATCAACTTTATATTAATTGCAGAATTGTGTCTAAGTCTTATTAAATTTACAGGTTGGTTGAAATTATTTTATACTTCACCTAACACAAAATATAAGTTGGCCTTTTCTTTAACACCAATAATTACATTTATTTTGTAAAACAAGAGGGAGGAAATTTAATTTTACTCAAATTATAAATGACCTTAATTCGAGGGTGTGTCATTTGGAATTTTAGCTTTATCGCGCACTGCACTCAAAATTCAGTTAATGAAATGTTTGCCACTTTACCTCCTTTTGATTTCTGTCCATAGAACATCTTCCTTTTCTCCTAGCAAGGTAGCTCCGCTGTCTCTCCGTGGAAGACTTCCGTGTTGCTTGGTTGTCTCGCTCTCCGCAAAGTTTCAGACGGTTCACACTCCTGGAAAGTCCTCAGAGTTCCAAACGTTTACTTCATTTACTGCGTTCTATCACTACAGGCGACGCTGCACTTTTATAAAACGTTGATTAAATTATTATACTTATTATACGGTCTTCTGGTATAAGAAAGAATTGCAATACTGTTCTTTTGTCACAGCCCGAAAATAGCGTACTCTTGCGGCCTCCCGCATTTCTACCGGTATTTGCCCCACTGAAACTGTCTTTCAACGCTCAGGGCACGAAGATGTCTTATTCGGAAGGTTGTTACCCCTGAATTCGTCTGAACTTCGCGATTCGATCTCGACAACTTGACTCTCTCAACCTAACAAAAAACGTTTTTTGTCCTCTTTCTGTCCTCTTCTTTTATCATTTCACACTAATTACTTATTCATTTTTGTTTCTCCTTTCCTATTTGTCCTTTACACACCCCTTGACCATTTTTTTTACATTTTGACACACCCCTTTTCTAACCTAACCAATAATTGTTCTTTTCATTTTGTTTCATTAAGTTTCATTTTCTGTCTTATTGGTTTCTCTCCTTTTTCTTGACCACCCTCTCTTTTCATTGGTTTTTCTCCTGTTTCTTAAGAAAGACCTCCCCTTTTTTTCAAAGTCACCCTCTTTAGCCAGAGACACCCCGCTGAGGTTGCTGCGCTACCAATTTTGAATGATCCTCCAGTGACAAATGTGAATGCCTTACAAAATTATCTTATTTTCAAATATAGATTTTACTATTTATTAAACCCGATTTATTAAATATTATATTCTTTTGTGACAATTTAATTAGATTTTCTCAGATGTTACTTATTGGAATACGAATATCTATATTTCTATGACAATCTTATCTTGCTATAATAGTGGTGGTATTAATAATGTTGAATAAAACAATATTTCTATCACTGATAGTGTTAACAATTATAATATTTGTTGGTTAAATAAGACTAATGATAATTAAGGTATCCCTATAAAATGTCTACTGTTATACACAACTTGAATATGTTATACACAACTAGAATGATCCTCCTTTTTAACAATTCTGTATGCAAAATACTAGTTACCAGTAATAATAATAATAATAATAAAAATAATAATAATAATAATAACAATAATGGTATTTTTTTCTAAATATTTTCACATATTATGTACAGCTTTTAACTAGTTTAGGAATGATCTTTTGCCTAGCACTTAATTGATGCTGTTAATACTTATATGATTATATGTAATATATAGATTTCATATACATAGAGATAGAGAGAGAAAGAGAGACAGACAGACAGACAGAGGGAAATTCTTTCAAAGAAATAGTGCTCCATTTATTTGTTTAGATTTGCGTATAAAATATACTCAATTTTGATCATTCTTACGTTAAGAAAATTCCCCCACTTTTCTTTCTGTGTATTTTTTATCCCCTCTACTTTCTACGTTCCTTGTTCTGTGATGTTTTTTTTTCTTTCTTAGGGTTGCTTTTCAAAGACCTTTCCTTTTTTGCTCTCTCTCTCTTGCGGCTGCAGACTGACCGCTCTTGGGGACTATGTCTCCTCGTGCTACATGTTACTTGTCTTAATAAATTTCGAGAGACGCCGGAGAGTCTTGAGAAAATTTCTTAAAATGACCACAAAATTAGCCGTGTTACTTTTCTGTCACCATGCGGTGTGTGTTTTTCGCTTTTGTGTCGAATAATTAAAATATTTTTCTAGCGTAATGGCCAGCCATTCTGGACCCCTTACGTAGCCGATTTTGGGTGGTTTTCTCTTCTTTTCCGAAGCGAAGTGTCAGATTCACAGCGTTGAGGTAGCTTCTTTCAAACATGTGTTTAACTGTTGCCACATCTCTACGCGTCTAATTCTAATAATCCATTATATAGCTCATTATTCTCGCTCGTCTCATTACTAAATAGTATTATCCCTCTCGCGGCAATGTTATCTATTCTATTATATACTCTTAGAGCGAAGCTTTATTTATACATTAAAATTTCGCGTGCTTATTGTTCTTATAAATGTGACAACGTATTGGACACTAGGGAAAATATACTGTAGACGTATTTGTCTCTCAAGGACCCAAGTTTGTCAGTGTTGCCAACCAAGTGCAAAAATGAGAAGGTGTTAAATAGGTTTCGTTTTTACACCAAGCTTGGCAGAAATATCACACGATACTATAGCACAAAGACGTTGAGTGTGAACATCCCCCAACCATTCTAGGTTGTCAGTGTTGCCAACCAAGTGTAAACATTACAATGTTGCAAATGGCTTGCGTATTATGGAACGAATATAAAACAAATGTGACATAAGCAGCATTGGACAATGAAAAACATAGTGTGAGTGTCCCTGTCTCCCAAGCACCCAGTGTAGCAGTGTTTCCAGCTAATGGGAACATTCAAGAGTATTGGATGAAGTCTATAGCATTGGCGGACATAATTAGACTGTGACCCATGCAAGGTTTTTCATTGTCCAATGTTGCTTATGTCACATTTGTCATATATTGGTTCAATTGCAAGACACTTGCAACATCGTGATATTCACATTTGGTTGGCAAATCTGACAACCTAGAATGGTTGGGAAATGGTCACACTCAATGTCTTTTTGCTATAGTATCGTGTGATGTTTCTGCCGAGGTTGGTGTATAAATTTCTCATCGTACGAACCTGTTTTACACCTTCTCATTTTTACAACTAGTTGGTAACACTGACCAACAGGAGTCTTTGAGAGAGAAATTCCTTTCACAATATATTTTCTCTAGTGACGAATGATGTTTATGCCACTTCCATGGATATACGTCCAGTGGTAGAGAAACCATTTACCACATTATATTTACAATTCGTTGGCAACACTGACCAAATGGGTACGTCTGGGTGCAAAGTGATATTACCAAAAACTTGCCGGAGCCACTTTCTAGCAACGAGCCAAAAAGGAACATAATGGGCTCAGATGCTTACGTGTCATGGGTCGTAACATTCATTTTTACTTCTTTCGAATATGTCATACATAGGGTTACAAACACCAACAAAATGGCCCCTTGTAGGGTCAGGTTGTGGATTTGCCCGTGATTTGAAAACGGTTTCGTACTTCTCATAGCAAGAGCTTTCAGACGATATATAGGTTTTATCCAGGTACTTGGTCCCGAAATGGAATCATTCCTAGTAAGGAACATGATGTTGTGCATCACAAACTTACTTTGCTGTGGATCGAAACAGGGACTCTACGCACCAGACGTAAGCACTGTACCCTAAGCTGCCGTGACTCCTTGTATATGTGGAAATGAGGATAGTTCAACAAAAAGTTGATTTCGTAAACCTTACTATGCCCCTTGTAATGATTTTACAATAGTAACATTACACTTGTAAACATGAAGTACAGATGCAGAAATGCTCTGATAGTGATTATCAATATCCTTTCTATTCTGTTTCATATACAATTACGCAGTTTAGCCATAAACTTACCAATACAAACGAACTATTCTTAACCAGTACCCAGAAGGTCAAGTAAAATTATAAGTGTATCCTCTATCCTTCTCTCTCTCTTGAGGGGTATGGATCTAAGCATTATCTTATATATATATATATATATATATATATATATATATATATATATATATATATATATATATATACAAGATAATGCTTAGATCCATACCCCTCAAGAGAGAGAGGAGGATAGAGGATACACTTATAATTTCACTTATATATATATATATATATATCTAGGGCGTCCCATAAGTCCGTTTACATAGGCTATCGCGCAAACTATTGAAGATACGAAAAAATTATAACACAGTAATATATTTGGAAAGTATGTGTTTTTAATCTAAAATGTTGGATTTTCGGAATTGGACCAACCGTTTCGGCTCTACGTTGGTATAGTACCCAATGGTAAAGAACTGCAACGTTGCCACGTCTTCGTTGAACAACTATGAAAGTAAGTGGGTGTGGTTTGAAGTACTCTGGACCAAGGACAATAGATGCGACAGCCATAATGAAGGATATAAAGAAGGACCACACGCAACTTCAATCCAAGGCAGTGGCGTCACCATCAGAAGGGTAGGGGCAGGTACGGCAAGGAAATTGAATTTAATTTATTCACGGAAAACTGGTATTAATTGCTTAGTGACGTCAACGAGCCGAGGGCAATTGAATAAAATTAGAAAGGGTGTAAGTGCCAAAACTCGAAAACCAGAGAAAAATTGATGAATTATCGCAATAGAAGTTGAACGGGTACTGCGACCATGTGAGTGCTTTAAAACAGATGCAAACAACTTCTAAGCTATAAACTTTGGTTGATGAGCATTATTATTCATTTGCAGGTCTCGGTTCCGCTCGTAAATTTGTTGCCTCATCTCATTTCGTTGAATGATTGTTCAGTGTCGTGTATGAGACGAGACACGAGAATGTTATGGTCTTGAGAGCAATACTACTATGTCATTACGAAGGGATTTTGTGCACCTCACCCATTTTTCCTTTGCCTGAGAGTTGGAGAAAGGTTCAAAGCAATAAATGCATAAACAATCTTCATCATCTTTATCACTCGAATTAAAGTTTTTTACACAAGAGACTATGTGGTCAATGGCAAGCACGTATTCAGTAATATTTTGGTGGGAGGGATAGGGCCATACCAGCTTCGATATTCCGAGAATTTTGTTTGGACGTCATTTTTACAAAAAAAAAAAAAAAATGTCAGCATAGAATAACATTAGTTTCTTTTACATCCCCCTGGCCGCGTGCCCTGTCAAGGGCTACGTTTTTTGTACCATACATTGTTATTTCGGAAATTTTTGTTACACAGTACGCCCTACATGCATTTGTTATAGTTCTACTGCAATTAGAGAAACTGATTAAGACCGGAAAAAATATTGGAATACGTGCCCCGTATGTTGTTGGTAAACCTACCACATCGCCATTTTTGAACTTCAACATAACCTTGACGAGTAATGGTGTATATTATTTGAAAAAAAAGAAAGAAAAAAGAAAAAAAAGAAAAGAAAAAGAAAACACATCATTATGTAAAGGAAGAACACCATCTTTAGTACATGCAATGTCAAAGCAGTACGTGTAACGCTAGTACATTTATTTTTGAGTTTTAGTTCAGACCTGATACTTTACTCACCTTCGAAAAAATGATTTCACAAGATCTCCTGCCTACGTCAACACAGCTACCCAACTGAAATGAAAAATGAAATGAAATCTTTGAGTTTTACGTTCCACGGTTATGCCGGTTAGGCTAAAGGAGACGTGGATGATGAGTAATGAATGAAATGGTGGAATGAAGAAAGTGGGAGGAAACGGGAGAACTCCGAGAAAACCCACACACACGGTGTTTGTCCACCACAAAGTTCACTTGGCGGGGCTGGGATCGAACCCGGGACCCCAAGCACCAGAGGTGAACGCAGCTACTCAACTGAAACTTGCGTAGATGGCGTGCCAAGCATTGCTGCTTCAGCTAGTCCAAACGCAGGAGCGATCTACCGGATCCTTTCAGAAGTAAAGCCAGTTGGAAAACGTGCCCCTATAGAAAACGTGCCCCTATAGAAAACGTGCCCCGGTCTCCCCTATATATATATATATTTTAGTGTTGAATCTATAGTTCTTGAAGTCGCGAAGATGAACAGTGCCACTTCTGATGCTCTGTTCAAATCCAAATTAACCCCGCATCTTGTTGGAGGGGTAAAGGGAAATACATAAAACTGATAAAAAATAACCCATATTAGTGCCGAATCCATAGTTTACGGGGTTGCTGAGATGACCGGTGAGGTGACACTCGCGGTCTCGTTTAAAACCAAATTCAACCCCGCAACTTGGGAGAGGGGGAGATAATAAATGATCGAAAATGACCAATATTAGTGTCGAATCTATGGTTTTCGGGATCGCCAATATGATAAATGATCTTTCCGATGCCGTTTAAATCGATGCCATTAAAACCGAAAACAGCATATTTCACGTGTACTAAACACATGAGATACGGAGTTGTGCATTTAAATTTTCATTTCAACCCAGCGAAGCGGGTAATATATGCTAGTATAAGTCAAAATGAATCTTAATGACTTGTTAAACTTAAGAAATGTATGATAATACATACAAGAAACACAGAAAACCTTAGTAAACATAATAATATCCAGATTATATGGAATATCAGCTAGTTCTGTACAGCGATTACTTCCCTGATTGGATCCTTTCTGGTGACGTAGCGCGGAGAAGTCATGACCAAGGTGGTTAAAACACAAGGCTAAATATTACTACCATAATCTTCCAGCTAGATTGTACAGCTTTGTCGCATCCATTGATTTCATTTTATAAACCTATCTAATAGCAATGATTTGCAATAGTTTATTTACTTTTTTAAAAACGAGAACTGCTTTCAGTATATTTTAAGTTAACCAACTAATAGAATTGACCAAGCGTAATAGGACTTTTCTGGTATCATAACAATAGTAAGACTATCCATGGCTTTGGATGGATTATTTTAACAAAAGAAACACTGACCAAAGCTTAAAAAACACTTTTTAATATATATATATATATATATATATATATATAATAACGGTTTCGGATATCTAACATATCCTTCTTCAGACAGTATCGAAAATAAAATCTCTGATTGTTTTCGATATTGTCTGAAGAAGGATATGTTAGATATCCAAAACCGTTATTATATATATATATATATATATATTAAAAAGTGTTTTTTAAGCTTTGGTCAGTGTTTCTTTGTTAGCATAACAATGCAGCAATTTTGCGTTTAATGAATCGTCGTAGTCAATCCGGTAATTCAGTGTCATTCTTTTTACAGAAATTCACAGAAAGATATGGTGAGATATAGAGTAGACCCTGTTTCACTATGAATATAGAGGTAAGACAGAAAATAACACGTAATGTCCTTTATACTTGAGGAGTTTATTTTAAAAAGGAAACATTTCCATTTTTCGTTCTTTACTTTTTTCCTTCTTTGAAAATTCATTTTTAATGGTTTCTGAGACTTTGGGATGAGTTTCATAGTCAAGGGACAGTCCTGGGGAGTCTAGACTCACTCCAAAATTTAAAGTGAAAAGGAAAACATTACCAATAGAGGATTAACTAGGAATTTTTACATTAACTCTTAAAAGTAGCAACAGTTGGATCTTCTCTGAAATTAAGTTTTTGCCTACTGGCTTGTAGTAGTGAGATATAAGTCAATAGGTTATCTTTGCTTTAGTGCATGGTTATTCTATGCGTTCGCTAAGCGTTTTTGTGGCTCATGTGTACGCTTGGAATATGCTAACCATGTATATAAATGTGGATGGTTAATCACAACGCGCTGGAAACGCGAAAACAATGAAAACGCGCAGAATACGTCGGCTCAAGCGCATTTTATGCGTTTCGGAATCAGTAAAAGATGTATAAGAAAAAAAAGGAAAGAAGTGTTGCCAGTGAAATTCTCCGTGCAGTAGTCTTTGTCTATTAATGGGATGCCGGCGTTTGAATCAGCATCTTTTATTCTTTACTAGAAAAAACTGCAGCTAAAAGCAACACTTCTTCCATAACCACCATATCTTTTCAGAAGAAACCAACTGAAACAGGGCTTTCTGATTCTGCTCTTCCAGCGCGGAACATGAAAAAGAAAAGACCTGGAAACCCTGACTGTCTCACGGTATGATTTATAACTCTGGCAGAAGTAAAATTACCGAGTAGCTACCTAGGTAGCGTTCGCTGCGGGGGATAACGCATCAGAAACGTATTCACGAGTAGCTATAGACTTAGATTCTGAATAGATTGCTATAAATGCTTCCCACTATATATTCCTGTATTTATTCTTTGGCTATCAACGTTGGAAGAAGAAATGATAAATTTCTATCACTTTCGGTTTGAATGGAGAATGAGCGATGGAAATAAAACCAAGTCTTGGGATGTTAAATTGATTCCAAAAGGACCACTTTTCATAACTTGTAACCGTTTGTGGTCTATGGTGTTCCATGGTGAAACCAGAAATAGTTAATTTTAACCACTTCCGTTTTAACTAGACTTAACAGAGTAGATGGAACATTGTCCTTAAGATGGTCTGTTGTTTATGGTTTGTTCACATACACTTTGTCCGTCAGATAGCTCCACAGAAATATTGGTGTAGAAATACGGGCAGTCGGATCAGAAGTGCTGCCCCCCGTCATGAATCATGTGCTACTTGGGGCCGGTATCTGTGAAACCCATAATGGCGGGTACTTACCTGAGGTTATATTTCACACATAAGTATGAACAATCTAGAATCCTTGATCTGTAAGTCTGTGAAATATCAATGGAAACTAATGATAAATTTTTAAAAAAGTTATCCATAGCTATAGCTCCTTCGTGGCTCTTGGCCCACCTTGTAGCAAATGTCTACCATTTCCAATTTAGTAGAGAGATGCGAGTGAAAATATCATCTTCCCTTCAGACATTGAGTCAATCAGAAAAAACACTAGTCAATGTATAGGCTACCTAGTATTTACTGTGTTTGTTCTGCTGCGACGGAGATGGTAAATTTCTACCATTTCTGGTTTGAACAAAGAATTAATGGAGGAACTTTCACCTACTCTTGTGATGTTGAATCTACTGAAAGAAAGCGCTACTGGCAACCTGAGACTGTCTTTGTTCTATGGAAATGAACGATGAAAACCGGAAAAAACAACATTAATTAGATTTCTTAGCAACATTATTTGGCGTAGTCTAAGGTCGAAACTACTATCTCAAAGTGATGGCTAACCTTTCAGTGAGCTTTTTGGTACTGAAACATTTAATACTCAATTAGATCAATTCGATAGCTTGTGTGTTGCAGCAAATGTCAGAAACGTAGAAGAGATATCTCATTTTGTTACCAATAATGCGAACACGAGACTTCAAAATTGTAAAGAACATTACCTGGTCGTAACATCTAAAAGATATGTCGTTCAATGAGCTGAATGTTATTATATTAAAGCAGTTTGTTGAGATAGCAAATATCATTGCAAAAACTATACAATTCTTTGAGGAAGTCAGAAGCTAAAATTGAAGATTTGGAGAATGACAAGGCGCATGTTAAGAAGAACAAAGCCGAAGAACAATTTGTGATTCTGATCATAATATTACCAATTCCGATTTGAATCTCAAGTTTTTAAAATTTTTATTTACTTTTCGCTTCTCTGAGAACTATCGCACGTCCTACGCTTCCATGTGCCATTTATTGTTTCACCTACGCTTAATATTCTACATTATACCAGCTTTGCTTCTTATATGCTATAATTAAATAATAAAATTCGTTTCATTTTATTACTTAACTAGCTGAATATACCCATTCTTCGCATAGGTCAAATAACACATCTGTGTAAACAAACTGAACAACGAAAAAAAAAATATCGATCATTTTCTACTACATTTACATATCCCGGTAAACACTCCCTGAGACCCTCTGGTTCGAACTAAAAAAAAGAAACCTGTGTCTCCCAGCCGATGCGGGCTGTATTTGGATGTCAACGCCTATATGAGTATCACTATTCATCTCAGAGATCGCGAAAACTATGGAATTGACAATTATTTTTACGTATTTCGGTAACTCTCTCCTCTCAGTTGACCCCAGGCTTTCATACAATGGTAACTGAATTTGGAAGTCATGGCTAACGGAAGTATCACCATTAATCTCAGCGACCATCTCGCGCCGTATGGACTTTGTGGTGGACAAACCCCGTGCTCGTGGGTTTTCTCGGGATTCTCCCATTTTCTCCCACTTTCTTCATTCCATCATTTCACACATCTCTCATCATCACCGTCTTCTTTAGCCTAACTGGCGTAATCGTGGGACGTAAAACTTGAAGATTTCATTTCATTTTTTTAAATCTCAGCGACCGCGAAAACTTCGGATTTGACACTAATATTGGTCATTTTGGTTAATTTTTACATGTCTCGGTATCTCCCAGTGACCCCGGCCCGCAGTTGAATGGAGTGAATTCGGATCGGAGTTTCACCATTGACCTCAGCGAGCGCAAAAACTATGAATTCGACACTAATGTCGGTCATTTTCTACTACTTTTACATGTCACTGTAAACGATCTCCCTGAGACCCCCTGGTTCAAATTTTAAAAAAACGCTTGATCTTGACCAAGGTACATCTGACCAAAATTTGGTAACTCTCGGTCCACTCGTCTGGTCCCCAGGCCGCACACAGGCAGACAGACAGACAAACACAGAAACAAACTCTTTGTTTTATTTCTATTAGATTTTAATTAACTTCGGAAAGCACTTCACACACAAAGAAGCCACCGAAAAAGTTACCAAATTTGATGCACAGATAGATCTTTACCAGATCAAATAGTGTACAGATTCGTTTTTCTGTTTTCTATTCCCTCTCAAGAGTGGACTCGATGAAGTCAAAGTTTATGCATGTTCTCTCCTGGCTTATTTCTAAGAACGCCTAACCGGTACACAACCAACCTTACTTCTTTGATCTGCGGGATTACATAACAGCGAAAAAATAAAATTACTCGGGAAATAGAATTATCGAAAAGGTCAACTTTTATCCACCTTTCATCTCGGCTTATTTGTAAGAACGCATAGCTCGTATGCAACCCACCTTATTTCTTCGATCTGCGGCCTTACATTACAGCAAAAAATAAAATAACTGGGCAATGGAAGGGTCGAGGAGGTCAAATTTTATGTACATTTCCTCCCAGTTTATTTCTAAGTACGCCTATGCAATCCACCTTATTTCTTTGATCTGCAGGCTCACATAGCAGCAAAAGATAAAATATCGGGGCAATGGAAGGGTCGGAAGGTCATATTTTATGAATGTTTCATCCCGGTATACTTCTAAGAACGCCTAACCTCTATGCAGCCCACATTATCTTTTTGATCTGCGGGTTTACATAACAGCACAAGGTAAAAGACCCGTGCGTATTCGGACCTATCTTTGTCTAAATAATCCGTCATTTGCTACAAGCATGATAGTTTTTTTAATTTTATATTAGGGTATATTTATTTTAATCTTCTGGACTAGTTATTCTGAGGAAGCAGTTGTAGTAAAAGAAGAAGAAGAAGAGGAGGAGGAGGAAGAAAGAAAATTTCATTGAAAAAGTGTCACTGCAGAAATATTTTTGTGTGTTTCTGTGGAGAAATTAGTTGGTCGTTTTCGCTATTATTCTGTTATAGTGACAAAAGTAAGTCATATGGCAAGTAAACAGAACCTAGAAGAAGAAGATATTCCTTCTTATCTGATGAATTCTGGCGATAGTGATTTAGATTGTTCATTCGCTGATGTATCATCTTCTAATATGGAAACTTCTGAAAAGGAGCAGCCAGATAGTAGTGATAGAATAACCTGGACACGTCATCGTAATCTTGTATGTCCCTATTCACCTCAGTGACCTCGACAAAAATGAATTCAACACTAATATAAGTGATTTTCGATTAGTTTTACATGTCACCCCTTTCCACCCCCAGCCCTAGGGGTTCTGCCCGCTCCATTCCGATGACGGATGAACATGTACAGCTTTTGGGTATGTCCCTATTCACCTCAGCGACCTTGGAAACTATGGAATCGACACTAATATTAGTAATTTTCCATTATTTTTACATATCACCCCTTCTCAAGCCCACCTCTTCCCCTGGGGACAAGGCGTGTCTTACCTACTTAGATTTCATTTACAGGCTTTAAGTTATCATCGTACAAAGTTTGGTTGAAATTTTTGCATTTCTTTCAGAGTTATTCTGAAACATCTTTGTGCAAAAATTGTGAAGATTGTTTTTTAATTACAAAGGTAAGGACAAGGTCTATTCCGAAAATTACACAGGCAAGAGGTTAAGGCCCTTGTCTGAATGCTAATATATATAAATTAGAAGGTTCAAACTGATTTATGAAAGAATATTAAAATAAAAACAATTTTATAAAATACCATTTACAAAACTATGGAAATTAAAGCTTCATTTTACTATCATTTAAAAGAATGAGTCAACCTTGCTTAAAATTGCACATCCGACATGCAAAAGATCCTGGTCATTTATTGTCATATTTCAACATGAAAGATTGGTTCTTTGAATGAAAAAGTATAACTAAAGATACTCTGAAGATACGTAATAACAATAAATCAAGATTGGCGGCTAGATCCCTTGTCATAAAGTTAAAACAGTTTAATCTTTTTAGAACTGCTCTGTTATCCCCCCCCCCCATATGCTCATTTAAAATTATTGTAAGACATTGACACTCTTCTCAATATTTCGCGTTTTGAATTTAATGCTACCAATGTCGATATACTCCTTACACTGTACATGGACACACTCATTAATATATTTTTCACGCAGTATTCGCTACTATATTTGTTATCCAATACTATTTAAATAAAGTGTTTATCAATAAATTTCCTTCTTTACGATAGAGGATGAAGTCCCTAAAAAGTTAACCAATATTCATACTCATGTGACTAAATAATCTTGTTTTTTTTTTTTTTCATTTTATAACAGTCAAATAAAACATTTCTGTACAGTTTCGATTTCAACAAGTATGTTACATTAATAATAATAATAATAATAATAATAATAATAATAATAATAATAATAATAATAATAATAATAATAATAATAATAATAATAATAACCATGGGCGGCGATTAGGGGACAAAGGGGGGCAGTTGCCCCCCACTTTTTTGAAATGATCTATTAATGTATATAGTTTCATTTGGAAATATAAAGTTTTTGTATGTATTAATGGTTCATAGAATAAAAATGGTGCCATAAAATATTTGCCATTCAGTGAATATGTATTGGTTGTCTTCCCGTGGAGTTAAAAAAGCTACAGGAATTGCGTATTAATTGCCACGAAAAAATGGCCCAGAAATTAACCTATTGAAGCGCCACAATTCGAGCATACTTTCATTTCTTCTTACAAGGGCTCGATATGTTAATCAGCAGCTTTGGAACTAATTGAGATAACATTTCGCAAAAAAGAAGTCCTTCACAAGTTATTCTTTAATTGCACAAAAATCGACAGTTTCTAAAATATCTTTTATTTTTTCTAATAGTAACGAATATTTTGATTTTTTTGAGTTTAACATCCTGTTCAGCAGCGAGGCTATATGAGACGTGGGCCAAATGATTAACGTGGAATCCGAACCACATGAGCTCCCACCGGGAACCGAACCCGGTTCTTCCACGTCAAAGGCGCATACGCTAACCACTTAGTCACGAACTAGCTCAGTGAGGAATATTAATTAAAAAGAGAGTAATAAGAAGCAACTTCTACTTTTTCCATTGTTTTGCAGTGTAATATACGAGTTTAGGGGTGCACATATACAATTTTGTATATACAATTAAATTTAGTGAATTCAACATAATTCTAGGTTTTAGGATTATTTTGTATAACTGGAGTGTGTAGTAATTCTAAGATTGTTGAGTTTTGATATATTCCAAGAAAGTGAAACTGTACCTTATGGCAACGAACATGTTTCGGGAAGCTGCAAAAATATTTCTTTAAATGTCGTAGCATATGCTTGTAGTATTTACTGTTTTTATAAGAGTAATAACACATATAATAGCATGCGTGGAATTAAAAATATAAGTTGTTCATTAATTCCCAGTTCTAATATAACTTCTGCAAAACAAGCCTCATTATTCATTACTATGATTATTTCATTAATATTATCCTTTCTATTTATTTGTTTTGTAAATTTGTTATTAAATAATCTGATCCCAGAATTTCGCAGATAGAATTTTAAGATGTTCACGAGCAAGGAATCAAATCTCTTCTTACACTTTCGTTGTTTAAGAGTACAAAGGGCTAGTACCTACTTGCGTTGTTATTGTCAATTTACTTAATAAAATATGAAACACGATATACCGTATTTTAACTGAAAAACGACAATATCCTATTAGTTATACAACCTTTCGTCAAAAACGTGTTAGAAGCAACCAGGAAAACTAGCATTGATATACAAATATTAAAATCATGTCTTGCCCCCAGCTTTAACGTCCAATCGCCGCCACTGATAATAACTATTCACAAATATTATTTCAGTGAAAGCTGGACATACAAAACAACTGAAAAATCCTACTTCCTAGAGTCTATCATACTATATCATGCAAGCCAATTAGTGAATTATATATTTGTGTTCTCTGTATAACGAAAGTGGTTATTTTATGCCTTTAAGCCCAGCGTTCTAAAAATTATGTCCAGCTGGACAAGGGAAATAATTGTTTCTTCAACCCAATAATAGGTCGAACTTAAGAAATTAAAAAATATTTATAATTGTTAATCGTCTTAAATTTAATTTCATTTAATGGTGCAGCTAAGCATATGCATTCTTCAATGAGTCACTGTCATTGGCTTGAAATGTCAGTTGCGTAGTTCTGTTGCAAGGCTCCGTAAGCTCACTTAAGTGCCGAAAAAGGTAGCGCTGCTACAGTGTTGCCAGACTAACGAAACGCGAGAAAGAATCGACCGTTTTATTCTCCCAAGAATCGTACACCAAAATTTCTTTTCCATAAGTGATAGTGTCTGATGAAGCCAAAGTGTTAGTTGGCGAAACTGTAACACGTATGTACTTTATTACGTGAATATTGTTTTGCTCAGCAAATAGTTTGTTTATGTCAAAATTTCTTATGGAACCGCTTTGTTTTTTTTAACATACATTACTTGTTTCTTTTAACTGCATCCTAACATGTTTACTATATTGGTTAGAAATTACGCACGATGTAGTAGTAAAGTATTGTAACAAAAAAGACAAAGAAAAAGAAAAAAATATTCAGCAGTTTGTCAATTTTCAAACTTAAGTTGTCATCATCTTGCAAGGAGATGTCGACCTATCACATGTAGGGTGACAAAAATTTTAACAGCAGAAAGTGAGGCACCTAATAAATAAATAAATAAATAATATAAGATAAACTTATTTTGGAATCAATTAATAATTTCATAGTAAAACAGTACTACTAAATGAAATTGTCAAACAACAACAACAACAACAAAAAACAATGTTTCTTGTGTACAGGGGCGCATTGGCAACCATAGGGCCCACAATAATACACTAAGCTGAAGGTCCACTGTATTAATGCGTTAAAAGTGAATTTGACATTATTTATATGCTTTGTCAAATATCAGTTTGTCTTCTAACCCAGTGATGGGAAAACCACGGTTCTCGAGTCAAATGAGGCCCTCTGAAATTTTCTACCGGCCTGTGAGATGATACCTAACCTGATGAATGACAAATAGTAATCAATTGTTCAAACGTACATTCTACTTTCTTCCCATAAAAATCTGATCAACGTTCCATACTGTGATCATTAATGGTTGACTAAGCTGAAATTGATGTACAATTAACGTTAGAAAAATATATTTTATGAAATTTCGTGAATTTCCCTGATTTCCAGTCTTTTTCCCTGAGTTTCCGTGACCTGCACCATTTTCCCGGGGTTTTCCCTGATTTTCTTGATTTCCCTGAGCAGTAGGAACTCTTTAAAGCAAGTGAATGATGATAGAAAAATTGGTGGAATGAGAATGTGGGAGGAAACGGGAGTATCCAGAGAAAACCCACGAACATGACATTGTCCATCACAAACTACTTATTTGATCGGGGATCGAAGAGGTACCACACGTTCCGGAGGTCAGCGTTTTACGACTGAGCCAACGTACCTTCTGCTGGTTCAAATAAGAAAGATGCAAGTGTTGTATATTTCTATTGCTTTACTTTCCTCAAATTCATTTCTCAACTTTCTTCCAAAAGACTTTGTTAATAGTTTGAATTGGATTAATCATCTACTGTTGTCCAGCACAAGGAAACGAACGTCACGGAAGGAAAAACATGTTAGATTTTACAATTACTCCAATATCAAGATGTTAGGTGCTAGTGTGCCCCCCAAAAAATACTAGATCTAGCAACATTATGCAAGGAATGGCAACACTGGTATGTTTGCAGCATCTAAATAAGGGCTCAAGAAAGACATAAATTTCAAACACGTGATGGTCTCTCTCTCTCTCTCTCTCTGTCTCTCTCTCACACACACACATACACACACATGTATATACGCACATACAACACCTCCTATAACTACATAAAAAAAGAAAATAATCTGGAACCCTTCCGCGAGGCCAGAGGGATCAGCTGTGTGAGAAGGAGTGATGTGAGCTTTGGAATTGACAAACAAATAAGCATCAGACTGCGGCGCACTCTGCTCGGGGAACTCCCGTTATTCAGCTAAACTTAACTATTAATTCTTCTTATTTCTGATCCTTTACTTTTACCGCAAACAAATAATGCTTATTGTTTCTGATAATAACAAAAGTATTTATTGATTGGCGGAAAGAAATACCAGCAATGAAGTGATATTTTTACTTACGATGAGTGGGAAGTCAGGTTATGGCACTACGTTTCTCCTGATCGTTTTTCTTTTTTCGGAGAGAAAATAGTCACGTTAATACAGTGAAATCTAACAGACATACATAGACATAAACTTTGTTCAAAGACTATGTGGCTCAGTAGAACAGCCTTTACAACTGATGCTAGGGGTTCCTGATTCAATCCCAGCCCGTATTAAAATTAAATAAAATCTTTCAGTTTAACGTCCGGGGATTATACCCTTTAGGCCAGCGTTTCCCAATCTGTGTGACGCGGCACACTGGTGTGCCGCGAGGAAATCGAAACAAAATTATTAGTTCTATAGCAACAAAATTGCAAGACATAGGAAAGAAATATATATTTTTGTATTTCACTTTACTATGAATTTCTACCATGGAAAAAATTACTGTAATTGTAATATATTATTCTACGCCTATTACTGTGTAGCAGCCAGTATTTCGGCTCGTACACATTTCCACGGTTGGCTGCTATGTTACGCTTCAATTGAGAGTCATACTAACACCGAGAAATGGTAGCACTTGTCAAGTGAACGTTCGTAGAACACTTATTCGAACGTGAATGACAGAACGACACTTTGTTCAACAGCTGTGTTTTGACTTCGACGCATCGCAAGCTCTGTGATTGCAATAATATGCACCGGTTTGGTTAAAACAGCAAAGTTAAAAGTACAAGAGATTTGTTTGTTCGTTCGTTATTTAGTGATCTTCGTTCTTAGTGAAAGGTTGGATAGAGTTTTCGGAAAAGAAAGCGTATTTTTAACAATCTGAGTCCAATATTTCATTGCAATTGTTTTCTATTCTAAAATTAGAATAAAAGTTAAGCATAATGAATTAGCATAGGGGAAAACCAGTGATCGAGCTTTCATCTCTGTGAGAAGGAGATCAGTAAACAGAAAAAATTATCATGGTGTTTTATATTTGCAAATAATAATAATATCTATGAGTGTGCCACGAGAATTCAAGTTACACGCGTAGTGTGCCGCAAGTTGAAAAAGGTTGGGAAACGTTGTTTTAGACTAAGAAAGGCTATGGTTAAAGCAAGTGAATGATGGAAGAATTGACGGAATGAGAAAGTGGGAGGAAACGGGAGTACCCCGAGAAAACCCACGAGCGCGATATTGTTCATCACAAACTCACTTTGCCGGGGATCTAATTATGGACCCTACACCCCAGAGGTACTCGATCTACCGCTGGGCCTTCGTATCCCCAGCCTGTGTGAGTTCGTGGTGGACAAAATAGTTTCCGTGAGTTCCCTCAAGGTTTACTTTCACCCAATACACCAGTTTATAATTGTAACCTATCATTTCTCCCAATTCTCATCCCACTAATTATTTTATAACTAGCTGAATATGCGCATTCTTCCTATGGGACAGATAAAACATCTATGTAAACAAACTGAACGAAAAAAAGCATCGGTCATTTTATACTACTTTTACATACCCTGGTAAACCGCCCCTGAGACCCCTGGTTCGAATTTAAGAAAAAAGAACTCCTCTGGTCCCCAGCCGATGAGGGCTGTATTTGGAAGTTAACGCCTATGGAAGTATCACCATTCATCTCAGAGGCCGCGAAAACTATGGATTGGATACTAATATCGCAGGCTTTCTAATGCTAATGAAAAAAAAATAGGAAATCACGACGACAAAAATATAGGAGGTGTCGTGAAGCTGCGAGAAAGGAACATTTCAATTATCCAATAGGTAGAAATAAAAAACGCACATGCAAATTACACCAATTGTTATATGAACATACATTCTACTCTAAATATAACTAAATGGGTAATTATCTCGTTACAAAATTTTATACGAGTTTATTAGTACAGAAAATGCAGAAATGACAATGGAATACTGAAAACGCTACGAAAAAGATGCAGAAATACCGTTGCACCCTTCCTGGAACAATTATCTGAAATGTAAAATAAAATATAAAATGCAAACATTCTGCATCTGGCGCTTATAAGGTCAGATTTGACTATCTGTAACATATTCTACAGTTATTTGCCTATAGTTAGTGCAAAAAGTATTGATACATCTAAATAAATTATTTATAAGTCTCTAAAATCACCACTCCATAGAACTTTTTAATAAATATGATGAAACTAGTTTATTTTTTGTTCCATTTTGTAGGTTTATGGATACTTTTTGCGCTAACTGTATATTGTTTGATGTAATTATCTCTAGACAATGAGCAGGAAAGGACGAAACACAGTAGAGTCTCTATTCAACTGCCCTACTGTGGAGACAAAAGGCCCTCCAACAACCCACGCCTTATTTTCTTCTGTTATTTTCACAAGTGGAAGTAGCAATGCCATAAAAATAAAGGAGGTTTCGTTAAAATGTAGGAAATATAGAACTTTATAGGAAGAGACGCAAATATATAGGAAAAATAGGAAATATAGGAGCATTGGAAAGCCTGATATCGGTCATTTTCGATTATTTTTACATGTCTCTGTACCCCCCCCCCCGGCGACTCGTGGCCTGTAGCCGAATGGGGTGATTGCAATCGGAGTTTCACCACGAATCTCAGCGACGGCGAAAACTATGGATTTGACACTAGTATCGGTCATTTTTAATTACTTTTACATGTCTCGGTATTACCCCCTTTGGTGATCTCCGGCCGGCAGCTGAATGGGGTGAATGCGATCGGAGTTTCACTATTGATCTCAGGGACCGCGTAGACTATGAATTTGACACTAATATTGGTCATTTTCTACTACTTTTACATGTCCCGGTAAACGGCTCCACCCCCCAAGACCTTCGTGGTTCGAATTTTGAAAGAAACTCTTCGTCTTGGTCTGGGGCCTGGACCAAGGTACCCGTGACCAAAAATTGGTAACTCTCGGTTCACTCGTCTGGTACCCAGGCTGCACACAGACAGACAGATAAACACACAAACAAACTCTTCATTTTATTTTTATTAGATTATAACCTATCCTTGATCCATCTTCATTATTCTACAGGGCATCGCCTTGGAACGTAAAAGAAAAGATTTCTCTCCTTCAACCCCGAATAGGTTTGGTGAAGAACTAAGCTATTGAAGTTAATGGAGGCCATTTAAATGTGCAATTGTCCTTTATCAATGAAAAATTGTCACTATTTTTGTGTGGAGCAAGCTAGCAGGAGGGGTCTTTTACTTACATCATAGGAGCTCATACAACACAAAACACTGTTGCTGTATGCAGATTCCATTTGTTTGTTACCATTTCTTAAAGTTAGTTACCATTTCTTTCCTAAAATTTTTTAAGAGGGTCTCCAAGGGAGCGGGCGGCGGCCTAATCTATAGCTTGTATACTTTATACGTAAATTCGGCCCTCATCTATAGTCACACAATTTTCCGTCTACTTTGTCAATCTTTTGCATTTTTTCATTATTAAGAGAGTTTAATTGTTAGCACCAAGTTGTTGAGGAATAAAGCATTGTTTGCCGTCTCATGTGGAAAAGTGCGGAATTAGGTACTTAGCGTGTAGGAGATGTAAAAGGGCCACTTCCAACAAATAAATAGAATAATGCATAAAAGTAAATAAAGGCATAATAACTTAAATACAATGTACGATGTAAAGAATAATGAATTAAATATTTAGAAATGTGCGTTGTTTTAAACAGTTTGATTTTTTTTAGTTTTGCACCCCATGTTTATGTCTTATGAACTAAAGGAGACGAACGATTAACTGACGTGAAAGACACTGAATTGGTGGAATGAGAAAGTAGGAGGAAACGGGACAAGTTCGAGAAAATTCACAGACACGATGTTGTCCGCCACTAACTCACTTAACGTGGGATCGAATCAGGGACCCGTAGCACCAGAGATGAGCGCTATACCATTTAGCCACTGTGTTAAAAATAATGCCAAATATTAAGAAGAACGTATTAAACGTATCGATGATTTAAGAACAATGCAGGCCATTAAAAATAATTCTTGAAGTACTTGAGAAATGCGGGAGCCAGATGGCTTAGTGGTAGAGCGCTCACCTCTCCTGCATGGTGTCCTTCGCTCGATCCCACCTCGCGCCAAGAGAGTTTTGTGGTGGACAAACACCGTCTAGATGGGTTTTCTCGGAGTTCTCCCGTTTCTTCCCACTTTCTTCATTCCACCATTTCATTCGTTTCTCATCATCACCATCTCCTTTAGCCTAGCAGGCATAACAGCGGAACTTAAAACTTAAAAGGTTTCATTTCATTTTGAGAAATGTGTTAAGAAAAATGGAGTAGCATATTACAAATAACAGCATTCCCTTAACAGACAATCACGCTAAGCTTTCGAAGACGCCTATAACATTTTTCTTAACGTAAAATAGCCCTAAATATGTTCTTGAACAATATACGGCTGTTTGCAGATTTATTGTGACGTTCTAATTTAACTTAATAACTGCATTGTTTCAGTTTTACTGCTTCAAAGGACCGTACCCTTGTCTACATTTCAGCATTACTATTTGTGTAATCGCAAGTCAGATGGAGGGCAAATTAAAAGACGAAACTTAAACTTAAAATGTAAACAATTAGAACTCTTTATTAGGCACGATTTATAACTAACTTTTAAAAAAAAGAAGAAAGTTCTCTCAGTTTGACCTATACGTGTGAATGTAACTTTGTTCCTTATCAATATAAATAATAAAAAAAAGAAGTGTCGTTTGTCCGTGCGTGCCACAAAGGCCCCGAAAACAAGTCCCGGAGCCCATGGGAGTTATATGGTATTGTAGCCCTGTATCTAGGGATGAGCACGAGTCCAGACATGTCTCGAATCTCGACTCGACTCGACTCGAATTCGAGTCGAGACACACTTTGTAAAATTCGAGACGAGTCGAGACAAACGTATTTCTCGTCTCGAATTTTCGAGTCGAGACTCGAATGTCTCGAAAATTTTTCCATAATTTTTAATATTATTTTGAAGAAAGTATTCGCTCAGGAACAGCCTTGAAACCAATTCCAGCATTTACTGCTTTAGAAAGGTACAGAAAGCATAAATTTAATAGTCAATCTTTCGAGATCAAGATTTAATTTTCAGCTCAATTCAGTTAATTAAAACTAATAATTAATGTCGTGATATTTGATTGTACTTCAAATATAATAATAATAATAATAATAATAATAATAATAATAATAATAATAATAATAATAATAATAATAATAATAATAATAATAATAATAATGATAGATTATCTAGTTTGTATAAAACCCTTGCAATAAAGTGAACATCATAAATTCTCTGAATGAGCAATTGGCAGTCTATAGTAATTTAGCATAGTTATAACTATTGTGTTTTTATTTCTATGAACGCAATAGGGCTACGTAACTTCTGGATTATTCGCTCCCCCAATCACGTGTTACGGATAATATATAATATAACATTTATTGTACAATCTGCGGCAAAAAACCTGCAACATGAGGATGTAAGTTTATTGTGAAACTACGCCTAACAGCACAGGGAATGAACATGACGTCTAAGTGGAACGAATCACGCCAGGATAAACCTCGGCCTTCTCCCATGCATACTTATTTTGGAGCAAAAGACTTCGTCATTTCACAATAAACTTATATGCTCATGTTGCAGGTTTTTTGCCGCGGATTGTACATCACATATTATAATACGAGACTATTTTACATAGTATATTACAATAAATGGACTGCTTGGATGTCAAGAACTAGTACAGGCACCTTTCACTTCTATAGATAGGTATTTTTTAAAAGGAGTTTTTTAAACACTAAATAAAACAATTTTGGTTCCCAATATAAAAAAAAAAATATGGATTGTTCATGAAATATTGAACTTCAACTTTCACTCTTGGAAAATTTAAATTTTGAGTTACATGACTTGGCATCAAAGCAGTTCACTGTGAGATAAATACACTTCTCACTTTACTCTTCTGGTTGCAAGGCTATTTTCTTTTCTTTCTTTTTTTCTTTTCATGACAATTCCAGATTGTTTTGTTTTGTGTTCGGAGTATATTTTATATTCACCTAATAAAATTAAGGATTCATTTTGTAATTAGTTTTAAATTTACAGAAACTATTAATATAAGTTCATAATCAAATCGAGCTAATTGTTTAATGCATTTCGAAGGGTTCATAATCGTAACATTTATGTACTACGAAACTATTAACGTAAAGTGGACTCGACCTAGCCCCGGGTCCGCTGTGACTCAGTGGCATAGCTTTCACCCTTGGTGTGTGAGGACTCGGATTCGATCCCCAGCTGGTGCCAAGTGGACTTCGTGGCACAGAAACACCGTGTATGTGGACATTCTCGTGGTTCTCTTGTTTCCTCCCACTTACTTCATTCTACCATTTTATTCATTCTCAACGTCACTGTTTTCTTTAGCTTGCAGGGCAAAATCGTACGACCTGAAGTAATACTGAAAGAATTCATTTCGAGTTAGCCGCCCAAAATTATCTTGCCCTCTCCTGTTTTAAGTTATGGTTAGAGGCCTGAGTTGGTGTGAAATCCAGCATGCAAACACTTCGCTCATGAAGTAAGAAACAGTAGTTCTTATACTGCTCTAATTTCAGATCTTATAAGCACATAATGTTGAATGTGAGGATTCACTTCAGTCAGAGAAGTGAATTATTGATTATAAGCTCCTCAATAAGAATGAGCAAACACCTATTCCAGCTTTCCCGTTTTAAAAGGAGGAAAAAAAGTTATTTCGTATAACACTGAAATTTCTGGGATTTTATTCATTAAACTTTATTCTTCCTCACGTAACTTGGACACTTCTGCTAGTATATGTACCTAGGTATACACTTTGTGCAACTCTTAGGACAAAAGTAAATTCCGCGTGCTATGTCACTTGCGAAAGTAAGTTTCATATGCTTGAATTGGCATAGATTGGTAGAACTTGAACCATACATAGAAAGTATGATACAGAAAGCAATAAAAAGAAACACATGATTAGAAAAAATGATACTTTTATTCAAAGTCAACACTGAAACCACTGAGATTCATGATGTCTCCTCAGACATTACAGAAGATCTAAGTAGTCCTTACAAGGTTCTGTGATTATCACAAACAGTGATGCATGCTCTGCACTGTGCTCCCATGCTACTTACAAGGTTGGTAATGAGTAGACATCGGATTTTTATGCAAATACATATTTTATTTGCTTATATACATCTGTTAGACTTGGTAGGGGCTTCTACCAACGACAATACAGCTCGAATTTCAATATTTGGTATAATTTGAATGCAATTTGTCTTAACATCCTCATATATATATACCTTCTGCATCTGACTGGGCTGCCCCAAATTTACAGAGAAATCGGCGCCCTTGCATGAGGAATGCCTAGTTTATGGAGAAACAATATTGTTATAGCAACCAAGATAAACAAGAGATAAACTTGTTCTGAAATCCTACAGATTTTTTCTCATATCCCCCAGCCCTTCCTCATCTAGAAGGACTAGGCAGAAAATGGAAATAAAAAAATGCACGGTCATTCTCTTGTGGTAGGCGAAGGATGGTATATACACTCCCTCCTCCTGCTCTCTCTCTGCCTAGTATATTTTCTTTATTTTATTGTCTCCGAAACACCATTCCAGACAAATGCTTTTCGATAGATAAGTTAGAAACAAACCATCCCACTCTTGGACAAAGTGGTCAAGATGCGGTACACAGGTCAATGAACCTGCTTTGGAAATTTTCATGCAATTTAGGTTACTAAGAGGGTATAGGGTAGAGGGTGTAGGGTTAAATTTCCTACATTTTAAATTTATTTACTATGTACTGACCAGTCAGAACATTGTGACTACCTAACTACTACTATCGATATAAGCCCGTCCAGGCGATATCTGCCGATGAATGCCTGCTAGTCAGTCACACGTACGCTGCATGTAGTATCAGTGAGATTTCTGGCCGTGTGCAGAATGGGGAAGGCGCGCGACCTATCTGAGTTTGACCGATGTCAGGTTATAATGCCCTGGAGACTCGGTAGGAGAATTTCGGAAACTGCAGGACTTGTCGGGCCCATGATGGCACCATGACGGCCGAGGCGTATCGCACACTGTTTGCAGACTACGTACACCCCTTCATGACGACTACTACTTCATGACCACTCCCAAGGGTAGTGGTATTTTTCGAAAAGATAATACACCATATCACAAGGCCAGGAGTGTGATGGAGTGGTTCGAGGAACACAGGGGCAAGTTCCAAGGGATGTGCTGGCCGCCCAGCTCGCCGGATCTGAACCAAATCGAACACAGATGTGATGTGATTGAACGTGACGTCAGAGTGCACCGCCCCCTCCCCAGAATTTACGGGAATTAGGTGACCTGTGTGTACGCATGTGGTGATCCAGTGATCTTTTAAGGATCTTAGCGTCCATGCCAAGACGCGTTCGTCATTGTTATCCGTGGCAAAGGTGGACACATTGACAATTAGGTAGGTAGTCATAACATTCTTGCTTATGTATGAGTATATTTTAACTCGTATATTTTGTCTCGACTCGAATTTCGAGACGTCTCGTCTCGAATTCGAGTCGAGTCGAGACAGAAACTGTCGAGTTGAGACTCGAGTCGAGACAGAAACATATTTTCGAGTCGAGACACGAGTCGAGACAACATTTTCTCGAGACGAGTCGAGACAGGCTTAAATCTCGACTCGACTCGACTCGACTCGTGCGCATCCCTACCTGTATCTCCCATCCATGAAGAAGGTTTCGGTTTGGACCAGCAGGGATCTTAGAGGGAGAAAACGCCCAAGCAACGATGTTACTGTGCTAAAAAAAAAAAGTTAAATTTTAGAATTATCAACAATCTTGGAAAGTGTTACAGACTGTTATAGAAGTTTTCCAAAGATTCGAGAATGTTCTACAGGATGGTCTAGAACCCTCTAGAATGATCCAGGATGTTTTAAAATGTTTCAGAATGTTCGAAATTGTTGTAGAATGTGCCAGCATGTTATATTATTTTCCTGTAGGTTCGAAAATGTTCTAGAATGTTCACCAGTAGGAAGATACACATTAAGAATACGGGGTCATTTTTATTAAAGTTTATAGGTATCATTATCATTATGCTTAGGTTCTTCTCAACCTATTTAATGTTTTGAAAAGAAATTGGTGGGGTTATGTCTAGATGATGGGAGCCAGACAATAGAACCTACCTTAACCTAACTTAACCGAATCCGAGCTGTTCTCCCCACATGGAAAATACGTTTATAGGAAATGAATTACTCTCTTTAAATTGGAAATTAAATATATACCAGGGAAACTTTTAAAATATAAGATCGGATGAAGGAAAAGTGAAATTGCCACAGTTAATTGCATGCCAGTGATATGTTTAAAACGTAACAAGTGAAAGTAAATTGCTAAAGGTAAAACTTAGTCTAATATAAATAAAATGAAGAGTTTGTTTGTGTGTCTGTCTGTCTTTCTGTCTATGTGTCCTCTGGGGACCAGACGAGTAGACAGGGAGTTACCAAATTCGGGTCACGGGTATCTTGGTAAAGGCCCCAGACCAAGAAGAAGCGTTTCTTTTTGAAATTTCGAACCAGGGGGGAGGGGGCGTTTACCTGGACATGTGAAAGAAGTAGAAATTGACCGATATAAGTGCCAAATTCATAGTTTTCGCGGTCACTGAGATCAATAGTAAAATTCTGACCGCATTAAATTCCAACGGCTGCGGGCCGGGTGTCACCGGGGGTGGGGTATACCGAGACATGTAAAAATAATCCAAAATGACTTATATTTGCGTCAAATCTATAGTTGTCGTGGTCGCTGAGATCAATGGTGACGCTTTCATTAGCAATGACTTTCAAATTAAGCTACCATTATATGCGGCCAGGGGCCACCTGCTGGGATTGGAGGTTACCGAGACATGTAAAACTAATCGAAAATGACCGATATTAGTGTCACATCCATAGTTTTCCGGGTCGCTGAGCTCAATGGTGAAACTCAAAAAATGTTTACTTTTAAATTTGGCAATCATCAGCTAAAGGACGGGGCCCATACTAAAGAGGGTGCCAAGACATGTAAAAATAATCTAAAATGACCAATATTTGTGTGAAATCCTTAGTTTTGTCTACATTCACGTTGCTTTTCTCTGTTTAGTAGTAGGTGGTTTTATTGTGGTTAAAAACAGGTTAGTTAATGGTTCTCTTAAGTATAAACTGTGTTTACTATTAAAGTCATCCCAATGGAAACATGTGTACTTTGTCGGATGTGGATTCACACAAAATAGATCCAATTTTAGAAATGTTTAATTTTTCTTTCGTTGTTCAGTTTGTTTACATAGATATTTTATCTGACCCGTGCGAGGTACGGGCATAACAGCTAGTAGAGAATAAAAAGTAATTTTAAACATTACTGACTAAAAAATTCTCTAAAAAGCAGAAAATAATTTATTGTTATTATCTACAAAAACTTGAAGTCGGCATCAAGGCAAATAAATTAAATGCTTCATGAAATTACCATAACAATCATATTTCACATTAAACATTAATTAGTTTTCCTTGGCATCGACTTCAAATTATGTTCTTTGAAAATAACAAAATAATTATTTTCTGCTCTGTAGTGCTTTTTAAAAGCCAGTTAATATTTTGTTTAAAAAGTTTTCATAACCTATAGCGTATAGCAAGCCGAAGGCTTGCCTAGAGCAATTAGTGTTCTTAAATTTAAAATATCACTTTTCCCCTGAATAGTGTCAACCTAGTGATATAGCTCATATTACGAAACTTCAACGAAAGAACACTTCTCTCTTCAAGAAAATATCGTAATTTCTAGGAAAAATAAAAGTTGGATATTTTTTTTAAAGTAGGGTTGAAGGAAACAACATCCTAAATTCCATTACAATCAGCTAGAGTTTTAAGTAATCCTTTAATATGTTACTTACAAAGTAAAATTACCCCTTCTCTATGACTACTTCAAACCCTAAACAAGAGGGATAATATCTACGTCTCATACAAGCACGTTATTCTTAATAGACACTGGAGAATTTTCACGGAAGTTATAGTAGGACTTTACTATTTTAGTAAACTGTATGAAGTAAAGTAATTTTATTATTGATCGGTTTCAGTCTCAAGTAGTGATGATAATTGGGAAGCCTCAGAAACCGGTATCCCATATTATGCCAGACCAGAACCGTGTTCTTTTACGAAAGTTCTGAAATGAAAATCAGCTACTTCAGGTTCAGTTGATCCTCTTACAGTGCAAAAACCAGATCAGTATTTGAACATGATTCGTGGATTTTTTTTAAAGAGAAACTACTCTTTTTTTAAGTTAAATGTCTAACATGTCCAGCAAGGTCCTCAAATGTTTTGTTAACGAACAAATATATATAGAATGCCTTCTAAAATTGGTTAGAAAGAAGTGTCCTAAAAATGTCCGAAGTGTCCCATCATTGAACTAAAGATGTCTAGAAGTCCTTCAAAGGGTGGTCACGAGGAACTCCTCAAAGTGTTCAAAATGTACCTGAACTCCTGATGTACACCCAACCACATTGTATCTCCCTCCTAAGTGCTCTTATTCCATTACTTGGGGGTCCAGGTAATTTGAAGTTGTGAGAACACCTAGACAGTTGCAACCCAACTTACACGTAACTTTTCTCGCTATTGACAGCAGTTGGTAGCCCTAATCCAGGTGTTTATCCAGGTAAAATTGTAAAATAGGTGACTAACGAAACAGTTCTCCATTCTAAGATGAATCTCTATGGTTCGGATCGTGTTTTCCAAAGAACACCATATATTTATCTTAATATTGCTGTGTATGTAATGCATTATTTCTTTATATACTGTATGTTTAGAGAAATAAAAATACTGACCACGCATGAATCAGAAAATACTTGAAAGTAGCTGAAAATATCAAATCTAGAACAACTGCTGGAACTAAGTTAGTAAATAATTGCCTTCCAGAGAGACCTTCTCCAATTTTCCTCATTCCAACACCTTTTTCTTTCTGGAGGATAGAAGATCTTGTTTGTGACACTGAGTAAGTATTGAAATTGAAATTGAAACATTTGAAAAAGTTAAAAACTGGACGGGAATTGAACCCGGGTCTGACGAATACAAATTCAATGTGCTAACCACTTACCTATCACGTCACTTCCCCTTCGTTCTAAAATATTAGCTACTTAAAAGCATTGCATGTAAGACTATACACAAAATACTCGTACTAACACTCGTATAAGGAGACGTTCCTTATGAGTGTCACAATGACTTACTCGCGGTTTCCTTCTTTAACTCAAAAACAAGTGATATAGATCTACGTCAATGAGGAAAATATCACGAAACGTTCTTCAAGATGAGGCTACCTCATCGTTTTTAACTGGTCCCGATTTACATTACTTCAATTCTTCCTCACCGTAACTTCTAATTTCTAAAGAAGAGAAGCCGGCAGACATTATTTTCGCATTCTTTAAATTGCATCAACACGTGTAAAAATAGTGTGAGCTATGTTTATCTAATATAACTACTAGTTTATTTTCTTACTTTTGTATCAAGTGTGAAGGCAGAGAACTGCCATTTCAGTGACTCGGGTTCGAATCCCGGCCTGGCATTTATTATTTTTTCTTTATTGGAAGGTAATATTTACGTAATTAACATTGTAATTCTGTTATGCCTTTATTATTATTATTATTATTATTATTATTATTATTATTATTATTATTATTATTATTGCAAAGTCGAGACTTTGCTATATATTTTATATTTTATGAATTTTCTGATTGAATTTCACGTCTTTTAGTTGAATAATCAACACACTCTATTGAAGGGGACTTGGCGGAGAGAAATATCATCCTGTTGCTTTTCATTTGTTTATTTGCATGCTACACCAAGAATGGATAGTACATTTCACCTTTCTA
The DNA here is from genome assembly GCF_964235325.1 of Thermobia domestica. Lineage (NCBI taxonomy): Eukaryota > Metazoa > Arthropoda > Insecta > Zygentoma > Lepismatidae > Thermobia > Thermobia domestica. The sequence continues at coordinate 51,328,705 of NC_137470.1, read as the reverse complement.
TATCTACGGGAAGTACCCTAAAGGTTTTGATGATCATGAGAAAGTAAGTGAATAAGTGATGAGATCAATGAACTTTGCGTATTAACAACATTTAAAGTATCAGGTTGTCGGAAAAGTCATGACGTATTTTGGCAAAATATGACAAATTATGATTTGTGGATATATTGGAGTTATTCGGATCATGCAATAGCTACGTATGTCATGAATAGCTAAGATGTTGGGCGTTTTGTGTATTAATATTGCTCTTTGATTGGTTTGGTTTTACAAATTTGACAACACATAGAAGATTGAAGACCAACAATTGCATGTTCTCCATATTTTATTGTTTTACTTTAGGCAAGGGAAGAACGCGCGAATAGTGTTTGTGCTTTTTACTGTTCTCAATGTTTCTGTATTTTTGTTCCTGTTCTTAAAGAGTTACTGGAAAAACTGTAAACAATGAGTAGATGGACATTTCATGTCAAATCAAGTCATCAGACTTCACCACCTCAGATTTTTGTAAAAAAAAAAAAAAAAAAAAAAATGGTGCACAGCTCATTACAGTGGGAGGTGAAAAAATCCCAAATATTACCTCTCTCCTCTTGAAAGTATCCCCATACAGGGTGTTCAAAAATGTCAAAAAAGGACATTTTTCAGTTACAGTGATTATTAAAAATGGTCATAAAAAGGTTAATATGTGCACTAGGGACTTGAAACAAACACCATTAGAAAGCGTAAAGATTACTCCAGAAGTTGTATTATATTGAAATAACCTGTAAAATAAAAAGTAACGATTAAAAATTAAAATTAAAATGTGAATTTTAAATTTCGCATAGAAACCCCATGCCGTAAACGTGGCCAACACCTAGTGGCCCACTTGCCGGTAAATGTCGATCGTCGCTATAGCGACCCATCGAAGGACTGCCGTTAGTGTGCCATTGACGGCAGGGTTTCGTCCAGTCAAAAGAGATATTTAGAGTCTTAGTATTGAAGTTACCAGCGCATAGCAGCGAGGACTTCATTTTGGTCCGAGCTTCTTCGATTTGTCGCGGAGAATCGCGAAGGAACCAACACGAGTTATCGCCAGTCATGTGCATGCGGTTATTATTAGATGTTATTTTTTCCTTACGAATTGTTCCTAAAGTTAGCTACGGGGGTCAAGAGTAACCCTTGGCTCTTCATCATGAAGTGAAAAATCTTGAGATGAGTGCGTATAATTGTATGAATTTAGATGACAACTGTTGCCGATCATGTGAAAGTGAATATGTGAGAACCATGAAATAAAGTAAATAGACGCGCATCAATTTTTGTTATAAAATTACATGGCGAACGGGCTTTATGAGATCTCAAACGGTTATCGTCGAATATACATGGTTACAGGAGCACTCTGATTAGCCAAATTAAAAATACCTCAAGGATTTATGCCTCTACAAGCGACTTTTTCTTTGTAGCGGCCAAGCCAAAAAGCACGCGCTTATTAATCCAAAGGTTGGTGTTTCGCGCCCACCTCGGGACACTTTTTAAAACTTTTATTAGTGTTTATCAGTCTCTCATTAATGTAAACAAATTACGCTTATAGGCAATTTAATATATTTCGGGGGAGTAATTTTGTGGTTCATTGTCGTTTTGTCGATTCTCTGCCACTGGTGATATAATTTTCAAAAAGGGAAGAGGGACCACTACGGATCGTTGCCGCGGGGCCGGAAATTTTTGGCGAGATATCGCTAGTTGCCGATCGGTGGTCCACCGACGCTTACGGCATGAAGTACGGATTAACGTGAATCCGAACCACATGAGCTTCCGCCAGGAATCGAACCCAACTGTATTTCTTCTTTCTCAACTTGTTTCTCTACTAATATCGATCGTTTTCGATAATTTTTACAAACTAACCCACTATGTATTCACCATATGTAGAAAGTGCACCCCTCCTCATAAAAGAGAATGTTAAAAAATGCTAGGAGACGTTCTGTTCATTTTAAATAAAGAGTTAATATACAGAATTTCAGCTCCGTAAGTTTAACGGCTTGTGAGATACTCATTTTTTTTTGGCAAATATTCGGATCCCCACTATCCCTTAGGATAAATATTATAATGAAAGCAATATGATAACATCACAGTTTGTATTAAGGCCTAATTTATATATCTAAAGTCATTTTATTTGTCTGCAATTTGGCCGTGATGATTAGGCACACATATTTACATTTATTTTTTATATAATAATTTATATATTACAGTGATTCAAAAATGTATTTTTTCCAGTAGTTAGCTCCTCTAAAACTCACAGGCTGTGTCTCGAAAGCCAAGTAGTAGTATACGTACCACTGCTATTATTGCAATTACAAATATCAATATCCAAAATTGCATCAAGTTCTTTTTTCACTTACAAGGAGAAGGCAGAATTTGGTAAGTGAACTTCGGGGCCATTTTTTGCGAGGTGGTAGTGCACATTTAAAGAGTTAATATTGCAAACCGGGAGAGCGCAATGGTCAAAAATAACGGAGAGAAACCGTCTTAAAGTTTTCTACTCGCCCTATATATCGTATGACGCGCGAAATTATCAAGTGACGGCGTGGCAGAGTGAGGAAGATCTGCGACTCATATACAAAGGGTCCCGCGTTCGAGTCGAACTATTTTTTGTTTCAACCGATAAAGAAGCCATTTGTGACTGTAAGTAAAATATAATTCACCATATATTTATAATGAATAAACAATAGAAATTTTCAAATCACTTGTAAAATCTTTCAATGTTCCATGTTAGCTAGCAAACAAAATTTAATATATACCGTAAATATACTGATATCACTAGTTATATTATGGTTACGACAGACGTTGTGTAATAAATGTTCTTGACGCTTCGTGTCTACATCTGTTGACAGCATGTGAATTACAAAGGAGTTGAGGGGGAAGTCCCCTTTGCTAATACTGGATGTTGCTATAACCAAAGGAGATTTTCCCCTCATTCCCCTTGTAATTCGCACACTGTCTACAGATGTAGACACGAAGCGTCAAGAACATTTTTTACACAACGACTGCGGTAACCAGTGGCGTATTTACTAGTTTGTGTCGGAGGGGAGGCTTTGCTAACTTTCGGGTTACTTTGCCTGGAAATGTGAAAATTCCGCAAGATATTTCATTTACTTCTATAATAGTAAGTAAGATTTCGGGGCTTTAAGCCAGGAACCCCCCTTAAATACGCCACTGGCGGTAACAATAATATTTACGGAATAAATTAAATTTTATTCCTAGTTAACATTGAACATTGAGAGATTTTACAAGTGATTTTAAAATGTCTATTGTTTTATTCATTATAAACACATGGTGAATTAATATTTTACTTATAGTTACAAATGGCTACTTTATTGGTTGAAGAAAAAACAAAAAGTTTGACTAAAACTAGAATCGAACCTGGAACCCTTTGCATAAGAGTCGTATATTCTCCTAGCTTTGCCACGCCGTCACATCATAAATTTGCGCGTCGTACGATATATGCGGCGAGTAAAATCTTTCAGACGGTTTTTCTCCGTTATTATTGGCCGCTACACTCTCTCAGTTTGTAATATTAATTTTTTGAATGTGCACTACCACCTCGCAAAAAATGGCCTCAAAGTTTATTTACCAAAATCTGCCTTTTCCTTGTAAGTTATTAGCAATTTTACAGTCGATTTCTTTATGCATGTGATAGCCTTGATTTGCACTACTCGTACTCAACAGATATTTTTAGTCCCTTCATATCAAAATACTGGTGAAGAAATGCCGAAGTTCCTCAGTCAGAATTACGGGCGCCCGAAGAAATTTTTTTAAGGAGGGCCCATTCCATGGTTGCTATATTACATCTGGTATTTAATATACGTGGTTTGATATATTATGTATTCATTTTCGTGAGGTCGCGGGGGGGAGGGGGGAACGGGACCCATCCTGCCTTCCCCCTTCGGGCGACCATGGTCAGGATAGCAGACCCGTCATTTGAGTCCCAAACGAGGAAATGCTATGGAAGAAACTCACAAGACAATAACTTTGTCTTATTTTCTCCTACTTACTGGTTAAAAACAATTAGTTCTAAAGTTAAATAGTAGTTTTATCATTTTGTACTTCGCTTAAAGAACCCTTTTTATATTTTATGGTATACACAGCAACACCTGGTTCACCACGCATAATTTTTTAAACAATTAAAATTTTTAATGATAGTATCCGTTTGTACTATATGTATGAAGGGCCGGCGATTAGGGGGGCAGGAAGGGGCAGTGCCCTCCACTTTTTTGAAGTAATCCCTTAATGTATATAGTTTCATTTGGAAATGTAAAGTTTTTGTACGTATTACTGGTTCATAGAAAATATGGTGCCATATAACATTTGTCATGGCGTAAGTACGTATTTGTTATTTGTTTTCCCGTGGAGTTAAGAAATCTACATGAATTGCGTTTTAATTGCCACGGAAAATGTACCAAAAATTAAGCTTTTGGATCGCATTAACTCCAGCTTTGGATCGTACTTTCATTTCTTCTTACAAGATCTCGATATTAGTCAGCCACTTTCAAACTAATTGAGAGAACATTTGGGAAAACAAGAAAAGTATTTCACAAGTTATTCTTTAATTCCACAAAAATCGACAATTCCTGTCTTTTCTTGTTTCTAATAGTAAGAAATATTGAATAAAAAGAGAGTAATAACAATCAATTTCTACCTTTTTCATTGTTTTGCCGACAGCTTTTATGATATTTCTCGGTTTTAAATTGGTGGTGAAAAAAGTTGTTTCTTTTTTCACTAGCAGACACAACAATGCTCTTTTTGCAGACGCAGCAAAGCCCTTCTCGTTGACTTTTTTCTTTGAACAGAAAACAAGAAAGAAACAGTTAAGAATGCTGGAAGACCATTGCCAGAACGAACTTAAAATGAATTTTTTTTTCGAAATTTGTTTGAAATTGTATATTAAATGTATTTGAATAAATTCAATAGATAATACATTTACATATTTGGAACCTGTGTATTAGGGAATCTGTTGAATTAGCTATATTGAGCTGTGACTTTTTATCATCATATATGTATTGAAAATGAAGATATAACCAGTAGTCACCGATTACTACTTGTTAACAAAATGTTCACCATCCTCTTAGACATTGATAAATATCAATCTCATGTGTGTAGGACTTACGATTCCCGAGATATGGCCCCTTAAATCTCCCGAAATCGGAACTTTTTTGCCCAATGTCTGGAAAGCGGATTACTATCTAGTACCAAAATGTTCACCGTCGTCGTGAATTGGGAATTGTTTTGAAGAAGGTTGGGTTGGAGTGGAAAGTGCAAAGACTCATAAGAAACTTATATTTATGAACCAACAATTAAGTGTTAGAACAGAGGAGGAAACGACAGAGGAGGGTGCAATTGGAAGGAGACAAGAATGTTGTCTCTCCTGAACAATATTTAATATCAATCTTGAAAAGGTACTGAAAAAGAGCGTACATAATGAATCATTTCGATAGGAAGTAGAATGATTAGGTGCATACAGTTTGCAGAAGATATGGCCCTTGTTGCGGAATCTGAAAAGAAAATCAAGTAATATTAGAAAACTTGAGGAGGGGCTGTGAAGAATGTGGGGTGAAAATAAGTGTTATAGATAGGCGGTATCAAATATAGAAAAAGGAGAGAAGAAAATAGAAAAGGTGACTAGTTTTCGATATCTGGGTAGTATTATTAGTAATGATATGAAGTGCGAACATGAAGTAGAAGCAAGGATATGAATGGCGAAAGAAGTCTTTAGGAGGATGAAAATACTATTTTGTGGGACCTTGAATAAAGAGTTGAGAAAAAGACTCATAAAATGCTTCGTGTGGAGTATTGTACTGTGTGGGGTAGGAACATGAACATACGCAAAAATGATTTAAAATGACTGAAAGCATTCGAAATGTGGATGTAGAGAAGAAGGGAGAGAATCAATCGATCGAGCGAAAAACAAGTGAGACGGTGTTAGAAATGTGGAAGAGGAAAGAACAATTTTAGATATTTAGAAGAGCAAGAGAAAGTGGTAAAGGGTATGGTGTCAGGAAAGAGAAGGTTTCGAAGGAGACTACAATTAATGATCGATATCAGAACAGAAAGATCACACATGAAGAAGAAAAGATTAGCGAAAACTGTGCAATATGGAAGCTTCTCAGTTGCGACAAATGACCTGCCAATAATGCAAGAATACTTATGATGCTGCTGATTTGTTGGTATATTTAGCTTCATTTTATTGCAAGACCTAAAAATGTTTATTTTGTAAAGAAGTTATACAATTTAGCTATTTACGTTACTAAAACAATTATGGTGGTTTTAAATTACAAAATGGTGCCTATATATATATAATACGTATTCACGTTGTATGGGCGCCTTTTTGATGGACTTGTCTACAACCCTCGTTACTACCCCAGCACGGGTCTGGGCGACGGACTTTACTGTCATGGTAATGCCCAAAAGTATGTAGATATAAATAGATAAATATTCATGATGAAGTGGCCAACATGCTGAGCGGTCTTTACTTTCTTAAAACGAAAAAGAAATGTGCAACATATAGGGGAACTATATACAAAATATCTTTTGGTTAATATTTCAACGTCGAGAGAATATTTTGAAAAAGAGAGCCGTCGTCATTTTTGCATCGAGATGGCCGTACTTTCCCACATTTTGGTAGATGAGGGAGAGGGCATCAATAATATTTGAGTATTTGAGTGTGAGGGCAAGTGAGTGTAAGGATGAGTGCCAGTGAGGGTTAAGGCTTGAATAATATTTGGGTGTAAGGGTGCTTGAGCGTGTGGGTGCGTGTGAGTGAGGGTTAGGAAAATGCCCACCCCTGACCCATACGGGGGTTTAAAAGAGCAAATTGCGCACATGGTCCTTTTTATTAGGTCAATTTTTCATTGAAAATGGAGCAACCAAATTCGGGAATGATAAATTTGGGCCGAAGAAAGTTACTTTTTAAACCAAAAAACTAAATATAGTGAATTTGGAGCGCTTGCAATGGAACTGTATAATAGAAGTGCACACATCAGAATTTTAAACAGATGTGGAACAATTGTACTTTGTAAAATTCAGATTCCACTGTTAGTCCTCTGGAACCTCGGTGTTAAATTCTGAAAGGGATGGAGGATAATTCCATCTTACTTAACATTTTGGAGATAAAACTCCGTTCTCTAATAAGGTACCAAGAGCATAATGAAGTGCCACCATTAGGCTATCAGAAGTTTCAAACATATTACAGTAATTAATATGTAATTTGTGTGTAATTAATCTTCATTTTTTTCTCTACTAATCACCACCCTCTGCAACATGTTGGCGATATCTTTAATATCACATTCACAAGACTTAACAATTATAGATATTCAGATATATGGATTGTCACTTTCGAAGCATTCCAGTGGGAAAAGATTTTTGTTTCTTTTACGTCTTTGCTCCATTTTCACTGTGATGATTTCTCAGCCAATGAGTGTTTTGGAGGACGGAGACGGCTCCATATTCTTCAAGCTGCGTAGTTTCATCCCTTCCCATCCAGAGCGTATTATTAATTTACGGCCATTAACGTCTCCTATTGTTTGCATTGGAATTTATGTTTTCTTTTAAGGAATGTTTACAGTCAAGATAAGAACATGCCTGATGTGATCACTCGTGACGTCATACTACAGTACTCTACTAAAACAACCCACGTAGCTATAGACGGCCGCAGAAATAGTGGGACCAAGAGCGTAACTGCTATTGCACTAAACCCCGCAAAGCAGGGGTGGGGATTGGGCGATTCTTGCAAGGGGGCCCTCGCACGAAGGCTGTCAATAGACGGAATCGACCTCTTAGTTCAGTTTTGCTTAGTCAGTAACGTACGATAGTTTCGAACGTTAAAAAAATAATAAAATTAAATTGACACTTTACAAATGAAAGGTAAGGGGGGAAAAACAAGGAATGTTTATGTGTGTGCTTTAACGAGTGCTTTGGCCTATCTGTTGGTGACTGTTGGTACTATTTCACTGCGTACAATAATAAATGGATAGTAATAACTTTTAACTTTATTAAGCGATCGTTCTTGTAAATCAACCCTATTCATTTTCTATACGGTTTTCAATATTAAAAAGCCGTTTTCTGGAAAATGTAGTTTTGTGACATTCCTTGTTTTTTTCCCTTACCCTTCGAATGAAATAAGAAGGAAACGTTTACTCAAGAGTAAATTATAAGATTATAAGATTATAAGAGTAGACTATAAGATTATAATCTTCACATTCCGGCGATTAAATTTGATTTGGACAAAACTACTTTCTTATTATTTATTGTTACCTCACCAACCACTTACTCGATATTCAAGCCGATTGTTGGTGGTTCACTGGTAAAGCACTTACTTCCGGTGCGTGTAGTCCAGAGTTCGATTCCCGCCCAAGTTAAATTGTGGTGAACAACATCGTGTCGGTGAGTTTCCTTCCACATTCTCATCTCACCAATTCTTCCCACACCATTCATTTGTCTCTCTTATCCTAAATGGGATAATCGTGGGACGTTAAACTAAAAGATTTCATTTTCAAACCCATTGTTGTTAAAACTTCGTGTAAGTGCGCAATCCTTTTGTTTTCTGAAAATGCAAACAACGTACGAACGTTTTTGTTTCAACAATGAGCTATTCGACAATTTTATCACACTGAGAAAGCTCCATTATCCCGACAGCGGTAAATTGTAAAAAATATACGGGATCCATATGTTTCCTACAATAATCTGTAAGGAGAATACGTTATTCATTTATGCTATATAGGTACGTACTGCCTTTTCCCGCTTAGATGTTACACCATGCTGCTGCAGGGTGTCTGCCACAGGGACGGGAGGGGCGGGGGTATTGAGTCAGTATCCGATCTAGAAGGTAAAAATTGTGGGGCAGCCAGAACACAAACTAATAGATATCTGATGAGTTTACACAAATCATTTCAATTGTAAATCCGTTTACGTACATCGTTAATAGGAACTAGAAATATCTAATGTTTCAGAAATTTTCCAATAAGGTATATAAAGTAACGTTTAGTATAAATTTTCAAAAATATATTAATAATTCTTCAATTACTTTTGTCTCTCAAAAAACTTGGGGGCTAGACTCTCGACCCCGGGCTTGATCCACCACTGTCTTGAGTATTCTATTGCGGACGGACATAAATATAGTTACACATCTGACTCGAACCCTGCAGAACAAGTATTCCTGACGTTTAGGTAGTGTGACCAGAAATATTTTGATGAAAAAGAAATGAAATAAAATCTTTGAGTTTTACGTCCCACGCTTATGCCGGTTAGACTAAAGGAGATTGTGATGATGAGAAATGAGTGAAATAGTGGAATGAAGATAGTGGGAGAAAAAGGGAAAACCCGCGCAAACGGTGTTTGTCCACCACAAAGTCCACTTTGTGCGAGCTGGGATCGAACCAAAGATCCCATGCACCAGAGGTGAACGCTCTAGGACCTTTCTTTTTAAATAAAGGACCAACCGATCCTACCTCAGTTCCTGAGAACCCGAGTTTGCTCTGTACAAAGTTTCTTTAACTTTTACAAAATTCGACAGGGACACGAACACATACATATCCAGCACAGTTAAAATTCCAAAGGCTCTCCCACCGGGAATCGAACCCGGGATCCCGTACATCAAAGGTGGACGTGCTAGCCAGTAGACCAGCGGGAAGAGCAAGTAATGAGCCACCGTGGTTGATTAAAACGAGTATATTAAAGTAAATTAACAGGAAAATGGAAACAAAGGTATCTTCATAACTTGAGACCGTGCCATATCAGAGACGAACTTAAAATACTAAACTGTGGCGCCTTTAGCGGGGAGGCCTGGGAGACACGGGACTATCGAAAACTTTTAAAAATATATAAACGTTAAAAGACAAGAGTAAATATATTTTCCACTATTTATATTAATGGTAAATAATTATTTAACAAATAGCATCAACCATTACTGCAAATGTAACTTCCTACTAACATTAATCAATCAAATGTGTACATGTATCCATAAGTGAGAGAGCAGGCCTACCCAAAACTAAAATCCTAAAGCCGCCCCTGGAACTAACAATAAAATAGTGCACTCATTACTATTTATATTACTGAGATGATTTTGCCTTCCTGGGTAGCAGAACATTATCCTTTATTGCAACCCTGAACTCTTCACATGTTATTCTTAGCGTTGAATTTTACTTTCATAACTTCTTTAATCTATAGTCATATGAAGTAAGTCATTTCATATTAGTCAGACACTAATATCTGACAGCATTAATTTTTCCTCACACTAAAGAATCTCTCACATTCCACATTTGTTGCAGGTAAAGTGAAAAATTAAACCACTTTAAAGTTAGAACGTGCCCGCATTAAATATTTATATACTGTCCTGCATCTACCCAAGAGCAACAGGGACATGGTAGCTCAGTGGTAGAGCGCTTATCCCTGGTGCGTAGAGTCTCTGGTTGATTTCCCGGCCAAGAAAGTTTGTACTAGACATCTTGAACGTGAGTTTTGTCGGGACACTCAAGTTTCCTTCTACATTGTCATTACACCAATTCTTCCGTCATTATTCACTTGCCTTAAGAGCCTGACATACTAAAAATAATAAAATAATTACCATTTTTCTTTTGTTTGTTTTTCATACGTGATTACAACAGAAAATATGACCCAGAAAACTTGTCAGTGTTGCCATCCATAGAAATTACAGTGTTGCCAGAATAACATTTCCCCAAACGTCTAAGTTAACGCAGCGACAAAGAGGAACGAATTCAATTGCATTTCATTACGTATCATGTTGTTTTGGTATCCTCTGAACTACTTTTTAAACAACATTATTATTTAATTTTAATAACTGTATGTTAAAACTGTTTTGTTTATTGCAAACTAAGTACAAGTATTATTTAAAAAGTAGTTCACAGGATTCCAGGACAAAGTAATACGTAATCAAATGCAGTTGAGTTCGTTCCTCTAGTCGCTGCCTTAACTTAGATTTTGGAGGAAATGTTTATTCTAGCAACACTTTAATTTCTAAGGATGGCAATACTGAAAATTCATCAGGTTCATATTTTCTGTTGTAAAATAACATTATCTACGGCTCTGGTACGTTGCATTTGATTATCTCCTTTCACTTATGAAAAACAAAAGGAAAATTGTAAATTTTGTATTATTTTTAGTATGTCATCGTCTTCCTTAATCAGTTTCCTTAACCTAACGGGCATAATGATGGAGCGTTAAACAAATGTATCATTCATTTTCATTTCATTTATAAGTGTTTCTAACTGTATTTTGATACTGCGTTGTATGTATCAAAAAGTTCATTATCATTAAATTCTTACGAAATCTCTCAACGAGTTATTTCTTTGAGAAAGTAAGAAAATGACACTTGACTTCCACAATAAAGAATCTTATTGTAAAAGAAGCACAGCTGGCAGAAGAAATGACAAAAGGGACTATTTGGATACTCGTACTCACAGTAAACAACATAATACCAGAAAAAAAAAACATATGGACAAAAGACGCGCCAAAGAGAAGATAATAATCTGGGAATTTAAATAACCTTCTAAACCTACGCGTTTGCGTAGACTGGAACCCACACAAGAGAGTTTATAATTAACCAAAATATTTTTAATTGGATAACAAAGTTTTTGCAAATTACTAATTATAACTTGAACGGTAAAATTATAAACTGGAATAGAAACTTAGCTAATAACCAATTTGAAGATTTTAGGATTATAAGGTAGCGTTGGCCTCGGCCAAACTTAAATTCCATGAGAAGGGTAGACTTTGTTATTTTGATAAAAGTTTGATAGTTACCAACTTTTTGGGATTTTATTTGAAAACAAAAACAAGAAGTGTAGTGTTTTGCAATAAGCATGCAGTTTATTGGTTTATTGATGTTACAAGTTCAAGAGCCGGGGCTTTAAGTGTAATTGCTTATAGAAAATGTGTGTAAAACTTATTTGACATGTTTTAATTTTTAACTACTTGCACAGAGAATAATTTACAAAATAAAACAAAACTTCACCAGACTGGGAGGGCTCGAGTCAGTTTTAGTAGAACGTTTAGGAGCATATAACCGCTACCAGGTTATAGAAGGATTTTTATGGACACCCTGTATATTTCTTAAAGACAGTGATTATTATTTTAAATTTGTACTTTATTCTGCGACGCATATAAGTTCTTTCTTCGGTGGGAATTGCTTTTTTCCCACACAATTGGACAAAGAAGTCTTTCATCGTTTTCTTATATATGTATATATATTTAAAACATTGCTTTTACTGAGAACATTTCAGTTAGTGACGAACCATTTCAGTGTTTCTCCCTGACTCATTATATGCACAGTATATATTCTATAGTTATTGGGAACTGAATTAAGTGCTTTCTTTAATCACTTATGGAAACATTGCAATAGATTAGAGAAATACGGGCTGACCAGATGTTCCAGTGACCAAAGTGGCACCAACTGCGTTGTTTCGTAGCTCGTTATCTGTACTTTCTCACGCCAGAGTTATCGCCGTGTCTAGTGCATTATAGGCAGTTGACTAAAATTAACAAAAATTGTTTTCCGTATTCTGTTTGTATGTGCATACAGGTGAGTTAACTGAGTAATTTTTGAAGTGAACTGCCCACACTTTTCAGTTGACCATTGCAACCCGTACCTTGAGCTTCGGTGCTCAGGGAGTTTGACTCCAGGTTTAGAAGCCGTAACCACGCATCTCGCGTCGAGCTTCAAGTCTGACTTTTTGTTAAGGGGCACAAGCTATTTAGCTGGTGAAGGACGTTTTCTTACGGCTAGCCCCAACTAGTGAAATCCCAGGTCCGCGGACCTTGTGCGTACATGTATGTTATACACGCGCCCTCCAACATCAGCATTCTACTTTTTTAATTTGCTGAAGACTCATCTTTGCGCTGCAGGATTGTCGGCGCAGCAATTTGATTTATCGTGGGACGATCCAGACAACTTTCCCCCAGTGCTAACCCCAAGTGTGTCGATGGTGTGAGAGAATCACTTACAGTGAAATCCGAATCATAATCTTATATATTTAAAGGGCTATAGCGCACTGAAAAGTCAAAGTGTGATTTCAGTGATGACAATTATTATACATATTCAGTGTTCAGTGTTGTGCTCATTCCTCTTCGCTATTTTTTTATATGATAGTGTTCTAATAAATAAGTATAGTGTTATTTAATCCAGTGTGTTTTCTTTGTTTGTATGAGTGATGTTTGTGTGCGTTATGGTCTGGATGAATGTCTGATCGTCCGTGAGGTTTTCGAGACGAGACACCCGAACCTCTCGGCGCCCAATGCTCATCTCATCATTGAGACCGACGATCGATTTGGGAACAGTTTGTAACTCTTCTTGCAGAAGTCCTTCATCGTCCTGTCCAGGTAAGTCCTAGTAACAGGAAGATACTTATTGGTAGGACCACGAACCACGAACAGCGACCGGATTGCACGGAGTGGCTACGAATAAATATTCACCCAAATAAAGACCTCGAATTAAATTGGTTACAAGGACAGGTGTAACTATTTGATTTACCAATGTGTTTAAGGTCAGTTAGGCAATGAACTTAGAGTTTGCTTAAAAACACAACAAACAGGAGAGTTTACCAGAGAAGGTTAAGTGTGCAGGTGTAACTATTTAATTTACCCGTGTGTTTAAGGCTAGCTAGGCAATGAATTCAGAGTTTGTCTAAACACACATCAAATAGGGGAGTACTAGAAATTTGTTTGTTAACATTTTAAGCTTGTCAGCGGTTTTTGGACGTACAAGTTCCGGCTGGAGCTAAATTTGCAGAATGCAGATTGTTAAGTTTCAAGGAGGCAAACTTTGACCGTTAGTTTTTGAAGCCGACCAGCAATTATGGGCAGACCCCTGGCTGCTGTTATGTTTTCAGAAATAGAGTGCCAAGTTAGCCACTGGGACAAGGTATGGATGGTAAAGAAGAGAGTATGGAGGCTTCCGGGGAAGCCGACAGAGTGAGAAGCAGAGTGATTGCAAGAATTATTAGGATTTTATGGAGGTTTCTAGACTAAGACGTACCTAAAACATTTCGGACTAAGTCTAGATAGCACGACTTTGAGGGAGCCAGAAACAAGGCAAAAGTTCGACGATCGAGCCGAAAACCGGGGTTTTAAGGGGATCGATCGTCTTTGCAATAGGTACCAATTTAAGTGTCGGGCGCATAGATGTAACGTGTACAGGTATTGCACTAGGACCGTGAGGTCAAAGGTTGGACATGCGTAGTAGTCTCAAATTTCCCTGGGGGAAGAACCAAGAAATAGTCAGCAGCCTGAAAAGGAAGCTGATTTGTTTGCGCACGACACTAAGAGCAGAGTTGACTGAGAAAAGTTTTTTTCCGTGAGCGGAGAGAGTAGAGATTGGAACACGTTATGATTTTATCATTAAGATTTGTTTATAACAAGGTGCCTTCGCGGCGCTAAATACAAAGAAGAGTTTTCGTTTGTGCTCATGGGTATATGTATGCGTATTTTGTGTATTTGTGTGTGTTGCCTCCAAACTTCGGCAAAGTGGTTTGCATTGAAATGCATAATAATTATAAATAGCTTTAATTGAATAGTATCAATTTATAATGAAATATTTGAGGTTCTTTTTAAAGCAACGAAAAACCAAGAGGGGGTGTAAATTTTGAAAAGAAATATTACCACCATGAAATTCTCGGATAAAACGTCACCTTTACCGAAGTGATGGCTTTGATAAGTTACAAAACGGAGAAGCATCAATTTGAAATATAACATTTGATGTTGTCTTTAAAGAAACAGAAAACAGACAGAGAGTAAATGTTTCCTAGGGAGGTATTAACTCCTAACAAATTTTCGGATATGAAGCCTTTCTGACTAAAGTTAGTGCGTCAGTTAACAGGTAACACAGAATGGTATCAATTTATAATGTAATAGTTGATGTTTTTGAAGTACGTAACGAAAGACCGACAGGAGGGATTGATTTCCAACGGAAATATTACCCTTTATCAAATTTTCGGATATAAAGCTATCTTGACCAAAGTGAGTGAGTCTCTTAAAAGATTACACGGAATGGTATCAATTTAAAATGTAGCATTTGATTTTGTCTTTGAAGTAAACAAAAACCGACAGGGGGATAAATTTCCTACTGAAATAAAACCAGCATAAAATGTTTGGATATAAAGCCATCTTCACGAAAGTGAGTAACTCTGTTAAGAAATAACACGTAGAGCAACGATTTATAATGTAACATTTATTATTGCCTTTGAAGTAAACTGGAGATGACAGAGGAATGTAAAGTTCCTAGGGAAATATTACCTCCTATCAAATTTTCGGTTATAAAGTCATCTTGACAAAAGTGTGTGGCTCTATTAAGAAAAAACACGAAGTAGCACCATTTTATAATGTAACCTTTGGTGTTGTCTTTGAAGTAACCATAAACCGACAAGGAGTATAAATTACCTAGGAAATGTTATCCCCTATAAAATTTTCGTAAAGCCTTCGTGACAAAAGTGAGTGCGTCCGTTAACATATCACACGGAATGGTATGAATTTGTAATTTAAGATTCGATGTTGTTTTGAAATAATTAAATACCGACAGTGGGGATAAATTTCCTACTAAAATATGATCCCCTTATAAAATTTTCGGAAGGAAATTATAAAGAAATCTTGACCGTAGTGAGTGCTTTCGGTACGAGATAACACGGATTGGTATCAATTTATAATATAACATTTGATGTTGTCTTTCAAGTAACCAAAAACTGACCGATTGTTTAAATTTCTTAGAGAAATATTACCAACTATCAAATTTTTGGATATGAAGCTATCTTGGCCAGAGTGCTGCCTTTAACAAATAACACGGAATGGTATCAATTTATAACGTAACATTTGATGTTGTCTTTGAAGTAATCAAAAACCGACAGGGGGTATAAATTTCGTAGGAAAATATTACACCTTTATCAAATTTTCGGATATAAAGCCATCTTGACAAAGTGAGTGCGTTCAATAAGAGATAACACGGAATGGTATCAATTTATAATGTAACATTTGATGTGTTTGAAGTAACCAAAAACCGACAAGGGGTATAAATTTCGGTTGGAAATATTACCCGCTATCAAACTTTCGGATATAAAGACCAAACTGAGTGTGTCAGTTAACAGGTAACACGGAATGGTATCAATTTGTAATGTAACATTTGATGTTGTCTTTGATGTAACCAAAGCGTACAGGAGGTATAAATTTTCTATTAAAATGTTACCCCCTAACAAATTTTCGGTTATAAAGGCATCTTGGCCAAAGTGAGTGCGTTCATTAATAGATAACAGGGAATGGTATCAATTTATAATATTTGATGTTGTCTTTGAAGTAAAAAAGACCAACCGTTAGGGAAATATTCCCCCTATCAAATTTTCCGTGATAAGGCAATCCTGACAAAGGGGAGTGGGTCCGTTAACAGATAACAGGCAATGGTATTAATTTATTATTGCAACATTTGATGTTGTCTGTAAAGTAACCAAAACCTGGCAGAAGCGATAAATTTATTAAGAAAATATTACCCCCTGTAATTTTCGGATATAAAGGCATCCTGAAAAAAGTGACTGTTCGATAATACATAAGACGTAATGGTATCAATTTATTGTTTAACATTTGATCTTATCTTTGTAATAAAAAAAATCGACAAGACGTATAAATTTCCTAGAGAAGTATTACGCCTTGCCAATTTTTTGGGATATAAAGCCTTCCTGCCCAAAGTGGGTGGGTCAGATAACAGACAAAAAGGAATGGTCTCATTTTATAGTGTAACACTTGATGTTTCTTTTGAAGTAACCAGAAACTGACCGGGGAGTATAAATTTCCTAGAGAAATATTACCCTTATGAAATTTTTCAATATAATGTAATCTTGACCAAAGTGAGTGGATCTGTTAAGAAATAAAACGGAGTAGCATCAATTTATAATGTAACATTTGACTTTGCCTTTGAAGTAGCCAACACTGACAGAAGCTATAAATTTCCTAAGGAAATATTACCCCCCTATAATTTTCAGATATAGAGCCATCCTGACCAAAGTGAATGCGTCCGTTAAGAGATTACACATAAGAAAATCAATTTACAATTTAATATTTGATGTTGTTTTTGAAGTAACCAGTAACAGAAAGAGGAGTTTAAATTTCTGAGTGAAATTTTACCCCCATGAAATTTTTGGGTATTAAGTCATCTTGACCAAAGTCAGTAGTTCTGTGAAGAAATGAAAAGGAGAATCATCAATTTAAAATGTAAAATTTGTTATAACCAAAAATCGACCGGGGATATAAATTTCCTAGGGAAGTATTACCAGCTAACAAATTTTCGGATATAAAGTCTTCGTGACCAAAGTAATGCGTCCGTTAACAGATAACACAGATTGATATGAATTTTTGATGTTGTCTCTCAAATAGCCAAAAAGTCACAGATGCTATAAATTTCCTAAGGAAATATTCCCCCTCTATAATTATCGAATATAAAGCCATCGTGATAACAGTGGGTGTGTTCGTTAACAGATAACACTGAATGGTATGATCTGTCAATAAAGTAAATGTACACCTATTTTTCGAGTCTGGCATTCCTGCGCTCCATCCGTGGAGAGTATGAGAATTAAATCAATCAAATGTTTACTGAGGGGCAAAAAGAAAAGCTTAATCTGAATAAGACATTGCAGAGGGGCACAAGCTGTGAATACGAATAGTGCATTCTGTAAATAAAGGACGACACCGAAAGAGAAAGCCAGAAACAGCTGTTAAACTTACAAAAAAAGAGTAAAAATTGTCGAAGTGGGAACATAAAACACAAATACAACAAATACGCCGACAACTAAACGGTCACCATGCCATGATCTTGGTGTAGTGGTTAAGGTGCTGGCTTACAAATGCAAAGGACGCAAGTTCGAATCCTCGGGAAGGACATTTTTAAAAATTTTTGTTAATAATACATACAACTCATGAGAGATGGTAAAAGAGGTCGTATTTAGTTTTTCGTAGCAATTATTATTGGTAATGTTTAGTACTGATAATACTTTTTGTCTTTGCGTATTGCTTTTGTTCTTGTCTTCATTTCGAAAGAAAAGAATATCCGAACAAATGCCACCAAAATTCCTCATATTTTGAATGTAAACGCCATTTGCAATTAGTAAAGAATAAAAATTGAACGTTCCGAAGTAGATGCAAAAAGTAAAAAGAAAAACATGGAAGTCGACCATACTCATGCTTACTAAAAATACCATTTCTGCATGCCTTACACCTCCCGACCACGTTTCTACGTTAGCAAGTAAGAGGCTTGTGTTTAGGTTAGGATCGTCAATACGTTTTGCAAAGGGGCCCGGTTTAGCTCTGACGCACCACAGGTGCGAGAAGGGAGAAAAACACTTTTTCTCTCTCTCTCTCTGTGTCTATTTATCTATCTATTTGTATATATATAACGCTATTTGTGAATGCCATAACCACCCTAATTTTCAGCGGATTGAGACGAAACTTGGCACAAACATTAATTGTTGAAATATCTTGATGAGTTTGTTAACCAGAATAATCAGATGAAAATGTTCAAAATGGTGGCCCTTCAAACTCTTAAAAAGTTCTAAGGGAACCAAATTTCGCCCATAAATAGGTATTCAGAAAGTTTGAATAAATTTTCCTCTTTTACTGAAATATTTGTGTGCAGAAACTTATTGAAATATTGGACCCGATTAATCGCCTAAAGAAGGTTCACGCCCTTTCGCTACGGTCAGTTTTTTTTATTTTTTTTTTTTTGCAGGAGGGGGTTATCTTCCTATTGGAACAAGATGATTGTTAGTGATGATATGAAATTACACATTGAAAGTGAAGTAACTTGTGTAATGTGTTATTTGAAAGAATAATATAATAAATGTGCATTCCTCTAACACAGAGAGCTCATGTATTTCGAGTTCGTGAGCCTGAATGGCAAGGAGTGTTATTTGATTTGCTTTTTAGTAACACATTGCATTGCAAATAAAGGTAGGCAATATTAGTGGTAAGTAAAACAATAATAATAATAATAATAATAATAATAATAATAATAATAATAATAATAATAATAATAATAATAATAATAATAATAATAATAATAATAATAATAGGTGTTGTTTGTGGCAAGGCAATATCTTCCTCAGTTCTTCTTCAAACGTAATGATTGTAACGCCATATCTCCCTTACAAACAAAATATTAGCAATTTATATCGAGAGAACGGGAAACTGTAGAGCGATGGGACCAACGTTGGACAGTATGCACTCATAGTACTCAGAAAAGTAAGCGATTTCAATGCAAAATGAACGAAGAGTCATTGTCATGGGTACTCATGGGGCCACGACAGAGCCCTCTTTAGGCAAAATGTCGATAGCTTATATCGAGAAAACAGGAGGTGATACTGGGATGGGACCAACGTTGGACACCGTGGACCCATAAGGCGCATCGAAAAAATTAGCGAGGCGGGCGCCAGCCAGCCTTACTTATTTCCACATAATAATATAAAATTATATTGTCGAAATACACACACGAGTTAGCTACAATATTTCATATGATTATTATTATTATTATTATTATGTTATTATTATTATTATTATTATTATTATTATTATTATTATTATTATTATTATTATCTACAGCGTCTTTTCATTACGTGAGCATGTTTGACATGAAACCAAAGAGAAAATCCACCCTGTAGCGAAAAGAAACAATACTTTCTCTCAAATGGATGAAATATCAAGCCGAGATTGATTCGAACTCGCATGGACGGCGCGAAAAGCCAGTGCTTTGTCCACTATTTTTTTAACTGACTCACCGAACGCGTTTCAGTAACTTGCTTATTGCTAATTTTACTTGCTTCACTCGTTTAACTTGCTTTTTCTAATAACTTATAACGACAGGGACACGAACACAGAAACATCGAGAAGAGTTAAAAATGATAGATACTCTCCCGCCGAGAATCGAACCCGAGACTCTATACACCCAAGGCTCACGTGCTAGCCTCTAGACCAGCGGCGATGGTAACGCTCACTTCCTGTGTCGTTAGGGATTACGACCACTGTATTGCCAGCTATCACTTCTGTGGGTTGTATACTATGATCACATGTTTCTTCTTTGCTGGAAGAGTAAAACCTACATTATATGTAATACATGAGGTATTAAGACCTACATGCTCTTCATATAATGTAATAAAAGGGTCATGGTGTCGGATTTTAATACATGACGTATTGCAGTATACAACATGCTTTGCATTACTTGTTTGTTTGTAGACAGCTACTAGCTTAGTGTTCTGAAAGGTTGTGTATAAACTAGGGATAGCCCGTTCCGGAATTATTAGTTTTCTGACTCCCGAAAGTAAAGCCGGATAAATTCCGGAATTCGGAAAATTCGAATTTTGTAATAATTTCGGAATTCGGAAAAATCCGGAATTTAGAAATTTTAGATTTCGTTAACATTCCGGAATTCGGAAAATCCGGATTTTTTCGAAATCTGGAGTTTTTCTCAATTCCGGAATTTTCTAAATTCCGGATTCTTTCCGAGTTCCGAAATTCTTCTGAATTCCGGAGTATAACTGAATTCCATAATTTTGCGAAATCCGGAAAGTGAAAGTTCCGCTTCCGAAAAATGAATTTATTTTGGTTAATATGAATCGTGGCGGAAATAAGTCTTTGACCAGGTAATGGCGACTGCTTTGAAAGAAATGGGGAGTATGAGAATTCAATCTGTCATATTTGTAGTTTCGTGTGGAGATAGAACGAACTTGTGAACCAGTGGTTTAAGAAAAACTCAAGTTATTAATATAAACTTTGCCGACTTCATAAAAGAAATACGAAAGACATTTTGAATCGAAAAATATAACATACAAGTTTGCAAGCAGAGACAAAGAAACCTAACGTAACCAGACTAAAGACTGATCGTTTACCGCGTAGCGATCGCGGTTCAGTGGTCAAGGTGCTTCTGCGAATGCACATTGCAATTTTTTTTCTTACTTTAGAATTTTTGATGGCGATTGATCAGCGATAAAATACGTTTTATTATATTCAGATATTTGAGTACTCGGATGTTTCAATACTTGAACTATCAAATCTTCAGGAATAATAATAGTAATAATAATAATAATTATTATCTCGTAGAAGATTAAAAGCTAGAAGCTAAATTATCGCTCAGGTCATACCATTACAAGGAGAAGCGTGACATTTCGAAAGAATATTTCGGTTTGGTTTAATGTTGCTCACGAGAAGAGGAGTTTCTCATCTCGTTTCTAAAACAAATAAAATAACATGAGAATTAACATTTTACATTCGAGAAGGGTCAGGGCTAAATCAAAATTTTCGTCTCTCTTTGGAGATGAGAATCGAGACGAGACGAAAAGTATCGTAAACATTTCCCGTCTTGTCTCGATTCTCGAAATAGTGTATGTCCATTCTTTAAGTAACAATTGCTCTGTAGACTGAATCTCATAGGCTATTTCGTTACATTGTATTTCAGAGCTCATTGAATTATGCTCTGTGTAGGTATTTTTGTAGCAAAGCTTTTATATTTACCTCTGCATATTCTAAAAATTAGTTTATTATATGCCTTACTGTCGCGTGATATTCAGTTATATTTATTACAGTTATTTTCCTCAAAACATACTTTCTACATGAAACTTCAATAAAAGGTTCTAGTTTAAAATGTTGGTAGTTGCAGAGGTGTGTCTTGAAGGTACGGAACCCTTTCCCCGAAATCTCTACTTTTAAGTAAGTTTTGCCAAATTTCAGGGCAAGTTTAAAACTATTATTATTATTATTATTATTATTATTATTATTATTATTATTATTATTATTATTATTATTATTATTATTATTATTATTATTATTATTATATCAACTCCATGTATAATCTTTAAAAGATATACGGTTTGTATCTGAATAGTAAAAGCTAATTGACTGTCGATCTCGGTCGTCTGGAAGTCTTCAGGAGGCAAGGACATCGGTCACGTTCTGGGTTTGAGTTCCGAAGGGGCAAGTATTCGGGCTCGAGCAAAAAATTGTTAAAAGTTATAGGCTTCATCCAAAAATACTCAAAACAGCTGGGACCGGGTTTGGGCTTCTCAACGGCTCGAGCGGTTCGGCTTACAGCTCATTCAATATCGAACCGAATCGAGAAGTGAGCCGAGCCAACAGCTCACCACACCGAGCCGATTTGAGCCATCGGCTTAGTTGAGCTGAGTCGAAACGTGCTGATGAACTAGTTTCAACTAAGCTGGCTCGAACCGGTTCACATGAGCCGAGTAGGTGACCCATCCCAACCGAGAATGCTCGAGCCATCGGCTCAATTGAGCTGAGTCGATGGCTTGTTCCAACTAAGCCGGCTCGGGTCATCGGCTCATCCCAACCGAGCCGACTCGAGCTGTTCGCTCAGTTGATACGAGCCGAGCCGGTTGATATCACTACCCGAGTTGGTCTTCTGCTTGGGCTCAAGAATTCGACCGTGCAGATCTCAGCCTTGATTTTAAGAACTACAGTATGTACACCTTGTCTCAAAAAGGTTGAGCGCATTCTTTACTGGTGTTTTGAGGCAATAATTTTCTAAGTCCAGCTTCGGGTATCTTCGGGAAAAAGTAAGCCAGGTTCGAACCTCCAAGCCAGCCTTTGCAATCGGGAAAAAGTTTGCAGATGTGTTTTTCTTCTTTTAAATATAATAAGACTTGTTACCAAGTGTTAAAAAAAAGCAACATTGATTGAAATACTTAATGATACAATATTTCGAAACCTTTTTTTTCAATCTCAGCACATGCTTGTTTGTCATTTAGCTCTCCATACGTAATGGAACATTTAAATACGTTAACGAATCTTTCCATATGCAAAAGAATGCTCAAAGTTAAGAAATAGAACATAATTATCGCCTGAGTACTAAAATAAAAGTCAAAGTAGAACAGAAACGGCGTTTGTAATGGATATGAATGTCATAATTATCTTGAGATCCGTTATACATCGCTAGAAGGTTGTGTTAGCTCATTGGTAAGCTGTCGGGTTTCAAATCATATGGTTGAGGGTTCGAATCCCGTCTAGGCTAATCCTTTTTTTAAAATTATATTTTCCGCAATGCATGAAAAATTATATAAAATAATTACATTAGAATACATAAGTTGTGTATATATAACATAATCATTGCAGAACATAGTAATTATTATGTTTAAAATATAACATCTGAGATAATTTTCACAGTAGGTCGGTATTATATATGAGGATGTAAATACAAGTTAAGAAACTCGTTCAATAGCAATAAATAAATCATGTAGTGTATTTATTTGCAGCTATTTGTCATATAGAGGCTAATTCTCAACATTCATAATACAGAATGTCATTTATGTTTTTGAAAAGTTATTGGATGCATAAACAGAAGGTATAAACAGAGAATCCAAAGTCGGAACGCTCGCAAAAAAATTCATGAACCCCAAAGGTCACGTGAGCAGACTGGAATTGTCCTTATGAAGCATGCCACAGCAGAAAGTCTTTACATAGATTTTCAATTCAATTCCTGATATATGCTTTTGCAATGTGGAGGTGGTTATGCCTTGAGTCGCCCTCTCTCGCTCGCTCGCTCGCTCACTCTCTATTTATACAGAATATAAAAGTGGATTTATGTGTGTATTTCAACATAATTCTGATATATCTAGAGCAATTTTAACTATATTTCTTACAGTCTGGAAAAAGAGTACTGTCGGGATACATATCAAAAATGCTAGAAACGGGTCGATATTAGTATCGAATCTATAGTTTCGTGGTCGCTTAGGTGAATAGTTCTACTTTCAATTCAAGTCCAATTAAGCTTCCATTAGCACCCAGGGTGGTTACGTAGCGACATAAAGATATCGAAATCATTCGATATTAGAATCGAATCGTAAGTTTTCAGCGCCGCTAACAGTGCAGCATTTCCCATTAGTCCACATTAGTCCACATTTCACATTAGTCCCATTGCCTAGAGGGCAACATATTTGCAGAGTGCAAAGTTTAAAACTTGAATAATATTTTAATTTTTCCGTATGAAAAAGTTATAAATCAAGAGCAAATATACTATTTCACGAACAATCCTCTTTTACTATTTTAATATGTTTAATAATAGCATAAGAAATCTAATAGTAATTCAGAACATGTTTCACAGTTGTTATTTTTTGTTACATAGTTGTAGCTGTAGCATGTAGTGAGTGGAATTTAACTGTAATAAATTCACTAATTAACCATATTCGAATTAAGTTTTATTTTTAAGTTCGGGATGAAGGGGTGGAGAAATATGTAGTTATTGGGGGCACCGAGCTTTTCTACATTTTACTTTCAAGATCTCCATTTTTCTTTTGTCATTTGTTTCTAATAAAAAAAAGTTCAGTCACTTTTGGATTGTCATAGGATAGTAGGAGTTGGATTTTGGGATGCAGCCTGTGAGATTCTAGAGGAGCTAACTGCTTGAAAAAATATTTTTGAATCATCTGTAACATATGAAATAAGGATATGTATCATAAAAAATTGAAAGTAACTATGTCTGCGTAATCATCACGGTCAAATTGCAAAGTCAAATGAATTGACGTTTGGTATATAATCAGGCTCCATTCCCAACTGGGAAGTTACCATACGCGTGTCACTTTCATTATAATACATATCCTTAGGGGGAGTAGAAGTCCGAATTTTTGCGAAAAATTTAGTATCTTACAAGCCGTTCAACTGAGAGCTGAAATTCAACATATAACTCTTTATTAAAAATAAAGAAAATATGTCCTGGCATTTTTTAAAATTATCTTTTATGAGCGGGGGAACGGGGGTGCATTTTCTATATATTGGAAATTGGTAGTGGGTTGATTTGTAAAAATAATCGAAAACGATTGATATTAGTTGAGAAACAAATTGAGTAATGCAAACTAAAGTTCTTTTTGAATTTTATACCCACTGCTTTCTATTTATAATTGCTGAAGCTGGTGCCATAAAGTTAGAGAAAAATGGCCATAAAATTTGTATTCTAAACTTAATTACATTGGCATTTTCAATTAGTACGGCATGCTTAATTATATAGAAAATTAGTTTCTCTCTCTCTCTCTCTCTCTCTCTTTTTTTTTTACGTTGGTCTACTTTTCCTTGATTTGAAACTTTCAAATTTCACCCTATTTTCTACTGAAATGTGTCTGTAAGGCAACAAAGAAATATATATATATGATAAATTTAAATTCATTTTAATTTGGAAGATGAGAAACACTTTGCCATTATATATCGTAAAGGTCAGACCCACCAGTATTGTAACAGAGAGGTGCTTGAGCCATTGACGGTAGAAATTCAAACTCCGATAAGTGATAATTTCACAGTCTTGTTTTATTACAAGTGTAACCTCTTTAGTCAATGGAGAAGAGGACGTGGGCCATCGGTCAGAGTTGATGTCGATGGGTTTTGGTGGTTCGGAGTTGGTCGCAATGGTTCAGAGTGGTTCATAGTTGGTGGTGGGTCAGAGTGGATCACGATGGTTGATGGGTCAGAGTGGGCCAATGGGGCATTTGGGTGGTGGGTGATAGTGGGTCATGGTGGGTCGTGGATCAAATTTTCATTGACCCACACCATCTCTGGTTAAAATTGTACTAAAGATAAGAGGGACCGAAGATGTATGTCGGCTATTATGCTCAAATTTTGCTCATGGATAGTACTCCACCAGGAAGCAATAAATCTGAAACGGTTCACGGTATCACCTTCTAGAACTCGAGATGTAGGGGTTTGTCTGATTGGCTAAATTAAGACGTCAATGATTTATCCTTCAACAACCAAGCTTTTTATGATCGTTTCCGTGGGGAAGTCAGGAGAACACGTGCCTAGTAATCGTAATATTGATAGTTTGCGTCCACCCCGGGTATTTGTTTTGTGTTTTTTTGATTCAGCTAAATATAAACAAAACACACATATAGGCATTTTGACATATTTCGGGAGAGTAATTTTGTGGTTCGTTGGCGTTTCATCGCGTCTCTGCTGCTGGTGGTAAAGTTTTCAAAATGGAACTTGGGCCACCACGGATCGTCGCTGCGGGGCCACCAATTTCTGGCGAGAGGTCAATAGTTGACCATCTGTAGTCCACCGACGCTTACAGCTTAGAGTAATGAACGATGTCTTTGCCTTGTAGAGTTCATGACTACCGACGTCGGCAGTCAACTAGCTTTTAGTATTCCTTTACTAACCATCTATTGTTCATGTTTGTACACGGTGTTGTCATAATAATAATAATAATAATAATAATAATAATAATAATAATAATAATAATAATAATAATAATAATAATAATAATTATTATTATTATTATTATTATTATTATTATTATTATTATTATTATTATTTGTAGTAATAGTAGTATAATTGATGATAGAATAATTATTGTCTATGTATTGTCTAGGTAGGACTACACACAGGATTTGGCTCGTTTTGGTTCGACTTGACTCTAATCCGAGTCGAGTTGGAAGATATTTTTCGCGCCGAGTCCAAGAGTAGACCTCAAAGATGTCTGTTTCGAGTCGAGTCGAGTTTCAAAGGAAAGTCGTTCGTGCCCATCCCTACTAATGAGAGCTTAATCGGAGTTAAGCGAAATTGAAAGTCTCACTATTTATCTAAGCGACCCCGAAAACTATGAATCTAATATCGATCATTTTCTAGCAATCTTTTATATGTATCCCCCTCCCATTCACCATAGGTAACCCGACAGCAATCTTTTTGAAACTATAAGAAATGTGGTTAAAATTACTCTAGACCAGTGGTTCTCAATCTAATTCCTATCACGATCCCCTTTTATCACACGCTCTTGCCAGCGACCCTTTTATAATTTGTTTTACCTATTTCTATAATGGTAGAATCCATTTTTTTGTTTATAGTGAACAGTGCCATGGAAAATCAGTGCCCGGGGCGAGAGTATAGTACGATGTCACCGTATATATGAGTGACGTCGACAGACTAGCTACGAAGCGCCACCATGGTTGGCACGAAGCTCAATAACATTTTCAAAATAAACCCTACCTTTCCTTAATTTTGAGCACATTTTATTACGTTTTTCCTTCTATTTTACACATGTGCACATGTACTTTCCTAACATGAGTAACACACTTCCTCCGAAATGTGTGGCCCCTTTTTTCGGCGCCCGGCACTGACAGTGGATACAGTAACTGTAATATCTATATTCCCAATGTCGAAGGTGCTGGTTCAAGATGGATGTTAAACTCCTTCATTGAAGAGGCCATTAACGTATCCGATCTAAGCCCACAACTTCTTGACCAAATAATAGAATGATCATGCGACAAGTCTTTGCAACTGTAACGAGGACTTGGACTTTTTTGTAACGAAGACTTGGACAAGTTCTGCCTGATGAGGAGAGAAGAATATCCTGGTCTGGGGATTGCTGCTTTAAAAGTAATAATTCCATTTGCTATATCGCACTTGTGTGAAAGTGTGTTTTTTTATGGTAAACATTAAAACAAAGATAAGAAATCGCTTATCAGTTGAAAATGGTTTGATAATGTTCGTCATGAAGATTGAACCGGACATTGCTGCACTAGTGAAATTACACCATGCTTAGGTATCTCATTAGGTTTTAATTTTAATTGTATTTCAATGTGCAGGTTTTGTTGCATGTGTATTTTTCTAGTATTTCTATATACAGTTCTCATTAGTTTTATATCATACCTCTTTGATTTAAATTCATTTTTAAACAACTCTACTAACTAACTAACTCTATGGCCTATGGAACCCGGAGGTTCAATGCCGCGTTCACAAAAGCTCTGCACTGACTTCTATCCTTAGCCAATTGGATCCAGTTTCTACTTTGTATTCTTATCTCAGCGAGATCCATCTTAATATTGTCCTCCCATCTGCGCCTAGGTCTTCCTAATGGTCGTTTTCCGATTGGTCTTCCAGTCAAGATTTTGAAAGCGTTTCTACTTTCTTCCATTCTAGCTACATGACCTGCCCACCTAAGCCTTCTAGACTTGACAATGTTGGGTAAACCGTATAAATTATGTAGTTCCTCGTTATGAAGTTTCCGCCATTCCCCATTCCCGTTCCTCTTGGGTCCGAATATTCGTCTAAGGATCTTGTTCTCAAATACTTTCAGTCTATGTTCTTCCCTCAGAGTAAGCGACCATGTTTCGCAACCATACAGAACAACAGGCATGATTATCGTTTTGTATATTTTAAGCTTCAAATTTCTCGACAGAATTCGCGACGACAAGAGACTTTGAACCGAATAGTAACACGAATTCTACACCCTTTGAAAATGTTCAGTAGACTTATTTTTTATTGTTCTTTACAGTGTGTATAAAAAATAAAAGTATGCTTATCAGAACAAAATTAAAAATAATATTTAAAAATAATATTTAAAAATAATTTCTGGTATTAGATTCTAACTACATTTATCTCTTCCGCCTATCTTCGCGATTCCCTAGGGGCCGCGACTCCCAGGTTGAGATACCCTGCTCTAGGCATACATGAGTTATGTTGGAACATACATACATACACTTTTATGTGTATAAATGCAGATAAGAGAGATATGAGAGAGAGCGATTAAGGAATTGCCGCTTTACTTTTGCGATTCGCGAATTTCTTGCGTGACAGTTTGGGGCTAGCTAGTTTTTTGTCTTGGACCACGATCCGATTTTCGATATGCTCTACCTAAATGCTGTAATGCGAATATTGAGAAGTTATCTGCGATGAAAGTAGCTGCAAATAAATACATTACATAACTTATTTATTGCTATTACACGATTTTTTAAATTTGTATTCAATATTCACACATAACACACCGACGTTCTGTCAATACCTCAGATGTTATATTTTAAAGATAAGAATTACTTATGTCGTGAAATGATATGAATATATATATTCAACTGATATATACAACTGATGATATGAATATATATATTCAACTGATATATACAACTGATGAATTGTAATGTAACTATTTTACATAATTTTCATGCATTGAGGAAAGTAGAATATCATAAAAGAATTTCACCTGAACGGGTATCGAACTCACGATTTTAGCGCTCGGTGGTGTACCACTGAGCTAACAGGACCGCTTTTCGGAAGCTGCTTCTGAAATATAACTGAGCTCATACGTAAATGCTCTTTTCCGTATGGAAATCACAATGACGAAACGAGAGTGTGAATACATAGTCTCGAAATATTGTATCATTAAGTATTTCAATGTTACTTTTTTCTACACTTAATACCATTTCAACATGTTTTATTATATTTAACAGAAGGAAAAACATATCTGTACATCGTTTCCCGATTACTAAGGTTGGCTTTGGAGGTTCGAACCAGCAGCTTTAGTTTACTGTTTTCCGAAGATACCCGAAGTTGGACTTCGAAAGTGTTTGTCTCAAAACAGCTATCATCATATTGCTCAATCTGTTTGGTATATGGTATATGTTTTTATACGTGTAAAGTCAGTATAACAATTCATTCTTTAAACAGCTTTTCGTATGTATTAATATTTCTTTATAAAAACTGTTTTTAATATTATTATTACGGCGCACCATTTTCAGATTTCTTTCGCGAGTCGTTGACCAAGTCGTTCCCCACCAGCGTTGCCAGACTCACAGCTCGGAATTATTCCAAAACCTGATCGAACTTATGCTAGATTCGGTCAAATTATGCTAGATCCTCATAATTACTAATTCAGGAGTTTGAAAAAACGAAGTTGAGATACGATAACGTAACTTAAAATACACAGAGAGCAAGAATGCATGGATAGAACTCAATACTTCACGCACCAAAATTTTAACTCAACTAAATTTATTTATTTATTTATTTATTTATTTATTTCCTCCAACAGAGAGATCTCTCCAATTATAGGAGGTGTACACAATTGATTACATTATTATATAATAATAATAATAATAATTAATGCAGTCGTTGCCAGATTCAATGGCGTATATGTCGTATAAATGAATGCAAAGTTTTTGTTTACATATTTTGAAAGAAAATTACTTCGCAGCATAAGCGGAGTTGGGAATCGTCTGCTGGGGGGGGGGGCAGATTTTTGGTCGGTCTCGGAGCTGTCATTTCAGGAATAAATATGATCATGAAGTCAGAAATAAAGATGAAGTTGTCAAAAAGTTGGGGGGAGAATGGCCCCCATAGCTCCGCCCACGCGTCGGAGTTAAAGGATTAGAAAACCCTGGGTGGAGCCACAAAAAAGCCCAAAGACGTTTCGAACTTACTTCGAAAAATAAGACTGCCTGTATGGTTTACCGACTGTATGAATCAATGGAAGAGGATACATTTCTGCCGTTCTTTTTCTTCCCACGACCAACTTCTTTCTCATCTCCAGGTTTTACGGCTTTTCGATAAACTTGCTGAAATTGTGCTAGATTTGGGCAGGATGCTAAAAGCAAAATGCTAGATGCTAGAGACATGCAAATTATGCTAGATCTAGCATCATTATGCTAGATCTGGCAACGCTATTCCCCACAATAGGCGTGTCGTGCAAGTAACCAATCACACGTCAGGTACTAGCTTTTACCTATTGCTTCCTTCTCACAGCTCAGAACATTGGTAACTATGGATAGACGTACAGCAGTAATTACTTTATGGAGTTGGAAGGTTATTCTGCAACTGCAGCTAGCAAGCGAGTAGGTGTCCCGGCCTCTACAGGAAGGCGATGGATTCGGAAATATGGTGCTACAGGTCAGACTGATAATTTACGATCTCCTGGTCGTCCGCATGTGTCAACCGAAGCCCAAGATGCGAGATTAGTAAACGAAGCCCGGTTAGACCCACTAAGGACGTCTAGACAGCTAAGGGAAGTTTCTCTCTTTCCTGGTAGTAAGCATACAGCTCTGCGAAGGCTTCTTCATGCTGGGTTACGTGGCCGTGTTGCTGCCGTGTAGGAAAAACTCTCAGGCGACCACAAAATTTACCGTCTCGCGTTTGCACAGGCGAATGTGGGTCTCAATTGGGAAAACGTAGTTTTCTCAGATGAGTCCATATTCACAACATCAAAGGAGGGACGCCGTTTTGTGTATCGTCCGAGAGGCACCCGATATGACCATGGATATGTGGCTGCTTGCAATCGCAGTGGCCATGTATCTATTTTATGTTGGGGTTGGATTTCTAGTCGCGGAGCAGGACAGCTTCATAGAATTGAAGGACATCTGGACAATGCTCAGTACTTAGACATTATCAGTAATATCATGGTGCTATCTGTACGAGTATTTCAGCCTGATGGTGTAATTCAGTTCCAGCAATACCAGTCGCCAATACATACTTTCCGTGTGATTCAGGAATGGTTCGCAGGGCACCCTGAGATTGATTTAATCGACTGGCCGCTCGTGGAGCAGACCTCAATCTCATGCAAAATATGTGGGCAGAAGTGAAGCGTACTCTAAGGGAAAGTTGGCCTGAGGCAGATCCACCAAGAACTCAGGATGACCTGTGGCATCTTGTTTCCGAAGCATGGCTGGAGGTAGGGGAAGGAGATAGATTTGTCACCCATGTAATAGATTCCATGCCCAGAAGAATGGAGCGTGTAATAAATTCAGAAGGGTCTTGGACACAATATTAATGTCCCCGCCTTAACTCCCGAAAACAGCCCTTTTCAGGGCTACTTAAACGCTTCTGAAAATATTTCTAGAAGTAAACCACTCCTTGTATCCGATTTCTGTGCAATCCTACCAACAAAAGAATGATAATTAGCTGTAGGCTTTGAACTCAAGACCTCTTTATTGGCAAGTCCGTACTCTACCAGTGAGCTAACATGAACACGCAAACCCAATCTGAAGAAACACGATTTTCAATTTCTGGTATTCGATGACAATGGGTGATATCAATAAAAATAAGTAACTACTCCTGAGAAGTCCTGCTCGAGAATCGGAGTAACTACAGCTGGAGTAATCTCCTCCCTCAATTTCGTATCAATAAAACAAGCCACTACTCAGGTCTAGTCTGCTCCAGATTTATGAACGTTTACTCGCGCTTCCTCTGCACGTAGCACTGAGTCGTATCAATAAAAGAAGTGATTACTCATTTCTCCCATTCATCGCGCAGTCATTTCGTTGTTTTTAATCTATGGCGTAGTATCTTAAAAGCCATGGAAGGGGCAAGTAGCAACGATAGCTTCAATCAAAGTGCATTTGTGGATATTGTAAAAGAGTTTCCAGTGGTACTTTCAAAGTCACAGCTACCAGAAAGTAAACGAAGGAAAGCCGAAGCTTTGAATGTAATTACAGTGAAATGCACCGAAATATCAAATACATCTA
Organism: Thermobia domestica; assembly: GCF_964235325.1. NCBI lineage: Eukaryota > Metazoa > Arthropoda > Insecta > Zygentoma > Lepismatidae > Thermobia > Thermobia domestica. The sequence continues at coordinate 51,296,495 of NC_137470.1, read as the reverse complement.
CGACTGAGACACAAACTCAAAAGAGAATCTTTAATATTCGAGCGAGAATAAAAGAAAAATAAAAAAGAAGAAAACAATTAAAAAAAAAACGGGAAAGAAGAAAGTAATACTAAAACCATGGGAATGAACCTATTTGAGCTGATGGATGTTGATTGGAATCCAGCAATATCAAGATTAACACGACAAGCGCATATCACGTGTTATCCAAGGTCTTTGTAGATTGTTTGGCTTTAAGAACAAAATCAGACACTTGGCTCCTTTGTTTTCTTTTTTAAAAAGTCCAGCCACCCACGTCATAAATCACGTCCATCTGATTGCGTTTTCCACACCATACGTGTCCCCTTTCGCCTTGACATAAACTAAATACATTCTCATGTATACACCCTTATACACCCTTTCTATCAACGTTGAGTTGAGTTGATTATTAGTTTAACGTCCTTTTCAGTAGCGTGCCTATATGAGACAGAACCCACTGATTAACGTGGAATCCAAACCACATGAGCTCCTGCCGGGAATCGAACGCGGGTCTCCTATGCCAAAGGCATGTACGCTAACCGCTTAGCCACGAAATAGCTCTTCCTATTAACGTATTACTCTTCAAAATACTAGGTTTCTTTAATGCCACTTGTGTATAGTCAAGTGCTCCGATAGCACCCGGAAATGTATATTGTTCTTGCCACTCTGCCTTTCCTGTTTGTATATTACGCACACTTCCGGAAACAATCCATTTTCAGGTAGTCATAGACAGTACTTTGAGCCATACCAGAATCCCCTGACATTCCGACCTGGAATCCCGGATCACTCACGTAACGCAAGAAAACCCAGGGCACCGATTTCTCTGTAAATTTGGGGGGGGAGGGCATTCAGATGCAGAAGGTATATATATCAGGATTTTAAGACAAATTGCACTCTAATTATGTCAAATATTGTATATTCATAAATACAATAGGGAGCCCACATGAGTTTTGGGGAGCCCGGGCCCCCTCAGGATCGGCGCCCTTGAAGAAAACCCGCATCTTTTCATCATTATGTAGTCCATCACCCCGCAACACACACACACACACACACATAAACAAAGCGAAAGAGAGAGAGAGAGAGAGAGAGAGAGATGAATATACAAAAGCATATTCAACGTATTCGAATGAGTCTCTAAGTAACGACATTCCGTTCTAAAGAGAATTTGTGTTTCTTCCCGTGACGTTAAGGGGATCGGGAAAAGTTATGTGTCTTGAAGCAGGATACGACTTTGGATACTCTGTTTATACACTTTCTATATCCGTAGGAATATATTGTATTTCACGAATGTAAATGACATGCTGTAATGAGAATATTGATATCATTCATGAGAATATTTGTCATACATCTGTATGACAAATAGATGCAAATAAATACACTACATAACTTATTTATTGCTATTAAATGATTTTCCTAACTTGTATTTACATCCTCATATATAATACCGACCTACTGTGAAAATTATCTCAGATGTTATATTTTAAACATAATAATTACTATGTTGTGCAATGATTATGTTATATATACACAACTTATGTATTCTAATGTAATTATTTTATATAATTTTTCATGCATTGCGGAAAATATAATTTTAAAAAAAGGATTAGCCTAGACGGGATTCGAACCCTCAAACTTATGATTTGAAACCCGACAGCTTACCAATGAGCTAACACAACCTTCTAGCGATGTATAACGGATCTCAAGATAATTATGACATTCATATCCATTACAAACGCTGTTTCTGTTCTACTTTGACTTTTATTTTAGTACTCAGGCGATAATTATGTTCTATTTCTTAACTTTGAGCATTCTTTTACATATGGAAAGATTCGTTAACGTATTTAAATGTTCCATTACGTATGGAGAGCTAAATGACAAACAAGCATGTGCTGAGATTGAAAAAAAAGGTTTCGAAATATTGTATCATTAAGTATTTCAATCAATGTTGCTTTTTTAAACACTTGGTAACAAGTCTTATTATATTTAAAAGAAGAAAAACACATCTGCAAACTTTTTCCCGATTGCAAAGGCTGGCTTGGAGGTTCGAACCTGGCTTACTTTTTCCCGAAGATACCCGAAGCTGGACTTAGAAAATTTTTGCCTCAAAACACCAATAAAGAATGCGCTCAACCTTTTTGAGACAAGGTGTACTTATATTGGTGATTACGATATTTGAGGCTGTTTCGTAATAATAATAATAATAATAATAATAATAATAATAATAATAATAATAATAATAATAATAATAATAATAATAATAATAATAATAATAATAAACTCTTGTCTTCTCGTTATCTAGACGAGACGAGATACACTAAAATTGCCCCACGAGATGCACTAAAATTACGAGATGAGACGCACCTCTATCGTGAGCAACACTAAAAGTATTCCACATTACTGCTTACATTTCTCATGGCTTTTGCTTTCCAGTCTGATCAGGCCAATATTTCAAAACGAGTTAAAACGAGCTGAACGAGCGAGCGAGCCATTATGAAACTCAACTCAACTCGAAACTAGACCTCGAAAACAGCGACTTGGCTCGGAACTCAATTCAAGAAAATTACCTTTGACTCGACTCAAATTGTACTCGAGTTGAATTGAATTTTGGCTCGACTTGTGCTCATCCCTATTCGTGATTGTATTTTATGTTTCCACTTCAACAATGTCTACTCTTTTTTCTCCTTTTACCTGCTGTTTCTGGATTTCTCTTTCGGTGTCGTCCTTTATTTACACCGTGCACTATTCTTATTCCCAGCTTGTGACCCGCTTCAATGTCTTATTCAGTTTAGGCTTTTCTTCTTACATTGACTTCACATGTGATTGATTTAATTCTCACTTTCCGCGCACGACCGATGGAAATGATTTATTATTATTATTATTATTATTATTATTATTATTATTATTATTATTATTATTATTATTATTATTATTATTATTATTATTATTATACTATTGAACTTGCACGGCGAAATTACTGTATAATACGATATCATTTCTGTAATTTTACTCCATTGAATGTTATTTAGTTTATTAATGGGCACTAAATTGTCTCCAGATCAACGAATAAATTAACTACGGCATGCACTTTGGTGGAAATATCATTACAATAAGATTATTGGTTCGTTCCAAAGATGTTCATGTAATGATATTTCCACCAAAGTGCATGCCGTAGTTATTTTATTCGTTGATCTGGAGACAATTTAGTGCCCATTAATAAATTAAATAACATACAATGGAATAAAATTACTGAAATGATATCGTATTATACAGTAATTTCGCCGTGCAAGTTCAATAGTATAATAATAATAATAATAATAATAATAATAATAATAATAATAATAATAATAATAATAATAATAATAATAAAACATTTTCATCGGTCATGCGCGGAAAGTGAGAATTAAATCAATCACATGTCAAGTCAATGTAAGGAGAAAAGCCTAAACTGAATAAGACATTGAAGCGGGTCACAAGCTGGGAATAAGAATAGTGCATGGTGTTAATAAAGGACGACACCGACAGAGAAATCCAGAAACAATAGGTAAACGAAGAAAAAAAGAGTAGAAATTGTTGAAGTGGAAACAAAATACAAATACGAATAGGGATGAGCAGGAGTCGAGCCAAAATTCGACTCGACTCGAGTTCAATCCGAGTCGAGTCAAAGGTATTTTTCTTGTAGTACTTAAAATTATACTGTAGTTCTTAAAATTAAGGCTGAGACCTGCACGGTCGAATTCTTGAGCCCAAGCAGAAGACCAACTCGGGTAGTGATATCAACCGGCTCGGCTCGTATCAACTGAGCGAAGTTGGTGTATTACTATACATCTGCTTCCGCCCCTGTCAAATCTGGTCGATCTCGTTGACGCGACATATTTGCTTTTTTATACCCCTTTCTTCGTTTACTGAACAAAACAGTAACTATTCTGAAATATACTACTGCGCATGCCTCGTAGATAAATATTTCTGATGCCAATAGTTTCCGATTTGTCCAAGGAATGTTCTTTTTCTTATTCCCAGCATGACCCTTTTATTACATTATATGAAGAGCATGTAGGTCTAAATACCTCATGTATTACATATAATGTAGGTTTTACTCTTGCAGCAGAGAAGAAACATGTGATCATAGTATACAACCGACAGAAGTGATAGATGGCAAGACAGTGGTCGTAATCCCTAAGGACACAGGGAGAGAGTGTTGCCCTTCCCGCTGGTCTAGTCGCTAGCACGTGCGCCTTTGGTGTATGGAGTTCCGGGTTCGATTCCCGGCGGGAGAGCATCTATGATTTTTAACTGTTCTCGATGTTTCTGTGTTAGTGTCTCTGTCGTTATAAGTTATTAGAAAAAGCAAGTTAAACGAGTGAAGCAAGTAAAATTAGCAATAAGTAAGTTACTGAAACACGTTCAGTGAGTCAGTTAAAAAAAAAGTGGACAAAGCACTGGCTTTTCGCGCCGTCCATGCGAGTTCGAATTAATCTCGGCTTGATTTTTTATCCATTTGAGAGAAAATATTGCTTCTTTACGCTACAGGTAGTCCACTCTTTTCGTATTTTTCGCTGTCGTTCACAGTTAAAGTAACTGACTATTATTCTCTCTACGAATGATGGATCTTCTCTTTGGCTTCATGTCAAACACGCACACGTAATGAAAAGACGCTGTCGATAATAATAATAATAATAATAATATGAAATATTAGTAGCTAACTCGTGTCTGTATTTCGACAACATAATTTTATATTATTATGTGGAAATAAGTAAGGCTGGCTGGCGCCCCTCCCCCCTATTTTTTTCGATGCGCTTTATGGGTCCATGGTGTCCAAAGTTGGTCCCATCCCAGTATCACCTCTCGATATAAGTTATTGACACTTTGCCTAAAGAGGGCTCTGCCGTGGGCCCATGAGTACCCATGACAATGACTCTTCGTTCATTTTGCATTGAAATCGCTTACTTTTCTGAGTACTATGAGTGCATACTGTCCAACGTTGGTCCCATCGCTCTACAGTTTCCCGTTCTCTCGATATAAATTGCTAATATTTTGTTTGTAACGGAGATATGGCGTTACAATCATTACGTTTGAAGAAGAACTGAATAATAATAATAATAATAATAATAATAATAATAATAATAATAATAATAATAATAATAATAATAATAATAATAATAATAATAATAATAATATGAAATATTAGTAGCTAACTCGTGTGTGTATTTCGACAATATAATTTTATATTATTATGTGGAAATAAGTAAGGCAGGCTGGCGCCCGCCTCCCTAATTTTTTCGATGCGCCTTATGGGTCCACGGTGTCCAACGTTGGTCCCATCCCAGTATCACCTCCTGTTTTCTCGATATAAGCTATCGACATTTTGCCTAAAGATTGCTCTGCCGTGGCCCCATGAGTACTCATGACAATGACTCTTCGTTCATTTTGCATTGAAATCGCTTAGTTTTCTGAGTACTATGAGTGCATACTGTCCAACGTTGGTCCCATCGCTCTACAGTTTCCCGTTCTCTCGATATAAATTGCTAATATTTTGTTTGTAAGGGAGATATGGCGTTACAATCATTACGTTTGAAGAAGAACTGAGGAAGATATTGCCTTGCCACAAACAACACCTATTATTATTATTATTATTATTATTATTATTATTATTATTATTATTATTATTATTATTATTATTATTATTATTATTATTATTATTATTATTGTTTTACTTACCACTAATGTTGCCTACCTTTATTTGCAATGCAATGTGTTACTAAAAAGCAAATCAAATAACACTCCTCGCCATTCAGGCTCACGAACTCGAAATACATGAGCTCTCTGTGTTAGAGGAATGCACATTTATTATATTATTCTTTCAAATAACACGTTACACAAGTTACTTCACTTTCAATGTGTAATTTCATATCATCAGTAACAATCATCTTGTTCCAATAGGAAGATAACCCCCTCCTGCAAAAAAAAAAAAAAAATAAAAAGAACTGACCGTAGCGAAAGGGCGTGAACCTTCTTTAGGCGATTAATCGGGTCCAATATTTCAATAAGTTTCTGCACACAAATATTTCAGTAAAAGAGGAAAATTTATTCAAACTTTCTGAATACCTATTTATGGGCGAAATTTGGTTCCCTTAGAACTTTTTAAGAGTTTGAAGGGCCACCATTTTGAACATTTTCATCTGATTATTCTGGTTAACGAACTCATCAAGATATTTCAACAATTAATGTTTGTGCCAAGTTTCGTCTCAATCCGCTGAAAATTAGGGTGGTTATGGCATTCACAAATAGCGTTATATATATACAAATAGATAGATAAGTAGACACACAGAGGGAGAGAGAAAAAGTGTTTTTCTCCCTTCTCGCACGTGTGGTGCGTCAGAGCTAAACCGGGCCCCTTTGCAAAACGTATTGACCAAACTAACCTAAACACAAACCTCTTACTTGCTAACGTAGAAACGTGGTCGGGAGGTGTAAGGCATGCAGAAATTGTATTTTTAATAACCATGAGTATGGTCGACTTCCATGTTTTTCTTTTTACTTTTTGCAGCTACATCGGAACGTTCAATTTTTATTCTTCACTAATTGCAAATGGCGTTTACATTCAAAATATGAGGAATTTTGGTGGCATTTGTTCGGATATTCGTTTCTTTGGAAATGAAGAAAAGAATAAAAGCAATACGCAAAGACAAAAAGTATTATCAGTACTAAACATTACCAATAATAATTGCTACGAAAAACTAAATACGACCTCTTTTACCATCTCTCATGAGTTGTATGTATTATTAACAAAAATTTTTAAAAATGTCCTTCCCGAGGATTCGAACTTGCGTCCTTTGCATTTGTAAGCCAGCACCTTAACCACTACACCAAGATCATGGCATGGTGACCGTTTAGTTGTCGGCGTATTTGTTGTATTTGTGTTTTATGTTCCCACTTCGACAATTTTTACTCTTTTTTTGTAAGTTTAACAGCTGTTTCTGGCTTTCTCTTTCGGTGTCGTCCTTTATTTACAGAATGCACTATTCGTATTCACAGCTTGTGCCCCTCTGCAATGTCTTATTCAGATTAAGCTTTTCTTTTTGCCCCTCAGTAAATATTTGATTGATTTAATTCTCATACTCTCCACGGATGGAGCGCAGGAATGCCAGACTCGAAAAATAGGTGTACATTTACTTTCCTGACAGATCATACCAATTTATAATGTAACATTTGATCTTTCTTTGAAGTGACCAAAAACCGACAGGAGGTATAAATTTAATGGGGAAATACTACCCCCATCAAATTTTCGAATATAAAGCCTTCCTGACCAAAATGAGTACGTCAAGGTAACAGATAACACGGAATTGTCTCAATTTATAATGTAAATTTTGATGCTTCCGTTGAAGTTACCAGAGAAAGACCGGAAGTATAAAATTCCTAGGGTAATATTACCCCCATGAAATTTTAAGATATAAAGTCATCTTGACCAAAGTGAGTTGTTCTGTTATGAAATAAAATTTAGAAGCATCAATTTATAATGTTACATTTGATGTTGTGTTCTAAGTAACCAAAAACCGACAGGTGGTATCAATTTTCTGGAGAAATATTCCCTCTATTAAATTTCCAATATATTGATTTCTTGACCAAAGTAAGTGTGTCCGTTAACAGATAACACAGAATGGTAACAATTTATAAACGGACATTTGATGTTTTTGAAGTAACCGAAAACGGACAAGGGGTATAAATTTCCTAGGAATATATTACCCCTTATCAAGTTCTCTTATATAAAGCCATCTTGACCAAAGTGACTAAGTTGGATAAGAGTAACATGCTTGAATGTAGCTAATTTAGCATTATGCCTCATAATTTACCAATCTTAGCAGGATTATACTCTGAGGCACGGAATAGTATCAATTTTAAAGAAACATTTGTTTGAAGTAATCAAATGAAGTAATTAAATGGAATGAATTTATAATGTAACATTTGACGTTGTCTTATGTTATCGCAGTGTCTCGTGCATCGTAGCCAGTAGAGTAAAATTAACATAAATTATTTTCCGTATTCTGTTTGCATGTGCACACAGGTGCTTTAACTGAGTGATTTTTGGAATGAACTGCCAACACTCTACAGTCGACCATTGCAGCCCGTAGCTTGAGTTTTGGTGCTCAGGGAATTTGACTCCAGGTTTAGAAGCCGCAACCACGCACGTCGCGTTGGAAATCAAGTATGATTTTGTGTTAAGGGGAATAAGCTATTAGCCGGTGAAGGACGTTTTCTTACGGCTAGCGCCAACTAGTGAAGTCCCAGGTCCGCACACCTTCTGCGCACATGTCAGTTATATACGCGTCCTCCAACATCAGCATTCTACTTTCTCTTTTAATTTGCTGAAGACTCATCTTTACGCTTCAGGATTGTTTCGCGCAGCAACTGGATTTCTCGTGAGGTTGTCCCGGCAACATTTCCCCCAGTGCTAATCCCCCAAGTGGTGTGAGAGAAGCATTTGCAGTGAAATCTGAATTACAATCTTATATATATATAAAGGGCTACAGTGCATTAGAAAGGCAAAGTGTGATTTCACTGATGAAAATTATAACCCATATTCCGTGTTAAGTGTTGTATTCATTTCTCTTCCTTATTTTTATATAATAGTGTTCTAATAAGTAAGTATGGTGTTTTTTAATCCAGTGTGTTTTCGTTGTTTGTATGAGTGACACTTGTGTGCGTTATGGTCTGGATGACCGCCTGATCATCCGTGAGGTTTTCGAGACGAGACACCCGAATCTCTCGGCGCCTAATGCTCGTCTCATCATTGAGACCGACGAGCGATTTGGAAACAATTTGTAACCCTTCCTGGAGAGGTCCTTAATCGTTCTATCCAGGTAAGTTCAGGCATCAGGAAAATACTTATTGGTAGGACCACGAACCACGAACAGCGACCAGATTACACGGATTGGTTACAAATAAATGTTCACCCGAACAGAGACCTCGAACATGTAGTGGTTACAGGGAAATACTATCCACCATAAAATTTTCGGATTTAAAGTTACCTGGAACAAAGTGAGTGCGTCGGCTAACAGATAACACGGAATGGTATCAATTTATAACGTTAAGTTTGGTGTTGTTTGTAAAGTAACCAGGAACCGAAAGGTGAGTATTAATTTACTAGGGAAATATTACCCCCATGAAATTTTCGGATTTTAAGTCATCTTGACCAAAGTAAGTTGCTGTTAAGAAATAACACAGAATAGCATCAACTTATATTATAAGATTTGATGGTGCCTTTGAGGTATCCAGGAACATAGAGAGGAGTATAAAATTCCTAGGGAAATTATATCCGCTAACAAATTTTCGAATATAAAGCCATCTTGACCAAAGTGACCTGCCTGTTAGCAGATAACACGGAATAGTATCAATCTATAATGTAATATTTCACTTTTTTTTAAAGTAACCAGGAACCGGCAGAAGATTGTAAATTTCCTAGGGAAATATTACAACATAAAATTTTAGGATATAAAGCCATCTTGACCTAAGAGAGTGGATTTTTTTTAGAACTAACACGGAATTATATCAGTTTATTATGTAACATTTGATGTTGTTTTGAAGTAACCAAAAGCGACAGTATGTATAAATTTTCTATTAAAATATTACTCTCTATGAAATTTCCAGAAATACAGCCATTCTGACCAAAGTGAATGCTTCATTTAACAGATAACACGGAATGCTATCACTTTATATGAAAACTTTTGTTGTCTTTGAAGTAACCAAAAACCGAGAAGGATATTAATTTCCTAGTTAAATATAACCACTTATCAAATTTTCGGATATAAATTCATCTTGAACAAAGTGAGTGCGTCCTTTAACAAATAACACAGAATAGTATCAATTTATAATGTAATATTTTATGTTATTTTTGAAGTAACCATTAACCAACAGGGGTTACAAATTTCATAGGGAAACATTACATCCTTTCAAATTTTCGGACATAAAACCATTCTGACCAAAGTTTGTGCGTCAGTTAACAGATAACATGGAATGGTATCAATTCATAATGTAACATTTGATGTTTGTCTCTGAAGTAACAAAAAACCGACAGGGTATAAATTTCGTAGGGAAATGTTACCCACGATAAAATTTTCTAATATAATGCTATCTTGAACAAACTAAGTGCGTACGATTACAGATAACACGAATGCTATCAATTTATAATGTAATATTTGATGTTTCTGAAGTAACCAGAAACCGAAAGAGGAGTATAAATTTCTAAGGGAAATATTACTCCCTGAAATTTTCGGATATAAAGTCATCTTGAGGAATTTGTTGCTGTGTTAAGAAATACCATTGAGTACCATCAGCTAATAATGTACCTTTGATATTATCTTTGAAGTAACCAGAAACGACTGGGGTTATAAATTTCGAAGGGAAGAATTACCACATAAAATTTTAGAACAAAGTGAGTGCGTCCGTTATCAGCTAAGACTGAATGGTATCTATTTATAACATTTGATGTTGTCTTTGAAGTAACTAAAGACCAACAAGGGGTATAAATTTCCTGGGAGTATATTACCCTTTTAAGAAATTTTCTTATAAAAATCCATCTTGACCAAAACGTGTGCGTTCATTCAGAGATAAAACGTAATAGTATAAATTTATAACTAAGCATTTGGTGTTGTCATTGAAGTAACAAAAACCCAACGGGGGCTTTAAATTTCATAAAGAAATATTACACCCTTTCAAATTTTCTGATATAAAGCCATCCTGACCAACGTGAGTACGTCAGTTAACAGATAACACGGAATGGTATAAATCCATAATGTAACATTTGATGTTTGTTGTCTTTGAAGTAATCAAAAACAGACACGGATTTCGTTGAGAAATATTACACCCGATAAAATTTTCGGATATAGAGCCATCTTGGCCAAAGTGAGTGCTCCGATAACCGATAACACGGAATAGTATCAAATTATAATGTAATAGGTGATGTTGTCTTCGAAGTAACGAAAAACTGAAAGGGTGTATAAATTTGGTAATGAAATATTACCCCCTATAAAATTTCCTGATATAAAGCCATTTACGCCAAAGTGAGTTCGTCCGTTAGCAGATAACACGGAATGGTATTAGCTTATAATGCAACATTTAATGTTCTTGAAGTAACCAAGAAGCGAAAGAGGAGTGTGGCGGGCCGGCGGTATGCGTTTGCGTAGACCGGCACCCACACAAGAGAGTTTAATAATTAACTAAAATACTCCTAATTGGTCAACAAAGTTTCTGCAAAATCACCAATTATTACTCGAGAGGCAAAGTTATACTGGAACAGAAACTCAGCTAACAACCAATCTGAAGATTTTAGCTTTTACAAGGTAGCGATGGCCTCGGCCAAGACTTAACTTCTAACTAGAGAACGGTGGAGTCGTTATCTCGACAAAAACTTGATAGTTACCATTCCTATTTGGGATATCTTTGAAAGCAAAACGCAGAAGTAAAGTACCTTGCAGTAAGCCTGCAGTTTATTGTTCCTAATGTTTACAAGTCCACGAGCTTGGGGCACTAAGTGTGGTTATGTGTTGTTATAAAAAGTGTAACTTACGTGACAGGTTCCAATCGTCACTCACTGCACAGAGAAGCACAAAATAAAATAAAACTTCACTAGACTGGGAGGGCACGAGTCAGTCCTAGTAGAAGGTTAGGTGCAAAGGTGTAACTATTTGATTTGTCGTATGTTTAGCCCAGCTAGGCAATGAACCTAGAGTCTGTCAAAACACACATCAAATAGGGGAGTGACAGTACTTCGACCGTCAACTTCCTAAGCTCGCCAGCAGTTTCTGGGCGCACAGGTCCCGGCTGGAGCTAGCTTTCAGAAGTAGATTGCCAAGTTCGAAGGAAGTAACTTTGACCGTCAGTTTCCCAAGCCGACCAGCAATTATGGGCAGACCCCTGGCTGTCGTCAAGCTTTCAGAAACAGAGTGCCAAGTTAGCCACTAGGATAAGGTATGGATGGAACCAAGGGAGTAGGTTGGCCTCCGGAGAAGCCGAGAGTGTAGAGGCAGAATAACGGCTTGGACAACTCGGAAATCCTGGGCTAGGTCGTGCCTAAGACATTGCGGACTCCATCTAGATAGCACGACATTGAGGGGCCTCAGGAGAGGGACGTTGTCCGACGATCGAGCCAAAAACATGAGTTTTTAAAGGCCTCGATCAGCTGTGCACACGGCACCAATTTACGTCTCGTGTGCATGGTTGTAACGCGTGCAAACATTGCACTCGGACCATGAGGTCAGAGGTTGGACATGCGTGGTAGTCCAAAAGTTCCCTGGGGAGGAACCCGAGAGTAGCCCGCAGCCTGAAAGGAAAGGCTGATTGGTGTGCACACGACACTAAGGGCAAAGTCAACTGAGAAAAGTGCTTCTCCGAGGGGCGGAGAGAAAAGCCATTGGAACACGTCATGATCCTAGCACCAAAATTGGTTTACAATAGGTTGCCTGGGCGGCGCTAAATGAAAAGAGAAGATTATGTTGGTGCGCATGCGTGTATATGTACTCCGTGTTCTTGGATGTGTTATCCCCAAACTCTGGCAGAATAGCATACATCGAAATATGCAAATATTCATACATTGAATCACTTAATATTCATACATTGAAGCACTTAAAATATAGAACATAAATGGTTTTAAATACTAAAAAAAAGATTTTATATATGTTTGAACCAAGAATCTTCTTACTATAATTTATATGTAGACCCTTCTAAGATAATATATATAAACATCTGCAGTTTGAGGACAGAAAAAATAATCTTCTTTTTAGAAGCAAAAATGAAAAGATTTTTAAACATACAGATTATATGGACTTCGTTAAAAGTATTCTACCACTAATAATAATAATAATAATAATAATAATAATAATAATAATAATAATAATAATAATAATATAACTAATACAAAAATACATATATGTCAGATACAGAACCAGACATCTCCCTTTACAGAGGGGATGTTGTTATCTACCAGACGGTTGACCTCGGAGGTCAAGAAGGGGGAGATTAGATGCTCAGATGGGAGAACGAAAAAGTCTTTCGTTCTAACAGAAGAAGAACAAGACTCAACACGAATTTGAGTTTTAAAAGAAGTAAATGAAATACGAATTCTGTTGCAGTTTTAAAAAAGCAAAAAAAAAATATTCGCAAAAAAGGGATTTACGAATCTGCATACACTACAGTCCTTCCTCCTAGGGAAAGAAAAATATTAACTCTAAGGCAAAAATTTTTCGTACTAACTGCAATCAAAAATAAATTTTTAAATAAAAATAAATTGTAACGGGTTTTCATAGACCGAGTAACTCTCTGATTAAGATTAGGTGAATCATCATCTTGTGATACCTCATTAAATGTTATTTCACCAGAAGCAGCACTAAGAGCTGGACTATTTGATTGTACACCTGCAATGATTGTTGGTTTGAAACATATGGGTCTAATGCAATCAGAATTACAGCACTTGTCTCTATGTCTACAACAATTAAACTTAAAACTACAATATACACAAAGAAATATTAACATGCTAAACATGATTATATAAGTCAAAATAGAATATGAAAATACATGGTTACTCTGTTTCATTTGCCATTCTTGTTCAATGATTAACCTTTCAACATCCTCAACACGATGGCTGGCATATCGCAAAGCTTTAACTTTGTGTATAATATGATTTAAAGGCAAAGTAAATTCCATATCCTTAATATTAAGCTTTGAGTTTGAAAATATGCAACAATCAAGGCTATCATTAAGTAGTGGAAGCAGATGTTTACTTGTATTGTTAGTGACAGAAATCTCTTGAGAAGTAATCAAAGAATTTGGACCATAAGCTTTACAGTTTCTGTCTAATATCAGTTTACCAGTCTTATGAATCAAAACAGTTTTTGACACATCATTACCACATACTATTGTTAATTTTTCACGGAATGGCGAAGCATATAGCCATTCATTATCATCTAAAGAAATCCTCAAAATATTCTGTAATTCTACAATGCGTCGATTGCAATCTGAAGGAATCGATTTAACAAAATCAATTAGTTTTACTTCACAATCTTCATTACTATGTGTAGGTTTCAACGGAAAAATTTGTTTAAACACTTTTGAAAAAGTAGTTAATTCTTTACAAGCATTAAACATACTTTCATCAATTTTACCGTAATATTGTTTCGATACTTCAATAACCAAATTAGGATTTTGAGGTTGTATGAAGAAATACTTGTTATCTTTAAACACAGTAAGAAATGGTATCAATTTATACATGTTAAACCTTAATCCATCAGTCAATGGTAAATTAATTACATAACCAAGAATTTTATGATTAATAAAAATATTTGATCTAGATATTTTTATTAATGTATAACAAGGAAATTCATAACTGACTGACTACGAGTATTGACTACGTTTAATAGGCAACACAGTGTTATTAATATTTTTCAAAAGAGTATTTGATAATAATTAACATCTGAAATGACATCTGATTTAATTATCGTAAATAATAAAATTTAATACTAGGAATGCAATGGATATACTCGATTGCAATGAAATGAGCTGAGCGAGCTTAAGCTGCGTAATCAGTTTATTCTGACTTTTTAAAACATTCGTCTTTGATCGTTTGCGGCAATTGAAATGGTGCGAATACAGTCACTGGCGTTTCAGGAATAGTTTTAGTCTCGAGAACTCTTTGTTTTATTAGTTTCTTTTTTTGTTAAATCTTTGGAATGTCGGTGCGTCCATGTGATGATATAGTCAATAATTTTTCACCAAAGAAATTGTTGGCTAATTTTGGTTAATTGTTCGCTAATTCTTGACCGACCTTCTTGACATCCGTAGACTTAAATTTACTTTTAGATGGTATAGTATATGGTTTTATTAGTAAAATAGGAATGTATTTCACTATTTGAGACATGTCTACAAATTTTGTTATTTTGTTATGATTGTTCAAGAAATCTTTTTTTGGCGCCTTTGTGTAGTAAAAAAAATTAAAATTAAAAATTATACTTAACTTTATTTTAAATATCGTTTAACAAGTTTTATTGAGAACAGCTATTGTTTTAAGCGCAATTAAATATTTTGTTAGAGTTAAATGAAAAGTACATTTAATGGTTTGTCATATTTCGTAATCTTTCCATTTCTTATCGCTTTGACACCCATGACGAATTATCATTTATCTTTTTAAGAAGACGATCGGGTGGAAACGCTGGATCTATAAGTAAGCTAGCAACTGTTTTTACACGTGACAGTGCTACATATGTTAATCCTATTTTTTTTCTTTTTTTGCAAAATTTTTTTCATAAAGATTTTAATTGTTGACAAAAAAATCGCGTGAAAACTTTTTCCCCATGTTAAGTCTATGGAAGCGTTTTTCGGTGATTATTCCTCAATGTTACATCGGATTTTTGATTTCGACCTATGTTCTCACTCAGCACGACATACTCTATCAGCGTGCTAAGTTTGGTTGAGATTGCCCAAACGGTCTAGGAGTAGTTCGCGGACAACCAAACGGCTAACCCGAGTATAAGAGCTTCGCTCGCTCCGCTCAATTAATCTTAAATAATAGTCCTTGATAATTAACATCTGAAATATCAAAATGAGAGTTTTGAGATTTCAACCACCAAATTAAATTTATGAAGTTAATTAACACCATTAAATATTCCTCTTTGGTTTTTCACCATGTATTTTTTTAATTTGCTCAACCTTGTGGAGTTTTCGTGTGATTGCACTTAATTAAATTTCTCAATGAGGATACCCAGAACATATAACCAGAAGTTTTTTAAAAATGTAATCAAGCAAGCAGACAAGGAGAGAGGATGTCTCATGATGGCTGCGAAGGAAAATGGAAACTACATTACCTACTAATAATATAATTTTAAACTATTAGCATGAACTACAAGAAGTTTTCTTTTTCTGGCTATGGTAAAATTAACACCTTTAACTTTAACTACTTTGTATGGACCGATCCACTGTGATCCTAATTTCTTGGATCGTCCTCTTCTGACAGATTCATCTTTAAGCAAGACTTGATCTCCTACTTTCAATAATTGTTCTTTATGAGAGGCGGTCTTATCATATTGTTCTATATCCTTAACCTTAGCTTGTTTGAGCTTTGATCTAGCCAACTCGTAACTGTTCTGAAGCTTCTGCTTTAGAGTCTTAAGATAATCATCATACGCGTAATTTATGTCGGTTGTTTGTTTCTGTAATATGCCAGGGATGTTAGCCATCCGGCCAAACATCAACTCGTGTGGTGTATAATTAGTCACTAAATGCGGAGTTGTATTGTAAGCAAAAGCAGCGTATGGCAACCAGACGTCCCAGTCCAGTTGGTTTTCAGACACATAATGCCTCAGATACTCAGCAAGAGATCTATGAATTCTTTCCACAAAGTTGGTTTGAGGGTGGAATGCACTAGAATGTAGTTTCTTTATTTGTAACATGCGACACATTTTCTTGAAGGTATCGCTCATAAAATTTGTACCCTGATCGGTTAGGATGGTTTGGGGTACACCGAAAACACAAACAAATTTGGTAACAAAGGCTTCAGCTACGGTTTCGGCATCTTGTTGCTGTAGGGCAATGGTTACTAAATATTTGGATAGTTCGTCTTGGCAGATTAATATGTATTTATTCCCGAGAGAACTCTCAGGGAATGGCCCTACTATATCTAAAGCGCATTTCTCAGAAACTATGTCCGGAGTGGTTGTGATAACCATCGGAAGTTTGACATTAGGCTGGGTGAGTTTGTTCTTCTGACACGACTCACATTTCTTGATATACTCTTCAACGTCAGTGTTTCATCTTTTCCATAATTTCCGATCGATATTATTCAACTCTAAGTACGCTTTAATTTTGGCTATAGTTCGATGTATACCTTGGTGTCCATCGGTAGGAAGGTTGTGAAACTCCTTAAAAATCCTATCTTTTGTTTCTTCATCAAGGGGAGAAGGTTTTCCTTCTGGATCTAAATAAGCAATACGACTCAATGCGGCATTGGTGTTGCGGATACCGGCTTTACAAACAATTTTGTAATTGTACTCTTCTAATTTAATTCTCCATCTTAAAAGTCGGCTACTAGGGTCTTTTACACTAATCACCCAAAGCAAATGTTTATGATCAGTCACAAAGGTTGTTTCTTTTCCAAATATGTAAGGACGGAACAGTTTCGCTGCCCAAATTATCGCAAATAATTCACGCTCGGTTGTGGAATAATTTCGTTCAGCACTATTGAGGGTACGACTAGCATAAGCGATTGGTTTGTCCTGGCCAATCAGGCCCTGAGACAAGATGGCTCCAATCGCGACTTCTGAAGCGTCACAGGTAATAATGAAGGGACGACTCATGTCAGGATATTGAAGGAGGGGAGGTGATGTCAATTTTTCCTTCAAAGTTTGAAAAGTTAGTTCTTGTTTGGTTCCCCAATTAAACGGAACGTCTTTCTTGAGCAAAAAGGTGAGCGGTTTGGCTATATTGCTATAACCTTCGATAAATCTAGGGTAGTAAGAACTTAATCCTAAAAATCCACGTAATTGTTTGACATTTTTCGGTTGAGGAAAATGCAAAACTTTCTCAATCAAACGGGGGTTTGGTTTCAGACCTTGATCTGTTATTTGATGTCCCAAATAGTAACTTCCTTTCTGAGGAATTCACACTTATCAGGCTGAAGTTTGAGGTTGTAGGTTCGAAACCTATCAAATACAAGTTTCAATCGCGACATATGTTCCTTTAAATCTCTACTATATATACAAGAATCGTCCAAATAAGAAAAGCACTTTAATCCTTGTAATCCGGATAAAACAATATTCAAAATTCGCTGAAAATTTGCGGAGGCACCGTATAAACCAAAACTCATTCGGTTATACTCATAATGACCATATGGGGTACTGAAGGCGGTCTTGCTACGTTCTTCAGGTCTAATTCTAATTTGTTGGTACGAACTGGCTAAGTCCAAGGTCGTAAAGTACTTAGAGTGCCCTAACTGATCTAAAATCTCAGCAATATTCGGTAAAGGAAAAATATAACCAATTGTAATCTGGTTTAGTCTACGAAAATCTAAACATATACGAATCTTAGGTTTGCCTGAGGCATCCATCTTTTTCGGCACTATCAATATCGGAAAATTCCATGGACTCTTACTTGGGGAAATTATACCTTCATCTAACATCTTGTCGATTTGATTTTGTACTTCAGCTTTATGTACTTCAGGAATGCGTTACGGTTTCTGAGATACAACGGTACCTCGTTTGTCTGGATGAATATGGATGCTATGTTCAATCACATCAGTATACTAGAGCTTGTCTTCCTCTAAATAAAACAAATCATGGTATTTCTCACAATGCGATAATATTAAAGCTTTTTCTTCAGCATTCAAATGATCTAATCGCCTAACTAATTCTAGTTTTTCCTAACTAATTCTAAACGCGATTTTAACCCTCTAGTTTGGTTTACACTATCAGACTTGTTCAATACATAAACACTAGGACAATTCGTCATGTTTTCTACTGGTTCAAAATCTAAAGAAACTGGACGAATTTGTATATCTACTTCATTTTCATTCAAATTCAAAATACTAGTGACACATTTGTTACGAGACGCTTTCACTATAGCGTCAGGCAATAATACACCGTCTGCCAAAGTACGTTTTGACAAAAATCCTATTCCATTATTCTCAGTCCTAATTTGAATTAGTTTTTCGGTACGTGCAGGGACTTTAACTCTAGTGCATACATCTATTTTCAATTCAGCTTGTCCGTCATATGAAATCACACAATTATGTTTGAGAAGAAAATCTCTACCTATTATACCGGCTACATTAGGAGGTAATAAGTCACTACGCATTACATGAAAAGTATGGGTCACTCTATTTTCTCCTATTTCTAATCTAAGATCTAATGTACCTAAAGTATGGGCATGAAAATTATTGAATCCATGCACCGGAGTGGATTCACATCTATGAATCTTTTTCAACATCGACTCACGTAAATGGCTATACTTGATGAGCGAAAGATCTGAGCCTGAATCTAATAACATTTTATAATTCTTATTCAAATCCATCATTCGTACTTTTATTTTACCCTTTTCATCGATTATACTCTTGATAGAATGTTGGCATAATTGTTCGTAACGTCCAATTGTATCAGACTTAACAGAATTTCTATCAACACGATCAGATTGCTGAGGTGGTTTCACCTTCGTACAACTATTACTTGTTTGTTCTGCAGAACAAAGGAAAATCTTCTTAACCCTATCACTTCGGTTTTTACTGCGATCAACACGTTTTTCAATTTTGCCTTTTGAAGAGTTATGTTTCCATAAACAACACAAAGATTTATTCTGACTAAAGGTTTGTGGCTTGGTGCTGTGTTCAACACGACACTTATCTTTTAAATTACATTCATGCGTGTCAATGACGGGATGACGACGCGGCGAAACAGCTTTCTGTTTAGGTCGCAGAGAGGGTTTGCACGGTGTACGGCGGTGAGGACAAACATACACTGGGCGGCGCGAAAAAGGACTAAGCGCTAGGCGATGCTGAGTGCAACGCGGAGAATGACTATGCGACTGGCGACGCTGTGTGCGACGCGGAGAATGAGTATGCGACCGGCGATTCTGACTGCGACGCGGAGAATGAGTACACGCTGGGCGATGACGCTGAGGATGGCGCGGAGAAGGATCTCGCGCTGGGGGACGCTGAATGCGACGCGGGGAACGGCTTCGCGTTTTGCGGCAACGAGAACTACGCGGAGAAGAGCTGCGCGTTTGGCGGTGATGAGAACAACGCGGAGAACTCTTGTTCTTTCGGGTACAATTATGGATACGTTTCTTCGCACAAGTATGGGTACGCTTCTCACGACAATGATAGGAGTGTGTACAACGTAAAGCACAACAAGATTTGGAATCCTCAATTGTATTACTTTCTCTACAATGTTTATCATCCTCATCTTCATGAGAATCTACTGATTCTTCGCAATCTTCTAAACAATGAAGCTTTTTCTTAAATTTAGCCCTATCGCTACGAGAACGAGAAAAGTTATGGGAATCTCTGGGTTTACCTTCAGAACTTTTATTATGGGAAAATTTTCTATTTCCTTTCTTTTCTGTCTTGTCTCGACTATGGTTTGAAGAAGTTGCCCTATCTTCATTTCTAGAATCTAATGGCTTTCGTCTCTGAGACAAAATGTGCGACTCTTCAACTAGAGCGAAATCGACTAATTGCGTGAACTTATCTTCTTCTGTACTTTTACCACGAATTACTGTTTGAATGCGAGGATGACTAATTCCCTGGGCAAAAGATGCTTTTGTCAAATGATCAATGAGTGCGTGAGCACCGGCTCTTTCCGTTTCACGACAGATTTTTGAAGCAGCAGCTTTCAGATCAGCTCGAATTACATCTAGTTTGCTAGCCCATGAGCTAATACTCTCATTTTTGCCTTGCCTGGCAGTAAACAATAAACAACCATGATAATCAATGGATCTATGCGTAGCATAATTCTCTTCAAAAATTTCCTTAAGGTGGATCACTACCCGGAAGTCAGTATAAGCATTAGTTCTTTGCCTTAATCAACTCGTAAATAAATGCGGCATATTGTAAGTATTACACTATAAAATAGAGTTATGCGTCAGCTACAACATGAGATACTATTTTCTGTGCTTATGTATTCTGTTAGCTAAAAAAGTAACATATAAGAGGAAAACTTGATCAGTTTTAAGATGAGTACGCAAGATGGCGCTTGCTGTTAGATTTTGCTACTCCTGTGCTCAGTTTTATTAAATTTTTATTTACAAACATAAATTATTTTACAATTAGTTGTCTCATTACGGAATATGGATATTATATTACCATTTTTCGTGTTATGTTTTACATTTTATAAAAATATTATTCTATATTTACGGAAATAGTTGTAGCGGCTGAATCTCATGCTTACGCAGGACGCCATAATGCTTCGTTGCCAAACTTACATGTGTACTGTTGCAGTCACAGTAGCAGGGCAATTTCTTGTTAGCGTTTGAGGTCCAGAGGCAAAACCTGTGAATTGTGATAAAACTATTATAGTTAATAAAAGTGGAAAATGGTGAAACGGAAGGAATCATATATATATATATATAAAGAAGAATCCAACTCTAAGTAAAAGATCGAAGAGCCAAAGGAAGCAAAGAGAAAGGGAGAATAAATTGAAGAAACAGCTAAGCGCTTTTCAATTTTTAACTGTTTGTTTCCACGTAATACAAAGATAGTTTATTTTGATGATTATTTTGAATCGTTAAATATGTAGCCTAATATGTGTTCTTTCTTTTTCTTCTTTTTTCCTTTCTTTATTTTTGCTGAAACTTAATTTGTTTAGGTAAAAATATTATATCTTCTTGAGAATAATCTATATATGTTTTTGTGCTTTCATATATACACAAATAGTTGCCTGAACCCGTTAGTGGAAAATAGTAATTAATTCCACTTACTAGGGAAGGTCGTGGGGTGTTACTCTGACTTCATATTGATACTATGCTCAGTCGACTATTTTTTACATATGAAACAATTAGGCAACCGGAGAAATCCTCGATCGTAAGCTTGTTCGAATTATGGGTGTTAAAATTTCAAAATTGAACAGATTTTGAAAAAGTTTGAAGAAACCATTTTTTGAGATACACGCTTCATTTTTGGTATTGGAGTGTTTTCTTGGGTACTCGACGGAATGGTGAGGTCAAAACGTACGCATTTTGCAAACTTATTGGGGAAGGGTTGAAGGGTATTGGCGTCTTACAACATGCAAATTGCATCCTATTTGGCACACCGGTTAAATAGGCTAATAAAATTTATTTGAAACCGACTGTATTGTCATTCAAATGTCACGTTCTGTGAGGCCACCTAAACATTAAACAATGACATTTGTCTCCGAAACGCTTTGCCGCGGGACTAACTTCAACGCGACTCCCAACCCAACTGGCCTCTGTGCACTGTGCAAAAAATGAAATATTTCAGTTTACCATCCGATGATTATACCCATTAGGCTAAGGAAGACGATGATTAAGGCAAGTGAATGACGATGGAAGAATTGATGGAATAAGAAGAAGGGAGGAAACTGGAGTACCCCGAGTAAACCCATGGACATGTGTGAAAGACGGTGTTTCAATATTTCATCGCTAGCCATTTTTTAAAATTTTCAACGAATTTTAATGGCGATTGTTTGAAAATACTGGCCAAACTTCATACAATATTTTACGGTATTTCGCGAGAAATGTAACCAAAAAACAAACAATTGGCTAGAGATGATGTATGCAAACAGCGGTTTTCTCGAGAATAAAAGTCACCTGCTTGGTTCACAACTTTGAGCGCACATTCTCGCTAACCATTTTTTTCTTCTTTAAATTTTTCGGTCTATTTTCTCGCTGAATATCTTAAAATATTTCCTGGAGTTTGACCAATATTTCCCCATAATCGACATTGCAATTGTTGAAAACTAAGCACATGGCTAGCGATGATGTATTAGAACACCATATTCTGCGATGCATAAGCATAGGCCGACAGGAGTCGGAGTACCGCGGCAGGGCAAGCCTGTCTGGCGCTGCTCGAGCTGTTTGGACCTAGCTACAGAAGGGGAAGAACCAGGCCAGTAGTCAGTCCAAAATTGCAGAGGAGCGGTAGAAGTTAGGGGGGGGGGGGCGATACAACCATATTATAGTTCATCAGCATATTATTGTTCATTTGCAAGCTTATTGTGAAAATTTGAGGGGAGCAGTAAAAATTTAGGGGGAGCCCCGCCCCCTAGACCCCCCGGGGATACGGGCCTGGGAAGAACACAACAATATAGATCATCACAAGTTTTAATTATGAATATCACGTCGTTCTTCATTGAATTTTGCACGCCTGGCAAAGCGTTTCCAAGACAAATGTGATTGTTCAATTTGAAGGTGGCCACACAGGAAAGTGATATTTGAATAACAATATAGTCGAATAGGGGTATCAAATACATTTTATTAGCCTATTGGCCCCAGGGGTAAAAGTGAAGGAGAATACGGGGACGCCGTACTCCCACCTCGAAAAATATTAAGGCTTCCCCCCAGTTCCGAAAAAACTACAGTAGCCTATAATGGGTATAGATAGGCAGGGGAATGGCGTGGCGTCATCCCGCTACCTACCGTTCCCCCACCTTTTCAAATCCACTTTTACCACTGGTTGGCCCAATGGCATGCCAAATGGGAGGCAATTTGCATGGTGTAAGACGCCATTACCCTTCACACCATTCCAAATAATTGCCCTTATCTTGCAAAATGCATACGTTTTGATCTTACTACTGTGTTGGGTATCCAGGAGAACTCCCTGATATCAAAACTGAAGCGTCTATCTCAAGAAATGGTACTTCAAACTTTCTGCAAAATCTGTTCAATTTTGAACTTTTAACGTTCATAATTCGAACACGGTTGCGATCGAGGATTTCTCCGGTTGGCTAATTGTTTCATATGTAAAAAGGCGTCGACTGAGCATAATATCGAAACGAAGTCAGAGTAATATCCCGCAACCTTCTCTAGTTAGTATTTAAAAATTCATAAAACCGTAAAGCTTGAATTTTTTTTCCTATAATGAAAAGAAAGTATTCAGACCCTATAACTTCACTTGAGATACGCAACCACTCATGTAGAAATGCAAATCCTTTTTCTACTCCAGAGCTGCAGTGACTCCGTGGTATAGCATTGACATCTTGTATGCGGGGTCACTGGTTCGATCCCAGCTTAGCCAGGTGAGCTTTTTGGTGGACACACACCATGTGTGTGTGTGTGGATTTTCTCAGAGTTTCTCTGTGCTCCTACTTTCTCATTCTACCATTTAATTCACTCTTATCATCACCATCTCGTTTACCTTATATGGCATAACCGAGAGACATAAATGTTTTTTTTTTTCTGTAACGTCCTATCATTGTGCTCCGAAGGAAAGATAGAAAGAAGATGATGAAAACGAATGAAATGGTTGAATGAAAGAAAGGGAGGGACCCGGAGGAAACTCCACTTATGGTTTGTCCACCACAAAGCTCACTTGGCGCGAGCTGGGATCCAGCCAAAAACCTGACCCACCAGAAGTGAGTGATCTATGTCTAGCTCTTATTGAACCAATATTCTGACGAATATTGTCCGTGAATTCTGAATTTGTAAGTGATACGTTTACAGCTTGCGGTTTCAACATAAGAATAAAGAGCGGAGATGGAACCCATGCTTGGGACGCTGAATCTATATCAACAAATAATTTCTTGTTATCGCTTACCGTTTTGCTCTATGTAAATTGAAGGTGTGATAAGGTGCAATGCAGAGTGACTGGATGAAGTAGCTACAATCATTGGCATAAGTCACTGTTCAATCAGTAACATTATCCACGTTGTGCTCAGATTTCGGAATGTGTGTGCCAGGATGGTATCACGGCAGTTGATAGACGAACTGAAGCAGTGATATGTTGATGTGTCACGAGATTTTGCCTTGCCGTAAACGAGAAGGTAGTGACTTTCAGAAGAGATTCGTTACTGGGTATGAAACATGGGTGCACTATTACATTCCGGAAGTAAGAAAGAGAGCATGCAATGGCAGTATCCATTATCGGACACAATTATCTACAGGGAAGTTAGTACTTTTTTCTGGGACCAAAAGGGTGACATTTTGGAGCGTTACAGCATAGGAAACGCATAGTCAATAGTATATTGTATTCCGATCTCCAAAAAGGTCCTAAACTTACTATACGAAGTAACACGGACTTCTGAAAACAAATTTCCTCTATAACATAACAATGCTCGGCCTCATACTACTGCCTGTGCAATGGCTGTGAATCTCGCCTTTCGTACCGAATCTCGCCTCAATGGTGAAAGGCACTAAAGATAAAGAAGTTGCAATGTGATGAAGAGGTACAACGAATGGTGTATGATTAATTGCGTATCCATCAGAAGATTGGATTAATTGATGTGTGTGATTAATTGCGTATATCAAAAAGAAAAAAGAAAAGAGAGATCTTGAGAGGCATTGGGACACTTTGTAAGTAATGGGAAACTTATATTGAGCGTAGAATGGATTGTGTAGAAAAATGAAATTCATTTGTTTTATACTCACTCAATATTTTCCATTTTTTTAAGTTTCAAAGGTTTTTTTGACACCTCGTAACACTAGAAAATTGTTGTTTCCGTAAGTATGGAAGTGGAGATACAATTTTAACAACCGGTTCCAAGTAGTGATGAGCAAATGCAAGACCAAGACCAAGACCGGGGTGGTCTTGGTCTTGGTCTTGGTCTTGCACATCCAGTCTTGGTCTTGGTCTTGCACTGGAATCCTTGGTCTTGGTCTTGGTCTTGGTCTTGCACACCTAGTCTTGGTCTTGGTCTTGGTCATGCATGCAAGAGTCTTGCAAGTCTTGCATTTAAGAAATCTCAAGCTTTTTATTGGTAAATTTTACTCTGGATATGAGGGATAATAAACTCTACAATGCGCCAATAGTAACGGAAATACAATGTATGTTTCTAAATGTAATATAGTTTAACTTCGTGTATCATGATAGTGTACAACATAGGTGATGACCTTTATTTTTTTTAATGGGTGCCCACCCTTCACTACTTATAAGATATGCCTAAATCACAACGTTTCGTAATGTTTCTTAATTTTTAACAGACCCAACACTCCACTGGTACCCAAACTGGGCAAGCTATCCCTGAGACGCATGATAGAAAATCAAGACGGCACAGGTTATTGAAATACCATGAGTTGCAAAATTATTTTTACACTCTAAAGTCGTCAGATCCTTCTTTTCAACCATGATTAGCTAATCCTAGTATTAAACAAACTTCCAATTGAATGTTGAGATTTCGTTTTACTGATTCCAATATGTACTCTATGGAGCAGAAACATTGACATTACGCAAAAGCGATGAAAAAATTGCAGTTTTTCGAAACATTGGCATGGAGAAAAAAAAAGGAGAGAATTAGCTGTATTGAACGGAAAACGAATGAAAAGGTGTTAGAAATATTAGCAGTAGGGGAAAAAAGAATTTTAGATATTGTTAAGAGGAGGAAGAGAAACTGGTTAGGATATTAATTAGGATGTTAATCAGGAGAGGAACCGGCTGAGGAGGAGCTGTATTACGAGGAGCGTGCTGGAGGGTATTGTGGAAGGAAAGAAAGGGAGGGAGCGAAGGAGACTAGTTGAAGGAAGGTATTAAAACAGAAAATTGCTACGTGTAGACGAAGAGACTAACTGAGGACCGTCGAACCTTCTCAGTTGCCGCAAGTAACATGTCAATAATGGCAGAATAGCTATTATGATGATGATCATATGTTTAGCAATATTGGCCAAAAGAAAAAAAAAGAGAGAAAATTAAAATAATAATTATAATTATCAAACTTCTTAATATTTTAGAATAATTTGAGTGAAAACTGGAAACGACTGAACTGTCTATGTCTTTTGTGTAAACTCAATTTATATAAATACTTTTGACCTATATTAGAAATACAACATAACGACATCAAACTTCAAGTTATTTGAAGTCTTAATTGTGAATATGGATTACCAGCATCAATTACCCACTTCGTTGGGTTAAACTAATATTATTATTATTATTATTATTATTATTATTATTATTATTATTATTAATAATAATAATAATAATAATAATATATTTCGTTCGTCAGTCACTTTTTACTATAAGTAAAGCGCTCCCTGATATCGGTCATTTTCGATTATTTTTATATTTCTCTTCCCTCCTCCTCCTCAAGTTACGGGGTTGAATTTGGATTTAAACAGCATCGGAAGTCTCACTGTTTATCTCAGCGACCCCCAAAACTACAGATTCCATTTTAATATCGGTAATTTTCGATCATTTTAAATATATTTCCCCTTCTCCTCCCCTAAACTGCACCGTCAACGTGATATGACAGGAACCATCTCAGGTTTGATCCTTATCTATGTTGAAAATGAGATCGAGTTCTGTCGAGTGGTTCAAGAGTTATTAAATTTTATTTATTTTTGTACATTTTCTATCCCCTCCCTCTCCCTAAGTTCTACCGTCAAAGTGATTTCATAAAACCACCCCAAGTTTGAATCTCATCTATGTTGAAAATTTGATTGAGATCGATCAGCTGGTTCAAGAGTGATGAAGTCACAAAGACAGCACTTATATTTGTAATTTTTTACATATATATCTCCCTCCTCCCCCTCCCCTATGTTGCACCGTCAAAGTAAAATGATAAAAATCGCTCCAGACTTGAACTTCATCTATGTTGAAAATTTGATCAAGATCGGTCGGGTGTTTCAAAAGTTATTAAGTTTTATTTATTTTATATATACCCCCTCCCCTTCTCCTCCCCTAGCTTCTACCATCAAACTGAAACAAACTCTAAAAAACTTTCCAGGACCGAATCTCATATATGTTAAAAATTTTGAGATCGGTTCAAGAGTTATTAAGTTACAAACTTAGTCACTTTTATTTTCATTTACATTGATTTTTGTGCATCTACTCCTCCTCCTTCTCCTCTACGTTCCTCCGTCAAAGTGAACTGACAGATAACATTCCAGGCTTGAACCTTATCTAAGTTAAAAATTTAATCAAGATTGGTATTTTGGTTCAAGAGTTATTAAGCTTTTTTTTAATTATTATTTGATAACTCCCCCTTATTCCCTCCAAAGTGAAATGATGAAAACACTTCCAGGCCCAAACCTCATCTATGTTGAAAATTTGAATGAGATGGGTCGGGTGGTTCAAGAGATTAGGAGTCACAAAAACAGTCACTTTCAACTTTATAATATAGATAGTATAATGTTATATCCAGGCCCGAAACCAGCCACAGAAGTTTGGGGGAAGGGGCACGAATATATTAGGGGGTTAAGTCATTAAAAGTTTCCTTAAAATATCTTAATTGTGATTTTTGTACTGATGTCTGGAGGGGTCACGAAAAGTTTAAGGGGCCAGGCCCCCCTAGTCTCCTTTTGGTTGCGGGTCTGGTTATATCGTTCAATCCTCGATGTGCCGTATACCTAAGGAGGCTAAAAGTTATATTAATAAACAATTATTCAACGTATAAGCATCCTCCCATAAAATCAAACTTGCGGTCACTTGCACTAATTTTTTGTCAATGTCATGAAAATGTTATTTTGATATTAATTTTATGAGCACATATTAAAAATTTCCAACGGATGCTTGAGTCTCCGAGCCAAGGCCATACCCATGTAGTCGATACCTATGGTGTACGGTATTACCGATGCTCATTACTACATTTCTCTTTAGTTTTGGAAGAAGAACACCACTAATATGCTTTGAAATGAAATGAAGTATCTAGTTTAACGTCCCACGATTATTCACCAAGGCTAAGGGAGACGGTAATGATGAGAAATGACTGAAATGGTAGAATGAAGAAAGTAGGAGGAAACGGAAAAACACCGAGAAAATCCACATACACAGTGTTTGTCGATTAAAAAAAAAACTCACATTGCGCAAGATGACACCTGTGTGGCTTGAAAACGAGACCAATATCTACAGAAAACGCGAACAATCAATTCAGAAAACGACATACTGTAGCTATATGCTACAGGGGCAAACCGACTCACACGGATTGTATAAAGTACTGGAAACACACCCACTCCAGCAGCATTTTAACTCAAGCCAAAAAATTAATCTTTTTTACATTCTATAAAAAAAATCAAGTAGTGCCGCTACTTGTGCAAGACTCTTGCGCAAGAGTCTTGGTCTTGGTCTTGCTCTTGCAGGTATGGTCTTGGTCTTGGTCTTGGTCTTGCACCCCTTGGTCTTCGTCTTGGTCTTGCATCGGGATTCCTGGTCTTGGTCTTGGTCTTGGTCTTGGTCTTGCATGCAAGACTCTTGCAAAAACTGCAAGACCAAGACTCTTGCGCTCATCACTAGTTCCAAGATTCTGAGAAATTATAATAACCGGTTCGGGCGAACTAGGTGAATGACACCATTGAGCTAAGCAATAGATCCGTATGTTGTGTCAACGATCAGGCCATGAGCGTCCGCAGCGGAGGTAAGGGGACAATCGCTTTACCCTGCATTTTCGAAACGCTTTTGCCCAGAAACACACATGAAGGAACATTATATTTGGTTACACCTACTAGAATATTTAATATAGACCTATTTAATGTAGTCCACAAATGCCTCAATATGCCTCAATAATAACTGTTTTGCATCATGCATTATGCGCATCAATGTGTGTCGGGCTTTTGCCCCTTCCCCGACCTTGGACAAATCCTGCAGGTGTCTCTGGATAAAAGTGTTCTTATTCGGAACTGTTATTATCTTCAGGTGTGCATAGTATCAATTATGAACCAGTACTAAAAGATAGTGTGAAATTGTTTTGAATATATGCCACTATAAACAAGAATTAGAGAATTCATACTTGAGCTTATGTGATATATGAAGTGTTGAAGATCATGTGATATATGAAGTCCAGCAACCAAGGTGCAAAAGCAAGTACTTGCAAAACACTTGGAGAAATGAAGTAGGTTAAATACACTAGTAGATTTTAATAAAATTAGCTGTAAATAGCTTGGTAGATAAATCACCTTTGGCGCACGAGATCGCTGGTTCGATCCCACTTTTCGCCAGGAAGGTTTTATGTAGGACCCATAGTGTGCGTAGATTTTCTCGGTGTTTTCTCAATTCCTTCAGTCCACCATTTTGGATAATCATCATCACTGCTCCTTTTAGATTTGGATTATAATCTTGGAATATTAAACTAGAAATTTTCAAATAGCGCCTTCGGCACCCTAACACCCGTGCTAATCGCGTAGTTTACTCGCTGCAGGAACTTATGCAGAGTCATTCTGACGCGTGATTACTAAAGAGTTCTACTAACGTATGTTTCCTGCAGTAGTCAGGCCTTTAGTATGACTCTAATCATATGTCAAAACGACTCTGCATAAAGCCCTATCTCAGATTCCTCATTCCACCTGGATTGTGGAACAAATCTGTCTATGTAAGTAAGAAACGTAGTAAAAGTTGGTGATAGTTTACATTTAACGAAGGCATGATTGGCCCAGAAAACGCTGGAATTTTAGCCATAATGATTATCATCCCGGTAGCCACTCCAAAATTGTAGGGTGGCTCTGCTGAAGTTAGATGGAGCTCGATCCAACAATATTATAGTTCATTTGCAAGCCTACCGTGAAAATTTTGGGGGGTCACCCAAAATTTAGGGGGTCCCGGCACGCCTAGACCCCCTGGATACGGGCCTGATGATTATGCCATCTAAAGTAAAGTTACACTAAGACATTCAACTTACAAAATATATGCACTGGGGAACACAACTTACAAAATACCTGCACGGGAATACAACTGACAAAATACCACGCTTCAAGGAACTAAGTCTATTTTGTTGAAAAGCATTGGATTTGTGTAATGGTTTTGTATTTGTATACTTATTCTTAATTTGCATCTTTGAGACATCTAGTTATAGATAAACGTATATCTTTGTAATTTGTAGAGAAAATTTTAACATAAAAGTAGATTTCGTTACCCCTAAATGCAGTTTGAGTCGAATTTTGCCCAGAAAACGCTGGAATGTTAGCCATGATATTTAAGCCCCTAAAATAAGCTGCTCCAAGGATTGCAACTTCGCCTATAAAATAACATTTTTGAACCTACTAAGAATCTGTTTTGTCCTATCTACCTAGGTAATGATTTTGTATTTGTACACGTATCCTTAATCTGCACCGTAGAGGCATCTAATTATAAATAAATGTATAACGTTTAACTGCCATTTTGTAAGAAACTATTACCATAGAAATGATATAATTTTCCCCTAAATGCAAATTGATTTCCCCTATTGACCAGAATTTTAGCCATGACATATTAACTCATTAAAGTAGAGATAATTAAGTTTTACACCAAGGATTACAACTACGCTTATAAAAAAACATTTTTGAGCGTACTGAGAGTCTGTTTTGTCCAAAAGATGAAATTTACATAATGATTTTGTATTAATATAGGCATTCTTAACGTGCACCGTAAAGACATCTAGTTTGAGAGATATGCATAACGTTTCATGAGAAAAAATCACTTTTGATCAAAGAATATAATTAATTCATATTTTAAAGCAGGCAGTATTGAGTAAAATGGAAATAAAAGCTCTCATTTCTCTTTGTTGTAAATCATGTATAAAATGCGATCGTGTCTGAACACTTTTCTATCCGTAACTCATGTGGCAACATCGCATGTATTGCAATGTGCTCTGCCATCTAGTGAGAAAGTTTGACCCTAAAGGTGACTACCGATCCAGCTTAACTGCTTCCCAAGAATTTGTGTTTACTCTAACTAAAATACGATTTCTAGGTTCTCCTAAAATTTTCGACTTAATGAACTTCAACAATACAGGCTTATCACGGGGGTTAACTAACCCTAAAGCAATTTCACAACTGTCAATAAATTGTCTTAACTTAGAACGATCTCCTGTAAATGGTTCTACAATAACTTGAATCGCCTGAGAATCTTTAACATATTCAGATTGTACTGAATTCCGTCGGCTTCTGCCATGTTTAAAAATTCAAATACACGTGCCTACGTGGAAACAACAAATTAAACAAATCAATCAATTCCAAGAAATTCTGCGAAAACTCGTAAGGTTTGAGCAACAATGGTTTCTCAGAGGAATGTCTTACTAAATCTATCTCTAAAACTAAATTCACGATGAGTTTATCATCTGTATCGGGCTTTAAATGCCTAATTTTTCAACACTAATATGCTTTTCTGAAGTATATATGCTTTTCTTTTCGTAACTTTTCTGAAGCTTCTGCCTTAGTGTTTTGAGATAATCATCATACGCGTAATTTATGTCGGTTGTTTGTTTTTGTAATATACCAGGGATGTTAGCTATCCGGCCAAACATCAACTCATGTGGTGTATAATTAGTTACTGAATGCGAAGTTTTATTGAAAGCGAAAGCAGTGTGTGGCAAACAGACATCCTAGTCCAGTTGGTTTTCAGACACATAATGCCTCAGATACTCAGCATGACATATATGAACTCTTTCCACAAAGTTTGTTTGAGGGAGGAAAGCAAAAGAATTTGGAACATGCGACACATTTTCTTGAAGGTATCGCTCAAAAAATTAGTACCCTGATCAGTTAAGATGGTTTGGGGTACACCGAATACACAAAAGAATTTTGTAACAAAGGCTTCAGCTACGGTTTCGACATCTTATTGCAGTAGGGGAATGGTTACTAAATATTTAGATAGTTCGTCTTGGCATGACTAACACTTCTTGGTGTATTCTTCAACGTCGGTGTTTAGTCTTTTACATGCTTTCGGATAGATATTATTCAATTCTAAGTATGCTTTAATTTTGGCAATAGTTCGATGAATACCTTGGTGTCCACCGGTAGGAAGGTGATGGAACTCTTTAAGAATCCTAGCTTTTGTTTCTTCATCAAGGGGTGAAAGTTGTCCTTCTAGATCCAAATAAGCAATACGACTCAATGCTTCAGCATTGGTGTTCCCGAGGCCGGTTTGTAGCCAATTTTATAATTATATTCCTCTAATTTCGTTCTACATCTTAAAAGTCGACTTCTAGAGTATTTTACACTAAACACCCAAAGTAAAGGTCACAAAGATTGATCTGTCACAAAGATTGTTTCTTTTAAAAAGATGTATGGACGAATAATTTGTCTGCCCAAACTATCGCAAGTAATTCACGTTCGGTTGTGGTATAATTTCTTTCAGCACTATTGAGTGTACGACTAGCGTAGGCGATTAGTTTGTCCTATCCAATTTGGACCTAAGGCAAGATGGCTCCAATCGCGACTTCTTAGGCATCGCAGGTGATAATGAAGGGACGACTCATGTCAAGATATTGAAGGAGAGGAGACGATGTTAATTTTTTCTTGAAAGTTTGAAAAGTTAGTTCTTGCTTGGTTCCCCAATTGAATCTAACATCTTTCTTGAGAAGAAAGGTGAGTGGTTTGGCTATATTGCTATTACCTTCGATAAATCTACGACAGTAAGAACTTAATCCTAAAAGTCCACGCAACTGCTTGACATTTCTCGGTTGAGGAAAATGGATCACTTTCTCAATTAAAGGAGGGGCTGGTTTCAAACCTTGATCTGTATTTGATGTCCCAAATACATCACTTCCTTTCTGAGAGGAATTCACACTTATCAGGCTGGAGTTTGAGATTGTAGGTTCGAAACCTATCAAATACAAGTCTCAATCGCGACATATGTTCTTTTACATCTCTACTATAAAAACAACCATCATCTTAATAAGGAAACCACTTTAATCCTTGTAATCCGGATAACAAAATATTCATCATTCTCTGAAAATTTGCGGGGCACCGCAAAATCCCAAACTCACTCGGTTATACTCACAATGACCATATGGGGTACTGAAGGCGGTCTTAGTACAGTCTTCAGGTTTGGTTCTTATTTGTTGGAACGAACTGGCTAAGCCCAAGGTCGTAAAGTACTTAGATTGTCCTAACTGATCAGAAACCTCAGTAATAATCTGTGAAGGAAAACTAACTAAAATTATAATTTGATTTAATCTACGAAAATCTTAACATATACGAATCTTCGGTTTGCCCGATGCATCTATCTTTCTCGGCACTATCAATATCGGAAAATTTCAATTACTCTTACTTGGGAAATTACACCGTCATCTGTAGATATGCTACATTGACTTGATCCCTAGTCTTCCGTTGCAAGCGCTGCTATCGGCTGAAAGAATTCCACTCGCTTTCTCTCGCTTAGCAACAGCTGAACCCTTATTGGCTCAACGCGCGTGTGTGTGAGGGTGTGAGGTTAGTTCGTATTTTTGCCACGGCTCAAGACATTTTGGCAGCACAATAACATCTTATAAATTCGATTTTGCACTTCTCCTTTATGTACTTCAGGAATACGGTACGGTTTCTGAGTTACAACGGTACCTCGTTTGTCTTGATAGACGGGAATGCTAGGTTCAATAACATCAGTATATGAGAGCTTGTCTCTTTCTAAATAAAATAAATCACTTTACACCTCACAATGCGATAATATTAAAGCTTTCTCCTCAGAATTCGAATGATCTAATAGCAGGTTTTTCCTAAGTAATTCTAAACGCGATTTTAATCCTTTATTTTGATTTGCATAGTCAGACTTGTTCAATACATGAACTGCATGAGAATTTGTCTTATCATTGAGTGGTTGAAAATCTAAAGAAACTGGAGGAATTTGTACGTCTACATCATTCTCGTTCAAATTCAAAATACTAGTAACACATTTGTTATTGGAAGCTTTCACTATTGCAACAGGCAGAATACACCGTCCACCGAAGTACGTTTATACTAACATCCCATCCCAATATTCTCAGTTCTTATTTCAATTAGTTTTTCAGTACGTACAGGGATTTTAACTCGAGTGCCTACATCTAATTTAAATTCGGCTGGTCCATCATATGATATTACACAATTATGTTTGAGGAGAAAATATCTGCCTGTTATGCCGGCTGCATTAGGAGGTAATAAATCACTACGCATTACATGAAAAATATGAGTCACTCTGCTCTCGCCCATTTCTATTCTAAGATCTAGTGTTCCAAAGGGTTGGACATGAAAATTATTGAATCCATGCACTGGAGTAGATTCACATCTATGAATCTTTTTCAACATTGACTCACGTAAATGACAGTACTTGATGAGCCAAAGATCTGAGCCTGAATATAATAACATCTTATTTTTATTCAAGTTCATCATAGGTTCTTTTATTTTATCCTTTTCATCAATTATACTCTTAGTGGATCATTGGCATAATTGGTCGTAACGTCCAATTGTATCAAACTTAACAGAATTTCTATCAACGCGATCAGATTGCTGAGGTGGTGACACCTTCTTACAACTTATTCTCGTTGGTTCTGAAGAGTAAAGAAAATCTTATTAACCCTATCACTTTGGTTTCTACTACGATCAACACGTTTTTCAACTTTCAACACGCTTTTGAAGATCTACGTTTTGACAAACACAAAGATTTATTCCGACGACAAGATTGTGGCTTGGTACTGTGTTCAGAACGATATTTATGTCTTAAGTTACATTCATGAGTGTCAATGACGGGATGACGGTGCGGCGATTCTCCTCTCTTCTTTCTCTCTCCTTTTAAAATTTTATATTCTAAAGGGGGAAGTGGAGTGACGTCCGTTCTCGCAGGACTGTGGGTAGTGGGGGCTATTTAAAGGTTATATATGTGTATTCACCCGTTACAACTTTTATAATAATAATAATAATAATAATAATAATAATAATAATAATAATAATAATAATAATAATAAAGTAAAAAGTGATGGACAAGGACACATGTTCTTAAGAGACAAACGTCACACAAGATCAGGATCTAAACTCCAACATGACACTGATTTCCCGTCTCGGCCTACTTTAAATTTTGAGCCTTGCTCTTGAAACTTAAATTTCACTTTAAAGTGAACTGCCTGTAATCAACATGCATTCTTAAAATTCCGATTTCACGCTCTAAAAATATGGTAACTTAATCAGTGATGAAACTAGACAATTGGAGCACGGGGCAAATTTTGCAATTAGCATCCCCTTGATCTACATCTACGCCCATTAATACATAGATTAGTTTGCTGGCTCCCGGGACAACTGCCCTGGTTGCAGCCCATTTTTTTGGTCTGGCCGTAGTTGAATTATTTTTGGCTACTTTACCCTTGAAGTCTAAAACTGAGTAATGAATTTGACTTTACTTTATTAAAATGATGAAGTGAACACACTTTGAAGCAAAACGAGGAAATGTGTGTTCCTTTTCCTAATATGAAACAGTATTAGAAAAGCATTTCAATCGGAACTCCTAACAGCGAAAGAAGTATACGGGGCCTTATTCTTCCTTTCTTTCGTTTGTTTACCTTCTCTAGCTTTTAGAATTTGACGTGAATTCAAATACACAAACACGTCACACCCACACCGAATGACCAAAGATCAGCGGCACAACATCAACTTAAGATTCGGAAGATGGTGTGATCGATTGATCGTGGGTAAATATTTCGACTGAGGAGTTTACCAAGATTCTTTCTCAGCGTCGCTAGAAAAATGTTTATGACTCAATTGACTGATTTCCCTCATTTTTGTCCTGTGAACCTCGGATGTTTCAAAGCCTTAAAATAAATTCAAATGTAGTTAAAGTAACTTAACGCTACTATCCTGTAGTCGATGCTAAATTAATATTGTTAGTTTTGAGATTAGATTTGAAGGAGGGGTATCATTTAGTATATCCTGTTGTAAATTCATGTCACCATTCATTTAATGCTCTGCATAATTCCTACAATGTAATTTCCTCAGAAATGCTTAAGGCTTAATTTTCTCAGAAATACATATTTTGACGAAGAACAAATATAAATCTGCGATAAAATTGGGTATTCACTGACTGAACTTACTGAATGAAATATCTGCGGACCAGTCCCACAAACTCCTGATATCTCTCTGATTACTAAACATCAGATAACGGAATGATGCAACATGGTCAGTGAAGTAACTACCACTTTTACTACTGCCGTCAACAAGTTGAATCATCTCGGTATCTTACCTGATGGTTAGCAATCAGGAGATTGTAGCACTAGCTTTGTGATAAAGTTAGGAATTTCTCTAGTAGTAGCATTTTGGGCATTAAGATACAGTTAAATCATTTAAAAGAAAACACTTCTGAACGATTTATTTACAAAGAATCACTGAATTTTACTACGTTTCTCCAGTCTTTTGTTAGTAGTACAGGCCCACTAAGTGCTGACTCGTTTTACCTTGGAGGTCACTAGTTAACATCGTAGCAGAAGGTTTCTACAAAGTTGCCAATGGCCAAGAGCGTTAGGAAACTAGACGCATTAGAGACAAGAACACAAGGTAGTCGAAAGTGAGAACCGGTATCAGTAGCATATAGTGGGTGTTGGTAGTATTCAGTATCTTAATTTTCTCAAACGATTGGGATACTAACAACAGAGAGATTGACAGAAATAATAAAAACGTTTACTCTTTTCTTTTACTGTATATTAAACAAGAAGATAATAATAATAATAATAATAATAATAATAATAATAATAATAATAATAATAATAATAATAATAATAATAATAATAATAATAATAATAACAAATTATTTAATGGATGCTATGCATTTGTTCTATGTCGCCATAATCAATGGAAGTTAATTACTTAGTGTACGAATTATAATAAGCACTGTACGAAGACTTCTTTCGTCCAACACAAGTGTAATGTTTTACTGCAGTGTATGCTATTTGTAAGTAAGCATTTCATATTTTAGTATGACATTCAACATTAAAACGAAAGAGAATGCCGACTGATTTTGATTCTTTTTTTCTGGTTCTTTGTCGAAAACAAAGAAGATTCGACATGTGAGAGATAAGGGCCAGAGATTAAAAGGAATGTTGAGGTGATGAGGTCAATGCATGTACTTTACAGATTTCAATGAATTAATCTTGCTGTACTACAAACAAAAATGAGCCTGGAACTATTTTACTCGGAACGCAGATTATTGCAATATAGGCCTATACAGTATTCTGCAGTTGGTAACTCTGTTGTCGAGAGATACTTTGGTAGTAGTTTCACTTGAGGGCATACCAACTCAACGTTTGTCGACCTATAGTAATATCGCTCTGTGTGTGGGGGGGGGAGGGGCACTAGGGAGGCCAAGAATTTGAGCAAGGGGGCCTGGCTCAAATATATATATCATTTTTGGGGCAGCAGAAATTTATAGAATTACAAGCTTATTTGCCCAGCGCTGCCCGCACATTTATCCCAATCTTTTATTATATAGAAGAAAATAATTTGTATTGATTTGGATTCCTTTTATTCAACGACCTATGGATTCGACACTTCGGTAGTATCGGTCGTTTTCGATTATTTTTACATGTCATTTTTTTCTCATATATTGTATGTAACAAGTTTGGTTTAAAGCTCTCCAGGTATCCTAGGCTAAAACATAAAACATACACATTTACACTCCACACACACACACACGTATATATATATATATATATATATATATATATATATATATATATATATATATATATATATATATATATATATATACAGGGTGTTTAATAAGTAATGGTCATAAATTAAACCGTAGATAGTACACGCCAAAACTAACAAAAAAGTCTTAGTAAACATGTGTCCGCAAACGCTTCCTAACGGAGATAGGGGCTGTCGAAAATGTGGGAAAATGAAATTTAGAGACGAATATCTCATAATGTATGAATCGGACAGAGGGCGGTTAAATGAATGACTATCGAAGTCAGACCTGCGCTATGCAGAAATGAATATTTGATAACTCTGCAATGCGCGCGCAAGGGATTCCCCAAAGAGACGGAGAGATTCCCGGAAAAATGTCCAAGGAAACGGGGCTCGAGATGAACATCGAGGGCGAGTCTATCCACCAGTAATTCATAAGTCGTGGTACCAGGTCGAAAGCTCGAAAAGATACAAAATGGCGGACAATGTTTACGTGCCGTATGTGGTTGCATAACCAGCAGGAAATGAGAGTGGCAATCGAAGTGTGGTGATGTACGTTGTAAATGACTCCAGGAAGAATTCCGACAACTAATGCATACGTACAAGTGTGGCAGCACTTAGGTAAATCAAACGGTATGCAAGGCACTGATGAAGTATTATGTGCTAAGCAGTTAACGTAACGAATATCAACAAAGTGGTTTGCAATGGGAAAAGCATGACAACATTCGAGTATATGGGAGGCGAATCTGAAACATTCCGCATGTTGAACGCGTAAGTGTATTACAACAAACAAAAAATAATGGACATATCGTGTTTGTGCATATCAATAAACAGAAATCGTCATGTTGGTAATGTGTACAGTATTAATCATAAGGTAAACTGTAAATACCCAGATATGTAACCACAGAAGAGATGCATGAGAAATTAACTTACCTCTATCATTAAAGTAAATGTTGGAATTGTCGTCCATTCATGCGAATGCATGCTCGTACCCGTCTTCGCAAAGATGCACGTACTCGTGATAACATGTTGGCATTTTGTTGAACATGTCCGCGACATTGTTCCACCCTTTCTCGAAGGGCTGCTAATGTTGCAACAAGGGTAGAATAAACTTGGGATTTCACATGGCCCCCGAGAAAGAAATCTAAAGGATTTAAGTCCGGGGAGCGCGGTGGCCAAAAAATAGGATCCCCACGTCCTATCCACTTTCGTCCGAATCGGGCATGTAAATGTTTTCAGTCACGGTTAAAAAATGTGCTGGCGCTCCATCATGCATAAACCACAGTCGCTGACGTCTATCGAGAGGTATATCTTCGAGTAGAAGTGTCAAATCGTGTTGGAGAAATCGCAAATATGAGATCCCAGTTAATGCATTAGGAAGAAAGATAGGTCCTACGAGCTGATCACCTGAGAGTCCTACACACACATTTAAGGAAAACCTACGCTGATGTCCTACCTCCACTATTGCATGTGGATTCGCAGGGGCCCATACATGTGAATTGTGAAAATTTACAATGCCATCCCGGGTGAATTGTGTTTCATCATTAAATAGGACGTCATCAGTGAAATGAGGATTGCTAGTAATTTGTCTGCGAAGCCACTGACAAAACTGCATTCTCGCCGGAAAGTCTGTGGGGGTCAGAAGTTGGACACGTTCCAGATGGTATGGGTACGACTGCTGTTTATGGAGAATGTGCCATACGAGAGCATTGGATACGCGTTCGGCAAGTCCCACACGTCTTGTGTTCGTTCCTGGGTTTTCGTCAACTGCCTGTAGCACAGGTCCTTCTAATTCAGGGGTACGTACTGTCCTTTACCTTTCCGGCCTGGAACAAAGTGTAAACCTCCCATGTTCTCGTAGCCGCTGATGTATTCTGATGAATGTTCTTCGGTCTGGTAGCTGTATCGTACGGAAAGTCTCGCGATATAACCTTGCGGCCTCTACCGCATTCCAGTTTGCTTTGCCGTACATAAAGTGCATGTCAGCATACTCAACATTACTGTACATTGTATCAATGGCAAGGTAAACAATAATTTAGCAACACACTAATAGCACTAATTAACACTGCACAATAGTATCACCGTGGCTTTGCATCACTACTGAAACTATTGCACTGTTCCCTGCAATTCGGTGAAGTAAGTACATCCACAACACTGTAAAGGCACGCGCATTTGACACCTCTTCAACACACAGAACTACTACATTCACTGTAGGCGAGAAAGAGGAATGAAGACAACGAACCTCTACATTCTGAATCATTCTCCCAAGCGACTACTCTGGTACGACGAAAGCATGTAGATCTGTAGCAGAACCCTTCAGGCAACATAAACAAACGTGGAAAGGCAAGCGTGTTTCCAAATCATGTCTATAATCGAAACAATGTAGTGTTCTTCCATTCCATATTTCCTGGCTTACCAGCTGATTGACAAGAACTGCGTGCACAGTTTTTTCTTCATGTATACGTACAAGGGATGAATCAAATAATGAGCAACCTACAGGCGCTCGATTGATTGAGTTATTGTTGCTTTAAACGAGCTAAGGAGCTTCGAAGGACAGAACCTACGATTTGAAAATCTGGGATCAGAACCACTGCATTCAGTGGGCACTTCAGCGGGTTTGAACCCGCAACATCATGCACCCAAGGTGAGCTCAACGTCTGTTGCAACTCCGATTCAGTAGTTCCAGCTGGCTTGCATGTTCTACCAGTGTTTCTTTTGGCCATTCTATTCATTTTTGCGCATCGTTTGTTTTACCTTGGTATTGGTACAGTAAACGACTACTCTGTGCATGTGCATTCGTCTTAGGAATGTGCTCTTAATTAGTGCACAACATGCACTACCACCTTTCTTCGATTGCCCCCTCTCATTTTCTGCTGGTTATGCAACCACACACGGCACGTAAACATTGTCCGCCATTTTGTGTCTTTTCGAGCTTTCGACTTGATACCGCGACTTATGAATTACTGGTGGATAGACTCGCCCTCGATGTTCATCTCGAGCCCCGTTTACTTGGACATTTTTCCGGGAAACCCTTGCGCGCGCATTGCAGAGTTATCAAATATGCAATTCTGCATAGCGCAGGTCTGACTTCGATAGTCATTCATTGGACCGCCCTCTGTCCGATTCATACATTATGAGATATTCGTCTCTAAACTTCATTTTCCCACATTTTCGACAGCCCCTATCTCCGTTAGGAAGCGTTTGCGGACACATGTTTACTAAGACTTTTTTGTTAGTTTTGGCGTGTACTATCTACGGTTTAATTTATGACCATTACTTATTAAACACCCTGTATATATATATATATATATATATATATATATATATATATATATATATATATATATATATATATATACGTAAAACACACACATATCCATATTATCGCAACCACTCTCTACTCTTTCCTGGCAAGATTTGGTCCCTCCCCCAACACCCAAGCGGCAGATCGCCGTCTGTAAAGAGCACCATTGCTTGTAATCTCTCGCTTGGCTATACGCGGCAATCTTCCTTGCCGCTGTGGTTCGGATTCCACGTTAATCAGTAGGTCCACGTCTCATATAGCCTCGCTGCTGAACGGGACGATAAACTCAAAATCAACTCAACTCAACTTCCTTGCCGCTTTCTAGCAGAGAGAGGCGGCTGTTTTTCTTCGCTGCGTAAATTTGCGGCGACCGCAGCGTATATGTGAAAAGCTAAATCGCTCGCAATGTGTTTTTACACTGCGCTGCAGTTTGCCGCCAAATGAGGACTGTTGCCGTGATAATGATATTAAGTTATTAGCTAACTGTTTCACACGACATTTAAGCTCTTTTTCATACATATCGGGGAAAGTATTTTTGAATCTCCTAACTTACGTGCAATACGTAATTTCATTCCTTGCTTTCGTTGTGACAGTCTGCGTGCAGAGAACTATTTTGGACACCAAATCTGATTGTTATTTGAAGTGTCCACGTGCACTATGAGCCGAGAAAAATGCCTGAGACGTGTTGTCTGATAGTAGCAATTCAACAACAAATAAGAGTAATGCCAAACCGTAGAATTTAACGAAAAGTGTTTCCTGTAAAAATTGTTTCTTTCTAAATAATTCTTCCAAATAAATCGAAATTGATACCACTTTCTATTTGCAATTTTTAGCCACTGAATAATGAAGCATCACCATTTGATTTTTCGCATACGATTTGGTCATTCAAGTTTTTGATTGATGTGTCTACGTGCACTACGAGCCGAGAGAATTGCCTGAAACTGGTGGCCTAATACACACCCTGTATATTTGGTGGTTTCTATTCTAATTGTATTCTAATGCTGCATGTTTCATTCCAATTCTCCCCGTTCTTATATTCTAGATCCAAGAGCCGAATTGTTACCAGGATGATAAATTTAGTTTTGATGATTGAAAAATATGTGAGTTTTTATTTTCTATTTTACCACACTGCAAACTTATCAATAAAATTACAATTTAAGATGATTGTCTTAATGATTTATAAATTTCGCTTCAGCAAGCATAATTTCTAGACAAACCAGTAAAAATGATTGGGTACAGTGGAAAGTAAACCTCTTTCGTGAGAAAAGTTATTGCATGGTTATCCGGAAGATAAATCGGATCATCCTTGTCAAGCGTTATGTGAGTGCGCAACATTTTTGCTGCTGTGAGTTGGCAACGACACATTTTCAACTGTCATTTTCAAGCGTCACGACGCGACGCGACGCTATTGTAGAAGTGCAACGTCAAAGCCGGAATGGCATTGAGATGCAATTACGAGGAACACAGCAAGCTGTAAGTATATTCCTAGAAATACATATTATACGAAATGAATATTACGTTTCTTATATGTAAATGCTTTTACTTTCACAAATATTAGTGTTATTGTGCAAAAATAATTTGTATTCTCTTTAGCGTTCAGAACCACGTGGGAATGTCAGTGCATGCAATGAAATATCATTGCTCACATGGAAAAATGTGTCTAATTTTTAAAAATTAAATATTGTTTAAAGTTTCTCTTGAGTTTAATGTTTCTTTTGAGCACGGATGCAATGTAAAACATGTATGTGCAGTCTATTGTGGGATAAAATCCACTCGAGATTGATCGTATCACGTGTGAAGCAAGTGCGTGCTCTTTGGCTATTGGTCGCCAAAATGTGCATTGTTGTTCGGATTGTTACTCTAGCTGTTACACAAAAAATATATCGACCTAATATAATATGGACCCATATAGTTTGAGGTAATAAGCTCTGTGTAGAGTTTAAGTGTTGTTAGTGCGTTTTAGTGTAGAAATATTGGTGATAATTCGTCCAGTTAAGTATTCACAACACGCAACATGAAGAAAATATTAGCTCGGTAACGCTGTTAGACTTCGAAATACTCTGTGAAATCTGTAGCAGCTACATGTAATTCTCGGTGCTAAATATTCGAATTTGATTCCTGGTGGATGTATTTGGATTTCTCGTAACTATAGGCCTATTTCGACTTTGTTAATTTAATTGGGAGTTTTTAATTACCCATTTTAGCGCCGATGCTATATAAAACATAGGCCTACCGCATAATGTGCAATCTGAAACATAAGAGCTCCCACCGCAAATCAAACCAGGTGTGTAAGCTCCTTCGTGGCTAAGCGGTTAGGGTATGCACCTTTGCGTGGGAGACCCGGGTTCGATTCCTGGTGGAACTCGTTCGGATTCCAAGTTACTCAATAGGTCCCCGCCTCATATAGCCTCGCTGCTGAACGGGACGTTAAACTAGAAATCAACTCAACTCCAACATGGTGTATGTATGATAAGCATATAGGATATCCCTCGCTTCTAAGCGGTTAGCATACGCACCTTTGGCGGGGAGACCAGGGTTCAATTCCCGGAGGGAGCTCATGTGGTACGGATCCTAAGTTAAGCTGAAAGTCCGTGTTTCATATAGCCTCGCTCTAAGAGGGACGCTAAACCGAAGTCAAATCAATCAAACTCCAATAGCCATAGAGTTGCGAGAAAACTTTTTTCCGTCCCTGCTGGTCTAATGACTAACGCGTACATCTTTGATATACTTGGTGCCTGGTTTGATTCCCAGTGGGGAGCATTAAAAATTTGAACAGATTACTGTGGTTCGGTTTGTAGCTTCAGTGCTAGAAACCGCGATTAAGCTTCAACCAACTAACAAAAGAAATGAGCTCTTCATGTCTTATACCCTTGTACCTGGAAACGAGCGTTTTAACTTCAAACAAGCAATTCGCCAAAAATGGTTACCTGGCGGCTTATGTGGTATTATATATGACAAGTTTATATATGTTTTAATCTTAAATTTTGTACGTTTCAATATGTCCGTAGTAGCTCAAGTCAGTCTGGCAGGGCAGGGTAGGGATTTTGTTTATTTATATAGCACGAAACATACAGTAAGCTTGACATTGTGTTGCTATGTTTTTTTTTTGTTTTTTTTTCATTTGTTCCCTACTTGAAGAATTTAGTTTTCATTTTATTTAGTATTTCTTCTCATATGTTTTGCGGCTAGCATGGGCACGTTTAATGCGAGTGGTTCCTGATCCTTTTCCCAGTGGGAGACCATTAAAAATTTGAAAACTACGATGATTCGTATTCTACCTTAAGCTGTAGGTTTCCGTCCCACATAGACTAACA
This sequence comes from Thermobia domestica, assembly GCF_964235325.1. Classification (NCBI taxonomy): domain Eukaryota; kingdom Metazoa; phylum Arthropoda; class Insecta; order Zygentoma; family Lepismatidae; genus Thermobia; species Thermobia domestica. Next base: position 51,251,903 of record NC_137470.1, on the reverse strand, counting down.
AAGAACTTTCGCAGAGTGTTGCATTCCGGCAAAGTGTGAACTTTTTTAGTTGAAATTATACCTATAATGATCGAATACTTTTTTTTTCTGCGGGAAAACGGTTTAACGGGGCAGAAGCACCTTCCAAACACATTGTCAGACGAAAGTGATATTTTGTAGTTGCGAACAAGGGACGCTCAACTTTAAGAAACGAAAACATTATGTTGAGCAGCGTGGTAGTTCATGATATTCGGATTCCATGTTGAACTGTAAGTCAACATCTCATATAGCCTGGGTGCTGGAAGGAACGCTAAACTCAAATCTAATCCAGTCATATAAAGCAAAAAACTCCCGGAAATAAGTTTCTAAACTGAAGTAACTAATGCGCAGTGCGTAGGTCAGTGGACGAATGCTGAAGTACTGATTTGTTGAAGTGCCTCTTCGTACCTTGACTATTAAAATGAAATTAATCTTTTTCAGTTTAACGTCCCACGAGTATATCTATGAAATTAATTCAAGTGAATGGTGATGAAAGATTTGGTGGAATGAGCATGTGGGAGGAAACGGGAATACCTCTAGAAAACCCACGGACACGCTGTTGTCCACCCCAAACTTACTTGGCCTAGGATCCAACCAGGGTACCCAGGCACCAGAGGTAAGCGCTCTACCATTGATACGTTAACTATGTCGTTCCAATTATGTACATCCAGGACGAACATTATACGTTTCGGATTCATTTGGTTTCTTCCACATTGTCAATCATCTTTATGAGGTATTATAATTCTAATTCTTCAGCGCAAAGGCATATACGAGGGACGTTAGACCTAACATTCTGTTTGATTTAGTATTATGGTCAAAAAGTACCGTGCGCTCTGTTTCAAATAGGTTTACTCAGTGGTGCTATTCAGCCGGTTCATACCGGTTTCCCCGAACCGGTTGTTAAAAGTGTCTCTTCACCTCTAGATTTAGTACTTATAAATAATAATTCCCTAGTAGTACTTTTTGTTGAAAATCAGCATACAAAATATCAGTGTACTGATGTTACATGAATGAATCATAGTCACTACTGGTAGTATTTTTTAAATAAATAAATAAATAAATAATAATAATACTAAGTTAATTAATCACAGAACCGGTTGTGAAATGATTTGAATGACACCACTGGGTTTACTGTATTGAAAAATAAAGCTATGTTTTTAGTTGAAGGTTCCCCGGTTATGCTCTATGACAGTTATAGAAAACGAATGATAGCTAATCGGAAATTAATAATGGACTAATTACTAGAAGTGAAACAACTATTAGACAACCTGCGGGAACGATGTTATCCTCTACAAACTGTGCAACCGTAGCCAGCTGAGGTGTGCAATATGCCACTGAATTACCGTGTTTCCCTAACCCAGCGTTTCCCAACCTTTTTCAACTTGCGGCACACTACAGGGGTAACTTGAATTCTCGCGGCACACTCATATAGATATTATTTGTAAATATAAAATACCATGGTAATTCTTTTCTGTGATTACTGATCTTCTTCTCACAGAGAAGAAAGCTCGATCACTGGTTTTCCCCCATGGTAAATCATTATGTTTATTTTTCATTCTAATTTAAAAACAGAAAACAATTGCAATGAGATATAGGAATCAGGTTTAAAAGTACACCTTCTTTTTTCGAAAACTATATCCAACCTTTCACTAAGAAGAAAGATCACTAAATAACGAACGAACAAACAAATTTCTTTTACTTTTAAAACACAAATGTACTTAATTTGTATGCATGTTTGCTTTGTCGAAAGGATTGAATGATATTTTAAAATTTCAAGTTATGAAATAGTCTGAAACAATAAACAGGCAATAATGATAACAAATACTTTTTTTTTTCAACATTAAAAATGTACAGAAAAGTAACACAGTACGAAACCTAAAATTGTAGATTCATAGTAGAAGTTCATAATAATATGAAATACAGATACACATTTTCTCCTTCGTCTTGCAATTTGATTGCTATAGAATTAATAATTTTGTTTCGATTTCCTCGCGGCATACCAGCGGCCCATTCGCGGCACACCGGTTGGAAAACGCTGCCTTAACCAGTGTGTTGATTATCAAGGAGACACGTCTTATTCTTAACCCTGATGCGAAGTGTTTCTGGTTTCATACACAAAGCATAAGAGGTTGTCACGGACAGCATCCTGTCCTCCAGTCAGTTCGTACGTACTTACCATCACGCGGGACACGGTACCTAAGTAGAAAAAAAAAAAATGAAATTCCTAGGTTTACACCCACGATTATGCACTTTAGAGAGAAGACGTTTCATTAATTAAAATGAATGATCGTGAAGTAAGAATGGGGGAAGAAACAAAAGCTCGAGAAAAACCACGGGCAGTGTTGGCTAACACAAACTTATATTTCCTGGGTTGGAACTAAGGTCAATACTTGCACCAAAGATGAGGCAGTACCACTCAGCCAACATGTATCCTTCCTTTGTTGACGTTGGTGTTGTTGTCAAGATAGATATAATATCTTCTTCCGGAAACCAACAATAAGCAGAGGTTATTCTGGTCCAGTGGTAGACGGACCACGGTGGCTCAGTGGTAGAGCGTTCAACTCTGATACATGCGGTCCCTGGTGCGATCCCAGCTCGTACCAAGTGGGCTTTCTGATGAAAAAACATCGTGGGAATTGTTTTTCTTAGTTTTCTTGTTTCCTCACACTTTTACATTCCACCATTTCATTCATTAAGCGTTATCATCATCAGCATCTCCGTTAGATCGGTGCATATTCGTAGGACGTTGAACTAAATATTTCATTTCGTTCGATTTCAACTACCTTTGTTGTGAGGGGTTCTAACTTCTATCACTGCCTTTATGATTTTACCTCTGGTGTATCAGGTCCTTGGTTCGATCCCAGCTCGCGCCAAGACTTGTTGTGGACAAACACCGTGTGAGTGGATTTTCTCGTTATTCTCCCACTTTATTCACTCGACCATTGTATTCATTTCTCATCACCACTGTGTCCTTTAGCCCAGCCAGCATAACCGTGCGTGAGGTGTGAAACTGACAGATTTCATTTTTCTCACAAGCCTTATAAGCCGTGGTGAACAAAAACGTGTCCGAGGTTTTTCTCGGGATTTTCCCGTCTCGTTCAACCTTCCCTCATTTTTTGATAGCTATTCACTTTCATTAATCATCCGTCTATTTAGTCAATACGGCTCAATCGGCTAACTCTAGAGATTTCTTCTCATTTCTAGCATCATGCTTCATCTACAATTACCGTTACACTAGTTTAATATTAGAATATATTTCTTTTTACAATTTTGGTAAAACGATGATTTTTTAAGTTTTCATTTTAATCTGTTATTAATGGCATTAATTAAAGAATTTGACTTTCTGACGTGTGGTTCATCTTACTTCAATATTTTATTTTGTGTTAAGTGCTACATAATTCAAACTGAAACGTTTTAAGTTCTAAGTATGCTTTAGTGTAAATGATAAAACCTTAAACCATTACGATTCTAAGAATTTTGCACCGTCTTCGTTGATTTGTATTGACTTTTTTTTTTTTTTTTTGTAATAAACGGAAATGTTAGTAGTTTGATTTACCGCTTTTAAATTATATCACCGACTTTTAGGTGATGGTGTAGAATCTTCATTATTCGATTAAAAAAGTACCAATAAAGCTTTTACTTCAGGATTTTTTTTCAAGGCTAAGGGCATTGTAGAACACGTTCCGTGTGCTTTCACGCCTTTCTGCGTTGAGACATAGGGTGTGTTGACGCCATAACTTTTAAAAAGATATATTTTGTTATGTCTATTTTTATTACTTTTGGCGAATTTACTTTCCTATCCAGAACATTAAAATTTTGCACATACATTCAGCTCACCATTTAGTATTTTTCAGATTTTTTTTTCAGATCTCTCAGTTAAAACAGGGGAGTTCAGATGGGTAAAAACTTAGAAAGAGGATATTTTTAATAAATGATCGATTTTCTAGCGATTTTACCACCTCAGATGTGATGGAGAAATGTGAATGGTATCGTTTGAAAGTCTGTTCTATTCTGAAGAGAATGATGTACGAAACATGATCCTAGGATAAATAGGGATGTCTGAGGAAATTTTTATATTACATCCAAGTCATCTGGTGTATTGTGGGGATGCTCTTAGCTTATTGGTAAATATTTTTCCCGCTCTCACTATTCAAGATAGAAGCCTGAAATTTTGTATACACATTTACTACTTACAGTATTATTTCTCATTTGATTTTGAGATCTGTGCGTTAACAGAGGGGTGGGGCGAGAGGAGCTCAAAATTGAGAAAAAAATTGAGAAAAAATCCCGATTTCTCGCAAAATTTCCCGCAGCAGGGACACGATAGGGAAATATAAATTGTACCGTTTGAAAGGTTGTTTTACTCTGAAGAGAATGAATGAGTTGATTTTAGTTTAGCGTCCCTTTCAGCAGCGAGGCTATATGAGACGTGGACCTACTGATTAACGTGGAATCCGAACCACATGAACTGAAGAGAATGAAGTACAAAGCATGATCCTAAGATAAATAGCGATGATGCTCTAGCTGCTTGACTGAAATTCTATAATTTATCTTTAAAAAAACAAAATTTAAAAGGGTTACTGGTTTCTAACTTAAACCTATTCAAAAGTCCCTCAGTTTGTTTAAAATTTCGATTATATATATAAATTAATGAGAAAAAATATGGCCCAGAACTACACAGGCTTAAAATGAGAGTAAAAAGTAACCGTCAATAAATAGATGTCTCCCTCTTTCCCCCCATTTTTTTCAAGGGAAACGTTACTATTCTTATTAACTTAGTGAAATCCAATGGATGGCTATTGAAAACTTGGCTATGAGATAAACTAAATAACGAATTGAGAATATAAGTAGTGTATTTTTAAATTACCATGAGTAGGGTTGCCTATGCGACAGGACTTGAGTTGAAGGTGGGTGTCGTGTCTCGGAACTGAAAGTGATGTCCGGTCTTGGAAAGTATCTATTTGTATTGGCAAGGTTGTGTCTCATTCCGTCTCGTCTCGTGTATAACTCTTCTATTATTATTATTATTATTATTATTATTATTATTATTATTATTATTATTATTATTATTATTATTATTATTATTATTATTATTATTATTATTATTATCGTTATCGTGAAGGCACTATTTAGGTAAACATAGACGAAACTTATACTATTCGATTTAACACAGATGTTTGTGTGTGTCTGTTTGTTGGTTAGACAATAACTTTCGTAAACAGTGTTTAGTTTTAATTTACGGTGCCTTATACTTTTCCTGTAGATATATGAAATAAATGTATATAACAGTTTTTGAACATTTTTTAGGTATAACTTTTGTTTACTGTTTAACATGTACAATAGGGCGGGACGAAGAAGTCCAAAATTTTGTTTTCAAGTCGTAGTACCGCGGAAATTTGCAAATTGCTATGACTAAAAAGGAGTAACAACAACAAAGAAAAATATTAAAAAGTAAATAAATGAAATAAAAAATTAAAAAAAAAATAAATAAAAATAAAATCGATTTATATGTTCCGGTCGCGCATGTGTTCTCAAGTTTCCCGAAATTTATAAAAAAATCACATTTTTACAATAATTTATGACATTTTTAAATTAACCTCTTCCCGAATATAATAACTCAAATTCTCCTGTATTTGAACCGCAGAAATTAATGTTTAAATATTATTTAAATCCATTAACATTTTCCAGTCGCGCATTGCCTTCAATATTAATGAAATTTTGGAAAATTATTTACAAATAAAGGTAGATCACAGTTCAAGGAAAGAAAAACTGACAGCTAACATGTTTTTTTTTCTTTATTGAGTACAAGTTTAAATGATTAAAAACAAAGTATTTTAGACCATTAGTAAGGTAGAAAGTTATTGTAGAAATTTGTATTTTTTTAAATGTTGGCAAATTTTAGAGCACATGCGCAACCGAAACATATAAACTGATTTTATTTCGTATTTTAGTTTTATAACTTCCCCAGTTCGCAATTTTTCCGCCGTATTACGACTTGAAAAGAAAATTCAATTTTTTTCAACCCACCCTAATGCCTGAAGTGTTGAATCAGTAAATAAAAAAGATGTCTAGAATGCCTCGAAAAACTTGTTACTAGGAACTGCCCGAAGAATATTCTAAGTGTACCCGAAATTCAGATCTGTCCAATGACCATGCGAGGACGAAGTGTCTTTTATACAGAATTAAGATACTTTACATAATATCGTTTATACATTTTAACAAATTGTTTCTTCCTACATGCTCATTTGACACATGAGAGTTTAGATACATACTTGGGGACATTGTTGGACATGTTAAGTAATAATGAAAGTTATTACTTTAAAAATGTGCAAACATTGATTTATCGTTTGCACTACAATAAGAGCAAATGAACCTGAAGTTGCTAATTTTTATTTCAGAACTTTCGTAAAAGAACGCGATCTGAAGCGATATGGGATACCGTTTTCTTAGGGGTCTCAGTTATCCTCACTACTCGAAATTGAAAAGAATCAAGAATAAGAGGATGACTTTACTTCATTCAATTTACTGAAAAAGTAAAAAAAAAAAAAAACGAAAAAGAAAAAGAAAAACGAAAAAAACATCGATAACTTTAGCACAAATTCTCCAGTTTCTATTACGGATAGCGTGTATTTGCGTAAAACAGAAATTATCCCTCTTGTATGGGATTGGAATTAGTCAAAGACAAAGGGGTTATTTTACTCCATAATTAACATATTAAAGAATAACTTTTAAACTCTGGCTGATTTTAATGGAATTTGGGATGTTGTTTCCTTAGGTTTCCAAATAGGACCATCATTTAAAGTTGAAATCATACAAGAGTCAATTGATGCATTAATCTTTTCTTTCTTTCTTTCTTTCTTTCTTTTTTTTTTTAAAAAAAAAAGGTCAACTTTAACTTTCCTAGAATTATTTTCTTGAAGCCTGGAGTGCTTTTCTTTAAGGCTTCCTAACATGAGCCATTTCACTAGGTTGATACAAGTTAGGGACAAATTGATATTTCAAATTTAAGAACACTAATTTCTCTCGCCAAGCCTTTGCCTCGCAATACGCTATTGGTTATAAAAACTTTTTAAAACATATTAACTGACCTTTAAAAAAAAAGCTCTAAGAAGCAGAAAATTATTCATATTTATCATCTGTAAAAATAACTTGAAGTTAATACTAAGGCAAACATATTAATGAGTAATACGAAATATAATTTCAATAGTAATTTCACGAAGCAATAACGAATTATTGCTTCATGGTAATAATTCATTAGTGGCATGAATTATTTGGCTTTGTATCGGCCTCAAGTTCTTAAAGATGATAATAATGACTTATTTCTTGTTTTTCAATGGATATTTTTCTCTTAAGTTCGTTTAATTTTTCCACTTTCCGTGATACCAGTAGTTGAGGTAGGTACCCAGACTAAAGGTAAAGCAGTGGCTTCGGTGGCTCAGTGGTAGAGCGCTCACCTCTGGTGCACCGGGTTTTCGGTTCGATCCCAGCTCGCGCTAAGTGGACTTTGTGGTGGACAAACACCGTGTACGTGTGTTTGCTCGGAGTTCTCTCGTTTCCTCTTTATTCTTCCTCCATTGCCTTCATTTCTCATCATCACCGTCTCCTGTAGCCTAGCTGGCATAATCGTGGGACGTAAAAGTCAAAGATTTTATTTCATAAAGGTAAAGCAACACGTCTCGAGTAGGATCCCACGTTGAGATGTACATCCACGTCTTATATAGTTTCGGTGCTAAAAGAGGCGCTAAACCCCAATTCAACTAGAGGGAGAACAGGTTACCTTCCTATAAACTTGCATTTCCTACGAGAAATTCATGAATAAATACTAAAAGAAAAGATCTATTCGTTACACAATAAGCATGAACGTAACACATAAGTAAGATATTAACACTGCTACTTATGTTGAGTTTGACAGTGTAGCTTCAAGTGCTCTCATGAGATCCTAATGTAATTCATCTGAAACTTCTATAAAAGTGCAGTATTTCAAACAAAAGAAGAATCTTAAAAATCAGAGCATCTATGTTGGAGTCTTTGTATGTCAAGTGTGCCCCTTCTGGTGCTGCTGTTGATGTGTGTTTTCCCGTACCTCCCTCGAAAGAGGAGGCACAAGTTGCTGCGGCCGAAATTTTTCAATTGTTGGATGCGCAAGCGTTGCCACAATGAATTATTTCACGGACTTTCACGGAGGTTCTCGCGGTGGTGTTACAATGTTAATATGAGGTGTATTCTTTTTTAATCAGGCACTGCAGGAAGTTTGAATGTTTTTTTCAAATATAATTAATTGATCATGAAAGGTTTTAAATATTTTATACGTAAGAACCTCCTTGCGAATTGGATACTAGGTTAACGAAAACTGCACCGAATTATGACCAACGCTTCTCGATTTAATTGCAAACATACATACATGCATACACACTAAGTACCTTTTTTTCTTTTTAAGTCAGTTAAAACTTGATTACGCTTCTTCTTCTATTTTGGAATAATAAAATTGAAAGAAGGCAATTTTTAATGAAAATGAAATGAAATCTTTGAGTTTTACGTCCCACGGTTATGTCGGTTAGGCTAAAGGAGACGCTGATGATGAGTAATAAATGAAATGGTGGAATGAAGAAAGTGGGAGGAAACGGGATAACCCCGAGAAAACCCACGCACACGGTGTTTGCCCACCCCAAAGTTCACTTGGCGGGGCTGGGATTGAACCCGGGACCCCAAGCACCAGAGGTGAACCCTCTACTACTGATCCACCGCGGCCCCAAGGCAAATTTTAAGTTTCTAAATCGTCACAATAGTTTTTAACCCGCAAATTGCCGTATATTCTGTTTCAACTTCAAGAACATATTTCAGGCTAACTTACGTTAGAAAAAAGAAAGAAAGGAAAACGAAATATTTGAGTTTAACGTCCCACGTTTATGCCCGTTATGCTAACGAAGACGATGAATAAGGCCAGTGAATGATGATGAAATAATTAGTAGAATGAGAATGTGAGAGGAAAAGGGGTATCCAAGAAAACTCATGGACACAATGTTGTTTACCACAAACTTGCTTGTTCGGGGATCGAATCAGGGACCCCACGGACCAGAGGTAAGTTCTCGACCACTGAGCCACCTTGCCCTCCTAGAAAAAAGAAAAAAAAATAAGTAAAATTTCATTAAATATGTCGTTGGCATTGCTGAAAGCTTGAAAGTCGCTGCTTTATTTCTTGGGTTTGAAAGAATTCGAAGGCAAGTTCTTTGACAACTAGTGTTATTTTTTCCTTACGAAAGCTGTTATTTGTAATTCACTATGGCGTTATTTTTACTTAATGCTTTTCTAAAATATTTTAATCATCATTGTTAATGTTGTATATTGTTCTTAAATCAGTATTACATTATTCGTTTAAATGCATCATTTTGTTTACTTATAGGAAGCGGACGTGCCAGACCTCTCATACGCTATGCATCGAATTATTCAATTTTCTACAGCGTACAACAACAACACATGAGGAAGCTGATCCAAACAATTCATCTCTGTATTAATAATGGACGAAGCAAACGTCTTAAAATCTGCACGGATAATTATGTGAGTGTTGATTCTTTTTGTCTTTGCGCGAGAAAAAATCTTTAGGTTTGGGTCCCACGTTTACACTCTGTACGGGAAGAGAGACGGATTTTCAATGATTATTTACAATTTTAAAATAAGTGTTGGAATGAGAATATTAGAATTATTCGGAAAAACTCACAGACACTATATGGTCTACCAAAAAGTGTCATAGCCTGGCATTGAACACGAACCCCAAGTACTAGAGGTTAACACTCTGCCACTAATGCACATTGCCTCTAGTCTGTGAGCGAAGTTTCAATCTATAACTGTTAAACTTTAGTGCGTTAACGTAACTATTTTTTCTTCGGAAAAAGGGAGCAGGGTAGCTCAGTGGTAGAGCGCTTACTCCTAGTGCGTGGGGTCCCTGTTTCGATCCCCGGCCAAGTAAGTTTGTGGTTGATAACATCCTGTCCGTGGGTGTTCATGGGTACTCCCGTTTCCTCACACATCATCATTCCACCAAATTCTTCCATCATTATTCTCTCGCTTTAATGATCGTTTCCTTAGACTAAAAGGTATAATCATGGGACGTTATACTAAGAGATTTCATTTCATGCTTTTCTTCGAAAAAAAAAAAAAAAAAACTCCGGAGCAACGTTATAGCTTCTCAGTCACCGGTGGTATTTCGTTTTGTTAATCAATAAATATTTTGGAGGTAGTACAAACAACAAGGATCATTTGTTTGCAATAAAAGGAAGAATCAGAAATGAGAAGAATCAATCGCAACTTTCAACTGAGCAACGGGAGTTTCCCGAGTACAGCTGACCAGAGTTTGATGGTTGTCAGTTTAGAAGATTACATCACTCCTTTTGGAACAGTTGATCCCTTCTGGCCTCACGGAAGGGCTTCTAAGCTTTTTTCTTTTTTATTTTTTTCTTTCTTTTTTTTTCTTTTTCTTTTTTTTGTACACGTGTGTGTGACGAGGTTACGTGCTTGAAGATTTCTCTTTCTTTCTTCAGCCACTATTTACATGACGCTGTCAAACACTCAGGGTTGCAATTCCCACTATAAAGGTGCTAGATATAGCATTTTTACATGGATACCAGCGCCTAGCATCTTGGTATTGGCATAATTTTAAAATCTTAACATCTGTTTGCTTCCATGGCATGGGCAGCTATTAGGGGGGGGGCAAAGGGGGCAGTAACCCCCACTTTTTGAAGTGATCCATTGATGTATATAGTTTCATTTGAAAATGTAAAATTATTGTATATATTATTGCTTCATAGAAAAGAATGATGCCATATATTTGCCGTTGCGTGAGACGTATTGGTTATTTCTCTTCTGATGGTGTTAAGAAAGCTACAGGATGTTTTAGTTGCCACGGAAAATGGTCCAAAATTTAACCTATTGGAGTGCAATAATTCCAGCGTACTTTCATTTCTTCGTACAATGGTAGTCAGCCGTTTTGAAACTAATTGAGTTAACACTTCGATAAAAAAAAAGTCTTTCACAAGTTATTCTTTAATTGCATAAAAATTGACAGTTCCTAAAATGGATTTTCCTTTTTCTAATAGCAAGGAATACTGATAAAAAAAAGGAGTAATAAGAAACAACTTCTGCCTTTTCCATTGTTTTACAATGTAATAATATACGAGTGAAATGGTGTGTTTAGGGGTGTACTAGTCTATATGCAACTAGATTTAGTGAATTCAACATAATTCTAGGTTTCAGAATTACTTTGTATAACTGGAGTGAGGAGTGATTCTAAGTATTGTTGATTTTAGATGTATTCCAAGAAAGTAAAAACTGCACCTAATGCCAACGAACATGTTTCGGGAAGCTGCAAAAGTAATATTTTAAATGTCGTAGCATTACTCATAGTATTTACTGTCTTTCTAAGAGTAATAACAAACATTTAATAGCATGTGTGGAATTAAATATTATCCTTTCTATTTATTCGTCTTGCAAATTTGTTATTAAATAATCTGATCACACAATTTTCCACACAGAATTTTAAGATGTTCATGAGCAGGAAATCAAATCAAATTTTACACTTCTTACACGTTGCTAGTACTTACTTCCGTTGCTCTTGTCAATTTACTTAATAAAATATGTAATACGATATACGGTATTTTAACTGAAAAAGATGGTGTCCTATTAGTTATACAACCTTCCGTCAAACAAAGTGTTAGTATCAACCAGGTAAACTAACATTGATATACAAATATTCAGATCATGTCTTCCCCCCCTCCACTTTTAACGTCCAACTGCCGCCACAGTTCCATGGTATTTGTTTCCTTGTGTTAGACCACAGGTACTTAATTGACCCAACGCAAGTTAATGTCAAAGCTTATTAGAAGAAAGTTTATAATTGAATTTGAGGGAGGCAAAGCAATAAAAAGATAAAAGAAAACACACACATCTTCCTTCTTATTTCAACCAGAAGTGTCCCTACCCTTTTAGCGTCCGAGGGAGAATCCTGAAAATTTTAGGGGTCTTTAGTTAATTTTAGTTTGTCGGTCCACTTCAAATTGTTGCTTTTGAAAAGAATGATATTAGTCTTGTAATTTCCATCAGCCGTTTGCAGAAAACTCGCTGTACCCTGAAATCTCAAAAAGTTGGTCAAAAAATTGATTTGAGAATTTCTAGGTATTGGGTGGTATGGTAGAAAGTATAAAGTATCAAATTTCGTTAAAACATCCGTCCTTTTGTTCTACCTGACGGATGGACAGGCAGTCATTGAAAAGCGTCATTTGACCGATTCGGATGTAGTGAACGTGAACGTTAAAAAAAAAAAAAAAAAACTTTGGTTTAGAGTACCATAACTTTGTCAATTTTCAACATTTGATTTATTTTTAAAATGGATAAAATGGATGAATTTATGTAGAGTTCAAATCTAAATAACTTAAGGAGAGAAAACAATTGAAATTATCGCAAATTATCATTTAATTAACGAAAAATGAAGAAAAATTAATACGAAAAAGTAGATAAATGCAGAAAACAGTTGTGAATTTCGCATAATTCTATTAACATATTGATTTTAAAGTACACTTGATACAATAAGCTAACGGAACTCACAAAAAAAAAAAAAAAAAAAAAAAAGCTGTCTGTAGGCGTCCTTCCAGAATTTATACACGTGTTCCCCAATAGATGTCAAGAACCAATTTTTAACAATTATTAATAATTTGAAACTATAGCAATAATAAATATATGTGTGATTTTGCTATATTGCAGTTTAGTTCATGGCCATTTTGAATGTTGAAATTCTGACATTGTAATCGTTATGAGTGACCTCAAAAATATGATTAAACTAGTTTTCAGCTTATTCGGAGATTTTTTTTGAATGTACCCGCCATATTTGATAGGTCATTTTGATTCTTTTATTTTTTTCCTCATAATCGTTATCAGCGACCTTAAAAATATTATGAAACTATTTTCCAGCATATTTGGGGAATTTTTTAAAAAAAAGTTTTTCCTGCCGTAGTGGATACGCTGTTTTTATTTTTTTGATTTTTGACCTCATAATCGTTATCAGTGACCTCGAATGCGTACACATTCGTAAAATCATGCTAATTGAAAAACGTTTTCATATTTTGACCAGCTTTTTTGAATTTCAGCCCACTCTGTAAGTCAGGACCGGATTAACCCATCTGGAGACCCGGGGGCAGAGAAAATATGTGGCCCCTACTGACTTCGCCTAATACTTTTCTGTGAAAGTACAGTAAGAAACTTAAGGGAATATGTTTCATATTTTTGGTCATATTTTATTTTATGATGATTGTATCTTTGTGATTGCTTTTAGATAACCAGTTAAAATTTTGATCAGAGTAAAGGCTTCTGCCCACCTGGAGGCCCGGGGCTACAGCCCCCCTAAGCCCTCCCCTTAACCCGGCCCTGCTAAAACTCAAGGAACGCAGTTATTGCTTTATATTGAGTTCATACCTTGGTTGAAACATCTCCCAGCCCTATTCACCAGTTTTATTTTCCATCGACGATAGGAGAGAATGAAGTATAATAATCGTGAAAACAATCGAATTCAATAGACCCTATTTCAATGGATTTTCATTATTAGCCGTTCCTACATTAAAAAAAAAGTGACTTTTTCGATATTTGTCCCTCTGTTTGTTTGATTGTTCATCCTGATGTACACCTGCCTAGATGTCATCTCGTTAACCCGGTGACACTGGCTTCAAGTCTCACAGAACCGTGGCACCTGTTTTATAATTCTACCAAATTTTTCATAACTCTTCAATTTTTCCAAAGATACACTAAAATGTAACATTTGTATTGAAATTCACAATATACCCGTTTAATATGCATAATACAAAATAAAATTATCATCAACAAAATTTAAACAAAAATTATTAGGTAAAGATTTAAAATTTAACAAATGGGTCTCTGAGACTAGGCGCCAATGCTCAAGTCACACTAACAGGCGCTAGTGCCCCCAGGTTAAGTATCTGGACCAAATTTTAAACTTAATTTTTTTTTTATACTTTCCAGAGAAGTTTTAAATCCCCAAAAATAAGGGTAGTTTACTAAGGGCGAAAATAAATGATTGTGATTTCCAAGAAAACGGCCGTGAGGATTTTGTTTATTTTTCATAAATTAACATTTCATTAACAACCCTATATAATAGCATAAGCCGCTTTTCTTTGTTAAAACTCAGAAGGGTAGTTTACTATTGGAATGAGTTTTTCTCGGACGATGTTCCTGGAAGCGACTCAGCTAAAATTGTTGATATTTCATAAATAAATATTTTATTAACAAGATTATAATATAGTATAAATCATTGTTCATTATAAAATCCACGATGAATAGTTTACTCTTGGGGAAGAGTTTTCCTCGGATGATTTTCTTAAAAGCGACTGGGGTAATTTTGTTCATATTTCACAAACCGTCAACAATTTGACGAAGCGTCGTATCTCAAAATCTCACGTTTTCATATATAAATAAAGAAATTTAATTCCACAGAGGAGGAAAAAGCTAAATGTGCAATAATTGACCAATAATTGCCCATAATTATTATCTGGAATAGGTGACGAGTTATTACATCTTCAACTGCCTTCCTGTCCCCGTAATTGTTATTTCTTTCTTTATGTCTGAAAAAGTGAGAATTTGAGATACGACCCTCAAATTGCTGAGGTAATGTTTCATTAGCTAACTTACAATATGGTAGTATAAAACATTTTTCATTTAAAAAAAATCACAAGTAGTAGTTTGATCATGGAATAAGTTATGCTGAATACAAAAAATTTTCCGAAAACTCCTATTATAATTTTGTTTTTACAGAATAGTTTTTGCAATATTACTATTACTATAGCGTAATATAATTAGATTTAAGAAGTGAGAGCGAGAAAGGTTAGTGCGGTTGTCCGTACCCTTTATTATTTTTGTGGTGTGGATGTTCTTTTTTTTTTTAAATCCTTCCAACTGGAATAAATGAAGTTATTGTTTGTTTCCTTCTTCCTTTCTCTCTCTCTTTCTCTCTCTTTCTATTGACATATTAAAATTGAGGTAGTAAATTTACTTACAAGTTTGTGTGTGTTTAGTGTTGAAAACCAATTTGTGTGCTTGGGATTTGAATATCGAGTTTTCATTCCGTTTTCGAGTGTTCCATTCTGTTATTCTTAATTCCGCGATTTATACATTGACAGTTCATCAGAAATGAAACAATAAATGATCCACACAAACACATGACGCGTGATGGTGCACATTGTAAAGCAAAACCGATAGAAAACGCGTTAAAGATTCAATTCGAAAGTCTTAATCTTATGATTAAAAATACATATAGGAGTGTGAAATCATATTACATTCAAGTGGTGGCTAAGTAATATAAGCGAAAACCCTAATAAAACATTCTGCATTGCCTATGATATGGAGGTGTCAATCGTATATCTAACAGTTCAACGAAGTTTATCGTTTTGTAGGCCTAAGTAAAACATTTTACTTGCGCACAATAAGTCAATTAAGTTTATTAAGTTCGTTTTACTCAATAATAATAACAATAACTGTATGGCTTATGGAAATAGGAGATCCTGTCCCTTATTAAGAAAATATGTGTACTGACTTGTGTTCTTAGCCAACTGGATCCAGTTTGTACTTTGTACTATTTCTCCAAGAACCACCTTAACATTGTTCTCCCATCTGCGTCTAGGGCTTCCTAATGGTCCTTTCTCGATTGGATTTCCAGTCAAAACTTTGAAAGCGTTCCTACTTTCTTTCATTCTGGCTACATGACCTGCCCACGTGAGCTTCCTAGACTTAATAATCCTAACAATGTTGGATTTACCATGTAAGTTAGGCAGTTGCTCGTTATGAAGTTTCCGTCATTCCCCATTCCCGTTCCTCTTGGGTCCGAATATTCATCTCAGGATTTTGTTCTCAAATACTTTCAGTCTATGTTCTTCCCTCAGAGTAAGCGATCATGTTTCGCAACCATACAAAACAACAGGCATGATTGTCGTTTTATATATTTTAAGCTTCAAATTCCTCAACAGAATTCGCGACGACAAAAGATTTTAAACTGAATAATAACACGAATTCCTTGTTTTCAGTCGCCATTCAATTTTTTCGTATATATGAGTTGTCTGTGAATTGTGATCTTACATTGTGAAAAATCCATATCTTTGACAAGAGGTCATTATTGTTCAGACTGCCAGTGCTTTGATAAAACTAAATGGGGTTAAATGCTGTACCACCGGACCAATTTTAGAAAATTTACTGGGTCAATTGAAGAATTTATTTTGATTTGTGAGGAAGTGAGTGAAAGTCAGGTGAGGGGATTAATTGAAGTTAAGAAAGTGTCTGTTGTTGGTATTTGTTTTCGATGTTGTAAGTGGCACTGTATGTGAAGGCGGAGGGGACTATTTGGCGGAGAGGTACATTCATATGATTTAGTCGCGGAAAAGGCAGTGTGAGAATGGCACGTACATTTCTACACGATTGTACACGATTTTCTACCGGAAAATTGAAAAAATTTGCACGTCTCTGATTTGAAGGTGTAGTCTAACCTAACCTAATATAACCTGATTTTGGCATTTTTTAAATGGCATTTACTATCTACAACAAATCCAGACGTTAGGTGTTTTATGCCATATACTATGTTTTGTAAAATCCCCGTTTATGTATATACCCACCGTCGCTGACGCGCCTGCTTCCTACAACCGCACCGCCTTGCTGTCGCTCGGGCCCCTTTGCTGCGCTGACTCGGTTAGATACGATTCATGCTATTTAGTGGCCACCTAGCACAAGTTGGTTGGTGCCATTTACACAGTAGTTCTTACCGCGTATGTACACTGAAATCCTCCTAAAGTGAATCTGTAGAGAGGAATGCAAATCCATACCCCCATCGACGACTCCGGAGCAAGTACTTGAGCCGGAGTCATTACCAAGTGATTTGGGAGAAGAAGCTAAATAATACCCATTTTTTTCGATTTCATAGAAGAGTTTTGCAGGTCTAACCTAACCTACCTTATATAACATAATTTAGTACATTTCTTACCTATTTACTATATTTTGGAAGCTTGTTTTTTTTTTTTAATTTTTCGTGTGGTCCGGCGATACAGGACTAATGCCTTAAATAGGATCTCAAATTAGAAAGGACGCAGTGAGTGATGTAATTTTAGAAGCTTCTCGGTTTGCATGAGGTGATAATGATGTTGAGAAAATCTTGATCCGGTTAATTGGAGTTCGTGGCTGCTTTTTAGACGATAACCTAAAGTACGGAAGACTGGGTCCACTGTTTAAGTGGAATTGAAACCTTTAATCTTTCTTTTAATTGGTTCGTTCGAGTTCAGTGATTCTTTACAGCAGCGAGGCAATATGAGACTTGAATCTGCAATTGAAGGTATAATCTGAACCACTATAGTACAGGGTTCGACAAAAAGACCTCCCGTATATGGAGAGGACCCTGTTTGAGTTGCTTTTGGATATGGCGGTGGAGGGGATATCGATCGATAGCAGTATATGTACCATTTTTAGTAGTCTCAATGGCGTGGCGCCTGTGTTTGTTGTGGAGGAATATAATCGTAATGGTGGTTCAGCATTTCGCATTCCGTTTGGACTTGGTCGACATGATTCTACTCCAGAGAAACTATTAGAGTTTTGGCACCAAACAGGTTCAACACAGAAAAACAAATCACCTGGTAGACCTGAATAAGTGCTGAAAGCATTTGAGATTGCTGGATGGATATTCTCACACGCGCCACATTTTCCGGCGCCGTTACGGATCTAGGTCGGAACACCGAAATAGTTAATAGTACATTAAATATAAGACGTAGTTAATATAAGTTTACAGAATACATCAAGACAAACAATTAACATCACATCATGACAAAAGACGATACTAATGCTAACTCGGACATCAATAAATTATTTCAACTCCTTCAATACTGTTTGGACCAAGGCAATTTCTTAGTTATTTCTCTATTTGAAAACACTTTTTTCTTGGAAAGTTTCAAGGGGATAAGGTGGCTTGGTTGTATAAAGCTCACTTCTGGTCAGAGCGAGCACTAGTTTCATCCCGGACCATGTGCGTTTATTGTTGTCAACATTATGTCCGTGGTTTACCTTGGGATTCTCTCATCTACTCCCACATTCGTATTCCTTCTTTTGTGTTCTTCGCAAAAAAAGTTTTTTTTTCATTTTTTCGCGTATCCATTGTCGCTTAGTGTGCGTGCTCCCTAGAGGCCAACCAGCTTCGACCTGCAGAACCGCAATAGATGTAATTCTCTTGCAAGTTTACAATATTTCGTGAAATTAAAAAGAAGCCATGTTTCTTGATTTGCATGATTACCTAAGACACTAATCCTCTCATATTTTCATGGCACATTCTCAAATGATTGCGTTCTGGTTCAAAAGATGCGTGCAAACTGGTGTACCATGAAACGGTGATTCATTCAAAATAATAGGATATGCCTGTGCTAGGTGGCCACTACAAATAAAAATTATATATCTTTTCCGAGTTAGGGGAGGAAGAAGATCGTGAGCTCGGGTGGGCATGCGTGCATAGCTAGCAGGCGCGAAGCGACGGTGACTAAACGCAAAAAAAGAAATACTTACGTGAAAAATGCACCAACTTGTGCTAGGTGCATTGCCACCAATAGTTGTATCTACTCGGCGTCAGTGGAGAGTCCAGGGGTTTAGGTACGAAACAATGCTCCATGTACACAAAAGAGAAAATACACACCAACCTGTGCCAGGGGACCACTAACAGCATCATTTCGATCATCCTGGCACTTTGTGTTTGCAAATCGTTTTGAGGTTTTCGCAGTGTTTGAACGTATATGCATACGAAATAACTGTCGTCACAGAACACATTGTTTTTATACGATTTCCTAGAGCACTCGAGGGTTTATGTTGGACAAACACCATGTGCGTGGCTTTTCCCAAGGTTCTGTCTTTTCCCCCACTTTCTTCATTCCACTATTTTATTAATTCTCATTATCACTGTCTCCTTTCTCCGTGATTATCATCGTACATTCTGTGATACGTTCAACAAAGATGTTTCTTTTTCCTTTTGAAATCTTTCTCGTTAGCCTAAGCTTTAAAATTCACCATCTGTCGATGCAAATATAAAGCGTTAAGACAGAAGGTAGATGTTGTAGTTTTATTTATTTAATTTTAATACGTAGGATCTGTTTAGCAGTCCGACTTCAGTGTCCGTTGTCTGGTACTACTAAAATTTTCTGGAGTTGATGTAGCATCTAATGTCAATTGTAGAGCAAACTTGAAGTAAGATGTTTCGAACTCTGATGCAAAAAGTTGAAATAATGAAGCTTCGGTGACAGTGAGCTGACCTCGCAGCACCAAATTAAACGAGCGCCGTCTGACCGACTACAGTAACACCCTTTTTCCTTAATGCTTTATATTAGCACCCGCAGATAGTGCGTTGTGAAGCATTTGCTAACGAGAAAAAGCCAGGAAAGATGAGGAATATAGCATACAGCTAACAAATCTTATGAAATCTAGTGTGGTGTTAAATATATAGCTTCTGGAAAATAAGTTGTTTGAATATGACTCTACAATACTTCTTTTCAGTTATAAATTGTTTAAAGAAAACAGTCGAAACATTGAGATAACAAATGAAACACGCTCCATGTAAGCAAAAACATTTCTGCTATCACTGTACCAGGGGGAGGGTATAGAATAAAGTTGCAGATATTATTTTGAGGAAAACACGCAACAACAAAAATAAATAAATAAATAAATAAATAAAACATACATATTTTTGTTATATCAACCAGAAATGTTCCAATCCTAATAACATCCGAGGGAAGCTGCTGGAAAGTTTCGAGGTCTGCGGTCACTTCCTACATGTTTCTGATGTCTTGAAACCGTAGATTTTAAAAGTAATCGTATTTTTCTTATACTTTTCAATCTGCCGTTCGCAGAGAACTCAAAACATGGGTTTACTACTGCCTTATATTGAGATGCAACCAGTATTGTTTGAAATATCTCTCACCCCAACTCATCATTTTTAGTTTTATAGTTTGAGTGATACTTTAAAACTCGTCGAACTGGAATGAATGCAGTCATTCGTTGATTTCACCTTACATCTATATTTGAGCTTTTTAAATATTGAGGTTAGTAAATTCCAACTTTATGTTGTGTAGCGCTTAGAGGAGATTCGTGTCTGAGTTATTAGTGTGACATCCAGAAGTCCTAAACGGCACAAGTCCTATGCCATTTAGGACTTATGCCGCGAAATAATTTTTAGGACTTGTGCATTTTAGGTTTAATGCCGTTTAGGTCTTATGCCTTTTAGGACTTCTGCCGCGTCCCCAGTTATTATTGTTGTGGTTTGTAAGAAGTTTTCTTTCCATCTTGGAATATTCGTTTCTTGATTTGGTTTTTAGTTTTGAATCACTTTCATCAGCAAATGTACGCAAAACCTTGACCTACAGCTTAACATCGGTTCCGAACCACATGAGCTTCCGTCGGTAATGAACCCGGGTCTCACACACCAAAGGCGCTATACTAACCGCTTAGCCACGAAGGAGGCCTTGAATGTTCGTTGTCTTATTCTTTTCTGTAATAAGTGCATTGGCATTTAATCATAAACTAGTTATAAATACCCGTCGTTGCCAAGAAATTATTCAAACCTGAGTGAAAGGAATAATTACCAGTCGTAATTCAGAATCGGGATAAAAAGAGACGAAGTGTCTATATTCCATTGCCCAGGGATTTATCCTTTACTGATATATAAGTCCGCGGGCAAATAAGTAGTATGGCTTGCATACGAGAAAGGTGTTCTTTTAAATGTCCAACCTTGTATTTATCCTTCGCTTTTATGCAGGCCCTCTAAACAGAAGAGTAGTGTTGGTTGCATATGGGTAAGGCGTTCTTTAACAAAAACGGAAGAAACTTGCATTTATCCTTAGCTGTTATGTAAGCCTGCGGAACAAAGAAGTAGCGTGGGTTGCATACGGGCAAGTCTTGTAACTGTACTCCTATCAGTCAGTTGACCATCAATAGATTTTTAAGATTTTTAGGAACTACGTAGCCATACCATGTCTCATGAAAATATCCTAATAAAATATTAACTTCATTTGTTCTTCCTTGCAATCATCATATTTATTCTGCCATTCTTGCCACACCGCTTGCCGCAGCTGAGAAGCTTCCATGCTCCACGATCCACCGCTAACCTCTTCGTCTTCAAGTACGATTCTTTTGTTCAGATATCGGCCCATCAATTCACTCTCCTTCTTCTTCTTCCTCTCTCTCCTTCCACCATATCCTCAGGCTTAATCCCGACTCGGCCCGAAGGCCGGACACGGGCCTACACAATATAAATAATTTCGATTCACGGCGGGAGCTCACGTGGTTCGGATTCCACTTTAATCAATAAGTCCACGTCTCATATAGCCTCGCTGCTGAACGGGAATTTAAATTCAAAATCAGCTCAACAATATACATCACTTCGGGCCCGGGCCGGACTCTGGCCATATATTTTTAAATATGCAACCATATTTCTTGGGCATTTTCGGGCCTAACTTTGTAAATACACTATTCTTCGATGTTTATTGAACCGTTCTTTGTGGAGAACTTTTAAAGCGCAACTCCAAATTAAACCTCTAATTGTCTAAAAATACAATTCTCGTTAATTATTAAGTTTCTGTAATTCAGGCTCAGTTGCTTACCTCACGAGCTCGGGCCGGGCTTGGGCCTAAATGCTAAAGCATATTTCGGACTCGGGTCGGACCTCACATTATAAATTTACAGGCCGGGCCGGACCCGGGCTAAAAATTCCGGCCAGTTCAGATCTCTACCTCTAGCACGTCCCTCATGATGCATTTTTTTTTTTTTTGCAAAGTAGTATGGAGTTCGTGGCTCCTAAGCCAGTTCGTGGCTAAGTGGTAAGCATATGCGCCTTTGGCGTGGGAAACCCAGGTTCGATTTCCAAGCAAAAGCTCATGTGGTTCGGATTCCACGTTAATCAGTAGGTCCATGTTTCATATAGTTTCGCTGATGAATGGACGTTAAACTCAACATTCATTACTTTACACTTTCTACTTCAAGCAATATGTTCGATCTGGAAGTCCCAAGGAAACAACATACTATGTTTCATGAAAATTGATTATTCGTAGAAAAGTCATTAAATATGTTTCTTAAGATATGGTCCAAAGTTGTGCTGTTAAACTTATTGGAATACTTTGTCTTCTGTTGTTCGAATATCAGAATATTAGTTTTCAATATTGCAAAAATTATTCGAATAAATGAGCGACTCGGACAAACAAAAATGTAAGCGCCACTTCCGGTGAAATTGAGTTACTATAGTTCACACCAGCCGAATTGGCAATTGTCAACCAATGAGCCCGCTGTTGCCAAATCTCCGGTGAGAAAACCAGCTTTCAGAGGGCGAATGTTGCATGTAGTAAACGGACTTGTTTCACTAATAACCATTGGTGCTATTCAGCCGGTTCCCTAGAACAGTTTGTTAAAATAATTCGAGTTCGCGGAACCGTTTATATATATATCCAGACACAACATTAAATTGTATCTAGTTATATCCAGGAACAGCAAATTTTAGTTTAACTATCTTTGGTTTTAGAAATTCTTATAGCTACAGGGTTAAACATATGATCTCTCAGAACAAGGTATAAGCATTAATTTCTTAATCTCAAATGCTCGGATACCAAGATTGAGAACTGAATCACATGAGTGTAGTGGTGAGGGTTATTTATGTTTGAAACGCATACATACCATTATCAACAATTGTCGATCCATTGCTGGATTAAGGTTTTCCCAACACTTTTGGCAACCATCTATGTTGGATAATTCGTTTCCAAGATATTCGCAGGGTTACTTAATTTCGTCACACTACCTTGCATTAGTATGCCGTGTAGGTCTCTGCTTGTCACTTGTGGTATTCAGTATTTTTTTTTTTGTTTTTGTTTACCTTGTATGGTTTGTTTCTTTGTTTCCGAAGAGAGTTATATCTATCTATATACCTATTCATCTGCCTATCTACCTGTTCATATATATATCATTTTTTTTAAATTAGAATAACACCATTGATAATAACATTGAGTGTGTTATAGCAACAGGAAAATATGAGACTGTAATAACACCATCATAGTCATTAATAATACTATTTTCTGTTGGAAATATAATATGAATAATATATTTCGTTTGGTTCGAAAGTTCACGGGATAACCAAATTAATCTAAATACACTTTGGATTAGTTTGCGTATCTATGTCGCTTATAACTAGGGAACGGAACTTCATGTGCTAAAAAACTCAGAAATATTTATTTATTTATGTGCTATAAATTTTGAAAATATGTGATAAAATTAGAAAAATATGTGACAAAAATAAAAAATATTTGGCAACAGAAACTTAAATATTACGTGTATTGTGAACATCTTAAATTCAGTTTTGAAATGTTTACCTTCTAGCGAGCTATTCTTTAGACTACCATAATTTTCTACAAGTTGTTCATTGTAAATTTGTGATGATTATCCCTAAAAAGCACCTTATATTGCGAGAAAGATCGCTCCACGTCACAAGAAACAATTTTCACATATTTGAAACACGAAATTTCACTAACTCTGATATTGGGCACACCTTTCTTCACCTTTTTTTCCTTCCAAAACACGTACAATTTTACACAATGTTTCAAAACTTAGGTTTCTTTCAAAAATGTCTGTAAATTTAGACAATGGCACTTGTCCGTTAGCAACAGGAAGTTCTATCAGTTTCGTTTCTATTATGTGGATTTCACCTACTGAAGCTGACAATACATTCGATGAAGATTCGAGCTTTTCTATACAACGAGAAAGAAAGGACAGGTTTGTTGAAATGAATGCTAACTCGAGTTTTACGGATGGATCTTTTAACAGCTTTTGTAGAATTTCTATGGACGATGCTTCGTCTTTGTCGAGATCATTTACGACAAATACGAATTGTTCAAAGTTTTGGGTATAATACTCAACGGCATTCAACCAAGTGCCCCATAGTGTAACTACAGGAGCGGTTGGAAGAGGAATCCCAGAATATTTTTGATTAAAAATGTCTATTCGCTTAGGTGACTTGGTAAAAATTTTCTTTCCATTTGAAACTATGTAGTCTATCGACCTAGGGACTCTTATCTTTTCACATATTCTATGCAACGCATGAGCCACACAGGTAGCATGCACCCTTTTGGGGTAGCTAACGGTAAGGCCTATTGCAGCTTATTTCATGTAAGCTGCAGCATCTGTAACAAGAAGAACATTGTCAAATTTTAGGCCTTCTGGCCACAAGTTGCATTGCTTCGTTGAAAAGCCTTGCTATCGTTACATGTGTAACAGCAGATAGCTCTTTACACAATAGCAAATAATTTTTCGTCAACACAGTTTCATCACCATTACTTAGCACTCCTACAATCACGTTTCCCACTTTTTTACCACTGGAGTCTGTAGTTTCGTCCATACATACCCAAATATTTTGATGCGCACATTCCGAGTAAATATGTTGTAAAGTTTGCTCGTAACACCTGTGCAGATACGTTTTTCGCAATGTTGATTCGTCAGGCGGTTCGAAGTTCGTATATTTCACGAGAAACTTTCGTAATTCAGGGTTCTTTAATTTGAACAGTGGAATATCTGCGGATACAAAAGCTCTGCACAAATCCATTGAACAAGCGGACAATATTGACGGTTTACCAGAATTAGACACAATTGGTTGACAGATAAATGCCTGTCTCTTCCTCAAACGTGAATCAGCAACAACATGCTTTTTGCTCTCCAAATGCTGCTTAATTTGTAAACGTTGGTCAGCCGCGACAGATTTACCACACAGTTGGCAAAATAGCACTTTGTCATCAGTAGAAAATACATCTTTATATTCGTCACAGAACTTCTGCAAACGAGATGAAACACTTGCTTTTATTTTAGGCATTTTACAGTAAGGAAATACATACACTGTGCTGAAGCACCACTTAGAATAGAATAAACTAAAAGCCACGAAGTGGATTCAAAGTCCTGCAGTGTTGTAACTGGCTTGTGGCTGGGTAGAATTCCCTCAACAGGACCTTACGTGTAGATTAAAGTAAGGCACCAGAAGTCTACCAGTCAACGTGCTCAAAGACAAAACAAACCTGACACACGATATAAAAGAGGTGTGGGAAAATAAGCGTTTCTTCTTCCGAAGATTTCGATGTAGCAGTCCTCAATGAGTAATTCTATGTTTTTAAAACGAAAACTCTTAAAATATGTATTTACATACGGAAAATTGGAAAATATGTGTTTTTATGTAAAATAAAATTTGATGAGGTGGCGTAAAAGGATATGATCAGCATTTTGGCAAAAGAATGGGCCTCTATCTCATTGTAGAAAAAAGATGGACCTTTATATAGCTTTTTGTTTATACTTGTTATTGTTAATTTTATATTCTATGTTATATAGTTTCAGTGTAAAATGGCTGCCTTGCTGTATCTGGAACTTTGGCAAATAAATAAATAAATTAAATAAACATTTATTTAAATAAAGTTCCGTTCCCTACTTATAACCACATTTAAAATCCATGCCACGTTCGAATTTAAGACCACTCAAACCGAAGGTCAGTATGCTACAATTTTATTTATTTTTATACTTGTTTATTTATCCCGATTTATTTATTATTATATTTAGTTATTTTATCACGAAAAAATTCTAGCACAAGGAGACAATTACGTGTTGTACACCCATAGGCGTCAATCCCACCGGGGACGTGTCCCCGCAATATTTGTGAAACGGTTTCCTTTCCCACAATATTTCATGTAACTTAGGTCAACTATGACGCAAAAGAGGTTCAAGCATGTAGCAGTTTGCACGTTCACGAAACAATGTTAGACAAAGTGGATATGAAAAAAGTAGCGGGGAAGTTTTTCCAATTGTGAAAAAGGCAATCAATTTTTGACCCTATGAAGGTGAAGGTGGAGGAAACTGGAAAGTAACAAACTTTAAGGCGAGTTAACTTTAGCTAAAAAAAAAAAAAAAAAATTCAACTAACTTTTTAACTATACATTGTTACCTCATTTAAATTAGTTGTAGGCCTAAAACCTGTTTTCAAAACATTTTTGTTTCTGAGTACTTACTTCACACTACTTTTTATCATTATTTTGTTATTGCCATACACGTGGTATCATTAACGGTTGAGTAAAATTGTAAAACAAGGTTGAATTTTACTGTTTGAATTAACGAACAAATTGCAAAGTGTGTGTGCTTTTAGTACCATTTTGAGAAAAAAAACTATCAAAAGATAGAAATAAAACAAAACATTTAAGGATTTTGTTTGCTTTTTTAAGCCAAAAAAGCTTCAAAATGCAATGTAATAAGACTTTTTTTTTATTTTCTGGGGGAGGACCTCGCATTTCTGGGGATATTCCACATACTGCAGTCCCCCGGCAGTCTGTCCTCATCCCCCTCCCCCCAAGGTTTATATGCTGCTGATACCATTGCCTCTGATGCTAAATGTCGATTCAAACCGCCATAAGCTTGTGGTGGAAATGAGTTCAGAGGGTTTTCTAGGAGATTTCTAATTTCTTTCTATTATCTTAATTACACTAATTCTTCCATTATCATTAATTTGTGTGTATTATCTATTTTCTTTAGCCTACATGCTATACAAGCGGATGTTGAATTACATATATAATTTAATGTTCCACATTTATTCACAGACGTCAAAGGACAAGATATTAATGAACGACTTAGTGGAGTGAAGAAAGTGGAAGGAAACGGACTCCCGAGGAAACCTATTCATACTGTATTTATTCACCACAAAACTCAACTGGCGAGAGCTTCATTCGAACCGGAAACTCCACATATCAGAGGTAAGCGCTCTACCACTGAGCCACCGCCTCCCAAATCAAAAGTATAATTTAATTTCTTAAAATATAAGTTAAACTGCATTTACGTATTGTATGGTGATATTTCTTTGTTGAAATCCATCAAGTCAATCGTCCTCACTTTGAGATTCGACCGATGCACATTAAAAATTTTTAAAAAGTGTATACCTGAATTATTATTCAATGAGTTTCTGTTGCTAGTGTGCCACTTTAACCACTTTGTGCTTAGTTCTGGCCATTTTGACAACCTTAGTGGTCACAAATTTTTCGAAAAGCCACTAGTGTCTTTTCTAGCTATATGCTTTTTGTTTTTAGCCACTTCTAGGCAATGTCTGAGTTTAGCCATTTATTGATATATTGTGTGTCATTTTACTATTTTCTGAAAAGTTTGATTCATTCTCTAAGTGATAGTATTCTAAATCCCACTGCGAAACTTGACCCCCTAAAATACAGCATTGATGGTCATATTGACCCCTCCCCGTATCTCGGTTACACAGTAGGAAATGAGCTCAAAACGTGTAAGTTACCAGTAGACGTTGAGAAAAATCTTCGGGAAAGACATGTAGGTTTTAGTAAAGAACTTGTTAAAGAAATTCAGAACAGACTTCCTTAAGTGAGTGTCGCTTTCCAGAGCCAGAGAGGATTTGAAGCCAGTGAAACAGTCTTTTATTGACTTCTATTTTGCTTTCGCTCTGGGATTCGAATATAAAATTGAAAATCAGTGGCGAATATGAATTTCATGAAATGGGTAGATAAGCACAACTGCCAACTGTACGAGTTCAACAAGTTAGATACGGGTGTACGGGTTACTATTCAAAATGTACGGGTGAACTAATAATTTTGACACTGGTTATCTTTTATTGGGTGAAAGAAACAATTCGATCATTATTGTTATCATTTCGCAAAATAAATAAATAAAATAAAAAATAGCCTTATTTGCCTACCCTACTGTGATCAGAATCTCTGCTAAACAGATTAAAAAAAAAAAAACATGTATGGATGTGTTTAAGTGAAATAAGGTTCTAATTTAACGAAATTGAATTTGGAGGACTCAAGCTGTGAATAGAGCTCCTTGGTGGCTAAGCGGTTAACGTCCGCGCCTTTAGCGTGGGAGATCCGGATTCGATTCCCGGCGGCAGCTCCTGTGGTTCGGATTCCACGTTAATCAGTAGGTCCTTTCTTATAGAGTCTCGCTGCTGAAAGGGACGTTAAACTTAAAATCAACTCAACTCAAGGTGTGAATGTACGGGTGAGCAGTTTGAAAAGTTGACAGCTCTGTAAGATAAGACTAAAACTAAAGAATTTTTTGCAAGAAGTAAATCAGTACACAGATGCTGGTGGAAAAAGTCTTTGTTCATAAGTTTCGTTAGAGTATTTTCATACTAATGTTTTCACATTCGAACGTGGGAGTGAAAGCGTGTATTCAACCAGCCGAATATAGTCAAAAACAGACTTAGGAACAGGTTGAAAACAAAAACGCTTTCTTAAATTTTAAGAATGAGATGTAGGTAGCACCATGTGCAGAAGTGTTAATTTCTGAATTACATTTCAGCCATAGTTTGGAAACAAAATTACTCCGGTACACGCAACCGAGACAAAATAAATAAATAAATAAATAAATAAATAAAAATAAAAAAATAAAAATAAAATGCTTCGCCTCAACCTGAAGAAGAAGAAGACGATATTTATTTATGTTAGGGGAGTTAAGCTTTAATTTTCTGTAATTATAGGAACCGAATTTATTTAGCTTTGTCTCAGCGAGGAAGCACGGCTTGTTTTTAACCATTTCTGGCCATTTTTAGTTATTACTTATAGTCATTCTTTGCCGTTGTGTTGGCAACACTACTACCCACCGACTTGTAGAACTCATGCCTTTGAAGTGACGTGTGTTCAGCATATCTCCTCTATCCCGGTGTTAATGCTGAATTTCTAGACCACAGCTATACTTTTTTTTTTTTTTTTTTTCAATTAGCTTCTTAGTTATTCTCAAAATATTAGGTTGAGACCCCAACGTCATCATCATCTCGTGAGGACGAGCAGTCACTAATATTTCCTGTGATATGATCTGGCAGTGCTTTCAGTGCAATACTTTGACAGAGCCCAAGGGCGCCGATTTCTCTGTAAGTTTGGGGGGGGGGGCATTCAGATGCACAAAGCATATATGACGATTTTAAAACAAATTGCATTCCAATTAAGCCAAATATTGTAAATTTACAAATGCAGTAATGGGGCCCACATGAGCTCTGGAGGGCCCGGGCCCCCTCGCCACCCCCCGGGATCGGCGCTCTTGACGTAGGCTATAGACGCACACAACAAGAGAGAAAAAGTTTAATGAGACGACAGTGTAGTGGGGCCGCAAATTCGCAAACTATTTTTGCGAATAATTATTTCTTTTTTTTTATTTTTTTTAAACTGCGACAGAATTCGTATTTCATTTACTTCTTTTAAAATACAAATTCGTGTTGAGTGTTCTTTTTTTTCCTAGCTGGAAACCAGACATCCTGTCTGCCTTCACCGAGTTCCCCCTTTCTGACCTGTAGGTCAACAGCAGTTAAGATAAACATTCTCCCCTTCTGGTTCGATACAGAAGCTTAGTTTTTTTCTATATTGATGTAGTCTTTTAACAAGTTAGATTATTATTATTAGTGGTAGAATACTGTTAAGAAAACCCATATAGTTTGTGTATCTTTAAAATGTCATTTTTGCTTCTGAAAGAAGATTCTTTTTCGTTCTTCAGAACATTAAATATATATGTGTGTCTTTGGTCGAAAACAAGTAAGATAAACTGTTGAAGGGTCTTGAGTTCATTATGTATAAAACCTTTCAAGTTTATTACTTGAAATCTTTTATGTTTAGTATATGTTTATAGTTTAAGATACTATTTGTACCATTCTCTGTAATATCTCGATGTAACCTCATTCTTCCAGAGAAAGGGGCTCACACACATAAATTCAAGGACTACACATCACATGCACACGCATGCGCACACACAAAATCTTATCTTTTGCCTGGCTCCGCCCAAGGCACCTTGTTCTAGCCAATCTAGATGTTAATGGCATGGCTCGTTCCAATAGTTAGTCGCTCCACCCCTCAGAGTGGAACTCTTCCGAGGTCATCTGCACCCGAAATCGTGTGCAAAGCCAATAATATTTCTTTTCAGGATACTGGTCCCCCTCGGGCTCCGCCCTAGGTACTTTTTAGATCTCCACGCATGCTCAACCTCTGACCTTACGGTCCTCGTGCAACGTTTGCTCACGTTACTATTTTGCACACAGACCGTAAATTGGTGCCGCTTGCACCTCCGACCGAGGCCCTTAAAAACGCGTGTTTTGGCCTCTCTCGTCGGACAACGTCCCTCTCCTGAACCCCTCAGAGACGTGCAGACTACGAGGAGTACGCAATTCGTTAGGTACGTCTCAGTTCAGGAACTTATCACGAAGAAGTCTCTAGTTGTCCATCCCTCTGCCTTCAAACCTCTCTGCCTCTACGGAGGCCTGCCTACTCAATCTATTGGTTACCTACCTCACTACCTTGGTTTACCCAGTACTTGGCAATCTGTTTCCGAAAGCTCGATGGCTCAGCCAGGGTTCTCCCATAATTGCTGGTCGGCTTAGGAAACTGACGGTCAAAGTACTACCCTACCTAATCCTCACAGTAACTTGGCAATCTGTTTCTGAAAGCAAGATGGCTCAGCCAGGGTTCTCCCATAATTGCTGGTCTGCTTAGGAAACTGACGGCTAAAGTTACTTCCTTTCGAACTTGGCAATCTACTTCCGCAAGTTTCGCTTCAGCCCGGACTCGCTCCAGAAACTGCTGGCAAGCTTAGGAAGTTGACGGCTAAAGTTCTGTCGCACCCCTATTTGATGTGTGTTTTGACAGACTCTAAGTTTATTGCTTAGCTGGCCTAAAACGCACCGGTAATCAAATAGTGACTCCCTGTTTGATGTCTGTTCGCAGACCGGTAGATCAAACGGTAAACCCTTACACCTTCCTTGTTTGATGTCTGTTCGCAGACCGGTAGATCAAACGGTAACCTTAATTCCTTCTGGTAACCAACTTTGTTTGATGTCTGCCTAGCAGACCGGTAGATCAAACGGTAACCTTTACACCTACCCTGTTTGATGTCTGTTCGCAGACCGGTAGATCAAACGGTAACCTGTTCCTAACCTCTGGTAGCCTACCCTATTTGATGTCTGTTCGCAGACCGGTAGATCAAATAGTATACCTCTTACCTACCTACCCACTAGGACTGATTCGTGCCCTCCCAGTCTAGTGCAGTTTTGTTTTATTTTGTGAAAAGTGCTACAGTCAAGTTTGTTTGTTTATCAGTGATTTTTAGTGAGTTATTTTTACTACCTATTGGAACGTCGCCACGTAAGTTAAAACTCTTTTATATATAGACACAGTACTTACACTATCGCCCCGGCTCTGGTTCTTGTAATTTGCTTAGAGCCAATAAACTGCAGGCTTACTGCAAGGAACATATTTGTCGAGTTTTGTTTCAAGAGATATCCCAAAGGATTGTTGGTTATCAAACCTTAATCAGGATAACGATTCCATTGTTTCCATTAGAAGATAAGTCTTGGCCACGGCCAACGCTACCGTGTAATACTAAGATTCTTCAGACTGTTTTGTTAGCTGAGTTCCTGTTTCCAGTATAACTTTACCGCTCGAGTTATAGTTGGTGTTTTGCAGAAACTTTGGTTGACTAAATAGAAGTATTTTGGTAAATTACAAAACTCTCTTGTGTGGGTGTCGGTCTACGCAAACGCATACCGCCGGCCCGCCACAAAATTTGGTGGCAGCGATAAGGATCTGTAACCAAAATTTGGTGTCAGCTTTGTGGGATATCTTGAACATCTCTAGGATATCTTGAACAACCTAGGATATCTTGAACAACCTAGGATATCGTGAACTTTTTGCACAGCCTTAGGATATCAGGAATAATCGTGACATCGTAAACTTTGATTCCAGTTTAAGTTATTTAAGTGAACTGTGTTTTGTGCATGTGCATTTTGCATGTGTGATATTTATTGTGTGCTGAAAGTTTTTTTCCATCTGTTTAACTTTCATTCCATCCTCCTTGGCGGAAGCGAAAAAGGGAAAAGGACGCTTTTGTTGTTTGACTGGCCATCAATCAGCAAAACATCCTGCTCACTGTATCGTGACGCCAAACGCACATTAGTGATTTCAGTTCATTAGTGTTTAAATAAGTGCAGTGCATCTTAGTGTTGAAATTAGGCATTTAAAGCCCCATACAGATGATAAACTCATCGTAAATTTAGATTTAGTTAGGTTAAGTGAGAAATTCCTCTCAGAAACCATTATTGCTCAAACCTTCGAGTTTTCGCAAATCTAAGAGGTTCATTCATTTATTTAACTTGTTGTTTCCACATAGAAACGTAATTTGAATTTTTAATCATGGCAGAAGCTGACGGAAGTAACGTACAGCCAGAATATGTTAAAGTTTCTCAGGCAATTCAGGTTATTGCAGAACCATTTACAGGAGATCGTTCTAAGTTAAGGCAATTTATTGATAGTTGTGAAATTGCTCAAGGGTTAGTTAACCCCCGTGATAAGCCTGTATTATTGAAGTTTATTAAGTCGAAAATTTTAGGAGAACCTAGAAATCGTATTTTAGTTAGATTGAACGTAGATACTTGGGAAGCAGTTAAGACAATTTTAGAAGAGAATTATGCTACACATAGATCTATTGATTATTATGCTTGTTTATTGTTTTCTGCCAGGCAAGGCAAAAATGAGGGTATTAGCTCATGGGCTAGCAAATTAGATACAATTCGAGCTGATCTGAAAGCTGCTGCTTCGAAAATATGTCGTGAAACTGAAAGAGCTGGTGCTCATTCACTTATTGATCATTTGACAAAAGCATCTTTTGTCCAGGGAATTAGCGATCCCCGCATTCAAACAGTAATTCGTGGTAAAAGTACAGAAGATGATAGTTTCGCTCAATTAGTAGATTTCGCTCTAGTTGAAGAGTCGCACATATTGTCTCAGAGACGAAAGCCATTAGATTCTAAGAATGAAGATAGGGCAAATTCTTCAAATCATAACCATAATTCAGAAAAGAAAGGAAATAGGAAATTTTCCCAGAAAAAGCATTCTGAAAGTAAATCTAGAGATTCCCATAACTTTTCTCATTCCCGTAAGGATAGGAAAAATTTTAAGAAAAAGGTTCATTGTTTAGAAGATTGCGATCATTCAGTAGACTCGCATGAAGAACCGCATGATAAACATTGTAGTGAAAATAGTGATAAATTTGAGGATTCCAATTCTTGTTGTGCTTTACGTTGTACACACTCCTATCATTGTCGTGCAAAGCGTAACCATACTTGTGCGAAGAAGCGTATCCATGTTTGTACCCGAAAGAACACGAGTTCTCCGCGTTGTTCTCATCACCGGCAAACGCGCAGTCCTTCTCCGCGTAGTTCTCGTTGCCGCAAAACGCGAAGCCGTTCTCCGCGTCGCATTCAGCGTCGCCCAGCGCGAGATCCTTCTCCGCGCCATCCTCAGTGTCATCGCCCAGCGTGTACTCATTCTCCGCGTCGCACTCAGCGTCGCCGATCGCATAGTCATTCTCCGCGTCGCACTCAACATCGCCCAGCGCGTAGTCCTTCGCCGCGTCGCCCAGTGTATGTGTGTCCTCAGCGCCGTACACCGCGCAAACCTTCTCCGCGACCAAACCCGAATAATGTCTCACCGCGTCGTCATCCCGCCTTTGACACGCATGATTGTGAATTGAAAGAGAAATGCCGTGCTGACCACAGCACCAAGCCAAAATCTTGTAGCAAGAATAAGTCTTTATGTTGTTTATCGAGACACAACTCCTCCAGAGTTAAATTAGAGAAACGTTTTGATAGTAATAGAAATCAGAATGATAATGTTAAGAAGATTTTCCTTTGTTCCACTGAACAAACGAGTGATAATTGTACGAAGGTGTCCCCACCTCAGAAACCTGATCGAAATTCTGTTAAGTCTGATACAATTGGACGTTACGCCCAATTATGCGAATGTTCCACTAAGAGTATAATCGATGAAAAGGGTAAAATTAAAGTGCGGATGATGGATTTAAATAAGAATTACGAAATGTTATTAGATTCAGGCTCAGATCTATCGCTTATTAAGTATAGCCATTTGCGTGAGTCAATGTTGAGAAAGATACATAGATGTGACTCCACTCCAGTGCATGGATTCAATAATTTTCATGCCCATACTTTAGGTACATTAGATCTTAGATTAGAAATAGGCAAGAATAGAGTGACTCATACTTTTCATGTAATGCGTAGTGATTTATTACCTCCTAATGTAGCCGGTATAGTAGGCAGAGATTTTCTTCTTGAACATCATTGTGTAATTTCGTATGACGGACAAGCTGAATTGAAAATTGATGTAGGAACTAAAGTAAAGATCCCAGCACGTACTGAAAAGCTAATTGAAGTTAAGACTGAAAATAATGGGATAGGATTTTTGTCCAAACGTACTTTGGCAGACGGTGTATTCCTGCCAGACGCTATAGTTAAAGCATCCGATAACAAATGTGTTACTAGCATTTTGAATTTGACTGAAAATGAGGTAGACGTACAAATTCCTCCAATCTCTTTAGATTTTGAACCCCTTCTTGATATGACAAAATCTCATAGTGTTTATGCATTGAGCAAATCTGACAATGCAAGTCAAACTAAAGGGTTAAAATCGCGTTTAGAATTACTTAGGCAGAACTTGCGATTAGACCATTTGAATCCAGAAGAGAAAGCGTTAATACTGTCGCATTGTGAAGAATATCATGATTTATTTTATTTAGAGGGAGACAAACTCTCCTATACTGATGTGATTGAACATAGCATCCCCATTCATCCCGACAAACGAGGTACAGTCGTGACTCAGAAACCGTACCGTATTCCCGAGGTACATAAGGCAGAAGTACAAAATCAAATCGACAAGATGTTAGATGAAGGTATAATTTCCCCAAGCAAGAGTCCTTGGAATTTTCCGATATTAATAGTGCCGAAAAAGATGGCCGCATCAGGCAAACCTAAGATTCGTATATGTTTAGATTTTCGTAGGCTTAATCAGATTACTATTGGAGATAGCTTTCCTTTACCGAATATTACAGAAATACTGGATCAGTTAGGGCAATCGAAATACTTTACGACCTTGGATTTAGCCAGTTCGTACCAACAGATTAGAATTAAACCTGAAGACCGTAGTAAGGCCGCCTTCAGTACACCATATGGTCATTACGAGTATAATCGCATGAGCTTTGGATTATGCGGTGCCCCCGCAACATTTCAGAGAATGATGAATATTGTTCTATCCGGATTGCAAGGATTAAAGTGTTTTTCGTATTTAGACGATTGTTGTATCTATAGCAGAGACTTAAAAGAACATATGTCAAGATTGAAACTTGTATTTGATAGGTTTCGAACCTACAACCTCAAACTTCAGCCTGATAAGTGTGAATTTCTTAGAAAAGAAGTAACATATTTAGGACATCAAATAACAGATCAAGGTCTGAAGCCAGACCCTCGCTTAATTGAGAAAGTGTTACATTTTCCGCATCCGAAAAATGCCAAGCAATTGCGTGGATTTTTAGGATTAAGTTCTTATTACCGTAGATTTATTGAAGGCTATAGCAATATAGCCAAACCTCTCACTCTTTTGTTAAAGAAAGATGTTCCATTCAAGTGGGAAACTAAACAAGAACTAGCGTTCCAGACTTTGAAGGAAAAGTTGACAACACCACCTCTCCTTCAATATCCTGACATGAGCCGTCCCTTTATTATTACCTGTGACGCCTCAGAAGTCGCAATTGGAGCTATCTTGTCTCAGGGCCAAATTGGTCAAGATAAACCAATCGCTTACGCTAGTCGTACACTTAATAATGCTGAAAGAAATTACTCCACAACCGAACGTGAATTACTTGCGATAGTTTGGGCTGCCAAACTATTCCGCCCATACATCTTTGGAAAAGAAACAACCTTTGTGACTGATCATAAACCTTTGCTTTGGGTGTTTAGTGTAAAAGATCCTAGTAGTAGACTTTTAAGATGGAGAATTAAGTTAGAAGAATATAATTATAAGATTGTTTATAAAGCAGGTGTCCGTAATACCAATGCTGATGCATTGAGTCGTATTGCATATTTAGACCCCAATCCAGAAGGTCAACCTTCTACCCTTGACGAAGAAACAAAGAGTAGGATTCTGAAAGAGTTTCACAACCTTCCTGCCGGTGGACACCAAGGTATTCATCGAACTATAGCTAAAATTAAATCGTACTTAGAATTGAACAATATCGATCCAAAATCGTGGAAAAGACTAAACACCGATGTCAAAGAATACATAAAGAAATGTGAGTCGTGTCAAAAGAACAAACTCACCCAACCTAATGTCAAACTTCCTATGGTTTTGACCACCACTCCTGATGTAGTATTTGAGAAATGCGCTTTAGATCTTGTAGGGCCGTTTCCTGAGAGTTCTCTCGGAAACAAATACATCTTAACATGCCAAGATGAATTATCGAAATATTTAGTGACCATTCCCCTACAGCAACAAGATGCAGAAACCGTAGCTGAAGCATTTGTGACGAAATTTGTTTGTGTTTTCGGTATACCTCAAACCATTTTAACCGATCAAGGAACTAATTTTATGAGCGATACCTTTAAGAAAATGTGTCGCATGTTCCAGATTAGGAAACTACATACTAGTGCATTCCACCCTCAAACTAACTTCGTTGAAAGAGTTCATAGATCTCTTGCTGAGTATCTGAGGCATTATGTGTCTGAAAACCAACTGGACTGGGACGTCTGGTTGCCATACGCTGCTTTTGCTTACAATACAACTCCGCATTCAGTAACTAACTATACTCCACACGAGTTGATGTTTGGCCGGATGGCTAACATCCCTGGTATATTACAGAAACAAACTACCGACATTAATTACGCGTATGATGATTACATCAAAACCCTAAAGCAGAAGCTTCAGAACAGTTACGAGTTAGCTAGATCAAAACTGAAACAAGCTAAGGTTAAAAACAAAGAACAATATGATAAGACCGCCTCTCATAAAGAACAATTGTTTAAAGCAGGCGATCAAGTGTTACTTAGAGATGAATCTGTTAGAAGAGGACGATCCAAGAAATTGGGTTCACAGTGGATCGGTCCATACAAAGTAGTTAAAGTTAAAGGTGTTAATTGTACTATTGCTAATCGAAGAAAAACATTTGTAGTTCATGCTAATAGGTTAAAGTTATATTATTAGTAGACTATTAGTAGGTAGTGTAGTTTCCATTTTTGTTCGCAGCCATCATGAGACATCCTCTCTCCTTGTCTGCTTGTTTGATTATATTAAAAAAAAACTTTTTGTTATATGTTCTGAGTATTCTCATCGAGAACTTTAATTAAATGTAATCACCCGAAAACTCCACAAGGTTGAGCAAATTTAAAAATACATACATGGTGAAAAACCAAAGAGGAATATTTAATTAACTTCATAAATTTAATTTGGTTGTTTGAAATCTAAAAATTCTCATTTTGGTATTTCAGATGTTAATTATCAATGACTCTTATTTAATTATTTACGATAATTAAATCAGATGTCATTTCATATGTTATTTATTATTAAATAGTCTTTTGAAAACTATTCATGACACTGTGTTGTCTATTAAACGTAGTCAATACTTGTAGTCAAACATTGATGAAATTCCAGGTCATACATTAATAAAAACATCTAGATCCATTGTTTTTTTTATCAATCAGAAAATTCTTGGTTATGTTATTAGTTTACCTTTGACTGATGGTTTAAGATTTAATATGTATAAATTAATTCCATTTCCAACTGAGCTTAAAGACAATAAGTATTTCTTTATACAGCCTCAAAATCCGTATTTGATTATTGAAGTATCGAAACAATATTATGGTAAAATTGATGAACATATGTTTAATACTTGTAAGGAATTAACTTCATTTTCAAGGGTTTGCAAACAAACATTTCCGTTAAAACCTACACATAGTAATGAAGACTGTGAAGTAAAACTTATTGATTTTGTTAAATCAATTCCAGCAGATTGTAACAAACGTATAGTAGAATTAAGAAATATTTTATGGATTTCATTAGATAATAATGAATGGCTATTTGCTTCGCCATTCCCAGAAAAATTAACAATAGTTTGTGGAAATGATGTGTCGAAAACTGTTTTGATTCATAAAACTGGAAAATTAACTTTAGATAAAAACTGTAAAGCTTATGGTCCAAATTCCTTAATCAGTTCTCAGGAAATATATGTAAGTAACAGTACAAGTAAAGATTTGCTTCCACTACTAAATGATAGCATTGATTGTTGTATATTCTCAAACTCAAAGATCAATATTAAGAATATGGAATTTACTTTGCCGTTAAATCATATCATACACAAAGTTACAGATTTACAATATGCCAGCCATCGTGTTGAGGATGTTGAAAAATTAATTAATGAACAAGAATGGCAGATAAGACAAAGTAATCATGTATTTTCTTATTCTATTTTGACTTATATAATCATGTTTACTATTCTGATATTTCTTTGTGTGTATTGTAGTTTTAAGTTTAATTGTTGTAGACATAGGAATAAATGGTGTAATTCAGACTGTATCAGAACCATATGTTTTAAGCCAACAATCATTGCAGGTGTACAATCAAATAGTCCAGCTCTTAATGCTACTTATCGAGCTGCTTCTGGTGAAATAACTTTTAACGAGGAATCACAAGAGGATGATTCACCTCATCTCAATCAGAGAGTTACTAGGTCTAGGAACTATCGTTAAAATTTAATTTTGGAATTTTTTTTTACTTTGATTGTAGTTAGTACGAAAAATTTTTGCCTTACAGTTAAAATCTAAATTTTTGCCTTACAGTTAAAATTTTTCTTTCCCTAGGAGGAAGGACTGTAGTGGGGCCGCAAATTCGCAAACTATTTTTGCGAATAATTATTTCTTTTTTTTTATTTTTTTTAAACTGCGACAGAATTCGTATTTCATTTACTTCTTTTAAAATACAAATTCGTGTTGAGTGTTCTTTTTTTTCCTAGCTGGAAACCAGACATCCTGTCTGCCTTCACCGAGTTCCCCCTTTCTGACCTGTAGGTCAACAGCAGTTAAGATAAACATTCTCCCCTTCTGGTTCGATACAGAAGCTTAGTTTTTTTCTATATTGATGTAGTCTTTTAACAAGTTAGATTATTATTATTAGTGGTAGAATACTGTTAAGAAAACCCATATAGTTTGTGTATCTTTAAAATGTCATTTTTGCTTCTGAAAGAAGATTCTTTTTCGTTCTTCAGAACATTAAATATATATGTGTGTCTTTGGTCGAAAACAAGTAAGATAAACTGTTGAAGGGTCTTGAGTTCATTATGTATAAAACCTTTCAAGTTTATTACTTGAAATCTTTTATGTTTAGTATATGTTTATAGTTTAAGATACTATTTGTACCATTCTCTGTAATATCTCGATGTAACCTCATTCTTCCAGAGAAAGGGGCTCACACACATAAATTCAAGGACTACACATCACATGCACACGCATGCGCACACACAAAATCTTATCTTTTGCCTGGCTCCGCCCAAGGCACCTTGTTCTAGCCAATCTAGATGTTAATGGCATGGCTCGTTCCAATAGTTAGTCGCTCCACCCCTCAGAGTGGAACTCTTCCGAGGTCATCTGCACCCGAAATCGTGTGCAAAGCCAATAATATTTCTTTTCAGGATACTGGTCCCCCTCGGGCTCCGCCCTAGGTACTTTTTAGATCTCCACGCATGCTCAACCTCTGACCTTACGGTCCTCGTGCAACGTTTGCTCACGTTACTATTTTGCACACAGACCGTAAATTGGTGCCGCTTGCACCTCCGACCGAGGCCCTTAAAAACGCGTGTTTTGGCCTCTCTCGTCGGACAACGTCCCTCTCCTGAACCCCTCAGAGACGTGCAGACTACGAGGAGTACGCAATTCGTTAGGTACGTCTCAGTTCAGGAACTTATCACGAAGAAGTCTCTAGTTGTCCATCCCTCTGCCTTCAAACCTCTCTGCCTCTACGGAGGCCTGCCTACTCAATCTATTGGTTACCTACCTCACTACCTTGGTTTACCCAGTACTTGGCAATCTGTTTCCGAAAGCTCGATGGCTCAGCCAGGGTTCTCCCATAATTGCTGGTCGGCTTAGGAAACTGACGGTCAAAGTACTACCCTACCTAATCCTCACAGTAACTTGGCAATCTGTTTCTGAAAGCAAGATGGCTCAGCCAGGGTTCTCCCATAATTGCTGGTCTGCTTAGGAAACTGACGGCTAAAGTTACTTCCTTTCGAACTTGGCAATCTACTTCCGCAAGTTTCGCTTCAGCCCGGACTCGCTCCAGAAACTGCTGGCAAGCTTAGGAAGTTGACGGCTAAAGTTCTGTCGCACCCCTATTTGATGTGTGTTTTGACAGACTCTAAGTTTATTGCTTAGCTGGCCTAAAACGCACCGGTAATCAAATAGTGACTCCCTGTTTGATGTCTGTTCGCAGACCGGTAGATCAAACGGTAAACCCTTACACCTTCCTTGTTTGATGTCTGTTCGCAGACCGGTAGATCAAACGGTAACCTTAATTCCTTCTGGTAACCAACTTTGTTTGATGTCTGCCTAGCAGACCGGTAGATCAAACGGTAACCTTTACACCTACCCTGTTTGATGTCTGTTCGCAGACCGGTAGATCAAACGGTAACCTGTTCCTAACCTCTGGTAGCCTACCCTATTTGATGTCTGTTCGCAGACCGGTAGATCAAATAGTATACCTCTTACCTACCTACCCACTAGGACTGATTCGTGCCCTCCCAGTCTAGTGCAGTTTTGTTTTATTTTGTGAAAAGTGCTACAGTCAAGTTTGTTTGTTTATCAGTGATTTTTAGTGAGTTATTTTTACTACCTATTGGAACGTCGCCACGTAAGTTAAAACTCTTTTATATATAGACACAGTACTTACACTATCGCCCCGGCTCTGGTTCTTGTAATTTGCTTAGAGCCAATAAACTGCAGGCTTACTGCAAGGAACATATTTGTCGAGTTTTGTTTCAAGAGATATCCCAAAGGATTGTTGGTTATCAAACCTTAATCAGGATAACGATTCCATTGTTTCCATTAGAAGATAAGTCTTGGCCACGGCCAACGCTACCGTGTAATACTAAGATTCTTCAGACTGTTTTGTTAGCTGAGTTCCTGTTTCCAGTATAACTTTACCGCTCGAGTTATAGTTGGTGTTTTGCAGAAACTTTGGTTGACTAAATAGAAGTATTTTGGTAAATTACAAAACTCTCTTGTGTGGGTGTCGGTCTACGCAAACGCATACCGCCGGCCCGCCACAACAGATACAGAGAAAAGAAACGTCCTTGTTTAGAATTACATTCTCTGTTCCACTATACTCCCCATGTGTATGTGTGCTTTGTCGTCTTCAGATCACTGTGTGTCATCGTATTAAGTGTTGCCAGATCAGAAGATCAAAAAGTAGCCAGGTTATGCTCTGAAAGTAGCGGATTTGAGCTATTTGTAGGCCCAGGGATTTATTTGTAGCGAGGGAAGCCTGGGAATTTCCCCCCTTCTAAGTTTTGACTTCTTTGTCTCTTAGTTCAGTCTTTCCAGGGAAAATACCCCTTTCATAGGCTATATAATCTGTTATAAAGTACAATAATTCAACTTCACGTTTTAGTAGCAATCCTTTATAAAAATTCCCTCCTTCTACAAAATCCACAAATAAATCACTGTGTAGGCCAAACGTAAAAATGAATCATTTTGTAGCTATACACTTATACTAATCATATATAATGACTCCTTATCAATTTAATAGAAACACCTGGTGTTGAGATACGTAAGATGTCTGGGTTGGCAACAGTCAGGCAGCGACTACAATTTCGGACTGTTGGTGGTGGTGTGTTAGGGGAAACTCCATAGTACGTCAGTAGCAGTAGAACAGCTGTGTGCAATGAACTGGGCAGGCAGTAATACTATAAAATAGACCATTCTGATGTGTAAAGAGATATGTTTGTTTAAGTCAATTTTATGGACTCTGAAATACACTTTACAATGCTTACAGTATGCTTCTCACTATTATCCCTCATTTTTTTAATTCATTTGTGAAACTGCATTGTCTGGGAGTTATGAATTTTGGAAGATTTTATTGTAACTCCACTTACTGTTATTATGGATACTATAGTAACAGAATTAAATTTGCGATGTTCACGTTTACAGAGCTCCGTACATGTATTAGGGCTTGGCTTTAACCTAGGCAACACGGTCAGTGATACTGCAACAGACAAACTCATCAAAAGTCTAGCGTTGTCAGATCTGGAGTTAAAAAGAACTGAAACCAGAATGAGATTAGTATCGAACATGTTAGTTTTACTAAAACTATTGTCCGGTATGAATAGAACATTCAGCAAATAAAACTTCTATTGTATTACATAAAATTAATAATTTGGGATTTCATATATGAAGATAAGAAAGTAGCGCACTCTTAAGAGTTATAGCCTACAGATAATTGAAAGTAGGCCAGAAGTAGCGTGTTCCCAATTTGAAATTTTGGTAGTGAGGACACTTTTAAAAAATCGGCCAATCCGCTACTTGTAGCTCAATCTGGCAACACTGATCGGGTCTCCTGGGTTAGAAGTCTGACTGCTTCTGGGTCCCATCACTGTCTCGGAGTATATTCGGAGCCAAAATTATGCATTTTAAATAATTTTAATGCGCAGAGAAACTGTTATGCAGCAGTACACTGGCTTTCTATCTTTCATGGTTCATCATCAACGTCATAGACATTCTACTATTATTTTCAGATCGCTTGCGCCAAAAACAGAAGTTTGCATCACGGTTTTCAGCTGACCATGTATTCTTCATGTAGACATTTTCTACTGTTGTACGTACTGTTTACCAATTGTAGCCTGTTTGGGGCCCTTCTCTCTTTTTCCCTGCTTCGTGGTAGGAATGCATGGGGTATCGTTATGAATTGGTCTGTGCAAATTTGTGGATCACAACGCGCAAAAAAAAAAAAAAAAAAAAAAACCGAAACTAAAACGCAAATTTTGCGTTGCGTTATTACAAATTTGTACGTAATTAGTCCTCAAAATTGGCCACCGATTACTATTTGGTACCAAAATATCTACCAGATTCTTAGATATTGATCAACACCAATCTCTGTGATCTACGGTTCCCGAGATATGGCTCCTTAAATATATAGAAATCGGCCATTTTTTAGCCAATGGGTTATATCAATGAAGAGAAGAAGTTACTCATTCTGCCCAATTTTGAAGTAGTTACTCTTTGTGGTATCTATGAAAGGTGAACTGAGCGCTACTCGTCTCGGATGATCTCGGAGAAGCCCCTTTAGAGCAACTACACCTCTATTCTCGAGCTGAGTAACTACTCCGCGTTTGGTATCAATAAAATTCTGAAACTGCCCTGTGGTGCGAGAAACTTTTCCAAATTTGTGGAGCAAGCTCAGTAGGTGACTCCGTAAGAAACATGGCAGAGTACATGATTATTTTGTAACGTAGAAAAACATATAAACTGGGTAGAAATGTTGCAAATGGCGATTAAAAAAAAACGAAAGAAAAAAACTTTATAGGTTGAAGAAATAAAACGTGGAGTGGTTAGCACATTTTTTTAGGAGAATCAACTGACACTCGAGATGGCGCACCAAATAATGACGAAAAGACGCCTTTTATTTTATTTTATTTTATTTTATTTTATTTATTATTATTATTATTATTATTATTATTTTTTTTGTGTGTGTGTTACGTGAGTGATCCGGGATTCCAGGCCGGAATGTCAGAAGATTCGGGTGTGGCTCAAAGTACTGTTGAGTTGATTTTGCGTTTAACATTCCTATCAGCAGCGAGGCTATATGAGACGAAACCTACTGATTAACGTGAATCCGAACGACATAAGGTCCCGCAGGGAATACAACCCGTTCCCCCACACTAAAGGCGCGTACTCTAACTCAGAGTACTGTGTCTGTGTCTATTATTTCGTAATGGATGCAATTATTACGAAAT
This sequence comes from Thermobia domestica, assembly GCF_964235325.1. Taxonomy (NCBI): domain Eukaryota; kingdom Metazoa; phylum Arthropoda; class Insecta; order Zygentoma; family Lepismatidae; genus Thermobia; species Thermobia domestica. The sequence continues at coordinate 51,207,989 of NC_137470.1, read as the reverse complement.
CTGAAATTTTCCGGCAAGTGTGCGTAATATGCAAGCAGCACAGGCATGTATGGTAAAGAACAATATACATTTCCGGAGCACTTGACTGTATACACGTGGCAATGAAGAAACCTAGTATTTTTTGGAGACTAATACGTTAATAGGAAAGGGTATATATGTGTATGTATTTTGTTTATGCCAAGGCGGAAGGGGACACGTGTGGTATGGAAAACACAATCAGATGGATATGCTTTATGGCGTGACTTTCTGGACTTTTTTTCTTTTTTCTTTTTTAAAGAAACAAAGAGACGAAGTGTCTGATTTCATTATTAAAGCCAAGCAATCTACGAAAACCTTGGGCAACACGTGATATGCGCTTATTGTGTTAATCTTGATATTGCTGGATTCGAATCAGCATCCATCAGCTCCAATAAGTTCGTTCCCATGGTTTCACTATTACTATCTTGTTTCCCGCTTTTTTCAAAGCAGTTTCGGATTTGTGTCTCAGTCGTTGGTGTATTTGATATTTAGTTGCATTTCACTGTAATTGCTTTCAAAGCCACGGCTTTCCTTCGTTTACTTTCTGGTGGCTGTGCTTCGAAAGTACCATTGGAAACCATGGACGCCTAAAGGGGAGGGCAGGGTGAGGCCCGGGCCCCCCTCTGGCTCAAGAAAATATATTAGACACTTTAAGATTTTTTTATTCAAATAAAAATTACCAAACGTAATAACCAGAGAGATGAGCCCCCACTAGAAAATTTTCTTCGGGCGCCCATGCTGGAAACTTTTATAATATCCACAAATGCACTTTGATTGAAACTGCCCTTGCTACTTGTCCCTTCCATGGCGTTTAGGATACTGCGTCATAGGTTAAGCACAACGGAATGATCGCCCGGCAAATGAGAGAAATGATTAATTATTTCTTTTCTTGATATGACTCTGTGCTACGCGTAGAGGAAACGCGAGTAAACGTTCATAAATGTGGAGCGTCTCGACCTTAGTAGTGACTTGTATTGTTGATACGAAATTAAGGGAGGAGATTACTCCAGGTGTAGTTACTCCGATTCTCTAGCAGGACTTCTCAGGAGTAGTTACTCATTTTTATTGATATCACTCAATATCTCGGGAACGGTAAGAGTGACGCGAAAAATTTAGTCATTTTGTCAGATAGTTTTTGATGCTCTATCGAATGAAGGGTTCAAAATTGAAAAAAAAAAAAAATCGCAAATAACAGACAGACAGATATAGAGAATTCAGTGACGAACTTTTTAAGTTGGTTGAAAATATGATAGCGAAATATGGGTAGAAGGACGAATATTAAGCAAATCTTTCAATGTATTCTCCAATTGTCCTCTATGATCTAGACTTACATTATCTTTATTTAAAGAAGCAATTATACCAAATTGTAGCGATTCCCGTTCTTTAGGATATATGACTTGAAAAAAAAAATGAAACTGCCATTGAGTATATAATTAATAAAATATTTAGTTTTCCTGATCAGATTACTTTAAGAGTGACTAGCTTGTCGCATTATGTAGATTATAAACAATAAAATGATTTTAACTGAAAAATAACCGACTTCAAAAACAAACCAAAAAACAAATGAAAGCGTTTCTTTTTTAAGTATCAACCAGTGTTGCCAGACCTAAACATTGAAAGTAGTGCGTTTCTCAAGTCGGTTATTTTCTTTTTGATTTTTATTTTTTCATTTTCGCATTTTTTCGTTACTCCTGTAGTTTAAGTTAGATGAAAACGAAATGAAATCTTTGAGTTTAACGTCCTAGGTTTATGCCCTTTAGACTTAGGGGGGCGATGAATAAGGCAAGTGAATGATGAAATAATTGATGAATTGAGTAAGTGAGGGGAAAGAGCAGTATCCCAAGAAAACCCACGGGCACAATGGTGCCCTCCACAAACTTGCTTGGCTGGGGATCGAACCAGTGGCCCCACGCACAGAGGTAAACGCTGTACCACTGAGCCACTGTACCCCAAAGTTTAGTTAGAAACCTTAACTAAAGGTACGACACCAACCTCTAAAATGGGCCTCTCCATGGAACATACGTGAATAAAACCGTAATAATTAATTATGAAAATATTTTCACTCTAGGTAAGAACCTTGCTTGGGAATGGCCCATTACATTACTTAAAACCGCATCAAAATATCACGTAGTCTAAAAATTAATGAACCTGTTGCACACAAGACGGCGTTAGTGTTCCAGATCGCAGGGAATAGAAGTCGTATCGGGTCCGATGTAACGTTATTTCACAGTGACACTTGAAGCTAGTACGAGGGCTGTCCAGAAAGTCCCAGACGTTTTGGCCTATCACGGCAGTGGGCGGGACTAGAGTCGCTATCTTGGTGTCAAAACGTTGCTACACTCAGAACGCACCCACCTGTGGTAGTGAGAGGACTGTTACGCTCTTACTGTGCTTTCTGTGACGTGTTACAACGTCCGTTGCAATAGAAAACCCCGCCTCTTGTGAGGTGTGTTCTGTAATTAGGTTTTTGTTGGCAAAAAACCACAAGCCAATTGAAACCCATCGCCAACTGTGTGAATTGCAATAGTGAGTGAAGGCCGAGTGAAGCAATGGTGCATTGATTAAAAAAAAAAAAATCCAGTTCCAATGTTCACGACGGGGACCGCAGTGGTAGGTCTAGCCTTGTGTCTGATGAACTGCTGAAGCAAATCGACGACGATATTCGTGCAAATTGTCGTTTCACGATTACGGAACTTGCTGTGCTGATCATTTCTCCCAAATTTCATGAAGTTTGATGCGTGAAATTCTCTCGGTCGTTGAAATCGCAGGCGGCAGATCTCTACCGTGACGTTATTTAAAAATTTATGCCACAGTATGATAAATGCCTTAACTTGCGTGGCGATCACGTGGAAAAATAGCTTAAGACTGTACCTTTCAATAGTAATACAATAATAATAATACAAGTTGGTTTATTCATTCTGTTACTTTTTTATTTAAAAACTTCTGTTACTTTCTGGACAGGCCTCGTACATATGAAAAAAAACTGTTGAAATTTTTCCAATCAGACGCAAGGTAATCGACCGTGAAGATGAGTAAACTTTTTGCAAAACTACATTTTACAAATTTATTTTGGTATAGGCGCAAATGCTGCACAGGCACGTGATGAAATTATGCTGTTTATGTGGAAGATACATTATCAAAAGAGATATCCAAAAGGTGGTTCATTTTTTCTATTTTGGAAATGTCGGTGTCTTAAGATGCTCCTCGTAGTGGGAAACCAATCACACAAAAATTGGATGTTATTCTAAATGTTGAGCAAGACTGGGATGTAAACAGTGATGACCTCACCAATCACCTAAATTTCTCACACTAACAATGTTAAACCGATTAGAACTACCTGGCTACCAAAATGTTCTCAACCCCTTGGTTATATGCAACCCACTTTAGTTGTATAACAGCTTGCCTCATATTTTAGAATAAGATCGTTTCATGAGCTGTTGCAATAACTGTTCGTTTTTTTTTTCTTTGAAACGGCATATAGTTAGTGACTACACTAATTTTCAGTTACTGACTACAATAGATCTAAATTAGTGCTTTCTGAAGAAATGGTAGTATTTTGGGCTTGGTAGAACAAGAAAATGAACTCAGATTAATAGTCGGAAATACACCTCAGGGCGGTGTAGCTGATTTGATCAGTTGGACGACTGATGCTGGGTCCCTCGGTGTTCCTCCTTTTATTTGTCCTCCTCGGGTCCTTCCGTGAGGTCCGTCTGCTTTCGGTGTCCCTCGCGGTGTCCTCCGCGTTGGCTTGCTGTCTGCTAGGTTGTTTATAAATAATAGCACGTATTGAGTTGCCACGTGCGTCTGTCGTGATGTGGGGATCCTTGCAATATAGAGAACAGCTTTAGCATTGCAACCTTCGCACAGTGACAGCAAACGCGAAGTCGTGATTGGCCATCCGTACTCTACATAACAGCCCTTTGGTGACACGTTCATTATACTAGTTTCAGCTTATTACAGGAAATGTCTTTAAAAAAAAAAAAAAAAAAAAAAAAAAAAAAAAAAAAAAAAAAAAACTGAAGTTTTGCTTCTGTCATGAAGATTAAAAATCAATTCAATATACTAACTTCCCTATATTACTACAGCTCCCAGTATGAGATTAAATAACGAATTTACATGTCAGAGCGAAAAAATATATACATAAATAATATCACAACATTATATTATTTAATGTCATCTCTTTATGTTATTTAAAAAAAATGGTTAGAACGAAATAAAATATTAACGCAAATTTTAACTACAATTAAATATTGCAAAGCAAATAACTATATAATTACATTAATTTAAACATTGAGATGCAAATAAAGTAGGTGCTTCGTGCGTTCTCAGATGTTCTCCGTATAGCGCGAGAGACGACACTGTCTAAATTTCATGGGTAAGAGTTGACGATCGGATAGATCTAGGTCAAAGTTCATGTCTCCCTTTGGTCATTGTAGCATGCTTGAGAAACAACATAATGTGCGAAATGACTAAGGTAGAGCTCGGGCGCCCGAAGAGGAGGGTAGAGTGGGGCCCAAGCTCTTCTATGACTCATGAAAATGTATTTTAAAGTTCTTAAGATTTTCTTAATACAGATAAAAAAATACGAAACGTAATAAAGCAGCCAGGAATTTGAGCCCCACTAGAAAATTTTCTTCGGGCGCCCATGCTAAGATAGATACTTATTTCAAAGCATATTTTACCATGTAATTATAAAATACAAATTAATGCATAGGTAACAATAAGTAGCTGCGTTAGAAGTAGTTATTAAGTTTTTGTGTCAGAAATAATTTATTTTCTGTAAGTTGGCTACTTTGCAGTGTAGTTCACGGTGGCCAACGTGCACAGATTTCATTGTAATATTTTATTTTTAAGCAAAAAGTTATTTTCTGTCATGCTTTTATCTCCCACTAAGTACTGGTCAACAAATCGCCATAATCCATTGTAGTTAGTGCTGTTTCGGCGCTGATATCCTTTCGTCCTTCAGTACATTGCAAAAAATAAATTCGTGAAGACAAAAAGTGAAATGAAATCTTTGAGTTTTACATCTACGGTTTTGCCCGCTAGGGTAAAGGAGACGGTGGTGATGAGAAATGAATAAAATGGTGGAATGAAGAAAGTCTGAGGAAATGGAAGAACCCCGAGGAAATCTACGCACACAGTGTTTCTCCACCACAAAATTCACTTGGCGCGAATGGGATCTAACCAGGGACGCCACGTACCATAGATGAACACTCTACCACTGAGCCACCGTGGCCAAAAAAAAAATCATGTTTGAACATGTTTTGGACTTTTTTCACAAACTTTTTAGGACATTGCTTAACATGTACAAAAGTGTCCTGAAGTGTATTAGTGAAGAAATTTATCTTAAGAGTATTCAAATTTACAAGAAGTTCCGATGTGTTCAAAGAATATACGAGCAAAACGACTGTTGAACATAGGACACTTTACCCGTTACCGAAGCTCGTTGAATAATCCCGGATGACACTTATTCACCTGTATAGAAACTTTTGGGCAGCTGACCAGGCATGCACCAACGTGTTTATTTTGAGGAAGACCATTATTTTTTTCAGAAATTAACGCTGACGTTACGCAATTATAAATTACAATATACTACACATGAAAAATACCTGGGTAGAGCTGGGATTGAACAAAGGACTACACACACGAAAAGTGAGCAATCTACCACCTTACCTTTTATTTTTAATTAATTAATTAATTAACTTATTTATTTATTTTGTACTGTGCCACTACAGGCAGTGAAGAAAAGCAAGTCACGGATAAATACATAATTCATTCATTGAAACACTTCGTTGTTAAGGTTAATAGGAATGCAGATATCTAGTTTCGTATATTTTTTAAAGTTCCATTAGTACTTTAATATCCACCGGACTCCTTTTAATTCAAAGTGGAAAGCGACACGATAAAAGTTTGAATTATCCAAAATTCGAAATATCCAGAAACATTCATCTTTAAACTCAAATGAACAAAACTACTGTATATGAAGAAGTAAATAATTAATGTACAGTAGACCTTTTGCCTTTAAGGCAACATATTACTTGCGAGATGGAGTACCGCAAACAAACGAACGACATTTACTCACAAATAAATTAAGTCACAAGGAAGATAGGAAATATTTAAGTACAGTATCACATACCGTGAATTAACATAAAACACATACAGAAGTAAGAACCTTGGAGCACGGTGGCTCAGTGGCAGAGCTCCTACCTCTGGTGTGTGGTTTTCCTGGTTCGATCCCCGATGAAATAAATTTGTGGTGGACAACATCGTGTCCTTGGGTTTTCTCGGGGTACTCCTATTTTCTCCCACTTTCTCATTACACGAATTCTTCCATTATCATTCAGTTGTCTTAATCATCGTCTCCCTTAGCTTAAAGGGCATAATTATGGGACGTTAAAGTGAAAGTCTTTATTTCATATTTTCACGAGTAAGAATCTTAAGTATATGTTCTCATTTAAAGAATTTTGTGATCTTCGTTTGTTTAGATTTGATTGATTTTAGATAATCAACAAAATCTTTATTTTGTGTGAAATTTCTCATTACCATCCTTTAACGTGAACATTTGGTAGACATTCAATAAACCGTCTTAAACTTTCAACTAACAGGTGTCCTAAAATTCACGCAAGAACTAATTTTGATAGAAAACACAGGTTTATAATAAAAAATTGTATTTTTTTATTGATTCATAAAGTATACAGCATAGGATTATGTATGGCGTAGCATTTCTGGTGAATGGCCTCCACAGCTTTGTTGGCAGATACTTACTTTTCTGTTGAAATTTTCTATGACCGTTTTGTATAACTGTGACTGAATTTCTTTCATACAGAGCTCAATTTCGTCCTTCATGGCGTGGGCGGTGGTGTGATTATTGACATAAACCGTAGACTTAAAAACAATCAAAGAAAAACGTCCAATGGTGTTAAATCACACTATCTGGCCTGCCGATTACACGAGTGAAACTGAAATTACACGAGCAGAACTGTAGCTGCGAAACTTTAATTATTTTTAAGATATTGCTCAACAATGAAAATGTCTTGTTCTTTCGTGTAGCGCTACATTTTTAATAACCCTGGACTGTCAGCTGCCACGCCGTCTTTTTTTTTTTTTTTTCATTTGCAACACCTTACCGCACAATTTCAAATCTTGCGTGAATTTTGTTACACCCATTATTTCTGAAACTTCAGATGGGTTTAGTACAGCCTTTTGCTTCATCACCTATTTCCTCTTCATCTTTATTATCATCGTCATAAAGTCAACTTTTTTTTGTGTGTGTGTGTGTGTGTCTGTTTGTCACTCTTCCTCTTTGGCTGGTTCTGAATAACTGGAAACCACTTGAAACTGAATTCTTTTTTTTGTAACTTTTCCAGCACTGAAAGTGCTTCTAGTGCATTCGAATTACCCAAACAGGTTCAGTAAAGTTTTCAAGGGTATTAAACTTTTGTTAGAATTAATGAGTCCGCAGTGTCTTTCTTTAATTGAACATTTTTGATTATTCTTTATTTAAAAGAAGACGATGAGAATTGAACGGTACTGATTCAACGGATAGTAAGAGAGCTAAATTAAAAATCATGTGCTTATAATATAGGCGGTATTCAAGTGAAGAGATTCACATATTCAACAAATCACACGTCTATATCAGAAGCACAGATAAGTGTATCAATCCCATACGGCTTAAGTGAATCACTGTGTGTTTCAGCAATCTTCACAGTGTGTCCGTAAAAACGTTAAGTTAATAGGGTTTTCAAATTATTTTGACAGTAATCGGTTTAAAGAAGTTGTTAAACTATGTCTTGCCAGGACACATTTTCGAGATAACGCATGTTAGGAAATGAAATGAAATGAAATTTTTGAGTTTTACTTCCCACGGTTATGCCAGCTGGGCTAAAGGAGACGGTGATTATGAGAAACGAATGAAATGGTGGAATGAAGAAAGTGGGAGGAAACGGGAGAACCCCGAGGAAACCCACGCAAACGGTGTTTGTCCACCACAAAGTTCACTTGGCGGGAGCAGAGTTTGAACCCAGGACCCCATGTACCAGAGTTGTACGCTCTACCACTGAGCCACCACGGCCCGAACGCATGTTTGGAACACAGGCAGTGCATGTTAACGCAATTTTACTACCGTTTCAAGAATGACAAAACTATATATTTTACAGTGTATGTATAAACATAACAAAAGCGATAGACCGAAGTAAACGTATTACCTCGTTACCTCTGCAGTGATTGCTCATGTTTTAGCCAGTCAGTATTCAATATAATGGATCCACATGTAACAGATTCACACCATCCTCAAATAAGGTAACCTGTTAGCTGTAAGTTAAGCTTCTATAATAAGTTGGCTTCTATGATTTGTACGAATGAAAACTCGCATTCAGTATAAAGTGACGACGTCCCATCGGAGGGTGAAGATAATAGTTGAAGAAGTCAGATGCAAAACCGCACAAGTCCAACGTATATATGACGTGCTGTGTCAGTAGCAAAACATCACGGGCCTTATGCAGAGTCATTTTGACGCATGGTTAGCGTCATACTAGAGGTCTGACTATTGAAGGAAACATATGTTAGTAAAACTCCTTAGTATGACACTAATCACACGTCAGAACGACTCTGCATAAGGCACCACAGGTTCAGAACTGGTTTTGTTTTTCAACTGCTTTGACTTTCTTCATCAGGGTCTAAGAACTTCGTAATGGAAATTTATGTTGTATTGCACAGGAACTAATGCATGATATTATAAGGAATACTATTCCAGTGTTAACACATTTTTGATCACAAGTGAACTCGTGCGGTTTTGCGTCTGCCTTCTTTAATTTTAGTTCTGATAATTGAGAAATCGGCGATTGTGATTTTTTCCTGCTATTTGGCTGTGCTTTAAGCTAACATAAATAGTGAATTTTTAATAATTATCATAGTGTTCTGCGTCTTGCTGAAATATTTCCATAACTGGCAACTATCGTGTACAATCCTAAAGCAAAAGAATAGACATAAGCATAAAAAAGGTTAAGTATAATCAAAGAGTATAGCGCTTTCATCAGATTTTTTATTGTACACAGCCCTCCGGAGGATAAAACGGTTCATTCTTGTCTTGCATACGATTTTCACATTTTGTGAGTCTGGCAACGTTGCTTTATTGGTTCTCTGCAACAGCTGACTCACTCTGGCTTCAAGATAGGCTTTCGTGGGACTCTTTCCTTTCCTATTAGGAGATCATTTGTCGGAAGTTTTTTTTCTTCCTCCTGCTTCAGCCATTGTTTAAATGTTCTGTGCAAACAAAAGAAAGAAATCACCCTTCATAGCGAAGTGGCAAATGTGTGTATGTTTTCACTCCGACTTGTTCTGGTTGCGATCCAGAATGGAGATACTAACCTAGGAGAAGTGCCAGAGTACCCCAGCCAATTGGTCCAGTGGTTAGCGCGTGCATCTTTGGTGCACAGGGTCCAGGGTTCTGCCTCCTTACGAAAGTTTTGAAATTTGAACGTTTCATACTGGTTCAAATTCTACTTTCAACTGGAAATCCACGTCTCATATAGCCTCGGATAGCCCCTCTGTGTGCCTGAAATGAATGCTAAACTCCTACCAAAAATCAGAATAGGACTTTGGATTAAGCTTTTAGACGCCCTCCCCGCTGGTCTAGCAGGTAGCGCGTGCGCCTTTGGTGGGGTACTCCTGTTTCCTCCCTCATTCTCATTCCACCAATTCTTCCATCATCATTCACTTGAATTAATCATTCGTCTCTCTTAGTCTAAAGGACATAAACGTGGAACGTGAAACTGAAAGATTTCATTTTATTTTCTTCATTTCACTCCTTCCTTCAGTTTAATGTATCTGTAATTAAATAAATACCAAGCACAAGCACCAGTAAGATTTGTTCCTCTTAATTCATAATATCCTGTAGGTTATGCAAGGCTGTACCTTTCCGGAGTATTGTGGGATGCTTACCAAATAGAAAGAAGTATTTTTATGGTTGAAACTGTCTCTTATTCGATAGAGATGCATGTAACACGACATCAACACTTTGAACCTGCAGGGTATTTAAATTTGTAAATCCTTGGTGACGGCGCTTTTTAACGGTTTCGATAAAAAGCCATGGACCGTATGTTTTGGAAACCAATTAAATGAAACTTGACATATTATTAGAAAAAGGATAAAACTATTTTCAGTAAAAAATTTAATATTTTATATTTATGCACAGAGAATCAGCAGTGTTCCAAACTTAGTGATTTTTTCACCAATGTTGTACTAAGAGTCCCCTCCCGCTCCCTTTTTTAGTATTTGTTTTTCGGTATATTTATCAATCTTAGCCACTGTCTGTACTTTCTGTCCACTCTTCAGATACAAAGTATTGAAAGCATTGAATAGATATACGGTGCTTTCTTCTGAAATATATTTTCTGCTGATACCGGGGAACTATGGGGAACAGAATTTTGAGACAAGTGTACAAATGTTCACAACTAACTTTAGGAGTCATTATTTTAAATATTTATCCCGTTTTCAATATCTTTCTACCACCAATATTTTCTTTAGTTTCAGAAACCTATGAAATTTGCTTGTTTGAACCGACACATAACTATCAGAACATCTTTCTTCATCTCCGAGTTTCTTATAAGAGGACGGCGCGGCTTAAAGTAGTTGTACCGCTCGTGCTGGGAATGTCCTTTCTCTTACGAGACACAAGCGAAAATACGAACCTACATGCGGTACACGATGCAGAAACACTTTCATTGAATTGACAGGGAAAACTGACGGCAAACGGGAACCACTGTTGCCAACTCGCGAGTGTAAAATGTCGCTAGTTTAGTACTCTAAAGTCGCTAGAAGTCGCTAAACGCCTCCGGCCAAGTCGCTAAAAAAAGTCGCTATATAATTTTACAAAGTAATTATAATAATTTAAATGTTTTTCATGTACAATGGGAGACTCGAGTATTTTTTCTTTGAAAAGAAATGATCATCTTGACAGAACCAATGCACTACGCACTTTGAAGAATACAAAATTAATAAACATAGCATTAAAAGTTTGCAAATACTCACCCATTTACTCGTCATCAGAGTCATCGGAAAATTAATCCAAATCCTCTTCCTCAATTTCTTCCAAAGATTCATCTACAGATGTTGATGGTGTTCCCATTCCTTCCTATAATGTTGACTATACGATTTTTTGGAGGGGGAAATTCATATTGCTTTTGCATTGGAACACTTCAATCAACTCACCCCACGAAAATTTCTGTATAATTTATATTAAGAACAACCGCAGTTATATTAATATATAAATCACACGCACTACACTGAATTAGAAAAGCACAATAATCTCCAGAGCCACTGTCACTGCACGCACTGTACAATGCAAGAAGTTACCAGCTATGGCGCAACTAGTTAGATACGGGAAATTCCCGGATTTCCGAACCCGTAGAGAAGGACATATTCCTCATAGCAGCGATGAATCCAACGAAGTAAGTCGTTCATAGTAGTAGTGCAACCGAGTTGATTTGAGTTGATTTTAGTTTAGCGTCCCTTTCAGCAGCGAGGCTATATGAGACGTGGACCTACTGATTAACGTGGAATCCAAACCACATGAGCTCCCGCCGGGAATCGAACCCGGGTCTTCCACGCCAAAGGCGCGTACGCTAACCGCTTAGCCACGGAGGAGCTCTAGTGCAACCGAGTGTGTAAAAGTAATTATTAGTATCACAAACTGCAAACTTTTGGAACCTTTAATATAAATATAGAACAAAATATCTGAATTCCTAAATGTCGCTAGGCGCTAAATAATAATAAAAAATGTCGTTAGACACTTCCAAGAGTCGTTAGTTCTGGCGACAAAGTCGCTAAATTGGCAACACTGACGGGAACTTCCTTCCCAAGCTCTTACTTCGAGGAATAAAACATTAAGAGGCCTATATGGAGGTAGACTAAAGAATGGTGTGGTTTCAACTCTGATAATCATGTCAGGCTTTGACACCTACTTCACAATTGAAGGTCAAATGTCAAAGAAAGGATTAAAAGCGATTCAACTGTTTCTGTTTACATTTCTCTAGTGTCAACGTCATGTATCAGGTGATAAAGGTCCGTGTATGCATATGCATACAAACGTCGGCAAGACGTAGAACGCTTGTGTCTGCATGTGCTGACAAGCGGAGGCAAACTATATATATATATATATATATATAAAAGGAAAAAATCGATTTAAAAGAACTGTAACTAAAAGGCGGAAAAAAACAATAACAAAAATTAGGATGAAATTTCATCTGCAGAAGCATTTGTTGTATTTCGATCCGCTTGAGAAAGATTCTTACCTATTAAAAATAATTATTTCGATAATTAATTAATTATTAGGATCACGCAATGGAACTTAAAACAGTTACTGTTAGTATTTTACTCCGCATGATAATTCTTGAACAAAACCGAATTTTTGAATTCTGTTATTTGGAATAGATAGCTAGAGAGACTATTTCGGTCGACTTCGTTAATAGAGTCAATATCGTATAGATTAAGAACGATGGGATAACTGTTTACATTTTGGGCGATACTTCTTACTCTCTTTACCAGAGTTTCTTTAAGTATACGAGGTATGTTCAAAAAGAAAACAACTTTTGAAATAGCGCGCTAATCGGGGGAGAGAGCGCGCTGCGACTACTGAGCACACCAAGTGGCAAGTTCAGACAGCAAATTGCCATTTGCTCCGTTTCGCTTTGACAGTTAGTTGCCGAGCTACAGTTGCTGAAGTGAGCGCGTGCACAAACTGTTCGTCAGATTAATGATATAGTGAGAATGAAAGAGTTTGAAGTACGACATATGTATGTGAAATTGTGTTACAAATTGGCAAAATATTTACAAAGACATTTCAGTTGCTTTTCAGTTCATTGAGGGTCTCCTCGTAAAAAAAAAAAAAAAAAAAAAAAAAAAAAAAAAACCGCATGACTCGGTCAAAGATTAAGTTAATGTGGGTTGTGCTTTTTGATTCGAAAGTTATTGTTCATCATGAATTTCTGTCACGTATTCAGCACGTATTCAGACGGCAAATAAACAGTTGTACCTGGAAATGTAAGCGCGGTTGAGGATATTGTGCGTTGGAAGATTCCTGAATGGTGGGCAAATCATACTTGAATGGTGCACCGTACCAATGCACCTACTCACCCTTCGCTCCTCATCTGCACTGATCTGGGAAAATATCAGATTCCTGTTGTGCCCCATTCACTCTATTCTCAGGACCTACCCCCAGAAGACTGTTTCTCAAACTTGAAATCACTTTGAAAGGACGTCGTTTTCAAATCATAGAGGATATTCAGGACAATGTGACATGGGACCTGCGCACCATCCCAGAAAGTGCGTTCTGGGAGGCTTTCCAAAAAATGGAAGAAACGTTGGGAAGAGTATATTGAGCTGAGGCCACTACTTTGAGGGAGACAGTGCTTAAAATGTTGTACAATGAGCAATACAGACATTACAGCAAAAGTTTAGTTTCTTTGTCAACACACCTCGTTGTTGTGGGTATATTCAGGCATAAGTTAGACATACATGAACAGATTTAGACGATTTTTTCTGGTTTGTTTGTTTGTTTTTTAAAACAGTATAGTTTCCTGGTAGTTTCATGCAAATTTCATCACAATGATTGTCTTCGGAGTTAGACGATGAAACTGATCAACAGCTGACAGTGTTCATCTGTAGTTATCTGTGATTACGCTTAACAGGGAGATAAGTTGTCTACTTTTATTATTATTATTATTATTATTATTATTATTATTATTATTATTATTATTATTATTAGTAGTAGTAGTAGTAGTAGTAGTAGTAGTAGTAGTAGTAGTGTAAAGAATATTCTTACACCGTGGTCTCGTGTAAATTTCAGGAGGTTCTTTTTGATAAATGAAATAAATTCAAATCTTTGAGTTTAATATACCACGTTTATGCCCTTTAGGCTAAAGGAGACGATCTCTAAGGAAAGTGAATGATGATGGAAAAAATGATGGAATGACAATGTAAGAGGAAACAGGTATATCGCGAGAAAACCTACGAATATGATGTTGTCCACCACAAACTTACTTGGTCGGGGATCGAACGAGGAATCCCACGCATTAGAGGTTAGCGCTCTACCACTGAGCCACCATACCTATGGGCGGCTCTGCTTGGCTAAGCGCTTAGTGTACGCTCTTTTGGCATGGGAGACCCGGATTCGATTTCCGGCGAGATCGCATGTGGTTCGGATTCGACATTGATCAATAGATCCCGTCTCATATAGCCTCGCTCCGGAAAGGGACGTTAAACTCAAACTCAAACTCAACATACCCATGGGGGACCGAGGAGAATTTTCTAGGGGTGGCATCTACATTGTTGCTATATTACGTCTGGTTTACTATATTCCCCATACATTTTAGTTAGTCATTGGACCCTCCCTGCTGCTCCCCTTCGGGCGCCTATGATCATGCCTCAGTATGATCTGCTGATAGTCTTCCGAGGTAGATCACGAAACTGTTGAACGGGTGACATTGTTAATATCGCAGTTACTAGCCCGATCCATTTTATTGATAGTTAAATATTATACCTTTAGTTTAGGTAGCTACCGAAGTGGTCTATCTAAGATAACGAAAAAGTGGAGAAGTCAAATGAACTTAAAAATAAAAATAACCTATCTTATGAAAACACTAAAGAAAATAATAAAATTACCAAAATATTGACAATAATAATAATAATAGAGAGCCTAAAAGCAGTACATAATTCATTATTATTATTTATAAAAATTGTTTAAGGGTGTGCCAAGCTAAATAAATTAGTACCTTTTAAGATTACCATTGAAATGATTTTGTATTGAGTATTAATTTGTTCGGCTTGGCACAATTTCAAAAGAAAAAAAAGAAGAAAATTGTAATGATTTATTTTCTGCCTTCAATCCTTTAACTATTATTATTATTATTTTCTACTTTATTAGACCTTGTATTATTCCTAACTCATAAGGCATAAAGCAGGAAATCATATTATTAATCAGTTCAAAATCTCTTGCCGCTCCGAATTCCGTTCTGGAATTTGAAGCTTAAAATATATAAAATGATAATCATGCCTGTTCTATATGGTTGCCAAACATGATCGCTTACTCTGAGGGAAGAACGTAAACTGAAGTATTTGATAATAATATCCTGAGGCGAATATTCGGACCCAAGAGGAGCGGGAATGGGGAATCTCGGAAAGTTCATAACGAGGAACTACATAAGTTATACGGTTTACCGAACATTGTTAGGGTCATCAAGTCTAAGGGGCTCAGGTGGGTAGGTCATGTAGCCAGGATGGAATAAAGTAGGAATGCTTTCAAAGTTTTAACTGGCAGTCCAATCGGAAAACGACCATTAGAAAGACCTAGGTGGAGATGGGAGAACAATATTAAGATGAATCTCGCAGAAATAAGAATACAAAGTAAAAATTTGATCCAGGTGGCTAAGGATAGAAGTCAATGGAGAGCTCCTGCCAACTGATGATTAAGTAAAACAGAATGTGAGAAGAGTACTAAATAACCAGAGCTCTGATTTTTTGCAAATGGTTTGGACAAATTGGTGCAACGGTGAGACAATTGCCTGAATCTCAATAGGGATTATGTAGAGAGGTGAGAAAGGACCCACCTACATATGTATGTATAGTTTAGGAATGTATCTTAGAAAATAAATATTTTACGGCTTCGGAAAATTATATATTGAACGACCCACGTATTTCCTCAAGACTAGGGATGGCCACAAAGTTCCGGTTCCGCAAGGAACTGGTTCTTGGAGATTTGGTTTCAGAACCTGTTCCGGAACCGGTTCCAGACCTGGTTCCGAAAACCCGGCTCCGGAACTGGATCTTAGGAACCGGTTGTTGGGGATCCGATTTTCAGAACCTGTTCCGGAATCGGTTCCAGACCTGGATCTTCTAGAACCGGATCCGTTCAGAGCCGAAAACCGGTTTAACCAGGAACTGGCTCTGGCCATCCCTACTCAAGACAAGGTTCATCACTAGTCATTGTGTGACTGCACTTTTCCAATATCGCTTACTTATCGATTTCTTTTACTTAATATCGCTTTCAGTTTGTTCGTCTGTTTCCTCCTCCAAACTGTCTTGAAGGAATTGAACAATCTATTTGATATTTAATCCTTGTCTTGGCATTTCAAATAAATCGTCATCTCATATATACACTCTTCATCAGATATTTGCAGTTTCAATTAAAAAAAAATCCATTTGAACTTGGACTAGCCATAGAAAATAACGCCATCTCTAGACCAGTGGCATATGTTGTGTCATTTTGACAGTTGTATATATAAATAAATACCAAACCTATAAAAAGCGAAAGCTAAGTAATATATATAAATCGGGCTTATCATTCATGACGTTCAATAATGAAAAATACTAATATTTATACTCCCGGGGACAGGGTATCTCAGCCTGTGAGTAATACATATTGCCAAAAAAAGAAAGTTATTTCGATTAATGCAATGATAGTTTACGACAAATTAAGAGGGTACGCCTTTAAATCGCGCAATTTTAAATTTGGAGAGGAACACATAGCGACCGGGTTCGGAGTTCCCAGGAGAGTAGTTCACGGTTAAATAAAGAATCGATTGAGCAGATTGAAATTGATTTCATCTCTCTCTCTCTCTTTATATCTATATCTATATCTATATCTATATATATATCTATATATATATATATATATATATATATATATATATATATATATATATATATATATATATCTATATATATATCTATCTATCTATATATATATATATATATATATATATATATATATATATATATATATATATATATATATATATATCAGGGTGTTTCAAAAAGACACGGCAAAAATTCAGGGGCAGATTCCTGATGGGTAGACAAGTAAAAAAGTTCATATGAACATATGTCCGAAAATGCATCGTTACAGAGCTATAGCCACTGACACCACCCGACGGTGTGAAATAGTCACCTTCTGTCCAGAACTGTTTCCCGACGTATTACCAGAGTGTCGTGTGTGAAAGAATATGCAACACAGGTTCGAACGAAATTAATTATGCCGATTGCGCGTTGAATGGTACAAGAATCAGAAAAAAAGCATTCGCAAATAATGCATAATAATTGGTATTTTTAATGTCCGTATTGGAAAGTGCCACACTAATACAAATGGCAGTGAGAAAAGCAAAACGACACAGGGATAATCATAAAGTCCAAAGAACCAGCATCAAACAAGAGTTACAACCACAAACAGTAAATTGTGTGCATCACCAGCGCTACAAAATCGATACTGTAGTACCTTACAGTAAGTGCTGAAAATGTCTTTCTTCTGCCCGAATGCAAGCTGCAGCCCGTCGCCGCATGAATGAACGAACGCGTGCCCAAGTACAAGGGGTGTTCCGTAGTCGCTGGCAAGCTGCTTCGATACGAATACGAAGCGTCTCCTCAGTATCCACAGCAGATGCGTAGACCAACGGCTTTAAATGTCTCCACAGATCCCCTTTTTCCTGATTCTTGCACCATTCAACGCGCAATCGGCATAATTATTTTCGTTCGAACCTGTGTTGCATATTCTTTCACACACGACACTCTGGTAATACGTCGGGAAACAGTTCCGGACAGAAGGTGACTATTTCACACCGTCAGGTGGTGTCAGTGGCCATAGCTCTGTAACGATGCATTTCCGGACATATGTTCATATGAACTTTTTTACTTGTCTACCCATCAGGAATCTGCCCCTGAATTTTTGCCGTGTCTTTTTGAAACACCCTGTATATATATATATATATATGTGTGTGTGTGTGTTTGTATGTATATGTATATATGTATGTGTGTGTGTGCATTGAAAATCTATATTCAGTTACTTTGTTAGAAAATAAGTCATTACGTGTATAATTTCTACCTTTGTACAGTGAGCTGAAATTCTAAAAAGCTGGTAAAAATATGAAAACATTGTTGAATTTGCATAATATTATGAATATGTAGGCATTCGAGGTCACTGATAACAATTGAGGTCTAAAATTAAAAAAAATAAAAATAGCGAATCCAATATGGCGGGCAAAATGTTTTTAAAGTTCTCCAGTTCGGCTTGAAAATAGTTTTATCATATTTTTGAAGTCGCTAATCATGATTATGAAGTCAAAACTCAAAAATTCAAAATGACGGATCTAAAATGTCATGCAAAATGTTTTAAAAGTCTTGAAATAAGCTGAAGACTAGTTTTGTCATATTTTTGAGGTCGCTGATAACGATTCTAAAATGAGAATTTCCACATTCAAAATGCTTATGAAGTAAACTGCAATATAATAAAATAACATATATGTTTATTATTGCTATATTGTCAAATTACTAATTTATTTTCAAGTTACTATAATGTCAAATTTATTGTTGCTATATTGTCAAGTTCCAAGTTTGTATTCTGGACAATTATTGGGAAACACGTGCATCAATTTTGCAAGGACACCTTTAGGCAGCTGTTCTTGTGAATTGTGATTGGTATTGCGTGTGTCGTAAAATCAATGTGTTGATAGAATTATGCGATATTCATAACTGTTTTTCTGTATTTATCTACTTTTTGTTCTTAATTTTTCTTTTTTCCTTAATTTTAACAATAATTTGTGAGAAGTTCAATTGTTTTCTCAGCTTATTGAGAGACAAAAATAGAGCACTCCGCATTATGTATCCACTGCTGTAATACGAATTGCTAAAGCTTAAGTTGAGTTGATTTGATTTTGAGTTTAACGTCCCTTTCAGCAGCGAGGCTATATGAGACGGGACCTACTGATTAACTTGGAATCCGAACCACATGAGCTCCCGCCGGGAATCGAACCCGGGTCTCCCACGCTAAAGGCGCGTACGCTAACCGCTTATGCACGAAGGAGCTTAAGATTAAGTTTATTATATGGGGCGTTCACAGCACAAGGCAATCAAGCCACAAAATTGTGAGAAAAGTAGACATAAAATTTGTACTGTAAGCTTAATTAGATGGAAATTTTAAGTTTGTACTGTATGCTTAATTACATGGATTTTTTTCAACTTTTTTCCCTTTGCGTTGGTGTAATATATATATTGATTTGAGAGTTTCAAATTTCATCCTATTTTTCACTGAAAAGTATCTACAATTCAACAATGAAATAATTATCTATATATATAAAAGAGAACGTACAAATCCTTTGTCCGCTCATCACGCTAATACGGCTGAACCAATTTCTTTTATTTTTGGGGGGTTATTAGGATTTGGATCCTAGATGGTTTTTATCATATCACTTTAATTTTCAATTACCAGTGTCTTGAGATAATTGACCATTCAGGTGTCCATTACGTACAAATCCTTTGTTAGTTCATCATAGGTATAAAAATAAACGTATTTATATGCAACCCGCATGACCGTTTCACTCGGCGGGTTAACATAAATGACAGGCGTTATAATGGTTTTTATCATATCACTTGAAAGCGAAAAAGTAAAAATTATCTAAGTAACAAAGTTTATTGCGTTCGGGGGTGACCGCAGCGAAGCGGGGCGGGTTAACATAAATGACAGGCGATATAATGTTAACATTTACTGCAATCTTCTATGGTTTTTATCATATCACTTGAAAGCGAAAAAGTAAAAATTATCTAAGTAACAAAGTTTATTGCGTTCCGGGGTGACCGCAGCGAAGCGGGGTGAACGCTGCTAGTGCCATGATAAATTGAAATTCATCGTAATATGGCACATGACAAACACTTTACCATTTTATATCATAAAAGTTAGATTCACTGGTATTGTAACAGAGCGGTGCTTGAGCAATTGAGTGTACGTAGAAGTTCAAACTTCGGTTAGTGATAATTTCGCGGCCTTGTTTTATTACTAGTGTCAACTCTTTAGACAGTGGAGGGAAGGACGCGTGTCATGGCTCACAGTTGATGACGATGTGTTTTGGTGGGTCGGAGTGGGTCAGAGTGAGTCATGGTTAGTCGTAGCCACGATGGATGGTGGGTCAGTGAGTCGTGGATCAAGTTTTCATTGACCCATGCTGTCTCTGGCAGAATGTGACGAAGGGAGCAGAAGCTAACTTTGGAAGGTGAAAGGCAAATGATAGTCGAGGAAGTACTCAAATTTTTGCTTACAGTTTATTTGCAGCTTTTATTGTTTTGTTTTTGAAAGTTTTAATTGATGTAGTCTCGGTGCTTTGAAAATATTTTAAACAAAATTGAATATGACTTTTCTTTTTTGTTGCTTTTATTGCCCTATAGGTTTATTAAGAATTTACAGTAGATAAGGAATTGAAAGTTTGCCTTTTTTGGATCAAAATCGTTCATTATTAAGTTTACTCCGAGGTATTACAGGTTAGGTTATTTTTTCTATTTTATTGTAACTTACACCTGTAATGGTTACTTATCCTTTATTTTGTGTTTTTATGTGCTTTCCAATATACGGATCACTTGGATGCCAAGTAGAGTTAACTCTAAAATTGAAATTTCCATTAAATTCGAACATCAATATATCATATAAATTGTAGAAGAGATCCTGATTCATTATGAACATTAGAAAGGATACTTCAAAATTATCTTTTTGTTCGAACGATAAAAGGGATATGAATTTTGTGTGAGATATTGGACTTCAAGACTCCTTCCTGGAAAAAGAGATCCATTTTGGAGTACCACCACTTGTCATTCAAGCGGTTCGTAGATTTGTCAGACTACCGCTGTTTGTTTTGAAACAATGTTTGTGATCTATACTTTTAGGTGGCAGACATCATGACAGAGCAAGGCACACACGACAGAAATAAATAAAGAAAAACAAGTGTAGTGGTGGAGGAACTATTGATATGTTGCTGTCTAAGGTAAGTGCATAAATTTGCTGACGAATAATTTCCTGTATTATGTGGTATTTATTGTCATAGGATCATTTTTAGGGTACTGTAAAGGATGGATTTTCATTAACGGAATTAGAAAGTCAGTAATTTCGGGCCTTTGGGGACTACTTTACTTAAATGCATCTTGAATGGTTTTTGGAGTAAAAGGGATGAGTTAGATACATGCATATTGTTGCGAAAAGGGATCTAACCACCTCAAAGTCAGGCTTAGCTTATTATAATAGGAACAAGCTTCAACATTTTCACACTGAGAAAAATCTGTTATCCGGACAGCGGTAGATTGTACAAACATACGGTGTCCAAACGTTTACTATGTAAATCTGTACGAAACATACGTTATTCATATGCTACATATCTACTTCCTTTTTCTCGCTTAGATATTACATCGTGCAGCTGCAGGATGTCTGAAATCTAACAATCTTCCGTATATTACATACGTATATACGATGTTAAATACGTCAGCTATATGTTATATACGTCCATCTGTATATGAGATCCTTATCACCTATATACAGTTATACGGAAAGTATATATAGATGGAACACTTATACAGAAAGTACAGGGTGATTTTTTTTTTAAAAAAATCACGGATTTCATTTGGGTTTAGAATTTCTAACTGAAATCCGATTTTCACGAGATTTGTTGTAAATGATCAAGCAAGGATGGGAGATTTATGGAATTTGAGGTGGAGATTTCAGTTTTCTTCGTTAGATGGCAACCTCGCCAAGATCAATAAGAAACAGGAAACTGGGCCGTTCTATTGGGAATTGTGCTGTATAGTTCTCTGCTACTGTGTGAGTATAATCAGGATACAGTAAGAATAGTATACTCGTTGGAGCAACATGAATTTATCGTTAAAAGTTTTTGGAGAACGGAATCTGTTGCTATGCAAAGGGCGTTTAGAAGCAAATTTGCATCACGTCCTGCCCCAGATATGGTCACTTGTGAATAAATTGGAAGAAACAGGACCGTTTCTGAGTGAGACAGGGAAGTATCGGACCTCACATGCCGATATTGTTAAAAATGACACTTATCGACTCTTTAGGTCGCCCAAAAAATCTTTTGGTCGTTTGTTGCAAGAAATCGGTTATAGGTATTCAACATATGATTTATGAGCGTTACCACTAACACTTAACTTATATTCTCACTAAAATTCAATTTGTTTTCTGCAATTTCGCTTCAAAAATCCAAAATCTCATTCTAATTGTAAGGTCACTGGCGAATATTTGCTGTTTTTCTTGAGGCGTGGCCGATATTAATCGGGATGAATTTAAACCAGTAAACATAGTTCCATAAATCTTCTATCCTTCCTTGATCATTTGCCACAAACCACATGAAAATCGGACTTCAGTTATAACTTCTAGACCCGAACGAAATCCGTGTGATTTAAAAAAATCACCCTGTATTATAAAACATACGTTTCCCGTTATACTTCTGCTGCAGGATATTATATAATATAGACGTATTTTAAGTCCAGAAACTACAGGGTGTACGCACGTAACCTACGTTTTTACGTACGCCACATACTTTTCTCTGCAGAACGAGTAATTCGCAAGTTACCAAAGCCTTTCTTATCACTAAACGTTCTAACTATTATCGAAAAGCCATTGTTTCAAAAGAATTGCGAAATACAAGATTAAACTAAAAATTTACATTTTGAACGGAATTCGATTTCTCGGATATTTTATGCTAGAAAGGAGTAAGTGCTTTTAGTAGTATTTCTATAAAGAAATCTAGAGAACGGCGTTTTTGAAGTTTCGATATTTTCCTTGTCACCATTTTTGGAATCAAATACAGTGTTGCGAAAAGGAATACAACTATTTCAAAGACAGACTTAGTTTATAATAAAAAAGAAAGTTTTATTCAGAACGACCAATTCATGTATTTCCAAAAGCTATCTTCTAACTAAACACTCTTCGTAGCTATTATGGAAAATCATTATTGCAACAGAATTCCGAAACACAAAACTGAACCGCAAATCTATGGCCACATCATTCACGGTGGCTCAATTTTAGAGCACTTACTTCTGGTGCTTGGGGTCCTTGGTGCGGTTCCAGTCGAAGTAAGTTTGCTGTCGATAACATTGTGTCCGTGGGTTTTCTCTGAGCATTACCGTTTCTTCCCACTTTCTCATTCCACCAAGTTTTCTCTAATCATTCACTTTTCTTAATTATCGTCTCCGTTAGCATTAAAGGGCATAATCGTGGGATGTTAAACTCAAATGTTTCATTTCACTTCATTTTTCGATCCGAAAGTTTCTTTTCGAGTAATGGCTGTTTTGCATTTTTCCAACAAATTCTCTACAATTTACTGATGGGAACTGAAAACAGAGTAAGTATGTTTCTCAGTTTCAGAAGAAACTTTTCTTACGAGCAAGCTGTTATCGGCGTAAATGTCACAAAAAAACAAAAACAAAAAAAAAAACGAAAATATTGACCTATTTGTAGGTTTTCCAATTGTTGTAATTTTTGCATATTGTTACTTTATTGGTCTTCTCATTTTAAAAAAATCTTTCTCTTTTTCTTTCTTATTTGAATCGTTTCTTTATAAAACGACACATGTCATGTTTTGTTAGACAAGAAAGTAACAATAATATTGTATATTTTGTGAGATATCTGCCCTTTCAAGCTGTTACCTACATTTGGTATATTATAAATAAATAGACGTTTTTGGAGAAACTATAGTGTGTAGTAAAGTTTTTCTATTTTTTTTTTTAAACTTGGTTTCTCTGACATGTGTTGTTTTACAAAAGAACGTTTCATTTATATTTACCTATACTCAAAATTGTAAACGGAAGACCATCAGGTAAGGTAGAATTTCATACGTTGTGACATCGCAAAGCAAATTTCTTACTTTTGATGCACATTTGGCGTTAAATGAAGCTCACTTTTAAAGAATGTTGTATTCTGGAGGTAGTAGTCCGGAAATAGGAATGATTCGTTTATTCTACTTACAAGGTACATTCGCGAAGAGTCCCCTCGGGATTCGTGTTAAATTAATTCAAATGCAAAGTTCTCCGCGGCCCAATGTGTATTGTGCTAATTTTAGCGGTCCATATCGGTAATTTGCATATTTATGGGCTTTCGTATATCCGGAATTCAATCACACACTATTGTAATGCTTGGACACAAAATTGTTTTTAGTTTCTTTAGATATAACTGAACATGAATGCGGGCATACGGAAAACTAATTGGATCAAGTACTGCTTCTCTGACACATGTTACCCACCCCGGCCGCCATCTTGGATCCGCCATATTAGATTCAACTTTCGTTTTTTAAATGGAAATAAGTACAATTGATACATCAAATTCATATACAATTTTCTCGGAAATTCAATAGTGTAGTGATTTTTACCGTAACTTGTGCCGTTTGGAAGGTATTTCATGTTAAATCCCTCCAGACACTTTGCGAATAGACATTGCAGAGTAATATCAGTTACTCTTACGTGTTTAATGTTGGCAAATCAAAATTTCTAACTGGAAATTACTGTAGGTACAAACAAACGCTTTTACAATTACAACATTGGTGTCATAATCTTATTACATTTCTGTGAGTGATTGTTATTATTTCAATGTTATAGCTACTATAACAAGGAAGTATTTTATTACAGTCAAAATGTCTGATGTAAATCTAGATACGACCAGAGCTGGGTGAAGACCTAACGTTTCCATATTGATGTCTGTGTGTCTGTATGTACGTTCAGAGAATATTTCGTCAACGACAAATCACGTAAAATATTCCATATATACACGGGGCCTTGCACAACTTTCTATGTGGTTCAATATTCGTGAAGCGCCTGAAATTTAACATGCAATACCTTGAAAATGGTACAAGCTACGGGATAACTCACTACTCCAATGAATTTCCGAGAAAATTATACATGAATTTGATGTTTCACTTGCACCTATTCGCATTAAAAATAAAAAAAAACGAAAGTTTAATCCAATAAAGAGGATCCAAGATGGCGGCCGGGAAGCGTAACATGTGTCACAGAAGCATTACATGATACAATTTGTTTTGCATATGCCCATATTCATGTCCACGTCCCAGTTATATCTAAAGAAACTAAAAGCAATTTTGTGTCCAAGCGTTATAGTAGTTTATGATTGAATTCCAGATACATGAAATGCTCATAAATATACAAATTATCAGTATGAGTCGCTAAAATTAGTATAATACACTTTGGGCCGAGGAGAACTTTGCATTTGAATCAATTTTACTCGAATCCCGAGGGGATACTTCCCGAAAGTAGCTTGTTTTTAGTCACAAATTGTTCACCTGTTGTTATTTGCAAATTATGATGTGTTCCGGGGTTTTTGGTAGACAATGCTAAAGAACGTACTTGAATTTGCACAGATGTACAGCTACACGATTTTACTTACTAAGCAGTTATATAAGGAGTAAGAATAATGCGCTATAATACAAGATGCACTTTTCGTGTACATTCAAAAAAAATCCCATATATTATCCTCAAGAATGTGTAATCAACAAGTACGATCCACTCTGCTTAGTGCATTGTAGACAGCATCTTCTGAACACCGATGAATTTGTCTGCGTCTTACTTTCAGGATCTCCATTTTTCTTCCTATTTCATTTGTTTCTATCAACTTACCTGAGGTGAGTATATCTAAGTGAAGAAACAACTTCAGACACTTTTTAATATTGATATTTGTAATTGTGATAATAGCAAAAGGACTTAGAACTTCGCTTCCGAGAGACAGTCGAATTTTACACTGTTTTTCCCTTTACGTTGGCATACTTTACCTTGATTTGAGACTTTCAACTTTCACCCTATTTTCCACCGAAAAATATCTGTAACTCAACAGGTAAATAATTATATATGATAATTAAATTTAATTTCATTATAATATGCCCCATGACGAACACTTTACCATTTTATGTCGTAAAGGTCAGATCCACCGGTATTGTAACAGAGCGGTACTTGAACGATTGATCGTAGACGTTCAAACTCTGATTAGTGATAATTTCACAGCCTTGTTTTATTACAAGTCTTAACTCCTTAGTCAGTGGAGAGGAGGGCGTGGATCATGGGTCAGAGTTGATGATGGGTTTTGGTGGGTGATGGGTCAGAGTGTGTTATGGTGGGTGGTGTGTCGTGGTCACGGTGGGTCAGTGAATCATGGGTTAGGTTTTCATTGACCCGCGCCATCTCTTGACCAAATGAGGAAATGTGTACCTCCAGCACGTGTACGTGCTGAACTCGTAACTACGCTTCAAAAGAAGTGGCTGAAAATCCTACTGTAAACGGTGTAGGACTTCTATCAATCCTTCAGAAGTCGTGTTGCTGTTGTACTGGCCCCTAAGTGCGCGCCGACACCTTATTAAATACAAATAATGGCTTTCTATCAGGAGTTTCAGTTTCAATGTCCACTACTGTTAGGTTATTGTTTAAATTTTTACAAGCCCAAAATATTTACTCACAAAATTTTTACAAGCCCAAATTAAACTTCAAAATCTGCCAGTCTATAATGAATGACTACACCGCTTGTTGTTTACAATTTACCTTTAATTGACTTACACCACTACACTTAATACAGAATCCTTTCTGTTTCCCCAAAACTAGTCCAATAACATAAGCCACACCTGGCTTTGCCATATACCTAAAATATCAGAAGCCACACTTGGCTCTTCAACCTAAGATATCACTAGCCACTCTTGGCTCATCAATCCCAAATATCAATACCAACATTTGACTCTAGCTTCTCTTAAACATACACATAACATCAGCCACTTTATGGCTTACATTCCTAAAACAACACATTTTCTTTAAAAAAAAAATGTGTCTTACGATGACGATCTTGTGATCATACATACTTTATTATATTGAGTAATTTTGTACGAAAATTTAGTATGCGAGTGACGAGTTCTTTCGCGAAAATCAACTTCGATTACTCAGATCTTTTGCCTATCATCTCCAATGCCTTCGGTTCTCAATCTAGCCTCATTGTTAAATTTTCAATGACTAGCTTTGAATAGTAAGGAACTTTCATATATAAAAAAGTTAAAATTTTTCAGTCAGTCGAACGAGACGAAAGGAACTGCTCAAGCGTAGGAGAATCAATTATTTTTCCGTCGAATTCTGACCTCTCAACCAATTTCAATCCAGATACGCAGAAAAATAAAGGACGAATTCCATGCTTGACATTACAAATGATTTTAAAACTAAAATTGGCGGAGACCCCAGAGGGTAATAACTCCGCGACATACAAAATGAGTCAATTACATCATTCTTTTTTGATTAACTATAAAAATTTAGCCTTAGGAACTGGAACCTAAAAAAAATGTAATCTGAATCTAAACAATCCACATAATACACAATTCTTTTTCTTCTTTTAAACATCTTTACACTTTTGCTATGTGCAGGTATTTATTACCTCACTTACACCCCAACATCTTCCCCGGGTCTCCGCAAACATTTAACTCCTAACATTTTTTCGGGTCTTCGTAAATAGCCCTTCTGTACTTTTCGTTCAACCGTTGTGATGGGCAAAATACTCACTGACATCGCTTTTCTGTTCTGAAGCACCTCGACATCCTAATGCTTCTGAGCACTAAGCTCCTTTTGAGCACACAGCTTCTCCTGAGCACCAAACTCACTTTAATCTGAGCGGACACAGCTCCTCCTGAGCCCAACTGAGCACACAGCTCCTAATAAACACAGCTCCTCTTGAGCTTTCACTGAGCATAGAGCTCCTCTAGAAGCTTGTCCTGAGTTTCCACTGAGCTCACAGCTCACTTTAATATAAGCACAAAACTCCAACTGAGCACAAAACTCCTCTAAAAGCTCTCCCTGAGCTGACAGCTCACTTTAATATGAGCACAAAGCTCGAAACGAGCACACAGCTCCGACCTCTCAATAGGACGTACGATTCTTCAGACACAACCTTTGGCTATATTCAGTGGAACTAAACTTTACTTATGCACCTATCCTCGCATGATCTTATCTGGGAATCGTCGATCTTTTCCAAGACTTAGCCATTGTTACACCTGTAAAACTTGTTTATGGTGAGTGCTGCTTTATACACTTTAGCCGTAACGTTTACTTATAACGTTAGGCTTACAAGTTTAGCATAACGACATATAAATTTTTCCACATATATAACATCCCATTAATGTATTGTATGTATACTTTCATACAATCTATAATTCCATGTAAAAGATGATATAAACAAAACCAAATTTATAAAATATAGAACCATAAACAAATAATTAATACATCATAGGAAAAAAATGTAATCTGAATCTAAACAATCCACATAATACACTATTCTTTTTTCTTTTAAACATCTTTACACTTTTGGTATGTGCAGGTATTTTTTACGGCACTTACATCCCAACAACTACCTGTAGCTGAGATACCCGTTATTCGCATGGAGAAAGTGGTATGCGGATAATGTTTGAATCACAGTCCTGCGTTTAGATATGCATTCCAATTAAAATGTAATCACAAAAATCCATAAAACATTGTTTTATGATAAATTTATAACTCCTCTGTTTTCGCATAATGCAATGAATAAAAGTGGTACGATAAAATCCTAGCTTGAAGTAGTTGCTCTTTCAAAATTCATTTCAAACGTTACGTTCATTTTCCTGTGGGAAGAAAGCACAGAACGTCGATTTCGATGTGACGAAAAAATATAGGTAATTTCTCCCTCTCCTCTTAAAATGGAAAATTTTAAAACTGCTTATTTTTTTTTCTGATTAGGAGTTTTCATCTGAGTTTCTCTATCCTAACTAGACGGACTCGTTTAGATACTGTATTTTTTTACTTAAATTTTCAGCCCCATATATTCCCTTAGGATATCACTTTCCGTCCAAGAAACATGATAAATACAGTACATAGTCAGGATTGAAAAAATCACTTTAAAAACATTTTTGGTGATCTTTTTATTTAAATCGATTTTTAAGTCACTGGTACTTGATTTTTTTAAAGAAAAAAGAACAGTAAAATTAAAATGTTGAAATTTGTTATTCTCGTTTTGATAAGTTACAAGTGTAACTCGTTTTTTTTAGTTAGACTAAAAAGCAAAATATGAAGTTTCCTGATATTTATGCCGTGATTTCTAAAAGGTGTTTCTCATACGTTACAATTAGTGAGGAACAGTACATCTTTGTTCTCCCAACTTGTAAGAGTGGGTGTTCACCTTTATCTCGGGAGTTCAAATCTCAATGATTGGACGAAATAAAGACAACTTGCTTTTTATCCGAATTCCAACTGCAAGCGGCAAAGGATTTATTTCAAAAGGCAAGGTAATGGGCTAAAAATGCGACGTCTTGTGGTCTGGCTGAAGAAACATTTAGAAGTGTGCAAAGCAGAAGACCCAGCAGAAGATTCTGGAGCTAAAGAGGGTAGTAAGAATAGACGTTGTTTTGACTTTATCCCCATTTCCCCTACCTCAGAGCCCATGGTCTCTGGCACAGGGTCAATGACATATGGGTACCTAGGACCATCCCCTTAAATTTTGGAAATTGCTAAAAGAAAAAAAATGGTAGCGTGAGACCAGGGTATGTACCTCTGTAAGTTTGAGTAGTCCATCTCGTTCCCTTTTAGGGGTAAAAAATTGCCAAAAATCAAATTTCGAAGCTTTTTGACCTAATTTATCCCCTTCGTTTGATTAGGGCTTATTACCCTATATGGTTATATCAGTATGTACAGGGATTCATTCCCTTTCATAAGATACGAGTACCTTGGATTACTCCTTAAGTTTCGGGAAGAGTACCTAGGACAACTCCCATTAAATTTCTAAATTGCCAATTTCATAAAATTGGAATGGTAGTATAGGACGATGGTATGTACCTTAAGTTTTGGGGTCCATCTCGTTCCCTTTCATGGGAAAAATGCCAAAAATGAAAATTTCGGAGGACTTTGAGCTAATTTATCCTCTTTGATGAGGTCCTATTACCTCACATGATTATGTGGGTGTGTACACAGGTCTATTACCTTTCACAAGTCATGGATACATTGGTGCACCAATCTTAAAATTTGGGAGG
Source organism: Thermobia domestica (assembly GCF_964235325.1). Classification (NCBI taxonomy): domain Eukaryota; kingdom Metazoa; phylum Arthropoda; class Insecta; order Zygentoma; family Lepismatidae; genus Thermobia; species Thermobia domestica. Next base: position 51,178,134 of record NC_137470.1, on the reverse strand, counting down.
GTTAATGTCAAAGTTTCTTCCGAGCTTGGATGAATAGATAATTTGGTATCGATTGATCCAGTATACATTTAGTTTTCCCTATTTTTCCCTTTTAGTGTTAAGTTTGGCTGCATATGATATTCGAATGTTTTTTTTAATTAAAAAAAATAACTTGCCTTAGACCTGCCGATTTTGTCTTCCAGTAACAGAGCTATTCTGATTAAATAATTTGGTTATTTAAACTGAAAGTATATTAATATTGTAATTTGATGAGAAATAATTCGTATGTTTCGTGCGAGGGTATCTTTCTCGTAGAGTTAAAATACTATTATAACGTATTCTGAAGACAGAAGCTTATAATCAGGATTAATATTGAATTTGAATAATATTTGAAATAGCGTTGGAATATTATTTGGATTTGAGGATTATTCTGAATTTCTAACAAGAAGTTTACAGAAAGTAATATAAGCAGTATGCGTCCAATGAGTTGCATGTAATTAATGATATTTGAATTGAATAGATTTTGAACGACGAAATAGGCTATGCTGAATTAATTAATTGGATTTGCTAAAAATTTTCTTGGAAATTAATTTATTGTCATTTGAATAATATTGAGAAGATAACTATAATCTGGCTAGTCGCAGACCTTATCCATATACCGGTTATTATATATATATAATTCTTTTTTTATTTACTTCTAGTTGTATTATTTGCTGTGTATGTACGTTGTTCAAACGTTTCAGCGCATATACACACTTGTTAACTTGTTGAATAAATATTGTTACTGACATATTAAAAATTTGGTGTTTAATTCAATATTTTTGAATTGTTTATTTAATTTGTATGTATATTGGATCATTCAACCAACTTCCTAGTTGAATTGTACCGTAGTGAATGTGTCCCGCAGAGACTGCTCCTTCAGTCCGGAACTAACCGAGTCCAAGCTGATAGTTTATTATTATTATTATTATTATTATTATTATTATTATTATTATTATTATTATTATTATTATTATTATTATTATTATTATTATTATTATTATTTAACTCTTGGCTTGGTTTCGGTGTGGGTATGGGGAAGTGGTCGTTACAGTACACAGGTCTATTACCTTTCAGAAGTCATGGATACATTGGTGCACCAACTTTAAAATTTGGGAGGGTTAATTAAGAATATCCCATAATTTGGGAATTGTCAAAGAACAAGAATTGGTAAATAATCTCTAGGACATTAATATATACCATTGTAAATTTGGGTGGTCTATCTTCACTTTTCAGGCCATAAAAATTCAAAATTTGGAGATTTTTAAACATAATTTATCCCCTTTGATGAGGGCATTATTTCATTATATGATTATATATATGTGTACAGGTGTCCATCTAATTTCATAAAACATGGGTACATTCTCCTGTCCCCCTTAAATTTCGGAAGGGTACTTTGGGCCACCTCATAAATCTGGGAATTGTCAAAAAGCAAAATTTGGTAAAGGTATTGTAGGTCTCATTTAAATTTGGGAGGTCCAGCTTATTTATTTATTTATTTATTTATTTATGACTTCTTTTACGTGGCGAAGTTAAGGCTCTGCAGCCTTCTCCGAGCACTTAACCACGTGCATACATTATGTATTTTTTTTTTAAAAAAAGCACCAATATATAGAAAATATTAACAATTACAATAAGAAAAGTACTGAACCACATAAAAAAGAATATACTACTTAAACTAAAAAAATGGTTAAACACTTCAAAAACAAAAATTGAAAATAATATACAATAGAGGAAACAAATATAACATGAAGAAAACCTAAATTGCATATTGCCTATAGCGGTAAAAGAAGTATGAATATATAAGCTGTACAAATTAGCATAGGTTACCTATTGGTTGTGTGTTCATATGTGGGTTATTAATAGTCTGGTAAAACGAAGATGCCTCATGTGCTACCAGTATCCTTATCTTTACTTAAGAGAAGGGAATTTATTTGATTCTGTGGATGAATAATTTTGAAATATTAATATGGTCACGTGGTCGGTTATTGACCTATTTTTTCTTTGATCGGGCTTTGTTATCTTATATGGTTAAATGGGTGAGTATAGAGGTCCTGGACATGGGTACATTGATACTTCCCTCTTAAACTTTTGGGAGGGTTACCTTACATTTGGGAAATGTCCAAATAAAATTTAATAAATGTTTTCTAAGACTTCTGTAATCTGCATTATTCCCGATTATCGCTCCTATGGGTAAAAAAATACCAAAATATATACGTAAGCAATACGTCGTAAAACGTGATAGGTCATTGACATACTTTAACTTCTTAGATGAAGTTTTATCACGTTATATTGTTGTACGATTGGATACAATGGTCTATTCTCTTTTATAGGACATAGGAACATTGATTCTCCCTTCTCAAAATTTCGGGGGATACATAGGAACAACCCTTAAGTTTAGGAATTGTCAAAAAATAAAATATTCATCCACAGAATGAAATAAGGTAATATTGAGGGGGTGAGCCAAAATTCTCCTGCTAAAATATAGAAAGGGTGGTCCGAGGTACCCCTGGGTCATTGACTCTGGGCCAGAGACCCTGGGGCATGAGGCAGGGGCCATAGAGGCAAAATCGTGCGAATGTCTGTACCTACTACTACTAGTGTGATTCAGGTAGGTAACTTTTTATATGTATTGCTATTAGATAGAAGTTTTACAGAGACATACATTTCTAATGATTTTAAAGGTTCTGTAGCAAGGACAGAGCTTGCCCCCCACACCTTAATACAAAACGCTATTATTAATACAAAAATACACAATTTAGATTGCAAGAGAATTTTGAATGTCTTGTGACTCCCTAGCATATATATGCCCCCCAAACTGCTATGGCTGGTTTTGGCATGAGTTTGGCGTCCTAGGATGGCCGCCGTCATAAAATTTCCGTTGTTTTCGCTAACATATCTGGACTTTTTTATTTAGGAAATCGTAATATTATAGTTGCGAGCCCGCAAGTTACAGGTTTATTTCGTAAACGTTTAGGCTGATTAATAGCTTGTGTTTAACATACTTGATCCGTAATTCAAAGGCCTTGGTAATGAGCGAGAATCATTCAAATTTGAATAGCAGTAACAGGAACCATGTTGCAAATTTCGAATCAAATTGTGAAAACTTTTCCACCTGATATGATCACAAACAACAGGCAGCATCACTTTAAACGTGAACAAAGAAATTATAGGAAGTACTCCCTTACGATCTGTTTATTTTCAATGCAGAATCTATGTACCGAGTTTCATCGTCATAACTTGACGTGGTTGTGAGATTTTCAATTCTTCGCACCTCCGCTTCTCCTGAGGGTACACCTTTTAACCCAGTTCGAGATAGTGATTTAACTATATCCAAATACAGGGTGCCGCTGAGCCTACTGATGCATTTCAAGCTTGAATATTGCGCTGGTGTAATAATGTATACTAGGTGGCGGAATGGGAAACGAAAAAGGAAAGAAGGTACGTTATATGGTCAGTCACAATGGAGCACTGGACCACAGAACATCGCGCTACCTCAGTCTGTACCATACTGGCGCGGATCCGTTTGAAACGTTTCAAAGTTGAATGTTGTGCAGGTGCGTTTGCTTGGAGTGGGTTACGGGTGCGAGATTGGAAAAGGATATGATCTATTTTATAGAAATGCCATAATAGTTATCATGGACATCGTTGGAGCGTTGTACAAAGTTTTTGCTGTGTTTGTACTTATTACGAAAGGAAGTCAGTCATTAAGGTGCAGCGATTGTTAAGATATTTCATTCTTATCTTCCATTACGTTAGAGGTCCATTGTGACGGTTGCATTGTTCTTATGAAATGACATCCTATCCACTTTCCATCCGCAACCCGCTCCAAGCTATGGCGTACTACTACATTTAGTACAGAAACATACACACAACACCAGCCACTTTATGTCTTATATTCCCAAAAACACATTATTTTTAAGAATGTGTCTTACGATACGATCTTGTGATCATACATACTTTACTACATTTTGTACGAGAATTTACATTACAAATGCTTTAACACTAAAATTGGCGGAAAACAGAGAGAGTATTAACTCCGTGACATACACAATAAGTCAATTATATCATTAGTTTTTGATTAACTATAAAGATTTAGCCTTAGGAGCTAGACCATGAAAAAAGATCCTAGGTCTTCCTTCAAGTACTACATTCTTAATTCTGCCAGCAAGAACCTTAACGAGACCCTGCTGTTATCCAGAATCAGCTCCTACAATCGGGCTGTGTTGAAGCCTTGGACATAGTCTTCGTATCGGTTGAGGCATTCGTAGGATGAGTTTGAGGATTCCCTCCTGGTAAAAGTGCTGTGCTTGCGTGTTCAGCCATGTTGTCATGAACTGTATCACATTATCAGCCACTTTACGCATACGCATATTATCAGCCACTTTATGGTTTACATTCCTAAAACAACACATTTTCTTTAAAAAAAATGTGTCTTACGATGACGATCTTGTGATCATACATACTTTATTATATTGAGTAATTTTGTACGAGAATTTACTATGCGAGTGACGAGTTGTTTCGCGAAAATCAACTTCGATTATTCAGATCTTTTCCTATCATCTCCAATGCCTTCGGTTCTCAATCTAACCTCATTGTTAAAAGTTCAATGACTAGCTTTGAATTGTAAAGAACATTCATATATAAAAAAGTTAAAATTTTACAGTCGGTCGAACGAGACGAAAGGAACTGCTCAAGCGTAGATGTATCAATTCTTTATCCGCCGAGTCCTGACCTCTCAACCAATTTCAATGCAGATGCGCAGAAAGATAAAGAACGGACTCCATGCTTTACGTTATAAAAGCATTTAACACTGAAATTGGCGGAGAACCCAGAGGGTCATAACTCAGCGATACACAATGAGTCAATCACATCATTCTGTTTTGACTAACTATAAAAATTTAGCCTTAGGAACTGAAACATGAAAAAAGGTCCTAGATCCTCTTTCAAGTACGACATCCTCAATTCTGTCAGCAGATACCGTAACGTGACCCTGCTGTTATCCAGAATCAGCTCCTACAATCGGGCTTTGTTGAAGCATTAGACATAGTCTCCGTATCGGTTAGGCATTCGTAGGATGATAGGTTTTTGTAGGTGTTGGGTCAGAGTGTTTCAGGGTGGGTGGTGTGTCGTGCTCACGGTGGGTCAGTGAGTCATGGGTTAGGTTTTCATTGACCCGCGCAATCTCTTGATCGAATGAGGAAATGTGCCTTTCCAACACATGTACGTCCTGAACTCGTACCTACGCTACACAAGATGTGCCTGAAAATTATACTGCAAACGGTGCAGGACTTCTATCAATCCTTGAGAAGCCGTGTTGCTGCTGAACTGGCGCCTAAGTGCGCGCCGACACCTTATTAAAAAAAATAATGGCTTTCTGTCAGGTCTTTCACTTTCAATGTCCACTACTATTAGGTTATTGTTTAAATTTTTACAAGTCCAAAATATTTAGTTAAAAATTTTTTACAAACCCAAATTAAACTTCAAAATCTACCAGAGTCTATGAATGAATGACTATACTTCTTGTAATCTATAGTCTACCATTAATTGACCTATACCACTACATTTAATACATAAATCTTTCTGTATCTAGAAAAAAAAGTCCAATAACATGAGCCACACCTGGCTTTACCATATACCTATAATATCAGAAGCCACACTTGGCTCTTCTACCTAAGATATCACTAGCCACTCTTGTCTCATCAATCCTCAATATCAACACCAACCTTTCGCTCTAGCTTCTCTTAAACATACGCATATTATCAGCCACTTTATGGCTTACATTCCTAAAACAACAGATTTCTTTTTAAAAAAAACTGTCTTGCGATGACAATCTTGTGATCATACATACTTTATTATATTGAGTAATTTTGTACCAGAATTTACTATGCGAGTGACGAGTTGTTTCGCGAAAATCAACTTCGATTATTCAGATCTGTTGCCTATCATCTCCAATGCCTTCGGTTCTCAATCTAACCTCATTGTTGAAAATTCAATGACTAGCTTTGAATTGTAAGGAACATTCATATATAAAAAAGTGAAAAATTTTACAGTCAGTCGAACGAAACGAAATTAACTGCTCAAGCGTAGAAGAATCAATTCTTTATCCGCCGAATCCTGACCTCTCAACCAATTTCTATCCAGATACGCAGAAAAATAAAGAACGGACTCCTTGCTTTACGTTATAAATGCTTTTAACACTGAAATTGGCGGCGAACCCAGAGGGTCATAACTCAGCGATACGCAATGAGTCAATTACATCATTCTGTTTTGAATAACTATAAAAATTTAGCCTTAGAAACTGAAACATGAAAAAAGATCCTAGATCCTCTTTCAAGTACGACATTCTCAATTCTGTCAGCAGATACCGTAACGTGACGCTGCTGTTATCCAGAATCAGCTCTTACAATCGGGCTATGTTGAAGCCTTAGACATAGTCTTCGTATCGGTTGAGGCATTCGTAGCATTGTAATATGATTTTGCAGATTCCCTCGTGGCAAAAGTCGTGTCCTTGCGTGTTCAGCCATGTTGTCACGAACTGTATCACATTCACGTCTGAAGTGAAACCTGTAACTTATTTCATACAACAAAATACAGAGAATCGATATACGTACATTAGGATGCTTTTAGACATAGCGTCCGTATCAGTTAGGCATTCGTAGGACGATGGGTTTTGGTGGTATTGGGTCAGAGTGTGTCATGCTGGGTAATGTGTCGAGGTCACGGTGGGTCAGTGGGTCATGGGTTAGGTTATTGACCCGCGCCATCTCTTGATCGAATGAGGAAATGTGTCCCTCCAGCACGTGTACGTGCTGAACTCGTAACTACGCTTCAAAAAAAGTGGTTGAAAATCCTACTGTAAACGGTGTAGGACTTCTATCAATCCTGCAGAGGTCGTGCTGCTGTACTGGCCCGTAAGTGCGCACCGATACCTTATTAAGCACAAGTAATGGCATTATATAAGTTGTTTCAGTTTCAATGTCCACTACAGTTAGGTTATTGTTTAAATTTTTACAAGCCCAAAATATTTATTTAAAAAACTTTTACAAGCCCAAATTAAACTTCAAAATCTACCAGAGTCTATCAATGAATGACTATACCGCTTGTTGTTTACAGTCTACTTTTAATTGACTTATACTACTACATTTAGTACAGAAACATACACATAACACCAGCCACTTTATATGTTATATTCCCAAAACCACATTATTTTTAAAAATGTGTCTTACGATACGACTTTACTACATTGAGTAACATTGTACGAGAATTTACATTACAAATGCTTTAACACTAAAATTGGCGGAAAACGGAGAGAGTATTAACTCCGTGACATACACAATAAGTCAATTACATCATTATTTTTTGATTAATTATAAAGATTTAGCCTTAGGAGCTAGACCATGAAAAAGATCCTAGGTCTTCCTTCAAGTACTACATTCTTAATTCTGCCAGCAAGAACCTTAACGAGACCCTGCTGTTATCCAGAATCAGCTCTTACAATCGGGCTGTTTTGAAGCCTTAGACATAGTCTTCGTATCGGTTGAGGCATTCGTAGGATGAGTTTGAGGACTCCCTCCTGGTAAAAGTGCTGTGCTTGCGTGTTCAGCCATGTTTTCACGAACTGTATCACATTCTCGACTGGAGTGAAATCTGTAAATTACTTCATACAACAAAATACAGAGAATCGATATAAATACATTAGGTTACATTTAGACATATTCTCCGTTTCGGTTAGGCATTCGTAAGATGAGTTTGCAGAATCCCTCCTGGTAACAGTCGTGTCCTTGCGTGTTCAGCCATGTTGTCACGAAATGTATCACATTCTCGACTGGAGTGAAACCTGTAACTATGAATTCATGCAACAAAATAAAGAAAACAGATATGCATGCGTTAGGTTACTTATAGACATAGTCTCCGTATCGGTTAGGCTATCGTAGGATGATAGGTTTTGGTGGGTGTTGGGTCAGAGTGTCTCATGTTGGGTGGTGTGTCGTGCTCACGGTGGGTCATAGGTTTTCATTGACCCGCGCCGTCTCTTGATAGAATGAGGAAACGTGCCTCTCCAACACGTGTACGTCCTGAACTCGTTCCTACGCTACAAAGGATGTTGCTGAAAATTATAATGCACACGGTGCAGGACTTCTATAAATCCTTCAGAAGTCGTGTTGCAGCTGAACTGGCGCCTAAGTGCGCGCCGACACCTTATTAAATACAAATAATGGCTTTCTGTCAGGTGTTTCAGTTTCAATATCCACTACTGTTTGGTTATTTTTTAAATTTTTACAAGCCCAAAATATTTACTTACAAAATTTTTACAAGCCCAAATTAAACTTCAAAATCTACCAGAACATATCAATGAATGATTATACCGCTTGTTGTTTATAGTCTACCATTAATTGACCTATAACACTACATTTGATACAAAAATCTTTCTGTATCCAATAAACAAGTCCAATAACATAAGCCACACCTGGCTTTACCATATACCTAAAATATCAGAAGCCACACTTGGCTCTTCAACGTAAGATATCACTAGCTACTCTTGTCTCATCAATCCCCAATATCAACACCAACATTTGGCTCTAGCTTCTCTTAAACATACGCATATTATCAGCCACTTTATGGCTTACATTACTAAAACAACACATTTTCTTAAAAAAAATGTGTCTTATGATGACGATCTTGTGATCATAAATGCGTTATTATATTGAGTAATTTCGTACGATAATTAACTATGCAAGTGAGGAGTTGTTTCGCGAAAATCAACTTCGATTATTCAGATCTGTTGCCTATCATCTCCAATGCCTTCGGTTCCCAATCTAACCTCATTGTTAAAAGTTCAATGACTAGCTTTGAATTGTAAGGAACATTCATATATAAAAAGTGTAAATTTTACAGTCAGTCGAACGAGACGAAAGGAACTGTTCAAGCGTAGGAGAGCAGTCGAGGTCACGGGGAGTCAGCGGGTGATGGGTTAGGTTTTTGACCCGCGCCATCTCTTGATCGAATGAGGAAATGTGTCCCTCTAGCACGTGTACGTGTTGAACTCGTAACTACGCTTCAAAAGAAGTGGCTGAAAATCATACTGTAAACGGTGTAGGACTTCTATCAATCCTTGAGAAGTCGTGCAGCTGTACAGGATCGTAAGTGCGCACCGACACCTTATTAAGCGCAAGTAATGGCATTCTACAAGATGTTTCAATTTCAATATCCACTACTTTAGGTTATTGTTTAAATTTTTGCAAGCCCAAAATATTTACTTAAAAAATTTTTACAAGCCCAAATTAAACTTCAAAATCTACAAGAGACTATCAATGAATGACTACCGCTTGCTGTTTGCAGTCTACCTTTAATTGAATTATACTACTACGTTTAATACAGAAACATAAACATAACACCAGCCAACTTATAGCTTACATTCCTAAAACAACACATTTTTTTAAAATGTGTCTTACGATAAATATCTTGTGATCATACATACTTTACTACATTGAGTAACATTGTACGAGAATTTACATACAAATGCTTTAACACTAAAATTGGCGGAAAACGAAGAGAGTATTAACTCCGTGACATACACAATGAGTCAATTACAACATTATCTTTTGATTAACTATAAAAATTTAGCCTTAGGAACTAGACCATGCAAAAAGATCCTAGATCCTCCTTCAAGTACGTCATTCTCAATTCTGCCAGCAGATACCGTAACGCGACCCTGCAACTATTCAGAATCAGCTCCTACAATCGGGCTTTGTTGAAGCCTTAGACATAGTCTTCGAAATAAGAGTGAAATGTGTATCTCTTATTTCATAAAACAAAATACAGAGAACAAATATACAAAAATTAAGTTACTTTTAGACATAGTGTCCGTATTGGGTTGGCATTCGTAGGATGAGTTTGCACATTCCCTCCTGGTAAAAGTCCTGTCCTTGCGTGTTCAACCATGTTGTCACAAGCTCTGGTACATTCTCGTCTGAAGTGAAACCTGTAACTATTAATTCATTCAACAAAATACAGAGAACAGATATGGATGCGTTAGGTTACTTATAGACGTAGTCTCCGTATCGGTTAGGCTATCGTAGGATGATAGGTTTTGGTGGGTGTTGGGTCAGAGTGTGTCATGGTGGGTGGTGTGTCGTGCTCACGGTGGTTCAGTGAGTCATGGGTAAGGTTATCATTGACCCTCGCCATCTCTTGATCGAATGAGGAAATGTGCCTCTCCAACACATGTACGCCCTGAACTCGTACATACGCTACAAAAGATGTGGCTGAAAATTATACTGCACACGGTGCAGGACTTCTATAAATCCTTCAGAAGTCGTGTTGCTGCTGAACTGGCGCCTAAGTGCTCGCCGACATCTTATTGAATACAAATAATGGCTTTCTGTCAGGCATTCTACAAGATGTTTCAGTTTCAATATCCACTACTGTTAGGTTATTGTTTAAATTTTTACAAGCCCAAAATATTTACTTACAAAATTTTTACAAGCTCAAGTTAAACTTCAAAATTTACCAGAGTCTATCAATGAATGATTATACCGCTTGTTGTTTACAGTCTACCATTAATTGGCCTATACCACTACATTTAATACAGAAATCTTTCTGTATCCACAAAACAAGTCCAATAACATAAGCCACACCTGCCTTTACCATATACCTAAAATATCAGAAGCCACACTTGACTCTTCAACCTAAGATATCACTAACCACTGTTGTCTCATCAATCCACAATATCAACACCAACATTTGGCTCAATTTCTCTTAAACATACGCATATTATCAGCCACTTTATGGCTTACATTCCTAAAACAACACATTTTCTTAAAAAAAAATATATGTCTTACGATGACGATCTTGTGATCATACATACTTTATTATAATGAGTAATTTTGTTCGAGAATTTACTATGCGAGTGACGAGTTCTTTCGCGAAAATCAACTTCGATTATTCAGATCTTTTGCCTATCATCTCCAATGCCTTCGGTTCTCATTCTAACCTCATTGTTAAAATTCAATGACTAGCTTTGAATTGTAAGGATCATTCATATATAAAAGGGTTAAAATTTTACAGTCAGTCGAAAAAGACGAAAGGAACTTCTCAAGCGTAGAAGAAGCAATTCTTTATTCGCAGAATCCTGACCTCTCAACGAATTTCAATCCAGATACGCAGAAAAATAGAGGACGGACACCATGCTTTACTTTATAAAAGCTTTTATCACTGAAATTTGCGGAGAACCCAGAGGGTCATAACTAAACGATACACAATGAGTCAATTACATCATTCTGTTTTGATTATTTATAAAAATTTAGCCTTAGGAACTGAAGCATGAAAAAAGGTCCTAGATCCTCTTTCAAGTACGACATTCTCAATTCTGTCAGCAGATACCGTAACGTGACCCTGCTGTTATCCAGAATCAGCTCCTACAATCGGGCTATGTTGAAGCCTTAGACATAGTCTTCGTATCGGTTTAGGCATTCGTAGCATTGTAATATGATTTTGCAGATTCCCTCGTGGTAAAAGTCCTGTCCTTGCGTGTTCAGCCATGTTGTCACGAACTGTATCACATTCACGTCTGAAGTGAAACCCGTAACAATTATTTCATACAACAAAATACAGAGAACAGACAAACATACATTAGGTTACTTTTAGACATAGTGTCCGTATCCGTTAAACACCCGTAATATGATTTTGCAGATTCCCTCGTGGTAAAAGTCCTGTCCTTGCGTGTTCAGCCATGTTGTCACGAACTGTATCACATTCACGTCTGAAGTGAAACCCGTAACAATTATTTCATACAACAAAATACAGAGAACAGACAAACATACATTAGGTTACTTTTAGACATAGTGTCCGTATCCGTTAAACACCCGTAATATGATTTTGCAGATTCCCTCGTGGTAAAAGTCCTGTCCTTGCGTGTTCAGCCATGTTGTCACGAACTGTATCACATTCACGTCTGAAGTGAAACCTGTAACAATTATTTCATACAACAAAATACAGAGAACAGATAAACATACATTAGGTTACTTTTAGACATAGTGTCCGTATCCGTTAGACAGTCGTAATATGATTTTGCAGATTCCCTCGTGGTAAAAGTCCTGTCCTTGCGTGTTCAGCCATGTTGTCATGAAGTGTATCACATTCTCCACTGGAGTGAAACGTGTAACTTATTTTATAAAAAAAATACAGAGAATCGATATACATACATTAGGTTGCTTATAGATATAGTCTCCGTATCAGTTAGGCATTCGTAGGACGATCTGATTTGGTGGGTATTGGGTCAGAGTGTGTCATGGTGGGTGGTGTGTCGAGGTCACGGTCATGGATTAGGTTATTGAACCACGCCATCTCTTGATGGAATGAGGAAATCTGTCCCTCCAGCACGCGTACGTGCTGAACTCGTAACTACGCTTCAAAAGAAGTGGCTGAAAATCCTACTGTAAACGGTGTAGGACTTCTATCAATTCTCCAGAAGTCGTGCTGCTGTACTGGCCCGTAAGTGCGCAGCGATACCTTATTAAGCAAAAGTAATGGCATTCTATAAGTTGTTTCAGTTTCAATGTCCACTACTGTTAGGTTATTTTTGAAATATTTACAAGCCAAAAATATTTACTTACAAAATTTTTACAAGGTCAAGTTAAACGTCAAAATCTACCAGAGTCTATCAATGAATGATTATACCGCTTGTTGTTTGCATTCTACCATTAATTGACATATAACAGTACATTTAATACAGAAATCTTTCTGTACCCACAAAACAAATCCAATAACATGAGCCACTCCTGGGCTTACGATATACCTAAAATATCAGAAGCCACACTTGGCTCTTCAACCTAAGATATCACTAGCCACTCTTGTCTCATCAATCCCTAATATCAACACCAACATTTGGCTCTAGCTTCTCTCAAGCATACGCATATTATCAGCCACTTTATGGTTTACATTCCTAAAACAACACATTTTCTTAAAAAAAAAAAATGTGTCTTACGATGACGATCTTGTGATCATACATACTTTATTATATTGAGTAATTTTGTACGAGAATTTACTATGCGAGTGACGAGTTCTTTCGCGAAAATCAAATGACTAGCTTTAATGTGATTAGTTACTTTAGCTAGTTAGGTGCTAGTAAAATAAAAAACATACATTGAGTGTTTAAATTGCTCTTGTCCCTTTAATACTTGTTTACACAAAAATATACTTAATTTAAAATATTAGAAATCACCACATATCACACGCTGCTCTTACGCATTCTTACTATAGCAACGAGAAATGTGATTAGTGATTTTAGCTAGTTAAGCGCGGGTAAAATATCTAATAGACATTGAGTATTTAAATTGTTGTTGTTCCTTTAATCCTTGTTCACACAAAAACATACTTAATTTGACATATTAAAAGTGAACACATAACACACGTTCCTCTCACTCATTCTTACGACAGCAATGAGAAGTGTGATTAATTACTTTAGCTAGTAAAGCCTAGTAAAATAAGAAAAAGACATTGATTATATAATGGTTGTCCCTTTAATCCTTGTTTACACAAAAATATATTTAATTTGAGGTATTAAATATGGACTCATATCACACGCTCTTAACACGCATTCTTAAGACACCATTGAGAAATGCGATTAGTTAGTTCAACTAGTTAAGCGCTAGTAAAATAGGTAATAGACATTGAGTATTAAATTTTTTTGTCCCTTTAATCCTTGTTTACACAAAAATATACTTAATTTCAGATATGGAAAATAAACACATATCACACGTTCTTCTCACTCTTTCTTACGACAGCAATGAGAAATGTGATTAATTACTTTAAGTAGTTAGGCTCTAGTGAAATAGGTAAGAGACATCGAGTTTTTAAATTTTTCTTGTCCCTTTTGTCTTTATTTACACAAAAATTTACTTAATTTCAGATATTAAAACTAAACACATATCACACGTTCTTCTTACTCATTCTTACGACTGCAATGAGAAATGTGATTAGTTACTTTAGCTAGTTAAGCGGTAGTAAAATAGGAAACAGACTTTGGCTATTTAAATTGTTGTCCCTTTAATCCTTGCTTACAGAAAAATATATTTAATTTGAAATATTATAAATAAACACATATCACACGTTCTTCTTTCGCATTCTTAAGACAGCAATGAGAAATGCTATTAGTTACTTTAGCTAGGTAAGCGCGAGTAAAATATCTAATAGACATTGAGGATTTAAATTGTTGTTGTTCTTTAATCCTTGTTTACAAAAATATACTTAATTTCAGATATTAAAAATATACAAATATCACACCTTCCTCTCACTCATTCTTACGACAGCAATGAGAAATGTGATTAGTTACTTCAAGTAGTTAAGCGCTAGTAAAATAGGAAACACACATTAATTATTTAAATTGTTCCTGTCCCTTTAATGCATGTTTACACAAAAAAATACTTAATTTCAAATATTAGAAAAAACACATATCACATGTCATTCTCTCGCATTCTTACGACAGCAACGAAAAATGTGATTAGTTACTTTAGCTAGTTAATCGCTAGTAAAATAGGTAACAGTCATTGAGTATTTAAATTGTTGCTGCTCTTTTAATCCTTGTTTACACAAATGTATACTTAATTTCAGATATTAAAAATAAACACATATCACACGCTGCTTTTATGAATTCTTACGAGAGCGATGAGAAATGTGATTAGTTACTTTAGCTAGTTAGGCGCTAGTAAAATTGGAAACATACATTGAGTTTTTATATTGCTCTTGTCCCTTTAATACTTGTTTACAAAAAATATACTTAATTTAAAATATTAGATACAAACACATTTCACACGTCACTCTCACGCATTCTTACAACAGCAACGAGAAAGGTGATTGGTTACTTCAGCTAGTTAAGCACTAGTTAAATAGGAAACATATATTGAGTATTTAAATTGTTTTCCTTTAAATCCTTGTATTTTGAGATATTAAATAAAACACATATCACACGCTGCTCTTACGCATTCTTACCACAGCAATGAGAAATGTGATTAGTTTCTTTAGCTAGTTAAACGCTAGCAAAATATCTAATAGACATTGAGTATTTAAATTGTTGTTGTCACTTTAATCCTTGTTTACGAAAAATATACTTAATTTGAGATATTAAAAGTGAACACATATCACACGTTCTTTTTACTCATTCTTGCGACAGCAATGAGAAATATGATTAGTTACTTTAGCTAGAAAAGCGCTAGTAAAATAGGAAACAGACATTGATTGTTTAAATGGTTGTCCCTTTAATCCTTGTTTACACAAAAATATATTATTTTGAGGTATTAAATATGGACTCATATCACACGCTCCTAACACGCATTCTTAAGACAGCAATGAGAAATACGTTTTGTTACTTTAGCTAGTTAAGTGCTTGTAAAATAGGTAACTGACATTGAGTATTTAAATTGTTGCTGCCCTTTTAATCATTGTTTACTCAGCAATTTACTTAATTTCAGATGTTAAAAATAAACACGTATTACACGCTCCTCTCACGCATTCCTAGGACAGGAATGAGAAATGTGATTTGTTACTTTAGCTAGTTAAGCGCTAGTAAAATAGGTAACACACATTGTGTATTTAAATTGTGGTTGTTCCTTTAATCCTTGTTTACAAAAAAATATACTTAATTTCAGATATTAAAAACATACTCATATCACACGTTCCTCTTGAGCATTCTTACGACACCAATGCGAAATGCGATTAGTTACTTCAGCTAGTTAAGCGCTAGTAAAATAGGTAAGAGACATTGAGTATTATTTTTTTTTGTCCCTTTAATCCTTGTCTACACAAAAATATACTTAATTTCAGATATTGAAAATAAACACATATAACACGTTCTTTTTCTCATTCTTACGACAGCAATGAGAAATGTGATTAGTTACTTTAGCTAGTTAAGCGCTAGTGAAATAGGTAACAGTCATAGAGTATTTAAATTGTTGCTGCTCTTTTAATCCTTGTTTACACTAATGTATATTTAATTTCAGATTTTAAAAATAAACACATATCACGCGCTCCTCTCTGGCGATTTAACGACAGCAATGAGAAATGTGATTAGTTACTTTAACTAGTTAAGGGCTTGTAAAATAGGTAACAGACATTGTGTATTTAAATTTTGATTTTACCTTTAATATTTGTTTACAGAAAAATATACTTAATTTCAGATATTAAAAATAAACATATATCACACGCTCCTCTCAACGTTGTATATACGGTAAATATCTAAATGCTCACAAAACCCACGCATTGTTATCTTCATTCTGGAACACAAAAAGTAAAGATCGAAAGTTGAGCCGAAATCACAAACGGCTTTGGTGTCAATGCCATAAGCACTGAAATACAGATATTTATAATGTTGTCAAAAAACAAATGTTTATTTTCGAAGTATGGAAGAAATTAATATGTCCTTAGATTTGGCATGATTTCCATGTCATCTCGACAACTTGGTATGTACAGCGTTACACACGTATGCTCCCAAATATCTTGTGCGTATTGGTCTCCAGTATTGCATATGCGAGACTCAAGGTCATAACATTCTATCACACCTGTTGCTCTGTCAAACATAACATCTCTGTGAAATCCACCAATGAAATACAACTCTTCATCCACGATAACAATCCCTTCATGATACCTCGGCGTTGGGACATGGGTCACCACTTCCCATTGGTTATTGATGACGTCATATGCATCTATTGTATCCACGTATACTCGATTTCCCGTTGTTTCATCTTCAAACCAACCTCCACACACATACAGTTTATCTTTGTACGCAACCATACTATGGTCTGCTCGAGGTGTTAGCATTGTAGCTTTCGACTCCCACGTATCCGTCACAGTATTGTAACAAAAGACAGAATTCAAAACAAAATCTTGGTCTAAACCTTGCGGAGTGTATAAAAAGTGATGCTACGTGGTTCCTGCATGTTGCGTTCGATAACCCGGAAGAGGAGCGACTGATTGCCAGCAATCAGTTTCTGGATTGTATTTCTCACACGGACACTCCTGTTCCGTTAGATCTACATTCTCTTCCGCAAATTCACTAGCGCCACCTATGGGGTACAATTCTAAGAAAAGCGACACCTTTCACGCTGCATCGGCGCCATTGTGGTCCACTTATATCGCGGGCTGTAGCGAAATCCAAACGGATGAATATTCTCTTGCAGTGATTAGTTGAAACTCCCACCTACAACGTAAAGTTCATTATGTAAAACAGTGGTACCAAAATTACTCTGTTCCACATGTGGTATACTTGTCAAGTATCTCCACTTTCCCACACTGGGAAGAAAATACGTTATCTCATTCGTGATGCCTCCAATTCCGAAACCCCCATCTTTGACAACGGCCAGCTCCATCCCTCGAGAAATAACCAACATTTCTGCAGTGCTTGTCGTATTCACTTTATAGGTTTCTGCCAACACTTGCCGATACAAGATAGGAAACTGCATCATAATACAATGCAACGTCTTCGATTCTAAAAACTGTTTGAGATTCTGCGGATTAATTTCATTGAAATGAATCTTTCGCAGTAGTTTCTGGGTATACAGTAGTCGCTGAACTATGTCATATTCAACCCACTTCACTACGATATGAAGCACTTTAGACTCGGGGCAATAAACGGGGAAATCACACTCTGAGTCGGAGAAAGTCTGTGAAAATCTTGACTCCTGGAGAATTCTTTTAAGTTACCACTCATGAAACTGTATACTCTCTTTCGGAGTTTGTGCAGAGAGTAGATTTCGGGCAATTTTGCTATATCTACACAATTCTCCAAATTCAAAAGAGCCTCCAGATAATTGGAACAAGCCTCGACCACAGCAACGACCTGTACATGGCTAGCTGATGATAGGACATCCTGGATATTGGCTAGATTCAAAGCAAGGCGCGACGTGTAAGCATAGTCTAGCAGGTAGTTGATCCCAGCCGCTGTCACACCATTCAAGCAGATCTCACTCTGACGACTCTCACGCATGGCATCAGTGAACATCGCTCGAAAGTAATCACTGCAGGACGCCGACACTACCCTATGGGCCAGAAACGCTTCTCCTTCTGCCACTAGAGTGACATCTAGCAGTAAGCCTTTGCTTCTCAAAGCATTCAAGCCACATAGAAGAGTTCATGTATGCGACGGAGACTCAAAATGAACTGTATTCAAAATTCAACCCTGGCCCCAATCTCCAACTCGTGTCATTGTCAGAGCCTTTCAAGTCTCAGTCATTCAGTTTCTCATCCGTTGAAGGACGCCCTTAGTAGTAAATATTTATTCTCAAATGCTGCTTTTCACATTCATCCGAGAAAATATTTACATTAGTACTTCTCTTCAACGTACGAACTTCCACAATAAATTCGTTCCGATTAATTATTTTCTTCTAGCTCTTACACATGAGTTCGAAAAGTATCTATAAAACTTCATGATGAATCTTCACTCACTGCAAATTTCTGTCACTGATTTTAAGGATTCCATAACACATCAATCACCTTTATGCACATACAAACATAATACGGAAAATAATTTATGTTAATTTTTAGTCAACTGCCCACAATGCACGAGACACTGTGATAATTCGGGCGTGAGAAAGTACAGATAAGAAACTGCAAAGCAACGTGACCGGCGTCACTCTGGTCACTTGAATACCTGTCCTCGTCTAGCCTGCTCTAATCTATTGCAATGTTTCATAAGCGATTAAAGAAAACACTTAATTAAGTTCCAAATAACTGCAGAATATATACAATGCATAATAGCAAGTCAGGGAGGAACACTGAAATAGTTCGTCACTAACTGAAATTTTCTCACCAAAAGCATTTTTTTAAAATATATATATGAAAAAACGATTAAAGATTTCCTTGTCCAGTTGTGTGGGAAAGAAGCAATTCGCATAGAAGAAAGAATTTGTATGTTTTTCAGAAAAACTTATAAATCGAAAAAATAATCACTGTCTTTACGAAATGTACAGGGCGTCCACAAAAAGTACTTCTATAACCTGGTAGCGGTTATATAATCAAACATGAGGCGATGTAAGAAAATTTAAAATTATTTCAATGAAAAATATCATTACTCTTTTCTTCCTTGTAATTCACTCGCTTCCTTTTTCCGTTCTATTAGAATGTAATGACAAAAAGGATAAATACGTGTGTTCGTTACACAGAGTTAGAAACAATGAAAATTTACACGTAGTGTTGTAGCTGCAAAGCTACTGCGAGGTATGATGAAAAAAAAAGTGAAGTAAAATAATAAGACAATTTCGTTGTGAACACATCTCTGATACCAATCTCTGAGCTCCGCAGATAAATGCACATTATAATAATTAGAAAAGAAACCATACATATGCATCATCAACTTCGTCAAACATACGATATCTTCTCATATTTTTACTTAAAACATGAAGTACCTATTACATTATACGTAGAATCAATAATAATTTCCATTACAACACTGTTAAACTATACCTTCCATAAATCAACACAGGGCAGGAACCATTTGAAGACATTTGACCCGCAAATACATTAAAAATTGATCATGATCCGGGTTAAATACAATGAAATATGAATTACAACGAATTACTATCGCACAGATTACATATTTGCGTGTTTATGATACTGGTTACTAGATAACACAAACAGATTCCCTACACACACAGTTTTTTTGTGCTCCACACAGTAATAAATATATTTATACCAAAAACACCATATTTAAACGTGTTTTCGAAACAATAACTCGCTGTTCTGCATATTTTCTTAGAAAAAGTATTTTCTTCGCATGTCATTCCGCATGTTTTGTAATGTTTGACAGAGTCAAATGATAGACCGGGTGTCTTTTTCCCCTTCAAGTTTTATTACAAAATATAATATAATAAATTCAAGTGTTTCTAATTCTATGTCTATTCCTCAATGACTAAGTGAAGGAATAATGAATGTTTTGCCGGGTACCGCTTCCACTCATGGCAGTTTCCAAAACACTGGCAGGTTGTAGTTTAGATTTGTGTTATTAGTTTAAGATGGATCCCTAGCCCAGTGGGACATAGGGTAAGGAAGAGGTGCTCCTAGTCCACAGCGACATAGGAAGGTAAAGGTTAGGCGTTCATTTGGTCGACTGATGCTGGTTACCTCCTTGGTACTCCTTTTATTTGTCCTCCTCAGGTCCTTCCGTGAGGTCGTCTGCTTTCGGTGTTCCTTGTATCGGTGTATCATCCTTGTTGGCCTGTTGTCTGCTAGGTTGTTTGTAATCATTAGCACGTGTTGGCCTGGCACGTGCGTCTGTTGTGATGTGGGGATCCTTGCAGAGATCTAAAATCTCTACTTTAGAAGATAAATATGAGTTTGAAAAATGTTCAGATTGGTGACACGTTTCTTTGAAGTTACCAAAAGACTCTAATATCGGTATACAGAAATCACACATACCGTTTGAGAAAGAACACAGTGCTAATGTCTTATTGGCTGTTCGCAGTATAAGACGACTACCGTAAGCGATTGTCTTACGAAAGCGTGAACTGTTGGGGATTTTTTTCCAATAGCTGAAAACCACGGAAGAACCTTTAATTGTTACATCATCCTGCGAATAACCGAAGAAAACCTAACAAAAGTGCACAGATGAATGACTTATTTGGTGAGTGGATTGCCTGATGTCTTTTCAGAGACCCGATCTATAAACATTTTCCGCTAAGACTTTGCAAGTAAACATGTTTATTTTTATGTGAACAGTGGAATGTTTAAACAGATTATCATGGCTACTAAACAAACACGAACACACTGGGCACTAGAAATTTAACATGCATATGGCTATTTTATGTCTTCAATGTTTCTAGCTAATTGAACAAATTCATTCAAATTATACGCTGAAAGGGCCTTTTGTCACCGGGAGTTTTGAATATGCTTTTAAACTATTCGCCGACGGAAGGTTTTGGAACACCAACTGACTTTTGTATGATTACTATTCATATACTTCTTTATGTAGTTAGAGTGTAGGAACAATATGAAATATACTTTACAATTGAATGTCTATGGAATAGCATGTTGCGGTAAGTGAACATGTAGTACATCGCAGCCCTCAATAAGTTTCATACCCTATCCTCATGCTCCACATAATTGTTTACATCAGCAGAATCTCCACCAGTGAAACTAATTTTAACAAATCGAAATTTAAAAATTAACCATTTCGTCGAGTAGCATAATTTCATCGCCAATATTAGATTCTATAACTTGTGTGAGTACAGTGTTGGAGATCTTCGCCTATAGATAAATCCTTGTTACACTGTAAAGTTTCATTCTCAGTGCTATCAGACACTTTCTCAGCTTTTATTAAAATATATTCTGGTTCAGTTTTCACAACTATTGTCTACAAACCTCTTGCATCTGAAACTTCTTTATCATTAGTGCCGAGTTTGGAAAGTTGCCATCTGAGTTCTCACCGCCTAAAGGAAGAAACTCTGTACTTTAGACGATAAATGAGTTTCAAAAAGGTTAAGCTTGGTGGCGTATTGATTTGAAATGACAAAAAGGTTCTGATTTTGCTATATGGAAATTACAAGTATAGTTTGACAAAGTATCCCCTTCGACTACCAAATGAGCTAAACAAACGAATAATCTGTTTTGTACGCAATTGTAAACACTCATCACCAAAAATGGTGACCTTCAGTTTGAATCGAATTTATGAGCCAGTAAAAATCCTTCCGAATATTCAGCTGCAGTCCGTGATGGGAAAGTTTTGGATATACATTTAAAACTTGTTGCCATTGATATTCAAAGCCTTCATAAACTGGTACAAATGTCCACGTCCCGGATGGGGTGGTGGAAGTAGCCTCTACTGAGGGCTATAATTAGAGTGTGCAGACCTGCAGATAAATCACGTAGCTAATCTTTCTGGCTTCACTATACCATTTACATAAGACATGGATATTGGTATAACCTGATTACATTTTTATTAGAAGGAGAATGAGTTTCAAGACTCCGAACGAAACCAACAACGCTCTTCTTATTTTAGTTTTGAAATAATTAATATAAAGGTATTGTTTATTTCATTCCATAGAGTATGGGGTAAGTTATATTGTATTCCAGATTACATTGGTTCCCACCGGATTGAAGTCACACTTCATTGGAACCTGCTCGAGGTGGGCGGTCAGCGACATTTTTTAAAGTTAACTGTTAAAAACGGACCTTTTCCAATTACAGTCTTTACCTAGTTAAAACAGTTAGTTAATTAGTTAGTTTGTTATTTAGTCCACACAACTGCTTGTCAGCAGAATTTTCACCACTGAAGCTATCACTTTTAGCAAACATCGTTTAAGAAACGTTCATTTCGTCGAGTACCTTCCTTTTGTTACCAATATTAGATTGTGTTGGAGATCCTCGGCTATGGATTAAACCTGCTTACAGTGCTAAATTTCCTTTGGGTTTGTGTTACGAAAGTGTTTCTCAACTTTATTTAAAATATATTGTGGTTCAGGTTACACAACTATCGTCGACACATCGCTTGCATACTAAATTTCTTTATCTTTAGCACCGAGTTCGGAAATTTGAAATTTTTGTTTTTGCGTCTCGGGGAAAAACAATCTACTTAAGACGATAAATATGAGTTTAAAAAGTTAAACTTGGTGATATATTTGTTTGAAATGGCAAAAAGGCTCTAATATTGCAATACAGAAATTACACATTTGCTTAGACGAAGTATCCTCTTCGACTACCACTAGACCTAAACAATCGAATAATCTGTGTTTTATGCGGAATTGTAATTACTCATCACCCAAAATGTTAACTTTCAGTTTGAATCGAATTTATGAGCGAGTAAAAATCCTTCGGAATTTTTAACTGCAGCCCGTGATGGGAAAGTTTTGTATATAAATTGAAAACGCTGCCCATTGACATTCAGAGCTTTCCTAAACTGCTCCTTAAGTCCAGGTTCGGGATGGAGTGGTAGAAATAGCCCCTACTCTAGGCACTAATTAGAGTGTGCAGATCTGCAGAGAAATCACTCCGCTAAGGTCTCTGGCTTTACTATTCCATTTACATAAACAAGATGGATATGGGCATATCCTGATGACATTCCTATTGGAAGGCGAATGACTTTCAAGAGGCCACAACCAGGCCAAAAACATTCTTGTTATTTTTCAATGAAATAATTAATAATGAAATAATTTTTTGGGCCTCCGAGAATTCAACTATTTTTGTTGAATGTATTGGCCAGTTGAAGGTTTTTGAGCTCATATTATACAAATTTTTTGGCATATGTGATCATCACATGCTTTATTAATATTCAGTATTTTGGAACTTTTTAAACATGTGTCACAGCGAATGTCTAGGGAAGAGTTTCTTGCGTGAAATTATGTGATTTATTGTCCTGCAGAACAAAGATTTCGATTTTTTTTTGGCAAAACATAACATCAGCTGTAGGCTATATTGTAATATATTCCAGCTATTCTTCATGCCACAGGTAGAATATATCCGGGATAATCTCATTTTTCAACATTATGTCGAATTCCATACTCGATCCTTGACAATGCACTACCGACACGTTCTTCAAGTTGTGAACTGCGTGCGATGGTTCAATCCTCTGTCATGTACATACGGCTCCAGTGTTCTTAGGAAGATATATTGATATATCGTCCCTCATCACTCATAGATTGTAAAGCATTTCCCTCCAACGCTACATAATCAAATCACTTTGTTCGTCTGTCGAAATCCATAATTACTAATTTTTGTATTTAATTGTGTCTTTGCTAATCGGTTCGCATCTGTGTTTGTCATTCATAGGCTTCATTACTGTTGATTATTTTGGAAAGGCTTGAAGCACATATCGCAGCTGAATAGTCCTGCTTTGTTGCGTTAAATAGTTTTGTAGTGCTTCGCTCCTTCAATGGATTTTATTCTAATATTGTCATGGTCTACATAAGCAATAGCATCTGCAAAACTTTCATCATTCAAAACATTTACTAAATCGTAACAACTACATATATTTAAGATTAGTTGGTGCTTAACTACCGTGATCATATAAATATGTAACTTAATGGGAAAATTCATAGATGGATTAAATTTTAATATTTCCTTATTTCACTCAGTCGTGCACGACATAATGGAAATATATATTTTATGTGTTTTACCCACACTAGGACTAAGATAACACCTATTCCTTCAATTATTGAAGGGTCAAGTAAATCAAGTCACACGGGACTTTGAGTGTCTGCGGAGCTAAATTTAAACTTTCTCTCTTTTGTTCCTCTTTTTTTCTGTTCGAGTGAAAATGCGATTGGCTATTTTTAAATTTGTGCCCACTCTTAAACCGGTACCGTAGGTAGGTGTTGAAGCAATATAGCGAAAAAAAAGGTTTAGCTCGTGACTTAAAAGAGTCGTTCAAGGTTCACCGAGACTTTAATTTCTTCGGAGGAAACAGATAGCGCAATAAGCACCAAACTATGTCAGTTTTTCAAAGTATTCTCCGTGGTCGTCGAGGCACCGTTGCCATCGTTATGGCACCTCCCTGATTCCTTCAATGTAGAAATAGCTTGATTGTTGTCGTAGCCACTGGAGGACATCGTTCCGCAGTGCTTCATCTGTCGTGAATTTCTTCCCTTCCAGATGGTCTTTAACGGGTGCGAACAAATGGTAATAACTGGGGCTAAATTTGGAACTGCAAGGGGTGGGACAGAACTTCATAGCGCATTTCGGGCAGAGTTGTGGTTGTCACATTGGCCGTGATAGGGCGGGCATTCTCATGGAAAAGAACAACATCCTTAGTGTCCCAGAAGACACTTGCCATGATATTTCCAAGGTACGGCTGCGTTTTGCTTTTCTTGAGCGGCGGGGAATCTTTATGCCTCCAGTCCATGCTGCTGCTTTTGGTCTCTGGTGTTGAATTGTGCAACCATGTTTCACCACACGTACTAATGGAGTGCAACAATTCATCAGCTTCTGCTCGACACCGATTCAGAAGCTTTTCCCAGACCGTCATGTGTGTGCATTTCTGATGAAATGTCAGCCTGTGAGGAACCCACCGTGCACAGATTTTTCGGAAGCGTAAGTGGTCGTGAATGATTCTCTCAACACTCCCGACAGTGATATTCACATCGGCAGCAATATCCCGCACTGTTACCCACCGGTTCTCAAGAACCATTTGCTCAACATGTGTGATATCCACTGGTATGACTGCAGTCGTGCGAATGTGACCATGCGCTTCGTCACGACTTCCCGTCCTTCGCGAAACTGTTCACATCATTGGTACACTCTTGCCCTTGACTTCGTTTGTTCACCATACTGTACTTGAAATATTCTGAAAATCTCAGCTGGTTTAACTTTCTCTTTCACAAGAAATTTGATTACACACCGCTGCTCCACAGCCACGGACACACTGCTTGCTGCCATGTTCTCTGCAACTGCTGCGCATGCGCCAAATACGTCATGCCGGGCACTAGTTACTTGAGAAGGAATACATTACCTCACCGGCAAATTTCATCATGGCCCATCTATTTATCGATTATTTACGTACAAAAATCCAGGTAAACCTTGAACGACCCTTGTATTCCAGTGGAAAAAGTCGTTCTATTTTCGCCGATTTTATTTCAAAAAATGTTTAGAACTTAAAAATAAACTTCACAAGAAAATACCAACGATAATAAAAGACTTAAGGGTCACTTTGTAACAATCTATATTCTGTCATGATGTGAGGACTAATTGGTTTATTGAAATAGCACGACGTTTTGATATTCGATCAAGTAAAAAGGCGATCATCTTCCGATAATGATAACTCAACTATTTTCGAAGGAAGTCCTTATCTCTGAACTTTTTATAACTCACAATTACATCAACCAAAAATCATTCGTAGGATAAGTTATCACATGTTGAGAGTACATTTTTCACAAAATCGTTTTAAGCTGCACACTAGCCTTAACTCGTTTTTTGTATTTTCTTCCCAGATCCTTGTCTTCCTTAGCTTTAATATTTCTTCACAATGGTTGAAGGAAGAACTAAGGGCTATACCGAAACTGACGATCTAACCATGTTTAATATAAATATCTGAAAACGTGTTGTCAGGTTGAAACACTATAAATGCTAATGGTGTTCTTCTTCCCCTACTATATTTCTGTTTCGTAACAACTAAAGTTAACTTCTTTATTATTTTCATAACAGTCATTTTTGTTTAATTATAAAGTAAATATTTTAGAAATAACAATTGATGGGGTAACTGTAGAAAAACAAAACACAAATGGCATGTTAAAATCACTCCAAACACAACTCATAATATCAAGTAGTTATTTAATCCGCTATCGTTTTAACAATTTCTTTAAAGACTCGATCGAATTAAAGTATCTTCAGTCACTTGTCGAAAGTAAGACACATTACTATCAATATGATGTACGAGAGCCACTATATTGAATTCACACAACTATATTCATCACGAGACCGGTAGACCTTCAGTTCTTGCTTCTAACACCAACATGTTTTACTGTATACAGACAGTGCATGAAAACATGACCCACAAGTGTTATCGTTTTAAGACAGAGGAACGAACGTAATGCCGCCGTTGCAAAGTACCGTAACAGACCTTGGCAAACGCAGATCTAGGAATGACATGGTCAATGTTTACTACTCTAAGCATGTGAATATCTTCTGGTTATAATAGAAGGAAATGTAATACAAAGGAAGCGATTTTGTCTGTTTCCACACTAAAGGTATGCATGAGAAGTATGAGATATGATCATTATGTACGAGAAATATAGGTTTTTGTAAGTCACATTGAAGAGAGAAAAATGAAAACATTTTCGACTTCACATGTAATTAGTTAAAGGTTCTTGTTCTAAAGGCATTATTTGTTTAATAGAGCTACATATCCAATTAATTTTTTATTTTTTTGTGTATTTTTGAAATAAACACAAATAATGGTAGATAGGAAATTATTTAAAAACCTCGAAAGTCTAGTCGCTGGAATGACTTTGAGTCGAACCGTGATTTTTCACTTTTTCCTACCAGTTGTATTTCAAAAATACATAAAAATAAGAATTATATTTCTTCATGTGTAAATCTTCAGAAAACTACACAACGTTTATGTAAAAATATATATTGAACAATTTGTGGTTGTTTATATGAGCTGCTCGGGTAAACATAATGGTATGTGATTCTTTCTAACCTTGGAGTAAATATGGAAAGAATGTCTACCATTTGCATCCAATTCAGTACAATGACACATATCAAACAAATTTCGCCTGCCTTCTGTAGGTACACTCATGTCAAAAATGATTGTCGCATATCTATAAGTGTCTTCTTGAAGAATATAATTTGATAATGATCTTGCAGGATATTTTTAATACTGATACTATGTGTATAATCCGGAAATGTACATTTGTGGTAAATTTCATAGGAAAATAATTATAAATGCGAAATTAGAATGAGTAAAACAAAATTTTCCTAAATGGACAAGAAGGCTTTTTTTTTTGTTTTATTCTTATTTGCTGCTCTTTTGACGTGAAATATTCCACATTCATGTCTTTGCTGATTATACACATATTAAAATTATAATAAATACCGGTAGAATTCGTTATCAAAGTATATTCCTACAACAACGTATTTATAGACATCCGACAATAATTTTAAACATGAGTGTACAATTCCAAAATTAAACTACATAATACTCTTCTGTGGTTCGATCACAACTGACTTCACGTAATAACTCAATTTCATCGCAAGTGGTGTGTACCCGAGCCGTTCATATGTAAGTATAAAATACAAATTTTAGTGTTGAAAAAACAAATCTACCGTATTTGATAAAGGATGTTAAAGCTGCCTTTAAACGTATTTGAGGCTTATTCCTAAATGTAATTGAAGCCTCACGGGTAGTAAGAGCGAACTTATAATCTTCTTACTTTAAATTTACCAAAGGTATTAAGAGTAATAACAGGCATTTCAACACGAGTAATAACAGTAGTAATGTTTATAAGAATTATTACAGGAACATTTTCTTTGAGTTCACTGTTATCAAGCCAGCTTAAAATGCATTTTCCCAAACCAAGCCTTTGCTCATTATCCTTTTTACCCGAAATACGTCCATTTTGCCATATGCAGCTTTGCTTTAGTCAGCTAGGCTTGCAAGAAATGTCACGAGATATACAGTATTGCCATGTCGTCTTCCGCGCACCATGAAGACGGGCTGATTGGTAGATTATTGCGATGTAGATGTCCTTAAATAGAAAAGGGATATTTTCATGTAAAGAATCAGAGAGCAAGATTGAAACGCAGAGCCATTGTAGTCTGATTCACAACCGCCCACAACAACTGAAACATGTTAAAGAACATTTATGATAACCTAAATACGTAATTATTCATAAGCCCTGACAGCATTGTTCATTACTGTGCAAAGTATTTATGTATTTAGTTATGTTTGTTCTCGAGATAAAACAGTCAAAATAAAGAAAATGTATGTGGTATGCACTCAGTTGTATAATCTGTAAGCTTCAGAAATCAGTGATGAGTTTAAGTTCTGGTTAGATGATGGTTGTATTAACCATGAACTTAAGTATTGAATTCTTGTTGTATATAGTTCACAATAGTGAACACTTTTTTTTTTAACAGAACGCAAAATTTGTCAAAGTATGATCTCAAAATAATTTTGTGTAGTACAAATGATAATGAAAGAGATATTATACAAATAATATACAAATAATGAAAGAGAAATTATACGCCTTCCAGGTCAGCTTAGGTAATTGTTAGATTACATAATTTACTAAACGTTTACAATATTAAATTCCTGTATTGAATTATCTCTAATCAGCTATTGTAAAATTTGTTTAAAGAAATATGTGATACATACAATAATGTACTAATAACTAATTACATAAGTATTAAACTTTTTGGTATTTTTAGAGGTCAACAACATCTTATTGACATGCAATCTCATTTTGCAAAGTCTTTCATTTTTTTTTACATTAACCATCTCCATTTATTTGTTTAGATGGCATTAACGTGGGAAGTTCAACTAAAAATTAGTATTTCGTTGTTTAATGTTCATTCAATTAGGTGTTAGTAGCACAATTACTAAAATTGTAAAACAAATTAACAATATCTTTTGTTATAGTCGAGAAGTTTATAGGCGCGACCATTGCAAAGAGTGTTGATTTCAGATTTCTTCCATCGAGAATTTGAACAAACAAGGGGGCGAAAGTGTTACTGGCAACCAACGTTGTGTTCAATGAAATATATAGAATAGGGGAATTGCGTAACTCCAAGGAGATTATCCCTCCCACGGTCCACTCACTGGAACCATCACTCATTGCAAGGAAATTAAAATATTAAAACTATCGTTGCCCACAAGATGATATTTGGGCTTTGTCACCTCGAAATAGTATCGTCTTGAATGTGTCGCGCATTAACACATGAAGTATATTGAAGGGGTCATTTTCAAAACGTCTCTTGTCCATTTTAAATTCAAAATGCAGGTAAGGGTTAAATTAGAAACATTTTAAAATTTTAGATGTAATTAATTTGGTTTAACTTAAAAGTCCTTAAGAAACATATTTTCAGACTGGCTATGGATTTTGAAACCAAATAACAGCAAAAATTTATAATAAATCTTAAGTTTACTCACAATCTGAATTACGAATCAAACATGGACAAAAGAAGTTTTGAAACTGAACTCTTCAATGACACTATTTACTTTATCAGACTGTCCATAACCGTAGTTTGGTGTACTTGTTTGGTGGATAACTCTTTCAACTGAATTTCTGCAACATTTATAAAAGCATAACATGATTTCCACACAAATGCAAGTGCATTTCTCAACTTTCATATCAGTAATATATGTAGTTTGTTTCGCAGTTTTATTTCGTAAATTTTACGTACTCAAATACCGTTGTGTAATGAAAAGTAGTCAGATATTGTGCAGTATACCCTTCCATTTATGCATTTGTTGTTTAGTAACTTTGGAAAATCTACATGTCTGAAAATATTTATACATTGTAAAGAGTCATATCTGGTCTCATGAGAATTTGTTTATGCCGAGCCAAATTATGCGTTTTTGACAATCAAGCATGTTTTCAGGTTGCTTGTTAAAGTCAGACTTGGATTACTAAAAGGGTAATTTATCTAATAATAATAATAAAAGTTGTGTTCATGTTGTGAATTACATATAGTCAATTTAGACAAATAGATCTGGAATCTTAATGTGACAGAAATGTAGGAGAAAGTTAGGCAACGAGTACAATATTTCGAAGATTCCCTTTATAAGTCCCATAAAATGTTTTGAATCAAATTTTATGGTGAAGAAAATTTTCGAATTTCGACAGGCAGAATCGTTTTCTTTGAGCGAAAGTACTTTAGTGACAGTGATATGCCTGGAAATTTAAATCATTAAACAGACATTCATGAGCACCCAAATTACGATATATTCATAAAAATAACTCACTCTTAAAGAAGAAGCTTCAGTTTTAAGAACAATAGTGAAGTGATTTTATTGCAATTAAAAATGGAAATCATACTAAATCATGCTTTTGTTTATTAACAACATTTTTTTAAAAATTGTAGCATTCCTTAGAAATCAAAAGTGGTCAGATTGCTGTGTTTTACACAGTGACAGGAACAAGCGTTAAACATTTCTGTCCCTGAGTGTTGAATATATGCTTTTCATTAATTTGGAGGATAACAATCAACATAAACTTATTCGTCTCTTCTTTCCCATCATGAACATGTTGAGCTGATTACCGATGTAGTTAAGTATTGTGTTGCTAGATGTCACTAGCATGGAATATATTGCACGAATTTCGAAGTCGGCATTATTCTGTGCTGAGCGATTTTTAATAGTGTTTCAGTGTCTGTGGTGTGGCAAAATTCTGGCGATTTTCGATTGCTCGTTGAGATGACGGACCACTAGGAGCAAAGCATCTCTAATAAATTATGTTTCTCTTTGGGAAGCGCTCCATTTGAGACGGTTGTTATGCTTCACCAAGCTTTTAATAATGTTCTTTTGGAAAAGACAAAAGTCTACAAGTGATTTTCCAGCTTGAAAGAAGGCAACATTTGCACTGAAGATTTGCCACGGCCTCGCCGTCCTTCGACGGGCAGAAGAAGGCATTGGAAAAGTGTAAGATGCCGTTAATGAAGATCGTCGAAAGACCATCGAACAAAGTTCGACGCGGGATTGTCCTTGAGTACCTGCCAGCGCACTTTAACATACCGTTTAAAGATGAGATGAATTTCCGCGAAATTTGTGCCTCGCTTGCTGCCAGAGGAGCAGAGAGACATTTAACTAACAGTTAGTCTCTACTTCAAGGCTGAACTACGCAGTGAGTGGAGATGTTTTGGTGGTACGGTACGATTCTGAATGAAAACAAGCACCGAGCCAGAGGAAAACTGTAAATTCACCATGTGCAAAGAAAGGACGTCAAGTTCAATCCAATGTGAATACAATGTTGATTTTTTACGTGAGTGGGATTTTCGACAAGGAATTAATTTCTTAAGAACAAACAGTGAGCCAGCAATAATGCTTCAATGTCTTGAAAAGATTTTGTGAAAGTGTGCCATGGAAATGTGAAATGAGGACTGCGGAGAGAAATGAGGACTACACCACGACTGTGCGCAAGCTCACACAACTATGTCAATGCTACAGTTCTTGGCAAAGAATAACATGGCGCTCGTGCCCCACTGCCTGTACTCACTCTATTCAGTAACGTGTGATATTTTTGTTCTCACGACTGAAGACAAATCTAAAAGGGAAGCAATTCAGTGTCACCATTAAGGTCAAATACATTACGGAAAATCTCTTGAAGAGTATTCCGCCAGAAGTTCGGACTGTTTTCTACAGTAAGAAAAACGTTGGACAAGTGCAGTATAAGATATGGACAATACTTTGAAGGGACTAGAGTGATTTTCATGCAGACGTGCGTATCCTATGTCCATGTATATAAAAAAAGGTGAAAACGTTCCGGCTTTCTTAGTACCGCGTCGTATTTTTGGACTTATTACTCAGTGACTCAGACTGAATTTGTGAATCATTATTGACCTTACGTTAGAGAAACGACAATGAACTGCTGTAGCAACGAAAGAGAACGACTAGAGTAAAGTCAGCATAACAGAAGACACGGAAACACAACAGCAACATCCATAAGAATGAAGCATCAAAAACAAGGGCAGATGTAGAAGAAACTAACATCTATAAATCATACTAACAAATATCAGAAGACTAAGGTAAAAAATCATGGAAGTGGAAGCATATCCACAAACACCATATAAACATTAAGGTCAAAAATGACAACAAATTTCCTACCTGATTATACAAGACAGACGCATCATACGGCGATCAGCTATATTTAGTAAACAAGATATAAGCTAGAAATGTGTAACGCCTCTAGCGTACTTTCAAACTTAAGAGAGTGCTCTAATTATTACAGAATTAGAAGGCAACAATGAACTGTACCTGGTAACATTGTATATCGCACCAAGTGTACTTATAGCATTTTCTCCTGCGCTTCTTCTTCACCTATCAGCATTTCCAGAAATGCTCAAAGTTATGTGGGACACTATAACCGAATTTAATACGATGTTATTATTTTTTTTTTTACTAAATAGTGAGCAGCTCATTTCTGCAGACCAAAGAAGCAGATCATCAATAAACCCGTACTAATCATACAAAGAAGAACACCTTGAACCTACAAGGAAGAACATCTATTCCACCAACAAAGAAGAACACAAAAACTCAGGTACAAACATATACACAAAGGTCACTTAAAAAACTAAGATACAGAAAACATAGGAAATTAAAGATCTTCCAAAAAAAGAACACGTTATCTTCACTAATAACAAGTACACTAAAGAAGCATGAAGTAAATATATAACAAACAATGTGAAAGATACGAAGAACACCTTGATCAAACAAATAAAATACAAAGCTTTTCAATATAATGGCAAAAATAATTCAATTCTGAAAGGTAGACGAAAGAAAAAAATCAAACAAATGCAATGAAATGAAGAACTTAAAGGAAACCTCACAAAATAGAAGTGAATAAATAGGTATCATCTCATTTCAGTACAAAGAACAAAGAAAATTATGTGGACGGTGAGGAACCTGTTTTGTAATCACTCTTGATGCATTTTGAGTCCGAAGCACAGATTCCTCTTTCAGCTCACCGACATCAGTTGCGCACCTTTTATTAAAACAACCCATTCCGCAAGATATCCTTTCAATCACTGGATCAGGTAACATAAATAGTAATATTCTTCGACCCCAGGTAAAAGCTACGCTTCCACGATGATGAAATAAGTTAAAACATAGACTGAAAATATCTGCTGCAACAATTTGTAGTCTTCAATATTTCCAATGCGAAACTCAAAAGCTGGAGAATATTTGAGAGCTGTGTTTGATTTTATTATGGACACGATAGTGACACCGAACACAGAAATATTAGTGAATGAACTGTTGTAATTAGTAATTTTGGTTTTTAATATCTCAAGTTGAACACTTACTACTTTATATCATAGACTTGACATTTTCCTTATATAGTGTTAAACTATTTACATAATATGAAACTAGTGCCTTAAAACCCTTACAAAACTGCTTACTCCAAAAGGTACGAATATTGTCAAAGAACAAGAGTATTGCTTCCAAATTGTTTGTGGATTGTATGATCCTACCTGATTGATTGTATGGGTATTACTGATTAGTAATTCCTATGAAGTAGATGGATATGAAGTACTTTCGATGCACTAGGGGTGAAAGTTGTGGTGCCAAAATGATTGTTACAAGCGTTGAGCGCAATTGGAAACAGCCGTATACCCTAGAGACATATTTCGTTGCTACGGGGATAGATTTTCCTCTTTATGTCATCCTTTGTAAACAGAAAATTTCCTTTTTAAAAGTTTCGTGTTTATAACACACACTATTTGTTTATAGGGGTTTCAAAATAACAACCGAAAATAAAGCTTAAGAGTAACTTTAATACAAACGCTAAACAAATTCGAAAATTGTCTTTCTCAGTTGTATGGTGTGTTCAATGCACAAGGAAATTAAATCCACTGTTTTGCTCATATTTCATCTTTAAAATTTTTATTTGAAACTTCTTTCAAATATTAAAAATTCATATTCAGGTATTGTGAATAACTCTTATTATGCATAAAAGGGTGTTTATCTTTTCCATGTGTTTAATCCATGTAATGCATGTTTATTTTTCTCAGAAATTTCATATTTTTCTTTGATTCCCTTGTGCCCTGACCGCACCATATTAAACTAATTTTTATAGTAATTCTTGTATTTGTTTTAGTTCTGCTGGTTTTAAATTGGAAGTGAAGAAATTATGTACTTTTTGTACAATCACGGTGAATATGGCACTTGTTGGTTAGCACAAGAACCTTCGTCATGTGTGAAGTCGAAACTCTGACAAATGTAAATTTTTTCTGTATTTTTTCATTCTTTCGTAAACGTATATTATAGAATTCAATTCTTTTGCAAAAACCTATGTATAATAAATTTCTAACTTGCTATGCCAGCAACTTTTTATAGAAGTTCAACAGGCAGCTCCGGTGAGAGAATTCACATTGTTAAAAATGAAAGATATTTTACTTGAGACTAAAGGAAAAGTTTTCTAATGTCTTAATTCTTGTTTACAACAATTAATGTATTAGAGAACCTTTATTTCCTTAGTTGCAAGCAATACACCTTTAATTTTTACTAATGTGATTTCCCTCAGGAGCCGCCTGTGAAGAATTCTTAGTTTTATATTCAGCTTGAAATGTGGAAACATGTACCGACGGTGCATCGGTTCTAGGTAACGGATCCATTAGCTGCTGCAAGATGTCTACACTTCTTTTGTTTCATTTTTAAAAGTATCTGAATCGCTACCGTCGATTTGCTGATAATTTCAAATAATTTATATTTGTTGGAAGACAAACATTAACATTTATTTCCAACACCTAGCTTTAATGCATTCTATGCACAAACTGCAATAGCATTCCTGGTATAATTTCCCCCGAGTTTGGTTTGGAAACTTCATTAAAAAAAAAAAAAAAAAAAAAAAAACATTTATGTACCCTCGCGATAAAGCATCTCAATGTGTGGTGAAAACTAATCTGAAAAATTGAATAGCTTTTGTCATTCTTATTAAGAACGAATCTGAACATTGATTCCCAATATTGAGACTGCATTTTACAGTTTCTTAATTTTTCAATCATCATGAAAAATGCTAAAAAATCACACATTCTCTTCATGCCAATACAGGGATAAAGTTACGTTGTTGATTGTACATTAAAATATGTCTGTGTTGACGTTAATTCAACAAAGTGGTTCTTTGTTAACTGAGCTATATTACATTTTCACACATGCGCAGTGCTTGTTCAAATGCATCGATCTTTGGAGCAAAATGTTAAAATGATAGTTGTTGAATGAACTACCTGACATGTTGAATATTTTTAGTAACAGCATATTAAGTGTTTCATGCGCAGTGCTTGTTCAAATGCATCGATCTTTGGAGCAAAATGTTAAAATGATAGTTGTTGAATGAACTACCTGACATGTTGAATATTTTTAGTAACAGCATATTAAGTGTTTCATATACACTTGGCAAATTGCTACTTTTACAAAATCATTTTATTTCTTATTTAACGGACATGCCTTTTGTGAGGGATAATAAAGTGTAGCAAATCATTTATAAGTGGTTAAAGGGAATAAAATATAGATGCATTCGGCGATGAAAAAGAACATAATGCACGTACTGACAATAGATGAACAACACTCCTACTCATGTAAATGTTGTTACAAAAGTGTTTTCGTGAAAGATTACAAGAGATAATGCAGGTTGTATGTTATTTGTCATGTCAAATATACCGCGTAATGCTTTCGTTACAGCAGAAACTAAGAAAAAAGTAATAATAGCCGCCTTTGAAAGAGCTAAAAAGCAGACAATAATAAAAGCTGTAAAGAACGAATAATAATAATAATAGTATGCACTTAAAAGCAAAAATGATACAGTACAATTATCTATGAAAAAACTTGAAGTCTATGCCGAGCCAAATAAACTACTGCCTAGTACAGTTGAAGGGTAAGAGGAAAAAGGAATGTCACAAAATTGCATTTTCGAGAAAACGGCGTTTTGTTATTGAAAACCGCGTAAAAAGAGTAGAGTTAGTCAAAATTTTCACCTTTTTACATTGACATTTCTACATCTACTCATACATGGCATATACAGTCAAATGGTACCAAAAGTCACCAAGAGATAGGACAAAGCACCCGATAAAGCACATACATAGGCATTCCTGGCTTTTTTCCTTACCCTTAAGTTGTTATTCAAACCAATTTTATATAAGTTATGCTAATGAAATATTTTCTGTTTTTAAAGCGCTTATTATTATTTTCTGTTTCTAGCGCCTTTATTATATTTACTTTGTAACTGTTTTGTTGACTTTGGTTGATATTTTTACAAGCGTTTTTCTTATTTTTAGTACGTTCTTGTAATAGGTCATTTTTGTTTTAAGTGTGTTTATTTTTCCCAATTTCTCTTTACCTCTAGTAGTTAGGTATATGCCTAAGTTAAAAGGTAAAACACTAACTTCATAGAAAGAGAATGGAATTAACGACGCCGACATCTGGGAAAAGCTAACTTGCAACACACGTTATTTCGAAACGGGATGTCGTGAAGTGCTGATCCATATCAGTGTAAATTAAGTCACATGTACGTCATCCACAATTGCATATTTCAGCAACATTCAACTTGTGCACAAAGAATTTCTTGGCGGACAATTCCCAGACAAGTTCCCAATATATGTCCCAGATTTGGTTTGTCTTCAAGGCGGGTCCAAAACTAGCTTAAAAATTAGACTTGACAGCATTTTTCTCGGAATGCTTTGGCGATACATCTGAATTGTTAGACCGCCAACACCAAATTCTCTTTTGTTCGGAATAATAGATACTCTTATGTTTCTTTTCACGAATTTGCCTGAGAAAACTAGAAATATACCGTGGCAAAATATATTGCATAACCAGTTATTCTGAACTCCACCCACCCTATGTATAGAGGGTGTTTCAAAACAACACCGACAACTTTTAGGACGTGATTATTAAGTATTTGTGCACACAGGTTGGTTTATACTTTTCATCTCTTAGTGTTAGGAATCACCTCCCAAATGTTGTCGGTGGAATCACCTCCCAAATGTCGGTGTTGTTCTGAAACACCAGGGTGATTGGTAATTCTTTGCATTCCTCTAAAGGGGATATTCTGCAAGGGGATATTGGAACATTATCACGTAGGGGAGTCTGTTGTACCAAGGAACACTTTTGCGAAAATAGAGTAAAAGTGGTTATTAAATATGTTAGAGAGTAAAGGATTTATTTTGAATTGAAAGATGGGTGTTTCATCCTTAATACCCATATTACATTATGTACGTAGAGCATTTATAAGTACAGTTATTAGTTAATTTACGCAATGACTCAAAACGTTCCAAGGTACAGCATTGCTCTTGTACCTTGGAACAGCCGTCTTGTATCTTGGAACATAGTAAATTTTGGGGGTACTTTGAAATAAAATGGGCATAGTTTGTGCAATTGTGTATTAGGGGATCAATCTACAATGTAGATATTAATGTTTAAACAAAAATAAATGAAACAAAGAAGAATAGAGCATAAAGGTACTAAAGATAATGAGATTATAATAAAAAAAGTATATGGCTACTGTAAAAAGGAAAACGGAAGCTAACTAACAAGATACATTACCAATAAATGAATTGTTATTAATTGTTTAATTTGGCTTTTTTTTTAATCACATGTCACATTGGTATGTTTGCAATTCATCTTTCTCAATCCCTGCACACAAATTATGACCCCAAATACCACACGTCGTACGACTCCGTGATCACTGTTAAACATGGGTACGTTGATCAGCGCTAGAGGGCAATTTACTTCCCTGGTATTAGTAATATGTTTATTTTATAAATGTTAAGCACCTCTTCCAAAGCGAAATGACATTAGTAATTAATCTATGGTCCATTTTTTTCGGCTAATAGGAAGCATTTTCGATAGCTTTATTTTCTTTGTAAGTAATCACTAAACGCAGAGCACTGTTAATTTAGTACTATAAGATATATTGATATTTGCCCATTTCTTCACTTCACGATCAACATTGAGAAAATCAGATGAGTTAATTTCCTCCTTGCTAGTAGATGCAAATGTTAAGAACTTACTGGAAAAAAAATAGCGTCGAATTGAGTGGTGAAGCATATTATGCTTCACATTTCACATTATACGAAAGAACGTTCAGTTTTTACTCCATGTTTATGTTGTCTGGTAAAATATAACATACATATATTCAATTAGGTCCGATTGTTTTTCAAAAGATAATATGTTATTGCCCTAATAAAATTGCCAAACTAAAATAAAAAAAATGGCTTTAGAAATGTTCAATGGAAAAATTTAACAATTTTTCAAAAACTTTTGAAGACATTTTTCAAAAAAAGTTTAGAAGTGATCAGCCAATCACAGTGCAAGAAGAATAACTTTTCACCAATGACCTTAGACGGAGAATCAACGAAAGTTCAAAGTGTAGAATTGACATTGTTTCATATTAATCAATTTTAATAATTATCTATCAGTTTCCGTGTCCTAAATTTTTACACCATAAGTTTCAGTATTAAGATCACGTATTAGGTTAAAATTCTCAAATTTTAATTTTGACAATTTTTTACTTATGAAACGATACAAGTTAGATCATTCAAACTTACAAAAAAAATATATACCGCAACCGTAAAGATCTTTTAAAAATTTCAATAATTCCAAAATTTAAGACTGGGAGAACCACTCCCCAATATTCAAAAGAGAGCAGTGTACCATGTCCTATGTTCTTGTACTTGCATGTTGTGTAGAAGCTGAACGTCCATGCAGCCATCATTTAAAGAGTAACCTGTGTTTATATGTTGGTGCTAACAATTTTACCCATACTCACTCATACAATCGGTACAGAGAGTAACTTCTGATTTTTCATTATCTTTACTTTGTGCTTTCTTTTGCATCTTTTACAATATTCATTACTACACTAATGCTTTCTTGTTGCTAAAATGTGGCTTCAATCAACATTGGTTAGCAAAATAAATCCCATCAAAGCGGTTAGGAAAATAAATCCCATCAAAGCATTATGCTAATTCCCGCCCCCAAAAAGGACTAAATCGCTCTCGTAATGAAACAAAGCGATGCCTTACGAGAACTAGGGAACAAGGAAGGAAGTTCATATCTCTGTACGTTTCATAACCTTCGAGTACATAACCCGAAAATCAGTCCCAGGATACATTAACACTTGTTGAAAGTAAATTTTTAGCAGTACAGTTTTAACCTGCATATTAGTCATAACCAATTCCTTTCTCTTTTCTCTTTTCTGCCTACTCATATCTTTCTTAGGTTTAAAGTTTCTTCACATTAGTTACAACTAAGGTTATACCCAAACTGATCATAGAAATATAAATTTAATAAAACGTTTTGTAATTCACACACATTCATGCTCACATACTACACGAACATAATTCTTATTCATATAACTATAAAATAAAGGTATCTAACTATCTCAATAATAAACAAAGTTTGTCCAGATGGTAGCGTCCACTGAACAACGCATGGTACAGTTATGATTCAAACACTTAACACAGAGTTTTCATGTGTAATCCTTCTTGTTTCTTGAACTTTTTGAAACCGATTTCACAATGAAAAGTCTTAGGGTCTCTGCGAGTTCTAACATTATTTCTTGAATCTATTCGCCAACGGTATGCCTTTGAAAACACAGTACACTAGCTGTGTGGCATATGTGATCGTCATTTATATGTGTCATTAATGTTCAGTATTTTGAACAACTTAAAAAATATGTAACACAAAAATGCCTTAAAATCTGTTTGTTGTCTTAAATAGCCTTGTAGCGTTTCAAGTCCTTCAATAGGCTACATACTCATATCAGTATTGTATATATAAGCAACAACATCAAAGAAGCACATCATTCAAAACATTTACTAAATTTAAAGCAGATGATACAACTTAATTTAATGATTATTATGGGTGCAACTACTTTGATCCTATAAACATATAAGTTAACGAGCCTTTAAAAGAAAATCCACAAGTTGTTTAAACTGTAACATCCTCGTATTCCACCCATTCGTGCACGACAAAATTGAAGTAAATTTCTTTGAGGTTTACACCTACTACAAATAACAGTTCGTTGTATTGTTGAACTATTCAAAGATTGAAAAAAAATTAAATGACA
This sequence comes from Thermobia domestica, assembly GCF_964235325.1. Lineage (NCBI taxonomy): Eukaryota > Metazoa > Arthropoda > Insecta > Zygentoma > Lepismatidae > Thermobia > Thermobia domestica. Next base: position 51,137,920 of record NC_137470.1, on the reverse strand, counting down.
CGGGACATCGGTTCCCTACAAACTAGGTGCTACACTTTTTTCTAACTTGTTTCTTGTTCTTCTTTGTTTCGCCTGTGAAAATGCCATTGGTTCTTAATCTTTGCTCTCCCTTAGACCGGTAGCGTAGGTATTTGGTGATACAGTGTTGGGATGAATAAGCTTAGTTCTTTAGTGCCTGTGGGAAATGTTCTATTTACGCAGATTTTATTTAGAATGCTCAGACTTATATTTCTTAACGATGAAAATACATGTTGTTTAATTCTCTCGGTTGTTTTACTTTTAAAACATGCTGATATATTTTCACGATTTGGATATATGATTTGAAGTGCTGTTGTTATTAGCATTTACAGTTTGAGTATATTATTTCTTTCTGCCGAAAGTACATTTTAATTCTCGTACGTATATCTATAAATTTCTTTAGTGACTACTGCAATTTTTATTTTCTTGCTTTGCTAACGTATTTTCATTCTTCTCAGGTGAGTGTTTTAAACTATTTTGAGAAGATTCGATACTTCTTCGATTCTGGTCTAATTTCTACACTTTTCTGATAATCGATTTTTATTTATCTTCTCATACTATCACCGATCTTGGGATCATTTCGTGACACCAGATCCATCCTGATGTAAGGTTAGCCACAAATGTTGGAAAACTGAGCCCTAACGTGTTGAGATAATGACTCATTTTTTTTCAATTTCTTTCTCTTGGCCATGTAAAAATGTTATTGGCTCCGTTTAATCTTCTCTCTTAATGTTCTCTCTTAAAGCGCTAGGCTAGGTAGTTGGTGAAGCGGTGTAGCTCGGAATAGGCTTAGCTCGCTAGTCTTTAATGCCTGTTTGAAAAGTAGTATTGATGCCAATTTTATTTACACAAAGCAATTAGAAGTTTAAAATAGATTTCACAAGAGGAGAATATGAATTATAACAAACGACTTAATAGTCACTTTGCAACAATCAAGTCTATGACTGTGTGAGGACTAATTTGCTTATCATGGACATAGCATGATCTTTTCCAACAACGGAAATGACTATCTCCTTCCGAAAACCACAAAAGAAGTATTTTTAAAGGAATTCCTGTCTGTAATTTTCATAACATATCCTACATCGCCCGGATATCGTCTGATACGTTATCAACTCTTGAGAGTAATTATTTTCAAAACATGGTTTAAAACTGCACACTAGTAATAATCAGTTTTCTTCCTCTTTCATATTTTCTTCTCTGATCCATGTTTTTATTAGGTTTAAGGTTTCTTCACATTATAAGAACTAAGGGTATACCCAAACTGATCATTTTACCATGTTTATTAGGAATATATATTTAATAAAAAGTTTTGCAATTCACACACATTCATGCACACATACTACATGTATACAATTCGTATATATATATCTAAAACATAAGAGCCTCTAGCACCTTCATTAATAAATAATGTTTGTCAAGATGGTAGCTTCCAGTGGACAGTGTATGACATGTTAAGATACAAACAATTTACATTTACTTTTTCATATGTAATCCTTCTCTGCAATAAATACGGTAGTAAAAAAGAGATTAAGGGGGTCTCTTTAGCAAGCTTGCCTCGTTGAGTGATGCACCAACCTACATCTACGTACAGCTCCTACATTTAAAGATCGAAAGCAGCATGTCGGATGTTGTATCGCGTCGCGGTTTGTATAATTAAACATTATCGAACATCGTGTAATAGAGAAGAAAAAAGTAAAAAAGCGCGTTAAATTTTTTTCACCTCACTATTGGCTTGACTAGTAGGAGAAAAAACCCATAAATGCATGTAGTCAAAGGAATCTCCTTTATCGGTCATGCATCTGCTTAAGTTATTTTCATGGTAAACCACACAAAGGGGTGGGAAAAACTATAAAAAGCATAATTTACTTACTATTTTTTGAGCCTAAGATGCTGAGTGTGAATTGAGTTTCCTAAATGTCTGTACTTTGGTGAGTAAGCTTGGATAGTGGGATATGGTGTTGTATATTTTCAATGTTGCAATTTTAATTGCTGTTGCTAATGATCTGCTGTTTTATTGATTTGTTGCATTGGCGCTAGATATCCACACAATGATCTTAACTGTGACAGTTTTTGTCGCTTGTTTCACGTACTGCTCGATGTGTTGTGGTACTTGAGTTTTCTTCTGTTCAGGGCTTGCTATTTCCTTCCGATGAGTTTGTCTTCTTTGATTGTTCCTGTTGGGTGTTTTTTCGAAGGTAGAGTATTCTTGTGGGCTGAGTTAGTTCTGCGTGACGCTTCCGGTTCTATGTCCCTCCATGGCACACGTTGCGCAGAGGTTCTTGCTTACGGGTTTGCTGCACGGCTGGTTGTGGGCTTCCGCACAGTGTAAATAAACTCTGTTTAGTGCGTAGCTACCTCCGGTGCCCATATTGGTAGCAATTTCAACATGAGTCCGGCCATTCCTGCCCTTTAAGTGTTTCCAATTCTAAGGTGCACACCGTTAACGTGGTCTCCATTTGTTAATTCTGCCAAACTGGTCGAGTTTGGCAGTAAACTAGCGTAGAAGTGAAAGGGGTCTTGAAGCTGCTTGTATTTTTATAATGTTAGAGGATACAATGTTCTGGTTTCGAAAGTCAGTTATTATTGTCTCTAATTGTTCATCCAATGATACCCCTTTAATTACACATATAAATGTTGTGGATATCTACTGTTTGCTGCAAGTGCCCTTGGTTCCTCTTTATGATCTGGGCCTGATAATTGCCGTTTCTCCGTAGGTTTCCTCGTGTGTGAATTTAGGTGACTGGCTCTTGAACGGATTTTTTTATTGTCTTAGGGTTTGAATCTGAAAAGGACATAAGTACTGACTTAGGATTTTGGGCATAAAAGGGGCCGTTTTGTCTCTAACTGTTAAAGTTTCTACCGCACTCCAAAAGAAATATATTGCATCCACGTCAGTCGACAGTCGGCAAAGCCTGTACAACCTGTAAGGGCAATGCGAATCTTGGTCCACAATAACGGAACAGACCGACGCAATGTAATACTATTTCTTCCACTTATGCTTGTGTAAGATGCCATGTTTTTTAACTTCTCTTTATTATTAAGAAAACCTATCACAAAAGACTTGTTTCTTTCTGTTTATGATTTTGACAGCACCTCAGTTAACAATAGAAAGTTTAATAGTGTGTCACACAGTGTTTGTTCTGCCGCTGAAACTATTCCGTCGGTGTGATTTCTTTGCGCTGTAATATTCTCTGCCGCAGTAACAAGAACTCAGGAGCTCTTCTCGGAATGTCTTCTTTGGATCAGATCAGGAACTCTTCTTGCAACCGATTTCACACTTAAAAATCTTCGGGTCTTACGAGTTCTAACATGCTTTATTGAATCTCTTTGCGAATAGTATTCCTTCGAGCACACTGTAGACTAATCGGTCGGATTTGTGATAGTTATACATATGTTTCTTTAATATTCAGTATTTTGGAACATATGCAACACTTAATGCCCATTGATCCGTTACTTCCTTTAAGTAATCTGGTAGCGATTCACTTTCTTCATTAGGTTACATATTCATACCCTTATTCTATATATACATAAGCAATAAAATAAGCAAAATTCATCATTCAAAGCATTTACTAACTTCAAATCAGATGTAACTACTTAAGTTTACGATTAGTACAGCTTTATCTACTGTGATTCCATAAACATGAGAGTTAGCTAGGCTTTAAGAGAAAATGCACACGTTTAAACTTTAAAATTTTCGTATTTCACCAGTCGTGCACGACAAAAGAGAAAAAAAATATTTGTGATTTGTAGTCAATCCAAATAAAATAACACTTTTTAGTATTATTGAAGTATTCAAAGGTCGAGTAAATCAAATCACACAGGGACTTTGGGTTCGTATGAACCACATCTTACACTTTTCATTCTTTGTTTGTTGGTCTTTGTTTTGCATATGTAAAAATGTCTTTGGTTCTTAAACTTGTGCTCTTTCGTAAACTGCTAGCGTAAGTAGTAGGTTAAGCAGTATATCAAATAATAGATTCAGCTAGTGAGATTTTTAATGCCTGTGGGAAAAGACCTTCTATTTACAACTACTTTATTTAGACGGCTCTGACTTACAATTCTTAACCATGGAGTAATAAACAAATCAGCAGCTGTGTCCGATGAATATATATGCTGTTTATTTCTCTCGGTTTTACAGTTTCAAATACATGATCGACATACATTCATGACTTGGAAGTAAGATTCATTTTTATATACTTTATTATGTTTTACTACCCACACAAAAATACATATACCATTAAAAGCTTTTTAATTGTTGTTCTTGTAATTCTTATTTACATAAAAAATGTACTTCATTTAATATATTAAAAAGAAATATATCACATGTACCTCACATGCACTCTTAAGACAGCAACGAGAAATTTGATTTGTTAATTTAGTTACTTGAGAGCTAGTAAAATAGGGAACAGTCATTGAGTTTTTATTTTTTGCTGTCCTTTTAATCCATATTTACACAAAAATATAATTTATGCGAAATTTTAAAGATTAACCCATTCACATGTTAATAACACACATTCTTAAGACAGCAGTAAGAAAAAAGTGATTTGTTACTTTAGTTACTTGAGCGCTAGTAAAATAGGTAGCAGACATTGAGTTCTAAATTTTAGTTCTCTTTTAATCCATATTTACACAAAAATATACTTTATTTGGAATGAAAAAAAGAAACAGATATCAAACTTTCTTAACACATACTCTTAAGAAAGAAAGAGAAATAAGATTACTTACTTTAGTTACTTAAGCGCTGGAAAAATAAGTAATAATCTTTTAGTTTTTTAATTGTTGTTTTAATTGTAATCCTTATTTACACACAAATATAATTTTTGCGAAGTCTTAAAAATAAACATATTCACATGTTCCTCACACACATTCTTAAGACAGCACTAAGAATAGTGGGATAGCTTAGCGAAAAAATATTTCACTTCCGGATCCCAGTCTATTATTTTCAGCGCAGTAAGTATAGGTCATAATAAACCGAAAAAGACCGGGGCACAGGTTCTCCCTGGTCTAGGGTGTTCGTAGCTGCCATTTTCCGAAATGGCCGCCCTGTGTAGGTGTAAGTCAGATGCAAGTATCTCAAATGAGCAATCTCGGTGTCTATTTATTGGTTTTTGATGACGCTGAGTCGATTGGAATAGTTTGTTAACATGTAAAATACATAATGAATGCCAAAGCCGCAATTTTTAAAGATGGCGGACCTATAATGCTATTTATGGAAGTAAATCAGGGAGTAAAAGTCCTACAAGAGTAAATTTGGTGTCCATTTATAGGTTTTCGAGGTCGCTAAGTTGATTGGTACAGTTTTTGGAATGCTGAGGCATATGCTTGATTGCCGGAAGCCGCAATTTTCAAAACTGGCCGACGTATAAGTCTCAAGCTGAGCGTAACTCAGGAAGGAAAAGCGCTACTTGTGTAAAATTCATGTCTATTTATAGGTTTCAGAGGTGACTCAGTGTATTGGAATATTTTAAGTTTAATACTTTATTTAGACGGCTCTGACTTACAATTCTTAACCATGGAGTAATAAACAAATCAGCAGCTGTGTCCGATGAAAATATATGCTGTTTATTTCTCTCGGTTTTACAGTTTCAAATACATGATCGACATACATTCATGACTTGGATGTAAGATTTGAAGTATTTTTGTTGTTGATGTTTACAGTATGAATTCTTTCAATGCTTTCTTTGGAAAATAAATTGGAAATCTTGTACATATATATACAGATTTCCAAACTGATTCTATAGCAAAAGTTATATTGTTATATAACAAATGATTTTTTTCACTGTTCTCTTGTTCTTTTTAGTTCCTTAAGTTACATAAGCGGTAGTAAAACATCAGACTGGATTGATGTTTACTTGTTCTAGTATGAATTCTTACTTACACAGAAATAGCTTATAAGTGAAATCATGAAAACACATAACACACGATGCTCACACACACTCCTAAAAATGTAATCAGATATGTGATCTTCTGTTACTTTAGCTGCGTAGGCGCAAGTAAATTAGCAGACACCCATTGTTTTTTTTTAGTTTTGTTCTACTATTAATTCCTATTTACACAGAAATATAGTTTATATGTGATATTAAAAAAACACGTTGCTGGCATGCACTACTGAAAAAGCTATCAGAAATGTGATGCTCGACATATATCATTTTGGCAGTTCTGAACACTGCATGAGGAAAAGAAAACACTTGATTTTTATATACTTAAACTTCATTATGTTTTACTACGCACACGAAAATACATATACCATTAATAAGCTTTTTAATTGTTGTTCTTGTAATTCTTATTTACACAAAAATGTACTTCATTTAATATATTAAAAAGAAATATATCACATGTACCTCACATGCACTCTTAAGACACCAACGAAAAATGTGATTAGTTACTTTAGTTACTTAAGCGCTAAAAAAATAAGTAACAGTTATTCAGTCTTTTAATTGTTGTTCTAATTTAAATCCTTATTTACACAAAAGTATATTTTTTGTGACATATTAAAATAAACACATATACGTTCCTCACACACACTCTTAAGACAGCAACGGGAAATGTGATTTGTTACTTTAGTTACTTGAGAGCTAGTAAAATAAGGAATAGTCATTGAGTTTTTAATTTTTGCTGTCTTTTTAATCCATATTTACACAAAAATATAATTTAGCGAAATTTTAAAGATTAACCCATTCATATGTTCCTAACACACATTCTTAAGACAGCAGTAAGAAAAAAGTGATTTGTTACTTTAGTTACTTGAGCGCTAGTAAAATAGGTAGCAGACATTGAGTTCTAAATTTTAGTTATCTTTTAATCCATATTTACACAAAAATATACTTTATTTGGAATGGAAAAAGGAAACAGATATCAAACTTTCTTAACACACACTCTTAAGAAAGAAAGAGAAATAAGATTACTTACTTTAGTTACTTAAGCGCTGGAAAAATAAGTAATAATCTTTTAGTTTTTTAATTGTTGTTTTAATTGTAATCCTTATTTACACACAAATATAATTTATGCGAAATCTTAAAAATAAACACATTCACATGTTCCTCACACACATTCTTAAGACAGCACTAAGAATAGTGGGATAGCTTAGCGAAACAATATTTCACTTCCGGATCCCAGTGTGTTCTTTTCAGCGCAGTAAGTATAGGTCATAATAAATCGAAAAATACCGGTACACAGGTTTTCCCTGGTCTAGAGTGGTCGTAGCGGCAATTTCCAAAAATGGCCGCCGTGTGTAGGTGTAAGTCAGATGCAAGGATCTCAAATGAGCAATCTCGGTGTCTATTTATTGGTTTTTGATGATGCTGAGTCGATTGGAATAGTTTGTTAACATGTAAATTACATAATGAATGCCAAAGCCGCAATTTTTAAAGATGGCGGACCTATAATGCTATTTATGGAAGTAAATCAGGGAGTAAAAGTCCTACAAGAGTAAATTTGGTGTCCATTTATAGGTTTTCGAGGTCGCTAAGTTGATTGGTACAGTTTTTGGAATGGTGAGGCATATGCTTGATTGCCGGAAGCCGCAATTTTCAAAACTGGCCGACGTATAAGTCTAAAGCTGAGCGCAAATCAGGAAGGAAAAGCGCTACTTGTGTAAAATTCATGTCTATTTATAGGTTTCAGAGGCGACTCAGTTTATTGGAAAGTTTAATACTTTATTTAGACGGCTCTGACTTACAATTCTTAACCATGGAGTAATAAACAAATCAGGAGCTGTGTCCGATGAAGATATATGCTGTTTATTTCTCTCGGTTTTACAGTTTCAAATACATGTTCGACATACATTCATGACTTGGATGTAAGATTTGAAGTATTTTTGTTGTTGATGTTTACAGTATGAATTCTTTCAATGCTTTCTTTGGAAAATAAATTGGAAATCTTGTACATATATATACAGATTTCCAAACTGATTCTATAGCAAAAGTTATATTGTTATATAACTAATGATTTTTTTCACTGTTCTCTTGTTCTTTTTAGTTCCTTAAGTTACATAAGCGGTAGTAAAATATCAGACTGCTATTGATATTTACTTGTTCTAGTATTAATTCTTACTTACACGGAAATAGCTTATAAGTGAAATCATGAAAACACATAAAACACGATGCTCACACAAACTCCTAAAAATGTAATCAGATATGTGATCTTCTGTTACTTTAGCTACGTAGGCGCAAGTAAATTAGCAGACACCCATTGTTTTTTAGTTTTGTTCTACTATTAATTCCTATTTACACAGAAATATAGTTTATATGTGATATTAAAAAAAAAACACGTTGCTGGCATGCACTACTGAAAAAGCTATCAGAAATGTGATTCTCAACATGTATCATTTAGGCAGTCCTGAACACTGCATGAGGAAAAGAAAACACTTCATTTTTATATACTTAAACTTCATTATGTTTTACTACGCACACAAAAATACATATAACATTAATAAGCTTTTAATTTGTTGTTCTTGTAATTCTTACTTACACAAAAATGTACTTCATTTAATATATTAAAAAGAAATATATCACATGTACCTCACATGCACTCTTAAGACAGCAACGAAAAATGTGATTAGTTACTTTAGCTACTTAAGCGCTAAGAAAATAAGTAACAGTTATTCAGTCTTTTAATTGTTGTTCTAATTTAAATCCTTATTTACACAAAAAGATAATTTATGCCAAATATAAAAAAATAAACAGATATATCAAGTTCCTCACACACATTCTTAAGACAGCAATGAGAAATGTGATTTGTTACTTTAGTTACTTAAGCGCTAGGAAAATAGGTAACATCCATTGAGTTTTTTAATTGTTCTCGTTTTAATCCTTATTTACACAAAAATATACTTAATTTAATATATTAAAAAGAAACAGACATCACATGTTCCTCACAGGCACGCTTAAGACAGCAATGGGAAATGTGATTTGTTACATTAATTACTTAAGCGCTTGTAAAATATGTAAAAGCCATTGAGTATTTTAATTGTCGTTCTTCTTTTAATCCTTATTTACACAAAAGTATATTTTTTGCGACATATTTAAAAATAAACACATATTATACGTTCCTAACACACACTCTTAAGACAGCAACTAGAAATTTGATTTGTTACTTTAGTTACTTGAGAGCTAGTAAAATAAGGAACAGTCATTGAGTTTTTAGTTTTTGCTGTCTTTTTATTCCATATTTACACGAAAATATAATTTAGCGAAATTTTAAAGATTAACCCATTCATATGTTCCTAACACACATTCTTAAGACAGCAGTAAGAAAAAAGTGATTTGTTACTTTAGTTACTTGAGCGCTAGTAAAATAGGTAGCAGACATTGAGTTCTAAATTTTAGTTCTCTTTTAATCCATATTTACACAAAAATATACTTTATTTGGAATGAAAAAAAGAAACAGATATAAAACTTTCTTAACACACACTCTTAAGAAAGAAAGAGAAATAAGATTACTTACTTTAGTTACTTAAGCGCTGGAAAAATAAGTAATAAACTTCTAGTTTTTTAATTGTTGTTTTAATTGTAATCCTTATTTACACACAAATATAATTTATGCGAAATCTTAAAAATAAACATATTCACATGTTCCTCACACACATTCTTAAGACAGCACTAAGAATAGTGGGATAGCTTAGCGAAAAAATATTTCACTTCAAGATCCCAGTTTGTTCTTTGCAGCGCAGTAAGTATAGGTCATAATAAATCGAAAAAGACCGAAACACAAATTTTCCCTGGTCTAGGGTGGACGTAGATGCCATTTTCCAAAATGGCCGCCCTGTGTAGGTGTAAGTCAGATGCAAGTATCTCAAATGAGCAATCTCGGTGTCTATTTATTGGTTTTTGATGACGCTGAGTCGATTGGAATAGTTTGTTAACATGTAAAATACATAATGAATGCCAAAGCCGCAATTTTTAGAGATGGCGGACCTATAATGCTATTTATGGAAGTAAATCAGGGAGTAAAAGTCCTACAAGAGTAAATTTGGTGTCCATTTATAGGTTTTCGAGGTCGCTAAGTTGATTGGTACAGTTTTTGGAATGGTAAGGGATATGCTTGATTGCCGGAAGCCGCAATTTTCAAAACTGGCCGACGTATAAGTCTCAAGCTGAGCGTAAATCAGAAAGGAAAAGCGCTACTTGTGTAAAATTCATGTCTATTTATAGGTTTCAGAGGTGACTCAGTTTATTGGAATATTTTAAGTTTAATACTTTATTTAGACGGCTCTGACTTACAATTCTTAACCATGAAGTAATAAACAAATCAGCAGGTGTCCGATGAAGATATATGCTGTTTATTTCTCTCGGTTTTACAGTTTCAAATACATGATCGACATACATTCATGACTTGGATGTAAGATTTGAAGTATTTTTGTTGTTGATGTTTACCGTATGAATTCTTTCAATGCTTTCTTTGGAAAATAAATTGGAAATCTTGTACATATATATACAGATTTCCAAACTGATTCTATAGCAAAAGTTATATTGTTATATAACTAATGATTTTTTTCACTGTTCTCTTGTTCTTTTTAGTTCCTTAAGTTACATAAGCGGTAGTAAAATATCAGACTGCTATTGATGTTTACTTGTTCTAGTATGAATTCTTACTTACACAGAAATAGCTTATAAGTGAAATCATGAAAACACATAACACAAGATGCTCACACACACTCCTAAAAATGTAATCAGATATGTGATCTTCTGTTACTTTAGCTACGTAGGCGCAAGTAAATTAGCAGACACCCATTGTTTTTTTAGTTTTGTTCTACTATTAATTCCTATTTACACAGAAATATAGTTTATATGTGGCATTAAAAAAAAACACGTTGCTGGCATGCACTACTGAAAAAGCTATCAGAAATGTGATGCTCAACATGTATCATTTAGGCAGTTCTGAACACTGCATGAGGAAAAGAAAACACTTCATTTTTATATACTTAAACTTCATTATGTTTTACTACGCACACAAAAATACATATACCATTAATAAGCTTTTTAATTGTTGTTCTTGTAATTCTTATTTACACAAAAATGTACTTCATTTAATATATTAAAAAGAAATATATCACATGTACCTCACATGCACTCTTAAGACAGCAACGAAAAATGTGATTAGTTACTTTAGCTACTTAAGAGCTAAGAAAATAAGTAACAGTTATTCAGTCTTTTAATTGTTGTTCTAATTTAAATCCTTATTTACACAAAAAGATAATTTATGCCAAATATAAAAAAAAACAGATATATCAAGTTCCTCACACACATTCTTAAGACAGCAATGAGAAATGTGATTTGCTACTTTAGTTACTTAAGCGCTAGGAAAATAGGTAACAGCCATTCAGTTTTTTAATTGTTCTCATTTTAGTCCTTATTTACACAAAAATATACTTTATTTAATATATTAAAAAGAAACAGACATCACATGTTCCTCACAGGCACGCTTAAGACAGCAATGGGAAATGTGATTTGTTACATTAATTACTTAAGCGCTTGTAAAATATGTAAAAGCCATTGAGTATTTTAATTGTCGTTCTCCTTTTAATCCTTATTTACACAAAAGTATATTTTTTTGCGACATATTAAAATAAACACATATCATACGTTCCTAACACACACTCTTAAGACAGCAACGAAAAATTTGATTTGTTACTTTAGTTACTTGAGAGCTAGTAAAATAAGGAACAGTCATTGAGTTTTTAGTTTTTGCTGTCTTTTTAATCCATATTTACACGAAAATATAATTTAGCGAAATTTTAAAGATTAACCCATTCATATGTTCCTAACACACATTCTTAAGACAGCAGTAAGAAAAAAGTGATTTGTTACTTTAGTTACTTGAGCGCTAGTAAAATAGGTAGCAGACATTGAGTTCTAAATTTTAGTTCTCTTTTAATCCATATTTACACAAAAAAAAATACTTTATTTGGAATGAAAAAAAGAAACAGATATCAAACTTTCTTAACACATACTCTTAAGAAAGAAAGAGAAATAAGATTACTTACTTTAGTTACTTAAGCGCTGGAAAAATAAGTAATAATCTTTTAGTTTTTTAATTGTTGTTTTAATTGTAATCCTTATTTACACACAAATATAATTTATGCGAAATCTTAAAAATAAACATATTCACATGTTCCTCACACACATTCTTAAGACAGCACTAAGAATAGTGGGATAGCTTAGCGAAAAAATATTTCACTTCAAGATCCCAGTCTGTTCTTTGCAGGGCAGTAAGTATAGGTCATAATAAATCGAAAAAGACCGAAACACAAATTTTCCCTGGTCTAGGGTGGACGTAGATGCCATTTTCCAAAATGGCCGCCCTGTGTAGGTGTAAGTCAGATGCAAGTATCTCAAATGAGCAATCTCGGTGTCTATTTATTGGTTTTTGATGACGCTGAGTCGATTGGAATAGTTTGTTAACATGTAAAATACATAATGAATGCCAAAGCCGCAATTTTTAGAGATGGCGGACCTATAATGCTATTTATGGAAGTAAATCAGGGAGTAAAAGTCCTACAAGAGTAAATTTGGTGTCCATTTATAGGTTTTCGAGGTCGCTAAGTTGATTGGTACAGTTTTTGGAATGGTAAGGGATATGCTTGATTGCCGGAAGCCGCAATTTTCAAAACTGGCCGACGTATAAGTCTCAAGCTGAGCGTAAATCAGAAAGGAAAAGCGCTACTTGTGTAAAATTCATGTCTATTTATAGGTTTCAGAGGTGACTCAGTTTATTGGAATATTTTAAGTTTAATACTTTATTTAGACGGCTCTGACTTACAATTCTTAACCATGAAGTAATAAACAAATCAGCAGGTGTCCGATGAAGATATATGCTGTTTATTTCTCTCGGTTTTACAGTTTCAAATACATGATCGACATACATTCATGACTTGGATGTAAGATTTGAAGTATTTTTGTTGTTGATGTTTACCGTATGAATTCTTTCAATGCTTTCTTTGGAAAATAAATTGGAAATCTTGTACATATATATACAGATTTCCAAACTGATTCTATAGCAAAAGTTATATTGTTATATAACTAATGATTTTTTTCACTGTTCTCTTGTTCTTTTTAGTTCCTTAAGTTACATAAGCGGTAGTAAAATATCAGACTGCTATTGATATTTACTTGTTCTAGTATGAATTCTTACTTACACAGAAATAGCTTATAAGTGAAATCATGAAAACACATAACACAAGATGCTCACACACACTCCTAAAAATGTAATCAGATATGTGATCTTCTGTTACTTTAGCTACGTAGGCGCAAGTAAATTAGCAGACACCCATTGTTTTTTTAGTTTTGTTCTACTATTAATTCCTATTTACACAGAAATATAGTTTATATGTGGCATTAAAAAAAAACACGTTGCTGGCATGCACTACTGAAAAAGCTATCAGAAATGTGATGCTCAACATGTATCATTTAGGCAGTTCTGAACACTGCATGAGGAAAAGAAAACACTTCATTTTTATATACTTAAACTTCATTATGTTTTACTACGCACACAAAAATACATATACCATTAATAAGCTTTTTAATTGTTGTTCTTGTAATTCTTATTTACACAAAAATGTACTTCATTTAATATATTAAAAAGAAATATATCACATGTACCTCACATGCACTCTTAAGACAGCAACGAAAAATGTGATTAGTTACTTTAGCTACTTAAGAGCTAAGAAAATAAGTAACAGTTATTCAGTCTTTTAATTGTTGTTCTAATTTAAATCCTTATTTACACAAAAAGATAATTTATGCCAAATATAAAAAAAAACAGATATATCAAGTTCCTCACACACATTCTTAAGACTGCAATGAGAAATGTGATTTGCTACTTTAGTTACTTAAGCGCTAGGAAAATAGGTAACAGCCATTCAGTTTTTTAATTGTTCTCATTTTAGTCCTTATTTACACAAAAATATACTTTATTTAATATATTAAAAAGAAACAGACATCACATGTTCCTCACAGGCACGCTTAAGACAGCAATGGGAAATGTGATTTGTTACATTAATTACTTAAGCGCTTGTAAAATATGTAAAAGCCATTGAGTATTTTAATTGTCGTTCTCCTTTTAATCCTTATTTACACAAAAGTATATTTTTTTGCGACATATTAAAATAAACACATATCATACGTTCCTAACACACACTCTTAAGACAGCAACGAAAAATTTGATTTGTTACTTTAGTTACTTGAGAGCTAGTAAAATAAGGAACAGTCATTGAGTTTTTAGTTTTTGCTGTCTTTTTAATCCATATTTACACGAAAATATAATTTAGCGAAATTTTAAAGATTAACCCATTCATATGTTCCTAACACACATTCTTAAGACAGCAGTAAGAAAAAAGTGATTTGTTACTTTAGTTACTTGAGCGCTAGTAAAATAGGTAGCAGACATTGAGTTCTAAATTTTAGTTCTCTTTTAATCCATATTTACACAAAAAATACTTTATTTGGAATGAAAAAAAGAAACAGATATCAAACTTTCTTAACACATACTCTTAAGAAAGAAAGAGAAATAAGATTACTTACTTTAGTTACTTAAGCGCTGGAAAAATAAGTAATAATCTTTTAGTTTTTTAATTGTTGTTTTAATTGTAATCCTTATTTACACACAAATATAATTTATGCGAAATCTTAAAAATAAACATATTCACATGTTCTTCACACACATTCTTAAGACAGCACTAAGAATAGTGGGATAGCTTAGCGAAAAAATATTTCACTTCAAGATCCCAGTCCGTTCTTTTCAGCGCAGTAAGTATAGGTCATAATAAATCGAAAAAGACCGGGACACAGGTTTTCCCTGGTCTAGGGTGGTCGTAGATGTCATTTTCCAAAATGGCCGCCTTGTGTAGGTGTAAGTCAGATGCAAGTATCTCTAATGAGCAATCTCGGTGTCTATTTACTGGTTTTTGATGACGCTGAGTCGATTGGAATAGTTTGTTAACATGTAAAATACATAATGAATGCCAAAGCCGCAATTTTTAGAGATGGCGGACCTATAATGCTATTTATGGAAGTAAATCAGGGAGTAAAAGTCCTACAAGAGTAAATTTGGTGTCCATTTATAGGTTTTCGAGGTCGCTAAGTTGATTGGTACAGTTTTTGGAATGGTAAGGCATATGCTTGATTGCCGGAAGCCGCCATTTTCAAAACTGGCCGACGTATAAGTCTCAAGCTGAGCGTAAATCAGAAAGGAAAAGCGCTACTTGTGTAAAATTCATGTCTATTTATAGGTTTCAGAGGTGACTCAGTTTATTGGAATATTTTAAGTTTAATACTTTATTTAGACGGCTCTGACTTACAATTCTTAACCATGGAGTAATAAACAAATCAGCAGGTGTCCGATGAAAATATATGCTGTTTATTTCTCTCGGTTTTACAGTTTCAAATACATGATCGACATACATTCATGACTTGGATGTAAGATTTGAAGTATTTTTGTTGTTGATGTTTACCGTATGAATTCTTTCAATGCTTTCTTTGGAAAATAAATCGGAAATCTTGTACATATATATACAGATTTCCAAACTGATTCTATTGCAAAAGTTATATTGTTATATAACTAATGATTTTTTTCACTGTTCTCTTGTTCTTTTTAGTTCCTTAAGTTACATAAGCGGTAGTAAAATATCAGACTGCTATTGATATTTACTTGTTCTAGTATTAATTCTTACTTACACAGAAATAGCTTATAAGTGAAATCATGAAAACACATAACACAAGATGCTCACACACACTCCTAAAAATGTAATCAGATATGTGATCTTCTGTTACTTTAGCTACGTAGGCGCAAGTAAATTAGCAGACACCCATTGTTTTTTTAGTTTTGTTCTACTATTAATTCCTATTTACACAGAAATATAGTTTATATGTGGCATTAAAAAAAAACACGTTGCTGGCATGCACTACTGAAAAAGCTATCAGAAATGTGATGCTCAACATGTATCATTTAGGCAGTTCTGAACACTGCATGAGGAAAAGAAAACACTTCATTTTTATATACTTAAACTTCATTATGTTTTACTACGCACACAAAAATACATATACCATTAATAAGCTTTTTAATTGTTGTTCTTGTAATTCTTATTTACACAAAAATGTACTTCATTTAATATATTAAAAAGAAATATATCACATGTACCTCACATGCACTCTTAAGACAGCAACGAAAAATGTGATTAGTTACTTTAGCTACTTAAGAGCTAAGAAAATAAGTAACAGTTATTCAGTCTTTTAATTGTTGTTCTAATTTAAATCCTTATTTACACAAAAAGATAATTTATGCCAAATATAAAAAAAAAACAGATATATCAAGTTCCTCACACACATTCTTAAGACAGCAATGAGAAATGTGATTTGCTACTTTAGTTACTTAAGCGCTAGGAAAATAGGTAACAGCCATTCAGTTTTTTAATTGTTCTCATTTTAGTCCTTATTTACACAAAAATATACTTTATTTAATATATTAAAAAGAAACAGACATCACATGTTCCTCACAGGCACGCTTAAGACAGCAATGGGAAATGTGATTTGTTACATTAATTACTTAAGCGCTTGTAAAATATGTAAAAGCCATTGAGTATTTTAATTGTCGTTCTCCTTTTAATCCTTATTTACACAAAAGTATATTTTTTTGCGACATATTAAAATAAACACATATCATATGTTCCTAACACACACTCTTAAGACAGCAACGAAAAATTTGATTTGTTACTTTAGTTACTTGAGAGCTAGTAAAATAAGGAACAGTCATTGAGTTTTTAGTTTTTGCTGTCTTTTTAATCCATATTTACACGAAAATATAATTTAGCGAAATTTTAAAGATTAACCCATTCATATGTTCCTAACACACATTCTTAAGACAGCAGTAAGAAAAAAGTGATTTGTTACTTTAGTTACTTGAGCGCTAGTAAAATAGGTAGCAGACATTGAGTTCTAAATTTTAGTTCTCTTTTAATCCATATTTACACAAAAAAAATACTTTATTTGGAATGAAAAAAAGAAACAGATATCAAACTTTCTTAACACATACTCTTAAGAAAGAAAGAGAAATAAGATTACTTACTTTAGTTACTTAAGCGCTGGAAAAATAAGTAATAATCTTTTAGTTTTTTAATTGTTGTTTTAATTGTAATCCTTATTTACACACAAATATAATTTATGCGAAATCTTAAAAATAAACATATTCACATGTTCCTCACACACATTCTTAAGACAGCACTAAGAATAGTGGGATAGCTTAGCGAAAAAATATTTCACTTCAAGATCCCAGTCTGTTCTTTGCAGGGCAGTAAGTATAGGTCATAATAAATCGAAAAAGACCGAAACACAAATTTTCCCTGGTCTAGGGTGGACGTAGATGCCATTTTCCAAAATGGCCGCCCTGTGTAGGTGTAAGTCAGATGCAAGTATCTCAAATGAGCAATCTCGGTGTCTATTTATTGGTTTTTGATGACGCTGAGTCGATTGGAATAGTTTGTTAACATGTAAAATACATAATGAATGCCAAAGCCGCAATTTTTAGAGATGGCGGACCTATAATGCTATTTATGGAAGTAAATCAGGGAGTAAAAGTCCTACAAGAGTAAATTTGGTGTCCATTTATAGGTTTTCGAGGTCGCTAAGTTGATTGGTACAGTTTTTGGAATGGTAAGGGATATGCTTGATTGCCGGAAGCCGCAATTTTCAAAACTGGCCGACGTATAAGTCTCAAGCTGAGCGTAAATCAGAAAGGAAAAGCGCTACTTGTGTAAAATTCATGTCTATTTATAGGTTTCAGAGGTGACTCAGTTTATTGGAATATTTTAAGTTTAATACTTTATTTAGACGGCTCTGACTTACAATTCTTAACCATGAAGTAATAAACAAATCAGCAGGTGTCCGATGAAGATATATGCTGTTTATTTCTCTCGGTTTTACAGTTTCAAATACATGATCGACATACATTCATGACTTGGATGTAAGATTTGAAGTATTTTTGTTGTTGATGTTTACCGTATGAATTCTTTCAATGCTTTCTTTGGAAAATAAATTGGAAATCTTGTACATATATATACAGATTTCCAAACTGATTCTATAGCAAAAGTTATATTGTTATATAACTAATGATTTTTTTCACTGTTCTCTTGTTCTTTTTAGTTCCTTAAGTTACATAAGCGGTAGTAAAATATCAGACTGCTATTGATATTTACTTGTTCTAGTATGAATTCTTACTTACACAGAAATAGCTTATAAGTGAAATCATGAAAACACATAACACAAGATGCTCACACACACTCCTAAAAATGTAATCAGATATGTGATCTTCTGTTACTTTAGCTACGTAGGCGCAAGTAAATTAGCAGACACCCATTGTTTTTTTAGTTTTGTTCTACTATTAATTCCTATTTACACAGAAATATAGTTTATATGTGGCATTAAAAAAAAACACGTTGCTGGCATGCACTACTGAAAAAGCTATCAGAAATGTGATGCTCAACATGTATCATTTAGGCAGTTCTGAACACTGCATGAGGAAAAGAAAACACTTCATTTTTATATACTTAAACTTCATTATGTTTTACTACGCACACAAAAATACATATACCATTAATAAGCTTTTTAATTGTTGTTCTTGTAATTCTTATTTACACAAAAATGTACTTCATTTAATATATTAAAAAGAAATATATCACATGTACCTCACATGCACTCTTAAGACAGCAACGAAAAATGTGATTAGTTACTTTAGCTACTTAAGAGCTAAGAAAATAAGTAACAGTTATTCAGTCTTTTAATTGTTGTTCTAATTTAAATCCTTATTTACACAAAAAGATAATTTATGCCAAATATAAAAAAAAAACAGATATATCAAGTTCCTCACACACATTCTTAAGACAGCAATGAGAAATGTGATTTGCTACTTTAGTTACTTAAGCGCTAGGAAAATAGGTAACAGCCATTCAGTTTTTTAATTGTTCTCATTTTAGTCCTTATTTACACAAAAATATACTTTATTTAATATATTAAAAAGAAACAGACATCACATGTTCCTCACAGGCACGCTTAAGACAGCAATGGGAAATGTGATTTGTTACATTAATTACTTAAGCGCTTGTAAAATATGTAAAAGCCATTGAGTATTTTAATTGTCGTTCTCCTTTTAATCCTTATTTACACAAAAGTATATTTTTTTGCGACATATTAAAATAAACACATATCATACGTTCCTAACACACACTCTTAAGACAGCAACGAAAAATTTGATTTGTTACTTTAGTTACTTGAGAGCTAGTAAAATAAGGAACAGTCATTGAGTTTTTAGTTTTTGCTGTCTTTTTAATCCATATTTACACGAAAATATAATTTAGCGAAATTTTAAAGATTAACCCATTCATATGTTCCTAACACACATTCTTAAGACAGCAGTAAGAAAAAAGTGATTTGTTACTTTAGTTACTTGAGCGCTAGTAAAATAGGTAGCAGACATTGAGTTCTAAATTTTAGTTCTCTTTTAATCCATATTTACACAAAAAATACTTTATTTGGAATGAAAAAAAGAAACAGATATCAAACTTTCTTAACACATACTCTTAAGAAAGAAAGAGAAATAAGATTACTTACTTTAGTTACTTAAGCGCTGGAAAAATAAGTAATAATCTTTTAGTTTTTTAATTGTTGTTTTAATTGTAATCCTTATTTACACACAAATATAATTTATGCGAAATCTTAAAAATAAACATATTCACATGTTCTTCACACACATTCTTAAGACAGCACTAAGAATAGTGGGATAGCTTAGCGAAAAAATATTTCACTTCAAGATCCCAGTCCGTTCTTTTCAGCGCAGTAAGTATAGGTCATAATAAATCGAAAAAGACCGGGACACAGGTTTTCCCTGGTCTAGGGTGGTCGTAGATGTCATTTTCCAAAATGGCCGCCTTGTGTAGGTGTAAGTCAGATGCAAGTATCTCTAATGAGCAATCTCGGTGTCTATTTACTGGTTTTTGATGACGCTGAGTCGATTGGAATAGTTTGTTAACATGTAAAATACATAATGAATGCCAAAGCCGCAATTTTTAGAGATGGCGGACCTATAATGCTATTTATGGAAGTAAATCAGGGAGTAAAAGTCCTACAAGAGTAAATTTGGTGTCCATTTATAGGTTTTCGAGGTCGCTAAGTTGATTGGTACAGTTTTTGGAATGGTAAGGCATATGCTTGATTGCCGGAAGCCGCCATTTTCAAAACTGGCCGACGTATAAGTCTCAAGCTGAGCGTAAATCAGAAAGGAAAAGCGCTACTTGTGTAAAATTCATGTCTATTTATAGGTTTCAGAGGTGACTCAGTTTATTGGAATATTTTAAGTTTAATACTTTATTTAGACGGCTCTGACTTACAATTCTTAACCATGGAGTAATAAACAAATCAGCAGGTGTCCGATGAAAATATATGCTGTTTATTTCTCTCGGTTTTACAGTTTCAAATACATGATCGACATACATTCATGACTTGGATGTAAGATTTGAAGTATTTTTGTTGTTGATGTTTACCGTATGAATTCTTTCAATGCTTTCTTTGGAAAATAAATCGGAAATCTTGTACATATATATACAGATTTCCAAACTGATTCTATTGCAAAAGTTATATTGTTATATAACTAATGATTTTTTTCACTGTTCTCTTGTTCTTTTTAGTTCCTTAAGTTACATAAGCGGTAGTAAAATATCAGACTGCTATTGATATTTACTTGTTCTAGTATTAATTCTTACTTACACAGAAATAGCTTATAAGTGAAATCATGAAAACACATAACACAAGATGCTCACACACACTCCTAAAAATGTAATCAGATATGTGATCTTCTGTTACTTTAGCTACGTAGGCGCAAGTAAATTAGCAGACACCCATTGTTTTTTTAGTTTTGTTCTACTATTAATTCCTATTTACACAGAAATATAGTTTATATGTGACATTAAAAAAAAACACGTTGCTGGCATGCACTACTGAGAAAGCTATCAGAAATGTGATGCTCAACATGTATCATTTAGGCAGTTCTGAACACTGCATGAGGAAAAGAAAACACTTCATTTTTATATACTTAAACTTCATTATGTTTTACTACGCACACAAAAATACATATACCATTAATAAGCTTTTTAATTGTTGTTCTTGTAATTCTTATTTACACAAAAATGTACTTCATTTAATATATTAAAAAGAAATATATCACATGTACCTCACATGCACTCTTAAGACAGCAACGAAAAATGTGATTAGTTACTTTAGCTACTTAAGAGCTAAGAAAATAAGTAACAGTTATTCAGTCTTTTAATTGTTGTTCTAATTTAAATCCTTATTTACACAAAAAGATAATTTATGCCAAATATAAAAAAAAAACAGATATATCAAGTTCCTCACACACATTCTTAAGACAGCAATGAGAAATGTGATTTGCTACTTTAGTTACTTAAGCGCTAGGAAAATAGGTAACAGCCATTCAGTTTTTTAATTGTTCTCATTTTAATCCTTATTTACACAAAAATATACTTTATTTAATATATTAAAAAGAAACAGACATCACATTTTCCTCACAGGCACGCTTAAGACAGCAATGGGAAATGTGATTTGTTACATTAATTACTTAAGCGCTTGCAAAATATGTAAAAGCCATTGAGTATTTTAATTGTCGTTCTCCTTTTAATCCTTATTTACACAAAAGTATATTTTTTGTGACATATTAAAATAAACACATATCATACGTTCCTAACACACACTCTTAAAACAGCAACGAGAAATTTGATTTGTTACTTTAGTTACTTGAGAGCTAGTAAAATAAGGAACAGTCATTGAGTTTTTAGTTTTTGCTGTCTTTTTAATCCATATTTACACGAAAATATAATTTAGCGAAATTTTAAAGATTAACCCATTCATATGTTCCTAACACACATTCTTAAGACAGCAGTAAGAAAAAAGTGATTTGTTACTTTAGTTACTTGAGCGCTAGTAAAATAGGTAGCAGACATTGAGTTCTAAATTTTAGTTCTCTTTTAATCCATATTTACACAAAAAAATACTTTATTTGGAATGAAAAAAAGAAACAGATATCAAACTTTCTTAACACATACTCTTAAGAAAGAAAGAGAAATAAGATTACTTACTTTAGTTACTTAAGCGCTGGAAAAATAAGTAATAATCTTTTAGTTTTTTAATTGTTGTTTTAATTGTAATCCTTATTTACACACAAATATAATTTATGCGAAATCTTAAAAATAAACATATTCACATGTTCCTCACACACATTCTTAAGACAGCACTAAGAATAGTAGGATAGCTTAGCGAAAAAATATTTCACTTCAAGATCCCAGTCTGTTCTTTTCAGCGCAGTAAGTATAGGTCATAATAAATCGAAAAAGACCGGGACACAGGTTTTCCCTGGTCTAGGGTGGTCGTAGATGCCATTTTCCAAAATGGCCGCCCTGTGTAGGTGTAAGTCAGATGCAAGTATCTCAAATGAGCAATCTCGGTGTCTATTTATTGGTTTTTGATGACGCTGAGTTGATTGGAATAGTTTGTTAACATGTAAAATACATAATGAATGCCAAAGCCGCAATTTTTAGAGATGGCGGACTTATAATGCTATTTATGGAAGTAAATCAGGGAGTAAAAGTCCTACAAGAGTAAATTTGGTGTCCATTTATAGGTTTTCGAGGTCGCTAAGTTGATTGGTACAGTTTTTGGAATGGTGAGGCATATGCTTGATTGCCGGAAGCCGCAATTTTCAAAACTGGCCGACGTATAAGTCTCAAGCTGAGCGTAAATCAGAAAGGAAAAGCGCTACTTGTGTAAAATTCATGTCTATTTATAGGTTTCAGAGGTGACTCAGTTTATTGGAATATTTTAAGTTTAATACTTTATTTAGACGGCTCTGACTTACAATTCTTAACCATGGAGTAATAAACAAATCAGCAGGTGTCCGATAAAAATATATACTGTTTATTTCTCTCGGTTTTACAGTTTCAAATACATGATCGACATACATTCATGACTTGGATGTAAGATTTGAAGTATTTTTGTTGTTGATGTTTACAGTATGAATTCTTTCAATGCTTTCTTTGGAAAATAAATTGGAAATCTTGTACATATATATACAGATTTCCAAACTGATTCTATTGCAAAAGTTATATTGTTATATAACTAATGATTTTTTCACTGATCTGTTGTTCTCTTTAGTTCATTAAGTTACATAAGCGGTAGTAAAATATCAGACTGCTATTGATATTTACTTGTTCTTGTATTAATTCTTACTTACACAGAAATAGCTTATAAGTGAAATCATGAAAACACATAACACAAGATGCTCACACACACTCCTAAAAATGTAATCAGATATGTGATCTTCTGTTACTTTAGCTACGTAGGCGCAAGTAAATTAGGAGATACCCATTGTTTTTTTAGTTTTGTTCTACTATTAATTTCTATTTACACAGAAATATAGTTTATATGTGACATTAAAAAAAAAACACGTTGCTGGCATGCACTACTGAAAAAGCTATCAGAAATGTGATGCTTAACATGTATCATTTAGGCAGTTCTGAACACTGCATGAGGAAAAGAAAACACTTGATTTTTATATAATTAAACTTCATTACGTTTTACTACGCACACAAAAACACATATACCATTAATAAGCTTTTTAATTGTTGTTCTTGTAATTCTTATTTACACAAAAATGTACTTCATTTAATATATTAAAAAGAAATATATCACATGTACCTCACATGCACTCTTAAGACAGCAACGAAAAATGTGATTAGTTACTTTAGCTACTTAAGCGCTAAGAAAATAAGTAACACTTATTCAGTCTTTTAATTGTTGATCTAATTTAAATCCTTATTTACACAAAAAGATAATTTATGCCAAATATAAAAAAAAACAGAAATATCAAGTTCCTCACACACATTCTTAAGACAGCAATGAGAAATGTGATTTGTTACTTTAATTACTTAAGCGCTTGTAAAATATGTAAAAGTCATTGAGTATTTTAATTGTCGTTCTCCTTTTAATCCTTATTTACACAAAAGTATATTTTTTGCGACATATTAAAATAAACACATATCATACGTTCCTCACACACACTCTTAAGACAGCAACGAGAAATTTCATTTGTTACTTTAGTTACTAGAGAGCTAATAAAATAGGGAACAGTCATTGAGTTTTTAATTTTTGCTGTCTTTTTAATCCATATTTACACAAAAATATAATTTAGCGAAATTTTAAAGATTAACCCATTCATATGTTCCTAACACACATTCTTAAGACAGCAGTAAGAAAAAGTGATTTGTTACTTTAGTTACTTGAGCGCTAGTAAAATAGGTAGCAGACATTGAGTTCTAAATTTTAGTTCTCTTTTAATCCATATTTACACAAAAAAATACTTTATTTGGAATGAAAAAAAGAAACAGATATCAAACTTTCTTAACACATACTCTTAAGAAAGAAAGAGAAATAAGATTACTTACTTTAGTTACTTAAGCGATGGAAAAATAAGTACTAGTCTTTGAGTTTTTTAAATGTGGTTCTAATTGTAATCGTTATTTACACACAAATATAATTTATGCGAAATCTTAGAAATAAACACATTCACATGTTCCTCACACACATTCTTAAGACACCATTAAGAAAAGTGATTTGTTACTTTAGTTACTTGAGCGCTAGTAAAATAAGTAGCATACATTGAGTTTTTAAATTTCTGTTCTTTTAATACGTATTTAGACAAAACGATTATTTAGGCGAGATTTATCTCATTTAGAAGAAACACATACTTCACGTTCCTCACAGGCATACTTAAAACAGCAACGACAAACGTGATTTATTACTGTATTTATTGAGGCGTTAGTAAAATTTGTAACAGACAATGATCTTTTTAATTCTTCTTCTCTCTTATTACTTATTTACAAAAAAATATAATTTATGCAAGATATTAAAAAGAAACACGTATCGTACATTCCACACATACACACTTAAGACAGCAATGAGAAATATGATTTGTTACATTAGCTAGGTAACAGATATTGAGTATTTAAATTGTTGTTGTACATTTAAAATCTGTTTACAAAAAATATACTTAATTTCAGAAATAATAAATAAACACATATTATACGTTCTTCTCACGCCTTCTTATCACAATCAAAAATGTGATTAGTTACTTTAGCTAGTTCAGCGCTAGTAAAATAGGTAACAGACATTGAGTATTTAAATTGTTGTACATTTAATATTTGTTTACTCAGAAATATACTTAATTTCAGATATTAAAAAGTAAACACGTATTACACGTTCTTCTCACTCATTCTTACGACATCAATGATAAATATGATAAGTTACTTTAACTAGTTAAGCGCTAGTAAAATAGGAAACAGACATTGAGTATTTAAATTGTTATTGTCCCTTTAATCCTTGTTTACATAAAAATAAACATATTTTCAGATACAAAAAATAAACACATATCACTCGCTTCCCTCACACATTCTTACGACAGCAATGGGAAATGTGATTAGTTAATTTAGCTAGTAAGCGCTAGAAAAATTGGCAAAAGACATTGAGTATTTAATGTCGTCATCCCTTTAATCCTTGTTTACAAAAAATATACCTAATTTGAGATATTAAAAATTAACACGTATCACATGCTCCTTTGACGCAATCTTCCGACAGCAACGAGAAATGCGATTAGTTACTTTAGCTAGTTAAGCGCTAGTAAAATAGGTAACAGACAATGAGTATTTAAATGGTTATTGTCCCTTTTATCCTTGTTTACACAAAAATATACCTAATTTCAGATATTAAAAATAAACTCAAATGACACGTTCCTCTCACACATTCTTACGACATCAATTAGACATGCGATTCGTTACTTTAACTAGTTAAGGCCTAATAAAGTAGGTAACAGACGTTGAGTATTTATATCGTTCTTGTCTCTTTAATCCTTGCTTACATAAAAACATACTTATTTTCAGATATACAAAAAAAAATATATTACACGTTCCTCTCACGCATTCTTACGACAGCAATGGGAATTGGAATTAGTTGCTTTAACTAGTTAAGCCCTAGTAAAATAGGTAACAGACATTGAGTACTTAAAATGTCGTTATCTATTTAATCCTTGTTTACAAAAAACAAACTTGAATTGAGATATTCTAAATGAACACATATCACTGGCTCCTCTCACGCATTTGTACGACAGCAGTGAGAAATGTGATTAGTTACTTTAGGTAGTTAGGAGGTAGTAAAATAGGTAGCGGACAGTGAGTATTTAAATTGTTGCTGCCCTTTTGATCCTTTTTACACAGCAATATATTTAATTTCAGTTTTTAAAAAGAAATCACTATCACACGCTCCTCTCACGCATTCTTACGACAGCAACGAGAAATGGGATTAGTTACTTTAGCTAGATATACGCTAGTAAAATAGGTAACACACATTGTGTATTTAAATTGTTGTTGTACCTTTAATATTCGTTTACACAAAAATATTCTTAATTTCAGATATTGAAAATAAACACATATCAGACGCTCCTCTCACACATTCTTATGACAGCAATGGGAAATGTGATTAGTTAGTTTAGCTAGTTAAGCGCTAGTAAAATAGGTAACAATCATTGAGTATTTGGGTGTTTCTGATACTGGTTACTAGATTACACAAGCAGATTCCCTATAGACACAAGTTTTTGTGCTCTATACAGTAATAAATATATTTATACCGAGAATATCATATTTACAGGTGTTTTCGAAACAATAACCCACGCATTCTTACGACAGCAATGAGAAATGTGATTTGTTACTTTAGCTAGATAAGCGTTAATTTCAGATATTAAAAATAAAATCATATCAAACTATCCTCTCTCGCATTCTTATGACAGCAATGAGAAATGTGATTAGTTACTTTAGCTAGTTAAGAGCTAGTAAAATAGGTAACAGACATTGTGTATTTAAATTGTTGTTGCTCCTTTAATATTTGTTTACACAAAAATATACTTAATTTCAGATATTAAAAATAATCACATTTTACACGCTCCTCTCACGCATGTATATGCGGTAAATGTATAAATGCTCACAAAACCCACGCATTCTTATCTTCACTCTAGAAAACAAAAGGTAAAGATCTAAACAGGAGCCGAAATCACAAACGGCTTTGGCGTCAATGTCATAAGCACTGAAAGACAGATATTTATAAAGTCGTCAAAAAACTGTAGTTTTTCGAAGTAAGAAAGAAATTACTATGTCCTTTGATTTGACATGACTTCCATGTCACCTCGACACCGTGGTTTGTACAGCGTTACACACGTATGCTCCCAAATATCTTTTGGGTATTTGTCTCCAGTATTCCATATGCCAGACTCAAGGTCGTAACATTCTATCACACCTGTTGCTCTGTCAAACATAACATCGCTGTGATAGCCACCAATAAAATACAACTTTTCATCCAAGATAACAATCCGTGCATGATACCTCGGCGTTGGGACATGGGTCACCACTTCCCATTGGTCATTGATGACGTCATACGCATCTATTGTATCCACCAATACTCGATTTCCCGTTGTTTCATCTTCAAACCAACCTCCACACACATACAGTTTATCTTTGTACGCAACCGTACAATGGTCTGCTGGATGTGTTAGCATTGGAGCTTTCGACTCCCACGTATCCGTCACAGTATTGTAAAAAAAGACAGAATTCAAAACAAAATCTTGGTCTAAACCTCCCGAAATGTATAAAAAGTGATGCCACGTGGTTCCTGCATGTTGCGTTCGATAACCCGGAAGAGGAGCGACTGATTGCCAGCAATCAGTTTCTGGATCGTATTTCTTACACGGACACTCCTCTTCCGTTAGATGTATATTTTCTTCCGCTGATTCACTAGCGTCACCTATGGTATACAATTGTCCACCGACGATGTTCAACGAAAAGCGACACCTTTCACACTGCATCGGCGCCATTGTGGTCCACTTATTATATCGCGGGCTGTAGCGAAATCCAAACGGATGAATGTTCTCTTGCAGTGATTTGTTAAAACACCCACCTACAACGTAAAGTTCATTATGTAAAACAGCGGTACCAAAATTACACTGTTCCACATGTGGTATAGTTGTCAAGTGTCTCCACTTTCCCACACTGGGAAGAAAACACGTTATCTCATTTGTGATGCCTCCAATTCCGAACCCCCCAACTTTGACAACACCTCCAATTCCGAACCCCCCAGCTCCATCCCTCGAGAATTAATCAACATTTCTGCAGTGCTTGTCGTATTCACTTTATAGGTTTCTGCCAACACTTGTCGATACAAGATAGAAAACTGCATCATAATACAGTACAACGTCTTCGATTCTAAAAACTGTTTGAGATTCTGCGGATTAATTTCATTCAAATAAATCTTTCGCAGTAGTTTCTGGGCATACAGTAGCCACTAAACCATGTCATATTCAACCCACTTCACTATGATATCAAGCACTTCAGACTAGGGGCAATTAACGGGGAAATCACACTCTAATAAATATTCCAGCTGAGACGGAGAAAGTCTGTGAAAATCTTGACTCCTGGAGAATTCCTTTAAATTACCACTCATGAAACTGTATACTTTCTTTCGGAGTTGGTGCAGAGTGTAGGTTTCGGCTATTGTTGCTATATCTACACAGTTCTCCAAATCCAACTGAGTCTGCAGAGAATTGGAACAAGCCTCGACCACAGCTAGAGCCTGTACGTGGCTAGCTGCTGATAGGACATCCTGGATATTGGCTAGATTCAAAGCAAGGCGCGACGTGTAAGCTTAGTCTTGCAGGTACTTGATCCCAGCCGCTGTCACACCATTCAAGCAGATCTCACTCTGACGACTCTCACGCATGGCATCAGTGAACATCGCTCGAAAGTAATCACTGCACGACTCCAATACTACCCTATGGTCCTGAAACGCTTCTCCTTCTGCAACTAGAGTGACATCTAGCAGTAAGCTTTTGCTTCTCAAAGCATTCGAGCCACATAGAAGAGTTCCTGTATGCGACAGAGACTCAAAATGAACTGTGTTCAAAGGTCGATCCTGGCCCCAATCTCGAACTCGTGTCATTGTCGCAGCCTTTGAAGTCTCTGCCATTCAGTTTCGCATCCGTTGAAGGACACCCTTAGTAATAAATATTTATTCTCAAATGCCCCTTTTCACATCCATCGAGAAAATATTTACATTAGTACTTCTCTTCAACGTACGAACTTCGACAATAAATTCGTTCCGATTATTTTCTTCTAGCTCTTACACATAAGTTCGAAAAGTATCTATTAAACTTCATGATGAAGCTTCACTCACTGCCAATTTCTGTCACTGATTTTAAGCATTCCATAACACATCAATCACCTGTATGCACATACAAACAGAATACGGAAAATAATTTATGTTAATTTTTAGTCAACTGCCCACAATGCACGAGACACTGCGATAACTCGGGCGTGAGAAAGTACAGATAAGAAACTGCAAAGCAACATGACCGGCGTCACTCTGGTCAATTGAAGGCCTGTTCTGGTCTAGTCTGCTCTAATCTAGTGCAATGTTTCATAAGCGATTAAAGAAAGCATTTAATTCAGTTCCAAAAAACTGAAGATTATATACAGTGCATAATAGCAAGTCCCGGAGGAACACTGAAATGGTTCGTCACTAACAGAAATTTTTTCACCAAAAGCCACGTTTTAAATATATATATATATATATATATATATATATATATATATATATATATATATATATATATATATATATTTGAAAAAACGATGAAAGACTTCTTTGTCCAGTTCTGTGGGAAAGAAGCAATTCCCACAGAAGAAAGAACTTGTATGTGTCGCAGAAAAAAGCATAAATCGAAAAAAATAATCACTGTCTTTACGAAATATACAGGGCGTCCACAAAAAGTACTTCTATAACCTGCTAGCGGTTATATAATCAAACGTGAGGCGATGTAAGAAACTTTAAAATAATTTCTATGTAAAATATCATTACACTTTTCTTTATTGTAATTCACTCGCTTCCTTTTTCCGTTCTATTACAATCTAATGACAAAAAAGGATAAATACGTGTGTTCGTTACACAGAGTTAGAAAAATGAAAATTTACACGTACTGTTGTAGTTGCAAGGCTACTGCGAGATATGAAGAAAAAATGAAGTAAAATAATAAGACAATTTTGTTGTGAACACTTCTCTGATACCAATCCCTGAGCTCCGCAGCTAAATGCACATTATAATAATTAAGAAAGATACCATATATATGCATCATCAACTTCATTAAACATACGATATCTTCTCATATTTTTACTTAAAACATGAAGTACCTACTACATTATACGTAGAATCAATTATACTTTCCATTACAACACTGTTAAACTATACCGTCCATAAACCAACACATGGCAGGAACCATTGGAAGACATTTGATCCGCAAATACTGTAAGATGTTATCATGATCCGCGTTAAATACACTGCAATATGAACTACAACGAATTATTATCCACCAGATTACAACGTATATGGAGTGAGCATACCTTTTAAATGTTCCTACTATTAAGTAGGTGAGAAAAATCAAAAAACAAAAATAAGATATACTCTTTATATTGATCACAGAAAAAGTACGATTTCATATATGCAGTATGAAAAGCAAGTGTATTCAAGAAGGTAGATATAAAAGAGAGGAAGTAATATCAAAATGTAACCACTTCATATAAAATATTTACTTTCCTCTTTACGAGTTTAAATTGTTGCCAATTTAATCCCTGTTCATAAAAAATATAATTAGTTCCAGATATTAAAAATAAACACATATCACGCGCTCCTCTCACGCATTCTTACTACAGCTATGAGAAATGTGACTTATTACTTTAGCTGGTTAAGCTCTAGAAAAAAGGTAAAAGACATTGAGTTTTTAAATTGTTGTTGTCCCTTTAATCCTTGTTTACACATATATATACTTAATTGCAGATGTTAAAAACAAACTCATATCACACGTTCAAGTCACGACTTCTTCCGACTGCAATTAGAAATGTTACTAGTTACCTTAGCTACTTAAGATCTAGTAAAATAGGTAACAGACATTGAGTATTTAAATTGTTGTTGTCCCTTTAATACTTGTTTACAAAAAATATACATAATTTCAGATATTAAAGTTAAGAACATACCAGACGCTCCTCTCACACATTCTTTCGACAGCAATGAGAAATGTGATTAGTTACTTTAGGTACTTAAGATCTAGTAAAATAGGTAAGAGACATTGATTATTTTAATTTTTATTTGTCCCTTAACAATTGTTTACACAAAAATATACTTAATTTCAGATATTAAAAATCAACACATATCACACGCTCCTATTTCGCATTGTTATGGCAGCAGTGAGAAATGTCATTAGTTACTTTAGCTATCTGAGCGCTAGTAAAATAGGTAAGATACAATGAGTATTTAAATTATCGTTGTCGTATAATCCTTTTTTACACAAAAATATCCCTAATTTCAGATAAAAAATAAACACGTACCACACACTCCTCTCACGCATTATTACGACAGCAATATAAATGCGATTTGTTACTTTAGCTACCTAAGATCTAGCAAAATAGGTAACAGATATTGAATAATTAAATTGTGGTTGTCCCTTTAACAATTGTTTACACAAAAATATACTTAATTTCAGATATTAAAAATCAACGCATATCACACACTACTCTCACGCATTCTTACGCCAGCAATGTGAAATGTGATTAGTTACTTTAGATAGTTGAGCGCTAGAAAAATAGGTAAAAGACATTGAGTTTATAAATTGTTGTTGTTCTTTTAAACCTCGTTTACACAAAAAAATACTTAACTTCAGATATTAAAAGTCAACACATATCACACGCTCAACTCACGCATTCCTTGGCCAGCAATGAAAACTGTGATGAGTTACCTAAGCTAGTTAAGCGCTAGTAAAATAGGTAGAAGACATTGAGTATATAAATTTTTGTTGTCACTTTAATTCTTGTTTACATAAAAATATACTTAGTTTCAGATATTATAAATAAAGACATATCACACGCTCCTCTGACGCATTCTTACGACAGCAATGAGAAATGTGATTAATTACTTAGCTAGTTAAGCTCTAGAAAAACAGGTAACAAACATTGAGTATTTAAATTGTTGTTGTCCCTTTAATCCGTGTTTACACAACAATATACTTAATTGCAGATATTAAAAATAAACTCATATCACACGTACAAGTCACGACTTCCTCAGACTGCAATTAGAAATGTTACTAGTTACTTTAGCAACTTAAGATCTTCTAAAATAGGTAACACACATTGAATATTTAAATTGTTGTTGTCCCGTTATTACTTGTTTAAACAAAAATATACTTAATTTCAGACATTAAAAATTAAAACATATCACACGCTCCTCCGACGCATTCTTGCGACAGCAATGAGAAATGTTATTAGGTATTTTAACTTGTTAAGCGCTAGTAAAATAGGTAACAGACGATGAATATTTAAATTGTTATATTCCCTTTAATACTTGTTTACACAAAAATGTACTTAATTTCAGATATTAGAATACACATATATCACACGCTCCTCTCACGCATTCTTCCAGATTATTTTTTCCAGTGTGGGGGGCGAAAGGATCCTCACATCACAAAAGACGCACGTGCCAGCTCAACATCAAATTCAATTAAATGATTTTGCTTTCATACATTAATCATATACAATGTATAAATAATATTATATATATTTGCTGGAGAACGAATTCTCTGCTTGAACTTAACCCATCATATTTAGGGTGTACGCAGACCGTTGTTAGAGATCTTTGACAAAGCAAGCCATTCTAAGAACAAATTATGTGAACGTAAAATGCACTTATAATTTTTACCTATACACGCACATCCATACATATTGTGGTTTGATAAAGAAATCTGCATAACAGTTTGGCAACGACTAAACAATTATTTCAATGTAAAATATCATTACTCTTTTCTTTTTGTACTTCGCTCGCTTCATTTTTCCGTTCAGTTACAATGAAATGACAAAAAGGATAAATACGTGTGTTCATTTCACAGAGTTAGAAACAATGAAAATTTACACGTAGTGTTGTAGCTGCAAAGATATTGCGAGGTATGGAGAAAGAAAGTAAAGTAAAAAAATAAGAAAATGTCGTTGTGTACACATCTGTGATACCAATCGCTGAGCTCCGCAGATAAATGGACATTATATTTAAAAAAGAAACCGTATATATGCATCATCATCTTCGTCAAACATACGATAGCTTCTCATATTTTTACCTAAACCGTGAAGTACTTATTACATTATACGTACAATCAATTATACTATCCATTACAACACTGTTAAACTATACCTTCCATAAACCAACACAGGACAGGAACTATTGGAAGGCATTTGACCCGCAAATACTATAAGATGTGATCTTGATCTGGGGTAAATACACTGCTATATGATACACAACGAATTACTATCCCAGAGATTACAACGTACATAGAGTGAGCGTGCTTTTTAAATGCTCCTACAATTCAGTAGGTGAAAAAAAATAAAAGAAACAGGAACAAAATATACTAATAATATTCATCACAGAAAAATATACGATTTCATAAATGCACTATGAAAAGCAAGTGTATTCAAGAAGGTAAATATAAGTGAGAATAAATAATATCAAAATGTAACCACTTCATATAAAATATTTACATTCATATTTGCGTGTTCAAATTGTTGCCAATTAAATACTTGTTTACACAAAAATATAATTAGTTTCAGATATTAAAATTAAACACATATCACACGCTCCTCTCACAAATTCTTTCGACAGCAATGAGAAATGTGAATAGTTACTTTAGCTTGGTAAGGTCTAGTAAAATAATTAACAGACATTAAGTATATAAATTTTTGTTGTTCCTTTAAACTTCTTTACAAGAAATATACTTAATTTCATATATTAAAAATTAACACATTTCACACGTTCCTGTCAACACATTCTTCCCACTGCAATGAGAAATATCATTATTCACTTTAGCTTGTTAAGCGCTAGTAAAATAGGTAACCGGCATTAAGTGTTTAAATTGTTGTTGTCTTTTTAATCCTTTTTTACACAAAAAATATACTTTATTATAAATATAAAAATGAAAATTTAGCACACGCTCCTCTCACACTCTTAGGAAAGAAATAGGAAATGTGATTAGCTTCTTTAGCTAGTTAAGTGTTAGCAAATTAGATAACAGAGATTGGGTATTTAAATTATAGTTGTCAATTAATCCTTGTTCATAAAAATATACTAAGTTTCAGATATTAAAAACACATATCACGCGCTCCTCTCAAGCATTCTTACTACATCAATGAGAAATGTGATTAGTTATTTAGCTAGTTAAGCGCTAGTAAAAAGGTAACAGACAAAGAGTTTTCAAATTGTTGTCCCGTTAATCCTTTTTTACATAATAATATACTTAATTTCAGATATTAAAAACGAACACATGTCACACGTTCCTGTCACGCATTGTTTCGACTCCAATGAGAAATGTTATTACCAATTTTAGCTTGTTAAGCGCTAGTAAAATAGGTAAAAGACATTCAGTATTTAAATTTTTGTTGTCCCTATAGACCTTGTTTACACAAAAATATACTTAATTTCAGCTATTCAAAATAAACACATAACAAACGTTCCTCTCACACATTCTTACGACAGCAATGAGAAATGTGACTAGTTACGATAGGTAGTGAAATGTTAGCGAAATAGGTAACAGACATTGAGTAATTAAATTTTTGTTGTCCCTTTAATCCTTGTATTCACAAAAGTATACCTAAACTCAGATACTAAAAATAAACACATATCACAGGCTCCTCTCACGCATTCTTACGAGAACAATTACAAATGTGATTAGTTACTTTAGCTAGTTAAGCGCTAGTAGAATAGGTAACATACATTGAGTATATAAACTGGTTTTGCCTCTTCAATCCTTGTTTACTATAAAGTATATTTAATGTTAGACATTAAAAATAAACACATATCACACGCTCCTCTCACGCATTCTTACGACCGTAATGAGAAATTAGATTAGTTACTTTAGCTAGTAAAGAGCTAGTAAAATAGGTATACACATTGAGTATATAAACTGTTGTTGTCTATTAATAGTTGTTTACAAAAAATATACTTAATTTCAGACATTAAAAATAAACACATATCACACGCTCCTCTTAAACGTCTTTACCGCAACAATGAGAAATGTCATTAGTTACTTTAGCTACTTTTGCGCTAGAAAAATAGATAACAGAGAATGAGTATTTATATATTTGCTGTCGCTATAATCCTTGTTTACACAGAAATATACATAATTTCAGATATTAAATATAAGCACGTTTCACACGCTCCTCTTACGCATTCTAACGACAGCAATGAGAATTGTGATTAGTTAATTTAGATACTTAAGATCTAGTAAAATTGGTAGCAGAAATTGAGTATTTATATGGTTGTTGTCCCTTTAATCGTTTTTTGCACAAAAATATACTTAATTTCAGATATTAAAATAAAAACATATAAAACGCTCCTCTCAGACATTGTCACGACAGCAATAGATATGTGATATTTTCCTTTAGCTAGTTAGGCGCTATTAAAATAGGTAAAAAACGTTGAATATTTAAATTGTTGTTCTCTTTTTGATCCTTGTTCATAAAAATATGCTTAGTTTTAGATATTAAAAATTAACACATATCACACGCTCTTCTCACACATACTTACGACAGCTATGAGAAATATTATTAGCTACTTTAGGTAGTTAAGCGCTAGTAAAACAGGTAACAGACAATGAGTTTTCAAATTATTTTTATCCTGTTAATCCTTGTTTACACAAAAATATACCTAATTTCAGATATTAAAAATAAACACATGTCACACGTTCCTCTCATGCATTCTCACGACACCTATATGAAATGCAATTTGTTACTTTAGGTAGTTAAGCGCTAGTAAAATAGGTAACGGACGTTGGGTATATAAATTATTGTTGTCCCTTTAATCCTTGTTTACACAAAAATATACTTAATTTCAGATATTAAAAATAAACACATATCAAACGCTCCTCTGACGCATTCTTACGACAGCAATGAGAAATGTGATTAATTACTTGGCTAGTTGTGCTGTAGAAAACAGGTAACAGACATTGAGTATTTAAATAGTTGTTGTCACTTTAATCCGTGTTTACACAAAATATACTTAATTTCAGATATTCAAAATAAACATATATCACACGTTCCTCTGAGGCATTCTTACGATACCTATATGAAATGCGATTTCTTACTTTAGCTAGTTAAGCGCTAGTAAAATAGGTAACAGACAATGAGTATTTAAATAGTTATTGTCCCTTTAATCCTTGTTTACACGAAAATAGACTTAATTTCAGATATTAAAAAAACACATATAACAAACGCTCCCCTCACGCATTCTTCCAGATTATTTTTTCCAGTGTGGGGGCGAAAGGATCCCCACATCACAAATGTCGCACGTGCCAGCTCAACATCAAATTCAATTAACTGATTTTGCTTTCATACATTAATCATATACAATGATTGAATAATATTATGTTTTAATGGACAACGAATTCACCGGAAATTTAGCCCAGCGTATTTAGTGGGCACGCTGACCACACGCTGACAGCAATGAGAAATGTGATTAGTTACTTTTGCTTGTTAAGCGCTTTTAAAATATTGTAAGAGACATTGAGTATTTAAATTGTTGTTGTCCCTTTAATCCTTGTTACAAAAATATACTTAATTTCAGACATTAAATATAAACACATATCACACGCTCCTCTCACGGATTCTTACGACAGCAATGAGAAGTGTGATTAATTACTTAGCTAGTTAAGCTCTAGAAAAACAGGTAACAGACATTGAGTATTTAAATTGTTGTTGTCCCTTTAATCCGTGTTTACACAAAAATATACTTAATTGCAGATATTAAAAATAAACTCATATCACATGTTCAAATCAGGACTTCCGACTGCAATTAGAAACGTTACTAGTTACTTTAGCTACTTAAGATCTTCTAAAATAGCTAACAAACATTGAGTATTTAAATTGTTGTTGTCCCTTTATTACTTGTTTAAACAAAAATATACTTAATTTCAAATATTAAAAATTAACACATATCACACGCTCCTCTGACGCATTCCTACGACAGATATGGCAAATGTCATTAGGTACTTAAGCTAGCTAATCGCTAGTAAAATAGGTAACAGACATTGGGTATATAAATTGTTGTTGTCCCTTTAATCCTTGTTTACACAAAAATAAACTTAATTTCAGACATTAAATATGAACACATATCACATGCTTCTCTCACGTATTCATACGACAGCTATGAGAAATGTGATTAGTTACTTTAGCTTGTTAAGCGCTAGTAAAATAGGGAAAACACATTGAGCATTTAAATTGTTTTTGTCCCTTTAAACCTTGTTTACAAAAAATATATTCAATTTCAGATATTAAAAATAAACACATATGACAAGCTCCTCTGACACATTCTTACTACAGCAATAAGAAATGTGATTAGTTACTTTAGCTAGTTAAGGGCTAGTAAAATAGGTAATTGACATTGACTATTAAAAATGGTTATTGACCTTTTAAACCTCGTTTACACGAAAATATGCTGAGTTTCAGATATTAAAAATGATCACATATCACACGGTCCTCTTGACGCATTCTTACGACAGCAATGTCAAATGTGATTAGTTACTTAAAATAGGTAAGCGCTAGTAAAATAAATAACAGACATTGAGTATATGCATTTTTGTTGTCCTATTAATCCTTGTTTGCAAAAAAATATGCTGAGTTTCAGATATTAAAAATAAATACATATCACACGCTCCTCTGACGCATTCCTACGACAGATATGGCAAATGCCATTAGGTACTTAAGCTAGCTAATCGCTAGTAAAATAGGTAACAGACATTGGGTATATAAATTGTTGTTGTCCCTTTAATCCTTGTTTACACAAAAATATACTTAATTTCAGATATTAAAATAAAAACATATCAAACGCTCCTTTAGCTAGTTAGGTGCTATTAAAATAGGAAACAAACGTTGAATATTTAAATTTTGTTCTCCTTTTAATCCTTGTTCATAAAAATATGCTTAGTTTTAGATATTAAAAATTAACACATATCACGCGCTCCTCTCACGCATTCTTACTACATCAATGAGAAATGTTATTACTAATTTTAGCTTCTTAAGCGCTAGTAAAATAGATAATAGACATTGAGTATTTAAATTTTTGTTGTCCCTTTAGATTTTGTTTACACAAAATATACTTAATTTCAGCTATAAAAAATAACACATATCACACGTTCTTCCCACACATTCTTACGAAAGAAATGAGAAATGTGATTAGATACTTTAGCTAGTTAAGTGTTACTAAAATAGGTAACATAGATTCGGTATTTAAATTATAGTTGTCCCATTAATCGTTGTTTATAAAAGTATACTTAGTTTCAGATATTAAAAATAAACACATACTACACGGTCCTCTCAGGCATTCTTAATACAGCAATGAGAAATGTGATTAGTTACTTTAGCTAGTTAAGCGCTAGTAAAAAAGGTAACAGACAATGAGTTTTCAAATTGTTGTCCCGTTAATCCTTGTTTACATAATAATATTCTTAATTTCAGATATTAAAAATAAACACTTATCACACGTTCCTGTCACGCAATGTTTCGACTCCAATGAGAAATGTTATTACTAATTTTAGCTCTTTTAGCGCTAGTAAAATAGGTAACAGACGTATAGTATTTAAGTTTTTGTTGTCCCTTTCGACCTTGTTTACACAAAAATATACTTAATTTCAGCTATTACAAATAAACACATAAAAACGTTTCTCTCACACATTCTTACGACAGCAATGAGAAATGTGATTAGTTACGATTGGTAGTTAAGTTTTAGCTAAATAGGTAGCAGACATTGAGTATTTAAATTGTTGTTTTCCCTTTAATCCTTGTTTACACAAAAAATATACCTAAACTCAGATACTAAAAAAAACACATTTCACAGGCTTCTCTCACGCATTCTTACGACAGCAATGAAAAATGTGATTAGTTACGATCGCAAGTTAAGTGATAGCTAAATATGTAACAGACATTGAATATTTAAGTTGTTGTTGTCGATTTAATCGTTTTTTACAGAAAAATATGCTTAGTTTCAGATATTAAAATAAACACAGATTACACGTCCTCTACCGCATTCTTACTACAGCAATGAGAAGTGTGATTAGTTACTTTAGCTAGTTAAGCGCTAGTAAAACACGTAACAGAATGAGTTTTCAAATTGTTGTCCCGTTAATCCTTGTTTACATAATAATATATTTAATTTCAGATATTAAAAATAAACACTTATCACACGTTCCTGTCACGCATTGTCTAGACTCCAATGAGAAATGTGATTAGTTACGATTGGTAGTTAAGTTTTAGCTAAATAGGTAGCAGACATTGAGTATTTAAATTGTTGTTTTCCCTTTAATCCTTGTTTACACAAAAAATATACCTAAACTCAGATACTAAAAAAACACATTTCACATGGTCGTCTCACGCATTCCTACGGCAGCAGTGAGAAATGTGATTAGTTACTTTAGCTAATTAAGCGCTGGTAGAATAGGTAATATACATTGAGTATATAAACTGTGTTTGTCTCTTTAACCCTTGTTTACGCAAAAATATACTCAATGTCAGACATTAAAAATAAACACATATCACACGCTCCTCTCACGCATTCTTACGACAGCAATGAGAAATGAGATTAGTTACGATCGGAAGTTAAGTGCTAGCTAAATAGGTAACAGACATTGAATATTTAAGTTGTTGTTGTCGATTTAATACTTTTTTACAGAAAAATATGCTTAATTTCAGATATTAAAAATAAACACATATTACACGGTCCTCTCTCGCATTCTTACTACAGCAATGACAAGTGTGATTAGTTACTTTAGCTTGTTAAGCGCTAGTAAAAAAGGTAACAGAGAATGAGTTTTCAAATTGTTGTCTCGTTAATCCTTGTTTACATAATAATATACTTAATTTCAGATATTAAAGATAAACACTTATCACACGTTCCTGTCACTCATTTTTCGACTCCAATGAGAAATGGTATTACTAATTTAGATCTTTAAGCGCTACAAAAATAGGTAACAGACGTTGAGTATTTAAATTTTTGTGGTCCCTTTAGACCTTGTTTACACAAGAATATACTTAATTTCAGCTATTACAAATAAACACATAACAAACGTTTCTCTCACACATTCTTACGACAGCAATGAGAAATGTGATTAGTTACGATAGGTAGTTAAGAGCTAGTAAAATAGGTACACACATTGAGTATATAAATTGTTGTTGTCCCTTTAACATTTGTTTACAAAAAAAAAATACTTAATTTCAGACACTAAAAATAAACAGATATGACACGCCTATCTCAAGCATCCTTACGGCAAGAATGAGAAATGTCTTTAGTTACTTTAGCTACTTTTGCGCTAGTAAAATTAATAACAGAGAATGAGTATTTAAATTTTGCGGTCGTTACAATCTTTGTTTACATAGAAATATACAAAATTTCAGGTGTTAAAAATAAGCACGTTTCACACGCTCCTCTCACTCATTCTAATGACAGCAATGAGAAATGTGATTAGTTAATTTAGATACTTAAGATCTAGTAAAATAGATAGCAGAAATTGAGTATTTAAACGGTTGTTCTCTTTTTAATAGTTTTTAACACAAAAATATACTTAATTACAGATATTAAAACAAAAACATATCAAACGCTCCTCTCAGACACTCTTACGACAGCAATAGAAATGTGATGTTTTCCTTTAGCTAGTTAGGCGCTAGTAAACCAGGTAACAGACGCTGAATATTTAAATTGTTGTCCTTTTAATTTTTGTCCTTTAAATATTATTAGTTACTTTAACTAGTTAAGCGATAGTAAAACAGGTAACAGACAATGAGTTTTCAAATTATTGTTATCCTGTTAATCCTCTTTTACACAAAAATATACCTAATTTCAGATATTAAAAATAAACACATGTCACACGTTCCCCTCATGCATTCTCACGACACCTATACGAAATGCGATTTGTTACTTTAGCTAGCTAAGCGCTAGTGAAATAGGTAATAGACATAGAATTTTTAAATTGTTGTTGTCGTTTTAAACCTTGTTTACACAAAATATGCTTAGTTCCAGATATTAAAAAATAATTACATTTCACACGGTCCTCTGACGCATTCTTACGACAGCAATGAGAAATGTGATTAATTACTTAACTAGTTAAGATCTAGAAAAACAGGTAACAGACATTGAGTATTTAAATTGTTGTTGTCACTTTAATCCGTGTTTACGCAAAAAAAAAAACTTAATTTCAGATATTAAAAACAAACACATGTCACACGTTCCTCTGACACATTCTTACCAGAGCAATGAGAAATGTGATTAGTTAGTTTATCTAGTTAAGCGCTAGTAAAACAGGTAACAGACAATGAGTTTTCAAATTGATGTCCCGTTAATTCTTGTTTACATAATAATATATTTAATTTCATATATTAAACATAAACACTTATCACACGTTCCGGTCACGCATTGTTTCGACTCCAATGAGAAATGTTATTACTAATTTTAGCTTGTTAAGCGCTAGTAAAATAGGTAACAGACGTTGAGTATTTAAATTGTTGTTGTCCCTTTAATCCTTGTTTACAGAAAAAATAAACCTAAACTCATATACTAAAAACAAATACATATCACACGCTCGTCTCACGCATTCTTACGACAGCAATGTGAAATTAGATTAGTTACTTTAGCTAGTTAAGAGCTAGTAAAATAGGTACACACATTGAGTATATAAATTGTTGTTGTCCCTTTAGTAGTTGTTTACAAAAAATATACTTAATTTCACACATTAAAAATAAACACATATCACGCGCTCCTCTCAAGCATGCTTACGGCAAGAATGAGTAATGTCATTAGTTACTTTAGCTACTTTTGCACTAGTAAAATAAATAACAGAAAATGAGTAATTAATTTTTGTTGTCGCTACAATCCTTGTTTAAACAGAAATATACATAATTTCAGATATTAAAAATAAGCACGTTTCACACGCTCTTCTCACGCATTCTAACGACAGCAATGAGAAATATGATTAGTTAATTTAGATACTTAAAATCTAGTAAAATATGTAGCAGAAATTAAGTATTTAAATGGTTGTTGTCCCTTTAATAGTTTTTTACACAAAAATATACGTAATTTCAGATATTAAAACAAAAACATATCAAACGCTCCTCTCAGAAATTTTTAGGACAGCAATAGAAATATGATGTTTTCCTTTAGCTAGTTAGGCGCTAGTAAACCAGGTAACAGACGCTGAATATTTAAATTGTTGTCCTTTTAATTTTTGTTCATAAAAAAATGCTTTGTTTTAGATATTAAAAATTAACACATATCACGCGCTCCTCTCTCGCATTCTTACCACAGCAATCAGAAATGTGATTAGCTATGATCGCAAGTTAAGTGCTAGCTAAATAGGTAAGAGACATTGAGTATTTAAGTTGTTGTTGTCGATTTAATCCTTTTCTACACAAAAATATGCTTAATTTCAGATATTAAAAATAAACACATATATCACACGCTTCTCTCACGCATCACACAGCAATCAGAAACACTGGCAGACAATGTGTTTCCAAATTGTTTTTATTTCGCTAATCCTTGTGTACATAAAAATATAGTTAATTTCAGATATTAGAAATAAACACGTGTCACACGTTCCTGTCGCGAATTCTTCCGACAGGAATGAGAAATGTTATTAGGTACTGTAGCTTGTTAAACGCTACTAAAATAGGTAACAGACAATGAGTATTTGAATTGTTATTGTCCCTTTAATCCTTGTGTACACAAAAATATACTTAATTTCAGATATTAAAAGAACACATATATCACACGCTTCTCTCACGCATTCTTCCAGATTATTTTTTCCAGTTTGGAAGCGAAAGGATGCCCACATCACAAAAGACGCACGTGCCGGCTGAACATTAAATTCAATTAACATATTTTGCTTTCATACATTAATCATATACAATGATTGAATAATATTATATATTACTGGAGAACGAATTCTCTGCGTTAATTCTAAGAACAAATTAAGTGAACGTTAAAATACACTTATAATCTTTACCTTTGGACGCGCATGTATACACATTGTGGTTTGATAAAGAAATCTGCGTAACAGTTCGGCAACGACTGAACAATACCCAAATGTATACTTACATACACAAATACAGTATTGCTAATTAATCAAACATGAGGTGATGTATAAAGCTTTAAAATTATTTCATGTAAAATAGCATTACTCTTTTCTTTTTGTACTTCGCTCGCTTCATTTTTCCGTTCTGTTACAATGAAATGACAAAAAGGATAAATACGTGTGTTCATTACACAGAGTTAGAAACAATGAAAATTTACACGTAGTATTGTAGCTGCAAAGCTATTGCGAGGTATGAAGAAAGAAAGTAAAGTAAAAAAAATCGTTGTGTACACATCTCTGATACCAATCGCTGACCTCCGCAGATAAATACACATTATATTTAAAAAAGAAACCATATATATGCATCATCATCTTCCTCAAACATACGATAGCTTCTCATATTTTAACTTAAACCGTGAAATACTTATTACATTATACGTAGAATCAATTATACTATCCATTACAACACTGTTAAATTATACCTTCCAAAAACCAACACAGGACAGGAACTATTGGAAGACATTTGACCCGCAAATACTTTAAGATGTGATCTTGATCTGGGATAAATACACTGCTATATGAATTACAACGAATTACTATCCCACAGATTAAAACGTACATAGAGTGAGCGTGCTTTTTAGATGCTCCTACATTTCAGTAGGTGAAAAAAAAGGAAAGAAACAGGAACAAAATATACTCATAATATTCAACACTGAAAAATATACGATTTCATAATTGCACTATGACAAGCAAGTGTATTCAAGAAGGTAAATATAAATGAGAATAAAAA
Source organism: Thermobia domestica (assembly GCF_964235325.1). Classification (NCBI taxonomy): domain Eukaryota; kingdom Metazoa; phylum Arthropoda; class Insecta; order Zygentoma; family Lepismatidae; genus Thermobia; species Thermobia domestica. Next base: position 51,093,834 of record NC_137470.1, on the reverse strand, counting down.
ATATCAAAATGTAACCACTTCATATAAAATATTTACATTCATATTTGCGTGTTCAAATTGTTGCCAATTAAATACTTGTTTACACAAAAATATAATTAATTTTAGATATTAAAATTAAACACATATCACACGCTCCTCTCACAAATTCTTTCGACAGCAATGAGAAATGTGAATAGTTACTTTAGCTTGGTAAGGTCTAGTAAAATAATTAGCAGACATTAAGTATATAAATTTCTGTTGTTCCTTTAAACCTTCTTTACAAGAAATATACTTAATTTCATATATTAAAATTAATATATTTCACACGTTCCTGTCACGCATTCTTCCCACTGCAATGAGAAATATCATTATTCACTTAAGCTTGGAAAGCGCTAGTAAAATAGGTAACCGGCATTGAGTATTTAAATTGTTGTTGTTTTTTTTTAATCCTTTTTTACACAAAAATATACTTGATTATAGATATTAAAATAAACATTTTGCACACGCTCCTCTCACACGCTTACGAAAGAAACGAGAAATGTGATTAGTTTCCTTAGCTAGTCAAGTGTTAGTAAAATAGGTAACAGAGATTGGGCATTAAAATTATAGTTGTCCCATTAATCTTTGTTCATAAAAATATACTTAGTTTCAGATATTAAAAATTAACACATATCACGCGCCCTTCTCACGCATTCTTACTACAGCAATGAGAAATGTGATTAGTTACGATATGTAGTTAAGTGTTAGCTAAGTAGGTAACAGAAATTGAATATTTAAATTGTTGTTGTCCCTTTAATTCTTGTTTACACAAAAAATATACCTAAACTCAGATACTAAAAACAAACATATCACAGGCTCCTCTCACGCATTCTTACGACAGCAATGAGAAATGTGATTAGGTACGATCGCAAGTTAAGTGCTAGCTAAATAGGTAAGAGACATTGAGTATTTAAGTTGTTGTTGTCGATTTAACCCTTTTCTACACAAAAATATGCTTAATTTCAGATATTAAAAATAAACACATATTACAGGGTCCTCTCATGCATTCTTGCTACAGCAATGAGAAGTGTGATTAGTTACTTTAGCTAGTTAAGCGCTAGTAAAACAGGTAACAGACAATGAGTTTTCAAATTGTTGTCCCGTTTATCCTTGTTTACATAATAATATACTTAATTTCAGATATTAAAAATAAACACTTATCACACGTTCCTGTCACGCATTGTTTGGACTCCAATGAGAAATGTTATTACTAAATTTAGCTTGTTAAGCGCTAGTAAAATAGGTAACAGGCGTTGAGTATTTAAATTTTTTTTGTCCCTTTAGACCTTGTTTACACAAAATTGTACTTAATTTTACATATTAAAAAATCAATGCATATCACATGCTCGTCTCACGCATTCCTACGGCAGCAATGAGAAATGTGATTAGTTACTTTAGCTAGTTAACCCTTAATGGCACTACCCTTTTCTTATCGTAGTTTGCACTTTCCGGGCCTGCGAGGCCCACCTCTACTGTAGTATGAACATGTGAACATAATTTAATGGAGATCGTTCTGAAAGTGTAAAAAATTGATATTTATTTTATATAATGTGTTCACTTTTACATATATATATATATATATATATATATATATATATATATATATATATATATATATATATATATATATATATATATACAGGGTGGGCCATTTTAATTAATCCACGGAAATATCTGAAAAATGATAAAACATAGAAGAAATGTTTCAAGTACACGTTATATATTGCTAAGGGGGAAACCCAATTCCGCCAAAAGTACCCCTCCTCGCCCCCCCTAAATGGGGGTAACGGGGGGTAACTTTGAAATGTCAAATGGGAACATGGGTCGAGTAATACCTCGTTCGAAAGGTCTTGGAAAACTAAGTGACGCTGTACCAAAAGATGTTTCATATTGTGCACCAGTTTCAAAATGGCCGCCATAATATGGTTCGGAAACTCCAGTACCCGTAGTATGAAAACCATGGAAGGTCAATGAATGGAACAAAATTGAAATACGTAAATATCATAGGACATATCAAATGATGTAATCCCTGTGATCCCAGTGGCCTCCCTAAAGGGGTCTTGTGGGCTAACTTCAAAATTTCAATGTCCGACCGGACAACGGTTCGGGCGTACGCTTGACCTACCCAATGCTGTTTGGAAGGCAGACTTCATGCATAGAGAATTGGTGCACTAAGTTAACGCGGATGGCCACAGTTACATTTTGATTAACTATTAGCATTCATGTCATATTGTGAGCTTGAGGGACGAAACGGTGTGTACGTATATCCCCGAAATGCTTTCTGAATAACCAGCACGCATTGCATAAAAGTTTCTCTTTTTTAGTCACTACAGCGTCATCCTTACAAACAAATGTTTGAACCACACCATACCTATTTGTAAGGTTAGCCTTAATTTACGAATTAAAGTAGAGTTCTCGTTTGAACTTTCACTTTACTTTAGACCCCACTCACATACAGAGCGCAGGGAGAGATCATTTTGCAAGACTTGGATTTCCCTTTATACATTATGGCAATTTTACTCTAATATTTTTATCTCTGTTGTATTATTCTCGAGCCTTGGAACGCCTCCGTGGTTTTCCTATTTAATTTTCGTTATTTTCATTTATGTCTAACCGTATTCATACTATGGATACTAGACGTTTTCTTAGACCCAGTCACCATGTCCTTGCGATCATTTTGAAAACGGTGTCTCATGTCGAAAATTTTCTTACAGAAGCTGTTTGATATTAATTTGTCTATGTAACGTGATGTTACTCGCTTCAAGCTGCTATTTGAAATTTTCAAGTTGGCCCCGGATACCTTTCAGTTGGCCCTTGGAGTCACCCCGACAACACCTCTCGATGTGCCTTACGTCAGTTAGCTACTCCAGTTTTTCTTTTGTTGATTTATCTCCAATCGCTTTCATACTACGGGTACTAAACCTTTTCTCTGATACGGATACTATGTTTCGGCGGCCTTTTGAGAACACTGCCATTTCACATCAATCGTTTTCTCCTGCAATATGTTAGATTTTGCAAGATTTATCGAACGACGTACCACTCGACTCATGTTACTATTTGAAATTTTGAAGTTAGCCCCCAAGACCCCTTTAGGGAGGCCACTAGGATCACAGGGACCACACCGTTCGATATGCCCTCACGTATTAAAATTTACGTATTTCAATTTTGTTCCATTCATTTACCTTCCATGGTTTTCATACTACGGGTACTGGAGTTTCCGAACCATATTATGGCGGCCATTTTGAAACCGGTGCACAATATGAAACATCTTTTGGTACATCGTTACTTAGTTTTCCAAGACCTTTCGAACGAGGTATTACTCGACCCATGTTCCCATTTGACATTTCAAAGTTACCCCCCGTTACCCCCATTTAGGGGGGGCGAGGAGGGGTACTTTTGGCGGAATTGGGTTTCCCCCTTAGCAATATATAACGTGTACTTGAAACATTTCTTCTATGTTTTATCATTTTTCAGATATTTCCGTGGATTAATTAAAATGGCCCACCCTGTATATATATATATATAATTCGAAAATTATAGAAACAGAACAATGTAATTTATAATAAACTAAACTTATTTCGAACATGAAATTATGCAAATTTTCACGTTACATGTACGCGTTTTTGAAAACATATAGAGTATAAGTTTATTGTAAAAATGTATGTGAATTTGGTATTTGTGCTCACTGTTATCTTGAAATATTTCTATACATACTGCATATTACATACATTGCTCACAAACAACGAACATATGGTCACTGCATACATTATTCTAACATTTGCAGCATACCACTTTGGTTTTCCTGTCTCTAGAACTAGAGCACAAGTGACATCGTTTCCTTTTCTTTTCTTCAAGCCTTGGTGGCTTATCGCTTTCAATCTTGATACCACATCTTAACAAATTCTCTATTCTCAACATTAGGGGTATAATCAAATCATAAGCTAGCTCTTTGATGAAAATCCTTCGCTTATGCTCCTTTTGGATATTCCAATTCGGATTATTATATTTGGAAACAAGATAAGAGTTTAATACTGCTACGTCTAACATATTCATGAAAAAAGCCAAAGGCCATCTTCGCGTCTGTCTTTTGCAGGAATATTCTCGCAATTTTTCATCCATCAAATCGACGCCTCCTTTATTTTTATTGTAGTAGTTGATGATTCCCGGCTTCTTTTTTGGTGATTATCATCGATCATCGAATCATGCAGGCACTCGGAACCAGAAATGTAAAAAATTAAGTAAGGATGAAACAATAAGAAACGAGAAAAAGAAGAATCACCGTTGAAAATATAAAGCTACAGCAAGCGTATGAATACTCTTTCTTATGAGGAACCTTTGTGTAGAGGAATCTGTGTGTGTGTGGGGGGGATCAAGTTGAAAATGAATATTATTGTAACGGAGCATTCCAAATTCCATCTAGCTCCATGCTAATCCTATGGACAACAAATGATGATCGAGAAGCCGGTTTGATCAGATAGACTCTAAGAATAACTTAAGAAACTCGGAATACTATATCTTTTTCAATGCTTTTTTTAATACTCTTTTACTCGAGATTCTTTATTCTTTTATTCGAGAGATAGTTCGTTATTGAAATAATTACTAGCATATCCTCATTTTATTGTCCTAACAAACCAATATACGTGTTGCCACTAAAATAGTTTAGATTGATCGAGCCCCTGGTGTGTAACCAGAGTATTTCATGTTATCCCCCCAACATTACGAAATCCTGGCTAAAGGAACCAATATATGTTTACAGTAAAATAGTTCAGAATGATCGAGCCCCTGGCGTGATAACCGCAATATTTCGTCACGGACCCCCCCCCTATTAAGAAATCCTGGCTACGTGCCTGAATCATGATGCATGCTGCTGGTGAGAATCACACTTTTGTTCTTTCAGGAACATAATTAACCATTGTTACATCATTATAAAAAAACAAATTCGGAAGAATAAACACTACTTTTATGATTAGGCCTCATGATGGGAGGGATGCTCCTGTTGTTAGTTCTAAATGTTTCAACCATTGTTGTTTCTTGTGAGAAGGTATTCGGCTAAAAGAACGCTTGTGAAGTAATTGTCTGTTTTCATGTTTCGTCCTTGATATTGACTGAGGGAAGACACCAAACGCTTGACAACTTCTGCTGCTAGACCTTTTTGAACAGGTTCATCAATTTTTCTACCACAATAGAAATATCCGTCAATAGCTCAGCCAAATTTAGCATTGCACATCCAAAACACTTTCATTCCATTTTTAGCGGGTTTTTTAGGCATGTATTGAGTAAAAGGACATGTTCCTCTAAATGGAATCAACTGTTCGTCAATTGTTAGTGATTCGTTACGGATAACAACTTTTTTACAGTTTCTTAAGAAACAGTTCCACAGATAGGACACATGAGCATCTTTTTCAGTCTTTTTACGAAACTCTCGTGTTCTCTTATCATCCAGGCGTAAACAGCTTAAAATACATTTAAATCTGTTGACGGACATTGTAGCGTTGTAACGCGGGTTCGAGTCGGGACTTTGAAATAGTTCTCTGACTGATACATTCCAATTTTTCTCGACGCAAGCGAAAAGTACAAGTCCTAAAAGCGCTAACATTTCTTCCTTGTCTACTTCTCTCCGTTCCTTACGAACGTCAGTTGCTGCTCGTCTTCTTTGCAAATTAGAACACAACACAATCTCTTCCAAAATGTCGTATGTAATGAACAAATCAAACGCAGCGCGAGGAGAATCAGTAAATATTCCCTGATGTGGTCCAGGAGCTGGACGTATAATATTGTGAAATCTAGTCTGAGATTTCTTGCCAGGAGAACTTGACCAAGAACGTCCGTCTTTTGAACGCAATTCTGCACTTACATTATTGGATGTTCCGTTACTTGCCTCTGCATCAGAGTCATTTTCATTGGCACTTTCACTTGTATCTGAGTACTCGCTATTTTCTATATGAGTATCATTACCTACATTCGAATCCTCACCATCACTGTCTTCACCACTGCTCAACATTAGACTAGTATCTTTTTCGTCCTCTTCTTGTAACACCCGTCTAATATTTTCACTTTGCGATACACTAGCCATACTTACAAATCACAGTAACGAATAACACTAATTCAATAGACCTACACCAACCTTATGCAGTAAAACTACATTTAGAAAGAGGTAACCCTTTTATATTTCGAAAACTACTCAGGATTCCATCGGAAAATATTTTAAAATTTTTTGCAGGACCTATTTTCAAACACATAAAACATAAACTGCAAGTTTCGTGCGTAAATGAAAGTAATGTATTTATTTCCTAAATATTAGAGTATTGTAATATCAAACAATAACTTTCTTTATCAACAAATTGAGAAAGAAATGTGACGCCGTCTAGTAGTTAGAAGTAAAAATATGATTTATTACTTTACTTCAACAATTTGAAGAAAATGGGGAAAAAAGGCAGAGCATGTACACAAAATAATGAAGAATTTGAGCGCGGGCATACAAGGCCCGGATTGTGCAAAAGCAGGATATATAAGGAAAATACGTTAAAGTTCAAAAAGTTAAAAGTAAAAAACGGAAAGGTTATCACCATAACAGCTTTGAATATTCAACTGGTGATGTCAAAAAGACAGCCTCATACATATATATTTATGAAACTTTGACCCGAAAATAATATCTGCCGGGCCTCCCAGGCCCGGATTGTGCCAATAAGGGTTAAGCGCTGGTAGAATATGTAACATACATTGAGTATATAAACTGTTGTTTTCTCTTTAACCCTTCTTTACGCAAAAATATACTCAATGTCAGACATTAAAAATAAACACATATCAAACGCTCCTCTCACGCATTTTTACGACAGAAATGAGAAATTAGATTAGTTACTTTAGCTAATTAAGAGCTAGTAAAATAGGTACACACATTGAGTATATAAATTGTTGTTGTCCCTTTAATATTTGTTTACAAAAAATTAACTTAATTTCAGACACTAAAAATAAAAAGATATGACACGCTTATCTCAAGCAACCTTACGGCAAGAATGAGAAATGTCATTAGTTACTTTAGCTACTTTTGCGCTAGTAAAATAGATAACAGAGAATAGTATTTAAATTTTGCTGTCGTTACAATCCTTGTTTACACAGAAATATACAAAATTTCAAGTATTAAAAATGAGCACGTTTCACACGCTCCTCTCACTCATTCTAACGACAGCAATGAGAAATATGATTAGTTAATTTAGATACTTAAGATCTAGTAAAATAGATAGAAGAAATTAAGTATTTAAACGGTTGGTGTCTTTTTAATCGTTTTTTACACAAAAATATACTTAATTTCAGATATTAGAACAAAAACATATCAAACGCTCCTCTCAGACATTTTTACGACAGCAATAGAAATGTGATGTTTTCCTTTAGCTAGTAAGGCGCAAGTAAAACAGGTAACAGACGTTGAATATTTAAATTGTTGTCCTTTTAATTTTTGTTCATAAAAATATGCTTAGTTTCAGATATTAAAAATTATCACGTATCACGCACTTCTCTCACGCATTCTTACGACAGCTATGAGAAATATTATTAGCTACTTTAGCTAGTTAAGCGCTAGTAAAACAGGTAACAGACAATGAGTTTTCAAATTATTGTTTCCTGTTAATCCTTGTTTACACAAAAATATACCTAATTTCAGATATTAAAAATAAACACATGTCACACGTTCCCCTCACGCATTCTCACGACAGCTATAAGAAATGCGATTTGTTACTTTAGCTAACTAAGCGCTACTGAAATAGGTAACAGACATAGATTATTTAAATTGTTGTAGTCGTTTTAAACCTTGTTTACACAAAGATATGCTTAGTTCCAGATATTAAAAAATAAACACATTTCACACGGTCCTATGACGCATTCTTACGACAGCAATGAGAAATGTGATTAATTACTTTAGCTAGCTAAGCGCTAGTGAAATAAGTGACGGACATTGGGTATATAAATTATTGTTGTCCCTTTAATCCTTGTTTACACAAAAATATAATTAATTTCAGACATTAAAAAATAAGCACATATCAGACGCTCCTCTGACGCATTCTTACGACAGCAATGAGAAATGTGATTAAATACTTAACTAGTTAAGCTCTAGAAAAACAGGTAACAGACATTGAGTATTTAAATTGTTGTTGTCACTTTAATCTGTGTTTACACAAAAATATACTTAATTTCAGACATTAAATACAAACACATATCACACGCTTCTCTCACGGATTCTTATGGCAGCAATGAGAAATGAGATTAGTTACTTTAGCTAGTTAATAGCTAGTAAAATAGGGAAGACACATTGAGTATTTAAATTGTTGTTGTCACTTTAATCCGTGTTTACGCAAAATATACATAATTTCAGATATTAAAAATAAACACATGTCACGTTCCTCTGACGCATTCTTACCACAGCAATGAGAAATATGATTAGTTACTTTAGCTAGTTAAGGGCTAGTAAAATAGGTAACAGACAATGAGTATTTAAATTGTTGTTGTCGTTCTAAACCTTGTTTACACAAAAATGTGCTTAGTTCCAGATATTAAAAATTAAACACAATTTCACACGGTCCTTTGACGCATTCTTACGACAGCAATGAGAAATGTCATTAATTACTTTAGCTAGCTAAGCGCTAGTAAAATAAGTAACGGACATTGGGTATATAAATTATTGTTGTCCCTTTAATCCTTGTTTACACAAAAATATAATTAATTTCAGACATGAAAAAATAAGCACATATCAGACGCTCCTCTGACGATTCTTACCACAGCAATGAGAAATGTGATTAGATACTTTAGCTAGCTAAGCGCTAGTAAAATAAGTAACGGACATTGGGTATATAAATTATTGTTGTCCTTTAATCCGTGTTTACACAAAAATATACTTAATTTCAGACACTAAATATAAACACATATCACACGCTCCTCTCACGGATTCTTATGGCAGCAATGTGAAATGTGGTTAGTTTCTTTAGCTAGTTAAGCGCTAGGAAAATAGGGAAGTCACATTGAGTATTTAAAATGTTGTTGTCCCTTTAAACCTTGTTTACACAAAAATATACTTATTTTCAGATATTAAAAATAAACACATATGACACGCTCCTCTGACGCATTCTTACCACAGCAATGAGAAATGTGATTAATTACTTTAGCTAGTTAAGGGCTTGTAATATAGGTAACAGACATTGAGTATTTAAATTGTTGTTGTCCTTTTAAACCTTGTTTACTCAAAAATATTCTTAGTTCCAGATATTAAGAAATAAACAAATATCATACGGTTTTCTGACGCATTCTTACGACAGCAATGAGAAATGTGATTAATTACTAAGCTAGTTAAGCTCTAGAAAAACAGGTAACAGACATTGAGTATTTAGATTGTTGTTGTCCCTTTAATCCGTGTTTACAAAAAAATATACTTAATTTCAGATATTAACATAAAAACATATCAAACGCTCCTCTCAGACATTGTCACGACAGCAATAGAAATGTGATATTTTCCTTTAGCTAGTATGGCCCTATTAAAATAGGTAACAAACTTTGAATATTTAAATTGTTGTTCTCCCTTTGATCCTTGTTCATAAAAATATGCTTAGTTTTAGATATTAAAAATAAACACACATCAAACGCTCCTCTCACGCATTTTTACGACAGAAATGAGAAATTAGATTAGTTACTTTAGCTAATTAAGAGCTAGTAAAATAGGTACACACATTGAGTATATAAATTGCTGTTGTCCCTTTAATATTTGTTTACAAAAAATTAACTTAATTTCAGACACTAAAAATAAACAGATATGACACGCTTATCTCAAGCATCATTACAGCAAGAATGAGAAATGTCATTAGTTACTTTAGCTACTTTTGCGCTAGTAAAATACATAACAGAGAATAGTATTTAAATTTTGCGGTCGTTACAATCCTTGTTTACATAGAAATATACAAAATTTCAAGTATTAAAAATGAGCACGTTTCACACGCTCCTCTCACTCATTCTAACGACAGCAATGAGAAATGTGATTAATTTTTTTAGCTAGCTAAGCGCTAGTGAAATAAGTGACGGACATTGGGTATATAAATTATTTTTGTCCCTTTAATCCTTGTTTACACAAAAATGTAATTAATTTCAGACAATAAGAAATAAGCACATATCAGACGCTCCTCTGACGCATTCTTACGACAGCAACGAGAAATGTGATTAAATACTTCACTTGTTAAGCTCTAGAAAAACAGGTAACAGATATTGGGTATTTAAATTGTTGTTGTCACTTTAATCTGTGTTTACACAAAAATATACTTAATTTCAGACATTAAATATAAACACATATCACACGCTCCTCTCACGGGTTCTTATGGCAGCAATGAGAAATCTGATTAGTTACTTTAGCTAGTTAAGAGCTAGTAAAATAGGGAAGACACATTGAGTATTTAAATTGTTGTTGTCACTTTAATCCGTGTTTACGCAAAAATATACTTAATTTCAGATATTAAAAATAAACACATGTCACGTTCCTCTGACGCATTCTTACCACAGCAATGAGAAATATGATTAGTTAGTTTAGCTAGTTAAGGGCTAGTAAAATAGATAACAGACATTGAGTATTTAAATTGTTGTTGTCGTTTTAAACCTTGTTTACACAAAAATATGCTTAGTTCCAGATATTAAAAAATAATCACATTTCACACGGTCCTTTGACGCATTCTTACGACAGCAATGAGAAATGTGATTAATTACTTTAGCTAGTTAAGGGCTAGTAATATAGGTAACAGACATTGAGTATTTAAATTGTTGTTGTCCTCTTAAAGCTTGTTTACACAAAAATATGCTTAGTTCCAGATATTAAAAAATAAACACATATCGCACGGTTTTCTGACTCATTCTAACGACAGCAATGAGAAATGTGATTAATTACTTAGCTAGTTAAGCTCTAGAAAAACAGGTAACAGACATTGAGTATTTAAATTGTTGTTGTCCCTTTAATCCGTGTTTACACAAAAATATACTTAATTTCAGATATTAAAATAAAAACATATCAAACGCTCCTCTCAGACATTGTCACGACAGCAATAGAAATGTGATATTTTCCTTTAGCTAGTATGGCCCTATTAAAATATGCCCCTAGTATGGCCCTATAAACACATATCACACGCTCCTCTCACGGATTTTTATGGCAGCAATGAGAAATGTGATTAGTTTCTTTAGCTAGTTAAGCGCTAGTAAAATAGGGAAGACACATTGAGTATTTAAATTGTTGTTGTCCCTTTAATCCGTGTTTACACAAAAATATACTTAATTTCAGATATTAAAAATAAACACATATGACACGCTCCTCTCACGAATTCTTACTACATCAATGAGAAATGTGGTTAGTTACTTTATCTAGTTAAGCGCTAGTAAAACATGTAACAGACAATGAGTTTTCATTTTTTTTATTTCGTTAATACTTGTTTACATAATAATATACTTAATTTCAGATATTAAAAATAAACACATATCACACGTTCCTGTCACGCATTGTTTCGACTCCAATGAGAAATGTTATTACTAATTTTACCTTGTTAAGCGCTAGTAAAATAGGTAACAGCCATTGAGTATTTAAATTTTTGTTGTCCCTTTAGACCTTGTTTACACAAAAATATACTTTATTTCAGCTATAAAAAATTACACATATCACACGTTCATCTCACACATTATTACGATAGAAATGAGAAATGTGATTAGTTATTTTAGCTAGTTAAGTGTTAGTAAAATAGGTAACAGGATTGGGTATTTAAAGTATAGTTGTGCCATTAATCCCTGTTCATAGAAATATACTTAGTTTCAGATATTAAAAATTAACACATATCACACGCTCCTCTCACGCATTCTTACGACAGCAATGAGAAATATGATTAGTTACTTTAGCTAGTTAAGCGCTAGTAAACAGGTAACACAATGAGTTTTGAATTGTAGTCCCGTTAATCCTTGTTTACATAATAATACATTTAAATTCAGGTATTAAACATAAACACTTATTACACGTTCCGGTCACGCATTGTTTCGACTCCAATGAGAAATGTTATTACTAATTTTAGCTTGTTAAGCGCTAGTAAAATAGCTAACAGACGTTGAGTATTTAAATTTTTGTTGTCCCTTTAGACCTTGTTTACAAAAAAATATACTTAATTTCAGCTATTACAAATAAACACATAACAAACGTTCCTCTCACACATTCTTACGACAGCAATGAGAAAAGTGATTAGTTACGATAAGTAGTTAAGTGTTAGCTAAATAGGTAACAGACATTGAGTATTTAAATTGTTGTTGTCCCTTTAATCCTTGTTCACAGAAAAAATATACCTAAATTCAGATACTAAAAATAAACAAATATCACAGGATCCTCTCACGCATTCTTACGACAGCAATGAGAAATGTGATTAGTTACGATCGCAAGTTATGCGCTAGTAAAATAAGTCAGAGACAATGAGTATTTAAATTGTTGTTTTCCCTTTAAAGCTTGTATACCCAAAAATGTACTTAATTTTACATATTAAAAATCAACACATATCACATGCTCGTCTCACGCAGTCCTACGCCAGCAATGAGAAATGTGATTAGTTACTTTAGTTAGTTAAGCGCTAGTAGAATAGGTAAAATACATTGAGTATATAAACTGTTGTTGTCTCTTTAACCCTTTTTTCCGCAAAAATATACTTAATGTCAGACATTAAAAATAAACACATATCACACACTCGTCCCACGCATTCTTACGACAGCAATGTGAAATTAGATTAGTTACTTTAGCTAGTTAAGAGCTAGTAAAATAGGTACACACATTGAGTATATAAATTGTTGTTGTCCCTTTAATAGTTGTTTTCAAAAAATATACTTAATTTCACACATTGGTTATATAAATTATTGTTGTCCCTTCAAACCTTGTTTACACAAAAATATACTTAATTTCTGACATTAAAAATAAACACATGTCATACGTTCCTGTCGAGAATTCTTCCGACTGCAATGAGAAATGTTATTAGGTATTGCAGCTTGTTAAACGCTACTAAAATAGGTAACAGACAATGAGTATTTGAATTGTTATTGTCCCTTAAATCCTTGTGTACACAATAATATACTTAATTTCAGACAAACATATACTTAATTGTGTTCATAAAAGTATGCTTAGTTTTAGATATTAAAAATTATCACATATCACGCGCTCCTCTCACGCATTCTTACCACAGCAATGAGAAATGTGGTTAGTTACTTTATTTAGCTAAGCGCTAGTAAAACACTGACAGACAATGAGTTTTCAAATTGTTTTTATTTCTCTAATCCTTGTTTACATACAAATATACTTAATTTCAGATATTAAAAATAAACACATGTCACACGTTCCTGTCACGCATTCTTCCGACTGCAATGAGAGATGTTATTAAGTACTGTAGCTTGTTAAACGCTAATAAAATAGGTAACAGACAGTGGGTATTTGAATTGTTATTGTCCCTTTAATCCTTGTGTACACAAAAATATACTTAATTTCGAAATTAAAAATACACATTTATCACACGCTCCTCTCACGCTTTCTTCCAGATTATTTTTTCCAATTTGGCAGCGAAAGGATGCCCACATCACAAAAGACGCACGTGCCAGCTGAACATTAAATTCAATTAACTGATTTTGCTTTCATACATTAACCATATACAATGATTGAATGATATTATATATTTCCGGGAGAACGAATTCTCTGCGTTAATTCTAAGAACAAATTAAGTGAACGTTAAAATTAAGTGAACGAAAGAAATCTGCGTAACAGTTCGGCAACGACTGAACAATACCCAAATGTATACTTAAATACACAAATACAGTATTGCTAATTAATCAAACATGAGGTGATGTATAAAGCTTTAAAATTATTTCATGTAAAATATCATTACTCGTTTCTTTTTGTACTTCGCTCGCTTCATTTTTCCGTTCTGTTACAATGAAATAACAAAAAGGATAAATACGTGTGTTCATTACACAGAGTTAAAAACAATGAAAATTTACACGTAGTATTGTAGCTGCAAGGCTATTGCGAGGTATGAAGAAAGAAAGTAAAAAAAAATCGTTGTGTACACATCTCTGATACCAATCGCTGAGCTCCGCAGATAAATACACATTATATTTAAAAAACAAATCATATATATGCATCATCATCTTCGTCAAACATACGATAGCTTCTCAAATTTTTACTTAAACCGTGAAGTACTTATTACATTATACATAGAATCAATTATACTATCCATTACAACACTGTTAAACTATACCTTTCAAATCCAAAGCACGACAGGAACTATTGGAAGACATTTGACACGCAAATACTTTAAGATGTGATCTTGATCTGGGATAAATACACTGCTATATGAATTACAACGAATTACTATCCCACAGATTACAACGTACATAGAGTGAGCGTGCTTTTTAAATGCTCTTACAATTCAGTAGGTGAAAAAAGAGAAAAGAAACAGGAACAAAATATACTCATAATATTCATTACAGAAAAATATACGATTTCATAATTGCACTATGAAAAGCAAATGTATTCAAGAATGTAAATATCAATGAGAATACAAAATTTCAAAATGTAACCACTTCATATAAAATATTTACATTCATATTTTCGTGTTCAAATTGTTGCCAATTAAATACTTGTTTACACAAAAATATAATTAATTTCAGATATTGAAATTAACACATATTACAGGGTCCTCTCACGCATTCTTACTACAGCAATGAGAAGTGTGATTAGTTAGTTTAGCTAGTTAAGCGCTAGTAAAACAGTTAACAGACAATGAGTTTTCAAATTGTTGTCCAGTTTGTCCTTGTTTACATAATAATATACTTAATTTCAGATATTAAAAATAAACACTTATCACACGTATTGTTTCGATTCCAATGAGAAATGTTATTACAAATTTTAGCTTGTTAAGCGCTAGTAAAATAGGTAAGAGGCGTTGAGTATTTAATTTTTTTGTCCCTTTAGACTTTGTTTAAACAAAATTGTACATAATTTAACATATTAAAAAATCAACACATATCACATGCTCGTCTCACGCATTTCTACGGCAGAATTAGAAATGTGATTAGTTACTCTAGCTAGTTAAGCGCTAGTAGAATAGGTAACATACATTGAGTATATAAACTGTTGTTGTCTCTTTAACGCTAGTTTATGCAAAAATATACGCAATGTCAGAC
The DNA here is from genome assembly GCF_964235325.1 of Thermobia domestica. Lineage (NCBI taxonomy): Eukaryota > Metazoa > Arthropoda > Insecta > Zygentoma > Lepismatidae > Thermobia > Thermobia domestica. The sequence continues at coordinate 51,078,606 of NC_137470.1, read as the reverse complement.
ATTAAAAATAAGCACGTTTCACACGCTCCTCTCACTCATTGTAACGACAGCGATGAGAAATATGATTTGTTAATTCAGATACGTAAAATCTAGTAAAATAGATAGCAGAAATTGAGAATTTAAACGGTTGTTGTCTTCTTAATCATTTTTTACACAATAATATACTTAATTTCAGATATTAAAACAAAAACATATCAAACGCTCCTCTCAGACATTTTTATGACAGGAATGGAAATATGATTTTTTCCTTTAGCTAGTAAGGCGTTAGCAAAACAGATAACAGACGTCCAATATTTAAATTGTTGTTTTTTTAATTTTTGTTCATAAAAATATGGTTAGTTTCCGATATTAAAAATTAATACATATCACACACTTCTATCACGCATTCCTAAGACTGCTATGAGAAATGTTGTTAGTTACTTTAACTAGTTAAGCGCTAGAAAAACAGGTAACAGACAATGAGTTTTCAAATTATTGTTATTCTGTTAATCCTTTTTTACACAAAAATATACCTAACTTCAGATATAAAAAATAAACACATGTCACAGGTTCCTCTCACGAATTCTCACGACACCTATATGAAATGCGATTTGTTACTTTAGCTAGTAAAGCGCTAGTAAAATAGGTAACAGACTTTGAGTGTTTAAATTGTTGTTGTCCTTTTAAACCTTGTTTATACAAAAATATGCTTAGTTCCAGATATTAAAAAATAAACACATATCACACGGTCTTCTGACGCATTCTTACGACATCAATGAAAAATGTGATTAGTTACTTAAGCTAAGCGGTAGTAGAATAGGTAACGAACATTGGGTATGTAAATTATTGTTGTCCCTTTAATCCTTGTTTACACAAAAATATAATTAATTTCAGACATTAAAACTAAGCACATATCAGACGCTCCTCTGGCGCATTCTTACCACAGCAATGAGAAATGTGATTAGTTACTTTAGCTAGGTAAGGGCTACTAAAATAGGTAACAGCCATTGAGTATTTGAATTGTTGTTGTCGTTTTAAACCTTGTTTACACAAAAATATGCTTATTTCCAGATATTAAAAATTAAACACATTTCACACGGTCCTCTGACGCATTCTTACGACAGCAATGAGAAATGTGATTAGTTACTTTAACTAGCTAATCGCTAGTAAAATAAGTAACGGACATTGGGTATATAAATTATTGTTGTCCCTTTAATCCTTGTTTACACAAAAATATACTTAATTTCAGACATTTAATATAAACACATATCACACGCTCCTCTCACGGATTCTTATGGCAGCAATGAGAAATGTGATTAGTTTCTTTAGGTAGTTAAGCGCTAGTAAAATAGGGAAGACGCATTGAGTATTTAAAATGTTGTTGTCCCTTTAAACCTTGTTTACACAAAAATATACTTAATTTCAGATATTAAAAATAAACACATATGACACGCTCCTCTCACGAATTCTTACTACATCAATGAGAAATGTGGTTAGTTACTTTATCTAGTTAAGCGCTAGTAAAACATGTAACAGACCATGAGTTTTCAATTTTTTTATTTCGTTAATCCTTGTTTACATAATAATATACATAATTTCAGATTTTAAAAATAAACACGTATCACACGTTCCTGTCACGCATTGTTTCGACTCCAATGAGAAATGTTATTACTAATTTTACCTTGTTAAGCGCTGGTAAAAAAGGTAACAGACATTGAGTATTTAAATTTTTTTGTCCCGTTAGACCTTGTTTACACAAAAATATACTTTATTTCAGCTATAAAAAATAACACATATCACACGTTCATCTCACACATTCTTATGATAGAAATGAGAAATGTGATTAGTTATTTTAGCTAGTTAAGTGTTAGTAAAATAGGTAACAGGATTGGGAATTTAAAGTATAGTTGTGCCATTAATCCCTGTTCATAGAAATATACTTAGTTTCAGATATTAAAAATTAACACATATCACACGCTCCTCTCACGCATTCTTACGACAGCAATGAGAAATATGATTAGTTACTTTAGCTAGTTAAGCGCTAGTAAAACAGGTAACACAATGAGTATTTAAATTGTTGTCTCGTTAATCGTTGTTTACATAATAATACATTTAATTTCAGGTTTTAAACATAAACACTTATCACACGTTCCGGTCACGCATTGTTTCGACTCCAATGAGAAATGTTATTACTAATTTTAGCTTGTTAAGCGCTAGTAAAATAGGTAACAGACGTTGAGTATTTAAATTTTTGTTGTCCCTTTAGACCTTGTTTACACAAAAATATACTTAATTTCAGCTATTACAAATAAACACATAACAAACGTTCCTCTCACACATTCTTACGACAGCAATGAGAAAAGTGATTAGTTACGATAAGTAGTTAAGTGTTAGCTAAATAGGTAACAGACATTGAGTATTTAAATTGTTGTTGTCCCTTTAATCCTTGTTCACAGAAAAAATATACCTAAATTCAGATACTAAAAATAAACAAATATCACAGGATCCTCTCACGCATTCTTACGACAGCAATGAGAAATGTGATTAGTTACGATCTCAAGTTATGCGCTAGTAAAATAAGTCACAGACAATGAGTATTTAAATTGTTGTTTTCCCTTTAAAGCTTGTATACCCAAAAATGTACTTAATTTTACATATTAAAAATCACCACATATCACATGCTCGTCTCACGCAGTCCTACGCCAGCAATGAGAAATGTGATTAGTTACTTTAGTTAGTTAAGCGCTAGTAGAATAGGTAAAATACATTGAGTATATAAACTGTTGTTGTCTCTTTAACCCTTTTTTCCGCAAAAATATATTTAATGTCAGACTTTAAAAATAAACACATATCACACACTCGTCCCACGCATTCTTACGACAGCAATGTGAAATTAGATTAGTTACTTTAGCTAGTTAAAAGCTAGTAAAATAGGTACACACATTGAGTATATAAATTGTTGTTGTCCCTTTAATAGTTGTTTTCAAAAAATATACTTAATTTCACACATTGGGTATATAAATTATTGTTGTCCCTTCAAACCATGTTTACACAAAAATATACTTAATTTCTGACAAACATATACTTAATTGTGTTCATAAAAGTATGCTTAGTTTTAGATATTAAAAATTATCACATATCACGCGCTCCTCTCACGCATTCTTACCACAGCAATGAGAAATGTGGGTAGTTACTTTAGCTAGCTAAGCGCTAGTAAAACACTGACAGACAATGAGTTTTCAAATTGTTTTTATTTCTCTAATCCTTGTTTACATAAAAATATACTTAATTTCAGATATTAAAAATAATCACATGTCACACGTTCCTGTCACGCATTCTTCCGACTGCAATGAGAGATGTTATTAGGTACTGTAGCTTGTTAAACGCTAATAAAATAGGTAACAGACAATGAGTATTTGAATTGTTATTGTCCCTTTAATCCTTGTGTACACAAAAATATACTTGATTTCAGATATTAAAAATACACATTTATCACACGCTCCTCTCACTCATTCTTCCAGATTATTTTTTCAGTTTGGCAGCGAAAGGATGCCCACATCACAAAAGACGCACGTGCCAGCTGAACATTAAATTCAATTAACTGATTTTGCTTTCATACATTAACCATATACAATGATTGAATGATATTATATATTTGCTGGAGAACTAATTCTCTGCGTTAATTCTAAGAACAAATTAAGTGAACGTTAAAATTAAGTGAACGAAAGAAATCTGCGTAACAGTTCGGCAACGACTGAACAATACCCAAATGTATACTTACATACACAAATACAGTATTGCTAATTAATCAAACATGAGGTGATGTATAAAGCTCTAAAATTATTTCGATGTAAAATATCATTACCCTTTTCTTTTTGTACTTCGCTCGCTACATTTTTCCGTTCTGTTACAATGAAATGACAAAAAGGATAAATACGTGTATTCATTACACAGAGTTAGAAACAATGAAAATTTACACGTAGTATTGTAGCTGCAAGGCTATTGCGAGGTATGAAGAAAGAAAGTTAAGTAAAAAAAAAATTCGTTGTGTACACATCTCTGATACCAATCGCTGAGCTCCGCAGATAAATACACATTATATTTAAAAAAGAAACCATATATATGCATCATCATCTTCGTCAAACATACGATAGCTTCTCAAATTTTTACTTAAACCGTGAAGTACTTATTACATTATACGTAGAATCAATTATACTATCCATTACAACACTGTTAAACTATACCTTCCAAATCCAAAACAGGACAGGAACTATTGGAAGACATTTGACCCGCAAATACTTTAAGATGTGATCTTGATCTGCGATAAATACACTGCTATATGAATTACAACGAATTACTATCCCACAGATTACAACGTATATAGAGTGAGCGTGCTTTTTAAATGCTCTTACAATTCAGTAGGTGAAAAAAGAGAAAAGAAACAGGAACAAAATATACTCATAATATTCATTACAGAAAAATATACGATTTTATAATTGCACTATGAAAAGCAAGTGTATTCAAGAAGGTAAATATCAATGAGAATAAAAAATATCAAAATGTAACCACTTCATATAAAATATTTACATTCATATTTTCGTGTTCAAATTGTTGCCAATTAAATACTTGTTTACACAAAAATATAATTAATTTCAGATATTAAAATTAACACATATTACAGGGTCCTCTCACGCATTCTTACTACAGCAATGAGAAGTGTGATTAGTTAGTTTAGCTAGTTAAGCGCTAGTAAAACAGTTAACAGACAATGAGTTTTCAAATTGTTGTCCCGTTTATCCTTTTTTACATAATAATATACTTAATTTCAGATATTAAAAATAAACACTTATCACACGTATTGTTTCGACTCCAATGAGAAATGTTATTACTAATTTTAGCTTGTTAAGCGCTAGTAAAATAGGTAACAGACGTTGAGTATTTAATTTTTTTTGTCCCTTTAGACCTTGTTTACACAAAATTGTACTTAATTTAACATATTAAAAAATCAACACATATCACATGCTCGTCTCACGCATTCCTACGGCAGAATTAGAAATGTCATTAGTTACTTTAGCTAGTTAAGCGCTAGTAGAATAGGTAACATACATTGAGTATATAAACTGTTGTCTCTTTAACGCTTGTTTATGCAAAAATATACTCAATGTCAAACATTAAAAATAAGCACGTTTATCACGAACCTCTCACTCATTGTAACGACAGCGTTGAGAAATATGATTTGTTAATTTAGATACGTAAAATCTAGTAAAATAGATAGCAGAAATTGAGAATTTAAACGGTTGTTGTCTTCTTAATCATTTTTTACACAATAATATACTTAATTTCAGATATTAAAACAAAAACATATCAAACGCTCCTCTCAGACATTTTTACGACAGGAATGGAAATGTGATTTTTTCCTTTAGCTAGTAAGGCGCTAGTAAAACAGGTAACAGACGTTCAATATTCAAATTGTTGTTTTTTTAACTTTTGTTCATAAAAATATGGTTAGTTTCCGATATTAAAAATTAATACATATCACACACTTCTATCACGCATTCCTAAGACAGCTATGAGAAATGTTGTTAGTTACTTTAACTAGTTGAGCGCTAGAAAAACAGGTAACAGACAATGAGTTTTCAAATTATTGTTATTCTGTTAATCCTTTTTTACACAAAAATATACCTAATTTCAGATATAAAAATAAACACATGCCACAGGTTCCTCTCACGCATTCTCACGAAACCTATATGAAATGCGATTTGTTACTTTAGCTAGTAAAGCGCTAGTAAAATAGGTAACAGACATTGAGCGTTTAAATTGTTGTTGTCCTTTTAAGCCTTGTTTACACAAAAATATGCTTAGTTCCAGATATTAAAAAATAAACACATATCACACAGTCTTCTGACGCATTCTTACGACATCAATGAAAAATGTGATTAGTTACTTAAGCTAAGCGCTAGTAGAATAGGTAACGAACATTGGGTATATAAATTATTGTTGTCCCTTTAATCCTTGTTTACACAAAAATATAATTAATTTCAGACATTAAAACTAAGCACATATCAGACGCTCCTCTGGCGCATTCTTACCACAGCAATGAGAAATGTGATTAGTTACTTTAGCTAGGTAAGGGCTACTAAAATAAGTAACAGACATTGAGTATTTGAATTGTTGTTGTCGTTTTAAACCTTGTTTACACAAAAATATGCTTATTTCCAGATATTAAAAATTAAACACATTTCACACGGTCCTCTGACGCATTCTTACGACAGCAATGAGAAATGTGATTAGTTACTTTAGCTAGCTAAGCGCTAGTAAAATAAGTAACGGACATTGGGTATATAAATTATTGTTGTCCCTTTAATCCTTGTTTACACAAAAATATACTTAATTTCAGACATTAAATATAAACACATATCACACGCTCCTCTCACGGATTCTTATGGCAGCAATGAGAAATGCGATTAGTTTCTTTAGCTAGTTAAGCGCTAGTAAAATAGGGAAGACGCATTGACTATTTAAAATGTTGTTGTCCCTTTAAACCTTGTTTACACAAAAATATACTTAATTTCAGATATTAAAAATAAACACATATGACACGCTCCTCTCAGGAATTCTTACTACATCAATGAGAAATGTGGTTAGTTACTTTATCTAGTTAAGCGCTAGTGAAACATGTAACAGACCATGAGTTTTCAATTTTTTTATTTCGTTAATCCTTGTTTACATAATAATATACATAATTTCAGATTTTAAAAACAAACACATATCACACGTTCCTGTCACGCATTGTTTCGACTCCAATGAGAAATGTTATTACTAATTTTACCTTGTTAAGCGCTAGTAAAATAGGTAACAGACATTGAGTATTTAAATTTTTGTTGTCCCGTTAGACCTTGTTTACACAAAAATATACTTTATTTCAGCTATAAAAAATAACACATATCACACGTTCATCTCACACATTCTTACGATAGAAATGAGAAATGTGATTAGTTATTTTAGCTAGTTAAGTGTTAGTAAAATAGGTAACAGGATTGGGTATTTAAAGTATAGTTGTGCCATTAATCCCTGTTCATAGAAATATACTTAGTTTCAGATATTAAAAATTAACACATATCACACGCTCCTCTCACGCATTCTTACGACAGCAATGAGAAATATGATTAGTTACTTTAGCTAGTTAAGCGCTAGTAAAACAGGTAACACAATGAGTTTTCAAATTGTTGTCCCGTTAATCCTTGTTTACATAATAATACATTAATTTCAGGTTTTAAACATAAACACTTATCACACGTTCCGGTCACGCATTGTTTCGACTCCAAAGAGAAATGTTATTACTAATTTTAGCTTGTTAAGCGCTAGTAAAATAGGTAACAGACGTTGAGTATTTAAATTTTTGTTGTCCCTTTAGACCTTGTTTACACAAAAATATACTTAATTTCAGCTATTACAAATAAACACATAACAAACGTTCCTCTCACACATTCTTACGACAGCAATGAGAAAAGTGATTAGTTACGATAAGTAGTTAAGTGTTAGCTAAATAGGTAACAGACATTGAGTATTTAAATTGTTGTTGTCCCTTTAATCCTTGTTCACAGAAAAAATATACCTAAATACAGATACTAAAAATAAACACATATCACAGGATCCTCTCACGCATTCTTACGACAGCAATGAGAAATGTGATTAGTTACGATCGCAAGTTATGCGCTAGTAAAATAAGTCAGAGACAATGAGTATTTAAATTGTTTTTTTCCCTTTAAAGCTTGTATACCCAAAAATGTACTTAATTTTACATATTAAAAATCACCACATATCACATGCTCGTCTCACGCAGTCCTACGCCAGCAATGAGAAATGTGATTAGTTACTTTAGTTAGTTAAGCGCTAGTAGAATAGGTAAAATACATTGAGTATATAAACTGTTGTTGTCTCTTTAACTCTTTTTTCCGCAAAAATATACTTAATGTCAGACATTAAAAATAAACACATATCACACACTCGTCCCACGCATTCTTACGACAGCAATGTGAAATTAGATTAGTTACTTTAGCTCGTTAAGAGCTTGTAAAATAGGTACACACATTGAGTATATAAGTTGTTGTTGTCCCTTTAATAGTTGTTTTCAAAAAATATACTTAATTTCACACATTGGGTCTATAAATTATTGTTGTCCCTTCAAACCTTGTTTACACAAAAATATACTTAATTTCTGACATTAAAAATAAATACATGTCATACGTTCCTGTCGCGAATTCTTCCGACTGCAATGAGAAATGTTATTAGGTATTGCAGCTTGTTAAACGCTACTAAAATAGGTAACAGACAATGAGTATTTGAATTGTTATTGTCCCTTAAATCCTTGTGTACACAATAATATACTTAATTTCAGACAAACATATACTTAATTGTGTTCATAAAAGTATGCTTAGTTTTAGATATTAAAAATTATCACATATCACGCGCTCCTCTCACGCATTCTTACCACAGCAATGAGAAATGTGGTTAGTTACTTTAGCTAGCTAAGCGCTAGTAAAACACTGACGGACAATGAGTTTTCAAATTGTTTTTATTTCTCTAATCCTTGTTTACATAAAAATATACTTAATTTCAGATATTAAAAATAATCACATGTCACACGTTCCTGTCACGCATTCTTCCGACTGCAATGAGAGATGTTATTAAGTACTGTAGCTTGTTAAACGCTAATAAAATAGGTAACAGACAATGAGTATTTGAATTGTTATTGTCCCTTTAATCCTTGTGTACACAAAAATATACTTAATTTCAGATATTAAAAATACACATTTATCACACGCTCCTCTCACGCATTCTTCCAGATTATTTTTTCCAGTTTGGCAGCGAAAGGATGCCCACATCACAAAAGACGCACGTGCCAGCTGAACATTAAATTCAATTAACTGATTTTGCTTTCATACATTAACCATATACAATGATTGAATGATATTATATATTTGCTGGAGAACGAATTCTCTGCGTTAATTCTAAGAACAAATTAAGTGAACGTTAAAGTTAAGTGAACGAAAGAAATCTGCGTAACTGTTCGGCAACGACTGAACAATACCCAAATGTATACTTACATACACAAATACAGTATTGCTAATTAATCAAACATGAGGTGATGTATAAAGCTCTAAAATTATTTCGATGTAAAATATCATTACCCTTTTCTTTTTGTACTTCGCTCACTTCATTTTTCCGTTCTGTTACAATGAAATGACAAAAAGGATAAATACGTGTATTCATTACACAGAGTTAGAAACAATGAAAATTTACACGTAGTATTGTAGCTGCAAGGCTATTGCGAGGTATGAAGAAAGAAAGTTAAGTAAAAAAAAAATTCGTTGTGTACACATCTCTGATACCAATCGCTGAGCTCCGCAGATAAATACACATTATATTTAAAAAAGAAACCATATATATGCATCATCATCTTCGTCAAACATACGATAGCTTCTCAAATTTTTACTTAAACCGTGAAGTACTTATTACATTATACGTAGAATCAATTATACTATCCATTACAACACTGTTAAACTATACCTTCCAAATCCAAAACAGGACAGGAACTATTGGAAGACATTTGACCCGCAAATACTTTAAGATGTGATCTTGATCTGCGATAAATACACTGCTATATGAATTACAACGAATTACTATCCCACAGATTACAACGTATATAGAGTGAGCGTGCTTTTTAAATGCTCTTACAATTCAGTAGGTGAAAAAAGAGAAAAGAAACAGGAACAAAATATACTCATAATATTCATTACAGAAAAATATACGATTTTATAATTGCACTATGAAAAGCAAGTGTATTCAAGAAGGTAAATATCAATGAGAATAAAAAATATCAAAATGTAACCACTTCATATAAAATATTTACATTCATATTTTCGTGTTCAAATTGTTGCCAATTAAATACTTGTTTACACAAAAATATAATTAATTTCAGATATTAAAATTAACACATATTACAGGGTCCTCTCACGCATTCTTACTACAGCAATAAGAAGTGTGATTAGTTAGTTTAGCTAGTTAAGCGCTAGTAAAACAGTTAACAGACAATGAGTTTTCAAATTGTTGTCCCGTTTATCCTTGTTTACATAATAATATACTTAATTTCAGATATTAAAAATAAACACTTATCACACGTATTGTTTCGATTCCAATGAGAAATGTTATTACTAATTTTAGCTTGTTAAGCGCTAGTAAAATAGGTAACAGACGTTGAGTATTTAATTTTTTTTGTCCCTTTAGACCTTGTTTACACAAAATTGTACTTAATTTAACATATTAAAAAATCAACACATATCACATGCTCGTCTCACGCATTCCTACGGCAGAATTAGAAATGTCATTAGTTACTTTAGCTAGTTAAGCGCTAGTAGAATAGGTAACATACATTGAGTATATAAACTGTTGTCTCTTTAACGCTTGTTTATGCAAAAATATACTCAATGTCAGACATTAAAAATAAGCACGTTTATCACGAACCTCTCACTCATTGTAACGACAGCGTTGAGAAATATGATTTGTTAATTTAGATACGTAAAATCTAGTAAAATAGATAGCAGAAATTGAGAATTTAAACGGTTGCTGTCTTCTTAATCATTTTTTACACAATAATATACTTAATTTCAGGTATTAAAACAAAAACATATCAAACGCTCCTCTCAGACATTTTTACGACAGGAATGGAAATGTGACTTTTTCCTTTAGCTAGTAAGGCGCTAGTAAAACAGGTAACAGACGTTCAATATTTAAATTGTTGTTTTTTTAACTTTTGTTCATAAAAATATGGTTAGTTTCCGATATTAAAAATTCATACATATCACACACTTCTATCACGCATTCCTAAGACAGCTATGAGAAATGTTGTTAGTTACTTTAACTAGTTAAGCGCTAGAAAAACAGGTAACAGACAATGAGTTTTCAAATTATTGTTATTCTGTTAATCCTTTTTTACACAAAAATATACCTAATTTCAGATATAAAAAATAAACACATGCCACAGGTTCCTCTCACGCATTCTCACGACACCTATATGAAATGCGATTTGTTACTTTAGCTAGTAAAGCGCTAGTGAAATAGGTAACAGACATTGAGTGTTTAAATTGTTGTTGTCCTTTTAAGCCTTGTTTACACAAAAATATGCTTAGTTCCAGATATTAAAAAATAAACACATATCACACGGTCTTCTGACGCATTCTTACGACATCAATGAAAAATGTGATTAGTTACTTAAGCTAAGCGCTAGTAGAATAGGTAACGAACATTGGGTATATAAATTATTGTTGTCCCTTTAATCCTTGTTTACACAAAAATATAATTAATTTCAGACATTAAAACTAAGCACATATCAGACGCTCCTCTGGCGCATTCTTACCACAGGAATGAGAAATGTGATTAGTTACTTTAGCTAGATAAGGGCTACTAAAATAGGTAACAGCCATTAAGTATTTGAATTGTTGTCGTTTTAAACCTTGTTTACACAAAAATATGCTTATTTCCAGATATTAAAAATTAAACACATTTCACACGGTCCTCTGACGCATTCTTACGACAGCAATGAGAAATGTGATTAGTTACTTTATCTAGCTAAGCGCTAGTAAAATAAGTAACGGACATTGGGTATATAAATTATTGTTGTCCCTTTAATCCTTGTTTACACAAAAATATACTCAATTTCAGGCATTAAATATAAACACATATCACACGCTCCTCTCACGGATTCTTATGGCAGCAATGAGAAATGTGATTAGTTTCTTTAGCTAGTTAAGCGCTAGTAAAGTAGGGAAAACACATTGAGTATTTAAAATGTTGTTGTCCCTTTAAACCTTGTTTACACAAAAATATACTTAATTTCAGATATTAAAAATAAACACATATGACACGCTCCTCTGACGCATTCTTACCACAGCAATGAAAAATGTGATTAGTTACTTTAGCTAGTTAAGGGCTAGTAATATAGGTAACAGACATTGAGTATTTAAAATGTTGATTGTCCCTTTAAACCTTGTTTACACAAAAATTTGCTTAGTTCCAGATATTAAAAATTAACACATATCACGCGCTCCTCTCACACATTCCTACTACATCAATGAGAAATGTGATTAGTTACTTTAGCTAGTTAAGCGCTAGTAGAACAGGTAACAGGCAATGAGTTTTCAAATTGTTGTCTCGTTTATCCTTGTTTACATAATAATATATTTAATTTTAGATATTATACATAAACACTTATCACACGTTCCGGTCACGCATTGTTTCGACTCCAATGAGTAATGTTATTACTAATTTTAGCTTGTTAAGCGCTAGCAAAATAAGTAACAGACGTTGAGTATTTAAATTTTTGTTGTCCCTTTAGACCTTGTTTACACAAAAATATACTTAATTTCAGCTATTACAAATAAACACATAACAAACGTCCCTCTCACACATTCATACGACAGCAATGTGAAATATGATTAGTTACGATAAGTAGTTAAGTGTTAGCTAAATAGGTAACAGACATTGAGTATTTAAATTGTTGTTGTCCTTTTAATCCTTGTTTACAGAAATAATATTCCTAAACTCAGATACTAAAAATAAACACATATCACAGGATCCTCTCACGCATTCTTACGACAGCGATGAGAAATGTGATTAGTAACGGTAGCAAGTTAAACGCTAGTAAAATAAGAAAGATACATTGAGTATTTAAATTGTAGTTTTCCCATCAAACCTTGTTTACCCAAAAATGTACTTAATTTTACATATTAACAATCAACACATATCACATTCTCGTCTCACGCATTCCTACGCCAGCAATGAGAAATGTCATTAGTTACTTTAGCTAGTTAGGCGCTAGTAGAATAGGTAACATACATTGAGTATATAAACTGTTGTTGTCTCTTTAATCCTTTTTCCCGCAAAAATATACTTAATGTCAGACGTTAACAATAAACACATATCACACGCTCGTCTCACGCATTCTTACGACAGCAATGTGAAATTAGATTAGTTACTTTAGCTAGTTACTTTAGCTAGTTAAGAGCTAGTAAAATAGGTACACAGATTGAGTATATAAATTGTTGTTGTCACTTTAATAGTTGTTTACAAAAAATATACTTAATTTCACACACTAAAAATAAACACATATCATGCGCTCCTCTCAAGCATGCTTATGGCAAGAATGAGTAATGCCATTAGTTACTTTTGCTACTTTTGCACTAGTAAAATAAATAACAGAGAATGAGTAATTACTTTTTGCTTTCGCTACAATCCTTGTTTACACAGAAATATACATAATTTCAGATATTAAAAATAAGCATGGTTCACACGCTCTTCTCACGCATTCTAGCGACAGCAATGAGAAATGTGATTAGTTAATTTAGATACTCAAAATCTAGTAAAATATGTAGCAGAAATTGAGTATTTAAGTGGTTGTTGTCCCTTTAATCGTTTTTTACACAAAAATATACTTAATTTCAGATATTAAAACAAAAACATATCAAACGCTCCTCTCAAACACTCTTACGACAGCAATAGAAATTTGATGTTTTTTTTAGCTAGTTAGGCGCTAGTAAACCCGGTAACAGACGTTGAATATTTAAATTGTTGTCTTTTTAATTTTTGTTCATAAAAATATGCTTAGTTTTAGATATTAAAAATTAACACATATCACGCGCTCCTCTCACGCATTCTTACCACAGCAATGAGAAATGTGGTTAGTTACTTTAGCTTGCTAAGCGCTAGTAAAACACTGACAATGAGTTTTCAAATTGTTGTTTTTTTGTTAATCCTTGTTTACAAAAAATGTACTTAATTTCAGCTATTACAAATAAACAATAACAAACGTTTCTCTCACACATTCTTACGACAGCAATGAGAAATGTGATTAGTTACGATAGGTAGTTAAGAGTTAGCTAAATAGGTAACAGACATTAAATATTTAAATTGTTGTTGTCCCTTTAATCCTTGTTTACACAAAAAATATACCTAAACTCAGATACTAAAAATAAACACACATCACAGGCTCCTCTCACGCATTCTTACGACAGCAATGAGAAATGTGATTACTTAAGGTCGCAAGTTAAGAGCTAGCTAAATAGGTAACAGACATTGAGTATTTAAGTTGTTGCTGTCTTAATAATCCTTGTTTACACAAAAATATACTTAATTTCATATATTAAAACAAAAAAGAATATATCAAAGGCTTCTGTCATACATTTTTAAGACAGCATTTAAATGTGATATTTTCCTTTAGTTAGGCGCTAGTAAAATAGGTAACAGACGTTGAATATTTAAATTGTTGTTGTCCATCTAATCTTTTTCTCACAAAAATATACTTAATTTCAGACATTAAATATAAACGCATATCACACGCTCCTCTCACGGATTCTTACGACAGCAATGAGAAATTTGAATAGTTACTTTAGTTAGTTAAGCGCTAGTAAAATATGGAAGACACATTGAGTGTATAATTTTTGTTGTCCCTTTAAACCTTGTTTACACAAGAATATACTTAATTTTAAACATTAAAAATAAACACATATGACACGCTCCTCTGTCGCATTCTTACGACAGCAATTAAAAATGTTAGTAGCTACTTTAGCTACTTAAGATCTAGTAAAATACGTAACAGACATAGAGTATTTAAATTGTTGTTGTCCCTTTATTACTTGTTTAAACAAAAATTTACTTAATTTCAGACATTAAATATAAACACATATCACACGCTCCTCTCACGGATTCTTACGACAGCAAAAAGAAATGTGAATAGTTACTTTAGTTAGTCAGGCGCTAGTAAAATATGGAAGACACATTGAGTATTTAAATTCTTGTCCGTTTAAACCTTGTTTACAGAAGAATATACTTAATTTCAGACATTAAAAATTAACACATATGATACGCTCCTCACGTATTCATACGACAGCAATGAGAAATGTGATTAGTTACTTTAGCTAGGCAAGGTTTGGTAAAATAGGTAACAGACTTTAAGTATTTAAATGTGTTTTGTCCCTTTAAACCTTATTTACAAGAAATATGCTTAATTTCATATATTAAAAATTAACACTTATCACACGTTCTTGTCACGCATTGTTTCGACTCCAATGAGAAATGTTATTACTAATTTTATCTCTTTAAGCGCTAGTAAAATATGTAACAGATGTTGAGTATTTAAATTTTTGTTGTCCCTTTAGACCTTGTTTACACAAAAATATACTTAATTTCAGCTATTACAAATAAACACATAACAAACGTTTGTCTCACACATTCTTACGACAGCAATGAGAAATGTGATTAGTTACGATAGGTAGTTAAGTGTTAGCTAAATAAGTAACGGAGTTTAAGTATTTAAATTGTTGTGTTCCCTTTAATTCTTGTTTACACCCAAACTCAGATACTAAAAAAAACACGTATCACAGGCTCCTCTCACGCATTCTTACGACAGCAATGAGAAATGTGATTAGTTACGATCGCAAGTTAAGTGCTAGCTAAATAGGTAACAGACATTGAATATTTAAGTTGTTCATGTCGATTTTATCCCTTTTTACAAAAAAATATGCTTAATTTCAGATATTAAAAATAAACACATATTACACGGTCCTCTCACACATTCTTACTACAGCAATGAAAAATGTGATTAGTTATTTTAGCTAGTTAAGAGCTAGTAAAAGAGGTACACACATTGAGTATATAAATTGTTGTTGTCCCATTAATATTTGTTTACAAAAAATATACTTAGTTTCAGATACTAAAAATAAACAGATATCACATGCTTATCTCAAGTATCCTTACGGAAACAATGAGAAATGTCATTAGTTACTTTAGCTACTTTTGCGCTAGTAAAATAGATAACAGACAATGAGTATTTAAATTTCTGCTGTCGCTACAATCCTTGTTTACACAGAAATATACATAATTTCAGATATTAAAAATAAGCACGTTTTACACGCTCCTCTCACTCATTCTAACGACAGCAATGAGAAATGTGATTAGTTAATTTATATACTTAAGATCTAGAAAAAATAGATAGCAGAAATTGAGTATCTAAACGGTTGTTGTCTTTTTAATCGTTTTTTACACAAAAATATACTTAATTTCATATATTAAAACAAAAACATATTAAACGCTCCTCTCAGACATTTTTACGACAGCAATAGAAATGTGATGTTTTCCTTTAGCTAGTTAGGCGCTAGCAAAACAGGTAACAGACGTTGAATATTTAAATTTTTTTCTCCCTTTAATCCTTGTTCATAAAAATATGCTTAGTTTCAGATATTAAAAATTAAGACATATCACGCACTTCCCTCACGTATTCCTAAGACAGCTATGAGAAATATTATTAGTTACTTTAACAAGTTAAACGCTAGTAAAATATGTAACAGACAATGAGTTTTCAAATTATTATTATCGTTTTAATTCTTGTTTACACAGAAATATACCTAATTTCATATATTATAAATAAACACGTCATTCGTTCCTCTCACGCATTCTCACGACACCTATATGAAATGCGATTTGTTACTTTAGCTAGTTAAGCGCTAGTGAAATAGGTAACAGACGTTGAGTGTTTAAATTGTTGTTGTCCTTTTAAACGTTGTTTATACAAAAATATGCTTAGTTCCAGATATTAGAAAAAAAACACATATCACACGGTCCTCTGACGCATGCTTACGACAGCAATGAGAAATGTGATTAGTAACTTAAGCTAAGCGCTACTAGAATAGGTAACGGACATTGGGTATATGAATTATTGTTGTCCCTTTAATCCTTTTTTACACAAAAATATACTTAATATCAGACATTAAAAATAAGCACATATCAGACGCCCCTCTGACGCATTCTTACCACAGCAATGAGAAATGTGATTAATTAGTTAACTACTTAAGCTCTAGAAAAACAGGTAAGAGACATTAAGTATCTAAATTGTTGTTTGTCACTTTAATCCGTGTTTACACAAAAATATACTTAATTTCAGATATTAAAAATAAACACATGTCACACGTTCCTGTCAGGCATTGTTCCAGATTATTTTTTCCAGTGTGGGGGCGAAAGGATAGTGCCAGCTGAACATTAAATTCAATTAACTGATTTTGCTTTCATACATTAATCATATACAATGATTGAATATTATATATTTGCTGGACAACGAATTCTCTGCGGGAATTTAGCCCAGCATAATTAGTGGGTAGGCAGACCGTTGTTCATTATCTTTGACAAAGCAAGCCATTTAAGAACAAATTAAGCGAACGTTAAAATACACTTATAATCTTTACCTATGCACGCACATCCATACATATTGTGGTTTCATAAAGAAATCTGCGTAACAGTTCGGCAACGACTGAACAATACCCAAATGTATACTTACATACATACACAAATACAGAGTTGCTAATTAATCAAACATGAGGTGATGTAAAATGCTTTAAAATTATTTAAATGTAAAATATCATTACTCTTTTCTTTTTGTACTTCGCTCGCTTCATTTTTCCGTTCTGTTACAATGAAATGACAAAAAGGATAAATACGTGTGTTCATTAGACAGAGTTAAAAACAATGAAAATTTATACGTAGTGTTGTAGCTGCAAAGATATTGCGAAGTATGAAGAAAATAAGTAAAGTAAAAAAATAAGAAAATTTCGTTGTGTACACATCTCTTATACCAATCGCTGAGCTCCGCAGATAAATACACATTATATTTAAAGAAAGAAACCATATATATGCATCATCATCTTCGTCAAACATACGATAGCTTCTTATATTTTTACTTAAACCGTGAAGTACTTATTACATTATACGTGGAATCAATTATACTATCCATTGCAACACTGTTAAGCAATACCTTCCAAAAACCAACATAGGACAATAACTATTTGAAGACATTTGACCCGCAAATACTTTAAGATGTGATCCTGATCTGGGATAAACACACTGCTTTATGAATTACAACGAATTACTATCCCACAGATTACAACGTACATAGAGTGAGCGTGCTTTCTAAATGCTCCTACAATTTAGTAGGTGAAAAAAAAAGAAAAGAAACAGGAACAAAATATACTCATAATATTCATCACAGAAAAATATACGATTTCATAATTACACTATGAAAAGCAAGTGTATTCAAGAATGTAAATATAAATGAGAATAAAAAATATCAAAATGTAACCACTTCATATAAAATATGTACTTTCATATCTGCGTGTTCAAATTGTTGCCAATTAAATACTTATTTACACAAAAATATAATTAATTTCAGATATTAAAATTAAACACATATCACACGCTCCTCTCACAAATTCTTTCGACAGCAATGAGAAATGTGAATATTTACTTTAGCTTGGTAAGGTCTAGTAAAATAATTAACAGACATTAAGTATATAAATTTTTGTTGTTCCTTTAAACCTTCTTTACAAGAAATATACTTAATTTCATATATTAAAAATTAATATATTTCACACGTTCCTGTCACGCATTCTTTCCACTGCAATGAGAAATGTCATTATTCACTTAAGCTTGTTAAGCGCTAGTAAAATAGGTAAGCGGCGTTGAGTATTTAAATTGTTTTTGTCTTTTTAATACTTTTTTACACAAAAATATACTTGATTATAGGTATAAAAAAATTTAGCACACGCTCCTCTCACACTCTTACGAAATAAATGAGAAATGTGATTACTTTCTTTAGCTAGTAAAGTGTTTGTAAAATAGGTAACAGAGATTGGGCATTAAAATTATAGTTGTCCCATTAATCCTTGTTCATAAAAATATATTTAGTTTCAGATATTAAAAATTAACACATATCACACGCTCTTCTCACGCATTCTTACTACAGCAATGAGAAATGTGATTAGATACTTTAGCTAGTTAAGCGCTAGTAAAACAGGTAACACACAATGAGTTTTCAAATTGTCCCTTTAACCCTTTTTTACCTAATATACTTAATTTCAGATACTAAAATTAAACACATAAACGTTTCTCTTACACATTCTTACGACAGCAATGAGAAATGTTTTTAGTTAAGATCGCTAGTAAAGTGTTAGCTAAATAGGTAACAGACATTGAGTATTTAAGTTGTTGTTGTCAATTTAATCCTTTTTTACACAAAAATATGCTTAATTTCAGCTATTACAAACAAACACATAACAAACGTTTCTCTCACACATTTTTACGACAGCAATCAGGAATGTGATTAGTTACGATAAGTAGTTAAGTGTTAGCTAAATAGGTAACAGACATTGAGTATTTAAATTGTTGTTGTCCCTTTAATCCTTGTTCACACAAAAAATATACCTAAACTCAGATACTAAAAATAAACACATATCACAGGCTCCTCTCACGCATTCTTACGACAGCAATGAGAAATGTGATTAGTTGCGATCGCAAGTTAATTGCTAGCAAAATAGGTAAAAGACATTGAGTATTTGTTGTTGTCGATTTAATCCTTTTTTATGCAAAAATATGCTAAATTTCAGATATTAAAAATAAACACATATTACACGGTCCTCTCACGCATTCTTACTACATAAATGAGAAGTGTGATTAGTTACTTTAGCTAGTTAAACGTTAGTACAACAGGTAACAGTCAATAAGTTTTCAAATTGTTGCCCCGTTAATCCTTGTCTACATAATAATATACTTAATTTCAGATATTAAAAATAAACACTTATCACACGTTCCTGTCACGCATTGTTTAGACTCCACTGAGAAATGTTATTACTAATTTTAGCATGTTAAGCGTTAGTAAAATAGGTAACAGACGTTGAGTATCTAAATTTTTGTTGTCCCTTTAGACCTTGTTTACACAAAAATATACTTAATTTCAGATAATACAAATAAACACATAACAAACGTTCCTCTCACACATTCTTACGACAGCACTAAGAAATGTGATTAGTTAAGATCGCTAGTTAAGTGCTAGCTAAATATGTAAAAGACATTGAGTATTTAAGTTGTTGTTGTTGATTTAATCCTTTTTTACACAAAAATATGCTTAATTTTAGATATTAGAAATAAACACGTATTACACGGTCCTCTTACGCATCTTTACAAGAGGAATGACAAATGTGATTAGTTACTTTAGCTAGTTAAGCGATAGTAAAATAGGTAAAAGACATTGAGTATTTAATTTGTTGTCCCTTTAAACCTTATTTACACAATATTGTACTTAATTTTACATATTAAAAATCAACAAATATCACATGCTCGTCTCACGCATTCCTACGGCAGAAATGAGAAATGTGATTAGTTACTTTAGCTAGTTAAGCGCTAGTAGAATAGGTAACATACATTGAGTATATAAACTCTTGGTGTCTCTTTAACCCTTGTTTACGCAAAAATATACTCAATTACAGACATTAAAAATAAACACATATCACACGCTCGTCTCACGCATTCTTACGACAGCAATGAGAAATTAGATTAGTTATTTTAGCTAGTTAAGAGCTAGTAAAATAGGTACACACATTGAGTACATAAATTGTTGTTGTCCCTTTAATATTTGTTTACAAAAAATATAATTATTTTCAAACATTAAAAATAAACAGATATCACACGCTTATCTCAAGCATCCTTACGGCAACAATGAGAAATGTCATTAGTTACTTTAGCTACTTTTGCACTAGTAAAATAGATAACAGAGAATGAGTATTTAAATTTTTGCTGTCGCTACAATGCTTGTTTACACAGAAATATACATAATTTCAGATATTAAAAATAAACACGATTCACACGCTCCTCTCACTCATTCTAACGACAGCAATGAGAAATGTGATTATATACTTTAGATACTTAAGATCTAGTGAAATAGATAGCAGAAATTGAGTATTTAAACGGTTGTTGACTTTTTAATCGCTTTTTACACAAAAATATACTTAATTTCAGATATTAAAACAAAAACATATCAAACACTCCTCTCAGACATTTTTACGACAGCAATAGAAATGTGATGGTTTCCTTTAGCTAGTTAGGCGCAAGTAAAACAGGTAACAGACGTTGAATATTAAAATTGTTGTCCTTTTAATTTTTGTTCATAAAAATATGCTTAGTTTCAGATATTAAAAATTAACACATATGACGCACTTCTCTCACGCATTCTTACGACAGCTATGATAAATATTATTAGTTACTTTAACTAGTTGAGCGCTACTAAGACAGGTAAGAGACAGCGAGTTTTCAATTATTGTTATCCTGTTAATCCTTGTTTACACAAAAATATACCTAATTTGAGATATTAAAAATAAACACATGTCACACGTTCCCCTCACGCATTCTCACGACACCTATATCAAATGCGATTTGTTACTTTAGCTAGCTAAGCGCTAGTAAAAAAGGTAACATACATTGAGTGTTTAAATTGTTGTTTGTTCTTTTAAACCTTGTTTACACAAAAATATGCTTAGTTCCAGATATTAAAAAATAAACACATTTCACACGGTCCTCTGAAGCATTCTTACGACAGCAACGAGAATTGTGATTAGTTACTTTAGTTACTAAGCGCTAGTAAAATAAGTAACGGACATTGGGTGTATAAATTATTGTTGTCCCTTTAATCCTTGTTTACACAAAAATATACTTCATTTCACACATTAAAAAAATAAGCACATATCAGACGCTCCTCTGACGCATTCTTACGTCAGCAATGAGAAATGTGATTAATTACTTAACTAGTTAAGCTCTAGAAAAACAGGTAACAGACATTGAGTATTTAAATTATTGTTGTTATTTAATCCGTGTTTACACAAAAATATACTTAATTTCAGACATTAAATATAAACACATATCACACGCTCCTTTCACGGATTCTTATGGCAACAATGAGAAATTTGATTAGTTATTTTAGCTAGTTAAGAGCTAGTAAAATAGGGAAGACACATTGAGTATTTAAAATGTTGTTGTCCATTTAAACCCTGTTTACAAAAAATATTAAAGATAATTATATATTAAAGATATTAAAAATTCAGACATTGTTGCCGTAGAATTCAATTTCAGATATTAAAAATAAACACATATGACACGCTCCTCTGACGCATTCTTACCACAGCAATGAGAGATGTGATTAGTTACTTTAGCTAGTTAAAGGCTAGTAAAATAGGTAACAGACATTGAGTATTTAAATAGTTCTTGTCTTTTTCAACCTTGTTTACAAAAAAATATGCTTAGTTCCAGATATTAAAAAGTAAACACATATCACACGGTCCCTTGACGCATTCTTACGACAGCAATGAGAGATGTGATTAGTTACTTTAGCTAGTTAAAGGCTAGTAAAATAGGTAACAGACATTGAGTATTTAAATAGTTCTTGTCTTTTTCAACCTTGTTTACAAAAAAATATGCTTAGTTCCAGATATTAAAAAGTAAACACATATCACACGGTCCCTTGACGCATTCTTACGACAGCAATGAGAAATGTGATTAGTTACTTAAGCTAGCTAAGCGCTAATAAAATAGGTAACAGACATTGAGTATATACATTTTTGTTGTCCCTTTAATCCTTGTTTACACAAAATATACTTAATTTCAGACATTAAAAATAAACACATATCACACACTCCTCTCACGCATTCTTACTGCAACAATGAGAAATGTCATTAGTTACTTTAGCTACTTTAGAGCTAGTAAAATAGATAACAGGCAATCACTATTCAAATTGTTGCTGTCCCTATAATTTTTGTTTACACAAAAATATACATATTTTTTTAGAAAATATACGTGTTTCACACGCCCCTCTCACGCATTCTTACGACATTAATGAGAAATGTGATTAGTAAATTTAGATACTTAAGATCCAGTAAAATAGGTAGCAGACGTTGAGTATTTAAATGGTTGTTATCCCTTTAATCGTTTTTATACAAAAATATACTTAATTTCAGATATTAAAATAAAAACATATCAAACGCTCTTCTCAGACATTGTCACGACGGCAATAGAAATGTGATATTTTCCTTTAGCTAGTATTTCCTTATTAAATTACGTAACAAACTTTGAATATTTAAATTCTTGTTCTCCCTTTGACCCTTGTTCATAAAAATATGCTTAGTTTTAGATATTAAAAATTAACACATATCACGCGCTTCTCTCACGCATTCTTATTACATCAATGAGAAATGTGATTAGTTACTTAAGCTAAGTAAGCGCTAATAAAATAGGTAACAGACATTGAGTATATACATTTTTGTTGTCCCTTTAATCCTTGTTTACAAAAAATATACTTAATTTCAGACATTAAAAATAAACACATATCACACACTCCTCTCACTCATTCTTACTGCAACAATGAGAAATGCCATTAGTTACTTTATCTAGTTAAGCGCTAGTAAAACAGGTAACAGACAATGAGTTTTCAAATTGCTTTTATTTCGTTTATCCTTGTTTACATAATAATATTTTTAATTTCAGATATTTAAAAAAAAACATATCACACGTTCCCGTCACGTATTGTTTCAACTCCAATGAGAAATATTATTACTAATTTTAGCTTGTTAAGCGCTAGTAAATAGGTAAGAGGCATTGAAAATTTAAATTTTTGTTGTCCCCTTAGACCTTGTTTACTTAAAAATATACTTAATTTCAGCTATAAAAAATAACACATATCACACGGTCCTCTGACGCATTCTTACGACAGCAATGCGAAATGTGATTAGTTACTTAAGCTAGCTAAGCGCTAGTAAAATAGCTAACAGACATTGAGTATATACATTTTTGTTGTCCCTTTAATTCTTGTTTACACAAAATATACTTAATTTCAGACATTAAAAATAAACACATATCACACACTCCTCTCACGCATTCTTACGGCAACAATGAGTAATGTCATTAGTTACTTTAGCTGTTTTAGAGCTAGTAAAATAGATAACAGGCAATCAGTATTTAAATTTTTTGCGGTCCCTATAATCCTTGTTTACACAATAATATACATAATTTTAAAAAATATACATATTTCACAAGCTCCTCTCACGCATTCTTATGACAGCAATGAGAAATGTGACTAGTTAATTTAGATACTTAAGATCTAGTAAACTAGGTAGCAGACATAAAGTATTTAAATGACTGTTGTCCCTTTAATCGTTTTCTACACAATAATATAGTTAATTTCAGATATTAAAATAATAACATATCAAACGCTCCTCTCAGATATTGTCACGACAGCAATAGAAATGTGATATTTTCCTTTAGCTAGTTAGGCGCTATTAAAATTGGTAACAAACGTCGAATATTTAAATTGTTTTTCTCCCTTTGATCCTTGCTCATAAAAATATGCTTAGTTTTAGATATTAAAAATTAAAACATATCATTCGATTCTCTCAGGCATTTTTATTACATCAATGAGAAATGTGATTAGTTACTTTATCTAGTTAAGCGCTAGTAAAGTAGGTAAAAGACATTGAGTATTTAAATAGTTGTTGTGCTTTTAAACCTTGTTTACAAAAAAATATGCTTAGTTCCAGATATTAGAAAGTAAACACATATCACACGGTCCTCTGACGCAAGCTTACGACAGCAATGAGAAATGTGATTAGTTACTTAAGCTAGCAAAGCGCTTGTAAAATAGGTAAAAGACATTGGGTATATGAATTATTGTTGTTCCTTTAAACCTTGTTTACACAAAAATATACTTAATTTCAGACATTAAAAATAAACACATATCAGACGTTCCTCTGACGCACTCTTACGACAGCAATAAGAAATGTGATTTGTTTATAACCGCTACCAGGTTATAGAAGGGTTTTTTGTGGACGCCCTGTATATTTCGTGAAGACAGTGATTATCATTTTCGATTTATACTTTATTCTGCAACGCACATACGTTCTTTCTTTGGTGGGAATTGCTTCTTTCCCACACAATTGGACAAAGAAGTCTTTCATCGTTTTTTCATATATATATTTAAACATTACTTTTGCTGAGAACATTTCAGTTAGTGACTAACCATTTCAGTGTTTCTCCCTGACTCATTATATACACAGTATATGTTCTATAGTTATTGGGAACTGAATTAAGTGCTTTCGTTAATCGTTTATGGAAACATTACAATAGATTAGAGAAATACGGGCTGACCAGATGTCCCAGTAGCCAAAGAGGCACCAGCCTCAGAATTTTCGTAGTTCGTTATCTGTACTTTCTCACGCCAGTGTTATCGCCGTGTCTAGTGCATTATAGGCAGTTGGCTAAAATTAACATAAATTGTTTTCTATATTCTGTTTGTATGTGCATACAGGTGAGTTAACTGAGTAATTTTTGAAATGAACTGCCAACACTTTTCTGTTGACCATTGCAACCCGTAGCTTGAGCTTGGATGCTCGAAGAGTTTGACTCCAGCTCTGGAAGATGCAACCACGCATCTCGCGTTGAACTTCAAACATAAGTTGTGTTAAGGGGCACAAGCTATTTAGCCGGTGAAGGACGATTTCTTACGGCTAGCCCCAATCAGTGAAATCCCAGGTCCTCAGACCTTGTGCGTTTAAATTGTTACATACGCGCCCTCCAATATCTGTATTCCATTGTGGAGATCTTCTTTTGTGTGTTTGCTGAAGATTCACCTTTACGCTGCAGGACTGTTCAGCGTAACAACTGGATTCATCGTGGGACGATCCAGACAACTTTTCCCCAGTGCGAATCCCCCAAGTGTGTTAATGGTGTGAGCAAAGTATTTATAGTGATATCTGAATTATAATCATATATATATATATAAAGGGCTCTATTTCCCGAAACGGGCAAAACGTAATTTCAGCGGCAAAATTTATTAGTGTACAGTGTTGTGTTCATTTCTCTTCGTTATTTTTTTTTCAAAATAGTGTTCTAATAAATAAGTATAGTGTCATTTAACCCAGTGTGTTTTCGTTGTTTGTATGAGTGATGTTTGTGTGCGTTATGGTCTGGATGACCGTCTGATCGTCCGTGAGGTTTTCGAGACGAGACGCCCGAACCTCTCGGCGCCTAATGCTCATCTCATTATTGAGACCGACGAGCTTTTTGGGAAACAGTTTGTAACCTTTTCTTGGAGAGGTCTTTCATCGTCCTGTCTAGGTAAGTTAAAGTATCAGGAGTATACTTATTGGTAGTACCACGAGCCAAGGACAGCGACCAGATTATCCAGGCGGTTACAAATAAATGACAGCCCGAACATGGACCACGACCTCTAGATGGTTACAAATAAATGCACGCCCGAACAGCGACAGAACTCAGGACCGGTTACAAATAAATGGACGACCGAACAGAGACTCGACCTTTGGTCGGTTATAAATAAATTCCGCCCGAACAGTGACCCCGACCTCTAGACGGTTACAAGTTACTTTAGCTAGTTAAGGGATAGTAAAATAGGTAACAAACATTAAGTATTTAAATTGTTGTTGTCCTTTTAAACCTCGTTTACACGAAAATATGCCGAGTTTCAGATATTAAAAATAAACACATATCACACGGTCCTCTGACGCAAG
Organism: Thermobia domestica; assembly: GCF_964235325.1. Classification (NCBI taxonomy): domain Eukaryota; kingdom Metazoa; phylum Arthropoda; class Insecta; order Zygentoma; family Lepismatidae; genus Thermobia; species Thermobia domestica. The sequence continues at coordinate 51,052,186 of NC_137470.1, read as the reverse complement.
CTTACGACAGCAATGACAAATGTGATTAGTTACTTAAGCTAAGTAAGCGCTAGCAAAATAGGTAACAGAAATTGAGTATATACATTTTTGTTGTCCTTTAAACCTTGTTTACACAAAAATATACTTAATTTCAGACATTGAAAATAAACACATATCAGACGTTCCTCTGACGCATTCTTACGACAGCAATGAGAAATGTGATTAGCTACTTAAGCTAGTTAATCTATAGAAAAACAGTTAACAGACATTGGGTATTTAAATGGTTGTTGTCCCTTTAATCCGTGTTTACACAACAATATACTTAATTGCAGATATTAAAAATAAACTCATATCACACGTTCAAGTCACGACTTCTTCCGACTGCAATTAGAAATGATACTAGTTACTTTCGCTACTTAAGATCTTCTAAAATAGGTAACAGACATTGGGTATTTAAATTGTTGCTGTCTCAATAATCCTTGTTTACAAAAAATGTACTTAATTAAAGATATAAAAATAAAAACATACCAAATGCTCCTCTCAGACATTGTAATGACAGCAATAGAAATGTGATATTTTCCTTTAGCTAGTTAGGCCCTATTAAAATAGGTGACAAACGTTGAATATTTAAACTGTTGTTCTCCCTTTGATCCTTGTTCATAAAAATGCTTAGTTTTAGATATTAAAAATTAACACATATCAAACGCTCCTCTCACGCATTCTTACCACAGCAATGAGAAATGTGTTAAGTTACTTTAGCTAGCTAAGTGCTAGTAAAACACTGACAAACAATGAGTTTTCAAATTGTTGTTCAATTATTTCGCTAATCCTTGTTTACATAAAAATATACTTAATTTCAGATATTAAAAATAAACACATGTCACTCGTTCCTGTCACGCATTCTTCCGACTGCAATGAGAAATGCTATTAGGTACTGTAGCTTGTTAAACGCTACTAAAATGTAACAGACAATCTGTATTTAATTTGTTATTGTCCCTTTAATCCTTGTGTACACAAAAATATACTTAATTTCAGATATTAAAAATACCCATATATCACACGCTCTTCTCTTGCATTCTTCCAGATTATTTTTTTCAGTGTAGAAGCGAAAGGATCCTCACATCACAATAGACGCACGTGCCAGCTCAACATTAAATTCAATTAACTGATTTAGCTTTCATACATTAATCATATACAATGATTGAATAATATATATTTGCTGCAGAAAGAATTCTCTGCGGGAATTTAACCCATCATATTTATGGTGTACGCACACCGTTGTTAGAGATCTTTGACAAAGCAAGGCATTCTAAGAACAAATTAAGTGAACGTTAAAATACACTAATAATCTTTACCTATGCACGCACATTCATACACATAGTGTTTTGATAAGGAAATCTGCGTAACAGTTCGGCAACGACTGAACAATACCCAAATGTATACTTACATATACAAATACAGTATTGCTAATTAATCAAACATGAGGTGATGTAAAAAGCTTTAAAATTATTTCGATGTAAAATATCATTACTCTTTTCTTTTTGTACTTCGCTCGCTTCATTTTTCCGTTCTGTTACAATGAAATGACAAAAAGGATAAATACGTGTGTTCATTACACAGAGTTAGAAACAGTGAAAGTTTACACGTAGTGTTGTAGCTGCAAAGCTACTGCGAGGTTTGAAGAAAGAAAGTAAAGTAAGAAAATAATAAAATTTCGTTGTGTACACATCTCTGATACCAATCGCTGAGCTCCGCAGATAAATACACGTTATATTTAAAAATGAAATTATCTTCCCATCATCTACATATATATGCACCATCATCTTCCTCAAACATACTATAGCTTCTCATATTTTTACTTAAACCGTGAAGTACTTATTACATTATATGTAGAATCAATTATTATATCCATTACAACACTGTTAAACTATACCTTCCATAAACCAACACAGGACAGGAACTATTGGAAGACATTTGACCCGCAAATACTTTAAGATGTGATCTTGATCTGCGATAAATACACTGCTATATGAATTACAACGAAATACTATCCCAGAGATTACAACGTGCATGGAGTGAGTGTACCTTTTAAATGCTCCTACAATTCAGTAGGTGAAAAAAAGAAAAGAAACATGAACAAAATATACTCATAATATTCATCGCAGAAAAATATATGCGATTTCATAATTGCACTATGAAAAGCAAGTGTATTCAAGAAGGTAAATATAAATGAGAATAAAAAATGTCAAAATGTAACCACTTTATATAAAATATTCACTTTCATATTTACGTTTTCAAATTGTTGCCAATTAAATACCTGTTTACACAAAAATATAACTAATTTCAGATATTAAAATTAAACACATATCACACGCTCCTCTCACAAATTATTTTGACAGCAATGAGAAATGTGAATAGTTACTTTAGCTAGTTAAGTGTTAGTAAAAAAATTAACATACAATGAGTTTTCAAATTGTTGTCCCTTTAATCCATGATTACATAAAATATACTTAATTTCAGATATTAAAATTAAACACATATAACACGCTCCTCTCACAAATTCTTACGACAGCAATGAGAAATGTGAATAGTTACTTTAGCTTGGTAAGGTCTAGTAAAATAATTAACAGACATTAAGTATATAAATTTTTGTTGTCCCTTTAGACCTTGTTTACACAAAAATATACTTAATTTCAGCTATTACAAATAAACACACAAAAAACGTTCCTCTCACACATTCTTACGACAGCAATGAGAAATGTGATTAGTTACGATAGGTAGTTAAGTGCTAGCTAAGTAGGTAACAGACATTGAGTATTTAAGTTTTTATTGTAGATTTGATCATTTTTTACACAAAAATATGCTTAATTTTAGATATTAAAAATAAACACTTATTACACGGTCCTCTGACGCATTCTTACTAGAGCAATGACAAATGTGATTAATTACTTAGCTAGTTAAGCTGTATAAAAACAGGTAACAGACATTGAGTATTTAAATTGTTGCTGTCTCAATAATCCTTGTTTACGAAAAATATACTTAATTTCAGATATTAAAACAAAAATATCAAACGCTTCTCTCATATATTTTTACGACAGCAATTAAAATGTTATATTTTCCTTTAGCTAGTTAGGCGCTAGTAAAATAGGTAACTGCCGTTGAATATTTAAATTGTTGTTGTCCCTTTAATCCTTGTTTTCACAAAAATATACTTAATTTCAGACATTAAATATAAACGCATATCATACGCTCCTCTCACGGATTCTTTCGACAGCAATGAGAAATGAGAATAGTTACTTTAGTTAGTTAAGCGCTAGTAAAATATGGAAAACACATTGAGTATTTAAATTGTTGTTGTCCATTTAAACGTTGTTTACACAAGAATATACTTAATTTCAGAAATTAAAAATAAACACATATGACACGCTCCTCTAACGCATTCTTACGACAGCAATTAGAAATGTTACTAGCTACTTTAGCTACTTAAAATCTAGTAAAATACGTAACAGACATCGAGTATTTAAATTGTTGTTGTCCCTTTATTACTTGTTTAAAAAATATATACTTAATTTCAGACATTAAATATAAACACATATTTCACGCTCCTCTATCGGATTGTTACGACAGCAATGAGAAATGTGAATAGTTACTTTAGTTATTTAAGCGTTAGTAAAATATGGGAGACACATTGAGTATTTAAGTTGTTGTTGTCCCTTTAAACCTTGTTTACACAAGAATATACTTAATTTCAGACATTAAAAATAAACACATGTTACACGCTCCTCTCACGTATTCATACGACAGCAATGAGAAATGTGATTAGTTACTTTAGCTAGGCAAGGTTTGGTAAAATAGGTAAAAAAACATTAAGTATTTAAATGTTTTTTGTCTCTTTAAACCTTATTTACAAGAAATATGCTTAATTTCATATATTAAAAATTAACACATTTCACACGTTCCTGTTTCGCATTCTTTCGACTGCAATGAGAAATATCATTATTTATTTAGCTTGTAAGCGTTAGTAAATTAGGTAACCGGCATTGAGAATTTAAATTGTGTTTTTTTAATCCTTTTTTACACAAAAATATACTTTATTAAAGATATTTAACAAACATTTAGCACACGCTCCTTTCACATTCTTACGACACAAACTAGAAATATGATTAGTTACTTCAGCTATTTAAGATTTAGTAACATAGGTAACAGACATTAAGTATTTAAATTGTTGTTGTCCTTTAATCCGTTTTATAACAGAAATATAGTTAATTTCAGATATTAAAAAAACATATCAAACGCTTCTCTCAGACATTGTCACGACAGCAATACAAATGTGATATTTTCCTTTAGCTAGTTATGCGCTATTAAAATAGGTAACAAAGGTTGAATATTTAAATTTTTGTTCTCCTTTTAATCCTTGTTCATAAAAATATACTTAGTTTCAGATATTAAAAATTAACAAATATCAGGTGCTCCTTTCACGCACTCTTACTAGAGCAATGAGAAATGTGATTAGTTACTTTAGTTGGTTAAGCGCTAGTAAAACAGGGAAGACAAGTTGAGTATTTTAATTGTTGTTGTCCCTTTAAAAATTTTTTACACAAAAATATACTTAATTTCAGATATTAAAAATAAACACATATGAAACGTTCCTCTGACGCATTCTTCCGACAGATATGAGAAATATGATTAGTTACTTAAGCTAGATAAGCGCTAGTAAAATAGGTAACTGCCATTGGGTATATAAATTATTTTTGTATTCTTAATCCTTGTTTACACAAAAATATACTTAATTTCAGACATTAAAAAAACACATATCAGACGCTCGTCTGACGCATTCTTACGACAGCAATGAGAAATGTGATCAATTACTTAGCTAGTTAAGCTCTAGAAAAACAGGTAACAGACATTGAGTATTTAAATTGTTGTTGTCACTTTAATCCGTGTTTACACAAAAATATACTTAATTTCAGATATTAAAAATAAACACATGTTACACGTTCCTCTCAAGCATTCTTACGATACCTATATGAAATGCGAATTTTTACTTTAGCTAGTTAAGTCCTAATAAAATGGGTAACAGACAATGAGTATTTAAATTTTTATTGTCCCTTTAATTCTTGTTTACACAAAAATATACTTAATTTCAAATATTAAAAATACAAATGTATCACGCGCTCCCCTCACGCATTCTTACAGATTATTTTTTCCAGTGTGGAGGCGAAAGGATTCCCACATCACAAAAGTCGCACGTGCCAGCTCAACATCAAATTCAATTAACTGATTTTGCTTTCATACATTAATCTTATACAATGATTGAATAATATTATGTTTTACTGGACAACGAATTCTCTCCGGGAATTTAGCCCAGCGTATCACACGCTCCTATCACAAATTCTTACGACAGCAATCAGAAATGTGAATAGTTACTAGGTGAGGTTTGGTAAAATGGGTAACAGACATTAAGTATTTAAATTGTTGTTGTCCTTTAATCCTTTTTCACAAAAAAATATACTTAATTTCAGATACTTAATTTCAGATTAGCTAGATAAGTGTTAGCAAAAAGGTAAAAGAGATTGGGTATTTAAATTAAAGTTGTCCCATTAATCCTTGTTCACAAAAGTATACTTAGTATCAGATATTAAAAATTAACACATATCACGTGCTCTTCCCACGCACTCTTACTACAACAATGAGAAATGTGATTATTTACGATAGCTAGTTAAGTGCTAGCTAAAAAGGTAAAAGACATTGAGTATTTAAATTGTTGTTATCCCTTTAATCCTTGTTTACACAAAAATCCACTTAATGTCAGCTAGTTAGGAGCTAGTAAAAATTGTAACAGACAACGAGTTTTCAATTTGTTGTCCCCTTAATCCTTGTTTACATAATAATATATTTAATTTCAGATATTAAAAATCAACACATATTACACGTTCCTGTCACACATTCTTACGACAGCAATGAGAAATGAGATTAGTTACGATAGGTAGTTAAGTGTTTGCTAAATAGGTAACAGACATTGTGTATTTAAATTGTTGTTGTCCTTTAATCCTTTTTCACAAAAAAATATACTTAATTTCAGATACTTAATTTCAGATTAGCTAGATAAGTGCTAGTAAAAAAGGTAAAAGACATTGTGTATTTAAATTGTTTTTGTCCTTTTAATCCTTGTTTGCACAAAAATATACCTACACTCAGATAATAAAAATAAACACATATCACACGCTCATCTCTCGCATTCCTACGCCAGCAATGAGAAATGTGATTAGTTACTTTAGCTAGTTAAGCGCTAGTAGAATAGATAACATACATTGAGCATATAAATTGTTGTTGTCTCTTAAACCTTTGTTTACACAAAAATACACTTAATGTCAGCTAGTTAAGCGCGGGTAAAAATGGTAACAGACAATGAGTTTTCAAATTGTTGTTCCGTTTATCCTTGTTTACATAATAATATATTTAATTTCAGATACTAAAAATAAAAACATATTACACGTTCCTGTCACACATTCTTACGACAGCAATGAGAAATGAGATTAGTTACGATAGGTAGTTAAGTGTTAGCTAAATAGGTAACAGACATTGTGTATTTAAATTGTTTTTGTCCTTTTAATCCTTGTTTGCACAAAAAATACCTAAACTCAGATACTAAAAATAAACACATATCACACGCTCCTCTCAGCCATTCTTACGACAGCAATTAGAAATGTGATTAGTTACGACAGCTAGTCAAGTGCAAGCTAAATAAGTAACAGACATTGAGTATTTAAATTGTTGTTGCCCTGTAATCCTTTTTTACACAAAAATATACTTAATTTCAGATATAAAAAAATACACGGTAATCTGGCGCATTCTTACGATAGCAATGACAAATGTGATTAGTTAATACAGCTAGTTAAGCTCTAGTAAAATAGGTAAGAGTCATTGAATATTTAAATTGTTGTTGTCTCTTTAAACCTTGTTTACACAAAAATATACTTAATTTTACATATTAAAAATCCACAAATATCTCATGCTCGTCTCACGCATTCATACGACAGCAATGAGAAATGTGATCAGTTACTTTAGCTAGTTAAGTGCTAGTAGAATAGGTAACATACATTGAGTATATAAATTGCTGTTGTCTCTTTAACCCATGTTTACACAAAAATTTACTTAATGGCAGACATTAAAAATAAACACGTATCACTTGATTCTCTCACGCATTCTTACGACAGCAATGAGAAATTAGATTAGTTACTTTAGCTAGTTACTTTAGCTAGTTAAGAAGTAGTAAAATAGGTACACACATTGAGTATATTAATTGTTTTTGTCCCCTTATTAGTTGTTCACACAAAAGTGTTCTTAATTTCAGATGCTAAAAATAATCATATATCACACGCTCCTGTCACACATTCTTACGGCAGTAATGAGAATTGTCATTAGTTACTTTAGCTACTTTAACGCTAGTAAAATAGATTACAGACAATGAGTATTTAAGTTGTTGCTGTCTCAATAATCCTTGTTTACAAAAAAATATACTTAATTTCAGATATTAAAGAAAAACATATCAAACGCTCCTCTCAGACATTTTTACGACAGGAATGAAAATGTGATATTTTCCTTTAGCTAGTTAGGCGCTAGTAAGATAGGTAACCGACGTTGAATATTTAAATTGTTGTTGTGCCCTTAATCCTTGTTTTTACAAAAATATTCTTAATTTAAGACATTAAATATAAACACATATCACACGCTCCTCTCACGCATTCTAACGACAGTAATGACAAATGACATTAGTTACTTTAGCTAGTTAAGCGCTAGTAAAATAGGGAGACACATTGAGTATTTAAATTGTTTTTGTCCTTTTAACCTTGTTTACACAAAAATATACTTAGTTTCAGATATTAAAAATAAACACATATCACACGCTCCTCTGACGTATTCTTACGACAGCAATGAGAAATGTGATTAGTTACTTTAGCTAGTTAAGTGATAGTAAAATAGATAACAGACATTGATTATTTAAATTGTTGCTGTCCCTTTAATCCTTGTTTACACAAAAATATTCTTAATTTCAGATATTAAAAATAAAGACATATCACACGCTCTTCTGACGCATTGTTATGACATTAATGGTAAATGTGATTAATTACTTAGGTACTTTAGCGCTAGTAGAATAGATAACAAAGAGTGAGTATTTGAACTGTTGTTTTCCCTTTAATCCTTGTTTAGACAAAAATATATCTAATTTCAGATATTGAAAATAAACACATATCACACGCTCCTCTCACGTATTCATACGACAGCATAGAGAAATGTGATTAATTACTTAGCTATTTAACCTATAGAAAAAGAGGTAACAGACATTGAGTATATAAATTGTTGTTGTCCTTTTAAACCTTGTTTACACAAAAATATTTTTAATTTCAGACATTAAAAATAAAAAATATCACACGCTCCTCTCACTCATTTTTACGTCAACAATGAGTAATGTCATTACTTAGTTTAGCTACTTTAGCCCTAGCAAAATAGATAACTGACAATCAGTATTTAAATTGTTGCTGTTCCCAAAATCCTTGTTTACACAAAAATATACATAATTTCAGAAAATAGACAAGTTTCACACGCTTCTCTCAAGCATTCGTAAAACAGCAATGAGAAATGTGATTACTTAATTTAGATACTTAAGATCTAGTAAAATATGTAGCAAACATTGTGTATTTAAATGATTGTTGTCCCTTTGATCGTTTTTTATACAAAAATATACTTAATTTCAGGTATTAAAATATAAACACTTCAAACGTTCCTCTCAGACATTCTCACGACAGCAATAGAAATGTGATATTTTCCTTTAGCTAGTTAGGCGCTATTAAAAAAGCTAACAGACTTTAAATATTTAAATTATTGTTCTCCATTTAACCCTTGTTCATAACAATATGCTTAGTTTCAGATATTAAAAGGTAACACATATCACGCGCTCCTCTCACGCATTCTTACAACAGCAATGAGAAATGTTGCTAGTTACTTTAGCTTGCTAAGCGCTAGTAAAACACTGACAGACAATGAGTTTTCAAATTGTTGTTTTTTCGTTATCCTTGTTTATATAAAAAAATACTTAATTTCAGAAATTAAAAATAAACGCATGTCACACGTTCCTGTCACGCATTCTTCCGACTGCAATGAGAAATGTTATTAGGTGCTTTAGCTTGAAAAGCGCTAGTAAAATAGGTAACAGACAATCTGTATTTAATTTGTTATTGTCCCTTTAATCCTTGTGTACACAAAAATATACTTAATTTCAAATATTAAAAATACACATATATCACACGCTCTTCTCTCGCATTCTTCCAGATTATTTTTTTCAGTGTAGAAGCGAAGGGATTCACATCACAATAGACGCACGTGCCAGCTCAACATTAAATTCAATTAACTGATTTAGCTTTCATACATTAATCATATACAATGATTGAATAATATATATTTGCTGCAGAAAGAATTCTCTGCGGGAATTTAACCCATCATATTTATGGTGTACGCAGACCGTTGTTAGAGATCTTTGACAAAGCAAGGCATTCTAAGAACAAATTAAGTGAACGTTTAAATACACTTATAATCTTTACCTATGCACGCACACTCATACACATAGTGGTTTGATAAGAAAATCTGCGTAATAGTTCGGCAACGACTGAACAATACCCAAATGTATACTTACATACATATACAAATACAGTATTGCTAATTAATCAAACATGAGGTGATGTAAAAAGCTTTAAAATTATTTCGATGTAAAATATCATTACTCTTTTCTTTTTGTACTTCGCTCGCTTCATTTTTCCGTTCTGTTACAATGAAATGACAAAAAGGATAAATACGTGTGTTCATTACACAGAGTTAGAAACAGTGAAAGTTTACACGTAGTGTTGTAGCTGCAAACCTACTGCGAGGTTTGAAGAAAGAAAGTAAGAAAATAATAAAATTTCGTTGTGTACACATCTCTGATACCAATCGCTGAGCTCCGCAGATAAATACACGTTATATTTAAAAAAGAAACCATATATATGCACCATCATCTTCCTCAAACATACTATAGCTTCTCATATTTTTACTTAAACCGTGAAGTACTTATTACATTATATGTAGAATCAATTATTATATCCATTACAACACTGTTAAACTATACCTTCCATAAACCAACACAGGACAGGAACTATTGGAAGACATTTGACCCGCAAATACTTTAAGATGTGATCTTGATCTGCGATAAATACACTGCTATATGAATTACAACGAATTACTATCCCAGAGATTACAACGTGCATGGAGTGAGTGTACCTTTTAAATGCTCCTACAATTCAGTAGGTGAAAAAAAGAAAAGAAATACTCATAATATTCATCACAGAAAAATATACGATTTCTTAATTGCACTATGAAAAGCAAGTGTATTCAAGAAGGTAAATATAAATGAGAATAAAAAATGTCAAAATGTAACCACTTCATGTAAAATATTTACTTTCATATTTACGTGTTCAAATTGTTGCCAATTAAATACCTGTTTACACAAAAATATAATTAATTTCAGATATTAAAATTAAACACATATCACACGCTCCTCTCACAAATTCTTTCGACAGCAATGAGAAATGTGAATAGTTACTTTAGCTAGTTAAGTGTTATTAAAAAATTAACAAACAATGAGTTTTCAAATTGTTGTCCCTTTAATCCATGATTACATAAAATATACTTAATTTCAGATATTAAAATTAAACACTATAACACGCTCCTCTCACAAATTCTTACGACAGCAATGAGAAATGTGAATAGTTACTTTAGCTTGGTAAGGTCTAGTAAAATAATTAACAGACATTAAGTATATAAATTTTTGTTGTCCCTTTAGACCTTGTTTACACAAAATATACTTAATTTCAGCTATTACAAATAAACACACAACAAACGTTCCTCTCACACATTCTTACGACAGCAATGAGAAATGTGATTAGTTACGATAGGTAGTTAAGTGCTAGCTAAGTAGGTAACAGACATTGAGTATTTAAGTTTTTATTGTAGATTTAATCCTTTTTTACACAAAAATATGCTTAATTTTAGATATTAAAAATAAACACTTATTACACGGTCCTCTGACGCATTCTTACTAGAGCAATGACAAATGAGATTAATTACTTAGCTAGTTAAGCTGTATAAAAACAGGAAACAGACATTGAGTATTTAAATTGTTGCTGTCTCAATAATCCTTGTTTACGAAAAATATACTTAATTTCAGATATTAAAATAAAAAAATATCAAACGCTTCTCTCATATATTTTTACGACAGCAATTAAAATGTTATATTTTCCTTTAGCTAGTTTGGCGCTATTAAATTAGGTAACAGCCGTTGAATATTTAAATTGTTGTTGTCCCTTTAATCCTTGTTTTCACAAAAATATACTTAATTTCAGACATTAAATATAAACGCATATCATACGCTCCTCTCACGGATTCTTTCGACAGCAATGAGAAATGAGAATAGTTACTTTAGTTAGTTAAGCGCTAGTAAAATATGGAAAACACATTGAGTATTTAAATTGTTTTTGTCCCTTTAAACCTTGTTTACACAAGAATATACTTAATTTCAGACATTAAAAATAAACACATATGACACGCTCCCGACGCATTCTTACGACAGCAATTAGAAATGTTACTAGCTACTTTAGCTACTTAAAATCTAGTAAAATACGTAACAGACATCGAGTATTTAAATTGTTGTTGTCCCTTTATTACTTGTTTTAAAAAAAATATACTTAATTTCAGACATTAATTATAAACACATATTACACGCTCCTCTATCGGATTGTTACGACAGCAATGAGAGATGTGAATAGTTACTTTAGTTATTTAAGCGCTAGTAAAATATGGGAGACACATTGAGTATTTAAGTTGTTGTTGTCCCTTTAAACCTTGTTTACACAAGAATATACTTAATTTCAGACGTTAAAAATAAACACATGTTACACGCTCCTCTCACGTATTCATACGACAGCAATGAGAAATGTGATTAGTTACTTTAGCTAGGCAAGGTTTGGTAAAATAGGTAAAAAACATTAAGTATTTAAATGATTTTTGTCCCTTTAAACCTTATTTACAAGAAATATGCTTAATTTCATATATTAAAAATTAACACATTTCACACGTTCCTGTTTTACATTCTTCCGACTGCAATGAGAAATATCATTATTTATTTAGCTTGTAAGCGTTAGTAAAATAGGTAACCGGCATTGAGAATTTAAATTGTGTTTTTTTTAATCCTTTTTTACACAAAAATATACTTTATTAAAGATATTTAACAAACATTTAGCACACGCTCCTTTCACATTCTTACAACACAAACTAGAAATGTGATTAGTTACTTCAGCTATTTAAGATTTAGTAACATAGGTAACAGACATTAAGTATTTAAATTGTTGTTGTCTTTTAATCCGTTTTAAAACAAAAATATAGTTAATTTCAAATATTAAAAAAAAACATATCAAACGCTTCTCTCAGACATTGTCACGACAGCAATACAAATGTGAAATTTTCCTTTAGGTAGTTATGCGCTATTAAAATAGGTAACAAAGGTTGAATATTTATATTTTTGTTCTCCTTTTAATCCTTGTTCATAAAAATATACTTAGTTTCAGATATTAAAAATTAACAAATATCAGGTGCTCCTTTCACGCACTCTTACTAGAGCAATGAGAAATGTGATTAGTTACTTTAGTTGGTTAAGCGCTAGTAAAACAGGGAAGACACGTTGAGTATTTTAATTTTTGTTGTCCCTTTAAAAATTTTTTACACAAAAATATACTTAATTTCAGATATTAAAAATAAACACATATGAAACGTTCCTCTGACGCATTCTTCCGACAGATATGAGAAATATGATTAGTTACTTAAGCTAGATAAGCGCTAGTAAAATAGGTAACTGCCATTGGGTATATAAATTATTTTTGTATTTTTAATCCTTGTTTACACAAAAATATACTTAATTTCAGACATTAAAAAAACACATATCAGACGCTCGTCTGACGCATTCTTACGACAGCAATGAGAAATGTGATCAATTACTTAGCTAGTTAAGCTCTAGAAAAACAGGTAACAGACATTGAGTATTTAAATTGTTGTTGTCATTTTAATCCGTGTTTACACAAAAATATACTTCATTTCAGATATTAAAAATAAACACATGTTACACGTTCCTCTCAAGCATTCTTACGATACCTATATGAAATGCGAATTTTTACTTTAGCTAGTTAAGTCCTAATAAAATGGGTAACAGACAATGAGTATTTAAATTTTTATTGTCCCTTTAATTCTTTTTTACACCAAAATATACTTAATTTCAAATATTAAAAATACAAATGTATCACACGCTCCTCTCACGCATTCTCACAGATTATTTTTTCGAGTGTGAAGGCGAAAGGATTCCCACATCACAAAAGTCGCACGTGCCAGCTCAACATCAGATTCAATTAACTGATTTTGCTTTCATACATTAATCTTATACAATGATTGAATAATATTATGTTTTACTGGACAACGAATTCTCTCCGGGAATTTAGCCCAGCGTATCACACGCTCCTATCACAAATTCTTACGACAGCAATCAGAAATGTGAATAGTTACTTTAGCTAGGTGAGGTTTGGTAAAATGGGTAACAGACATTAAGTATTTAAATTGTTGTTGTCCTTTAATCCTTTTTCACAAAAAATATACTTAATTTCAGATACTTAATTTCAGATTAGCTAGATAAGTGCTAGTAAAAAAGGTAAAAGAGATTGGGAATTTAAATTAAAGTTGTCCCATTAATCCTTGTTCACAAAAATATACTTAGTATCAGATATTAAATATTAACACATATCACGTGCTCTTCCCACGCACTCTTACTACAACAATGAGAAATGTGATTATTTACGATAGCTAGTTAAGTGCTAGCTAAAAAGGTAAAAGACATTGAGTATTTAAATTGTTGTAATCCCTTTAATCCTTGTTTACACAAAAATCCACTTAATGTCAGCTAGTTAGGAGCTAGTAAAAATGGTAACAGACAACGAGTTTTCAATTTGTTGTCCCGTTAATCCTTGTTTACATAATAATATATTTAATTTCAGATATTAAAAATCAACACATATTACACGTTCCTGTCACACATTCTTACGACAGCAATGAGAAATGTGATTAGTTACTTTAGCTAGTTAAGCGCTAGTAGAATAGATAACATACATTGTGCATATAAATTGTTTTTTGTCTCTTAAACCTTTGTTTACACAAAAATACACTTAATGTCAGCTAGTTAAGCGCGGGTAAAAATGGTAACAGACAATGAGTTTTCAAATTGTTGTCCCGTTTATCCTTGTTTACATAATAATATATTTAATTTCAGATACTAAAAATAAACACATATTACACGTTCCTGTCACACATTCTTACGACAGCAATGAGAAATAAGATTAGTTACGATAGGTAGTTAAGTGTTAGCTAAATAGGTAACAGACATTGTGTATTTAAATTGTTTTTGTCCTTTTAATCCTTGTTTGCACAAAAGAATACCTAAACTCAGATACTAAAAATAAACACATATCACACGCTCCTCTCAGCCATTCTTACGACAGCAATTAGAAATGTGATTAGTTACGACAGCTAGTCAAGTGCAAGCTAAATAACTAACAGACATTGAGTATTTAAATTGTTGTTGCCCTGTAATCCTTTTTTACACAAAATATATCTAATTTCAGATATAAAAAATATTACACGGTAATCTGGCGCATTCTTACGATAGCAATGACAAATGTGATTAGTTAATACAGCTAGTTAAGCTCTAGTAAAATAGGTAAGAGACATTGAATATTTAAATTGTTGTTGTCTCTTTAAACCTTGTTTACACAAAAGTATACTTAATTTTACATATTAAAAATCCACAAATATCTCATGCTCGTCTCACGCATTCATACGACAGCAATGAGAAATGTGATCAGTTACTTTAGCTAGTTAAGTGCTAGTAGAATAGGTAACATACATTGAGTATATAAATTGTTGTTGTCTCTTTAACCCATGTTTACACAAAAATTTACTTAATTGCAGACATTAAAAATAAACACATATCACTTGCTTCTCTCACGCATTCTTACGACAGCAATGAGAAATTAGATTAGTTACTTTAGCTAGTTAAGAAGTAGTAAAATAGGTACACACATTGAGTATATCAATTGTTTTTGTCCCCTTAATAGTTGTTCACACAAAAATGTTCTTAATTTCAGATGCTAAAAATAATCATATATCACACGCTCCTGTGACACATTCTTACGGCAGTAATGAGAAATGTCATTAGTTACTTTAGCTACTTTAACTCTAGTAAAATAGATTACAGACAATGAGTATTTAAGTTGTTGCTGTCTCAATAATCCTTATTTACAAAAAAATATACTTAATTTCAGATATTAAAGAAAAACATATCAAACGCTCCTCTCAGACATTTTTACGACAGGAATGAAAATGTGATATTTTCCTTTAGCTAGTTAGGCGCTAGTAAGATAGGTAACCGACGTTTAATATTTAAATTGTTGTTGTGCCCTTAATCCTGGTTTTTACAAAAATATTCTTAATTTAAGACATTAAATATAAACACATATCACACGCTCCTCTCACGCATTCTTACGACAGTAATGACAAATGACATTAGTTACTTTAGCTAGTTAAGCGCTAGTAAAATAGGGAGACACATTGAGTATTTAAATTGTTTTTGTCCTTTTAACCTTGTTTACACAAAAATATACTTAGTTTCAGATATTAAAAATAAACACATATCACACGCTCCTCTGACGTATTCTTACGACAGCAATGAGAAATGTGATTAGTTACTTTAGCTAGTTAAGTGATAGTAAAATAGATAACAGACATTGATTATTTAAATTGTTGCTGTCCCTTTAATCCTTGTTTACACAAAAATATTCTTAATTTCAGATATTAAAAATAAAGACATATCACACGCTCTTCTGACGCATTGTTATGACATTAATGGTAAATGTGATTAATTACTTAGCTACTTTAGCGCTAGTAGAATAGATAACACAGAGTGAGTATTTGAATTGTTTTTTTCCCTTTGATCCTTGTTTAGACAAAAATATATCTAATTTCAGATATTGAAAATAAACACATATCACACGCTCCTCTCACGTATTCATACGACAGCATAGAGAAATGTGATTAATTGCTTAGCTATTTAACCTCTAGAAAAAGAGGTAACAGACATTGAGTATTAAAATTGTTGTCCCTTTAATCCGTTTTTACACAACAATATACTTAATTGCAGATATTAAAAATAAACACATATCACACGTACAAGTCGCGACTTCTTCCGACTGCAAATAGATAACTGACAATCAGTATTTAAATTGTTGCGGTTCCCAAAATCCTTGTTTACACAAAAATATACATAATTTCAGAAAATAGACATGTTTCACACGCTTCTCTCACGCATTCGTAAAACAGCAATGAGAAATGTGATTACTTAATTTAGATACTTAAGATCTAGTAAAATATGTAGCAAACATTGTGTATTTAAATGATTGTTGTCCCTTTGATCGTTTTTTATACAAAAATATACTTAATTTCTGGTATTAAAATAAAAACACTTCAAACGCTCCTCTCAGACATTCTCACGACAGCAATAGAAATGTGATATTTTCCTTTAGCTAGTTAGGCGCTATTAAAAAAGCTAACAGCCGTTGAATATTTAAATTATTGTTCTCCATTTAACCCTTGTTCATAACAATATGCTTAGTTTCAGATATTAAAAGTTAATACATATCACGCGCTCCTCTCACGCATTCTTACAACAGCAATGATAAATGTTGCTAGTTACTTTAGCTTGCTAAGCGCTAGTAAAACACTGACAGACAATGAGTTTTCAAATAGTTGTTTTTTTTGTTAATCCTTGTTTACATAAAAATATACTTAATTTCAGAAATTAAAAATAAACGCATGTTACACGTTCCTGTCACGCATTCTTCCGACTGCAATGAGAAATGTCATTAGGTGCTTTAGCTTGAAAAGCGCTAGTAAAATAGGTAACAGACAATGAGTATTTAAATTGTTATTGTCCCTTTAATCCTTGTTTACACAAAAATATACTAATTTCAAATATTAAAAATACACATATATCACGCGCTCTTGTCTTGCATTTTTCCAGATTATTTTTTTCAGTGTAGAAGCGAAATGATCCCCACATCACAATAGACGCACGTGCCAGCTCAACCTGAAATTCAATTAACTGATTTTGGTTTCATACATTAATCATATACAATGATTGAATAATATTATATATTTGCTGGACAACGAATTCTCTGCGGGAATTTAGCCTAGCATATTTAGTGGGTACGCCGACCGTTGTTCATTATCTTTGACAAAGCGGACCATTCTAAGAACAAATTAAGTGAACGCTAAAATACACTTATAATCTTTACCTATGCACGCACATCCATACATATTGTGGTTTGATAAAAAATCTGCATAACAGTTCGGCAACGACTGAGCAATACCCAAATGTATACTTACATACATACACAAATACAGTATTGCTAATTAATCAAACATGAGGTGATGGAAAAACTTAAAAATTGTTTCAATGTAAAATATCATTACTCTTTTTTTTGTACTTTGGTCGCTTCATTTTTCCGTTCTCTTACAATGAAATTTCAAAAAGGATAAATACGTGTGTTCATTACACAAAGTTAGAAACAATGAAAATTTACACGCAGTGGTGTAGCTGCAAAGCTATTGCGACATATGAAGAAAGAAAGTAAAGTAAAAAATAAGAAAATTTCGTTGTGTAGACATCTCTGATACCAATCGCTGACCTCTCGAGATAAATGCACATTATAATTAAAAAAGAAACAATATATATGCATCATCATCTTCCTCAAACATACGATAGCTTCTCATATTTTTACTTAAACCATGAAGTACCTATTACATTATAAGTAGAATCAATTATACTTTCCATTACAACACTGTTAAACTATACCTTCCATAAACCAACACAGGACAGGAACTTTTGGAAGACATTTGACCCGCAAATACTTTAGATGTGATCTTGATCTGGGATAAATACACTGCTATATGAATTACAACGAATTACTAACCCAGATATTACAACGTATATGGAGTGAGCGTATTTTTTAAGTGCTCCTACAATTCAGTAGGTGAAAAAAACAAAAGAAACAAGAAAAAAATATACTCATAATATTTATCGCAGAAAAATATACGATTTCATAATTGCACTATGAAAAGCAAGTGTATTCAAGAAGGAAAAATATAAATGAAAAAAAATATCAAAATGTAACCACTACATATAAAATATTTACTTTCGTATTTGCGTGTTCAAATTTTTGCCAATTTAATACATATTTACACAGAAAAATAATTAATTTCAGATATTAAAAATAAACACATATCACACGCTCCTCTGACGCATTCTTACGACAGCAATGAGAAATGTGATTAGTTACTTTAGCTAGTTAAGCGCTAGTAAATAGGTAAGAGACATTGAGTATTTAAATAGTTGTTGTCCTCTAAACCTTGTTTACACAAAATTATACTTAATTTTACATATTAAAAGTCAACACATATCACACGCTCCTCTCACGCATTCGTACGCCAGCAATGAGAAATGTGATTAGTTAATTTAGATACTTTAGCGCTATTAAAATTGATAACAGACAATCAGTACTAAATTGTTGCTGTCCCTATCATCCTTGTTTACTCAAACATATAAATAATTTCAGAAAATAGAAATGTTTCACACGCTCCTCTCACGCATTCTTACGACAATAATGAAAAATCTGATTAGTTAATTTAGATACTTAAGATCTAGTAAAACAGGTAGCAATCATTTAGTATTTAAATGGTTGTTGTCTTTTTATCGTTTTTTACACAAAAATATACTTAATTTCAGGTATTAAAATAAAAAAATATCAAACGCTCCTCTCAGACATTGTCACGACAGCAATAGAAATATGATATTTTCCTTTAGCTAGTTAGGCGCTATTAAAGTAGCTAAAAGATGTTGAATATTCAAATAGTTGTTCCCCCTTTACTCCTTGTTCATAAAAAATATACTTAGTTTTAGATATTAAAATTTAACACATAACACGCGCTCATATCATGCTTTCTCACCACAGCAATGAGAAATGTTTTTAGTTACTTTAGCTAGCTAAGCGCTAGTAAAACACTCACAGACAGTTTTCAAATTGTTATTTCGTTAATCTTTGTTTACATAAAAATATACTTAATTTCAGATATTAAAAATAAACACATTTCACACGTTCCTTACGCGCATTCTTCCGACTGCAATGAGAATTGTTATTAGGTAATTTTGCTTGTTAAGCGCTAGTAAAATAGGTAACAGACAATGAGTATTTAAATTGTTATTGTCCATTTAATCCTTGTTTACAAAAAAATATACTTAATTTCAGATATTAAATATACACATATATCATACGCTCCTCTCTCGCATTCTTCCAGATTATTTATTCCATTGTGGAAGCGAAAAAATCCCCACATCACAATAGACGCACGTGCCAGCTCAACATTAAATTCAATTAACTGATTTTGCTTTCATACACTAATCATATACAATGATTGAATAATATTATATATTTGCTGGACAACGAATTCTCTGCGGGGATTTAGCCCAGCACATTTAGTGGGTACGCAGACCGTTGTTCAAGATCTTTGACAAAGCGGGCCATTCTAAGAACAAATTAAGTGAACTTTAAAATGCACTTTTGATCTTTACCTATGCACGCACATCCATACATATTGTGATTTGATAAAGAAATCTGCGTAACAGTTCGGTAACGACTGAACAATACCCAAATGTATACTTACATACATACACAAATAAAGAATTGCGAATTAATCAAACATGAGGTGATGTAAAATTCCTTAAAATTATTTCAATGTAAAATATCATTACTGCTTTCTTTTTGTACTTCGCTCGCTTCATTTTTCTGTTCAGTTACAATGAAATGGCAAAATGGATTAATACGTGTGTTCATTACACAGTGTTAGAAACAATGAAAATTTAAACGTAGTGTTGTAGCTGCAAAGCCATTGGGAGGTATGAAGAAAGAAAGTAAAGTAAAAAAAGAAGAAAATTTCGTTGTGTACACATCTCTGATACCAATCCATGAGCTCCGCAGATAAATGCACATTATAATTAAAAAAGAAACCATATATATGCATCATCATCTTCCTCAAAGATACGATAGCTTTTCATATTTTTACATAAACCATGAAGTACTTTACGTAAACCATAAACCATGGAGGACATTTGACACGCAAATACTTTAGATGTGATCTTGATCTGGGATAAATACACTGCTATATGAATTACAACGAATTACTATCCCAGAGATTACAACGTACGTGGATTGAGCGAACTTTTTAAATGCTCCTACTATTCAGTACGTGTAAAAAAGAAAAGAAACAGGAACGAAATATACTCATAATATTCATCACAAAAAAATATACGATTTCATAATTGCACTATGAAAAGCAAGCGTATTGAAGAAGGTAAGTATAAATGGGAAAAAATATTATCAAAATGTAACCACTTCACATAAAATATTTACATTCATATTTACGTGTTCAAATTGTTGCCAATTTAATACTTGTTTACACAGAAATATAATTAATTTCAGATATTAAAATTAAACACATATCACACGCTCCTCTCACAAATTCTTACGACAGCAATCAGAAATGTGAATAGTTACTTTAGCTAGGTGACGTTTGGTAAAATGGGTAACAGACATTAAGTATTTAAATTGTTGTTTTCCTTTAATCCATGATTACAAAAATATACTTAATTTCAGATATTAAAAATAGACACATATTTCACGTTCCATTCACACATTCTTACGAAAGAAATGAGAAATGTGATAGTTATTTTAGCTAGTTAAGTGCTAGTAAAATATGTAACAGAGATTGGGTATTTAAATTAAAGTTGTCCCATTAATCCTTGTTCACAAAAATATACTTAGTATCAGATATTGAAAATTAACACATATCACGCGCTCTTCTCACGCACTCTTACTACAACAATGAGAAATGTGATTATTTAGGATAGCTAGCTAAGTGCTATCTAAATAGGTAACAGACATTGAGTATTTAAATTGTTGTTGTCCCTTTAATACTTTTTTACTCAAAAATATACCTACACTCAGATACTAAAAATAAGCACATATCGCACGATAGTCTCACGCATTCCTACGCCAGCAATGAGAAATGTGATTAGTTACTTTAGCTAGTTAAGCGCTAGTAGAATAGGTAACATACATAGAGTATATAAATTGTTGTTGTCTCTTAAACCCTTGTTTACACAAAAATATACTTAATGTCAGCTAGTTAAGCGCTAGTAAAAATGGTAACAGACAATGAGTTTTCAAATTTTTGTCCCGTTAATTTTTGTTTACATAATAATATACTTAATTTCAGATATTAAAAATAAACACATATTACACGTTCCTGTCACGCATTCTTATTGAGTATTTAAATTGTTGTAGTCCCATTAATCCTTGTTTACACAAAAATATACTTAATTTCAGCTATTAAAAATAAATACATAACAAACGTTGAACTCACACATTCTTACGACTGCAACGTGAAATGTGATTAGTTACGATAGGTAGCTAAGTGTTAGCTAAATGGGTAACATACATTTTGTATTTATATTGTTTTTGTCCTTTTAATCCTTGTTTGTACAAAAATATCCCTAAACTTAAATACTAAAGTTAAACACATATCACTCGCTCCTCTCACGCAATCTTACGACAGCAATTAGAAATGAGATTAGTTACGATCGCAAGTTAAGCGCTAGTAAAATAGGTAAGAGACATTGAATATTTAAATTGTTGTTGTCCCTTTAAACCTTGCTTACACAAAAATATACTTAATTTTACATATCAAAAATCCACAAATATCACATGCTCGTCTCACGCATTCCTCCGCCAGCAATGAGAAATGTGATCAGTTACTTTAGCTAGTTAAGAGGTAGTAAAATTGGTACACACATTGAGTATATAAATTGTTGTTGTCCCTTTAATAGTTGTTTACACAAAAATTTATTTAATTTCAAATACTAAAAATAAACATATATCACACGCTCCCGTCACGCATTCTTACGGCAGAAATGAGAAATGACATTAGTTACTTTCGTTAGTTAAGCGCTAGTAAAATAGGGAGACACATTGAGTGTTTAAATTGTTCTTGACCCTTTAAACCTTGTTTACACAAAAATATACTTAATTTCAGATACAAAAAATAAACACATGTGACACGCTCATCTGACACATACGACAGCAATGAAAAATGTGATTAGTTACTTTAGCTAGTTAAGGGTTAGTAAAATAGGTAACAGACATTGAGTATTTAAATTATTGCTGTCTCAATAATCCTTGTTTGCACAAAAATATACTTAATTTCAGGTATTAAAACAAAAACATATCAAACGCTTCTTCCATACATTTTTAAGACAGCAATAGAGAGGTGATATTTTCCTATAGCTAGTTAGGCGCTAGTAAAATAGGTAACAGACGTTAATATTTAAATTGTTGTTGTCCCTTTAATCCTTGTTTTCACAAAAATATACTTTATTTCAGACACTAAATATAAAAACAAATCACACGCTCCTCTCACGTATTCATACGACAGCAATGAGAAATGTGATTAGTTACTTGAGCTAGTTAAGCGCTAGTAAAATAGATAACACAGAGTGAGTATTTGAATTGTTGTTTTCCCTTTAATCTTTGTTAGGCAAAAAATATCTAATTTCAGATATTAAAAATAAACACATATGACACGCTCGTCTGACACATACTTACGACAGCATAGAGAAATGTGATTAATTACTTAGCTATTTAACCTCTAGAAAAACAGGTAACAGACTTTGAGTATTAAAATTGTTGTCTTTTTAATCCGTTTTTACACAAAAATATACTTAAATGCAGATATTAAAAATAAACTCATATCACACGTTCAAGTCGCGACTTCTTCCGACTGCAATTAGAAATGTTTCTAGGTACTTTAGCTACTTAAGATCTTGTAAAATAGGAAACAGACATTGAGTATATAAATTCTAGTTGTCCCTTTAATCCTTGTTTACACAAAAATATTCTTAATTTGAGATATTAAAAATAAAGACATATAAAACGTTCCTCTAACACATTCTTACGCCAGCAATGAAAAATATGAATAGTTACTTAAGCTAGTCAAGGGCTAGTAAAATAGGTAACAGACATTGAGAATATAAATTGTTGTTGTCCCTTTAATCCTTCTTTACACAAAAATATTCTTAATTTGAGACATAAAAAATAAACAATATCACACGCTCGTCTCACGCATTTTTACGGCAACAATGAGAAATATCATTACTGACTTTAGCTACTTTAACGCTAGTAAAATAGATAACAGACAATCAGTATTTAAATTGTTGCTGTTCCCATAATCCTTGTTTACACAAAAATATACATAATTTCAGAAAATAGACATGTTTCACACGTTTCCCTCACGCATTCGTAAGACAGCAATGAGAAATGTGATTAGTTAATTTAGATACTTAAGATCTAGTAAAACATGTAGCAGACATTGATTATTTAAATTGTTGTTGTCCCTTCAATCGTTGTTTACATAAAAACATAGTTAATTTCAGATATAAAAATTAATCATATCACACGCTCCTCTCACACATTCTTACGATAGCAATGAGAAATGTGATTTATTACTTCAGCTACTTCAGCGCTAGTAAAATAGGTAGCAGACATTGAGTAGTTAAATGGTTGTTGTCTTTTTATCGTTTTTTATACAAAAATATACTTAATTTCAGGTATTAAAATAAAAAAAATATCAAACGCTCGTCTCAGACATTGTCACGACAGCAATAGAAATATGATATTTTCCTTTAGCTAGTTAGGCGCTATTAAAGTAACTAAAAGATGTTGAATATTTAAATAGTTGTTCTCCCTTTAATCCTTGTTCATAAAAATATGCTTAGTTTTAGATATTAAAATTTAACACATATCACGCGCTCCTCTCATGCATTCTCACCACAGCAATGAGAAATGTTTTTAGTTACTTTAGCTAGCTAAGCGCTAGTAAAACACTGACAGACTATGAGTTTTCAAATTGTTATTTCGTTAATCTTTGTTTACATAAAAATATACTTAATTTCAGATATTAAAAATAAACACATGTCACACGTTCCTTACGCGCATTCTTCCGACTGCAATGAGAATTGTTATTAGGTAATTTTGCTTGTTAAGCGCTAGTAAAATAGGTAACAGACAATGAGTATTTAAATTGTTATTGTCCATTTAATCCTTGTTTACAAAAAAATATACTTAATTTCAGATATTAAATATACACATATATCATACGCTTCTCTCTCGCATTCTTCCAGATTATTTATTCCATTGTGGAAGCGAAAAAATCCCCACATCACAATAGACGCACGTGCCAGCTCAACATTAAATTCAATTAACTGATTTTGCTTTCATACATTAATCATATACAATGATTAAATAATATTATATATTTGCTGGACAACGAATTCTCTGCGGGAATTTAGCCCAGCATATTTAGTGGGTACGCAGACCGTTGTTCAAGATCTTTGACAAAGCGGGCCATTCTAAGAACAAATTAAGTGAACTTTAAAATGTACTTTTAATCTTTACCTATGCACTCACATCCATACATATTGTGATTTGATAAAGAAATCTGCGTAACAGTTCGGTAACGACTGAACAATACCCAAATGTATACTTACATACATACACAAATAAAGAATTGCGAATTAATCAAACATGAGGTGATGTAAAATTCCTTAAAATTATTTCAATGTAAAATATCATTACTGCTTTCTTTTTGTACTTCGCTCGCTTCATTTTTTTGTTCAGTTACAATGAAATGGCAAAATGGATTAATACGTGTGTTCATTGCACAGTGTTAGAAACAATGAAAATTTAAACGTAGTGTTGTAGCTGCAAAGCCATTGGGAGGTATGAAGAAAGAAAGTAAAGTAAAAAAAGAAGAAAATTTCGTTGTGTACACATTTCTGATACCAATCCATGAGCTCCGCAGATAAATGCACATTATAAATAAAAAAGAAACCATATATATGCATCATCATCTTCCTCAAAGATACGATAGCTTTTCATATTTTTACATAAACCATGAAGTACTTATTACATTATAAGTAGAATCAATTATACTTTCCATTACAACACTGTTAAAATATACCTTCTATAAACCAACAAAGGACAGGAACTATTGGATGACATTTGACACGCAAATACTTCAGATGTGATCTTGATCTGGGATAAATACACTGCTATATGAATTACAACGAATTACTATCCCAGAGATTACAACGTACATGGAGTGAGCGAACTTTTTAAATGCTCCTACAATTCAGTACGTGTAAAAAAGAAAAGAAACAGGAACAAAATATACTCATAATATTCATCACAAAAAAATATACGATTTCATAATTGCACTATGAAAAGCAAGCGTATTGAAGAAGGTAAATATAAATGGGAAAAAATAATATCAAAATGTAACCACTTCACATAAAATATTTACTTTCATATTTACGTGTTCAAATTGTTGCCAATTTAATACTTGTTTACACAGAAATATAATTAATTTCAGATATTAAAATTAAACACATATCACACGCTCCTCTCACAAATTCTTACGACAGCAATCAGAAATGTGAATAGTTACTTTAGCTAGGTGAGGTTTGGTAAAATGGGTAACAGACATTAAGTATTTAAATTGTTGTTTTCCTTTAATCCTTTTTTACAAAAAATATACTTAATTTCAGATATTAAAAATAGACACATATTTCACGTTCCATTCACACATTCTTACGAAAGAAATGAAAAATGTGATAGTTATTTTAGCTAGTTAAGTGCTAGTAAAATATGTAACAGAGATTGGGTATTTAAATGAAAGTTGTCCCATTAATCCTTGTTCACAAAAATATACTTAGTATCAGATATTGAAAATTAACACATATCACGCGCTCTTCTCACGCACTCTTACTACAACAATGAGAAATGTGATTATTTAGGATAGCTAGCTGAGTGCTATCTAAGTAGGTAACAGACATTGAGTATTTAAATTGTTGTTGTCCCTTCAATACTTTTTTACACAAAAATATACCTACACTCAGATACTAAAAATAAGCACATATCACACGATAGTCTCACGCATTCCTACGCCAGCAATGAGAAATGTGATTAGTTACTTTAGCTAGTTAAGCGCTAGTAGAATAGGTAACATACATAGAGTATATAAATTGTTGTTGTCTCTTAAACCCTTGTTTACACAAAAATATACTTAATGTCAGCTAGTTAAGCGCTAGTAAAAATGGTAACAGACAATGAGTTTTCAAATTTTTGTCCCGTTAATTTTTGTTTACATAATAATATACTTAATTTCAGATATTAAAAATAAACACATATTACACGTTCCTGTCACGCATTCTTATTGAGTATTTTAATTGTTGTAGTCCCATTAATCCTTGTTTACACAAAAATATACTTAATTTCAGCTATTAAAAATAAATACATAACAAACGTTGAACTCACACATTCTTACGACAGCAACGTGAAATGTGATTAGTTTCGATAGGTAGCTAAGTGTTAGCTAAATGGGTAACATACATTTTGTATTTATATTGTTTTTGTCCTTTTAATCCTTGTTTGTACAAAAATATCCCTAAACTTAAATACTAAAGTTAAAAACATATCACTCGCTCCTCTCACGCAATGTTACGACAGCAATTAGAAATGAGATTAGTTACGATCGCAGTTTAAGCGCTAGTAAAATAGGTAAGAGACATTGAATATTTAAATTGTTGTTGTCCCTTTAAACCTTGTTTACACAAAAATATACTTAATTTTACATATCAAAAATCCACAAAAATCACAAGCTCGTCTCACGCATTCCTCCGCCAGCAATAAGAAATGTGATCAGTTACTTTAGCTAGTTAAGAGGTAGTAAAATTGGTACACACATTGAGTATATAAATTGTTGTTGTCCCTTTAATAGTTGTTTACACAAAAATTTATTTAATTTCAAATACTAAAAATAAACATATATCACACGCTCCCGTCACGCATTCTTACGGCAGAAATGAGAAATGATATTAGTTACTTTCGTTAGTTAAGCGCTAGTAAAATAGGGAGACACATTGAGTGTTTAAATTGTTCTTGTCCCTTTAAACCTTGTTTACACAAAAATGTACTTAATTTCAGATACAAAAAATAAACACATATGACACGCTCATCTGACACATACTTACGACAGCAATGAGAAATGTGATTAGTTACTTTAGCTAGTTAAGGGTTAGCAAAATAGGTAACAGACATTGAGTATTTAAATTATTGCTGTCTCAATAATCCTTGTTTGCACAAAAATATACTTAATTTCAGGTATTAAAACAAAAACATATCAAACGCTTCTCCCAGACATTTTTAAGACAGCAATAGAGAGGTGATATTTTCCTATAGCTAGTTAGGCGCTAGTAAAATAGGTAACAGACGTTAATATTTAAATTGTTGTTGTCCCTTTAATCCTTGTTTTCACAAAAATATACTTTATTTCAGACATTAAATATAAAAACAAATCACACGCTCCTCTCACGTATTCATACGACAGCATAGAGAAATGTGATTAATTACTTAGCTATTTAACCTCTAGAAAAACAGGTAAAAGACTTTGAGTATTAAAATTGTTGTCTTTTTAATCCGTTTTTACACAAAAATATACTTAATGGCAGATATTAAAAATAAACTCATATCACACGTTCAAGTCGCGACTTCTTCCGACTGCAATTAGAAATGTTTCTAGGTACTTTAGCTACTTAAGATCTTGTAAAATAGGTAACAGACATTGAGTATATAAATTCTAGTTGTCCCTTTAATCCTTGTTTACACAAAAATATTCTTAATTTGAGATATTAAAAATAAAGACATATAAAACGTTCCTCTAACACATTCTTACGCCAGCAATGAAAAATATGAATACTTACTTAAGCTAGTTAAGGGCTAGTAAAATAGGTAACAGACATTGAGAATATAAATTGTTGTTGTTCCTCAATCCTTCTTTACACAAAAATATTCTTAATTTCAGACATAAAAAATAAACAATATCACACGCTCGTCTCACGCATTTTTACGGCAACAATGAGAAATGTCATTACTTACTTTAGCTACTTAAGATCTAGTAAAATATGTAGCAGACATTGATTATTTAAATTGTTGTTGTCCCTTCAATCGTTGTTTACACAAAAACATAGTTAATTTCAGATATAAAAATTAATCATATCACTCGCTCCTCTCACACATTCTTACGATAGCAATGTGAAATGTGATTTATTACTTCAGCTACTTCAGCGTTAGTCAAATAGGTAACAGATATTTAGTATTTTAATTTTTGCTTACACAAAAATATAGCTAATTTCAGATATTAAAAATTAACACGTATTCAACATCTTTACTTTTACATATGAGGTCATCCATGTACCATTGAACCCCTTCGTCCTTTTAATGGATATAACAACTCAGTCAAGATTTTAGACAAAACATGGCTACCTGCAGCCAAACCAAAATGTAAGACCTTATATTCATACAATCCCCTATGCGTAAGAAAGGCAGTAAGGTGTCTACTTTCTTTTATTAAAGGAATTGTTAAATAAGCCTTTAAAATATCCAGATGAAGAAATACTTTTCCATCTGATAATTCTGCCAATATATCTTCAATCCTAGGAGTGAACTGGGTATTCAATTACAAATTACGATTAAGATACGAATAATTAACAATTAACCTCTTGGATCCGTCATTATTGTTCACTAGGAAGCATGGAAAAGCATAGTCGCTATTGCTGGGCTGAATTAAATCTGCTTCTAACATTTAATCTAAAATTTTATCCATTACTCTTTGCAAACTCCGAGATAATGAATAAGCTTTCTTACGTATAGGAGTGTAGTCGTTAAGCTGTATTTTATACTCAAAATCTTTTATTTTTCCAACCTGCGATGCAAAAACATTAGGACATTTATTATAAATCTCATCAACGTACCCTTGTAAGTCTGGGTTTGCCTCAAGTACATCTGGATCCACCCTCAACGGACAAGCCATTTGCTCCATATGGGTATTAGAACTGCTTTCAATAGAAGGATCAACTGCACT
This sequence comes from Thermobia domestica, assembly GCF_964235325.1. Taxonomy (NCBI): domain Eukaryota; kingdom Metazoa; phylum Arthropoda; class Insecta; order Zygentoma; family Lepismatidae; genus Thermobia; species Thermobia domestica. Next base: position 51,022,939 of record NC_137470.1, on the reverse strand, counting down.
GGCAACACTGCAAAACCCATGAACTGGACCACTGAGATGCAACTCTCTCTCTGATACCATTGTCTGACTGGTTGACTGTCCATCAGTGTCCGACTCACGCAAGAATAGCTGGAAATGTTTCCGACCGCTTCACTGCAAAATAAATCACCCGGACGAGTTTCTGTTTTCAAATTAGGAGGGAGAGTGTTTAAAGTAAAGTTTAGTGATACATAAGCACCTTCCAAAGGGAGAAATCAACTTATTGTTCACTAAGTTGATGTTGCATATATATTTATATGTTCCAGAATATCGCAAAAAATTGCAAAATTACAAAGAAATTGTGGACTGCGCATTTAACTAGACAACAAATTCTGAGCCATTTCTTGCTCTCTTTTTCCTCTTGAAGTATCTACAGATACCTTCTGGCAATAATATCCTATTGCATCATACTCTTGCCATAATGCTTGTGCCATATTGAAGGTGCTGGTAACCCATCGAATATCCAACAAGGATCCAAAAAAATTTAATGCATTACACACATTTGGAGCGCATTCTTCAAGTTCTTTACACATTTTGGGAGAATCCTTGTACATAGAATGTAATGATTTAATGAAATTTAAATGCTGCATGCCTTCAATCATATTCTGTAAACATTCTCCAACAATCTGTTCTAAACGATGCGAAAGACAATACCATGCAATGAGGTTTAGAAATGTGTGGCACAGCAATTCCGCTATTCGAGAATCCCTTCCAAATTTAGTATCGGCACCGTTAAAAGCAATACCAATCCAATGCTGGTTTAAAGGTCCTTCTCCATACCATTTCTTTCCAGGCATTCCACCAAAGCACTACAAACAGATACCGCTGTAGGCTTCTCTGCTTCTATTAAATCCAGGAAGAATTGCTGAGGATCTTCACCTCTTATAGAAGCGCGGAGATGTACACACAAAACAACACGTGAAGACATTTCTTCAATCTTATCCAAAACAACAGCAAAATTAACCTTTTTCCTGATTAATTCTGAACATAACTTTTTCCTCACTTCCTCTCCAATGTAGTTCATGATGGCTTTAGCTGAAAACGCAGAGTGAAAGGTAAGTCCCACCGAAACGCCATTGAGCTTCTGTAAACTAACAAGCGATTCATGCAAAGATAATGAGTGACGTTGTTTGATAACACAATATACTGTTCTGAAGATATTTTCTGTTGTAACTGGTTCTGCATTTTCACTTTTTTTGCATGGTGCATATGGCATCTGTTTGCAGGTTCTTTAATGCAATGGCTTCAGCGTTTTTGTGGGCTCTGGAATCTCGATGTTCATGGACGTTTTTCCGTAAACTACCTAACTGCTTATTCCGACAGGAACCATAATGTGTAACAGAGCATGAAGACCATTCAGAGCTTAATCTCACTCCTTGCTCTTTCATTGGTATTCCCAACGACCGTACGGCTCTACAAACATAGCAACCTAATTTCCCTTCTTGTGCAATTAACAAATTGTTTTTCAGTTTAAATTGTTTCCACTGTTCCAATTACCATACAGAAGGCCACGGTGTTTTTTGTTTATTGGATGATTCTTCTGCTGTTTCTGAAGTTGATTCTTTAAGCACTGCATGAACAAGAGATGACGCATTTTCTGATATTGGTAAATTATCCTCTACGACACTACTTCCATTGGCTTCTGGCAGAACTGTCTTCTTTTCACATCCTTCTTTCCTGTTCAGTAGTACTCTTGCTGCTGCGTCTTCCGACGGAGTCGGTTTGCTCGACTGGGGTTGGGAGGAAGCTGGAAGTGACGATTCCTTGTCGAGTTCACTCTCACTAATCAGAGCTCCAAAATCAAGTGGGTCATCATCCACTTCTGACATAAAGCGATCAGTGTCCAGTTCTTCTTTCACATTAACAACTTCAGTGTTTTCTATCTGCAGTGACGATTCTTCTCTTTGATAGTCACTTGGAGTACCCATGTGGCTTGGACCAGCCTGTTCCACAGAGCTCTTTGGTGCCTCATGGTCCGCATCCGAAAAGCTTTCTTTCTCTTGTCGACTTTTCTTTGTCCCGTTTACTTCTGAATCAGACTTTTCACGACTTCTTTTTCCAGGACGTTGTTTCTCTGATGATTTCGAGATGAGGGACTGTAAGACTTTCTCGCGTATCTGTTCACTGTCAGACGTACATTCTTCTTCACTTCCCAAATCTAAGCTGTCATTAGGTGCACTGCTTTGTACGTTAGAAACACTTGCTTGGTCCTGTTCAACATTATCCTTCGTTTTCACAGAAGAATCAGCTTTGGAACCACGCCGAGTACTTTTTAACTTGTTTGAACTCGCTACTTCTGAATGATCCTCTTCTACTACGTCCTTTCCCACTTCAATCTTGTATGCATCCCCTGTTATGCATCTCACTTTCAACTGCGTAGCTGTTTTCATTAATGAAGGAAATTCATTCTCGGATACAGTCACTTCGCCCAGGTACATGTAATAAAGAAGTGCTTCTAGTTTACTATACGGCACATCTTTCAAAATTATTATAGGATATCCGTTTCCATAGTTAGAAAGTAGTTCCTCAAAATAAGGACTGCAAGCAGATAAAACCACCTTATGGGCTTTGATCTCTCGTCCCTCAGCAGCCAAGGTGGCATCTACAAGGCTCTGGTTCCTCAGTAAAGATTCAAAGTCTAATATGTAGCACTTTGAGTATTTAAATTGTTATTTTCCTTTAATCGTTGGTTAAAAAAAAATTGTTAATTTCAGATATTAAAAATAAATACATATCACATGCTCCTCTCACGCATTCTGACAAATGCAATTAGAAATGTGATTTATTACTTTAGCTACTTCAGCTCTAGTCAAATAGGTAACATACATTTAGTATCAAAATTGTTGTTTACACAAAAATATAGTTAATTTCAGCTATAAAAAATAAACACATATCACACGCTCCTCTCACGCATTCTTATGATAGCAATATGAAATGTGACTTATTACTTTGCAACTTAACCAACAATCAAATAGTTAACATTCATTGAGTACTTAAATTGTTGCTGTCCCTTTAATCGTGTTTACACAAAAACATACTTAATTTCAGATATAAAAAACAAACACATATCACATGCTCCTCTCACGCATTCTGACGACAGCAATTAGAAATGTGATTTATTACTTTAGCTACTTCAGCTCTAGTCAAATAGGTATCATATATTTAGTATCAAAATTGTTGTTTACACAAAAATATAGTTAATTTCAGATATAAAAAATAAACACATATCACACGCTCCTCTCACGCATTCTTATGATAGCAATATGAAATATAATTTATTACTTTGCTACTTAACCAACAATCAAATAGTTAACACTCATTGAGTACTTAAATTGTTGCTGTCCCTTTAATCGTGTTTACACAAAAACATACTTAATTTCAGATATAAAAAATAAACACATATCATACGTTCCTCTCAAGCATTCTTACGACCGCAATGAGAAATGTAAACTATTATTTTAGCTACTATTACTTTAGCTACTTACGACAGCAATGAGAAATGTGATTTAATACTGTAGCTACTTAAGCGCTGGTCAAATAGGTAACGGACATTAAGTATTTAAATTGCTGTTTACACAAAACTATAGTTAATTTCGCATATAAAAATAAGCACGTCACACGCACCTCTCACGCATTCTTACGACAGCAATGAGAAATGTGATTTATTACTTTAGCTACTTAAGCGCTAGTCAAATAGGTAACAGACATTAATTATTTAAATTGTTTTAATTTTAATCGTTTGTTACAAAAAATATAGTTCATTTCAGATGTTAAAAATAAACACACATCGCACGCACCTCTCACGCATTCTTACGACAGCAACGATAAATGTGATTTATTACTTTAGCTACTGAAGCGCTAGTCAAATATGTAACATACACTGATTGTTTAAATTGTTGTTGTCCCTTTAATCGTTGTTTACATAAAAACATATTTAATTTCAGATATAAAAAATAAACACATATCAGAAGTTCTCTCACGCATTCTTACGACAGCAGTAAGAAATGTGGTTTATTACTTTAGCTACTTAAGCGCTAGTCAAATAGGTAACAGACATTGAGTATTTAATTTGTTTTAACTTTAATCGTTTTTTAGAAAAAACATACTAATTTCAGATATAAAAATAATAATATATCACATGCTATTCTCAAGCATTCTTACGACAACAATGATAAATGTGATTTATTACTTTAGCTACTTAAGCGCTAGTCAAATATGTAACTTACACTGATTGTTTCAATTGTTGTTGTCCTTTTAATCGTTGTTTACACAAAACAATTAATTGCAGATATAAATAATAAACACATAAACTTCGCTCCTCTCACGCATTCTTACGACAGCAATGAGAAATGTGATTTATTACTTTGGCTACTTAAGCGCTTGTAAATAGGTAACAGTTATTGAGTATTTAAATTGTTTTTGTCACTTTAATCCTTGTTTACCAAAAATATACAGATTTTCAGATATAAAAATAAACACATATCAGACACTCTACTCACGCAATCTTACGAAAGCAATGAGAAATGTGTTTTGTTACTTTAGCTACTTAAGCACTAGTCAAATAGGTAACATACATTGATTATTTAAATTGTTGTTTTAATTTTAATCCTTTGTTACAAAAAATATAGTTAATTCAGATATAAAAAACAAACACATATAACACGCACCTTTCACACATTTTTAGGACAGCAATGAGAAATGTGATTTATTACGTTGACTACATAAGCGCTAGTCAGATTTGTAAGACATTGAGTATCTAAATTGTCGGTGTCCCTTTAATCGAAGTTTACACGAAAACACTTAATTTCAGATATAAAAAACACATATCACACGCTCCACTCACTCATTCTTACGACAGTAATGAGAAATGTGTTTTGTTACTTTAGCTACTTAAGCACTAATCAAATAGGTAACATACATTGATTATTTAAATTGTTTTAATTTTAATCGTTTGTTACAAAAAATAGAGTTAATTTCAGATATAAAAAATAAACATATATCACACGCTCCTCTCACGCATTTTTAGGACAGCAATAAGAAATGTGATTTTCTGCTTTAGCTACTTAAGCGCTAAGCAAATAGGTAAAAGACATTGAGTATTTAAATTGTTGTCCGTTTAATCGCTGTGTACACAAAAACATACTTAATTTCAGATATAAAAAGTAAACACATATCACACGCTCCTCTCACGCATTCATACGACAGCAATGAGAAATGTGATTTATTACTTTATCCACTTAAGCGCTAGTCAAATAGGTAACATGTATTGATTGATTAAATTGCTGTTGTCCTTTTAATCGTTGCTTACACGAAAACACGTATTTTCAAATATAAAAAAAACATATCACACGCTCCTCTCAGGCATTCTTGCGACTGCAATGAGAAATGTGAATTATTACTTTAGCTATTTAAGCACCAGTCAAATAGGTAATATACATTGAGTATTACAATTGCTTAAACGCGTCTCAAAAAATACGCTTCTTTCTGAATTTTGACCATCAAGTTGAAAAATCGATCGTATGATTCACAGAGCTACGAACTAAGTCTTTAACATTAACTTTACTTCCGTTACGAAGTGATTCGGCAACATTGGTGCATGTCATAGTTACAAGTCGCTTTTGTGATTCACGGTGAGTACTACGTTCTGTTCCACCATGGCTCAATAAATGCTTATCTAATTCTCCTTTCTCCGAAAATTGTGAATTACATTACCACACCCAAGACCATTCACTTCGAGTTTGCTGTCAGACACAAGGCCAGGATATCCAGTACTACAGTTACGGTCAGTCACATTTTCCCAAAGATCCTCGCTGTTCTCACTGTAATGGCTGTAATCGTTGTTTACAAAAAAATATAGTTAGTTTCAGATATAAAAAATTAAACATATATCACACGCTCCTCTCACGCATTTTGATGACAGCAATTATAAATGTGATTTATTACTTTAGCTAATTCAGCACTAGTCAAATAGGTAACAGGCATTTAGTATCTAAATTGTTGTTTACACAAAAATATAGTTAATTTCAGATATAAAAAATAAACACATATCACACGCTCATCTCACCCATTCTTATGATAGCAATAAGAAATGTGATTTATTACTTTAGCTACTTAAGCACTAGTCAAGTAGGTAACGGGCATTTACTATTTAAGTTCTTGTTTACACAAAAATATAGTTAATTTCACATAAAAAATAAACACACATCACACGCACTTCTCAAGCACTCTTACGACAGGAATGAGAAATGTGATTTATTACTCTAGCCACTTAAGCTCTAGTCAAATAGGTAACAGACATTTACTTTTTAAATTGTTGTTTACACAAAATATAGTAAAGTTCACAAAAAAAATAAACACACATCATACGCTCCTCTCACGCATTCTTACGACAGCAGTAAGAAATGCGATTTATTACTTTAGCTACTTAAGCGCTAGTCAAATATGTAACTTACACTGATTGTTTAAATTGTTGTTGTCCCTTTAATCGTTGTTTACACAAAACATACTTTACTTCAGATATAAAAATAAACACAATCACACGCTCCTCTCACGCATTCTTACCACAGCGATGAGAAATGTGATTTATTACTTTAGCTACTTAAGCGCTAGTCAAATAGGTAACAGACATTTAGTATTTAAATTGTTGTTTACACAAAAAAAAACAGTTAATTTAAGATATAAAAAATAAACACATATCACACGCTCCTCTCACACATTCTTGCGATAGCAGTGTGAAATGTGATTTAGTTATTTTGCTTCTTAAGCAAAAATCAAATAGGTAACATACATTGCGTATTTAATTTTTTGTTGTCCCTTTAATCGTTTTTGCACAAAAACATACTTAATTTCAGATATAAAAAGTAAACACATATCACACGCTCCTCTCACGCATTCTTACGACAGCAATGTGAAATGTTATTTATTACTTTAGCTAATTAAGCACCAATCAAATAGTTAATATACATTGAGTATTGCAATTGCTTAAACGCGTCTCAAAAAACACGCTTCTTTCTGTATTTTGAATATCTAGTAAGAAAATCGATCACATGATTCACAGAGCTACGAGTTAAATCTTTAACATTAACTTAACTCCCGTTACGAAGTGATTCGACAACATTGGTCCAAGCCATAGCTACAAGTCGCTTTCGCGATTCAGGGTGACTACTAGTTTTCTGTTCCATCATGGCTCAACAAATGCTTATCTAAGCCTCCTTTCTCGGAAAATTGCGATTTACATTACCACACGAAAGAGCATTCACTTCGAATTTGCTGTCAGACACAAGCCCAGGATATCCAGAACTACAGTTCCGGTTAGTCACATTTTCCCAAAATATCCTCGCTGTTCTCACTGTAAAGGCTGTAATCGTTGTTTACAAAAAATATACTTATTTTCAGATATAAAAAGTAAACACATATCACACGCTCCTCCCACACATTCTTACGACAGCAATGAGAAATGTTATTTATTACTTTAGCTACTTAAGCGCTAGTCAAATATGTAACATACATTGATTAATTAAATTGGTGTTGTCCCATTGATCTTTTTTTACACAAAAAAACTAATTTCAGATATAAAAATGAAAACATATCACACGCTCCTCTCACGCATTCTGACGACAGCAATAAGAAATGTGATTTATTACTTTAACTACCTCAGCTCTAGTCAAATAGGTTACAGACATCTAGTATCTAAATTGTTGTTTACACAAAAATATAGTTAACTTCAGATATAAAAAATAAACACATATCACACGATCTTCTCACACATTCTTATGATAACAATGTGAAATGTGATTTATTACTTTGCTCCTTAAGCAACAATCAAATAGGTAACATATATTGAGTATTTAAATGGTTGTTGTCCCTTTAATCGTTGTTTACACAAAACATACCTAACTTCAGATATAAAAATAAGCACATATCACACGATCCTCTCACGCATTCTTACGACAGCAATGAGAAATGTGATTTAGTACTCTAGCTACCTAAGCGCTTGTCAAATAGGTAACAGACATTGATTATTTAAATTGTTGTTTTAATTTAAATCGTTTGTTACAAGAAAATATAGTTCATTCCAAATATTAAAAATAAACACATATTATACGCCCTTCTCTCGCATTCTCACGACAGCAATGAGAAAAGTGATTTAATACTCTTGCTACTTAAGCGCTAGTCAAATTTGTAACAGATATTTACTGTTTAAATTGTTGTTTACACAAAAATATAGTAAATTTCACATATATAAAATAAACAAGTCACACGCACCTCTCACGCATTCTTACGACAGCAATGAGAAATGTGAATAATTATTTTAGCTACTTAAGCGCTAGTCAAATAGGTAACAGGCATTGATTATTTAAATTGGTGTTTTCCCTCCAGTCGTTGTTTACAAAAAACATACTTAATTTCAGATATAAAACTCAAACACACGTTCCTTTCACGCATTTTTACGACAGCAATGATTAATGTGATTTATCACTTTAGCTACTTAAGCGCTAGGCAAATATATAACAGACATTGAGTATTTAAATTGTTGTCCGCTTATTTACTGTGTACAAAAAACATACTTAATTTCAGATATAAAACTCAAACACACGTTCCTTTCACGCATTTTTACGACAGGAATGATTAATGTGATTTATCACTTTAGCTGCTTAAGCGCTAGTCAAATATGTAACAGACAATTAGTATTTTAATTGTTGTTTACAAAGAAATATAGTTAACTTCACATGTAAAAAATACACACATCACACGCACCTCTCACGCATTCTTACGACAGCAATGAGAAATGTGGTTTATTACTTTAGTTACTTAAGCGCTAGTCAAATAGGTAACAGAGATATAGTATTTACATTGTTGTTGTCCCTTCAATCGTCGTTTACACAAAAACATACTTAATTTCACATATAAAAAATAAATACAAATCACACGCTCCTCTCACGCATACTTACGACAGCAATGTGATATGTGAATTATTACTTTAGCTACTTAAGCGCTAGTCCAATAGGTAACAGACATTGAGTATTTAAATTGTTGTTTACACAAACATATAGTTAATTTCACATATAAAAAATAAACACACATCACGCACCTCTCACGATTCTTACGACAGCAATGGTATAGGTGATTTATTAATTTAGATACTTTAGCGCTAGTGAAATATGTAGCAGACATTGAGTATTTAAATTGTTATTTTACCTTTAATCGTTGGTTACAAAAATATAGTTAATTTCAAATATAAAAATAAAAATACATCATACGCACCTCTCACGCATTCTTATGACAGCAATGAGAAATGTAAACTATTACTTTAGCTACTTAAGCGCTAGTCAAATAGGGTAACAGACATTGATTATTTAAATTGTTGTTTTAACTTTAATCGTTTTTCACCAAAAAATATAGTCGTTTCAAATATTAAAAATAAGCAGATATCACACGTTCTTTTCATTCACTGTTACGACAGCAATGAGAAATGTGATTTATTAATTTAGCTACTTAAGCGCTAGTCAAATAGGTAACAGACATTTAGTATTTAAATTGTTGTTTACACAGAAATATAGTTAACTTCACATATAAAAAATACACACATCACACGCACCTCTCACCTATTCTTACGACAGCAGTGAGAAATGTGGTTTATTACATTAGTTTCTTAAGCGCCAGTCAAATAGGTAACTGACATGTAGTATTTACATTGTTTTTTGCACAAAAATATAGTTAATTTCACATATAAAAATGAGAAAACTTCACACGCACCTTTCACGCATTCTTACGACAGCAACGAGAAATGTGTTTTATTACTATAGCTAATTAAGCGCTACTCAAAAGCTAACAGACATTGAGTATTTAAATTGTTGTTTACTTAAGCATGTAGTTAATTTCACATATCAAAAATAAACGCACATCACGCACCTCTTACGCAGTCTTACGACAGCAATGAGAAATGTGATTTATTACTTTAACTACTTAAGCAACAATCAAATAAGTAACATACAATGAGTATTTAAATTTTTGTGGTCCCTTCAATCGTGTTTACACAAAAACATACTTAATTTCAGATGTAAAAAATAAATACAAATCACACGCTCCTCTCACGCACTCTTACGACAGCAATGAGAAATGTGACTTATTACTTTAGCTACTTAAGCGCTAGTCTAATGGGTAACAGACATTTAGTATTTAAAATGTTGTTTACAGAAAATATAGTTAATTTCAGATACAAAATATAAACATATATCACACGCTAGTCTCACGCATTCCTACGACAACAATGGTATATGTGATTTATTAATTTAGATACTTAAGCGCTAGTGAAATATATAGCGGACATTGAGTATTTAAATTGTTATTTTACCTTTAATCGTTGGTTACAAAAATATAGTTAATTTCAAATATAAAAAGAAAAATACATCATACGCACCTCTCACGCATTCTTATGACAGCAATGAGAAATGTAAACTATTACTTTAGCTACTAAAGCGCTAGTCAAATAGGTAACAGACATTGATTATTTAAATTGTTGTTTTAATTTTAATCGTTTGTTACAAAAAATATAGTTCATTTCAGATATTAAGAATAAACACATATCACACGCTCCTCTCACGCATTCTTACGACAGCAATGAGAAATGTGTTTTGTTACTTTAGCTACCTAATCGCTAGTCAAATAGGTAACAGACATTGATTATTTAAATCGTTGTTGTCAATCCAATCGTTGTTTACACAAAATCATACTTAATTTGAGATATAAACATTAAACATATCACACGTTCCTTTCACGCATTCTAACGACAACGATGAGAAATATGATTTATTACTTTTTCTGCTTCAGCGCTAGTCAAATTGGTAAGAGACATTTAGTATTTAAATTGTTGTTTACACAAAAATATAGTTGATTTCAGATATAAAAAATAATCACATATCACACGCTCCTCTCACGCATTTTTACGACACTAATGAGAAATGTGATTTTATACTTTAGCTACTTAAGCGCTAGGCAAATATGTAAGACATTGAGTATCTAAATTGTCCGTTTATTCACTGTGTACAAGGAACATACTTCATTTCCGATATAAAAAGTAAGCACATATCACACGATCCTCTCACGTATTCTTACCACAGCAATGAGAAATGTGGTTTATTACTTTAGTTACTTAAGCGCTAGTCAAATAGGTAACAGACATGTAGTATTTACATTATTGTTTACACAAAAATGTAGTTAATTTCACATATAAAAAATAAACACACATCACGCACCTCTCACCCATTCTTACGACAGCAATGAGAAATGTGATTTATTATTTTAGCTACTTAAGCAACAATCAAATAGGTAACATACAATGAATATATAAATTTTGTTGTCCCTTTAATCGTGTTTACCAAAAAAATAATAATTTCAGGTATAAAAAATAAATACAAATCACACGCTCCTCTCATGCATTCTTACGACAGCAATGAGAAATGTGAATTATTACTTTGAATACTTAAGCGCTAGTCCATTCGGTAACAGACATTGATTATTTAAATTGTTGTTGTCCCTTCAATCGTCCTTTACACAAAAACATACTTAATTTCAGATATAAAAAATAAATACAAACACTCGTTCCTCTCACGCATTCTTACGACAGCAATGATTAATGTGATTTAGTACTTTAGCTACTTAAGCGCTAGGCAAATATATAACAGACATTGAGTATTTAAATTGTTGTCCGCTTATTTACTGTGTACAAAAAACATACTTCATTTCAGATATAAAAAGTAAGCACGTATCACACGCTCCTCTCACGTATTCTTACGACAGCAATGATAAATGTGATTTATTAGTTTAGAACTTAGCGCTAGTCAAATAGGTAATATACATTGAGTTTTTAAATTATTGTTTTAACTTTAATCGTTTTTCACCAAAAAATATAGTTTATTTCAATTTGATTTATTACTTTAGCTACTTAAGCGCTAGTCAAATATGTAACAGACATGTAGTATTTACATTGTTGTTTACACAAAAATAAAGTTAATTTCACATATAAAAAATATACACACATCACGCTTCTGTCACGCATTCTTACGACAGCAATGAGAAATGTGATTTATTATTTTAGCTACTTAAGCAACAATTAAATAGGTAACATACAATGAGTATTTAAATTTTTGTTGTCCCTTTAATCGTGTTTACAGAAAAATAATAATTTCAGGTATAAAAAATAAACACAAATCATTGGCTCCTCTCACGCATTCTTACGACAGCAATGAGAAAAGTGAATTATTACTTTAGATACTTAAGCGCTAGTCCATTCGGTAACAGACATTGATTATTTAAATTGTTGTTGTCCCTTCAATCGTCGTTTACACAAAAACATACTTAATTTCAGATATAAAAAATGAATACAAATCACACGCTCCTCTCACGCATTCTTACGACAGCAATGGTATATGTGATTTATTAATTTAGATACTTAAGCGCTAGTGAAATATGTAGCAGACATTGAGTATTTAAATTGTTATTTTACCTTTAATCGTTGGTTACAAAAATATAGTTAATTTCAAATATAAAAATAAAAATATATCATACGCACCTCTCACGCATTCTTATGACAGCAATGAGAAATGTAAACTATTACTTTAGCTACTTAAGCGCTAGTCAAATAGGTAACAGACATTGATTATTTAAATTGTTGTTTTAACTTTAATCGTTTTTCACCAAAAAATATAGTTCATTTCAAATATTAAAAATAAGCAGATATCACACGTTCTTCTCATTCACTGTTACGACAGCAATGAGAAATGTGATTTATTAATTTAGCTACTTAAGCGCTAAACAAATAGGTAACAGACATTTAGTATTTAAATTGTTGTTTACACAGAAATATAGTTAACTTCACATATAAAAAATACACACATCACACGCACCTGTCACCTATTCTTACGACAGCAATGAGAAATGTAGTTTATTACATTAGTTTCTTAAGCGCCAGTCAAATAGGTAACAGACATGTAGTATTTAAATTGTTGTTTACATAAACATATAGTTAATTTCACATATCAAAAATAAACACACATCACGCACCTCTCACGCATTCTTACGACAGCAATGAGAAATGTGATTTATTACATTAACTACTTAAGCAACAATAAATAAGTATCATACAATGAGTATTTAAATTTTTGTTGTCCCTTTAATCGTGTTTAACCAAAAACATACTTAATTTCAGATATAAAAATAAATACAACTCACACGCTCCTCTCACGCACTCTTACGACAGCAATGAGAAATGTGAATTATTACTTTAGCTAGTTAAGCGCTAGTCTAATGGGTAACAGACATTTAGTATTTAAAATGTTGTTTACAGAAAATATAGTTAATTTCAGATACAAAATATAAACATATATCACACGCTAGTCTCACGCATTCTTACGACAACAATGGTATATGTGGTTTATTAATTTAGATACTTAAGCGCTAGTGAAATATGTGGCAGATATTGAGTATTTAAATTGTTATTTTACCTTTAACCGTTGATTACAAAAATATAGTTAATTTCAAATATAAAAATAAAAATACATCATACGCACCTCTCACGCATTCTTATGACAGAAATGAGAAATGTAAACTATTACTTTAGCTACTTAAGCGCTAGTCAAATAGGTAACAGACATTGATTATTTAAATTGTTGTTTTAATTTTAATCGTTTGTTGCAAAAAATATAGTTCATTTCAAATATTAAAAATAAGCAGATATCACACGTTCTTCTCATTCACTGTTACGACAGCAATGAGAAATGTGATTTATTACTTTACCTGCTTCAGCGCTAGTCAAATTGGTAACAGACATTTAGTATTTAAATTGTTGTTTACACAAAAATATAGTTGATTTCAGATATAACAAATAATCGCATATCACACGCACCTCTCACGCATTTTTACGACACTAATGAGAAATGTGATTTTATACTTTAGTATTTAAATTGTTGTTTACACAAAAATATAGTTAATTTCAGATATAAAAAATAAACACATATCACACGCTCATCTCACCCATTCTTATGATAGCAATAAGAAATGTGATTTATTACTTTAGCTACTTAAGCACTAGTCAAGTAGGTAACGGGCATTTACTATTTAAGTTCTTGTTTACACAAAAATATGGTTAATTTCACATAAAAAATAAACACACATAGCACGCACTTCTCAAGCACTCTTACGACAGGAATGAGAAATGTGATTTATTACTCTAGCCACCTAAGCTCTAGTCAAATAGGTAACAGACATTTACTTTTTAAATTGTTGTTTACACAAAATATATTAAAGTTCACAAAAAAAATAAACACACATCATACGCTCCTCTCACGCATTCTTACGACATCAGTAAGAAATACGATTTATTACTTTAGCTACTTAAGTGCTAGTCAAATATGTAACTTACACTGATTGTTTAAATTGTTGTTGTCCCTTTAATCGTTGTTTACACAAAACATACTTAACTTCAGATATAAAAATAAACACAATCACACGCTCCTCTCACGCATTCTTACCACAGCGATGAGAAATGTGATTTATTACTTTAGCTACTTAAGCGCTAGTCAAATAGGTAACAGACATTTAGTATTTAAATTGTTGTTTACACAAAAAAAACAGTTAATTTAAGATATAAAAAATAAACACATATCACACGCTCCTCTCACACATTCTTGCGATAGCAGTGTGAAATGTGATTTAGTTATTTTGCTTCTTAAGCAAAAATCAAATAGGTAACATACATTGCGTATTTAATTTTTTGTTGTCCCTTTAATCGTTTTTGCACAAAAACATACTTAATTTCAGATATAAAAAGTAAACACATATCACACGCTCCTCTCACGCATTCTTACGACAGCAATGTGAAATGTTATTTATTACTTTAGCTAATTAAGCACCAATCAAATAGTTAATATACATTGAGTATTGCAATTGCTTAAACGCGTCTCAAAAAACACGCTTCTTTCTGTATTTTGAATATCGAGTAAGAAAATCGATCACATGATTCACAGAGCTACGAGTATAATCTTTAACATTAACTTAACTTCCGTTACGAAGTGATTCGACAACATTGGTCCAAGCCATAGCTACAAGTCGCTTTCGCGATTCAGGGTGACTACTAGTTTTCTGTTCCATCATGGCTCAACAAATGCTTATCTAAGCCTCCTTTCTCGGAAAATTGCGATTTACATTACCACACGAAAGAGCATTCACTTCGAATTTGCTGTCAGACACAAGCCCAGGATATCCAGAACTACAGTTCCGGTTAGTCACATTTTCCCAAAATATCCTCGCTGTTCTCACTGTAAAGGCTGTAATCGTTGTTTACAAAAAATATACTTATTTTCAGATATAAAAAGTAAACACATATCACACGCTCCTCCCACACATTCTTACGACAGCAATGATAAATGTTATTTATTACTTTAGCTACTTAAGCGCTAGTCAAATAGGTAACATACATTGATTATTTAAATTGGTGTTGTCCCATTGATCTTTTTTTACACAAAAAAACTAATTTCAGATATAAAAATGAAAACATATCACACGCTCCTCTCACGCATTCTGACGACAGCAATAAGAAATGTGATTTATTACTTTAACTACCTCAGCTCTAGTCAAATAGGTTACAGACATCTAGTATCTAAATTGTTGTTTACACAAAAATATAGTTAACTTCAGATATAAAAAATAAACACATATCACAAGATCTTCTCACACATTCTTATGATAACAATGTGAAATGTGATTTATTACTTTGCTCCTTAAGCAACAATCAAATAGGTAACATATATTGAGTATTTAAATGGTTGTTGTCCCTTTAATCGTTGTTTACACAAAACATACCTAACTTCAGATATAAAAATAAGCACATATCACACGATCCTCTCACGCATTCTTACGACAGCAATGAGAAATGTGATTTAATACTCTAGCTACTTAAGCGCTTGTCAAATAGATAACAGACATTGATTATTTAAATTGTTGTTTTAATTTTAATCGTTTGTTACAAGAAAATATAGTTCATTCCAAATATTAAAAATAAACACATATTACACGCCCTCCTCTCGCATTTTCACGACAGCAATGAAAAATGTGATTTAATACTCCTGCTATTTAAGCGCTAGTCAAATTTGTAACAGATATTTACTGTTTAAATTGTTGTTTACACAAAAATATAGTAAATTTCACATATATAAAATAAACAAGTCACACGCACCTCTCACGCATTCTTACGACAGCAATGAGAAATGTGAATAATTATTTTAGCTACTTAAGCGCTAGTCAAATAGGTAACAGGCATTGATTATTTAAATTGGTGTTTTCCCTCCAGTCGTTGTTTACAAAAAAACATACTTAATTTCAGATATAAAACTCAAACACACGTTCCTTTCACGCATTTTTACGACAGCAATGATTAATGTGATTTATCACTTTAGCTACTTAAGCGCTAGGCAAATATATAACAGACATTGAGTATTTAAATTGTTGTCCGCTTATTTACTGTGTACAAAAAACATACTTAATTTCAGATATAAAACTCAAACACACGTTCCTTTCACGCATTTTTACGACAGGAATGATTAATGTGATTTATCACTTTAGCTGCTTAAGCGCTAATCAAATATGTAACAGACAATTAGTATTTTAATTGTTGTTTACAAAGAAATATAGTTAACTTCACATGTAAAAAATACACACACCACACGCACCTCTCACGCATTCTTACTACAGCAATGAGAAATGTGGTTTATTACTTTAGTTACTTAAGCGCTAGTCAAATAGGTAACAGAGATATAGTATTTACATTGTTGTTGTCCCTTCAATCGTCGTTTACACAAAAACATACTTAATTTCACATATAAAAAATAAATACAAATCACACGCTCCTCTCACGCATACTTACGACAGCAATGTGATATGTGAATTATTACTTTAGCTACTTAAGCGCTAGTCCAATAGGTAACAGACATTGAGTATTTAAATTGTTGTTTACACAAACATATAGTTAATTTCACATATAAAAAATAAACACACATCACGCACCTCTCACGATTCTTACGACAGCAATGGTATATGTGATTTATTATTTTAAATACTTTAGCGCTAGCGAAATATGTAGCAGACATTGAGTATTTAAATTGTTATTTTACCTTTAATCGTTGGTTACAAAAATATAGTTAATTTCAAATATAAAAATAAAAATACATCATACGCACCTCTCACGCATTCTTATGACAGCAATGAGAAATGTAAACTATTACTTTAGCTACTTAAGCGCTAGTCAAATAGGGTAACAGACATTGATTATTTAAATTGTTGTTTTAACTTTAATCGTTTTTCACCAAAAAATATAGTTCGTTTCAAATATTAAAAATAAGCAGATATCACACGTTCTTTTCATTCACTGTTACGACAGCAATGAGAAATGTGATTTATTAGTTTAGCTACTTAAGCGCTAGTCAAATAGGTAACAGACATTTAGTATTTAAATTGTTGTTTACACAGAAATATAGTTAACTTCACATATAAAATATACACACATCACACGCACCTCTCACCTATTCTTACGACAGCAGTGAGAAATGTGGTTTATTACATAAGTTTCTTAAGCGCCAGTCAAATAGGTATCTGACATGTAGTATTTACATTGTTTTTTGCACAAAAATATAGTTAATTTCACATATAAAAATGAGAAAACTTCACACGCACCTTTCACGCATTCTTACGACAGCAACGAGAAATGTGTTTTATTACTTTAGCTAATTAAGCGCTACTCAAAAGCTAACAGACATTGAGTATTTAAATTGTTGTTTACATAAACATATAGTTAATTTCACATATCAAAAATAAACGCACATCACGCACCTCTTACGCATTCTTACCACAGCAATGAGAAATGTGATTTATTACTTTAACTACTTAAGCAACAATCAAATAAGTAACATACAATGAGTATTTAAATTTTTGTGGTCCCTTCAATCGTGTTTACACAAAAACATACTTAATTTCAGATGGAAAAAATAAATACAAATCACACGCTCTTCTCACGCACTCTTACGACAGCAATAAGAAATGTGAATTATTACTTTAGCTATTTAAGCGCTAGTCTAATGGGTAACAGACATTTAGTATTTAAAATGTTGTTTACAGAAAATATAGTTAATTTCAGATACAAAATATAAACATATATCACACGCTAGTCTCACGCATTCCTACGACAACAATGGTATATGTGATTTATTAATTTAGACACTTAAGCGCTAGTGAAATATATAGCGGACATTGAGTATTTAAATTGTTATTTTACCTTTAATCGTTGGTTACAAAAATATAGTTAATTTCAAATATAAAAAGAAAAATACATCATACGCACCTCTCACGCATTCTTATGACAGCAATGAGAAATGTAAACTATTACTTTAGCTACTAAAGCGCTAGTCAAATAGGTAACAGACATTGATTATTTAAATTGTTGTTTTAATTTTAATCGTTTGTTACAAAAAATATAGTTCATTTCAGATATTAAGAATAAACACATATCACACGCTCCTCTCACGCATTCTTACGACAGCAATGAGAAATGTGAATAATTACTTTAGGTACCTAATCGCTAGTCAAATAGGTAACAGACATTGATTATTTAAATCGTTGTTGTCCCTCCAATCGTTGTTTACACAAAATCATACTTAATTTGAGATATAAACATTAAACATATCACACGATCCTCTCACGTATTCTTACCACAGCAATGAGAAATGTGGTTTATTACTTTAGTTACTTAAGCGCTAGTCAAATAGGTAACAGACATGTAGTATTTACATTATTGTTTACACAAAAATGTAGTAAATTTCACATATAAAAAATAAACACACATCACGCACCTCTCACCCATTCTTACGACAGCAATGAGAAATGTGATTTATTATTTTAGCTACTTAAGCAACAATCAAATAGGTAACATACCATGAGTATATAAATTTTGTTGTCCCTTTAATCGTGTTTACCAAAAAAATAATAATTTCAGGTATAAAAATAAATACAAATCACACGCTCCTCTCATGCATTCTTACGACAGCAATGAGAAATGTGAATTATTACTTTGAATACTTAAGCGCTAGTCCATTCGGTAACAGACTTTGATTATTTAAATTGTTGTTGTCCCTTCAATCGTCGTTTACACAAAAACATACTTAATTTCAGATATAAAAAATAAATACAAACACTCGTTCCTCTCACGCATTCTTACGACAGCAATGATTAATGTGATTTAGTACTTTAGCTACTTAAGCGCTAGGCAAATATATAACAGACATTGAGTATTTAAATTGTTGTCCGCTTATTTACTGTGTACAAAAAACATACTTCATTTCAGATATAAAAAGTAAGCACGTATCACACGCTCCTCTCACGTATTCTTACGACAGCAATGATAAATGTGATTTATTACTTTAGAACTTAGCGCTAGTCAAATAGGTAATATACATTGAGTTTTTAAATTATTGTTTTAACTTTAATCGTTTTTCACCAAAAAATATAGTTTATTTCAATTTGATTTATTACTTTAGCTACTTAAGCGCTAGTCAAATATGTAACAGACATGTAGTATTTACATTGTTGTTTACACAAAAATAAAGTTAATTTCACATATAAAAAATATACACACATCACGCTTCTGTCACGCATTCTTACGACAGCAATGAGAAATGTGATTTATTATTTTAGCTACTTAAGCAACAATCAAATAGGTAACATACAATGAGTATTTAAATTTTTGTTGTCCCTTTAATCGTGTTTACAGAAAAATAATAATTTCAGGTATAAAAAATAAATACAAATCATTGGCTCCTCTCACGCATTCTTACGACAGCAATGAGAAATGTGAATTATTACTTTAGATACTTAAGCGCTAGTCCATTCGGTAACAGACATTGATTAATTAAATTGTTGTTGTCCCTTCAATCGTCGTTTACACAAAAACATACTTAATTTCAGATATAAAAAATGAATACAAATCACACGCTCCTCTCACGCATTCTTACGACAGCAATGAGATATCTGAATTATTACTTTAGCTACTTAAGCGCTAGTCCAATAGGTAACAGTCCTTGAGTATTTAAATTGTTGTTTACACAAACATATAGTTAATTTCACATATAAAAAATAAACACACATCACGCACCTCTCACGCATTCTTATGACAGCAATGAGAAATGTAAACTATTATTTAGCTACTTAAGCGCTAGTCAAATAGGTAACAGACATTGATTCTTTAAATTGTTGTTTTAACTTTAATCGTTTTTCACCAAAAAATATAGTTCATTTCAAATATTAAAAATAAGCAGATATCACACGTTCTTCTCATTCACTGTTACGACAGCAATGAGAAATGTGATTTATTAATTTAGCTACTTAAACGCTAAACAAATAGGTAACAGACATTTAGTATTTAAATTGTTGTTTACACAGAAATATAGTTAACTTCACATATAAAAATACACACATCACACGCACCTGTCACCTATTCTTACGACAGCAATGAGAAATGTAGTTTATTACATTAGTTTCTTAAGCGCCAGTCAAATAGGTAACAGACATGTAGTATTTAAATTGTTGTTTACATAAACATATAGTTAATTTCACATATCAAAAATAAACACACATCACGCACCTCTCACGCATTCTTACGACAGCAATGAGAAATGTGATTTATTACATTAACTACTTAAGCAACAATAAATAAGTATCATACAATGAGTATTTAAATTTTTGTTGTCCCTTTAATCGTGTTTAACCAAAAACATACTTAATTTCAGATATAAAAATAAATACAACTCACACGCTCCTCTCACGCACTCTTACGACAGCAATGAGAAATGTGAATTATTACTTTAGCTAGATAAGCGCTAGTCTAATGGGTAACAGACATTTAGTATTTAAAATGTTGTTTACAGAAAATATAGTTAATTTCAGATACAAAATATAAACATATATCACACGCTAGTCTCACGCATTCTTACGACAACAATGGTATATGTGGTTTATTAATTTAGATACTTAAGCGCTAGTGAAATATGTGGCAGATATTGAGTATTTAAATTGTTATTTTACCTTTAATCGTTGATTACAAAAATATAGTTAATTTCAAATATAAAAATAAAAATACATCATACGCACCTCTCACGCATTCTTATGACAGAAATGAGAAATGTAAATTATTACTTTAGCTACTTAAGCGCTAGTCAAATAGGTAACAGACATTGATTATTTAAATTGTTGTTTTAATTTTAATTGTTTGTTGCAAAAAATATAGTTCATTTCAAATATTAAAAATAAGCAGATATCACACGTTCTTCTCATTCACTGTTACGACAGCAATGAGAAATGTGATTTACTACTTTACCTGCTTCAGCGCTAGTCAAATTGGTAACAGACATTTAATATTTAAATTGTTGTTTACACAAAAATATAGTTGATTTCAGATATAACAAATAATCGCATATCACACGCACCTCTCACGCATTTTTACGACACTAATGAGAAATGTGATTTTATACTTTAGCTACTTAAGCGCTAGGCAAATATGTAACAGATATTTAGTATTTAAATTGTTGTTTACACAGAAATATAGTTAACTTCACATGTAAAAAATACAAACATCACACTCACCTCTCACGCATTCTTACGACAGCAATGAGAAATGTGGTTTATTATTTTAGCTACTTAAGCAACAATCAAATAGGTAACATACAATGATTATTTAAAATTTTGTTGTCCCTTTAATCGTGTTTACCAAAAAAATAATAATTTCAGGTATAAAAAATAAATACAAATCACACAATCCTCTCAAACATTCTTAAGACAGCAGTGAGAAAAGTGAATTATTACTTTAATTACTTAAGCGCTAGTCCATTCGGTAACAGACATTGATTATTTAAATCGTTGTCCCTTCAATCGTCGTTTACAGAAAAACATACTTAACTTCAGATATAAAAAATAAATACAAATCACACGCTCCTCTCACGCATTCTTACGACAGCAATGAGAAATGTGAATTATTACTTTAGCTACTTAAGCGCTAGTCCAATATGTAACAGACATTGAGTATTTAAATTGTTGTTTACACAAACATATAGCTAATTTCACATATAAAAAATAAACACACATCACGCACCTCTCACGCATTCTTACGAAAGCAATGAGAAATGTGATATATTACTTTAGCTACTTCGGCGCTAGTCAAATAGGTAACAGACATTTAGTATTTAAATTGTTGTATACACAAAAATATAGTTAATTTCAAATACAAAAATAAAAATACATCATACGCACCTCTCACGCATTCTTATGACAGCAATGAGAAATGTAATCTATTACTTTAGCTACTTAAGCCCTAGTCAAATAGGTAACATACATTGATTATTTAAATTAATCGAAGTTTACACAAAAATATTTAATTTCAGGTATTAATAAAATGCATATCACACAATCCTCTCACGCATTCTGACGACAGCAATGAGACATTTCTTTTATTACTTTAACTACTCAAGCACTAGTAAAATAGGTAACATACATTGATTGATTAAATTGCTGTTGTCCTTTTAATCGGTGCTTACGCGAAAACATACTTACTTTCAGATATGAAAAAACACATATCACACGCTCCTCTCACGCATTCTTACGACAGCAATGAGAAATATGATTTATTACTTTAGCTACTTAAGCACTAGTCAAATAGGTAACATACATTAATTATTTAAATTTTTGTCTTAATTTTAATCGTTTGTTACAAAAAATAGAGTTAATATCAGATATAAAAAATGAACACATATCACACGCTCTTCTCACGAATTTTTAGGACAGCAATGGGAAATGTGATTTATTACTTTATCTACTTAAGCGCTAGTAAATAGGTAAGAGTTGTTGAGTATTTAAATTGTTCTAGTCACTTTAATCCTTGTTTACACAAAAATATACAGAATTTCAGATATAAAAATAAACACATATCAGACACTCTACTCACGCAATCTTACGAAAGCAATGAGAAATGTCATTTATTACTTTAGCTGCTAAGCGCTTGTAAAATATGTAACAGACATTTAGTATTTAAATTGTTGTTTACACAAAAATATAGTTAATTCAGATATAAAAAATAAATACATATAACAAGCACCTTTCACGCAATCTTAGGACAGCAATGAGAAATGTGATTTATTACGTTGACTAGTTAAGTGCTAGTCAGATTTGTAAGACATTGAGTATCTAAATTTTTGGTGTCCCTTTAATCGAAGTTTATACAAAAATATTTAATTTCAGATATTAATAAAACACATATCACACAATCCTCTCACGCAATCTGACGACAGCAATGAGAAATTTGTTTTATTACTGAAAATCAAGCACTAGTAAATTAGGTAACATACATTGATTGATTAAATTGCTGTTGTCCTTTTAATCGGTGCTTACACGAAAACATACTTAATTTCAGATATAAAAAAAGAACATATCACACGCTCCTCTCACGCATTCTTACGACAGCAATGAGAAATGTGATTTTCTACTTTAGCTACTTAAGCGGTAAGCAAATAGGTAGCAGACATTGAGTATTTAAATTGTTGTCCATTTAATCGCTTTGTACACAAAAACATACTTCATTTCAGATATAAAAAGTAAATACATATCACACGCTCCTCCCACGCATTCTTACGACAGCAATGAGAAATGTGATTTATTACGTTGACTACTTAAGCGCTAGTCAGATTTTTAAGACATTGAGTATCTAAATCTTTGGTGTCCCTTTAATCGAAGTTTATACAAAAATATTTAATTTCAGATATTAATAAAACACATATCACACAATCCTCTCACGCATTCTGAAGACAGCAATGAGATATTGGTTTTATTACTTAAACTCAAGCACTAGTAAAATAGGTAACATACATTGATTGATTAAATTGCTGTTGTCCTTTTCATCGGTGCTTACACGAAAACATACTTAATTTCAGATATAAAAAAAACATATCACACGCTCCTCTCACGCATTCTTACGACAGCAATGTGAAATGTGATTTATTACTTTAACTACTTAAGCGCTAGTTAAGTAGGTAACGGGCATTTACTATTTAAATTGTTGTTTACAGAAAAATATAGTTAGTTTCAGATATTAAAAATAAACATATATCACACGCTAGTCTCACGCATTCTTACGACAGCAATGATAAATGTGATTTATTACTTTAGCTACTTAAGCGTGTAACGTGCCTCGATGGACGCCGTTCTGGGCCGCTGGATATGAGATCCAGGACAACTATATAAAGTATTTGAGGGGTTAGAGTTAGACCTATTTTCTCTATAATAAGAAATTGACTGGTGTATTATCAAATCTCTGGCTAAAGATTATAAATCTGCATAAATTTAACATTAAATTCAAATATATTAATAATACACTTACGGACTGCACTAGAAATATACCGTTTTATAGGTAATTCAATATCAGGTTCTTTTAAATGGAAAATCAGTAAATTATCTTTTCTTATTTTATTTAGGAAAAACAAAAATAATGAACTATCAAAAATGTATCGAAAATACAGATTAAATATTGAAACAATCGAAGAAAATTTTAACAGTTACGAAATATCCACAAGTACAATCTCCGTTCATACAAGCCAACACGTGTTCAAGTAGGTCACAAGGATACATTAACTGACACTACTTGATTACTTCAATAATATAAATAACTCGTTGACAATTAATTCCTTATTGAATTCCTCTTTTGATTCATATAGATTTTAGAACAATTAAATATATTTCACAATGTGATAAATTGAATAAATTACTAGTATTTAAATTGAAAAACTATAACACTCACCATTTGACAATGTCACTATAATGCCTTGTTAAATACCAGCCAGGAGGAGTATTTCACAATATAGCCTCTGAATTCCATCAAATTATCACACAATTAGACACGAATTACAGATTTATATAAATTATAATATTATATAACACTTGATTAACTTTATGAGAACTTTAACACTTTTTGCCAACTCTGATATTAAATCACTTGAACTTTTGATGAATTACCGTATTCCGATTAAATTTAAATATATGTTATAGAACCAGTATAATTTCGATGTGCCCAGTTCTACTCATTCGAAACTCAGTGGTTCTAAAGTTTTCCTCTAGAGGCGCTGCATATGCCGAGTGTTCGGAAGTTTAACATAACCTCTAGGATAACATGATTTCTATCACTTTCTTACTTTTTTTATCCAGAATTGAGTGTGATAAAACTTATCACACGCAACAAATATCGCCCTCCCGGCATTAAAAAGTAGAGGCAACTTTTTATTTAATTAATTTAACTATATTAAGATTCATTTCGACCTTTAATTATGAATAGATAGTACTTGTTTTTTTTGGTAGGTTAAACTTATAACTTACTTTTACACTACACTACTAACTACTAATTCTAACTAACCCATCAGACTCACTTAAATTCATTACATACAAAATAAAAATGTAATGTAACTAAAGAAAAAAATACCTCAAAAAAATTCTAACATACCACTAACAAGCTATCAACCACTCTAAGGTAGTTAAAATTAAATATCTATTACTAATGTTGTCTATCTATTCATAAATTTACAATATATACTCATTAGATGTTCTTAAAATACTCATATATACTTTATATTCTATTATGAATATCTGGAGGTAACAATATTCTATTAATCTTACATATATTTAATTTACAAAAATTTTTATCGTCCATTGTACTCATCTGATATAACACCATTATCTTCCATCAATCTTTGGAACAATCTTTAGAACTATTTTTCGGATAACCTTTGGAATAATGTTTGGAATAATCTTTGGTACCATCTTTGGAATAATCTTTGGAAGCTTCCATATATCTGTTATTCTCGGTTTCCATTAAAATCTCCATGTAGGACATTGGACAATGACAATTCATACAAACAATTCTCAATACATAGACATAAGGACATCCAGATCTGGAATACTGATAAAAACTTGCATTAGTAACACATTAAACACCTTTTTTTAATATAAATAATTTTATATAACACTACATTTGTCTAAATAGCTGACTAGATGGAAGTTATTTTAAATAAGATCTTATAAACTGACTAGACTATTTTTTTTTCTTTAGGCTGACTAGATTATTACCTATTTCCAATTTAGCCAATATTTACGATGCATTATTTCTAGGCTCTCTGTACTTTTTAGTTAAACTCACGTGGCTTTTTCGTATGTCCCTAGGATTATTAACGTTTACAACTCTAATAGTATTTCTACCTAAGAAACTCTCAATATGATAGGGCCCAAGCCATTTTGCACATAATGATTTAGTTCTCTTTTCTTTCAATGAAGATAAAACCTGTGACTTAATTAATACTTTATCGCCAATCCTATAGTCTGTTTCAACTCGTCTTTGATCATACAATTTCTTTTTACGTTTCCAGGCTTTATCTGGATTTTCTAATGCTCTATTCCATAAGTTTGGATCCTTTTGAGTTAAATTCATAGTACTTATTTTCCAATTAAAATCTAGAGGATTGCAAACGTTATAATTGAAAACTAAGTTCATGGGACTACATTTAGTTTCTTCGTGGACCGCATTATTAACGGAAAATTCTATTTCCCATAGTCCTTTGTCCCACGAACTCTGTTTATTACCAAAATATATTCTTAACGAATTTTTAATTGTAGCCACGTATCTTTCACTGGGATTAGATGCCGCGTGATATGGTGAGATACTAATATCTTTAATCCCGTTAGCATATACAAAATCTTTAAACTTCGCTGAGGTGAAGATTGAGTGATTGCCATGACATATACTGAATATAAAACCATTTCTACACATCAATTTATACAATTTATTAATTACACTTTGTGTAGATAAGACCTTTATCGGTTCTAAGAATACTCTTTTTGAAAAGGAGTCTACTACTATTAGACAGTATCGTCCCGACTTACTCTCTACCAAAGGACCTAGCAAGTCTACAGCCCAGAGTCCATTTACAATGTTCTCATACTGAGAGATTAATGTACCAGATTGTTTTCTGTTATCACTTTCATTTAATTGACAATCTACGCAAGTAGATACGTATTCTCTTATGTCTTCTATGATACCTCTCCAAGTAAATCTAGCACAGATCTTAGCTATTGTCTTATTAATGCTAGCATGAGAACCTGGTAACATTTGTGTATGAAAGAATTCAATAATGCTGGGAACTAACTCCTTCGGTAAACAAACCTTATAGGGATTCCTAATTGCCTTGGTCTTTTTACAAAGAATTCCTTGGATTATTTTATAACCTTCAACCTCTTTCCTAGCTCTTATATCTTTTATAATATTAGCTAAATCTGGATCTTTGAGTTGATGTTCTTTTATGGAAATATTAGCATAAGGCATGTTCCAGATGTTAATTAAGCAATAATTATTAAGCTGTTCCGCATGGGATGGCTCGGTTTCCATTTCTTCAAAATTGTTATGATCGTATAATCTAGATATGAAATCTGCTGAAATATTCATATTGAAGGCTATAGATTTTACTTCAAAATTAAACGCAAAAAGTCTATACAATAGCGATCCATATCGCTTAACCCTCCTCATATTTCTCATAGCATATACTAAACCAGAATGATCCATCCTAAGTTCGAAAGGATTATGTAAGTAGGTACTGAAACGTTCCATTGTTTCAATTGCAGCTAACATTTCCAATAAATAAATAGGTTTGTTAAAGTCGTGTTTCTTTAAACGCCGACTGTAAAATGCAACGGGAACTAAGTTATTATTCTCATCGTACTGTTGGAGGACCCCGCCTAAGCTCTTGAGAGAGCTGTCAGTATTGACTATAAATTTCTTACTTAAATCTGGAAGTTTCAACAAAACATGGTTGAAAAATAACTCTTTTACATCGTCGAGAGCTTTCTGCTGTTCCGCTCCCCAGACAAATTCTGCTGAAGCCCCACCTAAACGTTCAATTGGTTCCATGACTTCATGAAATTGCGGTACAAACTTAGCATAATATTGTATGAAACAACACAAAGATTTAAACCCTTTTTAGTTTTTGGTGCAGGTAGTTTTCTTATGACCTCTAACCTTGAAGGATCCATATACATTTTCCCATTTTCTATAATATAACCTAAGTAAGAAATTTTATTGGAAAAGAAAGTACATTTCTTAGTTGACAAAGTTAAACCTTTTTCTTCGAGTAATCTTAACACTTTTTCCAATGATTCCTTATGTGATTCAACATCTCGACTTTTACACATGAGGTCACCCATGTGCCATTGAACCCCTTCGTCCTTTAATGGATATAACAACCCAGTCAAGATTTTAGGCAAAACATGGCTACCTGCAGCCAAACAAAAAGGTAAGACCTTATATTCATACAATCCCCTATGCGTAAGAAAGGCAGTAAGGTGTCTACTTTCTTTTGTTAAAGGAATTGTTAAATAAGCCTTTAAAATATCCAGATGACTAAATACTCTTCCATCTGATAATTCTGCCAATATATCTTCAATCCTAGGAGTGAACTGGGTATTCAATTACAAATGACGATTAAGATCCGAATAATTAACAATTAACCTCTTGGATCCGTCATTATTGTTCACTAGGAAGCATGGAAAAGCATAGTCGCTATTGCTGGGCTGAACTAAATCTGCTTCTAACATTTAATCTAAAATTTTATCCATTTCTCTTTGCGAACTCCGAGATAATGGATAAGCTTTCTGACGTATAGGAGTGTAGTCGTTAAGCTGTATTTTATACTCAAAATCTTTTATTTTTCCAACCTGCGATGCAAAAACATTAGGACATTTATTATAAATCTCATCAACGTACCCTTGTAAGTCTGGGTTTGCCTCAAGTACATCTGGATCCACCCTCAACGGACAAGCCATTTGCTCCATATGGGTATTAGAACTGCTTTCAATAGAAGGATCAACTGCACTGGCAACACTGCAAAACCCATGAACTGGACCACTGAGATGCAACTCTCCCTCTGATACCATTGTCTGACTGGTTGACTGTCCATCAATGTCCGACTCACGCAAGAATAGCTGGAAATGTTTCCGACCGCTTCACTGCAAAATAAATCACCCGGACGAGTTTCTGTTTTCAAATTAGGGGGGAGAGTGTTTAAAGTAAAGTTAAGTGATACATAAGCACCTTCCAAAGGGAGAAAACAACTTATTGTTCACTAAGTCGATGTTGCATATATATTTATATGTTCCAGAATATCGCAAAAAATTGCAAAGTTACAAAGAAATTGTGGACTGCGCATGTAACTAGACAACAAATTCTGAGCCATTTCTTGCTCTCTTTTTCCTCTTGAAGTATCTACAGATACCTTCTGGCAATAATATCCTATTGCATCATACTCTTGCCATATTGCTTGTGCCATATTGAAGGTGCTGGTAACCCATCGAATATCCAACAAGGATCCAACTAATTTTAATGCATTACACACATTTATAGCGCATTCTTCAAGTTCTTTACACATTTTGGGAGAATCATTGTACATAGAGTGTAATGATTTAATGAAATGGAAATACTGCATGCCTTCAGTCATATTCTGTAAACATTCTCCAACAATCTGTTCTAAAAGATGCGAAAGACAATACCATGCAATGAGGTTTGGAAATGTGTGGCACAGCAATTCCGCTATTCAAGAATACCTTCCAAATTTAGTATCGGCACCGTTAAAAGCAATACCAATCCAATGCTGGTTTAAAAACTCCTTCTCCATACCATTTCTTTCCAGGCATTCCACCAAAGCACTACAAACAGATACCGCTGTATGCTTCTCTGCTTCTATTAAATCCAGGAAGAATTGCTGAGGATCTTCACCTCTTATAGAAGCGCAGAGATGTACACACAAAACAACACGTGAAGACATTTCTTCAATCTTATCCAAAACAACAGCAAAGTTAACCTTTTTCCTGATTAATTCTGAACATAACTTTTTCCTCATTTCCTCTCCAATGTAGTTCATGATGGCTTTAGCTGAAAACGCAGAGTGAAGGGTAAGTCCCACCGAAACCCCATTGAGCTTCTGTAAACTAACAAGCGATTCATGCAAAGATAATGAGTGACGTTGTTTGATAACACAATATACTGTTCTGAAGATATTTTCTGTTGTAACTGGTTCTGCATTTTCACTTTTTTGCATGGTGCATATGGCATCTGTTTGCAGGTTCTTTAATGCAATGGCTTCAGCGTTTTTGTGGGTTCTGGAATCTCGATGTTCATGGACCTTTTTCCGTAAACTACCTAACTGCTTATTCCGACAGGAACCATAATGTGTAACAGAGCATGAAGACCATTCAGAGCTTAATCTCACTCCTTGCTCTTACATTGGTATTCCCAACGACCGTACGGCTCTACAAACATAGCAACCTAATTTCCCTTCTTGTGCAATTAACCAACTGTTTTTCAGTTTATATTGTTTCCACTGTTCCAATGACCATACAGAAGGCCACGGTGTTTTTTGTTTATTGGATGATTCTTCTGCTGTTTCTGAAGTTGATTCTTTAAGCACTGCATGAACAAGAGATGACGCATTTTCTGATATTGGTAAATTATCCTCTACGACACTACTTCCATTGGCTTCTGGCAGAACTGTCTTCTTTTCAGATCCTTCTTTCCTCTTCAGTAGTACTCTTGCTGCTGTGTCTTCCGACGGAGTCGCTTTGCTCGACTGGGGTTGGGAGGAAGCTGGAAGTGACGATTCCTTGTCGAGTTCACACTCACTAATCAGAGCTCCAAAATCAAGTGGGTCATCATCCACTTCTGACATAAAGCGATCAGTGTCCAGTTCTTCTTTTACATTAACAACTTCAGTGTTTTCTATCTGCAGTGACGATTCTTCTGTTTGATAGTCACTTGGAGAACCCATGCTGCTTGGACCAGCCTGTTCCACAGAGGGCTTTGGTGCCTCATGGTCCGCATCCGAAAAGCTTTCTTCCTCTTGTCGGCTTTTCTTTGTCCCGTCGACTTCTGAATCAGACTTTTCACGACTTCTTTTTCCAGGACGTTGTTTCTCTAATGATTTCGAGATGAGGGACTGTAAGACTTTCTCGCGTATCTGTTCACTGTCAGACGTACATTCTTCTTCACTTCCCAAATCTAAGCTGTCATTAGGTGCTAGAAACACTTGCTTTGTCCTGTTCAACATTATCCTTCGTTTTCACAGAAGAATCAGCTTTAGAACGACGCCGAGTACTTTTTAACTTCTTTGAACTCGCTACTTCTGAATGATTCTCTTCGACTACGTCCTTACCCACTTCAATCTTGTATGCATCCCCTGTTAAGCCTCTCACTTTCAACTGCGTAGCTGTTTTCATTAATGAAGGAAATTCATTCTCGGATACAGTCACTTCGCCCAAATACATTTAATTAAGAAGTGCTTCTAGTTAACTATACGGCACATCTTTCAAAATTATTATAGAATATCCGTTTCCATAGTTAGAAAGTAGTTCTACAAAATAAGGACTGCAAGCAGATAAAACCACCTTATGGGCTTTGATCTCTCGTCCCTCAGCAGCCAAGGTGGCATCTACAAGGCTCTGGTTCCTCAGTAAAGATTCAAAGTCTAATATGTAGCATTTTGAGTATTTAAATTATTTTCCTTTAATCGTTGGTTTAAAAAAGTGTTAATTTCAGATATTAAAAATAAATACATATCACATGCTCTTCACACGCATTCTGACGACAGCAATAGGAAATGTGATTTATTACTTTAGCTACTAAGCGCTAGTCAAATAGGTAACAGACATTTAGTATTTAAATTGTTGTTTACACAAAAATATAGTTAATTCAGATATAAAAATAAACACATATAACACGCACCTTTCACGCATTCTTAGGACAGCAATGAGAAATGTGATTTATTACGTTGACTACTTAAGCGCTAGTCAAATTTGTAAGACTTGAGTATCTAAATAGTCGGTGTCCCTTTAATCGAAGTTTACATAAAATATTTAATTTCAGATATTAATAAAACACATATCACACAATCCTCTCACGCATTCTGACGACAGCAATGAGAAATGTGTTTTGTTACTTTAACTACTCAAGCACTAGTCAAATACGTAACATACATTGATTGATTAAATTGCTGTTGTCCTTTTAATCGGTACTTACACGAAAACATACTTAATTTCAGATATAAAAAGTACATATCACACGCTCCTCTCACGCATTCTTACGACAGCAATGAGAAATGTGTTTTGTTACTTTAGCTACTTAAGCACTAGTCAAATAGGTAACATACATTAATTATTTAAATTGTTGTTATAATTTTAATCGTTTGTTACAAAAAATAGAGTTAATTTGAGATATAAAAAATAAACACATATCACACGCTCCTCTCACGCATTTTTACGACAGTAATGAGAAATGTGATTTTCTACTTTAGCTACTTAAGCGCTAAGCAAATAGGTAAAAGACATTGAGTATTTAAATTGTTGTCCGTTTAATCGCTGTGTACACAAAAACATACTTCATTTCAGATATAAAAAGTAAACACATATCACACGCTCCTCTCACGCATTCTTACGACAGCAATGAGAAATGTGCTTTATTACTTTAGCTACTTAAGCACCAATTAAATAGGTAATATACATTGAGTATTACAATTGCTTAAACGCGTCTCAAAAAATACGCTTCTTTCTGAATTTTGACCATCGAGTTGGAAAATCGATCATATGATTCACAGAGCTGCGAATTAAGTCTTTAACATTAACTTAACTTCTGTTACGAAGTGATTCGACAACATTGGTGCAAGCCATAGCTACAAGTCGCTTTAGCGATTCACGGTGACTACTACCTTCTGTTCCACCATGGCTCAATTAATGCTTATCTAAGGCTCCTTTCTCCGAAAATTGTGATTTACATTACCACACGAAAGAGCATTCACTTCGAGTTTGCTGTCAGACACAAGCCCAGGATATCCAGTACTACACTTCCGGTCAGTCACATTTTCCCAAATATCCTCGCTGTTCTCACTGTAATGGCTGTAATCGTTGTTTACAAAAAAATATAGTTAGTTTCAGATATTAAAAATAAACATGTATCACACGCTCCTCTCACGCATTCTGACGACAGCAATGAGAAATGTGATTTATTACTTTAGCTAATTCAGCACTAGTGAAATAGGTAACAGGCATTTAGTATCTAAATTGTTGTTTACAAAAAAATATAGTTAATTTCAGATATAAAAAAATAAACACATATCACACGCTCCTCTCACGCATTCTTATGATAGCAATGAGAAATATGATTTATTACTTTAGCTACTTAAGCACTAGTCAAATAGGTAACGGGCATTTACTATTTAAGTTCTTGTTTACACAAAAATATAGGTAATTTCACATAAAAAAATAAACACACATCACACGCTCCTCTCAAGCATTCTTCCGACAGGAATGAGAAATGTGATTTATTACTCTAGCCACTTAAGCTCTAGTCAAATAGGTAATAGACATTACTTTTTAAATTGTTGTTTACACAAAAATATAGTAAATTTCACAAACAAAATAAACACGCATCACACGCTCCTCTCACGCATTCTTACGACAGAAATGAGAAATGTGCTTTATTACTTTAGCTACTTAAGCGCTAGTCAAATAGGTAAAAACATTTTGTATTTAAATTGTTGTTTACACAAAAATACAGTTAATTCAGATATAGAAAATAAACACATATCACACGCTCCTCTCACACATTCTTGCGATAGCAATGTGAAGTGTGATTTATTTATTTTGCTTCTTAAGCAACAATCAAATGGGTAACATACGTTGAGTATTTAAATTTTTGTTGTCCCTTTAATCGTTTTTGCACAAAAACATACTTAATTTCAGATATAAAAAATAAACATATCACACGCTCCTCTAACGCATTCTTAGGACAGCAATGTGAAATGTAATTTAGTACTTTAGCTACTTAAGCACCAATCAAATAGTTAATATACATTGAGTATCACAATTGCTTAGACGCGTCTTAAAAAGTACGCTTCTTTCTGTGTTTTGAATATCGAGTAAGAAAATCGATCATATGATTCAGAGAGCTACGAGTTAAGTCTTTAACATTAACTTAACTTCTGTTACGAAGTGATTCGACAACATTGGTGCAAGCCATAGCTACAAGTCGCTTTCGCGATTCACGGTGACTACTAGGTTTCTGTTCCATCATGGCTCAATAAATGCTTATCTAAGGCTCCTTTCTCGGAAAACTGCGATTTACATTACCACACGAAAGAGCATTCACTACGAATTTGCTGTCAGACACAAGCCCAGGATATCCAGAACTACAGTTCCGGTTAGTCACATATTCCCAAATATCCTCGGTTTTCTCACTGAAATGGCTGTAATCGTGGTTTACAAAAAATATACTTAGTTTCAAATTATAAAAGAAACATATATCACACGGTACTCTCACGCATTTTTACGACAGCAATGAGAAATGTGATTTATTACTTTAGATACTTAAGCGCTAGTCAAATAGGTAACAAACATTGATTATTTAAATTGGTGTTGTCAGCTTGGTCCTTTTTTACACAAAATAAACTTAATTTCAGATATAAAAATGAAAACATATCACACGCTCCTCTTACGCATTCTGACGACAGCAATAAGAAATGTGATTTATTACTTTAGCTACTAAGCGCTAGTCAAATAGGTAACAGACATTTAGTATTTAAATTGTTGTTTACACAAAAATATAGTTAATTCAGATATAAAAATAAACACATATAACACGCACCTTTCACGCATTCTTAGGACAGCAATGAGAAATGTGATTTATTACGTTGACTACTTAAGCGCTAGTCAAATTTGTAAGACTTGAGTATCTAAATAGTCGGTGTCCCTTTAATCGAAGTTTACACAAAAATATTTAATTTCAGATATTAATAAAACACATATCACACAATCCTCTCACGCATTCTGACGACAGCAATGAGAAATGTGTTTTGTTACTTTAACTACTCAAGCACTAGTCAAATACGTAACATACATTGATTGATTAAATTGCTGTTGTCCTTTTAATCGGTACTTACACGAAAACATACTTAATTTCAGATATAAAAAGTACATATCACACGCTCCTCTCACGCATTCTTACGACAGCAATGAGAAATGTGTTTTGTTACTTTAGCTACTTAAGCACTAGTCAAATAGGTAACATACATTAATTATTTAAATTGTTGTTATAATTTTAATCGTTTGTTACAAAAAATAGAGTTAATTTCAGATATAAAAAATAAACACATATCACACGCTCCTCTCACGCATTTTTACGACAGTAATGAGAAATGTGATTTTCTACTTTAGCTACTTAAGCGCTAAGCAAATAGGTAAAAGACATTGAGTATTTAAATTGTTGTCCGTTTAATCGCTGTGTACACAAAAACATACTTCATTTCAGATATAAAAAGTAAACACATATCACACGCTCCTCTCACGCATTCTTACGACAGCAATGAGAAATGTGCTTTATTACTTTAGCTACTTAAGCACCAATTAAATAGGTAATATACATTGAGTATTACAATTGCTTAAACGCGTCTCAAAAAATACGCTTCTTTCTGAATTTTGACCATCGAGTTGGAAAATCGATCATATGATTCACAGAGCTGCGAATTAAGTCTTTAACATTAACTTAACTTCTGTTACGAAGTGATTCGACAACATTGGTGCAAGCCATAGCTACAAGTCGCTTTAGCGATTCACGGTGACTACTACCTTCTGTTCCACCATGGCTCAATTAATGCTTATCTAAGGCTCCTTTCTCCGAAAATTGTGATTTACATTACCACACGAAAGAGCATTCACTTCGAGTTTGCTGTCAGACACAAGCCCAGGATATCCAGTACTACACTTCCGGTCAGTCACATTTTCCCAAATATCCTCGCTGTTCTCACTGTAATGGCTGTAATCGTTGTTTACAAAAAAATATAGTTAGTTTCAGATATTAAAAATAAACATGTATCACACGCTCCTCTCACGCATTCTGACGACAGCAATGAGAAATGTGATTTATTACTTTAGCTAATTCAGCACTAGTGAAATAGGTAACAGGCATTTAGTATCTAAATTGTTGTTTACAAAAAAATATAGTTAATTTCAGATATAAAAAAATAAACACATATCACACGCTCCTCTCACGCATTCTTATGATAGCAATGAGAAATATGATTTATTACTTTAGCTACTTAAGCACTAGTCAAATAGGTAACGGGCATTTACTATTTAAGTTCTTGTTTACACAAAAATATAGGTAATTTCACATAAAAAAAATAAACACACATCACACGCTCCTCTCAAGCATTCTTCCGACAGGAATGAGAAATGTGATTTATTACTCTAGCCACTTAAGCTCTAGTCAAATAGGTAATAGACATTACTTTTTAAATTGTTGTTTACACAAAAATATAGTAAATTTCACAAACAAAATAAACACGCATCACACGCTCCTCTCACGCATTCTTACGACAGAAATGAGAAATGTGCTTTATTACTTTAGCTACTTAAGCGCTAGTCAAATAGGTAAAAACATTTTGTATTTAAATTGTTGTTTACACAAAAATACAGTTAATTCAGATATAGAAAATAAACACATATCACACGCTCCTCTCACACATTCTTGCGATAGCAATGTGAAGTGTGATTTATTTATTTTGCTTCTTAAGCAACAATCAAATGGGTAACATACGTTGAGTATTTAAATTTTTGTTGTCCCTTTAATCGTTTTTGCACAAAAACATACTTAATTTCAGATATAAAAAATAAACATATCACACGCTCCTCTAACGCATTCTTAGGACAGCAATGTGAAATGTAATTTAGTACTTTAGCTACTTAAGCACCAATCAAATAGTTAATATACATTGAGTATCACAATTGCTTAGACGCGTCTCAAAAAGTACGCTTCTTTCTGTGTTTTGAATATCGAGTAAGAAAATCGATCATATGATTCAGAGAGCTACGAGTTAAGTCTTTAACATTAACTTAACTTCTGTTACGAAGTGATTCGACAACATTGGTGCAAGCCATAGCTACAAGTCGCTTTCGCGATTCACGGTGACTACTAGGTTTCTGTTCCATCATGGCTCAATAAATGCTTATCTAAGGCTCCTTTCTCGGAAAACTGCGATTTACATTACCACACGAAAGAGCATTCACTACGAATTTGCTGTCAGACACAAGCCCAGGATATCCAGAACTACAGTTCCGGTTAGTCACATATTCCCAAATATCCTCGGTTTTCTCACTGAAATGGCTGTAATCGTGGTTTACAAAAAATATACTTAGTTTCAAATTATAAAAGAAACATATATCACACGGTACTCTCACGCATTTTTACGACAGCAATGAGAAATGTGATTTATTACTTTAGATACTTAAGCGCTAGTCAAATAGGTAACAAACATTGATTATTTAAATTGGTGTTGTCAGCTTGGTCCTTTTTTACACAAAATAAACTTAATTTCAGATATAAAAATGAAAACATATCACACGCTCCTCTTACGCATTCTGACGACAGCAATAAGAAATGTGATTTATTACTTTAGCTACTTCAGCTCTAGTCAAATAGGTAACACACATTTAGTATCTAAATTGTTGTTTACACAAAAATATAGTTAACTTCAGATATAAAATAATAAACACATATCACACGATCTTCTCACGCATTCTTATGATGACAATGTGAAATGTGATTTATTACTTTGCTGCTTAAGCAACAATCAAATAGGTAACATACATTGAGTATTTCAAATGTTGTTGTCCCTTTAATCGTGTTTACACAAAAACATACTTAATTTCAGATATAAAAATTAAAACGTATCACACGCTCCTCTCACGCATTCTGACGACAGCAATGAGAAATGTGATTTACTACTTTAGCTACTTAAGGGCTAAACAAATAGATAACGGGCATTTACTATTTAAATTGTTGTTTACACAAAAATATAGTTAATTTCACATATAAAAAATAAACACACGTCACACGCACCTCTCACGCATTCTTATCACAGTAATGAGAGATGTTATTTATTACTTTAGATACTTAAGCGCTAGTCAAATAAGTAAGATACATTTAGTATTTAAATTTTTACTTACACAAAAATATAGTTAATTTCAGATATTAAAAATTAACACATATCACACGCTAGTCTCACGCATTCTTACGACAGCAATTATAAATGTGACTTAGTACTTAAGCTACTTAAGCGCTAGTCAAATAGGTATCAGACATTGAGTATTTAAATTGTTTTAATTTTAATCGTTTCTTACAAAAAATATAGTTCATTTCAGATATTAAAAATAAACACATATCACACGCTCCCCTCACACATTCTTACGAAAGCAATGAGAAATGTGTTTTATTACTTTACCTACTTAAGCTCTAGTCAAATATGTAATGTACATTGATTGTTTAAATAGTTGTTGTCCCATTAATCGTTGTTTAGACAAAACATACCTAACTTCAGATATAAAAATAAGCACATATCACACGATCCTCTCACGCATTCTGACGACAGCAATGAGAAATGTGATTTAATACTCTAGCTACTTAAGCGCTTGTCAAATAGGTAACAGACATTGATTATTTAAATTGTTGTTTTAATTTTAATCGTTTGTTACAAAAAAATATAGTTCATCCCAAATATTAAAAATAAATACATATTACTCGCTCTTCTCTCGCATTCTTACGACAGCAATGAGAAATGTGATTTATTACTTTAGCTACTTAAGCGCTAGTCAAATATGTAATGTACATTGATTGTTTAAATAGTTGTTGTCCCTTTAATCGTTGTTTACACAAAACATACCTAACTTCAGATAAGGAAGCAAACACATATCACACGCTCCTCTCACGCATTCTTACGACAGCAATGATAAATGTGATTTATTACTTTATCTACTTTAGCGCTAGTCAAATAGGTAACAGACATTTAGTATTTAAATTTTTGTTTACACAGAAATACAGTTAACTTCAAATATAAAAAATACACACATCACACGCACCTCTCACGCATTCTTACGACAGCAATGAGAAATGTGGTTTATTACTTTAGTTACTTAAGCGCTAGTCAAATAGGTAACAGATATGTAGTATTTACATTGTTTTTTACACAGAAATATAGTTAATTTCAGATATATAAAATAAACACGTCACATGCACCTCTCATGCATTTTTACGACACTAATGAGAAATGTGATTTTATACTTTAGCTACTTAAGTGCTAGGCAAATATGTAACAGACATTGAGTATTTAAATTGTTGTCCGTTTGCTTACTGTGTACAAAAAACATAGTTCATTTCAGATATAAAAAGTATGCACGTATCACACGCACCTCTCACGCATTCTTACGACAGCTATGAGAAATGTGTTTTGTTACTGAAGCTACTTAAGCGCTAGTCAAAAGCTAACAGAGATTGATTATTTAAATTGTTGTTTACACAAACATATAGTTAATTTCACATATCAAAAATAAACACACATCACGCACCTCTCACGCATTCTTACGACAGCAATGAGAAATGTGATTTATTACTTTAACTACTTAAGCAACAATCAAATAGGTAACATAATTTGAGTATTTAAATTTTTTTGTCCCTTTAATCGTGTTTTCACAAAAACATACTTAATTTTAGATATAAAAATAAATACAATTCACACGCTCCTCTCCCGCATTCTTACGACAGCAATGAGAAATGTGAATTATTACTTTAGCTACTTAAGCGCTAGACCAATAAGTAACAGACATTGATTATTTAAATTGTTGTTGTCCTTTCAATCGTCGTTTACACAAAAACATACTGAATTTCAGATGTAAAAATTACTCATATCACACGCTCCTCTCAAACATTCTTGCGATAGCAATGTGGAGTGTGATTTAGTTATTTTGCTTCTTAAGCAACAATCAAATGGGTAACATACGTTGAGTATTTAAATTTTTGTTGTCCCTTGAATCGTTTTTGCACAAAAACATACTTAATTTCAGATATAAAAAATAAACATATCACACGCTCCTCTAACGCATTCTTACGACAGCAATGTGAAATGGTATTTAGTACTTTAGCTACTTAAGCACCAATCAAATAGTTAATATACATTGAGTATCACAATTGCTTAAACGCGTCTCAAAAAAGACGCTTTTTTCTGTGTTTTAAATATCGAGTTTGAAAATCGATCATATGATTCACAGAGCTACGAGTTAAGTCTTTAACATTAACTTAACTTCTGTTACGAAGTGATTCGACAACATTGGTGCGAGCCATAGCTACAAGTCGCTTTCGCGATTCACGGTGACTACTAGGTTTCTGTTCCATCATGGCTCAATAAATGCTTATCTAAGGCTCTTTTCTCGGAAAATTGCGATTTACATTACCACACGAAAGAGCATTCACTACGAATTTGCTGTCAGACACAAGCCCAGGATATCCAGAACTACAGTTTCTGTTAGTCAAATATTACCAAATATCCTCGCTGTTCTCAATGAAATGGCTGTAATCGTGGTTTACAAAAAATATACTTAGTTTCAAATTATAAAAGAAACATATATCACACGGTCCTCTCACGCATTCTTACGACAGCAGTGAGAAATGTGATTTATTACTTTAGATACTTAAGCGCTAGTCAAATAGGTGTACTGATATTTACTATTTAAATTGATGTTTACACAAAAATATAGTAAATTTCAGATATATAAAATTAACAAGTCACACGCACCTCTCACGCATTCTTACGACAACAATGAGAAATGTGATTTATTACTTTAACTGCTTCAGCGCTAGTCAAATAGGTAATAGACATTGAGTGTTGAAATTGTTGTTTTAACTTTAATCGTTTTTTACCAAAAAATACAATTCATTTCAGATATTAAAAATACGCAGATATCACACGCTCCTTTCACTCATTGTTACGACAGCAATGAGAAATGTGATTTATTACTTTAGATACTTAAGCGCTAGTCAAATAGGTAACTGATATTTACTATTTAAAATGTTGTTTACACAAAATATAGTTAATTTCAGATACAAAATATAAACATATATCACACGCTAGTCTCACGCATTCTTACGACAACAATGGTAAATGTGATTTATTAATTTAGATACTTAAGCGCTAGTCAAACATGTAGCAGACAATGAGTATTTAAATTGCTATTTTACCTTTAATCGTTGGTTACAAAAATATAGTATATTTCAAATATGAAAATAAAAATACATCATATGCACCTCTCACGCATTTTTATGACAACAATTAGAAATGTAAACTATTACTCTAGCTACTTAAGCACTACTCAAATAGGTAACAGACATTGATTATTTAAATTGTTGTTTTAATTTTAATCGTTTGTTACTAAAAATATAGTTCACTTTAGATATTAAGAATAAATACAAATCACACGCTCCCCTCACGCATTCTTACGACAGCAATGAGAAATGTGATTTAATACTCTAGCTACTTAAGCGCTAGTCAATTAGGTAACTGATATTTACTATTTAAATTGATGTTTACACAAAAATATAGTAAATTTCAGATATATAAAATCAACAAGTCACACGCACCTCTCACGCATTCTTACGACAGCAATGAGAAACGTGAATAATTACTTTACCTAGTTAAGCGCTAGTCAAATAAGTAACATACATTGATTATTTAAATTGTTGTTGTCCCTCCATTCGTTGATTACACAAAAACATTCTTAATTTCAGATATAAAAAATTAAACATATCACACGTTCCTTTCACGCTTTCTTACGACAACAATGAGAAATGTGATTTATTACTTTAACTGCTTCAGCGCTAGTCAAATAGGTAATAGACATTGAGTTTTGAAATTGTTTTTTTAACTTTAATCGTTTTTCACCAAAAAATATAGTTCATTTCAAATATTAAAAATAAGCAGATATCACACGCTATTTTCACTCATTGTTATGACAGCAAAGAGAAATGTGATTTATTACTTTAGTTACTTAAGCGCTAGTCAAATAGGTAACAGACATTTAGTATTTAAATTGTTGTTTACACAGAAATGTAGTTAACTTCACATAAAAAATACACATATCACACGCACCTCTCACGCATTTTTACAACAGCAATGAGAAATGTGGTTTATTACTTTAGTTACTTAAGCGTTAGTCAAATAGGTAACAGACATGTAGTATTTACATTGTTTTTACACAAAAATATAGTTAATTTCACAAATAAAAAATAAAAACATCACACATTTCTCACGCATTCTTACGACAGGAATGATAAGTGTGATTTATTACTTTAGCTACTTAAGCAACAATCAAATAGGTAACATACAATGAGTATGTAAATTTTTGTTGTCCCTTTAATCGTGTTTACACAAAAACATACTGAATTTCAGATACAAGGAATAAAAACAAATCACACACTCCTCTCACGCACTCTTACGACAGCAATGAGAAATGTGTTTTATTACTTTTGCTTCTTAAGCGCTAGGCAAAAGCTAACAGACATTGAGGAATTAAATTGTTGTTTACACAAACATATAGTTAATTTCACATATGAAAAATAAACACACATCACGCACCTCTCACTCATTCTTACGACAACAATGAGAAATGTGATTTATTACTTAAACTACTTAAGCAACAATCAAATAGGTAACATATATTGAGTATTTAAATTTTTGTTTTCCTTTTAATCGTGTTTACACCAAAACATACTTAATTTCAGATATAAAAAATAAATACATATCACACCCTCCTCTCACGCATTGTTACGACAGCAATGAGAAATGTGAATATTACTTTAGCTACTTAAGCGCTAGTCCAATAGGTAACACACATTGATTATTTAAATTGTTGTTGTCCCTCCAATCGTTGTTTACACAAAACATACTTAATTTCAGATATGAAAATTAAACATATCACACGTTCCTTTCACGCATTCTTACGACAACAATGAAAAATGTGATTTATTATTTTACCTGCTTCAGCGCTAGTCAAATAGGTAACAGACATTTATTATTTAAATTGTTGTTGTCCCTCCAATCGTTGCTTACACAAAACATACTTAATTTCAGATATGAAAATTAAACATATCACACGTTCCTTTCACGCATTCTTACGACAACAATGAAAAATGTGATTTATTACTTTACCTGGTTCAGCGCTAGTCAAATAGGTAACAGACATTTAGTATTTAAATCGTGGTTTACACAAAAAATATAGTTAATTTCACATATAAAAATAAAAACACATCACACGCACCTCTCACGCATTCTTACGACAGCAATGAGAAACGTATTTTATTACTTTAGCTTCTTAAGCGCTAGTCAAAAGCTAACAGACATTGAGTAATTAAATTGTTGTTTACACAATAATATAGTTAATTTCACATATCAAAAATAAACACACATCACGCACCTCTCACTCATTCTTACGACAACAATGAGAAATGTGAATAATTACTTTAGCTACTTAAGCGCTAAGGAAATATGTAACATACATTGAGTATTTAAATTGTTGTCCGTTTATTCACTTTGTACAAAAAACATTCTTGATTTCAGATATAAAAAGTAAGCACATATCACACGCTCCTCTCGTATTCTTACGACAGCAAGGATAAAAGTGATTTATTACTTTAGAACTTAGCGCTAGTCAAATAGGTAATAGACATTGAGGTGTTAAATTGTTGTTTTAACTTTAATCGTTTTTCACCAAAAAATATAGTTCGTTTCAAATATTAAAAATAAGCAGATATCACACGCTCCTTTCACTCATTGCTACGACAGCAATGAAAAATGTGATTTATTACTTTAGCTACTTAAGCGCTAGTCAAATAGGTAACAGACATTTAGTATTTAAATTGCTGTTTACACTGAAATATAGTTAACTTCAGATACAAAAAATACACACATCACACGCATCTCTCACGCATTTTTACGACAGCAATGAGAAATGTGGTTTATTACTTTAGTTCCTTAAGCGTTAGTCAAATAGGTAACAGACATGTAGTATTTACATTGTTGTTTACACAAAAATATAGTTAATTTCATATATAAAAAATAAACACACATCACGCACCTGTCACGCATTCTTACGACAGCAATGAGAAATTTGATTTATTACTTTAGCTATTTAAGCAACAATCAAATAGGTAACATACAATGGGTATTTAAATTTATGTTGTCCCTTTAATCGTGTTTACACAAAAAGATACTGAATTTCAGATATATAA
Organism: Thermobia domestica; assembly: GCF_964235325.1. Classification (NCBI taxonomy): domain Eukaryota; kingdom Metazoa; phylum Arthropoda; class Insecta; order Zygentoma; family Lepismatidae; genus Thermobia; species Thermobia domestica. The sequence goes on along the minus strand of NC_137470.1, from coordinate 50,978,652 downwards.
ATAAATACAAATCAAACGCACCTCTCACGCATTCGTATGACAGCAATGAGAAATGTAAACTATTACTTTAGCTTCTTAAGCGCTAGTCAAATAGGTAACAGACATTGATTATTTAAATTGTTCTTGTCAATCCAATCGTTGATTGCACAAAAACATACTTAATTTCAGATATAAAAAAATAAACATATCACACGTTCCTTTCACGCATTCTTACGACAACAATGAGGAATGTGATTTATTACTTTACGTGCTTCAGCGCTAGTCAAATAGGTAACAGACATTTAGTGTTTAAATTGTTGTTTACACAAAAATATAGTTGATTTCAGATATAAAAAATAAACACATATCACACGTTCCTCTCATGCATTTTTACGACACTAATGAGAAATATGATTTTACACTTTAGCTACATAAATGCTAGGCAAATATGTAACAGGCATTGAGTATTTAAATTGTTGTCCGTTTGCTTACTGTGTACAAAAAACATACTTCATTTTAGATATAAAAAGTAAGCACTATCACACGCTCCTCTGACGTATTCTTACGACAGAAATGAGAAATGTGATTTATTACTTTAGCTACTTAAGCGCTAGTCGAATAGGTAACAGACATTGATTATTTAAATTGTTGTTGTCCCTTCAATCGTCGTTTACGAAGAACATACTTAATTTAAGATATAAAAATTACACATATCACACGCTCCTCTCACGCATTCTTACGACAGCAATGAGAAATGTGATATATTAGCTACTTCAGCGCTAGTCAAATAGGTAGTCAATACTATTTAAAATGTTGTTTTGCACAAAATATAGTTAATTTCAGATACAAAATATAAACATATAGCAGAGGCTAATCTAACGCATTCTTACGACAACAATGGTAAATGTGACTTATTAATTTAGATACCTAAGCGCTAGTCGAATATATAGCAGAGATTGAGTATTTAAATTGTTATTTCACCTTTAATCGTTGGTTACAAAAAATATAGTTAATTTCAAATATAAAAATAAAAATACATCATACGCATCTCTCACGCATTCTTATGACAGCAATGAGAAATGTAATCTATTACTTTAGCTACTTAAGCGCTAGTCAAATGGGTAGCAGACATTGATTATTTAAATTGTTTTTTTTAATTTTAATCGTTTGTTATAAAAAATATAGTTCATTTCAGATATTAAGAATAAACACATATCAGACGTTCCTCTGACGCATTCTTACGATAGCAATGAGAAATGTGATTTCCTACTTTAGCTACTTAAGCGCTAGTCGAATAGGTATCAGACATTGATTATTTAAATTGTTGTTGTCCCTTCAATCGTCGTTTACAAAGAACATACTTAATTTAAGATATAAACATTACACATATCACACGCTCCTCTCACGCATTCTTACGACAGCAATGAGAACTGTGATATATTAGCTACTTCAGCGCTAGTCAAATAGGTAGTCAATAGTATTTAAAATGTTGTTTTGCACATAATATAGTTAATTTCAGATACAAAATATAAACATATAGCAAACGCTAATCTAACGCATTCTTACGACAACAATGGTAAATGTGATTTATTAATTTAGATTCTTAAGCGCTAGTCAAATATGTAGAAGACTTTGAGTATTTAAATTGTTATTTCACCTTTAATCGTTGGTTACAAAAATATAGTTAATTTCAAATATAAAAATAAAAATACATCATACGCACCTCTCACGCATTCTTATGACAACAATAAGAAATGTAAACTATTACTTCAGCTACTTAAGCGCTAGTCAAATAATTAACAGACATTGATTATTTAAATTGTTGTTTTAATTTTAATCGTTTGTTACCAAAAATATAGTTCATTTCAGATATTAAGAATAAACACGTATCACACGCTCCTCTCACGCATTCTTACGACAGCAATGAGAAATGTGAATAATTACTTTAGCTACTTAAGCGCTAGTCAAATAGGTAACAGACATTCAGTTTTTAAATTGTTGTTTACAAACACATATATTAATTTCACATATCAAAAATAAACACACATCACGCACCTCTCACGCATTCTTACGACAACAATGAGAAATGTGATTTATTACTTTAACTACCTAAGCAAAAATCAAATAGGTAACATACGATGAATATTTAAATTTTTGTTGTCCCTTTAATCGTGTTTACACAATAACATACTTAATTTCGGATATAAAAATAAATACAAATCAGGCGCTCCTCTCACGCATTCTTACGACAGCAATGAGAAATGTATATTATTACTTTAGCTACTTAAGCGCTGGTCCAATAGGTAACAGACATTGATTATTTAAATTTTTGTTGTCCCTTCAATCGTCGTTTACGCAAAAAACATAGTTAATTTCAGGTATATAAATTACACATATCACACGCTCCTCTCACGCATTCTTACGACAGCAATGAGAAATGTGATATATTACTTTAGCTACTTCAGCGCTAGTCAAATAGGTAACAGACATTTAGTTTTTAAAATTTTGTTTGCACAAAATATAGTTAATTTCAGATACAAAATATAAACATATATCAGACGCTAGTCTGACGAAGTCTTACGACAACAATGGTAAATGTGATTTATTAATTTAGATACTTAAGCGCTAGTCAAATATGTAGCAGACATTGACTATTTAAATTGTTATTTTACCTTTAATCGTTGGTTACAAAAAATATAGTTAATTTCAAATATAAAAATAAAAATACATCATACGCATCTCTCACGCATTCTTATGACAGCAATGAGAAATATAAACTATTACTTTATCTACTTAAGCGCTAGTCAAATGGGTAACAGACATTGATTATTTAAATTGTTTTTTTTTTAATTTTAATCGTTTGTTATAAAAAATATAGTTCATTTCAGATATTAAGAATAAACACATATCAGACGTTCCTCTGACGCATTCTTACGATAGCAATGATAAATGTGATTAATTACTTAGCTAGTTAAGCTCTAGAAAAACAGGTAACAGACATTGAGTATTTAAATTTTTGTTGTCCCTTTAATCCGTCTTTACACAAAAATTAACTTTATTTCAGATATTAAAAATAAACTCATATCACACGTTCAAGTCACGACTTCTTCCGATTACAATTAGAAATGTTACTAGTTACTTTAGCTACTTAAGATCTTCTAAAATAGGTAACCGACTTTCAGTATTTAAATTGTTGTTGTCCCTTTATTACTTGTTTAAACAAAAATATACTTAGTTTCAGACATTAAAAAATAACACATATCACACGCTCCTCTGACGCATTCCTACGACACCAATTGCAAATGTCATTAGGTACTTAAGCTAGCTAAGCGCAAGTAAAATAGGTAACATACATTGGGTATATAAATTATTGCTGTCCCCTTAACCTTTGTTTACACAAACATATACTTAATTTCAGACATTAAATATAAACACATATCACACGCTTCTCTCACGTATTCATACGACAGCAATGAGAAATGTAAGTAGTTACTTTAGCTTGTTAAGCGCTAGTAAAATAGGGAAAACACATTAAGCATTTAAATTATTTTTGTCCCTTTAAACCTTGTTAACACAAAAATATATTCAATTGCAGATATTAAAAATAAACACATATCACACGGTCCTCTGACGCATTCTTACGACAGCAATGACAAATGTGATTAGTTTTTTTAGCTAGTTAAGCGCTAGTAAAATATGAAACAGACATTGAGTATGTACATTTTTGTTGTCCCTTTAATCCTTGATTACACAAAAATATACTTAATTTCCGACATTAAAAATAAACACATATCACACGCTCCTCTCACGCATTCTTACGGCAAGAATGAGAAATGTCATTAGCTAGTAAAATAGATAACAGGCAATCAGTATTTAAATTGTTGCTGTCCCTGTAATCCTTGTTTACACAAAAATATACATAATTTTAGAAAATATACATGCTTCACACGCTCCTCTCACGCATTCTTACGACAGCAATGAGAAATGTGATTAGTTAATTTAGATACTTATGATCTAGTAAAATAGGTAGCAGACATTAAGTATTTAAATGGTTCTTGTCCCTTTAATCGTTTTTTACACAAATATATACTTAATTTCAGATATTAAAATAATTACATATCAAATGCTCCTCTCAGACATTTTCTCGACCGCAATAGAAATATGATATTTTCCTTTAGCTAGTTAGGCGCTATTAGAATTGGTAACAAACGTTGAATATTTAAATTGTTGTTCGCTTTTGATCCTTGTTCATAAAATATGCTTAGTTTTAGATATTAAAAATTAACACATATCACGCCCTCATCTCACGCATTCTTACCACGGCAAGGAGAAAAGTGGTTAGTTACTTTAGCTACCTAAGCGCTAGTAAAACACTGACAGACAATGAGTTTTCAAATTGTTTTTATTTCGTTAATCCTTGTTTACATAAAATACACTTAATTTCAGATATTAAAAATAAACACATGTCACACGTTCCTGTCACGCATTCTTCCGACTGCAATGAGAATTGTTATTAGGTAATTTTGCTTGTTAAAGGCTAGTAAAATAGGCAACAGACAATGAGTATTTAAATTGTTATTGTCCCTTTAATCCTTGTTTACACAAAAATATACTTAATTTCAGATATTAAAAATGCACATATATCACACGCTCTTCTCTTGCATTCTTCCAGATTATTTTTTTCAGTGTAGAAGCGAAAGGATCCCATCACGATAGACGCACGTGCCAGCTCAACATTAAATTCAATTAACTGATTTTGCTTTCATATATTAATCATACACAATGATTGAATAATATTATATATTTGCTGGACAACGAATTCTCTGCGGGAATTTCGCCCAGCATATGTAGTGGGTAGGCAGACCGTTGTTCAAAATCTTTGACAAAGCGGGCCATTCTAAGAACTAATTAAGTGAACGTTAAAATGCACTTATAATCTTTACCTATGCACGCACATCCATACATATTGCGGTTTGATAAAGAAATCTGCGTAACAGTTCGGCAACGACTGAACAATACCCAAATGTATACTTACATACATACACAAATACAGAGTTGCTAATTAATCAAACATGAGGTGATGTAAAATGCTTTAAAATTATTTCAATGTAAAATATCATTACTCTTTTCTTTTTGTACTTCGCTCGCTTCATTTTTCTGTTCAGTTAATATGAAATGGCAAAAAGGATAAATACGTGAGTTCATTACACAGTGTTAGAAACAATGAAAATTTACACGTAGTGTTGTAGCTGCAAGGCTATTGCGAGGTATGAAGAAAGAAAGTAAATTAAAAAATAAGAAAATTTCGTTGTGTACACATCTCTGATACCAATGCATGAGCTCGGCAGATAAATGCACATTATAATTAGAAAAGCAACCATATATATGCATCATCATCTTCCTCAAACATACGATAGCTTCTCATATTTTTTTACTTAAACTATAAAGTATCTATTACATTATAAGTAGAATCAATTATACTTTCCATTACAACACTGTAAACTATACCTTCCATAAACCCACACAGGACAGGAACTATTGGAAGACATTTGACCCGCAAATACTTTAAGATGTGATCTTGATCTGCGATAATTACACTGCTATATGAATTTCAACGAATTACTATCCAAGAGATTACAACGTACATGGAGTGAGCGTACTTTTTAAATGCTCCTACAATTCAGTAGGTGAAAAAAGAAAAGAAACAGGAACAAAATATACTCATAATATTCATCACAGAAAAATATACGAATTCATAATTGCACTATGAAAAGCAAGTATATTCAAAAGGAAAAGTATAAATGGGAAAAAAATATCAAACTGTAACCACTTCATATAAAATATTTACTTTCATATTTGCTTGTTCAAATTGTTGCCAATTAAATACTTGTTTACACAGAAATATAATAATTTTAAATATTAAAAATAAACACATATCACACGCTCCTCTCACAAATTCTTACGACAGCAATCAGAAATGTGAACAGTTACTTTAGCTAGGTGAGGTTTAATAAAATGGGTAACAGACATTAAGTATTTAGATTGTTGTTGTCTTTTAATCCTTTTTTACACAAAAATATACTTAATTTCAGATATTAAAGTAGACACATATTTCACGTTCCTCTCACACATTCTTACGAAAGAAATGAGAAATGTGATTAATTACTTAAGCTAGTTAAGTGCTAGTAAAATATGTAACAGAGATTGGGTATTTAAATTAAAGTCGTCCCTTTAATCCTTGTTTACACAAAAATGTACCTAAACTCAGATACTAAAAATAAACACATATCACACGTTCGTCTCTCGCATTTCCTACGCCAGCAATGAGAAATGTGATTAGTTATTTTAGCTAGTTAAGCGCTAGTGGAATAGGTAACATACATTGAGTATATAAATTGTTGTTGTTTCTTAAACCTTTGTTTACACAAAAATACACTTAATGTCAGCTAGTTAAGCGCTAGTAAAAATGGTCACAGACAATTAGTTTTCAAATTCTTGTCCCGTTAATCCTTGTTTACATAATAATGTATTTAATTTCAGATATTAAAAATAAATACATATTAAAAGTTCCTATCACGCATTCTTACGACAGCAATGAGAAGTCTTATTGCTAATTTTAGCTATTTAAAGCGCTAGGAAAATAGGTAACAGACATTGAGTATTTAAATTTTTGTGGTCCATTTAATCCTTGTTTACACAAAAATATACTTAATTTCAGCTATTAAAATTAAATACATAACAAACGTTGCTCTCACACATTCTTACGACAGCAATGAGAAATAAGATTAGTTACGATAGGTAGTTAAGTGTTAGCTAAATAGGTAACAGACATTGTGTATTTAAATTGTTTTTGTACTTTTAATCCCTTTTTGCACAAAAATATACCTAAATTCAGATAATAAAAATAAACACGTATCAAACGCTAATCTCACACATACTTACGACAGCTAGTCAAGTGCTAGCTAAAAAGGTAAAAGACACTGAATATTTAAATTGTTGTTGTCCCTTTAAACCTTGTTTACACAAAAATATACTTAAATTTACATATTAAAAATCCACAAATATCAAATGCTCATCTCACGCATTCTTACGCCAGCAATGAGATATGTGATCAGTTACTTTAGCTGGCTAAGCGCTAGTAGAATAGGTAACATACATTGAGTATATAAATTGTTGTTGTCTCTCTAACCCTTGTTTACACAAAAATTTACTTAATTGCAGACATTAAAAATAAACACATATCACTCGCTTCTCTCACGCATTCTTACGACAGCAATGAGAAATTAGATTAGTTACTTTAGCTAGTTAAGAAGTAGTAAAATAGGTACAGACATTGAGTATATTAATTAATGTTGTCCTCTTAATAGTTGTTTACACAAAAATTTACTTAATTTCAGATGCTAAAAATAAACATATATCACACACTCCTGTCACGCATTCTTACGGCAGAAATCAAAAAATGTCCTTAGTTACTTTAGCTACTTACCGCCAGTAAAATAGATTACAGACAATGAGTATTTAAATTGTTGCTGTCTCAATAATCCTTGTTTACACAAAAATATACTTAATTTCAGATATTAAACAAAAACATATCAAACGCTCCTCTCAAACATTTTTACGACAGGAATGAAAATGTGATATTTTCCTTCAGCTAGTTAGGCCCTATTAAAATAGGTAACAGACGTTGAATATTTAAATTGTTGTTGGCCCTTTAATCCTTCTTTTCACAAAAATATTCTTAATTTAAGACATTAAATATAAACAAATATCACACGCTCCTCTCACGGATTCTTACGACAGCAATGAGAAATTTGATTAGTTACTTTCGTTAGTTAAGCGCTAGTAAAATAGGGAAGACACATTGAGTATTTAAATTGTTGTCCCCTTTAAACCTTGTTTACACAAAATATTATTAGTTTAAGATATTAATCATAAACACATATCACACGCTTCTCCCAGGCATACTTACGACTGCAATGAGAATTGTGATTTAGTACTTTAGCTTCTTAAGCGCTAGTAAAATAGTTAACAGACATTGAATACTTAAATTGTTGTGGTCCATTTAATCCTTGTTTACACAAGAACATACTTAATTTCCGATCAAAAAATAAACGCATATCACATGTTCCTCTCAGTCATTCTTACGACACCAATGGGAAATGTGATTTATTACTTTACCTACTTAAGCGCTAGTCAAATACATAACAGACATTGAGTATATAAAGTTTCGTTGTCCCTTTGATCGTTGTTTACACAAAAATATAGTTAATTTCAGATATGAAAAATTAAAATATCACACGCTCCTCCCAGGCATTCTTACGACAACAATGAGAAATATGTTTTATTACTTTAGCTACTTAAGCGCTAGAAAAATAGGTAACAGACAATGAGTATTTAAATTGTTGTTGTCCCTTTAATCGTTGTCTACACAGATAATATAATTAATTTCAGATAAGAAAAATAAACATATCCCAGCTTCTCTCACGCATTCTTACGAGAGCGGTGAGAAATGTGATGTATTATTTTAGCTGTAAAATAAATGAAGATAAACATAACATTGAAAGTCATTAAAAGGAGAAAATAAATAAGCAACAAAAAAGTAATTAAGACAATGGTATCAAGTTCAAGCACTAGGTTAAACGCGTCGCAATAATATGATTCTTTCTGAATTTTGACAAAAGAATAGGAAAATCGATCATTTGATTCACAGAACTACGAAATAGGTCTTTAACGTTAACTAAGCTTCTCCTACGAGGTGATTGAACAACATTTGAGAAAGCCATAGCTACAACTCGCTCTTGTGATTCACGGCACTACTACGTTCTGTTCCATCATGGCTGAATAAACGCTTATCTAAGACTTCTTTCTCCGAAAATTGCGATTTGCATTTACCACACGAAAGAGCATTTACTTCGAATTCGCTGTCAGACACAAGCTCAGGATATCCAGTACAACAGTTCCGGTCAGTCACGTTTTCTCAAATATCCTCGCTGTTCGCTTCTACGAAGTTGCTGCCAGTGCCTCACACTTAATCCTTCTTTGTATCCCCTTCTGACACTCGTACCACTTCGAAACTTTCATTCTTTGATGTGCCGTTACTATCTTCTATTGAAGAATTTGAAACAGAGTCCGTCTTTTTAATAATACATTCCGTTGACAAATGCTCATCTAAATTGGCTTTAAAAGAAAATTGTATCGTGCTTTCACTACACCCATACAAATTGCTAAACAAACCTAGTTTCGATAGTGCAGCACCACAGAAGCTATCTACTGTCTCATCAACTTAACCACCTCTTCCATATATGTTGCTCTTACCAAGCTGATATCAGACGACTCGCGATTCATCTAAAGTGTAAAGTCGAGGTAAACACATATCACACGTTCATCTCACGCATTCTTACAACAGCAATGAGAAATCTGATTTATTACTTTAGCTATAAGCGCTAGTCAAATAGGTAACAGATATTGAGTATTTAAATTGTTTTTCTCACTTCAATCGTTGTTTACACAATAACATACTTATTTTCAGATATTAAAAATAAACATATATCACACGCTCCTGTCACGGATTCTTACGACAGCAATGATAAATGTGATTTATTACTTCAGCTACAAAAGGTCTAGTCAAATAAGTAACAGACATTGAGTTTATAATTTGTTGCTGTCCCTTTAATCGTTCTTTGCACAAAAATATAGTTAATTTCAGATATATAAAATAAACACATATCACACGATCCTCCCAGGCATTCTTACGACAATATGAGCAATATGATTTATTACTTTATCTACTTAAGCGCTAAAAAAATAGGTAATAGACATTGAGTATTTAAATTGTTGTTGTCCCTTTAATCGTTGTTACACAAAATACAATGAGTTTCAGATATAAAAATAAACATATGACACGCTTAATTCACGCATTCTTATACAACAATTAGAAATGTGATTCATTACTTTAACTACTTAAGCGCTAGTCAATTATGTAACTGACATTGAGTATTTAAATTGTTGTTGTCCCTTTAATTGTTGTTTACACAAAACATACTTGATTTAAGATATAAAAAAGAAACACATATCACACGTTCCTTTCACGCAATCTTATGACATCAATGAGAAATGTAATTTATTTCTCAGCCACTTAACCGCTAGTCAAATTGTGAATAGACATTCAGTGTTTAAATTGGCACAGTCCCTAAACTGGTTGTTTACACAAAAACACACCTAATTTCAGATATAAAACAAATAACACATCTCACACGCTCCCCCCATGCATTCTGACGACAGCAATGAGAAATATGATTTATTGCTTTAGCTACTTAAGCGCTTGTCAAATAGGTGACAGACATTGAGTATTTAAATTGTTTTATCCCTTTAATTGTTGTTGTTCCTTCAGATATAAAAAATAAACACATATCACACGCTCCTCTCACGCATTCTTACGACAGGAATGTGAAATGATATTTATTATTTTAGCTATAAAATAATTGAAGAAAAACAACATTCATAGGCATTGAAAGGAGAAAATAAATAAGCAACAAAAAATAATTAAGACAATGGTATCAAGATCAAGCACTAGGTGTAACGCGTCGCAAAAATATGCTTCTTTCCAAATTTTGACGAACGATCATATGATTCACAGACCTACGAAATAAGTCTTTAACTAAACTTCTCTTACGAAGTGATTCAACAACATTTGAGCAAGATATAGCTACAACTCGCTCTTGTGATTCACGGGGACTATTACGTTCTGTTCGATCATGGCTGAATAAATGCTTATCTAAGAATACTTTCTCCGAAAATTGCTATTTACATTTACCGCACGTAAGAGCATTCACTTCGAATTCGCCGTCAGACACAAACTCAGGATATCCAGTACCACAGTTCCGGTCAGTCACATTTTCCCAAATATCCTCGCTGTTCTCTTCTACGAAGTTGCTACCAGTGCCTCAAACTGGATCCTTCTTTGTGTCTCCTTCTGAGACTCGTAACACTTCGAAATTTTCCTTCTTTGATATGCCGTTACTATCTTCTATTGAAGAATTTGAAATAGAGTCCGTCTGTTTAATAATACATTCCGTTGACAAATGCTCATCTAAATTGGCTTTAAAACAAAAGTGTATCATTCCTTTACTACCCGCATACAAATTACTTAATAAACCTACTTTCGATATTGCAGAAACACAGAAGCTATCTAATGTCTCATCAACTTTACCACCTATTCCATATATGTTTATCTTACCAAGCTGATATCACACGACTCGCGATTCATATCAAGTGTAAAGTCAAAGTAAAGACATATCACACGTTTATCTCACCCATTCCTACAACAGCAAGGAGAAATCTGATTTATTACTTTAGCTACTTAAGCGCTAGTCAAATAATTAACAGACATTTAGTATATAAATTGTTGTTGTCACTTTAATCGTTGTTTACACAAAAACATACTTAATTTCAGATATTAAAAATAAACATACATCACACGCTCCTGTCACGCATTCTTACGACAGCAATGATAAATGTGATTTATTACCTTAGCTACATAAGCACTCGTCAAATAAGTAACAGACATTGAGTATATAAATTGTTGTCTGTTTAATCATTGTTTACACAAAAATATACTTAATTTCAGATATAAAAAATAAACACATATCACACGCTTCTCCCAGGCATACTTACGACAATATGAGAAATAGAATTTATTACTTTAGCTACTTAAGCGCTGGAAAAATAGCTAATAGACATTGAGTATTTAAATTGCTGTTGTCCCTTTAATCGTTGTTTACAGAAAATACAGTTAATTTCAGATATAAAAAATAAACACTTATCACACGCTTCTCTCACGCATTCTTTGACAACAATGAGAAATGTGATTCATTACTTTAGCTACTTAAACGCTAGTAAAATAGGTAACAGGCATTGAGTATTTAAATTGTTGTTGTCCCTTTAATCGTTGTTTACACAAAAATATACTTAATTTCCTATTTAAAAAAACATATCACACGCTCCTCTCAGGCATTCTTACGACAGCAATGACAAATGTGATTTATCACCTTAGCTACTTAAGCGCTAGTCAAATAATTAAGAGACATTGAGTATTTAAATTGCTGATTTACATTTAATTGGTGTTTACATGAAAATAGAGTTAAATTCAGATATAAAAATAAACGCATATCACACGCCCCTCTCACACATTCTTACGACACCAAAAGGGAAATGTGATTTATTACTTTAGCTACTTAAGAAGTACTAAAGCATGTAACAAACATTGAGTATTTTTATCCTTGTTGTCCCTTTAATCGTTGTTTACACAAAAATATATTCAATTTCAGATATAAAAAATAGACACATATCACAAGCTCCTCTCACGCGTTCTTACGACAGCAATGAGAATTATGATTTAGTACTTTAGCTTCTTAAGCGCTAGTAAAATAGTTAACAGACATTGAATATTTAAATTGTTGTGGTCCATTTAATCCTTGTTTACACAAGAACATACTTAATTTCCGATAAAAAAATAAACGCATATCACACGTTCCTCTCAGTCATTCTTACGACACCAATGGGAAATGTGATTTATTACTTTACCTACTTAAGCGCTAGTCAAATACGTCACAGACATTAAGTATATAAAGTTTCGTTGTCCCTTTGATTGTTGTTTACACAAAAATATAGTTAATTTCAAATATACAAAATTAAAATATCACACGCTCCTCCCAGGCATTCTTACGACAACAATGAGAAATATGATTAATTACTTTAGCTACTTAAGCGCTAGAAAAATAGGTAACAGACAATGAGTATTTAAATTGTTGTTGTCTTTTTAATCGTTGTCTACACAGAAATATAATTAATTTCAGATAAGAAAAAAAAAACATATCACAGCTCCTCTCACGCATTCTTATGACAGCAATGAGAAATGTGATGTATTATTTTAGCTGTAAAATAAATGAAGATAAACATAACATTGAAAGTGATTAAAAGGGGAAAATAAATAAGCAACAAAAAAGTAATTAAGACAATGGTATCAAGTTTAAGCACTAGGTTAAACGCGTCGCAATAATATGATTTTTTTTCTGAATTTTGACAAAAGAATAGGAAAATCGATCATTTGATTCACAGAACTACGAAATAAGTCTTTAACGTTAACTAAGCTTCTCCTACGAAGTGATTGAAATACATTTGAGAAAGCCATAGCTACAACTCGCTCTTGTGATTCACGGAGACTACTACGTTCTGTTCCATCATGGCTGAATAAACGCTTATCTAAGACTACTTTCTCCGAAAATTGCGATTTGCATTTACCACACGACAGAGCATTTATAATTAACTTATTAATTTATTATTAAGAGAATTTATTATTTACTTAATAAACCTACTTTCGATATTGCAGAAACACAGAAGCTATCTAATGTCTCATCAACTTTACCACCTATTCCATATATGTTTATCTTACCAAGCTGATATCACACGACTCGCGATTCATATCAAGTGTAAAGTCAAAGTAAAGACATATCACACGTTTATCTCACCCATTCCTACAACAGCAAGGAGAAATCTGATTTATTACTTTAGCTACTTAAGCGCTAGTCAAATAATTAACAGACATTTAGTATATAAATTGTTGTTGTCACTTTAATCGTTGTTTACACAAAAACATACTTAATTTCAGATATTGAAAATAAACATACATCACACGCTCCTGTCACGCATTCTTACGACAGCAATGATAAATGTGATTTATTACCTTAGCTACATAAGCACTCGTCAAGTAAGTAAGAGACATTGAGTATATAAATTGTTGTCCGTTTAATCATTGTTTACACAAAAATATAGTTAATTTCAGATATAAAAAACACATATCACACGCTTCTCCCAGGCATACTTACGACAATATGAGAAATAGGATTTATTACTTTAGCTACTTAAGCGCTAGAAAAATAGCTAATAGACATTGAGTATTTAAATTGCTGTTGTCCCTTTAATTGTTGTTTACACAAAATACAGTTAATTTCAGATATAAAAAATAAACACTTATCACACGCTTCTCTCACGCATTCTTTGACAACAATGAGAAATGTGATTCATTACTTTAGCTACTTAAACGCTAGTAAAATAGGTAACAGGCATTGAGTATTTAAATTGTTGTTGTCCCTTTAATCGTTGTTTACACAAAAATATACTTAATTTCCTATTTACAAAAACACATATCACACGCTCCTCTCAGGCATTCTTGCGACAGCAATGACAAATGTGATTTATCACCTTAGCTACTTAAGCGCTAGTCAAATAGGTAAGAGACATTGAGTATTTAAATAGCTGATTTACATTTAATTGGTGTTTACATGAAAATAGAGTTAAATTCAGATATAAAAAAACGCATATCACAAGCTCCTCTCACGCGTTCTTACGACAGCAAAGAGAATTGTGATTTAGTACTTTAGCTTCTTAAGCGCTAGTCAAATAGGTAAGAGACTTTGATGATTTAAATTTTTGTTCTCCGTTTAATCGCGGTTTACACAAAAATACAGTTAATTACAGATATTAAAAATAAACACATATCACATCCTCATCTCAGGCATTCTTACGACAGCAATGTGATATGTTAATTATTACTTTAGCTACTTAAACGCTAGTCAAATATGTAAGAGACATTGAATATTTAAATTGTTGTTGTCCCATTAATCGCTGTTTACACAAAAAATACTTAATTACAGATATAGAAAAATAAACATATATCATACGCTCCTCTCACGCATTCTTACGACAGCAATGGAAATATGATTTTTTACTTTAGCTACTTAAGCGCTAGGCAAATATTTAACTGACATTGAGTATTTAAGTTGTTGTAGTCCCTTTAGTTGTTGTTTACACAAAACATACTTAATTTAAGATATAAAAGAGAAACATATATCACACGTCCTTTCAAACATTTTTACGACAGCAGTGAAAAATGTGATTTATTACTCAGCTACTTAAGCGCTAGTCAAATAGGTAACAGATATTGAGTATCTAAATTGCTGTTTTACATTTAATCGTTGTTTACACGAAAATAGAGGTAATTTCAGATATAAAAAATAAACACATATCCCACGCTCGTCTAACGCATTGTTAGGACAGCAATGAGAAATGTAATTTATTACTTTAGATACTTAAGCGCTAGTCAAATAGGTAAGAGACATTGAGTATTTAAATTGCTGTTTTACATTTAATCGTTGTTTACACGAAAATATAGTTAATTTTAGATATAAAAAATACACACATATCACACGCTCCTTTCACGCATTCTTATGACAGCAATGAGTAATGTGATCTTTTACTGTAACTACTTAAGCGCTAACCAAACTGGTAACAGATATTGAGTATTTAAATTGTTGTCCCTTTAATCGTTTACACCAAAATGTAGTTAATTTTAAATATAAAAATAAACACATGTCACACGCTCCTCTCACTCATTCTTACGAGAGCAATAAATGTAATTTAGTTCTTTAGCTACTTAAGCGCTAGTAAAATAGGCAACAGGGATTGAGTATTTAAATATATGTTGTCCCTTAAATTGTTGTTTACAGAAAAACATACCTAATTTCAGATATAAAAAATACAAACACATCACATATCACAAAAATACAAACACTCCTCCCACGCATTCTTACGACACCAATGATAAATGTGATTTATTACTTTAGCTACATGAGGGCTAGTCAAATAGGTAACAGACATTAAGTATTTAAATTGTTGTTGTTTTTGTTTGTTTTTTTACACAAAATCTTACTTAATTTCAGATATAAAAATAAACACATATCACACGCTCCTCTCACGCATTCTTAAGACAGCAATGAAAAATGTGATTTAGTACTTTAGCTACTTAAGCGCTGTTAAAAACGTAACAGACATTGAGTACTTAAATTCTTGTTGTCCCTTTAATCGTTGTTTACACAAGAACATACTTAATTCTAGATATAAAAATAAACACATATCATTCGCTTCTCTCACGCATTCGTACGACACCAATGATAAATGTGATTTATTACTTTAGCTACATGAGGGCTAGTCAAATAAGTAACAGACATTGAGTACATAAATTGTTGTCCGTTTAGTCGTTGTTTACACAAAAATATAGTTAATTTCAGATATAAAAAATAAACACATATTACACGCTCCTCCCGGCATTCTTACGACTATATAAGAAATAGGATTTATTACTTTAGCTTCTTACGCGCTAGAAAAATAGCTAATAGACATAGAGTATTTAAATTGTTGTTGTCCCTTTACTCGTTGTTTACACAAAATTAATTTTAGTTAATTTTAGATATAAAAAAATAAACACATATCACACGCTTCTCTCACGCATTCCTACGACAGCAATGGGAAATATGATTTATTACTTTAGCTACTTAAGCACTAGGCAAATATGTAACTGACATTGAGTATTTTGATTGTTGTTGTCCCTTTAATTGCAATGAGAAATGTGATTCATTACTTTAGCTACTTAAGCGCTAGTCAAATAGGTAAGAGATATTGAGTATATAAATTGCTGTTTTACATTTAATCGGTGTTTATATAAAAATATAGTTAAATTCAGATATAAAAATAAAAGCATATCACACGCCCCTCTCACGCATTCTTACGACACCAAAGGGGAAATGTGATTTAATACTTTAGCTACTTCAGAAGTACTAAAGCAAGTAACAAACATTGAGTACTTAAATGGTTACTGTCCCTTTAATCGTTGTTTACACAAAAATATCATTAATTTCAGACGTAGAAAAAGCACATCACACGCTCCTCTCACACCTTCTTTCGACAGCAATGACAAATGTTATTTATTACTTTAGCTACTTAAGCGCTCGTCAAATAGGTAACAGATATTGAGTATTTAAATTGCTGTTTTACATTTAATCGTTGCTTACACGAAAATAGAGTTAATTAAAGATATAAAAAATAAACACATATCACACGCTCCTCTCACACCTTCTTTCGACAGCAATGGCAAATGTGATTTATTACTCTAGCTACATAAGGGCAAGTGAAATAGGTAACAGACATTTTGTAATTAAATCTATTTATTACTTTAGCTACTTAAGCGCTAGTCATAGGTAGCAGACATTGAGTATTTAAATTGTTGTGTTCTATTTAATCGTTGTTTACAAAAGAACATACTTAATTTCAGATATAAAAAAATAGACACATATCACACGTTTCTCTCACACATTCTTACGACAGCAATGAGAAATGTGATTTGTTACTTTAGCTACTTAAGCGCTAGTCATATAGGGAACAGACATTCCGTATGTAAATTGTTAATGTACCTTAATTCGTTGTTAACAGAAAACCACACATAATTTCAGATATAAAAAATAAACACATATCACACGCTCCTCTCGCGCAATCTTTTGACAGCAATGACAAATGTGATTTATTTCTTTTGCTACTTAAGCGCTAGTCAAATATGTATCAGACATTGATGATTTAAATTGTTGTTGTCCCTTTAATCGTTTTTTACACAAAAATATAGTTAATTTCAGATATTAAAAACAAACACATATCACACGCTCCTCTCAGGCATTCTTACGACAGCAATGTGAAATGTTAATTATTACTTTAGCTACTTAAACGCTAGTCAAATATGTAAGAGACATTGAATATTTAAATTGTTGTTGTCCCATTAATCGCTGTTTACACAAAAAAATATTTAATTACAGATATAAAAAATAAACATATATAATACGCTCCTCTCACGCATTCCTACGACAGCAATGGGAAATATGATTTATTACTTTAGCTACTTAAGCACTAGGCAAATATGTAACTGACATTGAGTATTTTGATTGTTGTTGTCCCTTTAATTGTTGTTTACACAAAACATACTTAATTCAAGATATAAAAATGAAACATATATCACACGTCCTTTCACGCATTTTTACGACAGCAGTGAAAAATGTGATTTATTACTTCAGCTACTTAAACGCTAGTCAAATGGGTAACAGATATTGAGTATTTAAATTGCTGTT
Organism: Thermobia domestica; assembly: GCF_964235325.1. NCBI lineage: Eukaryota > Metazoa > Arthropoda > Insecta > Zygentoma > Lepismatidae > Thermobia > Thermobia domestica. The sequence goes on along the minus strand of NC_137470.1, from coordinate 50,960,668 downwards.
TTACATTTAATCGTTGTTTACACGAAAATAGAGTTAATTTCAGATATAAAAAATAAACACATATCACACGCTCGTCTAACTCATTCTTACGACAGCAATGAGAAATGTCATTTATTACTTTAGATACTTAAGCGCTAGTCAAATAGGTAAGAGACTTTGAGTATTTAAATTGCTGTTTTATGTTTAATCGTTGTTTACATGAAAATATAGTTAATTTCAGATATAAAAAATAAACACATATAACACGCTCCTCTCACGCATTCTTACGACAGCAATGAGTAATGTGATTTTTTATGGTAGCTACTTAAGCGCTAACCGAACTGGTAACAGACATTAAGTATTTAAATTGTTGTCCCTTTAATCGTTGTTTACACCAAAATATAGTTAATTTTAAATATAAAAATAAACACATGTCACACGCTCCTCTCACTCATTCTTACGAGAGCAATGAGAAATGTAATTTAGTACTTTAGCTACTTAAGCGCTAGTCAAATAGGTAACAGACATTAAGTATTTAAATTGTTGTTGTCTATTGTTCGTTGTTTACAAAAAATCTTACTTAATTTCAGATATAGAAATAAGCACATATCACACGCTCCTCTCACGCATTCTTACGGCAGCAATGAAACATGTGATTTATTACTTTAGCTACTTAAGCGCTACTCAAATATGTAACAGACGTTGGCTATTTCAATTGTTGTTGTACCTTTGTCGTTGTTTACACAAAAATATAATTAATTTTAAATATAAAAATAAACACATGTCACACGCTCCTCTCACCCATTCTTACGAGAGCAATGAGAAATTTAATTTAGTACTTTAGCTACTTAAGCGCTAGTAAAAAAGGTAACAGACATTGAGTATTTAAATTGTTGTTGTCCCTTTAATAGTGGTTTACACAAGAACGTACTTTATTTCAGATATAAAAAATAAACCCATACCATTCGCTTCTCTCACGTATTCGTACGACTGCAATGATAAATGTTAATTAGGATTTTAGCTACTTAAGCGCTAGTCAAATAGGTAACAGACATTAAATATTTAAATTGTTGTTGTCTATTTTTCGTTGTTTACAAAAAAATCTTACTTAATTTCAGATATAAAAATAAACACATATCACACGCTCCTCTCACGCATTCTTACGGCAGCAATGAAACATGTGATTTATTACTTTAGCTACTTAAGCGCTACTCAAATAGGTAACAGACATTAAGTATTTAAATTGTTGTTGTCTATTGTTCGTTGTTTACAAAAAATCTTACTTAATTTCAGATATAAAAATAAACACATATCACACGCTCCTGTCACGCATTCTTACGGCAGCAATGAAACATGTGATTTATTACTTTAGCTACTTAAGCGCTACTCAAATAGGTAACAGACGTTGGCTGTTTCAATTGTTCTTGTACCTTTAATCGTTGTTTACACAAACATAGAGTTAATTTCAGATTTTAAAAATAAGCACATATCACACGCTCCTCTCAGGCATTCTTACGACAGCAATGAGAAATGTTAATTATTACTTTAGCTACTTAAGCGCTAGTCAAATATGTAACTCACATTGAGTATTTAAATTGTTGCTTTCCCTTTAATTGTGGTTTACACAAAACATACTTAATTTAAGATATAAAAATGAAACATATATCACACTTTACTTTCACGCACTTTTACGACAGCAATGAGAAATGTGAATCATTACTATAGCTACTTAAGCGCTAGTCAAATTGGTAATAGACATTGCGTATTTAAATTGTTGTTTTACATTTAATCTTTGTTTACACAAAAATAAAGTTAATTTCAGATATAAAAAATAAACATATAACACACGCTCCTCTCACACATTCTTACGACAGCAATAAGAGATGTGGTTTATTACTTTATCTACTTAAGCGCTAGTGAAGTAAGTAAGAGACATTGTGTATTTAAATTGCTGTTGTCCCTTTAATTGTTTACACAAAAATATAGTTATTTCAGATATAAAAAATAAACATATATCACACGCTCCTCTCACGCATTCTTACGACAGCAATAATAAATATGATTTATTATTTTAGCTACTATGATTTATTATTTTTGGTGGGGTTTATTTAAAGTTTTTTTGGCGAGCTTATTTTTGCACGTAGAAGATTGATATTTTGCACAAACATGCAGTCCACCGAGTAGTTTTTACCAGATTTTTTTCAGATTTCTGCGTTAAAACACGGGGGATCCAGAGGTTCAAAAAGTTGAAAAAGGGATATTTTTACCCCAAAATCCCGTTTTTTTCGTTTTCCCGCCTTAGATACATTATGGAGACAAGTGAATTTTACCGTCTGAAAGGCAGTCCTATTCTTAAGAGAATGATGTGCGACACATTGCCCTAGGGTAATTAGGGAAGTGTCAGGGAATTTTTACCAAAATATACTTCTGTACAGTGGAATTTTGGACATTTTCGGTATTATTTTTTGCGAGCTTTTTTTTTGCACGTAGAAGATTGAAATTGTGCACAAACATTCAGACCACCGAGTAGTATCTACCAGATTTTTTGTCAGATTTCTGCGTTAAAACAGGGGGTACAGAGGGGCTAAACTCTGAAAAAGGAAATTTTTACCGAAAAATAATTTTCACGGGATTTTCCCGCCTTAGATACACGATGGTGACAAGTGATTGGTATTGCCTGAAAGGCAGTTCTATTCTGAAGAGAATGCTGGGCGAGATATGACCCTAGGTTATATAAGGATGTCTCAGGGGATGTTTAAAAATTTCATTCTGTATACGGGAATATGGGACATTGTCGGTATAGTTTTTTTTGGCGGCCTTACTTTTGCACCTGGAAAATTGGAATTGTGCATAAACATTCAGCCCACCGAGTAGTAGTTACCAGATATTTTTCAGATATCTGCGTTAAAACAGAGGGGGGCTAAAAGTTAAAAAAAATGATATTTAGACCCAAAAAATCCCGTTTTTCCTCATTTTCCCGCCTTAGGCACATGATGGAGACACGTGAGTCATACCACCTGAAAGGCTGTTCTAAGCTGAAGAGAATGATGGGCGAAACATGACCCTAGGTTAATTAAGGATGACTCAGGAAATGTTTTACCTGAGATCATGGTGTTTTACGGTAATTTGGGTCATGGTGAGAATTCCTGATAAAATTTCTCTCGTCCTTGGTATTCAAGATAGAAACTTGAAATTTGGCACACACATTGAGTATACCAAGTAGTATTTCTCAGATTTTTTAGATGGCTACGTTCACACAGGGGGGTCCAGGTAAGGCCAAAGTTCGAGAAAAAAAAATTCCCTTCGAAATTTTCACTTTGACATTTTTCCCGCTTCTGGTACATGGTATGAGCATGCAAGTGGTACCATTTGAAAGCCACTTCTATTCTGAAGAGAATGAGGTATAAACCATGATCCTAGCGTAAAAACAGACGATGCAGTAGCTGCTTGACTGAAAGTCTACAAAATAGCCCAAAAACACAAGATATCAAAAGGGTTAATCGTTGTTTACATAAAAATATAGTTAATTTCAGATATAAAAAATAAACACGTCACACGCTCCTTTCACGCATTCTTACGTCAGCAATGAGAAATGTGATTCATTACTTTAGCCACTTAAGCGCAAGTCAAATAGGTAAAAGACATTGAGTATTTAAATTGTTGTAGTCCTTTTAATCGTTTTTAACACAAAAATATAGTAAATTTCAGATATTAAAAATAAACACATATCACACGCTCCTCTCACGCATTCTTACACATCATTGAAAAATGTGATTTATTCTTTACCTACTTAAGCGCTATTCAAATAGGTAACAGGCATTGAGTATTTAAATTGTTGTTTACACAAAAATATAGTTATATTCAGATATAAAAATCAAACACATATCACACGCTCCTCTCACACATTTCTACGACAGCAATGAGAAATGAGACTTATTACTTTAGCTACTTAAGCGCTAGTAAAATAGGTAACATACATTGAGTGTTTAAATTGTTGTTGTCCCTTTAATCGTTGTTCACAAAAATATAGTTAATTTCAGATACAAAAATAAACACATATCACACGCTCCTCTCACACATTCTTACGATAGCAATGAGAAATGTGATTTATTTTTTTAGCTATAAAATAAATGAAGATAAACATAACATTGAAAGACATGAAAAGAAGAAAATAAATAAACAAAAATAAATAAATAAATAAATAAATAAGACAATGGTAAAAAGTTCGAGCATTGCAAGGCGCGTCGCAAAAATGTGCTTCTTTCTGAATTTGAACGAACGAGTAGGAAAATCGATTATATGATTCACAGAGCTACCAAATAAATCTTTAACATTAACTAAACTTCTCTTACGAAGTGATTCAACAGCATTGGAGCAAGCCATAGCTACAACTCGGTTTCGTTATTCATGGCGACTACTACGTTCTGTTGCATCATGGCTCAATAAATGCTTATCTACGGCTTCTTTCTCAGAAAATTGCGATTTACATTTACCACACGAAACAGCATTCGCATCGAATTCGCTGTCAGACACAAGCTCAGAATATCCAGTACCACAGTTCCGGTCAGTCACATTTTCCCGAATATCCTCGCTGTTCTCTTCTACGAAGTTGCTACAAGTGCCTCACACTGAATCCTTCTTTGTATCCCCTTCTGAGACTCGTAACGCTTCGAAATATTCATTGTTTGATGTGCTGTTACTATCTTCTATTGAAGAATTTGAAATAGATTCAGTCTTTTTAATAATACATTCCGTTGACAAATGTTCGTCTAAATTTGCTTTAAAACAGAAGTGTATCGTGCATTTAGTACACGCATACAACTTACTAATTAAACCTACTTTTGATACTGCAGCACCACAGAAGCTATCTACTGTCTCATCAACTTTACCCACCTCTTCCTTATATGTTCCTCTTACCAAGCTGATATAAGACGACTCGTGATTCACCTAAATTGTAAAGTCAAACTAAACACATATCGCACGTTCATCTCACGCGTTCTTACAACAGCAATGAGAAATATGACTTATTACTTTAGCTACTTAAGCGCTAGTCAAATACGTAACATACATTGAGTATTTAAATTGTTGTTGTCCCATTAATCGTTGTTTACACAAAAACATACTAAATTTCAGATTTAAAAAATATGCACATATCACACGCTCCTCTCAGGCATTCTTACGACAGCAATGGGAAATGTAATTTATTATTTTAGCCACTTAAGCGCTAGTCAAATAGGGAATATACATTTAGCATTTAAGCTGTTGTTTTCTTTTTAATCGTTGTTTACACAAAACACACGTAATTTCAGATATAAAAACTAAACATATATCACACGCTCCCCTCACGTATTCTTACGAGAGCAATGAGATATGTGATTTATTACTTTAGCTTCTAAAGCGCTAGTCAAATAGGCAACAGACAAAATATTTGAATTGTTGTTGTCTCTTTAATCGTTTTTCCATAAAAACTTAATTAATTTCAGATATAAAAATAAACACATATCACACGCTTCTAGCACGCATTCTTACGACAGCAATGTGAAGTGTGATTTATTACTTTAGCTACTTAAGCGCGAGTCAAATAAATAGCATACATTGATTGTTTATTTTGTTGTTGTCCCTTTAATCGTTGTTTACACAAAAATATATTTAATTTCAGATATAAAAATAAACACATATCACACGCCTCTCTCACTCATTCTTACGACAACAATGAGAAATGTGATTTATTACTTTAACTACCTAAGCGCTAGTCAAATAAGTAACAGAAATTGAGTATTTAAATTGTTTGTCCCATTAATCGTTGTTTACACAAAATACAGTTAGTCTCAGGTATAAAAAATAAACACTTCACACGCTCATCTCACGCATTCTTTCGACAGCAAAGAGAAATGTGGTTTATTACTTTAGCTACTTGGGCACTAGTCAAACAGGTAACAGTCATTCGGAATTAAAATTGTTGTTGTCCCTTTAATCGTTGTTTACACAAAAATATAATTAATTTCAGATACTAACAATAAACACATATCATACGCTTCTCTCACGCATTCCTACGACAGCAATGGAAAATGTGATTTATTAATTTAACTACTTAAGCGTTGGTAAAATAGGTAAAAGACATTGAGTATTTAAATTGTTGTTGTCCATTTAATCGTTGTTTACACAAAACATAGTAAATTTCAGATATTAAAAATAAACACATATCACACGCTCCTCTCACGCATTCTTACGACAGCAATGGGAAATATGATTTATTACTTTAGCTACGTAAGCGCTAGTCAGATAGCTAATATACATTGAGTATTTAAATTGTTGTTGTCCTTTTAATCGTTGTTTAGAAAAAAACATACTAAATTTCAGATATTAAAAATAAACACATATCACACTCTCCATTCACGCATTTTTACGACAGAAATGAGAGATGTGATGTATTACTTTAGCTACATAAGCGCTAGTAAAATAGGTAAAAGACATTGAGTATTTATTTTTTGTAATCCTTTTAATCGTTGTTTACACAAAAACATACTTTATTTCAGATATTAATTATAAATGCATATCACACGCTTCTCTCACGCATTTTTACGACAGCAATGAGAAATGTATTTTTTTTCTGTTTGAACGAAAATCTGTCTTTATTTACATATCATAAAATATTTTTAAAAAATGGCATATAAATCACATTCAAGTTCTGAAATATATCGAGTTTTGCATTGGATCAAATTATATTACACCTGTACATCATGAAATACACACAATGAAAATACAAGACTCAAAATTTTAAAGTCTCTTTTGAAGTGTATATAACTTCAGTATGTACTATACATATGTAACACCATGATCTGACAAAATGAATACTTCAGGGAAAAAAAGACATGACTGGCAATAAATCTAAGTTAACTTGGCTTATTCAATAAAAACATCTGACTTAAAAATAGTATATTTTTTGAGGCTGGTTGAAATTACTTCGACTTGAAATATTCATCGAAAAGATATACAGCTAAGCTAACCTGTTTGCCCTTCAGAAGAAGTTTCATCAAATCGTTGCTGTGGCTAGCGAGTTCTCGGATTGTGTCAGCGTGCTTATTCAGGAAATTATTCTCCAAATATGAAGCAACTTCTGGATCGTGATGTTCGCTTGCTCGACTGACTTTAGGATGAATCAGATTAGCTTCTTCTGCCAAAACCTTTTCAGTGTCGACTGCTTTGGCCAAGCTTGATAATTCATACAAATCATAAGTTTGGATTCGAACCTCATCCTGTGCCCTGCTCTCTTTCCTTCTGTTAAAGTCCATTTCTCCACCTCGTTTTCCAATGTATTTTATTTAATAAATGGCGTCCTCTGATGCGGAATCAGACAATCGGCTATACAATCCTTCGAAGCCTTCTCTGTTGCTCTCGTAGTTAGCGAAATGCGTTGACAAAAGTAGATACTGGAAACTGTTGATGATGTGATGATTGACGAAACCCTGCAAGTCAGAAAGAGAATTGCCAAACGCCCCATTCTTGCATTACAGTTACTAATATCTGGTTGCTCATCTCCTCCCGTTCCGCATCCTTCTACGACGTCATTGTAACAGAATTCAGTTATTTCTGCACTTGCAACAGCTAAAAGGCAGTAAATAAGTATTTCTATCTTCATGGTGTCCCTTATTTCAACACTTCTCCAAACTATTGCAAGACAAATACAAATGTGACGGAGTGAACTTTTGTCAATTATATCAAGGTTTTCCTATAGCCAAACACAATCCTTGATAAATCGTGGAGACCAATATAACAGTATAATGAACACTAGTACAAATATTTTGTAAAATGTCAACATTGCACTCACTGGCACAGAAGGCGACCGACTAAATACTAGCTTCTAGTTAATGTTCACGAACTACTATATTCTGCACTTGTTCGTGCACTATGGTAATTAGTTACTTTAGCTAGTTAAGCGCTAGGAAAATAGGTAACAGACATTGAGTATTTAAATTGTTGTTGTCCTTTCAATCGTTGTTTACAAAAAACATACTTAATTTCAGATTTAAAAATAAACACGTATCACACGCTCCTCTCACGCATTCTTACGAATGCAATGAGAAATGTGATTTATTACTTTAACTACTTAAGCGCTAGTTAAATAGGTAACACACATTTAGTATTTAAATTGTTCTTGTTCTTTTAATCGTTGTTTACTCAAAAACATACTTAATTTCAGATATTAAAAATAAGCACATATCACACGCTCCTCTCACGCGTACTTACGACAGCAATGAGAAATGTGACTTATTATTTTAGCTACTTAAGCGCTAGTCAGATAGCTAATATACATTGAGTATTTAAATTATTGTTGTCATTTTAATCGTTGTTTAGAAAAAACATACTAAATTTCAGATATTAAAAATAAACACATATCACACTCTCCATTCACGCATTCTTACGACAGAAATGAGAAATGTGATGTATTACTTTAGCTACATAAGGGCTAGTAAAATAGGTAAAAGACATGGAGTATTTAAATTGTTGCTGTTCTTTCAATCGTTGTTTACACAAAAACACTTAATTTCAAATATTAAAAATAAACACGTATCACACGCTTATTTCACGGATTCTTATGACTGCAATGAGAAATGTGATTCATTACTTTAGCAGCTTAAGCGCTAGTCAAATAGGTAACAGACATTGAGTATTTAAATTGTTGTTGTCCCTTTAATCGTTGTTACGCAAAATACAGTTAATTTCAGATACAGAAATAAACACATATCACACGCTCCTCTGACGGATTCTTACGACATCAATGAGAAATGTGATTTATTACTTTAGCTACTTAAGCGCTAGTCAAATAAGTAACAGGCATTGAGTTTTTAAATTGTGTTGTTTTCACTTTTATCGTTGTTTACAGAAAAACATACTAAATTTTAGATACAAAAATAAACACATATCACACGCTCCTATCACGCATTCTTACGAATTCAATGAGAAATGTGATGTATTACTTTAGCTACATAAGCGCTAGTAAAATAGGTAAAAGACATTGAGTATTTAAATTGTTGTCCTTTTAAACGTTGTTTACACAAAACATACTTTATTTCAGATATTAATTATAAATGCATATCACACGCTTCTCTCACGCATTTTTGCGACAGCAATGAGAAATGTAATTTTTTTCTGTTTGAATGAAAATCTGTCTTTATTTACATATCTTAAAATATTTGAAAAAGAATGGCATATAAATCACATTCAAGTTCTGAAATATATCAAGTTTTGCATTTGTTCAAATTATATTACACCTGTGCATCATGAATTACACACAATGAAAATACAAGACCCAAAATTTCAAAGTCTCTTTTGAAGTGTATATAACTTCAGTATGTACTATACATATGTAACACCATGATCTGACAAAATGAATACTTCAGGGAAAAAAAGACATGACTGGCAATAAATCTAAGTTAACTTGGCTTATTCAATAAAAACATCTGACTTAAAAATAGTATATTTTTTGAGGCTGGTTGAAATTACTTCGACTTGAAATATTCATCGAAAAGATATACAGCTAAGCTAGCCTGTTTGCCTTTCAGAAGAAGTTTCTTCAAATCGTTGCTGTGGCTAGCGAGTTCTCGGATTGTGTCAGCGTGCTTATGCAGGAAATTATTCTCCAAATATGAAGCAACTTCTGGATCGTGATGTTCGCCTGCTCGACTGACTTTAGCATGAATCAGATTAGCTTCTTCTGCCAAAACCTTTTCAGTGTCGACTGCTTTGGCCAAGCTTGATAATTCATAAAAATCATAAGTTTGCATTCGAACCTCATCCTGTGCACTGCTCTCTTTTCTTTTGTTAAAGTCCATTTCTCCACCTAGTTTTCCAATGTATTTTATTAAATCAATGGCGTCCTCCGATGCTGAATCAGACAATCGGCTATACATTCCTTCGAAGCCTTCTCTGTTGCTCTCGTAGTTAGCGAAACGCGTTGACAAAAGTAGATACTGGAAACTGTTGTTGATGTGATGATCGACGAAACTCTGCAAGTCAGGAAGAGAATTGCCAAACGCCCCATTCTTGCATTACAATTACTAATATCTGCTTGCTTATCTCCTCCCGTTCCGCATCCTTCTACGACGTCATTGTAACAGAATTCAGTTATTTCTGCACTTGCAAAAGCTGAAAACCAGCAAATAAGTATTTCTATCTTCATGGTGTCCCTTATTTCAACACTTCTCCAAATTATTCTAAGACAAATACAAATGCGACGGAGTGAACTTTTGTCAATTTTATCAAGGTTTTCCTATAGCCAAACACAATCCTTGATAAATCGTGGAGACCAATATAACAGTATAATGAACACTAGTACAAATATTTTGTAAAATGTCAACATTGCACTCACTGGCAGAGAAGGCGACCGAATAAATTCTAGCTTCTAGTTAATGTTCACGAACTACTATATTCTGCACTTGTTCGTGCACTATAGTAATTAGTTACTTTAGCTAGTTAAGCGGTAGGAAAATAGGTAACAGACATGGAGTATTGAAACTGTTGTTGTCCCTTTAATCCTTGTTAGCTAGTTAAACTACCCCTTCCATAAACCAACACAAAACAGGAAACATTGGAAGATATTTGACCCCCAAATATTGTAAGATGTGATCACGATCTGAGCTAAATGCACTGCAATATGAATTACAACGAATTACTATCCCACAGATTACAACGTATAAGGAGTGGGCACAGTTTATTTCAGATATTAATTATAAACGCATATAACACGCTTCTCACGCATTCTTACGACAGCAATGAGAAAATTAATTAGTTACTTTAGCTAGTTTAGCGCTAGTCAAGTAAGCAACAGACATTGAGTATTTAAATTGCTTTAAATTTAATCGTTGTTTACACAAAAATAGAATTAATTTCAGATACAAAAAATTAACACATATCACACTCTCTTCTCACGCATTCTTAAGATAGCAATGAGAAAGGTGATTTATTACTTTAGCTACATAAGCGCTAGTCAAATAGGTAACAGACATTGAGTATTTACATTTACTACACGCATACAACTTACAAAATAAACATACTTTGATACGGCAGCACCACGGAAGATATCTAATGTCTCATCAGCTTTACTCACCTCTTCCATATATGTTCCTCTTACGAAGCTGTTATCAGACGCTCGAGAACCATCTCAAATGTAAAGTCGAAATAAACACTTATCACACGTTCCTCCCACGCATTCTTCCGACAGCAATGATAAATATGATTTTTTACTTTAGCTACTTAAGCGCTAGTCAAATAGGTAAAAGACATTGAGTGTTTAAATTGATGTTGTCCCTTTAATCGTCTTTTACACAAAATATAGTTAATTTCAGATATAAAAATAAACACATATCAAACGCTCCTCTAACGCATTCTTACGACAGCAATGAGAAATGTGATTTGTTTCTTTAGCTACTTAAGCGCTAGCCAAACAGGTAACAGACATTGAGTATTTAAATTGTTCTTGTACTTTTAATCGTTTTTTTCACAAAAATATAGTTAATTTCAGATATAAAAAATAAACACATCACACGCTCCTCTCACGCATTCTTACGACAGCAATGAGAAATGTGATTTATTGCTTTAGCGACTTAAGCGCTAGTCAAATAGGTAAGAGATGTTGAGTGTTTAAATTATTGTTGTCCCTTTAATCGTTGTTTACACAAAATATAGTTAATTTCAGATTTAAAAATAAACACATATCACACGCTCCTCTCAAGCATTCTTACAACAGCAATGAGAAATGTGTTTTACTGCTTTAGCTACTTAAGCGCTAGGCAAAAAGGTAACAGACATTGAGTATTTAAATTGTTGTTGTCCCTGTAATCGTTGTTTACACAAAAATATAGTTAATTTCAGATTTAAAAAATAAACATATCATACGCTCCTCTCACGCATTTTTACAACAGCAATGAGAAATGTGTTTTATTGCTTTAGCTACTTAAGCGCTAGGCAAGAAGGTAACAGACGCTGAGTATTTAAATTGTTTTTGTCCCTTTAATCGTTGTTGGACAATGATATACTTAATTTCATATAAAAAATTAAAGGATTATCACACGCTTTTCTCACGCATTCTTACAACAGCAATGAAAAATGTGAATTATTATTTAGTTATTTAAGCGCTATTCAAATAGGTAACAGACATTGAGTATTTAAATTGTTGTTGTCCCTTTAATCGTTGTTGGACAATGATATACTTAATTTCATATAAAAAATTAAAGGATTATCACACGCTTTTCTCACGCATTCTTACAACAGCAATGAAAAATGTGAATTATTATTTAGTTATTTAAACGCTATTCAAATAGGTAACAGACATTGAGTATTTAAATAGTTGTTTACACAAAATATAGTTAACTTCAAATATAAGAATCAAATATATATCGCACGCTCCTCTCACGCATTCTTACGACAGGAATGAGAAATGTTAATTATTACTTTAGGTAATTAAGAGCTAGTCGAACAGGTAACAGAAATTAAGTATTTAAATAGTTGTTTACACAAAAATATAGTTAATTTCAGATAAAAAATAAACATATACCACACGCGTCCTTACGACAGCAATGGGAAATATGATTATTACTTTAGCTACTTAACCTCTAGTAAAACATGTAACAGACATTGAGTAGTTAAATTGTTCTTGTCCATTTTTTAGTTTACACAAAAACGTACTTAATTTAAGATATAAAAAAGAAACACATTTCACACGCCCTTCTTATGCATTCTTACGACAACAATCAATAATGTGATTTATTACTTTAGCAACTTAAGATATATTCCAATAGGTAACATACATTGAGTATTTAAATTGCTCTTTACACAAAAATATTGTTAATTTCAGATATAAATATCAAACACATATCACACACTCCTCTCACGCATTCTTACAACAGCAATGAGAAATGTTAATTATTTCTTTAGCTACTTAAGCACTAGTCAAATTGGTAACAGAAATTGAATATTTAAATTGTTGTCCCATTAATCGTTGTTTACACAGAAATATACTTAATTTCAGATATAAAAAATAAATATACATACCACACGCTCCTCTCACGCATTCTTACGACAGCAATGGGAAATATGGTTTATTACTTTAGCTACTTAAGCGCTAGTAAAACATGTAACAGACATTGAGTATTTAAATTGTTGTTGTCCCTTTTATTGTTGTTTACACACAAAAACATACTTAATTTAAGATATAAAAGAAACATATCACACGCTCCTCTGACGCATTTTTAGGACAGCAATGAATAATGTGATTTATTACTTTAGCTACTTAAGCGCTAGTTAAATAGGTGACAGTCATTGAGAAGTTAAATTGTTTTTGTCCCTTTAATCGTTGTTGGACAATGATATACTTAATTTCATATAAAAAATTAAAGGCTTATCACACGCTTTTCTCACGCATTCTTACAACAGCAATGAAAAATGTGAATTATTATTTAGTTATTTAAGCGCTATTCAAATAGGTAACAGACATTGAGTATTTAAATAGTTGTTTACAAAAAGACATACTTAGTTTCAGATAGAAAAAACAAACACATATCACACGCTCATCTCACGCATTCTTACAATAGAAATGGGAAATGTAATTTATTATTTTAGCCACTTAGGAGCTAGTCAAATAGGGAATAGACATTTAGTATTTAAATTGTAGTTGTCAATTAAGTCGCTGTTTACACAAAAACATATCTAATGTCAGATATACAAAATAAACACATCACACGCTCCTCAGATGCATTCTTAGGACAGCTATGACAAATGTAATTTATTACTTCAGCTTCTTAAGCGCTAGTCAATTAGGTAACAGACATTAAGTATTTAAATTGTTGTTTACATTTAATCGTTGTTTACACAAAAATAGAATTAATTTCAGATACTAAAAATAAAAACATATCACACGCTCCTCTCACACCATCTTACGGCAGCAATGAGAAATGTGATTTATTACTTGAGCTGCTTAAGCGCTAGTCAAATAGGTAACAGACATTGAGTATTTAAATTGTTGTTGTCTCTTTAATCGTTGTTTACACAAAAGTATAGTTAATTTCAGATAAAAAATAACACGTATCACACACTCCTCTCACGCATTCTTACGACAGCAATGAGAAGTGTGATTTATTATTTTAGCTATAAAATAAATGATGATAATCATAACATTGAAGGTCATTAAATGAAGAATGTAAATAAGCAAAAATAAAAATAATAATAATAACAATAATAATAATTAAGACAATGGAATCAAGTTCAAGCATTCCAAAACGCGTCGCAAAAATATGCTTCTTTTTGAATTTGGACGAACGAGTAGGAAAATCGATCATACGATTCACAGAACTACCAAATAAGACTTTAACATTAACTAAACTTCTCTCACGACGTGATTCAACAGTATTGGAGCAAGACATAGCTACAACTCGGTTTCGTGATTCACGGTGACTACCACCTTCTGTTCTATCATGGCTCAATAAATGCTTATCTAAGGCTTCTTTCTCAGAAAATTGCGATTTACATTTACCACACGAAATAGCATTCACTTCCAATTCGCTGTCAGACACAAGCTCAGGATTTCCAGTACCATAGTTCCGGTCAGTCACATGTTCCCAAATATCTTCGCTGTTCTCTTCTACGAAGTTGCTACCAGTGCCTCACACTGAATCCTTCTTTGTATCCCCTTCTGAGACTCGTAACACTTCGAAATTTGTATTCTTTGATGTGCCGTTACTATCTTCTATTAAAGAATTTGAAATAGAGTCAGTCTTTTTAATAATACATTCCGTTGATATATGCTCATCTAAATTGGCTTTAAAACAAAAGTGTGTCGTGCATTTAATACACGCATACAACTTGCTAAATAAACCTACTTTTGATACTGCAGCGCCACAGAATCTATCTACTGTCTCATCACATTTACCCACCTCTTCCTTATATGTTCCTCTTACCAAACTGATATCAGACGACTCGCGATTCACCTAAATTGTAAAGTCAAAGTAAACACATATCACACGTTCATCTCACGCGTTCTTACAACAACAATGATAAATATGACTCATTACTTTAGCTACTTAAGCGCTAGTCAAATAGGTAACAGGCATTGAGTATTTAAATTGTTGTTGTCTTTTTAATCGTTTTTACACAATTATATACTTAATTTCATATAAAAAAATAAATGCTTAACACAAGCCACTCTTAGGCATTCTTACGACAGCAATGAGAAATGTGATTTATTACTTTAGCTACTTAAGCGCTAGTCAAATAGGTAAAAGGCATTGAGTGTTTAAATTGTTCTTGTCCTTTTAATAGTTGTTTACACAAAAATATATTTAATTTCAGATATTAAAAATAAACACATATGACACGCTCCTCTCACGCATTCTTACGACAGCAATGAATAATGTGATTTATTTCTTTAGCTAGTTAAGGGCTAGTTAAATAGGTAACAGACATTGAGTATTTAAATTGTTGTTGTCCCTTTAATCGTTGTTTACACAAAAATATAGATAATTTCATATATTAAAAATAAATATATATCACACGCTCCTCTCATGCATTTTTACGACAGCAATGAGAAATGTGATTTATTACTTTAGCTTCTTAAGCGTTAGTCCAATAGGCAACACACGTTGAGTATTTAAACTGTTGTTTTCCCTTTAATCGTTTTTACACAAAAACATACTTAATTACAGATATTAATAATAAAAACATATCACACGCTCCTCTCACCCATTCTTCAGACAGCAATGAGAAATGTGTTTTACTTCTTTAGCTACATAAGCGCTAGTTAAATAGGTAACAGACATTGAGTATTTAAATTGTTGTCGTCCCTTTAATCGTTGTTTACACAAAGCATATTTAATTTCAGGTAAAAATAATAAAAACACATTACACGTTCTTTTCACGCATTCTTACGACAGCAATGAAAAATGTGATTTATTACTTTAGCTACTTTAGCGATAGTCAAACAAGTAAGAGACAATGAGTATTTAAATTGTCGTTTTCCCTTTAATAGTTTTTACACAAAAACATACTTAATTTCAGATATTAAAAATAAACACATATCACACGATTCGCTCACACATTCTTACGACAGGAATTAGAAAAGTAATTTATTACTTTAGCTACCTACGCGCTAGTCAAATAGGGAACAGACATTGAGTATCTAAATTGTTGTTGTACCTTAAATCGTTGTTTACAAAAAAACATACTTAATTTCAGATAGAAAAAATAAACATATATCAAAAGCTCCTCTCACGCAATTTTATGGCAGCAATGAGAAATGTGATTTATTGCTTTAGCTACTTAAGCGCTGGTGAAATAAGTAACAGACATTTAGCATTTAAAATTGTTGTTGTCCCTTTATTCGTTGTTTACACAAAAACATCTTAAATTTCTGATATAGGAAATAAACATACATCACACGCTCCTCTCACGCATACTTACCACAGCAATGAGAAATGTATTTTATTTCTTCAGCCACTTAAGCGCAAGTCAAATAGCATATTTAATTTCAGGTAAAAATAATAAAAACACATTACACGTTCTTTTCACGCATTCTTACGACAGCAATGAAAAATGTGATTTATTACTTTAGCTACTTTAGCGATAGTCAAACATGTAACAGATATTGAGTTTTTAAATTGTCGTTTTCCCTTTTATTGTTGTTTACACAAAAACATACTTAATTTAGGATACAAAAAAGAAATACATATCACACGCTCCTCTCACGCATTCTCACGCGTTACTACTTTAGAAACTTAAGCGCTAGTGAAACATGTATTAGACATTGAGTATTTAAATTGTTGTTCTCTTTTTTATTGTTGTTTACACAAAAACATACTTAATTTAAGATGTAAAACAGAAACACACATCACACGCTCCTCTCACGTACTCTTAACACAGCAATGAATAATGTGATTTATTACTTTAGCTAGTTAAGCGCTAGTTAAATAGGTAACAGACGTTGAGTATTTAAATTTTTGTTGTCTCTTTATTCGTTGTTTACAGAAAATATAAATAATTTCAGATATAAAAAACAAACACATCACACGCTCCTCTCACGCATTCTTACGACAGCAATGAGAAATGTGATTTATTACCTTAGATACTTAAGCGCTAGTAAAATAAGTAACAGACATTGAGAATTTAAATTGTTGTTGTCCTTTTAATCTTTGTTTACACAAAGCATATTTAATTTCAGGTATAAAAATAAACACACACCACACGCTCCTTACACGCATTCTTACGACAGCCATGAGAAATGTGATGTATTACTTTAGCTACTTTAGCGATAATCAAATAAGTAACATATATTGAGTATTTAAATTGTTGTTTTCCCTTTAATCGTTGTTTACCAGAAACATACTCAATTTCAGATATAAGAAATAAACATACATCACACGCTTCTCACACGCATTCTTACCACAGACATGAGAAATGTAATTTATTTCTTCAGCCACTTAAGCGCTAGTAAAATAGTGAATACACATTTGGTGTTTAAATTGTTGTGGTCTTTATAATCGTTGTTTACACAAAAACATATTTAATTTCATTTATATAAAATAAACACATACCACACGTTCCTTTCAAACATTTTTACAACTGCAATGAATAATGTGATTTAGTATTTAGCTACGTAAGCGGTATTAAAATACGTAACAGACATTGAGTATTTAAATTGTTTTCCCGTTAATCGTTGTTACACTATGATATATTTAATTACATATATTAAAAAAAAACATATGGCTGACGCTCCTCTCACGCATTCTTACAAGTGCAATGAAAAATGTGATTTAATATTTAGCTACATAAGCGCTAGGCAAAAAGGTAACAGACATTGGGAATTTATATTGTTGTTGTCCCTTTAATCTTTGTTTACACAAAAACATACTCAATTTAAGATAAAAAAAAGAAAAACATATCACACGCTCCTCTCACGTACTCTTACGACAACAATGAAAATGTGATTTATTACCTTAGATACTTAAGCGCTAGTAAAATAAGTAACAGACATTGAAAATTTAAATTGTTGTTGTCCCTTTAATCTTTGTTTACACAAAGCATATTTTTTTAGGTATACAAATAAACACACCACACGCTGCTTTCACTCATTCTTACGACAGCCATGAGAAATTCGATTTATTACTTTAGCTACTTTAGCGATAATCAAATAGGTAACATATATTGAGTATTTAAATTGTTTTTTTTTCTTTAATCGTTTTTTCACAAAAACATACTTAATTTCAGATATTAAAAATAAACACATATCACACGTTCTTCTCACGCATTCTTCCAACAGCAATGAGAAATGCGATTTATTTATTTAGCTACATAAGCGCTAGTCAAATAAGTAACAGACATTGAATATTTAAATTGTTTTATTCCCTTTCATCGTTGTTTACACAAAGCATATTTAATTTCAGGTATAGAAAATAAACACACACCACACGTTCCTTTCGCGCATTCTTACGAAAGTAATTAGAAATGTAATTTATTACTTTAGCTACTTACGCGCTAGTCAAATAGGGAACAGACATTGAGTATCTAAAATGTTATTGTACCTTAAATCGTTGTTTAAGGAAAAACATACTTAATTTCAGATAGAAAAAATAAACATGTATCACACGCTCCTCTCACGCAATCTTATGGCAGCAATGAGAAATGTGATTTACTACTTTAGCTACTTAAGCGCTAGTGAAATAGGTAACAGATATTTAGTATTTAAATTGTTGTTGTCCCTTTAATTGTTGTTTACACAGAAACGTACTCAATTTCAGATATAAGAAAAAAAATGCATCACACGCTTCTCACACGCATTCTTACCACAACAATGAGAAACGTAATTTATTTCTTCAGCCACTTAAGCGCTAGTAAAATAGGGAATACACATTTAGTGTTTAAATCGTTGTGGTCGCTATAACCGTTGTTTACACAAAAACATATTTAATTTCATTTATAAAAAAACACATACCACACGTTCATTTCAAGCACTTTTACATCAGCAATGAATAATGTGATATTTTATTTAGCTACTCAAACGCTATTAAAATAGGTAACAGACATTGAGTATTTAAATTTTTGTTGTCCCTTTAATCGTGGTTTCACTATGATATACTTAATTACATATATTAAAAAAAACATTGCACACGCTCCTCTCACGCATTCTTACAACTGCAATGAAAAATGTGATTTAATATTTAGCTACATAAGCGCTAGGCAAAAAGGTAACAGACATTGAGAATTTATATTGTTGTTGTCCCTTTAATCTTTGTTTACACAAAAATATAGTTAATTTCAAATATAAAAAATAAACACATCACACGCTCCTCTCACGCATTCGTACGACAGCAATCATAGATGTAATTTATTACTTTAGCTACTTAAGCGCTAGTAAAATAGGTAACAGACATTGAGTATTTAAATTGTTGTTGTCCTTTTAATCTTAGTTTACAAAAACATACTTAATTTCAGATATAAAAAACATATCACATGCTCCTCTCACGCATTCTTACAACTGCAATGAAAAATGTGATTTAATATTTAGCTACATAAGCGCTAGGCAAAAAGGTAACAGACATTGAGAATTTATATTGTTGTTGTCCCATTATTCGTTGTTTACACTAAAATAAACTTAATTTCAGATATAACAAATAAACATACACCACACGCTCCTCTCAGGCATTCTTACGACAGCAATGGGAAATGTGATTAATTACTTTAGCTATTTAAGCGTTAGTAAAATAAGTAACAGACATTGAGTATTTAAATTGTGGTTGTCTTTTTAATCGTTGTTTACAAAAAACATACTTAATTTCAGATACTAAAAGTAAAATTATATCACACACTCCACTTAAGAATTCTTACGACAGCAATGAGAAACCCGATTTATTACTTTAATTAAGTGATAGTCAAATATTTAAGAGACATTGAGTATTTAAGTTGTTGTCCTTTTAATCGTTGTTTACTCAAAAACAAATTTAATTTCAGATATTAAAAGTAAACACATATCACATCCTCCTCTACGCATTTTTACGACAGCAATGAGAAATGTGATTTATTACTTTAGGTACTTAAGTACTAGTCAAATATGTAACAGACATTGAGTATTTAAGTTGTTGTTGTCACTTTAATCGTTGTTTACAGAAAAACCTACTTTACTTGAGATGTAAAAAAAACGAACACATATCACAGGCTCCTGTCACGCATTCTTACGACTGCAATAAGAAATGTGATTTATTACTTTAGCTAATTAACTACTAGTCAAATAAGTAACAGATATTGAGTATTTAAATTGTTGTTGTACATTTAATCGTTGTTTACAAAAAAATGTAGTTAATTTCTGATATTAAAAAACAGGTATCACACGCTCCTCCCACGCATTCTACGACAGCAATGAGAAATGTGATTTATAATTTTACCTACTTAAACGCTAGTCAAATAGATACAGACATTGAGTAATTAAATTGTTCCTGTCCCTATAATCGTTGTTTACACAAAAATATGGTTAATTTCAGATATAACAAATAAACATATATCACTTGCTTCTCTCACGCATTCTTACAACTGCAATGAGAAATGTGATTTATTACTTTATCTACTTAAGCGCTAATCAAATAGGTAACAGACATTCAGTATTTAAATTGTTGTTGTCATTGTAATCTTTGTTTACTCAAAACATACTTAATTTCAGATATTAAAAAAACAAATCACACGCTCTTCTCACGCATTCTTACGACTGCAATGAGAAATGTATTTTATTTTTTAGCTACTTAAGGGCTAGTAAAATAGGAAACGGACATTGAGTACTTTAATTGTTGTTGTCCCATTATTCGTTGTTTACAATAAAATAAACTTAATTTCAGAAATTAAAAATAAACATACATCACACGCTCCTCTCAGGTATTCTTACGACAGCAATGAGAAATGCGATTAATTACTTTAGCTCCTTAAGCGCTAGTAAAATGGGTAACAGATTTTTAGTATTTAAATTGTTGTTGTCCTTTTAATCGTTGTTTACAAAAACATACTTAATTTCAGATATAAAAAAAAACATATCACACGCTCTTCTCACGCATTCTTACGACAGCAATGAGAAATATGATTTATTACTTTAACTACGTAAGCGCTAGTGAAATATGTAACAGACATTGAGTATTTAAATTGTTGTTGTCTTTTTAATCGTTGTTTACAAAAAAACATACTTAATTTCAAATATTAAAAATAAAAACATATCACACGCTTCTCTTACGAATTCTTACGACAGCAATAAGAATTGTGATTTATTACTGTAACTACTTAATCGCTGCTCAAATATTTATCAGACATTGAGTTTTTAAATTGTTGTTGTCCTTTTAATTGTTGTTTACACAAAAACATACTTAATTTCAGATACTGAAAATAAACACATATCTCACGCTAATCTCACGCATTCTTACGGTAGAAATGAGAGATGTGATTTATTACTCTAGTTACTTATGTGTTAATCAAGTAAGTAACAGACATTGAGTATTTAAATTGTTGTTGTCACTTTAATCGTTGTTTACAGAAAAACGTACTTTACTTGAGATAAAAAAAATAAACACATATCAAACGCTCGTCTCTCGCATTCTTACGACTGCAATAAGAAGTGTGATTTTTTACTTTAGCTAATTAAGTACTAGTAAAATAAGTAACAGACATTGAGTATTTCAATTGTTGTGGTACCTTTAATCGTTGTTTACACAAAAATGTAGTTAATTTCTGATATTAAAATAAACAGATATCACACGCTCCTCTCATGCATTCTACGACAGCAATGATAAATGTAATTTATTACTTTAGCTACTTAAGCGCTAGTAAAATACGTAACAGCATTGAGTGTTTAAATTGTTTTTGTCTCTTTAATCGTTGTTTGCACAGAACATACTTTCAGATATAAAAAATAAACACATATCACACGCTCCTATCACGTATTCCTACGACTGCAATGAGAAATGTGTTTTATTACTTTATCTACTTAAGCGCTAGTCAAATAGGTAACAGACATTGAGTATTTAAATTGCTGTTGTCATTTTAATCTTTGTTTACACAAAACATACTTAATTTCAGATATAAAAAAAACATATCACACGCTCCTCTCAGGCATTCTTACGACAGCAGTGGGAAATGTGATTAATTTCTTTAGCTATTTAAATGCTAGTAAAATAGGTAACATACATTGTGTATTTAAATTGTTGTTGTCTTTTTAATCGTTCTTTACAAAAAGACATACTTTCAGATATAAAAAATAAACTCATATCACACACTCCTCTCACGCATTCTTACGACAGCAATGAGAAATGTGATTTATTATTTTAGCTATAAAATAAATGAAGATAAACATAACATTGAAGGTCATTAAAAGAAGAACATAAATAGCAAAAAAATAATTAAGACAATGGCATCAAGTTCAAGCATTGCAAAACGCTTCGCAAAAATATGCTTCTTTCTCAATTTGGAAGAACGAGTAAGAAAATCGATCATATGATTCACAGGGCTACGAAATAAACCTTTAACATTAACCAAACTTCTCTTACAAAGTGATTCAGCAACATTGGAGCAAGCCATAGCTACAACTCGCTTTCGTGATTCACGGTGACTACTACGTTCTGTTCCGTCATGGCTCAATAAATGCTTATCTAAGGTTCTTTATCCGAAAATTGCGATTTACATTTACCACACGAAAGAGCATTCACTTCGAATTCCCTGTCAGACACAAGCCCAGAGTATCCAGTAACACAGTTCCGGTCGGTCACATTTTCCCAATATCCTCGCTGTTCTCTTCTACGAAGTTGCTACCAGTGCCTGACACTGATTCCTACTTTGTATCCTTTTCTGAGACTCGTAACACTTTGAAATTCTCGTTCTTTGATGTGTCGTTACTATTTTCTATTGAAGAATTTGAAATAGAGTCCGTCTTTTTAATACAGGGTGTCTACTGGTCATGAAAGTCATAAAAGTCATGAAAAAGTCATATATTTTGCTTAGTAGTCATGAAAGCCATGAAAAAGTCCTTTATTTACCCAACTGGTCATGAAAATCTGAAATCTCAGAGTATATTTTTATACTTCATACTTTTATACCTCATACTGCATGTACTGAAACAGTTGTATCAGGTCAGTAATTGTGAGAATTTCCCCCACCAGTTAGTGTTGGCTAACTGGTACTTTACTGTTCCTAGCTGCTCCCCATTTCATCTTCTAGTCTCTGTAATATAGTAACAACTTTTTACTGTCCAACTTTCTGATCTGCTATTTCTTTACTTCTAAGAAATGTAAATTGTGTATTTTGGGCCTTTAGACTTATGCAAATAATATTATTCGTTTGAGTTTGCAGATTTTAAATTTGATGATCTATTTTTTTTAAAACGAATTTCTTTTATAATTTGTTTTGTCTTTGGGCAGTTCTCTGAGTGTTTAATTTCAGACAAATTTCTGCTAGATGGATAATTATACTCAGAATTAAAACTTCAAATACAGTATAGAGTGATTCACTGGTAAGAAAGAGCAGGCCCGTATTTAGGTAAGTGCTATTCTGTGCTCGAGCACAAGGCGGCAGAATTTTAGATTCTTTCTTTAAGATTCACAATAAGTGATATTTAAGACTAGCAACCCGCATAGTTCCGTGCAAGCACGAGAAAATATGTTAATGTTTTTAATTCGCTCTAATTACAGTAGTTACTAATTAGCTATCTTATCTGAAAAAGTCATCCTCACCTACCCCCACCCCAAGGGGTGACGATGAACTTGAACATCATGAAAACTGATATCGTTAAACTCAGAGACCTCATAAACTATGAATTTAACACTAATATCGATCGTTTTTGATTACTTTTAAAATCCCGCTCCTCCCAACCTCACTCCTAGAGAGTGGAGTATGACCTTGAAATTGAATTGGATTAAAATGTCACTATTTATCTCAGCGACCCCTAAAATTATGAATACTTTGGAAAGAGCTTAAAAGTATATGACTAGCTTAAAACTATATGAAAGTATCCAGACTCTATGTAAACTAATATAATTTTTACATATAAAGCTTTATGAAATGTTTTTTACTAAACTCACTATGATCTTTAATTATGTGATAAGTTCTTTAATTATGTGAAAATTCAATCAAGATGTCCATTTTTGTGTTCACTTTTTTTTTAAGTTTTGATGTGATACTAGTATGTAGACTGTGAGAAAAAAATATTTGTAAAAGTACCCTTGAAAAAAGAGAAGAAAGAAGGCATCAGACCCCATCCAGGATGAAGGTTCCATTATGGACAAATTCAGTAGGTCTTATCAGTATGTTTATATACGCTAATTTCAAATATGACACGATGGAAAAGAATTGTATATTTACGTAATCAGTCTTTTCTTGTAAACGAAAATTATAAATTTAGAATTCAGAGTACATAAAATACAGATAAAAAAACCTAGCTGAATGTAACGGGACTGTTCACAAGATTTTTTTTAAATCTATAGAACCTGGTAAGCCTTAAACCCATACTTGAACCGCAATTAAAAATTTGTTTACTGCCTTTTAAATTGCTCTTGCATCTTAAAATTAGTTGTCAGATAATCGACATTATGTGCATTAGACAAATAAGAACATAATGTGATCTTCATCTTAACTGATGCACCACTGATGGTAGGGGTTTATTATCACTAATGGTAAATTTTTATCGCCATGGTAAATTTTTATCGCCATGAAAATTTGAACAAAAGGGTCATGAAAAGTCATGAAAAAGTCATGAATTTACTTTCTGGTATTCCAGTAGACACCCTGTAATAATACATTCCGTTGATATATGCTCATCTAAATTGGCTTTAAAACAAAAGTGTATCGCGCATTTACTTAACGCAAACAAGTTACTAAATAAACCTAATTTCGATAGTACAGCACCACAGAAGATATGTACTCTCTCATCAACTTCACTCATGTCTTCCATATATGTTCCTGTTACGAAGCTGTTATCAGACGACTCGAGATTCATCTCAAGTGTAAAGTCAAAATAAACACATATCACACGTTCCTTCAACGCATTCTTACGAGTGCAATAAGAAATGTGATTTATTACTTTAGCTGATTAAGTACTAGTCAAATAGGTAACAGAGATTGAGTATTTAAATTGTTGTTGTCACTTTAATCGTTGTTTACACAAAAACATACTTAATTTCAGATATAAAAAATAAATATCATACGCTCCTCTCACACATTCTTACGACAGAAATGAGAAATGTGATTTACAACTTTAGTTACTTATGCGGTAGTCAAATAGCTAACAGATATTGAGTATTTAAATTGTTGTTGTCCCTTTAATCGTTGTTTACAGAAAAACTAACTTTACTTGAGATATAAAAAAATAAACACATATCAAACGCTCCTCTGACGCATTCTGACGACAGCAATGAGAAATATGATTTATTACTTTAGCTACTGAAGCGCTAGTCAAATATGTAACATACACTGATTGTTTAAATTGTTGTTGTCACTTTAATCGTTGTTTACACAAAAACATACTTAATTTCAGATATAAAAAATAAATATCATACGCTCCTCTCACACATTCTTACGACAGGAATGAGAAATGTGATTTACTACTTTAGTTACTTATGCGCTAGTCAGATTGGCAACAGATATTGAGTATTTTAATTGCTGTTGTCCCTTTAATCGTTGTTTACACAAAAACATATTTAATTTCAGATATGAAAATAACAATTATCACCCACTCCTCTCACGCATTCTTACGGCAGCAATTACGAAGGTGATTTACTATTTAGCCACTTAAGCGCTAATCAAATAGGTAACAGACTGATTATTTAAATTTTTGTTGTCCCTTTAATCATTGTTTACACAAAAATATACTGAATTTCAGATATAAAAAAATATACATATATCACACGCTCCAGTCACGCATTCTTACGACAGCAATGAGAAATGTGATTTGCTTCATTACTTATTTAATATCTAATTTAAATTATTAAAAATAAACACATATCACACGTTCCTTTCACGCATTCTTGCGACAGCAATGAGAAATGTTATTAGGTACTTTATCTGGTTAAGCGCTACTAAATTAGGTATCTGACCTTGAGTATTTAAAATGTCGTTGTCCTTATTAATCCTTGTTTGCACAGAAATACACTTAATTTCAGATATTAAAAATAAACACTTATCACACGCTCCTCTCGCGAATTGTTACTACAGCAATCAGAAATGTGATTAGTTACTTTAGCTACTTAAGCGCTAGTCAAATAGTTAAAAGACATTTAGTATTTAAATTGTTGTTGTCATTTTAATCCTTTTTACGCAAAATATACTTAATTTCAGATATTAAAAATAAACACATATCACACGCTCCTCTCACGCATTTTTGCGACTGCAATGGGAAATATTATTAGTTAATTTAACTAGTTAAGCGCTAGTAAAATAGGTAAGAGACTTTGAGTATTGAAAATGTCGTTATCCCTTTTAATCCTTGTTTACAGAGAAATATACTTAATTTCAGGTATTGAAAACAAACACATATCACACGCTACTGTCACGCATTCATAATACAGAAATGGGAAATGTGGTTAGTTACTTTATCTAGTTAAGTGGTAGTAAAATAGGTAACAGACCTAAAGTATTTAAAATGTCGTTATCCCTTTTAATCCTTGTTTACTCAAAAATGTACTTAATTTCCGATCTTAAAAATAAACACATATTACACGTTCCTCTCACGCATTCTTACGACAGCAATGAGAAATGTGTTTTGTTATTTTAGCTAGTTAGGTAGTAGTAAAATAGGTAACAGACATTGAGTATTTAAATTTTTGGTGTTCCTTTAATCCTTGTTTACACAAAAACTGCATCAAATTACAATTCAACGTTTTCGATTCTAAAAACTGTTTGAGATTCTGCGGAATAATTTCAGTGAAATGAATCTTTCGCAGTAGTTTCTGGGCATATAGTAGTCGCTGAACCATGTCATAGTCAACCCACTTCACTACGATATGAAGCACTTCAGACTCGGGGCAATCCACGGGGAAATCACACTCTAATAAATATTCCCGGTGAGATGGAGAAAGTCTGTGAAAATCTTGATTCCTGGAGAATTCCTTTAAGTTTCCACTCATTAAACTGTATACTCTCTTTCGGAGCTGGTGCAGAGTGTAGGTTTCGGCTATTGTTCCTATATCTACACAATTATTCAAATCCAACTGAGCCTGCAGATAATTGGAACAAGCCTCGACCACAACAACAACCTGTACATGGCTAGCTGCTGATAGGACATCCTGGATATTGGGTAGGCTCAAAGCAAGGCGCGACGTGTAAGCATAGTCTAGGAGGTACTTGATCCTAGCCGCTGTCACACCATTCAAGCAGATCTCACTCTGACGACTCTCACGCATGGCATCAGTGAACATCGCTCGAAAGTAATCACTGCAAGACTCCAATACTACCCTATGAGCCTGAAGCGCTTTTCCTTCTGCCACTAGAGTGACATCTAGCAGTAAGCCTTTGCTTCTGAAAGCATTCAAGCCACATAGAAGAGTTTCTGTATGCGACGGAGACTCAAAATGAACTGTGTTCAAAGGTCGGTCCTGGCTCCAATCTCGAACTCGTGTCATTGTCAGAGCCTTTCAATTCTCAGTCATTCAGTTTCTCATCCGTTGAAGGAAGCCCTTAGTAGTAAATATTTATTCTCAGATGCTGCTTTTCACATCCATCCGAGAAAATATTTAGAATAGTACTTCTCTTCATCGTATGAACTTCCACAATAAATTCGTTCCGATTTATTATTTTCTTCTAGTTCTTACACATGAGTTCGAAAAGTGTCTATAAAACTCCATGATGGATCTTCACTCACTGCAAATTTCTGTCACTGATTTTAAGCATTCCATAACACATCAATCACCTGTATGCACATACAAACCGAATACGGAAAATAATTTATGTTAATTTTTAGTCAACTTCCCACAATGCACGAGACACTGCGATAACTCGGGCGTGAGAAAGTACAGATAAGAAACTGCAAAGCAACGTGACCGGCGTCACTCTGGTCACTTGAATACCTGTTCTGGTCTAGTCTGCTCTAATCTATTGCAATGTTTTATAAGCGACTAAAGAAAGCACTAATTCAGTTCCAAATAACTGCAGAATATATACTGTGCATAATAACAAGTCATGGAGAAACACTGAAAAGGTTCGTCACTAACTGAAATTTTCTCACCCAAAGCAATGTTTTAAAATTACATATGAAAAAAAACGATGAAAGACTTCTTTGTCCAGTTGTGTGGGAAAGAAGCAATTCCCACCGAAGGAACAACTTGTATGCGTCGCAGAGTAAAGTATAACTCGAAAAAATAATCCCTGTCTTTACGAAATATACAGGGCGACCACAAAGAGTACTTCTATAACCTGGTAGCGGTTATATAATCAAACATGAGGCGATGTAAGACACGTTAAAAGAATTTCAATGTAAAATTTCATTACTCTTTTCTTTCTTGTACTTCACTCGTTTCCTTTTCCGTTCTATTACAGTGTAGTGACTAAAAGGATAAATACATGTGTTCGTTACACAGAGTTAGAAACAATGAAAATTTACACGTAGTGTTGTGGCTGCAAAGCTACTGCAAGGTATGGAGAAAAAGGAAGTGAAGAAAATAATAAGACAATTTCATTCTGAACACATTTGTGATACCAATCCTGAACTCAGCAGATAAATGCACATTATAATAATTGAAAAGGAAACCATACATATGCGTCATCAACTTCGTCAAATATACGATATCTTCTCATATTTTTTACTTAAAACATGAAGTACCTATTACATTATACGTAGAATCAATTATACTTTCCATTACAACACTGTTAAACTATACTTTCCATAAACCAACACAGGGCAGGAACTTGGAAGACATTTGACCCCCAACTATTGTAAGATGTGATCATGATCCGGGTTAAATACACTGCAATATGAATTACAAGGAATTGCTATCCCACAGATTACAACGTATATGGAGTGAGCATACTTTTTAAATGTTTCTACTATTCAGTAGGTGAAAGAAGAAAGAAAAGAAACAAAAATAAAATATACTCATTATATTCATCACAGAATAAAATACGATTTCAAAATTGCACTATGAAAAGCAAGTGTATTCAAGAAGGTAAATATAAATACGAGGAAGTAATATCAAAATTTAACCACTTCATATAAATTATTTACTTTCATATTTGCTTGTTTCTGATACTGGTTACTAAATAACACAGATTGCCTACACACACAGTTTTTTGTGCTCCACACAGTAATAAATATATTTATACCGAAAACATCTAATTTAAACTTGTTTTCCAAACAATAACTCGCTATTCTGCATATTTTCTTAGCAAAATTATTTTCTTCGCATGTCATACCGCATGTTTTGTAATGTTTGATAGAGCCAAATGATAGACCGGGTGTGTTTTTCCCCTTCACCAAGTTTTATTACAAAATATAATACAATAAATTCAAGTGTTTCTAATTCCTTTTCCTCAATGACCAAGTGAAAGAATACTAAATGTTTGACCGGGTGCCCCTTTCACTCACCAGAACACTTTGGCAAGTTGTAGGTTAGACTTGGATTGTTAGTTTAAGATGGATCCATAACCCAGTGCGACATAGGGTAAAGAAGATATGCTCCTAGTCCACAGCGACCTAGGAAGGTTAAAGGTTAGGCGATCAGTTGGTCCACTGATGCTGGATCCCTCGTTGGTCCTCCTTTTATTTGTCCTCTGCGGGTCCTTCCATGAGGTCGTCTGCTTTCGGTGTTCCTCGGTGTCTTCCGTGTTGGCCTGTTGTCTGCTAGGTTGTTTGTAATCATTAGCACGTGTTGAGCTGGCATATGGTCTGTTGTGATGTGGGGATCCTTGCAGAGATCTAAAAGCTCTACTTTAGAAGAGAAATATGAGATTGAAAAATGTTCAGATTGGTGACACGTTTCTTTGAAGTGACCAAAAGACTCTAATATCGGTATACAGAAATCACATACAGTTTGAGAAAGAACACAGTGCTAATGTCTTCTTGGCGGTTCAACATCAGGAACATCTATCTCTTGTTTCTTCTCCGCTAAGCCGCCATAGCACATCGCATAAAATACTGAACTTCCTGTGGCAAGGACATACTTGTGAGCTGGGATACACTGAGTATGACCAGGACTTCCTACAATGAAGTGGACGTCAGCCATTAGCTGATTATTATACATGGCAGCATTGCGTTCCCGTATTATGGGCTTGGATCTTGCCAGTTTTGGTCTAGTGTCGACTGTCCTCCTGATAACAAATTGAAAGATGTTCCCAAATTCGGTGAAGCAAGAGGAGATGTGGGAGCACCAGCTGGCTGTGTGATCTGGATCGTTTCTCGCTGAAATATGCTGTGGGGCGGGGACAGCGACAAACCTCCATTGTTGAGAGTTTCAGCTGTCTGATCGGTTATTCAGTATCTGTCCCTCTGATATACTTTCCACTTATTTCTTTCTATATTTTGTAAATCTTCTACGAACTTATCCAAAGTCGAGTAGGCTACAGTCCCTACATTGTCCATGTAGTAAAGCTGCAATCCACTAACTATAATCCCGATTTTCTTTTTATCTGTCATTTTTGAATCGAATCTCTCGCACATCACGAACATATCGTACACGTAGTTTATAATCGGCTCATCTTCCTGATGTAACCGTTCCCGGATTCTCTCCTCTATATCTAAGCTTACGTTTGTCCGAGTAAACTCCTCAACTATCTCCTCCTGTAATTCTTTATAGGTTATATCGTCCAAATTTCTTCTCTTTAAAAACAACTTGATCCACTGTCTACCAACGCCTTTAAATACGCTTGGTAATTACTCTTTTCTCTTATTTTCCGCGACACCTTCAATTTCGCATGCATCATCAAACTCGTCAAAAGATGATATTATGTCCCCATCGTTCTTTAAATCAAATTTGGGAAGTTTATTCACATCCGCGTAAAAAGTCACGTTCGATGCCGTATTTGTTTCACTATTATTATCTTAACTTTCTGAATTCCTCGTCAAACCGAATAATTGATGGATAATCTTCAGAAAATGATTTCACTACCGGGCTACTTGGAAATTAAACACAGGTCCTTTTTCTACCTCACTCCTTGTACTTGCAGGCTCTACTTCCGTATTTTGACTCTTTTTTCGTTTTTTCAGGCGTTCCTAAACTAAATAAATTATTAAACTCTACTCGTATGCCTTTATTCGCTTTCTGTGCTCTAGTTAGTAATGTATTTTCACTCATTTATTTATTAAACTCCAAAACAATTTTACTTAACCTACGGTGAGAGTGGGTGGTGAGGGTTAACCTATTCTTATTATTTTTATTAATACTAATTTTCATTTCCTTTCACGCGTCTACTCAAAAAGATTAACTTAATTTTAAATTTAACGAACTTAATTGTTGCATCTATACTTTAATATTCCGGGGTATCGAAACAAATGTTGCCTTTACCATGACAATGGTAGGTTAATTAATAATATGACATAGCGGAATGCAAACTACATTGCCCGGGAATCGAACCAAAAGCATCTCCACCATGACAACCTCCTCGCGTCGTGCCTATAATTTTCGGGGATGAATGCGTTGTGACGCGGAGAAGTTGCTTCTGCCCATTATAAGAAATGTGCAGGTTTCAGTAAATCTATTTCACTAGCCAGAGGATAATTTAGCGAATCAAAGAAACACTTCACTTCATCTATAAAATCTCGTGTATTGTAACCAATTAGAAGTGTAACGTGTAATGTGTTGTTATAGCGGATATGACATAACGAATTCAGATCACAGTACTCGAGTGTCTGGAGATTTGATCACAGGTAAAACTGTAGTTGAGGTACACATACATTAAGATGTTCTGGCTGCCTGGGGCGACGTATGCTCCAATCCTGGATTCCTCTTTGGACTACGTTGGGAATTTGTTACACATGTTGAAGGTCTTAGTTCTCGGTGATGACCACGGAAGAAATATTGCTCTCACATCGACCAAAAATGTAAAACTACTAAGCTTGTACTGGCAATTCGGCTTTATAACAAATAGCTGACTAGAAGCCAACCATCGTAAGATGGTAGCTACTAATATTTGTAACCGTCGAATCTTAATATTTGAAGTTCTCGTCTAAAACTCTGATATTGAACTCCGACCCTGATCCAATGTACATCTCGTTTTTATTCTCCTTACCAGACGATGGAATTCGTCGTTTCATATCTCGACGTTGGTTACCTTAACTATTGGTCAAACTTTCGCTGCAGACCTTGTCACATCGTGAACGAATTCCCAGACAGTCAATCTTTGCGAATCTCAATATTATGCCATATCAGAATTTTGTTTGTGCTAGAAAAGTGGTTTTCATTACATCTTTCTGAAATTCAGACTTATATCAATTTTTCTCAATTTTTATTTACACCATACTGTGAGTTAGCGTTTCGACTGTATTTCACGAACATCAAAACACAACCATGCGTAACTTGATTACATAAACAAACAATAACAATAACACGTGTCATTCCAGCATATCACAATTTCACATCTTTCTTTGTAGTTTCTTAACTCAAAACTTGACTTCCTCTAAATTACAATTATGCCAATCACTAATAAATAACGTATAATAATTTAATATTATTATCCATGTGTCTACAATAGGTAGCCGTCATTGAATTATTAATTGTTATCCTTTTAATACTTATATAAACAAAAATATAATTTATGTGAGATATTAAAATTAAACACATATGAAATGTTCATCTCATCCATTCTTATGACAACAATGAGAAATGTGATTTCTTACTTTAATTAAATAAGCGCTAGTAAAATAGGTAACAGTCATTTTTTTTTAATTTTTGTTCAGCACTTAATTTTTATTTACATAAAAGAATAATTTATGGCAGATATTAAAAACAAACATATATTACATGTTCCTCCTACGCACTTTTACGACAGCAATGAGAAATGCGATTTGTTACTTTAGTTATTTAAACGCTAGTACTATAGTTAAAAGTTATTGAGTTTTTAATTGTAGTTCTCTTTTAATCTTTATTTACACAAAAGGATAATTTATGCGAAATATTAAAAATAAACACATATCACACGTTCCTCTCACGCATTCTTACGACAACAATGAGAAACGTGATTAGTTACTATAGTTAGTTAAATGAAATTAAAATACGTAACATACATTGAGTTTTTTAATTGTTCTTCTCCTTTTATACCTGTTTACACAAAAATATCCTTTATTTCAGATAGTAAATGTGAAAACATATCACATGTGTATCTCACGCATTCTTATTACAGCAGAGACAAGTGTGATTTGTTACTATACTCACCGAATGTGCAATATGTATCAGTCATTGAGTTTTTTAATTGTTGTTCTCTTTTTAACCCTTATTTACCCAAAAGGATAATTTATGCGAAATATTAAAAAAAAACATATCACACGTTCCTCAGACGCACTCTTAAGACAACAATGAGAAATGTCATTAGTTTCTTTAGATAGTGAAGCGCTAGTAAAATAGTTAACAGATATTCAGTTTTTTCATTGTTGTTCTCCTTTTAATCCATGTTTCCACAAAATATGCTTTATTTCAGATATTAAAAATAAACACATATCACACGTTCTTCTCATTCGTTCTTACGACCACCATGAGAAATGTGGTTTGTTACTTTAGTTAGATAATTGCTAGTAAAATAGGTAACAGACATTTAGTTTTTTAATTGTTGTTCTCCTTTTAATCCTTATTTACACGAAAATATACTTTATTTGAGATATTAAAAATAAACGCACATCACACGTTCCTCTCACGCATTCTTATGACAGCAATGAGAAATGTGATTAGTAATTTTAGCTAATTAATCAATAGTAAAATAGTTAACAGACATTGAGTTTTTTAGTTTTTGTTCTCCTTTTAATCTTTGTTTACAAAAAGTATACTCTATTTCATATATTAAAAGTAAACACATATCATACGTTCCTCTCACCCATTCTTACGACAGGAATGAGAAATGTGATTAGTTACTTTAGTTACTTAAGCGCTAGTAAAATAGGTAACTGACATTCATTTTTTAATTATTCTCCTTTTAATTCTTATTAACACAGAAATGTAATTTATGCGAGACTTTAATAAGAAACTAATATCACACGTTGCTCACACGCACACTTATCGCAGCAATGTGAAGTGTGATTAGTTACTTAAGCGCTAGTAAAACAGGAAACATGCATTGATTTTTCTCCATTTATTTTTTTTACACAAAAATATAGTTCATGGGAGATATTAACAAGAAACACATATCACACGTTCCTCACACTCATTCTTAAGACTGCAATGAGAAATGTGATTTGTTACTTTCGTTGGTTAAGCGATAGTAAAATAGGTAACAGACATTGAGTTTTTTAATTGTTGATCTCTTTTAATCCTTATTTACACAAAAAGATAATTTATGCGAGATATAGAAAAGAAACCTATATCACACGTTTCTCACACAAACCTTTAATACAGCAATGAGAAATGTGATTTGTTTCTCTAGTTACTTGAGCTCTAATAAAATAGAGAACTTAGATTATTTTTTACTTTTTATTGTACATTAATTCTTATTTACACAAAAGGATAATTTTTGCGAGGTATTAAAAAGAAACACGTATCTCACGCTGCTCACACACACACTTGAGAAAAGCAATGAGAAGTGTGATTTGTTACTTTTGTTACATAAGGGCGCGTAAAACCGTTGTCTGACATCGATTATTTTACTTGTTCTAGAATTAATTGTTATTTACACAAAAGTATATTTTATGTGAAATATTAGAACGAAACACGGACGCACATGTTATTCACAGTCTTAAAAAATCAATGAGAAATGTGATTTGTTACTTTAATTACATAAGGGCTAGTAAAATAGCTGACTGACACTTATGTTTGACTTGTTCTACAATTAATTCTTATTTACACACAAATATAGTTTATGCGAGATTAAAAGAAAACAAAAAAAAAAAAAACAGCACACGTTGCTCTCACACACTCTTAAAAAGCAATGTGATTTTTTACTTTAGTTACAGAAAAGCCTTAAAATAGTAGGCTGCCATTCATTTCTTCCTCTTTCCCTCTTTTTTGTTTTTATTTACACATAACAGAAATGTAGTTCTAAAGTGAAATTCATGCATAACAAAACATAAATTGCTCTTACACACTCCTAGGATTGCAATCAGAGGTGTACTTTTTGTGGTTGTATCTTCAGAAATCAGAGTAAAATAGCTGACTACCATTCATTTACTCCGTCTTTGCTCTGTTTCTAGTTTTTTTTTTATTGACAGAGAATTGAAGTTTAATTTTTGCCGGAAATTCATGCAAATACAAAGCATACAGGGTTTGCATACACTCTTAGGACAATATTCAGAAATGTATTTTACTCTTATCTACAATTGTGCTAACAAAATAGCTGAACACAATTTCTTTCTTCACTTTCTATCTTCCGTACTTCTTTAGAGGTTGGGATTCGATACAGATTGTTTCTTGTATAAAACTTATTTATTTTAATATCTATTTAAAGGTAATACTGTGCTTTTTTAGACTTGTAGTGTTCTTGTCCACTTTAGAAGAACCAGTATTTTGACTGAATCGCATATATGAATCGTCATGCAGTTAATGTTTTTGAGTAAACTACAACACCAGTATTATTTTCCGTATTACATTTCAGATACGGAATTCTGTGCCCCATAAAATCTTGTACCTTATAAAATGTATCAACACTTTATTTGTATCAATACCATTTTACTTTACATTGTGGGCATGGATAATAGCTGGTCCTGGATTTTTGTCCTCAAGTGAACTTCAATGATCTCAGCAGGGTTCAAAAATGGTTTATAAAATGTGTCTGTCAATCGACACCAGATATTGTCCCGAAAGATATAACTATGTTTTTTCCCGTAGGATTAGATGAAGCGAGGACTCTCAACTTAGTGGCTGGGGTTATTCTTTATATGGGTACAAGCAAACCCTCAACCTATTTTAAAACACTTCCGAAGTTTGTGTTAAAAGGACATTTACCCGTTTGGTTTGACAAACCCCTGAAATACCAGGGAGTACAACACATGTTGAATTCAATTCGAAATTCAAGAAGTCTACCGAGGAAATAAAATCATATAGTTGATAAAGTTTTCCTGGTCAAAACCTATTTTTTCCAACCAGAAAATTTAATGCTGTGTATGATTTGTGAGGCAGGAGAAGAAATTCTTGAAAAGACGCGCAACAAAATTTAAAGCTGGAAAAAAGATCGAGAACATTTCCAACCGCTACTAGGCAATTCCAGTTGCTGGAAGTGAATTTCAAGCTCCCACGACGTTATTGCCTTATTTACTAAGATAAATGCACCATTATCTCTCCTTTTTACTGGAGGGAATATTTGGCGAAGGTCATGCAAATGCAACAAAGATTCTGGACTCGGACTACGTTAAAATACATTGCCATAGTCAGGTTTTTTAACGATTCTTACATATCGTGTAGGAATCTGTTGCTTCAGTATGTGTAGTTGAAAGATGAAAAGGTTCCATCTCAGCTACACTGAAGGCTCGAAAATTAATACCATGATTCGAATTCAAGGAGTTTAGAATAAGAACACAGCAGGAGATAATGCTCACAGTGGCTGGGTGGATGGGTGGGCAAGGGGGGACTCGATTTGCAGCCGCCTCCACGTCGGCGAGTCCTGGGCAACAGATACATCGAATTGTATCTGGCTAAGAGCTGCAAAAATATTTATATGATCGAAACGTCAAACGAATACAGAATGCTTCCTCTAGTCTTGTAGGTAAAAAAACGAAACATTCCAATGTGCTTAGTGGCCAGTTTAGATTCACACACAGAGTCTATGCAAAGACCACGAAGTTTTTTTTTATAAAAAAATAAGCAAAATTACAAAATTTTAAGGTCGTGGAAAAATTTTAAGATCATTTTTTTTTCGCTCTGCCCTACTGGACGGGATAAGCAGAGGTTATCGAGACCTTATTCTTTTCTGCATAAAACATTTTGGTATGTATAAATATTTAGATAAAGACGATATTGTATGAACTGTGTAAAGAAAAGAAAACAGACAAGTGAAATGAAGCGAATAAATATAATAATATAATAAGTATTAACAGTTACCACATACTGCGTCCTGTAAGTTTACCTTTGAAGTTTCTGCTACCTTTGTATGTACACTTGTGTCCAAAATTGTTGTCGCATGTCTTTAGAAATTACATAAATAGAAATAACTCTCTTTCTTGTGATAGAAAATGTCACATTTCTTCTTGTAAATAAGCAGAAAAACAAAACACATATTTCCAAAAAAAATATTTCAGTAAAACATTAAGAAATAAGGAAGTTATAATTAAAAAAAAGAAATCTCCGAAACTTTCATCGAAAAATTGTAAGTTCCATTTTCTTAACGTGGCAAACGCGCAGCGAAATTTACAAAGAGGGAGGGAATTTTATGCTTTGTTAGAAATACAACGTAAATCTGTCATAAGGTTAGTTACTATAAATGTGGCACAGCTCTAACAATCATCGCTATTAAGCATTTTACATTTAAACAAAGGACTAAACAGAAATAAGCTACAAAATGTGCGAAGCGATCAGGCATTTTGTGTTAGTGGGTTCGTTATATACGTCCAGCCAAGGTACAGTCCTTACCGTGCCTTTGTAGAGTAGTCGGTTAAAGTAGAGTATGTAGAGTAGTCGCTCTTTACATACTTTATTTTTCCACATTCATCTCTTCGAATCCCATACCCTATAGTAACTTTTTTTTTTAAGAAAAGCTTGATTCTGCGAATTCCTTAAGGAACAATGTTTTGTTCTAATAATGCTACTTAATATTATGTTCTTCATTCTAGTTTATTTGAACATTTCCAAATAATTTAGAATTATGTCTTTAAAAGCATTAAAATTGTCAAGAATTTTATAAAAAGCGGAAGCTTCATTTATAATCATTTTCATAACCGAAATGAGAAACTTACAAATAGTGGAATTTTAATTAACATATGACTAAACTTTCATAAAACAGTAATTAAATAAAACATTTACTCCGCATAGTTTGCCCCCGCCAAGTGAACTTTGTGGTGGACAAACACCGTGTGCGTGGGTTTTCTCGGAGTTCTCCCGTTTCCTCCCTCTTTCTTCATTTCACCATTTTTCACTCATTTCTCATTATCACCGTCTCCTTTAACCTAACCGGCTTAACCGTGGGACGTAAAGATTTCATTTATTTTTTTCCCGCATAGTTTCTGCAAGTAATATGTAGGAAATAGACAGCAATAATGAACGTAAACTATTAGATGTCAATTAAAAATTAGTAGGGATAGTTCTAAAGCCAAGTAGAAAATTCTCTCTACTTCTTGAAAATAATAAACATTTTACAAAAATAATGGTATTTTTGCTATTTCGGAAATTTGTTTAGTAAATAAATAAATAAAATACTATTAGATAATTCAATCACTCTGACTTGATAGCTTGAAGAGAAACTGTATCGGCCGTGATCCTTCGGCTTTGTTCGTAGCACACGAAGGGACACGAAGTTGATCCGAACCAAAGGAAAGCGTGTAGAAAGAAATAGTGGCACGCCACAGAACGGCATGATATGTGTGAATGGTCACGGCAGTGACACGGACGGATCATGGCAGGGGAATGACATGGGGATGATACACTATGTGTGAATTGATCTTTAACTGAAAACTGGCACATTCAGTGCACGAGGAAGTCAAGTTCACTTTTGATATTTTAGACATGTTTTATCTTTAAGATCTCTACTTAAATCTCCTTTCAGGGCGCATAAGGTTCAAAGATTCATGTTCAGAAATTGTTAAAAATGCAGTGTATTTGTCATAATGATAGTTACTATACATATGGAATAGCTCTAATAATGATATTAAGCATTTTACACGTAAACAAAGGAATAAATAGAAATAAGCTACAAAATATGCGAAACGATCATGCATTTTGTGTTAGTGGTTTTGTTATATGCGTCTGCAAGTAGTCCGCTTTTAACTTAGAATAGTTACTTAGCGCTTGCTCTTTATACTTTATTTTTCCGTAACCATCAGTACAAATCACATAGCCTACAGTATTTTCTTTTCTTTTTTTTTATTAAGAAACGCCTGTTCTCTCTATTCGTTATAGTGTTTTCCAACATGTAGTAGGGTAATTTCTTAAAGCATGATTTACTGCCCCCTTTTTTTTTTCGATGATCATTAGTTCCAGCTCCGTGATTACAGTATTTTTAAAATTTTGTTCGCGAGATTTCGTTATACAGTTCTCTTCTGTTAATAAAAGGTATTTGGTTAGTAATTTAAATATGGGCAAACAATTCAAATTTTTCCCTTTAAACGTGTTAAAATTATCAAGAGTTTTATAAAAAGTAGCAGCTTCATTGTCATAACTCGAAAATGAAAATTTAATAAAACTTAATCAACATGTCATTAACTTTAATACAACAATACTTTCGATTTTATCACGAAGGGGCTAAACCATGGCTCTACACAGGATGGCCAAAAATTTCCCATGTGGGTCATACTCCTTTAATGGGACAAGTGTCACCTTACTTTTCAAAAGGAGTTTATAAACAAAATTTAATCTGCCTATATTAAGAGTTTCGGAAGACACTATATTTTTATCACAAATTTGGAGCCGATTTCTCCCTTAGGATACCGATTCTAATGAAAGCAATATGATAAAAAGCAAAACTGATTCGACTACCTTCGAAGTTTAATTTCAAACGATTCAGTCATTATCCGTGATGAAAGTGATGAGTACAAACTATTTCTCCCGGGGGAGAATTTCAATACACAGGGTAAAAGTAGCACTGCAAAAATACTGGTTTCCTCGGAAGTTTGGACGGGAGTGGTAAGAATTTCATTGGTCCCAGGAGAAAATGTGCCCCTGTGCTACCCCCTGAAATCATCAGTACGTGGTGATGAGGCAATCAACATCAACTTAATTTTTACAAATTGCCCTTTCTCCTTTTAGAAGCCAAGCTATCGTAAACGCTGGAATAAGTCTTCACTTACTTCATTGACGAATTTATATAAGTAGATTCAAGTCCCTAATGACGGACTCGCAGGATACACTATTTTTAACATGTATTTTGAATCTCCTTCCGCTTTAGGATATATATTTTGGCGACAGTGAGGTGGTGAAATCACGACTCTAGCCAAATGATTTGGCGTGGGAGACTTGGGTTCGATTGCCGGAGGGAGCTCATGTGGTTCCGATTTCATATTAATCAGTAGGTCGCGTCTCATATAGCCTCGCTGTTGAAAGGGACTTTAAACTCAAAATCAATTCAACTCTAGCCAAGTGATTCTCATTTTCAAAAATTCATTTTACATAGTTCAGCGTTTACCTGTGATGAGGAGACAGAAAACTTCGATTCATATTTATATGTTGAGAAAGTATTATATAAATTATCTTTATACATTTTCCTGTAGATGCTGAATATTCGAAAACTCGATTACACCGAACCATTTATTTTAGTGAGGAGTTTATATATCAAACTTCATCTATCTAACATGAGGGACTTTTGAGATACTTTATTTATAGGTTAAATTTCAAAATTCCATTTCCCCCTGAGGATGCAAATTTAAACAAAACATTGACAAAACGACAGTGCTAATTATGTTCAGAAAACCATTTAACTAAACTAAAAAATGAAGCAGCCCCCTTTTTCGTATAATTTGTTTATATGTGTTATCAAGATGTATTTAATAAGCTAGCAATTGTGGAGCAGTCAGTTAGTGTGCACTCACTAAATGTTCAGGTTTGGTGATGATCAGCAGTTCAAATTCGGTATACTAGTTTTTTTTTAAAATTTATTATTATGTTTACATTTTGAAAGTGATATTTTGTTAAACAACTCTGTTTTAATCCAGCGTGGGAGGCCCGGGTTCGATTCCCTTCGGGAGCTCATATGATTCGGATTTCACGTTAATCAGTAGGTCCACGTCTTGTATGGTCTCGCTGCTGAACGGGACGTTAAACTCAACTCAACAATCTCTTTTAATCCAAAAAATATTTCTCAATATTACTAATTTAATGCTATTCAATTTGAATATGTGCACAAAGTATAATTCAAACTTTTATATTTATCAAATATTACAATTAGCAAGATTTCAATAAAAAGAAGGAACTTGATTGTCACAACCTGAAAATGAAACTAATAAAAGTTTAGTCAACACACCCGCAAGTTT
This sequence comes from Thermobia domestica, assembly GCF_964235325.1. Taxonomy (NCBI): domain Eukaryota; kingdom Metazoa; phylum Arthropoda; class Insecta; order Zygentoma; family Lepismatidae; genus Thermobia; species Thermobia domestica. The sequence continues at coordinate 50,919,450 of NC_137470.1, read as the reverse complement.
AATAAAACATTAATTTCCTATTTATTATGCATCATGAAGTGCTAACTATATTTGTTGTATAATTTTGCAATACAAATTAATTTAAATATTCTAGAAAAAGAAACTACATTTGTTAATTCCTTTTGTACACAATGATGTGATAAATCGTTACATTACTACATAAACAAGTATGAAAGTATCAAAATTATTTTGTCCGAAATTTATTCTAATTCAATGCAGAATATTTTAAAATCATCATTCAATGTTTTGTTGCATAAAAATGACCATAGTAGGATTGCTTTTTTTTTGTTTACTCTACATATGCACTTCAAGTTATACGTAAATGTGGTTGAAATAATTAATATAATATAAAAAATATATATCAACTGGCGATTAAAAAATAGTGTTGGTCAACATGAAGATCTACGAGTATCATTTTACGCGAAGTTGTCTAATATATATGTGAAATTAAAATTAAATATTTTTAGAGATAGCACTCCAATTTAATTTATTTGATTGTAAATGTAATATTTAAAAAAAGCGCTTAATACTCTTTGATGAGTGTGAAAAGGCGACGTAAATAAGTTTTCGGTTTGATGGCTGATCTTGAGTTTGTCGTCTCTTTGAGCACTAAGGCTATATGAGACGTATATCTACAGCTTAATGTGGGTTCCGAAACACATGCGCTTTCACCGAGAATCCGAACTGGATTTTTTGCGTCAAAAAGGCGTACGTGAACCTTATAATCACGAAGGAACAGTTTTCACTTCAAGGAGAAATCCCAATCGGAGGTGAATTGAAAGAGTTTATTTCGAAAGAAAGATTAAACATTTGCATGAACTTCAGAATGGTTAACTTTTTCAGGTCTGAAAAACCTATTTTGTTGCGTCTGAACTTTTGGAAATGTCATTTTGAAGGTAGATAGAGTCTTGAGTGTGTGTGTTTTATAATGTATTTTACAGTGACCTTATTGTTTCTCATAGTCACTCTCTGAAATGAAGTTTTTAAAGTGGCAATTTTAGTCGAAATCTTTTATTTTAAGGTATGTGTATGAAATTAAGTTAGAACTCCCCCTTCAGTAGTGTTTGAAGGATTGATCTTAAACGCTTATACTTAACACGTTATCTTTCACCCAGTGTTTCTTCCGGACAATCTCTGACAGTGCCCCCCCCCCAGTAATACTGACAAGAAGAAGGCAGAGTTTGGTAAGTGAACTTCGGAGCCATTTTTGGCGAGGTGGTAGTGCACATTTAAAGAGTTAATATTACAAACTGGGAGAGCGCAGTGGACAAGAGTAACGGAGAAAAACCGTCTTAAAGTTTTTTACTCGACCCATATATCGTACGACGTACGAACTTACGATTTGACGGTGTAGCAGAGTGAGTAAATTCTGTAACTTATGTGTAAAGTGTCCCGGGTTCGATTCCTGTTCGAGTCACATCTTTTTTTCTTCAACCAATAAAGTAAGCATTTGTAACTATAAGTAAAATATTAATTCATCGTATGTTTATAATGAATAAAACAATATAAATTTTCAAATCACTTGTAAAATCTTTCAATGTTCCATGTTAACTGGCAAATAAAATTTAATCTATTCCGTAAATATACTGATATCACGAGTTATATTATGCTTACGACCAGTGGCTTATTTCCAATTTTATTTCGGGGTGGGAGGCTTTGCCAACTTTAGTCCTGGAAATGTGAAAATTCTCAAAGATATTTCATTTACTTTAATATAGTAAATAACATTTCTGGGGAGCTTAATACCGAAAGCGCCCCAATAAATACGCCACTAGTTACGACAGTCGTTGTGTAATAAATGATCTTGACGCTTCGTGTCTACATCTGTTGATGAGGGGGAAATCCCCTTTGTTAATACTGGATGTTGCTATAACCAAAAGAGATTTCCTCCTCATTCCCCTTGTAATTCGCACACTGTCTACAGATGTAGATACGAAGCGTCAAGAACACTTTTTACACAACGACTGCGGTAACAATAATACTTACGAAATAGATTAAATTTTGTTTCTACCGTAGTTAAAATTTAACATTGAAATAATTTTACAAGTGATTTGAAAATTTATATTGTTTTATTCATTATAAACATATAGTGAATTAATATTTTACTTATGGTTACAAATGGCTACTTTATTGGTTGAAGCAACAAAAAAAAAAAGATATATGACTCGAACAGGAATTGAATCCGGAACCCTTTACGCATGATTCAAAGATTTTGCTCACTTTGCCACGCCGACACTTGATAAATGTGTGTGTCGTACAATATATGCAGCGAGTAGAAAACTTTAAGACGGTTTTTCTACGTTATTTTTGGCTATTGCGCTCTCCCAGTTTGCAACATTAATTCTTTAAATGTGCACTAACGACTCGCACAAAATGGCCCCGAAGTTCACTTACCAAAGTCTGCCTTCTCCTTGTGAGTGTGCCCCCGGAACATTAATTCTGAAAGAAACAGTGCTTTCACCGAATACTGATTTTTGTTTCTACTTTTGTAGACATATCTGCTAAGGTAGTAGTCATAATTTACGTTTTAGTGAAATATTTCTGAATATAATTTCGTTCAGACAAAGGATGACTTCAAATCTATACTTCCTACACATTATGGATTAGAGGGGATACCAAGTACTTTGCCGTACTATGTAAGATATGCCGAACAATTGTTCGTAAGGAGAGTGCACAAGAAAGTAAAAAAGCAGGGTCATCTTTAGATTTTTATTCAAAACTTTCTATTGAAAAACAATTCGTTGAGCATTGAGACAATTTTAAACAAATTCAAAATACTTTGATGGACTCCTAATTGCAATTCTTAATTCAGAAATTGAGGACGTTTATATTCTAAGTGACGAAAATACCAGAGGTTCTTGTCTAACGAGTTAATTGCCTTCCTAGCGTAATTCTTTATTTCTTTTCTGTACACGAAAATACATAGATTAATACCTATGATATTAATCAAAGAAACTTCTTTCTGACGTAACAAGCAATTATTATAACCACACTTATTTCTAATTTAATATGGTGTGTAACTCACTAGCGTGCGCAGGACTTTCGGAACGTGGGTGCCAGATCTAAAGTACCACCATATGGAATGTCATCCTCCTCCCCCTTTCCCCTAAGAAAAGATAGCGTCATTGCACCCAACGCTGCGTCGGCGACGCACTGCACCCATGCAAACAGGAAATAATTTACACGTAATCTCTTCTCAGTTTGTAAAAATTCTACATAAAAAGTTTGTCTAATTGGGGTGCCATGGTATAACTCTTGTTATAGATGTTATATCAGCTTGAGAGTTTACACTGTAAAAGTTATAGGAAGAGAGTCCATAGCTATCTGATAATTAGGCTGCTCTAGAGTGTATTAACTGCTAAGGGGTGTGGGATTAAGCATTGTTCTATTGTTAAATTATTATTTATTATTTAACCCTATTTTGAAGAGGGAACATAATTAAATTAACTCTCGCAGAAAAAATAAATATTTTACAAAAACAATTGTTTCAAAAACTTTATTACATGAATGATAACTAATGAATGTAGGTATGCAGTTAACAGTGGCGGTTCAAAATCAGGAGTCTCCGTGTTTCAATTAAATATATGCCTTCTGGGCTAGATATTCTCCATCCCATTACGCGGAGGCAGGGATACATATTTTTAATATATAGGTCACGGCTGAATTAATAAATATTCTGTTCAATTTTTGTTAAAATTTCAGCGCACCTGGATCTTTTGGGCTATCAACGTGTAGCGCACCTTACAGCCGTTAATCAACAAGCGGAAATTTAACTTCCAATAAGGCAAAAAAATCCCGTTGTGAAAATTCGGTGTTGCAGGGCGCAATTCGCTAAGATTCCTTGAATGTTATACACTTGAAGTCAGTAAATAATCTTGTTCTAAACACTAATATATATATATTCCAGACGACGATTATTACTAAAGATATTTGAAAATTCAGAAAGATTAATAGTTCCAATGAATAAACAATTTATTTAACAAATTTTAGAGAAAAAATATCACTCAATAACAATAATTTTAATGACTTTAACAGCAACAATTTTTAGCACAAACTTGAATAATAAAATGACTAGCAAGTTCTGATAATTACTGACTGATAATTAATATTCACTTGACTAATTACACAGTTTCATTAGAGCTATTATACACAAAATTCTTTCACAAAATAGGATTTTACTCAAATTTCATTTAGTTGAATACCTGCAAATGGAGTACTGCTCTTCCTATATAAGTACGAAACAAAATTCTTCGGTCAAATTCCCGTAATTTACACAATGATCAAAGTTCCCAAAAAACAAATGGCAAATTAAATCGTTAGTCGAATTCGTTTCCAAAGGCTAATGATCCTAATCGAGGTGGATTCAATTACTTACGAAAATATAAAATGTATTTAAATAGCAAAACGAAATTTAACCAGTCAAAAAATCTAATGAAAGAAAGACTAACAATTTAACCAAAAATACTCGGCTGCCTAAGTCAATCCTATGGACAAAATTAATTAACAAGCAGAAATTGAAGGCAAATAAAAACGTAACCAACAAACCCAAGAGAATTACGAAACATGTACTTACCAAAGAAAGTAACAGCTGGGCCAAACACCTTCACCTCCCATCAAACCTTAGCTCAAAGGAATCAATTCAGTTTTCAATCAAAGGCAAATTCTCCAAGAAATACTTCAATGGCAAAAGCAATTTCCATCCAACTCCCATATCCTAGGAAACCTCGAGTATCGTAGGTTTAAAAAAAAGAAAAAAAAGAGAAGAAACGAATACACGGACTGTAGACAATAAGGAACTTCAGTACTCCATTTCCGCAATTAGATCTTAACTCCGTCACTCCAATGCTTCAACTCAAGGCAGAAACAGCGAGCCGGCAGAAACGAAAACAACAGGCGTGACGTAATACGTCATGCGGCTCGCGGCTGCGTGCCCAGAGGAGAAGACCTTGACTTTACACTCAATGCTCTTTAACACACAAAAGTAAAAAAAAAAAGAACAAACATTTTTGTTAAACACAAGTTTCCAATGAAAAGTAATCAATCATACATTTTTATTCTTATCTTTTCTTCCTGATTTTTTTTAATAAAGTCCTTTTAATCATGCTTTTACAACACGCCGTTTTATAATCTTTCTTTTTATTAATTTATTATCCAATTCCAGTTCTTCAAAATCCTCTAGTCCTCTGGATATCTCGACAGAGAACACTGATGGAAACGCATTTCAGTGGCGGCTCGGAAGTTGTCACCGCCACAGATCTCCCACCCTCGATGGAAAAATTCCTGCAGAATTTTTCTGTCACAATCTGCACTGGGAAATCTATAAGCTGGAAAACTCATAAAAAAATTTGCAAAATAAAGACGCATTAGTGATAATTTATTATAATTTTACCTTCACATAAATATAATTCCAGTTATAATCTTTACAAATGAATTTGGACATAACAATTTAAAAATTTTTACACTTTAAAACTTTAGAATTCTTTCAATTTTATTTACTTCATTAATTTGAATTTTCATTTAAATTTTTCTTTATTGTTTTGCGCAAAACAATTTAAAAATTTTCCAAAATTTTACATTTAATATTATCTTTCACAAATTATTAAGATTCAAACTTTTCAAACAGATTTAAAAAGAATTTTTCTAAACTTTACAATTAATAAAATTACAAATACACTTTAAAATCAGTTATAATTCAAGCATAATACTTAATTTACTTTACTTCACAATTCTACTACAAATGAATAGCTTTCCGGAAGTCAGTTGTTACCTGCATTTTCATTTCTTCTAGGAAAAAATTTCTTAAGTTCAGAGACATGAACTCTTCTGAAGGAGTCTCTCGAATTCTCCAAATCAGAGACCAACACTGTGTTAGGAGTTAAAAATTTTCTAATAATAAATGGACCTTCCCACTTCACACTCAATGACCTAGTTATCTTCTCAGATAAAGAGGATTTAATGTGAGATTTGATCAAAATCTGATCATCAACCTTAACAACAACTGGACCTCTTATCTTAGAAAATAATCTCCTTCTATTCATCCAAGACTTTTCCATATTGACCAGAGCTCGATTCCAAATTTCGGTATTATTAAAATTTATAATTTCTGGATTATTAATCTTCCATCGAGATTCAAGTGGGGTGTTAATTGGACGTCCATAAAATAGCTCGTATGGTATAGACTTTAACCCAGAATGCTCACACAGGTTAAGAGTGAATTGTAGCTCAGGAATAAACCGCGACCAGCTGACTTGCTTATCATAACAATAAGCACGAAGAGAATTTTTTAAGGTTTTCACGAATCTCTCCGAAATGTTTGCCTCAGCGTGGTATGGGCCTATTCTAATATGCTCGATACCCAAGCCAAAAGGAAAGATTTAAAATGGTTTGATACAAAGACAGAAGCGTTATCAGTAGAAAGTGACTCAGGCAGGCCAAGTCTACTGAAAACTTTAAGAAGGAGATTACAAATTGTTTGAGAACTTAATTTCCTTAATTTCTCAAGAAAGACATACCGTGAAGCATTATCCACACCAATTAGGATAAACTTATATCCATTGGAGGCAGGGAGAGGACCAATTATATCAATCATTATGTTCTCAAAAACTCTCTTTGCAAATTTAGAAATTAAAGGTCCCATTTTCTTTTGATTATTATCTTTTACTAGCTGACATTTAGGACATGTTTTTACGTATTCTTTCACATCTTCTACCATAGTTCCCCATGTATAACGGCGCATCACCTTTTTTAGCGTCCGGAAAATCCCTGAGTGTCCCCCGGTCAAATGTTGGTCATGAAAATATTCAATAATCAATTTCTGCAAATGTTGAGGTATTACTATTTTATATGGAAAGGTTAAGGCTTTACTTTTCTTCATCAAAATTCCTTTATTCATAATATAATTTCTAACGTTCTCCCCATATTCAATCCTTTCCATAATATTTCTTAATTCTTCGTCTTCTCTCTGCAAAACCTCAATTGGTTCTTTCACGAGAGGAAGATTCCAACTATTTGCAATTTTTAAATTTTTTCTCATAATAGCAAGACCAACTGGACCGTCTATTTGCACAAACTCATAGGGATCATAACAACGTGTCAGGAAATCGGCAACTATGTTCTCGTGGGATCTAATATGCTTAACCGTGAAATTAAATTGGCAAACAGTTTCAACCAAAGGTCCATATTTAAGTAATCTCTTCGAATTTCCGAGTATCCAGGAAAGAGCCTTATTATCTGTGAACACCACGAAGTCATTGACAAGATAGTGGCGGAATCTATAAATAGTTTTTACTAAACTAATAAATTCTATTTCATAGATACTTCTATGACGGTCCGCTTCCGTTAATTTTTTACTATAGAACGCGATTGGGGCCAAGTTATTATGCTGATCCAATTGTGACACTAGGCCTCCGATCGCTCTCCCTGACCCACCAACATGGACAAAAAACTTCTTTGATAGATCAGGAGTCTTCAACACGACATTTTCAATCAATAACTCCTTCAATTTATTCAAAATTTTCTGGTGTTCATGTGTCCAAACAAAAGGTTTTTTAGGCGATTTCAATTCACTAATAGGTGCCATTATTTCTTGCAACCCACTAACAAACCTCGCGTAATATGAAAAAAGTCCACAAATTTTTTGAACCCCACGTCTATTACGAGGAGGAGGGATATTCTTAATTGCTGTAACTCTAGATGGATCGAGCTCAATTGTCTCCCCATCAGCTATGAAACCCAGATATTTAATCTTTTTCCTAAAGAAAAAACTTTTATCTGGAGAAATAGTAACTCCATGTTTCCTTAATCTTTCTAGCACTAATTTAAGTACCCTCTTATGTTCTTCTAAGGTATCTGTCGTTAGCAGTAAATCATCAAAATAAATCCTTACGCCTTGATCTTTTAAATCACCCAATATTTTCTCCATTGCTCGAGCCAAAATGCAACTACCAGTCTTTATACCAACTGGTACTCGAGTAAACTGATAACTTCCACGAGGAGTAACAATTGTAGTTATCTCTCTAGAGCTTTTATGAAGGGGGATTTGGAAATATGCCTTGGTCCAGTCAATCGATGAAAACCAACGCTTCCCCGCTAAACTAGCCAAGCATTCCTCCAAATTAGGCGAAGGAAACACATCGTCACTTATAAGCTTGTTAGCATTACAAAAATTCCCAACAATACGATGTGTACCATTCTTATTTTTTACCAGGAAACAGCTGCTACCATAATTTGAGTGATCCACCTCTACTAGTATACCTTGTGATACAAGATCTTTAATACAATCATAGAAAATTTTTTCCTTATTTTTTGCAACCGGAAAAGGAGATTCTTTGAAAGGTTTGTCTTCTTTAAGGTATAATTTAGCTTCAAAGTCTTTAATACAACCAATTTTATCATTTATAACATCTGAAAAGCTTGAACGCAATTCACTGACAAACTCCAAAATTTCTGGATTATCACAACAATTCAAGTAATTCGAATTCCCTAAACTACTATTATTATTATTATTATTCCCGGAACTAACTTTCGAAACTTCAATATTATCCGGAACCGAAAACTGTTTTTCATTTATCTTAATCAAATCCAGAAAGTTCTTTGATTGTTCCAAATCAATATCTGAAGTAGTAGAGTCACTATCAACTACATCCTTTTGGACCGCCGCAATACATTCCATCATTTGTGAACCATCTTCCTTTAGTTTCTGCTTTGACTTCTTTTTCCTCTTCTTCCTCATCTTTTTCTGGCCTGATGATTGAACACAATCCCTTTCTACAATAGGATCCTCATGAAAAGAGACAACCTTTTCCTCAACCTTTGAATCTGACTTAATATCCTGTCTATCATCAACCAAATATCCCATATTAACTATAGGATTAACCACTGGTCGTTCTTCCTCATTTCCATTAGATGACATTGCACTCGCACCACCTTGTTCCCAAAATGTTATTGGATCAGCCGAAGAAAAACTCGGATTATCTAAATGACACAGTTCTTTAGTACCCTCACAATTCTTGGGTACATCTTCATTGTCTTTACATTCGATGAATTGTTTAAGTCCCCTTAACTGATCTTGAGATGGTACAGTAATCTCCAAAAGATGTCGTTCAATTTCCGCTAATTCGATCTCGCACTGAACACCAATCTCGCATTTCATGTTAACTGATTTTAAATCACGCCTAAAATCTTCAGATAAATCATCGAAATTGTCCAAATGGCCTGCACGACTTCCTGATGTAAACCCTTTCATACCAGAAATGTCTCGAAAAAATAATAAGGTATTTTTCCTAAAATCATTTACATCACTTCCTTCAATCTCCTTTCGGTGGCCGGCACTATGTCCTGATTTAAATCCCGTAGAGGTCGACGAAGATCTTTCACTATCTTTCAAAGGAAAATCACCAAATTGCAATAGAACCGATTTCCTACCATTGCGTAATAGTAATCTCTTTTTAGCAAAATCCACTAAAGACGAAGTATTTTTTAAAAAGGGTGTACCTAGTAAGCAGTCACATGGTAACTCCGAAACCACTAAAAATCTTACACGCTCAAACCATCCTGATAAATTAATGGTAACAGTTATTTCACTTTCACTTATGTAAGTCAATCCAAGAGGTGCACGAATATTTAATGGTTTGGTTTCAACACGATAGTGCGCCAACCCACAACGTTCGATTAATCTTTTAGTAATAAGATTATATGAAGATCCACTATCAATGCAGACATTAACGAGTTTATTATTAATTAAAGCCTTAACGAAGGTTGCCACCACATTATCCATCTGTGCAGGAACTACTCCCGATCGATTTAAACTATCATACCGAGTATTGGATTTTATCAGTGAATCAGATTCTTTCCCTTCAGAAGTATAATTACTTTTTACATTATTTTCAACTTTCTTTTCATGATTATTCATCCCAAAAATTTTCGATGAAGCAGCTGAAGCTAAATTAGCATTAAACGTATTGGTTTTTATTCCTATTTTCCTATTATATTCAAGTTGATTTCGAAATATTTTAGAATATTCTTCAGCACGCTCTCTAAGTTCTATAATACTTCCAGGAATATGAAAGTTTAGCATTTTAAACCTGACAGCTGGATTCATCCCGTCAAGAATAATATTAATAAGCTGTAATTCTTCACGATTACAATCTAACACTAATGAAGTGAAGTAAATATCATTAACAAAGTGTTCAATCGCCTCATTTAATCTCTGCTTTCTATATAATCTATCCGCAATCAAGGAATGTTTAACTGTTTTTGAAATAAATTTATCAAAAATCCTAGCTCTAAACAACTTCCAAGGAACGTTAAGTTGAATAGCCCGCTGAACTTCAATCAGAAATTCTCCCTCACATTTACTCAATAAGGAACAATACACCAGACTCATTGAATAGTTCGAGTTTTCATTAAATTCTTCAAGTGCCAACAAAATTTCAAAAACTATTAAACTGTTCTTGCCGTCTATGTTTTTAAAGTTTTTTTTTTAATTTAGAATCTAACAGCTCAGTTGTTTTTGTAAAAAGATATTGATCACACAAATGCTTCGGAAAAATTCCGGGAAAATACTCATTGGAGCTCGATTGCTCCTTCCTCGTTAGACTACCTTCACCTCGAGGGTTTTCACACACATTTCCAATTAATCCCAAACGACAATTTCCGACTGGAGTAGAATTCTTTATTGCAGCTACTCGTTTATAATAGTTTCCTATTCTCTGATAATTTGTAACCTTTGATGGACTCGCACCCTGAGTACTACTAACATTAGTCAAGTCAAAATCAACTTGCCTAGATGGCATATTATTTTCCAAACATTCTACTCCCGAAGTGTTTCTTATAGGATAATTGCTTCTATGTTCGATTCCCGCCTGAGGATTTATTCCTACAGACTCTCTCGGCTCAATTATATTAGCTCTTAATATCCCTCTCATGGAAGGCATCTCGGGTTCAAACCTGATTCCATCAAACAAACTATTAATTGGGGTAGGAGGTTGAGCCATCCTGCTAATATTTACTGGAGGATTCTCTAAACTCAAACTACTACTATTTGAATAATAATTAATTCCTAATCCAGACCCATTTCCGAAATCTCTATTACTTTCTGAGCTAAAGCTGTTTCGATTAACAAAAAGCAAAGAATCACGATTCGGCGGCGTTAAACTCATATTCATCACACTTCTATTAATGTCAACCATTCCGGTTTGATCTAACGTAATTAAGTTTTCGCTTGAACTTTCTTCAGGCATTTCAATATAAACATCATTATTGGAAGACATGATTAACACTATTAATACTATACAAAAATACATAAACTATTTAAATAAGAATTTCTAGCTACACTAACTACAAAATTCCAAACAAAAACCAACTACAAGACACTATAATTCTCAAAAAAAAACCACTGTTTGAATGTAATAGCAATTACAATAGACCTGCCTATAGCAATTAAGAACTCCTCCCGGCTCGTAAACAACCGCCAGCAAGTGACTCCCGAAAACCTTTTTTTTCAGAAAGCACCGTAATAATTTCAATACATTGAACGATTTTTAATCAACTATAATTTACTGACCTCGTCTAGAATCCAAATTCTTAATACAAACCTACTTTTCAAAAACTACCAGCTTGAAAACAACGAATGTAGTAGGTTAAGAAAGTTGAAGCATTGGATCTTGTAGCGCACCTTACAGCCGTTAATCAACAAGCGGAAATTTAACTTCCAATAAGGCAAAAAAATCCCGTTGTGAAAACTCGGTGTTGCAGGGCGCAATTCGCTAAGATTCCTTGAATGTTATACACTTGAAGTCAGTAAATAATCTTATTCTAAACACTAATATATATATATTCCAGACGACGATTATTACTAAAGATATTTGAAAATTCAGAAAGATTAATAGTTCCAATGAATAAACAATTTATTTAACAAATTTTAGAGAAAAAATATCACTCAATAACAATAATTTTAATGACTTTAACAGCAACAATTTTTAGCACAAACTTGAATAATAAAATGACTAGCAAGTTCTGATAATTACTGACTGATAATTAATATTCACTTGACTAATTACACAGTTTCATTAGAGCTATTATACACAAAATTCTTTCACAAAATAGGATTTTACTCAAATTTCATTTAGTTGAATACCTGCAAATGGAGTACTGCTCTTCCTATATAAGTACGAAACAAAATTCTTCGGTCAAATTCCCGTAATTTACACAATGATCAAAGTTCCCAAAAAACAAATGGCAAATTAAATCGTTAGTCGAATTCGTTTCCAAAGGCTAATGATCCTAATCGAGGTGGATTCAATTACTTACGAAAATATAAAATGTATTTAAATAGCAAAACGAAATTTAACCAGTCAAAAAATCTAATGAAAGAAAGACTAACAATTTAACCAAAAATACTCGGCTGCCTAAGTCAATCCTATGGACAAAATTAATTAACAAGCAGAAATTGAAGGCAAATAAAAACGTAACCAACAAACCCAAGAGAATTACGAAACATGTACTTACCAAAGAAAGTAACAGCTGGGCCAAACACCTTCACCTCCCATCAAACCTTAGCTCAAAGGAATCAATTCAGTTTTCAATCAAAGGCAAATTCTCCAAGAAATACTTCAATGGCAAAAGCAATTTCCATCCAACTCCCATATCCTAGGAAACCTCGAGTATCGTAGGTTTAAAAAAAAGAAAAAAAAGAGAAGAAACGAATACACGGACTGTAGACAATAAGGAACTTCAGTACTCCATTTCCGCAATTAGATCTTAACTCCGTCACTCCAATGCTTCAACTCAAGGCAGAAACAGCGAGCCGGCAGAAACGAAAACAACAGGCGTGACGTAATACGTCATGCGGCTCGCGGCTGCGTGCCCAGAGGAGAAGACCTTGACTTTACACTCAATGCTCTTTAACACACAAAAGTAAAAAAAAGAACAAACTTTTTTGTTAAACACAAGTTTCCAATGAAAAGTAATCAATCATACATTTTTATTCTTATCTTTTCTTCCTGATTTTTTTTAATAAAGTCCTTTTAATCATGCTTTTACAACACGCCGTTTTATAATCTTTCTTTTTATTAATTTATTATCCAATTCCAGTTCTTCAAAATCCTCTAGTCCTCTGGATATCTCGACAGAGAACACTGATGGAAACGCATTTCAGTGGCGGCTCGGAAGCTGTCACCGCCACAAACGTTATCTAGAATCTTTTAAATAAATGAAACACATAACGTAATCACCATAATTTGATCCCACATTGAATACAAGAGTGAAGTCAAAACATACTCTTACAAAACATTATAAGCTGAATGAAGACAGTAAATATAAATTATTTCTTCTAAATGAACGTTTAAAATAAATGTGAATACCATATTGTATGTATACTGATAATCAAATAATTTTCCTAATTTCAGAGACTCAGTTATTCAGATAAGGTTTAATACTAGCATGTGCAATCCTTCTAGTTAGTGGTTTCGTACAGGGTGTTTCAAAACAACACCGACAAAATATTTGGGATGTGATTAATAACATCAAGATAGGACAAAAAGTATAGACCAATCTGGGTGCACAAATGCTCCCTTTCGGAGTTATAGTCTGCCAAAAATATGAAAAATGAACTTCAAAGTTCCATAGGTCCAAAACTATGGCACCCACCGTAGTCGGGTCAAGACTTCACTTAGGAACTATAGACTTCACTTGGTCACTCTCTCCAAATATCCAAGTTTCATAATCCTGCGGTATTTCCACAATATTTTTATAGAGGTAGTTGGTGAGTACTTCAAATTATATGCCTTTAGCCAAACTCCCTCTATAAAAATTGTTGCGTGAGTACCTTAAGATTCTGAAACATGTATTTTTTGATAACGCACATATTAGTTTCTAAGTGAAGTCTTGACCCGACTACGGTAGGTCCCATAGTTTTGTCCCTATGCACCTTTAAAATGCTTTTATTGTCCGACTGTAGGCGTCTGGATCCTGATGGGGAAACTTTAAAGGTCTATAGCTCCAAAACTATGGGGCCTACCGTAGTCGGGTCAAGACTTTACTAAGAAACTAATATGTGCTCTATCCAAAAATGCAGGCTTCAGAATCTTGCAGTACTTCCGCAACAATATTTATAGAGGTAGTTAACGAGTACTTCAGATTATATGCCCGTAACTAAACTACCTGTACAAAAATTGTTGCGGGAGTACTTTAGGATTCTGAAACATGTAATTTTAGATAAGGACATTTGAAATTCACTTTCTAACGTTTTCGGCTGCCTATAACTCCGAAAGGAAGCATTTGTGCACGTGGGTTGGTCTATACTTTTTGTCTTATGTTCGTGACAGGAATCACCTCCCAAACGTTGTCGGAGTTGTTTTGAAATACCTTATATATATAAAAAAAATCGAAAACCATGGTTAATTATTACCTATACATTTGTTTAGCTCAATAATATATATCAATTGGCTATGTTTCATAGTTAGACATTTCTTCATCATAAGCTAATAATTTGTCGAATTATATATTATAAAATGTTTCGTTGTTTTTTTGTAAACAGAAGTTAGAAGATAACGTTCAACTTGTATGATGCTTGACAAATTATCGAGTGATGTACCATTGTTCCCGAATTTGTTTTGTACCATATTTATCAACTGTATTGCTTCCTACCTGAAATGCAACTTTGATCGTGCATGGGCGCCATGCCTTGTCCAGTGCTGTTTTCAAATTGTGTGTCACTTGGAGGTAACCTGAATATCAATTACGAAGAGGATATTTGTATTTTTAAAAAATGTATATGTACATGTAGGTTACTTGCTACTACTTGAATAATTTTGTTTCTTTTAGAACTTCTTATGACATTAAGGTGGGTCACCAGGTGTTCCCGGTGCTATAATAAACGCTGCTTGAATAGCGCAGCGTTGCCTAGTAATGTCGAGTGTTTACTGGTACCAGATAATAAAGGATGCAATCATGAAATTCTGCTTGGATACTTACTGGAGAAATTAGTTTTCGACCCTTACCGCAAATGAAATGAAATGAAATCTTTAAGTTTAACGTTCCACGGTTATGTCGGTTAGGGAAAAGGAGACGGTGATAATGAGAAATGAGTGAAAATGGTGGAATCAAGAAAGTGGGAGGAAATGGGAGAACTCCGAGAAAACCCACGAGCACGGTGTTTGTTCACCACAAAGCCCACACGGCGCGAACTGGGATTGAACCAGGGATACCAAGCACCGGATGTGAACGCTCTAAAACTGAGCCACCGCGCCCGCTGACCCTTACCGCAAGTCACAGCTAAGTTTCGCTTCTTGAACTGGAACGTTAGAATCCAGGAATTAAACGTACAAATTTGGCAACAACACTTTATGGCTTTCAGCTGAAGTTTCTTCTCAAAATCTACTTCCTTAAATGTAAATTAACATTTAAATAAAATCTGAAACATAACACGAAAAACGGTCAAACAATATATCTATTTCGTAATAAGATAATTACTTTAAAGTACTTTACACATTCAAATAAACATTACATAAAATTGAGCACTTCTAGTAAGATCTAACAGCAAGAGCCACCTTGTATGTTCATTGTAAAACGAATCAAATATTTTCTTTTATTTGTTACGATTTTCGATATCAGAAGATACAACCAAATGAATCACTGTCTTGTAGCAGAAACACAGGGCTGGCGCGAGGGGGGGGGTCAATTTTCAAAATTTGAAAAATTAAAGAATACTATTAAAATATAATGCTTTGTAATAGGCCCACATGGAAAAATAAAATTGTGTTCCCTGAGAATGTAATTAAACTTACTTCACTCACATTCAGGAAATTACTCACTGAGGAAATTCAGAGCATTCCCCCTCATATTTTCAATCATCAAACTACTACAGGTATCTCGTTCAAGATTTCCCTTGCAGCAGTGTAGATAAGATTTTTAACTAGGGCGGATAATATTGTCTAGTGTCTTTTATATTTTTTTCTATTCAGGAAAATTCTAACGCTCCACTCCAGGGACGCAAAAGGTACACTCCCGGTTGAGACAGCCCATTCTAGCCTACAGCACCTAGAGACATTTAGGTTGTAGCAGCGAGTTTTTAACCAATTTAGAAATTGTTTATGATCAACAATATATATATATATATATATATATATATATATATATATATAGTTTTTATATTTAAGCAATACAAATCATGGCCGAAAACATTAAAAGAACCATTGGAGGGCAAAATAAATACCACCATTACTAGGGAAAAGATGTCCAAAAAAATTTTATTCCTACTTTTAGTGAGTAAATTGAAAGTAAAATACTGTTTTTGTTGAGAGCTGCAACATATTATACTATAGTGCTAAACTGTACACCAGATATTTCTGGTACAGAGCAAACGATCGTTCGTTTTGTACAAATTACATACAGTAATGGAGAATGACTTATAAAAATTTGCGAACACACTCTTATTTTCGTACCAGTAAAAGACATCACTGGTCTAGCTAGAACTGACAGACAGCTAAAAGAAATTAACTTCTATCGAAGATATGAAGAGCCAAAACTATGACAATAGTTGCAATATGTAAAGCAAAGACAAATTCCCAAGCCTTCTATGTTCCTTTACTAAACTTCTTCGTTAACGATGCAGCCACAACATCTCAGTCGACCGTTTCATTTTTTTTTTTTTTTGTATAGTTAAAAAAATGTTTATGACTTCTTTTCTGCGTCAGTTCAACGTTGGGCCATAAAAAAGGAGCATATTAGCAGCCTCACTTTAAAACCATTCAGCACCACAAGATGGGAGAGTCGAGTTGATGCTCTGACTCCACTTAGATACCAATAGAGGTTTATGATACCTTACTTCAAATAAGTAACGACAATATAATAGATAGAATGATCGCCCATGATGCTCTGTGTATGGCAAACCAGCTGCGTGGCTTTACTTTCTTTACTCACTCGTTATGTCTTATGACTTTTCACTCCACATAAACATAGTAAACAAAAGTATCCAAAGCATTGATTCTCATGTGTTTGATGCAGTAGGGTTTCTTTAAAACAAGTTTGAGAACTTTTAGAGGAGCAGAAATGATGCAAAGTTTCAATTTTACTTAGTTTATGCGATGGAGTTGGCATCAGCATTAGATATGGATGATCCATGAATAGGTAATACAGTGCAAGCTCGAAGTCGAAAGAAGAAACAGTTTCAACAGAAGGCAGAAGATGAAGCTATTGAAGATCCACAAAGAAGATAAAGGATCGATTTTATTACAAACTTCTAGACGTGATTGTGTTAGATTTAAGAGAAAGGTTTTAGCAACTTAAACATCACAGCGAGTATTTCGATTTTCATTACGATATAAGTAATCTGAACGATATGCCACCTGAACTTTTGTCTGGAAAGTGCCTGTATTTTAATACTCGAAGAATCGAAAGATATTAACCCCAGTGATTTGACAGACGAACTGAGACTATTAACCGCTATAATTAAGCCTAAAAGTTCACCAAAAGAGACTAACATTAATTAAGGAATATTACTTTGCTCCCTATGTCAGTGCTGCATTTATGATTTTGTTTACCTTACCAGTAACCGCGGCAAGTAGAGAAAGAAATTTTTCGAAACTTACTCTAAGCTTATTAAAAACTGTCTACGTTCTTCCATATCTGAAACACGCTTAGGTGGTCTAGTGATGATATCAATTTAACATTAATTGGCTGAAACATTGGACTACTCGAATGTGATAAAGGAATTTGCTCATATCAAAGCAAGAAAAGTTTTTTCAATTAAAGTATGATAAATGTGTGTCCTTCTATTGTGTTTTAGTACATTATAAGTCTTAAGCTGATTACTTACTTTTGCCGTAATATTTGATTCACTATATTATATTTTTGCTCCATACTCTATTGGAAACACCTTTTAATATAAAATAAGCTTAAAAATTAAAATTTTTATTCGGACTAAAGCATATATTAAAAAAAAACTGTATGCCCTGCTGTATATCACGTACAGCGAAATCGAGCATACTGAATATTGTGTCATGTATGGAGTCATTTAAATAATACGTAAGCATTCGGGACAGGTAATTCGATTTTTTGTTTACTTTTCCTTTTCATACATGTTTTTAAATATGGTATCGTACTTTTTCTTAATACCCGAAAGTCTTCTATCAAAATAAGGTTTGTGGATTAAAGGGGCGGCATTTGAAAGTACTGCCCTGGGCGGCAAAACTGCTAGCACCGGCCCTGCTGAAACATAACTTTATTTTATAGTACAATATTTATAATATGTAACGTTTCGTTGAGCAGTAATTACGGGAATGAGCTAAAATATGTATTGACTTCCGGGTAGTGATCACCCGAACGAAATTTAAATTTAGGTAAATGTTAAAGAAATACCCGGAATTCCAACAATATTATTCCAGTTTTCAGCTGGAAATGGTCTTGTGTTATAATGTTGGGTCAGGACATGGTTTTAATCAGGACCATGTAATTTTGGCTGCAATTAG
Source organism: Thermobia domestica (assembly GCF_964235325.1). NCBI lineage: Eukaryota > Metazoa > Arthropoda > Insecta > Zygentoma > Lepismatidae > Thermobia > Thermobia domestica. The sequence goes on along the minus strand of NC_137470.1, from coordinate 50,900,983 downwards.
ATTGCGCACACTTTTCCAGTTTTATAATTTTTATCTGATAAGTCATTGACAAGCTGTCATTATGTACAGGATTGCGCGCAGAAAAATTAAGCAATGTTGTCAGATGGAAAATATTTTCTCTTCTGTTATGTAAATCTGTAAAACAAGGCCAGCGGAATACCCGAACGAAGGGTCGAATAAAATTACTAGGATTGAGCTAATTTAGAAAATACAGAGGAATTAACACATAAGGATAGAGAAGCTATATACTGCATTCGAAAAAAAAAAGATCTCACACCAGTTCTTCCGAGAAATATTACAGAGGCTGCTTCAGGAAGTGATTAAAAGAAAAGTTGAGTTCAGTTATGACGGAGAAAATTTACTATTTATAAATAAAGAAGCTAAGATTATCGTCCTAACTTGTGCGAGTAACATTAGGTACGAACAATGATAGCATTTACTGTGCATAGTCGTAGTGTATGTAATAAAACTAGCAGGTAGCTACATCATACTGTTTCTAATTATATATTCTAACTAGATTTAGGAAGGTTATTTAAGATGTATATTGACAGATTAAATATTATTAATAAGTAAATCGTGTAATTTTGCACGGGTTATATTGGAATGCAATGTAAATAGTATGAGAAAGTAGTTTACTCACATCGTTCTATTATACTAATAATATTGTAATTTAAGTTTATTGTATCGCACATATTATTGTAACAAGTATCCTATTATATGACCAGACGTTAACGACAGACCTCAATAAATTTACCAAAGCAAAACTTTACGACAATGGAAAAAATTATTCACTTTTCAATTTTCAATTTTTCCATAAAACTTGGCTAGTAGTGGGAAGTATGTATACTATATTACTATTATTATTATTATTATTATTATTATTATTATTATTATTATTATTATTATTATTATTATTATTAACATTAAGAAAATCATCATAAATGTTTGTTTTGTTTTATTTAGGTTCCCACCTAGAATATGGGCTTCAGAACCCTCAGTAGCTCCTCGAACGAAAATAGGGCGGAAACATTTCACAAACATTACAATTAATAATTCTATTCACTTGGTCCATATATTTATCAGGTGATCTCTTCTTTGTTGAAGATATAATCAGAAACAAAATTGGAATTAAGATCAATTGCGAAAGGATATACCAAAAAGGAAGATTTAAAGAAACATAACATTATATTGAAGCAGTATGAAATGCTTAACCCTTATAGATTCCGGCTTTTTAAGGTAAATTAGAGACTTTCAGTCAAGCGGCTACAGCATCATCCCTATTTATCACAGGATCATGGTTCATACCTCGTTTTCTTTTTACAATAGAGCAACCTTTCAAATGGTACCATTCACATCTCCTTATCATGTCCCTGAGGCGGGAAATTTTGAGAGAAATCGGGATTTTTCTTTGAAAATATTTCTTTTTTTTTTTAAATGAGCCCCTCTGGACCCCCACTGTGTTAATGGAGAGACCTAAAACTCAACTGGAAAACACTAAGGGGTGTACTAAATGCCTGTAAAAAATTTCAAGCTTTTATCTTCAACAGCCAGGGCGGGAAAAATATAAATAATCCCCACAATGCCCCAGATTACTGTAAAATATCTTGATCTCAGACAGAACATTTCCTGAGACATCCCTATTTATCCTAGAATCATAGTTCGCCCTTTATTATCTTCAGAATAAAACTGCCTTTCAAACGGACCCTTCACATGTCTCCATCATGTATCTCAGGCGGGAAAATCGCGGAAAAAGGAATTTTTTAAACCACAAAATCCCTTTTATTTACCTTTTTGCCCCTCTGGATCCACCTTGTGCTAAACCAGAGATCCGAAAAAATCTAGTAAATAGTACTCGGTGGACTAAATGTTTGTACGAAATTTCAATCTTCTAGGTGCGAAAGTAAGCCCGCCAAAAAATAATGAAAATAAGCCAAACAAAAATATTTTTTAAAGTTATGATGTCATCACCTCCTATGTCTCGACGCAGGAAGGCGTGAAATCATACGTAACGTGTTCTACAGTGCCTCTAGACTTGAAAAAAAGTAAAAAGCTTTATTGGTTCTTTTTTAATCGAATAATGAAGACGCTTCTTTAGTACCTAAAAATAGGTACTAGAACTCCAAAGGAATTCAGATTATGAGACAAGAAAGTTTTAACATTTGGATTGTAAATTTGGAGGTATCATGACTTCTTGTATCTACTGACCAAATTATATTTAGTTAATCCTGAATATAATATGAATTTTATTTCTAATTTCTGTTTCTATCCTAGTGTGGAGGTAAACCTTCTTTGCGCACAGATTTTAAATCTACCATTGTGGCAACGTTGGGCAAAAATCTGTGTTCAGAAAGACCAACAGAGATTTGTGCGCAATTCGGGATCTATAGTGTGCGCAATCCTGTTGCTCCCGTAATTTTGCAATTTGATTGATAACACAAGGAAGAATGATGTGTTATTGTATGCCTGGTTAAAGTAACAAGCTGTGAACGATTGAAATGTTTGAGCTATCGTTAGAAATTCTTAGATTATTTCGGAAACTTGACGGGATGAAAATAAATGTTAGAAAGACAAAAGTCATGGTAACTGGAACGAAAAGGCAAGTGTCAAATATAGAAGTAGGAGGGGAGAAAATAGAACATCTGACTGATTTTCAATACCTGGGTACTATTACTGGTAGTGATACTAAGTGTGAAGGTGAAATAAAAGCAAGAATAGGAATGGCGAAAGAAGCCTTCAGGAGGAAGAAAATACTATTTCCTGGGACCTTGAATAGACAGTTGAGAAAAAGACTCATGAAATGCTTCGTGTGGAGTGTTGTACTGTATGGGTCATTAATATGGACATTACGCAAAAATGATAAACAACGACTGGAGGCTTTCGAAATGCGGGTGTGGGGAAGAATTAAGGGAAATAGATGGTCCGATCTGAAAATGAATGAGGGGGTGTTAGAAATCGTGGGAGAGAAAACAATTTTAGATATCATTAACCCTAGGAACACCAAGGGGGGCCTCGGAAGTCCACAAATTATTTATGTTGCATTTTGTAACGTTTCTAATTGCATATAAAATCTAAAAAAAAAAAGTGATATTATCAAGCTTGACCCCATTCATCATAAAATGTACTTGCTTATTTTTTAGTGTTTTATTTTCTATTTATTAATAAAGAAAGTTCTGTGGGCCTCCAGTCCTAACTGTGGTAGTACTAACGGGCTATTCACCTCATACGTTAACAGTTATATCCCAGTTTTTTGGCTATTTATTTTATTTTCCTTTGAAACAATTTTGGTATTGCAACATGCACCCACAAAGCACACCAACGTCCAATGTACATCCATTTAACGTTTGGGCAAGGATTTACGGGATGTCCAGTGGACGTGTGTTTTTGGTCCATGCAACGTCTAGTGGATGTACACGGGACAGTACACGTGGCACAGTTGCCATGCGTCTACTGGACGTCCATACTCACAGGATAAACATTAACTTCAATCAAAACATGCCGTCCATTAATGGCCGAGAACGTTTCAAATTATTGAACTTATATACATTAAAGAATAAGAAAGGCCTAACATAGAAAGAAACGAATAAGATAACAATGTACTTTATTGGATTACCTCTAATTACATCTTGAAGTTCTTTAACAGTGCTTTTTATATTTGAGATTTTGTAGATACACTGCTCCACAGTATTTGTCTTTTTAATATAATGAATAAGATTGTAATACGATTTTTTTCGCATATCAATGATATCAAAAGTTTGGTATACCAGTTTTATTCTTGAGATTATAAAAGGTATTATAAACGCATAATATTGTTACTTAAATAAATACTTTTTAAAAACAAGTGAATTTTAACCTTCTAGAAGTAGGAGTAAATATATACAGAACCATTTTAGTTTACATAGATGTATTGATATATTATATTTAACTATTATATTACATTACAATGATTCACTGACATATCATGAGATTCTTTCTTCGTGCGCTCCATTTTTTATTTTTTTCTGAAATTAAGAAAATGGGAAAATTAATTCTAGGTATAATCAACATAACAACGATCAAAATTAAAATCAGATTATGAGGTTGCTCTTAAGTAAGGTTCTTTATGTTGAACTTTAAAGAGTAAAAATTACATGACGGATTCAACCTGGGACCTTTTGGCTTTAAACTATACAAACGGGACTCAAAGGTATACAAAGTTACAATTACAAATTCCAAATTGAACTACAAATTACAAAAATGAGCTCATCCGTGGCTAAGCGGTTAACATACTCGCCTTTGGCGTGCGAGACCCGGGTTCGATGCCCGGCGGGAGCCCACGTGGTTCGGGTTCCACGTTAATCAGTAGATCCACGTCTCATATAGCCTCGCTGCTGAAAGGGACGTTAAACTCAAAATCAATTAATCAATACAAATTACACAATGTATTATTAGCGGCAATTTCATGTTTCTGAAAATCTTTTTTCTTGCAGCCTTGGGCCACAAAATGTATTTCCTTTTCATACTTTATTCTGTTCAAGCACAATACAATGAAACTCAAATTTTAAGTTTAAGTTTCAAAAGTCATTCAATCTAAGAAACAAGCTTTCTCATTCCATTGTAAGATCAAAGAATGTTAAAGGAAGGGGATTATTTTCTAAAATATCGGAAAAATATATACTGTAAGTACGAATATATTTCCACCTTTCCGAAATAATATATGTACAGGTGGCGGCAGTGCGAAGCTCAACAGTGACGTTTGTTTCCAAAGCTTAACCCTTTTAGGCTCTATAGTAACTTTTGTTACTACGGCGTAATATCGTATTTGATCGCTTATTTAGGTTCTATAACAAATATTTAAGCCGTTTTTTTATTGGCCAAGTCTAGGATGGACAAAGAACACCCCAGATGCGTTTGGGAACCGGATGGTGAACTTGGCGACGCCAAGTGCGGCCGGAGGGGGAAAATTTCAGAAATTTTTCACGCGTTAATTTTCAAGATATCAAATTGAAATTTTGCATACGGATTGCGTGCACCATTAGGCATTTCTCAATTTTTTTGAGATCCGTATGTGAAACAAGGGTCGGGGTCCAAGGGGCTCAAGTGTGTTTGGGAGGGGTCCGAGGGGTGAAGTTTCAGAAAAAATTCCGATTTTCCGGATTGTTCCGGTTCATGTGTACGATACGGACATATAGTGGTACCGTTAGAAAGAGCTCGTTATACTGAAGAAAATGACGTTTGAATCTCCCAGTCTTTTTCCCGTTTCCAGTGTATAATACAGACAAGCGAGTGATACCATTGGAAAGTATCCTCTATCCTTAAGAAACAATGTATGAACCGTGATCCTATGACAAATATTAAGGAAGCAGTAGCTGTTTGAGTGAAATTCTCAGGTTAACTCAAAAAGTGGAAATCCTAAAAGATTTAAATATTTCTATGCACTTATTTATAGTTTCGTATCTTAATGTACTGCTCATGTAGCATGAATGCAAATGAATATCAAGCTGTTCGGTGAAACTATGATTTTTCTTTTCAAAAGTTTTGTTAAACACTGAGTAAACACCTGACATTTTTTTTTTTGAAAAATTAAATTAAACGGGTAACTGTAAACAAGTATACTATTTCCTCAATATGAAACGAAATCTTCCGCTGAAAGGTGAAATTACGGAGTCACCCAAACGCAGAAGCGTCACGAACCCAGGCCCTCTCTCATAAGGACCTGTTCGGAGTAGTTTCTTCTAAGCTTCAATTACCTCGGGGGAAATAAGCTCTGACTGTTAGAATCATACTATGAGACATGTGTTAGATATGATAAAGTTTATTATATGAATGTAGTGAACAAGATCAATAATAACAGTATGAATAAGATGAGAATTGTGCAACAAGAAAAGAAAACACTATACAGAAAAAAATATTAAATATTACTATGTAAAGAGATTTAGTTCCTTTCTTTTAGTTTAGTAGAAAGATTTGAAAGTAATGTTTGAATTTCAAATAACACTTGAAAGCAATTGTCTATGCAACATATACAACACATCTATTTAACTTTAAGTGTGCACGCATTTCCCAAGCGAGTTTGTATCGAGAAATTTTGTAGTACATTTAAAAAAAAAACAGTATTCTTTACTCAAGGTTTTAAAGTTTGACGTCTAGGGGTATTGAATTCTAAGTCTCATAGCAACGATAATGATTTAAATGAAAATCATAGTTACCTCCTGCAACAGAGCACTTCGGAGTCGAAAAGGATGCCTGGGCACCCTTCTGAAATGTTTTTATGTCCAATAACAAGGCGTTGGCCGGAACACATAGTCACACAATGTTAATTGATGCAAATTGTAAGAAAGGGGGGGATCGAATAGTATGATTAGGCGGAGTTTATGGTGATTCCTTTGACATGTTTATTCATGATTGGTTATGAACTTGAGTATCAGGACTTGAGTAGGATGGCATAGCGACGTAGATATATGAAGAATATGAGTTTTCCGGATTTCATTATTTTCTTACTATCTGTGATGACAAAACTCCTATGGTCGATACAACCACATTTTCCGTACAATATGTTTTCCGTAGGAAACCACAATCATCACAATTTAGGATGACAAAACCCTTGTGGTTTGTCTTAGTGGAAACCTGTTTCCCGTAGAAAACCACAACCATCCTGTTATTCTTGGAGCGTGAACAAACATTAAGTTCAAAACCAATCAAGAGTAATACAAGTCAATGACTTAAAAATACTTATAATTTCTTATATTTATATTTATAATTATATAACTAATAATTTTGTTTTGAGCTTATTAAATCGCGTTAAATTATTAGGTCCAATTTGGAAATTGAGCGGCATAGAGAGGCAACCCTTTCAGTCTCCCGGACTTTAATGGTGGGAGTCCCATCCCACTTAATACAATCAATTTTTGAGCGAATTATGAGGCAAACAAAAAAAAATAAAGTAAAATAAAATAAAATACACTAGAACAAAGTCGCTTGGGAAGAGAAGGTCGTGCAGTACCATTTGATCGCACTTTATATATGTTACATCATTTCAAAACAACATTAAATCATAAGAGCATATGACTTAGATGTGCGATCTGGTAGTATTGTTGTGTATTGTTTGGCAAACTTACAATTAACTAAACGACAACAAGGATGATTCATTAACTATTAGGATGATTCATATCTTCAGTTGAGTACATCTATTAAGCATATTAAATATTACAAGTAAATAATTATATCCTTGATAAGAACAGTCTAGTGATATAATGCAAAAAATGATATAATGAAAAGAAAAAAAAGAAAAATAAACTGTGTGTGCACACATGGCCGGCAATCTCTCTCTCTCTTTCTATTTTTTTGTTAGTCTTAATATTACTAAATATACCAAGTGGTTATTTACTTGTCTATGATCGATTATATGTACCAAAACCCATTAATATTTACGTTAACCATTGATTATGATTCAATGATAATACAAATACTTATAACTATATATTAAATTGCATAAATACATATGAATGGCACATTGCTTGGCACAGATTTCCCGATTTTATATATCGATATCGTGATAAATATTTAATTCTGACATTACACTTAGGAGGTGATTACATTTAGAAGGTCAATGCATTTTTATTACAATTCAAATTATTGATCTGAGAATATATATATATATATATATATATATATATATATATATATATATATATATATATATATATATATATATATATATATATATATATATATTTCAAGGACTCCAATAGCTCGTGGATAGGCGGATTCATGCGTAAAGCGTTGCAGAATTGGATATTTCGCATCTCGTGGTCTGCGAAGCAGAGAGAAAGACAAAGATTAATACACAATCATAATCAATCCAAGGCTGTTTTGGTTCATTGCATTATGATCGCATGGTAATTTTTCCTCCTTGCTTTTGCCAAACTGGTTATCTTTTGGAAGCTGAACGCCCACCAGTTACTTCCAGTTTTCTTTGTCTCCTTCCTGGGGAGACGACTCGTATCAGAGACAAAACGGAATCTGTCGTCTCAGTATGAGACGGAAGTAGGTTCGTTTATCATTAATGCAGTGGGTGTAACAAGGCGATGAGATTGTAAATTGTGCAATTAAAATATTTATAGTAACATTAATTAATGCAAAATTAAAACTACGCCTTGTTTCTTGTGCAGCTTCATTTGAGTCCCCACAGCAATTATTCAGTATTCACGACACAATCTAGGTGTGCGTGTTGGTGTACGTGTGTTTTGTAAACTTAGTGACTGTTCCAGTTTGGAGCAAGGGGAATAAGGTAAGTCCATGCGGAGTGTCATAGGTTTATTATTGTTGTTATGTTTCATTGATTACTAAAATAATTTAATTGTCAATTTTCAATAAAAAGTAAAACACTTTCTAAATTAACTGCTTATAATCTGTATTGTTTTAAGTGCAATTCTCATTAAATTTTTATTTATAAACAACTAAAATATCGCAAGAAATTTGTTGTCAATTTTGATTTTAAATTAAAACAAAAACAATGTTTTAATTAAAATTAAAATATAATGCTTATATTCAGTGCAAACTCATTTAATCTTATTTGTTTAAACTAAAATAACGAAATACATATACAAGCTATATACCTATGACACTACGTTAAATAATTGTATATTAATGTTATAGGAGGAGGAGGACTTATCGATGCGTATTAACTAGGCTTCGATACGCCCTTCTTCGAGACGGAGATATAACAACATGGGCATCTCCAAAGTGAACGATTGGAGCATCTTAAGAATACTCGAGCAAGAATGTTCCTTTCAATACCATACCTTATTGTTGTAATCGCATATAAGTATTTTTTTCCACACATTCGACCTCGATAGAGAATAAGTTCCTTCATCTCCCACCTACATTGCTCTCATTTTAATTGTGTCTTTGGCTCTGGAAGACAGTCATTGATTAGAATACATAAACATAAAATAGATATGACACTATACCAGAAATCGTATCAATCGTGATAGCGTAACTCAAGGAACCTAATCACTCATCTGGTGGATGAGGAAGGGGTTTAGTATATTTCTTACTTTACTAATGTTAAGCCAACATTGCTTACTTTTATGCGAAGTTTTCTTTTGGTTTCTTCTTTTTGTGTGTGTGTGTGTGTATGTTTTTATTTTTTGTTTGTATATACATTCATTTTAGTTTCTGATAAATGTTGATTGTAGAATGTACGTGAGCTTCGTCCGGGGCTCGACCCCGGGTGTACCCCGTAATTTTTAGGAGTATGACTGCATGATGGTCTTGTACTACCTAAAGGATTGTTTGGTGCATGTTGTTATTAATATAGATACATATCTCTAGTAATTGCATGACAGTTGGTCTTGAATTAATATGAGGATACTTGCTTAAGGTTAACTCGGTAGAAATAATAGCAAAAATACATAGTAAAAAGAATAGCTTTATTGATATTAGGCCTAAGCTAAGGAATCCTCTTCAGTATCGACGCTTTTGGTGGTTTGTGGACTTCTGGCCCTCTTTTCACAAGGGGACCTTATGTGAGTGTATTTGAAATCTCACATTTGGCCTCTTGCGTTTATAGTAGCCTGTGGCATGCAGCATGGATTTTGTGAATGCAGTTTCAATCACGCCCACAAGGACGAAACACGAGGAGTGTTGGCGTTTCTGTATCCTTTTTAATGGTGTTTAAAAAGGATATTAAAACTTTATTATTATTACTGTATTTTTTTGTGTTAATTTCTTTAATCTATTGGAGTCACTCTAGTGTTATGATCTATTTTTAAGGAGTGGATCAAAGGAAAACTGAGCATATTGCAACAGCATTTATATATGTAATTTGCTATCAATCTATCGATACAAGCAAAATACACAAAATAAAAATTAAAATAAAATTTAATGAATACACACATTAATATAGCTATAATGGAACTGACATATAAAGAAACTAGAATAAAAAAAACAAAAACAAAAGAGATACAAGTCAACAGTAACTAGCAAGCTACATATTGAACTGAAATTTGTGACCACGACTAGCAGTACACTCAACAACAGCTATATCGCGCTGTTTAAGTTAGCTTTTTTTTTAAAGTTAAATGTAATTGTACACCTAAGCTTAACAAGCATTATCAATATATTTCATTTTTCAACAGGGGAATGGAGAAAAAAAGAGGTGAAGATTGTCAACACAATATTTTCTGTTATGTTTTCTCTCTTGTTTTTATATCACGTCACAGTAAATAGGATCAGGTTGCCTAGGAGAACGTAACTCTCTTTTTCTCTTATTTATATACAGTATGCTTGTTATTGACAAGATGATAAAAAAATTAAGAACTCCAACTAACAGGCTTATTATAGCTAATATACTATTCTGTATAATCGGAGACTCTTGTCTTGCTGTTTGTAATTGATATTTTGATATTTCTCCTGGGACTTTAGAGGGGTAGTTATCTAGCCAGCTGACTGGTATCTTATGATAGACACTAGCGTGTTTGGTTGTGATACTGAAACATGGGAATTTTGGCTTCAAACTTACATTGCGGAACATAACTTCGCAAGCGCAAGACATGTCGACGTATAACAGTCCCACTGAAGGGGCAGGAAGAAGGGGAAGATTAACTATTGGGCATGTCACTCGCAAATAATCGCTATGATCAGTTAATAAGGTTACTGCTGTAAAATTTACATACTGGTAAGGCAATACATCTTCTAAAGGCAAACAAGTCAATTTGCAGTGTCTTATGATATCAATGCTTTTTCCTGAAAGTTGTGCACGGATACAATGTAACTGATCTACATCTTCCAGTTGAATTCTTTGTATTAGGCAAAAATAGTCCTTTAATATGTCACAGTTACTGCTAAATAGTCGTGTACCGTTTGTTTGTTTGATAATTAATTGTGGCCGACTCAAAATATAGCAAGCATTATTTTCCCGTCGAAACAACAATGGGGAAAACATTATTGTTTGATAAGAGACTGTCTGTGAAACTACAGGAATTTTAAGGCCTACTAGAGAAAAATTTCTACCTATTAAGCATTCCAAAAGAGGAACGTTATATATGGCCGCTGAGTCAGAGAGACCCAGCGCAATACGTTTTTCTAGACCCCTCAACTGTATGTGATATTATCTATTTCTCCGAATCCAATTAATTCATTATATAAGGTTTTTGTCTGACAGGCCTGAATAAAATTTTGAAACTCGAATTGGGTTCGCAACCATCTATCAGTAGCCCTCAACGTCCATGGTTCGTTAATGAAAGAAAATACTCTTTGTACAATATGTTCCAAATTGCTTACAAATAGGCGTTTGGTATGCTGACGTTCTATGATGTGAAAATAGGACCCGGTTAATGGGGAGTCAGCTGTAATTGTATTTTCCTTATTATGTTTTGGTAAATTTGTCCAATCAATATGCCTTGTATGGTTCGGATCGTAATGTACTAAAAATAAAATTGGTACAGCCGTCTCATAAAGTAGTGAACTATGGTGAGGAGTTACTATCAAACCTGGATGTGCTATTGTCTGTACGTCTAGGAATTGGGCTATTATTGCGTTGCTCAAGAGGGTGATCACAGCACATAGTCATAATTGGGTGGATTCATTTGTTTGACTAGCTGCTAAGTTACGTCGAGTCGGCATGGGTGTGGGCGGGGGGACGATAAGTTGACTGTTTGAGTTTCATCAGGATTGCTCATGCTTGCATTAAACATATTTTGAAAACAAAAAACCGGTTGCATCTCTTACAGCATAATATATAGAGAAAATAAAGTAAAAGTCCAGTAAAACATAAACTGAGTGCAATATTGCTTGCGAATTCTGTCTCTTCGTGAAGGAATTGTGCCTTCTCCGGTGGAATCATACATAACGGAACACATATTATGGTTTGCAATTTACACAGCATACAGATTAAAAGTTCTGATATTATGGTGTTCCAAATGTAAAGAATAGATATATACGGACGTTTTGGATTAGTGATACCTGGCATGAAAAAAAGGTGGACGGGTTCATTTTTCTGCGTCTGTCTATCTATTTTCAAATAAGGGGTTTTAAAGGTCCATGTTTCGTCTAAACACTGATTTAAATGTTGAAATTCTGTATTTTCCGAAAAAACATTTGCAATTGTTAAACTAGGAATAAGGGTCCAAGAAGCCGGTATTATCCGTTTTATGATAACGTTTGTCTCAGCTACTGCTGGACAGGGAAACGATGACGGAATTTCATGATACTTGGTTAGAATAGCCCTGCATTCGCAAGGAAGATATAACTGGACAGCGCCCGATGAGTTCGAATTTAATTTTATTACTTTTTTCGAATTTTGGACATTTCATTCGAATGACTTCGGGGGGATTGGTTATAGCATAAAGGTTTGCTTGAAGCTGGGTTATGAGAAGACCATTTCCTTCTTCACATTTGAAGATGCAATACTGGCTGATTCGTTCTACCGTAACCCCTTCGAATAAAATACGGGGACAACCTGGTGAGGCCACGGAGTCACTTAAAAAGAGGGGTAGATAGCAAAGCGGAGGATTCTTCCTCGGGTCACATGCTCGCATTTCATTATTTCCCATATAGAAATAGTTTTATCCCTCTTAATTAACATGGTAGTTTGATGAGAAATGAGACAAGTATGGTTTTGGAATTTAAACGGGATAGTAATTAGTTCGTAGGCATCTGCGGATGGCAAGGTTCTCTGTACAGGGATCTTAAATACAACTTGTACTTTATGTCCCGAATAGTGACAGCTTATAGTAGGAATAGTATAATATTTTAACAAATCTGCAAAACTAATAGCAACCTGATAATTAAACCGTTTAATCTTTCTTGTCAATAATACCAGATCGTCCCGTAACAACTCGACCGGTCGTATTAGTGGAGTTAACCGTTTTACAGCACATGCTAACGTAAGCTCTCTTTCAATCTGATTTTTAGTCAATGAAAGTAATGACGTTAAGATTCGTACCGTATACAGCAATTGATGTGTGGATTTTTCTGACAAATGCTCGAAAGTTATTGAATTTACGAATTTTTGTGTTAGTTTTACTTGATCTTCCACTGTCTTAAGAGCTGCGTTGAATTCATGAGTACCGTGTGAAATAGTAATTAATTTATGATGGTCCTCATGGATTTCATGTTGTAGTTCGGTAATAAATTTCGCCAATTCGTCCTGTCGTAAGCTGACTTTATCGACTAAATCTTGGGTTGCCAAATTGCAGCACCATCGTCCTGCCATGCCTAGAAACGCCAGCCCCCTTTTGTTACGCGACAAAGGGTTTATCTGAGTGTCAGGAGTATCATAACGTAATCCAGAATGCCTATGAGAAGAGAGGATAGTTATTAGTTCATCGGCATGGCTTGTGAGGGAACAGAAGTAATCCTCGCTGTTATTTCCATTGCATTCAGTACTTCTAAGCACATTACTGATATATTTATATACCTCGTCTGTTGTTGTGGCGGGCATCAGGTCAATTTCATAAATAACAGGAATGGAAGCATCATACGTAATCAGGTCCGGTAACTTTGCCCAATAAACTCCGGGTGTGACCAATACGGAGAGGTTGTACGCCAATGAAAAACTGCAAACTCCAATTAATACTGCCAATGTTGTCGCTATCACTGCGAGAGACGCCATCACTGCAAGAGGAGAAGGGAGTACAGTTAAGGGTTGTTCCTATCCTTCCGCTACAAATTCTCTCCAGGTGACATCACGTGCTAAAACATAAACGCGAAATTTGTTAGTGTCTTCGTTGTAACGAATACACAACCGGAAAGCAAATCCGTACCTTGCCATTGCCCTTCTTATTAATTTTCCCAATTCTTTCTTTGTTTTCCTTAGCCAATAGGGAAAAAGGATTTTAAAAGACATTGGCATATATTTAATTGTGATTCCTGAATTAGAAAAAGGTCAAATCCTTGTGGCAACATATCTGGTAAGAAGCTAGGAGGGATGTAGCGAAAACAATCAATCCATAACTCTTTTTGCCAATTGTAAATTTGCCTAATAATGTGTGGTCGGGGTAATGCTTGAAAATCTAAGGGATTAGGACTTCTAGGGGAGGACATTCCATTTGGACAAGAGGGTTGACCGACCTTTTCGAGGACAACGGTGTATAAAAAAGTGCATTCAATGCCTACCACTAAGACAGATATCCTATGTATAATTTCTTCTTCTGCTGAGGCGATGATGGCCGTATTGACCGCGATATTCAAGGCTTCTTGGATTCTATTTTTAAAATATTCGTATGTATCTCTATCATATGACGTGATATGTAAAATACAGAGAGCTCTAGCAATAGCTAAAGCAGTTCCACTGGCTAAATATATATGTAAATGTTCTTTGGGAAGTCGGGATTATATGTTAGCAACTATCGAGCAAGCTTCCCAAAAATAAGATACAGTTTTACTCATACTTATTTTAAAAATCCAGTGATGGGGCGAGTTGTTCCTCAGAACCCCTATTAACCTAGAAAAAGATGCTGAATACAATATTCCTATTTAGTGATCAGATTATTTTATCTCTATTCCTCATATCCGCTATCACATTCGGAATCATTATACTGAATCCCTGCTGTCATTCGTCGTTTTATACCGCTAAAAATATATGCTAAAGTGTTCACAGAACAAAGTTGAATAATGCCGCGATGATAGGGGCATTCCCACTGTATATCCGGAAGAAGTTCCAAATTAATCCGGGAATCTGCTGCACATTTATTACTACAGATTGTGGAAAATATTCCTGAACTAATGGAACTGTTTGTTCACCTAACACATAAATGATATTTCCGAAGGCTAAACACTGTTGTAAACGTGCCATAACTTCTTGTTCAGCCCTGATCCCCATTTCCCAAGTAATGTTTGGTAATTTTTCGTACATGGAATTGGGAACTACCCATCTTGGGTTCAATTCTCTCCGAGGGTATGGTGTTCGTATAATCTGATGGAATAAACTGATACTGGGTTGTAACAATGCCTGTTCTGGTGAGACGGAGATTACGGCAATCTCTCTCATTAGGAAAACTCCATCATTTCCATATATCCCGGTAAAATTCATGGCGTAATACATGGGTTTAGCGTGACCTATAATAAAGTGGAGAGAATTGATAGTTCTGTTAACTGTAATACTGTATGTGACAATCTTCCTCTCTAACTTATTTACTCTTTGAGTTATTTGTTACCAAACTATGGGTATAGATATATATATATAGATGACAAGACAAAATACAATGATATCTTAGAATGTAAATTACATGACTCTACAATAATACTTAGTCATATGTTTCCATTATTTTTTTAATTTGACTGTTTCTCGACATCTTGTTTAGACAATTGGGGAGAGGTTTTATGGTGTGGTTTAGTAGACCTATGTTTTCGTGAGGGAGGTGTTTTCGCATTGTTATGCCACCATTCCTCACCTTGATTACTTCTTTGTTTATTGCCTTTGTTGTTAACTGGTGGTATATGTGTTAAGCACATACGGGCAATGTGGCCAAAACGGCCACAACGATAGCATTGGATTGCTTCTTTTATCTGTAGATTTTGTATTTTTGGGTACTGATAATTACGAGGACCCCTGTAACTCTTTTGTTTAGGGTTGTTGTTAGTGGGATTCGATCGAACCCGTATATCGGGGGAAGGAGGAAAACTACCAATTGCCCGTAAACCAGCCTGGGTCTTTGCGGCTTCATACAATTTCAATTGTGATTCCAATGCATCTAATGTTCTACATTCTTTCGTAATGATATATTCTAATGTATCTGGGGGAAGACCCTTTGTAATGTGTCTCATTTTCTCTGTGTGTGTCATATCCTCAGATACCTTCTTACAAAGACGCAATACGGCATACAAATATTCCACATAACTTTCTGAAGGAATTTTCTTACGCTGCGCTAGCAAGGAATATGGGTCCCCTACTTCTGCTGATGACTTGAAGGCACTTCGTAATCTCTCAGCGATTGCGTTGAAATCAGGCAAGGCATTTAATTCATTCATGTGCAATTCATACCAATCCCTTGCAGAAGCCTGCAAATTGGCTTTAACATAACGTTTCTTTTCCTCAGTTGTCCATCCAAAAATATCTCCAGCCATTTTATAATTTTCTAAAAATGCATTTACATCTTCATCTGGGCGCCTACCAAAACACGCGAGTGCCAACGATGGAACTTTGTTTTGAACGTGCACGATTTGTGATGTTGAATGATCATTGACAAAAGGTTCCATCGTTGTACTTGCACTTTGGTTTCTCTCTTCAGTTTTAAAAATATCCCTAGGGTTTGCGGTATTTTCACAAGTTTTAAAATGACACTTACTTCTGGTAAACATTGGACTGCTTCGGACGAACTGTTGTCCCTTTTTGGACATCTGGTTAATCTTAGATCGGAATCTAAAGCCGCTGACCAACGTTAGCCTGAAATGAACGGTAATTATTGGTCAAGGTTGGGTGAAATTCCATGACTTCGAAGCATAGCTGAGGATCACTTCGTTAATATTAAAATAATATTAAAATCACCTTTACCTATTTCATTAACACTAATTCGTTACGCCCATTACGTCTTCCCCAGTAACTTCTAAGGTCTAGAATTTGATGTTACGTAAACAGTGAGTGTATTGCTAGTGTAGTCAACAATTTCTCTCTCTCTTTTTTTTTTAAATTACAAACTTAATGTTTGTATCTATGTAGATTTCTATTTCCTTACATACACATTATTACCTTAACTTAATGAAAAGCTTTAGCGTTCTTGGGTTAAGAGGCAGAACAGTGCTGTACTTAACTTAAGCTGAGCTGTGCTCTTGTTCCTTCTTCAAGCGCTCGCTGGCCAAGGTAGCCAAAGCGGACATAGTTAGGTATAATGATTTAGTAGCTATAGTAGCTGCTGCCTTCATTTGATTAAATTCCACCGCCTGCAAAACGTCCGATTTCACTCGATGTTCTACCTTGAAAAGATTCCAAAAGATGTCGAGTTTCGCACTCAAATATTCTGTATTTCTTCCTGTTGTGAGCAGTATTACGAATTTGATTTTGTTTTCTGGTGTTATGATCGCATACAGAATATAATGTTTGAACAAGTCGCTACGGTTTGTGAGAACGGTTGCATAGTGCAGAATTAAAGTCTGCATCCCATGATATATAACTTCTGCAAGATTTTCATTCCATTTGGCCAACTCGATCATGTACCAATGGAGTTTTCTATTTAGTTCCCGATTTATTTCATTCATTATTATCGCATTAAAGGCAGGGTGCTCAATTTCAAAACAAGGCTTTCCGTCCAATTTTATCATCAGGTACTTCAAACGCTTTGGGTACCTGACTATTTTTTTTTTTTTGATCATGAACGGGGTAGAAATTTCGTTCATGCAAAGACTTGGACATTCTAAAAGCAGTTTTACGGGAAAAATAAATACTGAATACCTTGTTCTCTTACTCCGGCTATAGTTTTCTTTTTCTTTTCTTTTTTTACAAAACAATTTTCTCTATTGATTCTAGCCAGAGAGCATCGCCTGTAACAAAAACAGTATTATTGCCAATCTCGTGAATCTACTACTCAGAGGAGGAAGAGTCATCCCAGCTAAAATACGGGGGCACAGGGCCAAGAGCACGCGTTCGATGGTAATCAAACAGTTTCAACACAGTAGTGGTACTACATCCAATTGTGCCTGCCCCGTGCTGCTTATAGCTACATGCTATCCTTGGTTTTCGGATACAGTTAATATGAGGCATCTGAAAATGTCTCATATCCATTACATACATTTTTGGGAAAGCCTTCGATAACATTTGCGTCTGGCTATCTCCTATAGTAAAGATGGTAGCACCGTACGGAATCAGGGGACGCACTTTTTCAATCGCTTTTTCATACGTTAATTCTCCCTCTGAGTATTTAGTTTTTGTCATCCTTTCAAACATCCATGCGGATATTTGGTCGTTACCGGACAAGTGTTCATAGGAGATTGGCGGACGCAATACGTAAGACAAAATTGCAGGGGGTCGGACAGGACATATATATATTCCTCCTTCATTATCGCTAGTGATAATTCCTTAGCTATAAAAAGATCCTGATTAATAAAAAAGCCTTCTAATGCCAAGAAATATGTTTCTGCAAATCTGCTATAGCCTGTAAGAAGCAATTTTCCTGCGACCTTTTCTGCTTCCGGTATTTCCTGGGTACTCATGGGTGCGTCTTGACTGGCTCTATAATCAATGGGTTTGCTCGCAGCTTCCATTGAGATGGGTAATACCTACCAACAAGTAATCTGAGTTAATATTAACATTGAGCTCTCTTTTCATTTTATTCTACTTTTTTTACAACCTACCGGGAAAACTAGCGGGATCTATATATAGCTTGCAGCGTTCTACATTTACCTTCACTCTACCATGTTTACCATGTATTCTTTGTGCTTCCACAACATTCTTTGATGGAATACGCAAGATACGGTATGTGCCTACATATATTGCCCGTTCTAACTTCGGGGATAATCCTGACAGGGTCAACGGATTGTGAATTAATATCAAATCGCCTACCTTGTATGAAGACTCTACACGTTTCCTATCAGCACGCTCCTTATTACGTTGTTGTTGTTTTATGAGTTCCCTTTTTGCTATTTCCCTTATTTTCCTCAAT
This sequence comes from Thermobia domestica, assembly GCF_964235325.1. Classification (NCBI taxonomy): domain Eukaryota; kingdom Metazoa; phylum Arthropoda; class Insecta; order Zygentoma; family Lepismatidae; genus Thermobia; species Thermobia domestica. The sequence continues at coordinate 50,882,408 of NC_137470.1, read as the reverse complement.
TTTTTCTTAACCACCTGAGAAGTTGGATTGTGACATGGAATATCGAGTTGGTTAAAAAAAATATAAGGACTGTACGTATGATTCTCATGCCTGCTCACATTATACGCATAGGCAGCTAGTATTACATAATCACTCCAGTCTTTTTGATCGGCTCTCACATATTTATTCTCCATGATTTCCTTCATCAAGGTGGAGGTAAAATTAGAGCCCAAGTCCGTAAGAATTACCCTTGGCGGCCCATGCACGCTGATTATATCCTGCAGTAGAAACTTTGCTACATTTTTTGCTGTTATTGTTCGTAATGGTCTAGCCATCACAAAGTGAGTAAACTAATCACAAGCGGTAATGATGTGCTTATAGCTATTAGAAGATGGCAGCGGCCAATAAATATCCATTGCAATTGTATGAAAGGGAGCCTTTATTGGAAGAGGTTGTATCAACCCTTGCTTTTTGGTGTTTCTGTTTCGCTGTTGGCACTCCAAGCATGATTTTAAATACTTTTTTAAATCTCTACCAAAACCTGGCCAATAGAATCGATCGTTTAATTTCCCATATGATTTATTAAATGCAAAGTGTCCCCTATGAAGGGCGCTATCGTGTATCTCATACAACACTTGCGATACCATCTCTCGTGGTACACAAAGTTTCAACTCGTCTCCCATACGGCGGTAGAGTATACCGTCCTTTAACTTGTATGGTCGCGTCACCCTAGAAGTAGGATCTGATTTTATTTGTTCCAAAGTTGTTGACTAGTATGGGTCCTTTGCTTGTGACAGTGCCACATCGTTAGTAGTTATTTCTATTACATTAACCATTGGCCCATCCTACCTCAGATCGCGTTCTACGTCTTTCAGCTCCGTAACTCAAACAGTCTGGGACTTTATTCATTGTTCCCTTTAAATGTTTTACTACAAAATGGTAATTCTGTAGCCGAATCATCCATCGTAAGAACTTGCCCTTAAGATTAGTCATCTGTCTTAAGTAACATAGAGCACAGCTATCAGTATACACAGTGAAGTGAATATCGGTTAAGTACTCATGAAAGTGTAAAACATTTTGGACCAGTGCAAGGCATTCCTTTTCTGGAATAGAATAAGAACGTTCGGGTCCTGATAACATTCGGCTGTAATAGTCTAATGCTTCCTTCTGCCATCTTTCAATTGCATAATTAAACTTCCGATTCCGTATTCAGAGGCATCACAATGCAATTCAGTGGGAGCTTCAGGGTCATAAAATGATAAAACCGGTACTTCGACTAATTTCTGTTTTAATGTATTGAAAGCTTCTTTCTCTTTCTCCACGAATACGAATGGTACATCTAGTCTAGTTAGCTCGGTTAGTGGTTTCGAAATGGTAGCGAATTGCTTAACGAATTTCCGAAAGTAGGAGCAGCAGCCTAAAAATGAACGTACATCGTTTACAATTTTCGGTTCTGGAAGATCGGCTATTGCCTTCACCTTTTCTGGCACAGGTTTTATTCCATCTTTCCCTACTAGAAACAAGAGAATTTCTAGTTGAGGATAGCAAAAATAACATTTCTTAGGGTGCAGTTTCAATTTCGATTCTCCCAGTCTATCAAAAACTAAACGTAACCGATCAAGCATTTACTGAAAATTTTCCGAATAAATTATCAAATCATCTAAATGCAGAATCTTAATTTTGAATTTTAAGGATGCAAAGACCTTGTCCATAACGCGGGAAAAATATGATGGGGCACTTTCAGCCCCATTGGTAAAGAGTTAAATGCGAATAATCCTGTGCTACATATGAAGGCAGTTTTCTCTCTATCCTCCTTTCTAACCCGAAGCTGCCAGAATCCGCTGCGGAGGTCACACGAAAATAGTATTTGTGCGTTCCTTAAATATGAAAGTAAGTCGTCAATTAAGGGAAGTCTGTATCTATTGGGTTTGATATATTGATTTATCTGGCGATAATCAATCACTAGTCTCGTGGATCCATCTTTCTTTTTAACCACTAGACAAGGTGAAGCATATGAACTACATATCGGGGAAATGATTCCTTGTGCGACGAGTTTGTCAACTTCTTCCTGTATTAATTTTCTTTGCGCTTGTGTCTCGCGGTACGGAGGTGAGGAGATAGGTACATTGGTTGTCATTTCTATAGGGGGTACGCATTCATCTGTGACCGTAAGGTCAGAAAATTTAAATACCATTATATACCTTATTTAAATTTCTGTCAGCCAACAGCTGTAATATTTTTGATCTTTGCTCATCTGTCAAATCTAAGGAAATATTGAATTCCTTCTCTAAGTCTTATTCGTCCACCGTTTTCACGATCTTTTAAATCTTTTTAATCTGGGTCTTCAATTCGGAGGATGTACAAGACTTTTCCGGAGTACGTACATCATATTGTTCTAATTTCCCCACCATTGTACCTCCTGGCAATTGAACCTCCCTTTTATTAAAATTTATAATAGGAATTTGAGATGCTTCGTCTGTTTCCATGTATAATGCCCTAGGAGCTAGGCAACGAAAATGATAGTGAATACCATCGCTTGATTCAACGCAATAATTTGAAGATACCTTATCGCGCGCCTTCACTAGCACTAAACTCATTCCACGAGCGGGTATCTTAACATCAACAACGGTACAGAGAGGAATTTTAATCCTAGATGGTGTGACATCCTCTATTCTCTTAAGCCAGTCGTCAATTTCGATTTCATTCGTTTGAACCGATGTAACTTCGTTCTTCCTATCCTTTGCGCTATCAGTTTCCCGTATTTCTGCTACCTCCATCTGGTTAACTGCTCGCGCATGGTTTTGAATTATGGAAGACTGCAAGTACCTACCCCTACTCACTGCCCCTGGAGTGTTAACGCTTCTGTGTGTCATCTGCTTACCTACTACAGTATTTTTAACTTGTTCGCGCTGTTTTGAATGACAATTACGACCCTTTCTAGGTCTTACTCTATCCGACGGAACAAAAGGAGGGGCTCTCTTCCTAATTGCTCTTTTATTGTAATATTCTACTTGAGACAAGTTCAATGCAGGATGAGATGCGGTATTCCTCTTTATTTGAGTAGTACCTAAATAAAATTTCATGGACGGCCTCCTGGAATTTCCTTTTATAATGATGTAGTTTAGACCCACCCCATATGTAAATTTTGATATGAAATCCACGCCCACAATTATTTTATGCGAATGATTTGGTCCTTTAACTAAAGCCATATTAAGCCATAATCTATGGGAATGTCTGCTTGAGGTGCCAACATGAAAACAGAGCCTAAAAACCGGCAAGGTTTCCGTGGGTGCTCCCCCTAATGCTTGTATTCTAAACTTTGAACGTAGTCTCTTTGCAATGGAAAAAGTCGTGGGGATTAGATCCTCATGAATAATGCTAATTTGGGCTCCAGTATCCAATAGCCCAAAAGTTGTACGATTAAAAATGCGAATAGGTACTTCAGGGAGCGCATTCCCTTTTTTATATGGTACTTTCTTTATTGAAGGTGGTTGTCTATCATAAAATATGTCTCGGTAAGCATTACAACGGTTATGTGTTCGTAATTGGAATCCTCATTTCGATTCCCTTGTTCTTAATCCTTATTATTAGGATATGATGTTCTGTAATTCTCCGCCTGGCGTAATAAGCGTAATTTATGAATAGCATCCTCTATGGTTTGAACCTCGTTATTTATTAGTGTCTCTACATATTTGGATGGCAGGGATTCATATAGCTTCGTCATTAACTCCCTCTCTGATATTTCGACATGCACTAATTTCCAATTCCGAACTAGCTAATAAATAAAAGAGTCAACTGGAGTATTCGCTTTTAATTTCCTATTGTTTAGTTCGATTTCCAATTTGCCTTATACAAGTTGTCTGGAAAGGTTCTATACAATATTTGTTTAAATTCAGAGAAATTTGTTATTTCCAATAAGGTATCCCGTTTACACCAATACCAATGAGCTGCAACACCTCTAAAACATGCGACAATGCGATCCATTTTTTTTTGTTCTGTCCAACAATAGATAAGAGCCAAAACTTCATATTCGTTAATGAACTTAGTCACTGATTCCCTCGCAGAGCCCGAAAATGGTGGGAATTTTAATTTTGGCACGAAACATCTGTAGTATTCAAAACTTTCTGAGTGTCACTAGAACTTTGATGTACAGCTGAATTACTATGTTGACTCATTTGTTCTTCCACTACGCTATCCGTCGTTTGAATACCTGGATTCGAAATTTCATTATCTGCCCTTTCCTGAACTACACTTCCGGATTCAGTGACCAATTCCCGACTGCTAGTATGAGGAAGTTCTTTAATTATAGTTACCTTATCTCCTTGCTCATTACTATCTTTTTCAAATGCACCTTCTAGTTCTCTATCAACTTGAGTTGAGGTTTCGCAACGTTCTAAGGCAAATGGTGTGGGACGAACCCACGTATAATCATCCGTAGGTGACCAACTTTTGTATTTTACTCTTGAAACATTAAGTGGTTCTGCTTGCGATAGAGTGGGTAGTACTTCTGATTTTAATGGAGTAGATGTTGCATTAGGTTTATCCCACTCAGGAGTATTAGATGACACTAGTTCATCTTTTCCTAAATACTGCGTTCGTGGGGCTAAGTGTGGTTTCTCGCGAGAATGAGTTGGTAACTCTGTATTCTGTAGTATTTAGGCTACTACAGTTAGGAGTTTTTAACTTTGTCTTCCCTGAGGACAAAAATTTCTTAACGAAGGACATTGTTGGTTTCTGTTAGAACATCGCTACACACTATAATACAAAGTCTCTAATAATCTAATATATAAAAAATAATCAATTTTACGTAATACAGAGCATATAAAAACATCAACATAAAGGTAAAATGTGGAACAGAACAATCTTAATATAACATGCATATTAACTAAATAATAAATAAATGAATATAATATATATCGCTGCTATGAGTTTCGCTTGCCATTGTGCCACACGTAAGGTGAAGGGTAATGGAATTCTTACAGTCCAATTATTTTTTTATGTTTATAATCCCGGACGTGCCCCCACTTGAAACGAAATCTTACGCTGAAAAGTGAAATTACGGAGTCACCCAAACGCAGAAGCGTCACAAACCCAGGCCCTCTCTCATAAGGACCTGTTCGGAGTAGTTTCTTCTAAGCTTCAATTACCTCGGGGGAAATAAGCTCTGACTGTTAGAATCATACTATGAGACATGTGTTAGATATGATAAAGTTTATTATATGAATGTAGTGTACAAGATCAATAATAACAGTATGAATAAGATGAGAATTGTGAAACAAGAAAAGAAAACACTATACAGAAAAAATATTAAATATTACCATGTAAAGAGATTTAGTTCCTTTCTTTTAGTTTAGTAGAAAGATTTGAAAGTAATGTTTGAATTTCAAATAACACTTGAAAGCAATTGTCTATGTAACATATACAACACATCTATTTAACTTTAAGTGTGCACGCATTTCCCAAGCGAGTTTGTATCGAGAAATTTTGTAGTACATTTTTTAAAAAAACAGTATTCTTTACTCAAGGTTTTAAAGTTTGACGTCTAGGGGTATTGAATTTTAAGTCTTATAGCAACGATAATGATTTAAATGAAAATCATAGTTACCTCCTGCAGCAGAGCACTTCGGAGTCGAAAAGGATGCCTGGGCACCCTTCTGAAATGTTTTTATGTCCAATAACAAGGCGTTGGCCGGAACACATAGTCACACAATGTTAATTGATGCAAATTGTAAGAAAGGGGGGGATCGAATAGTATGATTAGGCGGAGTTTATGGTGATTCCTTTGACATGTTTATTCGTGGTTGGTTATGAACTTGAGTATCAGGACTTGAGTAGGATGGCATAGCGACGTAGATATATGAAGAATATGAGTTTTCCGGATTTCATTATTTTCTTACTATCTGTGATGACAAAACTCCTATGGTCGATACAACCACATTTTCCGTACAATATGTTTTCCGTAGGAAACCACAATCATCACAATTTAGGATGACAAAACCCTTGTGGTTTGTCTTAGTGGAAACCTGTTTCCCGTAGAAAACCACAACCATCCTGTTATTCTTGGAGCGTGAACAAACATTAAGTCCAAAACCAATCAAGAGTAATACAAGTCAATGACTTAAAAATACTTATAATTTCTTATATTTATATTTATAATTATATAACTAATAATTTTGTTTTGAGCTTATTAAATCGTGATAAATTGTTAGGTCCAATTTGGAAATTGAGTGGCATAGAGAGGCAACCCTTTCAAATACAACATAGCTTCTTGGTATCTTAGAGTTTGTTGCCAGGGTACATTAAACTCCAGTTTCTATTCTGTACGTTATCTTGTTCGTCTACCTGATTTTCTGCGCAATCCTTTAAAACAACCATAATATCATTTTACTACTTTGGAAATTTGTGGAATTTTATAACTAAAACTACACTTGCTCAATAACTCATAACAACTAGCCATTAGTTGTTATGAGTTATTGAGCAAGTGTAGTTTTAAGTTATAAAATTCCACAAATTTCCAAAGTAGTAAAATGATATTAAGTCTACTATTAAGTGCCCCAGAAATAATATTTATTATTATGGCTTTGAGAGTTGTAAATGTTGTCCCTTTAATTAATTTGTCATGTATGGAATGGGCCCTGCAGAGTGCTGGAGGGCCCACAGGCTCCGGGGCCGACAAAGAGTAAGGGAAAGATGGAAAAACGATATCTATTTTCGAATTTTGTGGGAGGGTTCAAAACAATCTTTTGGAGGGGGCTCAAATATTAATGCTTGCCCCCTCTCCCTAGGAAATATCTAAGTTATGACGTTACCTCTAACTTTAATTTAGAGCAAGACATGATATATTATGTGTAATTGAAAGGAAACATATTATAAGGTAGGTATTTGTAATCGACTTCAAAAAAGTTATCTATTTAAGATTGAGCCCATGTACTACGAAAATATATTTATTTCACATTAAACGGGCAGAAAAAAAACACTAACGCAAAAGATGGCAAGCAGAAAAAGAACAAATAACTGGCCCCTAATACTGTGTAAATATTTATTCAATTTACTCTTCCTAATATATATGTCAACGATTGTGAACTGCTTTAATATTTTTTTTTATAATTTCTGGAAATTTACCTGTACTATTTTTTTTAAAGGAGATAAACATATGTGAGTCATTGAAAGTCAAATTATCACACTACAGCCCATTTTCAACCCGACCCTTTTCTTTCAACTAAATTTTATTTCAGTGTTATCCTGGATAAAAATTTCATTAACTGTCTTAGAAGAAATGATCAAACTAATTACAATCTTTAATTGTAGGATCAATCGCAGGCCTAAATCAAACATCACTCCGTAAAATCATAGCATTCTCATCAATTAATCACACTGGTTGAATACTTATAGCTTTATTATTAAGTGATATAACATGATCCCTTTATTTCCTATTCTACGCCTTACTTTCAGCAATGGCAGTCGCCGTTTTTGCAATAAACAAAATATTTCATATTAATCAAACTTTCTCCAATAAAATTATTATAACAACAAAACTAGCTATTTTTACTACTCTCTTGTCCTTAGGGGGTCTACCCCCATTCTTGGGCTTCTTACCTAAGTGAATCATCATCATAAAAACGGCTGAACAAATGTCATTTATCCTTCTCACCTTAATAGTAATAACAGCACTAATTACTCTTTTCTACTACATGCGAATTGCCTACGCCGCTTTTATCATTAACCACCATAACCAAACATGAACATCCTTACTCAAAAAAATCAAGAAACGTCAATTAGATCAACATTCATTTTTATTTCATTAAGAGGGATAATTATACTGCCCCTAGCTGTCAATATTATTTAAACCAAAAGACTTTAAGTTTAAAAAAAAAACTAATGGCCTTCAAAGCTGTAAATAAAAGGCAACCTTTAAGTATATTAACTACTACTCCTGAATTGCAATCATAAATATTGACTATAAAACCTAACAGGAGGTTTACTACACCATAAATAGATTTACAATCTATCACCTAATATTTCGACATCCTATTTACTTGCAACGATGATTATTTTCTGCGAATCATAAAGACATTGGTACGATATACTTAATCTGTGGCGCTTGAGCAGGAATAGTAGGTACATCTCTAAGCCTCCTTATTCGAGCAGAACTTGGTCGTTCTGCTAGCTTAATTGGGGATGATCAAATCTACAGCGTAATTGTCACTGCTCATGCTTTCATTATAATTTTCTTCATAGTTATGCCAATCATAATTGGTGGATTTGGTAATTCATTAGTTCCTTTAATACTAAGGGCAACGGATATAGCATTCCCTCGCCTAAATAATATAAGATTTTGATTACTGCCTTCCTCATTAACTCTGCTATTAACGGGAAGAATTGTAGAAAGTGGTGCGGGAACTGGATGAACTGTATACTATTGCTCACGCCGGGGCCTCTGTTGATCTTTCTATTTTCTCCCTTCATTTAGCTGGTGTATCCTCAAATCTTGGGGCAGTAAACTTTATGAAAAATGTAATTAATATACGAACTCCTTTAATAACCTTAGAACGAATACCTCTACTCGTATGATCCGTAGTAATTACTGCTGTATTACTTCTACTATCTCTTCCTGTACTAGCAGGAGCCATTACAATACTTCTAACTAATCGGAACCTTAACACTTCCCTCTTCGATCCCTTGGGATGAGGAGACCCTATTTTATATCAACATCTGTTCTGATTCTTTGGTCACCTTGAAGTTTTATAATAAATGCTAATAGGTTTTTTATAATAAATTTTAATTCTCCCAGGATTTGGTATAATTTCACATATTGTAACCCAAGAAAGTGGTAAAAAGGAAACTTTTGGTGTCTTAGGAATAATCTATGCAATGCTAACAATTGGATTCCTACGATTTATTGTCTGAACCCACCATATGTTCACTGTTGGCATAGACGTTGATACTCGTGCCTACTTCACTGCAGCTACAATAATCATTGCTGTTCCAACGGGAAACAAGGTATTCAGATGAATTGCCACACTTCATGGCACACAAATAACTTACTCACCCTCAATCTTATGAACTTTAGGCTTCATTTTCTTATTCACTGTACGAGGTCTCACTAAAGTTGTACTAGCAAATTCATCCTTTGATATTGTTCTGCACGATACTTATTATGTAGTAGCACATTTCCACTATGTATTATCTATAGAGGCCGTATTTGCCATCATAGCAGGACTTATTTATTGATTCTCCCTTTTCAGAGGAACAACAATAAATCCAACATGACTGAAAATTCAATTCCTAGTAATATTCTTAAGAGTAAATATTTCATTCTATCCTCAACATTTCTTAGACCTAAGAGGTATGTCTCTGCAATATTCAGATTACCCTGACGCCTATACCACATGGAATATAGTATCAAATGTAGGCTCATTCCTCTCCTTCATCGCCGTTCTAGTACTCGTAATTATTATATGAGAAGCCTTTGCAAGAGCTCGGCCGGTAATCTTTTCAGATCAACAAACCACATCCCTAGAATGATTTCAAAACTTGCCGCCCGCAGAACATAGTTATGCAGAACTTCCTTTATTAACAAACTAAGATGGCAGATAAGTGCATTGGGCCTAAGCCCCAAATATAAGATAATCATCTTTCTTAGAAATGGCCATTTGAAATCAACTAGGTGTCCAAGACGCTGCATCTCCTGTAATAGATCAAATAGTATTTTTTCATGACCACACAATACTTATTGTAACTATAATTACCGTCCTTGTGGGCTATTTACTAGCCTCCCTGTTACCAAACACATATATTAAACGCAACTTACTAGAACGGAAAACCTTAGAAACCATTTGAACAATCCTGCCTGCTGTTACATTAATCTTTATTGCCCTTCCGTCCCTGCGACTCTTAAACTTACTTGATGAAATCCACCAACCAGCAACTACACTTAAAACTACTGGACATCAATGGTACTGAAGCTATGAATATTCCGACTTCTCCTTAACAGAGTTTGATTCTTATATAATTCCTATCAATGAAATAAATCCTAATTCATTTCGTCTACTAGACGTAGATAATCGTATTGTATTGCCTATTAATATTGACATTCGTATCCTAATTACCGCTGCAGACGTCCTTCACTCATGGGCCATGCCCGTCTTTGAAATTAAGGAAGATGCTACACCAGGACGTTTCAATCAAGTAGCAGCTAATGTTACACGTACAGGTCTATTCTTTGGTCAATGCTCAGAAATCACAGCTTTATTCCAATTGTCGTTGAAGCCTGTCCTCATTCAGTATTTATTAACTGAATAACAAAAATGATGCAATAACTTTCATGGGATGGCTAAAAGTAAGCAATGATCTCTTAAACCAAAAGATAGTAAAACGAAATATATTATAAAAACACTTCGCTTTAGCCCTGATTCGTTTATGTACCTCTAATTTACTACATTATTATAATAAATATATCAACTAACCATGACAACATGTCCTGTCAATAACAGCGTTCTTTCTTTTAATTACATCTAAGCTATATGCTTAATTATTGCGCCTCTGATCAGTGTTGGTAAAATGGGTACAGATTAACTATAATAGGGATATATCGCTGTAAATGTCGCCCAGAACGGGAATTCCGTAACAGTATTACGGTGAAGGAAAGAACCCTGGATATTTTCAAAACACTCACTTTTTGAATAGCCCTCGTACTAATTATTGTTACATCAATCCTCGTATTAATTATTATTATTACATCAATATAAATATTTTTCTTTTCTCTTCTTTCTCCATATATATATATCAATTCATTTATAACAACATTTTTCTTTTATTACTAATTACATATCATAGAACGTCGATTCATTACAAATATCATTTATGGGTCTATTCAAAATTATAAGTAATTGATGACTTACGCAGAGTTACTAGTTAATTGTTCCTCTTTTACATTGAGCGATAACATCCATATACAAACAACATTATTAAGATCGTCATCTTATCAAAACAACAACAAGATCAGAAGGCAATAATTACATTTAAAGGCTTCGATTTAAGTTCACTGTCATGGATTTCAAGTTAACACAATCGAATCTCTTTTGAACATGCAAAGTAAAATAAAAGTAAACATAACACTCAAAGTTAATACAAAGATAAAATAAATTAATCACATCATAACATGTTGCACAAATGTAAAGTTCAAATGAAGTATTCACAACACAACTCGTAACATCTGAGAGAATAAATTAAGAATTGTTATCCAAATAATTAAGAATTGTTATCCAAATTTAATTTAGTTAACATATCAGGGTTGACTAAAGTTTCAACTAGCTTTAGCCATTTCCAACTTTAATTTGATACTTATTTTCCTGTTCTTGTTCTACCTTTTCACTATGTCGCTGAAACTTCTGATGAAGTCCAATTCTAAGTGGATCTACAATAACAAGTATCTTCTTTCTAGCTACTTTCTTCACTACGGTGGGCAAAATATCTTCCGTTCGTCCGACAAAATATTCGCTGTTTGTGATGGCATACTTTACAGCACTGGCACTTGCATCTTCAACTGTCTGGCTCGACATTTCAATATCAAGAATTTGAACACATTTCTTAGCAAGAATAAACTCAGTTCCTCCAGTGGCATAACACACATCTATCAAGGAAGTTTGTTCGTCAACTTCAACCATTTCCGCGATGAAAGTATAAAGCTGCTCGGCTATCAAAGCATTCACTTGAAAATAATAATCTAGAGATACTCGGAAATTCACGTCACATATAGTTTCTTTCACATATTCTTTCCCGAACAACAGCTGCAGTGGTGGAGGTTTCTCACCTTCTTCCTTTTCAGTGGAGATCAGGAAATAGAACGATGCCACATTCAAACAGTTACCTTCTCTGTTTTGGAAATAATCTTTCCAATCATGCGTAATTTTTCTTATAGGCGAATGCTTCAGAAAGTCTGCAAGTCCTTCATTCTTCTCTTTTCTTTCTTCTGTCCAATCTGCTAAATCCAAATTCCTTCTCGGCAACAAATCCATCAGTCGCGTGAGTGAAGATTTTATTTCTTCATTATTCTTCTTCAACTGTTCTCCATAAGTAACATCCCACAAAGGTATTGTAGTCTGTTTTATTCTATCTTCTACAGGTAACACAACTTTCGCCTTTTTAGAATCCTTATCAATAGAGTTTTCCAATTTTCGTTTACGATGATCAGCTTCGGCAACTTCGGCTGAAAGAACTCGCTTCTTCCAACTGTATCCGTTCAAGGTCTTCACTGCCATCTGTTGGTCTTCTTCAGTTTTAAAGATCAAATAAATCCAAGAACTCACTCTTTTCGGTGACCAAATAGTATGGCTTCCCAACTTCAAATCGTCTGTCAACAATTTCTTCAATTTCTCTAACCGGTATAATCTCGGTAGACCTTTCACTTCAATTTTGAATACGCCTGTAGTGGTAGTAGAGCTTTCCTTGGCCGGAGATGACGGTTCTTCTTCAATTGTAACAACTCCCGCATCACCATTCGTCACAGGTTCAATTGTTTCATTTCCATCCTGTTCTTCAATATTTCCATTTCGTCCATCGACTTTCTTCTGATCTTCTTTCGGTTCTACTTTCATATTCACATCAGTACCGTTCACCCTTTTAATCAATACATGCAAATCCTCTTTCAAATTATGCTGTGGCCGATCGAACCTTTCTTGTACACCTTGTACTTTATCTGCAAGAGATTTTTGCTGTGCTAGTATCTGTTCTAGCCTTTTTTGTTGTTGGTCAAATTTCTGTTCTAGCTTTTCATCTAGCTTTTTATCGTATAATTTTTGTTGTTGATCAAATTTCTGTTCTAGCTTTTCATCTAGTATTCGACTAAACATATCAATAAGTTTAGAACAGGAATGTTCAGACAGAGTTACGACATTTCCAGGTATGGTTTCATTTGAAATGCTGGGTACTTCTTCAATCTCGGAATCCTGCATATTGCTAATTCTTTGGATTCTCTTCCCACTTCTCAAAGTAGTGAAACTCATAAAATACGTATACACATAAACTCAGTTCTTACTATTCTTCGGAACTAAATAGTATAGTATAGTCCCGTGTCTTCGGCACCAGATAAAACGAAATATATTATAAAAACACTTCGCTTTAGCCCTGATTCGTTTATGTACCTCTAATTTACTACATTATTATAATAAATATATCAACTAACCATGACAACATGTCCTGTCAATAACAGCGTTCTTTCTTTTAATTACATCTAAGCTATATGCTTAATTATTGCGCCTCTGATCAGTGTTGGTAAAATGGGTACAGATTAACTATAATAGGGATATATCGCTGTAATAGTAAAATAGCAATTACTTCCAATGGGAAAAATTAGTTAAATTACAACATAAGTTTGTCAAGCTTAAATTACTATTCAATAGTATTTTTTCTATTCCTCAAATATCCCCTTTAAAATGGCTCATATTATTTATTATATTCTCCTTATCCTACCTCCTATTAGCATTTATTATATATTTTAATTCAGACACACCCTATCCTGTCTTAAACAGCACAATCATAAAAAAAAACAACCATAAATTGAAAATGATAACAAACCTCTTTTCAACCTTTGACCCCTCTACTTCAATTATAAACATATCATTCAATTGGCTTAGAACAGTAATTGGACTTCTAATTATTCCAATTCCATTCTGATTTCCACCTGGACGATCAAGCATCTTATGAAATAAAATTACCCTAACTCTTCATAAGGAATTCAAAGTTATTCACCGCCCTACTAGCCACCAAGGGAGAACCTTCTTATTTGTTTCCCTATTCTCTTTCATCTTATTCAACAACTTTATAGGTCTATTTCTATCTGTATTTACCAGCTCTAGTCATTTAACTGTTACATTAACCTTAGCTCTTCCTCTTTGAATAAGTTTTATGATTTATGGTTGAATTAATCACACCCAACACATATACGCTCACCTCGTTCCTTCTGGAACTCCTCTTATACCATTCATAGTATGTATTTAAATAATCAGTAACATCATCCGGTCTGGAACCCTAGCTGTACAACTGATAGCAAACCTAATTGCAGGTCATGTTATAACGAGATATCTATTATTATTATTATTAAATAATTATTAGCAAGCAAGACTCTTTTATATGGCTATTAACAGCTTACAATTCCTTTTTATTCTAAAAGATGACTACACATCACAAAATATTTGTCGAACAAATATCTTCGTAACAACCATTTTTGTTATATCGTTGCTTTCGTTACACCATCAACGTTCTATGATACAAAAACATTTATATAATTATAACTTCTTAAAATATATATAACTTCTTCTTCTAACCTATATAAAATAATTAAATAGTTGGCTAGTTTATAACACCTTTGATTAAAATATCTAAATGGTGCAGGTAAAGAATAATACATGCATGCCGAATAATACATGCTGTCGTTCTATCTTTAATGGCTCCCGACAGGACTTCTTGAAGTGATTTAGCACTTCTAGAAAGAATTCTGGACCGTATGACAACTTTACAAAGATAAGTATACATTAATTATTGGATAGCCCTCGTATATACAAAATTCACAATACATATAAAATACATATCTTTATATTTCTTTTTATTTATTCTTTATATCAATAATATTCTTTTATAATTAATTATACTTCAAATTCTTTATAACACCGTAGAGGAGGGTCTATTCCAAAAATTATGAACAACTAAAAGTTTGTTTTTGGTCTAAGTATATATTTTTTTAAAGAAACATGGTCGAGGCTCTCTGAATATTTAAACTCATTATAAATAAGGATGTTACAAAATATATTTCCTGCACTTGATAATTAGGTGTCACATACATTCATTACATAGGTAAAATACAATATAGATAATATAGAATTCAGAAGAAGAAAAATAAGATGAAATTATGATAGGAAAAATCAATAAAATTGATGTTAATTAAATTATAAGATAACGTGGTTTAATATTGGATCACAACTGATTAAAATGAAATATCAGTTAACATACAAATATTAAATTAACATATAAGGATAACATAAACATTAACAAAATCTTAAGTACAATCTAGAATATCAAACCGATAGCTTCAGTTTGAATTAAAAGGGTTAGTAGACTCGAATAAAGTACATTGTATTCCGCACTCTTGAGCATGTTCCGATCGATTACATAGAGATACTGAATTTGAGTTTCTGTTACTGCAAACTTGTCCATCTAGGAGTCTATTTTGTGACCAAGTACGCTGATTCGTATTGCCATTTCTACTAGGATTCCTATTATAATTCCGGTAACTTCTGTTACCGTTACGATATCTATAATTAGGTTGACTTGAATTGCCGGTACTATTTTGATTAATAACCCTATCATTAAATTGGCGCTTATTGTGTTGGATATCTAGGTTATGGATTGATACATAATTAACATGAGTGCGAGTCGGATTGTTTTGCTTGTCCGGGCATCTATTATTATTCTGCATCGAAGATTGACTCTCGAAGTTTTGTACGATCATAAGGAGATGATTGAAATTAACACATTGTGCTGTCATCAACGATTGCTGCAACCGAAAAGGCAAAAGTATACGGATAGAAGCAATGATACGAGCTTCGGGATGGAACGGATTGATAGATTTTAATTCGTTATATGTAGCCACCACAAAATCAGTAATACTTTTATGAATCCTCGGATTATAATGCCTTGATCGGATTAACGCATCCCGGTTGGCTAGAACAAGATCGTTCTCATAATTTGATAACAGTGCATTTCTAAAATCAGAATACTTACGTAAACTACCTCTGATAGCATTAAACCAAGTAAGACATGGGGGCAATAACACATGAGGCAAAACTTTTAATAATTGAGATTCCTCGACTCCCATCAAATTACATTCATCCTCGAATTTTTCCAGAAATGCGCTCGCTGATATGTCTTCGGATAGCCCACTGAATTTGGAAAGAGATCTAATCTCACTAAAACGTAGAGATTTACCCCTTTTCTTGTGTTTCGAGGTACGAACGCCAGTAAACACTACCTTCTGATGATGAGGTACACCATTGTGTATTCCTTCCTTATCTGAACTGTCTTCACTGTAGCCGGATGATTCTAAATCATTGTTTACATTTTCTGGTATATTTGGTGACGGTTGTACACTAGATGATGGGATTTCTTGTATGTTATCTGATTCAGTAACTTTAGGACGACGAAACATTTCTTGTAAGATATTGACTTCCTCCTGTAAGGTTTTAATCTTATTCGAATGTTCTGTTACAACGTTTTCAAGTATTTCTACGGTATTTTGTATTCCGGTAACTTCATGTGATATTCGTCGTACCTTTTGATGAGTTAATTCGAATTTTGCATTAAACTGTTCACTCATTAAGTCTAACTTAGAATCAATTCGCTGCGTCAGTTGTTGCGTGATTTCTTGAGACATCAGCTGTATTTGTTGACTTGTGTTAAGTTTCATTTCTTCGACTGTCGTTGTAAGCTGTTGACTTGTGTTAAGTTTCATTTCTTCGACTGTCGTTGTAAGCTGTTGACTTGTGTTAAGTTTCATTTCTTCGACTGTCGTTGTAAGCTGTTGACTTGTGTTAAGTTTCATTTCTTCGACTGTCGTTGTAAGCTGTTGCTTCAATTGCATAAACATATCTAAGATTTGGCTAGCATTTACAATTTGCGATACGGCTTCTTCTGTGTTATCCGTCGTTAACCTACCATCATTATGTACATTAGCCATGTTATTCTTGCGTTCAATTTTTCTTCCACTGCGCAAACAAGTATAATTTAAGTTCATAAGTCCCTTGATATTAGAATTGAACCCTGTCTTTACTAATCTTCAAGACTTTTTCAGGGTCCCGGGATTCATCGCACCATATATAACGAGATATCTATTATTATTATTATTATTAAATAATTATTAGCAAGCAAGACTCTTTTATATGGCTATTAACAGCTTACACTTCCTTTTTATTCTAAAAGATGACTACACATCACAAAATATTTGTCGAACAAATATCTTCATAACAACCATTTTGTTATATCGTTGCTTTCGTTACACCATCAACGTTCTATGATACAAAAACATTTATATAATTATAACTTCTTAAAATATATATAACTTCTTCTTCTAACCTATATAAAATAATTAAATAGTTGGCTAGTTTATAACACCTTTGATTAAAATATCTAAATGGTGCAGGTAAAGAATAATACATGCATGCCGAATAATACATGCTGTCGTTCTAATGTCCTGCTAAAATTACTTGGTAATATGGGCCCTCCTTTATCACTCTCCATGCTTTCATTATTAATAATTGGCCAAATTACCCTACTAATACTAGAATCTGCTATTGCAGTAATTCAATCCTATGTATTTGCAGTCCTAGTTACACTATATTCAAGAGAAGTTACTTATGTCAGCACCATAAATCACCCCTACCATTATGTCGATCAAAGTCCTTGACCACTTACCGGAGCCCTCGCGGCCTTAATTACCACCACGGGTCTCACTAAATGATTTCATCAATATGATCCCTCCCTATTCTTCCTCGGTATATTATTCACATTATTAACTATAATTTAGTGATGACGAGACGTAACTCGAGAAGGAACATACCAAGGATTACACACCATACAATTCGCATTAGGTCTTCGATGAAGTATAATTTTATTTATTATTTCTGAAGTATTCTTTTTTGTTTCATTCTTTTGAGCCTTCTTCCATAGTAGACTAGCACCAACTGTAGAAATTGGATCTTGTCAAGTTTTTTATAAATTGCCCTTGATTTCTTCTAAGCAATATTCAGCATTTCCATTCTTCCAAAAACATGAAAATTAAATATAACATTTTCATTCAGCAAATATGATGCTGTAAGCTATACACTTTTGCAGCTAATAATAAATGAAGAAAGTTCATTTTAGAACAGTGATCGCCAAATCGTCGATCGGGAGTTACTAGAAGCTCGCAGGGACAGTTTCGGTAGATTGCGTTAACGCTCAGGTCGGTTGAAACTAGAAATGTAAGTTTATAAGCAATAAAGAAGTGTAAGATTTGCTTTTTGAAAAAGTTGGTAGTTCTTTTTGTTGATAGCTCACAGTACGACTTAAAAATGGTACGGTAGCTCAGAAGATTCACAAGTTTGGCAACCATTGGTTTAGAAGGTAGTTAATTCTATATTGGTATTCTCGATTGGTATGCTCTATTGGTATGAGAGTGCTCGATGGTTTATTATTCCTTGACCCCCCCCCCCGAAAAAAATATTGACAATGGCACTAATAAAAACTCCCCTTGCTTGCATAAATGTGTAATTGCGTTTTCTATATAAATTGGAGAACACTGAATTGGATGAAAATATTTTTAAACATATCCGTCCATAGGGTCACGAATTCAAACTTAAGCTCTCCGAAGCACTGCTTTTGTTAACGGTGAAAGTGCCCACGCTTTGAAACATTTATAACTGTAGTTTCCATACTAATATGAGGATTCTAAATCTATTAGAACTATTCTAAACAGATTTGTCCATGCCATCACAAAAAAAAGAAAGAACTTAAGCTCTTTGATCTCAATGGCTTATGATCTAACGATAATTAATTAAACTCTCTCACTCGCTGTGAAAGAGCAGTCACGTGCAGGGTAATGAAGATTTTGAGAGCAATGCAAAGTTCAGGAAACACAATTATTGTAACTTTAGTTTACAAATTTCGTTAAAAAGAACTGTACACTGTTAAAAATGGTTTCTTAAATTCGAGAAAAAAATCCTCATATTTGAGAACATCCGTTTCTTACGTGTGCACCGAGTAATACATTCTTAAAAGTGAGATTTCGATGTTCTCAAATCATTTTGACAAATAATGACTCAAATGCGAGGAAATATGTCTCATTTCTGAGGGTGCAAATGCTTTCTCAAATTTGAGAAAAATGTATTTTTTCTTAAAATTGAGAAAGTAACACTTCAGGAAATGAGACGTATAACCCCAATTTTGAGAAATACACTTCTCAAAAAGATTTAAGAAATATCTTCCTCAAAACCGAGAAACGGTGCACAGAAAAGAGGTTCTCAAATACGAGAAGACGTAAAAGGATATAAACAAAATATAAACATGCAAAAAATTCAAACTATTAGTACACAAAGAATTTATATTAAATAAACACCTATAGTTATAGATATTGTTTAAAACATAACACATTTAAATCTTCACTTCAATTCAAGAAAATTTCATGAATACCACGACAACTTGTACTTTAGGTGTGTTACTTATTCGTACTGCATCAGACAGTTGAATATTTTCCT
This sequence comes from Thermobia domestica, assembly GCF_964235325.1. NCBI lineage: Eukaryota > Metazoa > Arthropoda > Insecta > Zygentoma > Lepismatidae > Thermobia > Thermobia domestica. The sequence goes on along the minus strand of NC_137470.1, from coordinate 50,863,146 downwards.
TTTTATCACTGTCCACTTTCTCAAGACTTTTCTTTGTCATCGACGTGGTTTACTCAAAATTCTCCCGTTTCCTCCAACATTATACCAACTTGTTGATAATTCAGATTCAAGAATTATCCGTCTACTTCAGAATAGCGGCAACAATTTCTGCTGTAGTGTAACATCCCACGATTACGCTACGAAGCTCAGGGAGACGTTATGGTGAAAATGAGCGAAAATGCTGTAATGAAGAAAGTGAGGTAATACCAAAAAACACACATAAGATGTTTACTCGCACTGCCCACTTGACGGAGGTTGAATCAAACTAGGGCCTTCATGGATCGGAGGCTGGTTCTACAACTGAGTCATCGCAGTCCAATATGCCTACTTCTCTACCATGAAAAAAGTTGCCTACATGAGAAAACACCGTGTTTGTGGGCTTTATCCAGGATTCTTCAGTTTCCTCTACAAGAAACGTACACAGGAATTTATTTCGGAGAAGTTCCAAGTTCAATACGAGGACAAATTGTATTAAAATATGTAAAATTGTCCCTAAATTAGATAAAATTAACACAACAGGAGCGATTTCGGGTAAGGTCCGGAGTTCCAGGACTCAGCCCCTACCTTCCACCTTCTTCATTACGGCAGGGGCATGCGACAATTTCTACCCCTCATAAATATGCTGAAATTCCACTGCTAAGGATTCAATTCAGATTGGAAACAAGGTCACAAACCCATGCAAAAACTGCCAAGAAACGTACGTCCACATTTTCATTACACCATTATTATCCATCTCTATCACTATCTCTGTTAGCCTTGGAGCACAATCGTGGGACGTTGGATTAAAAAATAAATGAAATCTTTGTTTTACTTCCCACAGTTTTGTTGGGTAGGCTAAAGGATACGATGATGATGAGAATAAAAAATATAGTGGAATGAAGAAAGTGGGAAGAAATGGGAGAACCCCGAGAAAACCCATGCACACTCTGTTTATCCACCAAAAAGCCCACTTGCCGCGAGCTGAAAATCCTGGGATCAAAGCAAGGGCCTCATCGCACCAGAGGTGAACGCTCTATCACTGAGCTACCACAGCCTCTACGTTAAATTAAGAACAAATGCGTACAGTAATATGCCACAAATAACTTGCAAACATGTGTCATTAAAACGATTACTGGTGGTGAAAGAAAGGAGGCGCCAATCTATGGTCGATGATCAGTACAAAGTACCTTTGCATTACAATTCCATAATAATAAATCGTACGTTGTTTTGTAACGCTGTTTCTAATTACACAGATGACTTATGTATTCTTTGTTTCCATACATAAGCTACTTTGCACATTATAACGAATGGAGAAGGGTGTAAAACATTGACATGACTCCCCGTTCTATTGTAATATAGAAAACAACGTGCCTTACGGGGCTCTAACCCGTCTTCACTTGTTATTGCTGCACTCGTTGTTATGTGAATTGAGTACTGAGCTTTGATACATAAATGAGCCAACCTGACTGCTATAGCCTATATAACCTGTATGAGGGGGGTCAGTGTTCTACACCCCAACGAATGTACTACAGTAACTTTTAGTCTATGGTAGTATGTTTACAATTTACCCAAACTTACGTTCGAATGTTGATATGTATGCTGCTCCTCGCCGCTGTCACATGATATGCATCCATACGCCACCTCAGCTGCATCACCTACTGCGTACTCATATCTATTCGCACTCTGCTACAGCTGAAATCCTTTATCTCGTTTCGTGAATAGTAACTGAGCCCTAGCAATATTACACCCTAGTAAAACATACTAATATTATTTCGGTAAGATTGTTACCGTTATTTTTTAATCATCTATGATATTGCAAATCACGCACTATTCCATTCTCATTTTTAAGAAGTGAGAAAATCTCATAAATGGGAACCTGAAAATTTGCCTTGAGTTCACAAATGAAAACACATTTGGAAAAAATGAGACATTTTCCCTCAAATATGAGTAAACATTACTTATTTTGTTTTGAACTTGCATCTTTCTCATTTCTGAGCAAGGAAATATTTAAGAGTGTAAGCCGTTTATTTTCTGTGACTTGGTCAGATCCAAGAAAGTAGCTGCTTTACTCACTTCTATATTTGTTTCTCTTTGATATCACCAGATCATCAAAATAGGTTGTAATTAATTTCTTGATTGCATCATTCCTACCCAAAGTGTTTATTCTCAGTACGGTTTCGAAAGTTGCATAAATATCTCTCATTTCTGCGCACCGAGAAAACGAAAAACCATCCTGTGTACTAAAAAAAAAAATTAAAAATAAATAAAAAACAATATTTTAAATTGCTTTTCTACAGTTTTTTTTTGGAGGTGTTTAAATCGTCCACTGAAACTCAAAAACGCAAAACTCATGTCTGTGGACCCCTCTCTTTCTCCCTCTCCCGCCTACCGTTGCAAAATCTGAAATGGCACTATTGATTCAGACCTTAAACCTCTTACACCTTTATGTATGGTAACCTTAAGAGCTTTAATTGTTTATTTTAGTATCAAATGAGTTATCTTTCGACTGCAGGATTCATCTTCTTACATTTGCGATTCAGACATTCAAGAGAGGTTCAAATTGAGAGAAGCATAATCTGTGAGTATACTTCTGATATCCCATCACGGTACAAATTGTATTGCTTTTGAGTATTTTGCACAACTTTCTCTACTTTTGGGAGTTTTTCTGCTTTTGATTTTATTGTTTCAATTTGTGCACAGTGCATCTTGTTTCAGAAAGGCTGTGAAGAAAATAGATTGCCCAACAGAGCATTTAAATAATATTTATGATAATCTATGTGGGCTTGAAAACAACCAAGTAGCAGCACAACAGCACTAAATTCTTTACCAACCAATGAACAAATTTTAATTGTTGTTACCAAATACATTTAAAAGATCCTTAAGTTCATATAATTAAATGAATTTTGTTTAATTTAATCTTTAGGAAAGTTATTGAAAAAAATGGAAGAAAATATCATTTATCTCGCTTTTCTCAAAGGTCCGGGTCCCCGACGTTCGTCGGGATTACCACCCCGTTTTCACGGTCCTGATCATATGCCTATTCGCCTATCCTCCTGATTCTTTGTTGCTGCCTGCTGGTTTAATGATGTTGCCAATCTTCTTTATGACGTGGTAGAACTTGCTGCTTGAATCGAAATCGAAGAAATATTGCGATGGCGGAATTTAAAACTGTTTTTTCTTAGGATATACTTATAAACTCGGTTGAGTGTTTTGATTCAGATTATTACTGAGTGAAGTAAATAAGAATTAATCGCATGAATATATGAATTTGATAACGTATTGTTTTGAAAACACTTATAAATATTAGACACTTATTTATTGAAGAAAAAATTCTTAAAGAATACGAAAAAGATATTATTGCAATGTGAATATTTTTATGATACGAGTTAGACATACAGATGCCATCCGGAACTAGGTATGTTTACAAGCTGACCTTTGCATGCTGGTAATGTATATCGCTCTTTCAACCGCAAGCATAACTTGTTTTATACTGGTTGCGGACATAGCATTTGATCGTACGATACGTGATATTATTTGCATGTTCGAACTATGTTTTAAGCACATCATTTTGCATTAGTACAGTCTGAATTTGAATCTCCGCTTATTCTGATTTATTATTGTTATATTATTATTATTATTATTATTATTATTATTATTATTATTATTATTATTATTATTATTATTATTAGTATTAGTATTAGTATTAGTATTTGAATTATGAAAATAAGATTTATTTTACGTAAATAGAATAGGAACTTAATCTCTTTGAATTGTTATTTCGTCATGATATTCGCTATTCGTCATGATATATATAGCTGGGAGAGTGGTAGTTTCTTGCATGCTGTAGGAAATTACTATAAATATATGATCATGTGATTTAGTATGTGAAATCGGATATAGAAATACTAAAAGCTAGTATTTAGATGTGATTTTTTAATTGCAGGACCTATTATTTAAATGTGAAATTATACGTTACAACTAATTGGTATGTAGAATTCAGTTAAACATTTATATTACTAATTACGGGGCGCATATGATTTTAGTTTACTTTAAGATTGTGTTATTTAGATTTTAATGTTTAGTGTGTTTGTGTGCGCATCCTGGCAGTTATGTAATTGGCAACAACGAATAAACAATTTGGAAAATGCGTAGAAGACCTGTTTACCAACTTAATAGCGATCTGCTTATGATAGATTTCATGTTGCATATGTATAATCATAGACATTGCATGCATAGAACGAATGTTTGGAACTGAAATTGTATTTTAAGTATTTTGGAGGGTGGATAGAGATAAACTCTTTTTGTTTTGTTAGGTACTTATTTTTCTATTTAGTATACAAAGAGCGCTGCATTTTGTTTTTTTTTAAATTTACCACATTAATGAATATACATTGAAGGTATGAGAGCCGAATTTAATAATTTTATAACTAACTTAATACAACTTGTATTCAAAATAAGGGATACATTACGGATTATGTCAAGTTAAGCGTGAATATTACTAATTAGATTTTGTATTCACTATGGGCACTACCTTATAGGAAATATATAGGAACACACAACTATTTTTACTAAATCTTACATTAGTTTCATGCTTTTTTGCTTGCATGAAATTAACATTGCCGGATCGATTTACATTAAAATTATTTATATTATCCTTTGAAATTAGTTTTTTTTTTTTTTTTACTTATAGTGGGAAACTTTATATTTGTGATTAGTTGGAAAACTTTTTGCCGCGTCTGAACGGAATAAACGTTTATTGCAGGATAATGATAGTTTTTGTAGACTGATTAAAAATATGATTACAGAAATATTGGTTTTACCGAAAGTTTTATTACGAATTGAAAAATCCAATGCGCTAGAGGTTAGAGCCGAACACTTAATCATTTTAAGTTGATTGACCTAAGATTATGCCTGCTAGAGTAAATGACAGACTGATGATGGCAAATGGTTGAAATGCTAGAATGAGAATGTGGGAGAACTTTGAGAAAATTCTCCGTGCACGATGTTTGTCCATTACAAACATGCATGGTCCAGAATTGAACCTACAGTATTGGCGCTACCAATTATGCAGTGTGTTCCCTATAAGTAAGAATAGATAATATTTATTGTTTAAAAAGTGGTTGATAATTGCAGGGGTGAAAAGTTATCCCCTTTATAGGATAGACGGTGTTGCAGAACTACTTTTATATTATGTGGACATAAGACTTACACTTGATTACATTACTAAGACTATTGAATTAGAGTAAGATTTTAATTGAGGCCTTTTATAAAGAGGTTTTTAGTTTAAGCTTGTTGATGACTGTATTATTACACTTTCAAATTAATATAGTGAGGATATTTAAACTTGCGCCCTCAAGTAGAGTCGAATTACATTCCTTTTGGTTAACACTTGATTATGCTCGTTGATTAGTCATTTCCTATGCTACATATTATTAGTTTATTACATAAGATTTTATGTTGATTCGTTCCATGAACATTTAAGATTATTTGTTATTGCCTTTTTAGGTAAAATTGTTTTGTGTCGAAATTTTATGTTGCATGTTTCGATTGTTTACCTTAAAAATATTGTTCGTGGAGTATGTGAGAATTTGATAGAGTTTTTGACATGATTTTTAATTGAAGTTGGGAATCAGAGATTTACTCATTGGGATGTGATGTGTATATACAAGACACTGTTATTTAGTATAGATGTATTTAAATATACAACACAAGAGAATACTAGAATTTGAGATAACTTGTATTATATTTATACTGTAGAAACTTATCCTGCAGAACCATTATTTGAAGATTTGATTGACCACTGCTTGCATTTGCTAAAGTAGGTCCTTAAGGAGATTTTATATGTAAAGAGATACAGAATAAGTACACGATATTACTGTATGATGATGAAAATGATTCACACTTTATTGTTGCGATAATAGATATATGATTATTTGCTTTGTAGGAAAAGAATTCATGGAAATTTGTGTGAATTAAGATTTCTGATTGTAGGATAGAAATTTGTTTGATGCTATGTAGCTTAGGTATAAATTATGATTAAAAACTTGTCGAATTATATACACAGTACTCAAACTCGAAAGTTGTTTAGTGTATTATATTAATGTAACAATACCAGGATCAAATAGAAATTAATTTGCTATAACTTATTATGACTTATTAGAAATATTTTATCAGAACTGCTAAATATATTTGAAATAAGATTGAAGACAGAGAATTATGCTTTAATCTAGTAATGATCAATATTTGCTTACTGTATTGACTGGAGCTTTAATTATGTATTATGATACCTTCACTGATTTAGTACTTTATTCTAACCTGTGTTGCATACATTTTAGGATAAATTAATTGGTTTCGACTATTTGATTGTACATATTACAGTATGATTAGAATTTATTTTATATTTGAAATATGAAACAATATTATGTATGAAGTATTGATAACTAATACTTTAACTAGGACTTATTAGAAACACAAGCTCAGACTATAATTTGTGGGTTTGAAATTACTATTTTTCTTTTAAGAAGTAGATTGTGAGCAAGTTTTATGATCAAGAACAATCGATTTGTACACTAGTAACAGCTATTATAGTAGATTAGAGACATGCTATTTGTATAACTTTAATTTATTTGCATTGCAATTAGGAGATAGAAGTACCTTATTTTATAAATACTTTTCGATACCGACTCTTTTAACCATTTATAAATGGCATACTTATTAATAGCATTTAGGTTTGCCTGATTGGAATCAAGTATCAACGTTAAATATGACTACTATCCATTTCATAAAGATAGGCCCCTGACTTCGTGGTGCTGCCATGACGTTCAGTCAAAACTTATATTGTATTGTCGTACCTCGTTGGAATTGCTGGAATGTTGTCTTTTCAATACTTAAGACATAAAAGTTTTCTTTGTACTATGTAGTGAGAAAAAAATAAAAATAAATGAAAAAGTGCGTATTTTTTCGTACTTTTTTGGTAGATCAATGTTTATAGGACTATATCTCAGAAAAGAGATCACGTGAAATAATTTCCTATGTACAATATGTAGATGCATCCATTAACTGTAAGTTGTGAAAAATTCAATTTTCATCACTTGATACTTTTTGTGTAATTAAAACAAATGTACGACGCTCTGATCTCCTTTACCATGGTAGGTAGAGAAACGTACAAAACACTGTTCGAAAATTTGGAAGTCTAGTGTTCCAAATATTTGAATCTATTAACAAAAAAGGTTTAGTTGGTAGAGTATTTATTTTTTTAAAAAATTTTACTTCAACATATTCTCTGCGTTAAGCGGTGAGCCATGTTGCAGCCCAACCTTTAAATTCCCCGCGCTTATATGAAGATACAGCATACAGTAAGTGGAAGTGCGGCACCGCTGTCGTACAGTGTTGTCGCGTTCAGGAAGCCTGTAGCGCGAAGCCTACTTCATAAAGAATGTAATAGGAAAAAATATTTATTATAATCTTTCACAACATCATAAAAATAATAATAATGCATTACACATCTCAATGTAATCAAAATAAAACGTTGAAGTAAAACATCCAAAAACTCATCTCTTAATCTATTTACTTCATTCACTTTCGTAATGGATTTGTTGACTCATCACTGCTCCTGCTATCTTCCTGAACACTTATTAACTATGGCTCCATTTCTACCTCAAGATCTATTAGTATACACTTTCCAGCTTAGGAACATGTTAAAGGTTAGAAAGAAATGTAGCCTTGACAATCACGTGTTCACCCAAGTTCTGCGATCAATTCCCCTGCCGAATGTACAGTAACACAGAATGGGTCCTTTGTTTTCTTTCAACGAAAGAAAACAATGCAATGAGTAGCTGACGAGAGCTGTATTTGCGTCTAATCACGTCGCACTGATTACGTCTTCAACACTTCCCTTCGGTTCGTAGGCGTCAAAAACTTACACACGCTTATATATATATGGATATTCCTTTACGAGCGGCGGTATTACAAAAAGAATAGGCAAATTTTTTAGCGATAATGGAATTGCAGAACTGATGAATGACTCCGACTTAGACGGTTATGAGTTAGTAATGAATAGTAATGACATTGATTATTCTGTGCTTACTGGCGTATTCGGGGGTGAACAAGGTAGTAACACGATTTCAAGTGAACCTGAGACTGCACCGGGAAAGAGAGAAAAAAACGTGTCGTTCCTATTCAAAGACAGATTCTGATGTAGCTTGGAGCGATAAAATTCAAGTAAACGCAAAACCCCTCTTTAGTGGTGTCCCGGGAATTGATCAAAATGCTGGGCTATCTACAGAGTATTCCGCATATAAAGTGTTTCAGCTGTTTTTACCGATGAAATTTTATAGTAAAAAAAAAAGTTGAGTTGATTTTGAATTGAACGTCCTGTTCAGCAGTGGGGCTATATGAGACGTGGACCTACTGATAAACGTGGAATCCAAACTACAAGTACGTAGCATCCGCAAGGTGAAAGGAAGTTTTTAATAAATATTAGCGTTTATTGCAGGAATACAAATAACCACTCGCCCGGGGCGTGTGGTTCATCGGTGCGGGCGAGTATTTAATATCATATGGAAGTTAAGTAAATTATTTTTATTATGTGATGTGGGCTAGTAACTTTTTTCTTGGGCGAGTAAACTTTTGTTGCTTATTTGCATCCCTGGTTTATTGCCTGATATATAAAGTTGGACTTTGCGTGGGAAAGTGCTTCGAAATGTACAACACTAAAGAGAAGTACTGGGACTCCTAGATCTGAAAACAGATTTTCTGTGAAGTGTAAACTCAATATTACATATCAACTAAGATTGTGTCGTATAATAAAATTTGTGATTCTTTCTGTGCAAGTGTATTTTGTACTGCGTGCAGTAAGTGAAAAACTGACAAAAAGCAACAAATTTTCGAGGACCATCACATGCAAATCCAAACAAAATAAGAGTTCGCTTTTCTAATTTTGAACACTTGGCACATTTACTGTATATCCTGTTAATTTCTAAGAAATTGGTTCAAAATCTGTGGAGACATAAAATTTTAAAAATATCTACATAAAAAGTGCCGGACAGTGTGCATGACAAGTTTAAATACCCGTCCGGCTGAGAGTGTATAGCGCCAGGAAAATGTGGCAACGTAGCACTCCGTATAAACTGCGATAGGAAAGGGCGCAAAGCTGAGAAAATCATAATGTCATATATGTGATTGTTTATCTTTTAAAACAAGTCAAAACAGTTTGGTTGAAAAAGCTACTTTAAGATCTTTCTAAAAGTTTTTTCAGATTGTAAATACACCGCAGCAATTCAGAGATAATGATGTCTCACTTTTTACTGAATAACAAGAAAATTACTACGTGTTGAGTAATGAAATTTGCAGAACTTACAGGTAATATATGCATCTACATATCGTGCACAGGAAATTATTTCATGTTATCTCGTTTCCGAGATATAGTCCTATAAACATTGATTTACCAAAAAAGTACGAAAAAATACGCACTTTTTCATTAATTTCTATTTTTTTCTCACTACACAGTACAAAGAAAATTTGTATGTCTTAAGTATTGAAAAGACAACATTCCAGCGATTCCAACGAGGTACGACAATGTAATATAAGTTTTGACTGGACGTCACGGCATCACCACGAAGTCAGGGGCCTATCTTTATGAAATGGATATTAATATTAAGATCCATTTGGAGAGAGTTTTTAATTATGTGAGTTGATAACATGAAAATATACGGTAGACACTTATTATGTACCTGGAATTATATGCTTCACTAAGTAATGCTATGATTATGAATTATTACGATCTTGAGGGATATATTGTTATGTGTTGCTTTCATAATAAGAACTACAAGTTTAGAATATCCTCTCAGAACCTTTCAGAGAGATAAGCAAGCCACAGGTGGCCCATTTCTTTAAAAGAAATACCACATTACAAATGTTTGAGGAGTTTATTTATACACACACTTTAAATATGTAAATGCAATCACTTATGAGGTCGGCCCGTAAGTAAATAAATACATACAGTATTTGCTATTTGACTTACGGCCCACCTACTCTCGGGGACTCTTCGTGTGTTAAGTGGTTTCTTATGATTATAAGTACTTCACACTTCAAGAATGGCGTAGTTTAACTCGTGAACGCATTATCTAACGATTGACTCAACTGATAACCCTCCACTTTCGTTAGAAATGTTTGCTTTTTAGATGGTCCCCGCAAGTCGTTTCGGAGGTGTCTGTTAGGTTTGTGTACAGGCACTTGGCCCGCAAGTCGGTGCATCCTGATCTGTATATATATATATATATATATATATATATATATATATATATATATATATATATATATATCGATCATTTTGACACATTGCTACGTAATTTGTTGCGAGGAATATGTTCATGCACGTCCTCATTTCTGGAGGAGACTTAGATAAAAGCACGAGAAACAACTTCATAACAAATATGGAGAAGAGGATAGAAGATATAGATAGTGGAGAAGAGAAAAAGAAAGAAGAACTAGAAAAGTTTGGCAAACTCTCAGAGAAAAATGATTATAATATAAATAATATAAAGAAAAGTAGAATCAAAAGGGACAGAGGAAAAGGTTAGAAAAGAGAGAAAAAATGAAGAGGAGAAATAAAATATCATGGGATAGAGAGTACTGGAGAAAAGACAGAAATACTAAAGAACTTATTAAGAAAAGGTGTGAACACACATAAAAGGAGAAAAATCCTAGAAATGATTAGCAAAATGAGGAATGAGACGGATATAAAAGAAGATTAACAAGTAGTATGTGAAGTGAAATGTAAGAAATGTGATATAGTATGTATTGGAGAAACATTAATAAAGCTTAAAGAAAGAGTAAAACAATATAAGAATGACGTGGGACTTAAAAGAGAAAGTAACGCGATATGCAAACATGTAAAAGAAACAGAACATGATATAGATTGGGAAGGGATACAAGGTTTAGAAAAATAGAATAGAATATTAATAAGAAAATTTAAACAAGCTAGAAGGATTAAGAAAGAAAAGAGAGAAAGATTTATGAATTAGACAAATGGACTTCAAATTCATGAATTATGGGATAGATTCTTAGAAAGAATTGACGAATAAAAATTCACTTATATTGGGTACGGGGGCATAACGGTTACCTGGTTAGAATTTATGTCCCATAAGCTTTCCAACGAAGTATGGCTTATATCTTTGTGACAATCAGGGGGGGTCACTATTGCTGAAAATGTCAGGGTATAACAAAATATCTGCAAAAAATATGAACAGAATGATTATCGTAGGAAACACATTCGGAGCTTATTTCTCACTTCGTATTCAACCTTTGCCCTCCATTTTGTACATGATTCTACCTAATGTCTTGCGTACACGTGACACTATTTTCTCCTGCGTACGACAAGTAACAGCGTTGCCAGCCTCTCAAAAAATTGCAAAGACAAAAAGATTATATACATATATTTTTAAAAAAGACCTTCTTTTTCTTCTTCTTCTTTGTCCACTGGTTTAGAACGAGGGTCATAATAGTTAGCTCGTTGGAATTTGTGTTTCATAAGCTTTACAACGAGGTATATTTCATGTATGTGTGACAATAAGAACGGGTACAAGAGGCGCCAACGTAAAGGTCTACATTTTTTTAAAATCCCTGTTGGTCTTGACAAGGTTTCCATTAAATTAAGGAAAATTATACTTTATTTCAGAAACGGATCCAGGGGGGCAATCGCCCTCCCCCAGAAGAGGAAACCTTCTTATTTTATATATAAATAAAACCAATCCGAGAGTTTGGAGCTTTTAAAAGTAGCTCTAAGTGGTAGTATTACAACCCACCGCCCCCACCAGAAGCAAGTCCTGGATCCGCCCTTGCTTTATTTATGAAGTAAAAGTGTATCGCTAATCGTGCAATAACCTGTACAAATCAAATATTGTCCCTTATTTTACGAAAATAGCCAGATCAGGCAACATTAACTTTGATCTTTGTTGTCTCGTATTTCCTCACTGCATACTTCTAAACAATGATAGACGTAACTAGAGACGCTAATTAGTACTGTAAGCATCTGTCTAGTTATATTTGACATGTACACTCGTGTCTAAAATGATTGTCGCATATCTATAACTGCCTTCTTGTAAGAAAATAATTTTATAATGATTTTGCAGGGTACTTTTAATACTGTTATAGGAAGTTCGGGTATTATGGAATAGTCGGGAAATATGGAATACCTCATTATCTCGCCTGATAATAGCTTGATAAACGCCATTATCCTATACGCCTTCGAATGCGTTAAAGAGCTCTTTCGTTTTCAAGGTGGCGTGGAGGGCAATATGGAATACCCGCAAGAAAACATGGGGTTCCGTATGGTATTCCGATTGCAAAAATATCTATCGGTATTGGGCAATTAAGTATACATTTATGATGACAACAACCCTAAGTGTATTTTTTATTATAGCAAATTTTCTGATGATAAAAGGCGTGATCTTGGGTCCAGCGTTCATCATGTTTAATGTGAGCAGACAATGACTGTACCGATCCTGAAGCAGAGTATTGTGATTTTTGCAAGTAATCACATTCAGTTATGGCTTGGCGTGCAGAAGTTTCATATAGTGTCACTGTATTCATTCTTTTTACAACAGAAAACTCATTTCGTTTCTATATAGCATTTATATTTCAAATTACCCGACTATTTCATACTACCCTCCAAAGTAGTTTCTTTACAAATTATAAATTTTGCCCACCCCTGTAACGAAACTTCTTTATCAAGATACACATAAGTAAAGCCAAATATGTAAGGCGTATACTTGTTTTCCTTTTTGTTTCAATGTGCAATTATTAACTGAGTCAAAAGCAAAACAAAAATGGTATTCCATAATACCCGAACTTCCTCTACTATGTCTATAATCGAGAAATGTATATTTGTGGTAAATTTCATAGGAAAAGAATTATAAGTACGAAAATTAGAATGTGTAAAACAAAATGTTGGTAAATGGACAAGAAAGTTTTATTTTCGTTTTATTGTTCTTATTCCTTGCTCTTATGACATGAAATTTGCCACATACATGTCATTGCCGATTATACACATACTAACATTATAAGAAATATCGGGCGAATTCGCTATCAAATTATATTCTTATAACAACATATTTATAGTCATGCGACAATCATTTTGGACATGAGTGTACATTCAAAATGTATTGGAAACAGTCAGAAGTTGACTGTATTCTGATTGGTGTAAACTAACCCAAGAGTGCCGTTCTTTTCATAAAAAAGAAAATCTTTGGAATTTCCGTTCAAAAGCGCGAGATAACAAGCATTATACTCAACTAGTTCTCACTATATCCGAATGATGTCACTGCTGTATACTTCTTGCTTATTATATCAAGCATCTAGCACGCTCTACTGAGTTAAGCATGAACTTTCAGACAAAGATACTGAAAGGCAAGCGGGGATTTCCCGTTTCTGTATTAGAATATCTAATGTACTACGGTTAGTTTTCTTTCACGATAAAGCCAGAGAAAGTTTGAGAACCTGAGCTTGCCAACTTGCTCTGTGACAAAAGTTATCGCAATATTGTCTTCGTATTATGTTATTGTTCAGGGTTAAGACACAGCCCCGTTGCCCCTTGATAAATGCTAATGTAAATTTTCCCGTTACCACTTTTATAAATGCTAACTAGCTTTTGAATAGCTGGGAACTCCGCCCCTAGACCCCAACATTTACTGGGCCTACAGCCTGGCATCTCTTTATGTGTCAGCCTTGCATCAAGAGTGAATTTCGTGCATTTGGTCTTTAATTACATTTCCTGAACTTGATACAACTGAGGGCTTCACCCCCCGACCACCGCGTTTACTCGGTCTATGGCCTCGCATCTCTTAAATCCACAACTCTATCAAATTTGAAGTTTCTTTTCATATTTCAACTATGTAAAAGATAAGATTTTTGTATTCCAAGAAAACGCCCACTTAAATAACATGGGAATTTCTTCATCCTCCTTTAGGCACTTAAAAACTAAAAATATTCACTTTTGGCAATTTTCCCGCTATCTGCATCATTAAACTCTGCTGATCTAAAAAAATTAGCATGCACTAGAAGTACTGCGTCTCCTAGAGCAGCAGACTCTGTCCCGAAATCTACAGCGAAATTTCATGATTCAAATCTTGCCGGAAGTACCTAAACATTTTGGGGCGTAGAAGATGTCCCATACAAATAACATGGGAAAGATTTTTCAGTTCCCCATAAAAAAAAGAAACTCTACAGTTGGAACTTTGTATTTTTGATAATTTACTTAGCAAAAAACGCTAACGAAAACGTATGGTAAACATACCGAATTTCAAGTTTTTATTTCAGTTCCAACCCAGACAGCATGCTTGCTTGCGTGTCCCTTTTATTTTATTCTTTTTCGCTTTCGCTTATACACAAAAGTTTTTTTTTTTTTTTTTTTTTTTTTTTTTTGCTTAGCGCAAGCTGCAGTGCGGGCAACCGAAGCTTCACTTGCGAGACGCTTTTCTTTAAATTCAAATAAAAAGCCAGCACGTGTTCGATTTTCATTTGTTCTTAAAAGCCACGTGACGCTGACCTCTTAACTTTCGGCGACAAGGTAGTGTTCGTGTTCTTAGCGTCTTTTTAGCATTCACCTTGAATAAAGGACAAAACTTTATTATTATTTCTTTAAAATTGTGCCATCTAGTACACTAGTCCCACGTCCGTATAATGTCCTTTTTATTTCCTCATATTTCGATAACCATGAGCATAACGAATTGTGATATTATGTATAAAGCATAAATGTGAACGTAGATGGCATCAGATTTGAGTCTACTCATTTTGCGAAAGAATACAGAACTGTTGCAGATATTTTAATATGAACTTAAAGTTCAACTTACAGTATAAACTTTATCTGAATGCCGTGTTTAAAGTATAAACTTTTTTCTGCATTTTTATATAAAAAGGTACATATTTCAAGTACTCGCGTCTAATAAAACAATATATTGGATATTGGTAAGAACCAACGCCGTCCGTTGTTTATCACAACAAAACGATTATCATTAGTTATGGGCAAAACGATTCATTTTGGAGAATCGATTCATTTACTTTGATTCACTAAAATGATTCGATCATTTAATTCGTTCATATAAATTGGTCGTCCGCGTATTCCTTTCGCGCAAGTGAACTGCTTGGGATGATTCGCTCATTGAATCAGTTAGGTTTCCGCGCATCTCTTTTACTCAAATGAGTTATTCAATCATATGAATCGCTTGGGCTACTGCATTTCTTTTCTGCGCAACTTCACAAATTCCTTGTGAGAAAATGCAATCTCGTGAATCATCCTTGCCACATGACACGGACAGTGTTGCATTGGGGTGAGTGGAGTGGCTTAGGAACTCGTAAGCTTCAGTGCAATTATGAAGTTTCAATAATATGCTGTTGCTCTATTCCCATTGTTGTTGTTTTTGCATCCTGCTTTCATATTAGAGCTTGAGACAAACACTAAAACTGTTGCAGTCTCCACGTTTTTTTCTGCCAACTTAAGTTTTTCGAGGAAATATTTTGTTGAAATATACTCCGTAAGATTTTCACGGGATATGAGCAGTTATAACAATTTATTTTCAGCTTCTTATTGTCGTACATATTAATATGGGGAAAAATATAGAGCTCTGTATAGGCGACATTCATGCTTTTGGTTTTAAATACAGAAAGCATTATACAATGTGTCTTTAGTGTTATATTCATTTCTAGTGGGTATTATTTGCCCAGGTCATATAAACTTTGTAAAGTACACATCATGTTAATGGATTTCTTTTGTTGTTATAAGTCAGAGTTTTACCCTGTAGGGTAAAGAAGATGTGGATGATTAATTAAAGTAAATTATTATCCCGCAGTCCATTCTTTCTATCCTAGGAGTCACCGTGGCTCACTGATAAAACTCTTGCCTCCTTTGCGCGGGGTCCCTGGTTTGATCCACTGCTATGTAAGTTTGTGGTGTACATCACCATGTCCGTGGGTTTTATTGGCTACTCCCGTTTCCTTCCACACTCTCATTCCAACTATTCTTTCATAGTCATTTGCCTTAATTATTCGTTTTGCTTAGGCTAATGGACATAAACGTGGGACGTTAAACTGCAAGATTTCTATTTTATTCTATTATATTCTAAAATATGTTGTATTTTATTCTTGACTGGAAAAGATACTGATCTTCGAGATAGAGAAAAAAAGGGAGTTTACACATGAACATATATTTAATACTATTGTGCTATTTTTAAAAGATTTAGCTCGGGGAAACTATGAATAAACGCGAAATGAAATGGAATTTTAGTTTGACGTTCCATGATTATCATCGTGTAGACTAAAGCAAACGATAATGATGAGAATGAATGAAATGGTGACATGAAGGAAGTGAGCGAAAACAAGAGAACTCCGAGAAAACCCACACATATGGTGTTTGTTCACTATAAATCCCATTTGGCGCAAATGGAAACCAGGAACCCCATCCACCAGAAGTGAACGCTTTACCACTGAGCCACTACTACTTCAATAAACAAGAGATGAACATACATTTTGCGAACATACTGGTAACCCCAATTGAACCCAACTGTGAAATGCCCCGGGAGAAACTTCTTGGCCTGGCGGATTTTCTTCCCGACCACCCTTGTTATCATCAGTTTGTCTACATTTCTAAGAGGAAACCGTTAGTTAGTTAAATCTCAGTTGAGTTGATTTTCAGTTTTACGTCCGTTTCAGCAGCGAGGCTATATGAGGCGTGGACCTACTGATTAACATGAAATCCGAACCACATGAGTTTCCGCCGGGAATCGATCTCGGGTCTCCCACATCTTGTTTACTCAGAAAGCCATATGTGTCTTCATGTATGTTTCAATAGAAGTAAAGCGAAAAGAGTGTACCACTAAGCTTCGTTTCATGTGAACAAGTGTTTTTACTGAAAGATGCAATACACTGTCTTCCCAGAAAGAATCTTTATTCGTCCTTGTACATATACATTTTTTTAAATTAATTATGTACAGTACAGGTAATTTACAGTGCATTTTTTCTGTGTAAGTGCTCTATTTACGTTGAATATAATATCGTTGTGTGCATATGCTCCTGAGTCTTACCTGGTCTCAGGGCACAGCGCACATTGAACGTTCTTGTCTAGATGAGGTTTCCGTACCTGCAACCTAGAACGTATCTTCATTTTTATATTATTAGGGAGAGCATTTTGGGTGAATGAAAGGTACACAGTTTTCGAGGAGGAAATGTGCGAGTAGAAAGGAAACATTCATTCACAGCAAAGGCAATGTGTGAGGCTTTAATGCGAGTGCCTTTGTTTCTTAAAACGAATCTAATTTGAAATTTAATTCCCGATAAAATTTTGGGTTAGTGTTGGATTGGAAACAACACAGCCTAAAAGGAAACATTCAGATATGAGAGCAGAACGGTGAGTATATGTATAGAAACTGGAACTGACTCGGATTTGCCAATAAATGAGTACTACTTACGGATTTAGTTCCATCCATTCCAGTTTGTTGTGGTCTGTATTAACACTCACACTAACACATCACTAATACACAGTTCTTGAAGGTTATTCAGTGACACTTGTCTTAGTCCGAAAAATGAGGTGGGAAGGTTTTTAGTCCATTAAGCATCTAAATTGCTTGGAGATTAGCTCTGAGCGGCGACCAATTAGGAATCTGGACTCCAGCATCGTAGACTGCTAGGCAACCATCTCTTCCTTCTTTTCTGTATGGGCGAAGTTTCGGTGATTTTCCCTCTTTTGGGAGGACCACGAGGGTGTCTCCTAAGGATCTGAAATACCCTAAAAGTCTATGACAGTCCATTTCTCATTTTCGGTATGTTCTTCTTCAGATTCGTATATGCTTGAATAACAAAATAAGACAAATCGGAGTATCTCGCACACAGAGGTGTTGCGAGTTTGAAATATCGAGGTAAAAAGCTTAGTGTTACAAGTTCTTGCTTCTATTTGTAACTTCGCTCGGCGTTGTTCGAAGGATTTGGCGTCCCTATCTCAGCAAATCAATTGCTTGTGATGAGAACGTTCTCTTCAGTGTGTTTCCATCTTATGTCTGCAGTTTCGTTGTATGTTTTTTTTCTGCTCTATCTGCATGTTTGCTTCCGGCTAATGTTGAACTATTGAAAGCTAATTGCATGAGACACGAAAAGTAAACGTTTCTATGCAATGGAAAATTAAATTTAGAATAACCGCGTTTCTTTATTATTGCCTTTGTACTCTTTCTGATTTATTTTGTTTTCTCTCAATTTCCGTTTCCAGTACTCGTTTTCCAAACCAGTTTTCTCTAAGTATTGCCCGAATACCTTTTTTGAACTTGAGGAAGAAGAGGCGGGATGCATAGTTACAAGGGAAAGGTTACACAACAGGAATGAGGCGAGGGTAAAACACAGGGAGAGGGGTTGACAGCAAGTTTGTGCTTACCATGGGGTACACAGTCTGCAAATGACCCTCGACTCGCTTGAGTTTCAGAGGCGGAGCTCTGTTTACGCAGTCTGTGGACACCCCTTGTGTATTACTCTTAGGTTGAGCGTTTTGTTGTTTGCCAAGTGAGGTGGGAGGGGGTGTGCGGGTAGTTTTTTCAATCGTTCTACTGCAATCTCTTCCTCAATTTGGATACCTCTACCATTGACATAACGAACGAGATATTTGTTCTGGCCATGACATCTGCCAATAATGTGTCCACGGAATTATAAACCTCTAAAGTCGGAAACACACTTAATTGTTTGCATACTTCCACAAAACATACAAACACCAAATTTTGCATACTTGTTTGTCATGGGATGTGAGTAATGGGAAAATTCCGATATCACGAAAAAGGCGACATTTTCCATGTAAATGAAGTGTCGAAATTTTTCGTCGTTTCGAAATGTTGGTTTTTAGAGTAGTTCCGCACACCGTAGAAACGTCATATTTTGTCAGTCAGTGAAGCTAGAAACATAGTTTATGATAGAAAAAAGAGCATTAAAATTCGTTTTGGTTTGGCGGCGCAAATCGAGAAAATGTGAAATTTGTAATGGCTGTGTCTAGGACGTTGAAATTCCTCGGTGATGTTTACTCTCATGCGTAGTTTACGAATCCGCCCTTAAACTTGAAAAAAATAATCATTTTCGGTGTAAGAAAGTTCTAGGAATGTAATAAGGGTGCGTCTAATTCTAGGCAACTTGTAGATATGGTGGAATCACGAAATTTCGTTTAAGTGTGTAGATTAAAGCTTAAGTTAGGGGAAAAATCCGACATGTTGGAAAAGTCGCCATCTTCGATTCAAGATGGCGGTTCAAAAGTTTGTAACCATGAAAATTATAAGTTGTTCTCACGGTAGGACAGTCATGTTTTGCTATACTCTTAAGGATGAAATGCAGTTTCAATGAAGAAACAAATCATTGGAGAAGTCGCCATCTTGAATGCAAAGATGCCATGTTGTTGAATTCGCTTGATCTGCCTTGTTATGAGCTATGCTAATCATAATGGAACAAACTAGACTCAACATACGAGCTTAGCTCAGAGGTAATGTTTGGGCTTTCTAAGAAGCAGGTCTGGGTACTATTCCCGGCTAAACGGTTTTGTACTTTTTCTTATCTTCATTTCTTCGTTTTAGCAAACTACTTTGTGTTCGTATTGCAGGAACGAAATATTTTCATTATTACATACGTAGAGGGAAAAGGTATATTTATACAGCAACTTTTGAGATGGTCAAGAAACGAGGCAGTTTGTTCCAGGGGCGGATCCAGGACGGATTTTGGGGGGGGGCGGTGGGTTGTAATACTGCTACTTAGAGCTACTTTTAAGAGCGTCAAAAAATAAACTATATATTTTATTTATATATAAAAAGAGAAAGTTTCCTCTTTTTGGGGGGGCGATCCCCCCGATCGATTCCCCCTGGATTCGCCCCTGGTATGTTCGTGTGTAGTTTCGAGACGATACTGAAGTATTTAAATTCAAACCTATTTAGCTTTGGAAATGGTGCATCACCAGTATGTCTTTCGAAAGCAATGTTCCGTGGGGGGGAGGGGAATTACTAGGACGGGTGCACTGCTGTTAATATTCTATTTGTTATTGTATTTTAAACGTATTATTTTGATCTCCTCCAGGGGCGCTCTGAGGAGGCTGTGTCCTTCAAAAATTGTCTGAAAGAAACATTGGGCATCATTTTCACGATATAGTGTCCATAGAAAACAACAATACATTTTGTCTCGCGACAACAGTTTCTGCTTCAAACCGGAAATGATTGCAAAATATCTCTCTCACCTTTTATGTCCCTCGTTAAGATACATGCGTATAGCAATTTTGAAGTCAATACCACAACTGGAAAGTATAAAATAATAATTTTAAGGAAATACAGACACACACACACACTAATGGGCACCTCTTGAAAATTTTCTCATCGGCAGCATAGATAGTTATAATATATAAGATACGTGGAAAAGTGCCCCTTTCGATTTAATAGTTTGTGTGACGGTTCCCGTTGGATTGAAATGCCGTGTATAATAGAGTCAAGCTTATTGGCAATCACCTATGCTATAAAAATAAATTTTCGAAAAAGAAAAAAATCAGAAAAGAATTTGACAAGGATCGAACGCAGGTCTTCTGTTCAGAAGTTCCACGTTTTTTATTATAAGAGGTATTATTTTGATGTGCTCCGAGAGGCACTCTTAAAGCTCCGGCGGTCTCCCCCCCCCAATGAAATACAGATCTGGAAGTAACACTGGGCATCACTTGTACGATATTGTGTCCCGCGATTAAAATGTGTGTTCTTCAAACCGGAAATTAGCTGATATCCCCGAAACGATGCAAGAAATCGGAAAAATGATCGCACAAAATCTCCCCGTTTATTCTCGTAGTTGATCCTCGTATAACAAGTTTATCATGTATACCACACATCTAGCAATCAAATAGGAAGTACGTTAGTATCGGAAAAACAGTTTGGAAAATAGTCATAATAGATGCTGAAAAAAAAACGCCTTTTGGCTTTTGTGTGGTCGGCAGCGTAATTAGTTATAATATATGAGATAGTGGAAAAGTGCTTCTTTCGATTCAATAGTTTCTCTGGCGGGCAAGGTGCGAATGAAATGATGTGTATAATAGACTCAACCTTATTGACAATCAATATATGTTAACGAAATATAAGTTTGAAGAAAGAAAAAAAAATAAGAAGAAATCGATGGGGATCGAACCCAGGTCTCGAGCGCAGTAGTCTGACATCTTTCCACTGGACTACTGAACTGCTTAAAATTTTTTATATTCAGGTTTCTACTTAACGCACAACGTAGATGAGGGGTCAGTTTCTCATTGAATTATTATTATATACCTCTAAAGTCGGAAACACACTTAATTGTTAGCATACTTCCACAAAACATACAAACACCAAATTTTGCATACTTGTTTGTCATGGGATGTGAGTAATGGGAAAATTCCGATATCACGAAAAAGGCGACATTTTCCATGTAAATGAAGTGTCGAAATTTTTCGTCGTTTCGAAATGTTGGTTTTTAGAGTAGTTTGCACACCATAGAAACGTCATATTTTGTCAGTCAGTGAAGCTAGAAACATAGTTTATGATAGAAAAAAGAGCATTAAAATTCGTTTTGGTTTGGCGGCACAAATCGAGAAAATGTGAAATTTGTAATGGCTGTGTCTAGGACGTTAAAATTCCTCGGTGATGTTTACTCTCATGCGTAGTTTACGAATCCGCCCTTAAACTTGAAAAAATAATCATTTTCGGTGTAAGAAAGTTCTAGGAATGTAATAAGGGGGCGTCTAATTATAGGCAACTTGTAGATATGGTGGAATCACGAAATTTCGTTTAAGTGTGTAGATTACAAAGTAAGTTAGGGGAAAAATCCGACATGTTGGAAAAGTCGGCATCTTCGATTCAAGATTGCGGTTCAAAAGTTTGTAACCATGAAAATTATAAGTTGTTCTCACGGTAGGACAGTCATGTTTTGCTATACTCTTAAGGATGAAATGCATTTTAAATGAGGAAACAAATCATTGGAGAAGTCGCCATCTTGAATGCAAAGAAGCTATGTTGTTGAATTTGCTTGATCTGTCTTGTTATGAGCTATGCTAATCAAAATGGAACAAACTAGAATCAACATACGAGCTTAGTTCAGAGGTAACGATTGGGCTTTCTAAGTAGCAGGTCTGGGTTCTATTCCCGGCTAAACGGTTTTGTACTTTTTCTTATCTCCATTTCTTCGTTTTAGCAAACTACTTTCTGTTCGTATTGCGGGAACGAAGTATTTTCATTATTACATACGTAGAGGGAAAAGGTATATTTATACACCAACTTTTGAGATGGTCCCGAAACGAGGCGGTTTGTTCCACGGGCGGATCCAGGACGGACTTCTGGGGGGGTTGTAATACTGCTACTTAGAGCTACTTTTAAGAGCGTCAAAAAATAAACTATATACTTTATTTATATATAAAATAGAAAGGTTCCTCTTTTTGGGGGAGCGATCCCCCCGATCGCCTCCCCCTGGATTCGCCCCTGGTATGTTCGTGTGTAGTTTCGAGACGATACTGAAGTATTTAAATTTAAACCTATGTAGCTTTGGAAATGATGCATCACCAGTGTGTCTTTCGAAAGCAATGTTCCGTGTGTGTGTAGGGGGGGAATTATTAGGGCGGGTGCACTGCTGTTAATATTCTATTTGTTATTTTATTTTAAACGTATTATTTTGATCTCCTCCAGGGGCGCTCTGACGAGGCTCTGTCCTTCAAAAATTATCTGAAAGAAATATTGGGCATCATTTTCACGATATAGTGTCCATAGAAGACAACAATACATTTTGTCTCGGGACAACAGTTTCTGATTCAAACCGGAAATGATTGCAAAATATCTCTCTCACATTTTATGTCCCTCGTTAAGATATATGCGTATAGCAATTTTGAAGTCAATGCCGCAACTGGAAAGTATAAAATAATAATTTTAAAGAAATACAGACACACACTCATACACACACACACACTAATGGGCACCTCTTGAAAATTTTCTCGTCGGCAGCGTAGATAGTTATAATATATAAGATACGTGGAAAAGTGCCCCTTTCGATTTAATAGTTTGTGTTGCGGTTTCCGTTGGAATGAAATGCCGTGTATAATAGAGTCAAGCTTATTGGCAATCACCTATGCTATAAAAATAAATTTTCGAAAAAGAAAAAAATCAGAAAAGAATTTGATAAGGATCGAACGCAGGTCTTCTGTTCAGAAGTTTTACGTTTTGTATTATAAGAGGTATTGTTTTGATGTGCTCCGAGAGGCACTCTTAAAGCTCCGGCGGTCTCCCCCTCCCCAATGAAATACAGGTCTGGAAGTAACACTGGGCATCACTTGTACGATATTGTGTCCCGCGATTAAAATGTGTGTTCTTCAAACCAGAAATTAGCTGATATCCCCGAAACGATGCAAGAAATCGGAAAAATGATCGCACAAAACCTCTCCGTTTATTCTCGTAGTTGATCCTCGTATAACAAGTTTATCATGTATACCACACATCTAGCCTGCAAATAGGAAGTACGTTAGTATCGGAAAAACAGTTTGGAAAATAGTCATAATAGATGCTGAAAAAAAAACGCCTTTTGGCTTTTGTGTGGTCGGCAGTGTAATTAGTTATAATATATGAGATAGTGGGAAAGTGTTTCTTTCGATTCAATAGTTTCTCTGTCGGGCAAGGTGCGAATGAAATGATGTGTATAATAGACTCAACCTTATTGACAATCAATATATGTTAACGAAATATAAGTTTGAAGAAAGTAAAAAAAATAAGAAGAAATCGATGGGGATCGAACCCAGGTCTCGCCCGCAGTAGTCTGACATCTTTCCACTGGACTAGTGAACTGCTTAAAATTTTGCAGATTCAAGTTTCTACTTAACGCACAACGTAGATGAGGGGTCAGTATCTCATTGAATTATTATTATATACCTCTAAAGTCGGAAACACACTTAATTGTTTGCATACTTCCACAAAACATACAAACACCAAATTTTGCATACTTGTTTGTCATGGGATGTGAGTAATGGGAAAATTCCGATATCACGAAAAAGGCGACATTTTCCATGTAAATGAAGTGTCGAAATTTTTCGTCGTTTCGAAATGTTGGTTTTTAGAGTAGTTCCGCACACCGTAGAAACGTCATATTTTGTCAGTCAGTGAAGCTAGAAACATAGTTTATGATAGAAAAAAGAGCATTAAAATTCGTTTTGGTTTGGCGGCGCAAATCGAGAAAATGTGAAATTTGTAATGGCTGTGTCTAGGACGTTGAAATTCCTCGGTGATGTTTACTCTCATGCGTAGTTTACGAATCCGCCCTTAAACTTGAAAAAAATAATCATTTTCGGTGTAAGAAAGTTCTAGGAATGTAATAAGGGTGCGTCTAATTCTAGGCAACTTGTAGATATGGTGGAATCACGAAATTTCGTTTAAGTGTGTAGATTAAAGCTTAAGTTAGGGGAAAAATCCGACATGTTGGAAAAGTCGCCATCTTCGATTCAAGATGGCGGTTCAAAAGTTTGTAACCATGAAAATTATAAGTTGTTCTCACGGTAGGACAGTCATGTTTTGCTATACTCTTAAGGATGAAATGCAGTTTCAATGAAGAAACAAATCATTGGAGAAGTCGCCATCTTGAATGCAAAGATGCCATGTTGTTGAATTCGCTTGATCTGCCTTGTTATGAGCTATGCTAATCATAATGGAACAAACTAGACTCAACATACGAGCTTAGCTCAAAGGTAACGTTTGGGCTTTCTAAGAAGCAGGTCTGGGTTCTATTCCCGGCTAAACGGTTTTGTACTTTTTCTTATCTTCATTTCTTCGTTTTAGCAAACTACTTTGTGTTCGTATTGCAGGAACGAAATATTTTCATTATTACATACCTAGAGGGAAAAGGTATATTTATACAGCAACTTTTGAGATGGTCCCGAAACGAGGCAGTTTGTTCCAGGGGCGGATCCAGGACGGATTTTGGGGGGGGGCGGTGGGTTGTAATACTGCTACTTAGAGCTACTTTTAAGAGCGTCAAAAAATAAACTATATATTTTATTTATATATAAAAAGAGAAAGTTTCCTCCTTTTGGGGGGGCGATCCCCCCGATCGCCTCCCCCTGGATTCGCCCCTGGTATGTTCGTGTGTAGTTTCGAGACGATACTGAAGTATTTAAATTCAAACCTATTTAGCTTTGGAAATGGTGCATCACCAGTATGTCTTTCGAAAGCAATGTTCCGTGGGGGGAGGGGAATTACTAGGACGGGTGCACTGCTGTTAATATTCTATTTGTTATTGTATTTTAAACGTATTATTTTGATCTCCTCCAGGGGCGCTCTGAGGAGGCTGTGTCCTTCAAAAATTGTCTGAAAGAAACATTGGGCATCATTTTCACGATATAGTGTCCATAGAAAACAACAATACATTTTGTCTCGCGACAACAGTTTCTGCTTCAAACCGGAAATGATTGCAAAATATCTCTCTCACCTTTTATGTCCCTCGTTAAGATACATGCGTATAGCAATTTTGAAGTCAATGCCACAACTGGAAAGTATAAAATAATAATTTTAAGGAAATACAGACACACACACACACTAATGGGCACCTCTTGAAAATTTTCTCATCGGCAGCGTAGATAGTTATAATATATAAGATACGTGGAAAAGTGCCCCTTTCGATTTAATAGTTTGTGTGACGGTTCCCGTTGGATTGAAATGCCGTGTATAATAGAGTCAAGCTTATTGGCAATCACCTATGCTATAAAAATAAATTTTCGAAAAAGAAAAAAATCAGAAAAGAATTTGACAAGGATCGAACGCAGGTCTTCTGTTCAGAAGTTCCACGTTTTTTATTATAAGAGGTATTATTTTGATGTGCTCCGAGAGGCACTCTTAAAGCTCCGGCGGTCTCCCCCCCCCCCCAATGAAATACAGATCTGGAAGTAACACTGGGCATCACTTGTACGATATTGTGTCCCGCGATTAAAATGTGTGTTCTTCAAACCGGAAATTAGCTGATATCCCCGAAACGATGCTAGAAATCGGAAAAATGATCGCACAAAATCTCCCCGTTTATTCTCGTAGTTGATCCTCGTATAACAAGTTTATCATGTATACTACACATCTAGCATGCAAATAGGAAGTACGTTAGTATCGGAAAAACAGTTTGGAAAATAGTCATAATAGATGCTGAAAAAAAAACGCCTTTTGGCTTTTGTGTGGTCGGCAGCGTAATTAGTTATAATATATGAGATAGTGGAAAAGTGCTTCTTTCGATTCAATAGTTTCTCTGGCGGGCAAGGTGCGAATGAAATGATGTGTATAATAGACTCAACCTTATTGACAATCAATATATGTTAACGAAATATAAGTTTGAAGAAAGAAAAAAAATAAGAAGAAATCGATGGGGATCGAACCCAGGTCTCGCCCGCAGTAGTCTGACATCTTTCCACTGGACTAGTGAACTGCTTAAAATTTTACAGATTCAAGTTTCTACTTAACGCACAACGTAGATGAGGGGTCAGTATCTCATTGAATTACGCCTCTAAAATCGGAGTACTGATGGCATTATATATGCGCTCTTTTAGAGCATATTATTTTGGTATTCATGTTTTGTTAGCTGATTGTAATAAGAAATAACTTGTTTCAGTTATTAAGAAATGATTATCTACTAATATCTGTCTTCGATGAAAATATAAAAATAAATATGTCGGAAGACTGCAAATTTTTTCCCACTTTTATGTAACAGATAGGACGTACCTTTGCTGCTGGTAATATGTTTTGGAAATTATCCCCAAGTACACCATTATAATACATTGTAATATATTTCACGGCAAATGGTAGTATTTATGAAAATGCTATATATAAATTTTTAAAAATCCTGCAAAAAAATTTATATTGTAAGGTTTATCAAGTAGGAGATTGCAAGACATTCTCCACTATTATGTGACAAAAAATAAGTAGTGTTGTCTCTGATACGTATGTGCGCAAGTCGCGCACAATAAGCCATTTACATGATTGTCAGTGTACACGTAGGAATATAGTTCTTTTTAACAAATTGTATATTTGCTGCTCAAAGTGAAATTCAAGAAATAATACCCGTTGAATTGACGCATGTGTTGGTGATAAATATATTCTTTAAAGATAAGTAATTTCTCCAGAATTGTTATCCAGAAGTTGAGAAAGTTCATTGCGAAGCCATGACCGGGGGTCTGGGGGCGGAGCCCCCTGCGAGCAATAGCGAGTTACGCCTCTAAAATCGGAGTACTGATGGCATTATATATGCGCTCTTTTAGAGCATATTATTTTGGTATTCATGTTTTGTTAGCTGATTGTAATAAGAAATAAGTTGTTTCAGTTATTAAGAAATGATTATCTACTAATATCTGTCTTCGATGAAAATATAAAAATAAATATGTCGGAAGACTGCAAATTTTTTCCCACTTTTATGTAACAGATAGGACGTACCTTTGCTGCTGGTAATATGTTTTGGAAATTATCCCCAAGTACACCATTATAATACATTGTAATATATTTCACGGCAAATGGTAGTATTTATGAAAATGCTATATATAAATTTTTAAAAATCCTGCAAAAAATTTATATTGTAAGGTTTATCAAGTAGGAGATTGCAAGACATTCTCCACTATTATGTGACAAAAAATAAGTAGTGTTGTCTCTGATACGTATGTGCGCAAGTCGCGCACAATAAGCCATTTACATGATTGTCAGTGTACACGTAGGAATATAGTTCTTTTTAATAAATTGTATATTTGCTGCTCAAAGTGAAATTCAAGAAATAATACCCGTTGAATTGACGCATGTGTTGGTGATAAATATATTCTTTAAAGATAAGTAATTTCTCCAGAATTGTTATCCAGAAGTTGAGAAAGTTCATTGCGAAGCCATGACCGGGGGTCTGGGGGCGGAGCCCTCTGCGAGCAATAGCGAGTTATATACCTCTAAAGTCGGAAACACACTTAATTGTTTGCATACTTCCACAAAACATACAAACACCAAATTTTGCATACTTGTTTGTCATGGGATGTGAGTAATGGGAAAATTCCGATATCACGAAAAAGGCGACATTTTCCATGTAAATGAAGTGTCAAAATTTTTCGTCGTTTCGAAATGTTGTTTTTTAGAGTAGTTCCGCACACCATAGAAACGTCATATTTTGTCAGTCAGTGAAGCTAGAAACATAGTTTATGATAGAAAAAAGAGCATTAAAATTCGTTTTGGTTTGGCGGCACAAATCGAGAAAATGTGAAATTTGTAATGGCTGTGTCTAGGACGTTGAAATTCCTCGGTGATATTTACTCTCATGCGTAGTTTACGAATCCGCCCTTAAACTTGAAAAAATAATCATTTTCGGTGTAAGAAAGTTCTAGGAATGTAATAAGGGGGCGTCTAATTCTAGGCAACTTGTAGATATGGTGGAATCACGAAATTTCGTTTAAGTGTGTAGATTACAAAGTAAGTTAGGGGAAAAATCCGACATGTTGGAAAAGTCGGCACCTTCGATTCAAGATTGCGGTTCAAAGGTTGTAACCATGAAAATTATAAGTTGTTCTCACGGTAGGACAGTCATGTTTTGCTATACTCTTAAGGATGAAATGCAGTTTCAATGAGGAAACAAATCATTGGAGAAGTCGCCATCTTGAATGCAAAGAAGCTATGTTGTTGAATTTGCTTGATCTGTCTTGTTATGAGCTATGCTAATCATAATGGAACAAACTAGAATCAACATACGAGCTTAGCTCAGAGGTAACGATTGGGCTTTCTAAGTAGCAGGTCTGGGTTCTATTCCCGGCTAAACGGTTTTGTACTTTTTCTTATCTCCATTTCTTCGTTTTAGCAAACTACTTTCTGTTCGTATTGCGGGAACGAAATATTTTCATTATTACATACGTAGAGGGAAAAGGTATATTTATACAGCAACTTTTGAGATGGTCCCGAAACGAGGCAGTTTGTTCCAGGGGCGGATCCAGGACGGACTTCTGGGGGGTTGTAATACTGCTACTTAGAGCTACTTTTAAGAGCGTCAAAAAATAAACTATATATTTTATTTATATATAAAATAAGAAAGGTTCCTCTTTTTGGGGGGGCGATCCCCCCGATCGCCTCCCCCTGGATTCGCCCCTGGTATGTTCGTGTGTAGTTTCGAGACGATACTGAAGTATTTAAATTTAAACCTATGTAGCTTTGGAAATGGTGCATCACCAGTGTGTCTTTCGAAAGCAATGTTCCGTGTGTGTGTGTGGGGGGGGGAATTATTAGGACGGGTGCACTGCTGTTAATATTCTATTTGTTATTTTATTTTAAACGTATTATTTTGATCTCCTCCAGGGGCGCTCTGACGAGGCTCTGTCCTTCAAAAATTATCTGAAAGAAATATTGGGCATCATTTTCACGATATAGTGTCCATAGAAGACAACAATACATTTTGTCTCGGGACAACAGTTTCTGCTTGAAACCGGAAATGATTGCAAAATATCTCTCTCACATTTTATGTCCCTCGTTAAGATATATGCGTATAGCAATTTTGAAGTCAATGCCGCAACTGGAAAGTATAAAATAATAATTTTAAAGAAATACAGACACACACTCATACACACACACACACTAATGGGCACCTCTTGAAAATTTTCTCGTCGGCAGTGTAGATAGTTATAATATATAAGATACGTGGAAAAGTGCCCCTTTCGATTTAATAGTTTGTGTTGCGGTTTCCGTTGGAATGAAATGCCGTGTATAATAGAGTCAAGCTTATTGGCAATCACCTATGCTATAAAAATAAATTTTCGAAAAAGAAAAAAATCAGAAAAGAATTTGATAAGGATCGAACGCAGGTCTTCTGTTCAGAAGTTTTACGTTTTGTATTATAAGAGGTATTGTTTTGATGTGCTCCGAGAGGCACTCTTAAAGCTCCGGCGGTCTCCCCCTCCCCAATGAAATACAGGTCTGGAAGTAACACTGGGCATCACTTGTACGATATTGTGTCCCGCGATTAAAATGTGTGTTCTTCAAACCAGAAATTAGCTGATATCCCCGAAACGATGCAAGAAATCGGAAAAATGATCGCACAAAACCTCTCCGTTTATTCTCGTAGTTGATCCTCGTATAACAAGTTTATCATGTATACCACACATCTAGCCTGCAAATAGGAAGTACGTTAGTATCGGAAAAACAGTTTGGAAAATAGTCATAATAGATGCTGAAAAAAAAACGCCTTTTGGCTTTTGTGTGGTCGGCAGTGTAATTAGTTATAATATATGAGATAGTGGGAAAGTGTTTCTTTCGATTCAATAGTTTCTCTGTCGGGCAAGGTGCGAATGAAATGATGTGTATAATAGACTCAACCTTATTGACAATCAATATATGTTAACGAAATATAAGTTTGAAGAAAGTAAAAAAAAATAAGAAGAAATCGATGGGGATCGAACCCAGGTCTCGCCCGCAGTAGTCTAACATCTTTCCACTGGACTAGTGAATTGCTTAAAATTTTGCAGATTCAAGTTTCTACTTAACGCACAACGTAGATGAGGGGTCAGTATCTCATTGAATTTTTATACCTCTAAAGTCGGAAACTCACTTAATTGTTTGCATACTTCCACAAAACATACAAACACCAAATTTTGCATACTTGTTTGTCATGGGATGTGAGTAATGGGAAAATTCCGATATCACGAAAAAGGCGACATTTTCCATGTAAATGAAGTGTCAAAATTTTTCGTCGTTTCGAAATGTTGTTTTTTAGAGTAGTTCCGCACACCATAGAAACGTCATATTTTGTCAGTCAGTGAAGCTAGAAACATAGTTTATGATAGAAAAAAGAGCATTAAAATTCGTTTTGGTTTGGCGGCACAAATCGAGAAAATGTGAAATTTGTAATGGCTGTGTCTAGGACGTTGAAATTCCTCGGTGATGTTTACTCTCATGCGTAGTTTACGAATCCGCCCTTAAACTTGAAAAAATAATCATTTTCGGTGTAAGAAAGTTCTAGGAATGTAATAAGGGAGCGTCTAATTCTAGGGAACTTGTAGATATGGTGGAATCACGAAATTTCGTTTAAGTGTGTAGATTACAAAGTAAGTTAGGGGAAAAATCCGACATGTTGGAAAAGTCGGCATCTTCGATTCAAGATTGCGGTTCAAAAGTTTGTAACCATGAAAATTATAAGTTGTTCTCACGGTAGGACAGTCATGTTTTGCTATACTCTTAAGGATGAAATGCAGTTTCAATGAGGAAACAAATCATTGGAGAAGTCGCCATCTTGAATGCAAAGAAGCTACGTTGTTGAATTTGCTTGATCTGTCTTGTTATGAGCTATGCTAATCATAATGGAACAAACTAGAATCAACATACGAGCTTAGCTCAGAGGTAACGATTGGGCTTTCTAAGTAGCAGGTCTGGGTTCTATTCCCGGCTAAACGGTTTTGTACTTTTTCTTATCTCCATTTCTTCGTTTTAGCAAACTACTTTCTGTTCGTATTGCGGGACGAAATATTTTCATTATTACATACGTAGAGGGAAAAGGTATATTTATACAGCAACTTTTGAGATGGTCCCGAAACGAGGCAGTTTGTTCCACGGGCGGATCCATGACGGACTTCTGGGGGGGTTGTAATACTGCTACTTAGAGCTACTTTTAAGAGCGTCAAAAAATAAACTATATATTTTATTTATATATAAAATAAGAAAGGTTCCTCTTTTTGGGGGGGCGATCCCCCCGATCGCCTCCCCCTGGATTCGCCCCTGGTATGTTCGTGTGTAGTTTCGAGACGATACTGAAGTATTTAAATTTAAACCTATGTAGCTTTGGAAATGGTGCATCACCAGTGTGTCTTTCGAAAGCAATGTTCCGTGTGTGTGGGGGGGGGGGGGGAATTATTAGGACGGGTGCACTGCTGTTAATATTCTATTTGTTATTTTATTTTAAACGTATTATTTTGATCTCCTCCAGGGGCGCTCTGACGAGGCTCTGTCCTTCAAAAATTGTCTGAAAGAAATATTGGGCATCATTTTCACGATATAGTGTCCATAGAAGACAACAATACATTTTGTCTCGGGACAACAGTTTCTGCTTCAAACCGGAAATGATTGCAAAATATCTCTCTCACATTTTATGTCCCTCGTTAAGATACATGCGTATAGCAATTTTGAAGTCAATGCCACAACTGGAAAGTATAAAATAATAATTTTAAAGAAATACAGACACACACTCATACACACACACACACTAATGGGCACCTCTTGAAAATTTTCTCGTCGGCAGCGTAGATAGTTATAATATATAAGATACGTGGAAAAGTGCCCCTTTCGATTTAATAGTTTGTGTTGCGGTTCCCGTTGGAATGAAATGCCGTGTATAATAGAGTCAAGCTTATTGGCAATCACCTATGCTATAAAAATAAATTTTCGAAAAAGAAAAAAATCAGAAAAGAATTTGATAAGGATCGAACGCAGGTCTTCTGTTCAGAAGTTTTACGTTTTGTATTATAAGAGGTATTATTTTGATGTGCTCCGAGAGGCACTCTTAAAGCTCCGGCGGTCTCCCCCACCCCAATGAAATACAGGTCTGGAAGTAACACTGGGCATCACTTGTACGATATTGTGTCCCGCGATTAAAATGTGTGTTCTTCAAACCAGAAATTAGCTGATATCCCCGAAACGATGCAAGAAATCGAAAAAATGATCGCACAAAACCTCTCCGTTTATTCTCGTAGTTGATCCTCGTATAACAAGTTTATCATGTATACCACACATCTAGCCTGCAAATAGGAAGTACGTTAGTATCGGAAAAACAGTTTGGAAAATAGTCATAATAGATGCTGAAAAAAAAAACGCCTTTTGGCTTTTGTGTGGTCGGCAGTGTAATTAGTTATAATATATGAGATAGTGGGAAAGTGTTTCTTTCGATTCAATAGTTTCTCTGTCGGGCAAGGTGCGAATGAAATGATGTGTATAATAGACTCAACCTTATTGACAATCAATATATGTTAACGAAATATAAGTTTGAAGAAAGTAAAAAAATAAGAAGAAATCGATGGGGATCGAACCCAGGTCTCGCCCGCAGTAGTCTGACATCTTTCCACTGGACTAGTGAACTGCTTAAAATTTTATAGATTCAAGTTTCTACTTAACGCACAACGTAGATGAGGGGTCAGTATCTCATTGAATTATATACCTCTAAAGTCGGAAACACACTTAATTGTTAGCATACTTCCACAAAACATACAAACACCAAATTTTGCATACTTGTTTGTCATGGGATGTGAGTAATGGGAAAATTCCGATATCACGAAAAAGGCGACATTTTCCATGTAAATGAAGTGTCGAAATTTTTCGTCGTTTCGAAATGTTGGTTTTTAGAGTAGTTCCGCACACCATAGAAACGTCATATTTTGTCAGTCAGTGAAGCTAGAAACATAGTTTATGATAGAAAAAAGAGCATTAAAATTCGTTTTGGTTTGGCGGCACAAATCGAGAAAATGTGAAATTTGTAATGGCTGTGTCTAGGACGTTGAAATTCCTCGGTGATGTTTACTCTCATGCGTAGTTTACGAATCCGCCCTTAAACTTGAAAAAAATAATCATTTTCGGTGTAAGAAAGTTCTAGGAATGTAATAAGGGGGCGTCTAATTCTAGGCAACTTGTAGATATGGTGGAATCACGAAATTTCGTTTAAGTGTGTAGATTACAAAGTAAGTTAGGGGGAAAATCCGACATGTTGGAAAAGTCGGCATCTTCGATTGAAGATTGCGGTTCAAAAGTTTGTAACCATGAAAATTATAAGTTGTTCTCACGGTAGGACAGTCATGTTTTGCTATACTCTTAAGGATGAAATGCATTTTAAATGAGGAAACAAATCATTGGAGAAGTCGCCATCTTGAATGCAAAGAAGCTATGTTGTTGAATTTGCTTGATCTGTCTTGTTATGAGCTATGCTAATCATAATGGAACAAACTAGAATCAACATACGAGCTTAGTTCAGAGGTAACAATTGGGCTTTCTAAGTAGCAGGTCTGGGTTCTATTCCCGGCTAAACGGTTTTGTACTTTTTCTTATCTCCATTTCTTCGTTTTAGCAAACTACTTTCTGTTCGTATTGCGGGAACGAAATATTTTCATTATTACATACGTAGAGGGAAAAGGTATATTTATACAGCAACTTTTGAGATGGTCCCGAAACGAGGCAGTTTGTTCCAGGGGCGGATCCAGGACGGACTTCTGGGGGGGTTGTGATACTGCTACTTAGAGCTACTTTTAAGAGCGTCAAAAAATAAACTATTTATTTTATTTATATATAAAATAAGAAAGGTTCCTCTTTTTGGGGGGGCGATCCCCCCGATCGCCTCCCCCTGGATTCGCCCCTGGTATGTTCGTGTGTAGTTTCGAGACGATACTGAAGTATTTAAATTTAAACCTATGTAGCTTTGGAAATGGTGCATCACCAGTGTGTCTTTCGAAAGCAATGTTCCGTGTGTGGGGGGGGGGAATTATTAGGGCGGGTGCACTGCTGTTAATATTCTATTTGTTATTTTATTTTAAACGTATTATTTTGATCTCCTCCAGGGGCGCTCTGACGAGGCTCTGTCCTTCAAAAATTATCTGAAAGAAATATTGGGCATCATTTTCACGATATAGTGTCCATAGAAGACAACAATACATTTTGTCTCGGGACAACAGTTTCTGCTTAAAATCGGAAATGATTGCAAAATATCTCTCTCACATTTTATGTCCCTCGTTAAGATATATGCGTATAGCAATTTTGAAGTCAATGCCACAACTGGAAAGTATAAAATAATAATTTTAAAGAAATACAGACACACACTCATACACACACACACACTAATGGGCACCTCTTGAAAATTTTCTCGTCGGCAGCGTAGATAGTTATAATATATAAGATACGTGGAAAAGTGCCCCTTTCGATTTAATAGTTTGTGTTGCGGTTTCCGTTGGAATGAAATGCCGTGTATAATAGAGTCAAGCTTATTGGCAATCACCTATGCTATAAAAATAAATTTTCGAAAAAGAAAAAAATCAGAAAAGAATTTGATAAGGATCGAACGCAGGTCTTCTGTTCAGAAGTTTTACGTTTTGTATTATAAGAGGTATTGTTTTGATGTGCTCCGAGAGGCACTCTTAAAGCTCCGGCGGTCTCCCCCTCCCCAATGAAATACAGGTCTGGAAGTAACACTGGGCATCACTTGTACGATATTGTGTCCCGCGATTAAAATGTGTGTTCTTCAAACCAGAAATTAGCTGATATCCCCGAAACGATGCAAGAAATCGGAAAAATGATCGCACAAAACCTCTCCGTTTATTCTCGTAGTTGATCCTCGTATAACAAGTTTATCATGTATACCACACATCTAGCCTGCAAATAGGAAGTACGTTAGTATCAGAAAAACAGTTTGGAAAATAGTCATAATAGATGCTGAAAAAAAAACGCCTTTTGGCTTTTGTGTGGTCGGCAGTGTAATTAGTTATAATATATGAGATAGTGGGAAAGTGTTTCTTTCGATTCAATAGTTTCTCTGTCGGGCAAGGTGCGAATGAAATGATGTGTATAATAGACTCAACCTTATTGACAATCAATATATGTTAACGAAATATAAGTTTGAAGAAAGTAAAAAAAAATAAGAAGAAATCGATGGGGATCGAACCCAGGTCTCGCCCGCAGTAGTCTGACATCTTTCCACTGGACTAGTGAACTGCTTAAAATTTTGCAGATTCAAGTTTCTACTTAACGCACGTAGATGAGGGGTCAGTATCTCATTGAATTTTATACACCTCTAAAGTCGGAAACACACTTAATTGTTTGCATACTTCCACAAAACATACAAACACCAAATTTTGCATACTTGTTTGTCATGGGATGTGAGTAATGGGAAAATTCCGATATCACGAAAAAGGCGACATTTTCCATGTAAATGAAGTGTCAAAATTTTTCGTCGTTTCGAAATGTTGTTTTTTAGAGTAGTTCCGCACACCATAGAAACGTCATATTTTGTCAGTCAGTGAAGCTAGAAACATAGTTTATGATAGAAAAAAGAGCATTAAAATTCGTTTTGGTTTGGCGGCACAAATCGAGAAAATGTGAAATTTGTAATGGCTGTGTCTAGGACGTTGAAATTCCTCGGTGATGTTTACTCTCATGCGTAGTTTACGAATCCGCCCTTAAACTTGAAAAAATAATCATTTTCGGTGTAAGAAAGTTCTAGGAATGTAATAAGGGGGCGTCTAATTCTAGGCAACTTGTAGATATGGTGGAATCACGAAATTTCGTTTAAGTGTGTAGATTACAAAGTAAGTTAGGGGAAAAATCCGACATGTTAGAAAAGTCGGCATCTTCGATTCAAGATTGCGGTTCAAAAGTTTGTAACCATGAAAATTATAAGTTGTTCTCACGGTAGGACAGTCATGTTTTGCTATACTCTTAAGGATGAAATGCATTTTAAATAAGGAAACAAATCATTGGAGAAGTCGCCATCTTTAATGCAAAGAAGCTATGTTGTTGAATTTGCTTGATCTGTCTTGTTATGAGCTATGCTAATCATAATGGAACAAACTAGAATCAACATACGAGCTTAGCTCAGAGGTAACGATTGGGCTTTCTAAGTAGCAGGTCTGGGTTCTATTCCCGGCTAAACGGTTTTGTACTTTTTCTTATCTCCATTTCTTCGTTTTAGCAAACTACTTTCTGTTCGTATTGCGGGAACGAAATATTTTCATTATTACATACGTAGAGGGAAAAGGTATATTTATACAGCAACTTTTGAGATGGTCCCGAAACGAGGCAGTTTGTTCCAGGGGCGGATCCAGGACGGACTTCTGGGGGGGTTGTAATACTGCTACTTAGAGCTACTTTTAAGAGCGTCAAAAAATAAACTATATATTTTATTTATATATAAAATAAGAAAGGTTCCTCTTTTTGGGGGGGCGATCCCCCCGATCGCCTCCCCCTGGATTCGCCCCTGGTATGTTCGTGTGTAGTTTCGAGACGATACTGAAGTATTTAAATTTAAACCTATGTAGCTTTGGAAATGGTGCATCACCAGTGTGTCTTTCGAAAGCAATGTTCCGTGTTTGGGGGGGGGGGAATTATTAGGACGGGTGCACTGCTGTTAATATTCTATTTGTTATTTTATTTTAAACGTATTATTTTGATCTCCTCCAGGGGCGCTCTGACGAGGCTCTGTCCTTCAAAAATTGTCTGAAAGAAATATTGGGCATCATTTTCACGATATAGTGTCCATAGAAGACAACAATACATTTTGTCTCGGGACAACAGTTTCTGCTTCAAACCGGAAATGATTGCAAAATATCTCTCTCACATTTTATGTCCCTCGTTAAGATACATGCGTATAGCAATTTTGAAGTCAATGCCACAACTGGAAAGTATAAAATAATAATTTTAAAGAAATACAGACACACACTCATACACACACACACACTAATGGGCACCTCTTGAAAATTTTCTCGTCGGCAGCGTAGATAGTTATAATATATAAGATACGTGGAAAAGTGCCCCTTTCGATTTAATAGTTTGTGTTGCGGTTCCCGTTGGAATGAAATGCCGTGTATAATAGAGTCAAGCTTATTGGCAATCACCTATGCTATAAAAATAAATTTTCGAAAAAGAAAAAAAATCAGAAAAGAATTTGATAAGGATCGAACGCAGGTCTTCTGTTCAGAAGTTTTACGTTTTGTATTATAAGAGGTATTATTTTGATGTGCTCCGAGAGGCACTCTTAAAGCTCCGGCGGTCTCCCCCACCCCAATGAAATACAGGTCTGGAAGTAACACTGGGCATCACTTGTACGATATTGTGTCCCGCGATTAAAATGTGTGTTCTTCAAACCAGAAATTAGCTGATATCCCCGAAACGATGCAAGAAATCGAAAAAATGATCGCACAAAACCTCTCCGTTTATTGTCGTAGTTGATCCTCGTATAACAAGTTTATCATGTATACCACACATCTAGCCTGCAAATAGGAAGTACGTTAGTATCGGAAAAACAGTTTGGAAAATAGTCACAATAGATGCTGAAAAAAAAAAAAACGCCTTTTGGCTTTTGTGTGGTCGGCAGTGTAATTAGTTATAATATATGAGATAGTGGGAAAGTGTTTCTTTCGATTCAATAGTTTCTCTGTCGGGCAAGGTGCGAATGAAATGATGTGTATAATAGACTCAACCTTATTGACAATCAATATATGTTAACGAAATATAAGTTTGAAGAAAGTAAAAAAAATAAGAAGAAATCGATGGGGATCGAACCCAGGTCTCGCCCGCAGTAGTCTGACATCTTTCCACTGGACTAGTGAACTGCTTAAAATTTTACAGATTCAAGTTTCTACTTAACGCACAACGTAGATGAGGGGTCAGTATCTCATTGAATTACGCCTCTAAAATCGGAGTACTGATGGCATTATATATGCGCTCTTTTAGAGCATATTATTTTGGTATTCATGTTTTGTTAGCTGATTGTAATAAGAAATAAGTTGTTTCAGTTATTAAGAAATGATTATCTACTAATATCTGTCTTCGATGAAAATATAAAAATAAATATGTCGGAAGACTGCAAATTTTTTCCCACTTTTATGTAACAGATAGGACGTACCTTTGCTGCTGGTAATATGTTTTGGAAATTATCCCCAAGTACACCATTATAATACATTGTAATATATTTCACGGCAAATGGTAGTATTTATGAAAATGCTATATATAAATTTTTAAAAATCCTGCAAAAAAATTTATATTGTAAGGTTTATCAAGTAGGAGATTGCAAGACATTCTCCACTATTATGTGACAAAAAATAAGTAGTGTTGTCTCTGATACGTATGTGCGCAAGTCGCGCACAATAAGCCATTTACATGATTGTCAGTGTACACGTAGGAATATAGTTCTTTTTAATAAATTGTATATTTGCTGCTCAAAGTGAAATTCAAGAAATAATACCCGTTGAATTGACGCATGTGTTGGTGATAAATATATTCTTTAAAGATAAGTAATTTCTCCAGAATTGTTATCCAGAAGTTGAGAAAGTTCATTGCGAAGCCATGACCGGGGGTCTGGGGCGGAGCCCCCTGCGAGCAATAGCGAGTTACGCCTCTAAAATCGGAGTA
This sequence comes from Thermobia domestica, assembly GCF_964235325.1. Classification (NCBI taxonomy): domain Eukaryota; kingdom Metazoa; phylum Arthropoda; class Insecta; order Zygentoma; family Lepismatidae; genus Thermobia; species Thermobia domestica. The sequence goes on along the minus strand of NC_137470.1, from coordinate 50,824,018 downwards.
CTGATGGCATTATATATGCGCTCTTTTAGAGCATATTATTTTGGTATTCATGTTTTGTTAGCTGATTGTAATAAGAAATAAGTTGTTTCAGTTATTAAGAAATGATTATCTACTAATATCTGTCTTCGATGAAAATATAAAAATAAATATGTCGGAAGACTGCAAATTTTTTCCCACTTTTATGTAACAGATAGGACGTACCTTTGCTGCTGGTAATATGTTTTGGAAATTATCCCCAAGTACACCATTATAATACATTGTAATATATTTCACGGCAAATGGTAGTATTTATGAAAATGCTATATATAAATTTTTAAAAATCCTGCAAAAAAAATTATATTGTAAGGTTTATCAAGTAGGAGATTGCAAGACATTCTCCACTATTATGTGACAAAAAATAAGTAGTGTTGTCTCTGATACGTATGTGCGCAAGTCGCGCACAATAAGCCATTTACATGATTGTCAGTGTACACGTAGGAATATAGTTCTTTTTAATAAATTGTATATTTGCTGCTCAAAGTGAAATTCAAGAAATAATACCCGTTGAATTGACGCATGTGTTGGTGATAAATATATTCTTTAAAGATAAGTAATTTCTCCAGAATTGTTATCCAGAAGTTGAGAAAGTTCATTGCGAAGCCATGACCGGGGGTCTGGGGGCGGAGCCCCCTGCGAGCAATAGCGAGTTACACCTCTAAAATCGGAATGAGAATGTTTTTATATATTGCAGTTTTTTGGGGAATATCATTGTGGATATCAAGTTTTATTAGCTGATTCGAATAAATAGTAGCATTTTTGTTATTCCTTCTGCTATTACTGTTATATTTTATAATTTAGTACAGGCGCTGACTTGTTTCTTTCGTGTGTTGTATATTTGATTTTCTTCGTTGTTCTGTTTCTTTCGTTCTGTTTCGATGAGTGTAAGTGTAAGTGTAAGTGTATATTACACTGTAAGAAGTAGTGTTTCTGCAAATGCTATGAACAAATGTTTAAAAAGTTTCCAACAAAATTCACATTTGTAATTTATTTACAAACTAGCAGCGTTCACCCCGCTTCGCTGCGGTCACCCCGGAACGCAATAAACTTTGTTACTTAGATAATTTTTACTTTTTCGCTTTCAAATTCCAGTAAATGTTAACATTATAGCGCCTGTCATTTATGTTAACCCGCCGAGTGACACGGTCATGCGGGTTGCATATAAATACGTTTATTTTTATACCTATGATAAACTAACAAAGGATTTGTACGTTATGGACACTTGAATGGTCAATTATCTCAAGACACTGGTAATTAAAAATTAAAGTGATATGATAAAAACCATCTAGGGTCCAAATCCTAATAACCCCCCAAAAATGAAAGAAATTGGTTCAGCCGTATTAGCGTGATGAGCTAACAAAGGATTTGTGCGTTCTCTTTTATATAATAGATTGTAGTCTTTCTTGGGAATACATAAATAAATATGCAGGAAGACGGCAAGTATTTAACCAGTATATATGGAACATGTGAAGCAGTGTTCCTGCAGGTGATAAGCACATTTTTACCCAAGGTCACTCTACTAAATGACATTTTAAAAGGTAGTGTTGACGCAAATGCTGTAAACAAATGTTTAAAATACGTGCAAGAAAATTCATATTTGCAAATTACCTACTAAATTGTAATCTTCGTTTAAAATACAAGAATAATTACGTAGGAAAACTGCAAATATTTTCCTATTCTTATATGACAGATATGAATTACCACTCTTATAATAAACCATTGTAATACACCACTATAATACACAATTATAACTATAATCTGTGGCGTACTTAAGGGAGCTTCCGGGCTTAAGCCCCCCTAGAAATCTTACTATAGTAAAGTATATGAAATATCTTCCCGAATTTTCACATTTTCAAGCAAAGCCCCTCCCCCCGAAAGTTAGCAAAGCCCTACCCGAAAGAAAGTCGTTGCAAAATGCTATGAATAAATCTTTAAAAAGACTGCAAAAAATATTTGTAAACCGTGAGTATTTCTGGAAAAAGCAAGATTTTATACGTATTAGATTTTAAGATGGCAGGAGCTACTATGAGGCAGAAAATAAGTATTATTTCTCTTTCTAATATGTACAGATTTGTGCAAAAGCGTACATAATAAGCAAATAATGATTGTCAGAGTAGAAGTAGGAATACAGTTGTTTCTAATTAGATTGTGTATTTTCTGTTCAAAGTGAAGTGCAGGAAATAATACTGATTGAATTGAAGTGTGTGTTGGTGACAAGTGTCTGCTCTAAATGTAAGAAAATTCCTCAAGATTAGTTTTCTAGAATTTCACACAGTTCATGTGAAAACCGTGACCGGGGGTCTGGGGGCGGAGCCCCCAGCGAGCTTTAGCGAGTTTATAGGTATAATCTAAAAATTGCGGCACATTAACTTTAGGCGTGACATCTAGTATGGCTACAGGATCACCAATGTCAAAGTCATGTGAACGGGGACTTGGGTGAAAAGCATCTAGCCTTTTCTTGAATATGTTCTTAAGTTTCTCTTGCGCCTTGTCTCGAATTTGTTGCAATAGCTTGAGACGTTTGGTATAGACCTCGGGGTCGGTGCAAGTGTTGAATTTGACATCAAAAGCCGTTAGGGGAAAGTGGCCGAAAAGAAGTCTATACGCGCTATCTCCAGTATTGGAATTAACAGACGTGTTAATAGCAAATGTGATAGCGGGTAATATCTCATCCCAATCATCGCGATCTTTACTTATGTAATGCCGAATGGATGATTGTAAAATGTCACAATATTTCTCACATAAGCCAATACTGTTATGGTTTTGAGTTGTAGCATACTCTGTTTGTATAGAGTATTTCTCAGCAAATTCCTTGAAAACTTTGCTGGAGTGGCTAGGTAATTTGTCCAGTTTTAAAATACGAGGGTACCCGTATACAAGAAAGACATGGGTGCGAAGCGCTTCTATGATTGTGTTTGCTTTCACATCAGGGATGGGGATAGCAATCAAATATCTGGTGGTGAGGTCAGAAGCAATTAAGGTGTAAGTATTCCCGTGTTTTGTGATTGGTAATTTACCTATCTCACCCAAAATAAGCGTGGAGAAGGGCTGTTCATTTGTTGCATAAGTTTGAGGATATAATTTTCTCTGATTGGAGTTTCGTTTGTGTAACAAACAACATTCACAAAGGCGAACTTTTTCTCTTAGATATTCACGCATGTTCGGAAAAAAGATACGAGAGTGGGCCAACGCGTATGTTTTCTGTTGTCCACCATGATTACCAAGTTCAGGAAGCGTGTGTATGAGATAAAACGCTTCTTCTCTGAGGCTCTCGGGAATACACAACAGGTATCTTTCACAATTAGTGTAGCGAGCAATCTTGTAAAGCTTGTCATCAACAATTTTGAAGTTTCGCAACGCTCTTGCTTCGGTTGGATTACGAGGCGGTTGATCGTCTTTCACCAATTTGTACAGCGGACCAAAAAATGGAATCGTTTTTCTGCGCTGTAACGACATCTACAGGGTCCAAAAACTTAAAATGTGGGATGCCTTTTGTCTTCTTTGCGTTCGACACAAAGCAATTTTCTGCTGCAAGACGTTCAAATGTGACATCTTCGGTATCGCATGGGCGGATAGTGTAACGTGAGAGGGGGTCTGCGAAATTGTCCTTACTTTAATAAATTTAACATCAAATTGAAATTCACTGATAGTCATGTACCAGCATAAAAGTTTCGAATTCAGTTCTTTCGCAGTTTGTAAGTAAGTCAAACTCTTATTGTCACAACAAAGAGTAAAATTCCTACCTAGCAAGTAGAACTTAAATGCTTTGAAGGTGGCAATGATGGCTAAAAGTTCCTTATGGAGAATAGACAACTTCAGTTCATTAGGTGTTAACAAACGTGAGAAGTAAGCTATTGGGTAAAATTCAGTGTCAGTCTCGCTTTCTTGTTGTAAGAGAATCGAGCCGAGACATGTGTCTGAGCTGTCCGTATATACCCATAGAGGTTTATTCCTATCATAGGGCCTTAGAACTTCGGAAGAGACCAATTTGTCTTTGATCGTTTCAAAGGAGGACTGCATTTCCGGGGACCACTGGAATTTAGCACCTGTACGTAGGAGAGGACGGAAAGGGGCTACATATTTGGCATAGTCCCGTATTCCTCTACGCATGTAATTCGCTAAACCTAAGAATTGTCTAAGTTGGCGTGTGTTTTTAGGTTGTTGGTATGTTTTCACTGCATTTATCAATTTCTCACTAATTCTATGTCCGTCTTGAGAGATAGTATAGCCTAATATATCTAACTGATCGAAAAGGAATTTAGATTTGGCAACGCTGCAAAGAAGTCCACTAACGCGAAAACGTCTGAACAGCTTTTCCAATATCACTAAAGCTTGTTCTTCCGAATCGCTTAAATAGACAATATCATCAAAATAGTATTCGAGGGATTGAGGTTCCAAATTCGATAAAACGATACTCATAAATTTATTATAAAATGCAGGAGATACGTTCAGACCTTGTGGAAGTTTAGAATATTCGAAAACTCCAATGTTAGGAATAGCAAAGGCAGTATATTTTCTGCACGAAGGATGAAGGTCCAAACGGAAATAGGCATTGGTGACATCGAAACATGTCAGAAATTTATGACCACTAAGTTTCTGAACAATGTCCTGGATAGGAGGAAGTTGTACGCTTTGAAATACAATTCATTTGTTAATTTCACGGAGGTCAATGATTTTTCGAATCGCTCCAGAGGGTTTGCGAAGAAACATGACTGGCGATCTGTATGGGCTACTCGACCGTTGTATAATTTTGGCGTCCAACAATTGATTAATGTAATCACGGACTTCATCTTGAAGGGCAACAGGAATTGCGTAACTCTTACCTCGAAAAAGCGAATGTTCTTTCATTTGAAATTGACATTGAAAATTTCGTGCAGAACCAATAGTGTCAGTCCAAGTCATGGTATCAGCATATTGATACGCTAATTTAACTATTTTGTCTTTCGTTTCAGGAGAAACGTTTGGTCCAATTTGTAATTTAGATGAGTCAAAATTACGCTGACCTTCATTTAAAAGTGGCAAGTTGATATAGGTGGGGTCAAAGTAGGAGTAAAATTCCTTATCTTGAGGGGCAGTTACCACCTCGTCTGCAGTTCCAATAAATAGCGAAGGTTGTAAAGTAATACATTTCTGCCTGGGGTTGATGAGTTCGATGTAATTGCATTCGTTGTTCAATAACTCATGGGGTATGAGAATACCATGTTTCGCAAAAACGCGGGGGTCAGGTTCAATACAATAGTCAACGCCCGTGTCTCCGTTGTGAAGTCGGAGCGGAAGTACCGTAAGAGAACGGGGTAACAACCTCGTTCGTTGACCTAAGGTGAAATATGGTTTCGAAGCATTTAAAAGGATGTTATACACAGATGCTGATGAACTAATGGGAGGGGTCGCATTAAAAGCGTCTGGCGGGGGTTTGCCATGACGTTTGAGCGTCAAGGTGTTCGATTCCATATTGACCTGTGCCATATGTGGTCGTAAAAAATCCACACCAAGGATCAGACGTACACTTAAGCGGTCGACGATATGAAAGCGATGGTGGAAGGTGTAACCATGAATTCTAAGGCGTAAAACAACAACTTCATTAAGCTGTACTGGGGCCTGAGAGATACCTACTACAGTGGTTTGAATTTGATAACGCTTGGCCGACTTGGGGACAAGACTTCTATCAATGATACAGATAGATGACGCGCTATCTATTATACCATGAACGTCATTTCTACCAATTTGTAGTGGTATACGAAGAATCTCATTTGCTATAAGTGGTACGTGAAGGGTTTGAGCAAAGGGTTTGCGTCCTAATCTACCACGTGGATTTTTATTTTCAGAGCAAGTGGTATTGGTTCGATTTCCGTGAGGGACATGTGGCGTACGTGGACCGTTGTCCGAGGTGGAAGTGGGAGGGGAGCTCGGGGTAAGACTGCCCCCAACTGTCTTACCCGTAGTTAATTTAAAGCCTGCGAGTAAGTCAAAGGTGGGTGGGGGTAGAAGCCCTGAGCATCGGGATTCAAATGTCCACTACCACTTGGTTGTGTGATGGGTTGCATCGTCATAGGATGGGGTGATGATCCCATACCCATAGATTGCGGAAAATAAGGCATGTACGGATAGGGGTAATAACCTGGAGGGAAAGGGTTAACGGGATAAGAAGGATACTGTTTGTGTCCTCTACCCTTACCAAACTTTCTAGGTTTACCTCTAAATTGACCTTCCTGTCCTGTATTTTTCACATAAGGTGTAGGTTTATTGGAAGCCGTGGTTGAGGCTACTGACAGAGTTAAGCCCTCTAAGTCTTTCTGTAATTTATCAATTTTGGCCGTTAGGTCCTCCGTATTTCCTTGAGGGGAGAGAGGTGCGTGCTGTGAAGCGTTCGAAGATGGAAGAACATGGCTAGGCTTGCCTTTGTATTTAAATTTATTTTTACGAAGGTTGTTGTTGAGTGGAGGATTAGTCGTATTGGTGGGTGCGGGGTTCGTGTCTACAAACGTGTCAAGAGACTCCGCAAAAGAGATCGTTTGTAAAGACGCAAGCTGTTTCCGCACTGCTGCTTTGACTTTATCTTCCAACGTTTGGACCTGTCTGCGTTCGAGACGATTTTTGTTTAGTTCAATTTGTGTGAGAACCTCCAAAAGCTCGTCCGGGTCGTCAAAGGCATGAAAACCAATTCTGTCTAAATAGTAAGGCAAAAGGCCGTTCTTAATGAATGAACATTGTTCTTCATTAGAAAAATTATCACATTTATCCAAAAAAATCATTTTCTCGTAAACATAGTTACGGACGGATTCTGTTTCACCTTGTACTCTACCATGTAGTTGTTCAAAGATTGAAAGTTTGTCCCTAGCGCGTTTAAAAGCTTCTATGACAGCATCTTTGAATTCAGTATAGGTAGCGTTTTCCAAGTTATTGCGCTTAAGGAGAACGCGAAGTTGACGTCTACCTTTACCTGTAAAACATGACACTACTACTTGTTTTGCCTGGTCACGGGGAATGTTATTAAGGAAAATAACATCGTCCATTTCTTTAAAAAAATTCCTGAATATCATCCTTATCCGCATCAAAAGTCGGATAGCGAAAAGCTGCATTATGAACATGTACGACCGGTGGTGGGGGGGGGGGGTGGAGGTGGATTAGGTGGGGTTGGTTGATTACTTGGGGGAACCACATTCTGGTTCAACACGTTTCCAGTATGTACACCATTATTTTGTTCTGCCATGTCGGATGACGATGAGGAAGAAAAAGGCCGCCTACAAATTGTTCTAGTGCGCAAACGAAGAGCAAATGCCTCTCTAAGCTCCTTGGCGTTTTTCTTAAGGTGCTTACGATTTCTTATCGCTACCAAATGGATATCATCCAGTAAACCACCGAGGGATTGCTTGGAATCTGCCGACATGCGGACAATGACCCATCAAGAGACTGGCATACAATGCTTATCTTCGTAGTCGTGCCACTAATAACAACAAGGAAGGAAGTCAGCCGATTACAGTGTATGAGGCGAGTAGGTCAGTAAGCTATCGTACAATAATCACAATGTGATTACAAAGCACATGTAGAATGAGTTAAACAGGAAGGGATACCATCACAAATGCTACGCATAAAGGTCTGTGTTCGATTCCAGAAGCGGGTTTCGTTATCACGCTGTGAGCCTGTGGCCACAAGTGTACGAGCAGGTTTCGGCACCCCGTTGCATGGGAAGGACCAGTCTTTCAATTCCTAGCGTTAGCAGAGAGGGTTTCGGCACCACGTTGTGAGTCCGCAGGACCACTACGGTAAGAGCGGGTTTCGGCACCACGTTGTGTGCATATGCTCCTGAGTCTTACATATGCTCCTGGTCTCAGGGCACAGCGCACATTTAACGTTCTTGTCTAGATGAGGTTTCCGTACCTGCAACCTAGAACGTATCTTCATTTTTATATTATTAGGGAGAGCATTTTGGGTGAATGAAAGGTACACAGTTTTCGAGGAGGAAATGTGCGAGTAGAAAGGAAACATTCATTCACAGCAAAGGCAATGTGCGAGGCTTTAATGCGAGTGCCTTTGTTTCTTAAAACGAATCTAATTTGAAATTTAATTCCCGATAAAATTTTGGGTTAGTGTTGGATTGGAAACAACACAGCCTAAAAGGAAACATTCAGATATGAGAGCAGAACGGTGAGTATATGTATAGAAACTGGAACTGACTCGGATTTGCCAATAAATGAGTACTACTTACGGATTTAGTTCCATCCATTCCAGTTTGTTGTGGTCTGTATTAACACTCACACTAACACATCACTAATACACAGTTCTTGAAGGTTATTCAGTGACACTTGTCTTAGTCCGAAAAATGAGGTGGGAAGGTTTTTAGTCCATTAAGCATCTAAATTGCTTGGAGATTAGCTCTGAGCGGCGACCAATTAGGAATCTGGACTCCAGCATCGTAGACTGCTAGGCAACCATCTCTTCCTTCTTTTCTGTATGGGCGAAGTTTCGGTGATTTTCCCTCTTTTGGGAGGACCACGAGGGTGTCTCCTAAGGATCTGAAATACCCTAAAAGTCTATGACAGTCCTTTTCTCATTTTAGGTATTTTCTTCTTCAGATTCGTATATGCTTCAATAACAAATTAAGACAAATCGGAGTATTTCGCACACAGAGGTGTTGCGAGTTTGAAATATCGAGGTAAAAAGCTTAGTGTTACAAGTTCTTGCTTCTATTTGTAACTTCGCTCGGCGTTGTTCGAAGGATCTGGCGTCCCTATCTCAGCAAATCAATTGCTTGTGATGAGAACGTTCTCTTCAGTGTGTTTCCATCTTATGTCTGCAGTTTCGTTGTATGTTTTTTTTTCTGCTCTATCTGCATGTTTGCTTCCGGCTAATGTTGAACTATTGAAAGCTAATTGCATGAGACACGAAAAGTAAACGTTTCTATGCAATGGAAAATTAAATTTAGAATAATCGCGTTTCTTTATTATTTCCTTTGTACTCTTTCTGATTTATTTTGTTTTCCTTTTAGAAATTACAAATTAGATCTGTTTTACGATATAGTACTTTGAGTTGATTGTAAAACATTAAAATTTACCTTTTTGGCTATTGCAGTTGAACGTGATGAAAATAATTTTATCCAATGCACGTAGAGTATCTTAATGTAATGGATAAATGCTCATCAAGAGTATGTTGATATTAACTACGAAATTGTATTACACCTAATTGAACAACACTGCCAGTACTTCACGACAAGAAGCAAGCAACAAGAAAGTTTATTCTGAAAGTAATCTAACAACGCGGCTTCCTTTCTTCCTAGGAAACAACCCTACCACGCAAAAAGAAAAAAAAAATCGCACCCATCTACAAAAGCAGGAATAAAAGACGCGCGTATGGTTTTCTTTCTTTTTCACTCCCCGTGAACTGCATGCGCGTTTGCAGAAGCAACCTCACCCAGTGTTTCCAGGTTTTCACTGCTAAAAAAAACCCTCTAACTAATGTCAAATATCCCTCATTTTGGAAAAATAACCCTACATTTAGAAAGTTATTACAGAAGCTATGCACGGGGGGCGAGACACTGAATCCGGGCCCCCCATATCAAAAGTGCGTAACTCTTTTTGAGTAATATACTTGTGCTTTGTCTGCAGGGATACATTGAAATCGAATTTTCCATATTTTAAAATAACATGATGAAACAATATTCCCCATAATTTTCAACAAAATTATTCGATTTTGATGCAATGTGTCGTTAATTTCTTTGAGGCATCCACCTTATATGTATTATGTGCTCTGGCTGAATATGGTGCATATTTTCCTGTGATTTTTTAATAGTATTCCTGCTTTTTCAGATAATAAATAATGATGAAGTGAATCTAGCTTCCATCGAATCGAAAAACCTTTTAAATTCTGCGATTGTTATGAAACATGAAATTTACTCCTACCGTTTTATAATACTCTTGTTTTGGATTGGGGCTGCGATGACTCAGTGGTAGAGCATTCATTTCTCATGTCTCATTATCACCGTCTGCCTTCGCCTCGGTGTGTAATCATGGAACGTTAAACTATAAGTTTCATTTCATTTGTTTCGAATTGAAATTAAGCAAAGGAAATTCTCTAATCTTGCGAAAGCATGTTATATATAATTTTAGTTTATTTTTTTAAATTCAAATAGCCAATTTTCATTAGACATTGTGTGCTTTCTTTCAAATCTTCTAATGATGTCTATTATTTTTGGTTGAAATATGCTTTTCAGTAGTAAACAAAAATGTAGTACTCTGAAACTGTTGCATATGTGCACAAGAAAGTTACATGCAATACTAACATGTAAGTGAAAGGATATATTCATCGATTATTTCTGCTTGCATATACCCAGCACATTTTATGCAGATACTTTAACAGGTAAATGCTGTTACTCCCACAAGACTCTACGGGATACATACAACTCATTTCTAGGATATTCTATGTATATTAATGGCAATATGCTTAAATGCTCGCTTCAGAGTCTGAGTTCGATTGCGAATTGAATCTGCGTTGCCTCATGGTTCACAAGAAGCATTAATTATATTGTATCTTACAACCACAGTTGTAAAAAAAAAGACACGTTCATTCAATTGACACCTGAAACACAGGTCATTCATCGTTTCTTTATATTCTATAAAGTTTTCTGAATGAAGATCCTAATGGATATGCAGCATTTTCTCCAAGGACATTTCAATAGTCGATTACTAAAGAATATCTATTGTAAGAACCTAAATGATTCAGGGTTCAAAACTAGATTTCCTTTCTCAGGACTTTCAAAGTTAATTACTAAACTATACACAGAGCCGGCGCAAGAGGGGTCGAGCCGTGCCATTGCCCAGGGTGGAAAAATTTGAAAAATAAAAATATACTATCACAATATAATGCTTCGTAATAGGCCCACATGGAGAAATAAAATTGTATTCGCCTGAGAATGTAATTGAACTTACTTCACTCACATTCCAGATAATACTCACTTAGGAAATTCGGAGCATTCTCCTTTATTTCCAATTATCAAACTACTAGCCACACGTATCTCGTTCAATATTTCTCTTGCAATGGCGTAGATAAGATTTTCAGCTGGGGTGGAAAAGACTATCAAGGTTTCTTTTATATTTTTTTCTATTCAGCAATGTTCTAACGCTCCACTCCAAGTATGCGAAAGGTACACTTCCACTTGAAGCAGGCCGTTCTAGCCCACAGCTTCTAGAGACATTTAGGTTCTAGCAGCAAGTTGTTAACCAATTTACTGAGCAAATATCGTAACCAATTTCCGTTTTGTACAAATTACATACAGTAATGGAGAATGCCTTGTAAAAATTTGCGAACATTTTCTTGGTTTCGTACCGGTAACAGTCATCACTAGTCTATGACTTACAGAAGAAATAATTAAACAGCTAAAGGAAATGAACATTCCTATCGAAGACATAAGGGACCAAGGGTACGACATTGGTTCCAATAAGGAAAGCAAACATTCAGGTATTCAGAAGAGAATTTAAGAAATAAATTCCCAAGTCTTCTATACTCCTTGTGGTAGTCAGTCACTAAATCTTGTCTCAACGATGTAATTACAGCATCTTAGTACGCCGTTTTATTTTTTCTACAGCTAAAAAAGTTTGACTTTTTTTTCTGCGCCAGTTCAACGTTGGGCCATACTAAAGGAACATATTAGCAGTCTCACTTTAAAACTGTACAGCACCATAAGGTGGGAGAGCCGAATTAATGCTCTGACTCAACTTACTGGTTAGGTATCAAATAGGGAAGATTTATGATGTCTTACTTCAAATAAGTAACAACAATAGAACAGATAGAATGGTCACCCACGATGTTCTGTGTATAGCAAACCAGCTACGTGGTTACTTTCCTCACTTGTTATCTGGTATGACTTTCTACTCCACATAAACATAGTAAGCAAAAGTGTCCAAAGCATTGATTCTCATGTGTTGATGCAGTCGGGTTTCTTGAAAATGTATTTGAGTACTTTGAGAAGAGAAGAAATTATGCAAAGTTTCAATCTTACTTAGTTGATGCGATGAAGTTGGTATCAGCATTAGATATGGATGATCCACTGATAGGTAATACAGTGCATGCTCGAAGTCGAAAGAAGAAGAGACAATTTTAGTACAAGGCAGAGCTATTGAAGATCACAAAAAAGATACAAGATCGATTTTTATTACAAAGTTCTAGAAGTGATTGTGTTAGCTTTAAGAAAAAGGTTTGAGCAACTTAAATATCACAGCGAGTATTTCGATATTCTTTAAGATATAAGTAATCTTAAAGATATGCCACCTGAACTTATGTCTGAAAAGTGTACTAAACTTGCCAGCATTTTAACACACGAATAATCTAAAGATATTAACCACAGTGATTTGAAAGACGAACTGAAAGAAGTGTTATCCGCTGTTATTAAGACTAAATTTTCACCAAAAGAAACTTTAAAATTAATTAAGGAACATTAATTAAGCTTATTAAAAACTATATACGTTCTTTCATGTCTAAAACGCACTTGAGTAGTCTGGCGATGATATCAACAGTACATGAATTGGCTGGAACATTGGACTATGCGAATGTGATAAAAGAATTTGCTCATAACAAAGAAAGAAAAGTTTCTTTCAATTAAGGTTTGTTAAATTTATGTATGCCTATTGTGTTCTAGAACATTATAGGGTTTAGGCTAATCACTTAGTTTTGCCGTAATATCTGAGTCACTATATTATCTTCATGTTCCATGCTCTATTGGAAACACCTTTTGATATAAAATAAACTTAAAATTCTTAGTCGTGACTAAAGCATACCTCTTTATTTTCTGTATGCGCTGCTGTACATCACAGATATACAGCGAAATCCAGCATACTGAATATTGTGTCATGTATGGAGTCGTTTAAATATTACGTAAGCATTCGAAAGAAGTAGTTCATTTTTTTTGTTTACTTTTCCATTTCGTACGGTTTTAAATGGGGCATATTAGTTTTTCGTGACACTTGAAAGTCTTCTGTCCAAATAAAGTTTGCGGATTAAAGGGGCGGCATATGAAAGTATCGCCTAGGGCGGCAAAACTACTAGCGCCGGACCTGACTATAGGCTTACGAAAATTATCTAAAATATCCCCCTACAATGCTAGTTTTAGATAAATTAGATTTCCGAATCATTTTCAAACTCCAATAAATCCACTACGAAATGGATATCCTTGCCCCTCTTCCCAAAAAACTGTTTAAATCAATATCATATTCATATATAAAATATCAGGTTAACAAAAAAAAAAAAAAATCAAAACTCGGTACACCCCACATACGAATAAAATTATGTAATAAACTTCCAATTTCTTTTAAATAAATGACAAATTGCCAATTTAAAAATGCTGACAAAATTGTTGATACTTAAGCATCTGTTCTATAGCATAGTGGAATATATCAAGAACACTCATATATCTAAAGTGTTGTTACCGTACTATCAACATTTCGTATTGTCTGACTAAGCCAAGAACTCAAAGCTCTTAAGCCATTTCATTCATTTCTCATAATCACCGTCTCCTTTAGCCTAACCGGCATAATCGTGGGGCGTAAAACTCAAAGATTTCATTCCATTTTGTTTCAAAGCTCTTAAGGTAGAAAATAAACATTTTCTAGCTTTTCATCCCATCATTATGCCTTTCAGACTAAAGGGATCGGATGAATTAAGAAACTGGATGATTATGAAGAGTTACTGGGATGAGAGTGAGGGAGCGCCCCCAGTAAACCCATGAACACGGTGTTCTCCGCCGCAAATTCACATGGCCTGAAATCGAACCAAGGTCCTTTCGCACGGAAAGTGAGCGCTATACCACAGAGCCACCTTTTCCGCTCCCTCAGAAATCAATATGAATCATTATATGATATTTAAGGTATTGATGAGCACTGGGGGGTTGTTTACGACACTTATGCAAAACCAATCGTGTATACACTATTGATAATAAACATGCAAGAAAATTAAAATATTTTCAAGAATAACAAGAAAATTAATCGTTCTTAGGGAATTGACATTCCTACTTGTCCCACCAAAACAGCAGAATACATACATTTTTTTTTTTCGTTTGCCTTGGCCCCATATAGATTTATTTATTTATATTTCTGTAGGGAAGTGGTGGAAGGGAAGATAAGTGATTTTTTTTTCTCAATGAAGGGTGGGAAGAATCGGACTAAGGCAAGGTCAATGGTCTTTGGGGATGCTGGTTTATTACACATACCATCTGCCTCTCCTTCCTTCATAGCGAGGAGGAGGGTTAGTGACTCCCATGTGCGGTGTACAGGCCTCACAAACGAAAAGAGACAGGGACTTATAAAAACGGATATCTGCTCAGAAACCGAAAGCAAAAATAAAGAAACTCGATTTAAAAATTCCTTGAAGTAAAATATATGCATCAAGCAGAAGCCAGCCGGAAAATCCCTACATTTCAGACACTTTCCCAGAATCATCCCACAATCCCTCACAACGTCAAAAATCCCTACGCCGTGGGATTTATCTCTCAACATAGCAACACTGACCACACCAATTGTCTCACACAAGCTGGCAGTTTGTGATTCTAAATTCATTTCGATCACTGCAAACAATTCAGTGAGAAGTACAAATGATTCATTAGAAGAATAGATTCGTTTGTGAAAAGAATCATAATTCATTTGATTCACACCATGATTCGTTCATAATGATCGTATCGTTAATGATCGACACAACACTAATTATGATTATTGATATTTTTAACTTTCGCAGAAACGGATCGCAGTCGTGGATGTTTTCACGGCTGTGCGTTTGCTTCAATATTTGGAAAATTGAGGTAACATTTATATGTCATAGTTGTTTTCGATATAGTCAAGGGTTGTAGCATGGATTTAGTCAGACGATCGATATATATGGATTTCTTACTGTTTTATGTTTTATTTAAATTCACTTACAACAAGCTTCCATATGGCTTGTTTGGCGTGAATTTCGCTTGCAATAAGCTTAATAAGGCTTGCCATTGTTGAGTTACGCTTATACATGGCTTGAGTTTGACATAATTGGACTTGTGTTTCACTTGAGAACGCAAGCTTGCCCCAAGCCTTGCCCTGATGTAACTAACTAGCTTGCCACAAGCTTGAAGCAAGTTTAAGTTGTTGTCTGGGAAGTGCCTAAAATATGAGATTATATGTCCAAAAAAGGCCCATTTAAATAACATGGGGAATGTCCTTATACCCCTTTTAGACCACCTAAAAATTAAAAATATTCAGTTTTGTGAGTTAGTCCCAGAAATTCATGTCTGTAATCACGCTAAATTTAACTTTCCACGTCAATCGGAAGTACCCCTTTAATTTATGTCAGTTACTGTACTTTTATATAGAGTTAAGATGTAAATTTTTCCACTGTTTCAGATTGTGTGAACGATGGCTGATATTCCCAGTTACAGTACCACTTGCCTGGTCATGACGAAGCCCAGGCCTCACCACCTGTGATAGTGCGCTATGGGGGTTCATAAAGGTCATCATTCCGCAAAACCGTTACAGTACCACCGCAGAGCTGACATAAGTTGTGAAGCAAGCTTTTATTCAAGTTATACCTGCAATGCTCTGCAAAATGTCGCGAGAATAACGTTCGACAGACTGGTCCTTTGGACACTTAATGTCTCCTATCTCAATAAACTTCTCGAAAACAATGTTCTTCATGTCATTCACTTCCTTCCGTGCAATTATTTACTTACGTTTAGTGGTTTATGTTACTTATTTTCAGGAGTAACGGGATTTTGTGGCCACCCTATTTGTGTATCGTGAAACTATTGTATCAAAAATAATGTTTTCTAAGTGTGTAAAGGTGTTATAACGCAAGGGTTGTCAATAATTTCCACTGACGTACCGTACTATCAAAGCATATTAACCCTAGGCTCATCAAGAGGGTGGCTGGGGCTCGGAGGCCCACAAATTATTTTTCTTCCATTTTGTAACATTTCTGATTGCATAAAAAGTTTGAAGATAATTGATATTGTCAAGTTTGACCCCATTCATCATGAAACGTACTTGTTTAGATTTTAGTGTTATTTTTTTCTATTTATAAATAAAGAAAGTGTTGTAGGCCTAAGAGCCCCCCCCCCCACTGGTAGTACTATGGGACTATTCACCACATACGCTAACTGTTATATTCCAGTGTTTTGGCTATTTATTTCATTTTACTCTGAAATAAATTTGGTATTACAACATGAAGGGTACTCTGAGCTATTATGCTGGTGCAATGTTGCCAACTGCGCATTAAAAAAATTTAGTATATACATTTTTCTCATTATATTTTCGGCAGTTGTATATTCCATATTAGTTTATTCTTTCAAACCTTCTAGCACCTAAATATGTCACGTTATATTATGATCACACACTCACTCTCTCTCTCTTTCACACACACACACACACACACACATATATATATATATATAGATAGATAGATAGATAGATAGATCGATAGATAGATAGATAGATAGATAGATAGATAGATAGATACATAGATAGATAGATAGTGTCCAATGAACGTCCCTCACACAAAATTTGAAAGAATTTCGCCATTCCAAGGATAGCTTGGATGGAATTATAAAAGATTAATTCTGAATTCACTAGAATACTGAAGTATTCCCCACTCTTCCCCATTCTACCCTACTTTACTGTACACCACCAAGATGCTTTTCGAAGCCTCCTTTGTATACATACTACACTGTACTAAGTTGATATTGATCTGTTTGATAGTTTTTTTCCCAAACAAACTAATAAAATAAATAGGTCATAGTTACTAACATAAATAAAAAATAGTAACGTAAACAATTACACACATATAGTTGGCAAAGCTGTAGTTAGAAACCTTGTAATAATAGAGAATAAAAATGTATGATGTCTTAGACATGCCAAGTTCATATCAGAGAAGATAAATTATCTTCTGTGAGAAATAATGACTTTTATGCTGTGGGCCTGAGAGGCCCCCGTTGGTGTTCCATGTAACCCAAAAATACTTTGGTGTTCCTAGGGTTAATTATTAATACCACCATAAATCGTATGTACTCCCATGCGCAAAAAATATTGCGCGTATACTGTAACTCACATTTTTTCGCAATTATTCCATTTTCCATATGTTTATTGGTAAAATTCAGTTATTAGTACGTGGAGATAATAGAAAGCAATCCATCTAAGATATATTTCCAAAAAATATAATAAAATAATAAAAATATAAGCAAAAAACAAAATTATGTTCGGTTTTGTGTATACTGGCAATAATGTTTTCGAGGGAATTTTTGGAGTAGCACAGCACGATTGCAGAGGGAATAACAAGATTAGTAGGAGAAGACCTGAACCAAGGAATGGAAATTGGAGTAAAATATTGCATTTATTGGCTTAAATCTAGGGTGTAAATTGTCTGCCAAATATAAATTAGCTTCTGTAAGCAAGATGTTATGCGAAAATATATAAACAAAGAGAAAAACTGTTGTCTTAAGTTTGGAAATGACATGCTCTATAGCCATGAGCATTTATTTCTTAAGAAAAAGATCGGCAACAAAAGAAAATCTGTGTGGTCAAGTGGGTAGAGTGACGGACCAGTAATTCTTATACTGTTTTGACACCAGATCGAATCCCATCCGGTCCTGTTCAATTTTTTTTCTTTACAAAACATTGTAGAAAGTGTATAATATTTATGTTAATAAGAAACGAAATAATATAATAATGAAATAACTTTTTGTTTTTCTGATGACGTATTTTTTCAGAATTAGCTTACTATTTATTACTAATAGCGATTGTTTCTAGTTTATGGTATGGTATGCTTAACCGTTCCCTCTCCGTTTTTACACAGCTTCAACTCACTGCGAGTGTCTGTGAGTCAGGAACAGAAAAAAAACAAAACAAGAGCAACCTGCAGCTTACACACAGCGTGAGGAACACAGTCACAGCGATAGCTCGTTGTCATGAAGAAAAAAAACTGTTCTAGTGTTTCTGTGTGTGTGTTTCTTTTTAAAGTATTGACTCTCTATCTCTCTCCTTTTGTTTCATATCCACAAGTGCAACAAATGCAAGTCTGTGTGAAAAAAAAATCAAGAGTGCTTTCTTTAAACAAAAGTAAATTTTACAGCTCTCTTTGTGAGGAACGCGAATGCTTCCAAAAGATGCCATGAATATTAACTATAATCGTACCAAATTATACAGTAGCATGAAAAACTGATAATAAAATGATGTAACATGCATAAGCTTTTTTTTCTAGAGTAACCACACATTAAACATAACAAATTAAATTTTTGAGATTACAAATTATCACAGTACGTGTCGGTGTAGGCCTATTCGTTTTCACATTCGAGCGACGAAAGAAGAAAGTGTGGTGATAGTTATAAAAACCGAATACTAGATTTCAATAAATTCAAGTTACATGGCTCTTACATATTGAAAAAAATGATTTTTCGATGTCTGTCCATCTATTTGTCTCTCGGTTCGTCACGCTTTTACACGCACTCAAATAGAGGCCATACTGTTCAACTTATCTGCACCGAATTCTAGACATAACGTTTTAATAACATAATATCTTTCGAATTTTATGTCCTTCGACACCTAAAAGCAAGGGTAATTTACTGAAGGATTAAAATTTAAAATAATTCAATTTTCTCAAATAAAAAAAAGCTGTGACGATTTTATTTACTTTTGATAAATATATATTTTATTAACAAATCTCCACCACATATGAATATTTTTTCTGAAAAAATATATATGGTGTAATTTACTGTATGGGATGCGTTCTTTTTGCACAATTTTCTCAACCAAATTTCATAAATAAACGTATCATTAATTACCTAACAATATGACAACTCGTTCGAAGGAGTAGCTTAATCTTAGGGTGAGCTTTCCCCCGATGGTTTTCCCATTAACGCCTCAGGCAATTTTGTTCATATTTCGTAAAGAAATATTTCATTAATAAACTAACATAGAGCATAAATAGTTTATTCCGATAACATACAGAAGAAGTGGTTTTCTCAAGGGTTCATTTTTTTTGGACAATTGTCTCAGTAATAACTGAGACAAATTTGTTCTAATTTCAGTAAAAATATTTTCTGTAATAATCTTACAATATGGTATAACTCGCTTGTTCCGAAAAGAAAAATCCAAAAGAGAGAGTTTACTTTGACAGTGAAATTTTTCCCGACGATTTGCTTAAAAATTACTCGATATACTGTCAAAAGTACAGATAGAAGAGTTTACCTTTGGGGGTAAGCTTTTCCCGATGACCTTCCTAAAAACAACTCAGGAGATGTTTGTTGTTCATATTTTATAAATACGTGTTACATAAATAACCTAGCTATATGGTATAATTCCCTCATCCGGAAAATCTAGAAATGGTATATTACTTTTGACAGTAAGTTTTACCCTGCGATATTTTCAAGAACGACTAGGCGATTGTGTTTGTATTTCATAAATAAATGTTTTATGAAAACACTAACAATATAGCATAGCTCGTTTGTACTGAAAAGATCCACAAGGGATAATTTATTCTTGGGGATGACTTTTTGCATAATTTTCTCAGAAATTACTCAGACGCTTTTGCTTATAGTTCACATACAATTATATCCTTTATAATTCTAATATATGGATCAAGTTATTTCTAACGGAAATATGACCAATGGGTACTTTACTTTTGGGCCTGAAGTTTCTTCTAGCAAAGTTTTCCAAAACATTATTTTATTCGCAATTTCCCAAATAAATGTTTCAATAACAGTTGCAGCCTAACATAAGTCAGTGTAAAAAATTCGAGCGAGAAAGTACAGTGCGTTTACTCCGTACCCTTTCTTAAATATATTTTTAAATGTTACACCTAATCGCAATTTTCCGAACAAAATCGAAACTTCTTTTTAAATGTGCCTTGTTGTGGTCAAATGGTTCAAGTGCATTGGTTCTGGATTAGATTTCCAGTGAGAGCTAGTGTATCTTCATCCAAGAGATGTGACACGTCGGTGCAAAGAAGCAAGTGTTTAAATAAGCCTAACCAAGCTAATCAACAAAAGAAATAATACAAGTTACGAAATTATCGTAGAAACGTTGTTAATATTAGGTAGGTTCGATTGGAATGTCCAAACAATTGTCAATTCCAAAGGTCTTTGTTTTCGTCCGGCGGGAGCTCATGTGGTTCGGATTTCACGTTAATCAGTAGGTCCACGTCTCATATAGCCTCGCTGCTGAAAGGGACGATAAACTCAAAATCACATCACACATCTTTGTTTTCGCCTTTGTTTTAGCTCATAAATGTCTCAGTCATAAGCTCTTTAGTGGCTAGCGTACGCGCCTTTGGCGTGGAAGACCCGGCTTCGATTCCTGGCGAGAGCTCACGTGGTTCGGAGTCCACGTTAATCAGTAGGCCGACGTCTCATATAGCTTCGTTGCTGAACGAGACGTTAAACTCAAACTCAATGTCTTTGTTCATAAATGTCTTTGTGTATGGTTTTGCATATACGTGGCATGGACATTAAATTTTGATTTCTACGCCATATGTATCTAATTACATACACACCTATAGAACGAACACAACAAACTTGGAATATCTACATTGTTTGCGCATGGAAAATAATCACGCTCTACTGTACAGGACAGCCGTGTGTATGGAATTCCATACACATGGCAATCAACGTATTAAGAAATGTATAATAATAATAATAATAATAATAATAATAATAATAATAATAATAATAATAATAATAATAATAATAATAATAATAATAATAATAATAATAAACAGAAAACGATACGATCACTTACACAATTTATAAATATAAGTTAACATTTAATAAGCATATAACTGCAATGGAATTAAGTTGTTTCTCTCTCTCCCTGAACGCTACAGCCCTTATTGTTCTAAGGCGTAGAAGAGAACTTGTGGCACCCACGATTTGGGGCGGTGTGTGGTCACAACTTGGTATCCCTTTGTTGTTAGTCCTAGCTTTCTAGACGGATGCAGTTATTACCGGTAGAATATACAAGCAAATAGACTTTTGTATTACTATTAAAGTAAATAATTACACTCATTCCTTCAATGTGATACTTGTGGTTGCTTAACCGTATACAGACAGCTGATCCATGAAAAAATCGTTAATAATAATAATAATAATAATAATAATAATAATAATAATAATAATAATAATAATAATAAATAACAGGAACTCGACAAATATTCTTGCAAATAATAGGAAAAAGTTTGCGTCACACTGTTCACTTTGCTGGACACACCAGTGTGGCGCGTTATACCGATTGTGGCACACTGGAATATAGGGTATGTTTTTTTTCTTTTTTCAACTATTCCAACTGCTTCAATTGAAATGGATCTATAATAATAAGAGAATTAATTTAGTCTTCTTACCCTTCAATTTAGAAATAAGGTTCGCGAGAATTTCATAAAAGAATAATATACTCAGAATTGTATATAGTAGTTTGTTTTATTCGAAATTACATACCGGTACTTCCTGCAACCGTTTTTTGATTGAAATGATTTGAAATGAAATTTTTAAGTTTTACGTCCCACGATTATGCCGGATAGGCTAAAAGAGACAGTGATGATAAGAAATGAATGAAATGGTGGAATGAAAAAAGTGGGATAAAACGGGAGAACCTCGAGATAACCCACGCACACAGTGTTTGTCCAGCACAAGGTTCACTTGGCGCGAGCATAGATCGAACCAAGGACTCCATGCACCAAAGGTGAACGCTCTACCACTGAAACACCGTGGTCTCTGAAATTACTTATGGAACTACCGAGAACTATGCTGTAATATTTGAATGTGCTCCAAGTTTACAATAATTAGTTTAGTTAAATTCATTATTAACAATTAAATAATTGCATTCATTATTAACAGGTAAATGCTGCTGATGCAAAGACTTAAATCTAGCGATACCGCGAGCGTAAGTATTAAACAGAGGGATTTTAAAGAGCCCCCTGAGCTGGGGGCCCTGGGCTCCATTGGCTCTGCCCTTAATGCTAATGCCTATAGATTATAAATTAAAGGGGACGGGCCGAGTCCGTTCTAAAAATTCCGGCCCGTGCAGACCTCTAGCTCCTGTGTATATGCTATCTGAAAATACAGTAGAGTTTCGCTTATCCGACATAAAACAGGCAGGCAGAACGCCGGATAATATGGATGTGTTAAGGAAAGACCTATAAAAAGTCAAACTATGATATAATTTTACACATTACGCATCTAATTATCATCTTTGCAAGAAACAAATATAATGCATTGACTCAGTGATATCCAGCGTGAGGTCCTGGAAGCTGTCCCTTACCAAACCTCAATCACTTTTTAATAAACCTACTTTTTCCCTTTTGAGTTTTTTTTTTATGTCAGATTACTTTGAGTCAGTGTCCAAACTGTGGACAATGCGTTGTTGTTATAATTCTAACAAGTAACACTTCCCAAGTGTAACACTCCGATTTTGATAAAATTTGGCAGGTAGATACTATACATAAAATAAACAAATAAGTGCTTTTTTATTTTTTATTATTTTTTTTTGCTGAAAAACGGTTTTAGGGGGCAAAAGCCCTCACCCAAAATTTGAAAGTTGACGCTCGAAAGGCAAAAACAAGTGGACCAAAGTGAACGAAATTGTGAACAGATATTGCGGACATAAAATTAGAGAATACGTGTTTTGTATTTTCCTGGAATAAACGGTTAGGTGGGGCACAGATCCCTCCAAACCTTTGATCATGAAATATCAAAAGTGCTAATAACAGTATGTCAGAAGTGCCTAAATTTACATGAAGAATTGGAACAAAACTTTGTGTTAGGACAATAAGCAAAAAATAAACAAATTCGGCTTTTTTATTTCCTGCGAAAAAACGGTTTTAGAGGACAAAAGGTCCCCCCCATGAATTTTGAAATTTGACGCAAGAAAGGCAAGAAAAAATGTACCGAACTGAATGAAATTGTTCACAAATGTTGTAGAGGTAAGATGAGGAAATACGTGCTTCGTATTTTCCTGAAAAGAGAAAAAAACCTTTTGAGTAGACCGAGGCGTTGAATGTCGGAAGGATTGGACCGAAGCGAATGAAATTGTCTGTAGATATTGGATATGGAAAATAAAGCCCTCGTGTTTCACAAGTGTCTCCATCAGATTTCTTCAAATTTGGCAGATCAACAACAAGCACAAACAGTATAGCGTATTTTGTAGTATTTCACGAGGCAACTTTAACCCTTACAATGTTTTTCCGCATAAACAAAAACTCGTGCCGATTAATTTCCTGTTTGCTGTTGATGTGCCAAAATTGATAGGGACATCTTTAAAACACGAAAGTCCTTATTTTACATACAGTCTATACAATATCTACACACAATTTCATTTTCTTCGGTCCACTCCTTCCTGCACTTTTACGGTAATATTAACTTTTTTTTTTGGAGGGGCTCTAGGCCCCAACACTGTTTTTTCATACAAATTAAAATGCATTTCATTTATTGTTTTGAAAATTGTCCCTATACGAAGTTTTGTTGCAATTCTCCATACTCTTTAGGAACTTCTGACGTATACATACTTATTTGCACTTTTGATATTTCCTAATCAACAGCTTAGAAGGTCCGAGCCCCACTCAATCGCTTTTTTCCAGGAAAATACGAAACACAATTACCTCGATTTACGTCTAGAATATCTGTGCACGATTTCAAAATTGGGGGGGGGAATTCTGCCCCTAAAACCAATTTTTCGCAGAAAATAAACCTTTTTTTTTTTTTTTTTTTTGCGTATTGTCCCTACACAATGTGTCGTTCCAATTCTTCATGTCCTTTAAGCACTTCTGACATACTGTTTTGGAGGGGTCTGTGTCCCACCGAAACGTTTTTTTTTTTCAGGAAAATACGGAACCCATATTCCCTCATTTTTCGTCTACAATATCTGTGCACAATTTCATTCATTTCGGTTCACTTCTTCTTGCCTTTCGGGCGTCAACTTTCATCATTTTGGATAGGGGATTTTGTCCCCTAAAACAGGCATTCGTTTAGTTTTTGCGTATTGTCCATACACAAAGTGTCATCGGAATTCTTCGTCCTTTACACACATCAGACATATTGTTACTAGCACTTTTGATATTTCATGATCAAAGGTTTGGAGGGGTCTGCGTCCCACCTAACCGTTTTTTCCAGGAAAATACAAAACACGTATTCCTTCATTTTACGTCTGCCATATCTGTGCACAATTTCGTACACTTTGGTCCAGTTGTTTTTGTCTTTCGGGCGTCAACTTTCAAAATTTTGGGTGAGTGCTTTTGCCCCCGTAAAACAGTTTTTCCGCAGAAAATAAAAAACATGTATTCGTTTATTTTATGTGTAGTATCTGACTGTCAAATTTTATCAAAATCGGGGTCTTACACTTGGGAAGTGTTACTTGTAAGAATATACCGTAATGCCATTGATACCAGGTGGAATTAAAGAACACTTTTAAATGGGATTACAATTTCGTTTCCGGTCTGTTTATAACATTACTTTATTAGAACGATACACTCATTGCCATTTGCTATTTTTGTTATGTGATATACGTAGCAGACAGTTTTCCTTACATGTCTCTAGAAAATATTTTTCGATTTCGTGTGAGTTAGAATTAAGTTTGACCGGTTCATAAATGACAAGTAAGAAACGTTTAAGAGAAATACAGAACTGTTGCATTATTATTATTATTATTATTATTATTATTATTATTATTATTATTATTATTATTATTATTATTATTATTATTATTATTATTGATATTTTTGAAACATTAGAAATACGTGCTTACGAGGATTCGTGTCGGGTCCCCTCCGAAAAGAAAAGTTGGATATGTGCCTGCACTGAATGATAGACGTATGAGTCAAGGTATAGACGAGCGTGCTAGGCGATCGAGTCCGGAGCATCAAAAACAGACTAAGACCACAACTTGCAGTTCTTCTTGCCGATTGATGCTGCTTTTTACCTGCTATGATATGTCGGATAATAATGTGAAATAAACGAAGGTCAAGACCATGGCGTATTGGTGTTTCATGCACCTAAACCTGTAAAATATTTGTGCCGAAAACATCTTTCACTCACTAGCTAAATTTGAGGGTATGATCGCTCATCTTCCCTTATAAAGTATAGTCTTATAAAGAATATATATAGCACAATAAAAACCTTAAGACCAAATCCAATGATTTTCTATAGTTTTCTTTTTTAATAACGGGAAACATTCATTTCATCACGATAAATCACGTTTGATACTAAGATGTCTGTTTCTGACTATATATAATTTTCATACTTTATTGGAGATAATTTTTTTTTTCAAGAAAAGAGGATGATAAAGGAAGCTATACAACACCATAAACTGAAAGCAATCGGTATTACTAATAGTACACTAATTCTAAATAAATACGTCATCAGAGGAAACAAAAAGTTATTTCCTAATTGTATTGTTTCAGTTTTATCAACATAAAAATTATACACTTTCTACAATGTTTTGTAAAGAAAAAAAATTGAACAGGACCGGATGGGATTCGATCTGGTGTCAAAACAGTATAAGAATTACTAGTCCGTCACACTACCCACTTGACCACACAGATTTTCTTTTGTTGCCTATCTTTTTCTTAAGAAATAAATGCTCATGGCTATAGAGCATGTCACTTCCAAACTTAAGACAACAGTTTTTCTCTTTGTTTATATATTTTCGCTTAACATCTTGCTTACAGAAGCTAATTTATATTTGGCAGACAATTTACACCCTAGATTTAAGCCAATAAATGCAATATTTTACTCCAATTTCCATTCCTTGGTTCAGGTCTTCTCCTACTAATCTTGTTATTCCCTCTGCAATCGTGCTGTGCTACTCCAAAAATTCCCTCGAAAACATTATTGCCAGTATACACAAAACCGAACATAATTTTGTTTTTTGCTTATATTTTTATTATTTTATTATATTTTTTGGAAATATCTCCTTAGATGGATTGCTTTCTATTATCTCCACTTACTAATAACTAAATTTTACCCATAAACATATGGAAAATGAAATAATTGCGAAAAATCGTGAGTTACAGTATACGCGCAATATTTTTTGCGCATGGGAGTACCACCAGTGCTACGCGTAGCACAGGCTTGTCTAAGTTATATGTATCAAGCATCATGTTATATACACTGTAAAAAATGGTGTTGGAACAACACAAGATGACTACCAATTTAGCGTGTTACTTGTGTGTTAATTCAGCAGCAAGGACATCGCCTTCCGGGCATATCGGAAATAACTCTTTACTACTTGGGAGAGTTTTCATTGGTATTTATCGTTTAATATAAGCAAGGCTTTGCGAAGTATATTTGGCACTTGTGCCAAGTAACGAATAATGCTCTATGTTTCCTGTAATCGGTCACAATAATATTGTGGTAAACCTGTGAATCGGCTGACAAGAGTTACATAGGCAATAGTTCTGTCATCTTCTGTTCATACGTGCTAAGACACAAGAATAACAGATAAAGAAAACAGATAGAAGCACTGCTATCTGTGTAACTGTTGTTAGATGATTCAAAGGTTTACAACAATATTATTATGACTGATTACAGAAAACATAGGATGTGTTTAGTTACTTGCCACAAATGTGAAATATATTTCGCAAAGCTTTTCTCGTACCCGCCAATAAAAAAGAAACAATACAAATACTCAGCCAGTAACGAGGTATTTTTGAAATACTCTAAGGCGACATGCTTGGTGTTGAATTGACACACAAGTAACACGCTAAAGTGGTAGTCATTTTGTGTTGTTTCAACACCTCATTCTTTGCTGTGTTCATATTTGAGCAAACTTCATTTTGTCAGTGATCAGCATATAGTTTATGTTGATTCGCTGAATGTTTTAAAAAAACAAGTATCATACAGTTGCTTATTCATTTCTATTAACTTTATTCGTAAACGTAAAGAAAAATTTTAATTTGTATCTCAGCAGTTGTCCTGCTACTTGGCTACTTGGGTTTTGTCCAAGTTGTAGCGTACGCCCATACAATCGTCGCACTCTCTAATTAGTTTTGTAGGAAATAACTTATATAGATAATTGTATATATATATATTCATTCTTTTGCCATGTTCTAGATTTATGACTTGTTCCATGTTTAAAAAAAACACGAAAGGCAGTGGTATACTTACAGCTCGATTTTTCGTCGTACCTTTAATATATCTTACCTTTTGTCCTTTGCTGTATACATCTATTATTTCTTTCAATCAAGTCATGGTTATAACCAGGAAAATTGATGTGTGAAACGTCTCATACAAACCACAAAGTTCCTTATTTTTTATTTCAGAACGAAATTTTAAATTCACATATTTAAAAACTGATCTGAATGAGGCTATAAGAAACAGAATGCCGAAGCGTTTTTGCAATTCATATTCTAAAAGTTTCATACATGTTTGTGATCGTAAACTTGGGCTACAAATATTTGTCTGGAAGTTCTGAGGCCGTACATCCTGGGATACATGTTCATATGTTCCTTAATGTCTCTATGCATGTTTTCCTCTCTTTATTTTAAAGTATTTTGACGTCCAACTTTTTCTTCTTCTACCATGTACTGTCCGTTAACCTCATTAGAATTGTCTGCACTTGTTAATCACCAGTTCCAGAGTTAAGGGACATATTACTATAGTCAGCGTAGGCCAAACTGGCGGATGGTGTCAACCAATGAGTATGCATTCCGCTATTGCCAAAGCTCCGGTGAGAAAGCCATCTTTTAGGGGGTAAATGTTGCGTGTAGCGAAGGTACTCGTTTCACTGAACGCATGCAAAATATTATAGCTATATATATATATACTGTATATATATACAGATGTGACAATAATATCATCATGTATGTGTCTTACTAATAATACTGTTTTGTCTTACAACAAAAATGGTATGAATAATATATTTCGTTTGGTTCGGAAGTTTACAAACAAGTAAGTGAATGTTAATATACTGTACTTTGGATTAGTTGACGTAAGAATATAACTTATAACCACACTCAGATCCACACGAAGATTGAAATTAGGACTACTCAAACTAAGGGTAAATGTCCTACAAGTTTTTTGTTTTTATATTTTTTATGCGAGACAAAGACAGTCTCGTACAAGGAAACACTTATATGTTGTACACTCATTTATGGATATCTAGTGCATAGTGGCCATCTCATACAGCACTCATTTCTGATGATAAATATAGATTTAACCCTTTATTCATGGCATTTTGAAACAATGGAGTTTGACATGAACTCGTGAGATGTTTTTGCATGAATTGGGCAACAAAGAAATATTTTTGATTAACAATTGTAAAAGAGGCATTCCTGAATTTTTTGCGGACCCTTTGACTCAATAGGTCGTGGACACCCTTAAGGAAATTTTGATTTTGATATTGTCTTGCCAGTTGTGTTTTTATGTTACAGTGGTGGTTTTTATTCATCTAAGGGAAAATCTTATTCTCTTTCAGTGCAACCATAGCTTTCATTCATTAAGGGAAGCAGTAAGAAAATATGCCAATTTTTCATTGGTAAGAGCAGTTTTACATGTAGTGGCCACTTTTTTCTAGTTGTGGTCATTTTTATATTCAGTAGTGTTTCCTTTTTTTAGCTGATACTTATTATAGGTTACTGTGTTTCTTCGTTTTACACTTTCTTAGTAAAATTAAATTTACATTGAAATGATCAATACTCTAGTGTTATCAAAGTAATATTGTAACTAAGTAATATTAGTTAGCTACAATATTCAATGAAAACAAAGAATTGCAGAAAAATATAAAAGGAAACTGCAATATGATTACATTTTAAGTAAAATGTTACATTATATATATATATATATATATATATATATATATATATATATATATATATATATATATATATATATATATGTAAAACTATAGTGAAGCTATGCTTATGTACCTTTATATTCATACATAAAGGTCCAATCTGGCAGAAAATCATATTTTAAGGGTCTTCCATGCAACGAAATTAAACTGACACTAATTTTACAGTTTTCCAGTAATATCTTTCGAAAGAAACAAAAGAATACCAGAAGTGGAAATACCGGGCGGTATAATATATTATTTTGTATGTATATTAGCTATTTGTATGTATTTTGTACATTATTCGATTTTACTGCAAAACTGGTTCATTTTTTCACGGAAACCGGTTTGGTTTTCTCCGGTTTTCTAAAAAAAGTTCGTTTTTTTCACCGAAGCCGGTCTTGATTTTCTTCAAAATCGTTTCTTTTTTCACCGAAACCGGTTTTGGATTTCTCCAAAAATCAGTTGTTTTCAACGAAATCTATTTTGGTTTTCTTCAAAAATCTGATCACTTTTTCACCGAAACCAGTTTAGTTTTTTCTCCAAAATCCGGTCCGATTTTTCATCGAAATCGGTTTTGGTTCTCTGCAAAACCGGTTTGTTGTTTCACTGAAACCGGTTTTGCTTTTCGCCGGTTTTCTCCAAAAACGGTTCGGTTTTTCACCAAAACAGCTTTTGGTTTTCTCCGAAAACCGGTTCGATTTTTCACCGAAACCGACTTTGGTTTTCTCCAAAACTGGTTCGTTTTTCAATTGAAACTGTTTTTTCTTTTTTTCCGCCAAAACCGGTGCGATTTTTCACCGAAAACGTTTACGGTTTTCTCCAAAAACCAATTCAATTTTTTTTAATCAAAAACGGTCTTGGTTTTCCCCAAAACCGGATCTTTTTAATCGAAACCGGTTTTCTCCGGAAATAGGTTCGGTTTTTCACTGAAACCAGTTCTGGTTTTCACCGAAATTGATTTCGACGAAAACTTTTGAAAAGCACATAAAACTTTCTATTGCTGTGGAAACGGAATTGGTTTCCGGAGAACAACAAAACACTATTCTGGTTAGGAATAGAACCAATTTTGGAGAAAACCGAAACCAGTTTTGAAGGAAACCGAAAACGGATCCGTTGAAAAACCAAACCGGTCTTGGAAGAAACTGAAATCGGTTTCGGTGATAAACCAGTTTTTTTTAAGTAAAAAAAGCCGAAAAGCCTGTTTCTGTGAACACCACTAATTTTTATTCTGGTCATTTCTGTGCTCACTAGTGAAATTGTGCTTTCAATTATGGTCATCTAGTGTGACCGTTACTAAAAAAGTAGTCATTTTTATATGTCAGTAGTGGTCACCCCTAAAACTCACGTCTGCAAAAATTTTGTCGTAAAAAGTAAATATATTTTTGAATTAACTGATCATTATTGAATTCTTACATATTAAAAAGATTCACAATACTTATAAGATATTGGAAATACAGGAATAAATCGAACGGGTTGCTTAGCTTCAAAATTTGTAAATTGGAATAATTCTCCGCATACACATAATAACCTTTTCCAAACTCATACTCCAACTAAGAAAACTATCCATTAGGGGTGTAGTATACAGAAAGGGTAATAGGCATTACAGTAAAAGTGAAAAACTAAAACCTATTGGCTAATACGAGTCTGCACTGCAAATTTATTGTCCTTGGTGACCACTACTGAAAGGGAGACCACTACGGCCCAGTCATCCTATTTACTTTCATTTATCTGAAACCTCTCACGGTATCCATTTCTCAGATTATTTTCAAATAGATATTTCATATGATAAAAGATATTGAGAGAAATGACCCCTTACCCCTACCTAAGTGCGCCACTGCTTACATCTGAGTCAGATATATGTTTGCATCAATTATTCAAAGAAGTTTCAAATACAATTCGTAGAGAATGGCACTCTACATTCTTAATTTTAAAAATACAAAAAGAAAGTAAATAGAGACATAAATTATATCTTTCCGGCCAGAAGGTACTTCTAAGCAGGAGTGTCATTTCAGATTTTGCTTGGGGGGGAAGACCCCTTGATTTAAGTAAAATTTCTCGTTTTTCACTGATTTACCATTATTCGTTTGATAAAGTCTATATAAATCTCAAACTCAGTAGAGGGCAATTGCCCCTCCCTGCCCCCCCTAAATGACGCCCCTGCTTCTAAGTTCAAAAAACGCAATTGGTTCTTTTGCACACAACACTCAAATGATTCCGAAACTTAACAATGAATACATGCTTACCAAGCGTGTAGATAAAAACAAAACAACACAAAAAAAGCCAAGCACCTAACTTTGCTACATTAAGTTAGCGCGTCTTTCAAACATTGGATAGTGAAAACAGCTACTCAGCCCTTTTGCCTATCTGAAACAAAATGTCTTCAGAGGGAAACCTATTTCTTGTACCTGATGCTGCCAGCTATTTGTCGATTGGCAAAACAGAGAAAATTGTTTCCAAGGAGGACAGTTCGAACACAACGTATGAGTCCTATCCCATAATGATTGGTTTCGATGATGATCCCATAATGTGGTTAGTAAATAAAGGGTTAAACCGTTATACGGTTTGGTGTTAACGTGTTCGTGCGGTTTCCAGGGGTTTTCCAATTCCTTTAATTAGAGGTAAAGATGGTGTTGTGGAACCCCATTTTGTTTCTGGCATGTAAAATTTTATAGAGCACATAAAATACATCCAAACTTTGTACACAATCTATATTATGTTTGCCAGTGCAACATATCATCAAATTCAGATAATATGCATAATTAGATAAAAATAATTCACATTTTCATAAATACTCCGAATTAAGTCGTTTCAAAAATAAGGTGGTAATGTGGATCCAAAATATCAGTATGTTTAAAGAATTAGAAAAAAAAAGCAAATGAAATGCAGGCTGGTATTCAAAACAAATGTATCATTTAATAAGGTATCTAGGTTTACATTCAACTAATAGAAATACGAAAGGAAATCCACGTTATGGTCAGCTATGTAGAAAAAAAAACTCTCCATGGTCTATTTACTGACGAAGTTACAGATGTATATTAGGGATGGCCAAAAATTTTCGGATCCGGATATCCCGGATCCAGTGAGATCCGGATCCGGACCTAGATCCGGATCCGAACCTCAGATCCGGATCTCGGATCTGGATCCGAAATTCGGATTTCGGATCTGGGTCCGGATCTCGGATCTGGATCCGAAATTCAGATCTCGGACCTGGATCCGGATCTCGGATCTGGATCCGAAATTCGAATCTCAAATCTTGATTCGTATCCAAACCTACATCTGAAATTGTGATGATAAAATTGAATATCTAAAATTCGTATAAACTTTTTTAGGATTCACTGATATAGTAGGTTGCTATGGTTTTAAATGTTTCCATAACACGTTTATGTTACCTTTGTTCTTTATTTTATTTTAACCTTGCAATATTTACATGTTGCACTTTCTGTCGAAGTCTCTTTAGTAAAATGTTTCCAAGTTTCATTTCTTTCCATTTCAGAGTATAGTGAACTCTCTGAAAACTGATGTAAATGGTAACAAATTCTTCTGTTTAGCTCCTCTTCGAAACTTAATGTTAGGTGGTTCACATTGAAAATATTTTTTTTCCCCTTAGAAAACAAACTTTCTGCTTTTCTCATATACAAATGAAATATATTTTAGATAAGGCCCTTCTAATCGCAGGGGTAGCAGACAAAACAAACTCTTTATTAATAGTAGTTTCTTCTGACTCACGAGTCCAACCACCAACAAATGTAATAATGAATATCTTTCACTTCGAAGGTATATGCAACAAAAAATATAGACTGGTTGGCGTGGAACAACAGTAGATTTTTAAACATACACACAAGAATTTCAGGAGAGCGATATGGTTGTGTTCGTTGTATGACTTTATTAGCTAACTTATGGCTTGCCCTTCTGAGGTCGGGAGTTTGTTGAAGGAGTAAATATAAAAGAGATTTCTGTTATTTTTTCTTCACCCTCCTGGTTTCTTTAATCATACATTGCAGGACGTAACCAAAACATATCCATGCATCGTATTATTGAAGCGTTTTGTGTTTTGTATTTTAAAGTGTTCAAAAATATTTAACATATTCGCATTTGTTCATGTGATTTCAGGTTCAATTCTCGGTGGGAACATACATGAAAAAATTGAAAGCTGAAACAATATGAAAATAGTATATAAAAGTCAGGAAATTGATATTAAAACTTTAGCTATCTATTGGTACTGTAAGGCTGTAGTTAAATTAACCCACACGTTTCGTGAAGATATGTTAAATCGTTATTGTTTATTTACTATAAGCTACCAGATACATCCTCAGAGGCCACTTTACACTGTAGTAATCAACAGATGAAAACATTGGAAAAGGAATGAAAGGAAGGTCTCCAGAGCCTTAGATCAAAGTACTAACCTAGCATTTGCCCAGTATAACTGAGGAACAACCCTGGAAAATTCTCAGTCAGGATGGCTCGTCTCCGAATTCGAACCAATTACGAAGCAAGAATCCTAACAAGTAGCCTGAGCTCGCTCCGTATTATTATTATTATTTAATTAACGCAATGTTTTAAAATTAGTGCAAATTAAACCGTACTTTCTTTATTGCTGATGTTATAGTTAATAAGCCTACATGAGACATCAGTCCCCCATCAAGAAAGACTACTAGAACGGGAATTCAGGAAGCGGGATTGAAGAGATTAATAAGGATGAGGAAACTATGTACGATGCAAAAAACTGAGTAATAATGACTTCGTCACAGATATATTCACTTACATACGTCAATTAATATTTCTCTGAAAAAGTGCACTCTTACTTTCTATAGTGGCAGGAAAATGGCCCGCTTTAGTAAACGAACACACTAAGCACGTGCGTATAGGCGCAATGTCCGTGCAAAGAAACATAAGTAAAACTAGAGAAAAGAATAGGGAAAGCGAGGGGAAAATGATAAACCGCCCTTCAGCTTAAAAAAAAAAAAAACTAAAAACTAAAAATAACTAAACTTAGAGCTACGAAAGACGCGAGGCGAATTTTATTGAAAAGATTGTTTTTCCTTAGTGATTAGTTGTGCTAACTATGAACATGAATTAAAAAGAAAACAATTAGCTAGCTCTGAGTTTCGCAAACTAGTTGAATAGAAAATATTGGATAAAATTTAATAATAAAGAAGGCATTTATAATAATTAAAACAAACTAAATTCTTGGCACGACAGTCCTTTGGTTCCTATCAGCGGGCTTACGTTGAAAGTGGGGATGTGTAGTCAACGCATCGACACCCGAAGTCCCTAATGTCGGATTTCTAGACTGGAGTCCGCTACCTCTTATTTAAGATAACTCCCCAATTGTCCTCACGATGCATCGAAATTGTTGAGTGCCTCTCCGGGAATTGAACCCATGACCACGGGCACCGAAGGCACGCTCTCTGTCTTCTATAGACGAAAAGCTATAGTTACCCACATTACCTAATACAGAAATAAGTTCTGCTTCTCTAATAGCTGCTGATGGTGATAGTCAAGGCTCACCGAAGCATGATCCCAAACCCAAACTGAGATACTGATGTAACTGGAATGCCTGAAAATTCATTGTGGGTAAGTGAATTGCCCACTTGTCAGGATGAAGGGCGACGGTGATGTGAAATGCGGGGCTGTCAGAGGTACTACTTATGATAATTGGATTTATAATATTCTGTGTTGCCATAAACCCTCTTCAGGAACAAAACTGTTAATCTTAGCTTTGAAAATGTTACATAAGGAGTTTTATTGCTATCATTAGGTTGCATTAGGAATTATCGGATTTATATTAACGCTTAACTTTTACATCTCTTCTGATTTACGAATATTTAAATCGCGATTATCCCCTTAAGGTCAATTAGTGATATTTTAAATCATTTCGAACCAACTTTATATATGGTTAGTCTTGCTATATGGGAATAATTGAGATCAGAAGCAGTCTACAGGCTAAGTCCAAAAGAATCTTGGCAGACCTTCTGATAAGCCACGTCTTTCAGCAAGGTGAATTGTGGCAATCCGTTACCCACATGAGGAAATCTTCGGTTCAGTGTGAAAGCTTCCATAAGAACCAGCACTCAAATCAGTGAAATGTGCTTTGCTAATTTTTATTCAATGTGAAAGTACCTAACTTTATTTCTAAAAAAGAAAAGGCATTTATTTTAAACAAGTCGCCTTTACAGTTTTCGTATTTGAACACAACACTCATAAAAAAGTCATGTTAAAGCGCGACTTGCCCCTGAAAAAGAATATTTATCTGTTTTTAGTTTCTTGTGTTCCCCAAAGTACCGGTACATGCGGAATTAGTGCAAGTGCCTTCCGCTCGCATTACCTAGGTAAAACGGCTACGATCTTGGTACTAGCACTTGTTTAGGTGTCCAGATCAAATATTTATCTTTCAGCCTGATTCTATGTATGAATCCGAAATTTCAAATCTAGATAAGGGGTACCAAAATTCGTAGTTTATTCTCGGTGCTCATATTGTGATTTACTAAATAATTATTAAATCTAATTGTAAGGTATACATTTGATATTTTGAGCAGACTGAGCAAGATAAGTATACTTAAAAACTGTCAATGAAATAGGTGTATTGAGGAATTTTAAATATTCGAGTTTTGTATTCCGGTTTCAAATATAAATATGTGTGTATTTCATCTCGCTATTATTATTTATTATTCATCTCGCTATTATTATTTAACTTCGTTCTGGAATACGCTATAAGGAAACTCAAAGATAGCAACCAGGGGCTACAGTTGAACGGTATTCACCAGGTTATGGCATATGCTGATGATGTAAATTTAATAGGAGATGATAGGAGAACATTAGAAATAAATGCACAAATCTTATTAAACGCTTGCAGGGACATGGGTTTAGAAGTAAATGCGGAGGAAACTAAATACATACACTAAATACATAGAAGTGCGTCGGGACCGGAATACAACAAATTATGGACGTGTTAATATACTAAATAATACTTTTGATAAAGTGGATAGTTTCAAATATCTAGGATCAATATTAACAGACAAAAATCATAGTCACGGAGAAATTAAATGTCGAATAAAAGCAGAGAATTCGTGTTACTATTCGGTTCAAAATCTCTTGTCGTCGCGAATTCTGTCGAGGAATTTGAAGCTTAAAATATATAAAACGATAATCATGCCTGTTGTGCTGTATGGCTACGAAACATGGTCACTTACTCTGAGGGAAGAGCATAGAGTGAAAAATATTTGAGAACATGATTCTGAGACGAATATTCGGACCCAAGAGGACCGGGAATGGGGAATGGCGGAAACTTCATAACGAGGAACTACATAATTTATATGGTTTATCCAACATTGTTAGGATCGTCAAGTCTAGGAGGCTTAGGTGGGCGGGTCATGTAACTAGAATGGAAGAAAGTAGAAACGGTTTCAAAGTCTTGACTGGAAGACCAATCTGAAAACGACCATTAGGAAGACCTAGGTGCAGATGGGATGACAATATTAAGATGGATCTCGCAGAGATTGGAATACAAAGTAGAAACTGGATGAAGTTAGCTAATAATATAAGTCAGTGGAGAGCTTTTGTGAACGCGGCATTGAACCTCCGGGTTCCATAGGCCATAAAGTTAGTTAGTTAGTTAGTATTGCATCTCAATCCTGTAACCGGGTGGACCTAGATTCGACATTTGAACTCTCATCCGGGTCAAATCAGATTATTGTTTAGTAAGGCAAGCATTTGATGTTTAGTGTAGAATGAAAGAGACAAATAGACTTGTCAATATTCGTTTTAATTTTCTGTTTTCTTCTTCACTGTCAGGATTTCGTGAAATTACTTTCGGCGAATTTTTGATATTCAAGTTTATCACAATTTGGGTGGGATGTGGGTTTGGATAAGAATCAAGATCTGAGATCCGGATTTCGGATTCAGATCCGAATTTCGAACCCAGATCCGAGATCCAAATCCAGAGCCGAGATCCGGATCCAGATCCGAGATTTGAGATCCGGATCCAGATCCGAGATCCGGACCAAGATCCGAGATCCGGATCCAGTTTCGAGATCCGGATCCAGATCCGAAATCCGAGATCCGGATCCAGATCCGAAATCCGAGATCTGGACCCAGATCCGAAATCCGGATCCAGATCCGAGATCCGAATCCAAAAAATCCGAACCCAATCAGATCCGGATCTTCGGATCCGGCCAGATCCGGATCCGGCCATCCCTAATGTATATGTCCTTTCCACATCCCGAACAATCAACATGGCACCACAATTCACAACATACACAATGAATCCACAACTCGCGTCTCGTGTCTTCAGAAAACGACTGTCTGCAAAATATACACGCTCCATCCTCAGTGTCCGGACAAATCTCTCTAACCAGGATACTTAAAGCTGATTCCCCAGAAACAATTGATTCGTCTTCAGACGCAGATGCAACTTCAATTGACAGTTTTCTTCTATATTTAGTTTTTATCCTTTGCTCTGAATCTGTTGCATTCTTCTGTAATTTGAGACGATTCTTCAACGACTTTGCATTGTATCCCTTAGTTTTGCGCAATGTTCCCTCCAATGCTAACTTGTAAGATGAAGCTGGAAGAACTAATGCACTGGATTCCTTCCGTTCTCTATTAGATCGCTTTCTCGTAAACTCAGATATTGAGCTGATTTCTTGAGGAGACACGTGAACACTCCTGAAGAAAGTGGCTTCCTGTTCTCTTCTCTCGAACATCTTTGATTGCTTGAATCATATTTCACTATTCCATTTCTTCAAAACACTTTTCGGTTTTGGTCCTAGTTGCTTAATGGGTATATGGAATGACATAAGAATGCCAATTAGTGATTTGTGGAAAAGTTCAGAGGGTTTCATTTTACCAACACAGGCAGGGTTCCACATTAACACCTTCGACATATTAGATTGCTACTTCTCCTTACACCTTACTCTTGAAAGATAACTTAGGCCATTAAAGAAAGGAAAAAAACTATAACTATGATAGATTGCGATAAGCAAATCATTTGATATCTACAATCAGTAAAATACATCAAAAAGTACAATACGAATCTTACCTCGCAAAAAATTTAACAAAAGAAGAAAATCAAAACAACTTCCTCAGCACGCATATGTCTCATCAAATTGAACTCGAGCACTACAATGGGCTGTTGGATGACAAAATGCATAATTTCTCACTCTTTCCAGTAGGCTGCAGCACTTGGAAGCTGCGATATGCAGGGGTTACATTTTACTAGCAAAGTTCCACAATAACACCTTTACCTCTACCTTTATTGCATTGTTTCCTTCATTATCATTAATTCATGTGTTCGACGTTTATTCTGTTTATTCATGAAGGTGAATATATCAATTAACGACTTGGTGGAATGAAGAAAGTAAGACGAAACTTAAGTAAGATCCTCGAGAAAACCCTCGAGGTTTGTCCATCACAAAGCCCACTTAGTGACACCTGGGATGAAACTATTGACTCCGCACACCAGAGCTCTCTACCACTGAGCTACCCGCGATATATATATACGAGGCATCACTTCGAGTTGCCAACAATGGACATGCAAGCAAACTATAATCGATTGTTTCCCAGTAATCGATGTATTGTGATGTACGAAAGTTTGCTAGAACCTGGGTTTGCTTAAAATAGTTTCTAATACGACCACCTTTCATATGCACTCACTTATTTTATCCGTAGTAAAGTACTTGTAAGGATTACACACTAGCAACTCTACACTTGTAAACATAAAATGCAGATTTATTACTTTGTATTTAATTATATCGTCAGTAGAAATTTGTTCTTTATAAATGTCTTTTCTAGTATTGAATTTTACCAGTAAATCTTCGAAAATCTGGTGCGCCAAAAGCGAAGCAGCACCATATTTCTTATAAATTTAAGGATAAATAAACTGACCAAAATGCAAGTAGTAATACTGACGTAATGTACTATACACAGGCTCAATGCGTGATATGTTTAATTTATGTAATATAGTGCTGATGGGGTTCACTAAAATTTTACTTAGGTGTTTTTTTTCTTTCTTTTTGTTCTTAAACATAAACTATGACTTAGGATAGGTAGATAAGCTTTGGTTAGATTAGTATATTTGGCAAACTCCTTCTATGATACTTCGCCAAACGTTAAACTATGTGAATTTTGTATTAACATCACTAAAATCATAGGTTCAAGTTTTCATTTACATACGGAGCAGCTAGGTCTTAATGAATGTCTCAAAACGTTTTATACGGCTTTATTCTTCAGTGGATTGTGTTAACGAAATGTAAAGTTTGGCCATGTTTGTTTGCGATACTTGATATGCAATTATAATTGTTTATTTCACTATTCGTTTGTGATCCGTAAATTTTGCGAACGTTATTACGAAATTAGACTCATATATTGTTATTTAGCGTGGCACATAACTGTTATTTGTTATGTCACTAATAGTTTCTAATGTTTTCAGTTAGTGTTTACATGTACCCTTACGTACAATGTTATGTCCTAGCAACTGTTGGGAATATTTTTTGCAATATATTGTACGACAGTCATTTCAAAAGTTCTGCACAGTTGCAAAAATATATTATGGAAGTAAATAATTTATTGTACAAAATACCTTTACAGGCTTTCAATATAATCTCCATACTTCTTTATGACAGCTTCCCAACATTTTGGTAAATTCTGTATTCTGGATAGGGTACCTTCATTGCTGAGGTGTCTAATCACTCGGGTGAACTGCCTGAAGGCTTGGTCAATTGAATCAAAACGATTTTTACAGAGTGTATAATGGAAATAAATTAAAGTCTGGTGGGCTCAAAGCAGGACTATATTGGGTAGGGAAGTATTTCCCATCCATACTTCTCGAGTGTCTTCCTTACTTGTAGAGCAGTATGCTGTCTTGCATTATCGTTCAAAATGAGGACACCAGCTGCAAGAATGTCAGGCCTTATTTCACGAATTTTCAGGCGAGAAATATTTTCCAGAAACATCTTGTAGTATACGCCTGGTACAGACATCCCCTGTGGCACTCTATTGTAGCCATCTCCGCGTGCATATCATACGCGAAGATCATCGTGAGTTTAACCTTTGATTGCTGGCGGAGGAAATTACTCGGGCCCGAGAGTCTGAACAGTTTCATTCTGACGACTGAGACTTCAGTTCTGGTTAAAAATCTCGTATCCAGGTTTCATCAATTACAAGTCATTCGTAGAAACTGATCTTTTTCTGTTTGGAAACGTTGAAGCAATTCTTCGGCGATTCGTTTGCGACATACTTTCTGCTCTTCACTCAGATCATGCGGAACCCATCTCATCTTTAGCTTCAGCTTCTCAGTAATTATTTTGTAAAGTAAAGTGACAGACATTCTGGCCTCATATGCAATTTTCTTACGTTTTCGTCGATCCTCTCTCACAGTGTCATTCACAATAATCTCAGAGGTGTAGTATGTTGCAGTTAATGGTCCTTCACTTGTTGGGTTGCCCGTAGTGCTTACACGATCTTCACGGAAA
Organism: Thermobia domestica; assembly: GCF_964235325.1. NCBI lineage: Eukaryota > Metazoa > Arthropoda > Insecta > Zygentoma > Lepismatidae > Thermobia > Thermobia domestica. Next base: position 50,783,760 of record NC_137470.1, on the reverse strand, counting down.
TGAGCTCAGCACCGTAATACAGTGCTATGATCCACTACACTATTTCCACGAACATCTCGCAAACATTGTAAATTTCAGTTGGATTCTTTCCAAATAGAGTTTCGATTTTGATATAGGAACGCTTCTCACCATGTGTAATAAACCTCAGTCGGGTTCATCACTGAATTTCTCACAACACAGCTATGCAAACCAGCAAACACAGACACAATCGTCAAGTCCAAATTCTGACCCATAACTAACCTAAAAGTGAACTTGATCAAACCACTCAAACGACCGTGCATGAGCTGTATGCAAAACTTTTGAAATGACTCTAGTACTTGTATCTAGACCCTCTCATTTTGTAACGGTTTGCGTCAACGCAAAGCGAAAATAAGCATTTAGGTTTTACTTCCACATGCTGACGTGTTTCTTTTCTACGGACACAGTCGCACGTTTGCTTATCCTGAACCCCAAGAATATGTTACATCATAATGAGTACGTAGCGCAGGTTGGTGTTCGTTTCTCGTACTTGTCTTCATTTACGCGCATACACATTGTCGCTGCTATGTCTCCTCCATACGGACAGAAGCCCGTGTGAGTTTCTGACTTCGTTCTGTTCAAAAAGATGAAATGATTGTTTCTAGTGACCACCATGCAGATGTTTGGACGTATGTTTCCGAGAATAATCGCTTTCCAGACATATTTTGGTTTATATTATAAATCCTTATTCAATTATTGTGAAGCATTTGTAAAAAGCAAATGATTCTGATTGAATTGTAATAGGAAAATTGGATGGTTATGCCTTCTTAAAGTTCTTCTTCTCTATAAAAATTGTTGTGGAACTACCGAATGATTCTGAAGCATGGATATTTCGATAGGGCACATACTAGTTCTTAAGTGAAGTCTTGACCCAACTTCGGTAGCCGCATAGTTTTGGAGCTATGGGCCTTTAAATTTCATTTTTTATTGTTTCCGGAAGCCTATAACTCCGAAAGGAAGCATTTGTGCACCCAAATTAGTCTATACTTTTTGCCTTATCTTGGTGTCAGAAATCACCCCCCAAACGTTGTTGGTGTTGTTTTGAAACGCCCTGTATATTCACTTACAGAAAACAGTCCTGAAAATCAACAGGTGTCAGTTTATGCCATTTGGCATGCACTACGTTAATAATAAACTTCTTAATATCTGCCATGTGCGTTGGTCTTTACTTGTAGAGAAGACAAAAGATCGCAGGCTGAGTAAGGTGCTGCCTGCAGAAGTAGGATCCTCGAAGCACGAATGAAGTCAACGATTTAGGGAGACCCATGTGCCGAGACGTTCGTGGTGGAGAAACCATTTTGAAAGTATCGGGGGGTTGACGTTTCAAATTAGCGGATAAATATTTGGGCGTGTAGCTATAGGATGACACTATCCGTAATAGAAGAGAGTGGCACCTACAATTATGTCCTTGCATATAAAAGCGGCAAACAGGACTTAATAGTAAATTTCAGACGTTTTACTTTCTTTGGCAGGGTTCATCTTTCGCAAACCAGACAATACTTTATTGTTTAGTTAGTGTAAAATAAAAAATAAATAAAAAAAATAAAGAAACGCGTTTCATAACCCGTGACCACATTTACCAAATTCGGATACTCATTATCACGAAGGTCTGAAAAAAAGACCCTGCTCAAGTTGAAGGCAACTTTCCATCTCTTATGTCTTGAGAACATTTTGCACCTAGTGTGCGACATAATAGAATTCTTTGGTCAGAACTTGGATTTCGATGAGACAAACGCTCGGAAATTCTAATCTTTGGACTGCTGAAGAGTAAAAAAAAAAAAAAAAATCATCAACACTCGTTTCTTTACGTCGGGAAAACTTAGTTGACATATATTTTTTTTCTATTCATTTTAGTTCTTTGTCTCCTTGATTACTTGAGAACCAGAAATTTTGGATAGTCATTAATGATAATCCTATTAACCGTGCGTATAACTTACAATAAAATCATAATAGAAGGGACAAGTCTACAAAGTTGAGAAACTCCTCTAGTATTAAGGAAATGAATCTAAGCTTCGTTTTTCATCCATCATTCTATATAAAGCTTAATTGTTTTGGTACATTGTAAGAACACTTTCTCCTCGCTTGAAGACTCCAACATATTTCTCATTTTACGAATATTGGTTGTCATTTTCTATTTCAGCTTGCTGTTTGGAACTTATAAATATAAATAAATATTATTGAAGTAGACATACTTAGTGGACAAATTTATCAGAATTCGCTACAAATATTTCAAACGCTCTAATTAAGGCGCTTAGAGATTATTGAATAATTTATTCTAAACAAGATGACCTTCACACTCTGAAATGCAAATAAAAATTTAAAGACCTATGTGGGATTTCTTGACCACAAAACGTTGCTTCACTTCATCTTAGCTATTACTGGCAATGAGATAACGTTGAAGTAAAAGTTATTAAGCTGTCAAACCAGGTGTTTGGATGATCTGAGAATAAGTATATATCTATCTAAGTAAAGTAACTAACTCTATGGCTATGAAACTCGGGCGTTCAATGCCACGTTAACAAAAGCTCTCCATTGACTTCTGTCCTTAGCCAGAAAACAAATATCTAACACATATTTTGTACTTGAAACTTCAGAAAGAAGCTTACAGCGAAAGAATATACATTAAAAGGTCTCATCTGGAACTGTGAGCGATGATCGCGTTTACAGGAACATTAATTGTGACATATTCTACTACACTTCATTTTCATAAGTGAATCCAGTAACCCGGGATTTGACAGAGTTATAGGTCAGAATGGGATTGATTTGACAATTGGAACTGAACTATTTTATGATGAGCTTCCGGTTGAACTCAAAACAAAAACACAATCGATCAGGAACTCCTCGTTTCACCCAGACAACTTTACCCACAAATTTTATGAAACACGAAAAAATAAAACCTTCAGAAATCATACAACAGCTTTACATGTAATATGCATTTACTCTAAATCAGCACCTAGAAGCTAACAGGCTAAAACGTTGGATCAGATACCGTAATCTCGGCAAACGATTAAAGAAAACTGGAGTTTTATATTTGAATGATGATAACAAGCTACGGATTTATTGAATCTATATCGAGAAACTAATACTTAACAAAACTAGAACAAAGATGCATACCAAAGTAACTTAAATAACTTTCGACCACGAAGTGCTTCAAACAATAGATGATCATGCACCAGAAACAACATATACAAGCAAGAGAAGTATATGAGGCACAGTTCGTGACATAAATCAGGAAACCAAACTTCACAGGGTTTTCGCGTGTACGATATCCAGCTTTGCAGTAAGCATACTGAAACAAGCCAATGTATCGATAGACCTAAATAGGTTGGGAGTGATTGACAGAAACCGAATTTTGTTATCTCTATTTGGAATACGCGGAAATACTTCATTGTTAGCTGCATACGATGTTGAAGAGTCTTCATATAATTCTTCGACATTGCAGACCCGAAAACGTCCCACAGTTACACTAGTGTCGTCGTGCTGGCTGATATATTCTCCACAATTTGATTAGCTCCAAACACTTCGCTTATAGCAGTCTTGTCTGTGAATGGACCCCACTGATACTCACGCTCTTAGGTTTGCTGTATCAGTAAAGATCTTTTAAATAAACTTTATTAGACAAGTTTTGTTCATTATTTTTCAGTTTGAGGCGTCGAAAACTGTATTCAGTCGTTTCAGCGTGTTTTGCCAAACAATAAGCCCAAATTTCCTACTGGACTCTTGATATGTAACAAACATTTCCATTCATTAAACTCAGCGGAATTCGAATGTAATAACTCTCATTCACGCTATAAGGACAGTTGCGTGTTCTTGTATTTTGTTTTTTACGTCAATGCGAGCTGCTATTACTTTCCAACTTGTTATTTTATGGTCATTCTTTTAACCCTTTACACGAAATGTTCGAAGGCTCTGAAGGTGTGTGTGATTTTGTATGCCGGTGTAGCGCGTTATATACTCGATATTTTTCAACATTATAAGTCTACAAAAATTGAACAACAATCTAGTTTTGAAGGAAAACTCATCAAACTTTGTTAGCATTAGACTCTGTTCCCCGTCGATTCGGGTTTCTCTTTTGTGTTCATTCAAAAGTCCAGGACAAGTTTTTTCGACTGTAATTATCAAATGAACCACATTCTGAACTATTACTCTGTCTGATTCCTGGTCTTCTTCGATGTTTTTATAACATATCTAAGGTTTTAAATTAGTCAAGAATATCTCTGTTGCTTGGGTTTCAAGTTAGTCAGAAGTAAGAGCGTTAATTACCAGATCTTAAAATTTATTTTATTTTATTTATTTATTTTTGTACATTTCTAGAATCTATCCAGTTTCCTTGGAGCAAGTGTATTTTCTTTCAAAACTTTCCAATGGAGCCTATTGGTAGAACTGGAGTGAGTCAAGCTCAAATAGATAAATGCGTTCTTTAAGCAAATATTTATCTATAATCTTCCTATATTTAATATGTTTTCATTGAACATAGCAGGTGCATTTTTATGATTAAGAATCACTCCTATGTTGGAGTTTTAATCTTCTAAGTGATGTTTTGTGAATAAAATGTGCACTACAGCACTGTACTAATTATTTAACTTTACAATTGACCAAAACTAGAAACCCTGTCCTCCCCGCTTTTCTAGAGTACGTTTGTTTTATCTTGGCACGTGAGCGTTTTATTCCAATAGCCGTCGTCTTATTAGCTTTGTCGTGTAGATGACGTTAGTTGTCACCAGCCCATCAAATGAGGTAATTGATATTTGGTGGGTCTTTGTTGCCACATGCAAACAATTGTGTTACAGTGATTTGTGAGTAGTGTGGCGTTTTGCTGAGTTTCCTAGCGTATTGTCACTCACAACTTAACCGTGGCGTGCCAAGAACGCGTTGCAGACAGATCTATCCTTTAGGAGGGAAGCGTTACAAACGTACTCTAGTGGTTAGAGCGTATATCTTTGGTGCACGTGGTCAAGATTTCGATTCTATGTAGGAGAGCATGAAATAAATGAACGCTTTACACTGGTTCGGATTCGATCTTGAGCTTTAAGTACATACACTATTCTAATAGCTGATGGAAAGGAACTAAACTTTAACAAATAAACAAAGTAACCCCTGGTAAAATGACTCCTGCCTTTTTCGGAGATGAAGAAACAACATTACAATTGAAATTTTCTTGTAAGTTAGAGACAAACTTTCTTAATATTTCTTTGGCATCCATTCGGGTAACTACTTCAGAAGTTAAGTATGAAATAAAGAGTGATTAACGTGTTTTGTGAAATCATATTCTAATGTAATATTATAATGCGCTAATAGTCGTGTTATCATAATTGCACTACGTGCTTTTTTCTCTGTGTATATCAAATCAAAACTTCATCTTGCCTCTGGCAAGTATATGCCACAACTCTACGATCGGATCTTTGAACGCACGATGCATAAAAGCGGAAAGAATAGTGGGGAATCAACGTGATGTAAACTGTAGAGGAAACCTGGTATGTGGCAATGTTTCATTGAGTCTATTGCCCAATCTAATCCGGAACTGTGCGGCACTGAAGCCTGCCTGATGTTGCCAACAGTTACCTTCGGAAAACAACTAAATTACCTACGCACTGACAAAAGACGTATGTGGCGTACGTAAAACCGTAGGTTACATGTGTAAATCCTGTAGTTTTGGACTTAACGTGCAGCAAACGCATAACTGAAAAAGTACACTACAAGTGTTTTAAATAAACGTACTTTCCGCATGAAAGAAAGAATTATATATAGGCGGTTGGGATCCCACATACAGATGGACGTATATAACACATAGCTAACGTATGTAACATATGCGTATGTATATAATGCACGGAATACTGTTAGATGTCAGACATCCTGCAAAGGCATGATGCAACATCTAAGCGGGTAAAGTATGTAGGATATGGATAACGTACGCTTCGTACGGATTTCCGTAGTAAACATAAGGATTCTGCATATTTGTACAATATACCGCTGTCCGGACAACGGATTTTCCTAAGTGCAGGATCTGGCTTAAGTGTTCTATAATTGTGGCTAAACTTTGAATAATAAAGCAAGGAATATATTGTCGCATGAGAACCAGAGAAACGTAGCTCCAAAAATGTTATTTTCGTTTTTTTCGTGTTTGGACATAATTTTCAAAACCCCACTTGGTGTAAATAGAACGTAACGCCATATGTTCTTCTTGTCGATCATCTGTTGTAATATAGTTCAATTACTATGTTATTAGAAACACACCTTTAAAAAAATAATATGTTTGTCCTAAAGAAATAGTAAACACTTCTGACCAGAGTATATACACTTGTTTATTAAAAACTAAATTACAGTGTTCTTTATTTTTTGTAATTTAGTTTTTAAATTACTCTGTAATTTAGTTTTTAATAAACAAGTGTATATACTCTGGTCAGAAGTTTTTATTATTTCTTTAGTGAGTACCAGAGTCGTGATGAATAGAGTTGCATGTTTGTCCTCTCGCCTGTAAACCAGCAAAAATGGAGTTACATTCCTTTGTTTCTCATGCGACTATATGTCATAGTTTTATTTTTGATAGATCAAGAGTCCATTAATCTTCCTGACAACTCTAAATCAAATACTTTCACCCTTAACTCACATTTAAAATATTCAGAGTACCCTTGCATTGTTGCTGAAGAGCGTGGATTGCATTCTTTCAATTATTATTTTCGTTGTTGTTGTTGTTGTAATCTTTGTGGTAATAGTGGCGAAATGTCGTTTGATTTAGCACACAACTTATAGTCCATACCGAACACACACTCAAAATTGTCGTCTAAAATTAAATATGCGTTGGCATTAATTTTGGGAAAGTTTGATTTGCAGAATTGTAATTTATTCTGAGATGGAGCTCCTAACGGAAAATGGCGCATATAAGATATGTTTACAGTCAAATATATGAATAACGGTCATCGATAGGACATGATATCCGCAAATGAGAAATGCCCGTTACAGAGATATTACACAAGTTTAGATTACTTGTAAGTTATGTGGTAATTGTATTAAATATACAATAAACATATCATTTGTATGTATAGTCTAATATCAAAATACTGGGGGACCAATTTACGGAGAGCTTAGAGAGAAATTACTCTGTGTCAAGAAATGGAAATATTTCCTGAGAATGTTTTGATATGGGCGCGTACTGGAAAATATACTGCATGTGTGCTAATTTCCTCGTCAAGTACATGCCATTTTTCTGCAAGATTTCCTTAATTCGCATACTGACTGTACTAAAAATAACGCGTGAAGAGTATAGGGCATTATTATCATTAAATACAGAAAAAAAATGGAGAGATAACTCACCAATTGTGGCCGTTGTTGAAGGAGTTATCTGTCTGTTGTACTAAATCGCATATTTATTTAAAAATTACACAAGGAATTGTCTGTGTCTAAGGCGAATGAACTGAGAATAATTCCTGTCCGTTTTGAAGAGGTTGTTAAAATGTTGAAGGGGGAACTAGACTGTCCGTCTCCGCATCTGAGAATGAAAGTAGAATATATTGGGCCAGAAAAATCTGTTGGTGTTATGGAAAAATACTTCATTGGCATATTTTTATTAGGGGAGGTTTCACTATAATTCATTGTGATGCAGCAGTGTTATAATACTACAAGAAGAATATTCAACAAAATCATACTTTATCTTTCTTTTTATAAATAGTTTTAAATATCACAAGATAATTGAAAAATATACTTGAGAACTATAACGCAGAGGGACAAGGTAGCCCACTTATAATACCGCTTACCTTTGATACGAGAGGTACCCGGTTCGATCAATGGTAATGTAAGTTTATGGTAGAAAACATTATTTCCTTTTGTTTTTTCAAGGTTCTCTTCCTCCTACGTTCTCATTTCACAATCACTCGCTTTCCTTAATCATATTTTTTTTGTTAGTCTAAATGTCATTTTCGTGGAATGTAAAACTGAAAGAAGTAAACGCAAAATTGACAAAATTATACGTAATTGAAAACGATAAAAAAAAATCAGTTCTCCTAGGTATCATCATGTGAAAATGAACACATTTAACAACACGGCTGAGTTAGCAACACTTACGGACTCTTCCGGGATATAACTAATGCGACGATGATTACGACGCAAACAAATAGTTGGTGTAAACGCTACCAGGGGGCTTAAAAGACATATGCATATCATCACAAAACTTCTTAAAGAGAATCTTGCACACAGTATACTGTTATCAGTGTTGCCATATGCGCAATGTTGCAATGATGCTTAATCTTCCATAGCACAAAGATTATCAGGAAAACTGAAATGTAACATATTCTGGTGGTTTCGTTATTGAACAGTCTTATATACAATAGAGATATTTGTACTTGTTTTAACATGAAAGACTATTAAGCCATTTGCGAAGTCTTAGTTTCTATATCTGTTGCCCAGATTTCTAAAGCTTATGCTGCTTTCTTTTAATGCGTATCAGCAGTGGTCGAAGTGAGGCGGTATGCGGTGGTATGCTATACTACCTCTGGCTTCTCAGTGATGAAGACATACCGCCTCTGGTTTCTCAGTGACCAAGACATACCGTCAGGGGAGAGTAGATTCTAAATACCTTTAATAAATTCATTTTTATAACAGTAATTGACGAATAGCTTTGCATGTAAAAATATTTTATTTCTTATGTAAAAATAATTTCTAAGTTGACAACACCGACATTTTTGTTATATTTTTCCTGCCTTTTGTTTTTAAACTGAGACGTTTTCAAAGAAGTTCATCTACTTTATATTTTGCTGTACCATATTGAATTGTTTCTTTCGTATGTGTGTATGTCTTTTTCTCTTAATTCATACAAATATCGTGTTTTGACCAAGAGCGGACTTAGGGCTTGTCTGCTGTGGGGGCGATTCTTCCGAGAGTTTGGTATACTCCTCAGTCGAGTGGGGGTCCGGGAGCTTTCCCGTAGAAAATTAATACAAGAACTCGGATTTTGAGCACTTTCGTGTATAATTCTCTATACTACAACATAAGAGGACATTTTTAATTTATAAGGTTGGTCACGAGGAATCAAAGTCTCTCTATGCCTCGTAACTAAAGAGAAGCTATCCAATAATGTTGAGTCATTATGTAAATAGAAATGCAATCTTTAAGGCAACATACCCTCACCGCATTTAAACATTTAGGTAGCCGGTATGTCAAGTCAAAATCCTAATAAAACACACCGCCTCTGCTTTTTTCCCCTTCGAACACTGCGTATCAGCCAAACACATTGACAATAAAAGCCACTAAACTTTCTCACTCTCACTTCTCAAACAATGTTTTTTCTGCATTTTAAATATTTGCTTATGAAATGTGAAAAGAAATCACCAGAGCCATTCCGAATATCCTAAGGGTACACGATGTGTGTTAAAAAATATCGAGCCTTATTTTTTCCCGCGTAAACCAATGAAGCGCCGGAGACTTTTTTTTCTGAGTGTAGATTTAGAGGGAACAATTTTGCGCAGTCGTAAATTTTTTCAATACCCACAGAAAGAGTCAGTCGCTGGTAGGGTTTCCAATTTAGCCACTTTGTACCTAGATCTGGCCATATTCAGAACCTGGCTAGGCACACATTTTCGAAAAAGCCACTAGTAGCTTTTCTAGCCATATGTTTTTTGTTTTCAGCCATTTCTAACCATTTTCTTGGTTTGGTCACTTTTTGACATATTTCTTGTTTCATTTGGCAATTTTCTGATGTTTGATACATTCTCTAAATGATAGCATTCTAAACCCCACTGCCAGAATTGACCCTATAAAAGAGAGGAGTGTCATTAAGGGGAGGCAGGGAAAACGCAGGTGCCCAACTTGAGTTTGAGAGTAATATAGATTTTATCAATGGAATAGTAGTAAATCAGTGAAACACGCAAAATTTTACTTGTCAAGGGGCTTGCCCACCCTCAAGCAAAATCTGAAATGACGCTCCTGCTAAAAGATAGCATTGATGGTCATATTGATCTCTCACCATATCTCGGTTAGACAGTAGAGAATGAGCTCAAACCTGTAAGTTACCAGTAGATGTTGAGAAAAATTTTCGGGAAAGATGTAAATTTTATTTTAAAAAATCGTGAAAGAAATTCAGAATAGACTTCCTGATAATATTCTGTAGAGATCCTTCAGTAAATTTTCCTTTTCAGCGTCAATGAGGACTTGAAACCGTTGAAACAGTCTTTTACTCACTTAGGTTTAGCTTTCACTTAGCTATTTGATCGATACAATTGAAATCAGTGGCAATCATAAATTTCATGAAATAAGTCTAAAACTGAAGATTTTTTGCAAGAAGTAAACCCGTACATAGATGCTGGAGAACAGAGTATATATTCAGAACTACTTTCGTTGGCTTTATTTATTTATTTTTTTTTTTTTTGGTCATACCAACGCTTCTACATTCGAATGCGAAAGTGAAGCGTGTATTCAACCAGGTCACAGTCAGGAATAGGTTGAAAACAAAAACGGTTTCTTCAATTTTAAGACTGAAATTTGTGTTGCGCCGTATGCAAAAGAGTTTTTCCTTTCTTTTCTATACGAAATTTCAGCCACAATTCTGCAACTACGCCTAGCTGAAACAAAAGCATCCCTGTACAAGCACCAAAATAAGAGAAGCTTCGGCTCAACCTAAATATAATGATGATGATTATGACATTTATTTCTGTTAGGAAAGTTCTGCGTTAATTTTGTTATTATAGAAACCGAATTTATTTACTTTTCTATGAACAGGCAAGTTTGTTTTTTTTCTAGGCACTTCTGGCCATTTTTAGCTGTTGATTTTAGCCATTTTTTCTCGTTAAATGTTGGCAACACTAGTCGATAGCAGTCGGCCAACTAGTGAAGACATGTAGTAAGCGTAGAATTTCAGTTTTCTTTTTTTTTTCTTTTTTCGTTTTCTTTTCTTTTCTTTTCCTTTTTTTTAGCAGCGATATTGAATCAAATTTTGCCAAACGCTTGGTGATACCCAAGCGGAAACTATTCAATCGGATCGGTACATTCAAATCTCTACTAGAATTTGGGTATGAGGAGAATATCCGCGAAATTTGATTCAGGCTTTCATCAGCAAACACAATTTTCCTGTTTCTCTTCAGGCTCCCTTCTCACTCAATATAGCTCCGTGTGAGTTTTGGTTATTTCCTAAGCTGAAAATGCCACTAAAAGAAACCCGATTTGAGTCAGGAGAACACATCATGCGGAATGCAACAGAACAGTTGATCACCATTCCAAAAACTGTGTTCCAGAAGTGTTTCTAACAATGGCGGAAGCGCTGACATGAGAGAAATGTGTGCATTACCAAGGAGACTACTTTGAAAGGGACCAGTGTCTCGGGTTTCAAAATTAATAAATGTATTTTTGCCAACCAAAGATTCGATCAATACTTTCTGAATACAGCTCATACTACCTGGTGTATATTGTTCAGGTAAAACGGTCTATGTGACGTTGTAAGGTTATTAATGAAATATTTTCTTATTAATTAAAAAAAACTGAATTGTTCTTAAAAAAATCTTCTTAAGTAACTTCCCCTTATGCATAACTTAACCCTTTGGATTTTTCTCAGAAAAATGACTTATACCGTAATATAGGGTAATTAGTGAAATTTCGCGGATGTGATTGGCTTATGAAATGTAACCAAATCAGTTAGAGCCGCTTTCCACAAATTCGCAATATTTGGATTTTACTCTCCAGCAAATTATACACTATTACTGGGATTACGAACACAATTCGAACTCCCCCTCCCTGGAGAACCATATTTAAAACCCTTAAGTTCAATATTTGATTATGAAAAATTGAATTATATGGTCTCTTGGAGTACACGTACTCATCGGGGAGGTGATTCCTGACGAAACGAACCAATGAACCCGGAGACAACATAGAAAAATAACTTTTTCATTATGAGGTTGCTATGAAACCATTGATTTTTTTTTCTATTTCGATGTTTCTTACTCTCCTATTGTCGTTTAAGAGTAATAAATAAATAAATAAAAATAAAAAGTGAAAATTTTAGCAGGAATTACAACTTCATTTCTTGGCCCATCTTAATAAATTGTTAAGCATTGCTAGAACACATAAAGTGATTTTAATGACAGATCAAAACACAATAAATGAATTATTAGGCATAAATGAACAGATAGAAAAGAAAATCTTTATTTAAATATAGTTATTTATATACAGGGTGTTTCAAAACAACACCGGCAACGCTTGGGAGGTGATTCCTGACACCAAGAAAAGACAAAAAGTATAAACCAACCTAGGTAGACAAATGTTTCCTTTCGGAGTTATAGGCTGCCGAAAACATGAAAAAATGAACTTTAGAGGTCTATAGCTCCAAAAATTTGGGACCTACTGTAGTCGGGTCAAGACTTCACTTCGGAACTACTATGTGACCTATCCAAATATCTCAGTTTCAGAAACCTGTGCTACTCACGCAACAATTTTTATAGAGAGAGTTTGACTACGGGCATATAATTTGAAGTGCTCACCAATTACCTCTATGCATATAACAATCTCAATCATTAAGTTCAGATTAGTGCAGACAAATGACTTAGTTGGAATTGACTTAATTTATTAAATAAAACACGAAACATCAGATTTTTGTTAATTGCTCAAAACTGGTGCTGTGGCCTTTTTCTACTTAATGGAGCTACTAACTTTCTACTACTAATTTGTGTATAATGGATTAATTAAGAAAGCAATTTTGACGGAAGAAAAGATTGACAATCTTGAGTCGAATATAAGCAATGTGTTATTTAGTCATGAGCCAGCTTTGAACTCACATAAATTCTTTTATTTAGGATGAATGAGTACCTCTTGCCTCTTCTATGGATACATGTATGCTCTCTAGAACTCTGTACCAAATTAATTCACCTATCTTTTCTTCCTTCTTTTTGGTGGCCACATTTACTCCTCCGGTTACCTTAACACTGCAAGAATTTCATGACTGTTCGAAGTACGAAGCATTTAAGATTTAAACCAATACATTGCTACACAACATAAATTTGTTTCTTATAGAAGGAATGTTCCTTCTGCATATAATTTTAAGGTTGCTCCATGGCTGTGCAAAAAAAGGGACAACTCCAATTGTACATTGGATTCAGGATTGAAAGAAAAAAAGTTAAGAAATTAGTAGTGGTGCTATAGCCCCCAAACATTTTGTAAAGAAATGTTTTACAATTATAATAGCATCTTTCTTTACAAAGCGTTTGAAGGCTAAAATAAAATATGTTGAGTTTTAACTTACTTTTAAATTCTGAACCAAATGTACAATTGTAGCATCCCCTTTCTTGCACCAAAGTCTTCAACTGATCTAAAGATGTGAACCACCGACCAGTACCAGCCTGGGAGTTGAATTTCATTTAATTTAAAATATGAGTAATTTACAAAGTATTGAGATAGTAGTTTATTAAATATCTTTTGCCTTTTACTAATTGATTTCTGTCACATTACATTATTGTTCTATGCAATTCTGAAATTTTTACAAATTACTTACCTTAAGTTACAAATATTCCTTAATAACAATAATTTATACGAGAAAAATTCAAAAAGTAAAGGCACATTTACAATTTCCCTCTTCAGGGATTGTCAACACTGCTAGTAACCTGCGCTAAGTAAGTGTAGTTAGCAACATTTTGATACAACCTGTCGCTTGTATTCCTGCACTAGTCGTTTGAGTGTATCAGACCGTTAAACATGACAGCTCCATTGGAGATCTGCATCAAGGAGGAAATGAGAACAGTGATTCACTTTTTGGGTGCGGAAGGTGTGAAACCTGCGGACATTATTCGTCAAACGCAAGCACATTATGGTGACAGCTGTTTATCGCTAAGAAATATCTACGTATGGATAGAGCTTTTCAAACAGGGAAGAACTTCTTTATGTGACTATGAAAGATGCAGCAGGCCATCGACTTCAATGACTGAGGAACTTGGGTACATCATCCCGAACCGGAAAATAAGGCTGCAAGCATGGTTTGGAAACACCCATCATCACCAGAAGCTAAAAAATGTAAACGTCAACCATCAGCTAGTCATTGATGCGGTTACAGATGCAACCGATTTTTTTTTTTTTTCTGACTCACAATCAAAAAACTTGTGAAACGTTGAGAAAAGTGTATTGAAGTCCAGGGAGGCTACGTAGAAAAATAAGGTATGTTTCAGTTTTCTATCAGTTGAATATGTACAGCTTTTCTCAAATCTGCCTTTACTTTTTGAGTCCTCTCGTAGAAACACAGTAAGTTGGTTTGTTTATCCAGCCGCGATATATTTTTGAAGATTGAATATTTCGTGAGTAACGTTGCTTAGCTTTTACCCGTCGTGGAGTTTCTCCCTGTGATCTTCACTCTTTTTGGTCTTCTAGTCTTGGATATTCTCCAAAAGGCTTCAGTCAGAGTCTAAGGGCTAAGAAATATTTGGTATTGTCTGAATTGACAACAACAACAAAACAAAAAACATGAAATGAAATCTTTCAGTTTTGCGTCAGGCAGTTAAGCCGGTTAGGCTAAAGGAGACGGTGATTATGAGAAATGAATGAAATGGTGGAATGAAGAAAGTGGGAGGAAACGGGAGAACCCCGAAAAAAGCCACGAGCACGGTGTTTGTCCACCACAAAGTCCACACGGCGCGAGGTGGGATCGAACCAGAGACCCCAAGCAACGAAGGTGAACCCTCTACCACTGAGCCACCGCGCCCCCAACAAAGCCAAAGAAGATGAGGACATTTTATTTTAATTTTCTTTAGTTTTTAATTGAAACAAAGCGATACTTCCAAATCGAAGAAAAATTGAGCAATTATAGTTTAGATAGATTAGAGAAAGCTGGCAAGTTTTATAAGCCACGTTGCTAATATTTAGTATATTTCCAGTTACATGATTTGTTACTTCGTTTTAGAGATGAGAATAATCTGCGGTGCTTTCAAATTTCTGAATGTTGTCAATTACATATTGGTCATTATGTTAAAGGAAACCTACTTATACATAACAAAAAAATGTTGGTTGTATGGCACCTTAATGCACTTTGTTACTTAATTTTAAACAGGAGCGTAATCTGCGATTTTTCTCAAATATCTGAATGACGTCAATGGTACTGTTTCTTAGTATGCTTAGAAAAATTGACCCCTAATTTGTGTGTTATGTGGATCGAAATGAAATTACTTTCTTTCCTTTTTGCGTTTTTTTCATTTTTTCTATTGTTTTTAGGGATATTTCACTTTAGTTTCAATGGGTTCTTTTCTACTACTTTACTTATTTCAAGTGCTTCTACTGGTTTTTTGTACAATTTTAATACATTTCAAATTTACGTTCGTTCCAAGCCAATTTTGAAACAAAAATTCCCTAAATTTGCCCAGGTCCTGTCAATGAAAAAGTGTGACCTAAGTCAGTGATTTTCAGTTAAATGCTTCCACAGTCAAGTTGCTCGCATTTGGATAATTAAAGTTAATACGTTGCCAACAAAGGAAGAAGAATATTGCATTTCTATTTTAAGTAAGTACCGGGAATTAATTAATGGGAAGCTGTTAACAAAACATAATAAAAATTATTCTGAAAATGTCCTTTAAAAATCTGGGTAGCAGTTCGACCAATCAGAGATAAGAATGTTTTCGTATTTTCAATATTTGGCCAACCAAAGAGAAACATACTGTTAAAAATAATTTCTTAAATCTGAGAAACCGTTTCTTATCTGTGCACCGAGACAATATTTCCTTAGAAATGAGATTTAAGAATTCTTATTCATAAGGAAAGCAGCAGTATATTTTCTCGTTCCCTTTTATACAACGTCATCTACTTTTTTTATTTCTCGTTAATGAGAGTTTCAAACTCTTGTTTCTAAGAAAATATATTCTCGGTGCACAGGTAAGAAACGGTTTCTCAGATTTAATAAAGTATTTTTAACAGTGCATTTGTTGTAATTTGTCTGATGTCTGTTCTCTGCCAGGTATTCTAGTAACCTTTGAGCAACATGTTAGTAACAAAGAAGGAAACCAAGAGTAGGTAAATTTACAACATAAAGACTATGCTTATCTTCTTCAACGGGAGAATGGAATGTAAGTTACATATTATTATTCTTGTTCACCTTAACATGGAACATGGTTGGTTGTGAACATGAAAATTTTAAAATTTTTCTCTCCTTTACACTTTGATAAGGTCTCTTCTTCGTAACTGCATCTAGATATTATAATCTTGGTCTTCCCTTTCCTGTTTTTCCTTCTGTCTTTCCCTCTATGAACACGGTGATTCATTCGGAGTGCCGAATAGGGTAACCAAGTATGCTGTTTCTTCTTTTTTCCTATTATCTTCATGATCCGTCGTCCTTCATTAGCTTCTTTAGTACATCTTTATTCCTTTTCCTTTCGATCCACGATATGCGCAGCATTCTGCACTAATACCACATTTCAAATGCTTCCAGCTTGGTCATTTCAGCTTTTCTCAATGTCCACGTCTCTGACCCGTAAACGCCACACTCCATACCGGAGTCTTAATACATCGTTTTCGAACGTCCAACGACACATTTCTTGATGTCAGTTGTCATCTTTTCCTATTGAATGCTTGTTAGCATGCGCTATTTTGGAACTTACGTCTTTTTCACTTTTACTCATTTGTATATTATTGGAATAGTTGATCTTCAAACTGTCACTACAAAGTCCTACACATATTAATGATTAGTATTTTGTATTAGAAAGTGTATGTATTTTATTCGCCAATGTTTCATTTTGTATCCCTTTAGAAGACTTGCTTTTAATAGGAAAAGAAACGATGACATCCTTCTTCCAAGAATTTCACCAACAGGAAGTCGCCACTGCAAGCAATAGCCACGGAGCAGGGAGTAAAGAAGAAAACTGTATTTTTGTCAGCCGTGCTTTAGAAGTTAAAAGTATTAGGATAAGGTGGCGTTACTAATCAAAAGTGTAATGAGACCAATCAATCAGTCGATTTAAATATGTGAATAACTAGCAACAACGTACGTTGTTTTCGTTCTAGAATACGATTTCACTGGTTGCGTGAAGTATAGATGAGTAAAAAATGATGATCTTAGAGTTGTTTTGAGCGCAGATATTAAAGTCGGATGTTTAGCAGTTGGTTATCTGGTACGAGCGCGACGCCGTGACAGCACAAATGATGACTCATGAGCGTCGGTTAAAAGAAGAGATTTAAGTTCGTTCGTAAAGAAGGCTGGTGTAGACGACTGGTTAGCATATCCGTCTCTAATGCGCGTGGTCCCCGGTTCGAATCCCGGTGCTTACCACTTGGAATCGCAGCGGAGATTACGCTCATTAGAAAAGAGTATGTTTAACCAGTTACCTGCACTAGCCTGCTTTATTTTTCCTGTTTTCCTTTGTAGATAAGAAAAAAGTCGTTATACACCGTCCACCTATGTCATAGGCCTTAATCATAAAATAGTTCAGTACTTTGGTAAGTCATGAGTTAAATCTACGACAAAATAAATTGAACCTTCAGAGTATATAAAGGGAGTATCGTAGCTCAGTGGTAGAGCACTTACCTCTGAAGCCTTGTACCACTGGTTCGATCCCTGGCCAAGTAAGTTTGTGGAGAACAACATCGTGTCCGTGGATTTTGTTCGGGTACTCTCGTTCCCTCGCGCATCATTCAGTTGCCTTAATCATCCTTCTCCCTTAGCCTAACGAGCATAATCGTGGGCAGTTAAACTGAAAGATTTATATAGACCAGTGGTTCTCAACTTAATTCCTATCACGACTCCCTTTTATCACCTCTTCTTGCCAGTGACCCAGTTATTTATGGTTTGAAATCATCTTGTGTGGGATATTTAATATACCTATTGCGGAGATCTCACAATATCCAGCTATTTCTATAATAGTAGAATCAATTTCTTGTATACAGTAGACACAGTATCTTCCCTAAAAGTGAATAGATTAAAACAAATTTGTCCAGCTCGTTCATATTACAAATATGGAATCCGATCGTAATACTCTTTGAAAAAGGAGACCGTTTGAAAATTTTAAAACTGTCTGCAGCTTTAAAAGTAATAATTCCATTTGCTACGTCGTACCAGTGCGAAAGTGGTTTTTACTTCTGTATTCCATGGTAAGCATTGAAACAAATACCAGAGATCTCTTATCAGTTGAAAATGAGTTGATAATGTGCGTCACGAATATGCAACCGGACATTGGCGCACTAATGAAATCACACCGATCTCAGGTATCTCATTAGGATTCAATTTTAATTGTATTTTAAATGTGAATGTTTTGTTGTATTTGTATTTTTCTGGTATTTCAAAATATAGTTCTCATTAATTTCATATGGTGCCTCTTTAATTTAAAATTATTTTTAAACTATTCTGCACCTGTTGAAAATGTTTAATAGACTTATTTTTTGTTGTTCTTAACAGTATGTATAAACATAAAAATTTGGCTATCAAAACTAAATTCAAAATAATATTTAAAAATATTTTCCGGTATTAGATTCTAATTAGATCTATATCTTCCGCTTCTCTTCGCGAACCTCATGAAACACTTTCGCGAACCCTCTAGAGATCACGAACCATAGATTTAGAAACACTGATATGGACTATCTGTAGGGATGCGCACGAGACGAGTCGAGACAGGATTTTCCTGACAAAATTCGAGTCGAGACACGGCTCTTCCAATAGAGAAATAAATATTTTTCGAGTCTAAACATCACTTTTACAGCACATTGTCGAGACGAGACAGCCCCAAATCTTGTGTCGTGCGCATCCCTAACTATCTAAATCAGTCTTATACTGAGAGTAGTTTACAAGCAGTGGGCGCGTCACAATGAGGACTCCTCGTGTCACTGTTATAAGAGTGTGTGTCATAGTAGGAATGTTTGTCTCATTGTAAGGACTATGTGTGCCGCTATTAGTTGAAATCAAACGGTGCATATAATCTGATAGTTAAGAGTAGCGTCACCACGAAATGAAAAATAACGTTTTCTCGTCGTCTCAATAAAGTTTTGTAATAATCTCGTCTCATCTAATTCTCGAAGAATTATTTCTCGTCTCGTTCTGTAAATGTAGGTACAAAATATATGTCCTGATTTTCTTTCCTTAATTTCATTCAGAAGTTTCAGAATCCTTCCCCGTCACGGGAGGTCCACGAAGACTGTAATATAATAATATGCAAACCATTGCTATTGTGTAGTTAGAGTTTATCTTTAAACGTTAATAAATTCTCTTCATTATGTTCGTACAATGCTCTATCATCTTATACCTTTTATACTATGAATTGTGTAACACTCAAACAGTGTTTGAGATCTGAGAAGTGGATGAACTAGTGTAGTTCACGAGACGAGCGAAATTAACAGCGAATGTTGTTCATATACACTACATAAGTGAACAAGAAATAAATTCTAACAAAACAAATCTGTATCAACTGTATCAGATTGGTAATGAACTACATTTTTTAAAGTCATATAAACGTAACTGAAAATGTTCTGCCGCTTTTTCATCCATTACCATCGCACATCAATATGTCACTTAAGGCAGGCCTGGAAACTAATTTAAAAAAAAAAAGTCATCAGCAGCATCAACGAACCTCTGGCAACGTCAAGGCCATGGATTCAATCCCGGTAGAATTTGGTGGGCTGAGAAGCGAAGAAGGTATCAAGTGTATTTTATACCTCTACTAGGGATTTGAACTGGCGTCCTCTAAGGTGATTTTCCAAGGAATGAAACAGGTGATAATCGAACGGTCCAATGTCCGGGGAGTATGATACATGCAAAATTATTTCCCATTCAAAGCGTAGAAAGTGTCCCGGGTCATCCTAGCCACGTGGGACCTTGCGTTGTCCTGTAACAGGAAGAGACCTTTGCGATTGTTAAATGCTTGCTCCAGAGTTTTTAGTTTTTCTTCAGTACGGTTCAACTTCTGATAGTACACAGCTGCATTGATGATCTGACCAACTGGTAGCTATTTGCGATGCACGATTCAGCGAGAAATCCCCCAAACACATAGGAGGACCTTCTTCTGGTGCAGTGCTGGTTTCGGCTCTTATGGAACGGGTTCATGGGATGCTAACCAATGATGACGGCGCTGTGGAGCTTTGTACACGACCCACTTCTCATCAAATGTCAACACCTTGTCCAGAAATGGCTCCTTCCTCAGACGAGACAGCAAAGAAACACCAGTGTCTGCTCATGTTGCCTTCTGGCCTGGAGTCAAATCATGTTTGACTCATCGACAACTGTAGTGTTTCACCCTCACCAAAAGCCTGGCATATCGTCCGCCCTGCTGCAACAGCGTTCGATCCCAGTTTGAACTCGTATAGCATACACGCCTTATGACGCTCTGTGAAGTTCCCTTGTTCACTCTGTCTTTACGCAAGTTCACGGTGTAACCGAACTGCCACAACAAGGTAGTGTGCTGGATATACCCACACCAATAACTGGCCTTCACCTTATCTCCATTCGCATTCAACTCACGGTGTGAGGGCCAATAGAACACAGATTTCCACAAAAAGCGGGGCAACTTTCTTAGTTACATTTATAAAAATTGTTTTTTACCGATATATCGATGTTATATCGTTCAGCTCAAAGTGACTTATAGAATGGTAAACGTCTTATAAGTGTGCAATGTTTAGTTAAACGAAAATTTAAATTTAAGAGTTAATAATAATATTGGGGTGATCGCAGAACAACCATGTTGTACAGTTCCGCCTTTCCAGAGTTCTAATAGAAACCCTGATCTGCGGATTCTTTAACACCAGTGTCATCATAATAGCAAGTTAAGTGTCTTGGTTTTCCTTGAGTTTCTTGAATTTCCTTCATAATATATTTTTTTAAATTTTAGAGTATATATTTAGCTTTGTAAATTTTCTCAAAAACTACGCATGTTAATTTGCATTTACTCTTATCATTTTATGCAGGTGAATAAGATCTATTGAGTGGTAAATGTCTCATTTTAGGATAATTTGGTTTTTCACTAAATTTCGTTTTGTGTCTACGATCTGTCATGATTTGTTCTCATATTAGCTTGGTCTTAGCCTTTCTTTGAATTACGAGGGGCGATCAATAAGCTATTTTCCGTCTCATAGAAACAGCTAGATGTTTGAAACTGATAAACGTTATTAAAAGAGCAACCCACATTATGCTTTATTTTTTGCTTAATTATGCTTTATTTTATTCCAAATTATGCTTTATTGTTAGTTTCAATCATTGTTTTATATTAATCGTGTATAGCCGACGATCTCAAATTGTACTCCAAAGTAATTTCAATTGATGACTGCGTGAAACTTCAACAAGATCTAGAGAGTATTCAAATGTGGTGTGATAAGAATAAATTAGTCCTGAATGTTTCCAAATGTAAATCTGTATCTTTCACGAGGAAAGAAAATCAAATTAGCTTTACGTATACAATAAGCGGCACTTCCTTGTCTACCCCAAATACTATCAAAGATCTAGGAGTTATATTTGATAGCAAATTAACCTTTACTCAACACATTGACGCGATAACGAGTAGTGCATATAGAAACCTAGGTTTAATTTATAGGATAGGACAGGATTTCTGCAAACAATCAACATTTATAAGGTTATATTTTTCATATGTGAGGTCAAAATTAGAATACTGTTGTACTGTTTGGACACCAAATGTCATTAAATACACTGATGCAATAGAAAATATACAATTTAAATTCTTAAAAATGCTTACATACAAGAAAACCTGTTTCTATTCAAAGTATGTCTCCTATGAAGACTAGGTAAGGAATTTTAATTTTTAAACATTAGAAAAAAGGAGATGTGTTTTTGATTTGCTGTTCTTACATAAATTATTAAATGGTAAAATTGATTGTCCAGAATTAGTTTCAGAAGTATTACTACGTGTCCCAATAGGTAAGACTAGAATAGCAAACGCTGGGACATTCTATTGTAGAAAAGCAAGAACAAAAATATTACATAAGTCTCCTATGTGGAGAATGTGTGCTTCATATAATGAAATGATTAGACTTCATGTAATAGATGTGTTTAGTATGTCAGAGAACAAGTTCAAAAGAATTATCATGCAATAACTTATGTATAACTAGATAACGTATATTTGTGTATGCACAATAGTGTATGTTAAATAATTCTGTATACGACACTATAACTGGGCATTAAGCCTGTTGTGTTGTCTTTATGAAATAAATAAATAAATACATAAATGTAATGTATAATATTTAGCATACATTAAATATTCTAAATATTTTGATCTATTTATTAATATTTTATGCAACCTGTTTCTATCGTATTTAATTAACTTTCTACTTAATGCATTGTAAAGATGTAAAGAGATATGCTTTACTCGAGTCATTTTTTTTTTTTTCACTTGTGTGTGCCTTAGAGGTGCATATATACAGAAAGGGAAAGTAAAACATGCCATCAAAAAATACAGAAAGTCTTTAGTTCAAGAGGTACACATAACAATGTAGTGAGGAGGTCTTGTGCACGTGTTGTACATTTCGAATCATCATATAACTATTCAGTTTCACTTAAAAAAAAAAACTATTGTTTATTCATAGTTGGCGGAAAGTTTTCTTATTTTTCTTTTTTCTTTTCTCGACTTCAAAGGGTTACACCGAAAAGTTTGCAGAAATAAAAATAAGGTTTGCATTGTTGCGTTGTAAATATTGGTTTAAAAAATATTAATACAGTATGTTAAACTTGCAGTTAAACAGAATTTTCCAAGAATTGTGCTATATATTTTAAATTATGCTTTATTTTCTAAAATTATGATTTATTATGCTTTCAAAATTAGTTTCTTCTGGACCCTTAGACAACCAGAACCATGTTCAAGGTACCAACCATATGTGTAAATTGCTGTTATGCTTTTTATGCTTTTGGGTTGCTCTAGTTATTAGTCTTTTCCCACGTAGTCACCTAGCAAGGCAAGTTTCTTCTCCTTATGATATTTCAAATTCAACACTAACTTTTTGTAGAAGTTAAGTAGGTTCGATCACAGTTAATGTGAGTTAATGGTAGAAACTATCCTTTACATTGGTTTTCTCAGGATTCTACTCCTTCCTTCCACATATTCATTCCACATTCATTCAGAATCATTCACTTTTCTTAAAAATCCGATTTTCTTTGTCTAAAAGTAATTTTTATGGGGTGAAAACTGAAAGAGGTAAACACAGAATTGACAAAATTAAACATAATTGAAAATTTACATTTTTCCTACACAATCGTCATCATGAAAATGAACATAATACTAAAAGCGACTGAATTAGCAACACTGACGGAATCATCTATGATAGAAATAACGGCGACGCTAGGAATAGTTGGTGTAAACGCTACCAGAGGGCTGAGTAGGAATGTGCATACCATCACGAAATCTCTGAAAGGGAATCTTGTTTACAGTGGACCCTTAAAAGTGTTGCCATATCTACAGTGCAATATTGGTGTTTCATCTTCCATATCACAAAGATTATCAGGAAAAATGAAATGTAAAATTTTCTGAGCAACTTCATATTGAACAACCACGTATGCAATCGAGTTATTTGCGCTTGTTAAATTTTAGTTTTGAACTTTTGCCCCGATTAATGAAGTGTGTGCTGTTTTCGTTTAACTTATGTCTGCTAACATATTAAGAATAAAAGTCGCAGGCCACCACAATTTCGTGCATACATTTCTTAGATAGAATAATATTTTTCTGTATTTTAACTATTTTCTTGTAAAACGTGAAAAAATAATCGCGGGAACAATTATTGAGAAATTCTTAAAAAAAATAAATAAATAAAACTAGTTGTAAATTCCAATGATGAACTACCTAGTGTATATTTCCCACAAGAAACGATTTATGTCGTATCGTATGGTACTTAATGACATTTATTTATGAATTAAGAATAAAAATGTTTATTTTTTAAAGAAAATTATGCTTAAAGAACTTTCCTTTTATGAATAACTTACCCCTTTGGATTTTCCTAGAAACATATTTTGTTTACATTTGACTCCAGAAAGTCGCAATGTCTTATTTTTACCCTCCAGTAAGTTATACTTATTTCTAGGAGCAGGAAGAAAATTGGAACCCCACTTTTTGGAGAACTTTATTTAAAGCCCTTCAGTTCAAAATGTGCTTGAGACATATGGAATGGTATGACATCTAGGCGAATATTCAGTCACCGGGACGGACGAACGGATGAAGTTGTACAGACATTAAAAATTACTCTCTCAACACATAGTAACTAGGAAACCCTTGAAATATTGAATCTTTTTTTCCTTTTTGTCATTTCTGTATTCATGTTCTGCTATCGGTACCTAACAGTAAACAAAAATGGAGGTTCTATTACATTTAGCAGTAACTATAGCCCAGTTTCTCGACCCACCTTCTTGACAAAGTTGTTAGTCTTTAATACGATAAAAACAGTATGATACGGATTGATCAAAGCAGAATCTATGAGCCATTAGGGATGAATGAACGGATAAAAATAATTTATTTTAATACAAATATTTATATATACAGAGTAATTTTGTATTCCTGCTAAGACGTTTGTTATAAAAATCTGTGCACGATAGAAAATAAATGTATATGTGCGCAAATCTTGATAGCGCCTTCGTTTTAGAGATATGACTAACAGAAATTTTGAAAAAAACTAATTTTTGAAACTTTCCAATGGGCAGAAAAATAAGGATACGAGCGACGGTCTTCGAATTTACACAGGGAGTTAAAACTATAAATTTGAAAAGTACTACATTTAAAATTGTGTCGCAAACGAAAAAGGGGTTCCGCAAGTGAAGAAGAGACTCTTGGAAATTCTGTGACAGACACTTGGAAAAAAAATAGCATATCTGGAAGATTGGAAAAGCAAAGAAATGTTTTTTTATTATTATTAAAGATGTCGATGTTTCTCAAAGACATCAAATTGTAAGATACTAATTTCCACTATATGTATTTCATATTTCCAGCAATACATAGTGGCCTGGAAGTATAAAGTTACCAAGAAAGTTTTGTCGCTTTTTCACCCACCACCTCCGAACAATCGATATGCCACCTAAGACATACCTGGAATAACAAAAGTAGTCTCCATCAGCATCGACGACCTTCCGCCAACTTTCTGGAAAGCCACGGATTCCGTCGCATTGGAACGTGGTCAGCCGTGAAGCGAAGAAAATATCAAGTGCATGTTGCACTTCTACTAGGGATTTGAACTAGCGTCTTCTAAGGTGATTGTTCAAGGAATGGAACAGGTGATAATCGGACGGCGAAATGTCCGGGGAGTATGGCAGATGCAATACCCTTTCCCACCCAAGGCGTGGAATGGTGTCCAGGGTTATCCTAACCACGCGGGGCTTAGCCTTGTCCTGTAACAGGAGGACCCCTTTACGATTCAGAAGTGCTGCCGCCAGAGTTTTGAGTTTTACTTGAACATGGCTCAAGTGCTGACGAAATACCGCAGCATTGATGCTTTGACAAGCTGGCTGGTAGCAGTTCCCCATGCATGATGCCGCGAGCAGTCCACCGAAAACACAGAAGGATCTTCTTCTTGTGCAGTGCTCGTTTCGGCTGTTTTGGAACCGGTTCATGGGATGCTAACTAATGATGACGGCATCGTGGAGTTTTCTACAGGACCCACTTCTTATCACATGTTAACACCCTGCCCAGAAATGGCTTCTTCCTCAGACGGGACAACAAAGAAACACAGGTGTCTGCTCGTGTTACTTTCTGGCCAGAAGTCAAATCATGTGAGACCTATCGACTCAACTTGTATGGAGGTGCTGCCGAATGGTTTCTCCACTCATACTGAATTGTTGTCCCAATTTTTCACATGTCTGGCCACTGTTCGTCTCAATTGCTACCTGAAGATCTTGATTTTCTTCATGTGTTGCTCTTCTGGCACGTGGTGCGTCTTCGAGTGTTTCGTAACCGTCCTCAAACTTGTTAAACCTCCACTGGGTCCGCGTAGTCACGACACCCTTACCAAAGGCCTGGCATATCTTTCGCCCTGCTGCAGCAGCTTTTGATCCCAGTTTGAACTCATGCCTTTACTTATGACGCTCTGTGGAGGTCTCATGTTCACTCCGTCCTTACGCAAGTTCACGGTGTAACTGAATTGCCAGAACCAGGTAGTTTGTTGGATATATCAACACCAGCATCTGACCTTCGCCTTATCTCCATTCGCATTCATCTCACGGTGTGAAGGCCAATGGAGCAGAAACTTCCACAAAACTTCCACAGAACTTTCTTTTTTTTTAACCCAGCAGGGGCTGATTTTTTTCCTTTTCAGAAAAGGCAATTTTTGCCATTTTTGGATCACCTAGGAATTAATTGAAACATAATTACTTAAAGTTGTGACGGTCGGACGTAACGGTGTATTACATTGTGGTCACGCTAGTCTGAGCGCTTTAATCCTGATGGACTCTTTTCTCTAATGCAAGATTTAGTTTCATAGTTTGACCTATATTTCATGAGATACCTTTCTCTCATGTGATAACAATTCAAGGGTATAAAAGCAAAACCTGCTCAACCCAATTTTCAATTTTGTAAGGAAACGAGAAAAAAAGTGACTCTCTTATGTTTCAGAATTCTTGAACAATTGTTTTTCTTTAGAGGTAGATGTCAGTCATCTGAATTAATAGTGACCAATGAACAAAAAAAAAAAAAAATCGAAAATTCCGAAACATGAGGTAGTCACTTTTGTTTCGCCTCTTGACAAAATTGAAAAAAATGGATTTAGCCCTTTTTGCTTCTATACCCGTGAATTGTTAAGAATGAAATGATTATTCATTAATTATTATTTACATGTATCTTATGTATTTCTTACCTTCAAGATGATTTATGCAATATGATCTCGAAATAAGAGCGGAACACACAGACAACATTACGTTTTTTGCATTGTGTGTTGTCAACCCTGATGTAAGTCTGGATCTCAGATATTCTTTCATCTTTCACAACCTCTACAACATGAGCAATGCTTCTGATGTAACCAGCATCACTCGTACCTCATTTTCCGAACAACTGGAGTTCTTCCGTAAATTCAGATATTTTAGAAGATATGTTTGAACAGTGTCTTGTCAAAAATTGAGTTGTGGAATTGTTAACCTAACAGTGTATGAGTGTCCAAGTTTTGTTTACTCTGGTATAAGGTATGCAAAAATTAGCCACCAATATTTTTTTTCCACGGATACCAATTCCAAAGCACCCAATATTTGAGTTCATTTGGCCGATTCCACCCATAAGTTTTTGTTCTTTTTTATACTATCTATCTATCTCAAGCTCTTTCACCTCGACCAGTTTATGTTGTCCCGCAGCCCCCCAGTTGTTTGTGTGACAAAAATAATTTAAGCTATTATTTATATATTTTTGAATTTTTATAGTAAACTCATTATATACAGGGTGCGGCACGTAAAACCGGCCCGTAAAGTGAACACATAAAATGAAATGTAATGTATTGAATATGATTAACTACAACACATAAATGAAATGTAATGTATTGAATATGACTACTCACCTTCACAGCAGGTGCTGAAAGTGTCCTCCGCCCACTTCAACACACATGTGAGCACGATTGAGGAGATTCATATATACCCTTGTCAGTTCTTGTGTTGTAATGCTATTGGTGACATCCTGGATCCTGGTCTTGAGTTCTTCAATTGTGTGTGGATTTGTTTCGTATACTCTTCCCTTTAACAGTACCCATAAGTAAAAGTCACACGTGTACAAGTCTGGTGACCGAGGAGGCCACAAGCCTTTGCTGATTGTCCTCTCTGGTGTAAACATCTCATGCACAAGGGACAATGATGCAGCTGATGTGTGGCATGTTGCACCGTTCTGCTGAAAGTAACATAACTGACGCTCCTCTTCGGTCAAGTGTGTATAAAACTCTTCCAGGATTCCCATATACACGTCACTGTTCACTGTCGTCTCAAAGAATATGGGCCCAATAATGCGTGTGGCGGAAAATGCACACCAAACACCAATCTTCTCATCATGCAAGGGTACCTGGTGGATTGCGTGTGGATTTTCTGTCGACCAATACCGGTTGTTTTGGGAATTAACGTACCCAGACAGGTGGAACCACGTCTCGTCACTCATGATGAGCATTAGTGGATCCAAGAAACCACTGGCAACATTGCTTAACAGCCATGAACAGAAATGCACCATCTTCTGCAGGTCAGGCTCCTTCAGTTCTTGCACAACACTTATCCGGTACGGTTTTAACTTCAGTCCCCTTAAAACACGTCTGCAACTTCTCTCACTCGCATGAACCTGTTGACTCAATCTCCTGGTTGACTTTCGAGGACTTCTTGTCATTATCTCCTCTACCTGCATCTTTAATTCAGGTGTGCAGACAGATGGTCGTCTGTTCCTGGGAGCATTTTGAACCGATCCTGTACGCCACCATTTTTCAATCAATTCCTGAATGGTGCTTTTTGCTGGCACAGAACGTCCTGGAAATGTCTCCCGAAACAAATTCTTTGTTTTCACAAAAGATCCAGTGAGAATGAACCCTTCAACAATGGCAACACGCTCGGGTATCGTATACGGCATTATCACACACTGACACTCACCCGGCTTAACACAACGAGGCCTTTTTCTCAACTGGTTTCGACAAGTTAACGAGGCCATTTTCTCAACTGGTTTCGACAAGTTTCACTGGCTGCGGCTGCACGTGACTGCTGCAGGTCACGTAAGTCGACCCGACCTCGACACGCCATCTCTTGGTAGGAAGGTAGATTATTTACGTGTTGCCAAAAACACAATATACCAGAATATTACGAATTGCCGGTTTTAAGTGCCGCACCCTGTACTTATGGTAGTCCGAGTTGTGAGTGTAGCCTTTAGATTTTGTCTTCTTTATCCGCCACTGCTTTTACCGTCATTTTCATACTGAAACATTCCTCAAATGTCTTTTTTTCATTTAGTGGCATTACTCACAGAGCAGTGCTCTGGGATGCAATTTCAGAGTAAAGTACCAGTTGCGTCATACGTAATGTTTTGCAAATGAATAGCAAATTTATGTTCGTTAAGAAATTATCGAAACAAATCTTAACGGGTAATTATTTTACTGATACTGGAAGATTGACAGTGAAACTTAACAGATGTTCTACTGGTTTTCTAAAGTGTTAATTTGTGTACTGAGAACTCTTTGAGAAACTGTGAAACTTCAGGAATATAAGTGTAATGATTCTTACCATACTGAACAAATGTACTCGTAAAGGCCTAGCGTAACAATATGGCCACGTTACGTAAAAATATTATTTATTCCGGTAATATGAAAGAAGCAATTTAACAGACAAAACAGACTTAAAAACTTTATGTTTCTAGTATAAAGATTGACAGGCTAAAATATAACTGCAAAATTAAAAATGTAAGGTTGATAAGACATCTCTAAGAAGCTGACATTTCTGGGCGAGAGAAAATAATTAAAACTTCCAATTGCTGTCACTAGAAGAACCTACACTAGAAGCCGCTCGAAGTGCATTAGAGTTCTGAATTGCATGTCTTTGATAGCTAGGTAGAGATAGCAGAATAAAAACACTAAAGTAGTGGCACCTACAGTTTGAAACATAGAACACTACATACTGTGACCATATGGTGACGCTAGTACATAACGGGTATTTATAGCAGACATAATGAAAGATAAAGACCTCCGCACTAAATTTTCTTGCACTAATCCCTTATACTAAATTATATAGTGCTTCAGCTATTAATGAAAAGAAATTCTTTTGATATAACAACAAAATCATAATTGATTTTCGGAAAACTTCATCCCCTAAAATAAACTATCCCTTGCAGTTTTTTTTTTAAAACAAATAACATGTAATAATAGCATGAATGATACTGTACGTAATTGTAAAAAACCTCACCACAAGAGTGAAATATCGCTCTGTTGATAAAGTAATGGAAGTGATTTATGGAAGACTATAAGAATAATTTTGAAATATTTGTTCATGATGTGCGACGAAAGTCACCTGAGTCATTTCTCAGAAAGAAGTCTGAAAAGACTCACCCCCAAGAGTGAACACCTTGTGAATGTTTTCTTAAGAAATACTTTATACAATATTATAGAGTTATTAATGGAATATCTGTTGAAGTATGAACTAAATGACGTATCGCTTTTGAGAAAATCGTCAACTCTCCAAAAAAAGTCACCCCAACAATAAACTACCCCATGCAGATTTTCAAGAACAAATGAGTTACGATGGCTGACAATAAAGTAATGAGAACTGTTGGAAAAAACAACTTTACTTACATTTTTAACCAACCACAATGTGACCACCTTCAAAGTACTCCCTTGTGCCCACACACACTCCATCGGCGTTTCCATTATTGGTAGCATCTCTGGAAGTCATCTTTTAGAATGCCTGCCAAAGCCAATGCTACAGCTGTTTGAAGGTTGTTTCTGCTTCAAAATGGTGCCTTTTAAGAACTGCTTTCACCTTTGGGAACAGAAAAAAACATACGGGGCGATGTCCGGTGAATAAGGAGGGTGTGGTAGCACTATAATGGATGTTGATGCCAAATACTGCCGAACAGACAATGCAGTATAGGCTGTGTGAGATTTATCTTTTTGTTGCGATGTGAGATTTTGAGGAACCAGTTTGGCACACACTTTTCGCATTCCCAAATTTTCAGTTAATATCAGACGCACTGTTTCTTGATTCATGTTCAATTCATTCGAAACAATTTTCACGGTTAATCGTCTATCCGCTCGCACAAGTTCCCTCACCCTGTCTGTGTTCTTTTCAATTCGTGTTGTTGTGGGTCGCCCACTGCAGTGTTCGTTTTCGATTTTTGTTCTGCCTTCCGCAAACACTTTGTGCCAAGTATACGCCATTGATAACAATTCATTTTTAAAGGCCTGCTGAAGCTTTCAGTACGTTACTGTTGCAGTCTCACCAAGTTTCACATAGAAGGAGACTACGTAGCGCTACTTAATATTACGCACTTCCATTGTTGTCACGGGGGCCTGACACACGACCGCACTCTTCAACCTTTAACTTCACAATCAATAATATTTCGTGAGTGCCATGTGCTATGCTAGTGGAGAAAGCCCAAAGTCACACGCTGGTGGCGGTTTCAGTCTGCAGGGTTGCTAGCATCAGGTCAAAAAAAATACTTTATTCTCGGACCTCGTATGCAATATTGCCTGAATGGAAATGGAATATTTACTTATGCAATATGAATAAAATCGACTCAAATATTTTTGAGAAAATCGTCCTAAAAGCTCCCACCCATGAATAAACTACCCATCGTTGCCGTTGTCATTGCACCACAGTGCAGCATTGTGCGTTCACAGCCCAAAATGTCTTATGTTGTTAGGTGGGCGCCATTTTGAAATAATTGGTGTCTTGGGAACAGTGGGACTTTGAATCAAAACTTCTAATAACAATCTTTGTCGCTGACGTCTGTCAGATATGCAAAAAGTAAGAGAACATGTATTTTTAGTTTGTTTGAAGAAGCAGTGTTGGGGCCAAGGCCTCGTCCGAAAAAAAGTAAGTATTATCGTAGATGTACAGGAAAAAGTGGATTGAAACGAACGAAATTGTGTGTAGATATTGTATATGTAAAATAAGACAATTAACGTTTCCCAAATGTCCCCATCCGATTTACTTCAAATTTGGCACATCAAAAGTAAAAAGAAATTAAATCGACATATGTTTTTGTGCATGAGGCAATTGGTCGCTTGTTTGTCTGTCTGTACCACCCTAGAGTGCGCGGTGTTCAGTCTTTGAACTTTAACGTTTGAGGGTAGAAGCAAGACACACTCGAAATTCACTGTATTGATTCTAACTTTTAGGTCATCTATCTATTGATAAAGTTTACTATTTTAACATTAGCCGTATTTTATAGTATTTCAGGAGGCGCCTTAACCCTTACAATATTTTTCCACGTAAAAGAAACACTTGTAGATTTGTGTTTACTATTGGTGTGCCAAAAATGAAGCATATCGGATGAGGACCATTGAGAAACACGAATGTCTTTATTTCACATACACAATATCAACACACAATTTCATAAGCTTTGATCCACTCCTTCCTATACCTCAACGATAATCTTTACTTTTTTTCGGACGACGCCTTGGCCCAAAACTGTTTCTCCACACAAATAAAAAATACATGTTTTCTTACTTTTTTCGTATTCTCCCTACACAAAACTTCGTTGCAACTCTTCATGACCTTTAGGCATTTCTGACATATTGTTATTAGCAATTTTGATATTTCTTGAGCAAAGGTTTTGCGGAGTCCTTGCCCAACCAACTGATTTTTCCAGAGAAATATGAAACATACATTCCCTCATTTCGGGTCTAGAATATCTGTGCACGATTTCGTTCGCTTCTATCCACTTCTTGATTTTCGGGCGTCAAATTTCAAAATTTTCGTGGGGACTTTTGTTCCCTGAAACCGCTTTTGCAGAAAATTAAAATAAACAGATATTCGCTTATTTTTTTGCGTATTGTACTTACACCAAGTTTCGTTGCAACTCTTCATGTCGTTCAGCCACTTCTGACATACTGTTATTAGCACTTTCGATATTTCGTGATCTTTGCGTTTAATGGCCCACGATTATACCCGTTAGGTTAAGGGAGACAATGATTAAAGCAAGTGAATTATGGTTGACGAACTAATGGAAGGAGAAAGTGGGAGGGAATGGAGTGTCCTAAGAAAACGCACTAGCACGATGGTGTCAACCTCAAGCTTAGTTGCCTTCGGAATGAACCAAGTACCCCATTTTCAGATCAGAGTTGGAGTGAGTCCGTGGGTCAGTAGGTCAATTTGGTCTAGTTTTCTGAATGGATCAGTGGGTCGTGGGTCAAAAGCATGTAATCCACTGCGATCCACCACCACTATGACCCAGTGCGATTCACCGTGACTCACTCTGATCTACCGACCGACTCTACTTACTCCATTGTAGACAGTATCTTCTGAACAATATATTTCTTCAACCTCGACCCTAGCCATACTAACTAAATACATGTTTCTGATTTTTTTTCCAGTTTGCGATTGTCCAAGCCTTCTGGTGTATGTATTGTGTATTATGGTAATAGAAAAAAATTGTCACTTCTTTGGAACTAAAGAAGCAGAGAATTGAAGAAGCCTCTGAGGTTAAATTTATACCATGGCAGTCAAGGTGGAACAAAATATTGCGGGGCTTCTAACCCGTTCCCAGTACTACTACTTATACTATTGATTCGTGTAGCAAAACTGCACTCGTAACGTAAATACATATTTTTGAGCATTATTTAACTTCTTTTAATTAAAGAAGTGTTATGAAAACTTAATAAAAAATAAAATATATTTTTTCCCTGAGCAGGATTTGAACTCACGCCGAAAATGATTATAGTTGCTAGCCATCTGTGCTATCACGCTCTATCACGAAGCCCAATAGCAGTAATTGCTTGATTTCGGTTATATTTATGCTACGTTCCGATAAGCGGATATCTTCAACTAAACAGAACCGCGTATTTAGCTCTTATGGATAGGGTAGAGCCTCATTAAAAATATGCTTCTGAACACTGGTGAATTTGTCTACGTTTTACTTTGTAGGTCTCCATTATCCTTCCTTTTCCATTTGTTTCTGTTTACTTACCTCACATGAGTATTTCCAAGTGAAAAAAGAACATCTGACATTTTTTGGGGTATTGATATTTGTCATTTCGATAATAGCAACTGGACTTATACTACTATTTGGCTTTCAAGACACATAGCCTGTGAGTTTTTAGAGGAGCAAACTAATAAAAAAATGCATTTTTGAATCACTGCCATATATAAATTATTATATAAAAATGGATGTAACTATGTGTGCCTGATCATCACGGCCAAATTGCAAAGTCAAATGAAAAGACTTTTGGTATATAGGTAGGCCTTAATCCAAGCTAGGATGTTGTCATATTACTTTCATTACAATAATGTCTTAAGGGGGTAGTGGATATCCGAGATTTAGCGAAAAAAATGACTATATCACAAAGCGTTAAACTTAGAGAGCTGAAATTCAGTCTATTAAGTTTTTATTGAAATTGAACAGAACGCCTCATAGCATTTTTTTAAAGCTTTTTATGAGGGGGCGGCAGTTTCTATATATGAAAAATTGGTGGTCAGTTGGTTTGTAAAAATAATCGAAAACGATTGATATTAGTTCAGAAACAAATTGAGAAAAAACATACAGTGATTCGCGTCATATATCCATATACCATGGGCTTCCTACTATAATAATTACTGAAGCCTATGTTCATTATATGGAACGCTTAGTGCACAGGCAATCAAGGAATAAAGTTTTGAGAAAATGCACATAAAATTTGTAATTTACGCTTTATTATACGGAAATTTTAAGTTTGGACTGTACCATGGTTCACTTACCTTAATTTGGGACAAATTTCATGTGTTTTTCCACTGAAAAGTATCGATAATTCAACAAGGAAATAATTATACCACGAAAGTTTAATTGAAAATCATCGTATTTTGACCCATGACAAACACTTTACCATTTTGTATCGTAAAGGTCAGATACACCGTTATTGCAACAGATGTGCTTGTAGGATTGACCGTAGAAATTCAAACTCTTATTAGTTAGAATTTCACAACTGGTTTTATTTCAAGCATAAACTCTTTAGTCAGTAAAGAAGAGGCCGTGGATCATGTTTCAGAGTTGATGACGATGTGTTTTGATGCGTGGGAGGTCACGATTGGTGATGGGTCATGATGGGTCAGAGTGGGTCACGGTGCGTGGTACGCCTTGGGTCACGATGAGTGGTGAATCAAGTTTTCACTGACCCACGCCATCACTGCCTCAGACAGTTCAGTGCTCGCGGTCCCGTGTTCGCTTCCCGGTGGGTGATCCTTTGAAATTGTATATGTCCTCGATGTATCTGTGTTCGTGTCCCTATCGTTCAAGGTTAATCGAAATAACTGTAAAACGAGAAAATACTCTTTAAACCAGTTTTTCCTTCATCTCCTTTCGTGTTTGTATGTCTATTCTTGATTTAAGTTTAAATTTGAAGTCTCTCGAATATAATATTTTATCAAGACCGAAATCAGTGTTTCGTCGTTATCGTAAACGTGTGCAATTTGCTACATACACGAGTGTTTTTTGACTCTTGCTTAACAGAGCAGTCTTAGCGTAGTAAGCACTCGCTTCGTAAGTCAGGGTCCCGGCTTCGATTCCTGCTGCGGTATTTTTTATCAACTTATGATGCGTAAAAAATGAAAAATACTCAATTTATTTCGTTCTTGCAAGTTAGAGCAGAAATGGCTTTCTTCACAGGGGAAAACTCAACTACCAACATGATGTCACATGTCTATCTACAACTTTGAATCGTATTGTATGGGAATGTAATGTGGTTAGCAAACAATTCATGAATACAAAACCTAGGGGTCATGATTAGGGCCTAGTATGAGATATAAATGTGTCTGAAATGATATTGTTTCTTAGCAATTATTTCGAACGTCTTCCACTATTCTTCCTACTGCTAGTAATAATAATAATACTTTAATTCGCCATTTGAACCACAATTTGTAAATAGGAACTATTCTTTTTTTATATTCGTATGTATATTTTGTTAAAATATGAATGATATTTTGTTAAAATATCAATTTGGTTAAAATAGCAATGACCACTGAATCATGATTACTACGCAGTAATCAATTTGTCTTTAGTTTGTTTACGAGTATAATATACTTGCCGTATTTGGCTTAAAATAAACGACATTTGTTTTTTGTTGTTAAAAAATCTGAAATGTTAATAATATTGAATACAGTGATATAATGCTCTCCGAGTTCTCACTTACATATTACTGTGCTTTGCCAATCAATTTGACTATTAATTTACTGCTTTGAACGAATAGAGAAGATTCCTTATTTAGGCGAGCCCGAATAAGTAACGCTTTAGATTAATATAGCATTGTAGTTTCCTATTCCGGCGATACGGGTTGAATTCTTGCCCTCGCCATTTATAGTTTTTAAAATGTTTCATTTATAAGGTTTGGCTCCAGTTGAATGCTGCTAAATGAAAGATAATGTCCAGTGGACAAATTCAGTGATGATGTAATCCTAAAAATAAAGGGAGAAAAATGAGTGGGGAAAACGAGTTACAGAGTTAATTCTGTTAATGGTTCTATATTTGATATTAGCCGTTAATTTAGTGCATTTTTAAATAGTTGTTTATTGACACTATATTCTCCTCTTTTCTCCTTGTGTCTCAATGTGTAAATTTTCGCAAATATACAAATCAGGAACTCTCAGTTACATTTGCAACCTAAGGGGAAATACGCTTAGTACGGATAAGTTCTCCAACTCGTTTGAGTATTATCTAATTTTCCATTTTTAATATTTACAAATAAATTACTGCATAGCAATATTTAGCATTTCCAAAAGTTATTTAACGAATAATGAAGTCGAACAAGTTCTTTCAAAGAACATTACGCATCAATCAGTGGGACCCAAACCCAGTAGCTCATGCCCTGTTAAACCCCCAAAATTTTCATTTGGGGTTGGGTTCTTCCCATGAATGATCCATCCATACTTTAATTGATTTGCAGGTAGGACTACTGTTAATAGTTTCAAAACTCAGCGCTAGGCTTTGTGTTTACTTAAAGATAACCTAACATATCACATAATCTATTCGTATATTATTTGATACGCATATATGTATAGTCATTTGAAGTAAGTTAACGTGTTTATATAATCCCTCATTTGAGTTAATTATAACATTATTTAAGTCCCCCGGCTGTTATCTTCTCATCGGCGCCTCTGGTGTGTGTATATTTTTTTCTGGTACTGTGCTGTGTACTGTGAGTACAAGTATGTAAACACTCCTTTTTGTCATTTCGTCAGCCAGCGTTTTGCTTCACTCCTGTACAAAAACACTATTTACGATTTGTGTTTTAACAGTTGAGGGCAACTTCATGCTGCTGTTCTAGCTGCTCTACCAGGCGTAATTAATCTTGGAGAGGGCGTTAGTTGGGTTTTCTAAGTCACAGATTTTGTACCTCAAGAATTTATGTGGCCCACTGTACACATTAGCAATTATTTTTCAACTGAATCCAAAGATTGAAACTCAACACATTTGCTATTACAACTCTGTGGTCTATCACTTGTTTTTAAGAAACAACTGTGAGAGAATGTTGTCTTCTGCTGTTCCACATAAATTCAATTAAATTCATTGGCTGCTCTTGTAGAAAATTACATTGGTGACTGCTATTATATTACTTGAAGCTTAGAGAGGAAGGCTTACCTAGTGCTTTTATTCTTGCAAAGATATGTACACTTTTAATTTTATGTGTACAATTTTAGTTTGTATACAAGAACATCATTATTATCACTGATATGGCTTAGGTTAGACGCCGCCACTAATCAAGGTATTATAATTTAATTTAAATGACCTCTATTGTGTCAATTAAGAGACCAAAACCATATTCACGAAGAAATTAAATGTCGACTAAAAGCAGGGAATTAATTTTATTATTCAGCTCAAAATCTCTTGTTGCGAAATCTGTCGAGGAATTTGAAGCTTAAAATATATAAAACGATAATCATGCCTGTTGTTCTGTATTGTTGCGAAACATGGCTGCTTACTTTGAGGGAAGAACGTAGACTGAAAGTATTTGATAACATATTCTGAGACGAATAATCGGACCAAGGAGGGACGAGGAAGGGGAATGGCGGAAACTTCATAACGAGGAACTACATAATTGATACGGTTTACCAAACATTGTTAGCATCATCAAATCTGGGAGGCTCAGGTGGGCAGGTCATGTAGCCAGAATGGAAGAAGGTAGGAACGCTTTCAAAGTCTTAACTGTTAGACCAATCGGAGAACGACCATTAGTAAGACCTAGGATCAGATGGGGACAATATTAAGATGAATCTCGCAGAAGTCGGAATACAAAGTAGAAAATGAATCCGGTTGGTAAAGGATAGACTTCAGCTGATAGCTTTTGTGAACGTGACATTGAACCTTCGGTTTCCATAGACCATAGAGTTAGTTAGTTATTGTGTCAATTCAGTTTTTATAGATGTGTTGTCCCAATGTCTAGCTTCACTTACTAGCAAGTAGTTGAATCTCTGGACTTTATTCCCAGTTATTAATAATCATTTAAAGAGTAGACAAGATTACCATCTGAAGCGCAATCACCAGAATTACAAGTCTTCATTGGTTAAGGATATATTGTATTTTATTATTTACTTCTGTTCTGTGCATTCCTTCCATGTTTCAATATGGCTTTATTCATCTACCAAATTAATTTAATAAAATCAACAGTAGTAGCAATAGTCATAAAAGGTGTGCCTAGATTCGATTAATTTCCACAATATACCCTATAGGAAGTTTTGTATCTGTTATTTTCTTTCTTGGTTTTGAAATTATTTATATAGAAATCTCTGATCTTCCTTGTTTGATTTGATATTTTTATAAATACAATAAAACGTACGGACCAGAATAGTAAATTTTCGCGCTTCAATTCTTTAAATTATATCGTCCTGTAGTTATCAATAAAATATTTTCTAGTGAAAGAAGAACAAAGTTGTAAGGTGTTTTCAGAAAATTTCGCCTAATAGAAAACTCACCCCAAAAGTAAACTATCCTTTTAAGAGGTTTTCATAAGAAAACGACTTAGGCCATATGTTAGGGTTATTAATAAATATTTGTATGTAGAATTACAAAGTCGTATAAGTTGTAATTCACAGAACTGTCAATAAACACATCCCCAATATGAAATATTTACTTATAAAATATGAACGAAATCGCCTGAGTCGCATTTGACAAAAACGTCCCCCCCCCCAAAAAAAATGATACCCTAAATGACAAGAATTAAAATCCGAAACATTGTGGTTTCGAAGAAGTATTTCTGAAAGCATAACGATAGACGAATAAGCGAACTTTCTTTATTTTAATTCATATTTTTTAAAGACTTTTTGTTAAGACAAGAAATTCAACTACTTCTAAAAACAAATTGCTAAAAAAAAAAAAATGACAATGATGAATGTAGAATAGAGCTAAAACTGAACCTGATGACTGTAGAAATTGTTTTCCTCTCTCTATTTTCATTC
Organism: Thermobia domestica; assembly: GCF_964235325.1. NCBI lineage: Eukaryota > Metazoa > Arthropoda > Insecta > Zygentoma > Lepismatidae > Thermobia > Thermobia domestica. The sequence continues at coordinate 50,744,822 of NC_137470.1, read as the reverse complement.
TAATAAATTTGCATGTCCAAAAGCTAGAAAACTATAAACTAAAATGGCAACACTGCAGAAGAAAGTCAAGACTTATCAAGAGCGTTATTCATTCCAGTATTCTCTTCGCTTTGCGCAACTAATGAGAAACTACGTCATGAATCAAGATGACCGAGAATGAAAAGTAACCAATCACGAGACTTTTCTCACTCAGCTCTCTTATTTTTCTTCCTTTTCGTCTTTCCTTTTCTGTTTCCGTGTTAAAAGCCCTGATCTTTAGTCAAATAAAAATATCACTATTTGAGCAAATAGCCCTATACAAAAATCAAAAGCTAATCTAAAATATTTAGACATTTAATAAATAATTGTTACGAGAAAAGCTGTCAGCATATATTCTGGTTTATAACACACGATAGCTTTTTCCAAGAGTAAAGTCGAACGGTAATAGAACGTATCATAGGGTAGTTACCAACTATGGAAATGATGTCACATGTCACGTGTACAAAATATGATGCTTCCCCTGACTTGGCATCCTCTGAAATACTCTCACGTGACATCCTCTGATACACTCTGTCTTGGCATAAAGGGTTTTTGCGAGGTTATCAAAATTTCAGCTCCACCAAAATTAATTTGAACAAATTCTATTAAAAATAAAATAATTAATTAGTGCCCCAGAATTGAGCGTTATTGTCCAAAGCACCGTTTCTCAACTGTCCTTTTTATAAAATGGAAACCACTTTAATTTTTAAAAAAGTTCTATGGTATACCCTAATATAATTATCTCGAACATAATTTTATCATTGATTTGTATAGTTTGAATAAATACTAGTATAATCACAGTATATCTAATTTTGAAATAACAGTAATTAAAATTTTTATTTCGATATTAATAGAAGAAAATACGTTATAATTTTGTTTTAAATAACTGAACCTTGCCAAGAACATTTTATAATGTATACATTTATATAAGTTATTAGAATTTGTATAATCTTCATCCTATTAAGTAATGTAATACATTATTAGTATAGTTTACACCTGTTTCAGATTCTCGACTACAGTGAGTCATATGCAATTTACTTGAATTTTACTTTTTTATTTTCTTTTGGATGTAAGACTAAGAGGACCAAAAGAAGAAACCTCAAGGACCAGTTGTCTAAAGCAAATGATGAAACACTGGTCTAAAGAAATGATAAAAATATGGAAGAGTGAAGTGATTAATAAAAGGGAGAGCAAATGTTTTTCATCAAATTTACTCAACTGATAACGTCTACGATATATGGACCTCTTGAATGCCAAGTAACGTTTCTTAAAAAAAAAAAGGAAAATGGACTACCTTCATTCACTTCTACACACGGATACTTTTTGTTTTATTTATTTATTTTTGTAAACACTTAACTATAAAATCATAAAGTGCATAGTTATTGTTTTGCTTTCCGACATAATAGAAATATGAATTGTTCATCATAAGTGGTTGAACTTCACATTTCTCTGTTCAAACTTTCAATTTGGACTTACAAGGTACATTCGCGAAGTGTCCCCTCGGGATTCGTGTAAAATTGATTTAAATCCAAAGTTTTCAGCGGTTTAATGTGTATTGTACTAATTTTAGCGGCCCATGCGGGTAACTTGCATATTTATAGTCCTTCATATATCCGGAATTCATACACTACTATAACGCTCGGACACAAATTGCTTTTAGTTTTGTTAGATGTAAATAGACATGAATGTGGGTATATGCAAATCAAATTGCATAAAGTACGGCTTCTCTGACACATGTTACTCACCCCGGCCACCATCTTGGATCCGCCATATTGGATTTAACTTTTCGTTTTTCAAATAGGAATAGGTGCAAGTGATATATCAAATTCATGTAGAATTTTCCCAGAAATCCACTTGTGTAGTTAGTTTTCCAGTAGACGGTACCGTTTGGAAGATATTGTATATTAAATCCCTCCAGGCACTTCGCGAAAAGACATTTTACACTAATATCAATTAACGTAACGATGTTGACAAATCAAAACAATTTCTAACTGCAAGAAAACTGTAGGCAGTGGCGTATTTAAGAGCGGCTACCGGGCTCAAGCCGCCCCCAAATTTTATTTACTATCCTAAAGTAAATGAAATATCTTGCAGAATTTTCACATTTCCAGAAATAAAGTTGCAAAGCCCCGGAAACAAAATAGTAAATACGCCACTGACTGTAGGTATAAACAAACTCTTTACAACATTGGTGTTATAATCTTATTACATTTCTGTGAGTGATTGTTATTACTTTCATGTTATACCATAAAAAGGAAGTATTCTATTACGGTCAAAATGCTCAATGTAAATGAAGATACGACCAGATTTGGGTGAAGACCTACCATTTCCGTATTTATGTGTGTGTGTTTGTATGTATTTATGTTCAGGGAATATTTCATCAACAATTTATCGTTTAAAAGATTACATTTACATACGGGGAACTGCACAATTATCTATTTTTTTCAACATTCGTTGAATGCCTGACATTTAACATGCAATACCTTGCAAACGGTGCAAGCTACGTTAAAATTAACTACACCAATGAATTTCCGAGAAAATTTTATATGAATTTGATGTATCACATGCACCTATTCCTTTTTGAAAAAACAAAAGTTGAATCCAATATGCGGATCCAAGATGGCAGCCGGGATGGGTAACACGTGTCATAGAAGCAGTACTTGATCCTATTTGTTTTTCATATACCCACATTCATGTCCAATTATATCTAAAGAAATTAAAGCAATTTTGTGACCGAGCTTTATAGTAGTGGTTGACTAAATTCCGGATATATGAAAGCGCATAAATATGCAAATTACCCGTATGGGCTGCTATAATTAGTACAATACACATTGGGCCGCAGAGAACTTTGCATTTGAACCAATTTTACACGAATCCCGAGGGGACACTTCGCGAATGTACCTTGTTAGGCTACGTGGCATCCAGATGGCCTATACAGGGTTTGCCGGGGTAAAACAATGATATGATCTATGGCATATGACGGATAGAGTCTGGCTAAGAATTATGAAATTGCGGAAGTGTTTCCTCAACACTTTCCATTTACAATACATCCTCCTCCTTAAGTCAAAATAGCATTAACTCTCATGACAATAAATGTCTACATGGGAAATATCAGAACTTATTCCCATGGAGATTAGTACCAGAGATATTGAGAATACAATAAAAGAACTGAAACCGAATAAGGCAATTGGATATGATAATGTACCATCTTATATTGTAAAGGGATGTAGTAATATTTTTAAACATCCGCTATATATCTGATTTAACCTTTCAATAAAGATAATGTTTTTCCGGACATATGGTAAGAGTCAATAATTTGTCTTGTCTCGAAAAATGGCAACAAAAATTAAAAAAAAAAAAAAACTATTGTCCAGGGCAATATTACCAACAATTACAAAATGTATTTGAAAATGTAGTTGTATGATCAGGTCATGCATCCTTTTAAACCAACAATTTCAATCTATCAACAAGGCGTCTATCAGAATAGATCCACAACGACTAACTTGGCTATCATTACAGATTTCATAACTTCCTCCTTGGATAACGATGGACACATAGATGTAATATATACTGATTTAATAAAGCATTTGATACTGCGGATCACGATACACTAATTCAAAAACTTGCCACTTTCAATTTTAGTTGCACTATAATACCTTTTAAAAATCTTAAGTGAACGTAAATATTTTTTTTTATGTACATACAATATAAAACCAAACGCTTTCGTGTAAATTCCGGAGTCCCTCAGGGATCTAATCTCGGGAATCTTTTGTTTTGATTATTTATTAGTGATCCTTTATAACTCACAAAGTCAGATCATTTAAACATATTCGTAAATTAGATATCTATAGTTGATTGTCTGCACTTGCAACAAGAAGTGACCAATGTACTAAAATGATGTACTAACAATAGACTTGAAGTAGAAATTAGTAAGTGTAAAAGGATGGCATACGGTAGACCTGAATAAACAAATGGCTTTACTTAGTCGATAAATGGAATAAGTTTAGAAAAACTAGATACAGTTAAAGATCAATGCGTGATATTTGTAAAAAAAAAAAAAAAAAAAAAAAAAAACTTCTTTTCTCATAATGTGGTAACTATCACCAAGGATGCATATAGAACAACCAAAGCATTTACGAATGATAACTCTTTGAAGGCACATTAACTTTCTAACGTAAGATCTAAACTTGAATATGCCTCACTTATTTGAAACAGTTCTGTAAAAACACGTAAAGAAGTTTGAGTTACAGAGACAAAGACAATGAGGCAGTTTATACTTTAGAAAATGAAGAAGTTGATCACGGAAGCCACTTGGAAATAACTGTTCTGTTGAGTAAATTCGACCCATTCTTGTAAACGTATTTAGACAAAGTAATTCCTGGAAACGGAAAGAGTTATAAAGCGGCAGCAAACAGGAAGGCGGCACAATAATAATGTTGTCGGAAACAAGTGAATACCTCATTTTGGATGTATGTAACAAGCTAATTAAAGACGCCATTGCAGGTGAAGTAACCGTTCACGAATGTTTTCTGTGCAGTTAGATACAACACAGGATATTTTTGTGTCTGGTCAATGTTCGATTGTTTTGCGCTACGTTGGAGATCAAGGAATTAAAGAGAGAATGGTTGCCGTTGTGAAATGCCAGTCCGGCACTGGACAATATTTAAGTGATGTATTTCTAGACGTTTTGAAAAATATGAATATCGACGTTTAAAAATGTGTTGGGAAGGCGACAGACGGAGCTAGCAACATGCAGGAAGAATATATTATGGTTACGAGCAAACTGAATTGTGTGTGGTTTCAGCAGATTCATGTTTGGTGTTATTTGCATGTCGTAAAGCTTGCCACTTGTGATGCTGCTAAAGGCTCTATTGATGCAGTTTCTTTGTTTGGTGCTTTAAGCGCGTGTGCCTTGTTTATTAGGGAGTCATATTTGCGAATGAATGCATGGAGAAACAAGACGACCGATCATAATTGGGGAAACAAGATGGTGAGCTAAAGGTGCTACACTGCGAAAGATATTTGACTATTTCTAGGATTCCAGAAATGCATTGTATGCCCAGTTAATCTGCACATTGAAGGAAATAGCATCTACCCAGAATAGTAGACCTAAAGCTACACATAAAGCAGAACAGCTCGCAGAAGGATTGTTAAAGTACAAAACAATACTTGCTCCTCAATAATTTCTTCGCATCTTCCAAGAAACAACACCTCTGTCGCAGTACTTACAACGAATTGGCGTTGATACGATACAGGCTTACAAAATGCTGAATACAGTAATTTCCAAACTTGATGAATGTCGGTTGGATTTTAAATCCATTGTAAATGCTGCTACAGTGTTTGTTGAACAGGCATATAATTCATTCGACGCTATGGAAACTGATGTAGTGGTTTTTACTAATTTTCCAGAGATTCGTTCACGAAGACGTAAGAAGCTGTTCCAGAGCAAAGGTGAAGATGAGGTCGTTAGTAATCCGCTTTAAAAAAGTATGAAAATGAGGTGCACAATGTTATTATGGACACAGTAACAACTAGCATAAAAAGCCGCTTCAATGAGCACAGTACGTTATGGGTTGATATATTGTATTTAGATCCCAAAAAATTCGAGCTTGTTAAAGAACTTCCAGAAGCAGCGCTGGAAAATATTGTAATTATTGCGAAGGAAGTTAGCCAACAGTCTCTAGTAAACATTTCAGTAAAGTGAAACTCTTTGGTTAAAAGTCCTATTAATGAGTACCCAAAGTCAGACGAATTATCTGAGAGAGAAAACTGTGTCAGTCATAGATTTAACTGTAGTAATTCAGAGCCAACAGGGACTGATAGGGAACAAAGTCCCACTCATACTAAAACCAAACCATATTGCAAAAACTGTCCTAATTGCTGCTTTTTAGTCCTCAAGAAATTTAATTTGTACGCAAATGCCTTTCCTGGGATCTTTCTTGCTTACAAACATATACTTACTTCGTCTTTTACTCAGGTTTATTGCTAAAGAGGCTTCTCCAGGTTGAAATTGATATAAAAAAGTACATTAAGAAGTACTTTTTACCAACAACACCTGGAAACATTTAAGCTTATTTCAGTTGAGAGGGACATTTTAGTAAAACTTCAAAATGATAACGCTATAGATCATTTTGCATCAAAAAGCAAAAGTTTCAAAAGATGTTACTTTTGTAGACAAATCTTTGTTGTACTGTTATGTTTGTGTTCCACATTGTTCGCAATCATTTACATTGTTTTCAAAGTTGCACTGCTTTCAAATTCAGAAATTATAATAAAAGGGACGTTGGAAGCTGGAATTTGTGTTTGACCACAAGTTGCAGCTTCAAAGCCGTTGATAAATAACAAAGTGCAAATAATTCTTATGAATTATTTGTGGAGAATCCGAGGTCCCATATACTACAATGCTTCCAAGCCCCGGTTGTAGTACCTATGCGCCCCTGACTGTATTAACGTTCAAGTGGAGTGCTGTCCTCGACAATAGCAAGTATGGCTTTCCATGAAAATTTACATTGTCACACAAAGCGAGTATAAGAAAATTGACTTATTGTTGGATGAAAAACAAAAGAACCTTTCTGAATGTAAATTCTCATTTTACAAGTTTTTGTGTAAACAGGATTTGGCAAAACTTGACTTCATGTTTCACGAAATATGGCCAACTGCAAATATATGGAATTATTTTCTAGCTAAAAGCATTCGGCGAAGGAAAAATCGAGGAAAAAGGCAGGAACCATTTTTATCATTACACTTTCACTAAAATGCGTTCCTTGAGAAAAGGAACTCAAATCTTTTCTACAGAGTGTTTCGAAACAACACCGACAATGTTTGGAAGGCGATTCCTAACACCAAGATAAGACAAAAGGTATAAGCCAACCTGGGTGCACAAACGCTTCCTTACGAAGTTATAGGCTGCCGAAACATTAAAAATGAACTTTAAAGGTTCATAGCTCCAGAACTATGGGGCCTACCGTAGTCGGGTCAAGACTTCGCTTAGGAACTAGTATGTGTTCTATTCAAATATCCAAGTTTCACAATCCTGCGATACCTCGGTCTCAATTTGTATAGAGGTAAATTGGTGAGTGTTTCAAATTACATACCCATAGCCAAATTCCCTCTATAAAAAACTGTTACGGAACTACCGCGGGATTGTGAAACTTGGATACTTGGATACGGCACATACTAGTTCCTAAGGTAAGTCTTGACCCGACTATGGTAGGTCCCATAGTTTAGTTTCTCATGTTTTCGGCAGCCTACAACTCCGAATAGAAGCATTTGTGCACCCAGATTGGTCTATACTTTTAGTCTTATCTTGGTGTCAGGAATCACCTCTCAAACGTTGTCAGTGTTGTTTTGAAACATACTGTATAAACCTATTCTCCCCATGCGAAGAAGAGGCATTTCAAATGCCTTCCATTGAGCGCATTTTAGTTTGTAGGTAGTTCTTTGAATTGATCATTATTCTCAAATACATTCAGCACCCCAAGAATATGTCACGCTTCTCTCGTTATTTCTCTGCTAAAAACCAAAGTGGCAGAATCCTTGTATAACTTCTAGTTTCAGCATGATATCTATGGAGTAAAACCCGAAAGAAATAGCGAGAAATATTTTTATTATGTGGATTCACTATGTCAGGAATAAGATACATCTCAACATTTACCCTTGTATTCAAACTGGAAATGATGTAAACTTACGATTTCCGGTTTAAACACTATTTCCCATAGTGAGTAAAACGACGAAAGGATGTTGAGAGGCGGTACTTCGATATGGATTGAATGTTTGAACATTATATTTTATCTCCGACGTAATATTTTATTAAAATCATAAGTGGAACATATTTACCATTATTTCATTTTTTCAATATATATTCCTAGAATACAAAATCGACAATAGAAAACCATAAATTATTTTTTATGGTTTATGGATCTCAAGAAATAGACTCTCTCTAAATTGTTTCTTCTACTGAAGGAGGAGTTGCATATCTAATACAAATTCTGAAATAATATTAATAATATAAAAATCAAAATTTCTAGTTACGTCCTTAAACATGCCACATTATACACTTAAGGTTGAGGTAGACAGATGGTTGATGCGGAATAATTATGAAATAGTTGATTAGATGAAAATTTGGAAAGAAGAAATGGGAGACATTGAAGAAAACCGAATGACATGATGTTGTTCAGCAGAAAGTCTCCTAGCAAGGCATCGAACCTGGGACCCGTCGTCGGAGAGGTGAGCATGCTACAGCTGAGACAACGTAATGCAACTTCCGGTGTCAATATTGATTCCTATAGAGGAAATCCGTAACAGAAAGCGTAGCGTCCCAAGTACAGGTTCCATCTCACTATCTCTCTATTGCCAAGGAAAGTACTAATCTCTACTTTGGTATTGGATTTGCAGTATTCAGAAGTTTAGTTTCACAATGTGGAATTTAACTCAATTTTATCTACCAGTTTTGTCAAATTTACAACTACAAAACTATCATAAAAGCGCAAAAGACAAATACCGAACAAAAACATGGGCTAACACCAGTATCCAATGTGCAAGGAGCAGGTAGCATCACTTTAATTATATGAGAGTGAGGGCATGGCGGCTCAGTGCTTAACTCTGGTGCGTCGGGTCTCTGGTTCAATACCCGGACAAGTAAGTTTGTGGTGGACATCATGATATCCATGGGTTTTCTTGGGATACTCCAGTTTGCTCCCACATTGTGGTTCCACCAATTGTTTCACAATCATTCATTTACTTGAGTCATTTGTCTCCCATAGCCTAAAGATAGTTATCGTGGGACGTTAAACTGAAAGATTTCATTCTATTTCGCTTGGATCATACGAGATATTAATAACCATCACATGTTTTCTGCTTTAAAATTATATATACACAACATCGTGCAGTCTCATTTAACCGTATCAATCTTCACTTTTCTCGTATAGATAAACGCGATATTGTAGTGATATAGTGCAGTTTATTGAAAAGAAAAAAAAAAGATTTTTTTTTTCATTTAGGTACATCCTTCATTTGTACGGCATGTTTACCAGTTGTGGTCCTGTATCTAAAATGTTAATTTAAGAATAACAGGACAGTTTCCAATTCCAAAATAGTTTTAGGTCAAAAAAAGAAAAGAAAAACTAAAAACAGAGAGACAAACTGGTACTGTCCTGCAAATGAAGGATGTAAAAGTGAGAAGGGGGCCCTTATATAGATATTGAAAGAGATATCGAAAGGGCTTTTTGGAAGGGAATGTAAGGCAGATTCGCATTGATTATTCGCTAGGCTGCTCATAAAAATAGTTTCAAACTCTGGATTCAAAAGGGACAGGATGGCGAAAATATTCATTTTGAAAGTTTACTTTTTTTATTAACAGCAATATCTATTCCATCACAATAAAAGCTCACATAAAACAGAATGTCAGGTCTCCTGCTAATCAAGATTTTAAAATGATAAAACAGTTTTTTTATTGTCAATAATTTTATGGCAAAGGTCATGTAAAAATTTGATATTCAATAAGCCTAATAAAATTTCATTTTTTGGTAATGAAACACATACTTTTCATAAACGGCTCCTCTGAATTTGTAAAAAAAAGGAAGTAAAAGTAGTTAATATGAAATACAGTTTTAACAATCCGGGACACTATGCTACCTTAGAATTCGTCTCCTCTTTGCAATAACTTTATTTTTTCAACTCAAAAAATAGTTACCAAATAAAATTAAAGGAAAACAGAAGGGCAAGTAAGTAAGATTGAGAGGGACGAAACAGTATAGCACCTGTACTAGTCTGAGGTCGGAACATAGATGTAGCCAATTACGGATCATATCTAGCCATTAAAAAAATCTGCATTTTATTCCATTTCACAGTCTCTCTTCACCTGATGCATAACATTAATTACACGCGAAATTAGAATAAAATTTATGTTCTTTGTTCTAGGGCCATGCACACACCTACGTTATAACAATAATGATAGATGGAGTAAAATAATGACAATTGCAACATTAACTGAAACTTCATTAAATGATGTTACTGGTACTTAAGTAAATAATTATTCTGCGTTTTCAAATGAACAATAATGTCTAGATAGAACAATGCATGAAAAATCCGAAAAGTTCAATAAAATTACTACAAATGTCCTAGAATACAGTATGTATATATTATTATACGTATTAAGTACGATACTTTAGTGCCAAGCAGGAACTACTAAACACAGAATAATAATTGTGTGCAAAACAGAGTAACATCGTTACATGTTAGGTTGTCCTTACATCCTACGCTACAGTATATTTTCTATCTTTTTGTTCTCTTCCTTATATTAATATCTCTAATATCTTGTTCCACAAATCTTGAATAATTAGTTCACTAGTCCAATTCATTAATATCTCTGGCTGGAGCAAACACTGTGTACCTTACACGAAGCTACTTAATTATTTTCTGAACATTCGAACATTTTTGTCGAAAATTGGCTCCATCACTAACCTTTAGCAACTCATGCTTTTTGGAAACTTTCAATGTGTTATCTCCAATCGTCTATGAGATAAAGGTTCTTTGGCTTCCATTCACCAAAACATAGGGCACTTCTCGTAGATATGGAAATGTGAAATTTGCCACAAATGTAGGATTCTGATAAAAGCAAAAGAAAAAATTCGAAAACTGGAAATTTCAGCCTCTAATTTGGGAAATTATGGGCAAGACCAAAATTACATCACAGGATTGAATTGGGTTGATTGAGTTGATTTTGTGTTTAACGTCCCGTTCAGCAGCGAGGCTATATGAGACGTGGACATACTGGAATCCGAACCACATGAGTTCCCGCCGGAAATCGAACCCGGGCCTCCCACGCCAAAGGCGCGTACGTTAACCGCTTAGGATTGAATTGGCACAAATGTAGGGCTTGTGACTTAAGTAAAGGGGAAAAAATGCAAATATTTGAAATTTCTTTCTTCAAGAGGGGTATTAGGGGGAAGGTTAAAATTAAGTCACTAAACGCAAAACACACGTATGATATACTTCGTGTGCGCATAGAGACTTAAAATTTGGCATACACGTAGGATTCATTGCACAAATAAATGAAATAATAAAAAACAAAGAAGGAAGAAAGAAAGAAAAATTAGGGCATTCTCAAATTAAGTCACTGGATTTAGAATCTATAGGGTATTTGATCTTCCCTTGAGAGTTAGCTCAAATTTAAGGTTTGTGATATACGTAAAGTAAACATTCAAAAACTGGAAATTTCTCCCTGCAAGGGGAGAGATAGGGACAATGCCAAAATTAAATGATTGGTCTGAAATCCTATGAGGTATTTATTGTTCACATAGAAACTTGAAATTTGCCACAATTGTAAGGTTTGGGTTACAAATAAATGAAACAATTCAAAAACTAGAAATATTTCCCTTCCAAGGGGGATATTGCGGGACAAGACCAAAACTAATTTATTGGACTCAATACCTATTCAGTGCTTCCAGTATACATATAAACTTGAAAATTGGCACATGTGTATGGTTTGCAGTACAAATAAAGGGGAAAGTTCAGAAACAGAAAAAATCTCCTTTCTAAGGGAAAAAATAGGAGCAGAGAGCACAACTACTTGAATGGACTGAAAACGTATAGGGTGTTTCCTGTATGCAAGGAAATTTGGTATCAATGCATGGCTGCAACATAAGGGAAGATGAAAAGAATAATAATAATAAAAACTGGAAATATATCACTCTGAGGAGAAAATTTGAGGGGCAATGTGGGTAATTTCTGTAGACATGAAAACTTGTAGTTTGCGCAAATGTAGAATTCGTGATACAAGTAAAGGGAAAAGGGAAAAGTTTCCATGTCAAGATCTATAGGTTAATTCTTGTAGACATGGAAACTTTAAATTTGGCATAAATTTAGGATTTGTGGTAGAAGTAAAGAAAAATTCCGTGAATTGGAATTTTTCCCTTCCAAGGAGAAGAATAGACTCAAAGGCAAAATTACATATATTTATGTAATTTAAATAAAAAAAAAAACTTAAGACCATTTGCTGTATACATGTGTATTTGAAGTTCGTCATAAGTGTAGAATTTGTCACGTAGATAAATAAAAATATCTGAAAATTGGAAATTCACCTCTCCAACGAGACAATTAGGGAGCAAGTTCCAAGTTTTATACATAGTTACGCCACTTGATTCAAAACCTATATAGTACTTTCCATAGACATCTAAACTTAAAATTTGACAAAAAAGGAACATAGGTCCATATTGTACAAAAAAGGGAAACAATACGAAAACAGGAAAGGTGGGGGGAATTATGGGGTAGATGAACAATTACATTACGTTACTTGATTGAAAACATTTAGGACACTTCCTATAGACATGGGAACTTAAAATTTGACACAAACCTAAACTTTGTGATACTATGAGAGGGAAAAAAATCTAGAAACAAATACTTTCTATATCTAAGGATGAATATAAACGAGATGCTGAATATTACATGCCATTATTCAAGATACGAGAACAATTCAAATCCTATAGGCATTTCTTGTAAACATGAAAACTTGAAATTTTGTACAAGTGTAGAACTTGTAGGAGAAAAAGGGTAAAGGATCCTACAACTCAAAACTTCCCTACACTGAGGACACGTAGGAGGATAATGACAAAACACATCCATTGTAACATTGTTTAGACGATGGTTGAAATACTAGTACTTCCAGTACACACATACGTTTCAAATTTGGCACAAATTTAGATTTCGTGGTAGAAGAGGATTTTGGTATAGATTTTGTGCGCAGGAGGTAATCCGAAAACTCAAAATTTCTCCCTTCACGGAGAAAACTTACGGTCAAATGTGAAAACTTACATGTTACGTCAATGCTGGAAACGATTCAAAACCTAGAGGAAACTTCTTGCAAACATGGAAACTTAAAGTTATGCAGAAATTAAAATATGAGCTTAAAAATAGTAATAGCTGAAAAAAATAATAAAAAAAATATTTCCGAATTTATCTCCAAGGTAGGGAAAAGAGTTCAACATGCAAATTACATATTAACACTAATTTTACGACGAACAAATGTAAACTTATACTATCATTCCTCTAAACTTTCATATTTGAGTCACTCAGATATGCTAATTCAATCACATACACTAACAGGGACAATTCCTCTAAACAAAGAATTTGAACTTTCACAGAAATGTAAATACTAGGTATAAGTAAAGACAAAATTCTCAACCATTGGTTGGTGGGCAACATGGAAATTTTAAAACTTCCAATTATGAAGAGTAAAATGAGCATATGTACGTTAAAATTACATATTAGGTAACTGAGTTGTTGTCACTGGAAACCAATTGGAACTTAACAAGGAAAATTAAAGCTTCAATATTCGTTGCTATAACTATTTAATATCGAATTGTCCGTCTGCCGCTTCAGATACTAGGTAAATTATTGTAAGTGCCTTTGAATAAGTAGTTATATCCCGCCAAAAATATAAATGTGAAAAATGGAGCCAATTCTCGCACATGTTTTACTTCGTTCCGCCAGGTAAAGAATATAAACTATGCCAAGTTCTAGTGAAATCTGAAAATCGGAAAGTGAAATTTGCAACTTGAGCGATGAGTCTCCGCGCAGCATAGTTGCTAGCCCTCTTCCCTTTGATGAAGGGGTTCCCGTGTTCGGTCGGAAATCGTCTTACTGTTTCTATTACATTCACAACAGGCAAATGCTGGAATGATATCTAGGATACAGGTCCCAGGCCACTTACTTCTTTACCCATTCCTTTCTTTCTTCCCACTGTTTATGATAGCGTGCTCGCCGAGGGACGTCATCCTCCATACGTAACGGGCTTAAGGCTATAGATACTGGCAATGCCCAGAAATATGTATATATGAAGTATGGTACTTTAGTGCTAAGAACAAATTATCAGGCAAAACTCTCTCCACGCAATGCTTTATAGAACTCATTCTCAGCTCTGCAGAAAAGACGAAGGTCACTGCTTGGGGTGGGTATATCCAACATACTAGCTGGTTGTGGTAGCTCAGTTATACCGTGAACTTGCGTAAGGACAGAGTGAACATGGGACCTCCACAGAGCGTCATGAGAGCGTGTATCGCACAAAATGAAGATCTTCAGGCAGAAATTCAGACGAACAGTGGCCAGACATGAGAGGGACTGAGACTACAATTCAGAATGAGTGGAGAATCCATTTCGCAGCACACCCATAAACTTGAGAAACACTGCAAGTTGGGCCGATGGGTCCCACATGATTTAACTCCGGGCCAGATGGCAACACGAGCAGACACGTGTGTTTCTTTGCTGTATTGTCTGAGGAAGAAGCCATTTCTGGACACATTGTTGACATGTGATGAGAAGTTGGTCCGTCATCATTTGTTAACATCCCATGAACCGGTTCCAAAACAGTCGAAACCAGCACTGTACCAGAACAAGGTTCTCCTGTGTATTCGGTGAACTACTCGAGACATCGTGCATCGGGAACTGCCACCAGCTGGTCAGAACATCAATGCAACTGTGTACTGTCAGCAGTTGAGCCATGTAAACAAAAACTCAAAACTCTGGAGTCAGCACTTCTGAATAGAAAAGTGGTCCTTCAGTTACAGGACAACGATAAGCTCCGTGAGACTAGTATGATCCGGGTCACCATTATACTCTCTGGATGGGAAACAATATTGCATCCACCATACTCCCTGGACATCGCGCCGTCTGATTATAATCTGTTCCATTCCTTGGACAATCACTTTAGAGGACGCCATTCCCTATTCAAATCCCTAGTAGAGGTTCAAAATGCATTTGATATATATATTTTTTTCACGGACCACCATGTTCTACCGCTATGGTACCTATGGCCTTCCACAACATTGGCAGAAGATCGTTGATGCTGATAAAGATTATTTTTTATCTTCCAGGCACGTCTTAGATGTCATATCAATGTTCGAAGGTGTGGGTGAAAAAGGGACAGAACTTACTCAGTTACCTTTATATAATCACTGTCGTTAAGTAAAAATTACTTGATATTAAGTTCAAGCTCGAAATGCTGTATTCCAGGACCCACCATATAATGGACACATATTCTACAAATTACGTAACACAATACCTTCAAATAAATATTACTTACGTTATCAACCACGAAATTCAATAGTTTAAAATACCCTTCTTCTTTTATTATTACTTTTGAGTAGGTTTAAAAATAAAACTATAAACTTCATCAGATCTCTGTTATATTTTGGAACACAACTTATAAATTCGAAGTCCAATTTTACATAAGGAAGATCTGGTTACAGCCATAGTTGTGATACATTAACATATCACTTGATGTTTATTTGTGAGTTATATCCTTTTTAATGTCTTTTCCGTATTTTTCTGCGACTTCCACACCATTATTTAATCCTCTGGAAACTTTCATTTTGAGCAGATTCACATCCATCATCAGCTCACGCGTCTCAAATTGCAATCTTGCTATCCTTTCATTCAAATCATTAGAGGTCTCTTCCAAATGACGGCGAGTATTTGCAGAGCTAGAAAGAAGTAAATAAATTTATTTGTAGTAAAATATATAAGTAAATTTACCAAACATGGCATTCATGTTAAAACAAAATAATTAGAATAATTATAGTCCAGAATCCGATATATGTAATGCTTTATCTTAATGCAAGGCATATCTTATGAGACGACATTCAGGGCTCTAAACGCGTTTATCTATCGTTCCAACGCGTTTATTTAAATGCATTCAGGGGAAAGACTAATAAAAATGATATAAAAGTTAAGGATTTTTCTTTTCCCCGTTTTTCTTATGTGAAAAGAGATAATGAAAAATAACTTACCATAATAATAGATAATGTTATTCTAAACTCAAAAATATAAATTGGAAGACTATTAATTGTTGCCATTCATAAGAATTACAGTTTGGCCAGAATATGAATTATCCAAAAATCTAGGTTCAGTCAACTAGAAAAATGAACTCAACAGTAATTGATCACTTTTCATGTTGTCTTGGCTCGTTGTTAACTACATTTTAAATAATATTAGTATCTATTTTCCCAATAAACAGTATAAAATAAATAGTGTTGTAATAAACAGTGCGGTAATATAAGTGTGCTCTATCATGCAAAAATAAATTTCGCTTGAACAAAACTTTTCTAGTATTTGCTTTTTCAAACCGATATTTACTTTCCGGACATGTCTCGTCTCATATATATATATGAGCTTTCTGAGGCAAGCAAAGCGAAACGTTAGGCATGCAGAACAGGCGAATAAGAAAGTGAAAGGACATTATTCTCATAGTCTATGTTTCTACACATATATTATTAAATTGTCTTGCATTGTTCAATTTGTCTACATGTTTGTGTTAAGTTCCTTTTTCTAGTATAAATAATTCTGTGAGCTCTTGAATTGTAATCAAATAATAAAGGTAGAATTAATGTAAAAAAGAAAACATACCATATATATATATATATATATATATATATATATATATATTGTACCCCAGAGCATATATTCTCAATATTTATTTTATTCAATTTTCTATTTTATTAATCATCTCTATGTTTGCTTGAAAATTAAACATTATCCATTAGGTCATTGTAGCAGTATGACGTAAAGAAATGTTAAGTAATAAAAACATTACACAAGTTACGAGTTTTGCGTTAAGATTGATGTAATGATTATATAACTCTGGTATTCAGGAAGATACGAAGCGGCGTATTATTGTAACTTTTGTAAAGGAGAAAAATAATACGAAATAGTTACTAACCGGAAAGAATTAAGGAAATTAATGTAATAAAACTTTGTAAGTAATTTGTTAACACCAACACAATTTCGGGTACATCAAAACTGCTAGTATCGCCGATGCAGACATTCTGGAAATTCTCGTCGCTGATCAACTATGAGGAAACTGACAAGTTTCCTGGAGCAGAGAACAACAAACCTTTGACGTAGGGATGATGAGGCTAAATCCCAGAAGGGGGAAGCAGAACAAAACCAGGGAGTTGGCGGTCTTGAGAGGGAGATAGTGGGAAAAACGGTGCGAAAGCCAAGGGTAAGTGTCCGAAAGAGGAAAGTAAAACGAAGCATCAAAAGTGATAAATAAAAGTTCTTCAAGGAGTTTTACGAGCCGGCGGAGTCGTGACTAGCTACGTATACTCCAAGAGTCTTGAGATACTTGAGGTTTGCAAATGATTGCATAGAAGGTATCTGTAGAAGAAATATCATTGTTCTCCGGCGAGGACGGCGTCTATTGCCAACTTCTTCAGGAGGTCACCACTGCAGGCCCAGATCATGATTCAGACGTTGGAGGACAACCAGGATCCATCAGGTATGTGTTCCTTCTCTGGCTTAGTTATCATTGGTATAATGTCCAGTAATGTCGTTATCGAGATCTGGCAGGATTGACTCATCCGCAACTAGACACACACTCTACACTTTAAAATACAGTTGCTGATACGAAATATAGGAGCAGAACTATTATTAATTCTGACTTGTCATTTCGAGTCCTTTACCTCTCGCTTATGACTTGTTTAAGTTTTTCTGGTTTCCCGTTCATCCTGGAAGGTGAACGGAAGGGGACTATCCCGTGTTGTCTCTCTAGAGCATTCCCGGAACTCAGACACTAACGCGGAGTAAGTCCATTTGGTTGAGATGCTGGAAGGCTTACGCCTTGGTAACGATCTCATGTAGCCATATAACCCGCACCATCCACCCTTTTGACGATTTGGTTATGTTGGGATTGAAGATGAGGTTGAGATTAATGAATGCTTAATCCACCCATCCCTCCCACGCCAAATATAAATATTGTTTTATACACCTTAAAATAAATGCATGTGGAGGTTATACATACACGTGCTCAGAAAGCAGTTAGGGGTGTTCAAATCGGTATTGATAGTTCGTTTAATATCGGCACTCCAATCAATAAACAATCAAAGACAACGAAACAAGACGAGGAAGCTCAATCTTCAAGTCCTAAAATTGATTTTCAGTTAGAGCCAGTAAATAATGTTCCATCAAGTCCTGTTGTTCAGTCATTCTCAAAGGAGTTTGAGTCAATTGTACGAGATGATGGAAATTTGACAGACCAAGGAAAGGTAGGTGAGAGTAAGTCAGGAAGTACAGGCGCACGTAGTAGTAGTGAAATAAGGTTCGAGTCAAGTTCAGGAAATAAAGATCATTATATTTAAAGCATTCAATAACTATAAGTACCTTTATAGTAATTAGATGCAAAAAACATTTTAATCCATGTGTACTATTAGTTCGTTGTAATGAACATGTATATTTTCCATTTCCTACTTAAAGTATGCTATAACTGTAATGAAATTCTGTATTAGTAGTCTCTGGCATATAATGTTAGTGTTGAAGCGTTGCGCAACGACGATAGTATTTCAAGAAAAAAAAATATTAGCAGTAGTAGTAAAGAACAGGACAAAAACTTTGCTGCTTTTTTGTATATATAGTTTCGTGTGTATATACTTTAAGTAACGTGTTTTTACTTCTATAACCGTCAAATCTGTTAATCCGTTTTAAAAAGCGCAAAACAATCCGTCACAGATTGTCTTATTTATATTGCCTTGGAGCGAGAATAACACGAACAGATTTCTGCAGCGCGGCTATTGGAGCTAATGTTAAGTCTCCTTTCCCCTATCTCAGAAGTGAAAGGCTCTGGTCGTTGCAGTGCTTCTGCAACGCGCAGCGGTTTCCAATGAAAGAGAATGTTTTGTTCGCGCTTTTAAGCTTTCTGGATTTTATTTTACAACCAATTATCAAATAGAATTTATTTTTATGCATTTATATTTTTAAATTACGGAGCTTTGATGAAGCAAACCAATATGATGACAATTTAGAAAAGGGAATGAAAATGACAAAAGAAAGATGATGTGTAGTAGAGCAGAAAACAAGTGAAAGTAAACACGCATTTACAAGTTAATTCTTAGCTTATATTCATATGAAGGCTTCTTGTACAGCAATTTGTGAACCAAGTATTAATAAGTTAATTGTATAGGATCCCCTTCCTCTGTGGATAGTGTTTTAGTATATACGCTTTTTAAATAACACAAACGTATCATACTTTTGATAACTTTTCACATAAAAGTGTATGATGCGAAATACCACATTGAATTTGTGATTAAATAACAATGCTCAAAGTTACACAATTAGGATGCTTCACCGGACCAGGACCTTCGAAAACTTTCGAAACTCGACTAAAATTTGTAGACTTTCTTAACGACCTGCATCTGCTTAACAGAGAAATGGTTGGCGTAGGCTAAATATTATATTTCACGCCTCATCATATACTCTTTCTTTTCTGATAAAAACAATCGCACTATCATTTTTTTCTAAAAATATAGGTAACAGTAATTAAGAATTACTTATCGTTTCGTGTGCAGAATAAGACAGGTTTGACATTACTTAGACGTATTGGACCCTCACAGCAAACATTTCTGGGTGTAGAACTGGCAATGCTGTTTGTTTTAACGTTCTTTTATTTGGGCTTCTGTTACATTCTGATCCTACATCTGGCGTGTTTCAAAGATTGCTTTCCAGAACGTATAGCATTGAAAAGCATTGATTCGTCCCATGTGGAAGTATATTATGTTAATTGTGCATTGCTTACAACCAAGACGGATGATTTGGAATGCAGTTTTTCTTTTACGCATTTATGTGTGGTGGTGAATATATGACATTCACGATTCGTATACCCCTTTTGAATGAGTTGTTTTGGCTTTTGTACAACCTTTTTTTAAATCAACGCTTTTGGTTTTTATTTATTAGATTTACTTGCATTGGGTGTGCTCTAATTCTGTAAATACCCTACAAATTCAGAATGAATTCTATGCCATGATTACTGTAAATAACTTACAAAAAGATCAATTTGCTCAGCTTTCCACTGAAGAAAAACTTGCAATTAAAGGTTACACAAAACAAGCACTGGGAAATTCAGGAGAGTGTTTGAAGAAAATCCAGTTTAAATTTACAGGACATCTTATGGCAGCAATGCTGTTTGCACTAGATATATTTCCACAATTTATTTTAAATTTTTCTAGATAAATTGTGTTCAATTGTTTCGTTTATGACACTTGTCTCTGTATCTCAGAAGCCGCTAAACTTACGGAGCTGAAATTCTTTATTGAAAATTAACAGAACTTATTCTATCATTTTTTTGACATTCTTCCTTATGGGGAGGGGTTCACTTTCTACATATGGTAAATAGATAGTGGGTTAGTTTGTAAAAGTAAAAGAAAAGGATCGATATTAATTGAGAAACAAATTGAAAAAAAATACAGCCCAAGCGGGAGCTCGTGTGGTTCGGATTCACGTTAAACCGCAGTTCCACGTCTCATATAGCCTTGATGCTGAAAAGGAGGTTAAACTCAAAATCAACTCAACTCAACAAGAAATACAGTGCTTCGCATCAACAAATTATATAAACATTATTTTTCCATTCAGAAAAAATAATAATTGTCACGAAGGGATTTGATCTCAGGTAGCTGCAATGAGAGTTTCCTGCTTTCACCTGTTTTTTAAAAAACAAATCGCCCCAACCGTAGTATTGTTCGCCACTGCCACCTCATGTTATTTGGACGTATTCCAAACACTACAGGCACACCAACACATAAATACTGAGGACAGTTAAAATTATGACCTTGTTCTTCAGAGGAATTCGAACCTCTATTTTATTGCGCCTCATGATCAGAAGCTGAACGCCCGAGATGTCTCGGCTAGTGCCATCGGCTCAATTTGTCACAAATTTCTCATATGAATATAAGAAAATAAACTAGTAGTTATGGAACATAAACATAGAACTCTCTATTTTTACACATGTTGATAGAATTGAAAGGACGTGAAAATAATTTATGTTGCATTTTCTTCTTTGGAAACTAGAAGTTGTGGTAAAGACGAAATGTAATGTAAATCGGGACCATCCCTGCAACCGAAGACGTAGCCTCATCTTGAAGAACGGTTCGTGATACTTTACTCAGTGAGGAACGTCTATATAACTTGTTTTTGAGCTAAACAAGGAAATTTCGAGTAAGCCATTAAGACACTTACTCAATTATTAGTATGTTCTTTATAATTTTCCATGAAACAAATTTATCTAGGTATTAGTTTGAGTGAAAGGTTAAGTGGGCCGGTAGGTTACTACTTATTACATTGAACTTCTATTCGGTAGACCCGGGTTCGAATCCCGGCCAGACTGAAACTTTTCCAAGTGTTTCTGTTTCAATTTCAATTTCAATGCATACTCATTGTGACAAGCAAGATCTTCTCTTCCCTAGAAAGAAAGAATATGTTGGAATAAGGAGAATTGGAGAAGGTCTCTCAATGGAGGCAATCATTTAAAAAGTTATTTCCAGCAGTTGTTCTAGATTTGATATTTTTGTCTACTTTCAAGCATTTTCTGATTCATGTGTGATCAGTGTTTGTATTTCTTTGATTACACAGTAAATAATGAAATAATATATTACATACACAGCAATATTGAGATTAACATATGATGTTCATTGGACAACAAGCTCTGAACCAGAGAGATTCATCTCAGAATCGAGAAATCTTTCGTGCGTCATCTACTAACAATTTTACTTGCATAAAGACTTGTCACAGTGCTACAAACTGCTGTCAGAGCAGAGAAAAGTTACGTGTAAGTTGGGTTGCATCTGTCTAGGCTTTCTCACAACTGCAAATGACCTGGACCAAGTAATGGAATTATAACAGTCAGGGTTTCAAGTATTTATATAAGTGGCTGTATATATATATATATATATATATATATATATATATATATATATATATATATATATAATGATTGTAGAGAATTTTTTGAGTATTTACCGTTGTTCATTGTTGCTCGTCTTCTTATTGTCAGCCATATTCACCTGTAACAACAAAAAAAACATATTGTAAGTAGGAATATTAGCTATAGACATAGAGAAGTTTCAGAAACTTTGAACAAATTCAACGACACCTAAATTTAATACGGATTTCAATAAAAAAATATATAACAGTGTGCTGCGTTTAATATTGCTTAACATATGCTAACACAATTGTCTATCTGACTTCTAACTAATTTGTTACTTTAGACTAACGAGTCTTTGAATTTTCTTCTAAGTTGTAGTTAAGTAATCAGTATGCTATTTAACATATTCAGATTTAAAATTTTCATTTTTATTTTAAATAGATAAAGTTCGGCCGTGAGCAGTTTCAAGATTATTTTAGATATGTTTCAGTTGAATACAGATGAGCTATTCCACAGAAAAGTACGATTCAAATTGCATTTGAAACCTGCAGTAAGGCCGCAAGTTACACAATATAAGTTTTAATGTAATACAAATACGTTGCATTATCGCTGTGGAATATACTTAACTATTTCTGTTAGACTTGAATTTGATTTCTGGAGATCTCTTAGTCATTTTCATGAAGTTCTCAATGTATACACATCCCGTATATGGTTCACATGAACCATGATATTCTTAGAGTTGTATTGTTTCTTAGCATTTAAGTATGTGGCTGGATTTGCTATGGTTCTTTATGCTTTAGCGTAGTTGTCAAATTTGAAATTTAAGCTTCAGAGCTTATGGTTTAAGGTTCATATTTGGGTTGGTGAAAATGTAATTCAAAGTTCATATTTTTGCAACTCAGAAATAGAGCTCAAAGTTTATATTTATTACAATCAACAATGGAGCTCTAAGTTCCTGTTGTGTACCCCAAAATTGAGTTCGGATGATAAAATGCAGGTCCATAAAAATCCCTCGAAACAGAGTATTGGGCACCACCTAATATTCAATAGAATGTTGATAGTACTGAAATCAAACAACCAATGATCCAAATTGTCTTTGATTTGTTCATTCATTTACAATCAGAGGTGGATTTAGCCCGCCACCTACGGAACCTATCCCCCCAGTTTCTTGAGTAACAAAATTAATTTAAGATATTATTTATATATTTTTGAAAGTATACAATAAACTCATTTTTACCTATCATAGTCTGGATTCACGCTGCCCCAGTTTTTACCTTCTAGGTACGCCACTGTTTACAATTCATTATAAGCACTCTGTGGGTACAAAAGTATCTGTACCACCGATTGCAAGACAAAAAGGAACTATCTGCTAGTATATATTTCTTACAAACGTGTACAATACAGAAATAATTTATTCCAGCAAATAAAAAACTGTTATTGTATTGACAACGACTGATATACTTTTTTCCCTCCACAAGATTCGTTTTCTATTTTGATTTTCCGGAAAACTACGCATGATAATTTACCCACCTACGGGTTATTCGGTTCAACTAGAAGTGCTCCATCGATTGAAATATGTCTTAACTTTAAGAAATATTCAGTTAAGCAGAAATTAACATTTAATCATAGGGTTCATGTTTTCCCACTTTTCTTCATAATTTCTCTCTGGATAGCAAACCAGGAGTCTAATAAACATATGTGAAAGTGAACAAAGTTGACACCACGTAGTATACAGTTTCTTTAGGACTTTACAATCATTGTCATTGCTTGAAGTTGGAATATACTAGAAATGGAATGCGGAAAGTAAAATCGGAAACATTCCGGAATTCGGAAAAATACGGATTTTGAAAAGAAAATCATGATATCGGAAAAATTCCGATGTCGGAATTATCCCGGAAATCAGAAAGAATCCAGAATTAAAAAAAAAAAACATTTCGGAAAAAAAATAGAATTTTCTAAATTACGGATTTTTTCTTAATTTTTTTTTCGAATTCCAGAAAGTGAAATATCCAATTCTGCAAAATGAATCTTCTGGATTATGGAGAATTTTAGCGAATCCTTGAATGTACTAATAATGAAAATATGAATTTATATGCCCCCTCGCACGATTTACTGAAAAAAAAATGATTGCAAGATACGTAATTGAGAGTTGTGTGAATTTGACCTAGTATCGTTTAGTCAAACTTGACTTGAGTCAAACTTTAGAATTTATTTTCTAACTTTTCGTAGGCTGTCAGTACATTTAGCAGCAGAACAGTAATAGATTTTTAATTTTAACAGAAATTTGGAAAATTTTAGTAGTAGTAGTAGTAGTAGTTTCAAATTAGGGAGAAATTCCGATAGAAAATCCTAGTCCCCTAGGCTCAGGGTTAACGACAGGTAGGCAGCTGGTTGTAAAACAATTGCCAAATCAAATATTGGTCGAGAAAGAAATGCGAATGGGGTAAACAGAAGGACGTACTGCACAAGCAACGAGCGAACCGATCACGTTAAGCCGGTGAGAAATGAGAAAAACCTATCCATTAACAATGGATGGAAGGGGCTAAGGAAGCGATTTCAGAAACAGAAGAAGATCAGAATAGCATCATGAAACGTCATGAACTTGACATGTAGAATCTAGGAGTTATCAAAAACACCAGCAAGAACAAGAGAAAGCATAGCATTCATCCAGGAGACTAAACGAAATGGTTTAAGGTCAAAAGAAATAGGAAATGAATACAGAATTCTATGCATCGGAAAAAAAATAGAAATAAAGGCCTTAGTATTGTTTTCGATAACAATATAAAGAGCAAATTGGTGCACATAAAGAGAGTGCAACAGAATTATGATAATTAAGCTTGTGGTAGGAAAAGAAAGAGCAATCTTTAATATAGTCTGCACCTATGCCCGACAAGTTGGGCTTGTTGAGGAGGCAAAACAAGAATTTTGGATCGGGCTGGAGCATTGTTCGTTACATGAGAAGCTTTTCTTAGCAGAAGATGAAAATGGGCATGTAGGATGATCAAGATCAGAATATCAAAGAATACAGGAGGTTGAAGATTGGAAGATGGAAAAGATGAAGGTAATAACATATTCAACTGACATAAGCATGCAATCCTGCTATTTTGAATACCATTTATATGAAGCAAGCAGGATGCCTTATTGTCTGGGAGGAGTCCCTTATGTACCAATTGTAGATTATTTAAATATGCATTTCTAACAGCCTAGGTGTAATTTCCTGTGCACGCTTATAGACCGTGAAGTCCACGGTTTCTCATGTTCGAAATAATGCGTATTGGAATTTTTCCCCACAGTCTTGGACAGTCCTAGCTCTGAAACTGCAAGTATGTACCTCATAGCGTAGTCCATGCAAACTAGTTTTCTTATTTTGCAGTAAGGATGTACCTCAAAAGTTTGTCGGTGTAGTTCATCAATACAGTGTATATAACCCAATTTTGCCCCTGTGATATGTGTTGCATTGGAATCAAAATGATTAAATCCTAGCTAGGCCCAAGTGCAGTAAAACCTGTCAAATTGGCCACCTGCTCATCTTGGTCTGGTTCGTCTTGAACCTGCATTTTCCCATAAGACATTCGTTACTTATTACTCTGTAAGTTGGCCACCTATCTGTCTTGGAAGTTGGCCATATATGTGTGTTGGAAGTTGGCCTCTTCGAAGCAATGTTTGCCCCATGATGATAAGTTCACCTGCCCATCTTGGTCATGCAAAATATCCTTTTATTATTTTTCTTAACTCATTCGCATTACCATAAGAGAGAGAGACGTTCTGCATTTGTGACTGAGACAAAGAAGTATGAACTCCCACGATTTGTTCTTGGAGATCAATTGGCCAGAACACTACTCTGATAAAGAGGTGGTGAATGAAAACGCGCGTAAAAAAGCAAGTACAATAATTCAGGAAACGGTTGTACGTATTTGCTTTCTCTGTCTGTTTTGGTAAAACCATTAACTATATCGGCTCCTTTCATCAATGAGGACGGCTTGTCGAAAGGTAGCGGAGGTTTTGAGATGTGAATTCTCTTAACATTTTCTCAAAACATCTTTTGTTCTGAGGGAAACACTTGTAGCTCATTCACAAGCCAACAAAAAATATAATGTGTACATGTACCAAAAGAACCGTATTTTGGAATATAAAAGAACAGTATCAACTGAAAAATGTCATATAAACTACATATAAATTGTTCTATTTATAATTTTCCTTTTCTTGTTTTCAATTTGAATAACTCAGTGTGCTACAAGATCAATTCCAATAAACTGCGTACATATGCTTTTATTTTATCATTGTTTGTGCTATTGTGTTTTCAATCTGGACAATTCAGTATACCAGACTAGCTTTCAGGAAGAGAAAGGTATGTACAACCCTAAACAATATTAAGTATAGGTTAGAGATAAAGAAAATTATAAATCCAACCTACACTTAATATTGTTTCTGGCTGTGCATATATTTAGCATAATGTAGTATTTTTTTCCAGTGCTGTATATTGTAATGATTACTGTATATGATGCATTCCAAATGAAATCAGTCAATTTTGAAAAAAAAAATTGTAATTTCACCATCTTCGAATTTGCTCGTGTTTTGGTATGTTATGAGGTATCAAGAGAGGTGTTGAAACACAAAGTAGCAGATGCTTATGGTTCACCGTTTCAAGGATAGAGGGCACTGAACGCGTGAGAAATGCTCCAAACATGCATATAAGTCACTAACATATTTGTAGATATAGTTTGGTTAAGGTGAGGAACTTGATACTTTTCACAATGTGCATAGTAATACAGGAGAACACACAGAAAAGTAAGGAACAAATATTATCAATGTTGCCATCACAATGGCGGGTCAGAGATAGAGGTCATTAACGCAAAAGTGACCAAAGTTTGGTCATCTTTTTGGAGAAGAACGAGAAAGAACCACAAACCTTTATTTTGTGACTGACAAACTTGGGCCTTTCTCAAAACATCGGTGTATATTTCAGCTAGTGGTATGGTGAACCTTCCTGAATATGAATGTTATTGTAACTCAATGTTGCCAATATTGGCCATATTTGGGCGACCATATTGCAAAAGGGCCTGCTGGGAAATTGATCAGCATTTGAACAAATAACCTACCGTTTATCTCTCTTTGCACAAGAAATATGATTTGGTGGTTCACAATATTGTCCGAGTTATGAAACGTGTAATATGGCTATGTTCAGATACTGACGAACATATTCGAATAGTACATGTAATATAGACGTCTATGATTCCAACTCATATGTTCATCTTAAAATAACATTGTCACATCAATAGGTGGTTGACATGTAAAATTAATTCGTACAATCTCGTGTAAAATGAAAGCATGTTAGTGATCAATACGCAGTGGTGGCAAATATCAGTGTCAGTTTGGGAACCCTGCCTGGCAGCAGAATTCATTCCAGAACATTGCATCTGTTATGTTTGTTTTATTGTATCGTGCCAGATTGAATATATTGAGTGGTGTGTAAGTCAACATCATTGCAACTGTTGTTTTGTGTTCTATTGCAGAAATGTGGTAGTCCTACCAGTATCAAGCAGTGTTCTGTTGGACCTGTAACTGAATACAATTGGGACAACAGGTCACACAGCTCATCTGCACCCACACATGTCATCATTGCTACATGTCGCATTGTCCGGTAAATGTTGAGCATGTTTGACATGTCTTGTTACCAAGTCCCTTGGCATGCCATCTATGGATAACCTTTTATGGCATGTGGTGCATTTTGATTTACCAGGAATTAGTTTTATTTCTTGGGTACAACGTTTCTTCGCAAACTCAACAGTGGTTTCCTTCAGGTTCTTTCCTAATACCTCCTTATGAACATGTGTGGAATCGCAGCACGTCCGTCCATGAAATGGTGGTACTTTGCAAGATACGTCTTCTTGTGGTGTTCACACACAGTTGCCATGTCTGCAGACACTCTTATCTTCATCAGCTGTTGCCGTTACAATAATGTTTGACTTACACACCACTCACCATATTCAATCTAATACGATACAATAAAACCACCAATATACCACCAGCTGAAATATACACCGATGTTCTGAGGAAGGTCCAAGTTTATCCGTCACAAAATAAAGGTTATTGGTTCTTTTTCCTTCTACTCCAAAAAGATGACCAAACTTGGGTCACTTTTGCGTTAATGACCTTTATCTTTGACCCGCCGTTATGATGGCAACATTGGTGGTATTGGTTTCTTACTTTTTTGTGTGTATCCCTGTATTACCATGCGTACAGTGACAAAGTTTCGTGTTCCTCACTTTCACCAAACTGCAACCACAAATATTTTAGTTTATGCATGTTTGGATCATTTTTCACGTGTTCAGTGCCCTTTATCTTGGAAACGATGAAGCATCAGCATCTGCCACTTTGTATTTCAACACCTCTCTTGATACCTCATAACATATCGGGATACGAGCAAAATCGAAGATGGTGCAGCTACATTCATGTGCTGATTTTGCTTGAAATGCACCACATTATTTAAAAGTAGCTGTAGCACCATTGCTTATTAAAATTTTACAATCAAGTAAAACTAGAAATCCTATTCTAAAATTACACCAACCACTTCTTTTCTGTAAGTTGGTCATCTGCAGCCCTTTTAGATCTCTAATTTCAGAAATACATGCTTTATTTTTAGTCTATAATGTGATGAAAACCTTATTAGGATCTTTCAATCATCTACACTCAAATGATTTGGAGATTTAGAAAAAAATCACCATTTCCCATCGGAATTACTTTTCGCAAAACTTTGGCATTTCATAGAGCTTATGCGAAACATATATGAAAAAATTTCAAAATACTACATATACTAGTTTCGAATATCATGCAAACGGAAAAAAAATCAAGCCCCATCTATTGTCTATCTTTTCCAAATATTGTCTTATTTATAGCCTATAGTGCAATATTTTTTTTTTTTAAATAAAAAAGACAAGGCTCTACTTCTAGGCCCTAATACTCACTGGCAACTTTCTGTCGCGCAACTAACTTGTTGCCCTGGCTAAATGCATTGAGTCTTTTGGAAGTCCGCTCACTGCAGCGACGTCGACAGAAAAGTTGCCGAGGTGCCTCCAAGCAGGGAGATAATAAAAAACGTTTTCTTCACGTTTTCTCGCATAGCAGTTCGTTGCGTGTGTACCGCATGCAAAGAAGTGTTTGCAATGAAGCTATTATGTTTTTAATTAGCGATTATGATAATGAGAAATTTAGGAAATAGAAAAACGTCGAGCGTTATATAAAAACATTTGCAAGAATATTCCGATATAAATGTGAAGAAGACATTGTGAGAGGAAGTTCGTTTCGCTGTTATAACAAACTGGAACGATCTTCGAGGGATAATTGATTAATCATTATATAGCGTGTAAATTTTCTTTTCAGCAATCTTTCACAGTATGTAGGATGCACACAGTATTTCTTTTCTTTCATTTTCCTTCTTAAATTCAGCATTATCACTCTTCAAAATCCATTGTACTGTGTCTAATCCCGCCAAATGGTGATATCAGATGCACAGCAACTTTCCTGTTGCCATCGCCAGTGAGCGAGAGTGTGGCATCAAAACTGCCTTGTCTCCGTGAAGTTGCTGACTGTAGGCGACAGCGACGAGATAGTTGCCTAACTGTTTTGTCACCAGTGAGCGGTAGGACTAATAGTTTCGGATATCTGGCGAACGATCAGTCGAAAGAAAACATTCAGCATCTTTCACGAAACGAAGTATATATATTTTCGATTACAGCTTTTTAGGGCACCCATCATTCATAAGCAGCCTAGTAGCACAATGGGTTAGATGTAGTGTTGATCCGAGGTGAAAGGGTTTTCTCATTCGATCCCAAGCCGTGCAAGTTTCGACGTACATTCTCATTTTCACCGATTATTGCATGATCATTCACTTTCGTTCATCATCCGTCTCTTTATTCTAAAAGCCATTATCGCAGAACGTAAAACTACATTTGCTTTCATTTAAGAATACTGCAAGAAACATAACAGCACATTTTTTCCTTCCGTAAAATCAAACCTGAGGTCTTTGTTTCCGCAAGCATTATTTCTATTCTAAGATTACATTACAATATGGGTGATCAAATTTTATTTCTAATTCATAAATTACACCTTTACTCCACTTCCAAATTGAAATTATTCATATAGTCATGACTCATGATATACAGGGTGGTCCAAAACTAGCTATATACCCCCGCATTGATCAAGTATAACATTCTAGTTTACGGCTTCATTTCATTCGGCTCTTCCGAGCTTAACATGTAAGTAAAAACATATTAAGAACAAATAATACCTGATGGATAACAATAAGAAATGATAAGTAAGGAGCTGATCATTACGGTATTGTATACCTACTTTTGGGCCACCCTTTATAGCGGTAATTTATATTGAGAATTATTGAAATTTTATATTTTATCTCTGACCATCAAATGAAGAAAGTTTATCTAATGCACTAATTATTGTATGAAGCTATGTTATCTTCGTTTGTATCAATAAAATTAACTTTAACCCACTTGTCTTCCCACAAGAGCCGTCACTGTGCATAAGTATTTAGCCTTCAGTGGCTTTAGAGGATTGCAGATGGCAGCGGGAAACTATAGTGTATTTCCTTACAAATAAAACAGAGAGCGTAAGTGGACTGAAGTTAAATTCCACATGTTTCCTTACCTACCAATCTTCGCAAAAGCTTGTGGACCGCAACGCAAAGGCTGGAACAATCAATTGTATTGATTATGTTGATTATCGCAAGCTAAAAAGTACATGTTCCGTTGCGTTGTTGCACACCGCTACAGAATGAGACCTCTGGTTATATTATACATTGTATATCCTAAACTACATGAACTCACTGACATAAAATAACGGGTACTTCCGGTTGACGTGGAAAATTGAAATTTGGCATGATTGTAGCTTTTTGGGACAAGCACACAAGAAAAGTGTCAAAAGTGAATATTTTTAATGTTTGGGTGTCTAAAGAGCGGATGAAGAAATTATCTATGTTATTTAAGTAGGCCTTTTCTGGACGTATAATCTCCTTAGTTGCTTGAAATTGGAATAAAAGTTTGAAATTTGGTATGCTTGAACGTTTTTGTTGCAGCTACCTAAGCAAATTACCAAAAATAAAATAAAAACTTGCGGCTTTACTGAGGTTACAAGGACAATCGAAAAATCTTCCCTATGTTATGTATATGGCACACTTTCTACTCCCCAAAATTACTGGGCATTTCCTGTAGGACTACAAAGATTAAATTTGGTATGATTGTAGCTTTTCGGGATCAACTCACAAGAAAGTTGTCAAAGTGTGAATATACCATTTTCAGGAAGTTAAATGGGAGGAAATAAAAATCATATTTTGTTAGTTTTAGACCTATGAAATCTCATGTCATAGATACTCGGAATCAGACTTGCACACTTTTTATTTATTTTTTTTGAACTTTTTAACGACATTACTAAAAATAAAAGTTTCCAACTTGTGGTTTTGTTAAGCAGCTTTAAGAATTTGAGTTGCTTTGTGTCGCTACCATATTGACAATCTGCACAGTTATTGCTATCTTACGTTATCATTATGGCAGTTACTATGCTATGGGCCAACCCAAAGAAAAAATCCCATCACATTTTCATTTTGGAGTATGAAAAATATTTGCCCGAACACATTTCCATTCTTGTTACACTTTTTCCTAAGATAGAGCCTGCCCAAACAACAATCGCTTCACACTTTTATTTGGGAGGATGCTTGTGCCTATGAAAGTTTTGCAGGATTATTGTGAGGTCTACCGTTCAAAGAATCTTAATATTAGTAAATAACGGACTCATCAAACTATTTACGTTTATATAATAATCGCTAGGATGTAGCTTCTACTGGTTGTGAAATTTGTTAAAGCATGAATCTATGGAACACATGGGAGCAAATTGAAATTTTACGCAAGATGGAAGCTATGCAGAGATAAGCCTTTCAACGCAAAATGGAAAGATTTATAAAAGGTGTAGGCTTACATCATGTATTACTTACATATTCTATTTCAAATGAATATGCAATAATTTGTAAAACTAACTTTGTGTGATTGTACCATTAACTTTTTGTGTTCTTCTTATTGTTACTCTACATTTAGAACCTTTTTTCTTCTTTTGACGTTGCAGATGGTTGGAAACTATAAAACAAAAACAGATAAGACGAAGTGAAGTCCAGATGACCTTCAGAAAACTATGCAACCCATACGAGAAGGGAAGTCCATGAGTTGAGCAGTCAAGCAGTTCAACATTCCATATACAACTCTTCATGATAGGGCTTCAAGCAAGAACATGGGTTCTCCTACATTGGGAACAAGTGCTGTTTTTACGCCGGCGCAAGAAAAAGAAATAGCGGATCACCTGAAGACAGTGGCCAGCATGTTTCATGGTTTGGCTCCTAATGCACTAAAACGAGCAGCGTTTGAATATGCCGAAAAAGACAAGATAAAACAAAATTTTTCGTTAAAATCTAAAATGGCAGCACGCTTTTGGCTTCATATGTTCCTCAAATGAAATCCTAGTGTGTCTGTTAGGAAATCAGAAGCTATCAGTTTGGCAAGAATTCGAGGTTTTAATAGAAATGAATTGTCAGTTTTTTTTTTTTTTTTTTTTTACTAATCTTCGCAACACTATGTCAAAGTATCAGTTTTCCTCTGATCGTATATACAATGTAGATGAGACGGGTATGACAATTGTGCAAGATCCCGGTTGTGTCACTGCTACGAAGGGCCAGAAGGGGATTGGTATGGTTACAACTATGGAAAGAGGCAAGAACATTGCGGTTATTTGTTGTATGAATGCTGCTTGTGGTTATATTCCGCCCATGGTTATTTATCCATGCGTACGTATAAGCCATGCATTGAAACAAGGGGGACCGCCAGGTACTTTGTTCTCATCTACTTCAAATGGGTGGTCTTCTCCGGAATGTTTCGTTGCTTGGCTGAAACATTTCGTGAGTCATGCCCGTCCAATAGTATATCATCCCTGTCTGCTTATACTGGACAACCACTTTACACATACTTCTCTTGAGGCATAGAATATTTGTAAAGAAAATCATATTATTCTGGTTTCTATTCCACTACACACATCTCACCGGCTACAGCCTCTGGGCGTCGTGTTTTTCAGTCCTCTGAAGAATGCCTACAGTCAAGAGTATGATTTAGAAAATAAGAGACACAAGAGTCGACGCATCGAGCTTGAAGCTTTCCCGCGACTGTTGTGTAGGGCTTATTGAAACGTTGCGAGTGTTGCCAACTGCGTTGCAAGTGACCGGAATTTG
Source organism: Thermobia domestica (assembly GCF_964235325.1). Classification (NCBI taxonomy): domain Eukaryota; kingdom Metazoa; phylum Arthropoda; class Insecta; order Zygentoma; family Lepismatidae; genus Thermobia; species Thermobia domestica. Next base: position 50,711,844 of record NC_137470.1, on the reverse strand, counting down.
GCCGTTTGATCCCACTATCTTCACAGATGAAGATTTTCAATTCTATGGTTCCGAAGATCATCAGACTGACGAACGTGAATCCGCTAGTTCTAATGTCAACGGAAACCCAGCATCGAATCTGACTCAACGTAACGCAGAAAATGAGGAATCACCTACACCGTGTCCTTTTGTGCTAAGAGAGTCAGTGTCCTCATATCAAAACCAACAGGCTCCATCTTTATTTGAAGCTACAATCTCACATCAAGAAACAGTCACTACATCAACTGTGGCCAAACATTCAGCTCAAGAAGCAACTACCACGCAAGCTGAACATTACACCAAACTTCCGGCCGTCGACAGCAACTTGAGTAAACATGAAAGCGAATGAAACCAAAAGGAAGTATCAACACTACCACCTGCTTCGCCATTACAAGATTATTGCTCGCCTAAAGATCAAGAGATATATCACTTCCATTCATACTCCCCAATTCAAGGATGTTATAAAATAGAGGATCTGCCCATACAACAAAATCGTGAAATCATACGTCACAGCTTCTCCACACCTACTCTGCCGACTACGCGCCACTAAGATTGCAATTTTTCGAGCCAACAATCATGGCGGAAGCGAGAGTAGAAAATCAGATGTGCCGGTTTAAACGATGCTCGTTTTTTTTTTTTTTTTTGGCTTCACTGAGTTCATACGATGAAGATACGTATGGGCAGATCCTCTATTTTGTAACATCCTTGCTCCAATTCCTTCGACGTCAAGTTCAGCTGCACTCTCGAAGAAAACAAGACCTGACAGAAAACAACATTCCGAAATATTAAGGTAGATCACTAGGTGTTCTCGGTGCTATGCTAAACGCTGCTTGAATAGTGAGGCGTTGCCAGGTAGTGTCGAGTATTTACGGTACGAGATAATAAAGGAAGTAATCATGGAATTCTGCTTGGATAATTACTGGAGAAATTAGTTTTCAACCTTTACCGCAATTCACAGCTAACAAGCGACATCACCCGATTGTCCATCCCCGATTTCAATGATTTTCTTTTTGCTGATAGAGGACATGTATTTATTACTTGTGATGACAGAAATTTTTGCCATGGTGCATGTTTTCTATTTTTTTTTTTTTTTAATTTTTAAAGGTTGGGATGTGGCGAATAGAGATTACTGCAGAAGTCCCTTACTACCCTTTGTAAACGAAGTGTTAATGAAAGAACAACCATGTACATACGTATAAGGCCTAGGGGAAAGTTGTGTGGTAGGTATGACCGTGACCGCAGCCACCTTAAAATCCGCCATTTTGAATCAAGGTCACGTTTTTTAAATGGGAATAGGGTAATATGATACATAATTTCGGGTTAGAATTTAATGAGAGAGACATTGGTGAAGTTAGTTTTAAGATATGCCCATTTGGGGAAAAGTTAAAGGCATAAATTGTTTGTACTTACTATGTGCGTACGTCCCTTACATTCGCTTCTAACCCGCGTATTAATGATAATATGTGGATAAAGGTTTCGGTAATAAACCTACATATTATGCCTAGGGGCAAGTGATACTGTAAGGATATCCTTAACGGTAGCCATCTTGAAATACGCCATTTTGAATTAAAATGAAGTTTTAAAAAATGAAAACCATAGTATGTAACACCTCATTTTAATAATATTTTTTTCTTAAAAGCCAATGGTATGCTTATTTTTGTTCTATAGTTAACCAGTATGAATTTAGGACTCTTCTAATGTGCACCAAACGTCCATTATTCGATTTTTCAAATTAGCAACACTCCTAATTTTCACCGCATGTATTAAGGTTCCAACTGGCACTTTGCAATTGTTGCCGTGGCTCATGTTGTCTAAATTTATTACATTTATTTAAGAGTTGCGATTTGTCAGTTCATGAATAGTGTTGGGATAAGCATCCAGCAATCTTTCTGAATTTTTAAGACTTGGCATGTAATTATTAATTTTCTAGGCAATATAATTATTTATAGCCTACACCTACCCTTCAAAAACTCGTTTACTGACATGAATAATCGCACAACAGAACACCTCCAACTTTGCATTCAAGTAATACCGAAGACGTAGCTTGTAAGGGATAGTAGATGGGACGAAAAAAATCAAATGAAAATTCACTTCAAAAAAAAAAGAAAAGAAAAGAAAACAACATATGATTTTTGTGTAAATCAATAGTCTTTTGTTTTGTTTTATATTTATTTGTTTATTGTATATGTATTTATTTATTTATTTATTTATTTTCTATGGCAATATTTTAGCTAGTCAGACAAAAAAGTCATTCGTTTTTTACCGATTGTTGTCGATGGTTCATGTTTGTAAGATTTATAATCAGTATTGATCGGGAACTCAATTAAGTTACACCTCTCTATAAACAAGTTACCTGTTTTCATATTTTCTTCATTGTACAAACAGTGTGTTGGGAACAGTCATATTATGTCTCTTTGATATTTTCTATCATTGCTGCTGTTCCTTTAAAGTCGTATTTAAAAAAAAAAAAATACTGTTTGTCGTTTGCGTAATAAGTAGGCTACATTTCATGATAATTTTGTGATCGTATAACACCAATTTGTTATAATTTCATTTGTATTTCTTTACATCACATAGGTCCATAGGTTCCTCATGTACTCTGGGTTAAAATAAATAATTACACTGCAAGTCTCCAAAATTTACAAAGATTGCTGGGTGCTTATTACAACACTATTCACGAACTGATAAATCGCAGCTTTAAAAAAAAAATGTAATAAATTTAGAGAACATGAGCCATGGCAACAATTGCAAAGTGCCAGTTGGAATCTTAAAACATGCGGTGAAATAGAGGAATGTTGTCAATTTGAAAGATTGAATAATGGACGTTTGGTGCACATTCGAAGCAGTCTTAAATTCATACTGGTTAACTATAGAACAAAAGTAAGCATACCATTGGCTTTTTGAAAAAAAATGTTGTTAAAATGAGGTGTCACATACTATGGTTTTCATTTTTCAAACTTCACTTTAATTCAAAATGGCGGATTTTAAGATGGCTGCTGTCAAGGATACCCTTATGTATCACTTCCCCTAGGCATATTATGTATTACCGAACATTTTATCCACTTATTATCATTAATACGCGGGATAGAAGCGGAGGTAAGTGACTTACGCACATAGCAAGTATAAACAATTAATATGCCTCGACAATGAACACCTCGGTTTGTACTTTGACTTTCGAGGGTATTGGGTATGTGCTTCAACCGACCAATGAGGATCGCTGTCAGCCCAAAATCTACAGTTATGTCTGTTAACGTGACCGGTTAATTCGAAAGTTGCTTCGTCTAAAAAAAAAAAAAATCTAGTGAGAAAGTTAGCATGGTCATCAATGCGCCTCATCATCTGTTCACAAAATTCTATACGACGGTCGAAGTCATTTTCAATTAACTCATGTATGAGATGCATTTTGTACGGGTGGAATTTAACTGCCTTCAAAGTTCTGTGGACAGCCATGCGACTGATATCATTAAGGATGCGCACGAGACAAGATTTGTGGCTGTCTCGTCTCGAAAATGTGATGTAAAAGTGATGTCTCGACTCGAAAAATGTATATTTCTCTATTGGAACAGCCGTGTCTCGACTCGAATTTTGTCAGTGAAATCCTTTCTCGACTCGTCTCGTGCGCATCCCTAGATATCATGTTGTTTAGCACCTTTGCGGGTGCTCAGGTGAGGATTTTCAACGAAGGATAATGCAACGTCAAGCTGTTTTTCGGCCGTAGTCGGTGACTTTGGTCGCCCAGGAATTCGACGATCCTTTGCACTTCCCCTTTTCTTCGAAGCGCCGCACGGTGCGCTCGAGAGTCGACTTTGAAATGGGATCGTTTGGACCGCAAAATGTTTGGTTATGAAGCGCCCTAACTTCAGCATACGATCTTTGGCGAACACCCCATCTGCTAATCATCAAAATAATTATTCTGTCGTGCTCAGAAAGAGTGGCCATGTCGTCAAGTAGTTACTATCTGTCCACCACTTCGAGATCACCACAATTTGACTTTATCTTCGCCATTGAAGTGCTCTTAATTTACAAGACATTCACTCACAATGAACAAATCGAATTAGATTCACAATAAGACTTCGTGATAAGGAAGTCTCTGGCAGGATTTCGATTCTCACTCGCTACTGTCTCTAAGTCGTAACAGGCGACTACAGAGTAAATCACTTATTTTGCACTGATGGAAACTTTTGTGCAGTGTCTTCCGTGCAAAAATAACTCGAAGCAGGTATGCCGAGGCTACTCCGTAAGGAACTAAACACCAACTACAAACACAATTACCAGCTCTATTTCGATGACTTATTTGACATACACATCGATGACCAACGTTGCTTCGATATAAAAACAACTCTTTTGGCAATTAGGGTAGTTTTATGCTTGTTTGCTTTCATTTTATTGCCTCTGTTTCGTGGAGAACTATTTTAGCCTAATGTTGTGATCATTCTTGAAGGCACAACGTTCAATTTGAAATATTGCGTGCGTTTTAAACTCCAACAATTCTGTGCACTTTGAAAGAAATATTTAGTTGTTGCGATTACAGTTATGGGCGCCGCAGGCTTTTTCCGAGGAGAGGGAAGCACGATGTTTCAGAAGACTGGGTCAGGGGGGCGAAACTTTCATTAAAGATGTAATTACGCACAATGAGTCCTCACATGTAGGGATAATTTAACAAAATCAGGGGCAATTTAAACTCCAGAGGGAGTAAATGCCCCATAATTCCCTATTTGTCAACGCTCATAATTACATGATTACAGCTTGCAGTAACGGCAATTGCAATAAAACAATTCAAATAAACGTTCGGCAGGTATACAGTATTTATATCTCTTGCTCGAAAGTACATTTCCTGCGTTACTCGATAAAAGCAGCTTTTTGATATTACATTCTCATCTGCTAAGAACACAAAACAACTTTTCCGATAAAAGTTACGTCGATTTTGTGTACAGCATTGTGTACAGTAAGAATTGGAGGTTCCCATGTCACATTTTGATCTTGCATCGTTTGGCCTAATCCTCGTTTCGCCCCACCAATTATCTGACACTTTTATGACATATAAAAGATCAGCTTTATGTCCGCCATTTTAGGCGAAATAAGAATACTCGTTTGGCCTAATCCTCGTTTTGCCTAAAATGGTGGACTATAAAAAAATCGTGGAGATAAAACTGGAGGGAAATTTTTCGAAAAATAAAATATTTCCTACTATGTGAAGAACAGAAATACAGATGCAAAAACAGTTAAATCCCTCTTCCATATTCAGTTTCATAAAATGTTAAATCCCAAACCTGCAAATAACCTAATGAGGAAAACAGAATCAAACCCGGTTAATTCCATATTTCAAACAATTTGAGGTTTCGTACTGTATAGGATTAGTTTAGTAACCTGAATATTTATTGCAGCTCTTCGTAAATCATTCGAAATTTTATTTGGCAGAATTTGAAGTGTGGGCTTTCATAATTTTTTTTTGGACTGAAAATTGAAAAAAAAGAAAATGTAATCTTTAGTTTTACGTCCCACGCTTATGCCGGTTAGACTAAAGGAGACGGTCATGATGAGAAATGAATGAAATGCTGGAATGAAGAAAGTGGGAGGAAACGGGAGAACTCCGAGGAAACCCACGAGCAGGGTGTTTTTTCTACCACGAAGTCCAAATGGAGCGAGCAGGGATAGAACCACGTACCCCAAGCACCGGAGGTGAACGCTCTACTACTGAGCCACCGTGCACCCTAGACTGAAAATGGAAACACTATACGTCTTAACCTAACTGTTCGTGAAACTTTTCTGTGCTTATTTGCTTTTCTTTAATAATTACTAGACAAATTCACGCAAAGTCGAAAGAAAACGATACTCTAAGCAGCGATGATCATAATTTTGTTATCAGACAACACCAAAATTGTCTAGAAAACGTACAAGATACATGAAAAACTGGAAACGAAATGTAGCCCAAAAGACAAGGTGAGTGGACTATCTATGGTTAAAAGTCGTTTGTTTTGTTTTTCAAGGCAACTCTTTACTTTGAACAGAACATTGTTGGATTAGGTTCTTTTCTAAACGGTCTCTTCAGCTTCAGCAGAACCTCTTTCTTAAAATGTCTCGTGTCAATTATCATTGAAAATTATAACATGCTTCTCGTACAACATGTTAAAACATTTTGCCGCTTATTTACCGTTTCTGATTCTCTTTCTGCCACTGTGTTGCTCAAACTCAACATTTGCACATTTTGTTTTGCTATATTTCAAATTCATATATTAGGATAATTGGCAAATTAATATTCACCCTATGTTAATCCATAAAAGGTTACAAACTCTTCCAAAATATAATCATTCAGTTTAGAAATGTATACGGATAGGTATAATTAACTCCGCTTGTAGTTACGAAGGGTTTGACGATTGAAAGCAGCTCAAAGCTCACGTTTTACAAAGAGGTTTTTGAGGAATAGAAAACCGAGAAAATGGTGATGCACCAGAGGACGACGACGATATGGATTTTCATTTAGTAGATGATGCTGGAGAGGAGGTTACATAATTCAATTTTTTGCACATTTGAATCCATTGTTTTCAATTTAGAACAAAATTAATGTAGCATTTATGTATCCATATTCATTTGTGCCAATCTTGTGCAATGTATAGTTGATAATACATCCCCCCCAATATTTTAGTAGGCATAATACTGATTTCTGACTCTGACTCCCTTTCTTTTTGATAGGTTTTGTATCTTGAGCCTCAACAAAAATGGCCGCTCGTCCAGATCCAAAACCTGTTATTTCCATTTACATAGGCAAAACCTGTTAAATCCAAACTATTTTCTTCAATAACGCAATTCACAGATTAGTGTGATTATACAGCTTTCGACAGACCAACACTCACATTATTCTTAATTTTTTAATGTTCTCTAGTTTCTAATGTTATTTTACAATTATGACGTGTTTAAACAGTTTTTCTCGATTTGTCACAAATTTTAAAATGTGAACTTAACGAGTTTTGCTATTCACCTACTTATATATATTCGTATATATCCATGGTCCTAGTGAATACATAAAGAAGTTTTGGTAATCCTAACTCCTCAAAAATAGTTAATATAATATTAATCTATATATTTTGCATTTTTAAATTCTTTATATACTAGGGAATTTTCTCTTATATAATTTCCCTCTAGTTGAATTTCCATGATTTTTTCTTATTGTCCTCCATTTTAGGCGTAACGAGGAATATGCCAAACGAGGATCCTTTTTCGCCTAAAATGGCGGACACAAATCTTATCATGTATCTGTAATAAACGTGTGGTATAATTTGTTAGGCGAAACGAGGATTAGGCCAAACGTGGCGACACGTCACATTTTCAAGTGCCCCCTCCACCCATCCTCTCTAGGGGTTGACCAAGTTCATTCATTTTCAGACACACACTTTAGGCATCAAACATATTAGACCCATATATTTGTGTTTAATTTCATGCCCAGGTGCGTATTTCTCGAGATATTACACTGTCCCGACATTTCTGTTGCGTTGCTCGATAAAACAGAGATTTTGTGATTACAGTGCCATCTATCGAGCAAACAAATATGTTGCAAATAAAAGTTACATATTTTTGTATGCAGCTTCTGAATCTGCACTAACAACTGGGGAATCCCATTTAAACTTTTCAACTTGCCCCCTTCTGCCCCCTTAGGGGCGCTAAGGAGCATTGATTTGCATACAGTTAAATAGAAATCGAACAAATATTTGACACGTGTTTTGTTTTTTCGTGCTCGGACGTGCATTTCTCGAGATATTTTCCTGTCCCGATCTTCCTGCTGCGTTACTCACTAAAACAGATTTTTCGCGATTACAGTGCTATCTGTCAAGAATACACAAAAATGTTTCCAGTAAAAGTTACGTATTTCTGTATATAACATCTGAATCTACACTAAAAACGGGGGGGTTTCATTTAAACTTTTCAAGTTGCCCCTCTTCCACCCTTAGGGGGCACCCGGGTGAATTTAATGTTGCACCCTGAAATAGAATTTAAAAATATATTTCCCACGTGTTTTTTGCATTTCATGATACAACGTGTATTTCTCGAGATATTCCACCGTACCGATCTTTTTGTGACACTGTATAATGGAGAAAATTATGGAACTCGAAATTCAGATTTTTTAAATTTTAGATTTTAAACAAAGTATACTAGAAACTACTATAAACTGTTTCATTTTAAAGTAACAAAAAGAAAACAGTGTTCAAACACACGAAAAATTCAGCAAAGCGATAGATTCAATGAAGAGATCATGGTCGAAGTTAGGAATTGTTTCCTTTTGGTTCGTTTGGGACCTGTGGAATACTTCCTAGACGAAAATTCATTTTCGGTGTGTTATGTTTCTCAGAACCGAAATTTCTGTCAAAACAAGCGTACAGTCTCGCAAATTTTGACAGTCTTGGCAGATAGCGACCTTTTAGTTGACATTTTTATGTTTTGTCAAAATTTGGGGGCAATGTCCTCCATGCCTGCTCATAGCTCCGCCTATGGAGGAGATGATTACATATATAATGTAGAATAATTAAATGAAAGAAGAAAATAACTAAATGTCTAAAATCCGTAATGCAGTGGTATTGCATATACAGGAGGAAATTATTTAAAATAGTTACGAAATACATCGTAAAATTATTCAACAGAACGCTCCAAACCTAGAAACGTGATCAAATAACCAATATTTACGTTTCAGATAGTCTCTCATGGTCAAGAACAATGGTGGATTTCACATTTATAAAAAGGAAAAAACAATATTATACGCAAATATTTCGCAATCATGTACTTTCTGGCATGATTAAATGATGTAGTGCCACATGCCTCAACGCCATGTGTTGTAGTTATAGAAACACATACTTCCAGGCATGATTGAACGATATAGTACCACATTTACTGACGCATTCTATTCGGCGTTACTGCTTGTGTCACCTTCGAATCGCGTGTCTTACTGAATGCACTTTCTTTACACTATCTTAGGGATAGTTCTTGAGAGAAGAAATGCATATAAAAGGTCGATTTTGCCATTACAATCTAAAAAAAGAGAATTTATCTAAATGCTGGTTTTTGTGTACAGACACATCAAGCTGCTTAAAGCTTCTTGCCTTAATTGTAGTCAGGGGTGTAGCCACGGGAAGGGGGGAACTCGGGGTCAGGCCCCCCAAATGATTTCCTACCCCCCAAACGAACAGTTTTAAAGTTTATATGTCATTAATAATTTACGGTAAAATAGTATGGACCATAAAAAAAAACGCTACTAAACTAATTAGTAAGTACATTATATTTTCTATATGCTGTAACTAGTAGTATAGTGTTGTAAAAAAAAACGTTTTTTTTCTGTGAAGTTTTTTTTCAATAAAAACATCGTTCTTTTTCATGTTTTTTTCAAAAGTCTGTTTTTTTTCTGGCAACTATTATTTATTGATTTATGTTGCAGATTATTGAAATAATCAATAGAACTTGAGTCGAAGCAGTCGTAATTTATAAATCGTTTGTTTCTTTGTACCTATAAGAGCAAAATTGTGTAATTATTTCTTTCGGACCCAAGTCATTTTGGGTGTTTTCCTACATTTTCAGTTAGTGACTTATTGCTCAAAAACCATTTATTCGATTGATATGGTTAAGACCTTGTTTTTTAGAAAATGGATGTGGCTATTTTTTGGTGTAGGTTGTATTTCAGTGCTGCCAACGGGTGGGAAATTGTTGAGGGAAATGTAGGGGTGAATATTTACAAAAAAAATCCCTAACCGTATTTCAAAATTTTTTGTATCTAGCAGCACTGCTGCCATATGGGTTCAAGTCACCTAAAAAATTCTTTGGTATGTTGACAAGGTACAATGAAATCCTGAAGTCTCTGGCTTCAATTCAAAGAAGTAAAGAAAAAAATCTCTGTCATCATACATATGAAATTTTGACACTTTTTACGCCTCAGAAGCAAAAATCAACAGATATAACGAGGCTACTGCTTCTCTAATTATCCTATTGAAACTTTTTATGGTGCGTTCTGTAGGGCAAAGAGGAAGCTTTCAGATAGTGGTACTTTTATTTCAATGTAACCAACAAGAGGGTAATAATAAAGGGGGAAGGGAAATTTTCCGAATTTTTCAACTAAAATCGAGAATTAATTGTTTTAGCTGGAAACACTGCCATCAGACAGACAAAAATTATCTCAAAATAAACCTTAGTACCCTAAGAATATATCCTACAAGTATCATGGCGATATCTAACAAAGTAAGCATAAAATAAAAAAATACCTCATTCTACCTCAGAAATTCACCATTTTCTTACCATTTACAGAACATGGTTTATTATAAACGTCAACTGTACTTCCCCTAATTATTCTAGTGATAATTTTCATAGTGCGCTGTGTAGGATAAGGATTAGGCTTTTAGACACTTGTACGTTTGTTCTAATGTAACCAACAAGAGGGAAATAATAGACAAAACAGATAATTTTGCCGAAATTTCCCGTTAAATCTGGAATTAAAATTTTCTGTAGCTGGCAACATTGCTACCAGACAAACGCAAACTATTTTAAATTAAACATTGGTACACCACTAATGTATCCTACAAGTATTATGGCGATATTTAATGAACAAAGCTTCTAATTACCAACAATATATTACGGTAAACAGAAAAGTAGGAAAAAACTAGAAAAATCTAGGGTTAGAACTTAAATACAATTTTTCGGGCGTCCCCTAATTACCCCATTGTAATGATCTGTACCCGCGTTTGTTCAGTAAGAACAAATGTTCGATTGGCGTAAGCTGACTTGCACTCGGACGTATATGTACGGATTTATAAACAAAAATTTCGAATTTTTTGCCCAAATTTAGGGAAATTTTAATTTCCCTGATTAGTAACACTGCGCGCAGGCCCGTCTAATTGATGTCAACAGTTAGGTATTCATCCGAGGTATCTACCTGACAAGTCTTAAGGAGGTCTCTCTACAACGAAGGAAGCTACAGGGAAAAAAGTAGTAAAGGAAATTCGAAAATTCTCGAATTTTTGACTGGGGTGAAATTTGAGAAGGGAATTCGACACCACAAGAAAAATAAATTAATATGATAAAGTATGGTCCAACCACATTTGGCAAAAATAAATATCCCGATATCTTAATTAGTGTCCACACAGGAACAGATTAAAAAAGTGACACACCCGTGTGTGCTACTTCGGCCACCTGGGTCCGAAAGGGTTACGAGTGTACATTTGATTACATTTTTTTGACTACTAACCCGTGTTGTTGTAGTTATAGTCTCGACTAATAATAATATCGTTGTTGTAAACAATAACTTTATAGGAAGATTTTCTCTCCTTTTTACATCTTAGTTCCAACACTGTTGGTGAGAAATGCAAGGTGTTTCAAAATGAATATCGGGGTTTTAAGTCTTCGTAGTACTTATTACATTTTACGTACAATTATAAACAATACATCAAGTAAAAGAGCACCTCAAACAGTCTTTGTTACAAGTGTTCGATGTGAGTTTCATTCGTCATACGGCACACATCTAGTCGATAGGCGAGAAAGGCCACGATATGGCACAAAACACATTCAATTTAGGGGAGTCTCGTTTCAACTGTAATATCTCCTGAGGATTTACTGACGGCCAGATGCCAACATTATGAGTGTTCACATTAGCTCTTAGGTGAAATGTCGATTTATCACTGAAGACGACACGATCCAGAAAATCTTCATTGTTATGCAGCAATATTTCACTTGCGAAATTGGCACGTAAACCGTAGTCTGTAGGCTTTAGATCTGTAGCAACTGCAAACGTCTCCTTAATATTCTTCACACAGACGGTTGCACTGTAACTGCAGATTCAGTCTTTATTAAAACACAAAAAAGCTTTCTGCTCTCTAGTCTCCATCTTGGCTACTTGCTCTTTCTAACGGCAGACAGAAGAAACAATGCATCTGCAAGCGTGCTTACAAAACTGTTTGAGTTGCTTTATTTCATATAATATTTATAATTATAAATTAATTGTAATAGATACTACAAACTTTCAAAACCCTAATATTAATTTTGAAATACCATGCATTACTTCAAATTGTGTCGTCCTATATTCATGTCTTGTATATACATATCATCAGGGCCGACATCAGGCAATTTGTCGCCCCGTGCAACGGCATAATTTGCCGCCTCCCCCTTTCTCCAGAAAGAACAAATCTTAGAAGTCATGATTTTAAGTATGCTACTCCATGAACAACGAAGGGGAGGGTAAATGCAGTCGCACTCAGAAAGGCTTAAGTACTTTCTAAAAATACAATAATTTGTGTCTGTTTTTTTTTCCTTTAAATATTAATCTATTATGATAGTGAAAGATAAAGCAAACATATCTGCAGAGGAAAGATGGTAATCCTTTTAATATAATTCAATATCGAGCTTCAATCTCAATGTATCAGTTTGCAATTCCAGTGCAACTAGCTCTTTTATCTTTATTTCTTGATTTTTCTTCTACATCTGTTAACATTTTTTTTTAAATAAACTGGTTTCTATCTTCAGTGATAAGGAACTTGTTTCTAACAAAAACAAGACTAGTTGTTATATCAAAACTGTGATAACTAACTAAATGGAACAGATATTTGCTACTGTTCGAGAATTGAATTCTTGCATTTGACAACAATCAAGCAATTTGTGCTCGTATTTATTTGACCATTTGCTTTAGCATTGTCCATGTGACCTTAAACCAATGCGGCTTAAACATAATTTATGAATGTAGTATTCAAATAGGTCAGCTTAGTAAATGTAACTACCATCATCATGAAGTCTGTTTCCAACAAAAAAATAAAAAATTCATTTAAATAATATACTTATGACAGATTTTGCCGGACCCTCCAAACTTGCCGCTCCATGCAAATGCACGTGTTGCATATATGGTAGAGCCGGCTCTGCATATCATATATATCTAGTCGACAAATTACTTATATATGATATTTAGAAAAATACTATTAGGCAAATTAGTATTAGTTTTTACCGTTAGACAAGTTATTTGAATTTTATGCTGTTCGTGACAATGTTTTCGTACTTATTAAAGACCTGCTTTCACGGAAAAACAAAATTTCATTTCTACTTTTATTTCTTAGTTGATATTGATGAAAACTGCTGAAACCCGAATTGTTAGTAGGTACGGTATTCATGTAAATTGTAAAATATTTGTAACGTATCGGTATCTAGCGTTTAATTTATGTTGCATTTTACGGTAATTATACCTACCTAAAAATATTTCATACTTAAATAGACGTAAGATGCGTTACAAATGACTATTTGAAAAAAAAAACGAAATTTAGAAAAAAAAACGAGGGGCAATGTTTTTTTTTTAAAAAACGTACATTTCTGAAAAAATACGAACGTTTTTTTTTCTATTTATAACACTAGTAACTAGTGTTTAAAAACAACATTTTTTATCAGATGGAAAATTTGGTGAAAATTAACGTTTTTATTTGGATTTCATTCGCTCTTTTTAATGGTACTTGGTGTAAAATAGGGAGTGAGATATAACTGTTAATAAAATAATTGTTTTTAGTCATGAATAATAAATAAATACTAGCAAGCCCGCACACCCTGCGCAAGCGGAGGACACTATTGTTGTCTGAATGATTGAGTATGATACAAAATTTAAAATATTTATGGCTAGCAAAGTAGTTTAAATAACACGTTAATAATATATTTAATTAAGAATTTCTCGATAATTACTCAAATGTAAGACGTCCTCGGATCTAACCCGGGATGTACTTGAACCTGAACCCACAATGTGGGGCTGATGTATGTATATCCTGAAAGCTTGGTCAAGGTAAGATCAAAACCGGTTACCAAAATTGGGGAGGTCTCATGCATTCCGCTTGAAGGCAGCACTTTTCTTATTTTTATTAAAATCTTTAAGCGTGTCCTTATAGCCCAGTGCTATCCCGAAAAATCAGAAACGGTGAGATAGGTATGAAAACAGAAAAACGTCTTTCATCATTTCAAAAGTGCAACGTATCAAAGTAAAATAAATGGTCGCAGGATCCCCCGCAGGGTCCCAGACGGGGTCTAACTCAACATTTTAAAATGGAAAGGGGAGTCAACTTCCATATCGTATGAAAGTATTGAATGAAAGAAGATAAATCAAGACTTGATTCTACGATAAGCCTGTGTAAAATAACAGAGTCAAAATATCAACACAATCTTCATTGCAAAGTCTATGGCTACTTGTATGAATCTGAAACGGTAGGATAGCTGTGAAAACAAAAACACGGATATGTTATTATTTCAAACTTACAATGATTCAAAGTGTAAAATAATGTTCCAGGTTCCCTCGCAGGTTCCCAGACGGGGTCCCACTCAAAATGTTGAAATGAGAAGGGGGTTCAAGTTGAGTATCGTATGAAAGCTGATGTGAAATGAAGGGTAGAAGAAGTCTCGACTCTTGATGATAAACCTGTCCAAAATAGCGGTGGATCAAAATGTCAACATAAGTGTTATTGAAAAATGCATGTCCATTCCTATTAGTCTGAAACGGTGAGACAGGTGTAAAACAAAACTAAAAAAAAAAAACTAGGATGTTTTAACACGGCATGATAATTATCCGAGGCCCGAATGTCATTTATGTTGAAAATTTGATTTAGATCGGTGGGTGGTTCAAGAGATTAAGAAACAAAAACATAGTCACTTTCAATTTGGATCTGAAGTTTTTTGTTCACAGACACCGCAATTAATATATAGATTTTTGTCAGGAAATCTTAAAGAAATTTAGTGCAATTTTAAAAATTTAGTCTTATGTAAAAAGGTCACCAAGAATGTTCTGTCTCTTTTTGTGGAGGTCTGTGTTCCATTGGCCCTCACACCGTGAGTTGAATGCGAATGGAGAATCTGAGTTGTTGGTGTGAGTATATCCAACATACCACCTGGTTCTGGCAGTTCAGTTACGCCGTGAACTTGCGTAAGGAAGAGTGAACGTGGGGCCTCCACAGAGCGTCATAAGGGCGTCTATGCTGTACGAGTTCCAACTGGGGTCAAAAACCGCTGTAACGGGGAGGAAGATATGCCAGGCCTTTGGAGAGGGTGTCATGACTACGCGGACAGTGCAGCCGTGGTTTAACAAGTTTATGGACGGTGACGAAACACTGGAAGTCGCACCACGTGCCGGAAGACCAACACATGTACAAAATGAAGATCTTCAGGCAGCATATTGAGGGGAACAGTGGCCAGACATGAGAGGAACTGGGACTACAATTCAGTGTGAGTCTAGAAACCATTCGGCAGCACCTGCAACAACTGGGTAAACACTACAAGTTAGGTCGATTGGTTCCACATGACCGAGCCAGAAGGCAATGCGATTTGACACATGTGTTTCTTTGCTGTCTCGTATGAGAAAGGAGCCATTTCTGGACAGGGTGTTGACATGTGATGAGAAGTGGGTCTTGCACGGAGCTCACGGCGCCGTCATCATTGGTTAGCACCCCACGAACCGGTTCCAAAACAGCCGAAACCAGCACTGCACCAGAAGAAGGTCCTCCTGTGTGTTTGGTGGACTGCTTGTGGCATCGTGCATCGGGAACTGCTATCAGCTGGTCAGAGCATCAATGAAACTGTGCACTGTGAACAGTTAAACAATGTTCAAGAAAAACTCAAAACTCTGGAGCCAGCACTTCTGAGTCGTAAAGGGTCCGCCTGTTACAGGACAACGCTAAGCCCCACATTGCAACGGATCACCCGGGACAAAATTTTACGCCTTGGATGGGAACACTATTGCATCCGCCATACTTCTCGGACATTGCACCGTCTTATTATCACTTGTTCCATTCCTTGGACAATCACCTTAGAGGACGACAGTTCAATTCCCCAGTAGGGGTGCAAAATGCACTTGATACCTTACATTCTTCGCTTCATTCCCATAAAATTCTACCGCGATGGAATCCATGGCCTTCAGAACGTTGACAGAAAGTCGTCGATGCTGATGGGGACTATATTTGACCTTCCAGGTACGTCTTAGTCCCAGGTGACATATCGATGTTGGAAGTGGTGGGTGAGAACTTTCTTGGTTATCTATGTAGATAGGTTCTGTGTACAAGGGCTTAAATTGAATTAGTTATGCACAAAGGTATAGTGTTTGGTCGGGGGCAGTAGTTCTGGGTGAAACATAATAAAAACTACCTGGAATATAATTTATGGAGAAAAAGCAATAATAATAATAATAATAATAATAATAATAATAATAATAATAATAATAATAATAATAATAATAATAATAATAAGCTAAGGAAAACAGTATTTTTAGTTGTCCGGAAGAAAACCAAAATTTTTTCGGTTTTTCAGGCCCCAAAAGCACTAGTTGCAAGACTTTTTTTTGTTTTGTACATTGTAGCTGGTCCCCCTTCAAAAACGGTGGGCCCCTCCTATATAAACCTGCTGGCTACACCCCTGATTGTAGTGTTAATATTTAAATTTACTTTTGTACCATATTATCTTACATCCTTATACATAATCCCAGTCGGAGATATTTTCCTTTCCGTAGAGGCTTACGGCGACTTACACGACATAAATATGACCGCCATTTTATGTTACAAGGGATAAATAGAAAACGAATAATTTTGATTTCGAACTGTAATTCTAAAATAGTCATTATATAATTGGTTGCATATTTTCTGACATATCAAGGGAACACTGCCATGAAATTTGCACTTTTTGAAATAACTCGGACACACATAGTTTTAGTTATATTTTATAATTAAGTCTGAGTTGTTTAAATAAGCAAATTTTAACACGTAGTGCTTTGTTACTTCATCAATCGTTTGTGAATTAAGTGGATGAAACATACAATTGAAACGGACAACATATCGTTACTAATTGTATTTAAAAGTTTCATCATTACCTTTAGATTAAGTTCAACTTATGGCTAAATCAAAATTAATTATACAAAACTAAAAATGTATAAATACTGCCAATATATCTACTGTACATTAAATGCAAAAACTTACGACTCAGAGCTCAAATCACAGGGAATCACTACTTAATAACTAACAATAATGTGGGCTGCTCTTCACTCCTTAGGACGAATAGTTTCTCCTTACGCCAAGTAATGAGAAATGCGTCGCAACCATCAACAGGAAACGCCTACTACTCCCAGACATGACTAAGTGTCAACATAACGCCTTGCTCTTAATTTTGCATCGACGCATAGCGCCATCTTTGGTTCAGAAAGCTTTAAAAAAGTTAATAATTTCCTTCTACTGTAAGTCCTGCATATTGAAAACAAGAAACGTATCGACTGACTAACAACATTATTGACATCTATCAGTCTACCTGATCAAGTTTGTAAACGAATGTCTAACAAAGTGAAAAAAAAAAATAACATTTTGTTGCAATGCCGCTAATATTGGCCTCGACACAACAAAATGATCCTAGCCGACGCCACTGCTTTATTTTTCTTCTTACACCTTTCTCTTGCATTTAAGCTTTGCGTTGATATTTTGTTTCATCACGTTTTATTTTCTCTTTATGCCTCGCAGTGTGAGTACTATTAAAAAGCTCACGGAAACTTTTGATGTTAGAAGATGACTACGATTATTATTTTCCAGCATCTTTTCAGTCTGAAACAACTACATTGTGAAGGGATTTGGAAAAAAAAAATAAAATGCAATTTAAGTGGTTCTATGTGGTTTGTAAGTAAATAACCTTGTAATATAAAAACTACTTCACCGGGCTAGTAATCTCAAGCATGAAATGATTCTGTGAACGTATGGTTACATTGTTATAGAGGGTAAAGGAATGAGAGAAATAAAAAATGAATGTTTAAAAGAGTTTAAAACATGTAAACGATACTATTTAAAATACGTTAGATATTCAATATTATGCATGGGGAGCAAAGCGGCTCAGTAGTAGAAAGTTTATCTCTATTGCATTAGATCCTTGGTATAATTCCCGCCCAAGTAAGTATGAGTTGCACAACATCATGTTCTGGATTTTCTCAGGTGAATTCAGTTTTCTCCCACTTTCTCATTCTACCAACTCTTCCGTCATCAAGCCCTTAACCTCTACAGACCCGATTTTTTTTACTGCACGAAAAAATTATTTCTGAATATTTTCTAGTTAGTTATATGTATTTCAGTGTATTTAAAACAATTTCTTATTAAAAAAATGTCATAGGGGCACAGGGAGGGCATGTGCTCATTTGAGTACTCTTGGGGCGTACTACATATATTTATCCTAAATACAGAAATAAAGGATGTTTTTTTTTTCTAGGAACGAAGCTAGCTATAAATAAATATTTTGTTTTTCTTTTGAAGCAAAATTGTTTATTTTAACATAATTCATGATACATTCAGTATGAGTATAATTACTTATGGGAATTTAGTTGAATTCACTGCATACCATAATACCTGAATGCACTGCATAACTTTTTGCAATTGTTAAATGAAAAACCAAAAGTTAATGGCAAAATATTGTTGTAGTGTTTACAACAAAGTAGGCTATAATTTTGTGATGTATCTTAACAAAATAAGAAATCAAGAAAAATTAATTATTTGTATATTTTTACCTTCAGTACCTTACAAGATAAGCTGCTAGCATGATCATGTACTTTCAATGTTTCATTAGAAAAATCATACATTCAAATCTCGAAAATAACTTTACATTTGCCATCTGTAATATTATCTAACATGCACTGATATGTTTGCGTAACATATAACCTTGCAAACCCGGTGAATAGATTTACTTGCTGTGGGAAGCAAGAAAACAATTTCTATTTTGCAAACAAAGAAAAACTTTTCACTTTATGCATCTAATTCTTGTTCTTCCTTTGCATTTTTCAAACCTACATCGATATTGTGATTTACCAGGAGCATGCTCTGGCCAGTGATTTACTGAATCATACCTTACATGATATTGAGGCATAGGCATAACATTTTTTTTTCACAGGAAACACCTTACTCTTACTGTTACTTGGCCTGCCAACTTTGGGACTAGGTGTCAGGCTTTCTGGGTCAGACGCTAATAGAGAATTAGCAATGTCTGATCTAAACTCTAACAAATCAAGAACATCTTTTTTTTTTGGTGTACCTGCAAGCTTACAATCTCTTTTATACAAAATCCAACTATTCACAACAGCAAAATCCAAGAAATGAGTATATACCCTTACAGTCCATTTCTTAGTTTTAGTGGATATTCTGTAGTAGGAAATTAATCTATCTTGCAAATCTACACCCCCCATATTCTCATTATAAAGTTTTAGTACAGAAGGCCTAGGAACATAAATATGGCACTTACGTTCTTTGCTGTATCTTAGGACTTGATCTTGTGGTAATCTACCAAAAGCAGTAGATAACAAGAGAACACTCTTATTGTCCTTCCATTTAACTATAACTATTTTACCATCACTTCTACATACTGCATCACTTTCGCCTCTTCACATTACATTATCAGCCTTCAGTTTTTTTAAGTGTTCCTCCTGTCCTATTTGGCATTACTGTACCAGTACAATATACATTTTGCCCCAACATTTTTTCAGCAATGGATACACTAGTAAAGAACCTGTCAGTGTAAACAAATTTTACAGAATTCATTGGTTCAACCAATGTTTTTACAACAGCTCCACCTACTCCATACACTTTCACTAACTCTTCAGGAAATGTATTTTTACCTTGATATATCAAAAAATTTAAAACCAAACCATCACACGCTGCAAGAGCAAAATTTTTTAATCCCCAAGGGTTGGGCTTAGAAGGAACATACTGCTTCAAACCTGGAGTTATTTTCTGTCCTGAAAAAGGTATAATTTGTTCGTCGATAGCAACAGACTTTGTGTGTGTCAGCAGGCTACAACCATGTTGTATCTCATCAACTATTGGCTTCACTTTCCAAATTTTGTCTGGTGATTCGGGATCATGAGATAAGTTATCTACAAAATGGAGGTGGTTTCTTAGTTCATGGAATCTGTTCCTGCTCATTTTAGAAGTTATTTGACTAATATTTAGACCATTTCTCCAGTACATTCTCACTCTAGGATATCTAATACAACCCATCGTTATATGAATACCAGCTAAAACTTTCATCTCACTTGCTGTAGTTTTAACTGAGCGGCCTCCTCTTTGTTGAACTGAATATAAATTACTTTGTGTGGCCACATTTTTTTCAGAATTCATCACGATAATACTGATTGAAGTATTTTATAGGCTCCTCAACTGAATTAAAAGAACTGCCTGGTAATTCATATTCCAAGTCATCATTGATTGATGGAAAACTAAAGAAAAGAAAGAAAAATATTTATGATATTTTACAGTCCAAAACCTGACTCCTTATAACCTACATCTAATTACTGTATTACTACAGTATTTTAACATACACATTGATCTAATTCATACCTGCTGTGTTTCCATATCATGGCTCTTTTTGGTACTTCATTTGAACCACAAGGAACGGAATCCAATTCTACGTTAGTCTGTTGAGCATCATCATCTGATACAATACTGGTACTGGATTCACTCAATGTAAAGTCGCTATCCCTGGCCTCATTATCGTCTGATATTGAAATGTCACTATCATCCAAAATTTGTAGAATGTGATCAGGATCATGCAGTACCTTTCTTCTATAAGGTCCTGGAATAAATTAAGAATAATTTCCTAGGATTTAAGTACAAATGCTGAATATGAATCCATAAAGAAAGTTACTTGAATTTAGTCATAAGCATGGGGGCGCGGTGGCTCAGTGGTAGAGCGATCACCTCCGGTGCTTGGGGTCCCTGGCTCGATCCCAGCTCGCGCCGTGTGGACTTTGTGGTGGACAAACACCGTGCTCGTGGTTTTTCTCGGGGTTCTCCCACTTCCTTCACTCCACCATTCACTTATCTCTCATTATCACCGTCTCCTTTACCCTAACGGGCATAACGGTGGGACGTAAAACTTAAAGATTTCATTTCATTTTTTTAGTCATAAGCAGGGAAAACGTTTTTTTAAAATTAAAGCAAAGAATGCGCATTTAATTGTGAAATATTTAGAAATTATATTAGACGTAATCTCATGATATTCCACCAGTTAAAACTTTACTAGCACTACTTCATCGGAAAACAAGTTAAAAGCATAAATAGAGAAATAATACAATCGATGTTATGGTCGGTGGCAACTACGACCTTCACCCGTAGCATAAATGGATATAATACTATTATATTTCTAAAGAGACTATTACACTACAAGTCTATTTGATTACATTATTTATATCTCAACTGCTTTTTGCACGTCTTCTCAATCCAGCATCTAATACATATTTATTTCTATATGCGACTAAAACAAAGCAAAACTTAAAATAGTTTTCTAAAGATAAAAAATATCTAGCAACATGAAAAGTACTCAAATGAGTACAGGTGAGTAATATGCATACATAAGTCCCAAAATACTCATCCGAGTACATTATAATTTTTACAAAGTTTTGATATTTACAGCACGTTCCAACCACAAGTAATGTTTTTGTATCAACAAGTTGCTATTAGTCTACAAGAAAATATTTTTTTACACCACGCCGAAGTTAAATAAAACAATATACTCACGTTTTTTGTCAGGGCCTTTAATCCTTTCCTCTCCTGCTGCAGCCATACTTCTGAATCTTACACTGTATGCTCAATGCTGTCATCTGATGGACCCAGAATGCACTAAATGTATTCTCGAATGAGTGCTTGAGTAGCAAAACGTGTATGGGTGCAATTGAAATGAAACGACATATATTTACGTAATGTTAAAATGAATGTACTCAAATGAGCACTGGGGGACCGTAGAGGTTAACATAATCAACGTCACTCTAAAGGACAAACGTGGGACGTTAAATTGAAAAATGTCATTTCATTTCATTATTATTCGTTATTTTCTATAATTGGTTATTGTAATGTTCTGGAGTACCCTAAGGGACGATGAACTGATTTATTATTATTATTATTATTATTATTATTATTATTATTATTATTATTATTATTATTATTATTATTATTATTATTATTATTATTATTATTATTATTACGCATTCTCTCCACTCCTTATCTCAGCAGGCGATACAGATATATACGGATCTTTCAAGCATATTGATTTTCCTCTGTTTTTTCCGTTACTCTGGGCTTTCCATGAAGTTTCTTAGGATTGCACTCTTCTGTACTTTCTTTCTTTCTTTAATTTATTTTTTTACTTAATTTGATTTGTCTCAAGTGCATTTCCGACGTCTTACAAACCACTATGATATTAGCAGTGACGTTATTCTCACATTTTTGATCTTCCATTATTCATTTATGTTTTCGTTCAGCTGTTTCTATTTTTTTAAATATTTTTTCTCTGTGCTTTCTGCAGATTTCTTTTGTTTGATATTGTGATGTCTATTGGACATATCTCTCCTTTCTCTTTGCGTATTACTGTGATGTTTGGTTCCTTGTGATGCACTTATTTATCAGATAGTATTATTTGTGACCCTTTTTTTCTAATATGGCTTCCGGTTGGTATTTATAATACGATATTTCTTCTGTTATCATTTTCTCTCTCATTGCTATTTCTTGATCTATGATATTTGCCTCCTTATCGTGCCCTTCTCTGCATTCGGTTTGTGTTATTATTAAGCATCCACTTGTGATACCTTGTAGTGTTTCTTAACGTATTTCACATCTTTTGCATTTGTTATCTTGTATTGCAATGCTTACCAGGAAGTGTTTCATGTAGTGTGTTGTATTTGTACCTGGTCTTTTAATCTTTGCATGAAGCCTTTTGTTGCTGAAACAAATTTTTAGTTTCTAACTACCGAACTAACGCTTTGGCCTATGGAACCTAGAGGTTCAACGCCGCGTTCAGAAGAGCTTTCCACTGACTTCTATCCTTAGCCAATTGGATCCAGTTTTTACTTTGTATTCCTGTTTATGCGAGATCCTTTTTAATATTGTCCTTCCATCTGCGACTAGGTCTTCCTAATGGTCGATTTTTGGTTGGTCTTCCAGTTAATATTTCGAAAGCCTAAGTAATTTATTCCATCCTGGCTACATGACCTGCCCACCTGAGCCTCCTAAATTTGATGGTCCTAACAACGTTAGGGAAACCGTATAAATTATGTAGTTCCCCGTTATGAAGTTTCCACGATTCCTCATTCCCTTTTCTCTTGGGTCCGAATATTCGTGTCAGGATCTTTTTCTCAAATATTTTCAATCTATGTTCTTCCTTCCGAGTAAGCGACCATGTTTCGAAACCAAACTGAACAACACGCACGATTATCGTTTTATATAGTTTAAGCATCAAATTCATCGACAGAATTCGCGACGACAAGAGATTTTGAACTGAATAATAACACGAATTCCATGCTTTTAGTCGACATTTAATTTCTTTGTGAATATGCTTTTCGTCTGTTAATATTAATCTTATATATTTGAAAGTATCCACTTTATCAAAAATATTATTCGACATTTTAACGCATCCAGAATTTGCCGTTTTACGATCGTGACGAACTTACATGTATTTAGTTTTCTCGTCATTTACTTTTAAACCCATGTCCATGCAAGCGTTTAATGAGACCTCTGTATTCCTTTCTATTGTTCTATCATTCCTTATTAAATTTGCATCATCAACCTATGCCATAACCTGGTTAACCCCATTCAGGTCTAGGCCCTGATTGCTATCTTTGGTTTAACATATAGCGTATTCCAGAACAAAGTTGAATAATAATGGCGACAACGCATCTCGTTGTTTCAAGCCATTCTCGACGTGAAATCTCGTGGACAAAAAATTTCCTACGAGCACTTTACTTTGGGATTCATTTAAACATATCTTAATTAATCTAATTAGCTTTTTCGGTATTCCAAAAGTTGTACAATGATTCTCTCCTAACCGAGTCGTAAGCCTTTCTAAAATTAATAAATAGTTGATGTACTGGGGTATTGTATTCGCACTTCTTTTCGAGTATTTGTCGAATGGTAAATATGTGGTCGATAGTTGATCGATTTCGTCTAAATCCGCACTGATAGTCTCCAATAATTTCATCTGCATATGGGGGGGGGGTCAATCTTGCTAATAGAGTGTTTGAGAGGATTTTATATAACGTTGACAGAAGAGAAATGCCTCGACAATTATTAGAGTCAGTTTTGTCACCCTTCTTGTGAATTGGAACAATGATTAATTCTTTCGACTCTTGTAGTAATTCTTCCTTGTTAAGGAGAATGATTTTTTGATTTGATTTTAGTTTAGCGTCCCTTTCAGCAGCGAGGCTATATGAGACGTGGACCTACTGATTAACGGGGAATCCGAACCACATGAGCTCCCGCCGGGAATCGAACCCGGGACTCCCACGCCAAAGGCGCGTACGCTAACCGTTTAGCCACGGAGGAGCTCTTAAGGAGAATGAGTTTGTATATCTTGTTCCACAGTTTTTCGCCTCCAGCTAAAATTAACTAAACCGGAATTTCGTCTAAACCCGGAGATTTGTGTTTCTTTAATTTCTTTATAGCGATTTCTACTTCTATTCGGATAGGTTCAGGGATATACGGTTCTGCGTTGTGTATTTCCCTTTCTCCACGCACATTAGTTTTTGGCTGCGTGTTAAAAAATTTGTGAAATAAATATTTCTATCTATTTAAGATGCTATCTGTGACAGTGTGAACTGTTCCGTTAGCTTTCGTTAATATATAGGCACAAGGTTGATATCATTTCTTAAATTCGTTAATCATCTTATACTTGTCCCGGGTGTTTTTATTTTTACTATTATCTTCAAGTTCCTTAATTTTAGTTTTCAAAATATCGCGTTTCTTTGTTCTAAAAGTTTCGAAAGTTTCCCGCCTGGTGTCTACAAAATTGTGTGTAGTTATTTCATTAGGATTTTGTTGCCAACGCAATTTTTGTCTGTTTTCTCTTCTCCGCTAGTTGGATGCTTTCTTGGTCGAACCATGGTTTGTTCCTACTTATTTCCGCGTGTCCTAATTTTTCTTTTGCTGAAATTTTAATGCTATATCTAATCTCAATCTAAGTATCCTCGACACTAGTGTACTCCGAATCTTCTAAAACCGAGAATATATTCGAAACTTCAATTTGGTATTCTTTTCTTACCTGGCTCTCTTCTAATTTCTTTAAATTAAATCTTTCCGTTTTCGGACATTGAATGTTTCCTTTATTCAACGATAATCTCTCTCTTATTATCTCTGCTACCAGGTAGTGATCAGTGTCACAATCAGCTCCTCTAAGCGACCGAACATCAATTATGCTAGATTGTCTTATTCTATCTACTAAAACGTGATCGATTTGATTATGTGTTTTCCCCTCTGGTGAGGTCCAAGTATATTTATGAACGTCGTCATGTGGAAATTTTGTATTCTTCATGATAAGGTTTTTGGATGTTGCAACGTTCACGAGTCTAACACCGTTGTAATTCCTTTCCTTACGCAGACTTCCATTCCCTATAATCGATTTGAAAATATCCTCTTGTCCTATCTTCGCATTGAAATCCCCTAATAGAATTTTCATATGGTATCGCGGGAGTTGGTCAAATATCCGTTCCACTTCTTCGTAAAAACTGTCTTTCTTTCGTCATCTTTATCTTCAGTTGGGGCATGTATATTTAAAACAATAATATCACACTACTAACCCTTAAGAGTAATAAAAGAAAGTCTAAAATTAACAAATTCAACCCGCTTAATCTATATAAAATTGAAAATCACTAGGTTTGTGACTCGAAATCTCCTAAACCGTCCGACCGATCTCGATCAAATTTGTAACATGTGTTAGGTTCGAGGCTGGGCTGTTTTTAGGCTGTTCACTTTGTTGGTAGAACTGATGGTTGAAGGGGAGGGGTATTAAAATAAATATAACTTAATTACTCTTGAACTATCCAACCGATCTCAATCAAATTTTCAAGATACATGACGTTCGGATCTGGAAACATTTTTGTAATTTCACTTTAACGGTAGATCCTAGGGTTGGGGAGGGGGCGTATAAATACAAACTAATAAAACCTAATAACTTTTGAACCACCCAACCAATCTCGATCAAATTTTCAACATATATGAGTTGTTTGTTTTTTATCGTTTCACTTTGACGAGCCAACCTAGGGGAGTGGAAGGAGGAGATATATATGTAAAACTAAAAAAAATAAAATGACTGCTTTGTGATTTCATCACTTTTGAACCATCCGACCGATCTCAATCAAATTTTCAACATGCATGAGTACAGGGACAGGAATTACAGTAAGCTATTCACTTTTACGATGCAACAAAGGGGCGGAGGGGTAGAGAAATTTAAAATGATCAAAAATGGCCGATATTGGTGTTGAATTTATAGTTTTCGCGGTCGATGAAAGAAACAGTGACACTTCTAATGCCGTTTCAATTCAAATCCAGCCCTAATAGTCGGGGAGAGGAGAGGGAGGTACAACGTAGGGGAGGAGGATAAACATTTCAAAATGATCGAAAATGACAAATATTAGTGTCGAATCCATAGTTTTAGGAGCAGCTCAGATTAACAGTGACAATTCTGATGCCGTGTGCCGCAGCACAAAGGAAGGGGAGCTATATATACCGTAGGGTTGGGGGAGGGGGAGACAAATTAAAATGATCAAAAATCACCGATACTAGTGTTGAATTCATAGTTTTCGGGGTCGATAAAAGAAACAGTGACACTTCTAATGAAGTTTCAATCCAAATCCAGCCCTGATATTTGGGTTGGGAGGGGAAGGTACGGCGTAGGGAACGAGGATAACATTTACAAATGATCGAGAATGACTAATATTAGTGTTGAATCCATAGTTTTAGGAGTAACTGAGATTAACAGTGACAATCCTGATGCCGTGTGCCGCAGCACGGTATATATAATAATAATCGAAAATGACCAATATTGGTGTCTAATCCAAAGTTTTCGGGATCATTGAGATGAACAGTGACATTTCCGATCCGGTTTAAATCCAAAATCATCCCCGCCACTTGGAGGAGGGAGAGAAAGTGATATATAAAAATGATCGAAAATTTCCACTATCAGTATCGAATTTATAGTTTTCTGGATCGCTTAAATGAACAGTGATACTTTCGAACCCGTTTAAATTCAAATTCAACGCCGCAAATTGGAGAAGGAGAGGAAGAGATATTTAAAGATGATCGAGAATGACCGATATTAGTGCTGATCCACATTTTTTGGTGGTCGCTGAGATGAATGGTGACACTTTCAATGCCATGGGTTGCAACATGAGGGAGGGGTATATATATATATATATATATATGATCGAAAATGACCAATATTAGTGTCGAATCCATGGTTTTCAGGGTCTCCGAGATGACAATGATCTTCCGGAGCTGTTTAAATCGACGCCATCACAAACGAAAAGAGCATATTCCATGGGTAATAAACACATTAGATATGGAGTTGTGCACTTAAATATTCATTTCCACCCAGCAAAACGGGTAATATATGCTAGTTGCTGAAATTATTCGTTTTGTGAACCAAAAGCCTTATTCCTAGTTGGTAATTTTTATTTTTTTCCCCGTAAAAGAACGAAACATTTCCGGATTTCACAGTTCTATTTCCTTCCCACCTAACTTCCTGAACCCATACTAGGTCCATCTTGCATTTCTCTAACTCATTTCTTACTGATTTGAACGCGCCTGTCGTGTACAGACATACAGACATCTAATATTCCATGTTCAAAATCGCATGTCCGTTTTCTTTTGCTGAGGTCATGCCAAGTTATCAGTCCTGCTCCGAGGCTTCTGTGAACGTTTCTGAACAAGTTTTTTTTTTTTTTTTTTTTTTTTACAGGATGAGGTTGTTGGCCTCATTAGTCTGCATTCCGTGGCGACAGGAATCTTTTAGTTTCATCCATTGAAATATCGTTTCTCTATATGCAAGCTACTTCTTGACTTATCCTGGTTATCGGCCATTTAGTGTTACTTTTTCATTGCTTCATTATGTCCTCTGTTGTTTAAAATAACAATTGAAGAATTCATTTAGTAAGACTTGACTAAAGATAGTTTTCGAAATTTAATACGTGAAAACATCTAAAGACCTAAACCAAATGCATTGATACTCTAATATTCCACACACTTATTAAGCTTGTAAAGATTTAGCCCCGTGTCATGTTTGATTCAAACTCAATGAGTTTCATATATTGCGCACATTATGGGCTATCTTTGTGGATAATTATTTAAGAAAAAACTAAAGACGAGAATATTAAGAAACGAAACCTATTTAAGTTTAATTTCCCGCGAAGTTTTCTTAAATTCTAGTACTTTCACCTGTCACAAGAAATCATTGTCACTAATTCCTGCGTTATAATGCGAAGTCATTTGATAGTAGCATTGTGATGTTTCAGAATTGGAAACCATAAGAGATAGAAGAAGGGTTGGTTTGTTAATAGCAAATGTCCAAGACGGAAAATTAAACAAAATAATTAAAACAATATATGTTTCCCAAAATAATGTGAACTTTCTGAAAAATAACTTGATTCTCAGCCACTTATGCCAGTGTACTTTGCAATATGTAACGGTGAAAGGATAAAACAAAGAACTGAGTGAGAGCTAGATGGAGGAGAGTTTAGTAATCAGAGTTGGATTTATAGGGAGCATATATGTGCAGTATATTTTGCTCTCTTCCACAAGTGCTTTCTGAAACAGTTTAATTTTATATTAACTCTGCAGTAAACTATGTCTTCTCAGTGTTAAGCATAAGCAAAATATACCCTTTCCTTCAAAGCACAATTTCGTATTATTGCTGTGGTCTAATCTCTATCACCAACCTTAACAAAAACTGCTCAAAATGTGTGTATTCATTGGTGTACCCATTATTTAAAAGAGGTGTTGGAATCGAAAAGTGTATAATGTATACTAAGTTGAATTTCAGCAAACTATTTCATCGTAACGCACTTTAAAAATATACAATAAAACCTGCCAACTTGGCCACCTCTGTAAGTTGACCATCTGGTCATCTTGGCCTGGTTCGTCTTGAACCTGCATTTTCCCTCTGTAAGTTGACCACCATTTTATCTTGGAAGTTGGCCACATTGAAGCAATATTTACCTTATGATGATGATCAATTTACCTGCATATCTTGATCACGCAAAATACCTTTTGTTATTTTTCTTAACATTTTCGTATTTCCATATGAGAGGCAGATTATCTATATTTGTGACTGAAGCCAAAAAAAGTATGGATTCCCACGATTTATTCTTGGAGGCCAATAGCCAGAACATTACCCCGATAAAGGGGTGGTGAAGGAACATGTGAATAAGAAAAAGCACGTACAGGAACTCAGGAAATGGTCGTACGTACTTATTTACCCTGTCCGTTTTGGTGAAACCTATATTGGCTCCTTTCATCAGCGCGGAGCTTTAGTAATTCTGAAAAATTCTTAACGTTAATGCTAACCATCTCAATTGTCAACTATTGACACCTGACTTCTTGTCGAAAGGTAGCGGAGGTTTTGAAATAAGAATTCCCTTAAGATTTTCGCAAACCATCTTTTGCCCCAAGGGAAACAATTGTAGCTCATTAACAAGTGGTAGTTAACTACGTACATTGTTATGTTTACTCTTTAAAAGTAGCTGTCCTACCATTGCTTATCAAAATTTTACAATCAAATAAGGCAATTCTAAAAATACATCAATCACACTTATTTTTTGTAAGCTGGCCATCTGTCTAAGTTGTCCACTTTTCAATGGAACCGATGGTGGCCAACATAGACAGGTTTCATTGTACTTTCATCTGGCTAATAATTTTCTTCCCAACAAGAAAATGTTTCGTAGACCTATATTTTGATTTTTTTGCCAATGGTATCACTTGGGTCTTCAGGAGATCAATTTTGCTTTGAGATTCAGGTACGTACACGTCTTAACCAATACTGCAATAACATGATAATGAAAAGCATAAAAATATGTTTCTTGGAAACTCTTATCCTCATCCAATAAAATCTGAAATGATTCTACTGATTACGTCCATTATGATAAGATAACTTTCCAAGACACATCGATATATTTCACAAAAAGTAATTTTGTACTTTTTTCGAACATTGTTTTACAAAGTAAGAATATAATTACACTTAAAAGCTCTATGATTTTACTTTAGTGTTGAAGTTAACAAGTTTTACCTACTTTAATACAATGCAAAGTCTTGTTCAAAACATTTTGGCCATGAATCTTGTTTGAAAAGGCTATATAAAGATCTTGATTGTTAAAAAAATATAGAGGCTTGTTTGATTTAATTCTGGCTGCTGACAAGAGTGCAGGGCTTTCCAAAGATTAAGGGTGGCCAGGTGTTCTTTTTTTTTACAAGACTGTACAGCATAGTCTTTCTTTTTCACTCTTAATCTATTTATTTATACAATACGAACCAACAAAATTTACGAAATGTTTATAATGTTTAGTTCTAATGGAGTTCTAGAAATACAACTGTAAACAAAATGTTACTGTTATGAAGAAAGTATTCGTATTGTTTTACTAGATTTCACACGAGTCTTATGCACTTCGTGTTCTAAAATAAAATGGTGAATGACTTGATCCTTAATAATGTCTAAAGCCAAGTATCTACGAATACAGAGTAAAGTAAATTATTTTAGTTTATGTTAGCTTGTATTTCTTACACACTATTTTATTCATTTCGGTGCCAAAGCTCTAGAGACGGGAAATTGAGTATCTTAAGAAATACTTTTACAATTGAGAAAGCGCTTTCTTAGCATTTGTCAAGATTGGGGAGATCACTTGCGGGTTTATCTTGGTACTCACTTACTTTTTTGTCTCTATAATTTCCATTCTCCCCGCAATACTTCATCGTAAGAACGAATCAATCTAATCTGTGGAATAAGAATGCAAGTGAAACGTTATGAAATGGCACGTCAAATACTGGAGATATGACATGATGTCCTGAAGAGCTAAAATCTTTCGTCTAGGGAAGAAATCGTGTTCTCTACGTATGCAATAAAAAGTGTTACTCGCTGGTAGGTATGCATTTCCAGTCAGTATAAATGGATTAACTCTATGTCTTTGGAGACGAACTGTTCTTGCTACTGTTATTTTATTATTTTAAACGTTGGCTGTCAAGCGTAATTTTGGATTCTGTGTGGTTTCGCTTCAAATTATTATTTTTTATTTCTGTTTTTTTATTTATTTTTTGTATTTTGTTGATTTTAATACCCGTTTAGTGGTTTGTTATGATTTCAGTGCTACTTCTGATGTTTCATTTTGTTTTAAGTTGTGTATACTCTAGTTGCGTATACTCTAGTATGCACAAATAACATTCTAATTTCGTTCATTGTTATTCTACGTTTTCATTTCATTTTGTTCTTCTGTTCCAGTGGCACAATTTAGCAGGATACAATGTACAATATAGTTTTCATGTGTAGTGTAGTTTATATTATACTTTTATTACAAGTATAATACGTTATTAGAAAGAAATATGACTGATCTTATTCTTCTCACTATTTCAATAATGCTTATTCTATGTTGCTTGCTACAGCGCCGCAGAGCAGTACTGTACGAAATCATTCGATTACATAGATTCACTGAAGACTTCCCTACATTATAGTTTACAATGCATTGAGGTTTCGCTTTCTGCTCACCTCTTGTATTTGTTTGGACGCAGAGAGCTGTTGTGAGTAGTGAATAATACACTTGGGTCGGGCGTGGGAAAATTTTCAAAAATTTTCCCACGGGAACGTTCCCAGGACGTTGTTGCTATGCTAGAATAAGGAAGTATACTCTTGGACGCCTACCAGATGTAAAAAACAAGATAAAACATGTCTTTTTTCGTCTCCTCATCTTATATTGTTTAGTTATTTGACCCCCCGCCACCCCTGCTCCTCCTGGAAAGCCGAATATGTCGGAGTCAAGTTTCGACAAGCCTTTGGTTGCTATGTTCATAGCCTTTTATGTGTAGTACAGAAGCGCGTGGAAAAATTTTGGTTTATTTGAACCCCCGTTACCCCCTACTCCTCTTTAGTTGCTATGTACATATCCTTTTACGGTTATCACAGAAGCCCGTGGAAAAATGTTGTTTTGCTGTTGCTATGCTCATAGTCTTGGCCGCCTACCAGATGTAGAAAACAAGATAAAACATGAATTTTCGTGTTCTTGTCGTTTATTGGTTAATAATTTGAATCCCCAAACCCCTCACCCCTCCTGCGAAGAGCGTAAGCGGAACGTATGTGCTTGTGTAGATCATTCTGTTAGCAGCTGTTGCAAAGGAAGAAACGTCAAAAATTTAAAGATGTCATCGTCAATGAGTTTATTAGATAAGCTTAATAAGCCATCAATGGTACCCTTTACAAAAATGCGAGATTTGGAGATTGGAGTACCATTTCGTATTGTAAACTGTGAGATAATTACAACGGTATATGGTAGGAAGGCCTGTGTGACATTTGAAGGAGGTGAAAAAGTGATTTTACCTGGACGTTGTACTGAAAAATTGGAAGCAGATAATGGTGCATTATTAACGTATTTACAAAGTGGGAATGTCTGTTTAATATATAAAGGAATGAAGATTAATGTATCTGGACGTAACATGCACGATCTTGAATTTACTGAACTGGTTTACTCATCGTAAGTGTATGATACCATGTACAAACAAGATGAAACATGAATTTTCCTCTTCGCCCCTCCTCTTCGTGCATGCGCAGTCATCTGTAGGCATAGTGTCGTTATTCTGTGCTGACCAGCGACTGGAGTAACATGTCTTTGAGTGCTTGTGCGTCAACTATGGATACCAAGAAAGAGTACTTGTTAAATGTTGAATATGGACTTAATTCAATGAAAACCAAATTAATTTGTATCGGACTGGATAGTGATACATTTGAACCAGTGATTCGTGTTGGCAAAGGACTTGTGTTTGGAGTGGAGTTAAATTTGGCAGAGTGGGAGAAACTTGTACATTTAACCCCATTTGTTACGGACTATTTAAATTCTCAAGTGGAAATTACATTTATAAAATCTCTTGGTCGAAAAAACGAACTGGTGGTACGAAAACTAATGGGTGAAAAATTAGTGATGTTAGAGAAGAAAGGAACACTTCATGCTCCTCGAAACACTGTGTACTTATCTTCAAGTGATTGGCTTTATTTCTTGGAAATATTACCGTGTATTGAACATGCTGTGAAAAACAGTAAAGTTTGTAGTGTTGTGCTACGTGAATATTTTGACTTGTGTACAGATACTATTCGTAATCATGTACAATTGCAGTGTCTTACATGCAGAGGACTTGCCGGAATCCATACCTGTGTAGATGAACAGAGTATTATTAATGGTATGAACATTAGTTTTCCAAGTGTCTCTCTTGATAAGAACAGTGATGTGAACATTGATGGTGAACGATTAAAATTGGAAATGAAAGTATTTTGCAAACAAAAACTTATAGACTCAATAATGGCTGATTTATTTGATAGTGTATCGACACAGCCATGGTGGGGGGAAACCGAAACTCAGCCTTCGGAGGGTATCAATGAAGTGAACGACTCTTCATAAAGAAGGAGAAATTAATTTGTTTTTTCATGTATGCTAAACAACATAATATCAAATGTAATAAAAATATATATAGTGAAAAGTGAAATGTTTTATTTGTGTGTGTGTTTTGTGTTCGTTTCATACACCTCAATATGATAGGATTTTAAAGTTTTTTATAAGAAAAAAATCCTAACATATTTTTTTCCTCGTATATTATAAGTGATACGTATAATAATAATAATAATAATCATAATGAATTCAAATTCTTGAAATGAATGTTAAAATAAAAATTAGTATTTGAAATTATTATTATTATACAACATTGTCTTAAGTATGATAGGACTTTTTTTTTAATTTTTAAAAAAGGAACTAAAATAATTAATATTAAAATTTTAAAAAACAAAAGTCCTATCATAATAATAATAATATTGAATTCACATACTTGATTTAATTTACGAAAGAATAACTGATTAAGTATTTGAATTCATTATTATTATTATGTAGCTATATGATTACATCATTGAATTAAAAATCAGTTTTAGAATCTTTTTTTTAAATTCTTTAATTCAATGACTTAAAAATATGTTTTATGATATGTGTATTTAATTACATAACTGATCATAAAACATATTTATTTATTAGGAAACGGAGAAAATAAGAAATAAAACATTTGTTTTCAAAGAGAAAAAATAATACAAAGTGTTTATTGTTGATGAAACTATTTACACAATTAAAACGACGGTAAGTATGGTACATTTTAAAAAGAACGTTAGATTTTGTTTCCATTGTTCACGTGTTGATAACTTCATAACTGCCATATACTGTTCACTGATGATACTACTGCTGTTGATGTTGATGATGAAACGTAGATAGAAGTCAATCTTTACATTGAAGATGATGTCCATACACACGATGACGATCTTTTACTCTCTGAAATGAAAAAAATTGAAAAACAAACTTAAAATTTATTTTATCTATAATCATGAACATATAATAATACATACAAACACATTATAATAAAGAAGAAGAAGAAGAAGAAATGGCTATCTGCAATAATATGAAAAGAAAGTAATCAAAACAAACGAAGAAGAAGAATGAAGACATGATTACCTGTAGAAGTAAATACAGCAAACGACGATCATTTTTTTCTGGAGCTGATGAGAAAGTGTAATGAAATTCATTTAAGGACTTTCCTTTAGCTTTGAAGCATAGGAAAAGATATGAATAATGTCCACATAGGGATGATTTCACACTTTGAATTTGTTTATTATTAAATGTATAAGAAGTGGAATTTCTACGTAGAAATTGAATATGTTGCATTACATATGGAGGAAATCCAAATGTATCGAAGTAGTGGGCACGGCCATCAGTATGAATATATACGGAAATCCAGTGTGTGCCAAGTTTGTTCGAGGGATCTGTATTTATGATGATAGCTGCAGGTAGTGGAACATGTGCTGGTAATTCATTGGCTGCATATACGCCAACGAAATGATTGTGAAATAAAGAATTTGTTTGCAAAGCATTCAATAAATCTAGTGTAGAGGACATCATGTATAAAAATGCAGACATGTACATATATGATATGATATTTAAATAACGTACCTTTAAAAATCCATGATGATGTTCCTCTGATGATCCACTTCTAAGAGAGATTGGAATTCTCCATACACAATGCAGGAGATAGGTGCTGGTAGAGGCTTCGTAAAATGAACTTCCAGACGAACACAGCCATGACGTATAAGATTCCAATGCTGCACAGCGCTGGCTTCTCCATCTTGAGTAATGTCGAAAACAAAGATAGTGTATCCTTGAGGAAAGTCAAGGCGAGGAATATTGTTGCCATGATTGGAAAAGTGAATGCCTGATCCACAGAATAAGGTATGATATGAGGAAACATAGAGGTTGTTTTCGAAAATTGGTTGTAATGGTTTTGAAGGTACAGGTTTTCCATCAATGTATAGAGAGAAGAAATTGATGTCAAAATGTTTGAAATGAAATGGATTTGAAGTTATTGTTCCTGTATAGGCATCATTTTGTGTAAACGCCACAATCACTCGAGTTGGTAATACTCCCATAAATAAATTATCAATTGTTTTTGATTGAAGATCCTTTGGAATGACGAATGACTTCATTTGCACTCTTGTGAGAGGATATTTGGCTGTTGTTGATTGTAGAAGCTTGTTATGTGCTAGTTTTATAGTAGGACTAACATTAATCTTTTTAATATGTAAAGCAACGTCTAAAATGTTCACTTTAGCCTCAACAGACGCATCACTAGCGATGAGACAAAAGTTTGGCTTTGCAGGAATTAACTTGAGACGTAATTCTACTCCTTGGATTAAAAATTTATCTTGATTAAAAATATCACAATGAAGATGTCCAAGCATGTCGAATTTTGCACTTTTTTTTGTTAATTCATAACGTTGTTGAAATCCTTTATTACCACTAGATGTTGCATCCATATGTCCAGCAGTATCTTGAAACCAGAATGCACATTGAAGATGAGTATTTTTAGCAGAATCATCATAATTTAACAGTTTTTCAATGTATGATCGATATGGATGATTATGAGATGGAAATGAAATCAGTTTGTTATTTAAATACACTTCCACTTCACTGAACATAGAATTTAAAAAGTCATTAATAGGAGCCACAGCTTTATCACTTTCACCAAATGCTGATCCATCAGGCTTAACGATTTGAGCTTCGATGTAAAGAAGAGTATGTGGTAGATCTATGTATTCATCACTTGTTCCTGGGATGACAAACTCTATAGGAGCATTATCAGCTAGTGAACTGATTGGTTTGTATGTAACAACATGATTATCCAATATACTGGTTTGCGTTGGTTTTGTAGAAAAAATATCTAGTTCACTTTTTACACACTCGCAGGATTGATGATGTAAGAAAGCCATAATGGTAATGATTTAATCAAAGATATCGTGTGATAACTTCCTCTTCTTATAAGACTGATTTTTCTTTGTTTTCTGTGTACGTTTCCTCTTGCCCTTCTTCTTCTTCTTGCGCTTGATGATGTGTAATGGTGAAGGGTTAAAGATGGAATGATGTGTAATTCTTCTTTTCCTTCGTTGATATCCAGATCCTAGCATAGATTTCAGTTTATTTTTT
Organism: Thermobia domestica; assembly: GCF_964235325.1. Classification (NCBI taxonomy): domain Eukaryota; kingdom Metazoa; phylum Arthropoda; class Insecta; order Zygentoma; family Lepismatidae; genus Thermobia; species Thermobia domestica. The sequence goes on along the minus strand of NC_137470.1, from coordinate 50,675,324 downwards.
GCTTTGTCTTGCAAGACGGATCTCGCTTCACCCATTCGTTGATGAAAGGATTCGTTAATAGGTTGATTGTCGATGATGACATCAGTAATAACGTTTGCTCCAGATTTTAATAATTCCTTTCCTACTGTTTTAGCTCCTTGTTTTACTAATGGCATGACAGAACGAAATAATCCTCCAAGGAAACTTCCAATACCATGTCCAACTTGATAAGGGGAGCCAACATAAACGTTTCCAGTTCCAGAAAGAGCTTGTTTTTGATAATATTGTAAATATGGATTATTCATATTTGTCGATGTTGACGCACTGGTCGAAAATGTAGTTTAACGCATACAGTTCCGAAAGTGAATGCCAGTGGAGAGCCTGTACTATCTCTTATATCTATTTTGATGTGTTCAAAATGCATCTTCTCTATAGGCACATAATGTGGAGGATTAAAAATTTCTATAACACTACTTCCAAATGTATGATTCACAGGATTCATATTTATGATACGTAATAATGGTGCTACTGTATCTCCAACAAATACAGATTGAATTATATCACAATACACATACATTGTAGATGGAAGTCCTAAACGTAAATTTGGAATGCTTTGGCCTTGTTGCATATCCTTTAAATCAACGCTTGGATCAAACCCCAACATCGCACTAACACTTGGTGATAATGCAACGTCTACATCTATGTCTTTATGAAGACGTCGTATAAAACAGGTATTACTCTCACGAGTATAAGAAATATGTAAATTTGTGAATCTGTTGTACGTATTTATTATCTTTATCAGTTCTGATATGTCAGTGTAATAACGTACAGGAATAGTTATAAATTTCCATTCATCACTTTTTGCAGGTTTGTAAAAAATTTTATTATTTTCGTCATTAATATTTAATATTGAATGAGGATAATGAATTTCAACAATAGCCACTTCCCACTTTTCATGGAATTCCATTCTTTGATGAAGTTTCGTAGTGTATGATGTTAAGGTGTTGTCAGGAAAATATTCCATAGAACTATTACTGGGAAGCGTAACGTAAAAATCTCCATCAGGTTCCATTGTACTTCTCGATCTTCTTTACGGATGATGCAGGTATCCAGGAATCGAAAGAAGAAGGATATCCTTTCCAATGAACAAGATATTCTTTTCTGCTGCCTTTTCTTCTTGTACGTATGATTTTATCTATGTAAAATGTCTTTGATAACGTTACAGGTTGTAATTCCTCTCTGTAAAATAATCCAACCAGTGTTTCCTTGTTTAAATCTTCAATTTCATAAACAGGTGGATCTCTTGGTATTATCTTCTTCACTTTAAATATTTCCCAAGTCCAATTTTGCATATATCCTTTATCAAATGTACGTTTAGTTTTACTAATTCGTACTGTATCACCAATCTTAAGATGCTTTGAGAAATTTGGATTCTTCTTCTTCTTCTTCTTTATTTTATTATCATATTGATTATGCCATACTTGTAATAGGTTATTTTGAGAAACATTTGCAGGTGACATCTTTATACTTGAATGATAACCTTCATTGTATGATTTCACAAGAAGAGGTAATACATTTAAATAATTATACGTTTGATACTTTGTAAAATACTTCCACATTTTTTCTTTTAGAGTTCTGTTAAAACGTTCTACAATACTAGCTTTTATATCAGGATTTTTAGTTGTAATATGTTTTATTTTGTTGTGCACTAAGTACTTCTGTATTGTTTTATTAGTAAACTCACTTCCTTTATCTGTTCGGAATGTAATCGGTTTTCTATCTTTGAACACAATTTGCAATGCTTTTAAGACATCATTTGTACTTTTAGATTTTAATGGCACAGCCCATGCATATCGACTGAACACATCTATCACTGTCAGAATATAACGATATCCATCATTAAATTTATGAAGAGATTGAAGATCATTAATATCACTTTCCCACTCATCATCAATGTTATTCACTACATAGAAATCTCTTTTAAAACGACGACGTACAGGTTTGTGTAACGTATATGTTGTTTGTTGCAGTAACCATCTTCTTATACAATGTATAGGAATTTTCTTCTTTGTAGCTATCCACAATTTTTTAACAGTTGAAAACGAGGCAGGATGTGAAGGGTTGTAGTAAATCTTGCTTAACTGTTTGTTTACGGTTTCCACCTTGACCATACTGGGCGTTTACAGGCACGTTTCCTTTTCCTTATAGGAGATATTACTTTTTCCTTTTCTTCTTCTTCTTCTGCTTCTTCGTCGTCTTCTGGAAACGATCTCAGAGGTACTTTTTCCCTTGACGATGATGCTGTTGGTGATGCTTTAGTTCGTCGTAAAATATATGACAAACGTTTTGGATTTCCAATAAGTTCTTGAGGTGTGTTATTAGAAGATAAATAATTACAAAATTTCTCCCATCCCGGTGGATTTGTGTGTTTCCGGGGTCGCGACACATCAGAAATTAAATCTACAATGTGAGATCCTTCTAGTTTATCACCTCTGATGTAAACAGTTCCTTTATTATCCCACGTGATATTATCATCATGTTTCATTCTATGTAGTAGTAATTCAGCTCTTTTACGAAACATTTTGGGTATAGATAATAATATTTCTTCTTCTACTTCAGGCTTCTCTGATTTAGTTGACGTAATTGAAAGTGTCACAGGTTCTTCTTGTTTTCGTATTAAATGTAAATATTTTTGAAGAATATTGTTATACTGATTCCACTTTTCTTCATCACTAAGCGATGATAACTGTGAAATCTCTTGCATTTCTTGATCCAAATTAGATTCACGTTTCTCCAGGGTTGATGATGATGATGATGCTGGTGTTTGTATACGATTCAGAACTTCAGGTGGAACTAAAATCATCTTCTTTGCGTGTTCCATTGTACTAACGGAATAGTAAACTTGATAATGCACCAGTTAAAATAGGAGCTAATAATGCCGGTAGGAATCCACCCTGCTGCTGTACTAATAAATGCTTCTTCTTCTTTTGGATGGAGTTTCCTTTCTTCACAAGATATCGAAGCGTCCTCTTGTATCGCTTTAATCTTGCTTTCTGTGTCTTTGTAAGAGGTACATTCCCTTTTAATACATTATAACAACATTCACAAATACTTCGAATCACTGAAGAGTCTGCATTTGCCAGTATAGCTTTACGTAATTTAGGATTTGCTTTGCTCAGCGTACGAAGAAGATCTCCGTGTTTTACTCTTGGAGACATATTGTCAGAATGAAGAAACACAGTTTAAAACAAACATTATAAACACATCTTCTTCTTCTATTTCGATGGAACATAAACGTAATGATAAATATCATCAGGAAAGATATTTGTTTGAAAACGAAGTTCATCTGGCGTATCCTGTTTTAAATCAATAAAGAAATATCCATATGGTAACTTTGTTGCGTCGTTGAAACTTTCTTGAAGAAATTTTGGATTCTCAGGAGTTAATTGATAACTCAAATGTTTAATTTGTGATTTATCTCTTGGATTTTTAAATAATACGAGATAAGAACAATTCAAACTCATATCTCTGCTTCCTTTTCCCTGATGAAATATGTTTTGTGTAATAAATAGTACACTAAGATTTCTATGATGAGAACCCTTTGTAAAGAAATCAACTATATTGCGGTTCACTTCACACATTTGATCATCAATAATAATAAGATGTGGTCCAGTTTCAGGTAAAAAGTCTTTTGTTCGAGGTAATCCTTCAATAAATTGTACTTTTGTCGAAATTTCTCTGTATGCATTTTGCCATTCTGCATAGTACCAATAAATATGACGAAACGATGTATTAACCATACGTGGTAAATTGGACAGGAATCGTATTACAAAGGAAGTTTTTCCACATCCACTTGGTCCGGCAACAATACATGAAAAGGGATGTTTCCACGTCGTGTCCATGTTAAAGAGTATGATCATTCTTTCCTTATACGTATATTTATAAAGGGCCTTATTACATTTCTCTTCTTCTTTTGTTGGAAGTAGTGTAGCCATATGGAAGAGTATCATATGAATTTGGTATTCTACGTCGTTTAATATAATTTATCTTATAAATTTTTGTTTCGGGCATGCTGACGATAGTATGGTCTTTCCTGCGGCAAATTTTTTTCTCATTGGTAATTTTGACTTCCGTGGGACGAGATTCTTCTTCTTCTTCTTCTTCTTCTTCTTCTTCTTCTTCTGCATCCTCTTCATTATCTACTATCATTTTCTTCATTACATCAAAATTTAGGTGTTTTGAAGATTCATAGTTTAATGAAAAGCCCCGTATCTTGCATACTTGAAACTCCTTCTTCGTGCTGGGATCAAAAATACGTAAACTGTAATTCTTAGGGCCCGCCGATACATATTCTGAAATATAGGCTTCTTTACCATATTCGAGGACTTCATTTGTTAAATCGCCTAAAAAGTCACCAGTTGGAATTGTACTTTCACCAGGTTTTTGCGTATAAATGACGGAATCAGTATCAAAATATAATACTCTTTCTTGTAGTTGATCTAAATATTTGTACAATTCTAATCTTGCTTGTGCTGTTGTGTATGCGGCTATGACAACATTTACTGTTGGTAATGAAACAGGAACGTCATCGGTGTATTGCCAATATACATATAACATGTCATCATTTACTGGAAATATTTGATGAACATCTATATCATGAGATGATAATTTCTCATATAAATCCTTGGGTTCATTAATAATGCTGACATGACCCATGTTCTCACGTTGACCAAATTTTCCCCAAAATGAATTTAGCATTAATTTAGCTAAACTTCTAAGTGCTGGATTATGTTTAATTTTGTTCTCATCTAGACGTATTCCTTCCTTTTCATAAAATTGCTGAATGTACTTCTTCTTTAATTCATCTGTTTCACACCATGATGGCCATCCACTAGCTTCTGTTTTTGCTTTCAGGAAGGTGTTTATGTATTCTGCAAATAAGCCACCACGTTTTGTTTTTTCATCATATTGAACAACGTCATATGCCCATATTTCATGAATATCTATTATTTTGTATCCTTTTTCTAATGCCTTTCTTACTTCATCTGCTACCCATGTTCCATGTAGAACTCGGTCTTCGTCGTTGTGATTACAAGGTGCTTGGTTTAATTCATCACAACATGTACGGCAGAGTGGAAACATCAATCTATCATTTGATTTATAAGGGAGGACAGGATGAAACAGTTGTTTTGGAGGCAAAATACTGAGCTTAACTAATCCTTCTACTTCTTCAATGGTGGGAATATTTGAATCTCCAGGCAGGTAGATAGTAGGATGACGAATTGGAAACTTCTTAGTCTTAGAGATAAACGGATAAAGTGAAATAACATCTTTGTATTTTATGGTTTCTCCTTCAGATTCTTGTGCTTTATGATACAAACGTATGGCATTCACACGTCCTCCATAAAAAGCGTCACGAGGATTTAATGGTGATTTCTTTGTATACGGATGATTACTAACATACTTCTTCATCTCTTCATTTCCTGCCAATTGTTTTTTAAATTCACAACCCCATATTTCATGCACTTCACAGCCAAAATCTTTTAATTTTTGGATTTTCTTCTTTGTTGCTTCATATCGAAATTCCATGGTATCTGTAGCATTGTTATAGATGTGTTTATCTCTGTCGTTAGGGTAACACTTGATACAACCATGCGTCCAGCATCCCTCATACTCCCACACGTGAATTTTTCCTGTATTGGGTTCTGTCCATACACCATCTACTTTCATTGATGCTATTCGTTTTTCCTTACTACGTGCAGCATTCGTAATTTGGATGTTTCTGGTTTTTTCTTCCCAAGCTATCCATTGTACTGCTTCAATTGATTGTACATCTCTCCATCGATATCCGTTCTTTGGTATGATACCAATTGTATTTTCCTTTAAGAAATTTCTACGATATACCAAATTACATGCACTGGCAATTGTAATACATTCAAGTAGGGGATTAACATTAGTTTCAGATTCAAATGTATTCATAAAGGAAATACAGGCTTGACGTAATACTTCGACATCCTGTACACAATACTTGATGAGTTCTTCTTTCATTTTAATGGTGTCGTTTTGATGTTCGGTATACCATTCGAGAAACTTGCGTCTTTCGTCTACTTTCATAGTATCTGCTCCATAATATTTAATGTCTGGAAGCGGCCCTTCATAGGTTTGGTTCTCACGTCGGTTAAAGAAGTGTGGGAAATATCCTTTGCACGATTGAAGCCCAAATGCACCACTTAATTTACTTAAGGGCATAGGAAGAAAGCTTAGTGAATCGATGAAGGTTACGTTTTCTATTTTAAGAGAGAGAATTTTTGCTCCATTCATGATTACTTCTGGAGTCCAATTCATCTTCTCAACCATAGTCTTAATGATGAAATGTGCGTCATATCCCTTTGAATTATGGGCAACACAGGTTACTGATTTAATGTTTGGTCGACGTTGTTGAAGATGTTTTAGAAAATCTTCTATTACATTTTCTCCGTCAAAAATATTTTCTCGCTTTCCACAAATGACACAATCATTCTTGATGTTGTTATCTTCATAACACTGGTAACATACATGTTGACTAACCAAGACATTAGGTATGTGTTCATATATGTTTGCGTCCTCATCTTCTATTTTCGTATCTTGTGTGCATTCAATATCGTAAAACAGAATCATAGCTTTCTTCTCCATGATGATTTTTTCATTGGCTTTTTTCGATTTTCTTCTTTCATTCACTTTCATGTAACATTCATGATTGGGTGGTACTATAGCATAGCAAATGTTGCAATAAGTTTCTCCACATACGTGAGAACCTTTCTCTTTTACTACATAAATTTTCAAACACTGTGCACAACATTTCACAATGGAACATAAAGGCTTTCCATTTTGATACGGCGCTAACTTGTGATAATCATAGCATGACTGTCCATAAAATTCTCGATTACAATCATTGCAAGTAATATGAGTTTCTTTAAAGTCACATGGTGGCTTCTGATGACAACGATAACATACAGCTGTACAATGTTTCAAATGTGCATGTTTGTTTTCATATTTCTTATGACAGCTTTCGCAATAAAACTTACAGCTAAAACATGCTGTCAAGCTTTCAATGACGTTGTAGTGATTATCTATGAACAGTAAATTTAAAGCAGTTCTCTCGTTATCACCTGGTGGTGCTTCAAACATAACATCACTTCCTGAAAAGCCCCTATACACTGTAATTTTATAATCCTTTAAATATTCCTGAAATTTACGAATTTCAGGAATTCCACCACCATGACTAAGATCTACACCGGCAGCTTCACACAGGTCTTCAGCTTCTTGCTGAATTAAATATTTATTTTGATGTTTAACGTATCTATTATATTGAGTTTGATTTCTTCCCTTGTATTTTTTCAGTCCTATGGCAACGACGATTGCATGTGCTAAACATTTTGTACCTGTATTCTTAACTGTGATAATACCACGTTTTGCCTTTACGTATTCCTCGGTATTCATAATATGTTGTTTCAAACGACCTTGTCCTCTCGGCATACGTACATGATGAAAATTCACGATGCAATCTTCATTTATAAGAAAAGCCGCATTACTTTGCAGTACTTTCTCATAGCTTGTCCATAGAACTTCTGCTGAGAGATTTCTTGCTTCTCTGAATGATAACCAAAAAGGGCGGTGTCCTTCTCTCTCATTTGCGATTGTTATTCCTACGTAATCATGCTGATCCACATTACGTAGTAAATAATCTATTAGTGCCCGTAGACTTGCTTCAATTGCCGTAAAAGGGTTTTCATCTGCACGCACGGGGGCTAGACGAAATCGTAACATTCTACCCTCCATATTGTATCTTCTGTATTGTCTTCTTCGTTCTTCTATTATATGAAATCTATTGTGTCCATCATTACGGTTGTTATTTCCGAATCCTACTTGTATATTTGAATTTCGTTGTGCTTGAAATACGGCTAGCAATTCGTCCATTCTTTTTTCTATGTCGTCTAAATCGACTTCCATTTCTTCGTGTTCTGCACTAGCCTCTGCTAATATTTCCATAATTGAGGGATATATTACTTCTTCTTCTTCTTCTTCTTTTCTGGGATCGGGAAACAAATTGTTAATCCAATTTTCTAGTTCATTCGTGTAAAACTTATCATCTTCTTCTTCTATCTTCATCTCTTCCATGTTGTAATCCTCTCCTATTATTTGGGAAAACGTGAAATTTAGCAGCTCTTCTTCTTCATTTCTCCTTTCTTCGACGTCTTCTTCTGTTCCTTCTTGTAACCACTTTATAATTTCTTTAATACGGCCTGATGCTTCTTCTGTTATCGTTCTATTGCTAGCACTGTTCAATATTTGTAATAGTTCTTCTTCATCATATTCTTCTTCTTTTTCTACTGGAATTTGAATTTCATTAGTTTCTCTTTCTCTTTCTTCTTCTTCTTCTTCTGTTGCTGATGCTGTTGCTGATGCTGCTTCTTCTATTCTTTCTTCTATTTTCATTTGTTCTTCTCCGTCTTCTTCTTCTTGCATTTTTTCATGATGATCTATTTCTATTTCTTCTTTTGCGTCTTCTTCTTCTTCTTCTTCTTCTTCTTGCATTTCTTCTTCTTCTTCTTCTTCTATCCCGATTATGGCATTTATTTCACTTAAAAGAACTTGCGTTTCGTTATTTACGACCACTACCTCTTCTTCTTCTTCTTCTTCAATGTCATTAATTAAGACCGTAATCTCCTTCAGTAAATCTTGCGTACTCTCTTTTGCCATTTTTCTTCCTCAGATGTATATATACGTAATGCAATATGTGTAAACGGTATATGAATATGATATATAATAGGATATATAAATCTTATTTAAATGGAATATATATATGTATATAAATATTTTGAAAGGATATATAAGCGTTTAAAAGAATATACGAGTAAGTAAAAATGTAATATATAAGTAATTAAAAAGGAATAATAATAATATCAACAGGAATAGGGAAAAGGATTACACTTATCTTTATTTGTATGCAACCTAAAATAAAAAAGAAATGAATTTTGTTACTTATAAATCAATATATATTAGATATATAAATATATACTATATAAGACAGAACTTTATGATGTCAGTGAAATAATCTCTCATCATACCTTTTAAATATTTTAAACTTTTCTTCCTATTCCACGGGATGAGGAGTGAAACAAATGTATGCTCACAATCTCTTTCAAATGTATTAACTAATGAAGATATGTAGATTACACGGCCTTTTATACTTATTCTGTTTTAGAATTTTATCGTTAATTTTAGTGAACGCGAAATCCGTATTTCCTCCTCCTCCTCTCTACACGTCTTTCTTTTATACTGTCATTAATTTTAGCGACCACAAATTCAATGCTATCTTCTTTACAACTTAACGAAAAGATGCTATTGACTTTCCCCCGGAAAACCGTTCCTACATGTGTCTTACTTGTCTTATTCATATGCTACCCTTAACGTGTGAATGAGGGAGGGAAGACATTTTAAACTAAAAGATTTCATCTCTTTTTTTTTCTTACGTGATACAGCGTTCATCTTTAGTGCACGGGAAGTCACAGATTGGAATCCTGTCACGATATGGAATCAACACTAGGAAAACTATGGAATCGATACTAATATTGTTTATTTTATATTATTTTTACGTGTAAGAATACCACCCCCGGGAGCCCACAACTTTTTACCCCTTAGATGTCATGTTACTGATTTCAAAGTGTCTTTATTGAATACAACACCTTCGAAAACTATAGAATCGATACTAATACTGTTTATTTTAAATTATTTTACGTGTATGACTATCACACCCGTGAGCTCACCACTTTTTTACCCCTTAGATGTCATGTTACTATTTTCAAAGTGTCTTTATTGAATACAACACCTTCGAAAACTATGGAATCGGTACTAATATTGTTTATTTTAAAATATTTTACGTGTATGAATATTACCCCCCCCAGGGAGCCCCTCGACAAGTGAACTTTATGTTAGATAATATTATTACATGAGTACTGTACTTTGATCTAAGGGGACTCGGTGAATCAATGGTAAAGCGTTCACTTGTGATGCGATAGGGGACCTTAGTGATTTAGTGTCCACGTCTCATATAGCCTCGCTGCTGAAAGGGACGCTATGACAATATAGATGAAAGTATTTTTACAAGTACTAGGGGACTCGGTGAATCAATGGTAAAGCGTTCACTTGTGATGCAATAGGGGGCCTTGGTGATTTAGTGTCCACGTTTCATATAGCCTCACTGCTGAAAGGGACGCTATGACAATATAGATGAAAGTATTTTACAAGTACTTATTGTCTTTTCGAGTGCAAAATAATACGCGTTCAATACTACACAGAGGCTTGTAGTGTTTGAGCCCCGTCGCCCAAAGCTTGGACCTCTCCCAACAAAAAATTTCTTAATGCACGCCTGTGTACATAGCTAGTATACGAATTCTATGACGGGATTCTGAGCATTTTAGAAGAAATTGATGATAATAATAGGGAATATTTTAACTACTTTCGTCCTTTTAAAGTAATATCACATACAGCTTAGACTATAATATGGAGAAAACTGTATAAAGTTCAACTTCCTAGATCAACTTAAAGAAATGGAGAAATGTTCTCTTATTTGAGAATAGACAATTGTTTTAACTTGAAGATTTGTGCCCCATGTTGAAATCGTGGGGTACTGTGGATCAGTGGTAAAGCGTTCACCTCCGGTGATTGGGGTCCCTGGTTCGATCCTAACTTTCGCCGTGTGAACTTTGTGGTGCATATAGCCTCGTTGCTGAACGGAACGTTAAACTCAAAAATCAATCAACATCGTGTGTACATAGGTAACGTCATCCGAGATGTATAAGCAACACTAGTTTTGTCAAGTTTTAAATCTCAAACACTGTTTTAATATTACCTAAAACACACACACATACATATCTTCGCTTCGTGTTGTCTGAAACCATGACCTAAGATAATGTTGACGCGATAGCTGGAGAACAACATTGAAATACAAAACATGTTCTGTTATCTTATTTTTCTGCTCTTTGCAAGTAGACAGTGCAGATACAGAAACTCTCTCAGTTCGTTGACTTATGTATGTGTATTTAACGTTAGATTTCACTCTTATTAACATTAGAAAATTATGAAATTAACTTCAGTGACTCAGCGGTAGAGTGTTTACCTCTGGTGCATGAGGTCCCGTGTTCAAATCACGTCTTTTTTCTATATACTTGTCATTAATTTTAGTGACCACAAATTCCCTGCTTCCTTTACAACTTAACGAAAAGATGCTATTGACTGTCCCCGGAAAACCGTCCTTATCATTTCATTTTTACGTTCCAGAGGGCACGGTGGCTCAGTGGTAGAGCGTTCACCTCAAGTGCTTGGGTCCCTGATTCTATCCCAGTTCGTGCCCTATGAACTTTGTGGTAGACAAACATCGTATGCGTGGATTTCCCTTCGGAGTTCACCAGTTTCCTTCCACTTTCTTCATTACATCATTTCATTCATTTTTTCATTATCATCTCTCCTTCATTAACCTAGTAGACGTAACCGTAGGACGTAAAACTTGGTGGACAAACACCGTGTACGTGAATTTAATGCAACATTTCATTCATTCATTTCTCAACACCACCGTCCCGGCGGGAGCTCATGTGATTCGGATTCCACGTTAATCAGTAGGTCCACGTCTCATATACCCTCGCTGCTGAAAGGGACGCTGAACTAAAATCAACTCATCACCATAGCCTCCATTAGCATAGCCGACATAGAAAGACAGACAGACCTTGTTGGCTTTATTGTTGGACGTAAAACTCTTCATTGTTTAAAAGATTTCATTTACAGACAGAAAGACAGAGTATACATCATATTATCAAAATTAAAATACCTAGTCTACAGACACTTCTTGCGTCAATTGCAATGCGAGCCAGAAAACATTCAAGAATTCCATCTTATCATTTTTATAGATATGCGTTTTTAACTAGGTCAGTCTTATTATCTCGATGCAGCACGAATCATCAAAACATTTGACACTGGCATCTTATCTGTTGCTCTTGAAACTAAACCATTTTAAGATGTAGTTCAATGTACTAACAAGCAGAGGAAGAAAGAGACTAGCAAAACAGACATTCACATATATATCGTCAACTGCTATCTAATTGCAATGTGCGTCAGAAAACATTCAAGAATTTCATCTTATCTTTTTTTCTCAGAAATCAACGTTCAGTATAATACAAACTAGCTTTCTCTATCGAACACGGAAACGCAAAGTAAATACATTGTCTGAAGTACATTTATAGTTAAATGAAAACCTAACATATTGTTTTATTCTTTCAGGAATAATCATAGACCGTAATATTTTTAATAATATATTTTTTTTACTTACCTATTTAATAAAATCGTCTGATGATAACACTTATTCTCAGCTTTAGGCATCCAACGGATCAACCACGTACAAAGACACACACACACTCACTCACTATTACAAATATGAAGTGAAAGTTTTTACGTGGAAGAGGATCGACACACACTTTACTCTTCTAACTCTGAATCACAAATGTTCTCTGTATACACACACATACACACACACACACACACACACACACACACATATGTTTGTCTTAAAGAAACATGTTTCAACAAGTTCGATCATGCCGACCATAATCGAAAACATATCTCGTTACGATTTCAATACATAAGATAATATCTTTCACATCAAGACTTGAGAAAGTCATGTTTCATTTTGTTTACACAGGTATCTATATGGGACTGTATTTCAATTCTAAATTTCGTTAACGTAGTTTTTTCTGCTATGGGAATATATTATATTGCAATTTCTCGTCACGACTTAGCAGCAAATTCATTTGGCATAATCTGATCTTTAATTTCTCTACATAAGTGATTTTAATTACTTGTCATAACAGACATCATGTGAATATTCATATAACACATTTCACATTCTACAATATGATATGCTATGAGAAGCTACCGTTATTAGAATCCATTCGCAGGAGGTCTGGGGAGGAATGTATAGGTATGTGTTTCGTTATGGGACTCATATATGATTTCTTTTCTCATGTCTTTAAAAAATGTGAAATACAATATTTACCTTAGCAACTAAGTCAATTTCGTGAGAAGTTTTGATCATTTGAATATCACGTCTTCTACAGACACTTTGTGAGAATAGGGCCAAGGGGGCTAAGCAACACGATTTTGCATGGGTATGTGTTTTGTTCTGAGACTCATATAATGTGTCTATTTCCACGTATTAAAAAAAAATCATGACATATAATATTTACCTTAGCAACTAAGACCAGTTTCATACAATCTCCTGAGAAGCTTCGTTCATTTGAATATCATGCTTTCAGTTCATATTCTCCAGACATCTCGTGAGAATAGGACCAAGGGGCTTAATCGCTTATGCTCTTTGAAGACAAAAATCAATCAATCAATCAATTGGGAAGCTTCGATCATGATAACTGATAGGACTCTGATCCGGCCAACAGTATGAGCATCCAAGACTATGAAGGTCAAGAGCATCTAGCTATTCAATACATAACGAAAAGCGAAATCAATCAATCAATTGGAAAACTTCGATCATGATAACTGATAGGACTATCAATTGGGGAGCTTCGATCATGATAACTTCTGTGCTATCCGTAAAAGGATACGAACATAGCAACTAAAGGCTTGTCGAAACTTGCCTCCCAATTCCAGGGCTATGAACATAGCAACTAAAGAGGAGTAGGGGGTAACGGGGGTTCAAATAAACCAAAATTTTTCCACGCGCTTCTGTACTACACATAAAAGGCTATGAACATAGCAACCAAAGGCTTGTCGAAACTTGACTCCGACATATTCGGCTTTCCAGGAGGAGCAGGGGTGCCGGGGGGTCAAATAACTAAACAATATAAGATGAGGAGACGAAAAAAGACATGTTTTATCTTGTTTTTTACATCTGGTAGGCGTCCAAGAGTATACTTCCTTATTCTAGCATAGCAACAACGTCCTGGGAACGTTCCCGTGGGAAAATTTTTGAAAATTTTCCCACGCCCGACCCAAGTGTATTATTCACTACTTTGTGCAATGTTTAGTTGAAAGCATCAATGCTTAGTCTTGCTCTTCCTACTTGGTGATTGTAACACCTTCGTCGGTATCTAATATTGCGTTCATTTTCTCTTAGATTACGTTTTTGTTTTGCGTTGTGTAGCAATGTGCACAATTTAGCAGGGTACAATATATAATTTTCATTTGCAGGTTGTGCTTTTATATTATCTTTTTATTATCAAAACATTATATCTTTTACATCTTTTAAGGACAATGTTAAGAAACATTTCCATATGTCTATATGATAGTTCTGAGTTCTGCTTATTATTATTATTATTATTATTATTATTATTATTATTATTATTATTATTATTATTAGTCTATTATTAAAATAATTATATGTATGCATATTGTATACCAACAAGCAGGTTTCAAAAACTAAGAGCACCATAAAAGAAAATTATGTAACTGCATTCCAAACTTCATCCCTCTTCCCCCAAAAATAAATTCTCTAAACTAATACCAAAATAAAGACACTGTGGCCACATATGATAACTCTCCTAAAAATACGATATGCAATGGTTAAGAACATACATGACCAAGACTTAAATAGCTCGTGTATACACCTGGTCTGTACTTACTTAACTCTACACATGGCAGTGGTTTCTTGTTTCAAGGAACTTTGAACAGTTCATGAAACTGGGAATCAACCTCTTGTGTCAAATCATGTGGAAGTTTTACTTGTCATCGTTCCTAGTTCTACTGCACTGCATTCATAGATTTCCTTTGCTTGAAAATTTTTAATGGATTGTGGGTGAATTTCAATAATTTTGATGTTACACTCAGCTTGAATGAATTACGTTGTTTATAAGATGCTCATTGTTTATTTTTTAATGTTAAGGAGATAGAACTACAGCAATTGGAATTTTCATTTCTTTAAAAAGTAATATTGCATCAAGCTTGCTGTACTATCTCGTTAAACCAAGAGTTTTCATTCTGAATTCTATTCTTTAATTTTTGCTGTATAGTTTATAATAGAGGCTCACTTTGCGCTAACTGCCAAAAACTAGTAGAGCCTACTCCCCTGATCTTACGTCCATAGCATTTCTTACAACTTGAACTTTAAACATATCAGATATACACATATTTAAGCAAGGTTCCCGCACTGAGTGTATATTACCTTTGGAAAGGATTCATTTAAAATAACTTAAATATTCTTGATTGCAGGGCCGGCTTGAAGCCGATTGGACTGATTGCTCCCAATGGGGCCCCACGCCTAAGGGGGCCCCGCTTTAGTGCATTCTAGTCTACTCTCCAGTGCCGTTTTAACAGCATGTTAGGCCCCAGAGCAAACAAGTGTGTTGTAGTCCCTATGAATGACTAAAGTTTGCTCCTAATACGTGTAACTAATACATGTCATTCTGCTCGTGGGGCCCCCGAAATGCTTGCGGGATTCCCGGGCAAGTGGCTATGGTACCGTTAAGATGGCTCTGCTACTCTCGGTTGTCAAGCACACACAACATATTGCAATACAGGTATACCCATGTCCAAAATTATTGTCGCATGTCTATAAATATGTTGTTGTAGGAATATAATTTGATAATGAATTCGCCCGGTATTTCTTGCAATGTTAGTATGTGTATAATCGGAAAAGATATGTATGTGGCAAATTTCATGTCAAAAGAGCAGTAAATAAGAACAATAAAACGGAAATAAAACTTTCTTGCCCATTTAGCAACATTTTGTTTTAATCATTCTAATTTTCGTATTTATATTTTTTTTTTCCTATGAAATTCACCACAAATATATATTTCCCGATTGTACACATAGTATCAGTATTAAAAGTACCCTGCAAAATCATTATCAAATTATATTCTTACAATAAGACAGTTATAGATATGCGACAATCATTTTGGACATGAGTGTACATCCATGAACTTCACAAGGGAGGGTATGGTCTCTCCCTAACAAGTAAATGAGCAGTTTGCTTTAAGTTTCCGTGAATAAGCAAATATTTTCTGAATTTAATGCTGTAGTAGTTTATTTTATTATTATTATTTTTTTTTTACGATTACAACTTCTGTTGTAAAGGCATATATTATGTCCAAGGAATATTCTGCACACCCCCAATACCCCTATCACTCTCCCAAATTTCCTTACACACACCCCTGGGCGTAAAAATATTGTTTTCTTTGAGTTTGTGTAAAAATGTATATCATTATTCTGGGTACAAACCCTCTTTTATTTAGTACTCCACACTACGTGAAAGTTTTTGGCATTCTTTCTGATTGCCATGCGATATTACCAAGATGGTATCAAATAAATCAGCCTCAGTGCGACTTCTTTGCATATCCTTTCTCTTATTAAGTTATTATAAAAATACAAAACCAGAGGACAACCTTTGCCCTCTCCTGCGAAAAATTCCGTGGATGTAATTTTTTAAATCAAGTCAGGAAAACTGAATGTATACTAGTTTGTACTGAATAAGTGCCTTCTTAGGAAGGTTTGTCTTCTAACTCGAATAATTCAATTTTAAAATATGTCATCCATTTTTCATCCGTTCCTTAAGGTCAGTGATCATCTCATCACTATTTCATTTTGTCTGCAGTCGATAACAATTTCAATCTGATTATACCTTTCGTAAGTAACTACTATAATGTTCTCGCGTACACTAGGTTTTCCTGACTTGAATTCTTTTCAAAAAGATACACTGCTTAAGAAATTTTTGAACCAACGCATTCATATCAATGTGCATTTCATTATGTCTTGCAAATATAAGATTATGGAAACATAGACTGTATTTCTTGTACAAGTCTAGCCCAACTTGAAATATTACCCCACCCCCTTCATATTTAAAAATGTCGAGCCAGATACAAGATGGCCGACTTCAAGACAGCAACCATATAAGCGTATCCTCATATAGATGTCTACTTCTTCTCGGTGTCGGTCAATGTATTTTTGTTTTTCATCCCTTTACTTGATTTACAAATAAAATTAAATTTTCAAACTTAAAATACATTGTTATGCTTTATTCTGATCAATCAGGTTTTTGGCCACTATGGCTTTCTTTATGAACGGAAGAACTTTAAAGTTTGCATACGCTATTTTCCTAATATTCCACACTACTTTGCCAAGTTAGGTCAAGACAGTAGATTTCGACATCGATAGGTTTACTTGTAAGAGAACAAAATTATGAAATACTGTTATAGAAACGTATGGCAAGATACCCCCCCCACACACACTTTAGAAAATTGAAACAATGACTAGGTCATTCGTTTGTACTACGTTTGTATCGTTTATACCGAAAATATTTTCGTTTGAACCATTTTCCTTATAGGGTTACTTGAGAGGTCAACTGGGGAGACTATCTTGGCGCCAAGATAGCCCCCCAGTATCAGAGCACAAAAAATTGAAATACACCATTCGAAAGCAAATCGTTTGTACCGTTTGTACCGCAAAAAAAGTTTTGTTTGTTCCCTGATAGTTTTCGAGAAAGAGGGGATGATATTTGGGGGCTATCTTGGCGCCAAGATAGGTCCCCGTATCACAGTACAAAAAAAAAAAAAAAAATCGAAATAAAATATTCGAAAGCAAATCGTTTGTACCGTTTGCACCGAAACAGTTTTGTTTGTACCTTGATAGTTTTCGAGAAAGAGGGGGCTATCTTGGCTTTCAATTTTTTTGTGCTGTGATACCGGGGGCTATCTTTGCGCCAAAGTAGCCCCCAAATGTCATCCCCTCTTTCTCGAAAACTATCAGGGTACAAACGAAACTTTTTCGGTACGAACGGTATAAACAATTTGCTTTCGAATGGTGTATTTCATTTTTTTTGCTGTGATACGGGGGGGGGAGGCTATCTTGGCGCCAAGATAGCCCCCAGTTGATCTCTTAACTAACCCCATAAGGAAAATGGTACAAACGAAAATATTTTCGGTTCAAACGATACAAACGTGGTACAAACGAATGATCTAGTCATTGTTTCAATTTTCTAAAGTGTGGGGGGGGAGGGCTATCTTGCCATACATGTTACAGAACCTTCCTGAAAAATTGCGAGGCACAAGGGTGAAATATGTTTTTTTTTAAATTCATTCACAATCTGCATTTCCATTTGAGCTTTTCTCTTTAAAGTTAACTGCTATAAGCAGTGAACAGGGTGTGGGTTTTCACCGGAATATTTTTTAAATGGAAAAACGTTATAAAGGGAAATGGGATTCGTCCATAATAAAATATTATTTTTAGTTTCTCCTCAAAGAGGACTCCACAACATGGAAACGGGAAAATGTTTGGAAATTGTCTTTGAAGTTAATAATTTTTCTTAATCAAGCCTATAAGTAAACATACGTGGTGTCCAGGAACAAACTGACAAACTTATCATATGCATTCAGGATCAGGATCTCAGTACAAATGTTTCTCTGTGACTTTGGTCGGAAATGCTTAATCACGGAGAGAGAGCTAATTGAAAGTAATTACTGGACTTGGTCATTCCTCTTACCCTTTTATTATCCCTACGCTTTTGATAAAATCTGCAGTTTTTTTTCTGTATTGAAGTTCTGAACACATATGCGAAGTTTGTCGGCTTTTCCCGGAACACCCTGTATATGAATACGTAATAACGATATATACATAAGTTTGTAAATGATGTGTTTGCAATGTTTAGTATAACATACATGCAGGATCCTGGATTTTCTGAGGGGGTGCGCCAATAATTACTAAAATAATAAATCACACTGAAACTCTTCAAAGTGACATGTGACGATATTGTTTATCCGTGACAACGCTGATACATAGAACACGGGGGATAGTATTTTAAAGAAGGACTCAAGTGATATGCAGGAAAAGGTGTATTTCTCTTCAACTGGCTTCTGCTTTCTTCCACGATTTGACAAATGTTTTATTGTTTTGCTTGATAAATCCTTTTTCTTCAACGTTAAGAAAATTGACTTAAACTACTGCTTTTGCAAAGCTCTGCTTTCCCTTAAGCTCCAAATGAAAAACAAATAATGGCATAAAATTTCGGAAAGTATCGGAAGCTATTTTTAATCTAGCTTCTCATTTTAGATACCGTGTATTTACAACGTAGGTGGACGGGTGCACGTGAACCGGTGCACGCTCCTAAATACGGCCCTGTAAAAACTCATTTCTCTCTATGAATTCCTGTTATGAATAATTCCTGTTCTGCCTAATGACCCTCCAGCAGTTTGTAACTCATTTTTATCTAATCTTATCTTTAGGCATAACAGGAATTCCTGTTCTGCCTAATTAACGCAAAAAGGGATATTTAGATTTACTGGAAATTTAGAACTAATTATTTTCCCTACAATTGCAGTTGCTTTGATTATCTCTTGATTTTCTTATATCGTTTCAGCTTCTCTGAAATTAAATTAGCAATCATAGACCACCATTATTTTACTATGAGTATATATACGCGATATCTATTGGCCGTCTACAACTTCTACGAGGAGATCTTATCCTTCTGGTTGCGAGAATATCGCGTAACCAAATTGCAACTAACTGAACAGTAACATAGATAAAAGTTCTATTATAACTACCCTTACGAAAACGTGGATTGATACTTTCACATGACGGAAAATTCTTAAAAATAATAAGAAGAAAATTTATATTAAAAAAAAGAGTTTTGATATTAAATTAATTTAATCAATATTTCCTCCTACAGATGTTGAAATATTAAGAATAATAGTAACATAAATATATAAATTGAAACTATAGAACCTAACAGTTGCATATTATATAAACAATTACGAACAACCATTCTTTTATTGTATGGTTAATTTACTGATCTCTGTCCGTAGTCTAAATAATAATTATTACTGTAAGCACAGTGAGGTGCTGTAAACAAAAACTCTTCAGTTGCGTGGAATTTAAGTGTTATAATATGAGATATTTTACCATCGAGAAAAAACACACTTCTCAACAGTAAAATAATCTCCATTTGAAAGATGTAAACATAAGCTTGTTTGTGATTGTACAAAATTGGAAAATGTAAACAAATCCTTATCTCTGATTAGTAGAATGTCTGTTCACGATATTGAAATGAAACTTGTAGACATATTTGTATTTTTTGTTTTCTTTGATGCAACTTTGTTTGCCTAACAGTTTTCTAATAACTAATTAAGTTACTCAGAATTGAAATTAAACATTCTTCTTTCTTCGTGTTCAATCTCAGCCCCCGCCAATTTTACTTGTGGTGAACAAACACCGTGCGCCTGGGTTTCCTCGGGGTTCTCCCGTTTCCTCCCACTTTATTAATTCCACCATTTCTTTCATATCTCATCATCACCGTCTCCTTTAGCCTAGCCGGCATTATCGTGGGACATAAAACTCAAAAAAATAATTTCAGTTTCCCTCTTTCTTAGTAACATATTGAGTCATGTCCTTCTATAGAAGAACTTGCTGACTACATCCCTGAATGAATATGTGTTGGTCTCTGGATACGTCATGTATTGTTGAATTTCTTCTTTTTTTTCTTACGTACATCGATTCTATTATAATATACTCCAAATGGAATCTAGAACGTTTTTGGTGTGAGGATGTTTGGTTGTAAGGGATGTTTCGGTATAAACAATATTTGAGAGCATTAATCATATACTCGTAATGAAAAAAAGGGAGAATTTGTTCACATAGAAAATATAAAATACAATTTGATTTTAAAAAAGAAACTATTTTAAATTTTGTAGTTTTATACAGGAATACACCGAAATTTTACACCAAACCAGCTTCAGACCTAAACGTCCTTATATCGAAATGTCTTACATCGAAACGCCCTACTCTGAAACAGCCGTATCCCACTCCAAATTATTCAGTATGATTGACTACGTGATGGCAGACATACTTTCTTCAGAGTCTATTCCAGTATTAGAAATTATTCAATGTCTATTTTGATAATCAGCCTCTTTTTTCTTTTGTTATTTTTTCCGTTTGTCATTTTTTTTCGTTTATTGCTGATGCGCTTTTCTTAGTGTACGGTTGAGCGTGATTTGCGATCATGAAAAAAAAAAAAAAAGTTCAAGGGCTTCAGATGCGGCTGTTGATAGTTGTGTCCAAAAGTTCTTTAGATAGACACTTATTTGCGACCGTGTGGAACTGTTAGGTTCAATTCGATTTCATTCGATTAATCCTGAATAACACAAGTTGAATGTACTTTCTTGCAATAAGGATGGTATTTTTGTGGAAGGTTATTTTTCAAGGAGTATTAAAATATCAAACTTGAAGAAATGCGTTTGTCTCGAGGAAAACCACTCCCTAAACTATTAGTTGTAACGTTAGCTTCCAAATAAAAGCATTTCTAAGGAGTCGTACACTATGATGCATTACCTATAATGGGCTATAAATATTTCCCTTACGTTACTAACACCAAAGACAGTAAATTATGTTTGAAATTCATTGTAAATGTGGTGTACATGTCACAGTGGAAAGCCATCAGAGAATTCTAGGTAATTTATAGAACAGTTCTAATTTAAAATGTGGAGGAATATCTGTGGCCTATTACATGCAAGAATTCGTTGACATTCAGTTTACTCGCCGAAGTAGCTCTAAACAGCAACAAATACTTGCTTCTGATTGACTGAAATTAGATATCAACTAATTCTTGATCGTAATTGGCGAATCATTTTCCCACATTGAAACCTAAGTTGCTTATTTCAAATACGGAGGCACTATATGCCTCAGTTTCAGTTGTACTAGCTGCCAAAAGCTACGAAAATTGAATTATTTATATTATATTATTTAATCGGAGCTATTTTATAAATAGTAGGCCCATTACTTTTTAAGTGGCTTTCCATATAACGTACATGCAAATTTAGTTGCATTTCAAATAGAATTTACCTTTTTATTGATAGTCATATATAAGAAAAAGCTTTGTTATGCTATCTGCTATAAAACTACTTAATGGTCATAAAATGAATAAAATGAGATACATAAGCCATGAGAAAAATCTTACTGAATATGAGTTGGCATACGATAATATAGTAGTATTTGAAATAAAGCAAAGTCCAGATGTTTGATCTTACACTCATAACACGCTATAGGTACTGCACCGTACTATACGACTCATTAAGATTGCATTTACTGCAAAACTTATGTTACAATGAACAGTTTTGAGGGTGTTCTTCCACGGGAGATTTATGTTAAAGATAGAGCTTATGGGAAGTAAAGTTTTTGAACATGACTGCATGACTTCTTTTTTCCGTAATGCATTACAGTAGGTATATTCCCATTTTAGAAAATTTAATTCAAAGGGTTCTCGAATGGCATTCGAAATTCAAGGGAAAATAGGTACTAATAAATTTCCCTCAAATTTAAATATTCCTTTTGCGAGAATTAGGCAGAACAGAAATTCCTGTTCTGCCTAAAGATAAGATTAGATAAAAATTGTGTTACAAAATGCTAGTGGGTCATTAGGCAGAACAGGAAAGAACCTTTCTTTCATTGAAACTTAGACTTTATCTTCATAAACATCTTTTATTTTATATCTCAAATTACATTGAATCATGTCAGCAGTAAGAAAGAGAGTGAATATGATATTAAATTTTGTGTGCTCTTCCACCGAGAATCGGGCTCGAGACTATGTATGGTACACCACAGGCGCACGCACTAACCACTAGACCAGCAGGGAGAGCTCTATATATATACAAAGGGTGTTTTAAAACAACACCGACAACGTTTAGGAAGTGATTCCTGACACCAAGATAAGACAAAAAGTATAGACCAACCTGAGTGCACAAATGCTTCCTTTCGGAGATATAGACTGCCGAAAACATGAAAACATGAATTAGTTCCTAAGCGAAATATTGACCCGACTACGGTAGGTCCTATAGTTTTGGAGCTATAGACCTTTAAAGTTCATTTTCCATGTTTTCGGCAGCCTATAATTCCGAAAGGAAGCATTTGTGCACCCAGGGTGGTGCTTTTTGTCTTATCTTGGTGTCAGGAATAATCTTCCAAACGTTGTCGGTGTTGTTTTGAAACACCCTGCCTATATATATATATATCATACAGGACAGGAATGGGATCGGCGGTTTTTAAAAGTGTATAGATTTAATATGATCAGAGATACAGAAGAAAAACGAGTCATATTGAAGGAAAATACAAAAAGATTTGTTCAGCAAATTTTCATACTTGAACAACTATCGGTGACGGCACTAGTATCGCCGATAAACGGAAATGGAGTCGGCAGGCGAAAAGGCGCAATGCGTGTTGTGTTTGTAGTGACAAAACGTGTTGTTCAAGTTCAACGAAACTTTCGACGTGTTTACCTCAAGAATCCTCGATCACGCGACAGTATTCAGACGTGGAAGGATCAATTTTTATCAACGGGGAGCGTAGTGAAACAACACGGCGATGGTAAATCGCCTGTGTCAGAAGAAAATGTGGAAGCAATTAGAGAGTGTTTCTCACGTAGCCCGAAGAAGTGAATTCGCGCAGGGAGCAGGAAATTGGCAATTCCAAAGTCAACAATGCACGATGTGGTACACAAACGATTACGTTTGCGCGCGTATAAGGTGCAATTGTTGCAAGAAATTAAGCCCGACTATAAGCCACAGAGAGCAGCGTTTGCTACTGAAATTCTGGAAAGGGTTGGTTATGACCATACTTTCCTATTGAACGTTCTTTTCTCTGATGAGGAAAGTTTTCACTTAGCTGGCTGCATTAACAGACACAATGTTAGGATTTGGGAATCTTAGAATCTGCATGTGTACATAGAACAATCTAGAGACAGCCCCAAATTGAATGTTTGGTGTGCTTTAAAACGTAATGCAGATATCGGCCACTCCTTTTTCATAGAGCAAACCATAATAGGAAATGTGTTCTAAGACATGCTTCAACACTTTGCTGTTCCCCAGTTACAACATTTGCAACATCAATTGATAATCCAATTGAATGGTGTACGACACATTGGAGCCTATAGGTGAGGGAGTACCTTGATCCCGAATTTCCTGTCCGTAGGATAGGCCGTGATGAATCAATTAGGTGGCATCCACGCTCTCCTGATGATACCCCACTGGACTTCTTCTTTTGGGGGTATGTGAAAGATCTCGTGTATTCTGGTGAAAAGGTGCATAGCCTTGTTGAACTGAAGAACCGTGTTATGAATGCGATTGTTTCAGTAACACCTCAGATGTCACAGAATACGTGGAAAGAGATTGACTTCAGGCTAGATATTGTAAGAGTTACAAATGGAGCTCACGCGGAGTTACACTGAGTTAGAATGACTTGTAAGTAAGATCAAATAAACGTTTTGAGTTGTTCTTTAAAATGCATGTTTTCTTCGTCTGTATCTCTGACCATATTAAAAATTTACACTTTTAAAATCCGCTAGTCCCATTCCGGAAATCCTGTACATTAGGTTCCATCGTACCCTTGGCCCCTCAGTATGACTAAATCAACCCTGTGCTCCATGAGTTATTCTCCTAACGCTATTGCTAACTCTTAACTCATGTACAGGGACAAGTGAAAGCAAATCCTCCCTTATAGCGAGGGGCTTGGTTTTCTAGTGAAATACGCATAGTCGTAAAATTCGTCCCCCATTAGATTTTTATTTCGCCTGCTGAAGACACGCCTTTAATTTACACTTAAATGGTATTTATTAGGTTTTGTTATGCCCAACGTAATATTTCAGTCACTTACAAACATAACAAGATTTACCACTATAAGAAGTGTGATTATGATAGGATTAATTCGCTGAATTTTTTGTTTTTTCGAAAAGAAAAGGTACAATTTCACTGTCCATAGCTCGGGAGCTGTAAGCTTAACAACAATAAAATTTCATATACTTATACGGCAGGTCAATGTCTACCAATATATCAACTTTGATGAACTCGTACGATATATAGTGTCATTGATTTTTCATGGAAAAATCAAGTGAAGGAGGAGAATGCTTTTACTTGAGTAATATTTGTGGTTTCGTCAATTAACTTTGTGTGCGAAGAGTACTTTTTTCTATTTTTTTTTTCTTGAAAAGGCAGCAAAAGGATCAATCACTCAATGAGTTCTGTATTCGTGTAGTTGTTAGAACTTGACTCTTTGAATCGCACTCTATTTTTTCACTGAGTAGTTGGTCACCTCCGTTATTCCAAAAGTAATGTAAATTGTCATTGTTATGAGCAGGTTCGATGATATATATTCGTCTCGAGTTGGAATACCGTCTTAGAGGAACTTTTTGCATGCTATAGTTTCGCTATTGCCATTATTTTGATCAACGTCAATCGATGTTTGCGTCAGTTTCTTGCTTTCTTCTTGTATCTAAGTGTTGGTTAATTTCTTTTATTCTTACTTCTAGCAAAGTTCAGAAGATTCATTTCAATTTGAACTCCAATTGTGTGGTGCTGAAGAAAAGTGATTTCTAAATGTTTCAACTTTTTTAATCGTAAAAATGTTTGAAAACGAGGGAACCAGTGTTTTGGTTAAAACTCTTGCCAACGTTTTGTTTTCAACATTTCAACATTTTGAGTTGGACCCATTCTGGGACCCTGCGAGAGACACTGGAACTTTTTTTTACTTTGAATCATTATACTTTTGCAATAATGACATATTTGTGTTTTTGTTTTTACACCAATCCCACCGTTTTAGATTCATACAAGTGGCCATAGACTTTGCAATGAAGATTGTGTTGATATTTTGACCCACCACTAATTTGCACAGGCTTATCGTAGATAGTCGAGACTTGATTTATCTTCTTTCATTTAATACCGACTTTATATGATATGCAAGTTGACCCCCCCACTTTCCATTTAAAAATTTTGAGTTGGACCCCGTCCGGGACCCTGCGGGGGGCCCTGGGACAATTTATTTTACTTTGATATGTTGTACTTTTAAAATGATGAAATATGTTTTTTCCTGTTTTCATATCTGTCTCACCGTTTCAGATTTTTCGGGGTTGGAACGGACTTTTTGGACACGCTTAAAGATTTTAATAAAAAATGAGTAAAGTGCTGCTCCCACGCGGAATGTATGAGACCTCTCCAATTTTGGTAACCGGTTTTGATCTTCCCTTGACCCAAGCTTTCAGGAAATATATACATAACCCCCACTTTGTGGGTTCAGGTTCAAGTACATTCCGTGTGAGTAACTAAGCTTCAGATATTATCCAGGTTCGTCACTCTCTGACAAAGGATAAAGAGTGAACAAAATGACCAATTTTAGTATATATTTTATTCGATTTTCCCTTTATTTCCTTACTGTATGTAATGCGATTCGTAATTTTAACACGCTCGTTCACGTAAGAATGCATTGTTTTCCTATCTATGTTTCTATTTTTTTTATTTGTTTATGTTTTAATTTTTTTTTACCCACATTTTACTCTTTTCACTTAAGAATGCTGATTCTGTAAAAGTTTCGGGAGCAAAAATATATCTCAAGCACTGTTTTAGTGTTACACGATTCATGCCCGGTTGCACCAACCGAGGATTAATCCGTGAATAGGGATGAAACTAAAGTTAATCATCAAAGTGAGGATAATGTGTTGCACCAACACTGATCTGAAGATTATATTGCCAAATCGTCGAATTAAGATTAGCCATCGAAAACGGGAGTTTAATCCTTGATAACGTCGTGATCAGCTGTGAGTAGAGTGAATATGCTTGCAAAAGATTTGGATATTTTAGATGAATCTGAAGTGCTCGAACAGATAGAATATACTATGCGACCTAGAAGAATAACGAGACAGGAAAAATCCTTATGAGTACTTCAACGATGATGCATTTCGTAATCGTTTTCTCCTGTCGAAGTACTCTGTTTTGTTGCAGGATTGCTTGCAGAAGATTATATCAATAATTTTGCTGTTTATGTGGTTATTTATGTGGATATAAATGGTGTTACTGTGCTTATTTCAATTGTTCCTAAAGCAAGAAAGTGATATTTGTATCAATAAATATCTGTCATTACTACAATGGACCGATTAAAGTAGCATACTTGCACTAATTCATTATATTCATTGACTTATTTATTATAGTTTGTGAATTGAAGAAGTGTAGTTTTTAGTGGCTACCTAGTAGATTTGGACATAGTAGGTTAAATTTACCTCACATTTAAGGTAATTGTATTTATAAGATTCGACTTTGCTGTAAGACACTCTCTTGGGGTCAATTATATTTTATGGTATACACTGCAACATTCATTCATTTAACAGGTCTATTGGCATTTTAAATATTTACAATTTTGGTTTATTTGGGTTGAATATGCCCGTGTATATTAAATACTGCAGAAATAAGTATGAAAAGAAAAGTAATAAACCGAAGCAGAAAATTGGAACATTAACTTTGTATGTCATAAACTAGAATTGCTCCCATCCTTACATTAAATCTGCTAGCATGACTGCAATTTTACAATAAAAACTATTGATTGCTGCCATCGTGCTTCTACCAATAATCGTGCCCCTATACGTGATGTGTATATATTTTTAAAAAATGTAAACAAATTTTCATTAGAATTTACGGTGCACATTTACTGCACGGATCCATAGATTTGTAAAATTTACAAAACAAATTTCTAATAATATTTTAACAGACTAATGTGTTACTAATCGAAATATGTTTTCTTCTTACCTGAAGACATCCCAAGTACATAGCTACGTAAAAATATATTAATGAAAGTCGAACCTGTTATTTGTGGACTCGGCAAGGTTCTAGATTACTGGTCCCCCTTTCCATTGATCAGTAATAAAGACAGAAATCAACGTGCCGTACGGGGCTCTAACCCGCCTTCACTCGCTAACGCTCGCTCTGCAGTACTGTGTAAATTAAATGTATAAACTTTAGTACAGAAATAAATCAACCCAGCTACTAACCTACATGGGGGACCAGTAATCTAGAACCTTCACCAGGACTTTCCTCTAAGGTAGCTATTAATCATAGTATATGAAGTAAAGTATCTGAAGACAATGTGCTAATTCATGCTGCACAACGACAAATGTCAGCTTAAGAGGTTCACATAATTGTGAAATTTACGTTAGTAAGGTGTTATGTTAATTTGAGCATTTGTATTGTATCGCCGGACTACACGAAAATCGAAACAAAAAAATACATTTCGTTAGATTAGATTAGATAACATTATATTAGGTTAGTGTTAAGTTTAGAGTTACCCCTCCGTTTTTTTATATAAAAATTAGGAAAATTTACAGGAGAAATGCGGTAAGAAATGATTATTTGGAGTTTTTAATACGTTGTTTAGGTATGTAACTTTGGCAGTAAAGTTATTTTTAATACGAGAAAAGATATGTGGAGGTGGGTACTATTTGCAAGACACGGAAGGTTCTATGATTCAGCAGCGTGCCCATTATGTCAAGAACAGAACCCTTCTAACCCGTTCTTACTCTTACTACTACTACTGCTTATACTATGGATCCGGATAGTAAAATTGCACGTTTTGATGTTTTTAATGCTTTTTTGTAGGTATGAAACTGGAGGAGCAACTCTAAACTTAAGCCTTAGGTTAGGTTAAGTTGAGTTACAAGTCAATTATCTTGAAAACAGATACGTATAAACTTTTACAGCTTGGTATAAAAAATCAATATATTCGTATAAATATGGAGTCCGGATATAGGTATGGCATAAAAACTACAGTGCTAAAAACATAAAACAACTTGTGCTAGGTGGCCAATATAAAGCACAAATGCTACCTACCCAGTCGGGGCAGGGCGAAGCTAGTGGACGCACACGATAGCGCAGAAGTGTATCCGAAAGGAGCGGGCGCGGAGCGGCGTGTACGCGCGCAAGCGAGGGTAGCGGAAACATGTGAATTTTGGTAATGATACGAGTTTCAATAGCACTTGCCATGGTTTCATACTAATAACTATCTTCACTGTTTGCAGAAACACATTGTCGTAGTGGCTACATAGCAGGTTAGGTTGGTTAACTTACATTTAGTTAGGATATAATTCGATAAAACTCAAATATGAGTGTCTGAACTTTGACACATACACTGCCTTATCTGCCACTAAATCATAGCAAGTGTACCTGTCTGCCAAATAGTCCCTTCCGAATACATATGTAATGCCGCTTACATCGAAAACAACCAACAACAGACATTTCCTTAACTTCAACTTTTCCCATCACATGACTTTCAATAATTCATCAGAAATCAAAATAAATTAACCAATTTACCCGGTGAATTTCCTAGAACTGGTCCGGCGATACAGCACTTAACCCTTAATTTGGAACACAAGTATACAAGAAAAAAAAATCGGGATATTACCTATAACGGTTTTAGTAACGAACAAATACATTATTCAACATGTAAGGTAAGGGCCGCGGTAGCTCAGTGGTAGAGCGTTCACCTCTGGTGCTTGGGGTCCCGGGTTCGATCCCAGCCCCCGCCAAGTGAACTTTGTGGTGGACAAACACCGTGTGCGTGGGTTTTCTCGGGGATCTCCCGTTTCCTCCCACTTTCTTCATTCCACCATTTCATTCATTACTCATCACCACCGTCTCCTTTAGCCTAACCGTCATAATCGTGGGACGTAAAACTCAAAGATTTCATTTCATTTCAACATTTAAGGTAATTTGATGCCATATATAGTGTTTGCACTATCCTCGTTTATATATATACCCACCTTCGCTTACGCACACCCTCGCTACCGATCGGGTCACTCCTCTGCGCTCCTACCGTAACCTGCTTAGATAGCATTCATGCTTTTAGTGACCATCTAGCAAGAGTTGGTTAGTGTCTTTTGCGCAATAATTCTTATCGTACACATACACTGAAGTTCCCCTAAAATGAATCTGTACAAGGGAATGCAAGTCCTCACCCAAGAATGATTATTTAAGATACAAAAAGTCGATTTACTGAAAAAGAAGTGTATATATGCAAGAAATTTGTGCTGGATCCTTACGTAAACCTGCACCGCATCGCCAATTGGTAACATTATGCAAACCCGACAGTCAACTACTAAAATAAACTTTACTTTATAGAGATGACCATATTTATGTACACCAGTGCTACTTTCTGGAATGAAGTATAACCAAGTGGCTACGCAAATGTAAACTTAAACCATTTTTTTTTTCAGCGGAACTGGCGAGGCGATGTAGATGTAAATCTATATCAAAATTTGGATTTTAAAAAGGTGGTCCGAACAGAGTCGTGGGGGGCGAGACGGGGACATATAACCTCATTGTTGATGTCCCCATTATTCCCCCACTCATACTCATATAACTGTTAAATACCGTGTGATGGTGAGACACGGCAATATGAGTTAACCTAACCTAAACTTTCCTACTCTGCCCTACACTTCAAAATAATGGCCTAAATATTGATTGTAAGGTAACCTAACGTAACGTAACCTAACTTACTCTACCCTACATTTGGAGCGCTTACCTCTGGTGCGTCGTGTCCCTTGTTCGATTGCAGGCCAAGTAAATTTGTTTTGGACAAGATCGTGTCCGTGGGTTTTCTCAGGGTACTCCTGTTTCCTCCAATTCTCATTCCACCAATTTTTCTATCATTCACTTGTCTTCCTTAGCCTAAATGGCATAAACGTGGGACGTTAAACTTAAAGATTTCATTTCATTCTTCTGCCCTACATTTTAAAATAATGGTTAAACATTGAGCTAACGTAACCTAACCTACTCTACCCTACCCTACATTTGAAAAAATTGGCAAAGCATTGAGCTAACGTAATCTAACTTACCCTAGCTACCGTATTCTACCCTAATATTCTCTACTTCTCCCTATCCTATCCTATACTTCAGTGCAAATACCGAACGTTGGATTTTAAACAAGACGGTATTTGTGTGAAGCTTAGCGTAGTTTGTAGTAAAAAATTATTTAAGAAAAATGGACTACGCACCCTTACTTGAAAATGTCTCTTAACAGCCGGATAAAGGAGTTTGGTCTGCTAGAACAAAGCTATTCTTCTATATTTTTTTTCAATTTAATATTTGGACCCTAGATATCTATATTTGATTTGGTTTGGAGTTTAGCATCCCTTTCACCAGCGAGGCTATATAAAATGCGGTCCTACAGCTTAATGTAAGATCCGACCTACATGAGCTCTCACTGGCTGATCTTCCACGCCATTCCGCTTATCCAAAAAAAAAAACCGCTCATATATATATATATATATATATATATATATATATATATATATATATATATATATATATATATATATATATATATATATATATTGAAATATCAGAAACAGCTTCTTTTTAGTATTTGATATGACTTTATTATTATTATTATTATTATTATTATTATTATTATTATTATTATTATTATTATTATTATTTGTTAAAGGATATGTTTGTCCAAAAGCATTAAAACATATTTGCCTTCCCAAGCAGTCAACTTCACCCGCTTTATTCCCATATCTAGTACAAAAGTTACCACATGCTACGCGAATCAGTTTTCAGTTGTTACTGCACTGGTTTAGCCAATCAAATGCATGATATCGCATAACGTCATGTCATAAACGTCATAGTTTTATACAGCTTCCGATTACTCGTGGATAAGTTAATCCTTTCTCAAAAACTGTTGGTGCAACGATGTAAGATTCTTATCCACAGATAAAAATAATCAATGAATTATCTTATCCGATCTTAATCTTCGGTTGGTGCAACCGGGCATCATAGTATAAAATACTATACATTGATAAATTATAATATACTGAAGACCATTTATCAGCGTTCAAAGATGAGCACTTATCACAGAATGCAATTTAAATGTTGTATATCACTCTCTTCATAAACCTGTGTGAACGGTCCCAGGCTCTATTCCCAGGGGACAAAAAGTGTTAAAGTTCTTTCAGGTCAGCCATCGTGACTGAGGTTTTCCTGAGTTTTCCTGATCACACAAATGCCAGAATGGTACGTATCATAAGGTTCGGAGGTAGTGATGGGTAAATTCTCGGGAAGATTCCCAAAATGGGAATTTATCCGGGAATTTATGTTCAATCAGAAAGAAAATTGTATTCTATTACTATATTATGATTTTAAAGTTGAGTTAATTTTTATATCACAGCATATTATTACTGTTGTCCACAGAGGATTCTTTAAAATGTATATTCTGAACGGTACTGTTACTTTATTAACATTTTATTATATTTAGAAAGTACGCATAAATGTATATTTATTTATAATATGTTCTATCAATTAAATATCTGTGAAAAAATTATATAGTAACAGTTTAAATTTATATGTAAGTGGATTTGCTCAACTTGACTCTATTACTGATATTATGAACACATTAAATTTATAAATGTTATGAAGCAATTAGATTGGGTAAATGCTAGAAGATACATGTCTCACCAATTTGTCAACATTTGCGCACACATATTTATGTTCACAAAATTTACAAGATACTTACTTATCTTTATATTTTAGCACGTAACATTGCCATACACGACCTTTCATTCTACCTATTCCTCGTAATTCCATACGTTAATTAACATGTAAAAGAAGTCCAAGTACCTCTTCAGAAATTCGAGTCAGAGAGAGGAGACAGACCGACGTCTATTACTAATGGTGATTCAGGATTTATTAATAATACTTCATCTCTATTTCTACATAATTCTAAATTACTTTACAAAATGGTTCCTTTTTATCATTTGTAAATTAGTACTTTGCTAATTTTGGCTGTTCTTTAGCATTGGGGGGCAGCTTTTGCACCTACTTTTTTGCGATATTCTATTCCGATGCGATTGTTTTATGGTTTCATACGTTAAATTACGTTACCAACATTAAATTCAGACAGCATTCAGAGCGAGCGTTAGCGAATGAAGGCGGGTTAGAGCCCCGTATGGCACGTTGTTTTCTATATTCGTTACCAAGATTTCACTTTCTTTTCTCACATAAATCACTTCCACTTACCTTTCCGTTTTGTATAAATCCCCTACTGCCCTAAACAAAATGTGTTCGATACATTCTTGACTACTTGAACATCACTATCAACTCATTTCTTCAATAAATCATCCTACTTTTTGCTAGTTTTGGCCCCCCAATACTAAACAATAACCTTACTTTTTTAGTGCAAATGGAAATGGAACTTAAAAAAACATATTATTAGTTATATAAAGTACCGTCAAATAATTTTAAATTTTTTAACCTCCAAACTCTTTAAAACCTGGAAGTAAATCATAATATATTAAAATAAAGTAATAAGTCATATGGTTATTATAATTTGGAAGATAAAGTAAAAAAATGGAAATAAATTCCTTCCCGGGAATTTATAGGCCAGGGAAAAAACCCGGGAATATTCCCATTTTTTAAATTCCCTCCCACCGGGAATATTCCCACTGCCCATCACTATTCGGAGGTTGCTTCCTTCCTTTCCCGTTCCTTTCTTCCCCCAGTACCCCGGGTACTGTTATCATCGAGGAACGTCATCCCTCATATCTGACGAGCAAAAGTGGCCATAGATACCAGAAGCCACGAGATCTAGTTCATAATCCTAATTTTAATCTTCGTGGGCCTCTTGTGACGCGGAAGGATTCTGGTATCTTCTTGTAAAATTACGAAGAAAATCAGGGCATACATTTTGTACATACATTTACAGAACGACAAGCAAAAGAGATTTTCCGATAGTCGAGACGAGACAAAAGTTCCATGAACATTTATGAGATTGAGACGAGGAAACCAAAAAATTGTTATCGTTTTGTGTGCACCAATGCTACTGCTAAGAAACAGATTTTATCGACCATTTGTTTTCAGCTAATACCGATACGCATCGTTATCACAATGAAACAAGTCCTTACTAGTACCATTGACAGTCATGCTTATAAGAGCGACACATATAATCCAACCGGTGACCCACACACTGCTTCTTAATGGCAATCAGTACAACACTGGTTCAAATCTTCGAAATGTTTTTTTTTTTTTAATGTATAGTGTATATAACTGACAACTTATCAAAGAACTGAAATATTTTCTGATTAAGATGTGTGACATAGATGGACAGTATCGAACGACTTTTTTTCTACAAACCAAAACAAGAGAAATAATTGATGTTCGAGTAGCGGACAGGCTAACATTCCCTTCTCTGATGAGCGCAAGCACCGGGATTCGAACCGGGGACCGCACGCATTGGAGACAAGTATGCTAGCCAGTCGGCTACTCGGACATCCTTTAAAATGTAGTTAAGTTCTCTTTATATCTGACGTTTGTGAGTCATCATTCGTGTTGTAGCGGCGTTCGCTCATTCCACATGCCTAAGCAAACGCCAATACATCTGACGTTAACATTAGCGCTCGAAACTCAAAGATTGGGTTATGTTTTACTCATCTATATTTCATGAAACCACTGAGGTTGTATTCCAGAATAAATGCAACGTATTTTCTTGTCAAATAGTTATTTACACATCTAAGTCTACTCATTCGACCAATCATATTTTTGGTTTGTAACTCCATCTTGTCATAATATTTATAACTTGTGAAACACGGACGACAGAAATATTTTTTTCTTGGTTACTCATGGATCTGTGGCTGTTGCTTGTTGTGTTGATTCCCAGTTGTTGAATATCGTTGATATCCATGTAAAAGGAATATCGAAGTGACTTTCCCTTAAAATCTGATCTTGCCAAAGTGTACAAAATTAATCACCGGAGAATAAAATATATATATACACTCTTTAATGCAAAGTATTAACCATTACTATTGACAGGAACCCACAATTAAAGTTTGAAGCTAATCTATTCAAGTAGCACACAAAGAAGTAAATCATGACTGTGTTACACTGCATTCTCCAGCTGCAGAAAATAGCTGTAGCCTTTCTGCAATAGAATGGTTTCTTCTTTTAGTACTAACATCATCGTTTTCAGAGTTTACTTGAATGCATGGTAGAGAACACCCCTGAGAAAATATTTGTTTTCGATTGGCCGAAATGTCACTCGTCCAAATTCGAACAACTTGTCAGTGGAAATAATTTAACACAAAAATTACTAATTTCAGTCCCGGTTGTGCATGAGCATGGACAAATTTAGATTATTATTATTATTATTATTATTATTATTATTATTATTATTATTATTATTATTATTATTATTATTATTATTATTATTATTATTATTATTATTTGCTGTCAAATTCAGCTTGGAATGAACACAAATTTCAGATGAATTAAGATTTTACAGAATACCAATAGAAGCACTTATCATGCCTAAAGTAGTACACAAACGCCATTGAAACCGTAGTGAAATGCCCCAAAAGATTGTAAAATCGTCATAACACAAATGCACCCACAGAAGATACAACACAAAGGAAAGCAAAATGCATTTCCGTTCACAAAAATAATAATTACGAGCATTTTCTTTCACATACTGACTAACAGCATCATTTGACAATATTCAGGTATATGAAAACAAATAATCACAGTTTATGCTTACCTTTAAACTTAAGTAACAAATCAAAGAACGATGCCATACACCCACGGGAAATACACTAGGTATTACCAACAGGGGTGATGCAATTTTTCTTATCTAATATTATAAAATTGAAAGTGACTATGTTTGTGACTTCTAAGCTCTCGAACCACCTGACCGATCTTGATCAAATTCAACCACCTGACCGATCTTGATCAAATTCACAACTTTGTTAAAGGTTTGGCCTGAGAGTGTTTTTATCTATTAATTTTGATGGTATAACTTAGGGGAGAGATATATAAAAATAAATAGAAGTTAATAACTCTTTTCTCATGCAAACAACGAATCTCGGTCAAATTTTATCATTTCACTTTGATGGAGCAATGTAGATGAGATATACAAAAATCAATGTAAATAAAAATAACAATGACTATGTTCGTGAGTTAATAACTCTTGAACCACCGGACTGATCTGAATGAAATTTTAAACATGGATGAGGTTCAAACCTAGAAAATGTTCTATTATCTCACTTTGACAGTAGAGCTTAGGTGGGGGAGGAGGGGAGATATGTAAAAATGAATAAAATTTAATAATTCTTGCACCACAAGAGCGTTCTCCATCAAACTTTGAACAAAGATAAGGTTCGTGCCTAGGACGACTTCACATCATTTGAGTTTGACGGTGCAACGTAAGGGAGGGAGAGTGGTATATATATATATATATATATATATATATATATATATGTGTGTGTGTGTGTGTGTGTGTGTGTGTATGTATATGTAAAAAAATAAAAATGAAAGTGACTGTTTTTCTGATTTCATTAATCTTGAACCACCTGACTGATCTCAATCAAATTTTCAACATAGATGAGGTTCGCAAACGACATTTTTTTGTTTTTT
Organism: Thermobia domestica; assembly: GCF_964235325.1. NCBI lineage: Eukaryota > Metazoa > Arthropoda > Insecta > Zygentoma > Lepismatidae > Thermobia > Thermobia domestica. Next base: position 50,639,118 of record NC_137470.1, on the reverse strand, counting down.
ATTATATAACTTTGACGGTGCAGCTTAAGGGAGGGGGAAGGGGGAGAGACATTTAAAATGATCGAAAATGACCGATATTAGTGTCGAATTCATAGTTTTCGGGGTCGCTGAGATGAACAGTGACAATTCCAATACCGTTTACGTCCAAATTTAGGCCCGTAACTTGGGGAGGAAGGAGGGGAGAGAACTATAAAAATTATCGAAAATGAGCAATATTAGTGTCGAATCTACAGTTTTCGGAGTCGCTAATATGAACAGTGATACTTCCGATCCCGTTTAAATCCAAATTCAGTACCGCAACTTAGGGAAGGGGAAGGAAGGATATATATATATATACGGAAATTATCAAGAATGACCAATATCAGTGTTGAATCCATTGTTTTCGAGGTGTCTAAGATGAACATTGATATGCTGTTTAAGTCTAAATTCAGCCATGCAACACGGGGAGGAGGAGAAAGAAATATAAAAATGATGAAAAATGACCCATGTCAGAGAGAGCCAGACTAATAGAAAAGATTATTATTTTTTCTCAATTTAACCAAGCGAAACGGGTAATTGATGCTAGTCTCAAATATAATATATAACACTTTAAGCGCCATGTGCATATATTTTATGCACACTTTGGTTTTCTCCTGAAGGCCAAAACATACATTTCATTTTTTCCTGTTTCGAGTCACTTTTTCTCTTCTTTGTTTCTTAAAAAAAATATTAATTTTGTTGTTGTTCTATACATTTGACTATATTTTAAGATGATTGTTTTGCGAAAATACGACTGTGGATAAATTATATACATATGGCCCCTGGGATAAAATTGCGAAGTAAATTTTCATGTTATTGAAATTTACGATAACTTAATTTCAAAAGTTTGGCTAAATAAGTTCTCATACTGCTCGAAATTACAAAGTGTTTGAGATAACATTTCGAAAAGTACATTTTTTCCCTAAATGTTCATTTTTAGTTTTTATAAACCAAGAGATAACAAAGGTTTTCTCATAAGAAAATATAAGAGCAAGTCACAGTTTATCTCAAAGTTAGCAGGAAATATCACCATTGCTTTCAATTTTTCACACTTACAATGTGTTTTTGAAAAAAAAAAAAATCTTGACAAGTCACTTTGTCCTCTGAACATGGGTGACACAGTTAACACTTGCTTTATGTTTCGCTGCATCTGCTCTTCCAAAGCTCTGAGACAGCTTGGTATAGCATTATGTACAACGACGCCATTTCTTATCTGCTGTTTGGAGAATGCGTTTTCTTGGAGAAGGTTGTCCATGGGACCAACGGCGCCGACTTTCCAAAATTTATGTGGATGCATATCAATGGCAGGACGTGTTATGTGTTTCCAGTGAAGTCTCGAAATTTGATTTGATTTATTTTTAGTTAAAATCTTACAGCCCTTATCTTATAAAGAATTATGCTGTGATAAAGTAAAATATCCCGGTACTATAAATGTAAGTTGGAGCTGGCCTAGCTCTGTGGTAAAAAAGGCTGGTTTAAACGCAATAGAAACAGGATCAAACCCGGGTCCAAACAAAAAATCTTGTGGGTCCGTCGCACCCACAAGATTATTTGTGTGGGTGTCGGAGCTCCGGAGCACCCACGTAGTCAGCGCGAATGCATAGGAATGAACTGTGTCTTCACCCCCTTCTGGGCCGTTGTTCCATAAGAAGCCATCTGGTCAGATACATTTTTGCTTCATTCTATTCCAAAATCAAGGATGGTATTTTTGTTGTTGTGTTTTTGTTGTGCTTGTATGTAACTTCTGTCATGGTTGGCACGTCTTTGGTTGAAACAAATAAAACATCACGCTTATCCCTCCTCTTCCCATCTATCACATTGGTATTGCTTTGCATAGCGATCATTTCACCTTTTTTGGAGTTTCGCTGAAACTACAGGTTTTGGATTACCTTTCCACTTTTTTCTCAAGGTTCCTATCAAATGTGTTTGATTGTCATTACGTTCGTTAGCCAAAGCTAGACTGGTATAAAAATTGTCTGTGAACAACGTTCTACCATCATTCAATAATGGACTCATCATTTCCATCACTATCTTCGTTGACACAGCTTGCTTTTATGATTTGGCCTCCTTTCCTCCGTAGAGCTTTACGTACCAAGTGTATCCACCCTTGACACAAAGCTTGAATAATTTCAGTCCCTATTTGTCTCTTACCTGGCATGTACTGCTTGAAATTAAGTCTTCCTCGAAACGGTCCATTCTCTCACCAATAGAGACATTTTCTTCGGGTATGTACACAGTCTTGAATTTCTCATTCAGCGTTGCAATAAGGGGATTGATGTTATACATTCGGTTACATTTGTTTTCCATTGATTCGTTATCAGAGAAATGAAACATACTAAGAAGTAATTGAAATCGGTTTCGAGGCATACCCTCACTAATATTGTTCTTATATTGTGGGCTTTTAGATAAGTATTTCCTGATATTTGTTTTCTCATACAACACCATCCATAAAATCAAACCTAGAAACTGGAGTATTACACTCTTATCAATATCATACCACATGGACAATCGTGCATGATCAGTTGACGTTTCGTTTTCAATGTGAGAAGTAATACATTGATCTGCGTATCTGTTCGTTTCAGTTACAATTAAGTCCAATACTGAATCATCAACAAATAGCTCATAGTACTATAGCACGTCTTTTGTACGGTACCTTGCAAAATATCATTAACCTCGCCGGTCACACCACCATCAAAATCACATTCGAACTCGTGCAAGTTTCCAAACACTGGATACCACACAATTTCTTTTGTGGAACTAGTCCCAAATTTTGTCACCTCTGGATCTATTTCGGAATCAGTGAATTGATGGCCACTAAATTCACCATTCTCTGGCTTACGTCTTCCTTACCGGGTATCTTCATATTCATCATTCCTAGAAGAATCATTGACAGTTTTGGTCAGTGAGAAAGGAGGATCATCAGAATTAGTAATGTTACTAAATAAATCTTCGGTCAAGTCACTCATATCATTTTCCATTCCTTGTAAAATATCCTTTATTGCGTAATCATTTGCCATATTGAGGTGAAAAAGAATTATTACACGGAGCAGGTGTTTCTCACAACAGCGTAATGTCAACTGAAATGCACTCAGCTTCTAAGAACAATGAAGTTTGATTGCCTGCAGTGGTACCAACTTTTGAGTAATTAACGGCCTATTGGTATATGCTATTCCCAGGGGCCAGTACTAAATATTTCTATATTTGTTTTAACGATAATTGTAAAGAAAATCTCTGCACAAGCTTATAATCTGTACACTGAATCGTGTAGAAAATATATACACATGACCCACAGATAAAAACTTTTTGTGCATACAATTTATGCACACGGCCAAATAAAGGAAAACAGGAAATTCGCAGTTGTTCCCAAGAGGAAAATTCTGATTTTGACCCTTGGCGCTCAAAGTGATAAAATATAAATCTTATATATATATATATATATATATATATATATATATATATATATATATATATATATATATATATATATATATATATATATACCTCTGTGTGTTTCAAAGTAACTATGGAACGCCTGAAGGAATTCTAACCGAACTCGGTGCACATATGAATTACTTATAGCTTGGAAAAGACTATTTTGGGGGTAAGACTCCCCTAGTGTACCAAACTAGTGATGGGAAGTGGGAATATTCCCGGTGTGAAGGAAAATAAAAAATGGGAATATTTCCATTTTTGTCCCTGGCATATAAATTCCCGTGAAGGAATTTATTTCCAAATTCTTTACTTTATATTCCGTATTATCAGAAAAAAATGACAAATTACTTTATTATCATTTGTTATGATTTACTTTTAGGTTTTAAATAAGTTGGAGATTTAAAAAATGAAATTCGTTGACTATACATTATATAAGTAATTAATAATATGATTTTCTTTTAATTGTCATTTCCATTTGCACTAGAAACTATCAAAATACTAATTTTATAAATGATGAAAACGAACCAGTTTGTAAGATAATCTAGAAATTATGTAAACATAGAGGTGAAGTACTGTCAATACACCCCAAAAACCGTTAGTAATAGATGTTAGTCTGTTTGTTGTCTTTGGCTCGAATTTAGCTCTGTGAGGAAGAATCAGTTATTGAATAAAGGTATCTCTGTAATTTCATGCATATACATGTAAAGTGTAATGTTTTCACATGAAAATTAGGGTTGCTTCTCAGGGTGTTGCTTCTTTTTTCGTGTGTATACATGTACCAAGCGTTGTTGGGGAATTTTTGTAACATCGTAAATATTGTTCGAAATAGTCCGTCTTCTTAAAATAGATTTAATAGTACACAGTAAGAATACTGTGGTAGAAATCACAGTCGAAAAAAAAGTTATATATTTTTTAAATATTTTTCATACAGGTTGAAAAACCAGAGATTGATTTATTTCTCTATGTTCATTGAGTTAGAAGAGACCAGAAATTTCCACCTAACTGTAATATAATAAAAATACTATGCTATGCTACGTGACTTCTGTAGGTGAGTGGGTCATAACAGAAATAGGTTAAGAGGAATTTAACCACAGTTACACGATTGATATAAAAGACTGTCGTAATTTTTTTTTCGGGGTCCAGTCTGTACAGTGGAGAGGCAAGGCAGTTATTTGAAGAAGTCTCCATCGTTCAGAACATAGAGGTGGATCTCTCCTGCCCATCAAAGGTTGGATCTCCTGGTCTCTTCTGCCGAATAGTAACGTAAGTGACTATCCTTCTCCTTATCCTATAGTATGGATAAATGTTAAATTGTGATTTTTCAATAGGAAATGTTCAGGATTCTTACCGTATAATAGGAAATGTCTCCCATCTAAATTTCACTTTCTTGATATTCAATTAATTAGCTTTTACTTTTGTTATCTCTATTAATTAATTATTAATTTTGTAACTTCATATAATTAGTCTTATCATATTTCAATAAATCATTGTAAATATACTAGCAACCCTTTTTACATCATTTAAATATTCACGTTTCCATAATTTAACTAAAGGTGTATCTTATTTAGTAGTGACAGGCATATTGGATAGCAGATACTCTTGCCAAGATAATTTGCTTACATTTGCTAATGGCATTATGGCTATCAAAATTTTAATATTACACCCCAACAGAAAAGTACAACACAATACAGTAACAAAGCACAGTGTACCTCAAATCAACATTCTGTATATATGTCATTCCATGCACCGGCAACCTTACGAATTTTTGGAAGGGCTACGTATGTTTTCTGGCAGTTACCTAACTTAATTTCTTTATAACATTTAAATAATTAATATGTTTATAATATCACTACTAGGGTCAAGTTTAGTAAATTCACTAACATTTAAATTTAAACTGTTTAGCGATGTAAAAGTATGTGCACTTTCTATACCAAATGTTTTTCCAACATATTTACTTGCATAAAACGTATTCTAAGTAAATATACATTTAGGATATATGTACTCTCTAAGTACAGGGTGTTTCTTTTTTTTAAAAAAAATACACGGATTTCATTTGGGTCTAGAATGTCTAACTGAAGTCCGATTTTCATGCGGTTTGTAGCAAATTATTAAGAAGGGATGGGAGATTTGTGGAACTATGTTTACTGGTTTAAATTCATCCAGGGTAATATCGGCCACGCCTCAAGAAAAACAGCAAACAATTGTCAGTGTACCTTACAATTTGAATGATGTGTGGTGCGGTGTGGAGATTTGAGTTTTCTTCGTTAAATGGCAACCTCGCCAAAGTGAATAAGAAACAGGAAACTGGGCCATTGTATTGGGAATTGTGCCATACAGTTATGTGGTACTGTCGGAGTATGATCAGGATACAGTTAGGATAGTGTATCCTTTAGAGCAATATGAGTTTACCGTTAAAAGTTTTCGGAAAATTGAATCTGTTGTTGCTACTCAAAGCGGATTTAGAAACAAATTTGCTTCACGTTCTGCCCCAGACAAGAACATAATATGGTTGCTAGTGAGTAAATTGTAAGAAACAGGATCGCTTCTGAGTGAAGCAGGGAAATATCGGACCCCGCAGCCGTGAGTTGTAGAAGATCTCAGTTATCGATTCCTTTGGTCGACCAGGAAATCATTCCGTCGTTTGACGCAAGAAACCGGCTATAGCTAGTCAACATGTGATTTATGGGTCTTACCAATAACACTTAATTTGTATTCTCGCTAATACTTAATATTTAATCTACCATTTCGATTCAAAAATCCAAAACCTCATTCTAATTGTAACTTAAACTGGCGAATATTTGATGTTTTGTTGAGGCATGATCGATATTACCCCGGATGAATTTAAACCAGTAAGCATAGTCTCGTAAATGTCCCATCATATCTTGATCATTTGGCGCAATCCGCATGTAAATCGGACTTCAATTCGGAGTTCAAGACCCAAATGAAAACCGTGAGTTTTAAAAAGAATCACCCTGTACAATAAAATAATATAATATCGTTCACAGTATACATTTTAAAGACTCTTCTGAAGACAACAGTAATACTCTGATAAAAAAAAAAAGAATTTTATTTTGAAATCATAATATAGTAATAAAATGCAATTTTCTTTGTGTTTGTAAATAAATTCCCAAGTACTCCCATTTTGGGGGAATCTCTCTGGGAAGATTCCCAGGGAATATTCCCGAAAAATATATTCCAGGGAATTTGCCCATCACTGTACCTAATGGGGAATGAGAAGCGTTGAAACATTTAAAAATAAAGAACACGAGCTATACTAGTGTCGAATTGATAGTTTTCGGGTTCCATGTGCTGACAGGTGACAATTTCAACGTCTTTTAAGGCAACGTTCAGCCCTCCAGTTAGGGTAAGTCCCCTAGCACGCCTAGGGGAATCGGAGTGGCATAAAATGATCCAAAACAGTTAATTTTAATGTCGAACCCGTAGTTTTCGGGATCGCTGAAGTGAACAGTGATATTTCCAATGCCGTTTAAATCCAATTTAAGCTTCCATTAGTACTCCTAAAGGTAGGAGTGACATGAAAAGCAATTGGAAATGACAGATATTAGTGTCGAATGCATAGTTTTCGTGGTTGCTTAGATACATAGCAGAGCCTCCTAATTCCTTGTAGATCCGATTTTAGCCCCGGTTAGCACCCGAAAGATGGAATGGTGACATGTAAAAATATCGAAAACGACCGATATTATTCTCGAATCATTAGTTTTCAGCGTTGCTAAGTTAATTGGTGTCAGTGCTAATGCCATTTAATTCCACGTTCAGCCCCAGTCTCAATTGACCGAGATTAGTTTCAAATCCGTAGTTTGAATTCGTCAAACTATTACGTTACAATCACAGTGAAATTTAATCCTAAGTTTAGACATCAGCGGTCAGGTTAGCTGGATTGAGATTTATACGGGCGGCGCTAAAGGCATTGCTCATAAATCTCTATATATATTTGGATGTACGTGTAGGAATGTTTATTCCATCGTAAACTTGGAACGTCTGGAGAACTTTTAACGGAACTTGGCAGAAACATGAATTTCAATCTGGAATAAATATTGTGGGAGTAAGACACCTTGAGGGTGGGAGTGAGAAGGAGTGACATGTAAAAGTAATGTAAAACGACTGATCGTAATGTGTTGTCCATAGATTTCTGGGTCGTTGAGACGAATATTGATGATCCAAATGCCATTCAAATTCATCGTCGGTAGAGAGTAGAGGAGAAGTGAAAAATAAAATGTAAAAACTGTCTGAAATGTTTGTCCAATTCATAGTTTCCGGTAAGTTTGAAGCATCTTACCCGCTTCAAATGAGTTTTGAAATATAGTTAGTACCAACTTCAAGGTGGGTATTTTAATCATACCAACTTCATTAAAGGCGTAATTTACGAGAGTAGTCTTAATATTTATTTCAAATGTTGAGCACCTTGTATATTTTCCAAACTACACATACATTGAAGTAAGACTTCTTCGGGGCAATGACATAGGCATACTTTCCTTAAGCCTATAATTTCCATGTGGAGAACGTGCATTTCAGCTAACCATAATTGCTGAAGGTTGTTCGCTTTATATTCGCCCATTTTTGATGTTGTATTGAACTCCAGCATTGTAGACTACCACGCGGCATCAGTTTCCATTGCAGGAATCTCCCACGCAGGACAGGCATGGGAATTGTGTCCCATAACCTTCCAGAGTGTGCGGGCAACGATCTTGAACACGTCATTTCAACAGTCCAAATGCTCAAAAATCCATTGGACTGGCATCTGGACCTTTCTCAGGAATGTATTCAAACGAAATTACACAAATTTCTACTTCCTCTGCCGTTTTCAAATAACAAGATAGTGATGTTCTTGCGGCATGACTCGAAGCCTTGTCCTTATGGACCTACTTCGCGACCATTCCGTACAGTTGTGGTATGTCTCCCCGGTGCATACGTATCAGAATGGGTTCTATGGGTGTCACTACAGGTGTCACTTGAATGGCACTACGGGTGTCACTTGAATGGCAGCCCTTCTCCTGGTGGTTTTCGTGGGTGAATGTTTTGCAAGTGAAGCCTGTTGTGTTTAACAGACCATAATAGCTTTCGCAGTCGTCACTCCGAGTGCTAACCTATTCTCCCAATACTGTTTCACAATGCGTACGTAAAAAGGCTTAGCATGGAAAATGGCCATTATGCAACTCCCCCAATACCGGTTGATTTTCGGCACCATTCGAAAACACTCAACATCCACACATCTATAAGGTCAGACACAGCACTACTCCCGCCAGCAACCCCATAGTAAAAACATGATATACCAGGTGGCAGCATCAAATCGAAAATAGTCGGATATACAGCGAATAACCTTCTGTATAATAGATACACAATTTTCTTGGTTATGTAGTGTCACTTTTTCAGTTGAAGATTAAACAAAAGAAAATTGATATGCGTTCCCATCTAGTTTAGTTTTGCTTTTGTTTCCAATTCAGTCAGAATCAAGGATTTCTTAGCCTTTAAATTCTGACTCATGACTTTCGAGGAAAAGTCACACATAGAAAACCAAAAAGGTCGAAGGTAACAGAAGGAAACTCCTCGGCTGGCAAAATTTAACAACGTTACTCACGAAATATTCGATTTTATAAAAAAAAATGTTATGTCGGATAAACAAACCAACTTACTATGATTGTATAAACCGCTGTTAGTTAGAAATAGCTGTAACTTAAGTTTGGTAATTTTTTAAAGCTTTCAAGATTACACGTAATTATATTTCTGCCCAAGAAAGTGTCTCAACCTTTAAAATTACAATTATTTCTAAATAAATACACGATTTTTAGATGGCTTCTAAGAAGATGCATGAATAATACAACGGAGTCCTCTTAATTCAATGTCCAAGAAGATATGAGAAAAAGTTTGAATTATCCAAATCAATTAACATATTATGCAATCTAATAGGAAAAAATATTATTCAAATTCTAAAAGCTTATCTCTCTCTCTCTCTCTCTCTCTCTCTCTCTCTATATATATATATATATATATATATATATATATATATATATATATATATGTGTGTGTGTGTGTGTGTGTGTTTAAGTGTATGTGTGTTTTCTTGACACCTCGCGACAAGTTGCAGCAGTGTTCGTTTGAGGCTGACGAACTTGACTGCATTTCTTGCACCTCGGGTGTTTTTCTTTTTTTTTTCCAGATAGTTTCTCAAATGAAAAAGCGTGTTTGTTGCTTCAACCTGCCAATATTTCATGTTTTCCGTGTTGCACAAACTCATTCAATTTGCATATATATAAAATGCATTTTGTTTACATTCCGCAACTAAGTTGGTCATTGCTGAAAGGTTGGAAGTCTGCATTGCGTTGTTTCAAGCTTTATGCCAATTCAGTAAATATTAAATATGAAAGTTTGGTGGTGTGGTGACAGAACACTCACTTCTGGCTCTATCACGGATAATATGAATGTGTATTGTACAACAGGGGTTTCTACGGGATTTTCACACTCCACTTCAACCAAATATTTGACAATCATTCATAACTTTTACCCTAGAGGGCATCGCCATAGTACATTAAACTAGAAACTTCATTTCTCCAAATCTAAAATAAGAGTTCAAACATTTACTTTTACTCTTTCTCGTCAGGTAAAAATTTAAGTTGCAGATTCAACATTTTTCTACCTAAATATACAAGAAATTATGTAATAGTTATTATGAACATATAAAGAAATGAAAAGTGAAATTTCTGATGCTATCGTTTTGAATTTAAAATAATATAAATTTCTTCACTTACTTTGCTGGTATAAGTCACGTTAATATTGAATATACTTTATCCGAAATATGTCGAGTTCAGTACACAAGGGAACCTCTAATTTGGTTAACTAATTAAAATATGAAACAGAACTCTTACGAGTAGATACGTGTGGTTTCATAACCATTTCAAAACTATAATTTGACAGACACAAACCCCTGGTACTACTAGGTATCGTGCCTATATATATAGTTTGCTGATTTATTTTGGGGTAGAAAAGTCAATGTATAAGGGGGCTCCAAGTATATACATTTTTTAAAATTAAATGTCATATTCTGCTCCGACGCTATGTTAGACCCACAGTTTAGAATTTTACAGTTAGTTCGATCCATCATTAAAAGTTCAAGTGTGTATGTTCTGGCATCGGAAATCAAACCCAGGACAGATTGAACCAAAATCGCATGTTGTATAACCATTACATCACAGTCTTGGGAAGTAAAGTAACGCAAGTAACGCGTTACTTGTAGCGCGTTACTTTTTAAGTAACGTTTCCTAGTAACGCGTTACATTTTTTCCAAAGTAACTGTAACGGTAACGTATTACAAATTTTTAAGTAACGTACCTACTTTGCGTTACATTTCGCATGAGTAACTACAGTATATGTATATATTTTTTTTCGGAAACAAATGTTTCTTTCCTGTATGTGAATTTCTCAGGATGAAACAATCTAGCATGAACTATGTATGTCAGTGACCGACAGTCACAGACACACAGATAAACAGGTAAGTTCGTAGTGCCACTTGCTGTTTTTTTGAAGATGAGGACAGCCTTAGGGAAATCACGTGTACTGATTGCAAACACTTGCAAGATTTTGTCGTAGATTTTGAAAGCTCCAAATCCATACATTCAGTGAGTGAATTAGGAGTGTAATGATACCGGTAGTCTATTTTACTTTGATTGGTGTTGTTTTCATAGATGGAGAACGAAAATATTTTACCGTTCGAACATTTGAAAGAATACATTTTTCTTAAGAGCTGAGGATGTTGGTGGACAGAATTTAAAAGTAAAGTGTCTGAAATGCCCCGGCGGAAAACATTTATCAACAGCTAGCGTGCCATAATTAATGATTTACAATAAGGGGTTAATATGAATAAACTGTGTTCTGATGAGCAGGCCTATTTTATTACTAGAAAATTGTTTGCTGATGGTATGTAATATTGGAGTTCTTTCAGATCAGTTTGCTTATCCTAGAGTCCCGTTGATTATAGAGTTGGAAACTAGCTTTAAAGAACATGTATCGATTTTAAAGTTACTGGCAAGTTTTGATTCACTCTCAGTTAATGTGTTCACATTTTATTAGTTGTAGTGTAATGTTTCTCTATATTCTGTATTTTTAATTTTACATAACATTGTTATTATTATATAATTATTTTAGCAGAATAATGATAAGCAACCATTTTTTCTAACGCATAGGGATGTGCACGAGTCAAGCTAAAACTCGACTCTACTCGAATTCAAGTCGAGTTTCGAGTTAAGTCAAAGCTAATATCCTCGAGTCGAGTTCCGAGCCGATTCAGTTTTTCACGTCGAGTTTCGAGTCCAGTCGGGTTTGATAAATGGCTCGTTCGTTTTAACTCGTCTTGAAATCATGGCCTGATTACACTGGAAAACGAAAGCCATGAGAAATATAAGCTAAACAGTAATACGGAATACTTTTAGTGTTGCTCACTAGAGGGGACACTGCTCGCATTTCGTCTTTTCTCGATAGCGAGACCACAATAAATTTTTTATAACAAGCTCAGGTCAGCTCGACTCAACTCAGAAGATGGCTCGAGCTGGCTTGGTTGGGATGAGCCATCTACTCGGCTCGGCTCAACTGAGACGAGGGCTCTAGCCGAGTCGGTTGGGTGAGCTGTTGGCTCGGCTCACTTCTCGGTTCGGGTCGATAGTGAATGAGCTGTGAGCCGAGCTGCTCGAGTCGCTGACAATTCTAAACCCGGGTCGAGCAGTTTTGAAGATATTTGGCCAGTGCCCTATAAGTTTTAACAGTGTTTGGCTTGGGTCCAAATACTCAACCAAGATCCTCAACCCATATTCAGAAGCTCGTGAACAATGTCCTTGACTCCTAGACTTCACGACTACCGAGGTTGACAATCAACTAGTTTTTTAGTATTCAAATACAAACCGCCTATCTTTCATTTATATATATAGTGTTGTAATAATAATAATAATAATAATAATAATAATAATAATAATAATAATAATAAGAAGAAGAAGAAGAAGAAGAAGAAAAAGTTGTAGTAGTAGTAGTGTCATTGATAATAATTATACTGTCTATTTAATATATTTGAAGAATGTACTCGAAACTACACACCGGTTTTGGTTCGACTCACTCGAAACTCGACCCGGATTCGAGTCGAGTTGGAAGAAATTTTTTGAGTCGAGTTTTCGGGTCGAGCTCAAAAATGTCTGTTTCTAGTCGAATCGAGTTTCAAAGAAAACCCGCTCGAACTCGCTCGTGTCCATCCCTACGAGTAACATAAGCGATTTACATAAAGCGATTGAGAAAGTGCAATATAATAATAATAATAATAATAATAATAATAATAATAATAATAATAATAATAATAATAATAATAATAATAATAATAATAATAATAATAATAATAATAATAGCGGTAGTAATAGTAGTACGGAAAATTGAAGTCATAATTTTTTCACATTTTTAAAGTTTCGGACCTAAAAGTAACACGTTAGTAACGCGTATCTTTCGAAGTAAAGTAAAAGTTACTTTTTTGGGCCAAGTAACGCGTTACTAACGCGTTACATTTTAGGAGAAAGTAAAGTAACTTGTAACATGTTGCATTTTTACAAGTAACTTACCCAACACTGTTACATCAGCGCGAAGAGTTTCGCGCTCCAAGTACATAAAAAAATACTTTTTTGGTTGCGTATATGTGTACTATGTCCTCGGTGAGTGTATGTGCCATTTAAAATCAATGAATCCTTTTATATTCTGTGGAATGCAAATAACGTTAAGTTTACTCGTACAAAATTTCGACGACGACGTTTCGACAATACGTGCAAATTGAAATACTGACTTCTCGCATAAATGTAAAGTTTGAAGTGATAGGGAATCTCAAGACTTATAAACCATGCTATTAGTTAGTATGGGAAGTGTTATTGAACGACTCAATCCGTTCCTAAGTTAGCCAGTGTTGACCGACAGATAAAACGCAGTAGGAGATAGGGAGAAATCTGGTTTTAATACTTATTCAGAGACCAACCCCTGCTTTCAATCTCCCGTTTTGTCTCTCTTTTGAGAACAAAAATGCATCGTATAGAACTTCTAGTTTCAATATTTGCTCCTGCAGTTCACAAACGTTTCGTAGTTTCAAAATGTGGGCTACACTCGCTTGTTTAGTTGTAGACATTGATTGCCTTCGGTAGGAATATATAACTTCACAAATATTGTGATTTTTTCCCTTACAGACAAGCTATAATATACGTGAAGATTTAAATTTAAAAAAAAGAAAAAAACTCAAATAATTTGTTCTGGATGAAATACACCAAAACGAAAACTAAAGTCCAGTGAAAGAAACGAAATGAGATAATATTACATGAGGTAAAAAAATATAAAAGGTATAAATTCTAGTTCCTTTTCGTGATTGTGTTTCAGGAGGAAGTTCTTAACTACAGTAGATGTGCTACTGTTATAGCATTGTTTAGCCATGAATCAGGGTAGTAGGAGTGGTGTCTTGTGTTGTGCTTCGTTAATTCAATTGCATTAAAATTTTACTTATGATATCCTAACTATATATAAAACGACATGAACTGACATAAAATAAAACGGTTCTTCCGGTTGATGTCGAAAGTTGAAATTTGGCATGATTGTAGCTTTCCGAGACTAACCGACAGAAAACTGCCAAAAGTGAATATTTTTAATTTTAGGGGGTCTAAAGAGAGGATGAAATTCAAATGTTATTTAGATGTACGTTTCCTTGGGGTACAAAATCTTGTCTTTCAGATAGTTGAAATAGGAAAAGAAACTTCAAATTTAGTGGAATTATGTGTTTAAGAAGTGCGAGATCGTAGGCTATGTAAACGCGGTTTCAGGGGGAAGAAGCCCTCAGCTGGGCCAAATTTAGGCAATGCTAAGAAGAAATACACGAAATTCACTCTTGATGCAAAGGCTAATACATACAAAATGCAAGGCCGCAGGTCGAGCCAAATCGGGGGTCTGGGAGAGGTGTCCCTTGCTTGCCAAATGATAGTCTTCATATTTAAAATTGTAAATGAAAGAGTTGAAAAACAGTGAAAATGTCTGACAACAACTAGTAATGAGAAAGAAAATGTTCTTCAAAGATTTTACCAAATGTTTATTATGAGTACACACTGTGTTGGCTTCATATCAAACAGATTAACGGTTATGAGGAAGCATGAACACCAAACCAATTAAAAAAGAGCTTATTACTATCTCTTTATCATTTTCTCTATGTAGATCAATATGAAAAACAATGTTAACAGTATTGCATTTTGGAAAGAAAACGTTGGAGAGGAAGCAATTGCAATCTTTGTTTGCTATAAAAGCAGCTAATTGAACCATACTTTATAGAGTAGACAATTTTACTGAACTATAGCATTATTTCTTATGTGTAACAACCACTTCGTTATATTTTTGTGTCTATTAATTGCAGGCCACTACAGGTTGCTGGAAGTATGCAACACATACAGCGCAAATTGGTCTCCTGTCACCTATTGTCTGTGAGAAATATCGACATCCTTGAATGAAATACATTTCTTTCGTTGTCCGTTCTTTCATACAAACACATTTATCCCTATGTATTTCAGGATTTTCGAGAATTCTTACTTAATTTGGGGAACCCCATGTTCAATTGCGACAAAGTCTTAAATTGAGTTTTTCCCCGTTTTTTATATGTTTGACTCCCTGTGTAAATTTGAAGACCTTCCTTCGTATCATATTATTTATTTCTCGTGAATAGCTTCAAAGGTTAGTCTTACAATATTTCTGGCATTCATATCTCTAAAAGGAAGCAACTTTCAACATTTAGGCACTCATTTTTTTATCGAGCATAAATTTACTTAACAAACGTCGTAATAGGAATATCAAATTACCCCGCATATACAAATAAATATATTAAAATCAATACGTTTTATCTGTTTAATTATCTTTATTAATGATTCACAAATTTTGTTTGGATCTGTCGTTAAAATTATTTTGTGTGTTCTAACAATGCTTAACAATTTTGTCAAAAAGAGAGGTTATTAAATTGAATTGTGATTCCTGTTAAGTAACATATAATTTCTACTTTTTATTATTTATTTTTTATTTATTTTTACTTTTGGTCGACGCTAGCAGAGTAGGAAGTACAGGAATAAAACAATGAATTCAGCCCTTTTATAGCCACAACATACAGAAAATGTTTTTTTTTTCTATGTTGTCTCCCCTTTCTTCCGTCCGTTCGTTCGTTCTGGTGAATGTACATTCTCCAAGAGGCTACACCATTCAATGCTCCCGAATTAAATAACGATTTTCATTAGATTTCATAAATCAATGAGAATTTCGTTAATAAATTTATATTAGGTCTAAGTTCTTTTTTAAAAAAAAAAATCACAATAGAAAAGGTTATGCGTGATTGAAATATTTTTAAGGACAATTTTCATAAGAACGGATAAGGTGATTTTATCAAAATTAGCAAACAAGTGTTTCGTTAGTAACCTTATAACATGACAAATCCCTTTCTCTGAAAAGTAGTCATAGATATTTTGTTCTTTGGATATAATTTGTTTTCGGAATATTTTCTCAATAACGGCTCTGACGATTTCTTTTCACGTTTAATAAGGAAATACGAATACATAAAAACATGGTTTAAGATGTTAGAGGGAGTAAGTTTACTGCGGTAGTCCGTGGCTTTTACTGTCAATGTGTCAGCAAAAGCTTTAGAAATTGGGGCAAACTATTCAGAAACGAAGACTTAGGAAACGACAGAATAGTCATTCATTGTAAAACAAGTGCAAACATATCTATTGTATAGCCGACTGTTCAATATTGAAACCAGCCATAATATTTAGCATTTTACTTTTGCTGATAATTTTTGTGCAATGGAAGACAACGCATCATTATTACATCCTATGTATGGCAACACTCTTAACGGTAAATTGTGTGCAATGTTCTTTTTTTAAAAAAGGATTTTTGTGTTGATATGCATATGCCTACTAAGCCCTCTGGTAGCGTTTACGCCAACTATCCTAGCGTCGGCGTCATCATTTCCGTTGCGGATGAGTCCATCAGTGTTGCTAATGCAGCCTCTTTTCTTAATGTGTTCATTTTCACGTGATGATAGTCTAGGAAAAAATGCATTTTTTCCTTCAATTATGTATAATGTTGTCAATTTGGCGTTTACTTCTTTCAGTTTTACATTCCACAGAAATTACCTTTAGACTAACGAAAAGGTGAGTATGGAACAAGAATGTGGGAGAAAACAAGAGAACCCTGAGTAAATAATTTAAGAAAGAGGTTTTCTACCATAAACTCGTATTATCTGTAATCGAACCTGGTATCCTTCTCATCTTAGATAAGATGCATCACCAGTAAGTCACCTTGCCCCTCTGCCTATAGTTGTCAGTTTCTACCCATTTGTACTCAGCATAAGTTCAATATATTTTCAAATTATCTTGTGATCTTCAAAATCATAAATGAAAAAAAAAAGAACCTAAAGAAGAGCGTGATAATTTGGTGAAAATTCTTCTAGTACTAATAGGGACTATATCATTACTGCACCGTAATCTGTAAGAGTGAAATCTCTTCTAACAAAAACCACTTAATAAGGTAAACCTCCACAGTGCGAACCGAACTTTCTGTCCCAATAAAGATACAATCATTATTTCGGTTGAGAACCCTCCGTTCTACCTTCACTCTTACAAGCAAACCGATTCAAGTGTGACACGGAATTGACGACGAGTTTATGCGTAAACGAAGTGTTTATTTTTGTGTGTGTACATTTAACTGTTTGCCGCACGGAGAAATATTTTCTTCATACCCCCATGTTGCACGCGAAAAATAATTCACGCGTAAATATAAACCACGTGTATTTTTGAATATATTAGACCCTATAAATTACAGCGATAATATGTTTTATCATAGTTTATAATTATTGCCGACAAAATGGGGTGATGCATTTATTGCATCACTGTGCAACAACAATAATGCCTTTAAATAAATTTGATGCATTTTATCTAAAAGTAAATTATGTATTATGTATTATGAAATAAATAGAACGCATATGACGTCACGCCAGGGGTGTAGCCAAGGTGGGGCCGATCGGAGCCAGGCCCCCCAAATGGTTTTCTGTCCCCCCAAATGACCAGCTTTTAAAACATTATAGTAAAATTATCTATCTATCTATCTATAATAATAATAATAATAATAATAATAATAATAATAATAATAATAATAATAATAATAAGTGTTTTTAGTTTTCCAGAAGGAAACCAAAATTTTCCTTTCTTTCAGGCCTCAAAAACACTAGCAGCAACACATTTTTTTTTTGGCTTTGTACATTGTAGCTGCCCCCCCTCAAAAACGACGGCCCCCCCTACACAAACTTTCTGGCTACATCCCTGCGTTACGCCGTTCCAGTTGGACTATTTTTGTTCATTATAATTTCTCTTTGGCAGTGGAAGGACGCCAAAGTTAATTTTACGAAGTGCGAGGACGGCATTTCTACGCGAACCCCTTCATTTTACCGCTGTACCTATGTACGAAATACATGTAAAAATATTTTCTGAAAACTTAAGACTTTTGTTAGAAACGAAATTTTCTGAGGTAGGACTGCGCCCTCGGAGCTCTCCCAGGATTACATTATTGGTGTTATTGTATTCTATCATTTTCTGAATACTATCAACGAATATATTACACATAACTTGCCAGGTATGAGAAGCACACCTTCAAATAACGAATATCGTTTTTATCGGCTTGTTGTACAGTGATGCAACGCTTGCATCACAAGAAACAACACAAAAAAATCACGAATTTAACTTGGATGACCACTCCTGCACTACATCCCAAGAATCTAAAATACAAGAACTCATAGACAAAATACATAAATTAGCATGATTACCAATAACATTACCAATTTAATTATCACCGCATTCACTGCGTGCAAACAGAACCACAAAACGCGAGAATATGACAATTGACTGAAAATAACATGACGGGTCACCTAGTGACAAACATCGTAACTACATCGAATAAGTGATTCAAAATCTGCAGCACTGTGCAAGTATCAGCTAAGCGTTCACTAAAGTGATGCAATAAGTGCATTACTATGCAACATCGTTTAATAAATCGGTGATGCAAGAAATGCATCACTATGCCGCAAAGAGTTATACCCATTACAGGAAAAACCCTCGATTTCAACCGTTCCGGGGATATAGAGGGGTAAGGAAAAAGCTGGTGCTCTGATATTTTTTGGATTTTTGACTATGTTGCGAGCGAATATGTTTCAAAATTTTATTGAAACGTTAATAAATACGCACCAGAGCGAATAAAAGTGGTGCTGAACGTTGAGGTGTGTGGCGTAGCTTTTACCCGGGGCCGAAAAAAGGAGGGGCTATGAGAAATAACAAACGCCATTGACACGAAGAACAAACTTGTATGATTTTACTTGCTAATATATCATGTCTCTATTAAAAAAAAAAGAGAGAGAGAGAGAGAGAGAGAGAAAAGGTGATACTAAAATGTATGTTACATTGCCAAATTAAAAGATACATTATTATTATCATCATCATCATCATCATAGGTATTCTGCCTTTATTGGCAGGTCACTTGCCGCAGCTGAGAAGCTTCCATGCTCCTCGGTCCTCCGCTAACTTCTTCGTCTTCACGTATGATCTTTCTGTTTTTATATCATCCATTAATTGTAGTCTCCTTCGCCCCCTCCCTCTCTTTCCCGACACCATACCCTCTAGGACGTCCCTCATGATACAATCTCTTCTTAGGCAATGTCCCAACCAGTTTCTCTTCCTCTTCCTAATAATATCTAAAAGTGTTATTTTCTCACCCACCATTTCTAACACTCTCTCATTCGTTTTCCGCTCTACCCAACTAATTCTTTCCATTCGTCTCCACACCCACATTTCGAAGGCTTCCAGTCGATTTTCATCACCTTTACGTAATGTCCACGTTTCCGCCCCATACAGTACAACACTCCACACAAAGCATTTTATAGGTCTTTTTCTCAACTCTTTATTCAAGGTCCCACAAAACAGACTTTTCTTCCTCCTAAAGGCTTCTTTCGCCATTCCTATCCTTGCTTTTATTTCACGTTTGCACTTCATGTTATTACTAAGAATACTACCCAGATATCGAAAACTATTCACTTGTTCTATTTTCTCCCCTCCTACTTTTATATTTGACACATCTGCAAATCTTACGCATCTAATCATTCTACCTCCTACCGAAATACCATCATCATCATGTAAACTCTTTTTCACTATCTCTTCTAGATATACATTAAATAGTGTTGGCGAGAGGCAGCATCCTTGTCGAACTCCCCTTCCAATTGCACTTTCTTCCGTCCGTTCTTCCCCTATCCTAACACTTACTTGTTGGTTCATGTATAAGTTTCTTATAAGTCTTCTATCTTTCCATTCCAACCCTATCTTCGTTAGAACTCCCAACAACAATTCCCAATTAACGCGGTCAAAAGCCTTTTCTAGATCAATAAATGCAACATACACCTCTTTCCCTTTTTCTATAAATCTTTCACCGATCGCCCTTAATAATCCAATTGCATCTGTTGTGCCCTTGCCTCTTCTGAACCCGAATTGCTCCTCCTCAACTTCTTTATTTGTTCTTTCATATAACCTTCTGTTCAGTATTCGGAGCAGAATTTTAGCTGCATGAGATATGAGACTAATAGTTCTATAATCCTCACATTTCTTTGGGTTCGATTTCTTAGCCATCGGTATCATGATCGTTTTCAGAAAGTCTTTTGGCCATTCTCCTGTTCCATATATTTCATTGCATAGTCGGAACAATTCTTTCTTTCCCTTGTCTCCTACATTTTTAATGAATTCGATTGGTATGTTATCTATTCCGGTTACCTTTCCATTCCTAATCTCGGATATAGCCTTTTCAAACTCACCCCTAAGAATACTAAATCCTTTACCATCCTCGCCTACTTCATTTTCTACTTCAACATTTAGGCTACACGGTCTATCCCTACTCTCATATAAGTCTTCAATGTATTCTTTCCACCTTCCAATGACCTCATTTCTCTCGCTGACTACCTTCCCATTCTTATTTTCTACTGCCATCGAAATACCCCCTTGTTTCCTCCGAAATTCCATAGATTTCACCTCCTTGTGCATTTCCTCATATTTCCCAACTCTTTCTAATTCTTCTATGTCCTCGCATTTTCTTTTGTAAAACTCTTTCCTCGCTCTGTCTGTTTCTCTTCGTAATTCATTATTTAACTTTCTGTACATCTTTCTGCCCTCTTCTGTATCAACCTGTTTTCTCATCTTCCTCTCCCTCATTTTCTGTAACATCTGCTTTGTAAGCCATGGTTTCTTAAAAGTTTTTTGTTCGCGGTAACCTACTGCTTCTTCTGCGGCTTGCTGTAAGCAACGTTTAATATGTTCCCTCTGTGCGTTACTACCTGCACCTATTCTTTCCTCGTTTGAACATTTTTCTTCGAATTTTTTAACGAAAAGATTTCTTATTTCCTCGTTTTTCAACTTTTCAGTATTCAACACTTTGTTACCTACTTTTCTTCTGCCTACATTTTTCAGTTGAATATCTACTTCGGCCAGCACAAGATTATGATCAGAGAAAATATCAGCCCCGTTAAGGGTCTTCGCGTTCTTTAAGCTATTCCGATACCTGTCCTGAATCATAATATAGTCTATCTGATATCTTCCGCCGTCTATTGGTGGTTTACATGTATATCTTCTTCTCTTGTGCTGATTGAACGAAGTGTTCCCAATTACTAGTGAATTCTGTCTACAGAAATTCACCAGTCCCTCTCCCCTTTCATTTCTTTCGCCTAAACCATATTTGCCTACGATACTACCTTCCTGTTTTTCTCCCACAACTGCATTGAAATCTCCCATTAGAATTATGCATGCACCTTTCTTCTCCCTATCTATAATTTATTCTATTTTCTCATAATTTTCCTCTACTTCTTCATTTGCATGCGAAGTCGTCGGTGCATATGTCTGTATCACCACTAGATCCTTCGTTTCTCCTTTAAGTCTTAACATCATAACTCTATCATCAATAAATTCTACTTTCACTACCTTCTCCTTTAAGCGCTTTCAAAGAATTATTCCTACGCTTTATGACCGCCCTTTTCATTACCTGAAAAAAACATTCTATGTTCTTCGCTGTTCAATACCCCATTACCTTCCCATGTAACTTCACAAACGCCTACCAAATCTAAATTATTTTGTTTCATTTCTTCTTTAAGATTTTCTAATTTTCCTCCCTGTAACATGGTACGTACGTTCCATGTCCCTATCCTAAACTTTTTGCTCTTCCTTGTCTTTCTTTCTCTGTCTGTCTTCCCCCCATTATTACTTTCTCGTCCAATAGTCCTTCCCAAGCCATCCCCCTCCCGGAGATCCGAATGGGGAATATTTTACCTCCGGAACTACATTTTGACCTGCGAGAGACCATTGTTCATATGTTCTCTTTTTGCTGCCAGCAAACTAGGGAAAATAGAGTGGTGGTTTCCCGTTGCCTTCCACCCCGCATTATCCCAGCCGTTAAAGTCACTCTGACCACGCCTGGGACTAATGTCCAAGTTGCCGTTCCAATCACTATGATTTACGCCAACTTGGCTACTGGAGAACTGCTGCCTTCTCCCAGAACACTCTTCGTCTGGCTACTCCATTTAGACCAATTCGGTAGGGGTGGCCCTTCTGGTACCACCGACACAACTCTAAATTTCACTGTAGCAAGCAATCCTCCCCACCCGACACATAAGTGTCTTCGTAAAGGTCTGAGCGAAAGTTCTACAGAAAAAAAGTAAAATAATATGAAGAATAAACACATATTGTTGCAAACGTAAGTACGACAATGGGTAGTACGACATATATTAAAAAACAAAGTATGAATCAATAAACAAAATTAGTTTCTTCCATTTATAAAACGAAAACATGTACGCCTGATATACTGTGTATCACATATAGTTCCGATCGGTTAATAATTGTATAAATTATAAATGTTTAGAAAGATTGGACAGCTATTATTTTTTACATTTTCCATCCTATTTGACCTGATGATGATTTTATTCGATTCAGCGTACCAAGAAACATATACATAGATACTTTATACACCTATTTCAGGCGACAATAGAACTCCGGTATTTTCGCCTTTCCCTCCGAAACATTCTTCCCCTAGAATTTTTATAGACCCTTCGGTTTTGTAAACCTCAAATCCACTGGCGCAAATCCCGGGGGGACGAGGGGGACATGTCCCCTCCAATCTTGGACCTGGGGGGACTGTCCCCCCAATAATCTGACTTAAAAAGTGCTTTTGGGGATAAACGTGATGATTTTTGTCCGACTGCCACAAAGGAATGTGAGATGAAATTGAGTTATCTTGGCTTTTCCATTTCTTTTAAAAAGAATCGTATTCTGTAGTACTTCAAACTGAACTTCATGCTGTAGTGCGTTTAGTAGTCTCATCAATATGTATTAATTCCACTTCCGCTACTATGGCACAAATTGCAATAAATGCCAGAGGAGGAGATGCCCCTCTCCTCATGCTGGAATGTTATCTTAGCTGTACGTACGAGCACAAATTCCGGGGAAATGGGGAGACATGTCCCCCCCAACGTTGGAACTGTAGCTCTCCCAATAATCCGATTTGAAAAGTGCTTTTTGCACATAAGTGTGATGATTTGTGTCCGACTGCCACAAAGGAAAGTGAGATGAAATTGGTTTCTCTTGCCTTTTTTCATTTTTAATGAAAATGAAGGTGTGCGACTGTGTGTGACCAACCTGATGTGAAATCTTATCTCCTCCTCTCCCCTAGGCCCTAGAACACGAAGAGTATATAGACTACCCAATGTCAGTAGAACCCATCTTTTTAATAAATGCGCATTTCACCTATTTGTAGTATCAGCCTAGGCATCTACGCATGCTTCGTAAACTAACTAACTCTATAGCCTATGGAACCCGGAGGTTCAATGCCGCGTTTACAAAAACTCTCCATTGACTTCTATCCTTAGCCAACTGGATCCAGTTTCTTCTTTGCATTCCTATTTTTGCGAGATCCATTTTAATATTGTCTTCCCATCTGTGCCTACGTCTTCCTAATGGTCGTTTTCCGATTGGCCTTACCGCTAATACTTTGAAAGCGTTCATACTTTCTTCCATCCTGGCTATATGTCCTGCCCACCTAAGCCTCCTAGACTTGATGACCCTAACAAAGTTTGGTAAGCCGTATAATTTATGTAGTTCCTCGTTATGAAGTTTTCGCCATTCCCCATTCCCGTTCCTCTTGGATCCGAATATTCGTCTGAGGATTTTGTTCTCAAATACTTTCAGTCTATGTTCTTCCCTCAGAGTAAGCTACCATGTTTCGAAACCATACAGAACAACAGGCATGATTATCGATTTACATATTTTAAGCTTCAAATTCCTCGACAGAATTCGCGACGACAAGAGATTTTGAACTGAATAATAACTCGAATTCCCTGCTTTTAGTCGACATTTAATTTCTTCGTAAATATGATTTTCATCTGTTAATATTGATCCTAGATTTTTGAAAGTATCCACTTTATCAAAAGTATTATTTAATATTTTAACGCATTCATAATTTGCCGTGTTACGGTCCCGACGCACTTCCATGTATTTAGTTTTCTCTGCATTTCTTTCTATAGTTCTCATATCATCCCCTATTAAATTTACATCATCAGCGTACGCGTAACCTGGTGAACTCCGTTCAACTCTAGGCCCTGGAGTAGTAGAGACCGACGTTGGCGCGAATGACTCATCCTCACTCTCTTTTATGACCGGGGTGAAAGGTCAATGACCTTGGCCCGGGGTCAATGACCTAGGGGTACATAGGACCACCCCCTCTAAATTTTGGCAGGGGTACCATGGCCCACCCCCTAAATTTTGGCAGGGGTACATAGGACCACCCCCCTTAAATTCTGGAAATTGCCAAATCTAAAAATTTGGTATGGTAGCCTAGGACCACAGTATGTACCTCTACCCGTATTGGGTGTCTATGTCGTTCCCTTTCATGGGTAAAAAATTGCCAAAAAGTCAAATTTCGGGGGTTTTTGACCTAATTTATCCCCTTTGATGGTGTATTATTACCTTATATAGTTATATGGGCGTATACAGGGGTCCATTACCTTTCATAACATATGGGTATATTAATGCACCCCTTGAAAAATTTGGGAGGGGTACCTTGGCCCACCCCTTAAATTTTTAAAATTGACCAATTTAAACATTGGGTATTATAGCACAGGACCCTAATATGTATTATGATAAATTTGGGTGGTCCACCTCATTTCCTTCTAGGGGTACAAAATTGCCAAAAATATAAACGTAAGCAATACGTTATACCACGTGTTTGGTGTTTGGTCGATTTTATCCCCTTTGATGATGTGTTATTATCCTATATAGTTATATGGTCATGTATAGGGGTCCATTCCCTTTCATAAGACATAGGTACATTTGTGCACCCCTTTAAAAAATTGGGAGGGGTACCTTGGCCCACCCTTTAAATTTTGGAAATTGCCCAATTTCAACATTGGGTATTATAGTATTGGACCCTAACATGTATTATGATAAATTTGGGTGGTCCACCTCGTTCCCTTTTAGGGGTACAAAATTGCCAAAATTTTAGTACAACCACGTGTTTGGTATTTGGTACATTTTACCCCCCTTTGATGAGGTCCTATTACCTTATATGGTTATATGGTTATGTATAGGGGTCCATTATCTATCATAAGACATGGGTACATTGGTGCACCCCGGGAGGGGTACCTTGGCCCACCCCTTAAATTTTGGAAATTGTCCAATTTAAACATTTGGTATTATAGTACAGGACCTCAATATGTATCATGATAAATTTGGATGGTCCATATCGTTCCCTTTTAGGGGTACAAAATTGCCAAAATATAAACGTTGTACCACGTGTTTGGTTTTTGGTCCATTTTATCCCCTTTGATGTGATTCTATGATTACAGGGGTCCATTTCCTATCATAAGACATGGGTATATTGCTGCACCCTTCTTAAATTTTGGCAATGGGGGTCCACTGAAATTGTCCAATTGAAGCATAGTACAGGACCTCAATGTGTTTCGGTGGTCCTATTATTAAATTTTTAAGTACAACCACGTGTTCGGTTACTGACTCAATTTATCCTATTTGATAAGGTATGGACGGGTATCCCCTTTCAATTTGGTAGGACCCTTCGGGTGTAGTACAGTCACGTGATCAATGATTTGATTTTGATGCGCGACGAGGTCCCTGGTCAATATTCTCTAGGAATTAGGTGGAAACTTTGAACAAGATTCTTGGCATTTAAAACTTTTTTTCAACTTTTCAAACTAAAAAAATCAAAACAAAAATTGAAACGAAAACTTTTAAACAAAAAATTTCAAACAAAAAAATTTTCAAACAAAAATTTTGAAACAAAAATTTCGAAACAAAAATTTTCAACCAAAAAAAAATTGAAACGAAACATTTTCAAACAAAAAAATTTTGAAACAATAAATTTACAAACAAAAATTTCAAACAAAAAATTTGAAAAAAAATTTCAAACAAAATTTTTGAAAAAAATTTGAAAACAAATTTGAAACGAAAATTTTTTTCAAATAGAATTTAAATCAAACAGTGATCAGCTTTCACGGTTAACCGTTAAACTTTATCCGGTTTTTAACTATTCGATTAACAAATAAACGGTTTTCAACTATTCGATTAACAAATAAACGGTTTTCAACTACTCGATAAACAGATGAACTGTTTTTTTTTCCTTTTCACACCAGTGAGTGCAAGAATTTACAAACTAAAACAAAAAAATTTGTACTCGCTTTAAATACGCATCATTTTTGAAACAAGGTGTTAGTGTTCATCATGGATACACAGTGGAAACATCCATTTACCTGTATTCTCGCAGGGCCTAGTGGGTGTGGAAAAACGTATTTGGTGAAGCGATTACTGTCACATCTCCCAACCATGATCAATGCAAAATTTCGTAAGATATACTGGTATTATGCAGAATGGCAAGACGTGTATGCAACAATGCCAGTTCCAGTAGAATTTCACGAAGGACTTCCACGAATGAAAGATTTTCAGCCTCAAGATGGACCACATTTGATTATTATTGATGACCATATGCGAGAAGTGAATAGTGATATTGTTGATATGTTCACGAAAGGATCACATCATCGAAATATTAGTGTGATTTTTATAACACAAAATGTATTTCATCAAAGTAAAGCAAATAGAAATATGAGTTTAAATTGTTCGTATTTGGTGTTGTTTAAAAATCCACGTGACAAGTCACAAATCAAGCATATGAGTTATCAAATCATGCCTGAGCATCCACTGTTTCTACAAGAAAGTTATGCAGACGCAACAAGAAATCCACATGGTTATTTACTGATGGATCTTAAACAAGATACACCCGATGAAATGCGATTTCGTACAAATATTTTCCCGACGATTTGCATCATTATGTTTACGTACCAACAAAACATGTTTAAATTATTGTGCATGTGAAAAGAATGACTTAGTCTGTCACGATGTCTCCTACAGTGAAACACGCTGATCTGCTACGTGCTCTGCACAAAGCTAAACCGAGATTGCGTAAAGCTATTATTGCCAATGCAGACGCTTCATTAATTCATAGTATTTGTGAATGTTGTTATAATGTCTTAAAAGGCAATGTTCCACTGACAAGTGCGCAGAAGTCAAGATTAAAGCGTTACAAGAACACGCTCTGCTATCTCGTAGACAATACAAAATCATTGGATAAAAAGAAGAAACATTTTGCCGTACAACAAGGAGGATTCTTACCTGCATTACTTGCACCTATTGTAGGAAGTGTGTTATCCAGTATTTTGTTTAAACAATAAACATCATGGAACATAGCAAGAAGATGGTTTTAGTGCCACCAGAAATGCTTCAACGAATGCATGCATCATCATCCCGTGCGAGTGAAAATCGAGAATCTAATCTCGATCGTGAAATGCAATCCATATTGAATACATCGTATCCAAGTGATGAAGAAAAATGGAATCAGTACAATAGAATATTACAGAAATATCTTTATGTGATACGTAAACAAGAAGAACCAATACCACTTACAATTACATCAATGAAACCTGATGGTGACGTCCCGAATGTTGACGATAGCACGAAACAAGAAATTTTAGCCGCAATACCACAAATGTATCGTAAGAAAGCCGAACTACTATTCCGTCGTTTAAAACAAGATGGCGCAATTACGTGGGATCATAAAGGAACAGTGTACATCAACGATAATAAACTACATGGATCCAATATTGTAGATTTAATGTGCGATGTGACTCGACCGAGGAAACATTCTAATCCTCAAGGCTGGGAATTGTTTTGCAACTACCTTGCATCGTCAAACACACCTCAAGAATTGATTGGTAATCCACGGAGATTAAACTATATTGTCAAGCATAATAGTACATCAGCATCTGAAGGATCTGCACCACCAAAACCGGCACCTGAATTATTTTCTTCCGGAGAAGAAGAAGAAGATGATGATGATGTTTTAGAAGTCCGACCAAAAAGAAAACGTATCATTCCACAATGGTCAACGTACAAACCATGAACAAAAAGTTGAAATCCATTTATTACAATCCAGCACATCCTGCATCGTTTTCTACTGCAAAGAAACTATGGCAAGCCACAGGAAAATCTATACCTCTAGCCAAAATAAAACTTTGGTTAAACAAACAACCTACCTACACGTTACATCGTCCTGTACGTCGTCGTTTCCGTAGAGATTTTTATCTTGTCAACAATATTGATGATCAATGGGAATGTGATTTAAATGATTTACAATCACTTCAAAACTATAATGACAATTACCGCTATATTCTTACAGTGATTGATGTGTTCAGTCGGTACGGGTGGGCTGTACCACTAAAATCAAAAAGTGCCGAGGATATAGTGAATGCATTTGAAATGATTTTCCAGGAGAGGAAACCAATTGTACTACGTAGTGATCAAGGAACTGAATTTACCAACAAGACAGTACAAAAGTTTTTCAGGAAACACAACGTGCAACATGTTACAACAAAGGATCCAGATATTAAAGCCAGCATCGCAGAAAGATTTAATCAGACATTGAAACATCGTATGTGGAAATACTTTACCAAATATCAAACATACAATTACATCAAAGTATTGCCTTTACTTGTAAAAGCATACAATGAAAGTCGGCATTCCAGTATTAAAATGGCACCTGCAAACGTTTCTCAGGACAATTTACTGGAGGTGTGGCATAACTTATACGACAAAAAGCTACAACGTTCAAAACAAGATACGGATTTGTCTGTTGGTGATACTGTTCGTATAAGTAAAACAAACCGTATCTTTGACAAGGGTTACCTCGAGAACTGGACTTGGGAAATATTCAGAGTAAAAGCCATTGTACCAAGAAACCCACCAGTGTATCGACTAGAGGATCTAAATCATCAACTCGTCGATGGTGTTTTCTACAGAGAAGAATTACAACCAGTACCGCTCCCTTCGACGTTTCTCATCGATAAAATATTACGTACAAGAACAAAAGGTCGCAGAAAGGAGTATCTCGTCCAGTGGAAAGGATATCCTTCCTCATTCAATTCGTGGATCCCTGCAACTTCATTGAAGAAGAAGAAGAATGGAACCTGATCAAGATTTTTACGTTACACTTCCCAGTAATAGTTCCATGGATTATTTTCCAGAAAATACATTGACTTCATATATTACGAAATTACAACGACGTGTAGAGTTTCGCCAGAAATGGGATGTGGCAATTGTAGAGATTCATTATCCACATTCTCTGCTGAACATTAACAGTGAAAACAATAAAATATATTACAAATCATCAAGTAGTAATGATCAAGAACCGTGGAAGGTTGTAACGATCCCTGTACGCTATTATAACAATATACGGGATCTTATTCATGCAATTAATATACATCATAAAGAAACCAATTTATTTATATCTCATGACGCAACTAATAATATATGCCTCATAAGACATCCCAAAAAGGAAATCCATACTTCTGTACAAATCTCACCAAGTGTTAGTTTAATGCTTGGATTTGAACCGAAAATTGATTTAAAAGATATGGAAAAGGGACAATATACACCGGATGTACGATTAGGCTTACCATCACAAATGTACGTCTATTGTGACATTATTGAATCTGTCATTGTTGGAGATACAATGGTACCCTTGCTACGAATTGTCAACATGGATCCTGTGAATCATACTTTTGGAAGTCATGCAGTACAAATCTTTAATCCTGCACATTATGTTCCGGTGGAAAAAATGAATTTTGAGCAAATACAAATCGATATAAGGGATAGCACAGGTCATCGTATGCCATTCACCTTTGGAACGGTGTGTACAAAACTACATTTCCGTCGTCGTCGTCATGACTGATCCGTACTTGCAATACTACCAAAAACAAGCGTTGTCCGGTATCGGCAACGTCTATGTGGGAAGTCCCTATCAAGCAGGACATGGCATTGGAAGTTTCCTTGGTGGCTTATTTCGTTCAGTGTTACCACTTGTGAAGCAAGGCGCTAAAACTGTGGGAAAAGAATTATTAAAATCAGGTGCCAATATGATTAATGATGTTGTGATCTCGAATCACCCGCTGGAAGAATCGTTTCATCAACGTATGCAAGAGGCAAAATCAAATTTACAAGAAAAAGCTAAAAATAAGTTGAAAACTATGCTGGGAAGTGGATATCATAAACGAAAATGGGATGACTGCTCTCAGTTTGAGGTTGACCTTCCAACGATCAACAACACCATCAATCCTACAAAGAGACGTAAATTATCACATAAGAAGAAGAAGAAATCATTGGCATCGTCACCAGATATTTTTGATTAATTCAACGATGGCTTTCTTACATCATCAATCCTGTGAATGTGTAAAAAGTGAATTGGACATTTTTTCAACGTTGCCCACGCAAACCAGTGTTCTGGACAATCGTATTATAGGCTACAAACCAATTAGTTCAATAGCTGAAAATTCACCAATAGAATTTGTAGTGAGTGGTAGCAGTGATGAATATATTGATTTACCACAAACCTTATTATACATCCAAGCACAAATTGTGAAACCAGATGGTTCATCCTTCACAAATACGGATAAAGCAATTGCACCTGTCAATGATTTTCTAAATGCTATGTTTAGTGAAGTACAAATCTACTTGAACAATAAACTGATTTCATTTCCGTCACATAATCATCCATATCGTTCGTACCTGGAAAAACTGCTCAATTATAGTGATGGAGCTAAAAATACACATTTACAAACAGCAATGTGGTTTCAAGATACGGCTGGTCATATGAACGCAACCACAAGTGAGAACAAAGGATTTCAACAACGCTATGAACTGACAAAACAAAGTATGAAATTCGATATGATTGGACATCTTCATTGTGACATTTTTAATCAAGATAAATTTTTAATTCATGGAGTGGAATTACGTGTGAAACTTATTCCTGCAAAACCAAACTTTTGTCTCATGGCCGGTGAAAGTGGTGTCAGTGCAAAAATCAATATTCTAGATGCATCGTTGCAGGTGAAAAAAGTCAACATTAGCCCTAGTGTCAAATTGGCACACAATAAAATTTTACAATCTACACCGGCAAAGTATGCTCTGACAAGGGTTCAAATGAAATCATTTACCATCCCGAAGGATATACAATCCAAAACTATTGATAACATGTTTATGGGAACATTGCCAAATCGTATTATTGTAGGATTTACATCGAATGAAGCATCCAGTGGAACTATTACCAGCAATCCATTTGAATTTCAACATCTAAACATTAATTTCTTTACATTGTACGTGGATGGAAAAGCTGTACCTTCAAAACCATTGCAACCCAACTTTGAAGAAAATCTCTACATTTCATCGTACCACACATTGTTCTCAGGCTCTGGCATACATTTTACCAATACTGGAAATACAATTTCAAGAGCCGACTACAAGAATGGATATACACTGTTTGTATTTGACCTAACTCCCGATTCTTCTGCTGGAGATTGTCACTATTGGAATTTACAACGACATGGAGCCATCCGATTGGAAGTTCATTTCCAAGAGAAATTAGCAGCACCTGCAAACTGTATTGTGTATGGGGAGTTTTCCTCACTCCTAGAGATAGACCACCAGCGCAACATTATCCTGGACTTTTAAATTACAATGTACGTATACGTTATGTATCATTTCCATTCACGATGTTGAATACATTACAATTAGCTAGTGCTTTACACGGTAGTCCATTGTTCAGAAATCATTTTACTGGGGTATTTGCAAGCGATGAGTTGCCCTCACGGATTTCTCTTCCTCTGGCAATCATTGTAAATACAGATCCATCCACAAAACTAGGAAGTCATTGGATTGCAATTTATATTGATCATCGCGGTGTTGGAGAATATTTTGACAGCTATGGCCTTCCTCCTTATGTACCACAACATGTTGCATTCTTAAAACTTCATTGTATGTACTATAAATATAATAATAGCCAAATGCAAAGTCTTGGTTCATCCGTATGTGGCTATTATGCTTATTTTTATTTGTGCTGTAAAGCCCAAGGAAAATCTCTGCGTGAAATTCAATACTTGTTCACAACAGTACCCACGGTTAATGATCGTAGACTGCTGCAATATACCTTCCAGGTAATTTTATCATATTTATCATTGTAAGTGTATTTGTTTAATCATCATCTATTTCTATACTAATCATCTTTTTCCTCGTTCTTTTTACAGAATTCACAATACGAAGCTTTGCAAACGGGTGCTATGCTGCAAAACATGGAAACAAATCATTACAATCAAGAAGAGGGGGCAGTCTAATGAAGAAACCCAGCTCAATATACAAACATTGTCAATAAGAAAGAAAAAGAAGAAACCAGAAAAAATGAATAAAATACAATTTATGCTTATTTATGTGTTTTTATTGTCCATTCCACATACAACGTTATCAGATTCTCCTAAAGAACTGTGCGATATAAGACGAGAACCCTGGGCAAAGTTTCCACCTAATTAATAGAGAATATTGACCAGGGACCTCGTCGCGCATCAAAATCAAATCATTGATCACGTGACTGTACTACACCCGAAGGGTCCTACCAAATTGAAAGGGGATACCCGTCCATACCTTATCAAATAGGATAAATTGAGTCAGTAACCGAACACGTGGTTGTACTTAAAAATTTAACAATAGGACCACCGAAACATATTGAGGTCCTGTACTATGCTTCAATTGGACAATTTCAGTGGACCCCCATTGCCAAAATTTAAGAAGGGTGCAGCAATATACCCATGTCTTATGATAGGAAATGGACCCCTGTAATCATAGAATCACATCAAAGGGGATAAAATGGACCAAAAACCAAACACGTGGTACAACGTTTATATTTTGGCAATTTTGTACCCCTAAAAGGGAACGATATGGACCATCCAAATTTATCATGATACATATTGAGGTCCTGTACTATAATACCAAATGTTTAAATTGGACAATTTCCAAAATTTAAGGGGTGGGCCAAGGTACCCCTCCCGGGGTGCACCAATGTACCCATGTCTTATGATAGATAATGGACCCCTATACATAACCATATAACCATATAAGGTAATAGGACCTCATCAAAGGGGGGTAAAATGTACCAAATACCAAACACGTGGTTGTACTAAAATTTTGGCAATTTTGTACCCCTAAAAGGGAACGAGGTGGACCACCCAAATTTATCATAATACATGTTAGAGTCCAATACTATAATACCCAATGTTGAAATTGGGCAATTTCCAAAATTTAAAGGGTGGGCCAAGGTACCCCTCCCAATTTTTTAAAGGGGTGCACAAATGTACCTATGTCTTATGAAAGGGAATGGACCCCTATACATGACCATATAACTATATAGGATAATAACACATCATCAAAGGGGATAAAATCGACCAAACACCAAACACGTGGTATAACGTATTGCTTACGTTTATATTTTTGGCAATTTTGTACCCCTAGAAGGAAATTAGGTGGACCACCCAAATTTATCTTAATACATATTAGGGTCCTGTGCTATAATACCCAATGTTTAAATTGGTCAATTTTAAAAATTTAAGGGGTGGGCCAAGGTACCCCTCCCAAATTTTTCAAGGGGTGCATTAATATACCCATATGTTATGAAAGGTAATGGACCCCTGTATACGCCCATATAACTATATAAGGTAATAATAAATCATCAAAGGGGATAAATTAGGTCAAAAACCCCCGAAATTTGACTTTTTGGCAATTTTTTACCCATGAAAGGGAACGACATAGACACCCAATACGGATAGAGGTACATACTGTGGTCCTAGGCTACCATACCAAATTTTTAGATTTGGCAATTTCCAGAATTTAAGGGGGGTGGTCCTATGTACCCCTGCCAAAATTTAGGGGGTGGGCCATGGTACCCCTGCCAAAATTTAGAGGGGGTGGTCCTATGTACCCCTAGGTCATTGACCCCGGGCCAAGGTCATTGACCTTTCACCCCGGTCATAAAAGAGAGTGAGGATGAGTCATTCGCGCCAACGTCGGTCCCTACTATTCCTGGTTGCTATCTTTGTTTTTCCTTATAGCGTATTCCAGGGCAAAGTTGAATAATAATGGCGACAACGCATCTTTTGGTTTCATTCTCGACGTGAAAGCTCGTGGCCAAAAATTTTCCTACCCGGACTTTACTTTGGGATTCATTTAAACGTATCTTAATTAATCTAATTAGCTTTCTCGGTATTCCAAGTTCTGTAAGAACAGTAGTAGGGGCAGGCGTTCGCCCGAATGAGTCATCCTCACTCTCTTTTATGACCGGGGTGAAAGGTCAATGATCTTGGCCCGGGGTCAATGACCTAGGGGTACATAGGACCACCCCCTCTAAATTTTGGCAGGGGTACCGTGGCCCACCCCTAAATTTTGGCAGGGGTACATAGGACCACCCCATTAAATTTTGGAAATTGCCAAATCTAAAAATTTGGTACGGTAGCCTAGGACCACAGTATGTACCTCTATCAGTATTGGGGGTCTATGTCGTTCCCTTTTATGGGTAAAAAATTGCCAAAAATTCAAATTTCGGAGGTTTTTGACCTAATTTATCCCCTTGGATGAGGTGTTATTACCCTATATAGTTATATGGGCGTATACAGGAGTCCATTACCTTTCATAAGACATGGGTATATTAATGCACCCATTGAAAAATTTGGGAGGGGTACCTTGGCCCACCCCTTAAATTTTGGAAATTGCCCAATTTAAACATTTGGTATTTTAGCATAGGACCCTAATATGTATTATGATAAATTTGGATGGTCCACCTCGTTCCGTTTTAGTGGTACCAAATTGCCAAAATATAAACGTAAGCAATACGTAGTACCACGTGTTTGGTTTTGACCTAATTTATCCCCTTGGATGAGGTCCTATTACCTTATATGTTTATATGAGCGTATACAGGAGTCTATTGTCTTTTATAAGACATGGGTATATTGGTGCACCCCGGGAGGGGTACCTTGGCTTACCCCTTAAATTTTAGAAATTGCCCAATTTAAACATTTGGTATAATAGTATAGAGCCCTAGTATGTATCACTATAAATTTGGGTGGTCCACCTCGTTCCCTTTCATGGGTACACAATTGCCAAATTTTAGTACAACCACGTGTTTGGTCTTTTGACCTAATTTATCACCTTTGATGAGGTGTTATTATCCTATATCGTTATATGGGCGTATACAGGGGTTCATTACCTTTCATAAGACATGGGTATATCAATGCACCCCTTGAAAAATTTGGGAGGGGTACCTTGGACCACCCTTTAATTTTGGAAATTGCCCAATTTAAACATTTGGTATAATAGTATAGGACCCTAATATATATTACTGTAATTTCGTTCCCTTTTAGGGGTACAAAATTGCCAAAATATAAACGTAAGCAATACGTTGTACCACGTGTTTCGTTTTTTACCTAATCTATTCCATTGGATGAGGTCCTATTACCTTATACGTTATATGGTCACGTATGGGGATTCATTTCCTATCATAAGACATAGGTACATTTGTGCACCCGGGAGGGGTACTTTGACCCACCCCTTTAATTTTTGAAATTGTCCCTTTTATATGTTTGGTATTATAGTATAGGACCCTAATATAAATTACTATAAATTTTGGTGGTTCACCTCGTTTCCTTTCATGGGTACGAAATTGCCAAATTTTAGTACAACCACGTGTTTGGTTTTTGGCTCAATTTATCCCCTTGGATGAGGTCCTATTACCTTATATGGTTATATGGTCATGTATATATTGGTCCATTTCCTATTATAAGACATGGGTACATTGATGCACCCTTTAAATTTTTGGAAGGGGTACCATGGCCAACCCCCTTAAATTTTGGAAATTTTCCAATTTGAGCATTCGGTATCATAGTACATGCCTCAACATGTATCATGATAAATTTGGGTGGTCTATCTTGTTCCCTTTCATGGGTAAAAATTGCTAAAATATAAACATAAGCAATATGTTGTACCATGTGTTTGGTTTTTGGCCCAATTTCTCCCTTTTGATGAGGTTCTATTACCTTATATGGTTATATGGTCATGTATATGGGTTCATTTCCTATCATAAGACATGGGTACATTGACGCACCGTTTAAAAATTTGGGAGGGGTATCTTGGCTCATCCACTCGGTTTTAGAAAATTGTTTAATATAAGCATTTGGTATCATAGTACAGGACTTCAATATGTACCACTATAAATTTGGATGGTCCACATCGTTCCCTTTCATGGGTAAAGAACTACCAAAAAATCAAATTTCGGAGGTTATTGACACCTATTTAGCACGTTATATGGGTATGTACAGAGGTTTATTACCTTTATATGTTTATGTTCCCTTTTAAATTTGGGAATTATCAAATAACAAAATTCGGTAAACGTTTTCTAGGACCCATTGGTGTTCCTCTTATGACCAAATATTCAAAATTTAAAGGTTATTGACCGGCTTTATTATTGAATAAGTACAGGATTTATTACTTTTTCATAAGACACAGGTGTATTTGTGTACCAATCTTAAATTATGGGAGGAGGTACATTTCTTATTTTCATATCAATAATTGGTAATTGGATAGTATCTCATTCACTGGGTAAATCATTGTCAAATATGAGTATGATCACGTGATCAGTTATTAACCTATGATGGGATTAGGAGTCCAGAGCATTGGTACATTGAAACTTTGTAGGATAATTTGAGAATGCGTCATTGGTTTTGATTATTCCCGCCAAATATAAACGTAAGCAAGACGTTGTACCACGTGATTGTCCTTGATGAGGTAGTGTACAGGGATTCATTTCCTTTGTTGTGGTACTTCTTAAGTTTGAGTACACACACTTTTAGAAAACAGTTGGTTCTACTCAGGTAAACAATTGACGGATATTATTGACCTTATTGAACATATAATGATATGATTAATTCTAAGACTTAGGTATATCAAGAGAAGTATTCTTTAAATTTGGGAATGGTGATAAACAGAATTTTAACATAAGGCGTGAAATTTGGAACAATACATTGAACTTTAGTCACAGCTCATAGTCTAAGATCGTTGGTGGTGATTGATTTGAAATCTGATAGCTAACCTTATTGAATCTTATGACTCATAGACGAAAGGCAATACATGCTACAACAGTTTGAAATTTAATCATAAGGTGATGTAATCTAACACTAGCAAAGTTATTATTAATGAAATTTGATTGGCTGATCACTATCTTTCCTGCAATCTGATTGGTTGATCACTATCTTTCGTGCAATCTGATTGGTTGATGATTTTCAAATCTTTGCTGCATTCAGTTTTAAGTTTTGTTTAACATTTAAAAATCTTGGTTTCGTTTAACATTTTGCACTCACTGATAAATATGATCAAAACCGTTTATTTGTTAATCGAATAGTTAAAAACCGGATAAAGTTTGACGGTTAACCGTGAAACGTAAAATTTTTTGAAACTTTTTGTTTTGAAAATTCTTGCTTTCAAATTTTTGTTTGAATTTTTTTTTCTGAATTTTGTTTGAATTTTTTTTCACAACTTTTGTTTCAAAATTTTTTGTTTAAAAATTTTTCGTTTGAAATTTAAAAAAAAAATTCGTTTCAAAAAATTTGTTTAAAATTTTTTGTTTGAAATTTTGTCGTTTCCAAATTTTTTGTTTGATTTTTTTTGTTTAAAAAATTTTGTTTGAAATTTTTTTCGTTTCAAATTTTTTTGATTTTTTTCGTTTGAAATTTTTTTTTGAATTTTTTCGTTTCCAAGTTTTTTCGTTTCAAAAAACTTTTTTCAAACTTTTGTTTCAAAGATTTTTGTTCGAAATTTTTGTTTGTAAACTTTTTTGTTTGAACAGTTTTGTTTGGAAAATTTTGTTTCAAATTTTTTTGTTTGAAAATTTTTGTTGAAAATGTTTTGTTTGAAATGTTTGTTTGACATTTTTAAAAGTTTGTGCACTCATTAGTAAAGAACCTAAACTGTTTAGAGCAAAAACCTCTGGCAACATTATGGTGCAATAGTACACGTCAGAACATGATAATGCAACGTCATCAGTTTTGCATCATATATAAGTATCGTTCGAGTTAGTATTCATGATAACGTCATCATGGCTACTTGTCTGCAGTTTCTAAACACACGTGACGTGATTAAATCATTTACCAAGATTACTGATTTACAACAGAATGTACCTTATAGTATCTTAGCTAGCGAAAAAATCCCTACAAAGTTTGGATTAAGAATCGTAGTGAAGCTTGAAAATGATAAGTATATAATTTTACCAGCAAGATATTTACCCATGTAAGCATCAAAACAAGAAGAACTGCTGCGTTTCTTAACAGCCAAGGACTTTCACGAGTTTTATTTCTCCGTCCAGAGATGGAGTTAGCATCGCAGTCGGTCTTGCCTCCGCTCGCAAAAACGTGTGTGAAAATGTTTGTTGTTTAATTCGATGTTGCCATCTCAATAATGAAAAAGTGTTAAATACAGTCAAATCAGTTGACAAATAATGAACATAAAGAACATAATTGTTTTATATATACACAATTCTTCTGTATATTTATACGTGTATGTTTGTGTGTATTGGTAAAATAAGTCATAGTTTTCGTCTAATAATAAGAAAACAGTCTATAACATGTCATGAAATCTCAAACACCCTCCAATCGCCCCTTTTTGTTCCAAGCCTCGTTTAGAAAGGGAAACGCCTGTGGGGGCGTTAAGCCATTGTTAAGAAGCAGTGATCGAAATAATGAAAATAATTTCAAGATTCTCATCATTATTCGGACCCCCTTGAAGTCTCAGAAAAAGGAAAAAAAGTACTGAAAGTTTTTGATAAATGGGAATTTCTTGTTTTATCTTCATTCTTGTACATTTTCAGAATACGAAATACCAGTAAATTAAATACATTTAAGTAGAGAAAAGGAAGAAATGAAATGATTACTTGTTCTGTATTGCTTGGTATATAATGTGTTTCTATGGAGTATCTGATACGTTTTATTATTATTATTATTATTATTATTATTATTATTATTATTATTATTATTATTATTATTATTATTATTATTATTATTATTATTTCTCTGTGCACGAAAACGCGTACCATTGAGTGCAATATCGCGCTAATACACTTACGTTATTTTTATTTTTGTAAGTAACCCTTTAACTTCTTCCTTCTGTTCCCAATATTTATATATTTTCAACCCATCAAGTCTTTTCTTCTGTTACGAAATAAAATACTAATGTATTTAAAAACAGATTTTGTTCGATTTAGAGATGGAAATTGTACAGTAATTTGGCTGTCCGGAGATGTACATCCAAACCCGATTACCGTACGAAAAAGTGCGATAATTTTAAATCTTGAGCTCTTATTCCTCAATATAGTCCTAAAAACTATTACAGTTTGTAATAAAACAGTAATACTACTTTTTAAAGAAGGAAAACGTTCCGTTTAGCTGATTTTGAGGAAAAAAGAAAACACTACTCAGCCGAGTAAGGAAGTTTAAAATGTCGGGGGAAACCTATTTTATTACGCTTCCCTAACAGATAGATAAAGGGAGTAAGGCATATGTTTACATCTCCCGTTACTGCAATATTACATAGAATTATTTATTCTTTTATTCATGTTTATTTATACATTATGTTTGGAGGGTTCATTTCACATATACAGTGCAAAGAAAATTTATATAGTAACTACTTTATGTACAAAAAGATTCTACCGAAGGCGGACCGTAGTCAGTCAGCGCCGACAAAAGAAATAACTAATATACTTACTTTTTTGTTTGTAATATTGCCTCCTTTTTGTTTTATTGAGGGCTGCAAAATGAATCTTATGTACCTTTGACGCCCCTCAAACTCTATCAGAATTGAGGGAGGGGCACCTCACTTGGTCCTTCATCTTGTTACGCCACTTATCCTGCTGGACAAAATATTTTCTATTTATGTCACTGAATACTTGTCAGAATCATTTTATTGAATAGTTTATTTCCCAATAGTATATGCCACACATAGGCGTAAATTGCGCCCCCACAAGCCTTGCGGCCCAGGGGGCACATAACCAAGGGCTATGGGGACTCTGAGGCTTCAAGTTACGCTACTGTTGCCACATAAGGTATAACGTTTAAAATATGGTGGTATGTTTTTAGCTGAATCTAATATAATATCTTATAAATCAGAAAACAATCTTAACAAATCATGAAACTGTTATTCAAAAGAGTACAGTAATGTTAAATATGCCTATATAAAATTTTGTTTATATTATTTATTACGAGAAACCGAATTCAGATATAGTCTTCACCAGAGACGTACGCAGGAATTTATGTCGGGAGGGGTCGAAAGTTTTTGGGCGGGTTCAAATACAATTTGAGGCTAAATTATATTAAACTTTGTATTGCCCCTAAAATTAGACTAAATTTACAAAAATGTCGGGATATTGGGGGGGTCCGGACCCATTCCCTGAGTACGTCCCTTGTCTTCACAATCCTGATGTGATGCGATGTGAAATTGGTCATCTCAAAATTTTATCTTGTAGAACACGTTATGCTCTCCTGGTCTGTAGTTTGAATACATGTATCAAGTTCGGATACATGAGAACTTATTTGATTTGATGGGAATTTAATCACTATATATTAAGCACTTATCCAGGTTTTCTTTTCGCGGAGGGGTGACAAGGGGAAGTCTCGTAAGCACGTAATTCTAATGTTTTAAAATATCAATTTGTTTTCAAAATAATAATAATAATATAATGCAACAGTTCTATTCTTGCTGAAACTTTTCCTTACTTTTCATTATAAGAACCAGTTTAGTTTGAACGAACTGTATTGTGGCACAAAGAAAGTCAAACAAATATTTCCGAGAGATATGTAACTAAGGAAAATGTCTGCGATAGCATATAACAAGACTAACAAGAAAACACTGAGTGTATACTTCTATTACATTTAAAGTTGTAAACAGAACAGAAACGAAATTTTAATCCTATTTAAAAGTGTTCTTTTTTATTCCACCAAGGGGCAATGGTATCACGGTATGTTCTTGGACTTAAAAGAAGACGACAACACATTGACGAAAATTTTGACAGACTCGAAGTAATTTGAAACAAAAGAATCTCAAAAGCGTAAAAGTATGTTTATTAAAAACGTGCTTCAGTTTCGGAAGGGACATGAGCCCCCAAGTCCCCCCGGATACGTACCTGCTATATATGCTTGCTGTGGTGGAAGCTTCACGTTGATCTGTTTCAATAGTTTGAATGGTTGTTGCCATAATTCATCGATCGATACAGAGAAAAATACATAGCCTTTCATATCACCCCTAAAGATAAAGTATCTGTATTTGCCTCAGAGACGTACGCAGGAATTTATTGTGGAAGGGGTCCAAATCATTTCGGAAGGTCCGAAAACAATTTAAGGTTAAATTATATTAAAATGTGTAAAATTACCCCTAAAGTTAGACTAAATTTAGAAAAAAGTCGGAATTTCGGGGGGGGGGGTTCCGGGCCCCCAGTACCCAACCTCTTCGTACGTCCCTGGGTAAATGTATGAAGAAATGTTAGAAACTTTAATTGAAAATTCCAGGGGTACCCTGTAGAGATAGTCAATTCTGAAATAGCCCTCGATCAAGCCATGAAAAGTATTTTTTGGAGAAGGTGTACTTGTTAGAAAATGTTTTTTCTGCCTTATTTTATCACACATGTAATTTCGTTTACGTTATGTTGTTCCTCCATGCATCAATATCCAAACTCCCCCAGCAAAAATACAGAACCCGAGACAAAATTCTGGGAAAACCCCTGGTTAGGGCCGGTGCAGGGCCATACACCGTCGTCTGGTTACTCTGGTTTTATATATATCATTTGTTATTATTTATCAAATTTAATAAAATTTTGAAACGACAATATAACAAAAAAAAGCCATAGAAACTTCTTCTGTCGCCTTGAAATACAAAAGCATCAAATACGAATTGAAAGGATGGGATTTCAAGGAAAAAGAATGGCCCAAAAACTTGTCTTGAGAACCAAGTAATTAGAAGAACATGTTTGGTAGCAGCAGTCTATATCTATAGCACTAACCGTGGCGGGGGAGTTCTTTCAATGGTGGTATACCCATCCTTCTGTTCAACGCGCGATCCGATCAGTAACCCTCCCCGTGTAGAAGCTGTCACTCACTCCAAAAAACTCGTCCTATAGAGCGGAGATGTTCATTCTTCCCTGACGTACTTCGCGCTCACTGACCCTACTGGTCGATCTCCCCTTCACACTTCTATCCTCTCTACATAAAGATATACACAAAATACAAATGACAGGAAAAGCAATCGGCAACTGTCGCTCAGCATTCACCGGGCTTGTGACCGCCAAGAATGTGTAACACAGTGATTCTCAAACAATTTACCTCTAGACCCGCTTTAGAAGTCAGTAAAAGTTACGACGTCTCCTCTTTGTATAATACTAATGTCACAAAGTCATTTACGAATGAATATTTTTAAACTTACAAACTCCTTGATATTTTACCGATTTTGGGAGTTGTTACCAAACAGTTTTAGAAACACTGGTACAATGTCTTCTTGGCTGCTTTCCCAGTTACCTGGGGCTAGTCAGACTAGCGATTTCTTTATTTATACTAAAATACAAATAATGGTATGATTGTTTGGTTATTCAGCGCAAGAATACAGTTACTACATTATAAACTACATTTAAAAACTTGGAACTTGGAACTTGGAAATAATGTTAAGTGGTTATTTAAGAGTAACATAAGTACATAAGAGTCTATGTGAATAAAAAATACGTAACAGAATATTTGAGTAAAAATAAAGTGTTGCAATGATAATTTTCATTTTATAAATTATTTACACTATTTAGATCATTCTTAGTTCTCTTTTTTTAGTCTTTATATCATATAATAATACCCTAAGTTACTTTATTCAATATTAACAAGTACATCAACATGAACAAATTCAAATACATACACAGCTTAACTATAATACAAAAACAACAAATAAACACACATGGTTATATTTCCTAACCATGATCCAGTAAATCATGGCATTTTCCAGCATTTCGAATAACACGATACAAGCAGTATTATAAAA
This sequence comes from Thermobia domestica, assembly GCF_964235325.1. Lineage (NCBI taxonomy): Eukaryota > Metazoa > Arthropoda > Insecta > Zygentoma > Lepismatidae > Thermobia > Thermobia domestica. The sequence continues at coordinate 50,596,069 of NC_137470.1, read as the reverse complement.
CATTACAAGAGTAATTAACGAACTGCAAATATACAATAATAGTAACAATAATTATATACACATGCTAAACACGATTATTTAGAACACAAATTCGTTGCAGTAAGTATGTACATTATTACACCTATTTCATCTTTGCTCGATCATTGTCTTTTTTCTTGGCGATCTTGCTTTGAGCACTTAGGATATATTCCGGGTCTCTGCAGGGCATCCCACGTTGTACCATAGAATCTACTATCTCAGGAAGAATACACTCTTTAAAAAACCGTATAAGTTTCGGTAGCATAACATTTTCCCATAATTCTTCATCTCTTCTTACCTCCACAATGTGTAAAGGTGACTTATCATCAATGTATACAACTAAAAAGCATTTGTCTAATTTTGTAATATTCAACTGGCCCTGAATTTGGTAGTAGTAGTCGCTGTTAGTATTTAGTCCTATAGTTCCGTCTGGAAGGGCTCTAAGAAAAAATGCCCCTTTCTTTTTCTTTATCTCTTCAGTGACATCCTTATTTCTGAGTGAAGGAACACACTTTACTTCCACTAACGCATCATCTTCTACTACATATCCTGAAATATGATTAGGAGGGAATTAATTGATAGACTAGAATGAAAAGATTTTTTTTAAAGTAATATAATAATCTGTCTGTCCCTTTTCCATAAACAAAAAGGAAGTGGTTTGGTTTCGTTCAGATTCAGTTAATATCTCTAATTATAGCACACTGAACAAACAGTACTTATTAGAGTTAAACAATTATTATATTATATCAACAAAGAAGTTGAAAAATATTTCTTACCATCTGGACTAGTAGCTAAGAAACTATACTTAGAATCAATATATAATCCTCGTTTCTCTACTGTCACATTCTTCTCCTCCGCAAACTTTCGTAGAGTAACATCTTCATGATTTCTTCCGTATTCTATTGATGGTGTCGATAGATTTCTCTTGTGTAAAATGTCTTTCACCAACACATGGCACGAAGTGTGATCTTTACGTTTCACAACTTTACCGAACGTGGATGACGTTAGACGGTTGCGGCGATGTTCTTCATAAATCGAATTCCTATGCTGTCCGCGGGAGGATACTTCAATAAAGTACTTTCATCTGAACTGACCTAATATGAAAAATAATGTAAAGTATTCTTGAAACAGGACAGGGTGAACTGAAATTTGTAAGCGATATTGTAAGCACAAATAGCTACTTTTCCTACAAATATTAAAAGGAATGTTTATTAAACATATCCTTCAAAATTATCTTTGTCGAGGTATATGTTTGCGAAATATGTAAAAACGAAGTTTCGAGACAACCTGGAATAGTAGAGTTGAAACATATTTTATAATTACATGAATCCACAAAACTGATAGGCTCCCAGAAATTCTCGTAATTTTCTCTACTTACTCAATGTGTATCCATCCACACATAAATTATAAGAATTTTAAAAGAATTTCGCTTGATTTCAATTAGTGGAGCATGACATATCAATTCTGCGATTGACGATTGTCTCTGAAAGAAGAAACAAGTGAGTATCGTTCCACAGTGTGAAACTACGGTAGACTTCCAAACTATACAAATTACATAGTAAAACTGAAAATAGTAGAGACCGGAAGTAGTTGATTTTTACCACTTTTGGTTTAAATAGAAGATTGTCGAAGGAGATTGTACCTATTCTTGGAACGATGAATCGATTCTCAGAAACCTCTTGTCGATACCTCTTACCGTTTTTGAGTTATGACAAATACTGTTGAAACCGGAAGTGGCCGATTTGTATAACTTTCGTTTTAACTTGAAGATTGGTGAAGGAGATAGGACATATTCTTAGGATGCTGAATCGATTTCTGAAAACTGCTTGTCGATAACTCTTACAGTTTTATGTCAATGAAAATCAATATTGAAACCGGAAGTAGTAGTGAATTTCTACCACTTCCGGTTTTAGTGGAAATACAGAAGTCGAAGTGTTTTGTTTCCTTCACACCTTGAATCGATTTCTGAGAACCGTTTGACGCTAGATATTATCGTTTCTGGGTTATGACTATTACTGTTGAAACAGGAAGTGGTAAAAATCGACCACTTTCGGTTTAAGTAGGAGGTTTTTGAAGGAGATGGAATCTGTTCCTGGGATGCTGAATCGATTCCCGAAAACCACTTGTCGATAGTTTTTACCGCTTAAATTGTATGAAAATAGCTCTTACCGTTTTTGCTGTGATACCTGTTGACAGACAGACAGATAGACAGACGGACGGACACAGCCGTTCTAAAGGACTTCAATTTCTTATGCATAGCATAGTTTGGAAATCTAAAATTAATCCAGAAGTTTCAGAGGCATCATTGTGATACAATGATAGCTACGTGATATATATAGAGACGTGCAGATGGACGGGGGTCTTACCCAACCCATCCCAGAAAATTCTGAGCAAATGAAAAAAAAATACTCCTATAGAAAAATAAATAGCAAATTCCACATTTTAGAAGTTGGAAAAGTCGGATCTCACTGAGGAATGATTTTTTTCTTCTATCATACCACTTTTGTGATGCAATAATCATCAAAGCTGGTAATTGCGCGTCATTTTTTTTTTTTTTTTGCGAATCACGTTTTCGGACGTTCAAAATTCTCAGCAATTACATTTTTTTTTAGTTTCTACCAGGAACGTAGCCAGAGCTCTGATTTGGGTGGGGGGGCATATATACTAAACTAGTTGTATAAATAGCAAACTAGTATTTATATACTAGTTTAAATATTTGGAAGGCAAGTCAAGATTTGGACCCCGTGCTCCCCTAGCTACATCCTTGGTTTCTACACAACTTTTTTCCGCTGTAGAATTAAATAGTAGCAAGTACCCAAGTGAATTAAATAGCTGCATAAATTGCTTGCTATAGTACAACATGTAAATAAATTCTAGAGAAAAAAAATCATTCAAGTCATAGCCTACGATGCGGGAGCTTGCGAATATGATTCCCGACTGGCGTTTTTACCATGCCTTGAAAGAAAGAAAGCGAAACAGATACCCTACTATGGCACCTGAAATGCCCGCGGCTGAGTCAACACTTACAAGTTAGAAACATTTTGGCGGAACAAGACAGGAAAACCAATCCGGCAGGAGGGGGAGTAGAAATGACATGCCAATTCCAATGTGAATACCCTCTGTGCAGCACAAATGAAAAAAAAAAGTCTTATCAGATCCCCTCGTTTGCTTGCTTGCTTCTCAATTCTTGGAATCTAACCCGAAGCTAGTCAGTCACGTGATGTGCAAAGCAGAGAAATTCTTCGTTCATCTCTTCCCCACCGTACCGTTTACGAGATAGGATGTACTCATAACTGATAGATGACACTTTTTATTATTATTATTATTATTATTATTATTATTATTATTATTATTATTATTATTATTATTATTCAAACTAATGAAATAAGGAACTTCACACTTACCCGTCCGATTTTCAGATTTTTCACCTCAAATCGTTAGTTTAGGTTAGTTGCTAAAATTATTATTTTCGAAAGAGTTCTTTTATACTAGAAATAATTTAGAGAGAGGAGGGATAGTGTGAAGTTGTCCACCCATGAACAATATCCATATAGTTATACTGCATTATATAACTAGTTGCTCATCAGTTTACGCATTTCTGAAGCTGGCTATCTCAGTTTTGCAAAAGTAAATATTTTATTTGACAAATATGTTTGAGGACCAAGTGGCATGTAATTATAATCGTACTTCTTCTCTTTAATCAACATCATATTCGTATACATCGCTCTTTGTCATGATATGTATCATCATAATTAATTCCACATAATCTCTAGTCCATTAACACTAAATTATTATTATATTGTGCTAAAGATCGAACAAAATGACATGCACAAATTTTATACGTACCATGGAATATTTCAGAACGAAAATGATTCTCACATGTGAATATTATTATATTATTTAATCGTCAACATTATTTATATCTTGCTTACTGTCCGATCCTAATTGACAAATATTATACCTACGTAAACCAAGATTTCGAAGATAGACCCCCCCCTGGTATGGCGTACGGTTCACGGGTATCCTTGCGAGCCACTGTTCTTAGCACTCTAATTTATTGAAATAACTTACAGTACAATGGTACCCTTATTTGGTTCACAGTGAGAGAGTATTAAATGTAATACAATATTCCGTCCCAGTCTAAATAGTGAGTCAATATATTAGATTGTATATAGAAACTGGTAGGTACTGAGAACAGATGCTAAACAACGAAAACAAAACATAATTAAAAACCAGAGACAAAAATAATGTAAATATACATTAAATAATAAGTAAAACGAATATAAAGAGTTATCTACTAACATACTCCAGTAACACGAAGCTTATATATATATATATATATATATATATATATATATATATATATATATATATATATATATATATATATATATGTATGTATGTATATACAATCTTACCTTTCATCATGCTGTCTTGAATCTTCAGCGGTTCCTTGTTCTTGATAACATGGAAAAGAATCATCAACAGAAACAACAATTTCAGTTTTGCGACGTTTAGCTGCGGCTCGAGCAGATTTTGAGCGCTTATTTCGTTTTCTGGTTTTTGATAAAGGTCGTTTACGAGCCATTATGTATTTGCAGTATATCAGCTCACGCCTGATTGGTAACACCTTCAACTCGTTAGCTACACTGCGAAATAGGTGATAGTAGGACCTTGTAGTTGTAGAACATCCCGTCGAAAATGCGAGTGGCGCTAGCGTACAGATGTTCCTTTTAAAATGTTAACACTTTGTGCATTTATTCTCGAAATACATAAAGTACGTTGGTAGTACATGATGAAGTATAATATCGAGAGGAAGAAGACATTTCAGTGTTTAGAACGATATATAAATGTTGAAGATCGCTGGCCTCTTTCGACAAATATAAGTGATCAAAAAACGGATTTGCGCTGTGGTGTGCAGTTCAGTTGCATTTTTTCATTCCAATATCTAGTTCTTAAGATAATTGAAAACAAATCAAGCTTCAAGAAAAATTTAATACCATTTCATTCTAATCAATAATAATCAGGGAATAACATATTCAAGTTTTGGAACGAAATTTTTATTAATTATTGCACTAAATTGGAACAAATTTTAATTAATTATTAATTAATTATATAAGCGCATATTGATTATATCAACATAAAAATAATCATTACTACTTTTAAATATATTGCTATAATGTTATATACTCAGATCATTTCGATAAATTGCGTTTTTTAGTAATTCCGAGTAGAGTGCCAACGCCCTTAAATACTGGATCTGTATCTTTATGTTACAAAGGATTTTTGGGTCGAAGTCATCAACTTGAATTTAGTACACAGCCAGATTCGTCAGCAATTGTGATGAAATCATGAATTCAAACGTCAGCACATTCCTTTGACGTCAGACATAGTTGTATGAATGTGGTTGGTTGGCATGACGTCAGCAACTGTGATGAAACCATGAATTCAAGCGTCAGCACATTCCTTTCCAATGACGTCAGCAATAACTATAAACCAGCAAATACAGTGTCATCCCACGAAATCATTTGAGCAAGTGCTTTTCAGGAGGAAACATGTGTACTTCTAACGATAAAGAATTCATCTTCGCAAGCTATTATCCAACAAATATATTTCAAACAAAACATGTGATGATTGGTATCAGTGCTAGAACATTTGAACCAGTGATTCGATTGGGCAAAGCAGAACAATTTGGTGTACAACTGACCTGTGAAGAATGGCAAATATTATGTTCACGAATCGACCAAATGAACGATTATTTTCATGATGAGCTAAATGTGACCATAGTCAAATCATTAGGCTCAAATCATGAAGTGGTGATGCGTACAGTCCTCGAAGAGAAGATGGTGCTGTTACGTAAAAAGAGTACATTTCATGTCCCTCGCAACATGGTGTATCTAACGGAAACAGAATGGAACAAATTTATCAACGTATTCCAGTGTGTTAAACATGCAGTGGAAGTGTGCAACAAAACTAGTATATTCCTGAAAAAGTACTATTTTGAAAAATGTGTTATGCATATTGTACAACATGTATCTAGATATTGTGATGGTTGTCAACATCGTTCGTGGGTGCATACCTGTATTGATAAACAGTTTATTTGTGATCAAATGGACATTGAGTTTCCACCAATTGATATTGCATTAGACTTTAAAAGACTTCAATTGGAATTAAAATTATATGCTAAAGGCAAACTAGTGCAAGAAGTTCAAAATACATTGTATCGACAATATCCAGAACCACTATCTGGTATGGATGTATGTGGAGTGTAATAAAATGATCCATTTCAATGAATTGTGTTTTTTTTTCATTTCAAGAACAAACCCCATGTTCTGACGTGTACTATTGCACCATAATGTTGCCAGAGGTTTTTGCTCTAAACAGTGTCGGTTCTTTACTAATGAGTGCACAAACTTTTAAAAATGTCAAACAAAAATTTCAAACAAAACATTTTCAAACAAAAATTTTCAAACAAAAAAATTTGAAACAAAATTTTCCAAACAAAACTGTTCAAACAAAAAGGTTTACAAACAAAAATTTCGAACAAAAATCTTTGAAACAAAAGTTTGAAAAAAATTTTTGAAACGAAAAAACTTGGAAACGAAAAAATTCAAACAAAAAAATTTCAAACAAAAAATTCAAACAAAAGTTTGAAACGAAAAAAAATTAAAACAAAATTTTAAAACAAAAAATTTCAAACATAAAATGTGGAAACGAAAAAAATTCAACCAAAAAATTTTAAACAAAATTTTTGAAACGAATTTTTTTTAAATTTCAAACGAAAATTTTTTAAACAAAAAATTTTGAAACAAAAGTTGTGAAAAAAATTTCAAACAAAATTCAGAAACAAAAAATTCAAACAAAAATTTGAAAACAAGAATTTTCAAACAAAAAGTTTCAAAAAATTTTACGTTTCACGGTTAACCGTCAAACTTTATCCGGTTTTTAACTATTCGATTAACAAATAAACGGTTTTGATCATATTTATCAGTGAGTGCAAAAAGTTAAACGAAACCAAGATTTTTAAATGTTAAACAAAACTTAAAACTGAATGCAGCAAAGATTTGAAAATCATCAACCAATCAGATTGCACGAAAGATAGTGATCAACCAATCAGATTGCAGGAAAGATAGTGATCAGCCAATCAAATTGCATTAACAATAACTTTGTTAGTGTCAGATTACATCACCTTATGATTAAATTTCAAACTGTTGTAGCATGTACTGCCTTTCGTCTATGAGTCATAAGATTCAATAAGGTTAGCTATCAGATTTCAAATCAATCACCACCAATGATCTTAGACTATGAGCTGTGACTAAAGTTCAATGTATTGTTTCAAATTTCACGCCTTATGTTAAAATTCTGTTTATCACCATTCCCAAATTTAAAGAATACTTCTCTTGATATACCTAAGTCTTAGAGTTAATCATATCATTATATGTTCAATAAGGTCAATAATATCCGTCAATTGTTTACCTGAGTAGAACCAACTGTTTTCTAAAAGTGTGTGTACTCAAACTTAAGAAGTACCACAACAAAGGAAATGAATCCCTGTACACTACCTCATCAAGGACAATCACGTGGTACAACGTCTTGCTTACGTTTATATTTGGCGGGAATAATCAAAACCAATGACGCATTCTCAAATTATCCTACAAAGTTTCAATGTACCAATGTTCTGGACTCCTAATCCCATCATAGGTTCATAACTGATCACGTGATCATACTCATATTTGACAATGATTTACCCAATGAATGAGATACTATCCAATTACCAATTATTGATATGACAATAAGAAATGTACCTCCTCCCAAAATTTAAGATTGGTACACAAATGCACCTGTGTCTTATGAAAAAGTAATAAATCCTGTACTTATTCAATAATAAAGCCGGTCAATAACCTTTAAATTTTGAATATTTGGTCATAAGAGGAACACCAATGGGTCCTAGAAAACGTTTACCGAATTTTGTTATTTGATAATTCCCAAATTTAAAAGGGAACATAAACATATAAAGGTAATAAACCTCTGTACATACCCATATAACGTGCTAAATAGGTGTCAATAACCTCCGGAATTTGATTTTTTGGTAGTTCTTTACCCATGAAAGGGAACGATGTGGACCATCCAAATTTATAGTGGTACATATTGAAGTCCTGTACTATGATACCAAATGCTTATATTAAACAATTTTCTAAAACCAAGTGGATGAGCCAAGATACCCCTCCCAAATTTTTAAAGGGTGCGTCAATGTACCCATGTCTTATGATAGGAAATGAACCCATATACATGACCATATAACCATATAAGGTAATAGAACCTCATCAAAGGGGAGAAATTGGGCCAAAAACCAAACACATGGTACAACATATTGCTTATGTTTATATTTTAGCAATTTTTACCCATGAAAGGGAACAAGATGGACCACCCAAATTTATCATGATACATGTTGAGGCATGTACTATGATACCGAATGCTCAAATTGGAAAATTTCCAAAATTTAAGGGGGTTGGTCATGGTACCCCTTCCAAAAATTTAAAGGGTGCATCAATGTACCCATGTCTTATAATAGGAAATGGACCAATATATACATGACCATATAACCATATAAGGTAAAAGGACCTCATCCAAGGGGATAAATTGAGCCAAAACCAAACACGTGGTTGTACTAAAATTTGGCAATTTCGTACCCATGAAAGGAAACGAGGTGAACCACCAAAATTTATAGTAATTTATATTAGGGTCCTATACTATAATACCAAACATATAAAAGGGACAATTTCCAAAATTAAAGGGGTGGGTCAAAGTACCCCTCCCGGGTGCACAAATGTACCTATGTCTTATGATAGGAAATGAATCCCCATACGTGACCATATAACGTATATGGTAATAGGACCTCATCCAATGGAATAGATTAGGTAAAAAACGAAACACGTGGTACAACGTATTGCTTACGTTTATATTTTGGCAATTTTGTACCCCTAAAAGGGAACGAAGTTACAGTAATATATATTAGGGTCCTATACTATTATACCAAATGTTTAAATTGGGCAATTTCCAAAATTAAAGGGTGGTCCAAGGTACCCCTCCCAAATTTTTCAAGGGGTGCATTGATATACCCATGTCTTATGAAAGGTAATGAACCCCTGTATACGCCCATATAACGATATAGGATAATAACACCTCATCAAAGGTGATGAATTAGGTCAAAAGACCAAACACGTGGTTGTACTAAAATTTGGCAATTGTGTACCCATGAAAGGGAACGAGGTGGACCACCCAAATTTATAGTGATACATACTAGGGCTCTATACTATTATACCAAATGTTTAAATTGGGCAATTTCTAAAATTTAAGGGGTAAGCCAAGGTACCACTCCCGGGGTGCACCAATATACCCATGTCTTATAAAAGACAATAGACTCCTGTATACGCTCATATAAACATATAAGGTAATAGGACCTCATCCAAGGGGATAAATTAGGTCAAAACCAAACACGTGGTACTACGTATTGCTTACGTTTATATTTTGGCAATTTGGTACCCCTAAAACGGAACGAGGTGGACCATCCAAATTTATCATAATACATATTAGGGTCCTATACTATAATACCAAATGTTTAAATTGGGCAATTTCTAAAATTTAAGGGGTGGGCCAAGGTACCCCTCCCAAATTTTTCAATGGGTGCATTAATATACCCATGTCTTATGAAAGGTAATGGACTCCTGTATACGCCCATATAACTATATAGGGTAATAACACCTCATCCAAGGGGATAAATTAGGTCAAAAACCTCCGAAATTTGAATTTTTGGCAATTTTTTACCCATGAAAGGGAACGACATAGACACCCAATACTGATAGAGGTACATACTGTGGTCCTAGGCTACCGTACCAAATTTTTAGATTTGGCAATTTCCAAAATTTAAGGGGGGTGGTCCTATGTACCCCTGCCAAAATTTAGGGGGTGGGCCAAGGTACCCCTGCCAAAATTTAGAGGGGGTGGTCGTATGTACCCCTAGGTCGTTGACCACGGGTCAAGATCATTGACCTTTCACCCCGGTCATAAAAGAGAGTGAGGATGACTCATTCGGGCGAACGCTTGCCCCTAATACTAAGAACGTTGTATAATGTTTCTCTCCTGAGTCGTACGCCTTTCTAAAATCAATAAATAGTTGATGTACCGGGCTACTGTATTCCCATTTCTTTTCGAGTATTTGGCGAATGGTAAATATTTGGTCGATAGTTGATCGATTTCGTCTCAATCCTCACTGATAATCTCCAATTATTTCATCTGCGTATGGGGTCAGTCTTGCTAATAGAATGCTTGAAAGGATTTTATAGGATGTTGAGGGAAGAGAGATACCTCGGTAATTATTACAATCAGTTGTGTCGCCTTTCTTGTGGATTGGAACAATGATTGATTCTTTCCACTCTTGTGGCATTTCTTCCTTGTTCCAGATAAGGAGAATGAGTTTGTGTATCTTGTTCCACAATTTTTCGCCTCCAGCCAAAATTAACTCAGCCGGAATTTCATCTATACCCGGAGATTTGTGTTTCTTTAATTTCTTTATAGCGGTTTCTACTTCCATTTGGTTGGGTTGTGGAATATACGGTTCTGCGGTGTGTATCTCCTCTTCTCCACGGACATTAGTTTTTGGTTGCGTGTTAAGCAAATCGTCAAAGAAATCTTTCCATCTATTTAAGATGCTATCCGTATCAGTGAGAACTGTACCGTCAGATTTCTTTAATATATAAGCACGAGGTTGATAGCCTTTCTTAAATTCGTTGATCCCCTTATACATGTCCCGGATGGTTTTATTTTTACTATTATCTTAAAGTTCCTTAATTTTAGCTTTCAAAAAATCGCGTTTCTTTGTTCTAAAGGTTTTGGAAGTTTCCCGCTTGATGTCTATGTAATTTTTTGTAGTTATTTCATTCGGATTTTGTAGCAAACGTAATTTTGCCTCTTTTCTCTTCTCTCCTAGTTTGAACCATGGTTTGTTCCTACCTATTTTCACGTGTCCCAATTTTTCTTTTCAGAGAGAGGATGCTTCGTAAGCAAAGAAAATAATTCAATTGCTGGAATGTTTTTTCTCCATAATCTTAAGGTTACATCTGTTAACTAAAGAGTATATGACATGCGTCAGTTTTCTGTAACGATTCCTGTAGTGTTATTGAGATTATCATCATTTTGCTCAAATACGAGTGTTGTTGCGTCTTACATAATTGATATTCTTTCTTTATAGTTTTGAGGAAGTCATTATTTATATTATTGTATTATTATAAACCAATTTTAACGTTGATCTTTGTGGATGCCTAATTAGAAACATACCAATTATAAATATGTATGTATTCAGATTTCAGAATGTGTACACGGCAGTGATTTGTAATAATGATATGTACTACTACTTCATCAACATCGCCTAATATATAATATACTCTACAACAGGTTCACCTCAGAAATCAGATTCATCTACCGTAATATGAATTTCATCTCCCTTCTCTAGAATAAGCCTCAAACCTGCCCATCACCCAATGTTGAAGACAACGAATGGCGTATTTAGGATTTTGTTTCGAGGGGCTATGTCCAACACAAGGAAGGAAGTGGGAAATTGCCCACCTCAGTTGAGAATTAAATATATTTTAATTTATGCGGACCGATAAATCCTACATGATATGATACAAAAAATTAGGAGTGAATCTAACCCTTTATTCTATTTACACAAGAAAAAGGAAGCATCCTTTTGGCCTTCCTAATTTCCCAGGCTAAACTAACCGATTAATTTTTCCTTTGTTATAATAACCAAAATTCTGTCATGTTGATATCCGCGCAAGTTGGTGTGGAACACCAGTTTCGCTTATCAACTCCTCTTAGTTTTGGTGTTACTGATGACAGCCGACTTCAATCACAACTGACAACGGTCGATAAAGTATGATAAGCGAAATGAAAGAAACTAACATCAAGAAAAAGAAACAGAAAAGTATAAAGGACGAAATAAAGAACAAAAAGACGCAGTTCTTACATGGAATGAAATTTGACAAATACAGTATTATTTCTGAACAAAGAGCATAAGAAAATGGAAAGTCAATGGCATTCTTAGAAATGGTAAGAAGGATTATTGTTGTGCGTGGAATGCGAAAAACAAACAAATTTATCTCCTGGGGAGCTTGAGCCCAGTCCAGAGAACCCCCTAAATACGCCACTGAAGACAATTCTGCTGCTCCCCTGATCCTCCACAGCATTGTTTTTCAACTTCATAAATATTTTGAACATCGATTATATATATATATATATATATATATATATATATATATATATATATATATATATATATATATATATATGGGAACGGTCTTACCCGTCCCCCCCAATGTTGAAGACAGATTTGCGCCGATGCTCAAATCTAAGGCGACGCATTATTACAGTTTCATGGACTTAGGACTTTTCATATTTTTAAAAGTCTATTTTTACTTGTACTATCGTTACATATTCAAAAATTCGCAAATATCCGAGCACCAGCCTTCTCCTTACCCCTCTATATCTCCGGAACGGTTGAGATCGAGGGTTTTCTCTCTAATGGGTTTAATTGTACAGAAAAACACTTTGTTTGCGCATAAACTCTTCCACAATTTCGTGTCACACTTGAATAGGTTTCCTTATCAGGTACAGAGACAGGCATTTTTTTTCTCTCTCCAACGTTTTAATACCCTCTTCATTCCGGACATAAGTTATTCTCACTTCATTCACTTTAGACACCGAAAATGTTTTGTGTAATTTCAATATAAATCTGCGATTCAGTACAACAAACAGAAAGCTCCTTCTATAACGGCCATGATTGGTAAGTTCTCTCCAGTTTTTTCCCTATATTTTTTCATTTCTTTTGCTATTAAACTGGATCGCTAGTCACCTTTAGGGTAAAACGTTCTCACTAGATGGCAGAACACATTGTGACACATGCGATGTTGCCACATAAGTTACGAATGGAAAAGTGTTTAGACACGATCACATTTTATACATGATTTACTACGAAGAGAAATGGAAGTCTTTATTTTAATTTTACTCAATACTACCTGCTTTAACATATGAATTAATTATAGTCTTTAATCAAGAGTGATTTTTCAACTCACGAAACGTTATGCGTATATTTCTCTCAAACTAAACGTCTTTAGGTGCAGATTAAGAATACGTATATTAATACAACGTCATCTTTTTATATACATTTCATACATTTCATCTTTTGAACAAAACAAACTCTAATTACGCTAAAAAATTGTATTTTATAAGAGTAGTTGCAATTCTTGGTGTAGCTCTACTTTAGGGGCTTAATTATCATGGCTAAAATTCCAGCGTTTACTGGTCAAAATGCAATTCAATTTACATTTAGGAGAAAATTATAGCATTGTTATTGTAATCGTTACTCAGAAAACGGCAGTGAAACGTTGCACATTTATTTATAACTAGATGCCTCTACGGTACAGATTAAGAATATGTGTACGAATACAAAATCATTACCTAAGTAGGTAGAAGAAAAGAAATTCTTTGTACGTGCAAAAATGTTATCTTATAAAACAAAGTTACAATCCTTGGAGCAGCTTTACTTTAGGGACTTAAATATCATGTCTAAAATTCCAGCGCTTTCTGGGCAAACTTCGACTCAAACTACATTTAGGGATAACTAAAACTACTTTTATGGTAAAATTTTCTCAGCAAATTACAGACATATTATACGTTTATCTATAACTAAATGTCTCAAAGGTGCAAATTAAGATTAAGTATACAAATACAAAACCATTACACAAATCCGATCTTTTCAACAAAACAGACTAGTTCCTTCAAGCGTGGTATTTTTTAAGTTGTATTGCCGTGCAGGTATTTTGTAAGTTGTGTTCCCAAGTGCATGTATTTTCTAAGTGGAATCTCTTAGTGCAACTTTACCTTAGATAGCATAATAATTATGGCTAAAATTCCAGTTTTCTGGACCAAACACGGCTGCATTAAATGAAAACTATCACAAACTTTTATTAGGTTGCTTACCTACACAGACAGATTTGTTCCACAATCCAGGTGAAATGAGGAATCTGAGATAGGGCCTTATGCAGAGTTGTTTTGACGTATGATTAGCATCATACTAAAGGCCTGACTACTGCATTAAACATATGTTAGTCGAACTCTTTAGTAATCATGCGTCAGAACGACTTTGCGTCAGTGCCCGCAGGGAGTAAAGCTACGCGATTTGCACGGGTGTTAGGATGCAGAAGGCGCTATTTGAAATTTTCTAGTTTAGTATTCCACGATTATAATCCGAATCTAAAAGGAGCAGTGATGATGATTATCGAAATGGTGAACTGAAAGAAATCAGAACACACCGAGAAAATCCACGCACGCTAGGTGTCCTACAAAAAATCTTTGTCGCGAGAACGAGCGATCTCGTGTGCCAGGAGTGATCTATCTACGGAGCTATTTACAGCTAATTTTATTAAAATCTACTAGTATATACATAACCAACTTCATTTCTCCAACTTGTCTTTGTACCTGGATTGTTGTACTTCATATATCACATGATCTTCGACAATTACAAGATCAAGTATGTATTATCTAATTCTTGTTTATAGTGGCATGTATTAAAACAGTTTCACGCTATCTTTTAGTACTGGCTCATACTTCATACTATACACACCTGAAGATAATGACAGTTCTGAATAATAACACTTTTGTCCAGAAGCACCTGCACTATTTTTCGAAGGGCGGGGAAGGGGCAAAATCCCGACATACATTGATACGAATAACGCTTAATGCAAGACAATTATTATTAAGGCATATTGCCTGTATTAAATATTGTAGTGAATGTAACCAAATATAATGTGCCTTCACATGTGTTTCTGGATAAAAGAGTTTTGAAACAAACAAACATCTTTCGAAAAGGTACGAGTGTCCCTTTGCCTCTGCTGCAGGGTAAATCGAGTGCCCCTTTGCCTCCGCTGCAGAGATGGAGTGTGTCAGTGGGTCAAGTTTTCTGGGTGGGTCAGTGGGTCGTGGGTTAACAGCATGTGGCCCACCACCCACCGTGACCCACCACCCACCATGACCCACTGCGAAACACCACCCACCATGACCCACTGCGAAACACCGACTGTCTCACCTACCGACTCAGTCTGCATACTGCATTGTAGACAGTATCTTCTGAAGACTGGTTAATTTGTCTGCGTTTTACTTTCAAGACCTTCATTTCCCTTCTTTTTCCATTTGTTTCCGTCTACTTACCTGAGGTGAGTAGGCTATATATAAGTGAAAAAAGAACTTCATGCACTTTTGGATTTGATATTTGTAATTGTAATAATAGCAATAGGACTTATACTACTACTTGGCTTTCGAGGCCTGTTAGTTTCTAGAGAAGCTAACTACTGGAAAAATGCATTTTTGAATCATAACGGCCAAATTACAAAGTCAGATGAAAAAGTTATATTGCTTTCATTATATAACACATCCCAAAGAGGTAGTGAGGATCCGAATTTTTGCGGGAAAAAAATGAGTATCTCGCAAGCCGTTAAACTTACGAAGCTGAAGTTCAGTGTATTAACTCTTTATTAAAAATAAGCAGAATCTGTCCTAGCATTTTTTTAAAATTCTCTTTTATGAAGTGGGGGCACTTTCTATATTTGGAAAATTGGAAGTGAATTGGTTTGTAAAAATAATAAAAAACGATCGATATTAGTTAAGAAAAAAATTCAGAAACAAAAAATACAGTGCTTCGCTTCATATATCCTTTGCTTTCTACTATAATAATTGCTGAAGCTTATGTTTATTATATGGAGTGCTTACAGCACAGGGCAATCAATCCATAAAGTTGTGAGAAAAATAGACATAGAATTTGTACTGTAAGCTTAAGTACACGGAAATTTTAGTTTGGATTGTATGCATAATTATATGGAAAAGTTTACACTTTTTTTTCTTTACGTTGGTCTACTTACCTTGATTTGGGTCTTTCAAATTTCATCCCTTTTTCCACTGAAAAGTATCGATAATTTAACAAGGAAACAATTATACTATGATAATTTAATTAAAATTCATCTTAATTTGGCCCATAACAAACAGCAGTGTGGTAATTGAAGGAAAAGAAGGAGGAAATTTCCAGACACCTCTGAACACTTCTCTGAAACCTCGTTTCCTTTTGCCTTCTAGGGGAGAGGGAACTTGGTAATGACATCAAACTTTCATGCGTAATTACAAAAACTAAATTTATAAACGAATAAGAAATCATCCGCACTGTTAAAAATGGTTTCTTAAATTCAAGAAAAAAGTCCTCGTATTTGAGAACATCCGTTTCTTACCTGTACACCGAGTAATACATTCTTAAAAGTGAGATTTCGATTTTCTCAAATCATTTTGAGAAACAAAGACTCAAATGCGAGGAATTATGTCTCATTTCTGAGGGTGCAAATGCTTTCTCAAATTTGAGATAAAATGTATTTTTTTAAAAAAAATTGAGAAAGTAACATTTGAGGAAATGAGACGTATAACCAAAATTTGTAGAAACATATTTCTCAAAAAGATTTGAGAAATTACTTCCTCAAAAGCTGGAAACGGTGCACAGAAACGGAATCCTCAAATTTGAGAAGACGTAAAAGGATATAAACAAAATATAAATATGCAAAAAAATTCAAACTATTAGTACACCTAGAATTTATATTAAATAAACACCTATAGTTATAGTTATTGTTTAAAACACAACACATTTAAACCTTCACGTCAACGCAAGAAAATTCCACGAATACCACGATGAGTTGTATTTTAGGTGCGTTACTTATTCCTACTGCATCAGACAGTTGAACATTTTCCTTTTTATCACTGTCCACTTTCTCAAGACTTTTCTTTTTCATCGACATGGTTTACTCAAGATTCTCCCGTTTCCTCCAACATTACACCAACTTCTTGATAATTCAGAATCAAGAATTATTCGTATACTTCAGAATAAAGGCAACAATTTCTGTTGGAGTGTAACGTCCCACGCTTATGCTACAAAGCTCAGGGAGATGTTATGATGATAATGAGCGAAATGCTGTAATGAAAAAAGTGAGGGAATCCCGAGAAAACACACTGCCCACTTGACGGAGGTGGAATCAAACTATGGACCTCATGTATCGAGAGCTAGTTCTACCAGTGAGTCATCGCAGTCTTATATGCCTACTTCTCTACCATAAAAAAAGTTGCCTACATGAGAAAACACCGTGTTTGTGGGCTTTTCCAGGATTCTCCAGCTTCCTTCTACAAGAAACGTACACAGGAATTTAATTCGGAGGGGTTCCAAGTTCAATACGAGGACAAATTGTATTAGAATATGTAAAATTTACCCTAAAATTAGATAAAATTTACATAAAAGTAGCGATTTTGGGGAAGGGCCGGAGTTCCAGGACTCAGCCCCTACCTTCCACCTTCTTCATTACGGCAGCGACATGCGACAGTTTCTGTCCCTCATAAATGTGCTGAAACTCATCTGCTAAGAATTCAATCAGATTGGAAACAAGGTCACAAACCCATGCAAAAACTGCAAGAAACGTACGTCCACATTTTCATTACACCATTATCATCCATCTCTATCACTGTCTCTCTTAGCCTTCGAGCACAATCGTGGGACGTTGGATTAAAAAATAAATGAAATCTTTGAGTTTTACTTCCCTCAGTTGTGTTAAGTAGGCTAAAGGAGACGATGAGAATGAAAAATATAGTGTAATGAAGAAAGTGGGGAGAAATGGGAGAACCCCGAGAAAACCCATGCACATTGTGTGTATCCACCAGAAAGCCCACTTGCCGCGAGCTGGGAATCCTGGGATAAAAGCAAGGGCCTCATCGCACCAGAGGTGAACGCTATACCACTGAGCTACCGCAGCCTCTACGTTAAATTAAGAGCAAATGAGTACAGTACCATGCCACAAATATCCTGCAAACGTGTGTCATTAAAACGATTACTGGTGGTGAAAAAAGGATGCGCCAATCTATCCTCGGTGATCAGTACAATGTACCTTTGTATTACATTCCATAATAATAAATCGCACGTTGTTTTGTAACGCTGTTTCTAACTACACAGATGACTTATGTTTCTTTGTTTCCGTACATAAGTTATTTTGTACATTATAACGAATGGCGAAGGGTGTAAAACATTGACATGCTTCCCGGTTATATTGTAATATAGAAAACAACGTGCCTTACGGGGCTCTAACCCGCCTTCACTTGTTATTGCTGCACTCGTTATTATGTGAATTGAGCACTGAACTTTGATACATAAAGGAGCCAACGTGACTGCTATAGCCTAAATAATCTGTATGAGGGGGGTTAGCGTTCTACGCCCTAACGAATGTACTACAGTAACGTTTAGTCTATGGTAGTATGTTTACAATTCACCCAAACTTACGTTCGAAAGTTGGTATGTATGCTGCTCCTCGCCGCTGTCACATGACATGTATCCATACGCCACCTCAGCTGCATCACCTACTGCGTACTCAAATCCATTCGCACTCTCCTACAGCTGAAATCCTTTATCTCGTTTTCTGAATAGTAATTGAGCCCTAGCAATTATACTCCCTAGTAAAACATAGTAATATTATTTCGGTAAGATTGTTCCCCTTATTTTTTAATCATCTATGATATTGCAAATCACGCACTATTTCATTATCATTTTTAAGAAATGACAAAATCTCATAAATGAGAACCTGAAAATTTGCCTTGAGTTCACAAATAAAAACAAATTTGGAAATAATGAGACATTTTTCCTCAAATATGAGTAAACATTGCTGATTTTGTTTTGAACTTGCATTTTTCTCATTTATGAGCAAGGATTTTTTTAAGAGTGCGTTTTTCAGGTTTTAATTGATAATTTATGCACAAGATTTCCTATCGAAGATGTGGTAGATGAAGTTTCTGTTCTCCATGAGTCGACATTGCCAACTGACATGGTCGATATGGAAAAGATATTGTATGGTGATAGAGAGGTGATACTTCTTGCGGAGTATTTCAAAACTTACCGAGAAAAATCGTTATCAGATTTAAGTCTAACAAGCAGATTGTCGAGTATTATCAATTTCCACGACTGAGTGCGAACGGGGATTTTCCCTTATGAATTTACAGATGACTGACGTTAGAAATAGACTAAGTGCTCAAACGTTGTCTAACTTGTTGTTCATCAATGTTAATGGCCCATCGCTAGACAAGTTCAAAGTAGACGAGCTAGTTATTTTCTGGCTGAAGAATGGACATCATTCCGCTGCGGATGATTTACCACGAAAAAGTTCTGGAGGCCAACAGGAAATAAACTCGATTTCAGATTTGTTTTAATGTGGCAAATTACGAGTTACGGAAAATGTATACTTGTATTACTAATGGCTTATTTGTGTTTTTTTAGGGATGGGCCGAGTCGAGCTAAAATTCGACTCAACTCGAAACTCGAATCGAATTCGATTCGAGTTACGAGTCGACTCAAAGGTAATTTTCTCGAGTCGAATTCCGAGTCGAGTCACTGTTTTGAGGTCGAGTTTCGAATCGAGTCGAGTTTGATACATGGCTCGCTCGTTCAGCTCCTATTAGCTCGTTTTGAAATCATGACCTGACTAGACTGGAAAGCGAAAGCCATGAGAAATATAAGTAGTAAAGTGGATTACTTTTAATGTTGCTCACGAGAGGGGACATTGTTCGCGTCTCATCTCGTCTCGATAACGAGACAATAGATTTTTATAACGAGACAGTCTCAAATGTTGTGAGCACCAATATAGTATGTATACTGTATAGACGTTACTATCAAGGCTGAGACTTGTACGGTCGAATTTTTGAGCCCAAGCAAAAGCCCAACACAGGCAGTGAGGTCAACAGGCTCAGCTCGGTTCAACTGAGAGAACAGCTCGATCCGGCTCGGTTGGGACGATCCATCGGCACGGCTTAATTGAACCGATAGCTTAAACCGGTTTGGAGGGGATGAGCCATCGACTCGGCTCAATTGAACATCAGCTTAGAGAAACATGGTTCGTTAAAGCTAATATCTTCATAGAGTGTCAATATAAGAAAAGTAAAAAAATTCTGAACTCTTACTTCAACACTAATAACAAACAGGTATTCCAATCAACCAATTCTAAAAGACTTCATAAGTGATGTTCAAGAAATATTAAGAACAAGAATGGATGAGTTCCCAGCTAGAGGTTCTGGATGGGCTCTCATGAATATAAACTACATAGAGTTAGCTTTTAATAAATATGCACCGTATAGAGGATCATCATACATAGAACTACCAAATGAAATTAAAGGGAAAAAGGCTGTTATTAATGTAAAGAACAAAGATGAAAAATGTGTCTTATATTCAATTGATTCTACATTACATCCTGTTGAAAAAGATTCACAACGACCATCAAGGTACAAGCCTGTTGTTAAAGACTTGGAAGAAAAATTAAAAGGTACTGTTTGTCTTGTAAAACTAAGTGATATCTCTAAAATTGAAATAAGATTTTATATATCGTTTAACGTTCATGCATACAACGAAAAATTTATGGCGTACATTTTATATCACACTAAAAACAAAAGAGAAACCCATGTGAATTTACTACATGTAAAAGAAGATACTAAAACACACTATTGTTGGATTACAGACTTGAGTAGATTATCTGATAGTCAAATAACTAAATGCAGAGCTGGAAAATACTTACGTGATAGATGCTTTTTATAGTGTTATTCACAAGATGCATTACATAAACATGAGAGAGATTGTTCTGCTCACGAAGCTGTTAATATAGTAATGCCACCAGAAACGTTGAATTTCAGAACTAGCAATATACGATGAAGATGCAATTTATAATTTACTCTGATTTCGAATGTCTACTGCATAAGGTTATGATATGTGAAGAAGGTTATCCAGAAGGCGAGTCATATACCCAAAATATCAACAGCGTAAGCCATCTTGGTTCTGTTACTATATTGTAAAAAGTGATGGAATTAAAACAGGCCCTGTTGTGTATAGAGGTAAAGATGCAGCTAAGAAATTCATAGGAATGTTAAAGAAAGAAGCCAAACAAATATCAAACATACTGTATATAGACAATATAATGAGTTACCTTTAACGTGTGAACAGATAGAAGAGTCAGACAAAAATGAATCCTGCTCTTTCTGTAAAGTAGAATATACTCCAGAGAACCATAAAGTAAAACATCACGACCATATAACTGGAGATTTCGTAGCTGCATTATGTAACAATTGTAATCTAAAAGTTAGAGTACCTAAGTTTGTACCAGTGATTATACACAATTTGTCAGGATATGACACCCACTTGTTTCTAAAAGAGCTAGGATGTAATAAGGAGAAAATAGAATTAATACATATTAACGAACAACGATACATATCATTTAGTAAATAGGTTGGAACTATCAAATTAAAATTCATAGATTCATTTAGATTTAAGGCATGCAGTTTAGAAAAAGTATCATCAAACCTAACGAGAGAAAAAATGACTCACACACAACACTTCCATTCTGACGAAAAAGAATTCAAACTTGTAATAAAAAACGATGTTTACCCGTATGATTATATGATAGTGACTGGGATAAGTTTAGACAGATACAATTATCACCAATGGAAGCATTCTTCAACAAGCTTATGAACAAACATATAAGTGATGAGGATTATGAGCATGCAAAGAAGGTATGGGAAACATTAAAGTTAATAATCTCGGGGGATACTATGACCTATATCTAAAAATTGATGTATTTTTATTAGCAGAAATTTTTGAGAAATTTAGAGAGGCATGTCTTATGGTCTTGATTCAGCTTGGTATTTGACAGCACCAGGTTTAGCTTGGGATGCATTGTTAAAGATGACAGAAATAAAACTAGAATTACTGACAGATTACAATATGCTCTTGATGATAGATAAAGGTATAAGAGGTGGTATTCAGTCAATACTCGAGAAGATATGTAAAACAAACAATAAGTATATGGAAGATTACCATGAAAATATAGAAGATTCTTACATTATGTACCTAGATGCCAATAACTTCTACGACTGGGCTATGAATCAATATCCATCGTATAAGGGATTTAGATGGTTAAGTGAAAACGAGATAAGAAATGCCACAAGCATACCTGATGATTCCGATACTGGTTATATAATAGAAGTAGATCTTGAGTATCCAAAAGAAATACATGACGATCACAAAGACTATCCATTAGCTCAAGAAAACGTGTGTCCACCTGGTTCAAAACAATCAAAGCTACTAAAAACCCTATATGATAAAGAAATATATGTGATTCACTGTCGGAACCTAAAACAATGTCTATCACTTGGATTGAAACTTAAGAAAGTACATAGGAAAATAGAGTTCTAACAGTCAGATTGGTTAAATAATTACACAGATTTAAACAAACAGATGAGAACTGGAGGAACAAATGACTTCGAGAAAGACTTCTACAAGCTCATGAACAACTCACAAGTAAACCTTACGTTTGGGTGAATCGAGTTGTTGACTGAGACACATGTGAGAAAATAGTACTAAATGTGGTCAGTATTTCAGTGAAGTTGTAGGTGCGAAGCTCCAGGGGTTTAGGAGATACAGCTACCAGAACATCACATGAAAGTACAGAATAGTCTTCATACAGTTGAAAGATCGACTGTAACTTTTTACCAATTGCGCATAAATCAAAATTAACGTCACCATTGTTCTTCTGATTATATTTGCGCCTTAAATCATGTATCACATGACCCTATTCCTATTTTAAAACTTAACCTTAATTCTAAATGGCGGATTTCAAGATGGCCGCCGTCAGGTATACCCTTATTATATGACTTCCCCCTAATCCTAATATGTACCCATATAGTTGTTATTCCCCTTTTGTCGTTAGAAGAAGTCTTAACAGAGTTTTTACCTCCAACTGTATGAAGACTATTCTATATTTTCATGTGATGTTCTGGTAGCTGTATCTCCTAAACCCCTGGAGCTTCGCACCTACAACTTCACTGAAATACTGACCACATTTAGTATTACTTTCTCATATGTGTCTCAGTCAGCAACTCGATTCACCCAAACGTAAGGTTTACTTGTCAGTATTCGGGAAGAAAATGGAACATATTAGGAAGAGATATAAGCCTATAAAAATAGAATGTGGCCCAGCAAGAGTAGAAAAACTAATTGCTAAACCAAATTTTAAAGACAGAATTATTTATACAGATAATTTATGTGCCATAATAATGAATAAAATCAAATTGACTTTCAATAAACCGATATATGTCGGAATGAGTATCTTAGTTTTATCAAAGTATTTAATGTAGGACTTCCATTATAATGTGGTGTAGCCAAAATACCAAGACAAAATAGAAGTGTGTTATACAGATGCTGATAGCTATATTTACCGTATTCAAATAGAACATGTGTAACAGAACATAAGAAACTATGTTGATTACTTCAACACAAGCGATTACCCTAAAGATAACAGGTACAAGATACTCCGGATCAATATGAAAATACTTTGTAAGATGAGGGACGAGGTTAAAGGTATCATTATAGAAGAACGAGTAGTATTAAGATCTAATATGTACTCTATTAGAGCACCTCAAATGGATCTAACAGACGAAGACTTTAAAGGTAATTTCGATAAGGAAAAGTGTTGTAAGAAAGTCAATGGTATGAAAAATAGTGTTGTATACAAAGAACTTACATCTGACGAGTATAAATACTGCTTGTTCATCCAAAGGGACTACTATAAGAGGACGAATTTGATAATAAATTATAAGTATGATATATATATAGTATAGAAGTAAATAAGTTAGCTTTAAGTTGTGTAGATGATAAGATACGTGTTTTAAGTGATGGGATA
This sequence comes from Thermobia domestica, assembly GCF_964235325.1. Taxonomy (NCBI): domain Eukaryota; kingdom Metazoa; phylum Arthropoda; class Insecta; order Zygentoma; family Lepismatidae; genus Thermobia; species Thermobia domestica. Next base: position 50,572,211 of record NC_137470.1, on the reverse strand, counting down.
AATACCCTACCCTGGGGTTATTATAAGATAGAATAGTTATAGATATAAGTTAGGTATAAGTTAGTTGTAGCCGTAGATATATAAGTATACTTTATGGACATAACTATAAAATACTCTGGGGTCAGTCACGGGTGGAGCGGAGGGGTGCGCTAAAAGTGACCTACAATTTCTACTGACATTACAGAAAAAAATAATATCTCTCGGTTATGTCATATAGGCTAAACGAGACTTTGATGATAAGAATGAATGAAGTGGTACAGTGATAAAAGTAGAAGCACACGGGGAAACCGAGACCAAGGGATTCTTTTTTTTTCTACTTCAAGCATATAGTTTCAGTGACTTTACAAAATAGCAGGGGGGGTACCTGGGATGAAATTTTGCGGTTTTAGCCCTCTATTTCAGCTAGATATGCAAAAACGTAGATTACCCGCAGTTTGCCACAGTGTTATTTGATATAACTCGATTTTAGTGTACTTTGAGACAGTGTTGTTATTATTGATTGATTACCTTATAATCGTAAAGTTTGACACAATCTATGTATAAGCTAAGGGTTGCCAGAAGTATATCATAACCGTCAAATCCTTTTTACTCATAAGCAGAATACATACAGACTGTGCCAAGCATGTTACCGGATTACTGCACTGTGTGCTGTTAGTGCTACAGTAAAGTTTGTTTAAAACGATTTCAAACACTTGTAGTATTCGTTTGTGTGCTTTGAAGGCATTAATATGACTTACATTTTGTGTGTGTTGGTATGTGTAGCGAACGTTGAATCTACGCATATCATCAGGCTCACCCATAAGGAAAAGAGGCAATCCCGAAAAGTGTCGGAGTCCCGGATCTATGGTAGTGAGGCATGGTAATACAGGGTCTACATGAAACCTCCCTAATTACAAATATTAATTGCATGGAAACTATTAATGCATGCCCGGTGTGATCGAATTGGTGGCTTCTTTAATTTTGTGATGAAGATCAGCAATATCACGCAGACTCTATCGTTGACATAGCCTCATCGGAAGAAATCCATAGTGGTTTTGTCGGGAGATCACAATTGCCAAGGAGTGAGTCTACCGCGTCGAATCCATCGCTGTGCAAACGTTAAGTCTAAAGACAGTCTCCATGGATAAAAACTACTCAAACTATGTTTTAATGGTCATGATGTCTGGTGGGTTCCGTTGGTACTTACGTCTAAAGTTCCTTTGCACGGTAATCAGTGGCGGCGTAAGGGCGGGGCGAGCGGTGCCCTCGCCCCGGGCCCCACTTTCTGGGGGCCCCCGACGGTAGGTAAAAAATAATTACTAAGCAACTTTGTTAGCATGAGCCGTACAAGGGCTGTCAAGGTTTATAATTCACACCTTCCCTAAAAGGAAACGCAATTAATTGTCAATCAATATTACACCAAATGACGGATGAAACAACAGAAATATCTGTCTAATAAAGCTAACCAGGGCCGAATTCCCGTACAAGCTAAACAAACTATAAGCTTCGGATCTCACTCTCTTGGGGACCCGAAAGAAATTTAAAGAAAAAATTGAATGTAGATAGATAAATAAATAAAATAAAAGTTTCATTATCTTGGAGGCTCCAAGAAATTTAAAGGAAAAAAGCTCTGAATATAGGTGAAAAATAAAGTAAACGTTTCACTTTCTTGAGACCCCCAAGAAAATCAAAGAAAAAAGTTGAATGTAGGTGAAAAATAAATAAAATAAAAGTTTCACTCTCTTGGGGCCCCAAAGAAAGTTAAAGGAAAAATGTATGTGGATTAAAATATGAATAAAATAAAAGTTTCACTTTGTTCAATAACCTCAAAGAAATTTAAAGGAAAAAGCTGAATGTAGATTAAAATATAATAATAAAAGAAAGTCAAAGTATATTGCGTTGTTTACATTCTAAGGTCTTATGATGCAAGTAATGGGGCCTCGTCTACTAGCCTGTTTCCTAAAACATCACTTTATTTATGTATTCACATATCAGTTCAAGAGAAGGGTAGAGAAAAGGGATTAACGTAATCCTTTATTAGGGTACTAACATTCTGTTGCTAACTGAAAGCTCTTAGGTGCAGACGCTATAGTCGCAGATTCACTTCTTTTTCTTCTGTCTTTTTCTTTTGTCCTTTACTAGTCGAATTTTCAGCAAGCGAAAACCTTTTGCTTAGCTGGTTTCCCTATATCTGCTCTTGTGTTTTGGCATATGAATTTATTTCAGCCCACAAATTTAGAATGAAGAAAATGTTTAATAAGAAAACAAGTGTTCAAATATTCAAAATACTTCAGCATTATATTTAATTCAACTCCTGATTGTTCTCATGTGGAACAGTTCTCATAAATCATTCGATTTGTTGACATACAACGTGATTCTGTTCAAGTTCGGGAAGCATTTATTGATTTTATCCCTGTCAAAGGAAAGACTGTTGAGAGTATTTCTGCTGAAATACTGAAGTAACTACAACGTGATAGGCTTGATATTAAGATTGCAGAGGCCAATCTTGTGTGATAACCAGACTACAATGGCCGGGCAATATTCTGGAGTTCAAACTTTGATACGGAATATAAGTCCTTTTGCCATTTTCGTTCCTTGTAACAATAATTCATTGAACCTTGTAACTTACATGCTCCGCACGTTAACGTTCTGGTGGTCTTTTGTTTGGAGCAATGGAACGTTTTTGGTATTCTTCTCTAGATCTACTCAGCGATGGAATGTGCTGTAAAATCACGTAAAGATTGGTCTCAAACGTAAAACTGACACTAGGTGCAGTTCAAAAGCAGAAACTTTGAAGGCACTTTCTAGTCAATTGGATGAAGTAATTAATCTGTTGGAAGATCTGCGTGACACTTCGACTGAAACACTTGATACTAGAAGAGATGCTGGTCTTCTACTTGCAAGCATTCAGACATTTAACTTCATCGCTTTACTATATTTCTGGTCTGCAGATCTCTCATATATTGATCGGATTCAAAAATTCCTTCAATCTCAGGATATGAGTTTCAATCAAACTCTTATTCAGTTACAGAGCCTGGTTGACACCATTGATACTGGAGACTTGCACTGGGCAAGGAAATCGTATCTGCAGCTGAAAGAAGTTGCAGGGCATGGAACATACCAGGTAACTGTAGATACACACAGGAGAAAGAGATGCATACCTGGAGAAGCTAAGAATGAACCCCTGACTGCACAGGCCAAAGTGAAGCGCTCTATCAATGAAATTCTAGATGAAATGAGACAACAAATGTATGACCATTTTGCTCAGATGCATGACCTGAGCGACAAATTTGGATTCCTGTGTTTCATGACCAACTTTGTGCAGCAGCTAGAAGATGAGAGCAAGGAAAGGCTAAAAGCATGTTGCTTTGATTTGGCTTTGTTCTACCCGAATGACCTGGATGGCTTAGAATTATTTCAGGATTGTAAGGATATAATCCGTTCACTAAGGTGTGCTCAGAAAGCTAAAGAACAGCTTGACTTTTCCCCACAATGTATCCTGAAATATATATCTTCAATGGTGCTTGAAATTTACTAAAGTTTGCCAACCGCTCTTCAGATTTTGATAACACTGCACGTATCTGTCGCATCGTGTGAAAGGTCTTTCAGCAAAATGAAATTGATAAAATCGTACTTGCGTTCCACAATGAGTCAAGAAAGATTCATGAATCTGGACATTCTTTCTATCGAAAATGAAATAGAATCTACTTTGGATTTTGATAATATAGTTGAGACTTTCGCAGCTACCAAAGCAAGGAAGGTATCATTCTGAATGTTGATGGAATACAGGCTAATATGGTAGTGGAACTACTGTCGAAAGTAGTTTCATGTTTGAAGTGAAGGCAATAAAAATACAAAAATACTAAATGAGTAATAAAAAGCCGTCAAGATTTGTCAGTTGACTAGTGATATGTGGTAATGAAAAGTAGGACGGTATAACCCGTAGTAGAATTCTGTGCTCACATATTTAATCTATAATATATTCCCAATTATTCAATATATTCAGGATTTTTTGTTTATAATATATTCTAATACTATGTTAGTAAGAGGTAATGGAAATAATCATAAGTGACAGAATATAAACATGACTGAATTATTAATCATAAAACAAAAATGAAATGAAATCTTTAAGTTTTACGTCCTACGGTTATGCCGGTTAGGCTAAAGGAGACGGTGATGATGAGAGATGAGTGAAATGGTGGAATGAAGAAAGTGGGAGGAAACGGGAGAACCCCGAGAAAACCCACGAGCACGGTGTTTGTCCACCACAAAGTTCACTTGGCGGGGGCTGGGATCGAACCCGGGACCCCAAGCACCAGAGGTGAACGCTCTACCACTGAGCCACCGCGCCCCCCTAATCATAAAACTAGTGTCAAATCTGGAAACAATAGTAAAATAGACAAGCAGGAGAGAAATATTCTAGTGCTTAACTATTCATTGATACTTTGGCAAAAGTAGTAGGACTAAATAGATAGTACATTATCACTGGAGAGAAACCTAGTGCAAGATAAATGAAAAAGACACGTAGGAGAGAAATCTACTCTAGTTATTATTTACTGATAGTTCGGTAAAAAAAAAGTGTTTAATTATTGTTTATGATCATTGGAGAGTAGCCTAATGTTAAAGTGAATGGGGCTAATTGTAGAAGAAAAATCTAATCAAATAAAACCCATGTAGTCAAATTCAGACAGGGAGAAACTATGAATAAACTGACTCATATGAGAAATTGCACAGAAGAAACACTAAAGGAGAGAACCGAACAAAGAATTCTAGAAAACATAGAGCTTACATTTAGAAATCTCATCGGTTATATTATTATTTGCATTTTTTTCAATGTCAGCTCATTGGTACATTTTGTAGGTGAATTTGTCTAAATGTATTATTAGTAGCATTACTTCCACTATTCAATCTAATTACAGTACGCGTTGATACTAGGATAGTATAGGTGTAGGATAAATTCTGGATTCTTGATTAAGTTTTGTTTGTTCTTAAGATTGTTATTTTTGTCCTGGGTTGTAGTTTCCGTTACACTTGTATCCCTAATCGTTTTCCTATCGTGTCCTTTGTTTAAAAATGAATAAAAAAGAAAACAATATGCAATGATAGTCCTGGCCCAGTTTTATTTTTAGATACCAGCCTGAAGGCGGTTCTAAGTATTAAAAACTAGACAGGGATGCTGAATGTTACCCCATTTGTTTAATATTATATATATACAAGGGCGGATCCAAAGAGGACTATAGGGGCTATAGCCCCCCCTGACCCTCAGGTATATACTGGATAAAATGGATTTCAATCCTGTTTTACACTGGATAAAGCGGCAAACTATGGTTTAGCCTCTCCCTTGATCATATTCTGGATCCGCCACTATATATATATATATATATATATATATATATATATATATATATATATGATTAAAATAATCTAAACACACACACCGACGGGAAAGAGGGAGGAGTAAACAGAAAAAATGATTATGTAAATGAATGTCAAAAATAGAAGTGTATAAATCACGATTGTTCGAAAAGGGGCCCCGACCTACTTCACTGGCCCCGGGCCCCAGTTTGCCTTACGCCGCCACTGACGGTAATTGCTGATTTAGTCTCAGGCGACCACAGCACACATTGTGCTCTTTCTTGTGCTGTTGTCATCATTGTTCATGAACACCTGCAACAAGTAACAAAAAATCATATGAACTTTGTTACTGAACACCGGCAACAAATAACAACAATTAACGATCAACAACAACAAAAATCTGTTTGAGTTGCTCTTCAAGATGCCGCAAACCGTTATTCCCTGGCACTAATAGTTTCCATGCAATTAATATTTGTAATCAGGGAGGTTTCTTGTGCCCACCCTGTTATCTTCTTTTAATTTTTCATAATTTTCTAGAGATTGGATTAAAATTAGATTTTGATATGTGGATTTAATAATATTTTAAAGTCTTTTTATGAATAAAGTTTAGCTCATTGACAAAGTAATAAATTAGTGACTTTTTGTTGTTACTCGGCTATTTTCTAGTCCACAGAGAATTAGAAATATTATTAAAATCACAGTGGACGGTCTCGTCATTTTCTTTCTCAAACAAGATAAACTAAGCACAAATTGAAGGAATGAAGTTTATAGCAGAAGGCAACTACCAGAAGTACTGGAAGCTTCACTAAATACGTAAATCCCAGTTTTATTAATATTTCTAATAATCTCTAAAGACTTGAAAATTGACAGTAAAAAATGCAAAAGTCACTATATTCTTGTTTCATCAATGAACTAAATATTATTTTTGTCCAAGAAATATCTGGGAAAGATCGTTAAATTCGTATATTTAACTCTAATTTTGTTTAATTTAATCTCTTGAGACCTTATGAAAAATTGAAAGAAAATTTGATTTTTAACACGACTCTCTCTCTCCTAAATGTCCGGGCTTACGTCATTGAGTGATTCAGATGATACACTAAGATTCAACTTTGGCTACACATTCAAACACACACAAACTGTACGTCATGTTAATTTGTAAACGGCTTTTGCTGGTTTCTAAGCTCACAAATCTCGACTGCTTGCACTTAATTTGAGTAAACTTTACAGTGTGGCATTAACAGCCGATAGCTCAAGAATCCGTTAATGTGCTTGATGTAATATATATGTAAATCTATTCTGCTTAGCGTATAAGCTCCTAATGGGAGCCATCCAGGGGTATAAGTGAAGCGGACCGCGGAGGCTTAGTGGTAGAACGTTCACCTCTGTTTTGCATGAAGTCCCGGGTTCAAACCTTGCTCCCGCCAGTAGTAGACAAACAACCTCTGCGTGGGTTTCCTCGGGGTTATCCCGTTTCATCCAACTTTCTTCATTCTACCATTTCATTCATTGCTCATCATTACTGTCTCCTTTAGCCTAGCAGGCATAAACGTGGACATAAAAGTTAAAGATTTCATTTCATTTCATTTCATATAAGTGAAGCGTGATGTAATGTTACAAACATTACTTTGTTTTCTGCTACTTCACGAATAACTCTACTTATTGTTTGTTATCTATACAGAAAGGCTCCTTATGGCTAATAGAAGCGAGTTAGAATTAACAGAAGGGGTACATCTTATCAGCTTTGAGCTTCGTAAGTAATTTCATATAAGTCCAGTCAAATTAGGCTTTAACCCAGACATTTAAAATAACAAAACGAAATTTCCTGGGATACATAGTACTAGTTATGGTGTACTTCTGGTAAAAATAATCCCCAAGATCCTGTAATGAGTTCATGAGCTATGATGTCGTCAATATGGCTGCCGTCAAAATACATAGTGAAATCTTTGAAAGCGTATAACTTTTGACGTAATAAAGCCAATACGTTTATTTTTGTGACAAACTGAAGAGAACTGATTGAAAATTTTGTAGAATTATCTAAAGTGGCTAACTCGAAAGATTTCTTTGAAATATTTCTACATAAACAGCAGAAATTCACCCTGTTCAATACTTGTTTTGAAGTTTGCCCGTAAATATCTCCCTGACTATAGACTACTAATGCATGTTTTTGTACAATATTATAGACCATTTTATTAGCTTTAAAACGACGTCAGTTTTATTTTCGTATTACAAAAAGTAAGGAAGCTACGGGAGTTTATGTTGCGGAGCATGCAATCTGCAACGTGTACTGGGTGAGTATAAAGTCAATTATATTTATAGATTCATAGCAAATGGTCAGAGGTATTGTAGATTTATTTTATCAACTACTTGGTTAGAGTGGATAAGGAAGTTACGAATCTGCTATGACAGCTATTTTAAATTCTATCATTTAGAGTTTCAATAAATTTTTGAAACGAGGTTTTACGCTACTTCAATATTCAAACTACAGAGTAAAGTTATGAGTAACAAACAAAATACTATTGAAGATTCAAATCCTTATATCAACAATTGTATAGAAATATGTAGAGCTAAAGTAAATGAAAACCGTGTTTAATAATAAAAAGCACTCTTAGAACGATGATAATGCAAATTTGCGTATATAAGGATTAAACAGGTTATTAGCGTAGGATATACTTTAAATATATAGAAGATTACAGTACTAACAACACCTGTTCTTTCACATTTAGTTCGGACGTTTACGTAGTGTTGGTGGAGAACTTAACTCGTTGCTAACCACAACGCCACTTTCATTAGCACATGTTGAATTTATTATGTTTGTCACGCTATACTCACATTCTTCAATCTCCATTTGGCTGTTAGTACAACCATAACCCACACAATAACCGCACATAGATTAACAGTCCAATCTATTGTTTGTGCACACACAATTTATTTCACATGAAATTTTACAGTTACACGCAACTAGCTTCAAAAGGTGTTCAGGAACAGTTTGTTCGAGTGTTGTAACTGGCACAAGTTTGTGGTTTCGTAGTTTCCAACCACATTCTGTAGGAGGTAGTTCAACATGTTTCCATTGATGCACTTGTAAACAAACACGCAAGAAATGCAGATGCGCTGCACCTGAGGTCGGAGGAAGAACTGCAAAGTTGAAGTCCTCATTGATTCTTTTCTTGGCAACGGTCTTCAAATAAATATATCTTGCTGCACCAAGGTTTGTTTCTTTGCCCCATACATATCTAGGAAGAACATTTCACCCGCAACACTAATCGCATCTGGAAAAGAAGAAGAAGAATTGAAGACATCCAAGTGATCACGAAGCTCTGTCTGAAAGGAGCAGAAGTGGAATCACACTCGGTGAATGTATGAAGAAAAAGCATTACTCTTTCACAGGACATAATTGGATCTGTATCTGTCGAATGTTGCTCATGCGCTCTTCTTTCCCAGTAATTCCAGGCATTACCACAAATACTTGATCTGTCACATGCGCAATTAACAGTACAAGAAGGTCTGAATCTTCTGCAACAAGTACTGATGGACCTGTAAGAGTTACGTCCATGGCTGTTTTCTAAAATAAGTGTATCTGCATCAGCAACTGGTTGATACATATGGCACCCAACGGCTGTCAGATGGCTCTTTAACATATTTATCAACCTTGCTTTGTTGATGTAATTTGAGAGGAAATCTTCTTGAGACATGGAAATCTCAATATTATCTTCGACATTCATCTCAACAGAAGTATGCAAGTTTGTTTTCCGTGAGTGGGACACATCTTTTATGCTGGATAATCCTTCATAGCCATCAAACACTATGTAGCACCTGCCGTAATGCTCCATAATGTATGGGGGCAGTGGCTCAGTGGTAGAGCGTTCATCTCCAGTCCTTGGGGTCCCTGGTTTGATCCCAGCTTGCGCCGTGAGGACTGTGTGGTGGACAAACACCGTGCTCATGGGCTTTCTCGGAGTTCTTCCGTTTCATCCCACTTTATTCATTCCACCATTTCATTCATATCCAATCATCACCGTCACATTTAGCCTAACTGTCATAACCGCTGGACGTAAAACTTAAAGATTTCATTTTATTTCATTTGCATAATGTATGCAACATATTACGTGCGATATTTCTATAAGATCCCGAGCGCTGCCAAACAACTCTGTGCAACAAATAATCACCATCAATTGTATATGTTGTATTGCTTGGGATAGAAAAATCGCTATACATTGTACTAACAATTTGAAGGAGAGATGGTTTATACCCTTCGTCATTGAGATATCGTCAAACAGTGATGGTGGTTGTGCTGCCAATTCATAAGACAAAAATTTTCCAAATCTTTTTCACTACGCACAAGGCACAATCTTCTGTGAAAAAGTTGGTTTAAGTTAACTACAATGTCTTCGTTGTTTATTTGGACAACCTTGTTCGCTGTAGCCAACGACCTGATCATATTCTTCCACCGGAAAAGAACTTACTTGAAGAGCTTACCAACATTATTCTTGAGAGAAGCAAGCCAATTGCGTTAGCTCGATCGCAATTTACGCAGTTGTCACCAATAATTCCGCTGGAAATGGACACAAGTTCAGTTGAAACTTTCTTGAAATGGTGGTGGGCACGAAACCACTCTAGCAACTTGTTTGTATCTGTTATGTCTCGCACCTGTCTTGACAATCTTAGATGGGTGTGTTGTTCTGAAGATGTGCTATGAACTCGGGCGACTTCTTCAATAGCCTCTACTACTGTAGATCTTATTGGCATTCTGTGTACCCATTTTGCAAGTGTAGATGCGGACATGCTATGACCATAAGTCAATCCTCCTACGCTCTTTATTGAACGCATGAATACGGGCTTTATGGTCATATCAATCCAGACACCAGCCCAAAATTTACTTGATCGGCGAACTGTAAAGAAAGCGCGTGCAGAAAAATTTTTGACATTCGTCCTGATTCATTTTCTGCTCCAGAGTAAGCGTTTCTTGAAGATGAACATGTGCAGTCATTGCATAATTGAAATGACCAGCGGCATGAAGATGCGGCAACATTTGTTGTACACTGTAAAAATGTAGTCACCAATCACCACAGCGCTCAGCTCGAATGAACAAATATATAATTTTCCCCATGTTTATGAACTGACTCCATAGTATAGCTGTCTGTTCCCTTTCGCTTCTGCTTCCATCATTCTTTCCTTTAGTAGATCGGTATATGCTTCCAGAACCTGGAATTCAGGAAGGCTTTTTATGTTAGCTGTATCTTTCAAACTGAAGAGTACCGTTCTCTCAAGCTTTGAACAAAATTATTATCTTCTGCGCTTTCTTCAAGAAGAGCAACTAAAGCTTGAAGGGTCAACAAATGAGAACAAATAGTATTAGAGTATGTTCGCTCACTTAGCATATGAACTATACTGTTCATTGCATACACTGTCTGCTACAAAACTTCCAATCAACTATTGCTCATAATTACACTAATAGAGCCCAGATAAGAGAGCAAAAGGTGGAATCCAGCAAATCGTAAGCCAACTGATTTCAGAGGGCTTCCTGGAGGAGCAATAAGAACTATATCCATTGCTTTCGAAATTCCATTGTTTTTATAACGTTATTAATGCTATATATAATTCATTCTTTTAAACTTATAATTGTTAATTTTACATAGTTATAATAAATATAATCCAATACAAATATTATTAAAATATTGGTTAAATATTAAGAAAAAAACAACTTCGCAAATGATCCATTTCCTTCCACCATTTGGTGACCTACGTTGCACTACATTATTTCTCCTATACATGGAAAATATATTCCTTACTTCCATGTGTCTGTATCAATTCACGTAGCTCCCTTACGCTTTGTAATACGGAAATAAAACCGGTGTTTTAAAGCTAATAAAATGGCCTACAACATTATGAAAAAAAAAAACGTATTAGTAGTCTATAGTCAGCGAGATATTTACGTCCAAACTTCAAAACAAGTATTCAAAAAGTAAATTTTTGGAGTTTATGTAGAAATATTTTAAAGGAATCTTTCGATTTAGCCACTTTAGGTAATTCTACACATTTTTCAATCAGTTCTCTTCCGTTTGTCACAAAAATGAACGTCTTGGTTTTATTGTACGCATTCAAAGATTGCACTATGAATTTTGACGGCAGTCATATTGATGACGCCATAGCTCCTAAACCCGTCACAGGATTGTTGGGGATTTTTTTTGCCAGAAATACATCATAACCAGTACTACATATCCCAGCAAGTTTCGTTTCGTTATTTTAAATGTCTTGGTTTGGCCGCAAAAAGAAGTATTTTGACTGGATTATATGTGTATTGTTGTTACAATTGGCGTTTTGTAACTCTCCCTATTATCACCACAGCCGGAACTGATGTCCGTGAACCTGCCCCCCCCCCCCACATTGGCACTAATTTTAAAACATATGCCAAAAATTAGTGCCCAATTAGTGCTGACGACCTGTAACGTTAAAAAAATTTGTGCCGTTACACAGACTTTAAAAAAACAAATAATATTGTGGGTGGGGCTAGGTTCACGCTAGCCCCACCCACTCAACCGATTGAGATGAAACCTATACCAAAAGTTAGTGTTAAATTAGTGCTGTCGATACCGCATAAAAAGAAAATTAGTGCTATTATCAGAAGGCCAAAATATATTGGAAAATGTTCAATGGCGCCATCATCAAAGAAAACAAAAGATCCCTCATTTTTATGATAAGATATATAGCACTAATAGTGATGGGCAGTGGGAATATTCCCGGTGGGAGGGAATTTAAAAAATGGGAATATTCCCTGGCCTATAAATTCCCGGGAAGGAATTTATTTTCATTTTTTTTACTTTATCTTCCAAATTATAATAACCATATGACTTATTACTTTATTTTAATATATTATGATTTACTTCCAGGTTTTAAAGAGTTTGGAGGTTAAAAAATTTAAAATTATTTGACGGTACTTTATATAACTAATAATATGATTTTTTAAGTTCCATTTCCATTTGCACTAAAAAAGTAAGGTTATTGTTTAGTATTGGGGGACCAAAACTAGCAAAAAGTAGGATGATTTATTGAAGAAATGAGTTGATAGTGATGTTCAAGTAGTCAAGAAAGTATCGAACACATTTTGTTTAGGGCAGTAGGGGATTTATACAAAACGGAAAGGTAAGTGGAAGTGATTTATGTGAGAAAAGAAAGTGAAATCTTGGGAACGAATATAGAAAACAACGTGCCATACGGGGCTCTAACCCGCCTTCATTCGCTAACGCTCGCTCTTCAATGCTGTCTGAATTTAATGTTGGTAACGTAATTTAACGTATGAAACCATAAAACAATCGCATCGGAATAGAATATCGCAAAAAAGTAGGTGCAAAAGCTGGCCCCCAATGCTAAAGAACAGGCAAAATTATCAAAGTACTAATTTACAAATGATGAAAAGGAACCATTTTGTAAAGTAATTTAAAATTATGTAGAAATAGAGATGAAGTATTATTAATAAATCCTGAATCACCATTAGTAATAGACGTCGGTCTGTCTCCTCTCTCTGACTCGAATTTCTGAATAGGTACTTGGACTTCTTTTACATGTTAATTAACGTATGGAATTACGAGGAATAGGTAGAATGAAAGGTCGTGTATGGCAATGTTACGTGCTAAAATATAAAGATAAGTAAGTATCTTGTAAATTTTGTGAACATAAATTTGTGTGCGCAAATGTTCATAAATTGGTGAGACATGTATCTTCTAGCATTTACCCAACATAATTGTTTCATAACATTTATAAACTTAATGTGTTCATAACATCACTAATAAAGTCAAGTTGAGCAAATCCACTTACATATAAATTTAAACTGTTACTATATATTTTTTCACAGATATTTAATTGATAGAACATATTATAAATAAATATACATTTATGCGTACTTTCTAAATATAATAAAGTGTTAATAAAGTAACAGTACCGTTCAGAATATACATTTTAAAGAATCCTCTGTGGACAACAGTAATAATATGCTGTGATATAAAAATTAACTCAACTTTGAAATCATAATATAGTAATAGAATGCAATTTTCTTTCTGATTGAACATAAATTCCCGGATAAATTCCCATTTTGGGAATCTTCCCTGGAATCTTCCCAGGGAATATTCCCGAAAAATATCTTCCCGGGAATTTACCCATCACTAAGCACTAATCTTCTTTCTATGCAGAATCGACCGCACTAATTTAGCACTAATTTTGGCATAGTTTTCAAAATTAGGGCTGTTACACAAACATCAAAAAACCAAGAATATGTGGGTGGGGCTAGCGTGAACCTGGCCCCACCCACTCAACCGATTGAGATGAAGCCTATGCACAATGTTAGTTTTAAATTAGTGCTGTCGATACCGCATAAAAAGAAAATTAGTGCAATTATCATTAAGCCAAATATATTCGAAAATCTAATATGGCGGCTTCATCAAAGAAAACAATCGATCCTCATTTTTTTCATACTATACATAGCACTAATTTTCTTTCTATTCGGTATCGTCAGCACTAATTTAGCACTAATTTTTGGCATAGTTTTCAAAATTAGTGATGTTACACAAACGTCAAAAACCCAGGAATATGTGGGTGGGGCTAGCGTGAACCTGGCCCCACCCACTCAACCGATTGAGATCAAACCTATGCACAATGTTAGTGTTAAATTAGTGCTGCCGATACCGCATAAAAAGAAAATTAGTGCCATTATCAATAGGCCAAATATATTCGAAAATCTAATATGGCGGCATCATCAAAGAAAACAATCGATCCTCATTTTATCATACTATACATAGCACTAAATTTATTTCTATGCGGTATCGTCAGCACTAATTTAGCACTAATTTTTGGCAGAGTTTTCAAAATTAGTGCTGTTACACAATCGTCAAAAAACCAAGAATATATGGGTGGGGCTAGCGTGAACCTGGCCCCACCCACTCAACCGATTGAGATGAAACCTATGCACAAGGTTAGTGTTGAATTAGTGCTGTCGATACCGCATAAAAAGAAGATTAGTGTCATTATCAGTAGGCCAAATATATTCGAAAATCTAATATGGCGGCATCATCAAAGAAAACAATCGATCCTCATTTTTATCGTACTATACATAGCACTAATTTTCTTTCTATGCGGTATTGTCAGCACTAATTCGGCACTAATTTTTGGCATAGTTTTCAAAATTAGTGCTGTTACACAAACGACAAAAACGGCACTAATATTTTCGTTATTTCTGCCAAGTTAACGCATTTTACAAAGATTTTGTATTTACTTGTAGCACCTACATTAATAAATCAGGAACGGTAGGTTGTTGTGCATTAAGAAGCACTAGCGATGCACTAACAATTGCGCTAGAAGGAATCATCAGTGCTTTTGATTTTGGTGGAAATTTAACGCAATGAAAACTTCCCCATGAATTTCCTATGGAGTTTGGTGACATGTAATTAGCCATATCTACATCAATAGTTAAGCATTTACGAAACTGTGTGTGTTTTATAGAAGCACAAACAATGCATGAACGAATGAAACTTACTTTCCGTTAGTGCCTACACTAATGGAGCGCTAACGTTAGTTGTCGGTGCACTAGGAAGCACTAACGAATGACACTAAATTTTTCATTAGTACTTGAAATTTCAGTTGCAGCGTCAACTTGGCGCCACAAAAGGTTTTTATTTGTAGCTCCTATAGTAATAAAGCATTAACGATAGGCGTTAATGCACTAAGAATTATTAACGATGCACTAGCGATTGACACTAAATTTATCGTGAGTGCGTGATGTGGAGGTTATGTTCAGGGACGTCGTTAGTTCTTCTTAATGAAGGTGTTAGAAGGAAAACCCTTTCGTGGGACAATTTCTCGCTGCTATAGATACTTCAACCACTAACGAAAAAAATAGAGCCATGCATTAGCGCATCGTTAGTGCTTCTTAATGCACCAAGACGTAACGTTAGTGCTTCATTAATATAGGTGCAACAAGTAAAATACTTTGGGAAATAGTATGAACTTAAGCCCTACTATAAGCACTTAGGAGAAAATTAGTGCGATTCGTTAGTGCATCGTTAGTGCTTCTAGAAAAAGTTTCGTTAGTGTTTATAAGAAATTTATGAGGAATTTCTCAGTATATCAAAGTACCACCACATTTAAAAGCACTCATGACCTCTTCTAGTGCAATCGTTAGTACAGTGTTAGTGCTTGTTAGTGTGCCAACCCCTAACGTTAGTGCTTCATTAGTGTAGGTGCTAAAAAGTAAAATATATTTGGAAGTTGGCTTGAACTTTCCCCACTTCAAGAACTAACGAGAAAGTTAGTGTCGTTCATTACTTACTAACAGCTTGTATACAATTTGATATTTCTGTAGTTTGTCCTTACCGAAAGCCTTGAAGAAATACCAAAATATGGAAGCAATGACGTTAGTGCTTAGTGCGTTTAAGTATTCTAACAATGCACTAACGATTTGTCATTAAGCCCATGTTTCTACGTCAATTTGTATAGATTTGGATATTTCTGAAGTTGCCCTCACCAAAAATCTTGAATAAATCCCAATATATGGTAGCACTAACGTTAGTGTTTAGTGCGTTTAAGTGATCTACTATCGATGCACTAACGATTGCCGTTAACTCCATGTTTCTACGTCAATTTGTATAGATTTGGATATTTCTGAAGTTGGCCCCACCAAAAATCTCCAGTAACTCGTAAACGCTGATAGCACTAACTTTAGTCCTTAGTGTGTTTAAGTGCACTTTCCATGCACTAACGATGTGCGACGTTTGGTATAATTTGGGAGAAGTGGGGGCCAACTTCAAGCACGTGTATACATAGCAATATTTTTATTTCTATGCGACGTGTTTGAAGTTGCCCTCTCCCTACCTCTACCAAATTACAACAAACGTCGTACATCTTTAGTGCATCGTTAGTACACGTTAGTGCAATCACAATTTACGAGATATTGAAGATTTTTGGTAGGGGCTAACTTCATATGTAGTTATTCTCCCCACTAAAGATGGATTAGTGATTGCCGTTAACACCATGTTTCTACGTCCATTTGTACGGATTTTGATATTTCTGAAGCAGCCCCACCACCAAAAGTATTCAATAAATCACAAAATATGATGGCACTAACGTTAGTGCTTAGTTCGTTTAAGTGCACTAACGATGCACTAACGACTGCCGTTAACTCCATGTTTCTATATAAATTTGTATTGAATCTGATATTTCTGAAGTTCGCTCCTCACCAAAAATCTTCAATTACTCGTAAACTCAGATAGCACTACCCTTTGTCCTTAGTGCGTTTAAGTGCACTAACAACGCACTAACGATGTGTGACGTTTGGTGTAATTTGGAAGAGATGGGAGCCAACTACGTAAAGCACGTTTATACATAGCACTAATATTCTTTCAATGTGACGTGTCTGAAGTTTGGCTCCCATCTTCCAAATTACAACAAACGTCGCAATTGTTAATACATCATTAGTCCACTAAACGCACTGAGCACTAACGTTAGTGATATCAGAGTTTGCGAGTTATTGAAGATTTTTGGTGGGGGCCAACTTCAAAAATATCAAATTCCATATAAATTGACGTAGAAATTTGGGGTTAATGGCAATCCTTAGTGCATCGTTAATGCGCGTAAACGCATTAAGCACTAACGTTAGTGGTATCAGAGTTTACGAGTTATTGGAGATTTTTGGTTGGGGGACAACTCCAGAAATATCCATATCTATACAAATTGATGTAGAAACATGGGGTTAACGTCAATCGTTATAGCATTGTTAGTGCATTTAAAGGTACTAAGCATTAACGTTAGTGCTACCATATATTGTGATTTATTGAAGATTTTTATTGAAGGGCCAACTTCAGAAACATCAAATTCCATACAAGCTGTTAGAGTTTAATGGAAGCACTATCGATATACTAATGAATATCACTATTTTTTTCGGGGAGGGGGGGAGTTTAAGCAAACCTCGAAAGATATTTTACTTTTAGCACCTACACGAATGAAGCACTAGCGTTAGTGGTTGCTGCAGTAAGAAGTACTAATGATGCACTTACGATTGCACTAGAAGAGATCATTAGTGCTTTTGAATTTGGCGGAAAATTGACGGAATGAAAAATTCAACATACATTTCTTATCTGTGTTTTCTGGCATGTTATTGGACATAAATACACTAACATTGAAGCACTAACGAAATTGTTAGTGTTTCATACAACCACAAAAGATGCACTAAGGAATGGTACTAATATTTTCGTTAGTACTTGAAGTGGGGGCGCCAGGTTGACGCACGGCCTATACTAACGAAACACTAACATTAGGTGTTGGTGCACAAAGAAGAACTAAAAATGCATTAACAATTTCCTTAGAAGAGATTATTAGTGCATATGAATTTGGCGGGAATCAATGCAATGAAAAATTCTCCATAAATTTCTTATGTGAATTTCGTGACAGGTAATTGGCCATAACTAAACTAATAGTCCAACATTATTGCAACTGTTAGTTTTTTGAAGCACTAACGATGTACTAACGAATGCCACTCATTTTTTAGTTAGTACTTGAAGTGGAACAACTAACTTCACCCTAACGTTCAAACCTATTTTATTTGTAGCACCTATACTAATAAAGCAATAACTTCAGTTGTTGGTGCACTACGAAGCACTTACGAATCACTAACAATTGCACAATTAGAGGTAATTAGTGCTTTCGAATGGGATAGGATTTGGAACAATAAAATACCCCCATGTATTTCATATGGGAGATTCATGACATTTAACTCAGCACCTCCAGATAAGCAATAAAGGAAACATTAGTGCGGTTTTAGCAGTTAGTGTAATAGCACTGATTTTGTAAACTATGTCAAAAATTAGTGCTAAACTAGTGCTGACGATACCGCATAGAAAGAAAATTAGTGCTATGTATAGTACGATAAAAATGAGGATCGATTGTTTTCTTTGATGATGAAGCCATGTTAGATTTTCGAATATATTTGGCCTACTGATAATGGCACTAATTTTCTTTTTATGCGGTATCGACAGCACTAATTTAACACTAACATTGTGCATAGGTTTCATCTCAATCGGTTGAGTGGGTGGGACCAGGTTCACGGTAGCCCCACCCACGTATTCTTGGTTTTTTGACGTTTGTGTAACAGCCCTAATTTGGAAATTATGCCAAAAATTAGTGCTAAATTAGTGCTGACGATACCACATAGAAAGAAGATTAGTACTGTATATCTTACCATAAAAATGAGGGATCTTTTGTTTTCTTTGGTGATGCCGACATTGAACATTTTCGAGTATATTTTGGCCTTCTGATAATAGCACTAATTTTCTTTTCATGCTGTATCAACAGCACTAATTTAACCCCAACTTTGGGTATAGGTTTCATCTCGTTCGGTTGAGTGGGTGGGGCTAGCGTGAACCTAGCCCCACTTAGTATCTTTTTTGTTTTTTGAAGTCTGTGTAACGGCACAATTTTTTTTTAACGTTACAGGTCGTCAGCACTAATTGGGTACTAATTTTTGGCATATGTTTTAAAATTAGTGCCGATGTGGGTGGGGCCAGGTTCACGGACATCCGGAACTGTTATATATGCATCTCTGAAGTACATAAAGCCTGATTCTTTTGTCCAATAGCATACAGGAAAAATAAAACATTATATAACAGAAAGTAATATTAAAGACTCCGTTAAAACGGACAATGCAGTTATGTCAATTTATTTAGTGATCGTGGGATTAGATTTTTTTCTATTTATTTATGGCGAACTTACTATTGAGTTTCAACAGTCAGGCTATATGAGACTTATCTCACTCCAAAGGTGAGAACATTTACCACTTATTTACAAATATTCAAAATAGAGGTGTCTGGTAACTGTTAGCTTTTATGTGTCAATTTTCAGGACCATGAGAAATCTGATTAATCTGCACAGAAATTAATGTGACAAACAACACCAAAAACAAGTTTTTGCCAACCGCCTTGCAGCAAACTACTCTTCACCAAAATACATATTTACTATATTAAGATACGTATGCAAACACAAGAAACTATGTGAACTTCAAAACTAGGATATCCCCTCTCACTTGACGAAGTTATGATTACGCTACTATTCAGTAGTATAACGCAGTATGTTACTTGAGGCCATTTGCTTAGGCACAACTTCTAATCTGTAAAAATAGAGTCCAAATGTCAATTTTCTTTCATTTGCTATCCACCTGTATATTTTGAAAAAAGTTTGCGTCCTTATCCATAGAGCTCGTTTTACTTCGGTTCTCTGGGATCAGTTAAGTCCAACATGGAGTAAATTTGTCTCCCGAGAGTGTACTTCATATGATTAGTGACTTAACGCAACGGTGATACATTGGTTCCATTGCAATTCAATGAATACTTTGAAGCTCAATCATCTTGACTTCTGGATAATAGATTAGCGAAGTGAAATGACAAAAAGCAAAACCCAACCAAACCACAAATTATATTTTAAAAAAAGGATATATTTCTAATTTTTGAGCCGTTTTGTCCTGAAAAGGTGACATACAATGTTAATTGCATTTCCGTAAAAAATCGGATTAAAAGTAATAATAAACTAATTGTGTCTTGCCAATCATTCTTTCAAGACTAAGCATTAGAACTTACCACAAACGGTTGCCTTATTTTTATTCTTTTTTTTTCAAAATGGAGGTACGGTAGATTACTAGGTTTCTTTCAATAAGACAGTACAGTGCACTTGTTGTTGTAGCAGAGCCTTCAGTACGCTGTGCATTATAGGTTACCCATTTTTAAATAATTAGCTTGCAACAATGCCGTTCTTAAGTTGCAAATATCCTGCACTATAATGTTGGAAACAGGCAAGCAGCGCAGGTATTGACACGTATCGGCTTGGCTCTTTATTACAGTAACATCTATCTTCAACGAACTCTTTAATAAACGGGAACTTGTGTTTAACGGAAATATTTCACGGTGTTATGAATTTACTGTTGAAAATCGTATCCAATTCCCTTCATTAAACGGAAACTTTATTACGCTGAGAAAGGACATCAAAATAAGCCTCTTAACTGAAAAATTCAGGTTTTGGAGTGCATTGTTTAGAAAGCTTTTAGATATCCTATGAGACACCATGTATATGCAAACCGAAGCAGACACGGCGGATATATATGTTTAATTGGGAATTATATGGAAAGTCTGAAAGGAGAAGAGGCGGTGGGGAAACAAGAGAAAAAGGCTTTGAGTTGTATGAGAGTATAGGCTAAAAACTTATCAAGATTCTGTCAAAAGTTTAAAGGAAGTGCAACATTTGCTTTATGCCGAAATTACACTGAAATTATTATTATGATTTCTCAGGCTTAAATCCCTATGCAAAGTTAAGCTGACATGTAGCGGTGTGTACAGGAAACCCTTTTTGAGTATTGGAATAATTAGCTTGTGTGCAGTATATTTTCTTCTGTTCATTGTAAGTTTTACTTTTATTAACGCGTAGCAAAAATAAATACTGTAA
Organism: Thermobia domestica; assembly: GCF_964235325.1. Classification (NCBI taxonomy): domain Eukaryota; kingdom Metazoa; phylum Arthropoda; class Insecta; order Zygentoma; family Lepismatidae; genus Thermobia; species Thermobia domestica. Next base: position 50,551,409 of record NC_137470.1, on the reverse strand, counting down.
ACTGACTAAGGTACGTACAACATCTTATTTTATCTCAGTATATCCATTATATGTATGTACTTCTTTTTTGGTAGTTTTCTGCCTTCGTTAACCGATAACCTATCTTTATCAGAAAAATTTTGAGAGTCCGTTTCCGCTAAAGACAGGTTTTACTGTATTAGGAATAAAAGTTATGCACATATTGGCATGTTCCACTTATTATAAACAGGATCGTATAAAAAAAACATTCGTAAAATTGGTCATCGTACCACGAATATAACGAAGCAGGTGCGTCTTGAATTTTTAAAATGATTTTACTTACTTTTGGCTCATTTGCCTTGCAACAAGCGACTACAAATGTCACTAAACATATTTAGAAATGTTTAATTTGCTATCCCTCATTAAATTCAGAACAATGTGAGGTAAACATAACTTTTAATTTTTAAAATGTTTGTGCTTAAATACTTCGTCCTTATATTATGTAAGAAATTAATGTATTTAAAGATTCCCAATATCCTTAACATATGCGAAACGCACACCTCTCTTATAATAGTAAATCTACAATAGCCATTTGTATTCTTAGAACTACTGTGATTATGAACATGCGAATAACATACTAACCGTTACATAGTTTGTCTCTACGAAATATCTTTCAATCTCAAATTCCTGGCACACAAATGAATAGCATACACAACAACAAATAAGCTATTGTCACAACAGACTTATATATATTTATATACATACGTATCTACAAATACCGACATTGAGGAAGTCTGGTTTCTACCTACTATCTGTCAAATCTTGTGTTTAGATAGTTTTGTTTGTTGAAGTTTAGCGTCTCTTTCCACCAGCGAGGCTACATGCGACGTACGTACACCTATAGTTTAAGTTGCGATCCATATGGCCATAATGGTTAAATTTCAACGCTCATCTGACGCGACTCGAAACCTGGTCCTTTACAGCAAGCCGCAAACGCTAGTCTCTAAACCAGGCTAAACATAGAAGGGAAAACCTTCTGTTTAATTTTTCATTATAAATTTAGACATAAAAAAAAAACGCTATAAAATCAGAGATAAATGAAAAGGTTTGACAGTTTACGGAGTTCTATTACTCGCAGCACTACCAGCGAGTGGCCTGGCAAGGAATATAAGCACTGTTAACTTTAAGCCCTCTGGTCAAATGGTAGAAAAGTCCTCGAAATATAGCAAATTATTATTGCCTCTTCTTCATCTTTTCCAAACTAAAATATGAAATTAGGTGCACTCATGTCCAAAATGATTGTCGCATATCTATAACTGTCTTCTTGTAAGAATATAATTTGATAATGATTTTGCAGGATGCTTTTAATACTGATTCTATGTGTATAATCGGGAAATGTATATTTGTGGTAAATTTCATAGGAAAAGAATTATAATACGAAAATTAGAATGAGTAAAACAAAGTGTTGCTAAATGGACATGAAAGTTTTATCTTCGTTTTATTGTTGTTATTTGCTGTTCTTTTGACATGAAATTTGGCACATACATGTCTTTACCGATTATACACATACTAACATTGTAAGAAATACCAGGCGAATTCGTTTTCAAATTATATTTCTACAACAACATATTTATAGACATGTGACAATAATTTTGGACATGAGTGTACATTTTTACTCAATTACCTTTAAATTAGGCGATTATAATAATTTCCCAAGAAAAACAAGATACTCGAAACGCAGGGTTTATGTGAATAGAACTTGTTTTTGAGTTATTTTCTGCCTGGTATCCTCCCTTTCCTTGTAGGTCGATATATACAATAGGAAATAATAATAATAATAATAATAATAATAATTATTATTATTATTATTATCATTATCCTTGTAGTCTTCAATGCAGTTTTCTCTCAGAAACGAATAATAAAAAAGAGGAAATTGGTCTTGCTACCTCACACGCAAAGGCCACCCGAAGGAGTCAAGTATAGATATTATGCTTATTTTCACCCAGCAGCAACTCTGGGACCTCACAGCGGATGTTCTGTGCTATGTGTGATACCTGTGAGAGTACCCATCAAAGGTAACAACACCAATTCCCGGCCTCCATGATAGCTGGATTACAGGAGTACGCCACAACTCCCAGCCGTTAAGTGCTACTGTTTTTATCGTCCACATGATACGTGCTGGTGACTCATGAGCATTCAGCGTTCACAGCTTTTTCAGTAGAAGGTCTATGAGACAAAATCCTCGCATGCAGCAGGTGCCTGCACTGTCTATGATTGTAAATAAATATATTTTTAGGAATTTGGTTACTAACATATCAATGTTAAAAGAATGAAAACAAATTTTAAAAGAAAATCTTACCGTTGTGTCAAGGGTTTTATTTCTACCCTTTTCCACATACTATCGTTGCTAGAAGTTGAATTCCGTGTCATCTAGTAGCTTCTTACTCAACTAATAAAAAGTTAGAAGTGTTGTTGTTGATAGACGCTGAGAGATGGCGTCATGTTCTCAAACAGGAAACACGTTTCCTTAACTGTGTGCATATATGAGCGGCTGAGGCGAACATAATAGTAAGCGCCACTTAGGTGGAATAGGTTGGAGTTAAGCCACACAGGAGTGACCTGTAAATAGAAAATAAAATACTTCGGAATATGCATTTATGACCCAATCATTTTTAAACAACAATCATGGAGCAGCACATTAGAGTTTATCGCTTCCGTTTCATACATTGAATTATGTCATTTGACAGTTATTACGAAAACATTTATTTAAGAAATGCAACAATATTATAAGACTAGTTTTCGGAAAACACCTTGCTAAGAAAACTTAACAAGAGTAAGCTAGCTCTGCGGATTTCTTCAAGAGAAATGACCAGCGGCGCTAATTTCTATATAAATTCTTGGAGTGAAGAAAGACATTCAGGCAAGGAGCCTGCCCGAAAGTATAAACGTACACCTTGTGTGACTAATTGACTATACTGTTGTTGTTAATAAAACATTTGTTTATGAAATACAAAATAAATCACCTGAGTAGTGTACAAGATACTTGCCTGAGAATAAACTAGTTATTCTGAATTTTATTTGAGAAAAAAGAAAGACTTATACCATATTATACGGTTGTGAAACAAGTATTCATTCATTAAAAAGATAAAGAAATAAATTTTAAACCGACTTTTGCGAGAATACTAATATTTGATTTTTACTATTCAGTAAACTATTCTTATTTTTGAGGGTAGGAAGAAAATTAAAGCAAACTTTTGTGGAAGACCTTATAGAAACCTTAAATGTTTGTTCAGATACGTTGATCATTTTGGCCTCTAGGTGAGATACATACAGCGGGATGAATAGACTGGCAAACGGGAAAACACCCAAAAATAACTTTTCAACGTGTAAAAGTATAAATCAATTGGAATCTCAAAATTTGACTTTTTTTTTTTTTTACGAATATTACCATATTGCTATCCCCTTTCCACTGTAAAGTTGTCCTCTAAAATTTTCTAGAAAGACTGTTCGAGATTTGTCGTGTTAAATATGATTTTTAAAAATTAGGATTAAGCTAGTGCGCCTTATAAGATTGTAATAATAGTACATCTGTCCGTCCATCTGTTAGTCCATACGATAACTCTTGAGCGAAAACGAATTTTTGAATTCTGTTTCTAGCAATGCAGAGCTACAGCAATTACTATGGTCGAGGTCGTTACCATCCTCACGCGTAACGATGACTATTCATTGTCTGCTAAAAATCTATAACATTTCCTAACCTCTACGCAACTTTCACTGTAGCAAACAAATGTTGGTTGCCTAAAAGACAAAGATATGAAGCTTTTCTTCCAAATATCATTTCCCAAATGTAACACTCCGATTCTTTATAAAATTTGGCAGGTAGATTCTACACATGAAATAAAGAACACGTGCTTTTTTCTTTTCTGCGGAAAAATGGTTTTAGGAGGGAAAAAGCCTCCACCCAAAATTTTTAAATTTGACTCCCGAAAAGCAAAAACAAGTGAACCGAAGTCAACGAAATTGTACAGTGGGCCACATAAATTCCTGTGGTATAAAATACGTGAGTTACGCAACCCACCTAACGCCCGCTCCAAGATTAATTTAGCCTGGTAGAGTAGCTAGAACAGAAGCTTGAAGTTGCCCCCAACTGTTAAAAGAACAAATTGTAAAGAGTTTTTTTTCTTTTTTTTGTGCAGAAGTGGAGAGAAACGCTGGCTGACGAAATGACAAAAGGGAGTCTTTGGAAACTTGTACTCACAATAATTGTTGTTTGTATGATACCGACGTAAAATTATACACAGCCACTTGAAAAAAATATACGGACACCAGACACGCCGATGAGAAGATAACAGTCGGGATACTTAGTTAATCTTATAATTTACTCAAATGAGGGACTGTATAAACAAGTTAACTTAGTTCAAATAACTATGCATATGCACGTATCAAAAAATATACGGATAGATCATGCGGTGCATATGGTAGGCATTTTTTTTTTTAACTAACTCAAAGCTTTGCTCTGAATTTTAAAAATATTAACAGTAGTCCTACCTGCTAATCAATTAAATGTATGGATGGATCATTTGTGGGCATTGAAAATTTTGGGGCTCTAACGGGGAGTGAGCTCCTAGGTTCCGGCGCAACTGATTCATACGTAATACTACTTCGAAGAAAGAAACTCTTGATTTCATTATTCGTTAAATAATTTTTGAAAATGCAAACTATTGGTAATTTACTTGTAAATATTCAAAATGCAAAATGCGATAACATTGAAAGGAGTTGGGGATCTTGTCCGTATTAACGTATTTCCCGTTAGGTTGCAAATATAACTGAGGGTTCATGATTTGCACAACATCTGTGAAATTTTATTGAGACAAAAAGAGAAAAGGGTTTGAAGGAGAGAGACTATCCTTTAATAATGTCAATAAACAGCTACTTAAAAAGTCCACGAAATTAACGAATAACATCCAATATAGAACCATTGATAGAATTAACTCTGTAACTCGTTTTCCACATTCATTTTTCTTCCTTTATTTTCAGGATTACGCCACCACTGAATTTCTCCACTGGACATTATCTTTCATTCATCAGCATCCAGCTGGAGCTCAGCCTTGTAAATGAAAAACTTTAAAAAGAATAGAGGCGAAGGGGAAGAATCGAGCACGAGACGCGAGATTAGGAAATCACAATGCTAACCCTTCATCTAAAGCGTTACTTATTCTGACTTGCCTTAATAAAGAGTCTTTTCAGTTCGTTCAAAACAGTTGCTTGTTAATAGTAAAATTGATTGAAAACAAAAAAAAATGTAATTGAGGACTCGGAGGGTATTCACTAAATTATTAACATTACAGATTTTTTAAAAACAAGATACAAAACTACTTTATTTTGAATCAAATACGGCGCATTTATTATACTAGTACAGAAAAAAGGAAGGGACGTGACCGGAAATCTAACCAGTAACCCCTGGACCGAGAACCGACAATTCTACCACTGCCCTAATTTTCAACTGAATTTCTGTGCATTCAAAAACGATACACACAGTAGATCATCTTGCTTCACAAAAAACGATCTAAACATTCATTGCCTTTCGGTTTGGAAAAGGGCTTTAAATAAACATGAAATTCAACAAAATGCCGATGCAAGCTTACTAAAAAGGTGTATATCAAATTAATAACAGTGAACCTGTCAAAACGTTAGCCAAGCGACCGCCACGAAAAGTACTGAAATCAAATATGTCGGCCAAGTGCATTTGTTCTTTTGTGAAGTCAGAAACACTTGGCAAACCGCAGATGGGATAGTAAAAATGTAGAACTATACTTTTCAAATAACGGAATTTTATCTTTATTGGCTACCATTTAAGGCACTTGGCTTACTTTGTGACGGGTTCACTCTTTTTGATGGGATATGTTTTACAAGAAGCACCTCAAACTACGTAGTTATTTAACCTTTTGAAGGCACGAAAGCCTATTCCTTTGAAGGATGTATACAGTACCATACTTTACATTAGTAGAAATAAATCTCCAGGTTAAATGGGTTTGCGAATTCAGACTCATAACTGTGAAAACATATACGACCACTCCAACTACAATCATTTCAAATATTCAAAGTGCTTTATATGAGTTATTAGGACGTAAAATCGAATGTGATTTATTCGAGAAATAGTTTTATACATTGCAAGACCTGTAACACCCGAATATTCATAGCAAATTCATAGTCGTATTATCTGTCAGATTCGGGCGTCATTTCAGACTTCGCTTGAGGGATATAAGAGCACCTCTGACGTAAGACTTTCACGTTTTTACTAATATAATAAGGCAAATATAAGACATCGATTAAAGTATAACAAAACCTCAAACTCTTGGGTTGGGGCAGAGATCCCTCCTGCTCCCTCGATTACGCCCCTGCTGTCGCATAAAAGATTCATGGGTAGTACCTGTTGCCCCGTGAAGCGATGGAAGATATGATGCAATTAGTTCGCTTAAGAATGTAATTCAGCTTAAAAACATTTAAACCTGTGGATTCTGGTAAAACTACAAAATACATTACGTTTTCAAATGCAATTTGCAAAATAAATAATACGAACAGTGTGACAAGCAGGGAAAGCAGAGAAACTGTTATATGGTAAGACAATATAAACAAAAATCACAAGATGATTGTTTAACTTATTATGAAAACTGAATGAAGAACTTATTATGAAAAGAAGGGATTGTTTCCCTCTCTTGCAAAATATTTGAATTAAATGTATTATGAAACACTGTGGCACTGTTCACAATCACTTCTCACACTTTCAGCCCAACAATTGCCAATAAATTCTTTTTCCAATTTCAATGATGCACTTCCACACGTTTGTAACAGTCATACTGAAACAAAAGAATGAAAATAACATGTATCTATGTTGCCAATATAAATTTAGAAACATCCATATTAAGAAGGATAATGACCTGTTTTGAGTACTGTTCGGAAACGTAATACCTGTCTAAATAACTCGAAAGGTGAATAATTGTGTAAATGCAAATGAATACATCAAGAAACAAATGAAGTTGAATATAAATTCCTTTGATGCTGCTGGTAAATAGGTACAAGCATATGGTTGTCGATCTGAACCCAGATATTCACATGGTCAATATCTTACAATATTTGATTTATGTTGAATTTTAAATGGGATCCCATTCAGTGCCCAAAATTCAACTTTGTGGTGTTTTAGTACACACATGAGACTACAATCTGGACAATTTTGAAAAAAAAAGAATCGCAGGGACATTTTTGTGCGAAATTCAAAATTTAAATGTTAATTTTGAATTTGTGAATTATATTTCTTTCTTGTACAGGTTCTTCAATATAGTACAACTTGTAGAGCAATCTTCAAGGTTTTCAATTGTGTTTGTTCTGTGTCTCTAGTGCACATATTAACCATTTTATGACAACTTTTGATAATCACTGTAACGGAAACATGCTCTTCTTGAAATTTTTGAATACCCTGTATGGGGGCACTTTCAGAGGGAGAGGGATAATATTTTTTCTAAATCCCACTATAATAAAGCTGTGCATCAATTTTTTTTTTTACAAAGATCTAAGATGTTCATGTCGGATTTTGCCATTTCATTGGTTAAGTTCACACGGAATGCCCCTGCTTTCTCCCATCGTCCATGCAGTATGTAATAAGCAAATACATTACATAAACAATTAATTATAATTTCATTGATATTTGGTGTTCTTTGAGCAGAACACTCCAAACAGTAAAAATTCATCTTACCATGAACAAATGGTTACCATTCGTTTTTCATTATTATTTGGCCAAGAACCAAACGCCTGAGAGATATACAACCTCTATATAAAACTGTATTGTGAGGGAATGTATAACTTGTAAGATATTATACTTTTTTAAAAAAATTTCAACACTTACAGTGCACCACGAAAAAATGTAGTAAAGAAATAACGGACATCTTTTTTATAAAAAATATATTCAATTTAGAAGTGGATAATCTACACGAAATTTGAAATTGACCGGCGAAAACGGCACGTTTCTAACACTCGTGGTTTTCGAGATCTCATTGTTGAAAGGATTGGAGACAAACATATAAACCTTGCATTTTAATATATGGACTAGCTGAACCTGCGCTCTCTACACAGCGCATCATTCACATATGAGCATGAATCTTCTTGTTATTCCTTACATCTATATATGTCCCATTACAGACACAAGTGAAAGACGTCTTGATAAAAATTGGCAAGAGATACAATAAAAGGGAGATTTTTTCGATTACTTTTCCAATATTTCGCACCGTTTGCAAGATTTAAGCCTACTTCCGGTTGGAGTTTTTAATTCATGTATGATCAGTGTTTTCTTTCTTCTTGCATGCAGTATGTAATAGACAAATACATTACACGCACAATTAATTTTAATATCAGTGATATATGGTGTTCATTGGGCAAAACACTCCAAACAATAAAGATTCAACTTACTGTTAGAGTGGAAAAATGGTTATATTCATTTTTCACTATTATTTGGCCATGAAACAAACGCTTAAGAGTTATGAAACCCCTGTGTACAATTATGATGTATTGGAATGTATCATGTGTAGGATATGATGCTTTAGTTTTTTTTTTTTTTTTTTTTCAAATTTCAACACTTTTAGTGTACCCGTAAAATTGTAATAAAGAAATAATGGTCATGTTTTTAAATATTCAATTAGAACTCGACAATCTACACAAAAAGACCTGTGACACATCCATAAGGTGTCTGGGCCACAACAACCGATTTTGATGAAACTTGGCAGACTAATAAGTCACTTTGCAAAACTAATGTAACTAACAGGAATTTGTCGAAAATGCTGTAGTTTTTGAGATAGAGTCGATTCATTAAAAATGATATCTCGGGAACAGATCCACCAAGAACAAGCAAACTTTGCAAGCCATAGTACATACGTGATAGCTTTAAAACGAAATTGAAACGAATTGTCTGCACCTGCACAGAACTGCGCATAATACACAAATAATTGCACATATCTCGAAAACGGAAGAATGCGATATATTTTTCTCTTGCTTAGTTTGAACTACATGACAAGTATAACATAATGGAAGAAAAAAATACTAGGCTCAAAGGTGAGCGTTTTCAAGCAAATGAGGTGAAGAGATGTTCGGGTTGTCAGCCCCCGGACAACCGCCTCTAGTTACGTGCTCTGCCTGGCTAACCCTGCATTTGTTTATATTAACATCTTCCCTGTGTTTGGTCTTGCCCAGTTGCACTGCATTCATCTATCATCTCATTTCCTAGTTTCAATTTCACGCCGCTAATAGATACCTAAATGATGCCCACTATATTTGCATAGTACGATCAATGAAATGGATGTCCTGAATTACGAAATAAAGAACATGAAAACCCAACTACATGAATAAATGAACCTCTAAAATAAAATGAACAGGAAATAAAAATAAAATTTAAATCATTTAGCCCTCATCTTTTATCACTTATCCCATTGCTTTCCCTTCATGCCCTCCCCGAAGAAAGGATGTACCCAATGACCGGTCTAACCTTGTAAAAAAGCGCTTTTTTCATCTTTACGATTGAGCAGAACCCAGCCTCTCTTTATAACTGTTAATCTGTTAACGATGATCAGGTGTGGCATACGTACCTGTGAGCATCACAGACGTACGTTATTTAGAGGATTGATGAAGTTCATCCTTTCGGAGGGTCGCTCATATTTTTGTACCATTGTTATCATCATCATTATTTTCATAACTTCATTTCTCACTCTTGTCAAATTACACGGATAGGTTGTACTGGTACTCTTACCAATGCACAGGAACCTACCCCCGTACGTGGGAAACCGGCTTCGAGTCCTTCTGCAGTAGACCGTGAAAATTTGTCTCGTTCCGGTCGTACCGGGCATCTTTCATGGGACAATCAAACCAGTTTGCAAGGAACTAAACCTAGAGATCGTACTGATTCTGGTGACTCCGCACGTTCCAGTAAACGGCCTCGCGATACATCTCGATCTCCTGTTCTAACTACTAACTTAGACTCTGTAATGGACACGGCTTCGGCTTCATCTTCGAATCTCTACAATGCCAAGGAACCAATACATACGTTTCTACCTACCGATTTCGACACCAAGTAAACCCATCGTAATATAGTGTTTCTGCAAATTATCAAGTCACCACGAGCCAGTATGGAAAATATCGTTAAAACTCGAAATGGACTTATAATTCGTTCTAAGGACCCAAATTTCGGTACAACACTCCGAAACAAAGCATATTATGAGATCTTCGGCAGAACTGCGAAACTAACTAAACAAACAGATAGAAAAAAAAACAACCACCACCTCGTCGAAAACCACTCATGTTCCCAGTTGTTATCAGAGGAGTGATACCAGAAATAAGTGACGAAGAGGTTCTAGAAAAACTCAAACAAGAAGAAATTGACGTTTACAAATGCATTCGCATTAAAATATCAATTGCCCCACATACATGGTTCGATTTCTATTTCAAAATCAAACTTCATTATACTATCTATTAGCTCATGGAGCTCCTATCTATCTATATATAAAAACTCCATCGTGTTGAACCTTCCAAGAAGACATTGATTCTACCATTAAGATGTGAGAAATGTCAGACATACAATTCTCACTTTACACACCAGTGTCCAAAAGCATATAAATGCGGGTATTGTAGTAGACCTCATGATAGAAAATCCTGCAAAAATCAGCAACAACCACCAACTTGTTCTGTGTGTAACGAGAATCTTACAAACTACAGTTACCGCTATAAGAGTAAACTCCAAGCCCAATCAGAACGCCCCGAACTCACAGTACCAATACAAAGCTTCGCTAAAACCACACCACCCACTCAGTCTAACCCTCAGCCTCTTTGTGTCGAAGATCTTCTTCGTTACATTACAATAGTACTCCAAAATGTCTTTTCATTCCTACGCGAGCACATTCTTCGTGTTGCCATTTCAACGGCAAAATCTCTGTTCAATTTACACTTTGCTGCAAGATACTCAGGCAATTTTGTCCACTATCACATCGCACCTCTAGAAACAGCAGCCTAAAACCAACATGGTAGTATACATAATGGCTTTGATTTTACTTTTTGTTAAGATCAGATTATTTCATCAACACAAAGTACTTCTCGAGCCTCTCTTGATAGAAGAAAAAGTTGATACTGTAGCTCTGAACGAGACAGCTTTAAAACCAGCAATTTCTGCGCGACTTTCCGGCTATCAACTTCAACGTTGTGATTACCATGAGGCACATGCGAGCGTTCAAGGAGGAGTACTGATTGGATTTTCACTAAAACCTCCTTATCGGCAATACAATCCTCCTGCATTTCAACATCTACCTGAACATCTTTTCTACTCTATTTATTATCCTTCTCTCACAGTTAATATAGCTACCATCTATATCCACCCACGTCATCCAGTATCGTTCTCGTTTTTCGAGTATATAGCCCATAATTTTAAAAACATAATCATGATGGCTGACATAAATATTCATAGCAAAGGTGCCAGGGAAAAAGAACACTTTAAGGAATTTATTTTCACTACCTTACAGCTTTACATTCACAATCTTTCGGCTCCCACTAGACAAGCCAGTCAAACATCCCCGGTTGTAGTAATCATTTTCTTATCGATTGCAAATGAATGAGAGCGGCAGGTTCTTGATATGATTGGAAGTGATCATTGTCCAATCAACCTATCCATTAAGAAGGCTCGCCCATCTATACAACTTCTATTATTCACCGTTATGATAAAGCCGAGTGGCCTCAATTCCGGCAGTTCGTTCATAACCAGGTCTCCACTCTTCATCCACCAACTTCTGAACAAGAAATGTATTCCACAGTCAATCACATCACAAACATCTTACATACCAGTGCTCAACAAACCATCCGTAACGAAAAAAGTTTATCCTTCTAAACCTAAATTGCCTCTACAATATTTGTCTTTAATAAAAATCACGGCAACATTTCCGAGAATACAAACAAACCGGAAACGAGGACTTTCTTCGTTATCACCGAAGATGGCATCGCACAGTAACTAATTATCCCATAGCCTATAAACATCGAACTTGGATCAGTGGGTGTAATAAACTAAATAACGAAGCATCTCCAAGTCAGTATTGGAAATCTTTTCACAGGCTCACCGGCAGAAGTACCCAAATTTCGTATCCTTTGTTAGATAATGGTGTCCCTCTTTTTACTGACCTACATAAGGCCAATGCTTTTGCAACAGAATTACAGTCAGTTTTCACGCCTAGAATATCACCACATTCTCACGACCATATTGACTTGGGTACTATTCCCGCTCAACGACCATCACTTTCACACATAATTAATGATGAAGATCCTCTTACATCACCAATCACTACACATGAACTCGAACGTACACTTCAGAAGAAACGCCACACCGCACCAGGCATTGATCGAATTTCCTATCAGCTACTAAAAGAGGATCCGCTTCCTTTACTCACGTTACTTGTTGCAGTCTACAACTTTATTATCCGCACCGGTTTTTACCCACTGGATTGGAAGATTTTCAAAATATGCATGTTGCTCAAACCTCATAAACCGGCAGGTAATGTAAGTTCTTGTCGCCATATGCAGCTCACAACAGTCTTTAGTAAACTGTTTGAAAAAATCCTGGTACAGAGCTTTCATCTACATATCTAAGAACATAATTTATTACCCGTACAACAAGCAGCTTTTAGTCCAGTATTTTCAGTTAATGACCAATTACTTCGTGTTTCAACACTGATCACCGATCAGTTTAACAAAGACCTTCCATCTTGTCTTAATGGATTTCGAAAAAGCTTTCGACGAAGTTTGGCATTACAGGCTCATTCGAAAGTTGCAGAAAGTAAACATTCCGACCAGTAATTTATGTTTTATATATACCTTTCTAACTAATCAAATCAGATATGTCTATATTGGATCTGCTGTCTCACATCCTATTTTTCCCTATTCTGTTTTTCCACAGGGTTCTGCGCTCAGTCCACTCTTCTATATACTGTACGCCTCCGATATACCTCAAACCATGCAGAATGTGTACTTATTCCAATACGCTGAAGACACAGCCTTTCTAGCTCTGGGCAAGACAATGCATCAGCTCAGCACACATTTACAGTCAGCTCTCAATCATTTTATGCAATGGTGCAACACATGGCTATTAAGATTAAACGCCTCCAAAACGAAAGCACTGGTCTTTCTACCTCCTAAACGCGGCTCGAAAGTTCATCGTAACCCAGGGAACATTAACCTTCCTCTGCAAGACCATCAACTACGTCCAACTCCTACGGTACATATCGCAGGGTGGTTTTTGATTCTAAACTAACTTGGAAAGCTTGTGTAGAGAAAATAAGGCAAAAGGTTAACTTACGGCTCAATCTTTTCGGCGTCTAACAGAAAACACTTGGGGATTAGACGCACCTCTCTTAATTAATATATACAAAATGTTCCTCAGGCCCATTTTAGCTTTTGGCCATATTGCTTGGTACAATGCTCCAACAAAGTTCTACGACTAATTATGCACACTAGAACGATATGCCATTAGAACTGCATATCGCATAAAGTTACCATATATGAACTTCCTCACTTATGGACACATCAATTTTCTTCACCTTATACATCATCTTTCCGACATTCGTTTGAAAGACATAGTCTCTCGCCTGCCAATCTCCCATCCATTACTTCTTGATACTTTACAAGCTGCTGCCGAAGTTGATGCACCGTATAAATATTTACACACAGCGTGAAACGTTTTTATCACGTTATATACCAAAAACGCACATCGTACAGCTGAAGAACACGACATCATTCATATATATCATATACCCGATCATCTTCCACATTTATTTCCATTTTAGCACAATGTCTCACGTCAAGCTGGACGGTTGACGGAAGCTTTCACTTTCGAAGGGAAAACTTGCTTTTTGAACCTCATTCATCATCTTTTCCTTCATTGTTACCTTCAATTGGTCTTCGGCCCTAGAATGCTTCATCGCGATGGCGAACTCTGGTAACTAATATGGACAATCGAATCTCGGTCGACATTCTGGTTTACCACAAAGTCTTCTAATCTAATACAACCGACGTACCGAAGACCGTCCACTCACACCCGCCATTTCTCGGAGTACCGGAAATGAGCGTTTGCTGAGTACATCTAAAGATTGGCACAAATCTAACGAGTCTACACAATCTGCGAAACGTATAGGTCCCGTTCATCTATAGCCTCAATGGATATCGAGGTCGATCCACAGCATAACCCTACTGCGGTGTCTTCAAATGTTGTTTCAACACAAGCTAATATCGAACTTCTTTATCACTTCCTTCTCACTGACTACGACGCTAAATACACCAATCCAAAAATGATATTTCTCCAAATAATGAAGTATGTTCCTCGGGTACGGGACACCCTAGCTCAAATAGTTAAAACAAAAAATGGCTACTTACTTAGACCGAAGGATCCAAATTTTGGAATAACTATACGGAATAAAGCTTCTTACGAAATCTTTGGTAAGCATGCTAAACTGTCAAAACAAACGGACAAACAACAGAAGCAGCCTCCGCCAACTAGAAAACCACCTTTTCTATAAGTTGTGATCAAAGGTGTTTCACCCGATCTAAGAGATGCAGAAATTCAGGAGGAACTTAAACAAGAAGGCATTTCAGTTGACAAATGAATTCGCATTAGAAATAATAATGGCCCGATATATCTAGTCCACGTTCTATCACAGCAACAAGACACAATTGATTATCTTCTTCGATTTGATGTACCCATCTATAAACGAATACATCGTCTTGAACCGTCTGAGACTAACGAACCATTACCGATTCGCTTTGAAAAGTGTGAGACATACAATGACCACACTACAGCCAACTGTCCTAATCAACGGAAATGTGGCATGACACCAAAACTTGTTCTAATCTCAAAGGGGCACCTAAATGCAACACATGTTGTAGTGGACTTCATCCTACATACAGCTACCGTTGCAAAGCTAAACCAGCACCAGAACCTGAACATCCAGAATTAACTGTACCATTAAAAACGACAGACTCTACAGTTCAACGTAATCAATCCATATTACCTCCACTCACAGTAAAGATTTTCTCCGCTACACCAGTTTAGTTCTTCAAAACATTTTCCCATTCCAGAGAGCCCACATTAATCAACACATCATTTCTGCCGTAGAATCAATTTTTCACATAAATCTTCATGCCATTTTCTCCCACAATTATGCTCATTTCCATGTTGGAACTCTGGAAACTGCAGTTGAAACTGCGTTGAAACTGCGTTGAAACAGAATATATTAGCTCGCATTCCTGGATATCTACTACTACGTCATGATTATCACGACCACATATATCGTACCTAAGGTGGAGTCGCATTAGGACATTCTCCAAAATATCCAAGCAGAACATATACCCCACAAGCTTTCGATAATGTCCCGGAGTACCTACATTGTTCCATATACTTCCCATCAATAACCATAAATTTCGGCACAATGTATGTTAGACCACACCAACCTTTACCGCTAGAACATTTCAGATACATAGTGAATGCCTTTTCCAATATCATTATCATCGCAGATATTAATATCCATAGTCGGAGTGCTCGAGAAAAAGTTGAATTTCAACAGTATATAACTAATCATTTTCATCTTTATATTCATGTTCTTCCTAAGCACACCAGGCCTAGAAGCCAAACTACACATGTCGTTATTACATCTCTGAATCTCACCAATAAGTGCCAGCTTGAGGTGCTCGATTCTATTGGTAGTGACCATCATCCAGTGAAACTAACGTTAACACATGGGCTTCCAACTCGTCCTGTCATTGCGCCTCGCTCCGTCTTGAGATTTGATAAGGTTCATTAGCCTGAATTTCGACAAGAAATTGAGGATACTCTTCTAAGTGTAGGGGACGCGGTGGCTCAGTGGTAGAGCGTTCACCTCCGGTGCTTGGGGTCCCTGGTTCGATCCCAGCTAGCGCCGTGTGGACTTTGAGGTGGACAAACACCATGCTCGTGTGTTTTGTGGGGTTCTCTCGTTTCCTCAAACTTTCTTCATTCCACCATTTCATTCATTTCTCATCATCATCGTCTCCTTTAGCCTAACCGGCTTAACCGTGGGAAGTAAAACTTACAGATTCAATTTCATTTCATTTTCTTCATAATGTAACACCATCTACCAATGACACGACCTCGCTTCTTGTGTCAATACTATAACTACTGCAATACAACGTAGCTCTCAACATCACATTCCACTAGAACAAGTTCATTCTTATAAACCGAAATTGCCTCCAACCTACCTAGCACTTGCACAGAAGGCGTGAAAACATCTTCGTGATTATTATCGAAAAGAAACCGTGAATCTCTTCAGCACCACCGTAAATGGTAACGCACAGTCAAGAGCTATCTGGATGCATATAAACGTAGGAATTGCATTAAAACCAGTTCCAACTTATCTGAGGATGCACATCCTTCTCGATATTGGATGCGTTTCAATCAACTTGCTGGAAAGAACACCAAAATTACCTATCCCATCATTGACAATGGCACACCTCTATTTTCGGATCAAGATCAAGCAAACGCCTTTGCTACTCAGTTACAAACAGTATTTACTCCCTCTTCTGCCTCCACACGTTCAGAATGGATAAATATATCTAGCATCCCTGCTCTGCAGCCTTCCACAGAGCACGTCATAGATCCGGAGCATCCTCTTACAGCACCTATCACTACTGCTGAACTTCAAACTACACCCACGCGGAAAAAGAATAGAGTACCAGGGATTGATAACATCTCTTACCGTCATATCCAAGAAGATCGACAATCACTACTGGTCCTCCTTGTAGCAATCTTCAATTTCATCCTACAAACTGGTATATATCCACTGGAATGGAAAGTATCGAAAGTCTGCATGTTTCAAAAACCAAATAAGCCTATACATTCTGTCAGCCCTTGTAGACCAATCCAACTTACTTCAGTGTTAAGTAAGCTACTAGAAAAATCTCGAGTGTCGGCTTCATTCATATCTGGGAGCATGTAACATACTACCTATTCATCAAGCAAGGTTCAGACCATGTTTTTCAATTAATGACCAATCGTTTCGCCTTAGCACTATAATCACAAACCAGTATAACAAAGCATTCCCATCATGTGTTATACTCATGGATTTAGAAAAGGCTTTTGATAAAATTTGGCATTATGGACTAATTCAAAAACTTCAGTCACTCAACCTTCCCATGTGCTTATTGAGGCTTATTCATTATTTTCTCACACATCGTATTCCTTACCTGACTGTTGCTAATTTGCTATCTTGGCCTATATTTCTGTTTACTGGAGTTCCTCAGGGATCAGCTCTTAGCCCCTTACTTTATATTCTTTATGCTTCCAAGATACTTCCAACTCCGCACGATGTATTTACTTTTCAATATGCAGATGATACGGCTCTCCTCGCTCTTGGTAAAACTGTACATCAACTTAATACTGCTCTTCAAACGACACTCAATAATTTCATCACCTGGTGCAAGAAATGACATCTAAATATCAACGAAGAAAAAACAGAAGCAATAGTGGTCTTGCCACCTAAAAGACGTTCCAGAATTCACAGAAACCCAACATTTTTCAGAGTCACTATAGATAGATATCCTATATATCATACACCAACTGTCACCTACTTAGACGTGGTCTTCGATTCTAAGCTCACCTGGTACGCCCACCTGAAGAGGCTAACAGATAAGGATAAAAATAGGTTGAATCTCTTACTGGATCAACTTGGAGCCTAAAAGTGGATGTCTTGCTTCACACCTATCAGGCGTTCTTCCGCCCCATCCTCACTTATTGACATATTGCCTGGTGCAATGCTTCTGCTTCTTATTACGAAAAGCTTAGCACACTGAAGAGACACGTTATTCGTTTAGCCTATCGCCTTAAACTACCATATCCCACATGGCCCACCTATGAGTACATCTCCTTTCAAAAATCACGGAACATCTTGAAGAACTCCGTATTAGATAAGTCAACTCTCTACATACACACAGACCATCCACTCTTTCTAGATATCCTTCACTCCGATGCTCTCACCGACTCGAAATTTCGGTACAAACTTTCACCATTAAATATATTTATTTCTCTGTATATCAACAACACCCATCTGACACGGGACCGACCACATTCGGGACACCACATTGCCAACCACATTCCTCATATTTTTCCATTATTGCACAAAGATCCTCACCATTAACAAGGGCTTCCCCCTGTGACCATCAGTCCCGAGCCACCCCGGGGAAAAGATATATCCCTGCATCTGTCTGATGAACACATTTATGTTTGTGACTTTCTAGCACTTCATCTCATTTCTCATCTTCATTACTTTACAATTTCTCTGGCCACATGCTGCTAATATTCCATATCTTTGATTCTCTTGCACTTTATCATATGTATTTTTGCACTATATCATTATGCACTGTTACAGTTATTCTAGTTATATATATTATTTTTATTAGCATAAATAAAAATAAATGTAAAATGATTATATAAAATGATGAGTTCATAACCCTCTTAATTGATGTTTCACTTCAGCTGATAATAAATAATATCACTTAGCCCATCCCCTACCTTTTGTTGCACCTATTTTGCATATAAGAATCACATGCCAAAGAGAGGGCGTAACCCTCTGAGAGGCAGGAAGATAAAATCTATTACCCATAGACTCGAATTCTGTAAGAGAAATTATAATGTCTCTTCCTCCTTAATAAAAAAAAAAACGTTTTTGTTGCTATTTTAGCATTTTAGTATATAAGCATTTATTACTATTGTATACAATAAGAAACTTTTATTTTTAAAAAAATGTGGTGGGACAGTCCAAACTGCCGTGTGCTATTTTTAGCTCTACCCTAAAAGACATAATCGTTACACGGAGCGGCGCTGGATAGAGCTAAATGATGATATTCGGGGAGGGGGTTCCCCGAAGCATCGACAAACATGAAGATAGGTTAAATATTGAACAGTTGCTAATTATAGAGGTAAATAATATGTAACACAATTTAACTTAATGTAGTAATACTTATTTTAGAAAATACACATAATAATTCATTTTATTTTCTCTTCCAGGGGATAATGTTCATGGCAGATCAACATTCCTCTTCCGATTACAATATTCCAGATAAGTCTGACTGATGATAGCATCCTTCTTCAGCCCCATCTTTCTTTCTCTCCTATAGGTTTTAGACAGGTAATAGTAGTAAACGGGATAATACAGCTGTACATAGACCATCTTTTTAAAGTAATAACATAATCATCAACATTATTGGCATTTACTTATTCTTCTTACATAATTCCTTTGTTTCATAATTATCAAAATATTTGCATATTAGTAACATTTATGTCCTTCGTTGTCCATAATTAGCCACATATTTATTGTTATTTGATTCATTCTGCTAGAGCCTTTCTAATTCAACTGTGCCCCTTCTGGCGCTGCTGTCGATATGTATTTTCCCGTACTTCCCTCGAAAGAGAAAGGACAAGTTGCTGCGGCTGAGATCTTTCAATTGTTGGGTGCGGAAGTGTTACCACATTGAATTATATTACAGACTTTGCTGTGCTCTGTCTTGTTAGCCATTCTAAGTAGCCTACGATCTTCACCTGCAAAGACCAAGCGACTGAATGACAAATTGGCAACAGAGCTGAAGTCATTCACTTCTTTTCCATAAGCAAAGGGAGGGTCTCCTCTGTGAGAGGATGGCGGGGGTGGGTATGTTTCGCACATTGTCGTAGGACACACCTGAAATAGGAAGGCTCTAGCAGATTTTAATCTATTTTCTTCTCTCCATGAGTACACAGCCACACAGCATCTCTCTCTCTCTTTTCCCCCCCCTCTCTCTCTCTCTCTCTCTCTCTCTATATATATATATATATATATATATATATATATATATATATATATATATTCTCAATCAGTTGCTACTTCCAGGAAAAATTGATCATACACCAATATCAACGATGGTGAAGGCTAGAGCGATTGCATATTTAACTAGAAAATAGCCATAATTAAATATTACAATGAACGGCATAAACATAGGGATATGAAGTGACCCAGGACCCGGCTGGGGTCCAGTGCCCTTTAGAACTGCATAAGATTATTAAACTCAATGGTGCAAGAAATCAAGAACTCACTTATAATCAGAATGGATAACTTTAAGTGCTATAGCTATCCCTCAATGTATTCCTAGAAATGAAACTCATAAATCTTTAAAAGTAAATCTTCGTTATTAAATTTTAGAATCAACTCAATCTGATACATTTGTTTTACAATAAGAATGAAGAATAGTACCATGTTCAATAAAATTATTTCAAATATGTAGTACATACGTATTACTTGTTAATAATTTTCAAACAGTTATATATGCGTATTACATTGATTATTTTTCTTACTTTTCCATATAAAAGATGTCACTAAAAGTTGGGTTATTATTTCCAACATCTTATAACTGTGATAATAACGAAAATACATTTTAGTTACACAACAAAATAATTTAATATCTAACATTATCGAAATACATTATTATTATTATTATTATTATTATTATTATTATTATTATTATTATTATTATTATTATTTTGGAAAACGAATTCACACAAGTGATACAAAATGTCGTGGCTAGTAATAAAGTTACAATTGTAATGAACCGCTGGTCGCGATCCATTCATAACAAGGTGACCTACCCTGTTTGTATCATGTGACCACCGGTCCGTATCTATCGCAATAGGTGATCTACTCTGTACTAGTCATTGGTTATAAGTATGAATCACGTTATTGGCGTATTGTTGTAAGTTCGCACTTTTAGATATTGTTTATCAGGGTGTCATTGCCCTCCTCCCAGCAAAAGAAACAAGCGAAATGTGTTTGTGAAAGTGCAATATGATTTGATAGTTGGGCATAATGCCGTTAAAATAACAGCCGATGATTCTATAGTACAATGGAAGTGAACAATCTGTATGCAAATAATGTACACTCATGTCCAAAATTATTTTCGTATATCTATAAATACGTTTTTGTAGGAATATTATTTGATAACGAATTCGCCCGGTATTTCTTATAATGTTAGTATCTGGATAATAGGCAGAGATATGTATGTGGCAAATTTCATGTCAAAAGAGCAGTAAATAAAAACAATAAAACGAAAATAAAACTTTCTTGTCCATTTATCAACATTTTGTTTTACTCATTAAAATTTTCGTACTTGATGGAATTTACCACAACTATACATTTCTCGATTCTGCACATAGTATCAGTATTAAATGTACCCTGCAAAATCATTATCAAATTATATTCTTACAAGAAGACAGTTATAGATATGAGACAAGAATTTTGAACATGAGCGTACAACATGTGATGATAAAACGATGAAGTTTGTTAGACGAAATCATGTTAGTCATCAATGGGCATCATAAATAATATATCTTCGCATGAGAAACAGAGGAACGTAATTCCACTTTCGTAGGCTTACAGAAGAGAGAAAAAAGAAAAGAAAAATATAAAAATAATAGGATGGTAAAAATATTATTGAATAGTAATCAAGGCGGTTTCAATACTACTCAAATAACAGCAAAGCTTACAAAAATAGTAATTCAGTTTCGTGCTACACTTTTTTTTTTAATGAGATACATTCCTTTGGCTCTCAGCAAATTGTTTTAATAGTATTGTTCTTGTAGACATATGCTGAGCGAATTATAATAGCCTTCAGTTTTCTTATTACGTGCTCTAACTAGAAACACTAAACATTGACTTTAATGTTAAACTACCACCACTAAACATTATAATTACATTTAATCACTATCATCATCATTTTTATTATACCTCCGCGATGCACGCACTGTAAGTTGCAAATTCTTATAGAAGGCATGATGATGTTCTTCAATCAATCCTGAAAAAGAGCATAAATATCGAGATTTAAACACTTAAATATGACTACTAAACATTAAATATAGAATTGCAATAGTTATCAACATCATTAGCACAGGGACGTACCAGCACTTTGCAAGCTCTTATAGAAAGCATTATATTGTTCTTTAAATCTATCCTGAACGACATAAACCCAACATATCTTTCAGCTTCTCTTCTTGAAGGCGAATCTACCACTATATTTGATTTCAAGCTGAAGCAGTTTTTCATTTCGAGATCTTCTTCAGACTTGCAGGAATTTAAAATCCTGTTCGTAACAGTGTCTGAAGAAAACATTGTTAGTATCACATTTACGGAACTGGAAAAGTACAAACTTCAGCCACTATTCTTGACTTCCTACACTGTCAGTTTGCATGTTCTTCAACATTTCTTTTTTTTTTTTTTTACTGAAAAAAAAATCATAAAAGTCTTTCTGGTCCATCTCAACAACTTCGTATACCCTATTCTTTGAGGCTGTCTGGATTACACTAAACCATCCTGAGGGATCATAAATGTTAACGTTCCTCGCAGACCACTCAATACTAGTATGAACTGAATCGCATTCCATTAAATAATGTCCCGACTCCAAAAAGCATTTATTTATCCCTGGAGTGTTCACTGTTTGGTCTGCATGTAAGAATATGGTGCACATGTTGACATTACGATTCTATCTTCTACATAGCGTCCTCAAGATTACGAAAGGGCGTAACTCAGTTTTAGCACTTTTTGAGTAGAGCATGGGAAAGTTTTTGCGGTGATTCAAATGTTTCTGATTAATTGATTACTACATTTTTTCGTCCAAAATTGGTTTGGAGACTTAAGAAGTGATCCTCTAACTATTGTAATATACGTTGTGATTTTTACTATGCCGCTCTCGGAAAAAATTGCAGTTATTTGAAATACGCCCTTTTGTAATTCGAACTCAGTTCACGTATTATCAAGTTACGCCTAAGCACAGCACGGAGTTTCCATAGAATACATTTACTCACGAGACAATATACATCTAATTTTGTGTGATTTATGTAACGTAAGAAAATGAAGAATACACAAATATTGATTTAATTATCTAACTTTGCTTACATAAATGAACGCCAGCTATTATTTATTTTTTTAATTTTTTTTTTTGAATTTAGAATTAAATCTTTTAAAGCCATTAGAAACTTCTGCCAAGGGGGATGGATAATGATGTCGCATGAGCACAGTGGGAGGAAAGGGAGTACCACGGAAAAAGCCACACGTATGTGCTGTTTTTCCATCACAAAGTTTCATCATCATTATCATTATTATTACTGAAATCTATAATTTTAAACTATATAAATTCAAAAGTACAGTTTTCATAATTCTTTTTAGTACAAACATTTAACACAGGTAAAATTTGCTTGAGGTATTGCCTATACTTTACTTGCGGAAATAAAAACTGTTATACTCTGATGTTATGAAAGAAAGTATATCAATATATTATAATTTATAAATGATATACAACCTTAATAATATCTCCAACTAATTTTCTAATGGTGAAGAAACAGGTTAATGCTGAAAATTCTGATGACCTGATAATAGGCACTGAACCCGAACACAGTGAGAATAAGTCTTGATATTTTTTGCTTCTGATGTCTTCGGAGCTTCATTATTAAGGTGTTGAAGGTTGATGCTACTACTTTCACCTAAAACTTGTCGGTCTTTCTAAGAAATCGTTCTGTAAGACTCCTGCATTGGACTGCTCTTAGAAAAGATGCTGTCAGGTGCATCCTTTCTAAAACGTAATTACGCCATTTCAGTAAAATTGGATTTCCTTCTTCGTCGTCCTTCCTGCTCCCTACGATTCACATGTCTTTGGGCAAGTGCTTGAAGTCCATGAAATTGTTGTAGTCTAGAGATTTATCATTGCATGGCTGTTTACGTCTAGACAGTCTGAAGATAGAGACAAGTTGTGAAGGTACAAAGAGATCTCCCGATATTTTAATAGCCGTTGAAATCTCGCCGAGCTCTGTGCTGAATATCGCTCGTTCTTTCCATGGAACGCACAAAAAATGAAGAGTAATTTTTTCCACATTGGGTAAGTTTTGCAATGCGTAGAGAAATATTCCAGGGACAATTGAATTTTAATTTTGTCCACTGCATCTGTTCACCAAACGAGAAAATAAAAGCGATTACTGTTCCATTTGCCGTTATGGTTCATGTTTTGCTGTCTTCTGTTTGGGATTGGAAGAAGAAACAAGTCTAGCTATGTGTTCCCTTTGAAGTTGGAGATTCTGTAGAGCCTTAAATGATGTAAATATTTCCTCCGTTTCCTTCATAACTGAAACCATACCATCTTCTCCCACGTCTCTGGCAAAAAGTATCAATGCATCGAGTACCAACTCTGCGTGGCGGCACTAAATTCATTGTATTACCTTTATGTATGATTTCCTAGTTAATCGGAATTGCTTAGCAATTAATTCTTTATTTACTCTATTCTTGTTCTCTTTCCTGTTTCCTTGGAGTGAAGCTTCAACGAAGTATTCGTTGTAAATAATAACAGCTGACCCTTCAGAAGAAGTTGATCCTAATGATTCTTCGCTCGTCTTAGGTAGTCTCCTTTTCCTCCTTAGATTTGTTTTGTCATCTTCATAGGAGATTGATTGAAGTGAACGGCGCAGCTTCTATACAGCTGTACTTTTTTGCACTGTACTTTTTTGCACTTTTCGCAGGTGCTTACAGCACCTTCATCGCACATCTACAAGTTCCCATCTAAGATGGATCTTCATCTTCATGATCACCAGTTTCACACCATCTCTCATCGTTGCTTCCGAATTCTTCTCTGTAAGTTTTCGTGTTGTATTTCTAAGATTACGATAACTCCTCAAATAGCAGTTAATTGAGACTCAGATGTGGTAACAACTGCAGATAGATAACCTACAGAGTTTTGAATATTCCGTTAGGCTTTCTTCATCCTTTTTCTGGATATGTAGAAACAGAAAGCACAGCATCACTCCAATGGAGAACTTTACTCGGAATCAATGGAAGATCATCTGCAGAGGACCAATAACTTGAATTATCTTGGGATTATAGCTCACATGACTCTTGCAGCTGTCATATCGCATTTTCACTAATGATCCAGTTGTGGAAGTATTTTTTTTTACACAACGTACTTCTGGAGAATGAACTACATTTCTTGATCCGTCATTCCATTGCACTAGAGCATCTATCTTAACACTTCAACGAGAACGGAACAAAATGAACTACCAGCATTGGATTAATCACGGCAATCTTGAAAGAGCACTACCAAAAACTTAGCGCGCAAACTTTCGAACAATTACATGCAGCGTCGTTTGAACCAGACGCACACACATAGATGCAGTCTTTCGTTGAATAAGCAAGCCTTTCTTTGCCCTAGTACCGGCAAATTTAGAACTATTTATTGAAAAATAAAAATTAAAAATCCGATAGAAGTAAATCAGCTTACACAGTTTTGGAGGAAAAATCACAATCACAAATAGGCGTAACATAATTTACGTCTCTCTGTGATCTGAAGGCTGACCTCTTTATGAGATACGTCTTTCTGTTTTTACTTATCAACATGCACGGCAGTGCATGACAGCCAAGTTCCACGAAGAAAATGAAAACTGGCCTGCACTGCCGTAAGCATATTATACACGAACAAGAGTTTTGGGTAAAATCGCTGATTTCGAGGCTTTGTAAAAACGATTGTATTAACGGTAGAAACATGAAATTTAGAAGTAGAGGAGATATCCGAGAGATGTACTCATATGCCAAGTTTCACATTTCTACCTTCAACCATGTTTGAGTACTTGACCCCAAAAGTATGCAGGTTTCAGGCTCACTGACTCACTGACTCACTAACCAAATTGATTAGGTACTTCCCAATTAGATAGAGACGTAAAACTTTGCATTAAGATACCCTATAATAACTTGAGTATGGGAAAAATCTGAAATCTGAGAAATGTGCTATGGGAATTTTTTATGGGCAAAAAACTGTCCTTAGCCAGGAAAAAAAAATAATTTCACTCACTCACTCATCAAATTTATTAGGTACTTTCCAATGAGACAGAGACGAGAAACTCCGCACAAAGGTACCTTATAATGACTTGAGTATAGAAAAAGTCCGAAATTCGAGGAATGTTCTATAGGAAAGTTCTTATAGGCAAAAAACTGTCCTTAGCCAAGCAAGAAATCGTTTCACTCACTCACTCATCAAATTGATTGGGTACTTTACAATTAGATAGAGACGTGAAACTTTGCGTAAAGTACCCTATAATGACGTGAGTATGGAAAAAGTCCGAAATTTGAAGAATGTGCTATGTAAAAGATTTTTTTGGGCAAAAAACTGTCCTTAGCTAAGCAAGAAATCGTTTCACTCACTCACTCATCAAATTGATTAGGAACTTCCCAATAAGATAGAAACGTGAAACTTTGCATAAAGGTACCCTATAATAACTTAAGTACGGAAAGTGTCCGAAATCTGAGGAATGTGCTATGGAAAATTTTATGGACAAAAACTGTCCTTAGCCAGGAAAAAAAAATCATTTCACTCACTCACTCATCAAAATGATTAGGTATTTCCCATTGAGACAGAGGCGTGAAACTCTGCAGAAAGATACCTTATGATGACTTGAACATGAAAAAATCCGGAATTTGAGGAATGTACTATGTGATTTTTTTATGTGCAAGAAACTGTCCTTAGTCAAGCAAGAAATCGTTTCACTTACTCACTCATCAAATTGATTAGGTACTTCCAAATGAGATAGAGACGTGAAACTTTGCTTAATGGTACCCTATAATGACTTGAGTATAGAAAAAGTCCGAAATGTGATAAATGTGCTATGGGAATTTTTGTAGGCAAAAAAACTGTCCTTAGCCTGCAATAAATCGTTTCACTCACTAACTCATCAAATTGATTAGGTACTTTCCAATGAGATAGAAATGTGAAACTTTGCATAAAGGTACCCTATAATGACTTGAGTATTAAGAAAGTCCGAAATCTGAGGAATGTGCTATGGGATTTTTTATGGGCAAAAAACTGTCCTTAGCTAAGCAAGAAATCGTTTCACTCACACACTCATCAAGTTGATTATGTACTTCCCAATGGGTTAGAGACGTGAAACTCTACACAAAGGTGTATTATAATGACTTGAATATGAAAAAAGTTCGAAATGTGAGGAAGTACTATGAGATTTTTTATGGGCGAAAAACTGTCCTTAGTCAAACACAAATCGGTTCATTCTCTCACTCATCAAATTGATTAGGTACTTCGGAATGAGATAGAGACGTGAAACTTTGCATAAAGGTACCCTATATTGACTTGACCATAGAAAAGTTCCGAAATGTGTGGCTTATGTTAGGAGAAATTTATTTAGTGGCGAAAAACTTTTCTTATCCAAGCAGAAATGGGTTCATTCTCTCACTCATCAAATTGATTAGGTACTTCCCAATGAGTTATAGATATGAAACTTTGTATAGAAGCACCCTATAATGACTCGTGTACAGAAAAATCCGAAATATGATTAATGTGTTATGGGATTTTTTTATGGGCGAGAAATTGTCCTTAGCCAGGAAAAAAATCGTTTCACTCACTCACTCATCAAATTGATTAGGTACTTCCCAATGAGAGAGAGACGTGAAACTCTTCATAAAGGTATCTTATAACGACTTAAGTGTGAACAAATTCCGAAATGTGAGTAATGTGCTACGGAAATTTTTTTCATGGGCGAAAAACTTAGCAAAGCAGAAAACGGTTCATTTACTCACTCATCACATTGATTTTCTATTTCATAATGAGATGATGACGTGAAGCTGTGCATAAAAGTACCTTATAATGCCTTGAGTGTGAAAAAGGACGGTAATGTGAGGAATTTGCTATGGGAAATTTTTCATGAATCATTTTTCATGGGAAATTTAAGGAATGTGCTATGGAATTTTCTATTGGCGAAAAACTGTCCGTACTCAAACATAGATCGGTTCATTTACTCACTCATCATTGATTAGGTACTTCCAAATGAGACACACAATTGAAACTCTGCATAATGGTTCCTACTTTACTTATTGACTTGTGTAAGTAAAAGGTTCCAAATTTAAGGAATGTATTATGGGAATTTTTATGGGCGAAAAACTCTCCATAGGCATTAGGTACTTCTTAATGAGATAAAAAATGCGAAATTCTCCATGAAGGTACCCTATAACGGCTTGCGACTGAAATTTGAGGAATTTGCTATGTAAAGTTGTCATTGGCAAAAAAAAAAAAAAAAAATCAGAAATCGGGAACGATTCCGTTATTGAACACATCGTGTGTATAGTGATAATGTTGTCAATCGTCCGAGTGATCGAGTTGGTGCCCTCCTCGCTGGTCTATTGGCTACCAAGTGCGACTTTGGTGTATGGGGTCCTGGGTTCGATTCCTGGTGGAAGAGCCTTTGGAATCTTAACTATCCTCGATGTTTCTGTGTTCATGTCCATGTCGTTCTTGGTTAATAGAAAAACGAGCTAAAGTCACTGAGAAAAATCCGTTATCCGGACAGCGGTATAGTGTACAAATATACGGGATCCTTATGTTTACTACAGAAATCAATACTTAACATACGTTATCCATATGCTGCATACGTACAGCCATCTTTCCCACTTAGATGTAACACAATGTCGTTGCAGGATGTCTGACATCTAACAGTCTTCCGTACATTACGTACGTCAGCTATAAGTTACATACGGCCATCTGTATGTAAGATCTTGACCGCCTTCATACAGTTCTTTCGTTCGTGCGGAAAGTATGTTTAAAATATAATTTTTCAGTTATACGTTTAGTGTATGTTAAGTCCAAAAACTACAGGATTTACACATGTAACCAACGTTTTTACGTACGACACATACATTATTTCTCAGTGTGCGAGTAAAATAATTAAAAGCTATTAATAAGTAGTTAAGCAAGTTAATGAGGCATGTTCTGTGAATCAGTTACTTTTAAAAACGTGGGCTAAGGCACGTACATACTGCTGTAAATTTCGTCGTTGGAAATCCAGACAAGGAAAGCCCATATTTTTTTCTTTTCTCGCTGAAGATTTTTCCTTTATTGCAGTAATTGGTATTTTTTATTTATTTTTTTTAATTGCTAGCCCGCAAGCTATCTACCCTGTAGAGGGCTACACCCTCTTGGAGGGAAGTGGTGCAAAGGAAACTATTTTGGATGCGGTAAGACTGGCGTTGGGCTATGGGATGTTCCTTTATTAATAAATACTTCAGTTGGAAGATCATTATGAGCTTTGCGTCCATAATCGTTATTGAGGAATATATGAGGAAGGTATAACACATGTATGAACATATTATTTATCGTAAGTATAAATATCATATAAATACAAAAAAAAATATAATAACATTAAAGAATGCAGGATAAGTTGATTATAAATTTTATATGGGCAAGGATGAAGATGAGGGATGGAATGAGGTGCAGATAACGTCACAACACATAGGAGATGTTAGAAAGGACACATGCAGGTTATCTTCTGCCTAGGGGCGACGCTAGGCCAATATAGACGGGGGGAGGCCCTGTTAGAGACAGAGGTTGATCACTGTGCTTGATGCGATGGAAATATATGCGGAAGATGAACATGCAATCGATGGTCTTGCAAGAGTTCTAAGTTGAGATGATTGGGCGGCAAGGTATAACAATACAATGTAAACAGTAAACTTAGAGGGAGACGGTATGGCTAACAGGATTGGTTGGTGCTGCATATAGCGGAGAGTGATGAACTTGAGGCGAAGGGACTCAAGGTGATAAAGGAATGTGGGAAAAGTAATGAGTGAATATAAGTGTCGAGTAGGGCTGGGAAGAGAAATGCGATGAGCAATGCGGAAGGCATCGTTCAAAGGTGGCAAGTTTGTAGTAGTAGGAGACGGGAGCCGATATCCGAGCAGTGAAACCGTATGTAAGGACGGAGCGGAGAAAAGCTTTGTACGTGTTGAGGATAATTGTGGAGCTGGGACCCCATGTGGTGCCAGTGAGACGTTTGAGAAGATTCAGACTCTTGTAAACTTTGGTTTTAATGTAGTTGAGATAAGGAAGCCAGGTGAGATGGTGGTTATAAACAATACCTAGGTAAGTGACTGTTTTAGATGGACGGATCGGTGTACCTTGAACTGACAGAGAAAGAAGCGAAGGATTCCGCTGAGTTTTTGAACGTTTGCGTGGAGGTAGAAAAACTATGGCCTGTGTCTTGGAAGCATTAATCGTGAGGTGCCATTTGCTACACCATTGCGAGAAACGATTTATAGATTCCTGTAAGATGATATGGCTGATGGTGCGACCAAGGGCAAGGAAGGCTGTATCGTCTGCATATTGAAAAGGATACACATCGTCCGGAAGAGAAGGGAAGTCGGAAAAAAACAGTAAATAGAGCAAAGGGGACAGAGCTGAGCCTTAAGGGACGCCAGAGTTCAGGGAGACGGGACGTGATAGACGATTGTTGATATTAACATACGTGAAAAATAAAGCGGATGTAGGACATGGGCAATCTACATTTGATGAGTTTGAAAATGAGTGCAAGATGCCAGACTTTATTAAATGCTTTTTCTTGGTCGAATAGAACAGGGCAGGAGGGGCGGACTGAATTATAGTGATTGGTAATGAGGGTGGTTAGACGTTGAAGCTGATCGTTAATGGAATATGACGGGCGAAATCCAGATTGAAAAGATGGTATGAGATGGCGGGCACGAAGACGTCGCTGAGAGGTTTATTTGGTTTCGGAAACATGAGGGTTTTGGACATTTTGCATTCAGCAGGAAAGAAGCCAGTTCTAAGAATAAAGGTGTAAATAGAGGCAAGGAGAAGAGGTAGAGAAATATGACTTTCTTTAATATGGCGATATGTGATGGAATCAAAGCCAGGAGCAGAGTTACGTTTATGTTGAACAACTGTTGTTGTGTCAGTAACGGAGATGGGAGTTGTGAGTTTATGTGGCGGCAAAAGATGCTTATGATTTGGTTGGAAGATAGGATTTGGAGGGTTGACATGGTCGACTGGATGACCAAAGATGTGGGCATGAGAGGATGATGTTAAAATGTCTTGCAGATAATCGGCAAAGGCGTTGGCTTTATCTTGATCAGAAGGTGCGTGGCTGTTGTTGATGATGATAGGGTATGAGGTTTTGCTGTACTTGCCACAGAGTGCGTTAAGACGTTTCCAATAACGTGAAGGTTGTGCACTTTCAGCAAGGTTATTGCAAGTTTTGATCCATCGACGGCGTTTGTAGGTTTGGATGTAATTTTTGACTGAACGTTGCAGCTGACGGTGAAGACAAAGAGCTTCGGGATTTTGTGTTCTAACGTAGTCTCGATAAGCTTGTCGAGAGCGTTTGACTTGAGCAAGGTAATTCGGAGGTAATTTAGGCTGGTACGGTGTTGAACTAGTAGTAGGGATATACAACTCTGATGCATAGGTAATTTCTCAAGTGATAGCTGCAACATGGGAGTAGATTTCCTCTGATGTAGTGGGAGGATGCGGATGTGCTATGGCAGTTGTAAGATAGATGCGAAAATGATCCCAGTCGGCTTTGCCAAAACGTGGCGATTGAATCCGCGGAGGGACTGCATGGGTTCGAAGAGTGCCCATACGATAGGAAAGCTCGAGTGGAGCATGATCACTGCCAAGCAGGTCGAGAACTGTAAGGGTGATGTTAGCAGCAAGCGTATTGGACGTGATAGCTACATCGGGGCTGATATTTGCTATTGGCCTAGTAGGAGCTGGAGGAATATGAAGAATGCCAGTGGTATGAGTGGTAATATGGTCGGAAAATTGTGTGCGTTCTCTACGAGTGCGACTATGGTAGTTGATATCAGCGAGGATGATATAATGTTTATAGCTATGAGATATGTGACTGAAAAAAGCAAGAGGAATAGGGTGGCCTGGTCGCACGTAGACAGTGGCAAAGGTGATCATGATAGACTTGAAGTATAATGTAGAGATAAGATTTCGGGGAGATGAGGAATGGGACAAGTTTGTTGGCGATGAGGAATATGATTGCGAAAGCCGATCGCTACGCCGCCATTTGCTTGTAATGCTGGTATTGTGTTGTTCTGACGTAGACTGATACGTAATAAGAAGACTGATACGTGTTCATCAAGTAGAAGTGCTTTGAATAGAGTTTTGTTCGTTGGTAAAGAGCGAATATTAAGAAAAAGAAAGACTAAATCCATGATAAGCATATCTAAACGGCTGTTTCTTGTGGTGATGTATCAAAATGAACATATTTGTTTGTGAATGTGGCGTAAAAGTTGACATTGAAAACATATTTTGCGGCCTTAGTGAGTTGTTGGAGAATGTGAGTACGCTGAAAAGAATGGATGTTCTGTAAAGTGAGACTTAGGAATTGAAGGAGTTGTTGAATGGTAACTGGATCTGTAGTTTGTTGGGCAGGAAGAGGTGAAGGGTCTGGGATACGAAGTGGAACTACTAAATCTGGGTGTTGTTGGTCAGGTTGCGGTTTATTTTTGCACTTATAGCTGTATGTCGGATGATGGTCATGACAAGTTGGACATTCAGGTAGTCGTTGGAGATTCTGACAAGTGCGTGTTTGATGAGATCCTGCGCAATAGCCACAAACTGGTGGATTGTTGCAATGACTAGTACTGCGATCATTATAGGTCTGGCAATTTTCGCATCTCACAGGAAGAGGAGCAGGTGAGCGTGAGGGCTCGACTCTGTGCCAACGATGATATATGTAAGCGCCAGTAATAAGCAAGGAATCTATTGTATTTTGTGAAGAAGTAAGTACACGAATCATATATGTGGCACCATTATTGTTACGTATACGTATTGCTTTGTGAATGCGAGTTGAAGTTCCTCTTGGCTTTCGTCATCAGAATAGGATGGATCAACCCCACGGATGACGACAGACAGAAATGGCGGGCGTTTATGAGGTGGCGGTTGCTTCTGGCGTGCGGAAGAAAGAGATGACATCGTGGCATTCTTTCCAAATATTTCAAAGCAAGCTTTATTCCTAACTGTGGTGAGAGACTGCGGATCTATGGATTTGAAGATGTAGCCATTTCGAGTTTTGATTACTTCTGTGATCGGTATACTATGAAGATATTTTCGAATTTGGAGAGTTATGAACTTTGCATTGCTATACTTGGTGTCGTAGTGTTGTAGTAGAAATGATGAAGTACAGGTTTATCAGAAGGCTTGTTGATAAGCGAAGGTTGAATTTGATGGTTTGCAGAAGAGCTCATGTCACCGGTTTCCATGTCGGAGGTTTCTGAAGCATTATCTTTGTGCGGTTTCTTGGCTTGATGGCGAGGCTGTTTGATAGTGTCAGCATAGAGTTGCTGCTGTCTTGGAGACCTGGATCTAGTGGAGACATTTGAAGCAGTGGATGCTGTCGAACTACCCGATTGGGTTCTCTGCCTATTGCCCTTTTCTTTCCGCTTGACCACCTTCGCGGTCGAAGCGGGTGGAGTGACAAAGACAGTGGGTAAGCCAGAGTGGCGTCCATCCACCAAGGACCCAGGATGAGCATCTGAATCTCCCATCGCAAAAAGCCGATGTGTGCTGGAAAACCGTGACGCTTGACAATGAAAAGTGAACGATGGAGTGGAAGTTAACGATGATAATGAAGGTAGGACAACCCGTTCGGATAGTTGTCCAGGGGGAGCAGGTCCCCTGCCTCGATCTGTAGAACTGGCTGCATTTGGCTTGATCAGTCTGACAGACGGTTACAAAAACGTTACTAAAAGATAAAAAGTCGGCAACAAAAGGCTGTCAAAAAATAACCTCCATTGTTGCGGACTAGTACTTGACAAAAGTGTAATTTGCACATTTTTCTAGGGAGTAAAACGTAGGGCAGACTGAAAAGTCTTGTGAATCAACATTTTATTTTGTTTATGTAATAATTATCTCATATTTTATTTATTTGTTTTTGAAATAACAAAACATAATTATGCTTGTAGTATAAAACATTACTTACATCAACTTAAAGCAATGTTAATCACTTAAAGGAATATTTGAAAATTCATCTGAGTTTTCGGGTAAGAGAAACGGCATAATTCAGTATGGCTGGCATAATTTTAGTCTGAACTGGGACATAATTGTTGAATTTCTGAAACTTTGCATACTGAGTTTTTAAGGTAAGCACAACATATTTACAGTCCCCGCCTCTCCTACACTTGCTCACCCAATATGGCGGACAATAAAACATGGCCGTCGGCATACTTATGGGACAGCATAATTTTCTGTTTTTCTTGCTTCTTGTTGCATTGCAACAAACGTTTTCTGAATTTCATCTCAGCTTTACTGACATATATATATATATTGCAATTGTTAGTGCATTTTCTTTGATAATGTCTAATTTGTGCTTACTTCTTCTTTTTATACATCAACTGGACTCGTCGAGTGTTATGCGTTTTGTACAAAACGTTAATATTTCTTCTTTTTTTGTAGGTAGCATTTGGACTCTTTGTACATCTACTTGTTACTATTTTCTAATAAATTATTAAATTTGATTTGTTCATTGTGGGAAACAATAATTGATGATTGCATGCAGACAGTAGCGTTTTGTTTCGGAAGGGGCTATGCACAACACGTGAATAAGCTTATAGTATTCCTTTTTTGTGCCAAAAATTTTAATGAAGTTGTACATATAACAAATTTATTTCGTGTGGCTTGAGCCCGATAGCCACCCCTAAATACGTCATTGCATGTGGTTATAAGTCCATGTCAGTTCATGAAAATTGAGGATGAGTTAATATTCTATGGATGAGTTAATGGAGTAGATCAGCGATTCCCAAACTTTTTCAACTTGCGGCACACTACGGGAGATTCACTCGACGCACTTATAGATATTATTATTTGTAAATATAAAACACAGTGGTATTTTTTCTGTGATTATTGATCTCCTTCTCACAGAGAAGAAAGCTCTACGACTGCTTTTTCCATGTGGTAAATCATTATGCTTATTTTCATTCTAATTTAATAATAGAAAACAATTGCAATGAAATATTGGACTCTTTTTAAAAACTGTGTCCAATATTTTACTACGAAGGAAGATCACTAAATAACGAACGAACAAATAAATCTATTTTACTTTTAAAACACAAATGTAGGTAATTTGTCGAGAGGATTGAATAATATTTTAAATTTTCAAGTTACGAAATAGTCTGCAACAATAAAGAAGCAATAATGGTCATAACAATGATAACAAATACTCTTTTCAACATTAGAAATGTACAGAACAGTAACCCGGTATGAAATTTAAGTTGTTGATTCATAGTAGAGGTTCATAATAATGTGAAATGCAAATATATATTTTCCCCTACGTTTTGCAATTTGATTGCTATAAAATTAGTAATTTTGTTTCGATTTCCCCCGGCACACCGATTGGGAAACGTTGGAGTAGATGGTTGAATTCGGGGGTGATGATTTGACGTTCAGTGAGAAGCAGCTGAAAATGAAACTTTTCGACTACTTTGGAGATCGCGTAGTCATTACAAATATTCCAAGAAATAGAAGCATAGCGACCCTGAAAGATGCAACAGCTAATATTCTGCACGATGCTTGATATTGTGAACGTAAACAGACCCGACGAAGAAAAAACTGCGTTATACTTAACTGCGGCACAACTAAGTAGGCAAGATATACATTGGTATACATATTCAGTGGATGAATACCCAACAACTGACGATATGGAGAAACGAGGCACTTCATCTATCCCGGCTTCTTTTCACGTATTACTTCAAGAAAGTATAATGAAGACAAATAAATGGCTGGTGGGTATGTAAAGTGCGTTAAGTCAAAAATTAATGTTTTAGGGAAATCGAATTTATTTATGTCTGAAACCCAAAACCGAGTTTTTGGATTTATATTTGAACTTTCAAATGCGATTTGTCTAAAAGACTAACTTTTGACAACGCAGTTTACAAATATATATTTTCCCCACCCGCCAAATATAAGGCATCATAGGAAAGAAAATGCACCTCGACAGGCAATTTCATAATAAAAGCAACCACACTTCATTTATATATATCGACACTCCTTCTCGCTACAGAAATTCATGTTCATCACCGATACACATCTCGAAGACTGGAACATTTTTAATAACTCCATTTGTTGAATTGCTCTTAAGTTCAGTTTTGCGAGGTACTTTATGGCTTTAAGATAATATTCCGAATAATCTAAATGTCTGAGCAGTTTAGATGGCCAGACTCTTATTGATGAGGTCCGGGGTTCGAGTCCGGGAATGAAATACTTGCGAACTACAAATAAAATTGGTCTAGAATGGAAAAAGGGCTAATTTCTAGTACTAGAATGACCCATAAATATCACAGTTAATAGTCCAATGTAATCTATGAATACATTTAAATGAGAGTAAGTATGTTACTTTGCTGCTTCTTTTTCTTTATTTTGAGACTTCTGACCAAGGTGTACTTTAATAATATGTTTGACCTCATGATAATCTTTGATGTATTTGCTGAGAGACATTCGCACTATAAATGCAACATGGAGCAAAAAAAAAAAAAAATGCGGCTGGCAGCCAAGTTGGATTGACCGCCATATTTGATTAAGCAAGAGTGGGAGAAGCACAATATTTTGACATGTTGTTATATGCGTATATCTTGGCGACTCTAGGTGTAAGTTTTCACAAAGTCAACAGTTATATCCGGGTTTTCCTCCCGCCTATACTGGTTTTTAAGTGTGGTTGGCAGCCGTTTTGGATTATCCACCATATTGGATGAAGAAAGCGTCAGAGAAGTGGGGACTTTTAATGTGTTATTATACAAACCTTAGATATTTGTGTGCTAAGTTTCAGAAATTCAACAATTATGTCCAGGTTCACCTCCTAGCTATACTGGGCTATCTGATCCAATGCGTCTCTTCGGTCCTGAAAATTGAATGACCTCTTTTAAAACAGAAGAACGTAGGGCTACTGGATGTGACGGTTCTCTAGCTCTAAGATCAATTCGTAAATGAGAAATACATTACTGCTTTTTAATGGAAAGAAGAAGAGATGGAGTTACGTCGATTTGTCACCAAGTGGACCTTTCAAAATTATATAGATGCGTAAAGAAAAACGAAAATCCAATTTTTGGAGTTACGTTCTTCTGGTTCTCATATGGCGATATGAGCAAAAGAGAAATTCAATGTACCTAATAGCAAACATGTCAATCGTTGCCAAAATCAGATCAATAAGGTTGCATAAAATTTCACTAACATTCTTATTGATGTTTATTGTTTGATCTGAATATCTGCAGTAGTTCACCAGATATTCAACAGTATTTCAATGTGGTGCTATGTACTGTAGAAAAGTACATTAAGAAAAATCCGTTCTCCTGACAGCGGTATATGGTGCAATTATACTGAATCCTCTTGCTCACTACAGAAATCAGTACGGAGCATACGATTATCCATATGCTACATATGCACTGCCTTTAGATGTTACATCATGCCGTTGCAGGATGTCTGACATCTAACAGTTTTCCGTATATCTCATGCATATACTTATGTTACACTACATTTCTCAACTATTCCTTATATACGCCGATTTGTGTGTAAGATCCTGACCGCCTATACTGTTTTATACGGAAAGTACGTATAGATGGAACACTTATACAGAGAGTATTATAAAACATGCGTTATCAGTTATACGTCTGCTGTACGTTGAGTCCAAAAACTACAGGAATTACGCATATAACCTACCTTTTTAAATACGCCATCTATATTTCTCTCAGTGTATTTTACTGATTTATTTTTACATATGCGTTTATGCTAAAACTAGCCTTTGCTTAAGCATATTGTTAGGGTCTAAATTTATTTTCACAATCATTAACGAAAAACAATGCTACATTATAAGAAGTAAGACATTTTTAAGTATTCCACCTACATTTCTTCTCGGTGTACTTATAAACTCTCAAAATGCATTTATTAATGCAATCTAATGTATTTTATAAGAACCAATTTCCCTTGTTCTATTCATGGTTCATGGTTCTTGTTTGTATAAGAATGTAAATTCCTCCTGTATCTCATAGTGTATGTAGATTTTTTTTTTTAATGTGAATATATTGTTTTGTTCAGCAAATAGCTTTTGTGTGTCTGTGTGTTTAAATGGTTCACGGATTGCAGGTCACAGGTAGGCGGTATGTTACGTGTTGCTATGATACAGCTGTGTCTTCCCTCAAGGGCCGCCACAAAATCAACAACCTTATATATATATAATGTTTTATTATAAGTTTATTTGGGTGCATACATAGAACCAGAATGAGTCATCCTTGCTTCGGCGAGAGGTAGAGGCTTATGAATGGAACTTCACACATGAATACGATGTTTTGAGGTGAATATTGTCACGTACTGATTTCTTCCTTCGAGGCTTTCCCATATGATTTGTAAAATGTTGAGAGGCTGTTGAGTGATCCCTTAGAGTATACAAGGTCGGATTAGTATTCTTAGATGCCCCAAGCACTTAAAAGATATACAAGTGATTCTAACTTTAAACAATATAAACCATAAAATAAAATTTTTATTTATTAATGTTAAACAAAAGTTATAGTAAAATGAAAACTAACGTTTATTTTTGTGTAATTCAACTTTGTTTTATATTTCAAATTTCCCTTCTATTTCTTTTAATTGTAAAGTTCGTCAGATTCTCAATCATAATTATTATCAATCATTATCATTGCAGTTACCACTATTATTTTTATTCATACTGGCTGTTTCAAACGGAGTAAAACTTTTTTTTTTTGTTTGTTTGTTTGAGTGACGTTGATCAGAAAATTTACAGATTTCACACACTGCATACAAAGTTTCCCCTGTTTTACGCATTAAAGGAACATTTAATTTCCTTTGACTTAATGATTCTTGTCAGCGGCCTTCATTCTATGAGTACTCTTGTAATTATTGCATGGGTATATCATTTGTCTTTTAATGTGGGGCCTCCTTTGTGGATCCTGGTTCAGCTGCACTATTTTCAGAAGTACATCATATGAACCATGGACTATGATAAACACAAATATGGAAATTTTTATGATACCTACTTTGTTTGATGCCCTAAGCATGTGCTTATTTTTCTTTATGATTAATTCACCCTTGGGGGTGTACCTAGGATTTCATAAGTAGGAGACTTTGGCAAACTGTGGCCTCAGCCTCCAGCCATCGCCTTTGCCGGCCTACGACCTCACGTCAATTACATATCAAGCTTTCAACAAAGAATGTATTTAGTGCATTTGCTCTTAACATATCCTGAACCTGGCTCAGCTGGGGACTTCGTATTTCAACTATCTAAAAGATAAGATTTTGTGTCCAGAGAAGGCACCATTTAGATGACACGGCAATTTCTTCATCCACCTTTAGACCTCTTAAAAACAAAACAAAACAAAACAAAATAAATAAATAAATAAAATAAAATAAAAAGAAATAACTTTTGGCAATTTTGATGTGAGTTCGTCCCAGAAGGCTACAACCATGCAAAATTTTCTCATTCTAATCCTGCAGGAAATGCCTAAACATTTTGGAGAATAGAAGATGTCCCATACAAATAACATGAGAAACATTTTTCAGTTCCCTCCCCCCCCAAAAAAAAACACACACTGCATTCAGAATTTTTTATTTTAGGTTACTTACTTAGGTAACCTAACACAAACGTACAAGCTTATCGAATTTCAAGTTTTTGTTCCAATTCCAAGTACCCAAATATGAGATTATAGGTTCAAAAAAAAGTATATTTAAATAACATAGGGAATTTCTTCATCCCGCTTTAGACCCCCTAAAACTTAAACATATTCACTTTTGGCAATTTTACTGTGGGCTAGTCTAGTGATGAGCGTAAGAGTCTTCATCTTGCAGTTTGTTAGCGTTGCCACGAGACGAGACAAGACGAGACTTCAGGATATCTCGTCCCGTCTCGTGAAAAGCATGTCACGTCTCGTGTCTCGTCTCGAAAAAATGTGCTCGTCCCGTCTCGAGAGGTTCTGTCCCGTCTCGTCTCGTCTCGTCTCGTTTGTCTTGTTTTGTCTCGTCTTGTCTCGTAAAAAATATAGCAGCATACCATGGAAACGAAAGTAAAATGTAGCAGACTGCACCATGCTAATCAAGATACAACAAAGTTATTACCAAGAACACACTAGACAAGAAACGTCACGGTAGCTACACCGTGAAGCATTCACCTGGTTTGTGTGGTAGTCGGTTCGATCTCGGTTAGTGCCATGTGAGCTTTGTGGTGGACAAACATCGAGTGTGTGTGTTCTCTCGAAGTATTCTTGTATCCTATCACTTTCTTCATTCCACTAATTTTCCCATCATCATCTATTCGGAGTGGGTCAAAGTTGCCTAAAGGTCTTAAAAATAAATTCAAATAAGCTCACAAGATAAGGACAAATAGTTTACAAGATAATATACCTGTGCTGTTAGTTGTCTGAGGCTTCTCGACCCTGGCTTTTTTTTTCATTCTGAAACTGAAATTTGTTTCACCAGTTTCAATACACGAATATACAGCAAATTGCTCATAGGTGCATCGAAGATGAAGACACTAATCTTAATTAATGTTTACGCGACAAGATGTAAAGGTGTCACCATCCCCGACACTGCCGTATACTATCAGCCCACTTGCTTTAGTGTCAAGCCGTACTAATCCAAAAACTACTTCCCATTTTAGTATGTTTAGATTTGTTGCAATTATTGTTATTTTTTTTAAAGCTTGGAACCAAATAATTTTATTGAGTAATGGAAAGTATTTGATTGAAATTTTATAGGTTACTGCACAGTAAGTTCTACTTAAAGTGCATAGTAATCACTAATCATCAATCTATTCCCATATCCGCGGGATGTGTGTCCCTATATGGTGGATGCTCCGTTTGTGTAACAAACTCACGACAGTACACCCAGATTAGCTAGTGGTCTAAAAAATGATTTCTGGGTGGCCATTTTGGATTAAAGTTTCTTATATTGTCGTGATCTATTCGTAATCATACAACGTACACCTTCATACCAAGCCGAGCGGTCTGCGGCGATAGACCATCGGCTTGAAGGACCCGGGTTGAGTCCCGGAAGGGTCATGTGTATGGATTTTATCAGCATTTGTTTTTCCATATTGTGTCAGGGGTCGAAATCGTACACTGAGAAAAATAATTGGGTTGAAATTGACCCTATTGGTGCATATTACAACTCAACCAGGTGGCTAAAACTGCTCCGACCCAAATAGGGTCAAAGCGTTTAGTTAAATTTGGTTGAAATAAATACAACCCAACGTGTAGTTAAAAGTAGGAGTCCAACCCAACGACCCAATTGGTGTAAAATCGCATATGCAGTTAATACATTTAACCCAACTTGGTGTACAATATGACCTAACAAAGTGTAAATTCCATTAACCCGATAATGCGTTTGACCAAACGTGTAGTTAAAAGTGAACAAGCGTGGGGTCGCTTGGAAAAGGGAGGGAGTACAAATAACCCAACAATGAGGTAAAATTGACCACGGTAGAGTTAAAATATAACGAAATAATGGGTTAAAAGTGTGGAGGTCACATTAATCGTAACGGGATTTAATATAACATGTGCTTAATGTTAAACCATCAGTTGGTTACGAAGGTGGCCCAACACAAAATGATTATCACTTTAGGTTGTTACTTGGAATTTTTTTCACACCAAGGCTATTGCCTTCCGAGCATATCAGAAATAACTACTTACTAGCTGCGAGCATTTTCATTTCTCACAGTCGGTAAGTAGTTATTTCAGAGCTTTTATCAGTATATTTGGCATTTGTGCGAAGTAACAAATAACGTTCTATGTTTTCTGTAATTTGAAACAATAATGTTTTTTTTTAAACTTGTGACTAATCTGATAATAGTTATACGTGTAACAGTTGCGCCATCTGTTATTCTTATATGCTAGGACATAAAAATAACGTAAGTAACATATTTTGTTTACAACACTACTGTTCAGGCATTGTGGCTTTGATGCAATGATATTTTTTTTCCTTTTGGCGTTAGTTTCTTCCTGGCTGGAGCTAACGTTGCTATAGTAATCTTGCTCTGTCAAGATATAACTCCGTATAAATTTAACTGAATAGAGAATAGAGAAACATGTGTTGTAATTTTTGTAGTACTAAACTGTTCACGTAAATCAGCTTCCTTTAGACAATATGTTTCACGCATCACGCATCATGACACTTTCTGTTAACCACGACCATGACCCAAGTGTAGGTTTAAAATTTTCTACAGTGAAATATAGTCATTTTGTTGACCCAAGGGTTTATGCAGTTGGGTTGCAAGCGAACACCCATCGTTCCCAACCAACCTAATTTGGTTTGAAACTTTTTAACCAAACCGCGTGGTCACGTTTCAATCCAATCATTTTTCTCAGTGTACGGGATAAAAGGATTTCAGTCTGAAAAAAATGGAGAGGATATCCTCGCCAGGTTATTTTCATGGGAGTAAGGAATTAGTAAAAGTATAGGATATAGCAGGGTTAAAAATATGGTTTGGGTATCCTATTTCTTTTCTGTTAATTATGTTCTACAATGTTCGGATTTTTAATTATTCTCATGATCTTTTCTGCTTTCAACGGAGTTTCATGAATATTATACCAATTACA
Organism: Thermobia domestica; assembly: GCF_964235325.1. Lineage (NCBI taxonomy): Eukaryota > Metazoa > Arthropoda > Insecta > Zygentoma > Lepismatidae > Thermobia > Thermobia domestica. Next base: position 50,508,963 of record NC_137470.1, on the reverse strand, counting down.
CTTATCAAGTTCGAAAGGTTTTATGTGCCTGTAAGAAACCATTTTTGAAAATAATTCAGGTCCTAATCAATATTATTCACTAGGAAAGGGAAGTATTCCCCTTCTCTCAACATAGAAGGAGAGGGCAATTTCGCACTCTGGTCAGATGAAACATTTCCGCGTAACAAAAGGAATGCCCCCTATTAAACCTCTTCACTTCCAGTGTTATTGTTAGTACCATAAATTTGCTGAAAGCAAACAATTTGAAGGGTTTCTCGAAAATATCTTTGCTTTCTTTGTCCTTCGCCCCGCTTCCAAACGAAGAGGTGAATTTTACAACATGACTGCTGTAAGCGAGCGATTGGTAAAATGGTAAAAGTGTGTTTTTATGTGTGTGTGTGTGAGAGAGAGAGAGAGAGAGAGAGAGAGAAAGAGATAGAGAAGACAAAATTTTAGTTGCAAGATGACAAACTTCAATTGGCGTTTTCGGTTAATTTAGCAAAAGGAATACCGCCACCAGAGAATAAAGACAAGTGTAGTCTGTTAACTATACAGTCTGTGATGAGTGTAGACTCAGTTTTCAAATTGAATAGATTGTTGTGGTAGTTTGGTTTCTTGACCTTGTAAAAAATCTTCCCTGTCTTTGTTTTGTTTGTCATCACTCCGGCCAGAAATGAAGAAAATGAGAATTCCTCAGTTTACAGCAAGGGAAATTTGGGACAAGAGATTAAGGATGATATTCCTGGAAGCTCGTGTATCACGATTGTTTCATTCAAAAAACAGAGGACACTTTTCTATGAAGGCTTTTCAACACCTTTTCTCACAAAGGGGATTTTTCTTTTGGAATCTATATGACCACTGGCAATTTCAATTTTGGCCATTCCCGCTAGCGTTTTCATTTTCGAGGCACGAGACGAGACGAGTCATTTATCGAGATGTCCCGTCTCGTCCCGTGTCTTGTCTCGTTTTCGAGACGAGACACGAGGAATGTCTCGTCTCGTGGCAACACTACAGTTTGTGCAAAAGTCTTGCATGCCAGACCAAGACCAAGACCAGGAATCCCGATGCAAGAACAAGACCAAGACCATACCTGCAAGACCAAGACCAAGACCAAGACTCTTGCGGAAGAGTCTTGCACAAGTACTGGCTCAGTGGTAGAACGTTCACCTGTGATGCATGGGATCCTAGGTTCGATCTCAGCTTGCGCCATGTGACCTTTTTTGGTGACAAACACCGTGTGCGTAGGTTATCACTGGGTTTTTCTGTTTCCTCCTACTTTCTTCATTCTACAATTTAATTCGTTTTTTATCATCACCGTCTAGCCTCGGTGCATAATCGTCGGAAGTTAAACTAGATATTTCATTTTATTTCGATATATATTAGTGTTATTTTTTTTCAAAACTAAAGAGAAATGTAGTATTGAACATCGGTAATTTCGTACACCATAGGTGCCGACTACATGGGTATGGCCTTGGCTCTGATTCTCAAGCATCCATTGGAAATGTTTAATGCATTCTCATAAAATTAATATCGAAATAACATTTTCATGACATTTACAAAAAATTAGTGCATGTGACCGCAAGCTTGATTTCATGGGCGGATGCTTATACATTGAATAATTGTTTATCAATATAACTTTTAGCCTCCTTAGGTATAAGGCACATCGAGGATTGAACGATATAACATCATACAACGATAACTAATGCATATTCACAAGTAAGAGTGATTTTGTACAGTTATTTCAAATAACTTGGAGTTTGATGCCGTTATTTTGTATTTGTAATATAGATAAAAAATGTTTATATAAATTGAGTTTACACAAAAGACATATAAGTTGAATCGTTTTCAGTTTTCACTCAAATTTCCTAAAATATTAACAGGTTTGACTATAATCATTATTATTTTAATTTCTCTCTCTCTCTTTTTTGGCCAATATTGCTAAACATATCATCATCATCATAGCTATTCTGTCATTATAGGAAGGTGACTTATTGCAACTGAGAAGCTTCGATGTACGGTTTTCCTCAGCCATTTTCTTCGTCTTGACGTAGCAATTTTCTGTTTTAAGGCCGTGTCTAACGTTTTCAGCTGAGATCATCAATCCCTATATAATAACATGGTGAACTTCTTTCCAAAATATTCTGAAAACTATTTGTCTTATGGAATTCAAAATTTCTCCAGATGTTAGCCTACCACAATACTACATGTTCATTTTTTTTATTTTTAATCTAGCTCTTATAGTTCATTAATATTACTTTTTACAAATAAATATGACAACGTTGGAAAGCATATAAGCAGGATTTCTTTTCCTGCTCGTGGAGGTGCAGAGACCTGATCAATTCACACCATTGTTCCTCAGTGATCTTCATAAAGTTGGTAGGGGAGGGAAACAAGTTACGAAATGAGATAAAATTGTTTATCTAAAAATGGGGAGAGTGCATATCTTCGAAGCTATGTTCGTTGACAACCTGATCACATGGTCGGAAGAACATAAGGTTGCGAGAGGCAAGACTGGCTGCTGTCAGAAATGAGACAATTTTATCTATCTATGTATCTTTTTAGTTGTATTTTGTAACAAGCTTTCTTGTCAAACAGCGTGCGCTTTCCTTATTTTCCTATTTCAACTATTTTTGATCCTAAATCTTGATTTTTGCGTGGAGAAGAAAGGAGATATGTCAGAGGAATCGCAAAACTAAAAGCTTATCATCAATATTTTGCTTTCCAAAATAAGGAATATAAGTTTAAAAAATAAAACTTTAAAAGAAATATCTGGGAAGATGAAAGAACAAATCATGGCATTTCATGCGTGTGCATAACACTAGTAGGCATATAGAAAATAAATAAATAAATAAATGTTACAATATTTCTGAGGGTCTAGATCATTTGGATCCGATAGTGGTATTCCAAAGATAAGCAAGTAAAATATTTTTCACTTGATTTTGACTGAAAACTTGATTTACAGAATTATGTATATATATAATATATGTGTGTGTTGTGTTGTATAGTATATTTGGACTCAGTTTCCTGATCAAAGTTACGTTACATCTTATGAATCTACAATTACGTCACTTTTGAACAAAGAGATGTTTATCGTTGTTTCCCCTATGTAGTTCATAACACTTATAATTTTAGGGAAAAATATCTGGCAACGTGTATTATTTCTACTCTCCTGATTCATTTAAAGAACGAAGTACCGGTTGGTCGCAAACTAGAATTATTATTTTCAGCTGAGGAATATCAATTTTTCAATCAAATTTGGCCGATACATGAACCTCGTCGCAAATTGGAATGATCACAAATCGCACTGAATCAATAAAAGTATATCCACAGAAAGCTATATTAGTCCATATATCCACATTCGTGCATAAACCTACTTCTATTTTGTAGTTGACCATCCATTAGAGGAGAGTTAATACTTGATCTGATGATGATTTGCGGGTGAAACATCTCAATCAAAATCTCGCGGCCTACAATTTCGCCTGGCAAATACCTGGATAACGTGTAACTTACGTAACTGAGATACAGCACTGAAAAGTTTGCTCCATTATTAATATTATGAAGGATAATTTACATTTATGCTCTAATAATGATAAAAAATATGTTTTGGTTAGTGGCGCATTTAGGAGGCTATCGGGCTCAAGAGCTCCCCAAAATAAGTTCATTATTATTTTTTTCACATTATACGTACAACACAAATGCTTCTTACTGGTTCTCAAGCCTCTCCCTCCGAAACAAGATCCTAAATACGCCACTGGTTATGATAACATTTGAATCGATATTATAAGTACATCTCTACAAGCGTATTGGCAGTTTAAACTGGTTAATATTTCACTATGGCGCGGCGTAAGAAAAACAAAAGCTGGATATTGGTTGATATTTGTGATGTATTTAAATTTTAGCAATTCGAGACGTATGTATTTTTTATTTCTATTCACATAATGAGCGGATAAACTTCTAGTTTACGCGCAAACCCACCGTTGCTAACGCACCTTCTCCCTACAGACGCAGCCCTGCGCAAGTCCACCAGTTCATCCCATTCTGAACGTTTGTTGGCCACGAGACCAGAAATTCATCGATTATAATCTCGAAAACCACACGAGAAGTATCTTCTTAAATTAGAGACGGCGCAAGAAATACAACAATTATCGTCTCGTTTTCGAGACGAGAAATTTCTTGAGTCCCGTGGGCAGCATTGATTCACCCAATTTTTGATCTCAAACACTGTTTTAGTGTTACATGATTCATATGTAAAAACTTACAAATTGGTAAAATGATGATACGAAAGCAATGAAGAGCATTTATCTACGTTTAAAATATGCAAGTCGTTACACAATTTAGACCAATAATAAGTATGGTTTAAATGTTATTATACCACATTATTCGTGGACCAATTGTGACGAGGAACGGTTGTGATACTTCCAGATGAAATTAAGAAACATTAGGGCATAATTTCTAAAAATAAAACATAAATTACCAAAACAGAACAATAAAATGTCGAGACAAGAGCGAAAGAAGTCTTCGAGGATCGGGATGTGACGAGACCTATTAAATTTAGGAGACGAGACGAAAAAAACCTTACTTCTCATCTCGTCTCATGGGGAACACTATTTGAACGAAATAGATAGATTCTTGCTTGTAGTGATTACCTGGCAGATATTGCAACATTTTTTTGACATGAATAATAATCGATTTTGTGGCATATCAATCTGCAAGTGTTTCATCAATCTGGTGCTATTATTGGGACATTAGCCAAGAACAGAACACTGTAGAATGCATTAGGTTATTATTTAGAAATGAAGTGAAATCTTTTGTGTTTTACGTCCCACGATTATGCCGACTAGGCTAAAGGAGACGGTGATGATGAGAATGAATGGAATGAAGAAAGTGGAAGCAAATGAGAAAACTTACGAACATGATGTTTATCCACCACAAAGCCCACTTGGTGCGATCTGGGATCGAACCGGGAGCGCATACACACCAGAGGTGAACACTCTACCACTGAGCCACCGTGGTCCCCGCTATTCTTTAGGGCATAATAACTTATGTAAAAGAATCTTTGAAATTCCCGTATTTTTAATCTGCAAGAAAATAGATTTGATAAATACTATTTCTTCTACTTGGGTTCATTAAACTTCCAAACTATTCTATGCAAAGGTTTCGAAAGTCTAATAGAACGGCTACGTCCGTCTGTCTGTTAACAGGTATCACACCAAAAGCGGCAAGAGATATCGAGAAGGGTTTTCTGGAATCGATTTAGCTTCCTAAGAATAGGTTCCATCTCCTCCATCAATCTTCTATATAAATCGGAAGTAATAGAGATGGACCACTTCCGGGCCATAAATGAAAAACTATATTACCTAGCGACAAGCGGTTTTAGGGAATTTATTCAACGTCTCTAGAAAATGTACCATCTCCAATCCTATCTCTCTATTGAAAACCGGAACTGGTAGAAATTTACTAGTATTTCCGGTTTCAATATTGATGTTCATAGAGCATAAATAATATGATATATCGAAAAGCAGTTCTCGGTCGTTTTCTTCTTATACATATATTAACTGGGTCTAGGAAAATTCGGTGTAGGAAAATTTGGTGTAAGAAAACTCGGTGTAGGAAAATTCGGTGTACAGAAAATTCGGTGTACGGAAAACTCGGTGTGGGGAAATCTAGGTGTAAGGTAGTTTCGGTGTAATACATATTGAATATTACCACTTACGATAATTTACGACACTTCATATTGTGAAAACGAAAACCATAAAATGTAAGGAATAAAATGTTATTTCCTATTTCAAGAAAAGCAAATTTATTTATTTATTTATTTATTTATTTATTTATTATTTTTTTGCCTTCAGTCCACTACCTCTTGCATGTCTTTCTCGGGGTATTACTATAAACTACTTTTCATCACACAATGAAGCTGACACTTTTTTTGTCAGAAATAAAACAATTATAAGTTCAGAGAATAGTTATAGGAACAACTAAAAACACCTTTCCTATAGTACATCACAGAACATATACAAGGTGATTCTTTTAAAACTCACGGATTTCATTTGGGTCTAGAATTTCTAACTGAAGTCCGATTTTCATGTGGTTTGTGGCAAATGATCAAGGAACGTTGGGAGATTTATGGAACTATGTTTACTGGTTTAAATTCATTTGGGGTAATATCGGCCACGCCTCTAGAAAAACAGCAAATATTCGCCACTGTATCGAATTGGAATTAGGTGAGGTGCCGTGTGGAGATTTGAGTTTCTTCGTTAGATGGCAACCTCGCGACGGTCAATAAGAAACAAGAAACTGGGTCGTTATATTGAGAATTATGCTGTGCTACTGTATCAATATGATCAGGACACAGTTACAATAATGTACTCTTTGGAGCAACGTGATTTTATCGTTAAAAAGTTTTGGGAGAACGGAATCTGTTGTTGCTACGCAAAGGGCATTTACACGCAACTTTGCCTCACGTTCTGCCCCAGACAAGAACATAATATGGTCGTTAGTGAATAAATTGCAGGAAACAGGATCGCTTCTGAGGAAGACAGGGAAGCATCGGACCTCGCTGGCGGATGTTGTGAAACATGTCAGGTACCGACTCTAAGTCACCCAAGAAATCTCTTTTTAACATATGATTTCGCTTCAAATATCCAATATCTCATTCGAACTGTAACGTACAATGGAGAATATTTGCTGTTTTTCTTGCGGCCTGCTCTATATTACCCCGGATGAATTTAAACCAGTAAACATAGTTCCATAAATTTCCCATCTCCCCTTGATACTTTGCAGCAAACCGCATGAAAATCTGACTTCAGTTAGAAATTCTAGAGCCAAATGAAATCCGTGAGTTTTCAAAGAATCACTCTGTATATTCGTATGTAAGATGCAAAAATATATTGATCAAAAAAGTCTTAGTGGAAAGGGCAATATAAAGCAGGATGGTTTTATCAGATAATATTTGTACAAATAGTTGACTTCTCCTCCAATCAGACACTTTAATTTGTTTGCCTTAAGGTAAACAAACTAAAGTGTCTGATTGGAGGACTTGTAGGACTAAGGTGTCTGATTGGAGGACAAATGTCTCGTCATGTAAGGGCCATAAAATGTTAAAATCCCTCGAAATCTAGAATTTCAAAAATTTCGGGAAAACAATTCAATATAAAGCAATATAAAGTAGACAGTAAACAGTAAAAATGATAGTAGACAGTAAAAGTACGTTCTACACAAAATTTGAACTTCAAACTAATACGCTCATTTATCCTCAAGGTTGAGTTTCTAATAAATCCTAAGGTCTACTTCAGTTTGAACTTCAAACTAATACACTCATTTATCCTCAAAGTTGAGTTTTTAATAAATCCTACGGCCTACTACAACGAATCTTTCTTTACACCTAATATTCCCCACACCGAGTTTTCGGTACACCGAATTTTTTGTACACCGAATTTTCCTACACCCAATTTTCTTACACCGAATTTTCCTACACCGAAATTTCCTACACTGAATTTTCCTGCTCCCAAATTAACTATTTTGCAGCTCGTTATACATCACAACAGCATAAATCCTTTTCAATCTCTGTGTAAACGTTTGTCAGTTGATGCGACGAATAAGCTAATTTACTCTACATAATACAGTTCAAAACTTCTTTTATAAATGAACACGTCCCTCACTTGAAAGGAACATAGACGGATTTTCTGAAACTTTCGTACGTCGTTAACTCTAATAGACCTCTACAGATGACTATTCGTGGAGATGTTTGTGTAGAATCAATGGAATCTTGAAATTCTATGAAGAAAGAAAAAAAACGGACTTTGCTCTTATCTGCTGTCAATCTGCATTCCATTGGTTTCTTCATCTCCGGAGACAACCTAAGTTAACGCACGTGACCTAGCGGGGGACAGAGAATGAAAGAAACCTACCTGCTTAGCCTCCTATCTGCTGTCCTGCGCTGTTGAAAATGCAGCCATTATCTTACACAGCTTTTAAATAGGAGAAAATTAATTTTTAATTAGCGCGCTCTAATATTACCCTAGCAAGAAAAAGTAAAAGTGAACATGCAATATTAATACTAACAAACATTTGGACGAATTTTGAAATTTATAAAGTGAATAGTTTTCATAATTTTTGGAAAGAAATATGCCATGTTATTATATAGGGAAATAACAATGCATTTCGAGGGTTGGACACAGCCTTAATGTATTCCTTCAACTACAGTCTCCTTCGTCCCCTCCCTTTCTTTCTTTCCACCATATCCTCCAGCACTTCTCTCATAATACAGTCCTCAGATAATGTATCAATCAGTTCCTCTTAATTAGTCCCTACACCTAATTTTTTTTTCTTTTCTCCCCTACTGCAGCTATTACTAACACCTCATTCGTTTTCCGTTCAACACAGCTAGTACTCTACTTTTTTCTCCATGCTCACGTTTCGAAAGCCTCCAACTTTTTTCATCACTTTTGCGTAATGTCCACGTTTTTTCCCCATAGAGCACAAACGAAATCTCGATATTTAATTGCAAGTTTGTTGAATACAAAGATTGTTTAATCGTGGTTGAAAGGATAAAAATCTGACTCCTTTGGAGTCTAAAAATAATTTTGCACTTCAAGGTAGGGATGGTATCGAGACGAGACGAGACGAGACTTTGTGCAGTCTCGGTCTCGTCTCGGTTTAAAAATAGCTGTCTCGGTCTCGTCTCGAGTCAAAAATTGCAGTCTCGGTCTCGTCTCGGTCAACAAATGCTTGTCTCGGTCTCGAGGGCCAAATCTCGGTCTCGTCTCGAAAGTCTCGAAAGTCTCGAAATAAATAGATGAAATTAAAGTTGTAAAAGTATTATTATTGTAAAGTCTGTCGTTTCTGCTTCTTATTTTTGGCCATATTCTTGACTTAGAATTATAGTATGGTGTACTTCTTCAGAGCTAATTTGCTAGTGCTGATGGCTTCCATGCGTGTGTTCCAGTTTCAGTCATCAGTGGGTATATCATATCTGGGATAAAATTCTAATAGTAACCCATATTTTACTTTCAGCAAAAGACTTTCTCATATGGCCTCAATACTGCCTATACAATTAAACTCTATTAAATTAACGTCAGTACTATACAGTAGTTTATTTCCTTCCTTAGAATAAGAATTGTTCAATACATTCTAACGGATAACGCAACACATAGCAGCATGAATGTATTTAATCGTACCGAAATTGAAATTTTACAATTTCTGATTTAATATCCAATACATTCTGCTTTGACTGTCATTTTAAAAACATAATATAACGGTCATTATCTGAACAAATAGGGTAAATTATTACTACAATATATTTCGTTTAAAATTGATCAAATGCTTTATTACCGTTTCACATCTACGTGTTTAATTGACACCTTATAACACGAAATTCCTGAACTTTGTGGTGGGAGCTACGGCACTCATCTTTGCTATGTGTGGCCTCGGGTTGCATCACGAAACAAGTTAGATTCAAAGTCAGATGTTTCGTATAGTTCGTGCCTAAATTTAAGTACATTCTGTTTCTTATACAAATTCCTAAAGTTGTAATGCATTACATACGCATACGTATATCCACTGCCGTAACATACATTAAACTTATTCCTGAGCTCTTAGCGGTGCATGTGATCTTTATTCGAGAAAACCAATCGTGCGTTCATTACGTTGAAATTTTATATTGATTGAAAATTACTTGCGAAACATGAACATACATATTATATAAGTATACAGATAATTCGAGCTAGCTGTATCTATTTTCTCACTCTCGCCAAAACAAGTGATTCTTAAGTTTCTAGTTTTCTTTTGTATTCATTTTCGTAATTTTTGCAGCAACATGAAGTATTAAATAGTCAAAAATATATTTTTATTCGCTGTACGTCTTTCGTTAAATTTTGGATCCAATTTTACCCTACCTTACCTAGTAAATTTATACAGTATATATATATATATATATATATATATATATATATATATATATATATATATATATATATATATATGAACATTAGTGGTAGACTATGTTAAGTCACTTTTTGGTCAAATTGAGTTAGAATACTTTTTTAATAGACTATGTTCTTTCTAGTGGTGTAATAATGTAAGTCTAAAGCCATCTTACTAGTTTGTAACTACTTAGTATAGCTTGAAAAACAGTATTATAGATCTTAGTTAAGGAACCGGTTTTTTCTTCTCCTGTAAAATTACGAAATTATGACTTCGTTTAGTTTACCTCTGAGGTCTCGATATAAAATCATCACCATCATCATAATCAAGCATTATCAATCCACTGCTGGATGAAGTCTTCCCAAGTTTTCTCTACAACTATCTATCTTGGGTATTTCATTTCCAAGTTACTCCCCAGTGGTTCCTGATTTTGTCAGAATTTCTTGTATGCGGACATTTCCTAGGCTGTTTTTGTCACGTGGTATCCAATCTAAAATTGTTTCGTCCATCGATCATAATTTCGTCTTGCAATATGTCCATCACATTTTCCGGTCTATTTTAAACATTATTTTATTACTACCAGTCATTAGTTGCTAAATAATTCATTTCTATATATTTGGGCAAGAAATAGTTCATATCCTCTACTTTTGGAGCACAGACACGCTACTTTTTGATCTTCGGATCTGACAACACTGACTCAATTATTTAAATCAACACAATGTAAGAACCCCCATTTGCTGTAATGGCTAGTACGCTTGATTTTGGTTCGCATGGTCCCGAGTTCGATTCCCGGTGGCGGTAATGTTCAACGACTGAAGTTTTTCGGATTCCACTATGATCAGTAACTCCACGTCTCCTTTAGCCGCCCTAGCATAATCGTGAGACGTTAAACTAAAACAAACCAAACCAAAAATCAACACAATGTGTATTACTAACTGTAAGTCCTTGAATAATTGCATATAGCTATATGGTATGGATCAAGTTTGAGGTGGTCGGTGGTCAAACTATAACAAATGAAATGCAGTTAGAGTGTAATTAAAATTTTAATGAAGCAATGTTTTAATCTAAAAAATACACCAGGCCTAAGGCTTAGGGAGAACAAGTAGTGCTACTGAAAAGTTGTCAGTTACGTTTAATTTCAGTTACAATTTGCTTTTACATGTATTGCTGGAACGAAAACTTTGACATTAACATTATAAGTAGCCCAAAGACTATGAGAAACATCGTGTTCTGAAAACATTCTTGCACCATAAAACAAATTATGAGTAATTTTAAAATATTTTGCACTTTATCTACGTTATTTGTACTATATTTATAATAATATTTAGCAATTTATTTCAGTTCGAACACTGCTTAAAATAATGTAACTGCGACTTGTTGTAATTAAAACTACTGAACACTAATGTTATAATGTTACTGCCATTTGAGTTCTTAGAGATCTCCAAAATGTTGATGTTAGTGATATGTGTTGTCCTTTGTTACACTGAATAATATATGTGCTTTTGTGGTTTAATTTAATATCTAAATTAGAAATATGTAGAGCTCTTTCGTGTCTAAGCAGTTAGCCTATGGCGTGAGAGACCCGGGTTAGATTCCCGGCGGGAGCTCATGTGGATTAGATTCAACGTTAATCAGTAGGTTCAGTCTCATATAACCTCGCTGCTGAAAGGGGCGTTAAACTCAATTAAAAAAATGAAATGAAATTTTTGAGTTTTACGTCCCACGGTTATGCCGGTTAGGCTAAAGGAGACTGTGATGATGAGAGATGAATGAAATGGTGGAATAAAGAAAGTGGAAGGAAACGGGAGAACCCCGAGAAAACCCACGCACTAAACTAAATTAACTGAACATAAATATGTAATACCAATCGTAGTGCAATTTGAGAAATTACAACTTTATGTTCCGTTGGCAACATTGCTTGTTTATCTAGTGGTATTGCAGAGTATCTAGAAGAATTTCCCCTTCCATATTTCACACAGCATTTTAAAAAAATTCAGCATTTTTAATATATATGACTATTATATATAACTAGGTAAAATACCCATTTTTCGCATGGGACCAGTATTTGGAACTCAAGGCCTGTGGGAGTATCACTATCTCAGCAACCGCGAAAACTATGTATTTGACACTAATATCGGTCATTTTGTATTATTTTTACATGTCTCGGTACCCCTCTCCAGCAGGTAAACCCCGGCCCGCATGCACTGGTAGCTGACTTTGAAAGTCATCGCTAATGTAAGTATCATCATTGATCTCAGCGACTGCGAAAACTATGTATTCGACACTAATATCGGTTATTTTCTACAACTTTTACATGTCCCGGTAAACGCCCCTCCTGATTCATTTTTTTTAAAAACGCTTCTTCTTGGTCTGAGGCCTGGGACATGATACTTGTCACCCAAATTTCGTAGCTCTTGGACTCTCGTCTGGTGCCCAGGCTGCACACAGGCAATCAGAAAGACAGGCACGCAGGCACACAGACAAACAAACTCTTCCTTTTACTTATATTAGATATGATATACAGGCGAGGATCCAAGGGGAGTGTTAAAGGGGTTATACGTGTATATATATGGGGGGGATATGACTATACACATCAGCAGTGGATTTTGTTTCGGGAGAGGCTTGAGAACGAGTAAGAAATATTTGTGTTGTACGTGCAATGCGAAAAAATGATCACAAATCTATTTCGGGAGGGACTTCAGTCCGACAGCCATCCCCTAAATACGCCACTGAACATTAGTCAACTGTTCCCATATTACGTAATACAGCAAGGAAAGAAATTTTGAGTAAAGGTCAATCTTAATAGTTTTCTATATCAATAGTCGAGACGAGACCCAGACTTTCGAGACTGACCTAAGTCTAGTCTCGGTCTCGTCTCGGTAGATAAAAGGCCGTCTCGGTCTCGGTCTCGTCTCGGTAGATAAAAGACCGTCTCGGTCTCGTCTCGGTATATAAAAGGCCGTCTCGGTCTCGGTCTCGGTACCATCCCTGTTCAAGGTATAACCATATTCTGTAATCTGTTCCGTCTTGATTTCTTTCATGGGTAACCTCCCCAGTTTGGGAACCACTAGAGAATGGAATCTGTCAAAAAATATAAACTTATTACGAAATGCTGTGATTTGTGTCATAAGTAGTGAAGCGTGGGAAACCATTAACAAAAATAAAGGTCACCGCCTATGTTGTACACTATCATTATACTTACAGGAAGGTAAACTGTATAACATTTAGAACCATACATTGTATTCCCGTTACCATTGGTGTATTGCAGAATTATTAACCCTTATATCCAGAGTAAAATTTACCTACGAAAAGCAAAAGATTTCTTAAAAGCAGGATTTGCAAGACTTGCAATACTCTTGCAAGCAAGACCAAGACCAAGACGAAGACCAAGACTCGGTGTGCAACACCAAGGCCAAGACCAAGACTGGGTGTGCAAGACCAAGACCAAGACTGGGTTTGCAAGACCAAGACCAAGACCGAGACCACCTGGATCTTAGTCTTGGTTTTGCATTTAGTCCGTTAGTCGCGGAAAGCTACAATCATGCAAAATTTCAACTTTCCACGTCAACCGGAAGTACACGTTATTTTATGTCAGTTCATGTAGTTTAACATAGAGTTAGGACTATTCCCGGCTAGATGGGAGCTTCGCCTCCAAACCTCAGCGTTAGCTCCCCTACGGCCTTGTACCTCTTATCCCACAATTCTACAATTTTCACATTTATTTTCCTATTTCTAAAAATAAGATTTTGTACTATCAAAAATATGATGTTTTCTATTAAAAAAAAAACTATTTAAATAGCATTGCAATTTCTTCATCCCCCTTTAGAGTTTTTTAAAACTAAAAATATTCATTTTCGACAATTTTACTGTGGGTTGGTCCTCAAAGGCAACAATCATGGCAAAATTCATTATTCTAATCTTGCCGAAAGTGCGTAAACATTTTGGGGTGTATAGGTGTCCCATATAAGTAGCATGGGGAAGATTTTCAGTTCCTCATAAACCCACTCTAAAGTTGTAAATTTTTATTTTTGATGATTTAGTAAGTTAACGCTAGTAAAAACGTACAAGCATCCTAATTTCGAGTTTTTGTTCCAATTCCAAGTATCCAAGACACGAGATTATAGTTCCAAAAAGGTCCCTTTTAAGTAACATGGATAATTTTTCATCCTTTCTTTGTATCCACTAAAACTTAAAAATATTCACGTTTGGCAATTTTTCTGTTGTTTAGTCCGAAAAGCCTCAAACATGCCATATTTCAACTTTCCTCGTCTACCGGAAGTACCCCTACATTTTATGTCAGTCAGTTCATGTAGTTTCATGTATAGTAGGACTAGAAATTGGCTAGCTGGGGCTTTGCCCCATACCCCCACGTTTGCTTGGCCTACGGCCTCGCATCTCTTTTAAATCAGTCTTTGCATCAACAGTGAATTTCGTGCATTTGACTTTTACTTACATTTCCTTAATTTGGAACAGCTGGGGAATTTCCTCCCTGAGCCCCGCTTTTATTGGGTCTACGCCCTCGCACATACAATTCTATCAAATTTCAAGTTTTTCTTCGCCTTCCAACTATCTAAAAGAAAAGATTTTGTATCCCAAGAAAACACCTATTTAAATAACACAGATTTATTATCATTTCCCCTTTAGACACCTTACGACTGTTATATAAGGCTGTGTTATTGAAATAACACAGATAGGCCTGCATCCGGGTGACGGATACGCAATATTAATAAAGGTCTCCTCGACACAAATTAGAAATCAAGTCTGTGTAATAATAGTAAATTCAGCTTATGAACGGGTTGTTACTTTAAACTAACTAATTTGAGGTTTCGAATATAGTTTGAATCTAAATGATAATTTCGAAATTTCTGTAAATATATGTGAAGAATATTTTTAACAATACATTTTGCAAAAAAAATAAGCGATATAAAAATAACAATCCAACTATTATTTTAATTACGGCAAAATGCTCTAAATCGAAAATACCATGCCGAGATAGTATTATATTTACTTTACAGAATTCTATACTGATCTAATTCTTTCGTACTTCGATGGGTCACCAGAATGGACTACAAACAAGAAATGACTCGTGATACAATAGAGAGAAGAAAGTACGTAATGTAAAGCAAGTTTAAAGAAAAAGATATCAATTAACCAACCAAAACAAATAATGACTAATAGAAGCAACTAGTTAAATATAGAAAATGAAAAGGTGCAATACTTACGTTTCCTGTCGGATCACATTGGACATATGGTTAATTAATCCGTTTAATGCCGACACAAAGTTACAATTATCAAACACACGCTCTTAATAATGCCTTCGCTTAAATATTTTCAGTGGAGCACCATATTGAATAATGAATTATATCACCTTCACGAAAATTTGTTCCCGTAGGTCAAGTAGATTTCATGGCTTCTCACCTGTCATCGATGACGAAGGCCAGAAACCATGAAAATTCCCACCAGAGGGCAATACAATAGAAACTTACGTAGATAGATATATATACTCCAAGTACACCAATGAGCAAAAGCTCATACATTCCATCTTGACATATTTACCAAAAAATTTTAAAAATTTACAATGCAATAAAATGAATTGGAAACAGAGTTAGGTAAGACAAATAACGTAAAGATGGAAGATCATACGTTACAAGACCTAAAAGTATTTACCTTTGACAATTTCCTTGTGGGTTCACCCTGGAAGCCTACAGTCATGCAAAATTTCATTATTCTAATCCTGTCGGAAGTGCCTAAACACTTTCTGGTGTAGAAGATTGTCCCATAAATAATATGGGAAAAAGTTTTCAGTTCCCTATGAAACCACTCTATACTTAAGAATTTTTATTTTTGTCGATTTACTTAGTTAAAGCTAACAAAAACGTATAAGCATTCCGAATTTTAAGTTTTTTTTTCAATGCCATGTACTTAAAATATGAGATTATATTTCAAAAAAATAAATAAATAAATAAATAACATAGCAAATGTTCTCATCGTTCCTTTAGACCCCATAAAAATTTAAAAAAAAAAATCACTTCCGTCAGTTTTTCTTTGGCTTAGTCCCGGAAACCTATCATCATACCAAATTTCAACTTTCCATGTCAACCGGAAGTACCTTTTTATTTTATGTCAGTCAGTTCATGTTGTTTTATACATAGAATGATATGCCATACTGCAAACTCATGAAGCCATACGTTACATCTTCGTGGCACACTCTCTCCTCCATTTTTGTTGGCGCAACTTACAATCAAATCCCATACATTAAAGATATAAGTTGCAACATCACACACTTCCTATTTACTTAGAAAATAAAATGCAGTTTTTCAGTTTAACGTCCCACGATTAGTCTAAAGGAGATGATTAAAGTAAAGGAATGATTATGAAAAATGGGAGGAAATGGAAATGCCTCGAGAAAATCCATGTATACGATTTTGTCCACCACAAACTTTCTAGGTCGGGGATCAAACCGGAGACCGCACGCACCAGTGGGAAGCGTTCTACTACTCCTGAATATAATGTGAAACAATCGAAAATGTGCCCGAACCTAATTAAGCACAAGTCTCACTCCATTGAGGTTGTCAAATGACCTTATTTGGGATTAGCAAGCCCGAATCTGAGTGAGTGCAGAACAGATTGCCCTGTCTCATAGTGCTTTCTCAAACATTGGTTCATTCTTTCCCAAACATCAAGTATTGGCGACAGTTCATCTTTGCTTATTCTGTCACTTCTTGTTGTTTCGTCATCGAATCGGATGAATATACACCAATACTTAAACCTGTTTTTAGTTATATATTGGTGGTCAACAAAATATTGGTGGTCCATACTTTTTGTCCCATAGCACTTGTATATTCAGATCTTTTGCTTTGAGATGACCAGCAGTATACAATACTACAAGGAAACACTTCAATTCTCTCTTCCATCGGCCGGCTTCTACTGGTTCTGCATCTTGCGTCCTCTGTGTTCAAGTACTGCTCTTTCATTGGTATACTGAACAATAGTCTTCAATACCTCGTCTTGAATAAACAATAACAGAGCGTCTAAGAGATTTTCTATTGTTTTATTAGAAGAAAAAATTACCTTATAACTTCCCTCCTAATGATGTTCTGAGATTTCGTTTTCTGCAGTCGAGGAGGTTCAGAAAACCAGGTGGTTTCATCCTTCGCATGGAAAATCTTTCCATTACTTCTGTACTAATTCCCAACACCTTCATTCTCAGAATCACTAATCATATCAGAAATAGTCCAGTCAAATTACATAAAAAGCGGGCCAAACCTGGACATTTAGAATGAAAAGATGGGACCTTCTGGAATTTGTTCGTGATCTCTTCCTCATTCACCTCCAGAAAATCAAAAGAAAAAAATCCAGTTGCGGGTTTTCCGTCATTTTGAATAAATAGTCTGTTATCTTGGATTTCTCTCATACACTTAGTTCATGCCAAATATCTTCTAAACTAATCAACGTAGGAGGATCACTCTTTCTTTATTATACTTCTAATGTTATAGGCAATGTAACAAGTTATTATCACTTTTCTCCGAGTAACCACTTTTTACAACTTTAGGATAAAGTGAAAAATTGGGATTTGTATTAGCGGATATATTCTTTTCATTGCTTCATACAACTTAACATAATATAAATATGAAAAAAGTGCTGTAATAAAAGTTGATGGAAATTTCATAAGCTTTAAAACGATGGATATATTGTCACTATATACAATGTCAGAGATGCGCAATGAAGCTTCAAACGTCATCGGACTGCGCACAATTTCTGTAGAAACATATGAAGTAATCATTTAACATGAAGCAAAAGATATTTATTGATTTGAGACGGCTATTCATTGCAATTTCCAGTAAGTATCAACAGGTTTGGAAGTCCGGCTAGTTTGATAAATAGTTCGTAAACAGTGGCGTTGGTAGGGGGCGCGCAAGAACTCTGGAAGTAGACTTTAGCGCTATCTTTCTGTATGTAGACCTATGTGTCCATTAAAATTAGTATTTGAGATGAACATTTTAAAAAGAAGATGAAATCTATTGAAATATGTTTTACTGATGTTGTTATCTCGCAAAAGAAAAAAAAAACAGTTGTGAGTTTTCCGCCTTTTTGAATAATGAGCTTTACTCCAGTGCAATTACGACAAAAATCGATCAAACTTAAAGATTATTTTTCCTAAAAGATTAAACGTGTTAGAGTGTGTTATATGTATTGATATTATACTAAAACAGTCCCAAAGCTCTAGTTGTTTGATTTCCATAATTTTTACAGGCAATAATATGATGAATATACGAGGTTTGTCACAAAACACTATGGTAAATAATGTATTGTATTTGATGGTTATGATGGTGGACTTACTGTAAAGGATATAAAACACTGGACATGAACAAAGAAACTATAAATACGTGTAATCGTTGAGGATGACATCCATGTTAATCGTTTATCTCAACAGGAATTTCTTTCTAACACAAAGAACAAATCCGAATTCATATCACTTCTGACGATATATCTCGAGAAATCTGATTGTACCGTTCATCAATCACCTGGAGATGCAGACACATTAGTTGTGTTAATCGCAACAAATCTTGCAAAATCTGGCTCATTGGTAATAGTGGGAGAAGATTCAGATATTCTGGTTCTGATGGGAGCACTCGCAACAGCTGAGACTTACATGTTTATTCCTGGCTCGAAGCCACCACTTAAGATATACAGCAGCACCAAACTTCATAGTGCATTGGGAGATATTGTGAATTGCATTTTATTTCTGCATGCCGTCATTGGTTGAGATACAACTTCTGCTCCGCAGCGTAACGGGAAGAAGGTTTCGTACAAAATACTGAAAAAAATGAATAAGTGTGTCGAGAAATTGATATTTCAACAACCCAACATCATCTGGTGATGATGTAGCAGCTGCTGGAGAAAAAAGTGTTCTTAGCTTTATATAGATGTGCTGAGAAAGAAAATCTGGATTGTACAAGGTTCCGCATGTATATACAAAAAGATTTATCCAAATAACGCATTAGTGACACTTTCTACTTAGCAGTACTCTCTCCAACAACAGCTGCTGCAAATCAGCATAGTCTCCATGTGTTCTATTAAGTTCAGCAGTGGAAAAATCAAGAGATGACTCCAACGGAATTGTTCTGGAGAATTTGTGGTGATTGCCTTCTTTCTGTAACAACATTTGAACAACCTGTTTCAGAAAACTTGTTAAAGTTTATAGCATGCAACTGTCAGGCAACCTGCGGAAACGATTGTGGGTGCAAAAGAAGAGAGCTAGATTGTACATCACTTTCTGGACAGAGTAGTGTACACGGGTGTGGTAATAGCACTACTTTAACTGAAGATGCAGATGAAAGATGTGATGATGAAGTTGCCACCAAAACCAACTTCTTTGAGAAGGAAGTTAACGAAACTGTATACATTCAACTGCAAAACGCCATCGAGAACCGTAAGCCTCAAAGTACGCTAGTATATTTAGAATTTTAGTTTAAGTTCATTTATCATCGCTAGGTTTCTACGGTGCCCTATACACTGATCAGCACTTTAATTAGAGACAGAAGAACAGTTGTAGAAACCGCCCTGCAGAGGATCCACCAATGCACATGAATCAAATGCTTCGCGAGGTACTGCTGCCGTGTATTTCCTGTCTAGGTATCCGTGTCAGTACAGTGTGTAATGGGCAAGACGAAGAACCTGAGTGCACTTGACCGTGGTCAAATCGTAGGGGCCAGACAACTGGGTGGTTCGATTTCGGAAGTGCCTGCGGCCCTCGGATATTCAAAGGCAACTGTGTCAAGGGTGTTTCGTGAGTACCTAACTTGCTGTAAAACAGCATACACACGGGAAAACTGCCGCGGTCAGGGGCTTGTCGACGACAGAGGTAGACGCAGATGGCTCGCATCGTAACAGCCGAACGACGGGCCACAGTGCGCCAAATCGCATAGAGGTTCAACGCAAGACAACAACACCATGTCAGCAGCCACACAATTCGCAACAATCTGCTCTCCAAGGGATACAGAAGCCATCGACAGACGCGAGTATCCCATCTAACAACACAACACGGGAAACAACGTCTAGCATGGGCAAAGTAACTATACCTCTGAACCATGGAAATCTGAGACAAAGTTGCCTGGCGAGTTTCACATTGATATACACGACTCCAAAAGTGCATTACCACTTGCAATTCTCATTTTCCTGCAATAGCAGGCAACCCAAAAAGCTCGGGGGTTGGGTTGGTTGCAAATTCGAAATTCGTTGGACTAAACCTCAATTTTTTCACAAACATATCAGTGTGGCAAACTGAAAATAAGAGAATAAAACACGTTGTTAAGAATGACAATTTTATTATTGTGACGGAGTTGGATGACATAAAAGTTACAAAATGACTTATTTAAGTAGTTCAAACAAGATGAATGGTAAGAAACAGATATAAGAAGAAAGCATTTCTCCCTTTCCCTCACCCCATTGAAAAAAAAAATCATAAAAAGAAAAAGTTATATAATATAAATGTTTCATATAAAAGCCTAACAGCACAAAAAAAAATAGCCAAACGAAACGAAAAAGAAATAAACACAGAATAGCTGACACGCAGAATAGCAAACTTGCGGCCCTCACATGCAAGATAAAGAGATGGGACCCTAGTTGTAAACTTCATTGTTATAATAATAATAATAATAATAATAATAATAATAATAATAATAATAATTATTATTATTATTATTATTATTATTATTATTATTATTATTATTATTATTAAAAAGTCGTTTCCTTTTCAAAATCTCTGACTCTTCTTAAGAGCATTAACGCATATAGCGATTATGTGTGCACGTTTTGTCAATGAGCGGTCCCAAAGGAAAAAAGGGGTCGAAATCTCCAAGAGAGAGAAATAAAAAAACGTTCTTATGGTAAATTCTAGTTCAAAGTTCGAAGCACTTGCTTTTGGACGTGATATTTTGTTACTTTTTTCTGGCGCCTAAGAAATTATGCCATATAATATTGCAAATTTGCAAGTGGGTGTATTTACATTTCAATTAGTGATAATAAAGATATGATGATTAGAAAGCAATATTG
The DNA here is from genome assembly GCF_964235325.1 of Thermobia domestica. Lineage (NCBI taxonomy): Eukaryota > Metazoa > Arthropoda > Insecta > Zygentoma > Lepismatidae > Thermobia > Thermobia domestica. Next base: position 50,488,008 of record NC_137470.1, on the reverse strand, counting down.
TAAGAGGTAAGTTTAATTTCTTCTTTCAACGCAAGGCTTAGGAGCCCCTTATACGTCGCCCCCCGAATATCGATATCGAAAATTTAGAATGATATATTCATGTCCATATATTCGCGATATCGAATGTTGATTTATGATAATATAGATATCGACGATAGCGATATATCCACATATCACAGGCCCAGTACCGAGAAGTGATGCTTGAAATATACTGGAATCAAGAATCAAATTCTAAATAAGTTCTCCATTTCCGTATTTCATGTTGAGGGGGAAGGGTGTGAACCCGAATAGAAATTTTAGGAAAAAAATTGTTAAGATAAAAGTAGGTTTTCCGTTTCCTCTTGAATACAAAACTATTAACAAAAAACTATTATTGTAATTTACCTTTTACTTCTGTTTCTGGTTGCTATCACAAATCAGCGACAGTAAACATACTTTACACAGTATACCAATACACTCTATAACTTCTCACAACCAAGCAAGCCGGAAGATGAATTTCATGTGATATTAAAGAGGAATGTACTACAAAATAGTAATAATTCATTAGCCATATTTCTATCTGTACTTTGGTACAGACTAAGAGCTACAAGACTAACAGAACAAGAAATTAGATATTTCATTCAGTTTTTCTCTCAGACTAAAAGACTTCTGCATTTTCCAGAGATTTTCATTTTCTTAATATAAGTCCCCTATCCTGGGCTAATTCTGGCTACCGCGGTTTCGAGATAATCAGTAATGGAAAGAGTAAAGTTTGTTGACTCTCAACCCTCGACAGTTTGTGAAAACATATTTCAAAGTTCGTGTTGTTATTTCTTCGTTACAAAAACACTTCTACTTGACTCTATTCATGGTAAATTACTGAACTTATTAACATTTACAATTATTGAAAAAGGAATAGTTATTTTTAAACATAACATGTCGTTACAGTTCAGTAGAGTGCAGTAGTAGATGGAAGTGAATGAAAACATTGTATATTTGTTGATATGTGCAAACTGTATGTGAATAATAAGTGTTACCCAGACTCTTGTCCAGAGACGGATCTACGATGGACTTCTAGGGTCTCGGTGGTTTGTAATACTCCTACTTAGAGCTACTTTTAAGAGCTCCAAACTCTGGAATTGGTTTCGTTTTTATATAAAATAAGAAAAATTCCCTTTTTGGTGGGCGATCGCCTTGATAGCTCCCTCAGCTCTTGTGTAGGAGACTTTAAAGACTTTTAGTTCGTGTCTGCTCCTGACGATACTGATTAGAGATGGCCACTACTGGATAATTTTTTATTATGATATCGGATAGAAACTTATCCGGATTTGAAATATCCGGATGGCGGATAACGGATGACGGATAAGATCCGGAGAACGGATGATATCCGGATGTCGGATAACGGATAATATCCCGATATTAATATATCCGGATGTCGTATAATATCCGGATAATGGATTTATCCGGATAATTTATAAAATTAAGACAACGGATAATATCCGGATAATAGAACATCAGGATAAATGATTACATCCGGATGACGAATAAAAGATAATATCCGGATAACATATATGGTTCTAAAAAGACCATATAGAAGAGGGACATATCAGTCTTTTCTGCTCATGGAATTTTTAAAAGACGATCATCGGGCAGTGATCTTTACCTTTGAAAGATATTGCTTCTTAAAATGTTTCCTAGTAACTTCCCATTTTCTTGCTTTTGTTGTGGGGCGCGGTGGCTGATTGGTAAACCGTTTCATCTGGTGTGTGGGGTCCTTATTGTTTCGATCCCGGCCAAATAACTTGTGTGGTGGAGAAGATCGTATAAGTGTGTTTTCTGAGGTTACTACCTCTTCTTCCTACTTCTCATTCCAACAATTATTCTATTATCATTGACTTGCTTTAATCATTGGGCGCGGTGGCTCAGTGGTAGAACGCCTCCCCTGGTGCGTGGGGTCCTCATTCTTTCGATTTCCAGCTAAGTAAGTTAGTGGAATACAAGATCTTATCTTTGAGTTTTTTCAGGGTGATCCGCTTCATCCTACTTTTCATTCCACCAATTTTTCCATTATCATTGACTTTCTTTAATCATTCGGCGCGGTGGCTTCGTTCTAAAGCGCTTCCTCTGGTGCGTGGAGTCCTTATAGTTTCGATCCCTGGCGAAGTAACTTGTGTTGTGGACAAGATCTTGTCCGTCGGTTTTCTCAGGGTACTTCCAATTCTTCCCACCATTCATTCTACCAATTCCTCTCATATCATTGATTTGCTTCAATCATTGGGCGCGGCGACTCAATGGTAGACCGCTTCCTGTGGCGCGTGGGATATTTATTGTTTCGATCCCCGGCAAAGTAAGTTTGTGGTGGACAATATCGTATCTGTGGATTTTCTCAGGGTATTTCCGCTTCTTCCACTTTTCATTCCACCAATGCTTCTATTATCGTTGACTTGCTTTAATCATTGCGCACGGTGATTCAGTGTTAGAGCGCTTCCTCTCTGGGTTACGTAAGTTTGCGGTTGACAAGACCGTATCTGTTGGTTTTCTCATGGTGCTCCCGCTTCCTCCCACATTTCATTCCGCCATTTATTCTACTATCACTGTCTTGCTTCAATCATTGGGCGCGATGGCCCAGTGGTAGAGGGCTACTTCTGGTGGGTCAAGTAAGTTTGTGGTGGACAGAATTTGTCGGTGTGTGTATGACAGGGGTTCTTATTGTTTCGATCCCTGGCAAAGTAAATTTGTGGTGGACAAGATAGTATCCGTTTGTTTTCTCAGGGTACTCCAGCTTCTTCCAACTTTTCGTTCCACCAATTCCTCTACTATCATTGACGCTTTAATAATGTGGCGCGGTAGATCAGTGGTAGAGCCCTTCTTCTGGTGCATGGGGTCCTTAATGTTTCGATCATCGGCCTACTATGTTTGTAGTGGACAAGATCGTGTCCGTGGGATATTTCAGGGTATTCACGCTTCTTTCCACTTTTCATTCAACCAATCTCTATATTTTCACTGACTGGCTTTAATCATTGGGCACGATGGCTCAGTGATAGAGCACTTCTTCTGGTTCGTGGGGGCCTTATTGTTTCGATACCCTGCCAAGTAAGTTGTGTGGTAGAACAGTTCCTATCCACGGGTTTTCTCAGGGTACTCCCGCTCCTTCCCACCTTTCATTTCACCAATTCCACTATTATCATTGACTTGCTTTTATCATTGGGCGTGGTGGCTCAATGGTAGAGCGCTTCCTCTGGTGCGTGGGGTATTTATTGTTTCAATCACCGACCAAGTAAGTTTGTGGTGGACAAGATCGTATCAGTGGGTTTTCACAGGGTACTCCCACTCCTTCCCACCTTTCATTCCACCAATTCCACTATTATCATTGACTTGCTTTTATCATTGGGCGTGGTGGCTCAATGGTAGAGCGCTTCTTCTGGTGCGTGGGGTATTTATTGTTTCAATCACCGACCAAGTAAGTTTGTGGTGGACAAGATCGTATCAGTGGGTTTTCCCAGGGTGCTTCTGCTTCTTCCCACAATTCATTTTACCAATTCTTCTATTATCATTGACATGCTTAAATCATTGGGCGTGACGGCTCAATAGTAGAATGCTTCCTCTGATACTTTTGGACTTTATTATTTCGATCCTCGTCTAAGTAAGATTGTGGTGCACAAGGTCATATCTGTGGGTTTTCTCAGGGTGCTCCCGCTTCTTCCCACATTTCATTGCAAGAATTCTTCTATTATCATTGACTTGTTTTAAACATTACGCACGGTGGCTCAGTGGTAGAGCGCTTCCTCTAGGAGCCAGGTAAGTTTGTGGTGGACCATTTCGTATCCGCGGGTTTTCTGAGGGTACTTCCGCACCTCCATACTTCTCATTCCACCAATTCGTTTACTATAATTGAACTGCTTTAATCATTGGGAGGGGTGGATCAGTGATAGAGCGCTTCCTCTGCTGCGTGGGGTCCTTAATGTTTCGACCTCAGCCAAGTAGTTTTTTGGTGGACAAGATCGTATCCGCTGGTTTTCTTAGGTTACTCCCGCTTCTTCCCTCTTTTCATTCCTCCAATTCCTCTATTATCATTGACTTGTTTTAATCATTGAGCGCGGTGGCTCAGTGATAGAACATATATAATGGTGAGAGGGGTCCTTATTGTTTCTATCTCCGACCAAGTATATTTCTGGTGTAGAAGATCGTATCTGTGGGTTTTCTCAGGATGCTCCCGCTTCTTCCCACTTTTCATTTCACCGATTCTATTGTCATTGACGTGCTTGAGTCATTGGGCGCGGCAGCTCAATGGTAGACCGCTTTCTCTGGTGCGAGAGGTCCTTATTGTTTCGTCCACAGGCAAGTAAGTTTGTGGTGGACAAGGTCGTAACGGTGGATTTTCATAGGTTAGTTCCGCTTCTTCCCACTTTTCATCCACCAATTCTTCTATTATCATTGGCTGGCTTTAATTCTTGGGCGCGATGTTTCAGTGCTGGAGCGCTTCCTTTGGTGCGTGGTTCCCTTATTGTTTCGATCTCCGGCAAAGTAACTTATGTGGTGGACAAGATCCTATCCGTAGTTTTTCTCAATGTAATCACCCTTCTTCCCACTTTTCACTCCACGAATTCTATTGCAATTGATTTGTTAATTATTCCGCACAGTGGCTCAGTAATAGAGCGCTTCCTCTGGTGGGCCAAGTAAGTTTGTGGTGGACAAGATCATATCCGTTGGTTTTCTAAAGTTTACTCCCGTTTCTTCTCAATTTTCATTCCACCAATTCCTTAATTATCGTTGACTTCCTTTAATCATTGGGCGCGGCGGCGGGTCAGTGTAAGAGCGCTTCCTCTTGTGCGTGGGGTCCTTATTGTTACGTTCCCTGGCCAAGTAAATTTGTGGTGGACAAGATCGTATAAGTGTGTTTTCTCAGGGTGATCCTTCTTCTAGCCGCTTTTCATTCCACCAATTCATTTATTATCATTGACTTGCTTCAATCATTCGGCACGGCGACTCAATGGCAGACCGCTTCCTCTGGCGCGTGGGGTATTTATTGTTTCGATCCCGGGCAAAGTAAGTTTGTGTTGGACAAGATCGTATCTGTGTGTTGCTCATGGCGCTCCCGCTTCCTCCTACACTTCATTCCACCTATTATTCTATTATCATTGTCTTGCTTCAATCATTGGACAAGGTGGCTGAGTGGTAGAGCGCTTCCTCTGGCGCGTGGGGTATTTATTGTTTCGATCCCGGGCAAAGTAAGTTTGTGTTGGACAAGATCGTATCTGTGTGTTGCTCATGGCGCTCCCGCTTCCTCCTACACTTCATTCCACCTATTATTCTATTATCATTGTCTTGCTTCAATCATTGGACAAGGTGGCTGAGTGGTAGAGCGCTTCCTCTGGTAGTTCAAGTGAGTTTGTGGTGGACAGATCGTGCCCGTGGGTTTTCCCAGATTACTCTAGCTTCTTCCCAATTTTCATTTCACAAATTCCTCAATTATCGTTGACTTCCTTTAATCATTGGGCGCGGCGGCGGGTCAGTGTAAGAGCGCTTCCTCTTGTGCGTGGGTTCCTTATTGTTACGTTCCCTGGCCAAGTAAATTTGTGGTGGACAAGATCGTATAAGTGTGTTTTCTCAGTGTACTTCCGCTTTTTCCCACTTTTCATTCCACCAATCCCTCTAATATCACTGACTTGCTTTAATGATTGTGCGCGGTGGCTCAGTGGTAGAGGGCTTCCTCTTCTGCGTTGTCATATTACTTTTAATAGAAGCCAAATTACGATTTTTATTAACAAAGAGAAATTGTTCTACTAACTCTGGTAAAAAGGAATAATAATAATAATAATAATAATAAAGCATCTGAATAATAAAGATATTTTTTCACTTTTAAAATTTCTGTGCGGAATCTGAATATGTTGTTTTATAATGTATAATGCAAAAAGTCTTCAAACATCAATCTTGCAAAAGTTATTTGTGTAAAAGACACGAACGTCTTATCAGTTGTTCTATAAAAAATCAAAAGAGCTGACCTTGTTTCTGTTTGCCTTTAAACACAATGTTACAATTTATCAGGCACAAACAAAAGTATAGAGCAAGGTGGTATTTCGCCTAAGGGCTGTTTCGTTGCTAAACAGAAGACTAGCATTCTGTCAATATATTGCATGGCTATCAATAAGTCACACTCACACTTTCTTTCCAAACGTTTTGTATAACAGGTTAATCAAACTGCGTTGTTGTAGGTAAGGGATAAGACTCTGAAAGACCGGATAGTGTTGGAGCTCAGATTCGTAGCTAGAAATTTCGTTGCCCGGGGCGAAGTAAAATTCGGCGTCCCTCGACACTCACCTTACCAAGCTTTGACTTTTCCTTTCTGTGCTTTTATTTTTAGCATATAAGAGAAAAATATTTTTGTTGTTATCCTACGCTGATTTTTTTCAAGCTGCTTGGACAGACCATTGCAACAGCCAAAAGCGATTTTATGTATCCTTTAACAAATAAGTGCCCCTCTTGAGAGGCTTATTTTAGACCTCCTGTTAAACTTGAGGAAACTACTTGTACCTTGTATACAAATCCATTTGGAGAATAATTATGAAAAACGCATGGAGTCGATTCTCCTACGTCAGGGGGCCATGTTACACACGGAGTTAGTGGACGCGAGTGGTACCGTTGGAGAAGTCCGGATTCCCTGAGTGCAGTAGTAATATCAGGCCCACGAAGCTAAAGTAATGGGGTCTTGACAATATGGGCTCGGGTCCCTTCTTTCACCTATTAAACATCAAATTGTTGGACGGAGTTGGAGGCATTTCAAATGTTTCGATCCGCTGAGCACAATTGTGATGTCAGAAATCGATCGATAGCGTTGAACCGAAAGAAACGTGGTCCCGAATTTTTAGATGCGGGTCCTTTCTATTCCCCTTTTAAACATGGGGTTGTTGGACGCGGATGGTAACATTGGAAAGATTCTAGTCGTTTGAGCACAGGGTAATGTCCCAAGTCGGTTCCTGCCCTCAAAGCTAAAGAAATGAGGTTCCGAATAGGTTCAATCTCAATACCTGGTTGAGCAAGATAGAACAATATTTATAGCTCTATGAATGGTTTTATCAAGCGTAATAAAATACTGAGATTGAACCACAGCAAAGGTTAAAACCACAACCCAAATGTTTGGGACGGGATCTGACTTCCGACATCACCGCAATGCTCAAGGGACCAAGACCTCTCCAATGATAAAAGCAAGTATATGATAATAGATGAATTGGTGGAATGAAATGTGGGAGGAAGCGGGAGTACACTGAGAAAACCCACGGACGCGATCTTTTCGACCACAAAATAACTAGGCCGGGGATCGAAACAGGAAGGGCCCCATGCACCAGAGCAATTCCTCCACCACTGAGCTTTCGCGTACAATGCTTAAAGTGTCAATGATAATAGATGCATTGGTGCAATGAAGGCTGGGAAGAAGTGGCAGTACCCTCAGAAAACGCAAGGTTTAGATCTTGTCCACCACAAAATTACTTAGCCTGGAATCGAAACAATAATTACCCCACGCACCAGAGGAAGCGCTCTACCACTGAGCCACCATGCCCAATGATTAAATCAAGTCAGCGATAATAGGGAATTGGTGAAATGAAAAGCGGGAGTACACTCAGAAAACCCACGCATACGAGCTTGTCCACCACAAACTTACTCGGCGGGGGATCCAAACAATAAGGACCCCACGCACCAAACAAAGCGTTCTACCACTGAGCCACCGCGCCCAATAATTAAACAAAGTCAATGATAATAGAGAAATGGATGGAATGAAAAGTTTGAAGAAGCGGGAGTAACCTGAGAAAACTCAGGTATACGATATATCCCTCAACAAACTTACTTGGCCCACCAGAAGAGGCGCTCTATCACTGAGCCACCGCGGCAAATGATTAAAGCAAGACAACGATAATAGAGGAATTGGTGGAATGAAAAGTGGGAAGAAGCGGGAGTACACTGGAAAACCCACGGATACGATCTTCCCCACCACAAATTTATTGGCCCAACAGATGAAGCGCTCTACCACTGAGCCACTGCGCCCAATATTTGAAGCAAGTTAATGACAATAGAAGAATTGGTGGAATGAAATGTGGCAGGAGGCGTAAGCACCCTAAAAAACCCACGGATACAATCTTATCCACCACAAATTAACTAGGCGGGGGATCAAAACAGTAAGGAATCAATGGATCAGAGGAAAGATTCTACCACTGAGCTACCGCGCCCAATGATTAAAGCGTCAATGATAATAGAGGAATTGGTGGAATGAAAGGTGGGAAGAACCAAGAGTACCTTGAGAAACCCCACGCATATGATTTTGTCCACCACTAACTTACTTGGCCAGGGATTGAAAGAATAAGGACCCCACGCACAAGAGGAAGCGCTCTACCACTAAGCCACCGCGGCCAATGATTACAGCAAGCCAATAATAATAAAGGAATTGGTGGAATGAAAAGTATGAAGAAACGAAAGTAACCCAAGAAAACCCACAGATACGATCTTGTCCACCACAAACTTACTTGGCCCACCAGAGGACGCGCTCTACCAATGAGCCACCGCGCCCAATGAGTGAAGGAGGACAATGATATTAGAATAATTGGTGGAATGAAATGTAGGAGGAAGCGGGAATACCCAGAGTAAATTCACGGATACGGTCTTGTCGACCACAGCCTTTCTTGCCCGGGGAACGAAAAAATAAGGACCACACTCACCAGAAAAAGTACTCTACCACTGAGTCACCGCGTCCAATGATTAAAGCAATTCAATGATAATTGAGGAATTGGTGGAATGAAAAGTGGGAAGAAGCGGGAGCAACCTGTGATAACCCACAGACACGATCTTGTCCACCACAAATTTACTTGGCTTTGGATCGAAACCATAAGGACCCCACACACCAGATGTAGCGGTCTACCATTGAGCCACCGGGCACTATAGCAAGAAAAAGAAAATTGGAAGTAACTAGGTTCTAACCATTTTAAGAAGAAATATCCTTCAAAGGTAAAGACCAATGTCCGATGATCGTCTTTTAATAACTCCATGAGCAGAAAAGACTAATATGTCCCTATTTGATATGGTCGTTTTAGAACCGTATACGTTATCCGGATATCATCTTAAATTTGTCATCCGTAATGTAATCAGTCGTCCGAATATTCTATTATCCGGATATTATCTGTTATCTTAATATTATAAACTATCCGGATAAATCCATTATCCGGATATTATTCGACATCCGGATATTTTGATATCGTGATATTATCCGTTATCCGACGTCCGGATATCATCCGTTATCCGGATCTTATCCGTAATTCGTTATCCGGACATTGTCCGTTACCGCCATCCGTTTTGTTATAGATCATCAGGATATTGCAAATCCGGATAAATTTCTATCCGATATCATAATAAAAAATATCCAGATGTGGCCATACCTAATCAGCATCAACAGGAGCAGACACGAACTAAATGTCTCCAAAGTCTGCTACATAGGAACAGGGGTGGACCCAGAGGGCGGTCAAGGCGATTGCCCCCCAGAAAGGGAATCTTTCTTATTTCAATATAAATGAAACCCTTTCCAGAGTTTGGGATTCTTAAAAGTAGCTCTAAGTAGGAGTGTTACAAACTATCAGGCTCCCAGAAGTCCATCGTAGATCCTCCTACGGAAGAGGGTATGGAAAACACTCATTATTCACAATCAGTTTACACATCTCAACAAATAAACAATATTTTCATTCACTTCTATCTACTACTGCATTCTACTAAACTGTAACGACTTCTTATGTTTAAAAATAATTATTCATTTTTCAATAATTGTAAATGTTAGTAAGTTCAGTAATTCACCATGAATAGAATAAACTAGAAGTGTTTTTGTAACGAAGAAAAAACAACATGAACTGTGAAATATCTTTTCACAAACTGTCGAGGGTTGAGAGTCGACAAACTTTACTCTTTCATTTACCGATTATCTCGAAACCGCGGTAGCGAGAATTAGCCCAGGAGAGGGGACTTATATTAAGAAAATGAAAATCTCTGGAAAATGCAGTAGTCTTTTGATCTGAGAGAAAAAAGGAATGAAATCTCTAATTTCTAGTTCTGTTTGTCTTGTAGCTCTTAGTCCGTACCAAAGTACTGATAGAAATATGCCTAATGAATTATGACTATTTTGTAGAACATTCCACTTTAATATCACATGAAATTCATCTTCCGGCTTGCTTGGTTGTGAAAAGTTATAGAGTGTGTTGGTATACTACTAAAGTATGGGTACTGTCACTGATTTGTGATAACAATCAGAAACAGAAGTAAAAGGTAAATTACAAAAATAATTTTCTGTTAATAGTTTGTATTCAAGGGGAAACGGAAAACCTACTTTTATCTTAACAATTTTTTTCCTAAAATTTATATTCGGGTTCACACCCTTCCTCCTCATCATTGAATACGGAAATGAAAAACTTATTTAGAATTTGATTTTTGATTCCGGTATATTTCAAGCATCACTTCTCGGACCTGGGCCTGCGATATGTGGATATATCGCTATCGTCTATACCTATATTATCATATATCAACATTCGAATCACATATCGCGAATATATGGACATAAATATATCATTCTAAATTTTCAGTATCGATATTCGGAAAGGGGGTGTGGCGGTGAAGTATAAGGGACATTTAAGTCTTGCGATGAATGAAGAAAATAAACTTACCTCTTACAATATTGCTTTCTAATCATTATATCTTTATTATCACTAATTGCAATGTAAATACATCCACTTGCAAATTTGCAATATTATATGGTATAATTTCTTAAAGAAACAAAATATCACGTCTAAAACCAAGTGCTTCGAACTTTGAACTAGAATTTAATATAAGAACGTTTTTTTTTATTTCTCTCTCTTGGAGATTCCCACCCCTTTTGGCCTTTGGGACCGCTCATTGACAAAACGTGCACACATAATCGCGATATGCATTCATGCTCTTAAGCAGAGTCAGAGATTTTGAAAAGCGAACGACTTTTTAATAATAATAATAATAATAATAATAATAATAATAATAATAATAATAATAATAATAGTAATAATAATAATAATAATAATAATTATTATTATTATTATAACAGTGGAGTTTACAAGTAGGGTCCCATCTCTTTATCTTGCATGGGAGGGCCGCAAGTCTACTACGCCACTGGTGTCTCCTATTCTGTTTTTGTCTCTTTTTCGTTTCGTTAGGTATTTGTTTTTTTTGTTTTTTTGCTGTTAGGCTTTTATATGAAACCTTTATATTATATAACTTTTTATGAGTATTTTTTGGGAAGGGTTCGGGGAAAGGAAGAAATGCTTTCTTCTTATATCTTTTTCTTACCATTCATCTTGTTTGAACTATTTAATTAAGTCATATTTAACTTTTCATGTCATCCAACACCGTCACAATAAAATTGTCCTTCTTAACAATGTGCTTTATTGTCTTATTTGCAGTTTGCCACACTGAGATATTTTTGACAAAATTGAAGTTTAGTCCAACGCCTTTCGAATTTGCAACCAACCCAACCGCCGAACTTTTCGGGTTGCCTACCATTGCAGGAAAACGAGAATTGCAAGTGGTAATGCTCTTTTGGAGTCCTCCAAAAGTTTTTCATAATTTTATGCTTTTTCAAAACATGTATACTTATATTAGTGTAGGACTAATAGTACCTGAGCTATAAGCAACTTTATTCTGTCGTGTGTAAGCCACGGTGCGGCCCAAGATTTACCTTTCCACAAACGGTAGATATTAGCAGCTGATGATGAATAATACATATATAATATTCTCTGCTTGCAAGTATATAATCCTGAGGATTAAGTCTGTCTATAATTTCATTTAAAATATCCATTTTTAATATCAATTGAGGGGCTTTTCGGAAAATAACCCTTGTCAAAGCAAAAAATTTCTCTGAAGAATGAGAAGAGAGCTTTCTCTAGTACACAGTGTGAGAAACTCTGCAAATCTGCTTCTTTATACGTGTCTCTGATACTTTCTAAAACATGTACTAATATGCAGCTTTCTGTTCATTTTTTTTGAAAAAATCTTGTTTTGACAAGGGTTGTTTTTGCTACAAGTTCTTCGATTTATGTACTAGAATGGTACTGAGCAGAAAAGAGCACGAGCCAGATTTCAAAATTGCCTTCAAGAGAAAATCATGAACAATTTGCCATTCACGTTTATATATATATATATATATATATATATATATATATATATATATATATATATATATATATATATATATTACCTCCTTTCCCTCTTAAAACTTACATGCAACGGTAAGAAAAAAAGCAAACAATAAGATATACCTAACACATTTTATAAATGATTAAGTTTTTAAACTGTGAAATCTTATTTACAGAAGAAGCACTAGCCTATTATTAAGATTGTGTACAGTTGGTATAATACAATAAATCTATAATTATAAACTTAATAGAAGGAAACCATATACTTAAGTAATATCTGCACAATAGAACAAATTATTTGATTTCTTGAACTAGTTCGCAATAACGTTATAACATTTTCATATAAAGGTAAAAAAGAAAGTTCTGTCGCCTTTTCACCCACCACTTTCGAACATTGACATGTCTCCTAAGACGTACCTGGAAGATCAAAAATTGTCCTTATCAACATCGAAGATCCTCTGCCAATGTTATGGAAGACCATGCATTCTATCGCGGTAGAACTTTGTGGGCCGTGAAACGAAGAAAGTATCAAGCTATTTTGGCATATCTACTAGAGATTTGAACTGGCGTCCTCTAAAGTGACTATACAAGGAATGGAACAAGCGATAATTGAAACGTGCAATATCCGGGGAGTATGGTGGATGCATTAGTGATTCCCATCCAAGGCGTAGAATGTTGTCCCTGTTCATACTAGCCACGTGGGGCTTAGCGTTGCCCTGTAACAACCCCTTTGCGATTCAGAAGTACTGGCTAAAGAGTTTTGAGATTTTCTTGAACACGGTTCAACTGCTGACAGTACACAGTCGCATTGATGCTCTGACCAGCTGGTAGCAGTTTCCGATGTCCGATGCCGCGAACAGTCCACCAACATATAAAAGCATCTTCTTCTGGTGTAGTGCTAGTTTCGGATATTTTGGAACCGAGTGACGTGATACTAACCAATGATGACGGCGGCGTGGAGCTTCATACGGGTGCAGCTTCAAGAGCTCGTTCGTCAACATCCCACAAATGCTCTATAGGAATCAGATCCGGTGAGATAGAAGCCAATGCATAAACTACAGCTTTCCTTAAGCCAAGCAAGTGCTGTCCTGGCTTGCTGGCACCGTGCTTTGCTGTCGTGGAAACTGCCGTCTTCGTGTGGGTAGAAGTGTTGCATTATAGGGTATACGTGGTTGTCTAACGCCTGCAGGTACACAACGGATGTCTCGTTGTGGTCCAAACACACCAACGGGTTCAGTCCATGGCAACAGAAATATCCCGAAACCACACAGCTACCCGTACAGTATTCACCATGCATGAGGGATCTATAGCTCCGTTCGAGAATAGTAGCACAAAGAGTGATTTATCGCACCAACACATCTTTTACAACCATCCATGGTCCAATCAGCGTGTCCCTATGTTTGAGCGTGACGAAGTATGTGGTAACGAGTCCTGAGGAGTGGGTGACGAGTGTGTAATCTGCTGTGGAACTGCATGCGTGTCAGTGTAGGCGTATAGTTGAGTGGGATATGAGTGTTCTGCCTCCACCATTGTACTGGTCGCGAAATTCCCAGACACTGACGGTTCATTTGGCTCTCACGAACTTTTTGACGCGACGCTCGCCCTACGTTTTAAACTTCTGTATGTTCCCGTAGTTCAACCTCTTGGAGACCGTTACACCATTTTCTTCCAACTCCTTACATACGTTCATTACACAGGAACGGGCGCATCCGACAAGTATTGCTGTCTGGGTATTGATGTACCCATTGCTCTGGTTTCCACAAGAAGACCCTATTAAAATGCGGACAAATTATGTTCACTTGCCACAATAACAATGTGCTGTCTGCCAAGATGTAGCCTCGAGTGTGTTCTTTCTCTGCAATACTACCAGTCGGGCTGGTCAGATAATCATCTTGGCTGCTGGCCACACTTTCTTTTGTGGAGATCGCAATTCGAGCACTCAGTGTACATTGTAAACATACACGGAAAAAATATCACTGCCGTTTCTGACTTTTATCGTGTAGATGGAACATGTTAAAGTAAAGTTTTGATACATGTACCAAACTTTATGACTTTTCCACCTGATGATCTTCGTCTCGTTTCTCGTAACTGTGAATAATCTTGAACCAACTATATGTAGAAATGTAGAGTTAGATTTTTCCTCCATGTGTGGATACTTTAGTGGACGTTCCCATGATAATTCTCCTGCCTATGACGATGTTACCTGCTTTGATGATGACGAGTGTGAACAATGCAGCATTTTGTTTTAACTAGATCGGACTGAGAACTGATTTGAATTTTATCAGTCAACAAGTGAACACCGATTGTATATAACGTGTAGTAATATTGTAGAAAGTAGAATATTTAGTTTTACCTTCTATATTCCATGCGTTTCGGGTGGGTAGTCCGTGATGTTATCACAGTGTAAAGTACACTATTATTTTTCACTGTTAAGCAGCTACCGATTGTTGCCAGTCCAGGACATGGCAGTCTATAAGTGATGAATAATGGAGTGGCCCTGATCTAAGTTAGGAACAATTCCTCGAACCAATATTGGCCATATTAAATAGCAATAATACAAGTAGAAATCGAATTAATAAAATATAGTAAAAATAAATTTGTATATAACAGTTATAAATAAAATATTAACTTACGTGCATATTAAAAACATATATAGGCCCTAAATGCATAAATGTTAAAGCTCAGAGGTTTATTTCGTTCCGTTAGTGATAGTTTCCTCGTATACTAGAAGGATAAGAATGCTGTTAATGGATTCGATTCTCTGAAAATATCCCATTAGAATAGTCGAAAGGGTTGATAAATATTTTTCTCCTCCTAATTATTATAGATATTGTAACGAAACTAGGCACATACATTATGTATAGACAGTAGTATTATTCAAGGTATATTATATTCAAGCTCCTGTACCCGGTACCGCTTCAGGGGTTTCCAAATTTCAGAACAAAGATTTTTGCAAGGATTTTTTTTTTCATATTTATTCCAAAACGTTTTTCTTTTGTACATTACAAACACATGCCTAAGGAATTATTTAAGGCATTGTTTCATTCTGAAAAGAATGACGTATTAACCATGATACTTGGATGTATAGTACTGTGTTAGGAAACTTATTGTATATATGTGTTCCACTTTACCTTACTTATACATGAAATTCGGTATTGTCAAGTAGGATTGAGAAATATGTTTTTCCGTCGTAACTATTCTAGATATTGCAATAAAACTTGGAACACACATTACACATAGACCATTCTATTTTGCAAAGTACATTATATTCAGGTACCTGTAGCCAAGGTTGTTACAAAGGGCACTAAATTTTAAAAAAAAGAATTTTTCGGAGGGAAAATTATCTATTTAGCCTCTAATTTATCTTCCCTTGTACATCATGCAAAAGTGCGCATAATACCATTTGAACGCATGTTTTATTTTGGACAGAATAACGTATAATCTATAATACTCGAAAGAACGGTACTGAAGTAGTACTATTTAATTGAAAGCCAACATTTTCCTCAAAAACTGCAAGAGTCTGAAAGTGTTAAGGGGGTAGAGAGGAAAGCAAGAGGGGGAGGAATGGGTACTTTTAAGAAAATACCCCTTATATTGTAGTCTAACGTTCCTGAAAAATTCATCTTCTTACTAATTAGTCCGGACACAAAACCTTTATTAGCTGTACTATTGTGAATCCTAGGTTCCTGTAGGCTTCATGAGTTATTGTTTCTAAATGTTGATTGACGGTTAACCTATGATCAAATATTACTTCCAAATCTTTCACTAAGTTTAATTTGTTTAAATTTCCCCACGAATGGTGTACGAACATTCTCAAGAAAACTCTTTCCTACAGAATGTCAGAAACACACATTCATCTACATTCATCTGAATTGTGTTTACTTTTCACCAATCATTACATTATTTACGTCTTGTAATAAGTAACAGTTTTCCCGTGTTTTGATTTTTGCATATATTTTGAGATTTTCTGCAAACACTTGCTTTTTCTGAATTTGCAATACAACACGAAAGAAAAAAAAATGAAATGAAATCTTTGAGTTTTACGTCCCACGATTATGCTGGTTAGGCTAAAGGAGACGGTTATCATGAGTAATGAATGAAATGGTGGAATGAGGAAGGTGGGAGGAAACGGGAGAACGCCGAGAAAACCAACACACACCTTCTTTGTCCACCACAAAGTTAACCCGGGACCCCAAGAACCAGAGCTGAACGCTCCACCACTGAGCCACCGCAGCCAGACAACACGAAAGATTATTGATGAAAAGTAAAAGGAGAAGAGACCGTAAGTTCGATCCCTGTGGAACTCCTGAAGTAATGTCTATTTTGTAGCAAGAAATTCTTTACAGAGAACGGACTGTTTATTAGGGTAGAGTAAAAAAAAAAACTTTTTTCACTAAGCAAAACGCCTGGGGTCCAAAAAGTTGCGTAGTGGCCTGGTGATAACGGGTGTAAAATATCTACTCGACATCTATCGGGCTGTCGCAACCGGGCAATTCCCGCAAGGGCTGGGAGGCAGAAGTCATCGCATGTTGTCCCATTCACGATGGTTGACTACTGCAAATCAAATCTTGCAGCTGTATGTGGCGAGTGAAATCCCATCTGAAAACCTAGTCATCCTGTCCACGTTCGTGGTCCGCGTGTACGCTCCAATGTGGTTCAATATCAAGCGCCATTGGAGGATCACGAATGCACCAAAGAATCTATGGCATTCCATGCAGTTGTCCCAGTACCTCGATCCGGAACTGAAGAAGGTCGTTTACGACACCATGCAGAGAAACGCCTTCGCCGCACATCCCGAAAACCTCCTACTGGCGATGCTGCATGACGAGAGACCTCATATTCGTACTTTGGCCAAGAAATGAATCCTGAAGGCAAGAGAGACTCCCCCTGGTCATGGCGGCTCGATTCGAACCTAGAAGTTCCGCCGTTGAACTTCAGCGCCAAGGATTACACAGAGATCATCTTTTGGCAATACCTCGCTGTCACCGAACCTCCACTCGTTATTGGACTGCCAGAAGATAGCCTGAATCAAGATCAACTAAAAAATCTGTGGTGGAAGGATCTACCGTGCCATACGCAAGCAGTCGAACGATGTATTCGTGTGGTGACAGAAGCTGCAACTCAATTCTGTGGACAGTACAGGCACGATGGTTTCATCCGGGCACGTCTTCTGAATCGGCTCGCGATGCCGAAGTTTGAAACTAAGAAAGACTTCGCCCCTGTTAATCATTAATGGATTAATGAATAATTAACTAATTGCTTCCTCAACTTACTCTTACAAACAATACATGAATGTTGCTAACAGAACTTCAGTGCACGAATTGGGCTTAATGGAATAATAGCATTTATTGGTAAAGCAAAAACGGATGTTACTTCAGTGCGCATGCGCAACCTGAAAATATCAATCGATCAAGGAAAAATTTTACACCAGTTGTCAACTTTTTGGACCCCAGGCGTTTTGCTTGGTGACAGAAAAATAAAAAAAAATAAAATATCCTATTTTTTTTCAAATGTTCCACATTTTCGTCAAACTTCAGTGCGCATGCGCAACCTGAAGATATCAACCGATCAAGGAAATATTTTACACACGTTGTCAACAGGCCACTACGCAACTTTTTGGACCCCAGGCGTTTTGCTTGGTGACAAAAAATAAAAGAAAATAAATTAAAATATCCTATTTTTTTCAAATTTTCCTCATTTTCGCCAAACTTCAGTGCGCATGCGCAATTTGAAGATATCAACCGATCAAGGAAATATTTTACACCCGTTTACACCAGGCCACTACGCAACTTTTTTTGGACCCCAGGCGATTTGCTTGGTGAAAAAAGTTTTTTTTCGCTCCACCCTACTGTTTACGGTTTTAGAAGTAAAAAAGAAAGAAATTGACCATAGCAGGAGTAAAGTTAAATGAAGCTTATTTATATAGTAAAACATGTTGTACAGTGTCAGAAACCTTACTGAAATTAGTGTATATAACATCCGCTTGACCATTCTTGTCCAAAGCAGAAATTAAGAAGTGTGTAATAATGCCCAAATTTGCAACTGTCGATCTACTTTGTAAGAATCCATGTTGATACACCGAGATTGCAGGGAGCACGCGATTTAGTAATCGAACATATAGGACACTTTCTAATATCTTGGCAAACACGTGTAAAATTCCAACAGGACGGAAGTTTTCAACATTTTTTTTTCATTTCCCTATTTAGGAATTGGGCAAACTATTGAGTGCTTCCATTTGCCATGAAAAACACTGTTTTTTATTGCAAGATTAAATATTATAATTAGAGGGTATTTAAAATTATCCATAGATGCCTTAACAATATATGGAGAAATGTTGCTATTTCCCATTGATAAGTTATATTTTAATTTTTTGAATGCCCTTTCAATCTATTCTATGGTTATCTCCGATATAAAGAAAGAGCCTAGCATAGTATTATTATCAATATTGTCACCAAATATATAACTACTATCATCTGTTGACGACGTTGGTCGATATAAATACTGGAAATGGTGTTCAAAACATTTGAACTCTGATCACTTTTGCCCAGGCTACGTCCCTTGTACAACAATGGTCCAGAAGAGACATGTCGCGTTTTATCCTTACTATAGTTCCAAAATTGTTTTGGGTCTTTCAGTATGTTATTTTGCGTTTCTAAAATAAATAATTTATATTCCCTAGCTACTTCCTGTTTCACTTCCTTCCGCAATTTACTAAATTCATTACAAACAAGTGCTTCGAACTTTGATCTAGAACTTATTATAAGGAAGTTTTTTGTTCCTATCTATCGAAGATTTTCATCCCTCTTGGCCCCTTCGACAACTCATTGACATAAAGTGCATAAATGACCACTATATAGAGACATGCTGTTAGAAAGAATCAGAGATTTTGAAAAGGAAACGAGTTTCTAATAAAAATAACATAAAATATTATTATTATTATTATTATTATTATTATTATTATTATAACAATTGGGTTTACAACTAGGGTCTCATCCCTTTATCTTGCATTGGAAGCCCGCAATCTGCTACGCCACTGGTGTCCGTTATTCTGTGTTTGTCTTTCTTTCTGTTTCATGTAAATGTTTGTTTCTGTGCTGTTAGACTTTTATATTAATCCTTTACATTATTCAACCTTTTCCTTTCCTACGAGATAATTATTATTATTTATTTTTTTAGAGAAAAATGAGAGAAACTGGTTTCCTCTGATATATATTTCTTACCATTCCTCTTATTTATACTACTTAAATAAGATAATTTTGTAACTTTTTATGTCATTCATTGCCATTCCGATAAGAAAAACGTTATTCTTAATAATTTATTTTATTCTTTTATTTGCAGTTTGCCACACTGATATATTTGTAAGAAAATTGGAGTTTGGTCCAATACCTTTCTAATTCTCAACCAACCAACGACCCAGCTTCTTGGGGTGCCTACTATTGCAGGAAAGGGAGAAATGCAGGTGGGAATGTACTTTAGGAGTCGTCCATACCTAAGTCCTATAAAAATAAGATTTGAGCATGTACTTAACTATATAACCATATGTTTTAATAAAATCTAGTCTAAGAAGAGAAATGTATCCCTTTACACATTCATACAATCATAGAAGAAAACCCCCATTGAAGGAGATAAACATGGTCAATAACCAAACTCGGGGCAAACACTTGGCCACACTAATATTTGACAATTTTATTCCCGTGGAAGAAGACGAAATGAATTACCTAAAATGACAGTGATGCGGTTCCAAGACCTACAGAGCACTTACAAACTATTTTTTTTAGAATTCCAAATTAAAGTGGTTTGGCTGTGTACCATAACAAATTTTAAGAGGGTAACACCGAAGTACTAATAACCTATAAAAAGGAATAAGCTCTCATACTCGCCCATATAACCATATAATGTAACGAAGCCTCGTAAAAGAGATAAAATAGGTCCAAAGTAACGAAATTTTATTTTTTTGCAAATTTTATATCCATGAAGGGAAACGAACTAGACCTCCCAAATTTAAAATGATATGCATTAGAGTCTTAGAGAACATTTACCAATTATTGTTATTTGACAATTACCAAATTTTAAGCGGTGGTCCTAGATACTCCTTCCAAATTTTTAAATGTGTGCATCAATGTACCCATGCCCTATGGAAGAAAATGAACCCCTCTACACATTTACATAATCATATAAGGTAATAAAGCCCTCATCAAAGAGTATAAATTGATGGTATTTACTAGAGCAATATACTACTATACATTTTTTTTCAAGTTCGCAGTTTCCAAAACCTAAAGCGTAGGCCTATTTACTCCTCTTAAATTAGAAAAGGGGAGTTCCAAATTGAGTCCATATCTTATAAAACCTGCACACGCCTATATAAACATATAAACTAATAAGAGGATAAATTAGGTCATATACTTCCGAAATTTATTTTTCTTGGCAATTTTACACCCATGAAAGGGAACGTGATGAATCCCAAAACCTACAAAGGTAGAAATCTTGGTTCTATACTACCATACCAAATATTAAGATTTAGCAATTTCCTAAATTTAATGGGAGTGGTCCTAAGTACTTCTGTCAAAATTTTGGAGGTGGGCCAAGGTAACCCTCCAGAACATATAGGGGCTTGTCCTAGGTACCCCTAGGGTCATTGATCCCGTGGAAGATAGTTAGGTCATAGACATTTGGCCTCTCAAATGGTTGCTGCTGACTCGGCGAGATATAAAGCATGATCTACTATTGAGGAAAATTTATATTTTAATGAAAAAATAAGACACGTTAAATTACCTTTCTAAAATCGCCCACGGCATCTTTTTCCTAGTGATTCTAGATTATATTTAATATATTCGCCAGTCAAAATCATATTAATTACTGAACAACGAAATATGCCTTTTCAAAATTATCTTACTGCCGGGAATCTGGAAACAATATAACAGGTTTCACGTGCAAGTTTCTGTTTTAAAGACAGTTCTGTAAATTTACGTAGCACACCGTAGAATAAAGGATGGTTGGTAGAATTTGACGATAAAAAACTCGATAGTTTTGTATTAATATTACGATTTATTATTGCGTAATGAAATACAATACAATGGAGCTGGACAAATCATTATCAATACGTAAAATTCAGTGAAACGTTCTGAATGGATCAAGAGACTGAACTGGAACATAGAATTTTGAAAATGTACATTTTATCAACTTTTTATTATTTATAACAAATAAGTTACTTATTTAATAAATGTATGAACTATTTGTATTTGTTTATTTTCTGAATGTTCATTCACATGTGTATAATATACACAAATATTTTACATAATGCTACAATCTGACATTTCACGAAATTAAAATTAAAAATAAAGCAAAATTGAGAGGAAAGAAAGCTTTGTGGTTTAAGAACTGATTTAAAGTGCTCAACTACACTATCCATGCAGATTTATAAGATTGAGACCTATTGTATGAAGAACCTGTTCCACATTGTTGGTATAAAAATAAAGAAAAATGATTAGTCATTTTCTTTCAATGAACATTCACTTTTAATTATAATTTGAATTGTGGTTTCCTTCAACACTCATTAGTTGGTGCCTTCTCCTTTGTTTCGCTTCTTATTTTGCCCATTTCATAGCCTTCGTATCTCTCAGAGACCTCAGAAATCAAATAATTTCTTCCAATTCTATAGCAGAAGCCAGGCAGTAGTATCACCAGCAGAATCGCGAGGAAAACGATGATTAATATGCCCCTTCTATGCACAGAACTTTGGGAATAGACGATAGTTTCGTTAAAACCAGTTTCGCTTCCATTAACAATTGGCGAAGAGATGGTGTAGTTCATTGTGACACCTATATTGGACTAGGTCAGACGTACCAGAAGATATTTACTTATAGGCAGATGTCAGTTTCTCCTTCAATTATAGTTGATCTGCAATGGAAAAATCATGAAATTAGTGACACGTAGTAGAATTCTAAAGAAAATGTGTTTCAATGAAAATTTAAATGAAACAGTGTTCCTGATAGGAGCTACTTTAGCGCTTTCAGAGCCGGGTGTTTATTCGTTAGACGACTCTACAAACACATTTTTCAAATATAACTTAAATCACTCTCGGTATCTACTTAATGATCATCGGTAAAACATCGATTTTTATAAGTTGTTGATGTGACCATAAGGGGCTTTAGTAGAGTTATATACATTTCTCATCATCACATTCTGATTGGTTGAAAATCAATGAATAGGCATGTCCTCACCCATCTTCTAATACAATTAATAAAAATGGCAGTTGTGATATAATTAATATAAAAATTGACAGGTAAATGAATAGTTATAGGAAATTAATTCAGAGTTTGGCTACAACGATATATTAATGAGTAGACGGAATTTATTGTATAGTATAAATAATGAATAAAAATGACAACTGTGATATTAAAAATACTTGAATTGTAAATTTGACAGTAAAATGAATGATAATAAGCTTGAAATTAATTCATTCGTGTGCTATATATAATAACATGCAATACTGAAAAGAAATTTGGATATTAAAATCAACCTATCTACGTAGGCACTATTTAATACAAAGGAACCGAGAAAGAAGTCTTATTTCTTATATAGCTATTCCATTAATTATTACGGGGACGTTTCTTTTTTTCTTTTTTTTAAAGTAGTTTTGGACTTCTAATTACAGACCGAATAGCACGTGCTTATTCTAAAGACTTCTGGAAAATTCGACTTTAACTAATTATAAAAAGAAATAAATCGCTGATTGCGGAAAGGCAATGTTTTTAAATAAGAATCATTTGTTTTGGGTAGACAGCTGAAAGCACCCCTGGGTTGAAAGAGGATTCCGTTCAAACAGAAAGATAATGTAGGTCATTGAGAGACATAACATGGTAGAAATTTCTATATGTTATGTAGATTGGGTATAAAACCCAATGTAAAAACCACTGACCGTGCATTGTGAGACAATTATCTTTATGTTTATTAAGAAGTGCAATTTCGTAGCTATAAATAGATATTCAACCTTGGTGTAAACTTGGAGAGAAAATTAAAAAAAAAAAGATGTGAATACAAAATAAATTCCTTTACTTTGTTTCTAAATTTATAGAAACGTAATACTTGTCAAGTTGTGTATGGGGAAAGATTTGTTTTAAACATAGCGTATTATTACTTTGGATGTTTAACACACCACAACACCGATACGATATTGAACAGAAGCCATTGAACCGTACCGGAAATCGAACTTGAGGTCTTCCATGCGGAGAGCTATATAGCTCGGCAAACATTAAGTGTATACAACTATGAATTGTGTAAAAGTTTACAAGAACAGCGAAATGATACGGGACAGTGGCCACCGGATCCTACTGGTTATCCAACTCGACATCTTCACGCGGAAAGCATAAGGATTAAGCATATAGTTTCGCGAAATTTAGGTGTATGCTACTATGCATTACGTAAAGATTAGAGCACCTTCGAGTGATACAGGACGGGGCCGTTTGAACATGCCGGAAATCGAACCCGAGGCATGTCGCGTGGAAACATAAATCGGCGCACTTTAGTTGTATGTAACTATACCTCGTGTAAAGCTTAGATCAGCACCGATGTTATACCTTACAGGTGACACCTGACCCTCTTGGGAATCGAACTAGGGTATCTTGCGCCAGGAGCCATATAGTCAGTTGAACTTTAGGTGTATTTGAGTATGAATTGCTTGATGTTTAGCACAGCATCGAGGCTATTGCAGACATGAACTTAATGTAGCAACGCGGGGATTTACCAGCAATCGGCTCAGGAGTCTCTCACGGCGATAGCTTGTGGGCTAACCATGTAATTGGTGGGCCTTAGGTGCATTTGAGTAAGAATTGTGTAAAATTTAATACTTCGCCAAGACGATACGAGACAGGGCACTTGACCCTACCAGGTATCGAACCCGAGGTTTCAGACATCGAAAGTTCATGTATTAACCATACAGTTTGACAGACTTTAGATATATGTAACTATAAGTTGTGTAAAACTTCAGGGCACCATCGAGGCAATACGACAATGAGGCCTCTTATCCACTGGGAAAAGAACCCAAGGTTTCCAGCTCCATAATCAGCGCGTTGAATATATATCGGAAGGAATTTCAGATCGGTTGGAGTTTTTACTGCAACATAAATTCCACGTGAACGTTGCACAATAGATATAGTGAATAACTTTTTTTTTCAAAAATTTTGAATTTAAAAAAAAACACAGACTTTATTGTTATATTTCATAATAAAAAAACAGCAATAACACGAAAATAAACTAATTGTAACTCAGTTTTGCTCTTAGTGGTTAAGCAATGTGAAAGTGCTTTAACTACGGAAAAGAAAGAGTGGCGACTAGAAGTTACGGGTAAGAAAAGAATATTGTACAATAAACACCGATAAAGAAAAAAAAATAACGTTATATATTTAAATTATTATTATTATTATTATTATTATTATTATTATTACTGATTTTAAACCTTTTTGTTCGGTTTTGAGTTGCTTCTTTGAAAAGGTAATCTTAAGGTTAGGATTACGTACCTGCTCACTATTATATTTTTAACTCTAGATATAGTAGAGACCTGCACGGGCCGGGCTTGGGCGGGCCGACTCTGCTATTTCTTTGGACCGGGCCGGGCTTGGGCGGGCCGACACTGTTATTTCTTTGGGCCGGGCCGGGCTTGGGCTGGCGACACTGATTTCTCTTCAAGTCGGTCCGGGCTGTGGCTGATCAATTGCAATTCTTTAATAATTATTGACTTTCGTTAAACGATAATTGGAATAAAGCCAAACGTTGAAGAAGTGTGTCCCTGAAAAATGTTACAAAGAATGCAATAGGAATTTACAGTTTGTTGCTTAGCGGCTCCACTTTCACTATAGAGGATTGCAGGCATTATGCGGTAAATTGAGCTCTGACCTTGACCTTCACTGAACTCAAAATATAATAAGAAGGGGTGGGAATGTTTTGCCAGATGCCAATATTGTCATCTTCACTTTATGCTAAAAATCAATTAAGTTAGAGTTTTGTTACAGGGAATGGAGTTTTTGTTCTCTCGATGACAGGCAAAGTTCTAGGAGGCAATGGTACCATTCGGGAATCAAGCGTCAGGTTGTGAACCAGAGTTTAGAAAATGTTTCTGAGGATTAGGTCAAATTTAGTACTAAATTTTGAGACAGATTGGGGCTCGAGCTAATTTTTTAAAAAAATTATCGGGCCGGGCCGGGCTCGGCCGAAAATCCTCAAAACTTTCGGGCCCGGGCTGGGCCGGGCCTAGGTACCTTCGGGCTGGATTGGGCTCGGGCCGAAAAATTCGGCCCGTGCAGGTCTCTAAGATATAGCCCTATTGATGGCATTTTTTTCATTTTTCTAGGAATAGTCTTGCATTATAACGAACACTATTGAGGAACACATATTTCAAGAAACATTAATAGCCTAAAAAAACTCCCACTCGTCATCCAGAAACTTGGAAACAGGTTTTTGAACTTCAAGCACTAGGGTATAAATGAACGTTGGAGATTTTAAGTAATTTGCTTTCGCTATTGCACCAATATTTGAATATCAATGAACATGTTGTACTGAATACTGTACGTTCAGCCACGGATATTATTAAATTATTTATTCTTTTCTGTATGGAAAATATGTATGATGTGGCATACATAACTTCTGTGCAATATATGTCGTAGAGTAAAGAGGAGTTCGTGATAAAAGTGTGTCCGATGTGTATTTTTATTTGCTATTCGCGAGAATATGGATAATGCATGATCTATTCTTTAGGAGGGGTAGAAGTCAATTAACATTGGTTAGTCATTATTGTACGAAATTAATTTGAAGGACTTCTATTAAAAATTGAAAATTTTGGAACTGATGATGAAAATGACCCTGGAGAGATGTTGTGGCAAAAGTTCAAAGAAATAAATGAAGAAAACGAGCAAATAGATCTTTTGAATAAAGATCATTATTCAGAGTATATTCGACAGCAGCCTCCCTGGAACCGTCAGTCCGAGGTCAAGGTGGGTATGAAACGGAGTGTAATAAGTTTGAAATTGTGCGGAAGAGTGTGAAAGAATGCTCCTGGCTTAATATGAATGGAGTGGAAGTTATTGAAAGGCCAACAGGACAGTGTTGTATAACAAACTCCATGGTATACATCAGATCCATGATTGAGTATGTCTTAACACCATCCTTCAGGATACACTGCAAGTGACTTTGTAGGGCTACGAATTAATTACGATAGGAATATATTTGATAAAGTGTTTGCGTCATCGTAAACGGCTATACTTAAATGCGGGTTTTATAGTAATGAATCGTTTCTAGTGGTAGACGAAATTGAATTTCATTTCGATATAATCGACTGAATCCATGGTGGGGGAGTGCCAAAGACTGTTACAGAACGGAAATATGCATACATGACTAGTTCTGTGACAAAGCGTGTAGTGTCCACCAATGCGAATGAATTACTTTGTCTTTCCAAATCCATTTTGCATGGAGTTGCGAAAAATGAACGAAGTAATAATGTGTTATACGTATACTAAGACCCTGCCTAAGCGGAGAACGTGGCAGAAAAAAAGCAGAGAAACACTGGGTGGAAGCAAAGATATATGTAGGGACAGACAGAGGTTTTATTGAGAATATGTGTTTCATTTCCCAAATTACTTGCTGAAACATAACTATCAAGTTGTAGTTTATGAGCTACTAGTTAGATTGAAAAACATCAGTGGCATCGAGTGCAATAGTCCAATAATAAACGCCGAAAAACATATTTATATTGTGTGAAAGATGGGATAGACTCGGACATTTTCAATCCATTAAAATGTTACATTTTTATTCGTAATGCTTTTCTTTTTTGTCTTTCGTGCCTGGAAGAATTTAATGTAACATGTTGGGTTTACCAACGCGAGATGAGATGTTCATATTGTTATGGACGTGAAGAAAATGCAAAGTTGCACGTTGAACACAATGTAATTGAAACTTAGCAAGAGGCTCTTCTTCTGACAATTATTTGCAATTGAATAAAGTGATGAAATTCACATATTGTTACCAGCGGCACAAATTTGTCTTCAACATTGAAGGAGACAGGTAACACGGTTCAAAAACACAAACACAAAGTTGAAAAAACTATGCTGTGGAGGATCAGGAGATCAGAGTTGTCTTCAACATTGGGAGGCGTTCAGATTTCAGGATCGTTCTGTGGGACATCAATTTCATCTCAATTTTTTGTGGCAATCGAACATAAATAATCACACTTCTCCCATCAAAAAACGCATTTCAAATCGGATTATTGGGAGGACAGTCTCCCGAGTTTCAAGATTAGATGAACGATGTTCCCCTCATCCACCCGTCATTTGCGCCTGTGGATGTCATGTGAAATTGTGTAACTCATTTGGAGTAATTTACGATATGCGAAGAATATAAACGGCTCATATGTCCGGCGACCATTGTTGTATTCTCTGTAAAATGCACATTATTGTTGGGTATAGATACGTTGAGTATAGATATATTGTTGATTATATATACTTTTAGTTCTTTCTAAGCAAGCAAACAAACAAATAAAAAATCTGAAACGGGGAAGTTTGCAGAAATGTTTAATTGGTATATACTTGATATAAATTATCAGTACGTCCCATGCGTTATTTTCATGCCCCTGAAATCTGTGATTTTCAACAAAATATAATCATTGTAGTCACCGAGAATAGCTGTGTTGTAAATTTACCAGAAGTGATTTTTTTGTTTGTTTGTTTCAGAGAACTTCTATGAAAATTGAGACTTAGCTGAGGTGTCAAAAGATAGAATCCATATGCAGTCTTAAAAGTGACAGACCTGTGGCCTTAGAACTGTGTATTTTATGTGCAGAAGATGCAGCTAAACGACCCATTGAACTTGATGAAAAGGAAAAAGAAGTTCTAAAAACAGCATCGGAAACAACATAAAAATATCGAAATATTGCTACAAGACATGTTTTATCACCTTCATTTTATTCTGGCTGCGTATTCTGGTGTAAACAAAAACACGTTGATGAATTTCTAGCAGCAAACAAAAATCCGAACTTCCAGTTCTGGTGAACCTATATGCAGATAGTGCAGATTCTCCTTCTGCTCACTCGAGCACGGGGAAAAGGCAACTGGTAGCTTGACCTGCAAGCATTTCATCAAATGTTGCCTTTTTCATGAGGTACAATCATACACAATATGCAAAATGGGGGCTGTCTATCCATGTGAGATTCACCAGCTCCTAGAAAAGGTCAGGGCTAAATTAGACAACGGTACTTTTATTGTGGTAAGAACAAAACAGATATTCAAATAAGTGGACCCAGGTCACAGCCAGGAGTGGACGAATGGTATAGGGAAGAAAATGGTGTAATTGTTGGGATCATAAAGACATCACCAGCTCTCATCCGATAAGCCATTTCATACAACATGCGAAGTCACTTGGCTACTGAGACAAAACCTATCTTTGAGATTGGAAGGAAGGATTCCTTCATTCACGATGAATGCAACACAGGTTGAAACGGGACCTTAAATATTAAGAAAATCTGATGCAATCCTTCAAACATTCAAACTATTTGCTGAAAATCCACCTGAACATCTGGAAAATATTCCAACAAAGGACAAGGTCACAGGGCAGATTGAAAACCTTATTCTTGCTCAACAGAAGGTTCAAGAACAGCTTGTTAAATTTGTTGAGGAGAGGCTTTTGCCTGCCGCTAAGATTCCCTTTAGAGATAGTTTACGAAGGAACATGTATCTGACCTTTTCTTCTCTCTTTGAGGTTGTAAGGAAGAAAGGTCAAGCAAGTGACCACAAGGTAATCCAAGCAAACAGGAAATTCTTACAACGCCTCATCACTGCCATAAATTCTGGAAGAAATGCCAATTTTAAAGACATACTGAGGCATGAGCTGATTTCAGCCCCTCCTGCGCTTGCAGGTATTAATGGTGATCTACGGACAGGACAGTAATCACTTCTGATAGATACTGTGATTGGTGAACCCTACAAACCTTGATCCAGTAGAGTTCTAGCAGCAACCTACATTGATAATTGAAGACCAAGCTTACATATTCGCATTGGGGAGTCCCTAAAAGCAAAAAAAAGAAAGAAAAAGAAAAAGAAAAAAGAAAAAAGAAAAAAAACTTTGACGATTTTGCTGATGTGTTTGTTGCCTTTATACTTCAAACGGGAAGTACTTTCTGTCGCATAGACTTTGTGTTTGATAGGTGCTATGACATGTCAACAAAAGAAGGTACCAGGAAGAGGAGAATCAAGAATGTAGCACCAGTGCGGCGAGAAATACATGACAGGAGTCTCCTCTCCCAGAAAAACTGGGACAACGTTATGGACATGAAAGAACATAGAACTGATCTGGCGAATTTTCTGTCTGAACAGCTCATTCTACAGGCTGCTCCAAAGTCATTATTGTTTTAGGTGTTTTCACTGATGAAGAGCAGGCTATAGCATATTGCGCTTTCGTCAATACAAAAGAGCTGGAAGCCCGACAGGAGGAAACTGATACACGTATGACTTTCCATAGTTTAAAGAGCCATGCTTCCCCTATATACATGCGGGAGACAGATATGTATTTGTTCTTCTGCTAGCTCATTTCACAAAGATGGCAGGTCCAAAAATCTGGATGAGGTCAGGATCATCGAAACGGAAGTATTTTCCAATTCATGTTATTATATCTGAGCTTGATGGTAAACTAATCACCAGCTTTCCATTCACTAACAGGTTCTGATACCACATCATTAAAAAAAACTGGACCGAGGAAACCAGTTCACTGACCAAATATGTTCTGATGCAGGACAATTCATTTGTAAAATTTACAAGATTGATACAACTGGGTCAGTGAACGATGCAACACTAATACTCTTTGCACAAGGACATTCTCAAAAATATCTGTCCCTAACAAAGATGCCCTCCCCTTTTCTATCAAGAGGGGACACTTTCAAGCATCAGCCTGGTATCAAACGAATAAGCAATAACTTGTGTTGGACCAACCTAACACAGCTGGATGGGTAAACAAGAGTAGCAGAAAAATTACCGATCTGGGGCATATTACGCCATATTAGGCCAATCTGGGTCCGATCCGAAAGTCTCAATATTCCAGTTTCGCACAAACTTTCAAAATGAAAATGAAATGTAATCTTTGAGTTTTACGTCCCACGGATATGCCGGTTAGGCTAAAGGAGACAGTGATGATGAATAATGAATGGAATGGTGGAATGAAGAAAGTGGGAGGAAACGGGAGAACCCCGAGAAAAAACACGCACACGTTGTTTGTCCACCACAAAGTTCACATGGCAGGGTCTGGGATCGAACCCGGAACCCCAAGCAACAGAGATGAACGCCCTAACGCTGACCCACCGCGGCCTCGCACGATCTTTCATGTCCCACGTATAGCCCGGCTATGGAAAATCGAACACCCTGGAAACTGTTCTCTTTTATGACCTCATTTTAGGAGTATGTTCGTTCCCCTCTACGAGAACTATTCTCAACCCCTAATTAACATAGCAGAGAATGAACCAATAGCAGGGGTGTACTCGTTTTCTTTTTCAACCCCTATATAACACGGCAGATATTACATAAGACTATGAACACATAGACTACGAACATCTATTTTAGCAGCAATCATATGTATAAAAGAGTATGGAATATTTTAAACCACTATTTAACCTAGCCCAGATTACATAATACTAAAGTAACTAACTAACTAACTCTATGGCCTATGGAACACAAAGGTTCAATGCCGCGTTTACAAAAGCTCTCCACTGACTTCTATTCTTGGCCAATTGGATCCAGCTTCTACTTTGTATTCCTATCTCTGCGAGATTCATTTTAATATTGTCCTCCCGTCTGCGCCTAGGTCTTCCTAATGTGCGTTTTCGGTTGGTCTTCCAGTCAAGACTTTGAAAGCGTTTCTATATTCTTCCATTCTAGCTACATGACCTGCCCATCTACGCTTCCTGGACTTGATGATCCTAACAATGTTGGGTAAACCGTATAAATTATGTAATTCCTCGTTATAAAGTTTGCGCCACTCCTCACTCCCGTTCCTCTTGGGTCGAATATTCGTCTCAGGATCTTGTTCTCAAATACTTTCAGTCTATGTTCATCCCTCAAAGTAAGCGACCATGTTTCGCAACCATACAGAACAACAAGCATGATTATCGTTTCATATATTACATAAGATTATGAACTTATATTGCAACCCCTATTTAATACAGCGGAGAATATGAACCAATAGCAGGAGTGTACTCGTTCCCTTTCATCAGAAATTATATAATATAATAGAAATTACGCAATCATTCATCAAGTACTACATGTCCCAAAAGTACTGACCATCGAGGCCAAAGGTCAAAAATTTAAACCCGAATAATTTCTAAACGAATGCATATATTGTGGTACTGTTTCCGCATTTAGTAACAGATCATCAAATACTACATGATCCGAAAGTACTGACCATCGAGGTCAAAGGTCAAATATTCAAATGTAAATAACTCGTAAACGGAGCAACGTATTGAGGTGCTGTTTAAGCCATTTTGTAATAGGTCAAGTACTATATGTTCCAAAAGCACTAACCGTCGAATCAAAGGTCAAATAGGTAAATGTAAATAACTAGTAAACGCAGACCCATATTAAGGTGTTGTTTTCACATTTAACAATAGGTCATCAAGTACGACATGTCCCAAAAGTACTAACCATCGAGATCAAAGGTTGAATGCTATAGCCCGAATAACACATAAACGGAGCAACGTATTGAGGTGCTGTTTCCGCATTTTGTAATAGCTCATCAAGTACTACACCTCGCAAAAGTACTGACCATCGAGGTCAAAGTCAAACATTTAAACTCGAATAACTCGTAAACGGGGCGAGGGATAAATTTGTTTGACCTATTCAATCTTGTACTAAGCAGAAAAAAGTGAAGAAGGAATAAATTTGACTGGCTTATATACTTTTTCATTAACGAGAAAAAAGAAACAACGATATTTTAACTAGCTCGGTGTTTTATGCCTTTTCGTGCTCTTCAAATAAACGAAGAAAATACATTTGGATTGAGTATTTATTTTTGTACTTATCAGAAAAAAACAAAGATATGCCATTTTAAGTAGCTGAAAATTTTATATCATGTTTTACTATTTAAACAAAATTTAGTGACATATTCAATTTTGTACCAACCTGAAATGCCATTTTCATTAGCTAAGGATATTTATTCCTTTTTGCGCTCTTCAAATAAAAGAAGGAATAAACTTGAGTTTTAAATTTGGTTTTGTACTAACCTTAAAAAGGCGACGAAGGAGCATATTTAACTAACTCAGGATTTTATATCATTTTGTACTACTCAAATGGAAGAAAGTATAAATTTGTACTAACCGGAAAAATCGAAAAAGGGCCACTTTCACTAGCACAGAATTTATATACCTTTTGTACTACTCAAAGAAACGAAATAATAAATTTGTACCAATCAGAAAAAGAAAAACAAGAACCATTTTAACTACCTGAGTATTTATACCAGTTTGTACTATTTTATAAACAAAGGAATAAATTTGTACTAACCAGAAAAAAGCAAAAAAGAACCATTTAAACTATCTCAGAATTTGAACCTTTTGTACTACTCCAATAAACGAAAGAATAAAATTAGGTGTTCTACTTTTTATACCAACGAGAAAAAGTGGAGAAGATCCATTTTAACTAGCTCAGAATTGTATACCTTTTGTACCATTTAAACAAACGAAGGGATGAATTTGAGTGACCTATTTGTTGTATCAAATAGAAATGAAGGTCCATTTTAACAAGCTGAGAATTTTATATCATCTTGTATTAGTTAAACAGAAGAAGAAATAAATTTTAGTGACCTATTCAATTTAGTACCAACGAGAAATACCATTTTAACTATCTCAGAATTTATGTATTTTGTACTACTCGAAGAAACTAAAGAATAAATTTAGTCCTACTTTTCATACCAACGAGAAAAAAAATGTCCATTTTAACTAGCTGAAAATTTTATATCATCTTGTACAATTCAAATAAACAAAGGAATAAATTTGGCTGGTCTATTCAATTTTCTACGAATGATCTCACACAACAAATACATGATGTTCTGCAACTGAGAACGAATATATTTCCGGAGAAATGATGCATGTGTACATTAGTGGTAAAACAAGGGTACACATATTTCTGTTTACTTGGCATCAAAATGTTGAAGGTAAAACAGAGTAATAATACACTCTATACCCTTGCGAAATGTAAGATATCGGAAAATTATTATTCAAAACACGCAGGGTGATATAATTCAATTATACCACAAGTAGCAGAAATATTCTGAAAGAAAATATTTATTTATTTATTTATTTATTTATTTATTTATTTATTTATTTATTTATTTATTTATTTAACAATCACCAGTACAGGTCAGATGCCATTTTATACTGGATATCTAAAAGCAACGACAGCAACAAGAATGGAAAGATTATGGAAAGGTATTGGTCAGGGTATGTACTAGTAGATACCATCGCGGGATTTGCCTGGTAGGACTGAGGGAAACCTTGGAAAAACCCAGTAAGGATGTTCGGGAGTGGGAATCGAACCCAGGACCTCCCGAATGCAAAGCCAAATTCCTATCTCAATGATTCAGAAGCAAAAAATTTGTACGAATAAGATCTTACGTGCTTCCTCCTCAAATCTCTCAATTAAAAAGAAAAAGAAATTGTTATTTCATAAATGTGGTGCTTTACTTAAGTTAATTCTCGCCCCACTCATTAGTGCTCTTGCTTCAACAATCTTTTTGGAAGATAACACGCCGGAATTACGTAAAATGCTATTCGTTCCGGAAAACCTAGTTCATAGAATACAATGTATCTAAAGAACATGAAGAACATCAATCAAGACTGGATAAGGATATGAGTGATATTCTACAACGTACTAAAATAGAAATCGTATTAACGTATATTACATCAATATTTACATAATAAATCGGGTCATACTAATGAAAACCTTATTCCCTTTTCAATTGATGGCCTAGATAATGTAAGTAGCCCTATATGTAGCGGTATTTAAACACTTGTGTCAGATATATTACAACCACTACCAAAAACGCCTCGAAATAAAACAACTGTATTACTTACATAACTTATCAATTCATAAAAAATATTGTGGAGCAAAACAGATAAGTGGCTATTAATGAAAATATCATCCCAGATTCGATTTAGTGATTTATGTTGTTCCTACAGGGAGTTATCCAACACAAACAGAAAGAATGCAGACTTTTAAACGCTACTGGGTGATATTAATGTTCGTTGGAAATTTACTACTTCACGATCACCAGGACCAGCGGCACTCGCGAAAGTGACTGGTAGTAACATTCTAAAACAGCATTTCCCAACCGGTGTGCCATAAATGGGCCACTGGTGTACCGCGAGGAATAGAAACAAAATTATTAATTTTTATAGCAATCAAATTGCAAAACGTAGGGAAATATGTATATTTGTATTTCACATTACTATGAACCTTTATTATGAATCGACAATTTTAAGTTTCATACCGGGTTACTGTTCTGTACATTTCTAATGTTGAGAAAAATTATGTCCTATCATTGTTATAATCATTATTGCTTCTTTATTGTTGGAGACTAATTCGTAACTTGAAAATTTAAAATATCATTCAATCCTTTCGACAAATTATCTACATTTTTGTTTTTAAAGTAAAAGAAATTTGTTCGTTCGTTCGTTATTTAGTAATTTTCCTTCTTAGTAAAAGGTTGGATAGAGTTTTTAAAAACAAAGCGTATTTTTAAAAACCTGAGTCCAGTATTTCATTGCACTTGTTTTCTCTTTTTGAATTAGAATGAAGAATAAGCATAATGATTTACCACAGGGAAAACCCAGTGAAAGAGCTTTCTTCTCTGTTAGAAGGAGATCAATAATCACAGAAAAAAATACCACTGTGCCTTATATTTATAAATAATAATATCTATAAGTGTACCGCACCCGTAGTGTGCCGCAAGTTGAAAAAGGTTGGGAAACGCTGTTCTAAAATATAGTACTAGTAGACGGCACTCTTCGATTGCAGTATTATCAGCAACTGCACCTAATATATTTTGGTTTTGGAAAGAATATCAAATGTAATCAGAATGACTATAAAAAGTCTATTACAATTTTTCGGACCCTGCATCCTTATCCAGTGTTAGCACATTATAACGCGCAAAAAAGTTTTATGAAAGAAAATTAAAGAATAGTGAAGATCAAAAGATGCATTTACACTACACTTGAAAATACACTACATTTACCGATACACTACATTTACCAATACCATTCACCAATACATTACATTTACACTCACCAACATTTCAGCGAAAACAATGCTGTGTTTGGAGTCCAAATGAAATATTACAATTGAAATTGGCAGACATGTAAAATTTTACAAACTATAATGACGGTTATCGATATGTTTTATGTGCAATTGACATTTTATCGCGGTACTTATATCGCATTCTCTAAAAATAAAAAAAGAGGCATGAAATGGCTAATGCAATCGCTTCAAATTTTAAATCAATGTTGATCATTGATTCATGTTCAAACTATTTAGGAACAGAATTTCATAATTGACATTTAAAATTATTTGAAGATTTTGGAATTAATCACTATAATGTTCATTCGGAAATTAAATGTTAATTAGCAGAAAGAGTGATTCGTACCATAAAAAGTAAAGTACAGGGTGTTAATGAACTATAACGACAAACTTTAAGAGGTGATTCCTCACATCAAATTAAAAGTAAAAGTTCATAAGGAGCTATTGCGAAAAGTGGATGGTTTCAGAGTTAGGGCTCTCCAAAATCGCGAAAAAGCAAAATTTCAAGAGGCCCTATTTCGAATTTAAGAGACTGTGGATGGTGTATCTTATCAGCATAAAGAAAGTCACACATACAGAATCCAGAAATGCATATTTCATTAATGTTCAATGGGAATACAGATTATTCCCTGCAGAGTGAAATTCCCAGACATGCCATCAACCGAATTTTGAGATATGCTCTGACTTTATGATTGGTCCAAAGTAGTCAAACGATAAGCCTTGATAGCAGTGAACACGGAACCCTTTGGTGCGATGTCGCAAGTGATAAGCATCGTCAGCAGAATGGTTTCTCGTACTCGGGAAAACGCATGGTGTGACGTTTTGTTTCACGCTTATAAGTGAAGAAATCGTGAAATATAACGTGACGAAATATATATCGTCACACGTCATTCCGAAACAAAGAAATATGGAGCTGCCGGTCAACACTTCCGCCTTCCCTCAGATGCATTGGATGTCCATTGTTGTCAAGGTTTGCCTGGTGCCTACTTTGGACCCTCCTTGAAACCAGGGTATATCTGAAAACTCCATTGTAAACATATCTGAGAATTACATCCTGTAGAGAATACCCTCTACACCTATTGACAATTGATGAAATATAAACTTTTGGATTGTGTATGAGTGAATTTCTTTACGCTGATAAGATCCACCATCCACAGTTTCCGGAATTCGAAATAAGGCCTATTGAAATTTGGCTATTTCGCGATTTTGAACAGCCCTAGCTCCGAAAGTGTGCACTTTTAGCCCTAGGTCCACATGAACCTTTCCTCTTATTTTGACGTGAAGAATCACCTCTTACAGTTTGTCGGGATAGTTCGTTAACACCCTGTATACCATTATTTTACTGCTGTAAATATGCATCGGTATATTGATATTTTAAATAAAACCGTATACAATTATAATCATAGTTAACGAATAACAATTGAAATGATACATGCGAATATTACCTATTCAAATGTCAATCAAATGTGGAGTAGATTGTACGGGAAGAATGTAAGTTAAAATAAATTAAAGTGAAGATTTGAA
This sequence comes from Thermobia domestica, assembly GCF_964235325.1. Lineage (NCBI taxonomy): Eukaryota > Metazoa > Arthropoda > Insecta > Zygentoma > Lepismatidae > Thermobia > Thermobia domestica. The sequence goes on along the minus strand of NC_137470.1, from coordinate 50,451,005 downwards.
GTAGAAGATTATGTTCTTCTTAGCAAATATAAACATAACTTTGTTAAATGTTATATATGAAATTGGTCAAGACATATACTTGTTTTTAAGTTTATGAAATCAAATCTTGTAACGTATACATTAAAAGATAGGATTGGTTTTGAACTTAAGTAATGTTATTTGTTGAATAAATACAAAAAATATTTTCAATTTCAATCAAGACCTATTTAAGTGAAAAAATTCTTGAAACTAAGAAGGATGAGTGTTAGTGAAATGGGTGGGTTACTTAGAAAGTGTGGATTCGAATCGAGTATCTGCTAAACAGTCTGAATTATGAAGTTGTCATTGAAACACGCATTTTAAGTGACGTTACTCTCCAACGTAAGTAATGCCCTTTTTGATTCCAACGTAAGTATTACTACATTTTCATTTTGAATGAAACTTTCACGAGCCATATACTTAACGGACGAAGAATGTTTCAAAGGTTTAAGACAACTTAATATACAGTGGAGTTTCTGTAATGTCGGTCCGGTGGACAAATTACAATTGATACATTTATTAATGGCGAATATACTCGATTTCCTCTTAAAATATCGGAAGATTATTGCGCATCCATTAAAGCCATCTTAAATCTAATTTTGGAGAAGGTACGTATATTAAAATATAATTATTTCAAAAATCAAGTGTATATTCAACATTCTTTCAGGACACGTGATCGTTGTGTTCCAGGCATTGCAGAAGGTGAGCAGCATGTATTAAATTTTATGAATGAAAATACAAATTCTTATTATCCAATTATTTACACACACACACACACGCATTAAGTACTTTAGGAAAAAGGAAAGGGATGATTAAAGTAAAATTTAAATGTAAAATTAAAATTAAAGTAAACTTTAAACTAAAGTAAAATTTCAGTGATCTCTAACGGGAATTGAGACTGTGACTACATCCACCAAAGGCGCATGAGCTAGTCACTACAGCAGCAGGAAAGACGGACCTATATTAACAGTGTCATACAAATGACGAACACGATGTTCCGTGTGTATGACAGTGTTCCAGGCTTGTTACGGTCATACCGTGTCACCAGGCTGAAAGTATAAAACATTTGTTACAACCCCAATGGGCGAGAACTAACTTTGCTCAGGTATTTTTCTCTAAAAACGGAGTTCAATCTTCGACAGGAGTTCATGTGGTACGAATCTAATGTTAAACTGTAGATTCATGTCTCATTTAGCCTCGCTGTTGAATGGGATGCTAAATTCAAATAAACGAATAACAAATATTCTCGGATAAGTTCTGAGGACCATTTTCTACGTAACAAAACTTTTTTCACATCAAACAGAATAAACATGTATACATAACAGAAACATTCTGTAAATCCTTTAAAGGAGTATTGAAACCCTTTCAGAAAGGTTTGATGTGAGAGCTTCCACCAAAAATTGGTTGTGGGAAGAAAAGTAGGCTAGTTTTGGCATTATTAAATTTGGTACATTCGGTAATGAAATGTTGTCCTTACTTGTTCTACTTGATATATATGCAAAGAAAATATATGAACTTGTCTAAAATTTTGCATGTAGAAACAAAGTAATTATATATGTTCATTTATAGACAAAATTGAGAAACAGAAGCTGGTTCAACAAGCTACTACCTGGTCTCATCGCTAGTTTAGCCAGTTTTTTAATGATAATTTTATAACCATTGTTCGTCAAACTTGTGTTGAGTTCTTGAAGATTTAAAGTTCTTCACACATTTTACATTATATCAAGAAATGCATTCAAGATCTACATTTCAAGGTAAAGTCTATATATTAAAGGAACTTGTGTTTCAGCATATAATGGTTAACATTTTTGCTAACTTCCAATATTTTGCAATTGATTGCAGTTTAATTTATCATCAATCATTGCTTAATTTAATACTTAATTGCTTCTAATATTTGTCAGATTACCTATAGCATTTTCAAGTATAAATGTACTCATTTTCTCATTTATTTATATAACGAAACGTAATGGCATAGTGAAATTTTCCACTATGTTTTGTATTTTGTTTAGAACTAAAGGTAAGTGTTTTATATATAAAGAAAAACAAAACATTTTATTTATATTTAGTTCAAGAAATAAAGATGATGGAAAGCAATGTGCTGACCATACACGAAATAACTCAAATCCATTTCCTTTCCTTAGTTATTTATAGACTGCAATTGAATAGGGTACAATTTAATTTTCAGCACTAAACCTATTTATTGTTTTTATTAATAGTAAAATCTAGAACGGTTTTTACGTTTGTAATATTCTATTGCATCTTCTTCGCTTGATAACAATAGATAACGAGGAGTATCGTAAAATGACGTATCACAGCTAGTTATTTTGTTCTACCTGATGAATGAACAATAAAACTAAAATAACGGGCGACGAAGATTCAAACACTTATTCTGTGGGTAAGAGTACAGTACGGGTACAATGATCTACGTAATAACAGGGTAGAACTCATGTACTCTGTAATTATGTGTATAATAGTCGTACTTTTCAAGCTGTAAATAAATGTAGTTTTTCTTCTTTTTATTAAGTTTTATTATATTGCTATACCGTATTGTGTGAATTGCAAAGAGAAAGATAATACATTATTGAGTTTGTTAGGGATCGGGCCTATAAAATATTTAATTAAATCGCAAGTTGGTAGAAAGGTAAGCATACCAATTTCATTCTCATAGTAAGGGACAAAATATATTATCCAGCAAAAAAAAAAAATTCTTTTACGACAGATAATACTGCTTACAATACAATAATAAATTCAAAGATAGAACCAGTTTCGTGGACTCTAAATCCACATCAAATAGCCATTACTAACTGTCTTTGATTGTTTTCGTTCCATACCGGAAAGAAACGGAAATGGTTATGCTTTTACAGCCTCTGGTTTAGGTAGAGAATAAATAAATGACAAAAATCTATTCTTGAACAGTGGAACTGTTTAAAAAAAAGACAAAAATCTTTTTATCTGTCAAATATTTTGATCTATCGCGATAAAATGTAAAACCTAAAATTGTTACTTTCAATCACTTACGTATTAGATGACATCTATACTTGGGACGCTGAATCGATTGCAAAAAACAGCATCTTAATCGCATTGACCGTTTTTGCTCTACGGCAATCAGTATTGAAATCTGGAATAATCGTGAAATTGAAAAGCCTCCATTCTTCGTAGAGATTTGTAGATGATCATGATATATTGCCTTGAAACGTTTAAAAGAAACGCTTCCCTAAGTGTTACTGTTTTTGTCCTTTGGCGATAAACGATGAAATCGGAAATGACTAATTTGAACTACTTACAATTTGAATAGAGAGTTATTGAAGGGCATGGAACCTATCCTTGGGGCGCTGTATCAAATACACAAGGCCATCTGGATAGCACTTACCATTTTCGCTGCCATACCTGTCAACAGACGGGCGGATGGTAAAGGAGTTCTATAAGACTTCTGGCATTTACGTATAGCAAACTTTGGAAGTGTAATGATTCCCAGTTCACCTGATTATTACCTTTTTCGGGTACATATTTGTCCCATTTCTTAAAATGTAGAATAAGCCTAGTTATTACAATTTGAAATTTGATCATATATTGCGTAAACTGAAATCAAAATACTCAAATATATAGCGGTAGAACTAACAAACTATATAATACTGTCATTTTATCCGTGACTTCTTAATAGATTGTGAGGTAAATCTATTTGAGTTGCAAATTTTAGAACAGTAACAGTGTGTACTCTAAGAGAATTGAGCACTTCAACAAATTCTTTTATACAATATTTATTCACACAATTTTCCATTTTCAGGCTTAGTTACATTTGTATCAGTAATAATAATAATAATAATAATAATAATAATAATAATAATAATAATAATAATAATAATAATAATAATAATAATAATAATAATAATAATGCAGTACCAATCAGAGATGGAGTGGGTCAGTGGGTCGGTGGGTCAGTTACAGTCATCGTTACCAACGTTACAATCATCAGAATACCTTGGGAAGCAACGAAAACAATCACTACATTGGCGGATCCCAGAACAAGTCAACCAGGAACATGTAGATAGAGAAAGCATTTCAGTGGATGAAATAATGATATTTATATGCAGAAACAAACGTTTTCATGACAGGAATACAAAACCACGTAACAAATGAAAAATATTACAAAAACACATCCAAACAATATTGCAACCAAGATGGAAAATTCAGAATATGTAAAACGTATGGAGAAAGAATACAACATATCACAAGTGGATTTTCAATAATAACACCAACTGAATACAAAGGAAGATGCGATAAAGTACCAAAAAGCATGCATCAAGAAATATCAATGAAACAGAAAATGATTCTAGGAGAACTACCACATTACAATTCTAGAAGAACTACCACATTACAAACACCAAACAGAAACCATACTAGAAACAGAAAATCACAAAGTTTACAGGATCGGAACAATACTAACCTATAAAAAAAGAACATCATTGCAGGACGAACATCGCAGTAATAAGCAAAGAGAAAAGAAAGGTACGTGTAACAAACATTACAATATTAAGCACAATAAACATGCAGAAAGCACACAGAGAACAAATGGAAAAATACAAATAGCTGACCGAAAATATAAAAGAAGAATGAAAGAAAAATGGAAAAAAAATACCACTAGTAATATACCGGAATTGCTCATAAGACATTAAGAAATGCTCTTAAAACAATTGGAATTGAAGAAACAGTCATAAAGAAAATTCAGTGGTATATGATATTGGGCACATGCAGAATTCTAATAAATTCCTTGCAAACCTCAGAGTAATATACTCGGGTGACCCATATGCCATATATGTACTGTATTATATCCCTGATTAGATAAGAAGTCGAGAAAATGAATAATAATAGGCCTAATAATAATAATAATAATAATAATAATAATAATAATAATAATAATAATAATAATAATAATAATAATAATAATAATAATAACACGTGTAATAATATACATGAGCGAACACTCCAAGAAAGTTCAGGTACACGATGTCAAATAATATAAACCGTAATAGCCTAGGATGAATCATTGGATATTTCGTATTATACGAAAATGCAAAGGAAGACTCGAGGCTGCATGGATAACGTATGCGCCTTTCGTATAGGAGGCGTGGATTCGTTTCCCGATTATAACTCATGCGGTTTGGCTGTAGGTTAAGTGCTCGTATAACCTCGGTGCTGAAGTGGACGCTGAAATTCAACGAACAAAGACCTTATAGGAAAACTTGAGCTGGGCTCTTATTTTGTGAGGTTTATGTTTTATAAAAAGGTTTCGCTAGCATGTATATGCTTGTTCTTGCTAAGCAATCCTGAGTTCCTTTTATAGACTTCGTAATTGAGACCAGGTGAATGCCGGAACAGTACCTACAATATAGGCACTTACAGACCTTCTTCCACTTATCTTTCTCTTTTAAATCATTGTTTGTGGGATCAAAAGATGCAATATATTTCAGGCAAAATTTTTCTTCATAGCCGTGTATCTCGAGAACCACATATAGTGTACCCAAACCAAAACAAATAATTTGCTCAGTATGATGTGCAATCTTTCGATCCGTTTTTTTTTTATCATTCCTAAACTTCTTGTTATTCCAGTGTAAACAGAATTATGGTCTTTGTCCTAAAGTTAATTCAATAAAGAAAATGAATACCTTGCTTATGAATACGTGAGTACAAACAGAGAAATAAACTTACTGAGAAGCCTTAATCACTATGATTTCTACGCTTCTTACAGGCGGAAGGAAAATCTTTGATCAGATCCGAACTCAAGTGAAGAGATAACAAAATAAAACGAAAGCACGAAGAAATGTGAATGTGTGTGTACATTTTCTGATGGGATTAATATAATCGTTGGAAAAACCTTACTTAGAGTAAGAGATAGCGAGATTCGAATCAAGGGTATGGACGTCAATCAGAAATATTACAAAAACTTCATTATGACAGGTGACTATCGTCTCTCGTATGCTAGAAAAGCTTCCAAACTTTATGTAAACAATCATATTTGGTTGATACAAGTATAAAGTTCGTTTCCAGAGACGAGGTTATAAGAAATGTTGGACTGCATTGATTACAAAAACATCCAAACCACCAGAATGTATTCAAGTTTCAAGGTCACGAATCTAATCTGAAATTTAGTCCAGCAAGAACTTAATCAAGTGTGAAACTTATTTAAAGACGAAAGTTTATCTCTAAGAGAGTGACAAGGTAGTGACTTTAAAAGCTTCCAAGCTACAAAATTATTATTTATAGTGTTACTCGCATTAAATAATAACTAATAGTTTATATGTCATGCGTTATTCTACTTAATACTGTTCGTTACACAATTTCACTGTTACCTCAAGTATGAATAAATAAATAAATAAATAAATAAATAAATTTAACTGAAAATTGATTAAGAATTCAATGACGAAAACAAAATGAAATCGAAAAATAATTAGTAACATTCTTTCCACTTCTGCAGAATTTCGGGTTACTACCACTTTCGTTTATGTTTGTCCTAAAATGTAAGTACATCAATACATTAACAAACTGTTATAACCCATCTGAGTAAACTTACTAAGATTGAAACCATGCTATTCATAAGTATGGGAAATCTTGCAGCACGGTTTTTCTCCTTTTTCCGTCTGTCTTCAGACATGCAGCTGACTAAAAACATTAGAAATAACAAGAAGTGCCCTTCTGGATCCAATTTTGTATTCCATGAATAGGATCATTTTCCCCTTATATGTCTCCCTCTGAAATTTATTAGTACTTCCGAATTCTATAATAATCCCCATAAAAAAGAAACGGTTACAAATATTAAGGAATGCATATATATATATATATATATATATATATATATATATATATATATATATATATATATATATATTACACTATTTATGTAGACCCTGTGTATTGGATGCATTATTTATCTTGAAATGCCACTGTTGTTTTTAAACTAGTGAACAAAACCAGTCAAATTTTGTACTATGAAAATATCTGCAGAAAAACATTCTTTTTTTTTTTTATTTTGCCATACACCGTAAAGCAACAAAGTGAACACTGCTACAAACCTAACATAAGGTTTTGTATTTTTAAAGGCACTGCGCCTGTTTATTAAATATTTTAAATGTGTATATAAAGAAAAACATTTTATTTAGTGTTACAATCTATGGAGGCTACAGTATCACAAACATCGAAAATCAACAAAATTCTTAGCGATTTTACAACAGTAAAAAAGAAAATGAGACGGACTAGGTAATGCACATCCCAAGTACCGATTTATCGAAAGCCAAGGCCGTTTATGACGTATTTCGAACAAAAAGAAACAAAGTTACAATGAATTGAAAGTTTAAAGTTTTTTTTTCAAACGAATTTATTTTGAAAAAAAAAAAAAAACTATTTAGGAATTATGAAATCAAATTACGCACATTTTTTTTTACAAAACATCAATATCATAGTTTTTTTTTCTATAGCATTAAAAATGCTTTTATTGGCAGGTATGTTTAGAATAAGTTCTAAAAATTGCATAATTTTAAGCAGTGTCGCTAACTTTAACAGTTTTTGTTGTATCTCCAGAATTGTATGAAATAACAAATTGCTGTTATATCCTTCGTTATCTTCATATATGTTGGAAATAATCTTTGGAACTGAATGAGCTATTTACTCAAGCATTTTTTTTTTTTTTTTTTTTTTTTTTTACAAATAAAGGTCTTTGAAAGAAGTCAAATTTTCAATATCTTAGAACTTCATACGCATTCAAAATTCTTCATACCATGACATAGTATTAAACAGTATAGACTTCGGATGTGCATTCCTTGTCTCTCTCAATTGTATTATTATTGCTTTATAGACAACCAAAATTTGAATGTTTATGATATTGAAAAATCCTTAATTTGCAACACTCATTAATAAATGTAACATTGCAAGTTTCAGTTTAACATGCAAATTTGAAATATGTAATAAGTTGACCTAGTACTATTTAAAAAAGTAAAACTTTATGCTCGTTTGGCATCTGTTAACCTCGTAGTATCACAGGACATTTCAACATTTCAAACAATGTCCGACTGCCAATATTAACATAGTACAAAATTTCATCTTTTTGGCCCATTATTTTAAAGATTGTTAGTGTGGACCATTTATACATGGTGCAAGTGCGTATCACGTTAAATAGTAATCGAGTTAAATATAAATTTATATATATATATATATATATATATATATATATATATATATATATATATATATATATATATATATGTCGTTTCAATCTACCTACACTCACCTTTTGGAACAAGAGGTCAATTTACGCTTTCCGGCTTCAACACTGATCGCTATACTGAGAAAAGATTAACAGACAGCGAGAACGAAATATTTGATATGCATTCAGTACAACATAAATATGATTCATTTTTGACCTTGTCCCTGTATTACAACCAGGAGGCACCAGATACCACTTCCGGTTTTAATATTAATCTCCATAGAGAAAGAAAACGGTCCGAGATAGCAAGAAATGTATTTATTTTTAATATATAGATCGTACGTCGCAAGAATAGATTAAATCCCGATTCTAATTCATCAATTAGGACTAGAAGTTTTAGATATGCTACTTTTGGTTTCAGTAATAAATTGGGGGACGTGATGGCTCAGCAGAAGGCTTACCTCTTGTTTATGGGGGCCCTAGTACGATCCCAGCCTAAATAAGTTTGTTATGGACAACATCATGTTCGTGTGTTTTTTCGGGATACTTTCGTTTACTCCAACACTCTCATTCCACACATTATTCCATTATCATTCACTTGCTTTTGTTACCATCTTCCTTAGCCTAAAACTCACAATAGTGGAACGTTAAACTGAACAATTAATTATTAGTATTAAATTTCCATAGTTTAAAATATATTGTAGTTTCAAATTATTTAATGGAGACACACACGCACACACAAATTTATATATTGGCGTTGATAAAACTAAAATTTTAAATCAACATACAACCAAGACGGCGACGGTAATAATTTAAACCGAAAAAATCACATGTAAAAGACCGAGTATATTGAAATCTTTCAGTTTAACTTCCCACGGTTATGTCGACTAGGCTAAATGAGACGGGAAGTATATATTATTAGAGAAAATAATGAAACTCAAAATTCAGCAAGGGCGGATCCAGCCTGAATGTTTGCAGGGGGGTCATTCGAATTCAATGCGTTTTATTTTACATTTATAATGTGAAAATTCTTAGGAAATGTTATATTTTTAAAATTAAAATAAAATTCTATTCTGAGGATAGCAATCGCCACGATCGCCTCCCCTAGATCCCCCTGAAATTCAGATTTTATTTTTTTCTGATTTTAAAAGAAAGCACACAAGAGACTAGTAGGTTACTATAAACTGATTTATTTAAAGTTACACAAACGAAAACAGTGTTGAAGCACGCGAAATATTCAGGAAAGTGGTAGAATCAATAAAAAAGAGACAATTACATAAACAAAACTAGGATAATCAAATGAAAGAAGAAGATAGGGTCTAATTAAATGAGAACTGTACGTAATGCAGTAATATTACACATACAGGAGCAAACAATTTTAAAATAAATACAAAATACTCCGTGAAATTGTTCCATAGAAGCTATAAACTTAAAAATGTGACAAAATAATCAATACTTACGTTTAAGAAAGCCTTTCACTTTGAAGAACGATGGTATATGTCACTCCTATAAACAGAAAGAAACACTATTGTATAGATATATTTTGCAAACACATACTTCCTGGCATGATTAAATGATATAGTGCCACATTCCTCAACGCCATCTATTGGAGCTATGCAACCATATACCTTTAGACATGACTAAACGATACACTGCCACATTCACTGACGCATTCCATTCAACGTTACTGCTTGCGTTGCCTTTGAACCACGTGACTTACTGCATGCATTCTGTTTTATCCTACCTCAGTGGTGGCTCTTGGGGGATGTGACACATATAAAAGCTCGAATTTTATTATTACAATGTAATGGAAGAGCGTTTACCTAATTACTAAGTTTTGTCTACAGATTTCTCAAGCTGTCTAAAGCTTTCTTCCCTTACATAGTAACGATAACATTTAAACTTTTAGCTGTGATTTCCTTGAAGAGACGCGTCTGACGTATCTCTTAGCATTTATTGAAACATAATTCTACAGAACAGAATACAAACTGATAAGCATTTCCTAAATTATAATAGGAACAATATGCTGGTTATTATACCAGAAGAAATAAGACAATTTTGAGAAGCACCCGTAATGTTGATAAAGGAAGGCGATTATAGCAGTGAAATTTAGAAGCAATTTTAAATATTGAATAAAATTTTCTTATACTGCACTTTTGTAATTGAAAATGGCATGTTTTGGTTTCTTCAAGTAATACTATTTTTATTTACAGTGGCAATGTCTAGTTGAGAAAGATATGCATATTTCAAGGATCGAGTCAGGCAATTAATGAACCTAAAATGTTGATAATAATCAATTGTCGATTTTGATCAAATAAAATTGTCAATTGCTGACACCGACTAGAAACCGAAAAATAATTGTGCTAAATGTGAATGTGCTGCCCACGCAACACCATGTTTAACGTAAATTATCTGGTATGCCATAGCCTTCCGTAAGCTGTAGTGGTAGGGATAGCAATATATTAGATTAAGCATTTCATTATTTCTCTTGAAAAGCACTCACTCAATTCAATTTATGAGCGTCTGTATTATCTACACTTCGCATACAAATTTTAAAAATCAAAGATTAAAAATAAAATTATTCTTCTTCTACGTCCCCAGAAAAATGATTTTATTAGTAAACACTTTTTTTTTCAATATCATGAAGTTTCAATTTTGGGGAATATACAATTCTTATAAGAAAAGTAAACATCATAGAACATGTTGTGATAAACAGTAGTTTCAAATTATGAAGCAGCTACAGTTTTGTTCGTTCAGTGCACTTTCACGAATGGAGTCAAAGAACTTTTTAAATAATTATAATGTGTGCAACAAAAAATATTTTCAGAAACAATATATTAGTGGAACGGTCTGGAAATGACACAAAATTGTACCAAAAACAAACGAATGTAAGTTTTCAATTCAAACTTCATACAATCAACTCTTTTGCAACCTGGGTACTTATAGAAGAGAGAGATCTAGATTGGTGAATGTCATAGTTCAAATGATTGATTTTGTGTAGTTTCACGTCCGTTTTCGACTATGCAAAATGAAAATGAAATGAAATATTTCAGTTTAACTTCCCACTGTTAAGCCCTTTAAAATAAGGAAACTTGATGATTAAGGCACGTGAATGACGGTGGAAAAAGTGGTGGAACAAGAATGAGAGAGAAAACGAGAACACCCGAGAAAATCCCCGGACAAAATGTTATCCATCACAAACTTACTTTGTTGAGAACTGAATTAGGAATTCCACGCACTAGAAGTAACCGCCACCGTGTCCCTATCTTTCGACTATGATTTCACGTCCCAAAGTAGGACGGGATCGAAAATAACATTGGACTTGTTAGATCCAATGCAACGAGGATCGAACTCAGGACCATATACTGAATATACATATATTAGCTACATGACTACAAGAAGGAATCTGAAAAATAATAAAGAATACTTTTAATGATCCCGGTTTAAAATAACATTTTTGCATTCTAAAAGCCGTATGAGTCCCTTTTATGTATCTACTTAGGAATTCTATAAAGCCCAGATTCTAAAAATGCATAAACCCTTTTAAGTTCTAGTATATGTAGGCAGTAAAGTGGTGCCTTCATTATATGATTAAAAAAGTACCAATATAGCTTTTTAATTCGTATTTTTTTTTTTTTTTTTTTTTGTTTCTTGAAGTCTAGATGCGCTGTAGAATGCGTTAAGTGTGGTTTTACGCCTTTCTGCGTCGAGACGTAGAGTTTGATGACGTCATAACTCAAAAATATTTTTATTATATATATATATATATATATATATATATATATATATATATATACACGGGGTGCCCACAGAGGGGGGCTATGACGCAAACTGCGTCATTGAAATATTTGAGGGGGTAAAAATCTATATAAATATGATTGAGGAGGTGTAAAAATTAATCGAAAAGAAGATTTTTTCATGGAAGAACACCTACGGACAGACAATTGGGGGGTGCGTCCTGGACATAAGGGGGTGGGCACCACTGGTGTGCACCATTTATAATGTCCCACATTTATAACAGAGAAACCAAGAGAAAGAGAGAAGCGAAACTTTGCACAAAACAACTACAGGAAGGGGTACATCTATCGATGTATTCGGTAACATCACCAGGTGAACAGTGTTGCCAACCCAATATAAAGTTATGATTTTTAAAATGTAATGACCTAAATTTAATTTCATCGAATCAGCAATGAAAACAAGGACGAAAGAGATGACACACGCAGATCAGTGTAGCATACTTTTTCAGAAATATTGTGAAACATGTGTCAAACTTAAACGCCTTTAACACACGCAAGGAATGAAGTAGTAACTATTTGTGCACATTAAATGAAATACTGGGAAGACCTCTTTAAAATTACTTCAAGTTTAGAAGGATCAGTTAAACAGTGTTGCCACAACAGAAGAAAGAAAAGTTGAATTTGGAAATAATGCAATAACTTGAAAAAGATCCCTAGAATAAAAATGATTTAAAATTCATAGAGCAAATCAGTATGCCATAAGGAGCATTGTCACGTTTATTTGAGATCGATAAGTCAAGTACTTACCAAGATATTCGGTACTCTGTAAAAGCTGAGAATTTTGTGCTGTACAAGATGGTAACGCTGTTTAAAAATTCCCTTTTTTCCCACTGCGTGGGAGAGATATTAAAGTAATAATCTGTGACACAAGTTATTTTCTGTGACATGCCGAATTAAAGCAAACTATTTAAAATAAGGAAACAGAATATGTTTTCTGTTTCATGAATTGTGTAATGTATGTTACGAATAATTGTTTCTTGATCATCATAAACATATATTTCTTTAATTAATTTCTTTCTCCTGAATATAAGTTAGAAAAGACAATAAAACGTAGATATTAATAGTTGTAAAATTTGAATTGAAAATACATAGGCTAAGTTCTCTTAAATGGTAGCAAAATTTTTCGAATAATCCAATTTTAGTAGACCATACACAACTTATTTTGTATTTCATTCACCACAAAATTAAATACAAATAATGTATAAATCAGGGGCGTCATTTCAGACTTCGCTTGGGGGGGGGCAAAAGCACCACCGACATAAGACTTTCATGTTTTGTACTACTATATTAGTATACAATTGATTAAAGTATATGTGTTCCTCAAACTCTTGGGGGGGGGGGGAATGCCCCCTCCTGCCCCCCCTAAATGACGCCCCTGGTATAAATATTGTTTTTTAAGAATTGAGTTGCATTTATGGATTCATAGGTGCCGATTCCCTTATGAGGACTCAAACGTGATGAGTAAAAGTACAGCACGTAGAAGTATGCCATAAAAGCTATAGTGGAATAAACACCAACCAACCCCTGTTAAGTGGTTATTAATAACAAGAAATGTATGTGATCGGTTAAGAAACGGAGAACCTGGTGGGACCATGAACGGTTGGATCCGTAGTAAGTTGACGAGTAAACGAGTAGAGTATATATTAAAAAAAAAATCAAATCTGTGCTGGATGACCACAACAAGCAAGGAAGTATTTAACCAAGTCAGGGCAGGTCCAAAGTAGTGGAAACTCAAGGTGTCTATAGGGACCAGGCGCGTTAGCAAACGTGGGTAAGTTGTAAACAAAATAGTGTAAACATACTGTGTAAAGAATATTCCATAGTTCTTCTGCAAATTATATACGAGATCGTGTTCCTTAGCGCAGCGTAACTTTCTGTATAACGTCCCATGTTTATGCCATTTAGGCTAAGGGGGACAATGATTAAGGCAAGTGACTGATGATAGAAGAACTAATGGGATGAGAATGTGAGAGAAAGCGAGAGTACCCGACAACCCCATGGGCACGATGTTATCCACCACGAACTAACTGGATCGAAAATCGTCTCAGGGACCCCACTCACCAGAGGTAAGTGCTGTACCACTAAGCAACCGTGCACTCGCAGTTTAACTTTAAGAAAGCATAACCACACAATTTTCCTATTATAATTCAATCAAAATCTTTTGTTTTTTGTACAATGGTTCACAATAATTGAATATAGATTTATGATATACTTCAAAATGATATATCTGAAAAGCGATTATTCTCGGAAAAATACGTACAAACCTCTGCAAGATGGTCACTAGAAACTATCATTTCATCTATTTGAACAGAACGAAGTTGGAAACTCACACGGGCTTTTGTTCGTATAGAGGGGGCATGTCAGCTACAGTGTATATGCGCGTAAAGGAAGATAACGGAGAGAGACAAGCACCATCCTGTGCTACGTGGGACTGTGTCCGTAGAAAACAAACACGTCACCACATGAAAGTAAAACCGAAATGCTTATTTTTGCTTTGTGTTGACGCAAACCGTTACGAAATGAGAGGGTTCAGGTATAAATACGAGGGTAATTTCAAAAGTCTTGCACACAGTCTATGCACGACCGTTTGAGTGGTTTGATCAAGTTCACTTTTAGGTCAGTTGTGGGTCAGAGTTTGGAGTTGACGATTGTTTCTATGTTTTCTGGTTTGCTTAGCTGTGTTGTGAGAAATTCAGTGGTGAACCTGCCTGAAATTGGGTTACACATGATGATAAGCGTTCCTATATCAACATCGAAACTCTATGTGGAAAGAATCCAACTGAAATTTACAATGCTTTGCGGGAGGTTTGTCGAAATAGTGTAGTGGATCATAGCACTGTATTTCGGTGCTCAGCTAGTTCCGTGAAGGTCGTGTAAGCACTGCGGACACCCCAAGAAGTTAAAGACCATCAGCTGCAACAGACTACACTCCTGAGATTATTGTGAATGACATTTTGAGAGAGGGTCGACGAAAACATGTAAGAAAATTGCATATGAGGCCAAAATATCTGTCACTTCACTTTACAGAATCATCACTGAGAAGCCGAAGATGAAAATGAGATGGGTTCCGCATGATCTGAGTAAAGAGCAGAATGCATGTTGCAAAAGAATCGCAGAAAAATTGTTTCAACGTTATCAAACAGAAGGAGATCAGTTTTTCCAAACGACTGTTGCAAGTGATGAAACCTGGATACGAGAGTTTGAACCAGAATTGAAGTTTCAGTCGTCACAATAAAACAGTTCAGACTCATGTTTGCAGCTGGTGTCCTCATTCTGAACGATAATGCAACGCCGCATACTGCTCTACAAGTAAGGGTGACAATTAATAAGTAACAAGTATGGATGGGAAATGCTTTCTTTTCCAATATAGTCCTGATTTGATCTCGCCACACTTTGATTTGTTTCCCAATTTAAAAGAACTACTCTGTGGAAATGTTTAGATTAGATTGACGAAGCTTTCAGTGAGGTGACCCGAGTGATCAGACACCTCAACAATGAAGGTGCAATATACAGAATACAGAATTTGCCAAATGTTGGGAAGCTGTCATAAACAAGTATGGAGATTGTATTGACGACCTGTAAAGGTATTTTGTACAATAAATTATTAGCTTGCATAACATCTTTCAGTGTGCAGAACTTTTGAAATGACTGTCGTACAATATATTGCAAAAAATATTCCGAACAGTTGCTAGGACATAATATTGTACGTAATGGTACATCTAAACACTAAATGCAAACATTAGAAGCTATTGGTACTATAACAAATAACAGTCTATGTGCCACGCTAAATAATAGTAAATGAGTAATTTCGTATTAAAGTTCGCAAAATTTGCGGATCGCAAATGAACACAAACAATGCAATAAATAATTATAATTGCGTACCGAGAATCGTAAAAAAAAAAAAAAAAAGTCATACTTTACATTTCGTTAACACAATCCACTGCAAAATGAAGCCGTATGAAACATTTTAAGACCTTCATTAACTACGGCCTAGCAGTTGTGTATGTAAGAGAAAACTTGAACCTATGATTTTTGTGATATTTATGCACATTTCACAAATGTTTACGTTCGCTGCAGTATTACAGAAGGAGTTTACCAAATGTACACTAAACTAAGCTAACCAAAGCCAACCTACGTATCCTAATTCATATTTTATGTTCAAGGAAAAAAGAAAAAAAACACCTAAGTAAATTTTAATGAACCCCATCAGCAGTATATTACAAAAGTTAAACATATCATGCATTGTTGTGCGTGAGCCAGTGTATAGTACAATACGTCATTCTTACTACTTGCTACTACTTGCATTTTGGTCAACTTATTTACCTTTGAATTTATTGTAAATATGGTGCTTTTTTACTTTTGGCGCACCAAATTTTGAAAGATTTACATGTAAAATGCCGTACTTCGCATGAAAAGACATAAAAAAAATTCTGCAAGCGATAGAGTTAAATACAAAGTAATACACCTGTATTTTATGTTTACATGAGTAGGTTACCATAGTCCGCGTCCCTCAATTGACGTTACTATGCCTTCAGGGAGGAACCTAATCATTCATAATTGTCCACAAATACGAACAAAATTAATTATGAATGATTTGATTCCTCCCTGAAGGTTTAGTAACAATGCACTGTGAGTTTATTGGTTGATACCACACGCCAATTTGGGTGACGCAGAGTATAGTGTAAAAGCCTTATGAGTACTTTACTACGAATAAAATAAGTGAGTGCATATAAATTATGGTTGCATTAGAAACTATTTTCCACCGGTGCTGTATTTGTGCACAATGTACAGAAGTTGTATTTTATGTTTACAAGTTGAACGCTTCAAGTATGAAACCGTGACAAGTATTATTGAAACTCGTATCATTACCAAAATCCACTCATTTCACTATCTTTATTTTCGCATATACCAATCTTCGCTGACGCACCCCCCTCTCTAGAGCTAGCGCCCTTCAGCTGCGCCCTGCCATGACTCGGTGAGATAGCATTCGTGCTTTTTAGTGGCCTACTAGCACAAATTGTATCTTGTTTTTTGCATTGCAGTTTTTATGCATACTTCCGCACGCCGTATTTACGCGCAAATCCTAGAAGAATTTTAATTATTCAACAACTGATTATGATTGTCCCCTTGAAATTTAACTATTCCATTTGACAAGTTTCCATGTCGGCCAGCGCAAATCATTTAATAAACAATAAGAAGGAGTTTGTGAAAGACTTGTAAATTTTGAACAATTATTTCGAGTTGTGCGGCAAAAGTAAAGCTGCACGAGAAATATTCCTAAAAATGTACTTATAATATTATGTCGAGCTTCACATGAAAGGCAGTAGCGCGTTTCAAACTTATTCGATGATTTGTACCTTTAAATTCAATAAATGAGCTGACAAATACAGAAGATAACGTACAGTTTGACAAGTTGGCGGCAAAGTAGAAATTTAAAAATACACGAATTTTATGGCACATATAATTAGGTATTTCCAGAAAAAAAATGCCTATTTCATTGGTGAATATAGGCTACAACTCATAAAGCTAACCTTTGTAGAGATTTATAATATGGTAGCAAAATAATAATAAATAAAAAATACTCAGTTAGGGCGAATGACTAAAATTTTAAGTTCCTAAGTGAGAGTTCATCTATACAAATAATATTACACAAAGAAATTTGCTTCTTGACCTGATGGGTAATGCCAGACACTTGGGGAACTATTCCGATATGGATTGCGTTAACGCAAAGCAATATTTAACATTTTGTTAGTGATCATCGGCATAGCAGTTATAATAAATTCTTGCATTTCTTGCATGTACAATTTCTTGAACATTGCTTCCGAATGATCCCCTTAGACGTACAAACGAAGAAAGTGAGTAATTTAATTATCATGGTTACACCGCTTGGCTACACCCACCAGCTACAAAACAGCCAAAGAAATTGTGCTTGCAAATCATCCTTTGTATTGCTTCAATTGGAACAAAACGTTACTTATTACATTCATTCGTGTTTAAAAAAGAAATAGTAACAAGTCGGTAATATTTACAGATAATATTGAATTGTTTCGATATTAAAGTTGCACGAGAATAAGTATATTCACCGCACGAAATAGTTATTAGGCAACTCTCGTAAACGTATTTCTACCATCTTGTTGAAATGTGAATTCGTATTACTAACTCAAGAACAATTTATATCCACATTAAGTTTAATTAGTCCCTTCAAGAACTCAAATGAATTTCATTTCCTTGTATGTCCATTGATTAATGTTTTATTTCGTTTTAAACCTTTCTTCACGATTTCTCTAACGCTGATGGAAAAAAGGGAATTTTGAAACAGCGTTACCATCTTGTACAGCACAAAATTCTCAGCTTTTACAGAGTACCGAATATCTTGATAAGTACTTGACTTATCGATCTCAAATAAACGTGACAATGCTCCTTATGACATACTGATTTGCTCTATGAATTTTAAATCATTTTATTCTAGGGATCTTTTTCAAGTTATTGCATTATTTCCAAATTCAACTTTTCTCTCTTCTGTAGTGGCAACACTGTTTAACTGATCCTTCTAAACTTGAAGTCATTTTAAAGAGTTCTTCCCAGTATTTCATTTAATGTGCACAAATAGTTACTACTTCATTTCTTGTGTGTGTTAAAGGCGTTTAAATTTGACACATGTTTTACAATATTTCTGAAAAAGTATGCAACACTAATCTGCGAGTGTCATCTCTTTCGTCTTTGTTTTCATTGCTGATTTGAATTACGAAATTAAATTTAGGTCATTCCATTTTAAAAATCATAACTTTATATTGGGTTGGCAACACTGTTCACCTGGTGATGTTAACCAATACGTCGATAGATGTCCCTCTTCCTGTAGTTGTTTTGTGCAAAGTTTCGCTTCTCTCTCTCTCTCTTGGTTCCAATGTTATAAAGGTGGGACATTATAAATGGTGCACCCGGTATATATATATATATATATATATATATATAGCTGGCTTACTTTTACACCCAGAAGATTCACATTTTGCTTACACACTCAGTGCACCCGTTCCTACTTTTCATTTTTTTTTAAATTTCTGTCTTAAAACAGATGGGCAAAATCTTAAATAAAAAGGGATGTTTTTAAATAAAATAAAATCCTTTTTTCACAACTCTTCTGCCTCAGATACACGATGGAGACATATTAAAGGTAACGTTTGAAAGAGTGCTCTATTGTGGAAAGAATGATGGACAAACCATGATGATAGGATAAACAGGAATGTCTGAGGAAATTTTTTGTATTACAAGCGGGTATTTCGGAGTAAACTGGGGTATTGCAAGGCACATTGGTAAATATGTTATTGCCCTTACTATTCAATATAGAAGCTTGAGATTTTACACACATATTTAGTAGGCTCTTAGTGCTTTTTCAGTTGATCTTGAGATCTGCGTTAACACAGGGGGGTCCAGAAGGGCTCAAAATTTTGTAAAAAATCAGAAAAAAAAACAAAGCGAATTATCTCAAACTTTCTCGCCTCAGAGAGGTGATACTGACGTATGAATGGTACCGTTTGAAAGGCTGCTTTATTCTCAAGAGAAGGAGGTACAAGCCATGATCTTAGGGTAAACAGGGACGATGCTCTAGATGCTCTAACTAACCTAAATTTAAAAGGGTTAAACGTAACTTGTTGCTCGCTTTAGTATATATCTATCTATGTCTATATATATATATATATATATATATATATATATATATATATATATATATATATATATATATATGACTGTTTAAACAAGTGTGTTTCCCTTTTAGTTGTGAAACGATAATAGATTTGCAAGCTATGCAAATTTAATACCCATCCCTTGATTTATATTATATGATTGCAACAGAGCTGTGGTTCCCAAGCTGGTGGAGTGCACACTGGGGCTGGTGAGGAGCGATGAAGGGGAATAAATGCTACTCACACAAGCAAACTGAGAAATTATGAATAGTGCAACACCTGTAACAATCTTTGCAATTTAGCTTTTGCTTACTTCAGGGACGAAAGGTGTTTGACATTTTGCGTTTCCCCCCTGTAGCTATCCTGTAGCTTAATTAAAAACTAATAAATACAAATTGGTTGTAATATATTTAATATTATTATTATTATTATTATTATTATTATTATTATTATTATTATTATTATTATTATTATTATTATTATTAAGAATTGCAGATGTGGTCTATATTAGCGAATGAGAACAAGGAGATTGAATTATGAAAGGAGTGTTTGGTAAACAAGTTTGCCTGTCAATGTGATAGAGCAATCAGATCGAGAGGTGAAACCTGTTCATCTGACAATGAGCTAATATCAAAAGGAACTTCTCGCTAGTTAGTATTACAATTATTAGTAAAGTAGAAAAATAACAAGTGAGTAGTAAATTAAAATTAGTATTTATTCTTTATCTGCCAAAAGCTTTATATTGTGAAAAAGTAATACAGTATTTATGAAATTGTTTAAATTGTAATTCATGACACACGTTTTATACTGAAACACATAGCAGATATTAGGTTTATAAGGATTTTTCTAGTACTTTTAGTGGCAAATGTATTGCTAGGGTTCACTATTCTTGTTTTATTGTGCGAAGAGGTAACAAAAAACTGAATGTTCAATTTATATAATATTATTTACTTTATATCTACTCTTGGCACATATTTAAATAAATGATTAGATATATTACAAATTTATAGGTGAACTATCAGGAATTAGATTTGTACTTGTTCTGTAGCCTAACAAACTCAGTACCTTAGGTTATTATGTGATCTCTCAGTTGTCTGTTTTGTTCTCTTTCTGTTATTGAGAGAAAAGAGATAGTGGCTCACTTGCAGGCGATTATCAAAGTTATCAAAATCATTGAATATGATGCTGGTCAATCACATGCACTTACCTTCATAAAAAAAAATCTTAAAAAAAAAAATATATGTTGTAACTGCAAAATACAAGCAAGTGATTTGTTACTATCGTTCCAAGAGTAGATGTGACTGACTCATCGTCACCCAGGGGATAATATTACGGGTAGAAACGTGAAATTTGGACGGAACACTCTTTTTGACACGAAAGTACAAAGTACATACACTTTTTTTTTTCTTTTGGGAATACTTATATTAATGATGGTGAAAGAGAGTTGACCTTTACATTAAAAAAAAAAAGATAATGTGTGTCTCACGATTTCCTCAAGTTAGAGAGATGAAAATCCAAACATAAATTCTTCGTTAAAAGTAAAGGGATACACGCCTAAACATTTTAGAAAATGTTGGTCTTAAAGGGAAGAAGGACACGTTTCTGAAACACTTAAATTTGGGTGACAACCAGAAGTGCTAAACGGCAGAAGTCATAAATGGCAGAAGTCCTAAAAATATAGGCACTAGACCTAAATTTTAGGACTTCTGCAGTTTAGGACTTCTGCAATTTAGGACTTCTGCCGTTTAGGACTTGTGTCGCGATATGAATGTTAGGACTGCTGGCGTTTAGGACCTCTGCCTTTTAGGACTTGTGCCTTTTTCATTCACTTGCTTTAGTTCTGAAATTCGCCACCACCGCACGAAATTGGGACGATGCAGCAACTAGTTGGCAATAATGTTACGAACGTAGCTAATTCCAACAGTAACAGCTATATTTGTACTACTAAGATTATTATTATCACTATCTGTTCTGCACTTATACACGAGTTACATAATACAACCTATTTCATTCTAAGAATTAATTACATAATTAGTTAAGAAATTCGTTTCTTTCGAATGGAGATACGAGAATCCCAAGACAAATTCCTAAAACAAAAATAAATAAATAAATAATTTTTAAAAAATGTTTAAAAAGCATATTTTACCAGACTTCTGAAACCAAGCAAACAATCAATAAGACAATAAATTTATACATATTACACATGTACATAAATACATAATATTATTATATTTCCAGTTAGTTCCTTTTTGAAACCTGGACCTTGACAGAGTGTAAATTTAAAACCACACCTTGCGGGAAATGTATGAATAAGTTAGTTATAAGAAATCGGAAACTGTTCATGGAAGTCCATTTGTTCGGCGGCTCAGGGCTTCGGGCTTCGTTGAAGGGCTTCGGCGGCTCAGTGATAGAGAGTTCACCTCTGGTGCATAGGGCCCGAGTTCGATCTCGACTCCTGCCATGTGAACTTTGTGATGGACAAACACCGTGTGCGTGGGTTTCCTCGGGGTTCTTCTGTTTCCCCCCACTTACTTCATTTCCTTCATTTCTCATCATCACCGTCTCCTTTAGCATAACCTTGGGACGTAAAACTCAAAGGTTTCATTTCATTTTTACGCTTTTACTCGTACATAGAGTGCGTATTTAGTGTTTAATCATAAAATATGTATCTAGTGAACTTTTATTCTAGACATGAAAGCTTTTGGGTGAGTTTTGTCTGCGACCGAATGTATTGCCAGGTGACCATCAAAGTGGAATTTTCTCCATCTTGCTGGCAGCCTATCAAAGTTTATCATCAAGAGTATTACACTGAGAAAAAAAATGTATGTGGCGTACTTAAAAAGGTAGGTTATATGAGTAATTCCTGTAGTTTTTAGACTTAACGTACAGCGGACGTATAACTGAAAACGCATGTTTTATAATATTTTCCGTATAAGTGTTCCATCTATACGTACTTTCCGTATGAAACAATATAGGCGGTCAGGATATCACATACAAATGGACGTATATAATATATATAGCTGACGAATGTAACATACATATATGTATGTAATATAAGGAAAACTTAGATGTCAGACATCGTGCAATGGCATGATGTAACATCTAAGGGCAGTGCGTCTGTAGCATATAGATAACGTATGCTCCTCACTGATTTCTTGAGTAAGCAAGAGGATTCCGTATATTTGTACAGCGACGGACACTTCTAAATGGTACACCTTAGCCGTAAATCTCCATATGGCTGTACCATTTAGAAGTGTCCACCGCTGTACAATATACCGCTGTCCGGAGAATGTTTTTTTTTTCTCAGTGTAAGAGTGGAGACTTTCATATGAGACAAAGATTGTTTTGAGACGAGATGGCATTTGCATCATACCACAGGAGACAGCCTACAATCTTCTCTCGCCTCATCTAGTGGCAACATTATTACATTAAGTAACTTTATCTTAGGAAGACTTTAAATGTCAGTAACAGTCGAAAACGTTAAAATAAATGAACAAGTAGTGAATTCCTGACACCTATCGCATTTCGAGCACTGAATGTAGTTATTCACCACCAACAATTACATAAATGTTGCCACTAAGATGGAAATGGGAGTTTTTTTTTTAATTCCATGAGTACCAGTAGCGAAAAATATGACATTTATTATATAGTTTATATGAAGAAATAAAAAAAAAAGTGTTTATAATCTACAAAACGATGTTCCTAAGAACGCAAAGAAAAGAAATTATTTTTTAAACAATTACAGTAATTGCCCACACTCTGCTTGAATCGAATGTATTACTGAACTTCACATCAAGCAATGGAAAGTGTTGTTTTCGAAGCTCGTTTGGTGCAGGACTGCCGTCATGAAATAACCATGTGTTTCGTTTTATCTTCGTATTCTATCACCTCCGATATTTTTGCTGATTTTGCGTTTTATTAATGAATAATTCGTAAGTTGTAGAAAATTGCTCCATTATATAAAGAAAAGGAGAGTTTCTACCGTAATAGGGACTCGAATCTACGTCCGTAAAATTGCAAGCATTATGCCTTAAACCCCTTCGCTACTCTGTTAACCTAGTAATGGTTCACAAAAGCCGTGAAATATTAGACAGTCCTTTTACCTTGTCATGAGAAATCATTTAACAAAATGAATAATTTACTCTCGTTGTTATCAATACTTCAATTCAATGTGAAATGTAGGGCCGCGGTGGCTCAGTGGTAGAGCGTTCACCTCTGGTGCTTGGGGTCCCGGGTTCGATCCCAGCCCCCGCCAAGTGAACTTTGTGGTGGACAAACACCGTGTGCGTGGGTTTCCTCGGGGTTCTCCCGTTTCCTCCCACTTTCTTCATTCCACCATTTCACTCATTTCTCATAATCACCGTCTCCTTTAGCCTAACCGGCATAACCGTGGGACGTAAAACTCAAAGATTTCATTTCATTTCAATGTGAAATGAATTCGTACAGTATGAATAGTTTCCTAACAAGTAAATAATGCTTCTGTGTTTAAATTGATGTTTCTATGTTTTCTATTGTTTCTTTCTTTTCCAAAGAACATTGAATGTACACATCACAGAAGCAGAGCATCTAGTGAACCGTATTCTACATAAAAGCTATTCACTTTGGAAAGCTATTTATTATTTGGAATCCCCTCATATATGCAGTATATTCTTACGTTACTCTTCTGTCAATTTCTCCGAAGAGGAAAGCGAGAGGTCTTTTCCTTATAAACTCGTTGTCTTTCTGTTCTGCCTAAGGGCCCCCTAGCACTTTGTAAAAAATATTGTAAATATTCTTATCTTTAGGCAGAACGGAAATTCCCGTTCTGCTTAATCTTTGAAGGTGCGAGTTCTGTACAGGGAGAAATTTCTCCTAGGAATGTTTTTTTTTCCTTAATTGTAAGAGATTCTGTAAGAAGAATAACTATTTTTTTCAGGTTTCATCATAAATTTTAAATGTTATTCTACTTGTTCTTCTCTGAAAAACGAGTAGATACTGTTTTGCTATTAGCAGTATTATTCACATCTATTTTATTAAAAATGAATGTGATTTCTTTAAATATCTGCAGAGAAATGGAAAATTGATTGACTCAGTTGCAAGAAAGTCGTTTGACATTGTAACTGAAACAAACATAAATCAAACTTAATTCGGTCTAATATAAAGTTATTTCAAAACAATTTTTTTCTCAGTTTTCCAGTGATTCGTGCCCAACATGTTAATAGCAGTAAATAAAATGTATCACATTTCACATCCCCAAGATATGTTTGGCCATACATTAAACAAATAATTCAAGAGGGTGCATAAGACGGCCCTTATCCCCGGTTTATATGACCTTTTGATTTGGTTGGAACTCTATAAAAAGCATACAAGTATTTGAAAGTGTTATATTGATATTTTGAATTGGTGCTATTTACTAGCTTCTACATTGACAATATAAATATGAAAATAGAAGTGTTATCGCATATAGTATAGATTTATGTATAGAAGACAAATAAGCTGATAAGGTGATGCCGAAAAAGAAGTTGTGATGTACAGGAGTAAGCCTCTTTCTTAAGGTACTCTTTATGCGTTCTCTTGCATTGCTTACTTAATATGTGGCCAAACATCTCTTGAGGATGTGAACTGTGACACATTTTGCGTACTGAGAGCCTTAGCATGTTGGAAATGAACTTCTGGAAAATTGAATAAAATTTTGATGTGAAATGACTTGATATTAGGCCGCATTAGGTATGTTTTATGTTCGTTTACGTCGCAATGTCAGACGGCTTTCCTGCAACTGAATGAATCGATTTTCCATGTCCCTGCAGGTGTTAAAAAATTACATTCATTTGTACTAAAGTGATGTGAATAACACTGCTAATGACAGAACTGTATCCTACTCATTTTTCCGAAAAGAACAAGTAGAATCACATATAAAATTTATGATGAAACTTGAAGATATGGTTATTATTTTTACAGACTTCGTTAGAATTACTAAACAGATGATTATGAATGCAAGACAAAATCCAAGAGGATAAGATCTTGAAAATTCTTACAAAATGAACTAAAATCAAGGGACAGAATCATAGGCGCAGCCTAATAGAAGGATGGTTATTCTTTTCTACAACTGTCACACATCTTTGACAGAGGGAGGGGCGAAGAAGTCTACAATTGATGGACGATATCAAAACAGAAAAATAATCGTACGTGAAGAGAAAGAGGTTAGCTGAAGACCGTGGAGCATGGAAGCTTCTCAGTTGTAGCAACTGAACTGCCAATAATGGCAGAATACCTATGATGATGATGATGTCATGCACCTAAAATGTTATCTGTAATTCTTCACTTTATAAGTAACCTGTTTAAAATACTGAAAACTCAATAAAATACGTAAGATAGTTGTACAGACGTGTTCAAATTATTAGACTCACTTTCGAAAAATGCGAAATTGATGTTGCAGTTCTAATTTCGGAGTTCTTGAACATGTAATTTAATTGTTTAAACCACCAATATTGGATTCTTCATTTGTTTACTTTAGACTTGAGGTGGTGATATCACCGTTGAACAGCAGATGGCATTAGTAGAGGGGAGAGAGGTCTGAAAGTGGTATTTCAGCTTAGACAGCTGTTGTGATTTCGAACAACAAGTTACAATCTGAAGTATTGTGTCGTAAGTGGTTACGACATTCAGAGCGTTCAACAGTTCGTATGGGTCAGTTCGAAGTGACCTTGACGTGTTTTGTGTATTAATCTTTTATTCTATAAAGTCCTGTAATCGCGGCATAATTTGAAAAGCCAGAGACCTTTCTTCCCGTAAAGTGGAAGTTGTCAAAACACTTCTGGTGAAAGGAAGATATACACGACAAATTGCTATTAGAGTTGGGGTAGGGCAAAAATCTGTGAGTAAAATCTCCGTTGCGATGAGCAAGAAGCAAATGTGTCAGCAAAATAGGCTTTGGAAGTGTGGGAGAGATCCAAAGCTATCGCTAAGAGGTATCAAAAAACTAAAAAAGATTGGCTCTGGGAAACAGAAACGCAACTTCTAGAGACTTAAGCATAAAAATGGCTGAGTATGGTGTAGACATTTCGCCTGAAAATGTTCGAAAGGTTACTTGTATTAAGGGAATAAAAGCACTCAGGCCAAGAAAGAAAGCAAAAATTACTTCAATCATTGCAAAGAAGCGCCTCGAATGGGCACGAGGCAAAGAACATTGGACTGCTGATGATTGGAGAATAGGAGTTTTAGTGATGAATCATGCGTCTTCGTGTCTGATGAATTATAATGTCTTCGTGTCTGATGAATATGTGCGACTAGTGTTGCAAAGGTCTAGAAAAAAAATGGAAATTTTGGGTAAAAAACTGTTTTTTACCGTTTTTCCCGAACCTGAAAAAGACGAAAAGATTGGAGAAAATTGAACTTTTCGAATGTTTCACACATTATACCTTTAAAATGAAAACTATTTTATATTTACTACTTTACAGTTAAGATCATTGAGTAGTTATGTTTCTTGTATTAGAATAGGGAAATTTTATGGTAATAAATATATTTACACCATTCCTTTAAAGTTAGCACCGTGATAGAATGGAGTTACGGCTACAAAAAATACTGAAATATAATCGAAGTTAGATTAAATAATATAGACGCATTTAAATTATCTTAAGTAATCTTATAAAGTTACCGTTTTATGGCAAGGGAAGTGTTAAAATAACAGGGCCAGAATCATTTTAGTTAATACGAGTATGTTAAATTCGAGTATTTATTTTATGGGGACACGTATCTTCCTTGTCCTGTGTAAATTTTTGTAAATTTTGAACCCATTAGAAAAAAAATCCTTTGTTCGGAAATATTGGCAAAACCCGGACAATGTAATTTGAAAGCTATTTATTCGCCTGATGCTAATCTTATTTGGTGTAGCGTGTCTGCAGCATCTATACATACAACGTATTTCGCTAGCAGGAAAAATAGTTAAAGCAACATCTTTTAATTTTACTTTTTAGTTTTCTGATATAAATACCTCTTTATTATTTGTATATTTTTCGAAGAACTCAAAAAGAGAGAGGATTTTCTTTACATATACACACATACACCGGATAAGTGCGTAAATTTGAGCAGCGACAAATATATTAAAGAATTTAACATGTGAAACTTTAGAAGAATAAAACTTCATAAATAATATAACTCATACACGTTTTGTCACTTTCTTAACTAAGTTTAATATCCACTCATGAGAACCGTACATAACAAGATGTCTATCTCTACACACACTTATTTATTAAGTATCCATAGCAACAACTCTTTTCTTTCTAATTTACGATTACAAAAGAATAATCTCTTGATATCTGTATGTATCCTTATTTTCTTTTCACATAATACTGTTCCACTAATTCGCCTCTGATCGCCTTTTTATAAGCTGGCACAGATTGCCAATACTATATACAACAACATAACAACGTTATCGTTGTAGAATGTCGTCCGAACGGGACTTCTGTAATAGTTTCACTATGAAGGAAAGAACCTTGGGTTAAAGATCATGAAACACCTACCTTTTGAATAGCCCTCGTATATACTCAACATTATTTTTAATACAAATATTTTACTCTTCAAATATATAATATATTATAACATTACATTTTTAATATTTATTAATACGTCGATTTACAATTATCATCAATGGGCTTATTCAAAATTTAAATCTAGCTAATAGTTTCCTTCATGTTCAAACAATATTAATCACAAATAAAGATCTTTAAAATATTAAATATTAGTAGGATCAGAAAGCAACACAATTAGAACATATAAACACATCGAGGATTATCATTTGATACATTAATAAACTCTGAAAAATTAAAATATTCGATGTTCATTATTCTTATTCTTTCCATATAATAAGTTGCATGTGTTTTATATATCTGTCATTACCTTGATGCGTTTACATTAAAATTATAATATTTTGATGGAACACACATTTTGATTCGATGTTCAAATTTAAAATCCTTAATTACCAAAACATAATTTCATTACTTAACATACATTTTAATAATAACTCGAATAAAGAACATAATAACTATAGACGTAAGCAAAGGTCGATTTAATACAAATTCATCGGACGCCTTTTTTTTTGATAGTTCAAGTTATACGTTCGAAGGGTTCATTTAAGCAACATTGTATAGCACAATCTTGTGTACGTTCTTCTCTTTCATAGGATGATACCATATTTTGATTCCTATTTACGGAATTCCTGCCATCTACAAATTGATTTTGTGAACATCGGCGATAATTATTATTCCTATTGAAATTTCTGTTGCTGTTTCTAAAATTCCTAACACCATTTCTGTGATTGGGTTGTGTTTTATTACCGGTACGGTTATAAGTATTCATCCTATTATTAAAACTAGGCACATGGGAACTATTTTCAGGTTGTACATTCACATTACGAACAGAAGCATATTGTGGCTGATTACGTCCAGAATTACCCTGACCTCTATCTTGTATTCTATTATTTTGTATTGCTGACTGATTTTCATAACTTTGAATAAGCATAATTAAATGGTTAAAGTTGATGAATTGGGCCGACATTAACAATTGTTGTAATCGGAATGGCAATAAGATTCTAATGGAAGCTATAATACGAGATTCCGGGTGATTTGGATTTAGTGATCTCAACTCATTATATGTAGATACTACAAATTCCGTAATACTCCTATGCAATTTTGGATTAAAATGTTTTGTTCTCAAGATGGCATCCCTATTCGCTGTCATGAAATCATTTACATAATTAGATAATAGAACATTCTTAAAATCAGAATATGTATGAAGACTACCCCTGATAGCCTTGAACCATGTTAAACAGGGTGGTAACAATATATGCGGCAATAATTTTAAATACTGCGACTCATCTACACCTATAAGCTCGCACTCATCCTCAAATTTTTCAAGAAACTCCCTAGCGGGTACATCTTCCGGTATGCCACTGAATTTGGTAAGTGATTTAACTTCACTGAATCGTATGGGTTTACCTGTTATAGTCTTCATATACCTGTTGGAGCTTCGCCGGGATGACTGCCTCACTCTTCTCTCCTTATCGATACTTTCCTCTCCACAACTTGAAGGTTCATTAGCTTCCAACATCGTCCTAGGATGGCGACTAGATTCACGAGTATTAAATGCAGGACCCACCATGTTCCTATATCCACCGTCTTTCGTTGCACTCTCGGAAACACAATTTTATTTTATAAGATTGACTTCCTCCTGTAATAACTTGATGTGGGTATCATGGGCGTTTAATGTTGCCTCTATGAGATCTACAGAGTTTTGAAATTCCGTGACTCTCTGTGATACCCTCTCCATCTTTTCGTCATATTGCTCAAATTTGACTACAATATGCTGGTTCATCTGTGAAAGTTGACGCTGAACAGCTTCCCACTTGTTTTCGTTGCATTGTTCTAACTGTTCTAGCTTTCCTTCAAAATCCTTCGTTTGTTGGCTTATTTTCCTGTCTAGTTTTTCTTCAAGATTCCTAATTTGTTGTGCTATTTCTTCATTTTTTTGCGCTTCTTTTTCGTCAAGATTCCTAATTTGTTGTGCAATTTCTTCACATTTTCGAGCTTCTCTTTCGCCAAGATTCCTAATTTGTTGTACTATTTCTTCACTTTTTCGAGCTTCTCTTTCGTCAAGATTCCTAATTTGTTGAGCTATATCTTTTAAGATGTCAGTAAGATTTTCGTTGGGATTAATCTCTAAATGAGTACTCTGCTCTCAGTTGTATTTCTATCCGTGACACTGTTGATAATATTTCGGCGTACCACTTTTCCGCTTCTTAGAGTAGTCACACTAAGGTCACTTATAATGTTGGCCGTTTTTACTGTACTTCGAAACGCCAAACTTATTTTCCGGGTTTAAGGCACCAATTTTAGAAGAAAAAAACTCCATAAATAATATAACTCATACACGTTTTGTCACTTTCTTAACTGAGTTTCATATCCACTCATGAGAAGCGTGCATAACAAGATGTCTATCTCTCTACACACTTATTTATTAAGTATCCATAGCAACAACTCTTTTCTTTCTAATTTAAGATTACAAAATAATAATCTCTTGATATCCCTATGTATCCTTATTTTCTTTTCACATAATACTGTTCCACTAATTCGCCTCTGATCGCCTTTTTATAAGCTGGCACAGATTGCCAATACTATATACAACAACATAACAACGTTATCGTTGTAACTTTCGTTCGTTATTCTTAAAGACTAGCAGAATACCCGTTCTTCACACGGGGAGAAGAGTTTCATTTTCGGTATAAGGAGCATCAAAACTATCACAGTGAACTTAGAGACCCCAAAACTATGAGTTTGACACTAGTATCAGTCATTTTCACTTACAATTACATGTCATTCTCTCCCTTTAGGAGTAATAATGGGGGCTGAAATTGGATTTAAACGGCACCGGAAGTGTCACTGTTCATCTCACCCACCCAGAAAAGTATGGATACGACACTGATATCGACCATTTTCGATCATTTTTATATACCCACATCTTCTTCCCCCACAAGTTGCGGTGCTGAATTTGGATTTAAATGTAATCGGAATTGTCACTGTTCATCTCAGGACCCCAAAACCATGAATTCAACACTAGTATCGGTCATTTTGGATCATTTATATATATATATATATATATATATATATATATATATATATATATATATATATAGGGTGGTTCAGTAATGTTGGACAGCCCTGAATAAATCGGAAACAAGAAGAGATATTAGCAAGTGGGTCCAGATACTTGTGGAGGGGGGACGTCTTTTGAGGTACAACACAATGTTACCAGGTCAACAGTGTTGCCAGCACAATACAAAGTTGTATTTTTTAAAAGTAACATATAGGAGTTTATGCCTTTAAAAGAATTAGTACAGAATGTGAATACCAACAAGCGAAACCGTACCTGTCAGTGTTGTCAAATAAGGAAGTTATAAAGCTTCAAAGATCAAGAAATTAAAGTGTCCGTAGAGTAAAACTAGCAAAAAGGCAAGAAAAATAATACTACGGAATGAAAAGAAGTAATCGAAAGAGTAAACCAGAGAACGCACAGCATCCAGTGAGTAACAGGGTTGCCACAGCTAAGGGGGAAAAATTGAAAATTTTGCAGTTGCCATAGGAGGAAAAGTGCCCATATGACGTAATGCTGGAAACACCATAGAGAGTCTATATATGATTCAAGAATCCTAATAGAGTTTGTTCGAAAGCGATATCTCTAACCGTTCCCGAGATACACCAAAGGTGTGCGGGGTTGGCAACACTGCATAATATTTCCCTCGCCCTCCAAACTACAGGAACGAGTAATGAAAATGACACGCCCAACAAAATGTAAGAACTACACGGGTCTAATCGTCAAATAGAAAGCAGTGAGTGATACCTTTATGTTTACAAGAACATATGATGAATGTGGGATTTTCTCCGTAACTCGCATGGGACTCGGAGACATCATTGTCACGCAACGTCCGTGACAATATACACATTATGGTACACAAACCAGATCAGCTGTTCTTGTGATGTAGTGGTTAACGATTCGGGCTACGACGTAGGTCGTTGGTTCGATCTCATTCAGGGCTAGGGTTGATGTTCTTTCAACAAGCACTATAATTGCGTTAGATAGAGGCGATTTACTATGAAACGTTTTACTAACGTTCCTTGCCTTCGCGTTAGGATGTAGTCGGTTGCACACATAAGAATTCCAAAATCTACAAAGAATAATAATTACATGGTTATAGCAGTGAACCATGGTTTTGAATAATAATAATACGTATAATAATAATAATAATAATAATAATAATAATAATAATAATAATAATAATAATAATAATAATAATAATAATAATAATAACGTCCGTGACAATATACACATTATGGTACACTAATACTATACTCTCTTCTTTAGATCCCCTAAAAATTTAAAATATTCAGTTTTGGCAATTTTTCTGTCGGTTAGTCCCGAAAAGCTACAATCATGTCAAATTTAATCATTGTAACCCTACAGGAAGTGCCCAATAATTTGGGGGTGTAAAAGGTGTTCCATATAAGTAACATGAGAAAGATTTTTCAGTTCCCTATAAAACCACTCTAAAGCTGGATTTTTTTATTTTTGCCAAAAGTGAATATTTTTAATTTTTAGGGGATCTAAAGGAGAGAGTATAGTATTAGTGTACCATAATGTGTACAATGTCACGGACGTTGCGTGACAATGATGTCTCCGTGTCCCATACGAGTTACGGGGAAAATCCCACACTTCATCATATCTTCATGTAAACATAAAGATAAGCACTACCTAAGTAAATCAGTAAAAATAAAAAAAAATCCAACTTTAGAGTGGTTTTATAGGGAACTGGAAAATCTTTCCAATGTTATTTATATGGAACACCTTTTATACCCTCAAATTATTGGGCACTTCCTGTAGGGATACAATGATTAAATTTGTCATGATTGTAGCTTTTCGGGACTAATCGACAGAAAAATTGCCAAAAGGGAATATTTTTAATTTTTAAGGGATGTAAAGGAGGGGTGAATAAATTCCCCATGTTATTTAAATGGGCCTTTTTTTGGACCTATAATCTCATATTTTAGGTACTTGGAATTGAAATAAAAACTTGAAATTCGGTATGCTTATACGTTTTCGTTAGCGTTACCTAAGTAATTCGCTAAAAATAAAAATTTCCAAATGGGTGGTTTTATGGGGAAGTGAAATAACTTCCCCATGTTATGTATATGGGACATCTTCTACAACCCAAAATGTTTAGAGACTTCCGGCAGGACTAGAATGATGAAATTTCGTAAGAGTTTAGCCTTCCGGGACTAACATACAGGAAAATTACCAAAAGTGAATATATTTAGTTTTTATGGTGTCTAAAGGGGGGGATGAAGAAACTCCAATGTTATTTAAATGGGTGTTTTCTTAGGAGACAAAATCTTATCTTTTAGATAGTTGAAATAGGAAAAAAAACTTGAAATTTGGTAGAATTGTGGATTTAAGAGGTGCGAGGCCGTAGACCGAGTAAACGTGAGGATCAGGGGGCGAAGCCCTCAGCTGTGCAAAATTCAGGAAATGTGATTAAAGAGCAAATGCACAAAATTCACTCTTGATGCAAAGGCTGATACCTAAGAGATGCGAGGCAGTAGGCCGAACAAACGCGGAGGCCTGGGGGCGTATACTAATACAAAATCATTACATAAATTTCATCTTTTGGACAAAACAGACTCTAAGTACGCTCAAAAATGGTGTTTTATAAGCGTAGTTGCAATCCTTGGTGTAAAACTTATCTCTACTTTAGAAATTCCATCGTTTTCTGGTCAAAGTGCAACTCAATTTGCATTTAGAGGAACATTATATCATTTCTATGGTAATAGTTTCTCAGAAAACGGCAGTTAAACGTTATACATTTATTTATAACTAGATGTCTCTACGGTGCAGATTAAGGATACATGTACAAATACAAAATCGTTACCTAGATAGATAGGACAAAACACATTCTTAGTACGTTCAAAAATGTAATTTTGTAACGGAAGTTGCAATTCTTGGAGTAGCTTTACTTTAGGGGCTTAAATATCATAGCTAACATTCCAGCGTTTCCTGGGCAAAATTCGACTCAAACTGCATTTAGGGGTGACTAAAACTACTTTTATGGTAAAATTTTCTCAGCAAATGACGGATATTATACATTTATCTATAATTAGATGTCTCAAAGGTGCAAATTAAGAATAAGAATACAAATACAAAATCATTACACAAATCCGATCTTTTCAACAAAACAGACTTAGTTCCTTCAAGCGTGGTATTTTGTCAAGTTGTATTATCGTGCAGATATTTTCTAAGTTGTGTTCCCCAGTGCATGTGTTTTGTAAGTTCAATGTCTTAGTGCAACTTTACTTTAGATGGCATAATCATTATGACTAAAATTGTGGACCAAACACGGCTACGTTAAATGAAAACTATCATCAACTTTTACTAGGTTGCTTACTTAGACAGATTTGTTCCACAATCCAGGTGGAATGAGAAATCTGAGATAGGGCTTTATACAGGGTTGCTTTGACGTATGATTAGCGTCATACTAAAGGCCTGACTACTGCAGGAACATGTTAGTCGAACTCTTTAGTAATCACGCGTCAGAATGATTCTGCATAAGTTCCCGCAGCGAGTAAACCTACGCGATTAGCACGAAGGCGCTATTTGAATTTTTCTAGTTTAATATTCCACGGTTATAGTCCGAATCTAAAAGGAGCAGTGATGATGATTATCAAAATGGTGGACTGAAGGAAGTGGGAAAACACCGAGAAAATCCAAGCACACTATGGGTCCTACATAAAGTCTTCCTGGCGAAAAGTGGGATCGAAACAACGATCTCGTGCGCCAGAAGTGATCTTTCTACCGAGCTATTTACAGCTGACTTTATTAAAATCTACTAGTATATTTAACCTACTTCATTTCTCCAAGTGTTTTGCAAGTGCTTGCTTTTGCACCATGATTGCTGTACTTCATATATCACATGATCTTCAATAACAAGCTCAAGTGTGGCATATATTCAAAACAAATTCACGCTATCTTTCAGTACTGGTTCACACTTGATACTATGCACACCTGAAGATAATAACAATTCCGAAAAAGAACACTTTTATCCAGAAACAATCGCAGGATTTTTCCAAGGGCGGGGAAGGGGCAAAAGACCGACATACATTGGTGCACATAACGCATAATGCAAAACAATTATTATTGAGGCTTACTGCATAACTTTGTGGACTATTAAATAGGTCTATATTAAATATTCTAGTAGGTGTAACCAAATATAATGTGCCTTCACGTGTGTTTCTGGATAAAAGCGTTTTGAAACAACCAAACACCTTTCGAAAATGCAAGGTAAAGCGATTGTCCCCTTGCCTCCGCTGCGGATGCTCATGGCCTTATCGTTGACAGAGCATATTGCTTTGTTCAATGGTGTCATTTACCTAGTTCGCCCGAACCGGCTATTAAAATTTCTCAGGTTCTTGGAACCGGTTGTTAAAATTATATCTCCACCTCCATATCCGGTAGTTACGGAAACAACAATTTTCTAATGTTACGAGGTGTCAAAAAAACTTTAAAACTTAAAAAAAATGAGAGTATGGAACCAGGCCGGTAGCCAGCCCAAAAATATCGTCTTCCACAATGAATACCATCATGTTCATGGGTTTTCTCGCGGTACTACTGTTTCCTCCCTTCTTCTCATTTCATCAATTCTTCCATCACCATTCACTTGCCTTTATCATAGTCTTCCTTAGCCTAAAGGGTATAATCATCGGATGTTAAACTGAAATATTTCCTTTTTTCCACAATGCACAGAGGCCTGCTGGGTTGGGAGTCCCGTTGAAGTTAATTCCGCAGCTAAGCGTTTCGAAGACAAATGTCATTGTTTAATGTTTAAGTGGCTACATGGGAAAGTGACACTTGAATGTCAATACAGTTGCTTTCAAATAAATTTTATTTGCCTATTTACCCGGTGTGCCAAATAGGATGCAATTTGCAAGTTAAAATACGCCATTACCCTTCAACCTTTCCCCCAATAAGTTTCCTTATCTTGCAAAATACGTACGTGTTGACCTTACCATTCTGTCGAGCGTCCACGAAAACACCCCAGTACTAAACATGAAGCGTGTATCTCAAAAAATGGTTTCTTCAAACTTTTTTCGAAATCTGTTCAATGTTGAACTTTTAACGCTCATAATTCGAACAAGCCTGCGATCGAGGATTTCTCCGGTTGCCTAATTGTTTCCTATGTAAAAAGAAATCGACTGAGCATAGTATCAATATGAAGTCAGAGTAGCACCCCACAACCTTCCCTAATAAGTGAAATTAATTAGTATTTTCCACTAACGGATTCAGGCAACTATTCGTGATTATATGAAATCTCAAAAACATAAATAGATTATTTTCAAGAAGATATAATATTTTACCTAAGCAAATTAAGTTTCAGCAAAAGTAAAGGAAGAAAGGAAAGAAAAGAAGAAAAAAAAATAACACATATTAGGCTACATATTTAACGTTTAAAATGATCGACAAAATAAACTATCTTTGTATTTCACGTGTGTATAATATTTACGTGGAAACAAACAGTTGAAAATTAAAAAGCGCTTAACTGTTTCTTCAGATTATTCTTCCTTTCTCTTTACTTCTTTTGGCTCTTCGAGCTTTTACTTTGAGTTGGATTCTTCTTTTCTTATATGATTCCTTCCGTTTCCCCATTTTCCACTTTTATTAACTATAATAGTTTTGTCACAATTCACAGGTTCGCCTCTGGATTTCAAACGCTAACAAGGAATTGCCCTACCACTGTGACTGCAACAGTGCACATGCAAGTTTGGAAACGAAGCATTATGGCGCCCTGCGCAAGCATGAGATTCAGCCGCTAAAACTATTTCCGTAAACATAGAGTAATATTTGGATAAAATGTAAAAACATAACACGAAAAACGGTAATATAATATTCATATTCCGTAATGAGACAACTACTTGTAAAATAATTTATGCTTGTAAGTAAAAATTTCATAAAACTGAGCACACGAGTAGCAAAATCTAACACCAAGCGCCATCTTGCGTACTCATCTTAAAACTGATAAAGTTTTCCTCTTAGGCCTATATGTTACAAGGAAGGTTTTACGTCATTTCTCTTGCCTTTATCTAACACTGATTCACACATTTATTGTTATTTTTAGTATGGTCAATACACTGTATTCAGACAGTATGACAGCTTGGCAAGGTTGGCAGTTACTTGCTTTCAGCTTGTCAGACTTCATGTTGTGAGAACCATCAGCAAGCAAGATACGAGCTTGTTGAAACATTATTGATGATTGTTATAACTGGCCTATTCCAGCGTTCAGTATAATGTATTATTATTATTATTATTATTATTATTATTATTATTATTATTATTATTATTATTATTATTATTATTATTATTATTATTATTATTATTGTTATTATTATTATTATTCAAAACCATGGTTCACTGCTATAACCGTGTAATTATTATTCTTTGTAGATTTTGGAATTCTTATGTGTGCAACCGACTACATCCTAACGCGAAGGCAAGGAACGTTAGTAAAACGTTTCATAGTAAATCGCCTCTATCTAACGCAATTATAGTGCTTGTTGAAAGAACAACAACCGTAGCCCTGAATGGGATCGAACCAACGACCTACGTCGTAGCCCGAATCGTTAACCACTACATCACAAGAACAGCTGATCTAGTTTGTGTACCATAATGTGTATATTGTCACGGACGTTGCGTGACAATGATGTCTCCGAGTTCCATGCGAGTTACGGAGAAAATCCCACATTCATCATATGTTCTTGTAAACATAAAGGTATCACTCACTGCTTTCTATTTGACGATTAGACCCGTGTAGTTCTTACATTTTGTTGGGCGTGTCATTTTCATTACTCGTTCCTGTAGTTTGGAGGGCGAGGGAAATATTATGCAGTGTTGCCAACCCCGCACACCTTTGGTGTATCTCGGGAACGGTTAGAGATATCGCTTTCGAACAAACTCTATTAGGATTCTTGAATCATATATAGACTCTCTATGGTGTTTCCAGCATTACGTCATATGGGCACTTTTCCTCCTATGGCAACTGCAAAATTTTCAATTTTTCCCCCTTAGCTGTGGCAACCCTGTTACTCACTGGATGCTGTGCGTTCTCTGGTTTACTCTTTCGATTACTTCTTTTCATTCCGTAGTATTATTTTTCTTGCCTTTTTGCTAGTTTTGCTCTACGGACACTTTAATTTCTTGATCTTTGAAGCTTTATAACTTCCTTATTTGACAACACTGACAGGTACGGTTTCGCTTGTTGGTATTCACATTCTGTACTAATTCTTTTGATGGCATAAACTTTTATATGTTCCATTTAAAAAAAAATACAACTTTGTATTGTGCTGGCAACACTGTTGACCTGGTAACATTGTGTTGTACCTCAAAAGACGTCCCCCCTCCACAAGTATCTGGACCCACCACATTCTTGCTAATATCTCTTCTTGTTTCCGATTTATTCAGGGCTGTCCAACATTACTGAACCACCCTGTATATATATATATATATATATATATATATATATATATATATATATATATATATATATCAGCCTCCAAGTTGCGGGGATGCAATTTGGATTTAAACTGCATCGGAAGTGTTACTGTTGATTTCAGCGACTCTAAAAACTATGGATTCGACACTATTATCGGTCATTTTGGATCATTTTTATATATCTCTCCGCCTTCAAGTTGCGGAGATGAATTTGGATTTAAACTGCATCAGAAATGTCACTGCTCATCTCAGCGACCCCGAAAACTATTGATTTGACACTAATATTGGCAATTTCCAGCCATTTTTATGTATCTCTTCCTACCCAAGTTTCGGGCCTGAATTTGGATGTAAACGGTATCGGAAATGTTACTGTTCACCAAAGCAACCCTAAAAACGATGT
Organism: Thermobia domestica; assembly: GCF_964235325.1. NCBI lineage: Eukaryota > Metazoa > Arthropoda > Insecta > Zygentoma > Lepismatidae > Thermobia > Thermobia domestica. The sequence goes on along the minus strand of NC_137470.1, from coordinate 50,411,855 downwards.
ATTCGAATATAATATCGGTCATATATATATATATATATATATATATATATATATATATATATATATATATATATATCCCTCTCCTCTGTCCCCAGGTCACGGCGCTAAATTTGGGTTTAAACGGCATTAGAAGCGTCACTGTTCATCTCAGCAACCCCAAAAACTATAGATTCAACACTAATATCAGCCATTTTCGATCATTTTTTTATATATCACCCCCTTCCCCTTCCCTAAAGTTTCGGCGTTGAATTTGGATTTAAACTGCATCGGAAATGTTACTGTTCATCTCAGTGGCCCTGAAAACTATGGATTCGCACTGATATCGATTATTTTGCATCATTTTAATATACCTCCGCCTCCCTCAATTTGCGGGGATAAATTTATTTTTTTTAAACGGCATCGAAAGTGTCACTCTTCACCTTAGCGACCTTGAAAATTATGGATCCACACCACTAATATCGATTATTTTTCAGTGTACCTCCCTCAATTTGCGGCATCGAAAGTGTCACTGTTCACGTCAGCAACCTCAAAAACTATGGGTTCACACTAATATCAATTATTTTGCATCATTTTTATGTACCTCCCTCAATTTGCGGGAGTAAATTTGAATTTAAACGGCATCGAAAGTGTAACTGTTCACCTCAGCGACCGCAAAAACTATGGATTCGACACTTATAGCGGTCATTTTCGATCATTTTATACATCTTCCTCTCCTTCCCCCAAGTTGCAGTGCTGAATTAGAATTTAAGCTTCATCGCAAATGTCAGTGTTCATCTCTGCAACCCCAAAAACTATGGGTTCGACACCAAGATCGATAATTTTTAATATATGTCCGCACTTCCTTCCTCCAAGTTGCACCTTCAAAGTGAAATGATAAAACCATTTCAGGCCGAACCTCATCTATGTTGAAAGTTTTTGTCGAGATCAGTCTGGTGGTTTCAGTGTTGTTAAGTTACAAATATAGTTACATTCATTTATATGCTTATATATATATAGTTACATTCTTTCATTTCTAGTCTAGTTAGTTACATTCTAGTATACTTTCATTTATATATATATTTATAAAAAAAACTCAGCTATTGCTTCTGCACTATTTCAATGGTTCGTTCTTTAATACATCCCTTCCTCAACAATGGTTGCGGAATTGATTAAACGTAATGTTCTTGTATTAAATAAATTTATTTTAAATATATATCTTTCTCATTAATTTCAATTAAGTTGGTTTTCAAAGATCCTCTACAATTTCAGTGACGCACTATGGGCTATAAGCCACTAACTTCTATGGCCACCCTGCTACAAACTACAGACTTAAATATTCGATAAAGCATTTCAATAGTAAGTAGTTGCACAATACCAATATGAACGTATTTAATTCCAACGGTAACAACTATGTTAGTAACACTAAAATTATTATTAATAATGATAACGAGTAAGGAGTAGTTAATTACGAGTATGACAATTATTTGCTACAGAAAGACTTCTGTACAAGAAATATATGTGTAAAAATAATTTACTTCAAAACAACACAAGGAAAGCAAAATTTATGACGTACATAACTAAAACACAATATTATGTTACTAATATGAGGTCAATGGTGTGGAAATAGAGAAAAACAGACACTATGAAAGATCTGGGAATCACATTTGGTAGGAAGTTAAAATTTTGTCAACATAGAAATATATCATGGAAAGAGTAAGAAAGGACAATAGGCTTTATTTATTTATTTATTTATTATTTCAGAACGATAGAATATGTATCTATACAAATAACTTGTAAGAACTAAGGTTCTGTAACTTGAAACAGTATATCTAAAACTTTGACTAACAGATTGACAGTATTCTTCTTACGGACGCGATGGTAGCGCCACAAGAGATTTTTAGGACTTCTGCCTTTTAGGACTTCTGCAGTTTAGGACTTCTGCCGTTTAGGACTTGTGCCGTTTAGGACTTCTGCCGTTTAGGACTTCTGCCGTTTAGGACTTCTCCCGTTTAGGACTTCTGCCTTTTAGGACTTCTGCCATTTAGGACTTGTGCCACGAAATATTTTTAGGACTTGTGCACTTTAGGTCTAACGCCGTTTAGGTCTTGTGCCTTTTAGGACTTCTGCCGTTTAGGACTTCTGCCGCGTCCCCTTAAATTTCCCTTTGTTTAATCAGAGAGTGTCGAAAGTGAGGACTTTTTAAAGTCAGGAAACGGAAATGTAGTAAATTTTAAATTCACGTGCTTCAGAGTTTTAAGAGAGACCACTTTTAACGTGAAAAATGGGAAAATTTTAATAATAATGAAATTTATCTTTACCCAGTCACAAATTACTGAATGTGGGGATTTAGTATAAAATTCGTTATATAGACATTCAAATAAAAATAATAGATTTTTATTTGAATGTTTTCAAATAAATTCAAATAGATTCAAAACGGTGAAACATTCAAATAGATTTTTATTTGAATGTTTCACCGTTTTTGAAAGTCTGCTTCTAAGGGAAAAAGGACAAATTCTATAATGTTGGAATTTCCCTACTTAGTTGTATCAAAATGTCTTAATATTGTAATATCATTATTAGAAAGAGTGCATGTCAATTTTAATTTCGAAGAAAATCGAAGTATGTTTTTCTTTTTGTTTTAGTATTTGTTTCATAAAACACAGTCTGTGAATGTTGTTAATGTTGCAAGTTATCTAAATACCTTTCTGTGAATGTAAGCATTTCTAATTGTTTATGTTTATTGTTTGTAAAAATATATTGCATGCGGGGACAGGGTGATGGAAGTTATGTAAAATTCTGAATGTTGACATGATGCTCAACAAAGGTATTGGTTGACTAAGGTTCCTTTAGATAAATCTCATACGCAAGTGTAGTGATTTCTGCTAATATTCTGAGAGCCACAAACTTCAGTATAAGCACCTTTTGTTGTATAGATGCTTCAGTTTATTTCGACGAAATCAGTGAAAAGCGAAGAAAAGTTAGAGTCGTAAAATCAGTCTTGAAAAGGTTGTTAGAAGACTCATTAGGCTAGTAGCTCGTCTCTAAATATTCAAGTTAAAATTTAAGTATTATATTAAACAACTTTATTCTGATAAAATAACATTACTCGTCCAGTGCACTTCTGGATTTTGGGTCTACATAATCAAGTATGTCAGGTATGATCCAGTTAACCTATGCCTTTGTTGTCTAAAAATTATCAAACAGGTTTTAGAGTAGCATAGACATCGCATCAAAGAGTAGCATTCCAGGTTAACCAAATTGAAAAAAAAGAAAGATGTTTATGATGTTTGACATAGGTTAAAGATGTAAAATTCGGTGTATAAACAATTAAATAAAAGTAACAATGTATAATTGTAATAATTATCGAGGCATTTCACTTCTATCAACATCCTAAAATCCTCTCAAACGTTCCATTAGTAACATTGATTCCATACTCAGATGAAATTATTGGAGATTGTCAGTGTGGATTTAGACGAAATCGATCAACTATCGACCAAATATTTATCATTCGACAAATACTGGAAAAGAAGTGGGAATACAATACCCGAGATTTTAGAAATGCTTACAAGACTGTAAGGAAAGAAACATTGTAGAACATTTTTACAGAATTTAGAATACCGAAGAACCTAGTTAGATTAATTAAGATATGTTTAAATGAATCCCAAAGTAAAGTAAGCGTAGGACAATATTTGTCCACGAACTTTCATTTCGAGAATGGCCTGTAACAAGGAGATACATTGTCGCCATTATTACTCAACTTCGTCCTGGAGTATGATATGAGGAAAGTCAAAGATAGCAATCAGGGCCTATCACCAGGTTATGGTATTCACCAGGTTGTGGCGTATGTTGTTGATGTAAATTTAATAGGTAATGATATTAAAACGATAGAAAGAAGTACAGAGGTCTTATTAAACGCTTACAGGGACATGGGTTTAGAAGTAAATGCAGATCAAACTAAATGCATGGAAGTTCGTCGTGATCGTAACAAGGCAAATTATGAATGTGTTAAAACATCAAATAATACTTTTAGTAAAGTGGATACTTATTAAAGTGAAAGCTTCAAATATCCAGGATCAATATTAACAGACAAAAACAATATTCACGAAGAAATTAAATGTCGACTAAAAATAGTGATATTATTCAGTTCAAAATCTCTTGTCGCGAAATCTGTCGAGGAATTTGAAGCTTAAAATATATAAAATGATAATCATGCCTGCTTTTCTGCACGGTTGCGAAACATGGTCGCTTACTCTGAGATAAGAACATGGGCTGAATGTATTTGAGAACAAGATCCTGAGACGAATATTCGGAGCCAAGAGAAACAGGAATGGTGTGTTTTGGAAACTTCATAACGAGGAACTACATAGTTTATACGGTTTACCAAACATTCTTAGGGTAATCAAATCTAGGTGACTCAGGTGGGCAGGTCATGTAGCCAGGATGGAAGAAAGTAGGAACACTTTCAAAGTTTTAAGTGGAAGACCAATTGGAAAACGACCATTAGAAAGACCTAGGCATAGATGGGACAACAATATTAAGATAGATGTCACAGAAGTAGAAATACAAATTAGAAACCAGACTAAGGTTCGAAGTCACTGGAAAGCTTTTGTGATAGCGGCATTGAACCTGCGGGTTCCTCTAGGCCATAGGGTGAGCAAGTGTGAACCTACTATATCGACGTTTGCAAAAAGTAAGCTATTAAAGGGTGAAGCAGAGACAATTTATATCATATTAAGGTTTCACATTTTTCTCATGCCTTATGCAAGGATCGTTTAAGTTAAGAATTTGAGATTAGTTACATAAACTCCTAATTAAAAATAAGATAACGCATCACGTAAAATAACTTACTCGTTCCAAATGAATTCTGAAACAGAGTAAGTGCCAATTTATATATTTTTTTATCATATCATTGATTTTTATCATATCATTTACCATAAGAGAGAATAGGAGAGTTTAAAATGTAAACCAGAAAGAAAGTATCTTACGGATTTTCTAATTACATTTCTTTTGATAGTTGTATCCTAAGGGGAGAAGAAGCTTCAAATATTTCCATATACCTAATATCCAAGTGAGAAGAATGACGGGATAGTCTGTAGCCGGGATAAGAGGGGCTAGTCTATAGTCTATATATGAGCGACTCGGGTAAACATAATCATTTCCGATGTAATTGATTTCGTAGGCGTATTGGGTAGATATTGAACTAGGTAATTTTGGTATGCCATGTGCATTGTATTACACGGGAATGACCAACCTTCTTTTCCAATTAACTTAAAACAGTATGATGTGAAAGTCATAAACTATTATGCATACCCCGATCACAAGTGCATTCACATTTCCAATTTTCACATCCTGCAATGTTAGAGAACCAACTTTGCAATGCTATTTTCTGGGTTGAGAATCAGGCAAGGCGTTCTCCAAGTGCCCTAGTTTGTTCAAAAGATGTCCGTGTAGCAGACTTCAAAAATCTAGAATTAAATCCATGTCTCTGGCACGAATAAATAATCGGAAAGAACACTCCGTTAATATCTAGAAGCGATTGATATCATGATACAATTACAAAGAGATTTTTTTTAACCATAGACATACCAAGAAAAAATCAATGTTGTTCAAACTTTCATTTTGTTTCACAGCATACGCTTTTTTTAATAAAATTTTTGAATGTTTCATTTTATTCGTTTCAACATTACCTTCATTTTTGTTAGCTTTCAGTTTTAATATCTCTGTTAAAACTTACATTAAAGCTAACAAGAATATTTCCTTTGTTATATTATTGGTTTCCAGGATGTTCGAAAAATTAAATCGAAAGAACAAAATAACATATTAAGAAAATAAGAACGAGATATGCAGTGTGTGGTATTTTAATTTGTGAAAATCATTGCGTCAATAGAAAAGAAATCACGTCCGTCAAGCTGGCCCGCACAAATTTCATATTCAAACTAAAACAGTACCAAAAATTTGTACCCAATATCTACCAATTTGTACCACTAAAATTAGAATTTGTACCCCCACCAATTTCGAAAAAATTGAATTTTTGATGCCGGGCCAGCTTGACGTCAAGCTGGCCCGCATAATTTATTTTTCTTTCCAATTCCAACAAAAACGGTACCAAAAATTTGTACCTAATATGTACCAATTTGTACCACTAAAATTAGAATTTGTACCCCCACCAATTTCGAAAAAAAATGAATTTTTGATGGCGGGCCAGCATGACTTCAATCTGCCCTCCTCAACACATTTTTCTTTCCAATTCCAATGAAAACTGTACCAAAAATTTGTATCCAACATGTACCAATTTGTACCACTAAAATTAGAAATTGTACCCCCACCAATTTCGAAAAAAATGAATTTCTGATGGCGGGCCAGCTTGACGTCAAGCTGGCCCGCACAATTTATTTTTCTTTCCAATCCGATCAAAAACGGTGCCAAACGTTTGTACCCAATATGTACCAATTTGTACCACTAAAATTAGAATTTGTACTCCAACCAATTTCGACAAAATTGAATTTTCGATGGCGGGCAGCTTGACGTCAAGCTTTCCCGCATAATTTATTTTTCTTTCCAATCCGAACAAAAACGGTACCAAAGTTTGTACCCAATATGTACCAATTTGTACCACTAAAATTAGAATTTGCACCCCCACCAATTTCGAAAAAAATGAATTTTTGATGGCGTGCCAGCTTGACGTCAAGCTGGCCTGCATAATTTATTTTTCTTTCCAATCCGAACAAAAACGTGCCAAACGTTTGTACTCAATATGTACCAATTTGTACCACTAAAATTAGAATTTGTACCCCCACCAATTTCGACAAAATTGAATTTTTGATGGCGTGCCAGCTTGACGTCAAGCTGGCCTGCATAATTTATTTTTCTTTCCAATCCGAACATAAACGGTACCAAAAGTTTGTACCCAATATGTACCAATTTGTACCACTAAAATTAGAATTTGTACCCCTACCGATTTCGAAAATATGAATTTTTGATGGCGGGCCAGCTTGACTTCAATCTGCCCTGCTCAACACATTTTTCTTTCCATTTCGAATGAAAAGTGTACCAAAAATTTGTATCCAACATGTGCCAATTTGTACCACGAAAAGTAGAATTTGTTCCTCCACCCATTTCAAGAAATTTGAATTTATGTAATTTTTAAAACTACCTTATCTTGGGCAAACCAGGAGGTAGTGAACAGTACCGAAAGTACAGTACGAAAGTACAGTGAACAGTACAGTTCGAAAAGCCCCCCGAAACAAAATCATAAATACGCCACTGGCCTTGATAATCATTACAGTCGATCTTGTCGCCTTTCTTGTGAATAGAAACAATGATTGATTCGTGGTGGATTGAAACAATGATTCGTATCCGTGGGATTTCTCGGGATTCTCTCGTTTTTTCCCTGTTTCTCATTCCACCATTTCTTCCATCATTCACTTACAATTTCATCCGTCTCCTTTAGCACTTAGCTTGCATAAACGTGGAACTTTAAGCTAAACAGTTCATTACATGTTTACGATGATTGATCCCTTCTAATCTTGTGGCAATTCCTCCCGTTTTCCAGATGAGGAAAATGAGTTTCTGTAACTCGTTTCACAATTTCCCCTCCAGCTAAAATTAACGCGGAAGGAATTTCGTCCGCACCCAGAGATTTGTATTGTTTCCATTCTTTAATCATTCTCTTTAGTAGTTTAGACGTGGTAGATGAATTTTCTTTTTTTTTTTTTTTTTCATTGGCTTTGTATTAGAGCGAAATTATTATTTTTAACTTAGTTATTTTCCCAAGTTAAATGATACGTTCAATAGAATATGCAAAGTTATGCACAGAATACATAATTATTAGTATTAGAGACACCAGTCTATGTAAGAACATTCGGACATACTAACAGACACTGAGCAGTATTTATTTCAGAAAATAATGTTCCGGGAGGAGGCTCAACAGTATTCGGAGAAGCACTTATTATTTTCACATGGTACTGTTCTATTTATTATTATATTATAGACGAATTATTCTGTTCTACTCCGGAGGCACTCACAGAGCTCCGGGGGGCACTAGCCCCTAAAAACATATCAGAGTTCCGGGGGACACTAAGTATCTAGTTAAAATTATTACAACTATTGTAGATACACTTTAGGTTTTAATTACGGTTAAAAGCAATCGGGCCCCTGACAAAATCCGGCCCTCGAAACCATTTCGTCAGGCCTGTTGATCGGTTATATATATATATTTGTGATATATTATACTAAATTGAAATTTTTCCAACTCTCAATTCTATATATTAAACTACGTCAGTCAACTTCCCTCCTGCAACTTGACTTGATGATAAGTCTTAGATAATGGGAGTTGTTAGCGGGGGTGATGGGGAACGCGTCCCCCCAAATTTTTAGGTAAAATACCAAAAAAGGTAACGCAGTAATATGAAATTTAGTGAACTCAATGCATCTTCCCCAGAATTGAAAAGCTAAGAAAGAGTATGCTCAGGGGCCAACGTTATCTTCTCTTCACTCTAACTTCTTCCCATTGTACTGGAAACTGCCCTCGACTTTGGTTATCCGACCTGCGACGCCAGCACGATCCATCTAACTGGTTCGCTCCCTCTTTCAACTTGCTTATGCTAATTCGGACACCTTTCGCATTTTTATTTAAATGGCTTTTAAGTTGACAGAAACAATTCACGATGCTAGTATTCAAAACACAATTCTTTTCGTAAGTAAGTTGGTGTTTTTATTAATTAAGAGAATACGTACCATCTAGAACTACTTCCTACTTTAAATTCATGATTTCCTTTTCGATATAACGCTTCTCAATAGAGAGTGGTTTGCCTCGTTTTGGTTGTATGATGAATTCTTGGTTGATATATTTTTATTCCTCTAACAGAAATAAGAACTGGATACAAGATTTTTTTAAAAAAAAAAGCCAAAAGGGAGGAGGATGAAGTACGCACTTGCTAAGTCATGTGATGTATAGAAGCAATCAAAAGCTTTAACCTTATCTCTAAACTAACAATGGAAGACTAAACTAAAGATTACACTATAGACGAATTATATTCAGATTGAGAAATCTCACAATGAACCTTAGTTCCGTAAAGTTATTCCTCAAGACGGATGGGGAATTAAATTCAGGATGGGAAAATTAAACAAGTAATTGACAAAAAAGAATAAATAATGCTTTGTTTTTAAACTAAATGTATAAACACTGCAGAGAAAACTTCAAATTTGTCAAAATTCAAATTAGTCAAAATTGGCGGGGGTACAAATTCTAATTTTGGTGGAACAAATTTGTACATATTAGGTACAAATTTTTGGTACCATTTTTGTTCGAATTGAAAAAAATAAATTGTGCGGGCCAGCTTGACGTCAAGCTGGCCCGCAATCAGAAATCCATTTTTTTTCGAAATTGGTGGGGGTACAAATTCTAATTTTAGTGGTACAAATTGGTACATATTGGGTACACATTTTTGGTACTGTTTTAGTTTGAATATGAAATTTGTGCGGGCCAGCTTGATGGACGTACGAAATCATACATTACAATTGAGTGTGTTGTGACCACATAACATAAGTTTGTGTAATTTAGCATTCAATTAATAATACAAGCATACCTCAATTCGAAGCATTTATGAGATCAAAGAAATATGAGTTCTCTATCCTAGAACGCCGTAAGATATAATTTACCATCATTTTATATATTCTAAGTAACCGAGAATTGTAATTTAGTAAAGAAGAATAAACGGAAATGACCTAAGACATATTCAAATATAAATATGGATGATTTGTTCTGATAGTATTTCAATAAGATTGATATCCACTCTCCGTTTCTCATAATTAATATTTGCATCATTATTACATCTCATCTCTAGATAGAGAACTTTGAGCTAACAGTATTTATTATTGACCGTGAAAGAACAAATTAAATTTTAAAGTATTGGTTTGCAATAGAGTGGATTTGAACTGGATACTTTGGGATCCATAGACCATAGCGTATTACACATCGACTATTCTTCCACTCCCAGTGAAGTCTCGTAAATTGATAATTGCCTTCATGAAATGAAGGCCGGAGAGAAAGAAAGAACGAGAAAATGTTTGAAAAAAAAAACAGAAGTAAGCATAGAGATATTTCGCTTTAGGAATGAAGGTTAAAGTAACAAAGTCTTGATCAGGACAACCTTTTCGTAAGTAATAATCAAGCAATAGTCGGCTAAATCATACTTTGCTCTAGTAACCTATTTTTGTGACCTCTCGAGAAAATTGGCAAAAAATAACGTTTTCAACAACTTGCGTTAAGCTTTAAGTTTGTATAAATTTTTGGTTGAAAGGTATTTTGCCAAGTTAAATTAGCAAAGTAACTTTTGCCAAACAGTACTGTGATAAACATTTTATGCATTGATTGTGTTACATTGAATCAATACAACTATTATGATATTAAGAAAGTGTTTTGGTCATACATTACATACGTTAGGGAGCCGTTAGCAGGGTACACTTCTGTTCTGAAAGATATAGAAATCCTCTGAGAGATTAAGTTCGAAAATTGAGCCTAGATCCATCACAATTTCCGTAGATGTGCATAGAAGAAGTTTCATTTTCCCTTTCTCGTTACATAGATATTAGCTGCAATAAGTACTTGTGCCAACTGAAACCGAGCGTTTTGAAGCACTGAGTCTTCCGAAAGAACTTAAAAAGCTTGAAGATCGAGAGTTCGAAACTCAGTCTCAGTCCTTTTTTTATTTCTCTTTTTAAACATGAAAATACGATTAAATAATTAAGAGTGTCAAATTAGTTACACGTGTAAATTTTGAAATATAATGATTAGTTGTTAAAATAATTGTTTACTGCTATATTGGGGTTTTGTTTACTTTTAGTTCCAAAACAAATATTTATAATACTTATCATTTTGAATGGATAGAATAATCAGTGGCACACATACACACACACACACACACAAACACACACACACACATACACATATATATATATGGTGTTTCAAAACAACACCGACAACGCTTAGGAGGTGATTCCTGACACCAAAATAACACAAAAAGTAAAGACCAATCTGGGTGCACAAATGCCTGCTGTCGGAGATATAGCCTGCCGAGATCATGAAAAAATGAACTTTGAAAGTCCATAGTTTCAAAACTATGGGACCTAACGTAGTGGTGTCAAGACTTCAGTTAGGAACTAATATTTGCTCTGTCCAAATATCCATGTTTCAGAATCCTGTGGTACTTCCGCAACAATTTTTATAGAGGTAGTTGGCGAGTACTACAATTATATGCCCGTAGAAAAACTCCCTTTATAAAAGCTGTGGTATGAGTACCTTACGATTCTAAGACATAAATTTTTGGACTGCGCACATATTAGTTCCTAAGTGAAGACTTGATCCGACTTCGGTAGGTCCCATATTTTTGAAGCTATGGAAATTTAAAGTTCATTTTTTCATGATTTCGGCAACCTGTAATTCCGAAAGGAAGCATTTGTGCACCCAAGTTGGTCTATACTTTTTTGTCTTATCTTGGTGTCGGGGGGCGGTGGCTCAGTGGTAAAGCATTCACCTCCGGTGCTTAGGGTTCCTGGTTCGATCTCAGCTCGCGCCGTGTAGACTTTGTGGTGAACAAACACCGTGCTCGTGGGTATTCTCGGGTTCTCCCATTTCCTCCGACTTTCTGCATTCCACCATTTCACTCATCTCTCATAACCAGCGTCTCCTTTAGCCTAACCGGAATAATCGTGGGACGTACAACTTAAAGATTTCATTTTGCTCTTATCTTGGTGTCAAGAATCACCTCCCAAACCTTGTCGGTGTTTTTTGGGACACCCTATATATCCTAAATGTGCTGGAGAGGTTTTGATAAAAGCCTTCGGGTCTCATCCCAAACGAAGGGAAAAATACACCTCCTCGCGGAAGAGAGCGGTCAATGTCTTAAACATAGGTGGAGACCACCTGATTCTGGGTATAACGAATCAGCCTCTACCAGGTGTCAACGGTCTTTCGGAGGTCAGGGCAGCTTCTAGCCTTTAGGAAGGGAAACTGTCCAAAAAGGCGGATGAACACAAGGTGGTGAACGGCATGGAGATGTGGAAAGGAAGTGGAAATACTTCCACATTATCTTTCTTCTAGGAGGGACGAAGAAGAAGAATAAACAAATATGATACTTCTCCTAAGGTAAAGCACTCCGGAGGTAGAGTAGTCTCCCGTTCGGATCTTCGAGTAGGGACTACGCCGGAAAGAATCATCAATTGAGAAAATAAAAATAATAACTTTCATTTCAGCAGAGGAACATAGAACGTGTGAGTAAACTTGAAAATTTAAAAGTGGAAATAGACAAATGTAAAATGAACATAGTGAGCTTAACTGAAGTGAGATGGGCAGGAAAAGGTGAGACAGTATCGGGAAGTTTCACAATATTCTATTCGAGTCGCGTTATGGCCGAGAGTGGTGTCGCGATAGCAATGAAGCAAGAAGTGTTACCAATGTGGAATGTTGCAGTGACCGCTTGATGTTTGTAAAACTAACAAGGGAAAGGTTTGTCGCCACTCAAAGATAATTACACCAAATTTGGTGTAGAAGCAGGTAATGAAAAAAAAAACGTGTGGAAGGGTTAGTTTCGCAGGCATACTTTTCATATAAACATAGCGGTCTGCCACATTTAATTCAAAATGGCCACGTTTCAAACATATATTTTTCCATATATTTTTCTCATACCTTACTCTACATGTGACACCTATATGCTGAGTTTTGTTTCTTTATACTGTTAGATATTTATTGGTAATTTTACGGTGCATTTACTGGCAACCAAAACCGCCAGTAATTCTTCGTACTGTTTCACTATAGTCGACGTAAAGATGTACAAAATTGAAGAGTTTTCTCAAATATTACGGAATTTTCGGGAAATTACGGTGATTGGTGTTCTTGGTTGTCAATGAACGCACCATATAAAATGGCAACGGATCCTTTAACCGAGCAGCTCCAAAGTTTACAGCTGGGCATATTTTTGAAATATTAAATCGCTCTTTTAGGTTGCCATGTTAGTTCCTAGCTTGGAAATTATTGTTATTTTAACAAATTATGTTCGTAATATTAGTCAATACACATGCCAAAACTCATGGCTTTAGTAATTTCTTCTAATTGTTCCTAAAATTGAGCCTGTCTTAGCTACCATATTTTCGCTAGATATCACTTACACTTACAACTGCCCATTTGGACACAGATCCTCAGTATTCCAAATACGTGTACTATATATGATTGACTCACGGTTATCGACGTTCTAAAGCTCTATGTTCCCGTCTCTATCTCCTACTGCAGTTGATGTAGCCAGGTGTCAAATATTCAGGCCTTGTACACATCTGTCCACTCAAACACCGATACTGTTCTCTGAACTGTTTTATTTATCATGGAATAGATCCACAGCACGGGCTGAAAGTCTGACATCATGAACTGAGCACAAGTCTGTTGTTCCAAACCTGTTTATGTATGCTTACCACAAAACAATTAGCACCTTGATGCTTGGGTAAGCCAAAAGGTCCCAGTGACCAGTTCAGTAATTCAAGTCGCAGATTCGAGCTTCATCCTCGACATCGATTTATTTATGTGTATATATTTTCTTTATATTTTACTAGTTTTCTTAATATAATTTCATTAGGTTAACTAGTGATGCATACCCAATGGACAAGAGATGAGACGGGTTATGAGAAGCGCAGTTGATAGATTTAGTATCCAGACATTAGCCTGGTGGGACTAAGAGTGGACATTGGAGAATTTTCTGTTCAGCTCATCTTTTCTGTTTTCAGTCCACATTATTTAACTTCTTTTGCATCGGCCAATACCTTGAGCAAAAACTCCGTACTATCAATATCTGGTTGACAGGCCATATTTCTCCATAATTATAGGCTCCAGTCCTTCTGATCCGGACGCCTGCGAACCGAAAGCTTTTACACGTTCATTTTTATTCTCATTACCTACTGCTAAACCAAATTTGACTTAATTATAGCTGAGTGGCATCACACCCTTCCCTCCTAAGTGCAAAACCAGTGTGATAATACGAGTATATAAGCCACTAACGGACCATGATGACAATGAGGTAGAAGGAATGTATGATGGGATTAGCGACATATTGCACCAGGAGGGAAGACGTAAGATCAACGCCATAGCAAATGGATACTTTAACAGTGTAGTAGAAGAAGGAACCGCGAATAAGGTAGTGGGATCATTTGGGCTAGATAGAACAAACGAACGGGGCCAAATGCTTATCAACTTTTGTAAGCAACATGATATAGTGGTGACGAACACGTGGTTTAAGAAAGGAAAAGATGAAGGTGTACATATGGAAAAATCCAGGAAATAAGAAACGCTACCAAATCGATTACATTCTTGCAAACCAGCGTTTCAGGAATATTGCACGAAACGTGAAGAAACTACCGGGAGCAGATATCGAATCGTATCACGACCTCCTAGTGGGGAAAGTTCAAACCTGGTTAAAGACAGCCACGAAAAATGGGGGGAATCGAAAATGAACTAAGATCAACTAAGAAGTATGGACAGTAGGGTGGAACGAAAATGGCCTTTTTTTAATTTTTATTTTTTTAAGTTTTGTAATAGTGCGGAAAAGTTGCCTTTTAGGCTCAAAAAGAAGAAGAAGAAATTTGGTTGTTATACTGCAACATCTTGAGGTGCCGCAAAGAGCTTGAAGTTTGTAAAAAGAAATTAAAAATTGAAAAGTTATAAACTTTGGCAAATTATATTTTATGGTTTTCTCGTACATATAATGCTACAAAAGATAGTTGTAAATTCATATATAAGTATTAAAATTAGAAAAAAATATTAATTACAAAATATAATTTAAAAACATTATTGTGAAAAGGTTTGTATTTTTGCTGATTTTGAAGTTTTTGGGAACTATTTTTACTGTAACAAATAGTAGTAAATGAGGTTGAAATAAATGCTCGTGGAATCAATTACATATATTTTTATTAGAATACACGTAACAAAATATCATAATACACTTTTAAAGACAATGAAAGTTCATTTTTTATCGTTTAAAATACCCACAATGATTACAAATGTTACAGCTGCAAAATGTTTGTTTCTACTTCATTGACACATTAAACTTCTTTTAAAAATAAAATTTTGGCATGTTCTCAGGTCGGGGAAAGTCGATAAGCAGGTCCACTTGACTATTTGGTTGAGCTTCAGATGTCTTCCGTATAAAGTCTTTGAGAGAAGTACTGGGAACATGTTTTTACCAAGGGGGGTTCAGTTACGTCATTTTCAGTCCTTGATATCATGTCGATAAAACCTTTGCGTCAAAGTTTATCTGTGGAACTTTAAACTTCCTGAATCCGCCTCTATTTTCTGTTCTTGCTTTTGAAACGTCGTAAACCTAGTTCTCTTACATTTTTGCGCTCATCACATAGCATGGACAAAAGGAGATTTTCTGCAGCAGCAAAGTACCCATTTCTTTGAATAACTGGATCTAGAACGTTCTTGAAATCATCAGAGATAGCGTGAATATGAGATAAGCTTAAATAGATGTTTCGAACTATAAGTACATGAAGGTTTCAACTTAATGTTAAACCACATAGGTGCATACACTTTTACAATGTATTCAACTAGAGTCTTAAGGTTCTCAGTTGCCACATACAATCTAAGTATACGGTTTGTTAATGTAAGCCACCTGGAGTGAACAAATCTCCCAGGGTTTCTTAAACATAAATCTAGCGAACAATTTCCGCTTGATACAGCGATACACATATCCAACAAATATTTTCGATCATTTATGTTCGATGAAATAATTTATGTTCTCCAAAAGAGGAAGGTTATTTTTAATTGGCAAGAAAGTAACCACAGCAAGATTAGTACAGTTTTGCAGCTGCTGACCTATTTCGCCTTTAAATTCATTGGGTCCCTTCCCTTCGTTTTACCATCTAAATGATAGAAAATATGTCAAAAATGCAGCTCATTTCCGTGGAAGAAACAAACCATTATAAAGATGTTCTTATTTTATTTTCCATCGAAGAAATCACATCGTTACTATGTTCAGTATTTACAACGGTTCCATCACACCTAATAACGGTACAGTTCAAAAGTTGTTCGTTGTGTTCTCTATCCTCAGACAACTCCAGTATACTGTCGTCTATGTCCTTTCCAGTGCCAGATTTAGGTGTTACGTGACCTAAAACTTTGAGCTTGGTTCCTCTTTAGTGAAACGTGCTCTTCTGAAATACGTTTTTGTATAACTTAGTTCCTTTCTTTCCTTGAACAATTAATTTGTCTTTTCTTTCATCAAAAAACAATCCTCATTTTCAATTATCTGATAAAGACTATCATTGATGACATTTCTTTGATTTTTTAAATCTTGCTCGTCTAAATTTCATCCTGTCTATTACTTTGGTTTTGTCTTCCCCTGTGATTAAACCCAAGTCCTGTAAAGCAGCACTAGTTATAGCTTCAGCAGCTCTATCTGATATTTCGGTACGGTCACAAATGGAAGCTACAGGTGGCAATTTCATACGAATTTGAGTGCTTATCTTTTTATATTTTTTGGGTTTAAAAGGGCGGTAGCTGCTCTTCAAAAGTCAGGTCTATTTGGTCTTCAGTGCTTTCAATGTTGTCAGTAACCGTTTCTGTTACACTACTACTTTGTCTACGTTCTTAATTCAACTTAACTGTTTTCTGTATTTCTTTACTTTTTCTTGCTTCTTTCTTCTTCAAAGCGCTTGTGATGGCTCTATCAACATTACTCATAACCATTTTCCTGGTAGAGCGTTGATCTTTTTGAAAGTCTTGTTCTAAAACGCGGCTTTTATTTCTTCTATACAACTACAAGTATCAAAGTATTGACACTTGCAGGCAGCAATATCAAATAAACGTTTAGCTTCTCTAAATTTTGCGAGGTTCGAGTCAAACTTATCTGAACTTTTCTACTTTTAGACCTTAATAAATTCCTATATTTAGCATGACTAACTTTTATCAATTGTGAAATTCTAAGGTTAGAAACAGTGGGAATAGAAGCTCTTGACCATATTTGTTGTATTTTAGGAACTAAAGTCTCACATATTTCATTTACAGTAGGATACTTCTCTGACGCAACTTTGAAGTTATGTCTAATAAAACAGTAGCACTTCATTACATCTTCGTAAGTAGGCAGTACAACTTCACACAAATCACTAAATCTTCAAAAAAATAGGACATTCCGACATTGGTCTTGTATTCACTTGTTTAGACTAAGCCATTTTAACTCACAACAATAAAGTAGCACATAAACTAACAAATATTAGGTTGTTCTGTTACACAATAGACGCCAATTTAACTGAACTCGGCAAAGCTACTGACGCCTAATCTGAGTTTTTCACCATACGGAAACACTGTTGCCAACTCCTATTGGGAAAATGTCACTAAATTTAGCTCCTAAAGTTTGTTTTTACAAAATTTTATTGGTCTTGCGGCACCTCAAGACTTAATCCAAAAAGATAAAATATATATGTGTGTGTCTTTTTGACATAAAGTTGCTTATTTGACAGTATTTGAAATAAAAAAATATGACAACTTCTTTTATTTAAAAAATTAAAATGTTGCAAAAATTGCAATTTTATGAAACTTTATCGTCCTTGCGGCACCTCAAGACGTGCTCCAATATTTTTCATATTTCATTTTTATCTTATCTACACCAAAAGGCAACTTTTCCGTGCTATTACAAATTAAAAATCAAAACTTGTTTTTTTCGTTCCACCCTAATGGACAGTGATGTGAAAGAAGAGATTGAAGAAAAATCTTACGTAATTGGCGATATGGAAGATAATTTAGAAAATAGTTGGCGAAAAGTTAAATTCTACTTCACACACCCTACAATAGCACTGACAAGATGTAAAGATTACCAAGAAAACCATGGATAACTGAAGCGATTCCTAAGAAGATGGAGGAATGCAGAAGAGCAAAGGCCACAGACATCAAATAATGTATAAGGCTGAATAATGAATTGAGAAGAGGGACAGACAAAGTCAAAGAAAAGTACATCGAACAGATATGTGAAGAAATAATGGAATTTCAATTGTGCGGTAGTAATGATCTCATGCATCAGAAGGCACAATAATTAGGAGGGAAAGCTAGCAAATATATACACACGTTTGGAATTGAAGATCAATAAGATTATGTAGCCACTGACCATCAAGAAATCCTTAGAGTGTGAGAGGAATACATAAAAGATTTCTATGACCCAACCGCCCAAAAACATTGCGAAGTAGACGAAGGGGTTGGTGATGAAGAAAAAGGACTCAGTATGTTGAAAAGTGAAGTACTACAAGCCACTAAATACATGCGAAGGGGGAAAGATGCTGGAGACGACGACATACGAGCAGATTTACTCAAGGGATTAGGAGACAAAGGAATGCAAGTACTGACTTCACTTATTAACAAGATCTACCTGAGTGGAGAATGGCCAAAAAATTTTCTTGATATTACGATGATTGCATTGCCCAAGAAAAAGTAAGCAAAAAGTTGGAGCATCGAGCACAGAACCATTAGCCTTATTTCACACACTGGAAAAATAATTGCGCGCATACTGAACGGACGGTTGAAAAGCAAGATAGAAAAGATGTTGGAGGAAGATCAATTTAGATTCCGGAAAGGGAAAGGCATGTGAGATGCCATTGGTTTGATGAGAATTATCTCAAAACGAATTCTCGGTGTAGAGGAAGAGTTGTGTTTGTGCTGCATAGAATAGCAAAAAAAAAAAAAAAAAGCCTTCGAAAAGCTTAATTGGACTTCTTCAACTTCTGCTAACAAACGTCTGCAAATACGTAAAGAAAATGAGGTCAACTTGAGAGACCGATGACTCATTTGCGACTTTTATATAGGTCAACGAGTCAAGCTGCGCTTGAATAAAGGAGAAATCGATAGTGTGGATATAGGAAGAGCTGTTAAGACAAGTATATAATATTTCGCCCCAATTATTCAATATTTACACTGAATGTTAAATGAATGAAGCATTAATGGGAATTGGAGATTTCCAGATTGGAGGTCAGATTATTAAGAACATCAGGTATGCAAATGATATGGTAATTATATCTGGAACCGAAGAAACACTACAGGAGATGGTTGACAATATAGTTGACAACGGAAAATTATATGGAATGGGAATCAGCATCGAAAGATCGAAAGTAAAGAGAATGTCCCGTGGAAATGCGCCATTACGGGTCACACTACAACAAAGAGAACTTAAGAGATCATCATTTCAAATATCTGGGAAGTATTCTGACGAACGACGCGTACTACATCAAAGAGACCAGGACAAGAATTGCCATAATCAAAGAAGTATGCAACGAGAAAAGGTCACTCTTAACTAGCAGCATTAATATTGGACTTAAGAGGAAATTGCTCGAGAGTTACGTGTAGAGAATAGGACTTTATGGTTGACACTTGGACATTGCAGAAGTTAGAGAAGAATTATTTAGAGAGCTTCGAGATGTGATGTTGGAGGAAGATGGTGAAGATTAAATAGACAGAGATCGTAAGAAATGAAAAAGTTTCAAAACGAATAGGAGAGAAGAGAGTCCTCAGGTCGATTCCCCGCTTAGTTAAGTAAATAAAATGTTATCATTTGCAATATTGATACTTTCGATGTACAGGGTGTCCGAGAAGTCCTTCCCTGATTACAGAAATTGATAACTCAGGCTAGAAATAAGATAGAAATATGAAACTGGTGTTGAATTGTTTACAAACTATAAAAGTTTTGGTCACATCAGTACACTTCCACATGAGCACCCTTGGTAGCACGTAGCACATCTAGGCGATATTCAATTTCCATCCACACATTAGCCAACATCACTGGAGGGATCGATGCAACGACTGTGGTTATTCGTTGCTGCAGGGTTGCAAGATCTGGTACACGTGTTCAGTAGACCTCATCCTTGACATAACCCCATAAAAATAAGTCTAATGGGGTTATGTCAGGAGAGCGTGGAGGCCAAGCTGTTGGTCCATCACGACCAATCCATCGCCCAGGAAATGTCCTATCGAGATAGGCACGGACGTCCAAACCCCAATGAGGTGGTGCACCGTCTTGCTGAAAAACGACATCGGGGCGATACTGAAGCAGCTGAGGAACGGCATACAGCTGCAAAATATCCAGGTACACTGCAGATGTGATGGTTTCCTCAGCGAAGAAGAATGGCCCGATAATTCGATCGTGCAATAACATGCACCAAACATTCACCTTTGGACTGCCTCTGGTGAACTCCCTGACCTCCCTGGGGGGTTCTGAACCCCAAATGCGTACATTATGACGATTCACTACTCCACTGACAAAGAATGTCACTTCGTCGGAAAAGGCAATTCGTCTGAGATAACCATTATCTTCCTCAATACGTGATAGCATTTCGACCGCAAAGTCATATCGACGTGTACCGTCGTCGGGCAACAAGGCCTGAACGAGTTGCACTTTGTAAGCACGAAACAATAAACGTTTGTGTAAAATGTCATGGATAGAGCTTTTTGGCATCTGTAATTCACGTGAGGCCCTGCGCACCGATTTCTTAGGACTTCTCAGAAAAGACTGCCGCACAGCCTCCACCGTGTATGCTGAGGTTCTTGGTCGACCAGACCTCGGAAGGTCAGCAACCGACCCTGTGTTCTTGAACTTCTCATACCAGGCTTTAATGCTCTTGACATCAGGTGGAGTCCTCCCAAATGTTGTCTGGAACTGTCTCTGCACCGTGGTTGGTGATCGTGTCTCATGGTACCACAGGACACACTGTGCCTTCTCCTGGTTGGTTGGCATGGCTTCTTGGGCTTCTTACTTACGTACTACAAACCTAAAACAAAAAATTGAGACTTGGTAAAACAGAACAAACCTAACACAGACAAAAACTTTTATAGTTTGTAAACAATTCAACACCAGTTTCATATTTATATCTTATTTCCAGCCTGAGTTATCAATTTCTGTGATCAGGGAAGGACTTCTCGGACACCCTGTATAATGACATGAAAATATTAAATTTCTGTTAGCCATAGGGTTGAGACGACGTTCTTGATTCCACGCGCTATAGAAACAGAAATACCAACAAATGACTCAGATGTATTAATCTTGATTTGCACTGTCTGAGAATGTAACGTGTTTAACAAACAATTGATGAATACTTAAGGCACTTCCTTAGTAACGGTCAAAAGTATGACTGGTCAAAAGTAAACATTATTGTTTCCTAGCAATTGTGCAATTGTTAATAGTGGAACACTTCTTCTTCTTTTAGTGATAATAATAATAATAATAATAATAATAATAATAATAATAATAATAATAAAGTTGACCATTTCCAGTTAGTTTCTTATATCCATTCAACCAAAATTTATAAATGGGGATACTTCTTTACTATATTCGTATGTATATTTCCTTTACAAATATCAATAAAATGCATAAATAGAATATCGTCTAGGAGTTGCCATCTTCTTCTTCTCATCTTTTTCCTTCCAGAGACTAATCATTCCAAATTATCACTTATAAGGCAATTCATCCTTGGACAGTGTCGTAAGCAATATCATTTCCTTTTTGCTATCAACTTCAATATTCTTCCTTCTTCATTTATTCATCTCGAAATTTCCCTATTTTTTATTTTCCCTTTCCAACCGATTTTTCTATCTCTCTCCATATCTACGTCTCTAACCTTACTATATGTATATTTTATTTTATTAATGATGATAATTGCGTTTACAATCGCAAAAGGACAAGTTTGGTGAGGAGTATGTTCCCCTGTTATTGTCACACTGGCCCGATGAAGCTATTGCAAAACGGTACTGCCTGGCTCGTAATTGTACAATATTCACAACTTAAGGCAAGTGACTTTTATTGTTCCTTTGTTAAAACATGACCACACCAGTCAAGTAACGTTTTGATTCTATAAGAATGGTTTAATAATATTTATGCCTCACTTAATTTTATTGAGTTCTTCAGTCCCCTGTATATCTCTGCAAGAGAGTATGAGTGAAATTTGAGAATCTGAATGAAATAGATACGGGATATTTTTTTTCTGGCAGCCGTTCTTTTCGAAAATAGAACAGATGTATATTACTGACTGAATATCGAATGATCAATTTATATTCTTAGTGTTGTCCCATACTATTGATTCACACTCTACGCCACAATGGACATCTGTTTATGTTTACTTGTGTAAATTTCTTCCCATTTTTATTAGCACATTACTAAATATTTTAGAACTTCATATCAGATGATTATTTACGAAAGGGATATGGAAATTCTTCACAAAGCTGGTAATACAACTCTTTGTTTTGAGTAAGTAATGTATATATTTTTATATTCGAGATAGTAATGAAACTGAAGTTACCTTCATTTCAGTGAGTGTACTTTATGTAATTCTAGCATAATATCCGTTCTTCGTACGGGGAGAATACGTTTCGTTTTGGACACAAAGGACACCAAAACTGTCACCAATCAACTTAGGGACCCCAAAAACTATGAATTCGAAGCTAATGTCAGCCACTTTCAATCATTTTTAAATGTCAACGTCCTCCATTAGGAGTACTAACGTTGGCTGAATTTGGATTTAAACGGCATCTGAATTGTCACTGTTTATCTCAGCAAATCAGACAACTAACGAGGAAACGGTCTTAAGAGTAAACAACCGATTTGGCTGGGGTCCGGATATGTGTTAAGGGAGACCAAAGTAGGAGATACGTATTTTGGCGTTTAGGCCCATACGCAGAAATTTCCGAAATACTGGGCCCCAAAGTGGCCCTACATGCTATAACTAGTAAGCGAATGACGTTACTTGTACACAACAGATTTCGCTGGGTTCCGGATACGTGTTACAGGAGACCAAAGTAAGAGACACCTATTTTGGCGTTTGGAAACATACGCAGAAATTTCCGAAATACGAGGCCCCAAAGTGGCCCTACATGCTATAACTAGGAAGCGAATGACGTTACTTGTTCACAACCGATTTGGCTGGGTTCCGGATATGTGTTACGGAAGACCAAAGTAGGAGACACGCATTTTGGCGTTTGGGCCCATACGCAGAAATTTCCGAAATACGGGCCCCAAAATAACCTTGCATGCTATAACTAGGAAGCGAATGACGTTACTTGTTCACAACCGATTTGGCTGGGTTCCGGATATGTGTTACGGAAGACCAAAGTAGGAGACCCGTATTTTGCCGTTTGGGCCCATACGCAGAAATTTCCGAAATACGGGCCCCAAAATAACCTTGCATGCTATAACTAGGAAGCGAATAACGTTACTTGTACACAACCAATTTCGCTGGGTTCCGGATACGTGTTATGGGAGACCAAAGTAGGAGACACGTATTTTGGCGTTTGGCCCATACGCAGAAATTTCCGAAATATGGGGCCCCAAAATGACACTACATGCTATAGCTAGGAAGCAAACGACGTTACTTGTACACAACCGATTTGGCTGGGTTCCGTATATATGTTACGGGGGACCAAAGTAGGAAGACAAATATTTTGGCGTTTGGGTCCATACGCAGAAATTTCCGAAATACGGGGCTCCAAAGTGACCCTACATGCCATAACTAGAAAGCGTATAACGTTACTGGTACAAAATATTGGCTTGGATTGGAATATGTTGCAATATATCAAAAAGTATGAGACTTGTGTTTGTTGTTAGGTCCCACAAAAAGGAATGTCAAATATACAGGGTCCCATATTGCTAGATTTTCAATAAGGCCATGAAGTTAGCGTATGTGGTACCCATGTAATTCTGAACAGATGTTCAGCTGCCACGAGCCGTCGAGGGGGGATCTGCTGACCACGAGGGTGTCAACAGGGCGAAAGAACGTTTGCGTTTTTCGCTTGTATTTCTATGGCTAAGATGTGTGGAAAACGGGCGGAACACTTTTGTGCAAGAGAGTGAACATCAATATTTAATCGGTACGGCGTGTGTTGTCAGAGAAAGAGCGGGCACAGTGGCGGAAGTAAAGTTTGCTGGCCTGTCAGGTTTGGTCGGAAGAAACACTACATCTCCTCGACTTTGCCTTACAAGTAACGTCATTCGCTTCCTAGTTATAGCTTGTAGGACCACTTTGGACCCCGTATTTCGGAAATTTCTGCGTATGGGCCCAAACGCCAAAATACGTGTCTTCTACGTTGGTCTCCCGTAACACATATCCGGAACCCAGCGAATTTTTTTTTTTTTTACATGTAACGTCGTTCTCTTCCTAGTTATAGCATGTAGGGCCACTTTGGGGCCCCGTATTTCGGAAATTTCTGCATATGGGCCCAAACTTCAAAATACGTATCTCCTACTTTGGTCTCCCGTAACATATCCGGAACCCAGCGAAATTGGTTGTGTACAAGTAACGTCATTCGCTTCCTAGCTATAGCATCTAGGAATACTTTGGGGCCCCTATTTCGGAAATTTCTGCGTATGGGCCCAAACGCCAAAATACGTGTCTCCTACTTTGGTCTCCCGTAACACATATCTGGACCCCAGCCAAATCGTTTTTTTACACTTGATACCGTTTCCTCGTAAGTATTCAATACTCATATCGGTCATTTTCGATCATTCTTATATATCTCACCTTTCCCTTCCAGCTGCAGCATCAAAATAAAATGATACAAAACATACCATGCCCGAACATCATCGTTGTTGAAAATTTGGTCGCAACCGGTTGAGTGTTTCCAAAATAATTATGTTGCAAACGGAGTTGCTTTCATTTTTATTCATGTTTTATGTATGTAAGCCCCTCTCACCCTTCCACAAATCGTAAGGCTGATTTTGGATATGAACTAGATCAGAAGTGTCACTGCTCATCTCAGCAACACCACAAATTATGGATTCCAAATTAATATCGATCGTTTCTTGTGATTGTTTATATATCTTCTCTCATCCCACTTTCTTTCTAAGTTACGGCATCAAATGAAAGCATAAGAAACATCTAGACCGGAACCTCATAAAATTAGTTTGGCGTATAAATTTCTAATTACATGATTCTTTGTGTTTATTATAATTTCGCAATCGTCTTAATGATAATTCCACAGATTGTAAGCCGAGAAGTCTTACAAGTATTTGTTTTGGAACTAAAAGCAAAAGGATAAAGACCAAAAAAATGCAATATAGCATTTCAGAAATATGTTAACATAAAAACCTTATATTTGCAATTTACATGTGTAAGGAATATTACATTTTAATTATTTCATCATATTTTCATGGTTAAAAAAATAAATAAAAATCATCAGAGACCAAGTTTCCAACCCTCGATCTTCAATTTTCTGTTCGAAGACTCAGTGAATTACTAAGCTTAGCTACCGTCGGCACAAGTACTTTTTACAGCTAATACCTCTATAAGGAGGGAAGGAAAATGCAATTACTCTACATATGTACGAGAATTGAGATGAATCTAGGCTTCATTTTTGGGCTTAGTCTCTGAAAGGGTTTCCATGTTTTTCTGAACACAATGAGAAAAAAACTATAGGTGGCGTACTTAAAAAGATAGGTTACATGCGTAATTTCTGTAGTTTTTGGACTTAACGTACAGCAGACTTATAACTGAAAATGCATGTTTTATGATACTTTCTGTATAAGTGTTCCATCTACACGTACTTTCCGTAAGAAACAATGTAGGTGGTCAGGATCTCACATACAAATGGACGTATATAACATATAGCTGACGAAGGTAATATAAATACATGCATGTGATATACGGAAAACTGTTAGATGTCAGACATCCTGCAACGGCATGATGTAACTCCTAAAATACCTTCTGATCGAGAATTAAAACAATCTATAAACTTAAATCCTCAATTTCTTGGCTAAAGTAACAGAGTAAGATACTGATTTTTTTTTGTCAATTTTCTCGGTCACTAGCATCAGAGAAAAAGGTTACAAGAGAAAAGTATGATTTAACTGACTACTGCTCGGTTATTAATTTCCAAAAGTTGTCCTAACCGAGACTTAGCTACTTTAACCTTCATCCGGAAAGTGAAATATGTCTATATTTATTTCTTTTTTATTTTTTCATTCAAACATTTCTTCGTTATTTCTTTCTCTTTGGCCTTGATTTGATGAAGGCAATTATCAAGTTAGGAGACTTCACTGGGAGAGGAAAAATAGTCGGTGTGTTATAGGCTATGGTCTAGGGATCCCAAGGTCTCCAGTGCAAATCCACTCTACTGCAAACTAATACTTTTAAATTTAATTTGTCCTTACACGGTCAATAATAAATGTTGTTTGCTCAAAGTTTTCCATATAGAGGTGAGATGCAAAAATGATACACATATTAACCAAGACAAAGGGAGAGTGGAGATAAATCCTATTGAAATACTATCAGAAACGACCTTCCGTATTCATATTTGAATATGTTTTCAAGTCATTTGTGTTTATTCTTCTTTACTAAATTACAATTATCGGTTACTTAGAATATAGCAAGTGATAGTGAATGATATTACGGCAAATCCGGACCTTAATCTTCGAAATACCAGGTTGAGTGTATAGCAAGACTAGAGATGCGTAATTCATTACGAACTACTTGAGCACAATCAAACACTCGATGTAGAGCTAAAATAAATTAAAAACAGAGACCGAATAATAAAAAATGGCATATTTCTACAATACCACAAAGCCAGGCCTCACATGAATAATATGACCAGAGCCTAATTCGAAAACTTGAATGTAAAATGTTATCTCTCCTTCAATTTATGCTGATAGGCATCGTTAGATTTTCGTAATTTTCAATCACTTTCGAACGCTTTACGCCGTATGTCCTTCAACAGTGACATGGAATTCAAGAGTTCGTTTAACGGATTATTTGAGTCAAGAGAGGAAGATTTCTAGCGTCAAGGCCTGGGGAAACGTATTTAACGGCAGGAGATAGAAGAATATGATATTGATTAAACTGTTGTTGTTTGTTTGTTCAAAATAAATAAAAACATTTTAAAACACACACTTTCCTTAAATACTAAATAGTATTAAAAAGGAAAATAAAAACACAAATTAATAAAGGAAATCATACTAAAAAGGATAAAGTAATTGTTTGAAGATTTTTTTTTACTTTTTAATGAGTTTATGTTTATACCTGACCGTAAAGAAAAGCATGGGGAGGACTCTGATGTGCCAACTATTTATAAGATACGAGCTGTAAGCATCCACCGTTGAATGAGAAACTTAGAGTCTGAATAAAGACAGAGGAAGAACAATATCCACAAAGTAATTAACTAAAAATCATTCCACTGCTCGGGTATTTATACCATCCCTTTATGTACGCCTGCATATAAAATATCTACCGTAGATTGCATACATCGAAGACACACTCAGAAGCAACCTGAAACGTGGGTACCTTCTGACCTGCACAATCCCTCCTCGAGCACAAAATCAGAAAAGCGGTTTCGTGCATGATTGCATCTGGAATATATATATATATATATATATATATATATATATATATATATATATATATATATATATATATATCTGCGCACAAAATTTGTTGGCTCATATCGACTCCTTTCTACACGTATACGTTATTTTATTTATAAGTACTGAAGTATGTGAGAGCGCTTTGAATACTTTTGTTTTTAATATTTCATAAACATAATTTATGTTTTAAAAATTAAAATTAATGATATGACATTATCGAATGAAACCAGTTGCACAACTGAAGTAAGAATTAAAAAAAAAAAAAAACACTCGGGTACTTGATGCAAACTGTACAAACTTTTTAGTTTTGTTTTCAGAAAATACGTAGAGGAACAAACAATTTATACAAAACCTACTCGTCTCTCTCTAGCATTTAGAAACCTGTGTTAGCTCCTAAATATATTGAAATTATTCTTAATGACCAAATATTCCGATTATCTTAAGGATTCAATTTACGAATGATAATGTACCAATCCCACAGTTCAAGTATTCACTCAACTCTTACTTAATTATAATACAAGACTTATTTTTTGTTTAATTTCCCAGGCTTTCGCTCCGAGGCGAAAAGGACGGTGGTGATCACAATAAAAAAATGGAAGAATCAAAAAAGTGGGAGGATAGGGTGGATCTTCGAGAACGTCTACGTACAGAGTGATATTAGTTTGTCCACTACAAAACCTACTTTGTAAGAGCTGAGATCGAACCAGAGATCCTATTGTCTTCTTTAGCGCTTAACCACCGTGTCCCTTACGGAACTTTTCAATAAATGTTTTAACCCATGTACTAGGTACATAATATCATTGTTCAAGAATACAGTGTTCACCCTGTATGCGAGGTGTCTCTAGTTCAACGCTAGAACATGCGAGTTTTGTAGTTTTCTCAAGTTTCTCTAGTTTCCTCCCCAAGTTTATTTTAGCCACTAGTTTTAACAATTATTCACTCTTATAAATTATCCGTCTCAAGGGGGTAAGGGTTAGACGTAAGCCTGAAAGATTTTATTTCATGTTTATTTAGTTTGTTGATAGGGTAAGAAATGGTAAAATGTAATATCTGATCGACATCACAACTATTAGAAAAAAACGGAAACTATAGATGTGTACTTTGCTTCACTTTTAGTTCTACGAGAAACATGCAACACAGCGGAGAGGCATTTTATTATACTGTAGTCTATAGAGAGATTATCAAACTTTAGTCATTTAATACATATACATAGTAAGATGAGAATTATGCACTTATTTTATGAGTTAAATTTATGTCTGGAATGGGCTCACAAGTTGTGAATATAATACGATTTCAACAATTTATTTTATAGTATAGTCCTATGGAGGTCCAATGATAATGATCTGGTTTCATTTTGAGTTTAATGGAAAGATGCATTGTGCAGTAATACTTATAACAAATCTACAAGAAAAGCAGTCATTCTGCTTTTCTAGTAGATGTAAAGAAAACAGGAAGTGTTTGGTTTTTACCTTAGTACAAGGCTGCATATCTCCAGTAAGGTTATGGCTGAAGTACATCCAAATTTAAATTTTACATAACTTTTGCTGAAGTAATAATTTTTAAATATATATTGCAAGAGCAACTTACATTAGAACCACTGGCAATATACAGTATATCTGATTAAACTTTAGGAATAACCTGGATATACCTTACATTTGGCTGGCGTTTATATACCTGAATGCACCGTCTTAAAAACTCAGAACTGGATTAACCTATCTGGAGGCCCGGGGCTAGAAAAAATATGTGACCTCTGCTGACTTCACTTAATACATTTCTGTCAAAGTACAGAAGAAAAGTTACGGGTATATGTTTAAAATTTTGGTCATATTTTATGATGTTGATTGTATCTTTATGATTGTTTTTAGATAGTCAGTTGAGGTTTTTATCAGATTGGATGCCCCTATCCACCTAGAGGCCCATGACTGTGACCCCCTAAGCCCCTCACTTAATCCGGCCCCGCCAAAACTCGATGCAAATTAAATCCAAACCTCCGATTAAAATAGTAAGTACATATTAACAATGTGCTTTACTCTGTACCTTTTAGGAAGCAAGATGATTCTGCCACTAGTGGTCCACGGTTGGATTCCAGGGTATGTAAGTGTGATGTCAATGAGTTTTCTTAGCGTTTTATGGATACCTTTCAAATTTCAATTCCACCAATGATATCATAAATATTTTTCCTTATGAATCATTCGTTCCCTTTAACCTACACGGCATAACCGTTAGATGTGAGGTTTATTGGTTTTAAACGAACAAAAACTATTACCAAATAAACGAGATCTTGTATATCCATTAACTTGCACAACATAATGGTAATTTATACATTTTTTCGCTAATTTCTTGTGAATAAGGTAACCGTAACCTTAGAATCCCTCTGATTTAAAAATTGCATTTTTGTGTACACCTAACTATTGTATAGAAGGTAAATTTGGGTGTGTTAGCAATGGTAGCTTCTTTCTGACTCGACACGTTCAGCCTTAGTTAATAAAATTGAACAATTGTTATTTTCCTTACTTCTAAATACAAAAGGGGGACAGGAGTAAGGGTTTATGTTATATAAGTACTAATACATTTTGCGTTTCTGCTAGAAAACTACAAAATAAAAAATATTAAAAAGAGAAAAGCAAGGGCACCCACCTACTTTATTGTGAAACCAGTTATTGAAACTTTTCTTCTTTCATATTTTAAAATACTATTCTACAGTTAAATTTCATTCATAAAAGACGCAATATGAATTCACCTGATGGATTTGTAAATCAACGCCAATCCTTATGCATCTGACATATTTCCCTTTCCGGGCAGGCTTAGGTACATCAAAAAATGACGACTTGTACGACATAAACATGACCGTTATTTGATATTATAAGGGATAAATAGAGAAGGAATAGGTTTGATTTTTAACTCTCATTCTAAAATAGTCATTACATAATTTGTTACACATTTTCGGACAACAAGGGAACATTGTCATGCAATTTGCACCATTTGGTATGATTTCACACACACACACACACACACACACACACATATATATATATATATATATATATATATATATATATATATATATATATATATATATATATATATATATCGTTGAGTCTTAGGTCTATCATTGTTTAAATTAACCAATTTTTAAGATTTGCTGCTTTGTTACTTCATGAATTATGTGGATAAGATATATCGCTGGAACTGGCCAAACGTTGTTACCAGTTAAATTTAAAAGCTTCATCAATACCTTCTGATTAAGGACACCTTATGCAAAATTCATTGAATGCAGTACGAAATGTATAAATGTTACTAATATATATACTGCAAATTGAATACAAATATACTTACGATTCAGGGCTCAAATCACAGAGAATCGCTACTTTGTAACTGACAAGAGTGTGGGCTGCACTTCACGATTCACGACTGATATTTTGCCAAGTACCAGGAGAGATATGTCGCAACTATCAACAGGAAATGCCTATCACTTCCAGACATGACTAAGTGTCAATATAACGCCTTACTCTTAACACTACATCGGTTCGTTCCGCAGTTTCCTTCTAAATTCTGGATATTGAAATCAATAAATATATCGATTGACCTGCAAAATTATTGAATCTTATCAGGAGCAAAGAATAAAATGCTCTAGCACTAGACTAATATTGGCTTTAACACAAGAAAATAATTCTAGTTGATACCACTGTCATTTTGTTTGCTGCAACTCTTGTATTGAAACGTTGCGTTGATATTTTGTTATTGTTTTTGATGTCTTTCAAAGTGGTTCCTTTAAGAAGTTCTAGGAAACTTCTGTGATTTGAAGAGGTGACCACGGTTATTATTTTCCATCGTCACTCTGAGTCTCAAACAATTACATTGTGAAGGGCTAATCAATAATCTTTATTAGTTCCTAGAAGGTATTTGAAAACAATTTTAATGGTTTAAAATGAATAGCATTGTAATATAAATACTACACTAGCGGATCTCATAACAAACATGAAACGGATATGCAAATATATGGTTTCGTTCTTACAGAGGGCAAACGTGCGAGGTAGAACCACTTAAAGTATGTTAACAACGCTATTTAAAAACAAATTAAATATTCTATATTATTAGTTATTTTCTTTGATTTGTCATTATATTTATCTGGAGTATCGTGGGGGTAGAGCGTTTATCTCCGGTGCTTGGGGTCCCTGGTTCGATCCCAGCTCGCGCCGTGTGGACTTTGTGGTGGGCAAACACCGTGCTCGTGGGTTTTCTCGGGGTTCTCCCGTTTCCTCCCACTTTCTTCATTCCACCATTTCACTCATCTCTCATCATCACCGTCTCATTTAGCCTAACCGGCATAACCGTGGGACGTAAAACTTAAAGATTTAATTTCATTTATCTGGAGTACCCTAAGGGAAGATAAAGTTACGACTATTACTACAACAACAACAACAACAACTACTACTACTACTACTACTACTACTAATAATAATAATAATAATAATAATAATAATAATAATAATAATAATAATTTTCGTTAATCCTTATCTGAACAGAAAATATAGTAATATACCAATCATCCAAACATACTGCTTTTAGTCTCTGTTTACCCTTTACTCTTGTGTTTAAAGGAAGTTTCTTATGATTATGCTTTATCTAATATTACTTTTTTTTCTGTATTTTCTTTATGGTTTTCGCTTCAATTCAAATTGTTTCAGGTGCAATGTTCAAAGTCGTATGAACCACTACGTTATCCGACATTTCTACTGGTATTATTTTAACATTTTTGCTCTTCCAGTGTACTTTTTGTATTTTATTCCAGTTGCTTGTACTTGTTTCCTTTTTCTTGTCCTATATGCGCGTTTTGTAGCTTTTTGTCTTGTTGTCTTTGGTATTGCGATGTTTATTAAATGTACCTTTTCCTTCTCTTTGCTTACTACTGTAACGTTTGGCCAGTTACGATGTACTTTTTTATTGGTTAGTATCAGTAGTGTTATGCTAGAATTTTTGGTAGGTAAACGCTCGATAGTTTTCAAAAGTATAGCGTATACGCAAGAATACTTGGCGTATACGCACCCCAATATACGCTCATTCTTTCGTAAATTTAAGGTGAGTATACGCTGGACTATATAAGTTTTAGGTGGGTATACGCCGTATACTCCCGTATATGCCCCATTACATCCCTGGTTAGTATTGTTCTGCCCCAGTAAAGTTTCTGTTTGTCTGTTTCTAATACGGATTCCGGTTTGTATTTATAATATGGTACTTCTGGTTTATATTTCATTTGTATTTCTTCATGTATGATATTTTCCACTTTATCCTGCCTTTCACCGTCTGCGTTATCATTGAGCATCCACTTGTGATATGTTGTATTGTTTCTTGATATATTTGAGATCTTCTGCATTTGTGCACTGTTAAAAGCGGTTTCGTAAATTTAAGAAAAAAATCCTCGTATTTGAGAACGTCCGTTTCTTAACTGTGCATCAAGTAATACATTCTTAAAAGTGAGATATCGATTTTCTCAAATCATTTCGAGAAATAATGACTAAAATGAGAACAATTATGTCTCATTTTTGAGGGTACAAATGCTTTCTCAAATTTGAGAAAAATGCATTTTTTCTTAAAATTAAGAAAGAAACATCTGAGGAAATGGGACGTATAATCCCAATTTTGAGAAACACATTTCTCAAGAAAGTTGAGAAATGTTTTTCTCAAAAGCGAGAAACGATGGAAAGAAACGAAGTGAAGGGAAACATAAAATATAAACATGAAAAAACAAACTATTAGAACATACAGAATTTATATTAAATACACATCTACACAGCGTTCAAAGTGGAGAAAAGCAGACGCGATATGTTTTATTACGATTTTGATTCGAAATTTGACCGGCTATTTAAATGTTGAAATACAGTGAGGGTATATTGCCTAAAAGATTGCATTTCTATATACGTAATGACTGAAAGCCACTGGAGAGCTTCTCCTTAGTTACGAGGGAGGACATGGAGAGACTTTGATCCATCCCCAACAACTTTCCGGCAAAAAATCCCCTTATGTTGTATTATTGAAAATTATACACGAAAATCCTAAAAATGGAGTTTTTATATTAACAATTTCCTGCGGGAACACTCCCGCCCCCACTCGAATGAGGGGCATTTCAAACCACCGTAAGATCCGTCCCCACAGGAGAGAACTCCTAAATCTTTGTGCTTGAAACAACATTTATGTGAATTAAGACAAGAAGACACACACATACTTACGAAAGCAACCATTCAATATGGCACATCATAATATAAACTGGGTGAACTTCTTTCAAGACACCACATTTTAAAATTAAAAGATAACAATGTCGGTGTTGTCAACTTAGAAATTGTTTCTACATAAGAATTAAAAACTTTTTAGGTGCAAAGTATTCCTCAATTGCTGTGTATAAAAATGGATTTATTGAATGTATTTAGCATCTGGTCTTCTGTGACGGTATGTCTTGATCCTCAAAACACAGAGGCGGTATGCCTTAGTAGGATAATAGGGAATTTATACACCATTTTGGTAATTGAAGTAATTAGTTTTTCTAATTGAAGTCACGAAGGAGTATGACGTATGTAATGACTGCAATTATTTTGGATTGATAACACGTGTTAGATGGTGCCGCTGGCGCCATTACTGTCTGGTTATGCCGCGACTGTACTTTATAGTTTTTCCGCCCATCTACTTTGTATATTACCGACAGCCGCACTGTATTGAACGTTAGCTTTGCGCTGGCACCATTACTGTTGCGAGTTTTTTGCCCGCCCACTTTGTATTATACCGCTTGGTAGCCGTGGACGCTAATGGTATTTTCCTTTTATAGATACCGGCACACTTTGTATGCTGCCTGATACTTTAAGTAAGAAGAGAAAGTTTACTTACCTTTGATGACACGCCCGCTATTTTGCTGTGTATTTCCTGGTTGTATGTTGTTGCAGTTGTATATAATTTATGGCCATATTGCAGTGTTGTCTGTAATGAGAATAATTACAGTGATTTTTTCCCCCTAAATAGGTAAATTTTCCTTTCTTTAGGGATTTTTTGTAGTGTTGCAGCGAAAAAAGGTAACTAGATTTTCGATAATTTGTATGCAAGCTATTGAGTGTTTCCTTTTATGTACAGTGATTAGACTACGTATAGTTACCTATAATATAATTTTTCACGTAATGAGACTAAACCCTAATTATGAATTATACTTTTACTTTCTATTAGATTAATTATGAATTTACCTTGCACTTTCTTTTATTTATATAATTGGAAATGGTCAGTATTAATTAACCTATAATACTTACCATATGTATATACTTACGTATGAAGAATTGAGATTTGCCAGTTGTGGTTTTTGATGGACGGATTTGTTTTTTCAATATGGCGGCGTTGCGTGATTGTTGAACAGAGGTCCCTCCATAGTAGGAGTTTGAAATGCGAATACACGCGTTTGCTTGCATTTCTTTTTTTTTTTTGCCGTTTACCCGGTTAAAGGGTTTTGCCCTTTCTTCGGGGGAGTGGTTCATAAACATTTTGGACTCCATAATATTATAGGAGGTCTATGAGATTTTTCTTTATTCATTAAGAATTAAATAATTTATTAAATAATTTATACATACATTCAATACTGATAATGATTTATCAAGGGAACGATAACAAAACAATAACAATAATAACAAAAGGTAAGAGGTGCAAAAAACAAATATATAAGGTGATAGGTGCACAATGAGTATATAGGTGAAAAGTAGAACAATTTATATATACATATAGGCTAAAAAGGAAAAAGGCTAGTAACGAAGTAGAAAACATAATATATTAACTGAAAGGACGATATGATGAAATGATAATGAATGAATTGCACTAGACGCCACATCACGAGGTTTTGTTAGTGGACAGATGCAGGTTATCTTCTGTTCCTGGGGCCACTCAGGAACTGATGAAGACAGGGGAGGCCCATATTAGTTGGTAATCACTGTGCCTGTGATGGATAAACATGAGGTGATAGATGACGTGGATGATATATGGCAAAGATCTCGGGGTCTCTACTGGCAGGGTCAAATTGGAGGTGATATAGTGTCATGTAGTGTTGTAGCGGAGAGTCGATGTATCGTGGTGGAGTATCGTTGTCTCTATCGTAGCGTATAATGTCCAGTAGCATTTCATGGTGTAACGCATACCGAGTAGTAATATATCGGATTCGAAGCTGCTCCAAGTGTGGGAGTAAGGACGGGAAATCGATAAGATCGTACAGGAGCCTGGTTGGACTTGGTAACCTGATTCTATACGCTAACCGTAAAGCATGTCTCTCCATGATACACAATTTTTTATAATATTTATCAGATGCAGATACCCAAGCCGTGTGACCATATGTTAAGGTACTTCGCATGAAAGTTTTGTGGGTATGTAGTACTGTAGAGGGTTGTAAGCTCCAGCTTGTACCAACTAGCCTTTTAAGCAAATTGAGACGATTTTGAGCCTGGGTGACAACCTTCTTAAGATGAGGGATCCAAGATAGTTTACTGTCAAAGACGATACCAAGGTAAGTCAGAGTCGAATGAACCGGAACTGGTGTATGCTCAACATGAAGGCGTAGTAAAGTCGGGTTACGGTACACTCTGGAGCGTCGTCCTGGTGGTAAAAATACAAGTGATTGTGTCTTCGCAGAGTTAATACTCAGTCTCCATATGTTACACCAGTCGACAAATCGATCAATAGCAGGTAGCATAAGGCGATTAATTTGTTGAATAGTACGGGCTGTTGAAAGAAAAGCGGTGTCGTCAGCAAACTGATAAATTTGGATGTTGGCTGGTAATCTGAGATCGGCAACGTATAAGAGATAGAGGAGAGGCGACAAAGACGAACCTTGAGGAACTCCAGAGTGTAAGAAGATTGGATGAGAAAGAGTGCTGTTTATGGATATGTATGCCAGACGTCCTGTTAAGAAGGAATTGACCAAGCGTATGTAGGAAGTAGGTAATAAATAATGATGTAGTTTATAAATAAGCCCAGGATGCCAAACTTTATCAAACGCTTTCTCGAGATCAAACGTTACTAAACAAGAAGGAAAACCCCGGTTATATTGGTTATAAACGGCCGTGGTAAGACGTAATAGCTGATCTATAGTACTAAAATGAAGCCGGAAACCAGCTTGATGAATAAGCAGAAGGTTGTGACTTCGGATATGGTCATGAAGTCGGCGAACAAGAATCCGTTCCAAGATTTTACAGAGGCAGCTAGTTAAATGAATTGGTCTATACGACTGAACATCCGATGGGGGTTTCTTTGGCTTCGGAAATAAAAGAACCTTTGAGTATTTCCAATCAAGTGGAAAGAAACCAGTACGAAGGATGAAAGTATAAAGTTGGCTGAGGAATAGAAGAAAAGAAGGAGGCGCATGTTTGATGAGTACATACGTGATGCGATCAAAGCCAGGTGCAGAAGTGCGTTTCTTTTGTAAACTGGTAGTGATATCGTCTGGTGTGATAGGCTGCGTAAGCGGATTATTTGGTTCAAGAAGATGATTATCCGACGGTTGTAAGTGATCTGAGGTCGGATCAGTTTGCCGGTTGATGATTGTTTGAAGTCGTTGTGGCGTATGCCACCCAGGCAACGGAGTAAAGATACCTTGAAAAAAGAGGGCGAAGGTATTTGCCTTCTCTAAGTCAGTAGTAAGAGCTTGATTGTTGTGAGTGAGCGGATATGGCGTGGATGAAGTTGTGCCAGTAAGTTGATGAAATTTACGCCAATATTTGCTTGGATGAGTTTCTGCAGCCAGAGTATTACATGTTCGGATCCACTGTCGTTTCTTGTACGCAACTATGTAGTTATGTGTAATGCGTAGGTACTGACGATGGAGTCTAAGTGCTTCTAAGTTGCCACTCATTCGGTACTCTCGGTAAGCTCTACGTGACGCAGTTATTAATGAAAGGTATCGTCGCGGTAATGTGGGTTTATGAGGATGTGTGGTAGTAGTAGGAATAGAGCGGTCAGCCGCATTTTGAACTGCTTCAGTGAGTGTAGTAACTACTAAATCGAGGTTATGTTGTGAATTAGGCACAGTGAGCGGAATCATGGCATCGTCAAGTGCGGAGCGGTATTGATCCCAATCAGCCTGATTGTAACGGTAGATTTTCTTAGCTGGCAATGGATGTGAAGATTGTGCTGTGCAGCGTAGCTCTAACTTAATAGGAACATGATCACTTCCTATGGAGTCCAGTATCGATATGGTGATAAACTGAGTCAGTGAAGATGAAGTAATAACAACATCAGGACTACTGTTACTAGCTGGTCGTGTAGGCTTAGGTAGGATATGAAATTCCCCAGTAGTAGTATTTTGAATAAAATCGAGAAAGTGCTGTTTGTCTCTCTGGGTACGACTATGAAAATTTAGGTCTGCCATAATAATGTAATGCTTAGAGTGGGAGTCAATGAAGCGAAAGAAATCAAAGTTGAGTTGTTTTCCTGGGCGAAAATAGATCGTAGCAAAGGTGACGGTACGGCTGCGAAAGTAGATAGTAGTTATGTTATGTTCAGGAAGAGTAATATTATGAGGTGCTGTTACGGATCGATATGGCAGGCGATTGCAAATACCGATAGCTGTGCCACCATAAAGACGTGGTCCTGCAGGGGCATCGTGACGGAGTAGAGTATATTTCGGTATGTAGCAATTCAATTAAGGAGCCAGATATGTTTCGTTCAATGCAAAAGCTGATATTCGTTCTTCTTGTAGCAACTGCGTGAAAAGCACCTTATGGGTAAGTAATGAGCGGATGTTCATAAAAAGTAAGGTGTAAGCCATAATAGATACACAGAAAAATTTAGAGATGAATTTCGCCATACTAGACATATACTTCAAGGGGTTGGATTTGAAAGTGTACCGTGGACCCAGAATAGGTGGCATGAAGCTGAATATTAAAGAGTATTTTAGCTGCGTGAATGATTTGAGTAAGTATGTGAGTCCGAAGAAACGGATGGATATTTTGTAAAGTAATGGTGAGAAAGCGTAGTAAGTCTTCAACAGTAACGGGATGAAGTAATGAGTTGGCAGGTGGAGTCGGCGGATCAACGGAGCGAATAGGAGCAACCAGTTCCGGCTTTGAAGGTTCAGGTTGTGGTTTGGCTTTGCATTTGTAGCTGTATGTCGGATGTTTTTCAGGACATGCACTACATTGCGGTGGTGCCTTTTGATTGGGGCATTCCCTGGTAGGATGTTGCATGGAACAATAGCCACATTTAATGATATTAGTGCATTCTGACGTAGGATGTGAATTATACTGCTGGCATCGCTCACAGCGCAATGGAAGAGGGGCCGGTGTACGTGATGGCTCGACCTTATAGCGTCTGCGATAAATATACGCTCCTTTAGACAGAAGTTGATCGATTAGTTGTGGTTGGTCTGTAAGCACACGTGCAAGATAGGTTGGTCCTAAGTTATTCTTTATGCGAATGCAACGTTTTACAGGAAAACCTTCTTGATGCAGTTCCTCGAATATTTCTTCATCTGTGAGGTCTGGTTCTACTCCGCGGATTACAACCGATAACATTGGAGGGCGTTTAGGAGGCGGAGGTGTTTTACGTGTGGTAGGAGTTAAGGCAGAGAGTTTCGCTTTTGGCCCAAAGATTTCGAAGGTGGCCTTATTCCGGACATGCGTCGCAAAATTAGACCTGGTTGATTTTATGATAATGCCTTTACGTGTTTTGATTATTTCACGGATCTCAGGTCGTGGTACAAATTTGATTAATTGTTGAAAGACAGCACGTACTGAATCGTATTTGGTGTCAAAATCGGTGAGTAAGAAGTTATAGATGATGTCTGGAGTAGAGGTTGCTGAGGTATCTGATCCATTAGTTGCTGAAGTCCAATCCATGTTGTTTGTTTGCTGGCTGTCGTCATTACTAGTGCGTGGCCGTTTTGGAGGATCAGATGTAGAGTCACGTCCGTGTGGTGATCTAGAACGAGTTCGTTGATCTCGAGGTGCGCTGTCCCCAGTATCATTGTCGTCTCCTGTGTGTGCATTACTGCTTCCCTTAGTGCCAGTAACAATACGGGGATGTGTTTTCTGACGTCCGTTTGGTCCGATATTAATAGCAATTTGTTGATCGAGATGATGCAGTGGTCCGGAAGCGTTGCCAAGGTCCGTCATGATGAAAATGGAGCTTAGGGCCGAAGCCCAAAAGAAGAAAGATGCGAAATGAAAGAGGAATAAATGATGTTCAAAAAGCAAGCTTGCCCTCCGAAAGCGAGAACTTTCGTCAATCCTCTAAGTGCGTAAGTGTGCTATGCTCACAAGTACGTTTTGCAATACTTGGTCCTCGCTGGCACAGTAACTAATACAAGAGAGGCTAGGCTTCTTGGTGAAAGTATGCTTGCATTTTTTTAAGCTAGCTCGTAAGCTAGCAACCTCTTAGAGGGGTACGCCCTCTTTTAGGAATGGGATGTAAAGGAAAATGGTTGGACTAGGATTGGGAGAGGATCTAAGGGGTGCATGGTTACAGTTTCAATCTTTATTTTTCTTTATTTCGTCATTTATTTACATCACTATATATGTATGATTATGGATGGACATTATGATCTTTGCGATCATAAACATACTGACAGGTGGATGCACAAGTAATAACATATAATAAACATATAAACATATAAGAGAAATCATAAAGAAAATGCAATCAAAAGAATGGAAATACATTATGAAACTAAAAACATAACACAGACGATAGAGGATGGTAATTATAAGTATATGCTATGAACGTGAAGGATGAAATGAAGTGCTAGCACGCCACAACACAAGGGAAAGGTTAGATCAACGAATGCTGTTATCTTCTGCCTAGGGGCGACGCTAGGCTGATGAAGACTGTGGGAGCCCTGTTAGTACTTGCATTTTTTTTATTTTATTTATTTTTTTTAATGCTAGCTTGAAAGCTAGCTACCTCTAAGAGGGGTACGCCCTCTTTCAGGGATGGGAAGTTAAAGGAAAAAGTTTGTTGCATGGGTTATTTCTGGATGGTCTAAGGGAGGCTAGAGGACTGGGTTATAGTTTTCATTATATACAGTTATTTATTTATTTATTTATTTATTAAATCAAAATGACATGGACATTATGATCTTTGCGATCATAATCATTATGACATCGGTAGTGGAAGGAATTTGGGAACATAGATATATTACAAATACAATACAAATATTATAGTACAATACAAAAAATAATAATAATAACACATAATGTAAGCAAGGTATAAGAAGGTAATGACGGACAAAGTTGAAAAATGCATGGTGATGGAAAGGACAAAACAATGAGTGAAGCAAAGTGAAGAAAAAAAAAGCGTTAAGATTCTATTTATTCGGTGAGGAAAATATGTTATGAGCATGATAGATGACATGAGGTGCAAACACGTCACAGCACTAGGAAGGTGTTAAGTAAACGAATGCAGTTAACTTCTGCCTAGGGGCGGCTCTAGGCTGATGGAGACATGGGGAAGCCCTGTTAGTAACAGAGGAAATCACTGTGCGATATAAGATGGAAATATATGAGGTAGATGAGCATGAATGCAAAAGTCCTCTATGAGCATATGAGCTGGATGATTAGGAGGCAATGTGTAATGATATAGCGTGAAGAGTAAATGTAGAGGTGTATAAGTATAGCGTGCTCGGTAGGGATGAAGTGTAAGATAATGAATGGTATCAAAAAGAAGTGGCTGGTGATGAGTGAAGCGGTCGGTAATGAACTTGCAGCGTAAAGCTTCTAGGTGATACTTGAGAATAGGAAAAGAAATACGAGAATAGAGGTCTTGTGTAGGACTAGGCAATGAGATGCGAAAGGCAATTCTAAATGCATGACGTTCGAGAATGGCAAGTTTTTCGTAATATGAGGTTGGTGCAGAGATCCAGGCGGGAAAACCATATGTCAGTACTGGTCTAAGAAAGACTTTGTAAGTATTAAGAACAAGATTCGAAGAGAGACCCCATGTGGTACCTGTTAAACGTTTCAGAAGATTAAGTCTATTATATGCTTTTGCCTTGACTGAATTGAGATTTGGTGTCCAGGTGAGGTTGTGGTCGAATGTGATGCCTAGATAGGTAACTGTTTTGCCAGGATGTAACGGTACGTCATTGACTTGTAAGGATAGCTTGGTAGGATTTCGGTGGACCTTCGTACGTTTTCGGGGTGGAATGAAAACGATGGCTTGTGTCTTGGCGGCATTGATGGTCAGTTGCCAAGTGTGGCACCAGTCCGTGAAACGATTAATTGCTTCCTGAAGAGTAAGATTGATTTGTGCCATAGTGCGACAGAGGGCAAGAAATGCAGTATCATCGGCGTATTGGAATAAAGAGACATTCGGAGGTAGGTCAGGAAAGTCTGCGACAAAAAGCAGATAGAGGAGTGGTGATAATGCTGAACCCTGTGGAACACCTGATAACAAGAAGATCGGGTGTGACAGCTGATCGTTGATGGCAACATAGGCAAGACGGCAGGTAAGAAAATGAAAGATAAGCCGGATATATGCAACAGGAAGTCGTAATTTGGTAAGTTTATAGATGAGTCCTAGCTGCCAAACTTTATCAAACGCCTTTTCGAGGTCGAAGAGAACAAGACAAGATGGCTGAATAGAGTTATAATGATTGGTGATAAGTGACGTAAGACGAAGGAGTTGGTCGTTAATTGAATATGAGGGCCGAAAGCCAGCTTGATGTGGTGGAATGATATTATGATCGTTTAAGTATGGGTGTAATCTTTTAACCAGGATCCGTTCGAAAATTTTACTGAAAGTGGAGGTGAGTTGTATTGGCCTATAAGATGAAACATCGGATGGTGGCTTTTTAGGTTTGAGAAACATGAGTGTTTTCGAAACCTTCCAGTCAGTGGGAAACAGACCTGTGCGGAGAATAAAGGTATATATAAGAGCAAGTAGTGATAGAAGAGCAAATGGACATTCTTTAATATGTCTATAAGTAACGCCATCGAATCCTGGAGCGGTGTTTCTCTTGCGGCGTAGTACAGCGGTGATTTCATGAGGTGTAATGGGAACAGTGAGGACATGTTGCGGAAGAGTGTGAGTGATGTTAGGCTGTAATTGAGGTGAATCAGTGTTGATTTGAGCAGTAGGATGAGTGCGGTAGGTATGATTGGAAACTGATGGTGTAAAAATGCTTTGAAGATGGTCGGCGAAGGCATTTGATATGTCTAGATCTGATTGGAGCGGCTTGTCATGCACAAGGAGAGGATATGTTGTCTTTGAGGTTTTGCCACATAGAGCGTTGAAACGTTTCCAATAGATTGTTGGATGTGAAGTGTCTGCTAGATTATTGCATGTTTTAATCCACTGGCGTTGTTTATAGGCGGAGAGATAATTCCGGACAGTACGCTGCAATTGGTGATGAAGTATAAGTGCATCAGGATTATGTGTGCGAAGGTAGTCGCGATAGCATTGGCGAGAGCGTCGAACCAAAGCAAGATAATGGGGTGGAAGTTTAGGGCGATATGGAACTGATGAAGATTGCGGGATATAGAGGGTAGATGCGCGCTGGATTGCTGTAGTGAGAGTGCCAATTTGTTCAGTAAGATCATCAGAAGTTACTGGGCCTTGGTAGGGTTCTATGGTAGAAGAGATATAAGTGCGATAGCTAAGCCAGTCAGCCTTGTCATATCGAGGTGTGACTCGAGAGGTAGGCAAACGTGATGGACATGCAAGACCCGTATGATAGGTCAGTTTGATAGGAGCATGATCGCTACCGAGCAAATCTAGGACTGTGACAGTGCAATGAGTAGCTAAAGTATTGGAAGTAAGTGCGATGTCTGGTGTGGTGTTTGAGATTGGTCGAGTATGAGAAGGAAGTGCAAGTAGTATGCCAGTAGTATGAGTGGTGATGAAGTCACAAAACTGAGTGCGTTCCTGGGCCGATCGACTATGGAGGTTTATATCTGCAAGGATGATGAAATGTTTGTACGTGTCTGATATATATGAAAAGAAGGCAGTTGGAATGGGATTTCCAGGTCGAACATAGATTGTAGCGAACGTAATTGCTATGGACTTGAAATAAATGGTGGTGATGACGTATTCAGGTAATTGCAGGTGAGGACAAGAGTGATGTCTGTATGGCAGATTATTGCGAAACCCAATGGCAGCTCCACCGTTAGCTCGAAGAGTTGGTAGGGTATTGTCATGTCGGATCAAGTCATAGCGAGGGATTCTGCACGAGATGGACTTTTTAAGAAAGGTTTCGTTTAGAAGAAATACAGTGATATGCTCTTCTAATAGTAATGCCTGGAAAAGGTCTTTGTTTTTAGGGAGTGAACGGATATTGAGAAATAAAAAGTTTAAATCCATAATATGTATGAAGTTAGACTGTAGTTTCGTATCGAATGGTATGAAAATGAACGTAATTATTTGAATAAGTAGCATAGAGAGAAACGTTAAAGGTTTGTTTTGCTGCTAAGGTGAGTTGTTGGAGAACGTGCTGTCTATGAAAGGGGTGAATGTTCTGAAGAGCAAGTGTAAGGAATTCCAACAATTTGCCTACTGTCACGGGATCATCAACATGCTGATCTGTGTTTGTTGAGGTTGATTGTGTGCGTAAGGGAGCCACTAGTTCTGGATGTGCCTGGTCAGGAAGAGGTTTACTTTTACATTTGTAACTATAAGAAGGATGCTGATCTTTGCACGTAGAACATTGAGGAGGGAGCTGCATATTTGGACAGAGGCGTGTTTGGTGTGGACCGGAGCAATAGCCACAAACAGCAGGGTTTGTACATTGGGTCGTTGAATGGCTGTTGTACGCCTGACATTTCTCACACCTGAGTGGCATAGGCGCAGGTGACCGAGAAGGTTCCACGCGGTGTCTGCGTTTATAGATATATGCACCTTGTGTAAGCAGGCGGTCAATAGTTTCCTGGGATGGTGTAAGGACACGCACCATGTATGTGGCACCGCTATTGTTACGAATGCGGATGATTTTGTGAATTGTGTGCCCTTCAGATTGTAATTCATCCGTAATTTCCTCATCTGAATAGGTAGGATGGACGCCTCGAATAACAACAGATAGCATAGGAGGTCGCTTCGGAGGAGGAGGCTGTTTACGCCGGGAAGATGTGAGGTTGGTGAGGATTGATTGTTTACCGAAGATTTCAAATGATGCTTTGTTGCGAATGGTAGTGGCGAAATTTGGATCGGGAGATTTGAAGATATAGCCATTGCGTGTTTTTACAACTTCGTGAAGTGGGAGGCTAGGTA
Organism: Thermobia domestica; assembly: GCF_964235325.1. Lineage (NCBI taxonomy): Eukaryota > Metazoa > Arthropoda > Insecta > Zygentoma > Lepismatidae > Thermobia > Thermobia domestica. The sequence continues at coordinate 50,367,309 of NC_137470.1, read as the reverse complement.
GATATTTGCGTAATTGCAAGGTGATGAGTTTTTCGTTCGAGAACTTAGAATCGTAATGTTGCAGTAGAAAAGAGTGCAGAGATGGAGTAGTGTTGGATGAAATAATGACTTGGTCAGATGATTTGCGTACTGCTGTAGTGCCTTCGGCTTCCATATCTGACGATTCAGAGGCAGAAACAAAGTGTTGTTTCTTAGCTGGTGGTGAGTGTTTTACCTTGGCAGCGAAACTAGTACGACTCTGAGGTGATCGAGACCTCGTCCGAGTTGAAGTGCCAGAAGCTGCGGAAGCAGTAGAGCATTCGGAGTTTTGGCGATGTCTCTCCTTGCGGTCTTTCCGCTTCTCTACTTTCGCAGTGTGACCAGCGGGACCGGGGACAACTGGCGGTAAAAAATCGTGACGACATTCTAAGGATTGTCCAGAAACTAAGCCAGGGTCCGCCATTAGAGAAGCCGATGAAGGAGCACAAAGCCGTGCCAACTAGTAAAGCGATAACGTGATGCTATGAGATGGAAAATGTAAGGTGAGACGACCCGTTTGGATAGCCGTCAAGGTTGAGTAGTTTCAGGTGCCAAACTCGTAACACTAGACGCCCTTGGCTAGATTAGTCTGACGTACAGTGCTCGGAAGTGAGGCAAGAGAAAAAACCCGGGATGAGGAGCAGGAAGGTAGCAAAAAAACAGCCGTACTGACGTGTGGTACGTCACAGCTGATAGATCGAAATGAATATCGATCTGGAGTATGTACTTGCATTTTTTTTTTTTTTTTTTTTTACATTGCTAGCTGAGGCTAGCTACCTTTGAGAGGGTTACGCCCTCTTTTAGGGAAGAGATGTGAAGGGATTGAGGGTTGTGAGATCTCTGGTTGGTCTAAGTGCTTTATTGAATTTCTTTCATAGTAGTAATGGACTTAAGGAACTTTGCGTTCCTTAACATGAGGTGGAGTAAATAGACAAATACATATAGACAACATAAACATACATACATAGCTGTTATGAAAGATGAAGTTAAACAAAGATCAACAGTACAATAAATGAGAAACACAATTGAGGTAACATATACAATAAACATAATCAGGAAATAGAAACTAGAGTATAATAACGCAATAGTAGAGTAATATAATTAATGAGGATGAAGTATGAGATGAGGTGCAAGCACAGGACAACACATAGGAACATATTAGTGGACGAATGCAGTTATCTTCTTGCCTAGGGGGACTCTAGGCTATGATGAGAGACATGATGAACCCAAGTTAGTATGAGAAAATCACTGTGCATGAAATGATGGAAAAATGAGAGGTGAATGAACATGAGTGACGTAATCGTTCAGAAGCAAGAGTGAGGGATCATCAGGAGGAAGCGTGTAATGGTATAATGTAAATAGAAGAGATAATGACGTGTGAAGATACCGTGCGGGTGTGGGATGTAGGGCTATGTAGTGCATTGTGTCGAAAAGTAGTGGATGTTGGGTTTGAAATCGGCGTCGTATGTAGGAGAGTCGAAGGGATTCAAGATGGTATTGCAAGGTAGGAAAATTAGTGCGTTGATACAAGTCTTGTGTGGGGCTAGGTAATTTTATGCGAAAGGCAATGCGGAGAGCATGACGTTCGAGAATAAGAAGTTTCTTGTAGAATTTGTCTGATGCTGCAATCCAAGCTGTGAAACCATAGGTGAGACTAGGACGGAGAAATACTTTATAGGTGTTTAAGACTGTGTGTGATTTGAGACCCCATGTCGTTCCTACGAGACGTTTAAGTAAGTTCAGACGATTATGCGCTTTGGTCACAACTGTTTTAAGATGTTGCGTCCAGGTGAGGTGTGTGTCGAATGTGATGCCTAGGTAGGTGACTGCCTTAGTAGCCCGTAGTGGAACCTCGTCCACGTGAAGAGATAGGTAACGGCGATTGCGGCGAACCTTAGTTGTTTTATTTGGCGGAAGAAAGATGATGGCCTGTGTTTTTGTAGCGTTGATGGTGAGTTTCCACTTCCGGCACCAAAAGCTGAAATCTGTGATGGCTGTTTGTAGGATATTATTTATGTGCTGGATGGATGTTCCTAGAGCGAGAAAGGCAGTATCATCTGCGTACTGAAAAGAATAGACTTGTTCTGGGAGACATGGCATGTCAGCAACAAACAGAATGTACAACAGTGGGGAGAGGGCGGAACCCTGTGGAACTCCGGATAGTAAGAATATGGGATGAGATAGATGTTCATTGATGGCAACATAAGTAAGACGACCTGAAAGAAAGTTAAAGATAAGCCGGATGTATGTTGTAGGAAGCTGAAGCCTGATTAGTTTATGAATAAGTCCGAGATGCCACACTTTATCGAACGCTTTCTCGAGATCGAATAGTACGAGACATGATGGTTTCACTCTGTTATAGTGTGTGGTGATAAGGCTTGTGAGTCGTAAGAGTTGATCGTTTATAGAGAAAGAAGGACGGAAACCTGCTTGAGTGAGAGGAATGATATTTCTTGTGTTGAGGTAGATATGAAGGCGTTTGACGAGAATGCGTTCGAGGATTTTACTGAATGTGCTTGTGAGTTGGATCGGCCTATAAGAAGCGATCTCATGAGGAGGCTTATGTGGTTTTGGAAACATAAGTGTTTTAGACGTTTTCCAAGACATAGGAAAGTAGCCTGTACGGAGTATAAAGGTGAAGAGATTGGCAATGAGGATGAGAAGTGTAGGGGGGCACTCCCTGATCTGACGATAGGTGATATTATCGAAGCCTGGCGCTGTGTTTCGTTTACATTTTATGGTATCTGTGACCTCTTGGACAGTGATGGGTGCAGTAACATGTTGATCGACATTGAGTTCATGCATGGTATTGGGTTGCAAGAATGGAGAAGTGTCAGCTTTGTCTGCAACATGGGGTGTAATTCCAGGTGGTGGCGGTGTGAAAATGTTCTGCAGATGATCTGCAAAGGCATTTGCTTTCTCTGTATCTGTGTGAGCTGCGGAGTTGCCGATCAGAATGGGGTAGGGAGTTTTTGTGAACTTGCCGCATAAACCGTTGAACTTTTTCCAAAATTTGGTAGGATGACTGGTGGTAGACAGATTATTACAGGTTTTCACCCAACACCGGAGTTTATAGGCCCTAATGTAGTTGTGCACAGTTCTCTGCAATTGTTGATGATGGTGTAAGGCATCAGGATTTCGAGTGCGAATGTAATCTCGATAAAGTTGACGAGAACGTGTGATCATAGTCAGGTAATGTGGTGGCAGTCGAGGTTGATATGGAATGTTTTTGGTGGTAGGAATGTAAAGAGTGCTAGCTTCCTGTATAGTAGAAGTGAGTGTATCGACAGTGCTGTAGAGGTCGTCTTCGGAAGTAGGCGATGAAAGATGTTGAGTGCGTTTAGTAAGATAAGAGCGATAGGAGTTCCAGTTAGCTTTATCAAAGCGAAAACAGATGCGTGAAGGCAATGGAGGACGAGGTGAAGCAGAAGAGTGAAGATTTATTGAGAGTTTAACAGGAGCATGGTCACTTCCCAGGGTATCAAGTACGGAAATAGTGCTACGAGTTATTAGATTGCTAGACGTAATAACGATGTCTGGTGTTGTGTCAGAGATTGGCCGAGTGGGTTTTGGTAACTGATGAATGGTTCCAGTGGTGTGTGTGGTGATGAAAGCTGCGAAATTGGTACGATCGTGATCTGAGCGACTGTGCATATTAAAATCTGCCATTATGATATAGTGGCTATAGGTGTTTGAAATATGTTGTACAAATTGTATTGGGAGAGGATGGCCAGGCCGGATGTAGATGGTTGCTATGGTAATGATAATTGATTTGAAATATACAGTGGAAATGATATATTCGGGTAATGGTGTATGAGTATAATAGAACTGACGGTAAGGCAAGTAAGGGGAGAAACCAACCGCTACGCCCCCATTAGCGCGCTGTGCGGGCTGTAAATTGTCTGCACGTAAAATGGTATATCCTGGTAGGCGACATGGAGTTGCTTTGGTTAAGAATGTTTCGTTTAAGAGGAAAACTGTTATATGTTCCTCGAGTAGCAGGGTTTGAAACAAAGGTTTGTTTTTAGTAAAGGATCGGATGTTCAAATAAAGAAAGTTTAGAGCCATGATGAAATTAAATTCAACCGGTTTGAGGTGTTGGAGAAGCATGAAAATGCACTGAGTTTCCAGAGTATGTTGCTGTGAAGTGAATATGAAATGTTGCTTTGGCTGCAAGGGTGATTTGCTGTAAGATGTGTGGCCGGATGAAAGGATGGATATTTTGCAGTGAAAGAGTAAGAAAAGTAAGGAGTTGATTTATTGTGACTGGGGTATCTACTGTGGGCGGAGGGGTGGTAACAAGCGATGTGGTACGCAAGGGTACAACCAGTTCCGGATGTTGCGGCGTTGGGTCCGGTTTTGCTTTACATTTATAGCTATAAGTAGGGTGGCTGTCCGGACATGTAGAACATTTCGCTGGTTGGTGCAAATTAGTGCATAAACGAGTTGAGTGTGGTCCTGCACAGTAACCGCATTTGAAGTCATTCTTACAGTCAGCTGTATTATGCGTATTATATTCTTGGCAGCGTTCGCATCGAACTGGTAAGGGTGCCATTGAACGCGATGGTTCGACTCTATGTTTACGGTTATATATGAAAGCTCCATGTGCAAGCAAATCGTCGATTGTCTCCTGATGGGGTGTGAGGATGCGAATCATGAAAGTGGGCCCACGATCGTTACGAATTCTGAGTACTTTAGAAATGGTGTAGCCTTCGAGTTTTAGTTCATCATGAACTTCCTCGTCTGTGTAAGACGGGTCGACACCTCGGATGACTACAGAAAGAAGCGAGGGTCTCCGTGGTGGAGGGGGTTGCTTGCGTGTCGAAGTAGTGAGATTGGTGATTTCGGCTTGTGCTCCGAAAGTATCGATAGGCACTTTGTTTCGAATTGTCGTGTATAGATCTGGGTCAGAAGTTTTAAAGATATAGCCATTTCTTGTGTGCACTATTTCCCTGATGGCAGCACGTGGAAGATACTTCCTTAGTTGGAGTGCAACAAATTTCTCATTTGAGAACTTCGTGTCGTAATTGCGGAGAAGGATGGCAAAAGATGACTGAACAGATGGAGGAGTAGAATCTGCTGGTGGTCCTATATCCATAGCGTCATTGGTCGGATATTCAGTATGATGCTTTTTCTTCGGCGGTGAGTTTTGAACTCGGGCAGCATAGCTACCCTTTGATTGAGGCGACCTGGATCGGACTGATGTAGAAGATTCGACAGATGCACAAGAAGTTTGAGAATCTTTCCGTTGGCGAGAGCCAGAAACATTCGCTTGTGTCTTTGATGATCCCTTCCGTGGCCCCACCTTCGTGGGACAAACAGATGGTCCATCGACAACAGTAGGTAGATTCGTGTGTCGTCCGCTAATTCGTTTACCAGGTTTCGTGCCATGATCCGCCATAGTGAAGTCTATCAGGTGGGCAGATGCCCAAATGCTGTGTATACGATGTGATGTGATGTGATGTTAGCAAGGTTGGACTACCCGTTTGGATAGTAGTCCAGGTAAGGCAGTTCCCCTATTAATGCAGTGACACTGTACACCCTTGGCTGAGATAAGTCTGATGAACAGTGTCCTGAAAAAACGCGGAGAAAAGCCCGGGATCAGGAGTAGGAAGGTTTTCAAAAACCGTCACCGTTCTAAGTAGGTGGCGCTTCAGAGGCAAACCTCTGGAAAGTATGTACTTGCATTTCCGTATAGATTGATGGTAATTAAACTTGTAAACAATATGGTTGCGCGAAGTTGTATAATTTAATACATTATTACACTATATGTTTAATTTATATTAAATTTTGTTTTATCATGCGTTTAATTATTATAGAATTGAAATAATAATAATAGATAACGATACATTTTGATAAAGAAAGCGGAACCCCCCAATACTACGATATGTACAACTGTGCTGCCATCTATTGACAATAATTGCAACTCCATTTAACAGGCACGTTATATGGGAGACTGATACAGAATGAAAGGGAGACTTAAGGGGAATTACATGAGATTTAGATGTACAAGGAAGAGAAGAGAATAAAATAAATAGAGAAAATATTATTGTTTATTGAATTGAAGTAACATTTAAGCGTAATATATTAGTTTGTAATGAGATTATTAAATTAGGTTTAACTGGATACGTATGCACTCTGTAGGCTAGTTTATTATTTATTTAGGATCTTTTTATTTAATAATATGGTGTGTAGAAGTATACTGAATTATTATAGAGTAGAACAATTTGTATTTTATTTTATAGATGCACCTATGTTTATACAAGGGTACAGTTTAGTACTGGTTTGCGTTAGCGTATTTGAATGTGCGGAACGGCACATGATGGATTTGGAACGGGCGGAGTATTACAACTTTGTATTTTCTGGAGGATTTGGTCCTACGATTTTGCATTGATGAATATATATGTCGCACAGATTGACGACATGGTGCAGTTTGTTTTTATGCTAATTGGCGCCCACGAATTCCTTTTGAAAGAATTAGATAAATAATAGCTTGAAAATATTTTAAATTGGATTACGGTATGAAGCATAATATTTAAGTATATTGTATTTGGTATGATTGAGAACCGGAAAATATATATGTAATTGCTACTATGGAATTAACAAATACCAGAGATAAATACATTAGCTACCATTTATTATGTGTTGGATTATAAGAATATACTCCTTATAATGTTTGGTTTAAGTGCTGGGAAGTGTTATATGACGAATGATTTGCTGCAGGAATTGGTTTAACTTTGAAACAACAACAAATACATTTGACAGATATTTGATGTATTCACAACAACTTAAATCCGAACAGAGTGCTTTTATGTAAATAAAAATATTTATTTTTGTAAAATAGAATTGTTATATATGAATGTAGGCCCCATATCGTCTTATTACAGACCCTGCGATTTTCAGAAAGAATTAACGATTACACATAGACGCTACGGAATAGATGCTTTATGTTACATACGGAAACATGACGAGGACTATTTGATAATTTTTGCTATTTAGGAAATAATATTTTACACAAGAAAGTGTTTTGGATATATTCTACAAGAGAAACAACCAATGTGTTGTAATTATATGACAGAATAGGACAAATTGCGTACCACTTTGAATGGTATGTGTATTAAGGGGGTATGGAATTACTTGCAGTACTTTTTATTGAACTTAGGGTGATTATATAGAGCTAAAATCTTACAGGTATGGTTGCGTGTCTTATTAGGATATATTTTTTATAAATGTGCGTGTACTATACTTGTTTATTACAAAATTTGATACATTTTACTGGATTAAAATTGTGCCGCATTTTCGGTAGCTATAAGGTTTTTCACCATTGTGCTGGTTAAGATAATGGAAAGCTTGCATTTTTTGTATTTTAGAATAATATTGTATACAAGAAGATGCTATTGGATATATTGTACAAGGAAAACAAATAATGTGCTGTAATTGTATGGCAGAATAGGACAATGTGCGTACCACTTTGAATATCATGTGCATTTAAATGGTATGGAATTAGTTGCAGTAATTTTTATTGAACTTAGGGTAATAATATAAAGCTAAAATCTTACAGGTAAGGTCGTGTGTTTTATTAGGATATATTTTTTATAACTGTGCATGTAGTATACTTGTTTATTACAAAATTTGATACATTTTAATGAATTAAAATTGTGCCGCATTTTTATCAGGTATAAGTTTCTTACCATGGTGCTGATTAAGATAATGGAAAGCTTGCATTTTTTCGTATTTTTTTTTTGAATAATATTGTATACAAGAAGATGCTATTGGATATATTTTACAAGGAAAACAAATAATGTGCTGTAATTGTATGACAGAATAGGACAATATGCGTACTACTTTGAATATTATGTGCATTTAGGCGGTATGGAATTAGTTGCAGTATTTTTATTGAACCTAGGGTGATCATATAGAGCTAAAATATTTTAGGTATGGTCGTGTGTCTTATTAGGATATATTTTTATAACTGTGCATGTACTATACTTGTTTATTACAAAATTTGATACATTTTAATGAATTAAAATTGTGCCGCATTTTTAGCAGATATAAGGTTTCTTACCATGGTGCTGATTAAGATAATGGAAAGCGTGCATTTTTTCGTATTTTTTGGAATAATATTGTATACAAGAAGATGCTATTGGATATATTCTACAAGGAAAACAAATAATGTGTTGTAATTGAACGACAGAATAGGACGAACTGCGTACCACTTTGAATATTATGAGCATTTAAGCGGTATGGAATTAGTTGCAGTAATTTTTATTGAACCTAGGGTGATAATATAGAACTAAAATTTTACAGATAAGGTTTGTATGGCTTACTAGGATATATTTTTATAGCTGTACATGTACTATACTTGATTATTACAAATTTTCGATACATTTTACTGAATTAAAATTGTGCCGCATTTTGGCAGGTATAAGTTTTTTCACAATTTGTACGGTTTAAACAAGAGAATACATACAGACTTTAATATTTATAATTTATGTAATACGTTACTATATATTAATTATAGATATTGTGTATGAAGTGTATTGCTGAAGAGGTCTACAACGAAATAATATCAGGATTAGAACTTGTTGAACTGGTGAATAGAAAATGGTCAGATATATCTATGTATATATTACATGTATTATACTTATTTGGAAACACATACCGAATTGATTTAAATAATGCTGGCGCATGTATTGCAACGTGAAAGTAGATAAGATTTACATCTTTTTATTAGGACATATGTGTACATATTTTAGTTTAATAATAATACAGACTGAATTATTTGTATTTTTTATATGTCAAAGAGAATAACCTTACACATGCTTTAATTGTGGAAAAAACAGAAATGTACGATTGTAGGAAAACTTGCATCAGTTTTTTGATTGGATTTACACAATGTAGGTTTTAATGTTGGACATACTTGGAGATACTTAAAATATGAGATCTATGAGAACGTAGTGCGAAAAATGTTGTAGACAGAACTATTTTTACTTATTTAAAATTGCTGTATAGTTACAAGAGAGAATTTCTGATACCATTTTTTTATTTTGCTTATGAATTAGTAGATATAATATTTTAATTATTTGTGGTGAAAACAGTACTAATATCGATTTCTATGTAAATATTTGGAGCTATTATTGTATAATATGAAATACATGCTTTGCAATATAGATACAATGCTTATTTTACTTATTTACAGAGAATATACATATGTATTTGGTTATAGTATTATGTTTACATAGAAATACTTTACACTAGAAATAAGCAACTAATTGAACCACCACATTTTTTTATTTGGATTTAAATGAACACCGAATGTGTATATAGGTGTACAGAATGTAAGAATTTCACATTGTTTTTTTACTGACATTTGGTTTTAACCATATTATTTAATATAAAAACTAGGAGTTATTCATTATTTCCATTATATATTAAACTAAACTAAATTAACGGATATATATAATTACGGATCACAATTATGATATAAGAATTCGCGAAATTTATAAGATTTCGATAATATCTGAAAATATTACAACTACTGGTGACAGTATTTTGTTTAATACACAATTTTATATAGTGTGCATGTAGCTGGCACACAATAACTTTAATATCTATGGATAATGAACTCTGGATATTTACAATGATATGATTTAAGCGCTATTTCTTATTAACAAGTAGCAAATAATTGTTTAGATTTCAAAGCATCACATATTTCAGGCACATATATTCTTCACGAAACTTTAATTATGCCTTTAATATGACTAGTAATATAATGAAGAAACCTTGAAATTATTTGAAGATGTCTATTAAACTAATATAACTTATTATATATATAAATTTTATTTACTCAAAGTTTTATTTGATTAGACATATTGAAGATTTAATATTAACGTGTTACTTGGGAAACATTGCTCATTATTTGAAACCACACTTAACATTAATAACTATGAACATGATGCAAACATTGATTTTACTGTGAAATTGTGTATATATATTATTTTTTGGGAGGCCTATTACAGTACAACAGGTGATTTTACAATAGTTATTATTTTATGAACAGAACTAAACCCTATTTATACATTTTTGTTTTGTTAATATTACCTAAGCACTTTGACTTGTAAATACTTTGAGTACTGTCATGGGTTGTTTTCTTTGACACTTTTATACCTAGTTATGAGACATTGATAGCCAGTACCCACTACTGTTTGCATTATATTTCAGTTTACTAAGTAGGGTAAATTTTGGAATGACATTAATTTGATTATGGTAGGTAGTGGAGAGTTTTCATGAATGCTGTTATGAACCTTTGAGGATTTATACCACATAGAATTGACTAGTTAAACTTATTTTACACACATTTTACATAAAAAATGTATTGAGATATATTTTACCAACATACAATAAACAGAACTAATGAATGTTGATTATGATTACGAATAAATACCCTTTATTAACAAGACAGTGTATTTCAGTACTTTTTGGCAAGGGCATTAAGTAAGAAATTAGACACAATAGCTCCTAATTGAAGAATGGAACACATATGTTTGAATAGCGTCTTGCAGCGCAAGACATACTATGGATACACTGTTTCAACAGTATATACCGTGGTGGTACAGAACATATTATGGATACACTGTTTAAACAATTTATACCTTGGGTAGTACAGGACATATTATGGATATACTGTTTAAGTATTTTATAGCGTTTGCAGCACGAGCATATTATTGATCTGATGTTTTATTACATTACATATTCCTGTTGATACTTCTATTATATAGCCATGTTACAAACTAAAAACAACCAATTTTGTGCAACATGATATATGGAAAAGTATACTTATTTAGACAAGAGATGCATTTAGACAGTATATGAATTTACTTTATATAGGAAATTGGGAACTGTCATGGTTGGTGGATAGGGATATAGAGTTATGACTCATTTCAGTAATAAAGATTTGTTATATTTAATGTTGAATATACTATTTGGTAGTACAGATCCATATATTGCTAAAACACACAGAACTTTTTATTGAATATATATATATATATATATATACATAGTTTGAACATTTTTTATTCATTAAACTTTATATTTACAACAGAGAATGCATTACAGAATGTGTGATAGATATATGAACACAACTTTAATTTATTATGATTAACAATAGTTTAAATTTATTTATTGTGGTTGCATGAAATTAACATTAACAAATTCCTTATCGACAAACGTATATAGATGTACCTTTGAAAAACTAATATCGTTTATTTATTTTGGTTGCATGAAATTAACATTAACAAATTTCTTATCAACAAACGTATATAGATGTACCTTTGAAAAAACTAATATCGTTTATTTATATAGGGAAATTTTATATATTTATGACTATTAGAAAAGTTTGTTACTATACGGAGCAGAATAAATGATTATTGTAGGACAGTTATTGTTTGATAGCTGAATGGTATACCAACACAGAAGGAATAAATCATTTTTACAAAAATAATTACTTGCAGATAGCTTCGTCAAGAATTAAAGATTGAATTTAATGTATCAGTACTAGAGATGATTAATTAATAAAATTATTGAGTTTAGCGTTACAGGAACATGTTTAGGCGATACGGAGGTGAATGATGATGGAATAACTATTGAAATGAAAAAATTAAATAATTATAATATTGTCAGCTTCAAATTAACTTCGGAACTAACATTGAATTAAGGACCACATATGCAGCCGAAACGAGTGCTTAACAGCCAATTATAAGTAAGAATAGAGAGTTCCAACTGGTGAAAAGAATTCAGTGAGAAACTAGTGATAATAGTATTTATCATTTTTTATTTGGATGGATAGAAACTACATTGACGGTAATTTTAGATATTTGCCTTAAGATTCTGTCATTGTAATCAAAATGTTTTGACCATGTTTCATTTTTTGACGATACAGATTGCTTAAATATTATGAAAATAAGAAACTTTATGAAATACTACTATACACAAAATGCAGTAGTATTAGTACAACCAGTGTTACTATTTACGGAATGTCATATTGTGAATATGTATACATGGGACCACACATTGGAGAGAACACAGTAAAATTGTACCATAACATGTACTTTGAACATTCTTTGACAAACAAGCATCTTTTTTTATACATTGTTTTTCCTAGAAAAATCCAAGAACATAGCATAGGTAAAGTTTTCATTTAGATACTGTTAAGTCATTTTATAAACTCTGTTGACGGCATAATTTCCTTGCTTACTACCCGCTAACTCTAACTTGTGAAAGAAGTAATTGAACTGTCATTGAATGAAGTATAATTTCAATAACAGGACATTTTAATAACCCAGCGTTTGTATTATGATATTTGAACATTTTGTAGTTATCAGCATGCCTGTTTCCTGAAAACCTTTATTATACGTTTGAAGACTAGGTATGTGACACATACAGTCCGAACTACTTTTGCAGGAAACAAGATATTGCAAATTCCTTTAGAACGATGTCTTATGAAGGGTCATTCTTTAACAGGAACTTTTCATGGAAGATACACATGTCTATAAATATGGCATATTTATATTATTTTATGACATCACAACTGTTTTACAATTTATCATTTCATCGATACTGTATATGATGGAAACCTTATGTATTTTCAGCTATTAATATGATATCGAAGAGAATCAACCATTTATAATTACTGTTACTAAATTTATTAGACAGTGTAATTGTATAGCGGAAACTTATCCACTTTATATGATAGACTGAACTGTGGAACTAATTATAATAATTGGACTTATAACTTAGAATGATTACGGTAGTGTGATTATTAATTTAGACATATATAATACCCATTGAATTTATAGAAAGGTTTGTGGTTATAGCTTATTGAGGATGACAACATTGCCACAATTATGAATTAATATATCAAGGATATTTAAACATCTCCATAAGTACGACAAGATTTATTAGTTTTACGATTATTAGCTGTGCACATTACTTGAATGTTTATTCTTATTGTACTTACCAGTACTGTATTACATATGCTTGAGTACTTTTATAATCATTTAAAACGTTTTACTAGAATAACAACAGGTAAAATTGTATTTTGATTGAAACAGTTATGATATTTGCTGCGATTATTGGAAATGGTATGCCATATGTTTGCTTGCATTGACACAAACCATAAAGGTTATTACTAAAGAGATTATAATTATGTTAGATAACTCATGCATTTAGTTGAAATGAAGACAAAGATTGACATAGTAGGAAACATTATATATACAATTACCAGATTGAAGTAGTTTATTTATATATTTAAAGATTGGGTAATATAACATTTATAAGCATATTATTTAGATTTGTGTGGGGGAGGCATTACACCTAATTATTGTTACCTACTAAGTTTCCGATTGGTACTTTGATACATTTTGACAGTTAAACTTAGGACTTGACATCAAGAAAAATATGGTAGAGAATTTTATTATTGATAGATGCAGCACATTATAATTAATAATAAACATTGATATTTTATGAAATATGGAGAGTTAATCGACATGGTAATGTGTTTGCGTTATAATAAGAATTATTTGATTTATAATACTACAGAACAATATATGATTGATATATTAGTGTTATTCATTTTGCACTAGATATAGTATATCATATCTAGTATCAATAAATATATTATTTGAAATATGACAAGTACACAATATAATTGCTAATTTATCTTCTATAATAAGATATGCCTTATGAATTCTTACAGATTAATATTTGATTACTACAGTACAATTATGTATCAGCATTAAATATGGAGCATCACAACAAATGACAAATATTATCATATTCGAATTTTTATTTGTACGATTGGCAGATTGAAATGTTTAGCTTCATAAAAGTTATTTGTATTACATACTAAATCAGAAGTAAAAAATATTATACAAACCTAACACACAAAAAAATGTAAAAACTGAAAATGAAAAGTGCAAACTAAAATTAGAAGTGCAACTTGAAATCAAAAAATGTAGAACTGAAAATAAAAATGCAGAAACAAAATTTAAAGTACAAGTAAAAAACAAAAAAATGTAAAGTGAAAATGAAAAAGTGCAGAAGTAAAATTTAAAAAGTACAACTTGAAACCAAAAAATGTAAAACTGAAAATGAAAAGTGCAGAAGTAGAATTAAAAAAAACTGCAAGTTGAAACAAAGAAAAATGTAAAAATGAAAATGTAAAAACACAAAGTAAAATTAAAAGTGCAACTTGAAATACAAAAAAAAATGTAAACTGAAAATGAAAAACACAAACTAAAACTAAAAGTGCAACTTGAAAACAAAAAAACGTCAAATTGAAAATTAAAAACTGCAAACGAATATGAAAAAGTGCAACGTGAAACAAAAAAAAAAACAAAAAATGTAAAACTGAAAATGAAAAACGCAAACTAAAATTACAAGTGCAACTTGAAAAACAAAAATGTAGAATTGAAAATAAAAAAATGTAGAAACAGAATTAAAATTAAAACTTTGAAAATCAAAAACGTAAAATCGAAAATAAAAAATTGAAGCAATATTCAAAATGCACGTCTTGAAATTATATTACCATAATAAAAGAAATACTGCACCTGGCCTAGATAACGTGACGTATCGACACATCAAGGAATGTCCTTTCTCACTATTACTTCCTTTTGCGAATATCTATACATTCATATTGCGCACTGGCTTCTTTCCTTTAGCTTGGAAAACATCAAAGACGCTAATGTTTCCTAATCCACATAAACCTCCTCAGAATGTTGCATCCTATAGGCCTATTCAACTCACTTCCTCATTCAGTAAGATTCTGGAACGTATCCTGGTTAAACGACTACACATCTTCATCTCAGATAACGGCCAACTCCAATCACACAAGCAGGTTTTCGACCAGCTTTCTCTATCAATGATCAACTACTTCGACTCACAACCCTCATTACTCAGCACTATAATTCAGCCAATCCGTCCTGCTTAGTATTATTTGATTTGGAGAAAGCATTCGATAAAGTCTGGCACCATGGGCTCATATACAAACTTCTGCAATTTCAGCTTCCTATCTCCTACATTCGTCTTATTTACCATTTCATTACAAATCGTATCACCTATATCTCAGTACGAGGTAGTTTGTCACATCCTATCTTTCTGTTCTCTGGAGTACCACAAGGATCAGCCCTGTCTCCTTTACTATACCTGCTGTATGTAACTGATATGCCCCGACTGCCAGATAAGGTCCATCTTTTCCAATATGCGGATGACACGGCGCTTCTAGCACTTGGAACAACTATCCAGCAGCTTAACATTGTCTTACAAACAGCTATCGATCGCTTTTACACCTGGTGCGTTCAGTGGCGGCTTACTATTAACGCAGCTAAAACACAAGCAATCGTATTCTTACCACCTAAAAGAACTTCCAAAGTCCGCCGAAACCCACGCAATCTCTCTCTGTATGTTGATGGGGTGCCTATTCAAATCAGTAATATTGTCACATATCTGGGAATTACCTATGATCACCACCTTACTTGGTCGCAACATCTGAGAACCATTACCATTAAAGCTTATAATAGACTCAATCTCCTGAAACGATTGACTGGTACCACCTGGGGCCTTAAAGCACACACCATCCTCAATACCTACAAGGTTTTCTTACGACCTGTCCTTACATACGGATTTACTGCTTGGATAGCTGCCCCAACTAAGTTCTACAATAAACTTTTAATTCTAGAGCGCCATGCTTTCCGTACAGCATTCCGCATTAAGCTGCCTAGTCCTACACAGGAACTATACCGCAAAATAACTTTTCCGACTTTACAATATTACCTTGAAAAGCTGCGGCTAACATTCATGACCAAACGCTTCGAAACACGACATCCTTTACTACAGGATACAATGCGATATTTAGCACTTCACCCAACACCTCACCGCTATTATCATCCTCCACTTACGCTTCTTTTCACACTATATCACTACACTCTACCACCGTTAGATCCCGCCTTACTTATCATCACAGATTACGTCATTCATGAACATCTTCCTCTCATTCATCCATCATTTCCAGCACAGTGATTATCATTATTTACTAACATGGGCCTCATTCGTCTTCATCATTGCCTAGAGCAGCCCCTAGGCTGAAGATAACTTCATTTGTCTAATTAACATCACCCATGTGTTGTCCTGTGAATGCACCTCACCACATCTCTCACGCTCATAACTATACTTGTACAAATCATGAATGCTATACCTAAGCACTGCTATCATTTTGTTATAATTTATTTGTTTAAAATATACCGTATTCTTTTCTCCTTTGTGTTTATACCTGCACCTAATGTTAAGGATTAATATTCCTTAAGTCTCCACCTTCAAAATTATTTATTTAAATGTTACTGCTAATAAAGATTAAAATCACTTAGCCCACGCAACATACTAATTCCATTGTTAACCGCCAATCTCATTCCTAAAAGAGGGCGTAACCCTCTGAAAGGCAGCTAGTCTTTCAGACTAGCCTGTTAAAAAAATGCAAGCTACATCTTCTTGGTCGATAGCAATATCGACCCTATCAACTGTGACGTACCAAACGTCAGAACAGTTGTCTTTTGAGAATCCTTTCCAACTTCCTGGTCGAAGAAGCTTCATACTGTGTGTAACCGCTGAGAGACTCATCAAGCCCACCTCAGCTGATACCTACGCAGTTGCCAAGCGTCTTCAGGCCCACCTAGACCACTATCCGAACGGGTGGTCTTCATATAACCTTACCTTACCTACTACATCTGGCGGCTTAATAAGCTTGAGTAATGGATCCTGGACCAGGTCCAGGGCATCCCGGATTACCACACCAAGTTGTTCAGGGCCCCTCAATTCCATCAGTGAAAGGGGATAAGCGGAAGGATCGGCAAGAAGTCCATTCAAATACTACAGGAACTTCACATTTGCCATCCAATGCATCCGCTCTTATCAATTCGAACCACGTCACGCATGCTTCAAAACGACCTCATACATTGAGTGAATCATCATGTTCTTCTAATGAACGAATGGACGCAGACTTTCCGCCGCTCAAGGCATCTTCTAAACCGCCTATTTATGACTTCCTTCTAACAAACTATGCCGCTACATACCAGGATCTTCGTCAACTTTATCTACGAATTATGAAATATGTACCTCGAACTAACATCAAACAACTCATCCATACCAAGAATGGTATCATTATCCGCTCACCAGATCCGAACCTAGCTTCTACCATTCGTAATACCTACTCGTATGAAATTTTCGGACCAACAGCTGATCTCAAGAAACTAACTCCTAAACAAGTAAAGCAACCTCCACCTCCTCGTAAACCGCCGGCACTTTCTGTTGTTATACGAGGCGTGGACCCTCAATTCAGCGATGAGGAAATCGCCAAAGAATTACAGCTGGAAGGACATTCAATCATAAAGTGCATTCGTATTAAGAACGCAAATGGTTCTATCTATATGGTACGGGTTCTTACGAATTCCCAAGACACGATAAACAATCTTCTTAGCGACGGTGCTTATATCTATCTAAAACGCCATAGAGTTGAACCCTCTCGCTCCTCGCCACCTCTGCCTGTTCGATGCGAGCGCTGTCAGTCGTATAATTCACATTCTACGTCTGAGTGTAAAAATCAATTGAAGTGCGGCTTCTGTTCAGGACCTCACGCAACAAAGGCCTGTACGAATCTCCAAACCCCTCCTAAATGCTCGACTTGTAACGCGCAGCATCCCACTTACAGCTATAAGTGTAAGGCGAAACCGGGAGCAGAACCTCTTAAACCCGAACTCATCGTACCTATTCGTCCGCATGAATCACCAGACAATACCCCTGCTCCAGCTTCAGCTTCTCAACCTCTCACGATCAATCAATTCCTCACATTCCTCACAGTATCTTTACAAAACATCCATCCGTTTCTCAGACAACATATCCTTCAACAAATTCATCTCGCTGCCAAAAGCATCTTCCACATTAACTTCACTGGCACATACTCTGGCAACTATGTTCATTTTCATTCAACTCCTTATGAGACTGCCGTTTAACATCTTGCTATACCCACTGCTTATCACTGTGATTATGGCCATTAATTTCTTATTTCTAAATATTCGCTCATTATCTAAACATAAACCCTTGTTTGAACAACTACTTTTGGAGGAACACATTCACTGCTTCTTACTAAATGAAACCTATCTTACTACTGCCTCGCTCTGCAAAAATCCCTCATACCATCTACTCCGTCACGACTGCCTTCTGCCCTCACGTCGCGCCAACGGTGGGGTAGCTATCGGATTTCCTCCTTCAATTCCCCATAGACTCCATAGCTCTGGGATACAATCTTTGCCTGAACATCTGATTACTACTTTATATTTTCCACAATGTTATGTAACAGTGGCCACCATATACATCCGACCTGGACGTCCCATTCCTTTGCAGTTCTTCCAGTTTATTTCCGACTCCTTTCGCAACTATGTTATCATGGCTGACATCAATTTCCACAGTCGCTCTGACAGACAAAAATCTGACTTTCGCACATATATCCAAACCCATACTACTGGCTTTATCCATCACCTTCCAAAACCTACCCGACCTACCAGTAACACTACACCTGATATCGTTATTACTTCATCCAGCTTACTCTCCCAGATACAAGTGGCTGTCCTTGATCCCGTTGGCAGCGACCACGTGCCCGTAACACTTACCATAACTCCACACGGCCAGCATCATCTAGTTCCTTCCGCCATACCTCCCAGACTCATACCTCGTTACGACAGGGCGGATTGGCCGAACTATCGATCTTATCTCACCACTCACTTAGAAAACATCCCTGCTCCCACCACTGAACAAGATCTATACGACACTCTTCACACGATCACCCAAAGCATTCATCAAGCCTCCTCTAAATATATACCGCAGACGTCTCTTCATCCATACAAACCGACATTACCGCCTCAATATTTGCCTCTGATTCGTCGCTCGCGACAATTCTATAGGGACTACAAACGTACCGGTAATCTGGAATCGCTTCGATTATCTCGTCAATACCAACGAACTGTTCATAATTACATTGTCGCATACAAGAAACGAACCTGGATCAAAACCTGTAATAACTTAGCAGAAAACACGCATCCCACAAAATTCTGGAAGAGATTTAACCGACTAACTGGTAAATCTTCTAGCACTACTTATCCGCTACTTGAGAATAACACTCCTATCCATACTGATACCGAGAAAGCCGATGCATTTGCACATTATCTTCAGGATGTTTTCACCCCACTCCCACCTGCCGCACCAAATCGTCTCCATCCTGCTGATCATCTTAATCTTCATGCCCCTGCCTTGCAACCTAATCTCAATCACACTCTCCCACGCAATTCACCTCTTACCGTTCCCATCACAGTTGTTGAAATTCAGAATACCATTGCTCGTAAACGCAATACAGCTCCCGGAATCGATACTATCACCTATCGCCATATTAAAGAGGGTCCTTATGTTCTTCTTTATTTACTCTCCCTCATTTTCACTTTTGTTCTCCACACAGGATTTATTCCTGCCGACTGGAAGACTTCTAAAACCTTAATGTTTCTTAAACCCGGTAAGACTGCATCATCTGTTTCATCCTATCGCCCTATACAACTTACTCTAGTGTTCAGCAAAATCCTTGAACGGATACTAGTCTCCCGCCTTCATATTCATCTCACTACTCATGACTCCATCCCCATTCATCAAGCAGGCTTTAGACCATCCTTTAGTATTAATGATCAACTTCTTCGTCTCACTACACATATCACTAATCATTACAAGCTCTCGAAACCTTCTTGTCTTGTGCTCTTTGATTTAGAAAAAGCATTCGACAAAATTTGGCACCTAGGCCTCCTACATAAACTTTCATTCTTTCGCCTTCCCTATTGCTATATTCGCTTCATCTTTCACTTCCTGTTTTGCCGCTTGACATATGTCTCCATTAACAATCATCTCTCGCATCCTGTCTTCATCAATTCCGGTGTTCCACAAGGTTCCGCCCTTTCACCTTTACTCTATCTCTTATACGTGGCGGACTTCCCTCGCCTTCCCTCAAATGTTAGTCTCTTCCAATACGCTGATGACACAGCATTCCTAGCCACTGGTACCACCATTTCTCAGATCAATCATACTCTTCAACAGGCCATAAATTCTTTCTACTCCTGGTGTGAACACTGGCGTCTCAAAATCAATGCAGCTAAAACTCAGGCAATTGTTTTTCTTCCTCCACGTACTCGCACCCGTATCCATCGCAACCCCACCAGGCTCCACATCCAAGTCGATAATTCACCTATATCTGCAAGTAAAACAGTTACATATCTCGGCCTAACCTTCGATTCACACCTGACATGGAATGCTCATCTTAAGCGCATTACAACCAAAGCTACAAACCGCCTTAACCTCCTCCGCCGCCTCATAGGTACCACTTGGGGTCTCCAAGCAACAACCGTCTTAAACACATATAAACAATAGAAATTAGTGGTGGGCACAAAAACAGGCTTTTGTTTTTTTTTAAATTTAAAAATAACTGTTTTTCACCGAAACCGATTTCGGTTTCTTCCAAAACCGGTTCGGTTTATCAACGGACACGGTTTCGGTTTCCTTAAAAACTGGTTCCGGTTTTCTGTAAAATTGATTATATTCCTGACTAGAATAGTGTTTCGTCGTTCTCCGGAAACCGATTCCGTTTTTACAGAAATAGAAAGTTTTATATGTTTTCCGATTTCGGTTAATAGAGAACCGTATTTTGGAGAAAACCGAAACAGGTTTCTGTGAAAAACTGAACCGATTTTTGGAGAAAACTGAAACAGGTTTCGGTGAAAAACTGGAAATATTTTTGGAAAAATCCAGGACTGGTTTTGGTGAAAAAACCGAACCGGTTTTGAAGAAAACCAAGATAGGCTTCGGTGAAAAACCGAACAGTTTTTTTAAAAAACCGGAGAAAATCAAAACTGGTTTCAGTGAAAAAATGAACAGGTTTTGGAGAAAAATCGAATAATATACAAAATACATACAATTATATACATAGAAAATAATATACTATACCGCACTGTTTCCACTTCTCGTATTCTTTTGTTTCTTTCGAAAGATGTTACAGGAAATCTGTAAAATTAGTGGCAGTTTAATTTCTGCCAGATTGGACCTTTATGTATGAATGTAACCTACATAAGCATAGCTTCGCTGTAGGTTTACATATTTTTTTTTCTTTTATAAATGTAACATTTTACGTAAAATGCAATCATATTGTAGTTTCCTTTTACATGCTTATGCAATTCTTTATTTTCATTGAATATTTTAGGTAACTAATATTACTTAGTTCCAATATTACTTTGATAACACTAGAGTAGTGATCATTTCAATGTAAATGAAATTTTACCAAGAAAATGTAATACTAATAAACACAGTAACCTATAATAAGTGTCACCTAAAATAAGTGACCACTACTGAATATAAAAATAACCACAACTAGAAATTACCAATGAAAAACTGGCATATTTACTTACTGGTTTCCTTAATGAATGAAAGCTATGGTTGCACTGAAAGAGAACAAGATTTTCCTTTAGCTGAATAAAACCCACTACTGTTACATTAAAACACAAGTGGCAAAAAAAAAATACCAAAATCAAAATTTCCTTAAGGGCTTCCACTACCGGCCCAGTCACCCTACTTCAATCGGCAGCATAGAACTGCTTCATTGTTGAAATTTAAACAACAATGTTGGTATTGCTCTCAGTCGCTGCGTGTTAACCACATTTAAACTGTATATTTCGTCCTGTTTGCAGTCTTCTGGCAAACAATTTAACAATCAAGTGCTTTGTCCAGCCCAGTGGGTGTAGAGTAAAGTTTCCTTTGTCGATGTATAGTGAAGTCAAATTTTCAGTTTCTTTTTTCGGGTTAAAATCTTGTAACAACTTAGTTAGCATAAGAAGTAGCAGTTAAACATATAACGGTATGTCTCTTGTTTAATTTTGAAGCTGGACTTTGTTTCTGCCAAACTTTTGTAGTGCCAGTGTAAATCTTTAAAGAGATTTACTTTTTGTTTATCGTTCTGAATTTAGCTTTTTGCTAAATTTGTATTTCTTTGATAAGGTGTGTCGTAATTTATACAATATTTAGGACATATTAAACAGAACAAATTGGAGTTTGGAATAAGGAAAGCCAGGCAGCTCTTCTTATGTTGTCTTTTCAGATTTTCTTTTACATTCCTTGTGGGGCTTCATTTGTGTTAATTGTGTGTAGAATGAACTGGAAGATTGTGATTGGTAACCTGGGAAAGACAGGTAATTAATCGATTCTGACCAAATGAGTAGGAAACCTAATGTTATACAAGTATATAGCCTGAGATTAGTTTCTCGGTTTTTTGTTTACTAAATCTGGCAACCCTAAGGAGACGTTATGATGTTAATGAGCGAAAATGGTGTAATGAAGAAAGTAAGAGTACCGAGAAAACATACATATGGTGTTTATTCACACAGGCCACTTGGCGGAGCTGAAATCAAATCAGGGACTCCATACATCGGAGACGAGTTCTACCACTGAGTCATCACGGTCCAATATGCCTACTTATCTGCCATAAGCAAGTTGTCTACATGATAATACACCGTGTGCGTGGTCTTTTCCAGGATTCTCCAGTTTCCTCCCACAAGGGATGTACGCGGGGAATTTATTTCGGAGGGGTCCAAGTTCAATACAAGGAAAAATTGCATTAATATTTATAAAATTACCCCTAAAATTAGATAAAAATTTACATACAAGTAGCGATTTCGGGGAGGGTTCGGAGACCCAGGACTCGCTCTCTACCTTCCACCTTCTTCATTACGTCAGGAGCATGCCCCTCACAAATATGCTGAAATTCCACTGTTAAGAACACAATTCAGATAGAAAACAAGGGCACAAACCGGTATTCATGCAAAAACTGCCAGGAAACGTACGTAAATTTTCATTACATCATTATTATCCATCTCTATCACTCTCTCCATTGGCCTTGGAGCACAGTCTTTCGACGTTAAATTTAAAAAAAAAGAATGAAATGGAGTATTTGAGTTTATGTCCCAAAGGGTTGTTGGTTAGGATAAAGGAGACGATGATGAGAATAAATTAGATAGTGGCATGAACAATATAAGAAGAAAAGGGAGAACCCCAACAAAACCTACGCATATTGTGTTTATCCACCGCAAAGCCCATTTGCCGCGAGCTGGGATCGAACTAAGGGTCTCACGCACCAGAATTGAACGCTCTACCAATGAGATACCACGACCTCTAGATTAAATTAAGAACAAATGCGTACAGCACTATGCCACAAACAACCTGCAAAGGTACATTATTTCATTAAAACGATTACTGGTGATGAAAAGAGGAGGCGCCTATCTATGTTAGGTGATCAGTACAAAGTACATTTAAATTACAATTATATTATAATAAATAACTTTTTAAACAATGTTTCTAACTACACAGATGACTTGTGTGTTCTTTGTTTCAGTATATAAGCTATTTTGTACCTTATAACGAAAGACAAAGAGTGTAAAACATGAACATGTCTCCTCATTGTATTTGCAATATAGAAAACAACGTGCCCTAAGAGCTCTAACCCGCATTCACTTGTTATTGCTGCTCTTGTTATTATGTGAATTGAGTATTGAACTTTATTACATAAAGGAGCCAGGATACAGCCTATATAATCTATATGAGTGGGGTTAGCGTTCTACGCCCTAACGAATGTATTACAATATATTTTAGTCTATGGTAATATGTTTAGAATTCACCCAAACTTACGTTCGAAAGCTGATATGACGCTCTTCGCCGCTGTCATATGATGTGTATACATACGCCATCTCAGCCACATCACCGTATTGCGTACTCATATCATATCCATTCGCACTTTGCAACAACTGAAATCCTTTATCTCGTTCCATGTATAGTATTTAAGACCTAGTAATATTAGTCCCTAGTAAAACATAGTAATATTATTTCGGTAAGATTGTTAAAGTTACCTTTTAATCTATGAAATTGCAAATGATCCACTGACTATATCATTCTCATTTCTAAGAAATGAGCAAATCTCATAAATGTGGACCTAAAAATTTGCCTTGAGCTCACATATGAAAACACGTTCGAAAATAATGAAATATTTTTCCTCAAATATGAGTAGAAATTACTTATTTTGTTTTGAACATGATTTTCTCTCATTTCTGAGCGTGGACATTTGTAAGAGTGTGTCATCTTGTTTTGCGATGTTTATCAGAATGTACTTTTGTGGTGTTTTGTATTTATCACTTAATGTTGTATTCCTTTCATCAAGCCTTCTGTTTCTACATACAAATCTATTTTCATCCACTGAAATGTCTTTACTCTATCTACTTCTTCCTGGTTCACTTGTTCTGGGAATCGCATACACCGTGCTTCTTCTCTCCATTACTACCTTATGTCCTGTGTTTCACAAGTCAGGAAAAAAAACTTTTTCTCTGGCACACAGAAGAAAATACTTGATTCTAATAGACCTTTTCACGAAGAATTCGAATCTGCAATCAGTTTTTCTCCATCACCCGCAGTTTTCCCGTGACAGAGGGATTTTCGGGAAATTTCCCCACAAATTTCCATTTTTAAAACAATTTTCATACTTGTAGCTCGGGTACCCTTAGGTATATAAACGCACAAATTATACTGTATGTTTGTTAACTTGATTTATACTTAGTAAACCCTCTAAGTTTCATAGGAATCGCATTATTCTTTCTACAGAAATAAACATATTTATACAAAACTATGCTATGTGTACTGTTCATTTTACCATATTCATTAGTGCAGATAAAATCACATATACATTCTAAGAAAATTACAATATAAGCACGGTTTATACCTCATAGGATTTGAAATAAAACATATTTTCAATGATGTATACACCGTGTCACCATTTTCTTATGAAGGAATTTCTAGAGGGATTTTGTGAGAAATTCCCTCCAAAAAGTAGTTTATAAGATTTTTTTGTCTTAACTTGATATTTGTATATCGTGATATAGAAACAGGAACTGCACTAAAACATAATTTTATGTCTACTTAATAAATATTACAACAAAAAAGAGTGACATCTTATTAATGAATGAACACTTACTTACCTTAACTAAAATGTTTTAGTTGTCGACTTTCTTCTGTGCTTGGCTTTTGGAACATCTCTTTTGAATGTCCAACAGTAATCAGCTAGCATTTGTGAACTCCACTGTCCGTGTTATCCCTTGTCGATGGAGGAAATTTCCTGACGCAAACGTTCCCCATGCTCATCACTAACAGCACCAAGGTTTTCAGGAAAGAAATCCAGGTGGAAATCTAGAAAGTGAACTTTAAGGGACCTGGTTTCCTAAAAAAAAATCTCTGTTAAACATTTAAATGAACACCAAGCTGCTTTCTCAACCAGAGTTAAGAGATCCTCAAATTTTTCGTCACGAATCAAACATCTTATTTGGGGGTCTACAAATATCTCTAGCGTCACTAGCCGGAGGAAATTTTTCATTCAGGTAACAAAATCTGCATTACTTTTGTCCATTGCCTTAACAAAGTATTTGAAGAGCCCCAGCTTTACGTGAAGAGGAGCAAGACTTATCTCATCAGAGCTCAACAGTGAGGAATAAACAGCCTTCTTCTGTCCAGGAGTTAATAAATGTGTTGGCCATTCCTTCTTGATGTAATGTTCCGCTTTGTTTCTGCTGTCCCATTCGCAGAAGAAACAACAATATTTCATATAATCAAGCTGCAAACCCATTAACAAAGAAATAACTTTTAAATCACAGCAAACGTTCCACTTGTATTTCTCATACTGAATTCTTTCTAACACTATTACGATTTTTCATAGGTTTCCTTCATATTAGTTGCATAAGCCAAAGGCACTGAAGGAAATTTGTTGCCATTGTGCAAAAGGACAGCCTTCAAACTAGTTTTGGAAGATTCAATAAACAATCTCCACTCTGTACTTATATGTACATGTCCGAGTGTATCTATCACAGCATTATTACAATACATTAAATCATTTTCTTGAGAATACAGTAGTAGTTTTGAAACTCTGTATGACGGTTTCGAAAAATACACACTTTAGTGTCACGATGGAACAGATTCGAGTCTTTAAGTATAGAAACAAGAAGTTCTGCCTGTATCTTGGAGACTTTTAAATCCCGTACGAGGTCATTTATTTCACCCTGAGTTATCAGATGGGGATCCAATGTAGATGTGCTTCCTACATAAGTAGGATCATCTTCTTCATTTGGAACTTCAGTAGTTGCCTCAAGTACGTAATCCTCATTTACCGTAACATGAGCAGGAGGTACTGGTACAGGTAATTCTGAACTGTGTGGAACTTGTCTAATTGCTGATGGCCAATTAGGGTACTGTACTGTGTGGTAGGTTTACTGGTTATTCCATTTTTTCTGTGTCATACAAAAGTAGCAGTCTGAAGAATGATCTTTTGGTTCCCTCCAGATCATCGGTACTGCGAAGTTCATGTTTCGTTTACCATTTCCCCACCCAGTTAGACGTTTCACGCAAGTACAACAAAAGTAGTGAGGAGCCCAATTCTTATCTTGGTCTCCTACACAGCAACCAAAATATAACTGATAACACTTCCTCACAAGTGGAGTAAAACATTGACGTTGTGATTTAAATGTCAGCTCCCCACATACATAACAGAAAATGTCCGGGTGATTTACACACTTCCCCGGCATCTTGTACCCTGTAAGGTATCACACACACATACACACACGAATCTACACTCCATCAATCATGAAGCAGCACAAACGTAATCTAACTCAGTGCATCACAACACAACACAATCTATTCGAACTCCACAATTCACAAACGCTTCAACTTACACGAGACCACATCTAAAACACGTCCAGCTTGGACCGTCACTCAACGCTACTAACAGTCATCAGGCTACGCTAGTCATCAATTTTTTTATGCATTGTTGCCAGATCAAAATATTAAAATTTTAGAAAGCATGTGTGTATTTGTGCTTGTATTTGAGTATCCATCTATGTGCCGACAATAATACTTCAACGTTACGTTTTTGTGTTTGGTAAAAATCTTGCATAGTATATCCTTTATTACCTACAAATAGACACAATAGTTTATATATCTAGACAGAATAATGAGAGTCACATGAAATTAACATTATTTATTAAGTTGACATAAAACTATGTTTTAGTGCAGTTCCTGGTTCTGTATCACTATATACAAATAGCAGATTGAGACAAAAAGCTTATAAACTACTTTTTGGAGGGAATTTACCACAAAATCCCTCTAGAAATTCCCTCATAAAAAATGGTGACATGATGTATACTTCATTGAAAATATGTTTTATTTCAAATCCAATGAGATATAAACCGTGCTTGTATTGTAATTTTCTTGGAAGTTATATGTGATTTTATCTGCACTAATGAATATGGTAAAATGAACAGTATACATAGCATAGTTTTATATAAATATGTTTATTTCTGTAGAAAGAATAATGCGATTCTTATGAAACTTAGAGGGCTTAATAAGTATAAATCAAGCTAACATACAATACAATTTGTGTGTTTTATACCTAAGGGCACCCGAGCTACAGGTATGAAAATTGTTTAAAAGGGAAATTTGTGGGGAAATTTCCCAAAAATCCCTCTGTCACGGGTAAACTGAGGGTGATGGAGAAACACTGATTGCAGATTCACATTCTACGTGAAAATTTCTATTAGAATCAGGTATTTTTATTTCTGTGCCAAAATCTTGTTGACTAGTGTTACAACATAAAAATCTATTTTCATTCTCTGAAATGTCGTTTCTCTATCTACATCTTCCTGGTTCACTTGTTCTGGGAATCGCTTATACAGTGCTTTTTCTCTCTATTACTACCTAATATCCTGTGTTTGAAACGTTGATATTATTGTCGATTCTTCCGTCTGACTTATGTGAAATGCTGTATATTTGTGTTCCACTGCTATTGCTGCTACACGTAGTTTTCAATAGAAATAATTTCTTAATATTAAATTTGTTTTTAGTGTATATTAGTTATCATCCTCCTTCGTTTCTTGGTAATGGCATTGTTTATTTGGCTGCTCTTAGATATAATATTATGCTCCTTATATATATATATTTTTTTTTTCGAGATCAACTAGTTCGTTCTTTGTTCAAGTTATTACTCCAAATGAGTATATTGGAACAGGTATGGTTCAGAGACCTTGACATTACGGAAGTTAGAGAAGAAATATTTGGAGAGCTTTGAAATGTGGTATTGGAGGAAAATGGAGAAGATGAAATGGACACATAGAGTAACAAACGAAGATGTTTCAAAACAAATAGGAGAGAATAGTTAGCTTTTAGCCAGCATCCTTCGTACGAAGGTTAATTGGACTGGACACATCTTCCTAAGAAATTCACACCGCCATAGAAGGAAATATGGAAGGGAAGAGAGGAATAGGAAGAAGAAGAACACAGGTGATCAATGGTTTGAGAAATAGAAGAAAATATTGGGAGTTAAAAGTTTAAGCTGAAGATCGAGAGACGTGGAACAAACTTTTCCAGGCCCAAATCTAAAATAAAAAAAAGAATAATTAACCCCAAGACTTGCCGAAAGGCAGATTACATAATAATAATAATAATAATAATAATAATAATAATAATAATAATAATAATAATAATAATAATAATAATAATAATCGAGAATATATTAATAGCTTCACTTAGGTTCTTATTGCTGCGGTTAGTTTTGCATACATCTTTCAGTCTCTGCTGGTAGTTTTGTCTTTTATCTTTTTTGTTCTATTCTACTGGATTGCTTGAATCCTAAATACTTGAATATTTCATTTGGCTTCATGGTTGCTATTCTCTATTCTTTAGTTATTTGGTTTCCTCAATTGATGCATTCGTTTTCATTTCTCTATTCCAAACTTCATTCTTACATCTGTTGTATATCTTCTATCTCGAATTCTGTCTAGTTATCTTTCATATATGGTGTTATATTCCACGTGCTCTTCATGTTTTGTACGAAGTGTATTAATAGCTTTTATTTACGTCATAAATTTTCAATCACTGCAAAATCAACAAGTGAGTATGAGTCGTATGCTATGTGGTAATCTATATATCGTCGCATGAGAACTAGAGGAACATAACTCGATTTTCGTAGGTTTAGAGGCGAGAGAACAAAAACATTATTTTCTTAGAAAGATGTATTTTTGATGAGATGGTAATAGAGCTACATTACAACAGATGATCGACAAGGAGAACATATTTCATTACGTTCCATTTACACCAAGTGCGGCATTCAAAATTATGTCCAAACATGAAGAACACGAAAACCGTATTTTTGGAGTTATGTTCCTCTGGTTCTCATGCGACGATATGTGGTGTGCTTGTTCCCTTAATTTATCATAAGCCTGGTTTGTTATTGCTGTGTCTACTATTAGTTGTTTAAGATATGCTTGTATTTTCTGTAATTTTTGATCTTCTGCCCTTATATAGTTCTCATTCCAGTATTTTCTCACTTTTTTGCATACTGTATTATTTTATGCATGGTGTTTAGGCACTAATGAAACGACAAAGAAAATTAGGACATAAATTTTGTACATGGATTTACATAACGAGACGAAACGAGAAAAAATTTCTTAAGAATCGAAACGAGACGAGATTACTACAAAATTTACCAGACGAGAAGAGAAGATATTTTTTCTCGTCTCGCGAGCAACGTTACTGTTAAGTAGCAGATTGTATCGATCATTTGATTTCAACTAGTAGCAACACTCATCTTCCCCACACACATCTGTACTATTAACAAATGGTCTACATGCTTATGACAGTGGCACATACAAATCCACATGGTTACCTACACACAGCTTGTAAATTGGACTCATTATTTAATTCGTCTGATTTAAAACGTATACTTTTAAAATTTTATCGTGGATATATCTGGTGACTTATCAATGTACTGAAATATTTTGACTAAGATGTGACAGCATGGTGTAATATTCTTTTACCTACAAAAGTTGAAATAATGGATGCTCGAATAGCAGACAGGCTAGCACATTCTTTTCTGATGAGCGGAAGCAACAGGACCACACGCATTCGACTCGAGTATGCTAGTCAGTCCGTTACCCAGGTATCCTTTACAAAGGCCCTTAAATTCTGCTCGTATCTGACACTTGTGAGTCATCATTTGCGTTGTCGCGGCGTTCAACCATTCCACATGCCTACGCAATCGCCATTACATCTGACTTTAACATTAGCGCTCGAAACTCAAAGGTCTGGTCATTGTTTTTACACAGAGAAAAATCCGTTCTCCGGACAGCGGTATATTGTACAAATATATGGTATCCTCTTGCTTACTATAGAAATCAGTACGGAGCATACGTTATCCGTGTGCTACGTAGGCACTGCCCTTAGATGTTACATCATGCCGTTGCATTATGTCTGACATCTAACAGTTTTCCGTATATCACATGCATATACACTGTAAAAAATAAAGTGTTGAAACAACACAAAATGACTACCACTTTAGCGTGTTACTTGTGTGTTAATTCAGCACCAAGTTTTTTCTTTGCTAGCCGCGCACGACTAGCCCCGCCCAAAGAGTTATGCCCTTTATTAGGGGATGAGGAATAAGGGAAATCTCTGGAGAGGAGAAAGATAGATGGGACAAGTTAGGTTTAATTTATTTATTTTATCTTTATTGTATTTCAAAATCATAACAACATAAGGGGGGAAGCATCAATTTTCAGCTCTGGTATTGACTGGAAGAGCTGCAGGACATCATGATCATACCATTAGGTGGTAATGAGATGAGGATGAAGTGCAACAGACGTCACAACACAAGGTATTTGGTTAGTTCGACAAATTCTGATTTTCGTCTGATCCAGGGCTACTCTGGATCGTGATGAAGACAGTGGGAAGCTTGTTTAGACAGTAGGAATACTGTGCATGAGATGGGAAAATGTAAGGTGAATCGAGATGAGTGATGAATTTGGAGGCGTTTATAGCAAGAAGAGGGAGCATCGATTCAAGCTGTAAAGCCGTAGGTAAGGACTGGTCGGAGGAAAGATTTGTACGTATTAAGAAGAGTGACAGCAGAAAGACCCCAGGTAGTGCCTGTAAGGTGGCGAAGAAGGTTAAGAGTCCATTTAAGATGTTGGTCGAAAGTAATGCCTAAATAAGTGACTGTTTTGCTAATGGGGACAGGAGTATGGGATATAAGGAGATGGAGATTGGTAGGATTGCGATGAACACGGGAGCGCTTTCTAGGCGGTAAGAAGATAATCGCTTGCGTTTTAGCAGCATTGGTGGTAAGACGCCACTTCTGACACCAAGAAAGAAAGGAATCTATGGCAGGATGGAGAGAATAATTAATGCGTTGAATCGTATTTACTGTGGGTAAAAAGGCAGTGTCGTCGGTATATTGAAAGAGGGTAACATTCGGGGGAAGTGTGGGAAAGTCTGCGACATATAGAAGGTACAGCAGAGGGGATAAAGCCGATCCTTGGAGGACTCCGGAATGAAGAAAGATATGATAGGAAAGGTGATTATTAATTGATATATAGCTAAGTCTGCAGGAGAGAAATTGATAGATAAGGCGAATATAACAGTGGGGCAGGTGAAAGGAGAAATGTTTATAGAGGAGAGCAAGATGCCAGACTTTACCCAAAGCTTTCTCGAGGTCAAATAAGGTGAGACAGGAAGGTTTGGATGCGTTAAACTGAGTAGTGATGAAAGTAGTAAGGCGGAGGAGTTAATCGGAGATGCTAAAGGAAGGACGGAAAGCTGCTTGATGGAGAGGTAGTAAATTATATGCTGAAAGATATGTGTGAAGGCGAGTGACGAGGATACGTTCGAGAATCTTGCTAAACACAAGGGTGAGTTGGATAGGGCGGTATGAAGAGACAGATTGTGGGGTTTGCCAGGTTTCAGAAACATTAAGGTAGTAGAAGTTTTCGAAGGTAGAGGATAGAAACCAGTGTGAAGAATGAAAGTAAAAATGGTGGAGAGAAGGTAAAGCAATACATAGGGACCTTCTTTGATGTGGCGGTAGGTGATTTTGTCTATGCCAGGAGCAGTGTTCTTCTTTCAGGAGATGGTATTCTGGATATCAGAAACAGTGATTGGAGCTGTAAGTGGATTGTGGAGAGGTAATGGATGATCGGGGTGAGGTTGAAGGTCGGGTGACGAAAGATCTAAAATATCAGTGGGATGTCGGCTAAATACTGGATCTGGTGCAGGAGTGAATATATCCTGGAGGTATGTGGCAAAAGCGTTGGCTTTAGCAGTATCGTCGGGAAGAGGAAGTGCATCGTCTACAAGTGGATAGGTAGTACGTGTGGATTTGCCGATAAATTGATGGAAACGCTTCCGGAATTTGGAGGGGTGGGAGTTGTCAGAGAGAGAATTGCAAGTTTTGATCCAATTTCGGCGTTTTTAAGCTACTAGATAATTATGGACAGTACGTTGGTATTGATGATGGAGCCTAAGGGATTCAGGATTTTCAGCACCACGGTCACGGTCACGGTCACGGTAATTTTGTGGTTATGTATAGAGTATCGGGCCGGAGCCCCTGACTCCATAAGTAATATGTTATAAAGAATATATCAAGATGTGCTGGTGGTTTGTTGGATGTTACTATTGTTTTGGTATGTATGGGAGACTACATCTGCAAATGTCGCAGAGTAGCTGATTATGACTTCTTTACCAGTTCTGGAGAGATTTTAAATGCGTGGTGTTCGATGGACGTTCCGCAGTGCGCATTCGGTGCCGATATTAGCTATAGCTGGATTTATATGTCTGGGTAAAGTACGCCAGAACTTATTGTGGAGATGCCGTAGAACGTCTCTGACAGTGGGTAGCTCTAAGTCTTCCAGGATCTGGCTGTTTCGTGTATATCTGTCGTGACCAGTGATTATACGACCAACTCGAGTTTGCACACTTTCGAGAGTATGTACTTGACTATGGGAAGCATGTTGCCAGGCAGGGCATGCATAAGAGATGGTAGACAGGATTATCATTTTGAAGATGTGAACTCGGACCTCATGAGAAAGGGAGCTACAGCGCAAGATGGGGTACAACGCTGAGATTTTTCGTAATGCTCTCTGTTTTATGTCTCTAATGTGTGCGGCGAACGTTAGACTACGATCTAAATTTACACC
Organism: Thermobia domestica; assembly: GCF_964235325.1. NCBI lineage: Eukaryota > Metazoa > Arthropoda > Insecta > Zygentoma > Lepismatidae > Thermobia > Thermobia domestica. The sequence goes on along the minus strand of NC_137470.1, from coordinate 50,334,118 downwards.
CAAATATTTGGCGTGCGTAGCATGAGGAATGCTCGTGTTCTCATAGTTTAGATTTCGATGGACCCGGATGCGTCTCCGACTGTGGATGACAGCACAGCTTTTTTCTGCATTAATTTTGATTCTCCAACGTCTTGCCCATTCTTGAAAAGCTATGAGTTGGCGTTGCATGTATATGTAACACTGTGCAAGTGAGCTACTGGTCGTGAAAAAGGCAGTATCGTCGGCGTATGTTGCAATAAAGCAATGGGATAAGGTCGGGATATCTGCTGTGTACAGATTATATAAAAGCGGTGAAAGTACAGCGCCTTGTGGAACACCTGCTTTAATAGGTCTAGACGTGGATTTAACACCGTCAACAGACACATGGAATTTTCTGCCAATGAGGTAGGAACGCAGTAAATGCAGAAGAAGATCTGAAAAACCTTGCGTGTATAGTTTATATAAAAGTCCAGCTAACCATACTTTATCAAAGGCTTTTGAGACATCCAGGTAGACTCCAAGGGTGTGTTGTTTTCTGTTGAAAGTCACTGTTAAATGATCCACTACTCGCACGAGTTGTGTAGTAGTGCTATGTTGTGCACGAAACCCGAACTGATGAAATGGTAAAAGGTCCCTAGTAGCTACATGCTGTTTCAGCCTCTAAAGAAACACACGTTCAAAGAGTTTACTTAGGTGTGACAGAAGACTTATTGGCCTATAGTTTTCCGGGAGAAGTGGATTCTTCCCGGGCTTGGGGATGGTGATAATACGAGCTTCCTTCCAGGTCTTCGGGAAATAGCATAAGTGAAAGATGGCATTGAATAAATAGGTTAGGAAGACCAGTAGTTTTCTGGTTGGATGTTTTAGGATATCAGATCGAATCCTGTCGGGCCCGGATGCTGTCTTCGCCGGCAGACATTTGATGTGTCTTTCTATTTCTCGAGGTGTAACTAAGGTGATGTCATGTATAGGGTTTTGTGTAGTTAGACTATGTAGTGTGGTTCGGATGTGCTGTTTGAGATAGGGATCAAGACGTGATTTGTTAGGCTGGAACTGTTCTTCCAGGGAGTCAGCGAAAATGTCCGCTTGCGACTGTGGGTCTTGAGTCAGTCCTTGTGGGCCTTGAAGGACTCTAGCTCTGGAAGTATTTGTAGCACGCTGAAAGGATTTAGAGAATGTCCAAATTTTTCGATCATTTGCTGTGATATTTCGAAAAGTATCTTCCCAGTACTGTTGATTTTGTCGCTGTGTGAGCATCTTGAGCTTCGCACTCAGTTTATTCCATAATGTTTTGTATGCTGGATGTAGTGTGTGCTGCCATCGGCGTCTAGCCCAACGTTTTAAATGGAGATAGATCTGCAGATGTAGACTGTCACATTGTCCTGTGTGCGTTGGAGAGATTTTGGTAGTGGAGCTCGCTGCCTCTGCTGTTCGAAGTGCTAATGTGATGTGAGAAACCGCTTGGTCGATGTCCTCAATAGTAGCTGGCCGATCTCGGAGATCGATCATAGTGTTTAGTTTTTGTTTAAAGATATCCCAGTCGGTTTCTATTTGCTTAAAAATAGGGGCACAATGGGCAATGCTGCGGTGTGAGACGTGAAAAATGACTGGATCATGGTCAGAGTCTAAATCTGAGATGACATAAGGATGGACAGTAAAGGATACGTCTTTACAAAGAGCGACGTCAAGCACATCGGGTTGTCCGCCGAACTTTGGATGATGAGTTGGGTCTGGCGGAGCACTGATGTTGAAATTGGACGTGAGGAGGTATTGGTGTAAGTCGTCTCCAGCACTGTTTGAAGTAATCGAGTTCCATTCTCCATGTTTAGCATTAAGATCTCCAGCTAAAATGACCTTTGGCCCTAAGTTTGCGATGGCATCGAAGTCTGTGGGCTGTAGTTGTGTGGCCGGGGACCTGTACCCGGTAACCAATATTAATGGAACGCCTGGAGTTATTAGCTCAACAGCAAGTGCCTCCAAAGTAAGTAGGGGTGGTATTGTAACCAACCTGACTGGGAAAGCCTTTTTGATTATAAGTAGTAATCCTCCTTTCTGTCTGCCCACTCTATCCTGACGATAGACAATGCAACTGGGTAGTCGCCAAGTAGTGATCCGAGCAGTAAAGTGTGTTTCTTGCACAAAAATGACATCAACTCTATGGTGTATGAGAAATCTAATTAGCGTTTGTTTCTGCCCCTCGAGACCACCTGCATTCCATGTAGCAAGGATAAGTGTATGATGTAGGACGCTGGAGTTAGAAACAGCCATCGTCAACCATATCTGCTATTGTTTCTATTACTGCTGCAGCCTTGGAAGCTGAGTCTGCTGCTTGACGAAAACGGGTAATACCACGTTTAATATGCGTTATGATTTTGTGGAAATGTAACCCCTTGAGGAATGAAAGAATATACTTTAGGTCCAGGTATTCTTTGGGGCTCTCCTGTTTTTCGGCAGAAGTTGATTGGATGTGGGAAGCAGGAGGGGCTGCAGCGTCTTCATTGTCCGTAGCCATAGGTTGGACATTAATAATAGTGGGATCGGGAATTGTCTCTGCTGCTGGTTTGTTGACAGTTTTCTCCGCTTTATCTTGAAGTTTTCTCGGCTGCTGTGCCGGCAATTTAAGAGCTTCAGAATAGGATTTGAATACTGGACATCCACGGTAATTTGCCGGGTGATCTCCCTGAAAATTTGCGCAAGTGGCGGGTGTGGAGGAGTCGGATTTACTGCAGGACTGAGTAAAATGAAATTGACCACATTTGAGACAGCGCGGATGCGCTTGGCAGGTGTCCTGTGAATGCCCCAAGCGTTGGCATCTGTAACACTGTAGCACCGAGGGAGGCTTATATGGTTCGATTTGGACCTTGTAATGTAGTAGGTTGTTGATAGCATATATCTCTTTAATAGCTGCACTTCGTTCCAGAGCAATCAAAAACAGTGGCATCATAATTTTCTTGTTATCTGTCTTGCTTTTGCGAGACATTTGATGAACGCATGTTGGTTTGTAGCCCAGTCGGATAAATTCATCCTTCAGATTGTCTAAGTCAGTGTCAATAGGCAGTTTTCGGACAACCACCTTAATAGGCCTTTCATTTTTTGCTACCCCTGTGGCATACTCAGTTTTCGTTTCATCGCAGTAAGCCTTGACAGAATTGTAGTCATCTTTGTTTGCCGCTTGAATCCGAATGCGCTCCTTAGTTGACTGAGCTAGAGGGGGCTCCTTCAATGCTCGTGACAAAGTCTTAATAAATGTATAGGTGTTAGTAATTCCGTAAATGAAAATCGGAGGAGGCTTGAAACTGGGTGGCTGTTTGGTCGTGGCAGCTTTAGTGCTGGTACTAGCATTATCTGATTGTGCTGGGGACAAGACCTCGAACTTATTACTGAGTGGAAGAGGTGGATAGTCGGAGACACTATTAATGAGGTGTTCTGTCTTGATGTTTGCTAAGGAAGACCTACGTCGCTTCAGCGTTCCTACTACCGTGAAGTCCATGTCTTCAGGCTTACTCGAAGTGGATGGTTGTGAAGCACTGGACTTCTTAAGTGTAGTGGATTTCAATTTCGCTGGGGCGGCTACTTGCTTCTTTTTGCCTAAAGGCACTAGAAAATCTTCTGGTTTGTAAGTTGGTTTTGCTATTTTGCCCCTGAGACCTGGAATCCGGGGTGATTGAACTTTTTTATCTGACTTTGCTGCTGGCTTCTGAGAAGCCATCTTAATAACTAAACTGGGAGATGGCGCCAGCTTACCACAAAAGAGGGTACTGATCGCCCCTGTATACTGTGGTGTCTTAGAGCAATGCTCTAAGGGTGATTTTATTTAAGGTGCCTACTCCTCCGAAGAGGAAGCACTAAAATAAATCGTTATCCGGTAGATATGCCAAAGTCGTCAACTAGTTTTAGTGTTATCAACCTCCGAAGAGGAGAATATCGAAAACAAATCGTTAACCAAGAGAATAGCAAGTTCGTCAACAGTAATAATCAAGTAGCAGTATTTGCCTCCGTAGAGGCTTAAAACCAATTCGACGGTTGTTTCCTTAATCCTCAGAGAGGTAAGTAATCCAACCGTATTAATGAAGTTCGCGATTTAATCAGTGGGGATGGACACACCAAATGACTTGCTTATTTTTCTCCGCCAGCTACGGATACCCTATTTTTTTACCTGGTTAGAGATTCCAGGTGGCCAGTTCCCGCACCAAGACATCGCCTTCTGAGCATATCATAAATAACTGATTACTACCTGAGAGGATTTGCATTGGTATTTATCGTTTAATATGAGCAAAGTTTTGCGAAATATCTTTGGCACTTATGCCAAGTAACGTATAATGTTCTATGTTTTCTGTAATCGGTCACAATAATATTGTTGTAAACCTGTGAATTGTCTGCCAACAGTTTTATAGGTAACAGTTCTGCCATCTTATGTTCATATATGCTAAGACACAAGAATAGCAAATAAAGAAAACAGATGGAAGCACAGTTATCTGTGTAACTGTTGTCAGATGATTCACAGGTTTACAACAATATTATTGTAACCGATTACAGAAAACATAGAATGTCATTAGTTACTTGCCATAAATCGAAATATGTTTCGCAAATCTTTGCTCATACCAAAAAACAAAAAAAAAAAAACAATGCAAATACAGCCAGTAACGATGTATTTTTGATATGCTCTGAAGGCGATGTGGCTGGTTTTCATACCCACTCAGAATTCAGAATCGATCATCGATTCACAGGTCTGAGTTCAATTGCTAACGCTCTACGAGCATTCATTAGTATTTTTGCTCATTTAGAGAGGATTGTTCTGTTACAGACAATCGGCATCCCCTTGCAGTCCGTATTGCTGACTCAAGTGAGAGCCTGTGGTCATCATCATATTCGTCTTCTCATCTATTTTGTGGAGGACCAGTGCTTGCACTTACCGACATCTCCGCGAGGACGTATTGCTGCCTCAAGTGAGAGCCACAGTGGGCTTCCTCTCAGTACCAGGATCCAGAAGGTTCCACCCGATCGAGGACGCTTTTGAACCTCATGTCATCGTCACTTTGATCCTCTTCGCTGCAGTCTTTTACGGCCATCTGGATGGCGTCAGGTGGTCATCCGGGACTACCACAGCAGCCCCCTGGGCCGTCCCTGAACCCCACGTCGGTGGGCAAGGGGCATGACCGACAGCATACCTCTGCTCTCAAAAAAAAGTAGTGGTAGATCCCGATCACGCACACCGGACAAACTTCACACTTGTTCAACTCACCCACCGCCTAAGGGTCATCACACTGTTAGTGAACCTCGACGACGCTAATGAATTTCCGACGTTACTGAATTCTTCCAAGACTCGTCTTCATTCATTCTTACTTACCAACTTCTATCCCAAATTTGAGAATACCAAGCTGGCTTTTCAACAGCTCATAAAATATCTACCATGCGCCTCAGTCGCTCAAATTGTTCATACACGCAATGGGATAATCTTCAAGTCATACGAATCATCATTCTTAATAACCATTGTACGAAACAAATGCAGTTTCGAAATTTTTGGCAAGCATGCTGAAATGAAGCGACTTGAATCAAAGGCGTTTAAACAGGCGCCACCTCCACGAAAACCCACGGATCTTTCAGTTGTCATTAGGGGGTGGATCCTTCCTTGACAGACGATGAGATTCAGGAAGAACTCACTCAAGAGGGTCTCTCTATACTTAAGTGTATACGCATTAAAAACAACCATGGAGCCACATACATGGTACGAGTTCTAATTCCGAAACCAGCATCGATGACTTGCTAACTTATGGTGGCTTCATATATAAAAGTAAGCATCGCGTCGAGCCATCAACATCACCTCCGCCTTTACCATTGCGATGAGAGCGCTGTCAAGCGTACGATTCCCACCCGACTTCAAAATGTACGCAACCTAGCAAATGTGGATACTGTAGTGGTGCCCACGGTACCGTGGGCACCAAGCATGCACCAACTTAGCTAAGCCACCTAAATACTCAACATGTCTAGAGCAGCATCCGACGTATAGTTTTCGATGCAAAGCAAAACCTACAGCTTAGTCTCTAAGCTCGGAACTAACGGTTCCTTTCCGACCTGTTTTACCGCCAACTCAGCAAGGTCTACCACCACCAGCTACCGACGAACCTATTACTCTCCAACAATTACTATCTTTTTTCACAATCGCTATGCAAAACATTCATAATTTTTTTCGCCAACACATTCTCAGGGTGGTCAACCACTCTGCTCGCCTGATCTTTAAATGTTCCTTTCAAGCCACCTACGCTGGTCCACACGTATATTTTCATGTCCCTCCACTCGAGGAACATGCCTCCGCAGAAACTTCCAACCCTTCTGCTGAACCGTAATCATGGGTATTTCTAACTTATTTGTTAATATTCGGTCTCTCGCTACTCAGTATACCCTTTTCGAACAGCTTCTCTTAGAAGATTCTATTCAAGCCTTCCTCATTAACGAAACTCATCTCACACCAGCTATGTCTTTTAAAATACCTAGATATAAATTACTACGTTGTGATTCTACGGTAGCAGCACGCCGAGTAAATGGGGAAGTGGCCGTTGGCTTTCATTCTTCTATTATTCATCGCCAGTATGACTCTGCCTTACATATCATACCAGAGCACCTCATTATCACCCTCTATTTTTACACCCTTTATGCCACTAAAGCCACCATATATGTGCGCCCTGCACACCCAATCTCCCTCCCCTTTTTTCAGTATATCTCTAATAACTTTAAATATTATATCGTCATGGCAAATATTAATATTCATAGCCGTTCAGATAACCAGAAACAACGTTTCCTTAACTTCATCACCAGTCATACCACGGGACATGTCTTTGACATACCAAAACATACCCGACCTATCACTGAAAGCACACCAGACGTAGTGATTTCATCTGTGAACCTTTCACAACGATGTACTCTCGAGGTACTAGATTCCATTGGTAGCAATCATCTACCCATCAAACTTCACATTGATCAACCACAGCCTCATACTCCTCAAACCTTACCAGAATCTCGTCGTGTCCCACGTTTTGACCAAGCAAAATGGGAACATTGTCGTTCAACGATCACTGCCGATTTAGCCAATCTTGAACCGCCTACCACAGAAGATGATCTGTATAATTGCATTTTTGATATCACCTAATCTATCCGTCATGCGTCCGAACTTCATATGCCAACCACTGAAATCTCCCGGTACCAACCACGCCTACCACCAAGTTATTTACATCTTATACACCGTTCCCGCGCATTTTTTTGAGAGTTTCAGGGGAACTTGGAAGCTCTGCAACATCATCGCAAACTCCAGCGCACAGTCCGAAACTATGTTAAGGCATATAAACTCCGGACCTGGGTAAAGACTTGTAACACCTTGGCAGAAACTTTGCACCTAACTAAGTACTGGAAACGCTTTAATCTGCTGACGGGCAAGCTTACCAGGACGCCTTATCTATTGCTTATTAATGACTGTCCGCTATAAACACATGAAGAAAAAGCCACGCTTTTACCGACCACCTGCAAAATACATTCACTCCCTTTTCACCAGACTTTCCCCGGAGGCATCCCGCGGACATCTTGAACCTATCAGCACCTCACTTACAACCGAGTAAAACTCATAGTCTTCCCAACAATAATCCTCTCACTGCTCCTATCTCTACTGACGATATCTCGTCTGTTGTGAATCGCAAGTGTAATACAGTTCCTAGTTTGGATAGGACAACTTATCGCCACATCAAAGAAGCAACTTACTGTCTTCTTCTTCTTTTTTCTTATATCTATACATTTATACTTCGTACCTGCTACTTCCCCTCAGACTGGAAAACATTCTCTACTTTAATGTTTCTAAAACCTAACAAACCTCCAGATTCTGTTGCATCTTACAGACCAATACAACTAACCTTTATATTTAGCAAAATTCTCGAGCGCATCATCGTCGCCAGATTTCATCTCCATCTCTCTACCCATCATTTGCTTCCTGTGCATCAGGCTGGAGTTAGACCCAATTTTAGCATCAATGATCAACTGCTCAGACTCTTAAATCTCATTGCAAATCATTATAATACTGCTCGACCGTCTTGTCTTATCCTTTTCGATCTCGAAAAAGCTTTTGATAAAGTTTGGCATTTAGCCCTCCTTTTCAAACTACACGGCTTCAGACTTCCGCTTTCCTATCTCCGATTCATATTTCACTTTCTTTCTAACCGCCTCTCTTATGTAACCATCAATAGCTCCTTCTCTCATCTAATATTTATTCACTCTGGTTCACCCCAAGGCTCTGCTCTCTCACCCCTTCTATATCTTCTGTTTGTGGCTGACATGCCGGCACTTCCTCTCAATGTGCACACTTTTCAATATGCTGATGACACTGCTTTTCTCTGTTCAGCCGGAACCATTCAACAGATTAATACTTCTCTCAGCATAGCGATTGACTCCTTCTTTCGATGGTGCAATAAGTGGCAACTCCACATCAACTCCACTAAGACGCAGGCAATAGTCTTTATTCCGCCTCGCAAACGCTCTCGAGTACAGAAAAATCCGAATCTCCTTAACATCAGTGTCGACGGTACACGAATTCAACCCACTAAACAGGTCATTTACCTCGGTCTCACTATCGACCATCATCTAACTTGGCGGCCACATCTGAAAGAAATCACTCGCAAGGCCTATAATCGTTTAAAGCTTCTTAAACGTTTTATTGTTACCACATGGGGATTATAGCCTTCTACAGTACTCAATACCTACAAGGTATTTTTGCGCCCCGTCTTAACATATGGACATCCCGCCTGGGTTAGTGCATTACCTTACTTCTACAACAAATTAAAAGTTCTCGAAAGACACTTACCGAATCAAGCTTCCGAGTCCAACGCAGGAGTTGTATGACCGAATAACGTTTCCTACCCTACTTCATCACATCGAAAAATTAAAGCTCAGATTCATTACTACCCGCTTTCAGCAACGGCATCCTCTACTTGTGGACACGATGGATATCGATCGCAACTACGATCTGGGATATAATTTGGTCACCTGTCCTTTATTTCTGCTCTTCTCCCTTTATCTCAAAACTATTCCACCTGACACCCTGACCATTTTGTCGCTTCTGCCTATTCTTCCGACCATCTTCCCCATCATGTTTCACCCACATATACTGCACTCTAAATCCATTATACTAACAGGGCTTCACATATCTTCATCACTGTCCAGAATAGCCCCTGGACAAGAAGATAACCAGCATTCGTCTTTTTAACAAATTATTTGTGTTTTTCCTGTGAAGTGCACCTCACCATCATCGTTTTTCCTGCCCTAATGATTATGATCACAAGATCATAATGTCCAAATGGATACCGCAATATTATGAAAATAAAGATGTAGTATAATAAAGTGCTATCTGTATAAATGATATTCCAAATTTTCTCTTCATCCCATAGACCGGCTCCAATCTCCTTTCTGCACCAGTACTTTCACCTCTCACCCCGGATAGAAGGCGTAACCCTCGCAAGGGAGCTAGCCTGTGGCTAGCAAAAAAAACTGTGTTGAATTGACACACAAGTAACACGCAAAAGTGGTAGTCATTTTGTTATTTCAACACCTCATTTTTTGCTGTGAACTTACGTTACCTTCGTCAGCTATATGTTACGTACGTCCATTTGTATGTGAGATCCTGACCGCCTACATTGTTTCTAACGGAAAGTACGTATAGATGGAACACTTGTACAGAAAGTATTATAAAACATGCGTTTCCAGTTATACGTCTGTTGTACGTTCAGTCCAAAAACTACAGGAATTACGCATGTAACCTATCTTTTTAAGTACGCCACCTACATTTTTTTTTCTCAGTGTGCTTATCCATATTTCACGTAAACAGTGAGGTTGTATTCCAAAATAAACGCAACTCATGGTGTTGTTAAATAGTTATTTACATATTTAAGTCGATTCAATCTTTCCACTATACCTATATTTTTGATTACTAACACCACCTTATTCTAATATTCATAACTTCTAAAGCATATTCTTGTTTACACAGACATCCGTGGCTATTGCTCTTCGTGGCGATAATCGGCTGATGAATTCCGTGGACTTGCTATCAACGTGAATATCAAAGTGGATTTTCTCCTTAAAATCTGCTCTTGCTAAAGGGCACAAAATTAATCACTGGAAAATGAAATGTATACACCTTCTAGTACAAACTATTAATCATCACTATTCACAGGGACCAATAGTTAAGCTATAACAATAACATAGAAATAAGTAAATTGGGAAGATGTTGCATTGCATTCTCCCTTGGACAATTTAGCAATAATCTTTCTGTGTAAGAATTACTATTGGTCTTATCGTACTCAGACGTTACTAGAATACATGGTAGAGAGCATAGCTAAATCTGTTTCTCTTAGATTGGCCAAAACAGAAATGAAATGAAATCTTTAAGTTTTACGTCCCAGGGTTATGCCGGGTAGGCTAAAGGAGACGGTGATCATGAGAGATGAGTGAAATGGTGGAATGAAGGCAGTGGAAGGAAACGGGAAAACCCCGAGAAAACCCACGAGCACGGTGTTTGTCCACCACAAAGTTCACTTGGAGGCTGGGATCGAACCCGGGACCCCAAGCACCAGAGATGAACGCTCTACCACCGAGCCACCGCGCCGCCTTGGCCAAAACAGAAAATTATAAGCACATTCTTATCTCTGAATGGTCGAAAGGCTTCCCAAAGAACACATTCTTAAGGATTTTAATTTAGATTTGCTAACAGCTTCCCAATAATCAATTCCCAGAGCAAATTGAGGGACTTTTTGTGTCAAATTTGACTCGGAACGTACACAACTGTACAATTATAAATTATTTGTCCAGCACAAGTAAACACATTTATCATGGGTACGGTAGTACAAAAAATCAATAACTCTAATTAAGTGCTGCCAAAAATCTGTAAAATATTTCATACATGAACTGCAGCCACGGAAGAAACCTAAACAGGAAGGAAATAAATTATATTTCCGTCCACATAACAAATCACATATGGATGTCATACAATTTATTATTACCATTATTATTATTATTTGTGTATATTTCTTTTAAAATACTGAGCAACATATCATTGATAATATTCAGATATTTCAAAAACAACTCTAATTATGCTCATCATAAAAAAAATAATAAATCAGGTAACTATGACATATAGCCATGGGGAAATACCTATACTAACAGGAGTTGATAGGGATTGTTATGTTTCTCTCATTTCAAATATAATACCTAAAATACATTATATTAAATAAATGTTTTTTTTATTCGACCATCGGTTATCGCTTTATTTAAGTTACAGATTGAAGGAAAATAAATTAAAATAAGATTTTACTTATATATTTGTCACCAATTCAGACAGAACAAATGATTTCTTAGCCCTCAGACTCTGAGTTATGACTTTTGGGGAATAGCCACGGGTAGAAATGAGAAAGGGCGAAAGCCACAAGAGAAAACTGTACTACAGGCAAAAGGCAAGCAACATTAATCACATAATATTCGATTTTACAAGAAGATCCCTCGTGTGGGTAACCAAACTAACTTAGTGTGTTTATAAATCATTGCTATTAAGAAATAATAGGAAGTTAACCCTCCATCGTTCGAGGGGTGAACGCAGAGCTCACTTTTATATTTCTGGAGCTGCCATTGGTCATTGTAATGTTCTACTGATGTGTGATGCCATCTAGCTGTTAGTTGTAATGTTACGAACGGAATTAAATAGGTAGGAGTTTTGGCACCAAGAATTAGCGTGAATGATACTGTGTTTTGTATTGAACTGTCACACGAGTGTGCGCTGCGCTCATACCTTGACCGATGGTGTCAGTGAAATTTCATTAGATACTTTACGTCAAATGCAGCACAATTAGTTTCAACTTCTATATTGTATAGTATGAACGGTTTGAATTCTGTGTATTGAAGCCTTATTAGTAGAAACCCGAATTTCTGTGTATTGAAGCCCTAACCAGTAGAATTTATCCCACAGATATACGAATTAACCAATGGTTGTTAGAAGAAACTGATGATGACATTGATTTCGGATTATCAGAAGAATCGACTGATTCAGATGATGAACAGTGATCATGACAGTAGAAGTGAACTATCTGGAGATGAAAGTAATGTAAATGAAGAACTCGTAGTTCCTCGTGAACAGTATTTAGGAAGAAACCAGAGGACTATTTGGAATACTCAGCTGCCATGAAAACAATCGCATAGGGGCGCAGATACATAGTCATCCACTCACGAGGAGCAAAGGGAGCTACTGCAAAAAACGAAGTCCCGGTTCTGGATGATGGAAACTTTTTTTTCTCTGATGTTGTGATTAAAGAACTAACGAAGCATACAAATGATCGTCTACATACAATGCGAGCTAAATACAGGAGAGAGAGAGACGTTGTAGACACGAATCCTAAATAAATAAGTTGAAAAATAGAGAATTTTTTCATGATTACTATAAATGTAATTATACAAAACACAAACACAGTATGGTAAATCGAAATAAAAGAAGAAACTAAATTGTTAAACCCAAAATATATGGTTATCTACAGGTGAACACCCCTTGACCGATGACGTGGCCGAAGTAGACTCGACCGATAAAGGGTTAAGGTTGTTGATTTGTAAAAAAAAAAAAAAAAAAAAATCAAGATTATGTGGAACGAGAGGAGTACACCAAAAAGTTAACTCAATATTATATTAATTTGTAAAGAAACATTTATACAAACAAACAAAAAATTACGGACAAATTCAGGAATAATATTGCAGTCTTTTTAAAAATGAAATTATTTTCTCCAGTTTAACGTCCCAGATTATACCCGATAGGTTAAGAGAGATGATGATAAAACAAGTGAATGATGGTGGAAGATTTGGCAGAATGATAATATGGGAGGAAACAGGACTACCACGAGAAACCCCACTTACACGATGTTGTCCACCACAAGCTTACTTAGTTGGGGATCGAGCTAGGGACTCCATGAACCAGAGATAAGTGGTATATCACTGATCCATGCACCCCGGAGTCTTTTTTTAAAATTTGAAGTACCAGGGGACACGATGATCGTGTTAATTACCCAAGAATATTTATTTATTTATTAATACATAAAATCAAGTCACAAAAAATACTGCTTTGAATAGAAAAAGAATTAGTACGCAGTAGATTTTACTTCTCAAACATCATGTTTTTGCGTGCTTACAGTACTGAAAAAACTATCGACTAGCACATAAATTAAGTAACACATACCGTAGACGACACAATTAAGTACAGTACCACATATACTAAATGAACACAGAAAATTACACATATGAGTAACAGCCTTCGTTAAATGATATCACTTAAAACAGTTTGTGATCTTAGTTTGTTTTGAATTAATTGTTTTTACAGGGTAAACAGAAATCTTTGATTTCGTTTCTTTCATGAAATACGTCATTAATAGCATTCGATTTGCATTTAATAAATCTTAAATTTTGAATCATCATGGAAACTTCAGATAAATTTCGAACACGTTTCTTCTTTACTTCATCGTGTACCTCATCTTTAACTTCTTTATCATCGGATGGATTCTGTTTTTTGTTTTACCCTTCTCTAAGGTTGCCTCTGAATTGATGAAAGAAGGTTAAAAGTGCATTCTTCTCTTTGCAATGTCCCCAACGTTAAAAATATATTTTACTGTAATTACTTGAAAATTATACAAACTTGAAATTCAAAGGTTCGATTGACTCACGATTTCAAAACAGTTTTTTTTTTTAACGTGAATACACTTTTGTTTCAATTATCCAGGTTGAAATAAAAAAGAGTCTGCTTCATACAAAATGTTATGCTTGGGTGTAATAGTTAATAAAAGGGACAGCATTTCTGAGCACTGGAGGTATTTTGAGCACGTCTTAACGTTGCAACAGTTAAAAATGAAAAGGAGTGGAATGGAGGACCCTTTGTAACCCAATATATATATCCTTGTTTGGACATTTTTAGAAACTGCTTTTGTTCATTCTTTAACAGATTAAAAAATGTCGTGGTTTTCTAACAATAAAAAAACAAGTCTAGATGTGAAAGTGGCTAATAGGTAAAGTCAAAAGAGTCTTCAAAATGTACAGTCCACACCAAGAACCTGCAGGATGAACATGTAAATTTATTGTGAAACTACGCCTAACAGCACCACGTCAACATAACGTCTAAGTGGCACGAATCCCGCCAGAAGAAACCTCGGCATCCTTCCCTGCACACTTATTTTGGAGCAAAAGACTTCGTCGTTTCAGAATAAACTTACATGCTCATGTTACAGTTTTTTTTTTTTTGCTGCAGGCAGTACCTGAATTTTCTGGTGTGTCTCAAGTCAGTATACGGACAAAAACGACTTGTAAAGGTATAAATTGTAATGTATAAAGTGTCCCAACACTATTTAAAAGTATTTTATCTCCCCGTATAGTACTCATTGTAAGAAATGTCTAAGTACATTTTGAACACTCTTGGGACAGTTCCTATTTAACACTTCTACTTCATGACGTTTTGCTCACTGATAGTGCACTCTAGGATATTTTTCTACATATTAAACATTTAAAATTTGTTTTCGTAAAAAAAGCTCAAATCATATTCAAACATTCATTTATTTATTGCAATATGTGATAGACTTATCAAATTCCAACATGAGCGTTAATTGAATAAGAAACACTTTGTTTGTGTAACTGAAAATATGGTGCTTTATGCTTGTTGTCTGTAAAATGCAACAAGACTGATAAATGTTAATATTATTCATTCTTCTAATATATTTTATCTTAAGAGAAGTCCATCATGAACTTATGAATAAACTAATATCCTTCCATCTATCTATCTATCTATCTATCTATCTATCTATCTATCTATCTATCTATCTATCTATCTATCTATCTATCTATCTATCTATCTATATCTATCTATCTATCTATCTATATCTATATCTATATCTATATATATATATCTATATATATATATATATATATATATATATATATATATATATATATATATATATATATATATATATATATATATATATATATATATATAGACAGGGTGTCTCATCTAACTTTGCGACCACAAATATTTCCGAAATAACAAAAATGTAACAAATCTGGTTAGGCAAGAATGTACTAATGCCAGAGGCCTATAAAATTCTGTAAACAACAAGTGCCTCCAGGGGTCCCATCATAGAGCCCCAGGGGCCAACTCGAAAATTTCAAATGGAAACCCAATATTGTTATTGCAGATTCTGATTTTATGATCAAAACTAAGAAACTTTTACTTGAAGCACATTTTCATTATTCTAGTAGATGGCGCTGTAATCGTAAACAATGAATGTCATCGTACGTAAGTCCTCTAACTTTGCAACGTCAAATATTTCCGAAATAACAAAAAAAATGTAACAAATCTAGTTACGTAAGAATGTACACATGTCAGGGGCCTATGAAATTCTGTAAACAACAAGTGCCCTCATGGGTCTCATCGTGGGGCCCCAGGGGACAACTTAAAATTTTTAAATCGAAACTTCCTAATTTTGTACCAGACTCGAATTTGGGATCGAAAATACCCAAATTTTCCTTGAAGTACTTTTCGTTACCCACTTAGACGATGCTGTAATCACAAAAAAGAAATATCATCGTACGCTACCTGGGACTGATAATAAACTAAATAACTCGAGAAATACACATATAGTTAAAAAGCATGAAATATATTACCAATATTTTAAAAAGGTTTAGCATAAAACAAAATTGTTTTCATTTACATTTAAATGCGACCATAGTAGACTATTACGATATGGAAAATAAAGATTTTGTGTTTTTCAACAAGAAACATCTTCCCTAGAATTGTAAAGGCCAAGTAGACCAATATTTTTATTAAATATCACGTGACATGGACAGATTAAATAAAATCGTTATTTCATACTAGTACGTAAAAGCACAAATGACAAAGGAGATTTCACAGGAGAAAGAATTTACAAAACCTGGATAAAGCACAAAGAAACTTAATTGATATGCAGGGCTATTTAAATGATCTTCACGATTTCAAAGGTTAGTGACTCAACTTTGTTTAGTCACAATGACATGCAGCTTATGTTAAATTAGAGAGAACTCAAAATTATTTTTTGTTTATAAAAACATGCTTCTTATGTTCCTTGTCAAAGATGCTCAAGATGAGTGCAGTTTGAATTTCAACATACATCAGTTTGATAGTATAATTCTTGGCACACTCTTTTTTTCTTTTTTTTTACATTCCAGAGGCAGGAAATCCATCTTCTTCTTAAATACGTTCTCAAAGTTCAGTTAAATTGTTAGGGAGGGGTGGCTGATACACTTGGATTTAACATAACCCTAACTTCGTTGAAAATTCCGTTTCACATGAAAGTAGAGATTAAAAAAACGTTGTCCTGTCTTCGTTTCCTGCTATCCTTACTTACTGTTACCCTCGTTACGGAATGCGTAACTGCACATCAGCTTACCAGCCACGTAGTGTTTTCCCGTTTTTTTCTTTTTTCGAAGAACTTGATTATCATGCCTCTTTCAACTTGGTTGTCTAAAATTGGCAGAGGAACAAAGTGTAACTGATGTTTCACAACATACGCTTAAACTGCACACCTTTCTTGGTCTGGCAGTGAGCAATTCGATGGTAAAATACAAATACTGCATTCCTGGTGACGTTCAGTTCAATAAGTGCAACTTCATCAACAACCCTTTGACGAAGATTATCCAAAAATTACTCGGTTCGTATTGTTTGATATAGAAAAACTACTCGGAGTATTAGATAAACCCAGAAAAAGTAATATGGTGGCGATAAATCAGGGGAACAGAGAATGAGCGGGCACCAAATCTCACCTCTTTTGTTAATCCGTTATTTAGGAAATTCCGTGTTAAGAAACTGACGCATATTTAGACCGTTCTGCGGTCCTATACATCTTGCTGAAACGATCTCTGGGCAAAATTGTCTTCTGCAGTATCTCTTATTGCTGGAACTATTTGATTTCGAAGCACCTCCTCACCCAGTTCAGAAGTCAATTTGTTATTAATAAAAATAGAGCCCAATTATTATATATTTAGCATTGCCGTCCAGATATTCAACTTGTCAGGATGTAGAGTGTGTTTGAAAAGACCAATGAGATTGTTGGCAAATCAAAACCTGCTATTACGTCTCTCAATGTAACCGATTAGGTGGAACGTGCCTTCATCAGAGAACACAATGCTAATAAGAAACGTAGGATCATCATTGGTTTGTTTCATCATATCTTCACAAAATTCTACACGGCGATCAAAGACATCTTCATTCAGTTGGTGTGTCACATGAATTTCATATGGGCAGAACTTCATTTTCTTTAACATTCTTCTCGCAGACATGGACGAATGTCATATTGTACCGCAGCTTTATGAATGCTAAGTTGAGTATTTTCAACAAATGACTGCAACATCAAGCTGTTCGTCGCCGATTTCGGCAAACCAGGAATGTTACAATCCTTTATAGTAAAAGTTTTCTCGACGCGTCTTACGATACACTCGACACTAGGTCTCGAAATGGGATTGTGTGGCACGCGAATTTTTTTTTCGTTAAAGTTGCCCTTACTTCAGCACATGACCTTCGGTTATTGTCCATCCTCGTATCATCAAGAGCGTTAGAACTTTACTTTGAGAGCAGTTGAAATACAGTAGAAATACAGATTGAGTGTTGAGAGGTTCTCTGTAATAATGCTTACTGCTACCAATATCTAATGGCTTCTACGTTGCTGGACCGTAATTTACAATCAACGATAAGTATTCACAGAACATGACATTGGGGTGACATGGGTCTTCTGGTTAAATGTTATTTGTTCCACTAAATTTATAAGAGCCCACTTGCTCTCTTAGATCTACCGATCAACTTTAGATGTGCGTATTTACTTCCACTTCTCAAATAGAATTATATGCAGTTTCAAATCAAATCGTAATTATGCACTTCTAAATAACCATAACAACAAAATAATGATGTCCTTTTAAACTTTAGTAGATCCACCGATCAACCTTACGTGTTCACGTTCAATTTTATCTCTCAGATAAAATCGCATGGTCTATATTCAAATCAAATCGCATTATACATCTACATAAACATGGCAAAAATGAATAACTTAATTCTCTTTTGACACTATGCCCGATTATTAATTGAAACTTCATGACCCAACGGAGGACTAAAGTGAATCAACTTTCATAGTGTCGACAAGCTCACAGAAAAAATATCAGTTCTTGAAGAATATTATTATCACAAGCTTGTGTTTTAACTTTATTTGCAAGTCTTAGCAACAACATCACACAGCATGTACAGTTCTTGAACCAGCTTTTCATTCATCACCCTCAGGTACATCGATATTATTTTTGCGATTTACGTATTACCTAAGAGGACAACGAAAAAAAAGCTTAAAAGAAAAGTTGCGTATTTTCGGTCCCAGTATCTGAATCTGCATTAATGGAGAGAATTTCTATTTGGAATTTTGGGAAGGTGAATATAACTTCATTTTATGTTAGTTGAATAGATCTTTTAAAATGATTGGACACATACTTAAATTGCAAGTGTATTTCACGATGTATTTAGATTATCACTAGCCTTGGCTGACGTACAAGCGTACGATGATATTGAATTATTTTTGCTCCAGCTCCATCTAGTAGAATAACGCAAATGTGCTTCAACTAAAAGTTCTTGATTTTCGATCGCAGAATCAGAATCTGCATTAAAAATAGGAGGTTTCAAATTAAAACTTTCAAGTTGGCTCCTGGGGCCCTATGATGGGATTCCTGGGGGCACTTGTAGTTTACAGTATTATATAGACCCCTGACATGTGTACTTTCTTACGCAAATAGATTTGTTACATTTTTTTTCTTATTTCGGAAATATTTGAGGTTGCAAAGTTAGGGAACGTACGTACGATAATATTCATTTTTTTACGATCACAGCGCCACCTATTAGAATAACGAAAAAGTGCTTCAAGTAAAAGTTGCTTAGTTTTGATCGTATAATCAGAATTTATAATATGAGCAATTTACCCTTAAAATGTTTTGGATCACTGAAATAAATTCCTGAATACGCTCTTGCAAAGCAGTGACGATTTTAGGGAGTGATCAGAGGGTAATGCTTCTCTGGAGCAATGAAAGTTCTTTCAAAAACGTTTCTGGTAGGTCCGGATGTGACACCAGTACTTGTGCTTTGCCACTTTTCATTATCAGTGTATTGAAACTTACGTTAAAGAAACTGTTCGGAAATCTTCACTTGTTCTTTCGTCTGAACCCCATGCCAATGTGGCCGACCTTGGTCATATATTACATCTGAAATATTACTATTTATGTCACTGATCCCGAAAACTATATATTCTACACAAATATAGGATGTTTTCGATTTTTCATTTTTTTAAAATTATTTTTAGCCTGTCATCCTCCCACTCTGGCCTCCATGGCAACCAAGGCTCAACTTGAACTTGAGCAGCATCGACGGCTTCACTATTCATTTTGTGACCACGTGAACTATGTTTTCCACACTAATATTGTTCGTATTTGACTACTTTTACGTTACTTCCCTCTTATTAAGGATGGTTTCAGTGTCTCGCTTATACAACTATTTAGGAATTTCAACAAATTTAAATATGGTTATAAATCACCATCTGTAAAACAACTGTGCAGGTGATTTTTTTTTCGGAGAGGAATTCGTTAACTACCTTCTCAATATCAATGTGGTGGCTTTCTTCGCTTTCCGTGCAAAAGATTACCAAAGAGCTCAACCTCTTCTGTACCATTGTGCTATGAATATAGATTTAAATGGTATTTAGTTTACTGAATACTCGGTTAAGTGTTGCTTTCGTCACAGAAGTGTGAGATACAGTTATAAATGAGTAGGGGTCTAAACAAAAATGCGGCAGACTACTAGCAATTATACTGCAAGAAATGAGTTTTCGCAATATAATCGGACAGTATTTTGCTCGATTGTGAAAGAAATCATTGTATAAATGTCCGTTCCACTCCATACATGTGGAAGCTACAATATGTTTCTACTAATTTTAAATTAGAAGCATATGTATGTATAGAGTTTCATTTCATTAACTTTAAGGTTTCCTGAGTTAAGTAAATAAATAAAGTTGCCGCTAACGAAGAACAAAGCCTTGGGCTTTAATGATATCGGAGGTGTCATTATTCATTTCAGCGACCCCAAAAACTATTGAATAAACACTCATATTTTTCAACTAGGAATTTTTAATTTTCACCCCTCCCATTAAACCTCCATGTCGATAATGCTAAACTTTGATGTGAATGATATCGGGAGTATCATAATTCATGTCACTGACCTCGAAAGCTATGGATTTGACATTAATATTGTTCATTTTCGATTATTTTTACATGTCCTTGGGTTCCCCATGACAGCTAGGGTTCGATTCCCGGCGGGAGTCGTCTAGTTTGGGTTCCATGTTAAGTTGTAGAACCATGTCTTATATAAACTCGCAGCTGAAAGGGACACTAAACTCTATATCACCTCACCTCGTGAGATATTCTACTTTTCTATAATTTCTAAGCCACTTTTCTCCCTTTGAATGATCTCCTCCCCCTTAGGACACCGAAACTTTCTTCATGGTCAGGAGACACAAGGCTACTGTACCATACGCGTACAACCTCTATGGGACTACGGTGGTGAGTTGCGGAGTTTGAGCAGAATGCACGGATAAACCACGCTTATATTTATTATATATATTTATTAGAATCTCATATTAGGACTTACTCAGCACGACAAACTTTCAACGAATGCGATTTTTTGAATTATGTTCTTCTTCGTATTATTATTATTATTACTATTATTATTATTATTATTATTATTATTATTAGTAGTAGTAGTAGTAGTAGTAGTAGTAGTAGTAGTAGTATAATAGCTAAATGAAGCAATTACCTCGGTCAACTTCGTCAATACACACCATTCATCTACCGGTAGTTGTAGAAATGAGCCACTAGCAATAGAAGTTGTTAGCTCAATCGATAGAGAACTGACTCATGGTTCAAAGGTTGAGAGTTCGAATCTAGGCTTAGTCAAGATATTTTTTCCAATTTAATTCTTGAAATGGAAATATTTCTCCCTTCACTTTACCTCGTAATTCTCGATAGAGATTTTCACCCCAAAAGTTCAGACTTCTAGATCTCCTTTTAGCTCTCTTACGTGTTCTTTAACTAATTCCTGCAGTTACTTATTGGAACACATATACATATATTACATATGTCGTATCTCTTTCTCTTCTCTCTACATCATGTCTGGAGATGAATATTTTGACAATAGGTTGCAGAGACGATTTTAAAAAATAAGACCATATACGATGTCAGTGATCAAGGTTGGAAAAAATACAGTTTTTTTTAAAGAGAGATAACAAAACATGTGTTTGTAACATGAAAAAGGTGTTCAAAATATTTTAAACATGATTTAGAACACACGCGAAAAAAGCGTGTTTTAAACATTTTGAACAGTTTAAAACATGATTTTAAACATATTTCAAAATAATGTAATAACGTATTAAGATTTTTTTTGCTCTTGCAAGTGATGTTTTCATTTATTTTATTCTCATTAAGACTTCACTGTGTTGGGTACAGAATATTTCAGTTTAGATTAATAAGTAATTCTCAACTTATTTCATATCATGACTCCCTTTTATTACATCCTCTTGCCAGTGACTCTCGTAAGTACCTTCTTAGTTATAGTAAGATTTTTAGGTAGATTTTAAAGTCTAACTACTATAGAGATTTCACACAATCTATCAATATACATCGCAAAACAAAAGTACTCACCATTCTTGAGTTTGAGAACGGGTTGATGGAGGATGATGAAACTTTAAAGTGGTCTGACGCATCAGATGGTGCTATCAAGCATCTTTGCTTGTTATTCGAAATTCCAAATGCAAAGAGAGACATGTTACATGTTTTAAGGTTAGCATTTTACCAGAAATACGGTTGTGCATTTATTGTAGCCCGAAAAGCAAGTACATTCGCTCACGCTTCTGAAAGTTTTCTAGTTATGCCTATAGGGGCTAAGCTCGCGTTTCATGGAGGCGGGTGAGATTTGTGCTGCAAAATTCGATTACTATTTCAGAACACGATGCTAATAAAATTATTTAAAATAATAAATTTTCGAAAAGTAATGTTTGAAGCACACTTCACATTGTGCTAACTTTAAAATATTTTCTGCAAGCCTATGCAATTGGTTGCATTTTGAATCAATAATTTATTGAAGAAAGATAATATTTGGGGCGTCGTTCAGAGCACAATAGATCCAAATCCATTTTCAATAAAGTTCAGTTTTGCTCAGTAAATGAATTCTATTCGAAACGTAATATCTTCGCAGTAAAGAGTTCAAAACAAATTTTATTAAAACCATGCGAAAATGCATCTGATATTTTCATAGGACAGCCGCTAGACAGTGGCGTCAGTGGGACTGGAGAGCAACCGCTCCCATTCCCACCCTGAATTTCACATTTTGGGGGCAGTAAGGCAGTTTTAGAAATCTTTTGATAAGTGAAGTCCCAAAACACAAGCTTGAGGTCCTTACACCGAATAAATACGGAGAACATACAGATGATTAAAACTGGAAAGTTGCTTAGGTCCAATTTCCAGAATTTTAAACAGGCCCGAAACTCGAATGAAAAGCCACCATTGGAATCCTTGGGCCAAAAAATATATAAGTGAGCAATATAGGCCTATAGCTCCTTACGGCCAATGGAAATGGACTATAACTGATCCGTATTTATTCGTTCTAAGGACTTCCAATTTTTTCTGTTGGACTTTACTCAGCAATAGTTTTCTAAATCTGCACTACTGCTCTCAAAATTTCAAATTCAAGGTAGGGGGCGTATGACTTCTAAACAGACGCCCCTCTAGCGGAAATCATATAAAACTCTAGATTGTACCTTGTCACGTAGTTCTTCCTTTCGTTTCGGATTCGTGGCTGCGAAGATATAACGTTTTCCGTCAGTGTATTCTTTTTGACACACCGTGCATTTAGTAACGTAATTATGCATCATTGACTATGACATTCGGAGCTTCACTTGCTAATCATTCCTACGGTGCAGCATACACTATATAATTTTAATATCTTAAATTGATGGCAAAAGAGGGAAAACTAGCCCTTCTACCCGATTCCATCAATGCCTTTATATAGCGGTTGTCCTATGAAACTCTATTCCACACCCTTTCACGTTGTTTAATGTTTCATTTATTTTGGACTCTTGGCTACGAAGACACTACGTTTGCTGAGCAAAAGTGAACCTTTCTGAAAATGGACTTAGATCCCTTGTGCTCTAAAAATATTTTATTAAAACTGAGTTGGAGCCAAATTTATCCTGCAATCCAAGTTTGTTGAAAACGCATAAAATTGGTTTGTTTAGTTTGATTGATTACAGTTTTGCATCCGTAGCAAGGGTATGTGAAACAGCTTTTTGTTTAAAATGGGATACGATCCAGTAACTTTGAAATTTTACGTCGGATCGCAGTCAAAATATATACAGCAAATTCCGACGTTTCGTGCCTCTACCCTCAAATTTTAATGTTAAAAGACCGATACTTCGCCCTGTAGCATGGTGCATCATACAAACAGACGAACAAATTGAGATCAAGTTGTCCCAGACAATGACGTTCGGCACCGATGTTACAATAAATAACACGCTTTAATGATTAGTTACGCGGGAAACTGCCATACCTTGCGCATTCTCGCGTGGCCCCCTCATAAAAGCTTTGCCAAGGTTTAATTTTTTTAAAAGAAAATTTAGGACTAAAGTAGGGAAGAGGGACGAAATAAAATTTTGGTAATATATGGAAAAAATTGATGGTACAAAATTAATTCTTACCTGAAGTTTCCAGTTGCATCTCAACCAATTCACTGACGTTAGAATCATCAGAAGCAATTTTCGAATCAACACTATCACCATTTGTCTGAGTTCCCAGCTTTTTCACAGTATTGCATTTTTCATAATGATTCATCATTCTTTGAAATAAACCAACCATTTCTTTCTTACACATTTCGCAACAAGCTGCTATGGTCATTTTCTTATGTGATGCAGTTTGAGTTACTAAAACAAATTTCCTCCAAATTATGTACTTTTTCTTCCTGTAAAACTCATGTTAAACGATTCCAAGTTGTACGGAAACTGAGAACCAACATGTACTTTATCAACGAATGCCTGTGATATTTTAATTTCAGAACGGCGATTTAGCAAATAACCTTTTGTTTGCTTTCTTAATACAAAACAAAAAAAAAATGTTTATATGATAATTAGTTTATTTACTTTTTATATAAGTTCTACAAGTAGTGCAACCTTAGACTGCTACACTTTCTCGCAAGTTAACTGAGAAGCATTTAAACAATAAATATACGTTAAAAATAAGGGGAAAAAGAGAGAAAATAAATTGCAGATCACCACATTGGCTTTCTGTAGCCACGAAAGATCAAAACATTGACATGGGAACAAAATGATCTTCTGAATGGGAGTACTTTTTGACAATTTTCTTTCTCTGGCAGATTTTTTTTCAAAAAAATAAAATAAAATAAAATAAAACATTTGTTTAGAACAAGTCTTAAAAATACACGTGTTTTAAGCAAAATCAATGGCTTAAAACAAGTTTTAATCATTTGTTTTAAATATTTTGCTTTAAACAAAACAACCCTGTCAGTGACACATGTTGTATTGCTTAACTTAATATATGAAACAATAAATAAAAAAGCTGAGAATACGAACCTTTCCAGAGACGACAGTGCACTGATGTTTCAAATATGTGTCTTTACTCCCTACACTTACGTTAATTCCCAAGTCAAAATAAAAACTCTTCAAAATTAATCACAGATTCTTATGCAACTATTCCTTCCTTGGAGTACTCCTCGGTCATATACCCGTCACGGCGATGTAAAGCCACTTTTGGCGATGAGGATACATTCGCCAGTTCGTGATATCTTCGTACAACTAAATTCACCAGTTCGTGAAAACAAGGACGATACGTGTTCAGCACGAAACGACTTCAAGTGCGTACAAGAATGCTTTCATTGAATTTGATTTGGTTCAGCATATTCTTTTGATTTACTTGAGAAACAGTATATATAAGAAATCTCAAGTAAAACTAGTACATCTGGCAACCCTGCCACGTAGAGGCGTAGCTCGTAAAAAAGGAACTTCGTTCGCAATTTTGTCGCATGCATAGATAAGTCAAACAAGTAATGCGTCTATCCGTCCACACGTTAATCCGCAGGATAATTCTTGAAGAGAGGCATATTTTTTATTATTATTTTTGCAGTAGATAGCTAGATCAATTATCTTAGTTGAGTTAGTTAATTAAGTGAATTAGTTAATATCTTAATGGGTAACGGTGTTTTAACAGTAGTTATCCATATCAGAAGTTACACATTTCACCGTTACATGGCAGCAAATATCACCCAGTGGTGGACATTTACCGGAAGAAATAAAAACTTTTAGAGTGGTCCTTATCATTCTCTACTGGAGTACATATTTTAATATATTTATTATTACATGCATATTACATTGTTCACTTGCAGAAAACTCTCTCTCTATTGTCATATATATATTTCTATGGCGATCTTACAAGGGACATCTTTCGTTCGAAGGAGGATCAACATAAAACTTGGCAGATATATGCATGGTTAAGCACCGATCACTATAGAGTGAGTCATTCCCGTGTAAAATTTGTTATGCGCAAACAGCGCCATCCAGCATACATCAATGCTCCATACCTTTTCAGAAAATAATTTATAATATGCATATGGTGCAAATAGTATAAAATTACAACCAAATAATATTATGAGCTATTTTCGATACTTTTAGAATGATATGAATGCTTGCGCCTCCGCTGGAAAAAAAAAGTAAATATAAAAACAGAAATCGTGCGGAAAGCAAAATTAATTTATATTTTGATAAAAAATAGTTATATACATTCCAATTTGTGAGACAGAAATGAAATTTTACAATAATGAAAATAAAGGACCAATTCGTTCCTGGTGTCCCATTATTGGAACATTGTACTTTAGATTACACTGTACAAGTTATAATTATTACTTTCTTTATAAATCTTTAATATGACTTGAAACAACTATTAATCAAGGTATCTGAGGCAATAAACAGACAAAATTATGAAAATAAAAGATTTTTTCTTACTTTCTTTCCTCCATATTGTATGTAAAAGTTTCTTTCACAATGATGTCATCACTGCGGGGTGCAAAAGCTAATAGAGCAGGAAACAAGTACATCATCACCTCTTCATTCCATTCCTTGTGAATGCAGTTGGCACGTTCACAAGTAATCGCGGTACAATGCAGCCAGCTGAGTAGGTATTTGCGTCATCTTTAAAATTGTTCCAATATTGGAACACCGGAAAAAAAAACGGTTTAAAACATATACATAAAAATACATAAACAGAATTAATTATAAAATAACAATATACAAAATATTAATGGAATAAAAGAATAAAAAAATGCTAACTGCTACAGAAATTGACAAATCAAATTTCCTACTTGTATTATATGTGCTATTACGTCTAAAGGAAATCGGACTTTCTATATTCCCTTTATGAATAGACTTTAGCGTACAGAATGACAGGATTTCGGACCTCCAGAAGTCATGTCTATCTTCCATTGTCGGACAGATCAACTCAATGCACTTATTTCTATATTGCAAAGATTTTTGTATTTCTTTTGCAAATAATAAAAAAAAAACATAGAAAATGACTCACATAACAAATGTTTGCGTGTGAGCCTGATTCTCTTATTTTATTTATTTATTATTATAATTTTTGTTTTATTACCATAACATATAAGATTTGTAATTCATACGTTTAGTTGACAATACTTTTTCAATACTTTTTGATTCTTTTAACTACTGTAAAATTAACTTTTATTTACTTTGAAATTACTTTCCTCTTTGATTCGGAGTGGAAGTTCATTATAGATCTTCGGAACTGTAATATATTTGATATTGAGTTATACAGAGTGTTTCAAAACAACACCGACAACGTTTGGAAGGTGATTCCTGACCACACCAAGATAAGACAAAAAAAGTATAGACCAATCTCGGTGCTCAAATACTCACTTTCGTATTTATAGGCTGCCGAAAACATGAAAAAGTGAACTTTAAAGGTCCACAGCTCTAATACTATAGGACCTACAGTAGTCGAGTCAAGACTTCACTTAGGAACTAGTATGTGCGCTTTTCAAAAATACATGTTTCAGAATCCTAAGGTACTCACGCAACATCTTTTGCAGAGGGAGTTTGGCTACGGGCACATAAATTGAAGTACTCACGAACTATCCCTATAAAAATTATGCGAAAGTACCACAGGATTCTGAAACTTTGATATTTGGATAGGGCATATACTAGTTTCTAAGTAAAGTCTTGACTCGACTACGGTAGGTCCCATAATATTAGAGCTATGGATCTTTAAAGTTCATTTCGTTATACTTTCGGCAGCCTATGACTCCGAAAATAGGCACTTGTGAACTTAGGTTGGTCTATACTTTTGTCTTATCTTGGTGTCAGGAATCATCTCCCAAACGTTGACGGTGTTGCTTTGAAACACTCTGTATAACTCAATATCAAAGATATTACAGTTCCGAAGATCTATAATGTAGATATATTAGTTGCTGTAATTTCTAAAATTTCGTGTGTCACATTTCTGGTTATGTACACTCATGTCCAAAACTATTCTCGCATGTCTATAAATATGTTGTTGTAGGAATATAATTTGATCACGAATTCGCCCGGAATTTCTTGTAATGTTAGTATGTGTATAATCGCCAAAGACATGTATGTGGCAAATTTCATGTCAAAAGAACAGTAAATAAGAACAATAAATCGAAAATAAAACTTTCTAGTTCATTTAGCAACATTTTGTTTTACTCACTCTAATTTTCGTATTTATTATTCTTTTTCTATGAAATTTACCACAAATATACATTTCCCGATTATACACATACAGTATCAGTATTAAAAGTACCCTGCAAAATCATTATCAAATTATATTCTTACAAGAACAGTTATAGATATACGACAATCATTTTGGACACGAGTGTATATATGCTTTATTTCGCTCCTTTTTTATATTCTTTTTAACATATATTAATACCTTCTACAAAACAAAGAACGCATCCCCGTCCGGTTTTCTTGGATTAGTTGATCTCCTGCAGTTATAGATATATCTGTCAGATACCGATGAATCTAACGCCAATAGAGAGCATCAGTCAACGAACTTGTACCTTCTGTAAATTTCTTGCACCACTCATAGACTTGCCGCTGTGACAGATAAGCGTTCCAATTTTCCCATGGATATCAACCGGATTCAAATCAAATAACTCGACGCTGCTCAACCTTGGTGAAATTTCGTAGTAGTGCCGCTATGTTAAATCTTGAATCAATTGTTAGTCAGCTCCAATTCCATCTACAGCACTGCTTCGTACTATCAGTTAGGAAAGACGCCAAAGACTGTCTGCAAACTTTCAAATGCCTAGAAAAATGTTAATGGCACCTCTGTGGTTTCCATTTGATTCTCCCGCGAAAAGAAAAGAAAAACTGGAGTCTTGGATTGGAAAAGAGACTCTCAAAATCACGGGCGTCTCTGGCGGGGGGGGGCGAGGGGGACGCATCCCCCCAATATTTTGAAGTACAAAATATTCAATATGAATTTATTTACTTTAATTTATTTAGTACAATTTAGAACAATTTAATTTATTTACTAAGAACAGAATAGTAAATAATAATAATATATTTATTTGGAATATAATATTCAGGCTGTGAAACGATTATAACAGAGTTCTTGATATAACTCAGGTGGTCCGTGAAGGTAAGCAGAAAGGTCACAAACGCAATCGAAGATAGTAAACAGGTGGGCTAGGTAGTACCATTTAAATCACATTCTTTGAGGCCCCCCCAATTTTACATACAAGAGACGCCAGTGCTCAAAATTAATGTGTGGCTTGAAATTACCATAAGTATGTATGTTTTTTCTTCTTTCAGGAAGCATCTGTAGTAGTACGTAACTTCCGAAATGTTTCAGAATGTGTTTCGCAATGCTAAATACAGATTTCAAATTTCCATGGAGCAAATATTGAAAGTTTTCAATAAAGTTTGGACTTGAAATTTCTATGTTTCTGGCATAATAGAGTTGTAGAAACATGGGGTCCCGGGTTCGATCCCAGCCCCCGCCAAGTGAACTTTGTGGTGGACAAACACCGTGCTCGTGGGTTTTCTCGGGGTTCTCCCGTTTCCTCCCACTTTCTTCATTCCACCATTTCACTCATCTCTCACCATCACCGTCTCCTTTAGCCTAACCGGCATAACCGTGGGACGTTAAACTCAAAGATTTCATTTCATTTCATTTTCAGTTGTAGAAACAAACAGAAAAAGATGTATATTTTTTTTTATAATAATCTGCCAAAATAAGTAGCTAATTCTGAAACGCAAAATAAACATTTTTAACACCCTGTACTCGCAAAAGTAAAATTTGCTTACATTTTAAGCACGTTTTAAACATGCTATATATTAATAGACTTGAATATTTGAGTGTTTTTAAAATGTGTCCAATTTCAAAAGTTATATTTACTTACTTTTGGGACACGTGTATTGTGAATAAACATTATTCTTCCATGTGAAACAGGGTTCTTCTAGAAATACAAAATAGAAAGGAATTTCAAATACTTAATACAAAATTCGTTATCTCTCTCAGTGCTTAAATTTGTCTACGAGACGAGATGAGATAGAATTTTCGTAATGAAACACGAAATAGGACACACCTTTTCCATTAGGATGAAACTAAATATGTGGGAAAGATGTGAGGCTCAACACGCGTTTGAAATAAAGCCAGCTCATAATTGACATTTAATTTCGCGGTGCAGACATTTAGATCTTCTACAAGATCCAGTCTGCACTTCCAAAAAGTATATATACTCTTCAATGTAAGATGTGCAGGGAAATTCATTATGCTGATTCGTCTAACCAAATTAACAAGAACATAGGTAAGTAAGAGTAAAGGATATTATGCTAAAATAATTTAATAAAATGTATCTGTGTTAGAGAAAACTCATGTTTCAGTGCAAGCAAAATTGAAGTCTTATTTTCTTTCGTCGTAATATGTTTAAATTCTGACATTGTCCTGTAGGAAGATCAAACTCCACGGATGTCATCTAGAATGCGCGGAACAAAAAAGTATCTAATAATAATATTTATAAATTTTAATATTGGTGCCATCGTTTTCTGAAATTATTACCTTCGAATGATGGAAGGAGAGATGGTGATCGTGAAAATAAAAGCAAATTCGAAATTTCGACGAATTACAGCTTCATGGCCCCTATGGGAGTTTTCGACATCTGTTCATCTATTCGTCAGCTCGTTAGTCCTTCAGTCCTGATGTACCGTATATCCATTTTACGATCTTTGGTACAATTTGTACCATACGGGTGTTTAATGTTACTTTGCGTTTTAACTCTCCTATTTGAGCTATTTCGTCCGTTTTTTTTTTTTAAGTGTAGAGGCATTACAGAACACGTTACGTATGGTTTCATGTCTTCTTGCGTCGAGAGAGAGGAGGAGATGATGTCATAACTTTAATATATATATTGTTAGCCCTATTTTCATTTTTTTTTTGCCGGCTTACGTTTGCACCTAGAAGATTGAAATTTTGCACAAACATTCAGGCTGCAAAGTAGTATTTATCGAATTTTTCAGATCTCTGCGTTAAAACAGAGGGGTTCCAGAGGAACGAAAATTTAAGAAAGCATATTTTTACGAAAATATATATATATATATATTTTAATTTTCCCGCCTCAGATATGTGAGTGGTATCGTTTGGAAGGCAGTTCCATTCTTAAGAGAATGATGGGCGAACTATTATTCTTTGATCAATATGGATGTCTCAGGAAATTTTTACCTGAGATCCTAAAAATATTTGGTTAGGCCTATTTTTATTATTTTATGGCAGGCTTACTTTTGCACTTAGAAGACTGAAATTGTGCACAATACCGAGTAGTATTTATTCAGATTTTTTTTCAGATCTCTGCGTTAACACAAGGAAGGTACAGAAAGGGAAACGGTAAAAGAAGGACATTTTAATGAAAAGATCTCTTTCTTTGGGATTTTCCCGCCTCAGGTACATGCTAGAGACATGTCAACGGTACCGTTGGAAAGGCAGCTCTATTCTGAAGAGAATGATGGACGAATCATGATTCTAGAATGAATATGGATGTCTCAGGAAATTTTTTACCTGAGATCAGGGTCTTTAGGGTAATCCGGGGCATTGTGGGGATTATTAATAAATATTTTCACGTCCTTACTATTCAAGATAGAAGCTTGAAATTTGGTACACACATCAGCCAGACGACTAGAACTTATCTGATTTTTCTTAGACATCTACGTTCAGACAGGGCCGTTTCAGAGGGGCCCAAAGTGTGACATTTCCCCTCAAATTTCCCCATTCCCCTAAATTTTTCTCTCTCCTGGTATATTGTATTGGCATGTAAGTGGTACCATTTGAAAGCCCGCTCTATTCTAAAGAGAGTGAAGTGTGAACCATGATCCTAGTGACGATGCACTGCTTGACTGAAAGTCTAAAATAAACCCTAAAAACCCAAGATCGTAAACGGGATATACGTCTATACGTTTAAACGTATCCCAACCAAATTTTAAACTTAAACCATTTATGAAATTAAATGAAATCTTTAAATTTTACGTCCCATGCTTATGCCGGTTAGGCTAAAAGAGACGGTGATGACGAGAGATGAGTGAAATGGTGGAATGAGGAAAGTAGGAGGAAACGGAAGAACCCCAAGGAAACCCACGAGCACGGTGTTTGTCCACCACAAACCTTCACGGTGCGAGCTGGATCGAACCAGGGACTCCAAGCACCGGAATGAACGCTCTACCACTGAACCACCGAGCCACCACCTTTTATGTAATTCTCCTATTTTTTAAAGTTCTTTCTACCCCTAAAAGTAAAGATAGTTCACTAAAGGGAGAAAATCAAAGAAAACTATTTTCTTCAAATGTCCCTAATGATTTAGTTCACCAATATTTCGAATGTAAATGTATATAGTGATATAAGTCATTTCTCTGGGAAAAAAATCTAGGAGT
This sequence comes from Thermobia domestica, assembly GCF_964235325.1. Lineage (NCBI taxonomy): Eukaryota > Metazoa > Arthropoda > Insecta > Zygentoma > Lepismatidae > Thermobia > Thermobia domestica. The sequence goes on along the minus strand of NC_137470.1, from coordinate 50,302,022 downwards.
GATAGTTCATCCTTGGGATGAGATTTCTTTTGAACGGCTCAGTCAATTTTGATTATATTTAATGATGAATATTTCATTAATAACCTGGGAATATGGCATAATTCAATTATCCTCAAAATAATTTACGATAGCTTGTTGTTGGAGTTTATTATTCTTATTCTTATTCTTATTCTTCTTCTTCTTCTTCTTCTTCTTCTTCTTATTATTATTATTATTATTATTATTATTATTATTATTATTATTATTATTATTATTATTATTATTATTATTATTATTTTACAGAAGATAGACTGGCAATAACCCCAGCGTATCCAAATCACACAATTGGCTAGAAGTGTTATTTTACTAGGAACTTCGCAATGTTTTAGTGACCGTTTCTCGAGAAAACCGAAGAAAGCAACGCCTTCCTCCACAATCTTAATTGGTCAGGGATCCCTGCCCCCTCTTAAGATGTAGAAAATAATATACATGATTGTAAATTTTTTTTGCACTTTTCAAAAATTTGGAAGAAAACATTTCCAAAAGTAGCAAGTAGCCTCTTCTCTCTTTGCAATGTGTAGAAGTCTGGTTTCTGTTGTGTGATATTTTCTCAATTATCACTTAAACCGGAAGTGGTAATAAAATATGCCACTTCCGGTTTTAACTGAGATATTATAGATGGAATATATTCTTGATACGCTCAGTTGATCGCAGAAGACTATTCTTCTCTATCTATTGCCGTTTATATGCTATAGCAATCAACCCACCACAATCCTTAACGATTCGACGAATCGAATTACATCAAAGAGTGTCCCTTGGCGGGAGCATCGATTGTTGATACGGTTTCACGTTCACTACACCACCTTGATTAAACACCAGAGTTTGTCGCTTGGTATGACGGATGTGCGAACTTCAACGAAACAGATTTTTCTAATCACGATTCGCTATCTCACATGCTCAGTGGTGTATTTACGAGTTTGTTTCGGGGGGGCTTAGCTAACTTCGTTAATGTAAATGTGAAAATTATGCAAGATATTTGATTTACTTTAATATAATAAATACAATTTCGGGGGGCTTAAGCCCGGAAGACCCCTCTTAAATACGGCACTGCACATCCTTCTTCTCTGGTGGATTAATGGATGTTTACAAATGATCGCCGTATAATCATACTATATATATATATATATATATATATATATATATATATATATATATTTGTTTGTTTTCACTTTAAGAGTGCATTTTCCCAACTTTTAAACGTATATCAATATCTGAAATAGATATGGTGGAAAATAACTTCTCGCTATCATTTTCCTACGGGAACAGCGGTGAAATTTCCTCTTGGAACGTACAGATGTCACTGATGTCTATATGACTCCAAACCTCAAGCAAAGGAATAGTGGATGTTCTCGGGTGTATCTCGAAGCATGTAAAATAAATAGGCGATGACTGTAAAAAGTCAAAATGTAGTGAGAAAAGTATCTAGTACTCTATGGAAAATAGTTTCTTCATTTTCTAAAACTAGCGATGATGAAACGTAGGCAATGTTTCATAAATCCATAGAGTGAAGCATCTGTGAGTAAAAATGCAGATATAGCAAATGTCTTAACTCTTACTATATGCAAAACGTAGAGTACAAAATTTCAACCCAGGAAAGAAGAAGAAGAAAAACAAATGAATACGTTTCCAGTTAATGTTATAATTTTGAGTCCAATCTATTTATGTTGAGTTAATATTCTTAATAAATAAAAATTGATATCTAACTTGTGTAGAGTAATTTAACTTCATAATTGAGAATAGCGAATAGCCATCTTCCACATCTTTGTAAAGAGGGTAATAAATATAACTGCCAGGGTAATAAATATCACGAGTTGACAAAACATAAATAGTTTATAAGCTTCTGGATCCAGAGTTCTCATAAATTCTGGTTCATTTAAAGTAAAAAAAAAAATCGTCCATTTTAGAAAAAAGGTAAGGACCTTAAAATGGAAACTGCATTACTTGGCTGTGTTGCTAAACTAATGCGTTGATTTTTTTTAAAAGAAAAATAACCAGATTTGACTCAATATGAGACTATGGAGCAAGTGTACGCACACAGCGTTTAAAGAATAATAATAATAATAATAATAATAATAATAATAATAATAATAATAATAATAATAATAATAATAATAATAATAATAACAACTACAGGAGATGATTGATGCAACAAACGCACATTTTTTTTAAAACTCACCGATGCCTCTAGAACAATATTTGCACTAGCAGTCACTATATAGTGGGTATTACTCCTGGCAGTTTTGACATTAAGCCAAAAGGAGTTAAATACTTGAAAAATAAAAACAAACGAATCCTAACAACCGAAATAATAAGAGATAAATTCGAGAAGGCAATATGTAGGCGCTTACCGTTAGAAAATAGCCAGAACAAAAAGGGAAACTAAAGATAGAGGAAGAATGACGTATGAATTCATTCCTTACATTAAAGAAAGTTTTTAACTAAAGTATTCTTAACCAAATGATAGACTCATAAACTTCTTATTGGGACATGGTCCATATGAAGCACCTCAACAGGTTGAAACTCAGGATGATACTTATCTGTCAAAGTGGAACCACTGGAACCCCTGAGGACAAGTTTTTCTTCAATCAAGTTATGTCCAACCTGAGTCCCCTTAGAGAAGAATTATAAAATATATATGACATTTCAAGCAACGAATTGAAGTATCAGGCACGTTAGATTTTGAGTACCATGACTTCACAAATAATGAAGGAAAGCTTTGTAGCGGTAAGGAGTAGAAACCATGTGTAAAGTATACCCTGCTCCCACTTATTCCTATATCAAGAAACACACACTGAGAAAAATCCGTTCTCCGGCTTCGGTATATTGTACAAATATACGGTATCCTCTTGCTTATTACAGAAATCAGTATGGAACATACACTCTAAAAACTCTATTGTTATATTCAACAATAATTATGGTTGAATGTAACTATACAGTATTGTTAATATAGCGCCAGCAAGAATTATGACTCTGAGTATCATATTATATTGTTAAAAATCTCTAGCTGGGTCAACAAAAATTATGGTTGTCCTAGACATATTTATGATATTAACAACTATGCCAATTATGATACTTGCAACTATACAGCCGCTATATAGATGGAAATACCATATAGAATGGTTGTCGAGCCCATCACAAGATTTATTATGACTCTCCGAACAATATAAGACATGTTGCTTTAACCATACTTAAAATGGCTGCTGCAACGTATGCACTTCCTATTGTAGCAATTTATTTGGTGCTGCGTTTACCATAAGACTTGAACGGTATTGTCTCTTTAAACACACTACAATACTACAAGAGCAAACAAAATAGATACCACGACAAAACTTTTGTTATCATTATATATAAATTTGCAAAAATCCAAGTATTCATACCAGAAAAAATTCGTAAGTAACAGTGATAATCTAAGTTGGTCGTACCTTTTTCTTATAAGCAAAGCTTTATGAGATATATCTTTTTTTTTTTAATGTACAACGGAAGACAAAATGTGTTACATTTCTTGTAATCATTTTGAAAGAAATTTTTGGGCACCATTTACAAGAGTAGTTGAGCTGCCATCTAACGTGCGTATTTGTACTAGAAACATGGTGCATTATGTTATAGTCATTTACATGCCAGTAAATGTATAAACTTCCGCAAATAAACGTTCCTTCACATTTCTCTATTGGTTCATGAAGAGTCCCTGTTCTTAATAAATGTATAAGTCTATTTCTTTGGACATATGGGTAACAAGGGTAAGAATGAACGCTGGTGCAAGGGTGAAAATGCTATTGACGAAGAAGTGGCAACGTCGGTAAACAAACGAATGTAGAAAATTAGTTCGGCATGACACATGTAGGAACGGAAGAGGAGGGAAGCCGTGTTCGTGCAGTGTGAAGAGCAGCAGAGTAGAAAGTTTGTTACAAAAGGGAAGAAGTAAAAGGTTCGTAGTAAGTGTCACAGTTTATAACGTAGTTTCAGCTGAAGGTGCAGGATTGGAAATATTTCCTGGAAAAACTGTATAAGTTCGTATTTCTTATCAGTTGTACGCAAAAGAAAAAAGTGCTCTGGCGGGAGATGGCAGGCAATTATTGGAAGATACCTGAAGCGGGGCAAGAATGTACGGAGCAAGTGTGAACGTTCAGACTTGCCGCTTGTTTTAAAGTTGGGTAAAGAAAATGTAGGAGCTAACACGTAACATTGAGTAAAAACATTTGCAGAGGTAAGACAGAAGTTGGCGGCTATAGACTGAGACATTTCTCAGAAGTTTAATAATAAAAAAAATAACTTAAAACTCGATCAGCTGATTAGTTAAATAAACTTGTATATGGAAACATTGGCTCTGTAGGTCAATATCATGGTTCCGATATTCGTTTGTTCGAAGTGACTAAAACGCCATCTATCTTTTGTATTCTACCCGTACCTATTACGTTTCCTTTAGATTGGAACATGAGGTAAGAAGGGGTAGGAGCTTAGAAATTGTGTCCGTTAAATTGATAATAGTTAAATGTGATTTCGGTATAGTGTTTGGATATTAGTGCTCCTACACAGAAAGTAGCTGGAATAATATTGTAAATTTATGTAAGTGCCATTGATATGCAGCTCGTCAGGAAATTGTAAGTACAAAATTTTAATCTATTTTTTTTTCTTTCCATTTCGGCCCAACTCTTACAACTTTTTGGTGAGTGTATGTCTTTGGTCACTAGTTTAATCTATATATTGTTATATTTGGGAATTAAATTCTATTTTGTAAATATTTGATATATGAAACCTATCAAAAGTACAACCAGTAAATTTAATTTGGAATATAAAAGTAGTGGAATGCGAATGTATGAAAATTTCCGGACTACTATTCAAAATGGGAAAGGGTTCAAGTTAATATTGAGTAATGTTGTTTTGTGTCCGCACAGTTATATTGTTATTGTTGAATTTATTTTTATGTTGAAGAAATTATATAATAAATTGTTCGAGTGTAAGTATATTTATAATTTCCAAGAAAAAGGATTACTTGCCCAACCTACTCCGCATTAAGGGGAATCCTAAAATGCCCTTTCATAGGTAGTGGATTACTTGGTAACAAGACTGCCGCTGCAAGACTACAAACAAAACGTTTGCATTATCGTTTGGAAGTTCGCAGCCCGACTTGTTGAGCATATGTCATGTAGCACGGGAACACAAAAGAAGCTAGAAATTCGCATCAAAGTCATTCACACTCATGGGTACGCCCACCCAATTCAGTTGGAAATTGTTTCCAGATACACCAAACGGTGAAATGGGGATTTCCTGTATCATATGCGAGTGGTCTCACGAATAATGTTCCAATCTTAATCAAAGGAAGTCTGTGTACGTGTGTGACCACTGTGTGCACCGCAAGTAACATTTTTGTGCTTCCTGATGAATGTTGAACCCATTTTTTTCCTGTTTTCATATGGGGCCGCGGTTTCTCAGTGGTAGAGCGTTCACCTCCGGTGCTTGGGGTCCCTTAACCGGCATTATCGTGGGACGTAAAACTAAAGATTTCCTTTCATGTTTTTCCTATTTTCATATTTTGTAATTATAACATGTATGATATACAGTACTGTAACATTTGTTGGCAGTTCCATTTGACACTTGGTATTTTATAACTTCCTTAGTTCCATGTAACCAGTACATATATATCTATGATTCAATGTATTTTTTGTTGTTTATGCCTACGTTTCTATGTTTTGATTCTACTGTACATCGTTGCCCCAATCATTGCTTACTCTTACCCCACCATATGGGGCAAGAGTACAGTTTTTTTCCTTCATCAAAACTAGGTTTTTCCTCTGTATCCTCTGCTTTATTTGCCGCAATTAAACTGTGTATGTTATTAGAGATAAAAGACTTTCACATAAAGAACATATTGCGTTTTTCTCTCTCACCATTGTAGCGCAATTCTTTGATTTGCAAAAAGTGTTCACTCTTGCCCTGGTTACCCAAGACTCTTCGTTTTTGAAATTGCAAATGGCGTCTTTGTTCGTCTTTCACGTTGGTCAGAGCATGCGCGACACGGAATGACACATACGATCATATATATTGTTCACGCAACTATGTGTATTATGTATGCAACTATGTGTATTATGCGTGCAACTATACAAACAACAAAAATATGGTATATTTTTATGTGCCACAGAAGAATTTCCTCACATGATTCTGGTAACATAGGAGGTAATGTTAATATTGTTTATGTAACAAGAAATATGGTTCCAACGGCCATACTATGTTTAACTATTTTTTTATGGACCTCCTAACCCTGCTAGTTTTTATAGTGTACGTTATCCGTATGCTATATACGTACTGCCCTTAGATGTTACATCATGCCGTTGTATAATGCCTGACACCTAATGGTTTTCCCTATATTACATGCATATACTTATGTTTCATTCCTCAGCTATATGATATATACGTCCATTTGTATGTGAGATCCTGACCGCCTATATTGTTTCTTACGGAAAGTACGTATAGATGGAACAGTTATATGGAAAGTATTTTAGAACATGCGTTTTCAGTTATACGTCTGCTGTACGTTAAGTCCAAAAACTACAGGAATTAAGCATGTAACCTATCTTTTTAAGTACGCCACCTATATTTTTTTCTCAGTGCGAGCACCAAAAAATGGGTGACGTAGTTGATTAAAAAGAGTAAAAGTGACCTCAATTTCGGAGTGATGTAGGTCCACCAGAATTGTTTCCAGAGTTCTGAAATGTGTGTTTGAGCCACTGGTGCCAGTTCGCTCTGTACCTTTGTGTTTGTACCATTATTTTGCTGGCACTGGCGCAAATTCCGGGGGGACGAGGGGGACATGCCCCCAATCTTGTACCTGGAGGGAACTGTTCCTCCCAATAATCTGATATAAAAAGTGCTTTTTGAGATAAGTGTCATGATTTGTGTCCGACTGCCACAAAGGAGTGTAAGATGAAATTGATTTACCTTGGCTTTTCCATTTCTTTTAAAAAGAATCGTATTCTCTAGTATTTCAAACTGAACTTCGTGTTGTAGTGCGTTTAGTAGTCTGATCAATATGTATAAATTCCACTTCCGCTACTTGGGCACAAATTGCAATAAATGCCAGAGGAGGATTTGCCCCTCTCCTCATGCTGGAAAGTTTTCTCAGCTATAGGTACGGGCGCAAATTCCAGGGAAATGGGGAGACATGTCCCCCCAACATGGAACTGGAGGCTCTCCCAATAATCCGATTTGAAAAGTGCTTTTTGCAGGTAAGTGTGATGATTTGTGTCCGACTACCACAAAAGAAAGTGAGATGAAATTGGTTTCTCTTGGTTTTTCCATTTTTAATGAAAATGAAAGTGTGCGACTGTGTGTGACGTAACCTGATGTAAAATCTTACCTCCTCCTCTTCCCTAGGCCCTAGAACACGAAGAGTATATAGACTATCCAATGTCAGTAGAACCCATCTTTTCAGTAACTGTGGATTTCTTCTATTTGTAGTATCAGCCTAGGCATCTACTCGTGCTTCGTAAACCAACTCTATGGCCTATGGAAATCGGAGGTTCAATGCCGCGTTCAGAAAAGCTCTCCATTGACTTATATCCTTAGCCAACTGGATCCAATTTCTACTTTGCATTTCTGTTTTTGCGAGATCCATCTTAATATTGTCTTCCCATCTGCGCCTACGTCTTCCTTCGTTTCCCTATTGGTCTTACCGCTAACACTTTGAAAGCGTTCATACTTTTTTCCATTCTGGCTATATGTCCTGCCGACCTAAACCTCCTAGACTTGATGACCCTAACAATGTTTGGCAAGCCGTATAATTAATGTAGTTCCTAATTATGAAGTTTTCGCAATACCCCATTCCCATTCCTCTTGGATAGGAATATTCGTCTGAGGATTTTGTTCTCAAACACTTTCAGTCTATGTTTTCTTTCAGAGTAAGCTACCATGTTTCGAAGCCATACAGAACAGCAGGCATGATTATCGTTTTGTATATTTTAACCTTCAAATTCCTCGACAGAATTCGCGACGACAAGAGATTTTGAACTGAATAATAACACGAATTCCCTGTTTTTAGTCGATATCTAATTTCTTCGTGAATATGATTTTCGTCCGTTAATATTGATCCTAGATTTTTGAAAGTATCCACTTTATCAGTATATTTTAACGCATTCATAGTTTGCCGTGTTACGGTCCCGACGCATTTCCATGTATTTAGTTTTTTCTGCATTTCTTTCTATTGTTCTCATATAATCCCCTATTAAATTTACATCATCAGCGTACACATAACCTGGTGAACTCCGTTCAACTCTAGGCCCTGGTTGCTATCTTTGATTTTCCTTATAGCATATTCCAGGGCAAAGTTGAATAATAATGGCGACAACGCATCTCCTTGTTTCAGGCCATTCTCGACTTGAAAGCTCGTGGCCAAAATTTTTCCTACCCGAACTTTACTTTGGGATTCATTTGAACATGCCTTAATTAATCTAATTAGCTGTTTCGGTATTCCAAATTCTGTAGGAACGTTGTAAAATATTTCTCTCCTAACCGAGTCGTAAGGCTTTCTAAAATCAATAAGTAGTTGATGTACCGGGGCATTATATTCCCACTTCTTTTCTAATATTTGGCGAATGGTAGATATTTGGTCGATAGTTGATCGATTTTGTCTCAATCCACACTGATAATCTCCAATAATTTCATCTGCGTATGGGATCAATCTTGCTAATAGAATGTTTGAAAGGATTTTATATAATGTTGACAGAAGAGAGATGCCTCGATAATTATTACAGTCAGTTTTGCCGCCTTTCTTGTGGATTGGAACAATGATTGATTCTTTCCACTCTTGTGGCAATTCTTCCTTGTTGTAGATAAGGAGAATGAGTTTGTGTATTTTGTTCCACAATTTTTCGCCTCCAGGTAAAATTAACTCAACTGGATTTTCATTTACATCCGGAGATCTGTGTTTGTTTTATTTCTTTATAGCGATTTCTACTTCTATTCGGTTGGGTTCTGGAATATACGGTTCTGAGGTGTGTATCTCCCTTTCTCCCCGCACATTAGTTTTCGGCTGCGTGTTAAGCAAATTGTCAAAGAAATCTTTCCATCTATTTAAAATGCTATCTGTATCAGTGAGAACTGTTAAATCAGCTTTCTTTAATATAAGCACGAGGGTGATAGCCTTTCTTAAATTCGTTGATCTCTTTATACATGTCCCAAATGTTTCTACTTTTACTATTATCTTCAAGTTCCTTATTTTTAGCTTTCAAAAAATCGCGTTTTTTGTCCTAAAAGTTTTGGAAGTTTCCCGCCTGATGTCTATGAAATTTCGTGTAGTTATGTCATTCGGATTTTGTAGCCAACGTATAATTTTGCCTGTTTTCTCTTATCTGATAGTTCGAACCATGGTACGTATTTCCGCGTGCCCCAATTTTTCTTTTGAGAGAAGATGCTTCGTAAGCAAAGAAAATAATTCAATTGCTGGAATATTTTTCTCCTAATCTTAACGTTATATCTGTTAACTAAAGAGTATATGACATGTGTCAGTTTTCTGTAACGATTCATGTAATGTTACTGAGATTATCATCATTTTGCTCAAATACGAGTATTGTTGCGTCATACATAATGGATATTGTTTCTTCATAGTTTTGGGAAGTCATTATTTATATTATTGTATTATTATAAAACAACTTTAACGTTGATCTTTGTGGATGCCTAATTAGAAACATACCAATTATAAATATGCATGTATTCAGATTTCAGAATGTGTTCACGGCAGTGATATGTAATAGTGATATGTGCTACTACTTCATCTACATCGCCTAATATATAATATACTCTACAACATGTTCACCTCAGAAATCACATTCATCTACGGTAATATGAGTTTCATCTCCCTTCTCTAGAATAAGCCTCAAATCTGCCCACCACCCAATGTTGAAGACAACGAATGGCGTAGGCCTATTTAGGATTTTGTTTCGAGGGGCTATGTCCAACACAAGGAAGGAAGTGGGCAATTGCAAACCTGAGTTTGAGAATTAAATATATTTTAATTTATGCATAAATTGAAGTTATAATTCCAAGAATAGCAGACCGATAAATCCTATATGATATGATACAAAAATTTAGGAGTAAATCTAACACTTTATTCTATTTACACAAGAAAAAGGAAGCATCCTCTGGTCCTTCCCAATTTCCCAGGCTAATTATTCCCCCGTTTTGATTTTATTTTATTCAAACATTTCCTTCTGTTAAAAGTAACTAACCAATATAAGTTTTCCTTTGTTATAATAACCAAAATCCTGTCATGTTGATATCCCCGCAGGTTGGTGTGGAACATCACTTTCGCTTATCAACTCCTGTTAGTTTAGGTGTTACTGATGACGGCCGACCTGAATCACAACTGACAACTGTCGATAAAGTATAATAAGCAAAATGAAAGAAAGTAACATCAAGAAAAAGAAACAGAAAAGTAGAAAGGACGAAAGAAAGAACAAAAGGACGCAGTTCTTACATGGAATGGAATTTGACAAATACAGTATTATTTCTGAACAAAGAGCATAAGAAAATGTAAAACGTCAATGACATTCTTAGAAATGGTAAGAAGGATTATTGTTGTGTGTGGAATACGAAAAACAAACAAATTTAATTCGGGGGGAGCTTGAGCTTACTCCGATAATCCCCTAAATACGCCCCTGAAGACAATTCTGCTTCCCCCTGATCCTCCACAGCATTGTTTTTCAACTTCATATATAATATAATATGGGAACGGTCTTACCCGTCCCCCCAATGTTGAAGACAGATTTACGCCGATGTTTGCTTGGATATGATTTTCTTCACATTCTTTTGACCTGACGCCAATATTTCTGTTTGTTCGACAGATATTGCACTTAGAAGGAGGCCGGCCGGCGAAACGTCGCACGGCTGGTGCTTCAAAACGACGCCGAGTTGAACCTATGTTTATTGTAAGAGTTTTCCTTGATTTTAGACGTGGAATCAGCCCCCGAAGTTTTTCGGTCTTGTTCCCTTCCATCATGTATATTAATTGGTTTAAGTAATTAAGTCAGTTTGAAGTGTTGAAAATAAAATTGTTTATATAACATACCGGTAACATTGAGTTATCATTTTTCCAAGTATAATTTCGGCCGCTATGGTAAGTACCAGAATAATTTGTCTGTTTCTTACAGGCTTGCTGGATTCCATATTCTTCAATATTAGATGTCCGAAACTAGTAAGATAACCACACACCTATTCCTTGATAGACTAAGGTGGCAGATAATTCGAGTAAGTTCACATATCAAAGAAAGTCCGAAAGGGGCTACAGGACTTTAAAAATGGAACACACACAAATGCAATATGGAAATTATGTAAAATAAATAAATAAATAAATAAATAAATAAATAAATAAATAAATAAAATATTGTTGGCTCTACTTACTTTTATATAAATCTTACTAATTCCTATAGTTTGTTTGCCATAATTAAATTTTCTGTTAATTAGTATGATAACAACATTTCTGTTGGTAAACACGTAGTAAGAGAGAAGTTTGCATGTGATTTCGATACGGAAATTTCTCTTTTCCCTCCCCTGCACTCTACAGCAGCCATTAAGGAATTTAAAAGTCGGCGCCTATGGCTACATGTGTATATTTCTCGCTGCTTGATGAAGACAAAAGTCGTTTCCCTTACAAAAATCCACAAAGGGTAGCCTACTCTCGGTGGCGATTTTTTTCTTGAGGATTTTCTCAAAAATGATTCCGGAAACTTTATTCATATGTGAACATTTTATTCTGCTGTACCTTCCTAACTGACTGTACAAATGCACGATTTTCATATAATGTTGTATATTGGCTGATTGCTGTTCTCAGTACAACAAATAAAAGATTATTATTATTATTATTATTATTATTATTATTATTATTATTATTATTATTATTATTATTAATAATAATAATAATAATAATAATAATAATAATAATAATAATAATATTTCATGGATCTTTCAAATTTTTAAAACTCCGATTTAAGGCGTGAAGAACAGTTACGCATTAATGCCGATCGCTGTACTGATAAGGGAAGAGAGGGAGATTATATATCAAAGTGGAAGATGGTTTATACACCAATCGAAAGCACTAATGATACCTATTAGGAATCTGTAAAAAAAAAGAAAAAAAAGAAAAAAGAAAACGAAAAAGAAAAAAAGAAAGAAAAAAGTTTCCAAATACATGTATTGAGACGAATATTTGGACCCAAGAGGAATGGGCAATTTGAATGGCGGAAACTTCATAACGGGGAACTGCATAATTTATACGGTTTACCAAACATTATTAGGGTCATCAAGACTAGGGAGCTCAGGTGGGTACGTCATGTAGCCAGGATAGAAGAAAGTAGGAACGCTTTCAAAGTCTTAACTGAAGATCAACCAGAAAACGGCCATTAGAAAAACGTAGGTGCAGGTGGGAGGACAATATTAAGATGGATCTGGCAGAAATAGGAATACAAAGTGAAAACTGGATCCAGTTGGCTAAGGATAGAAGTCAGTGGAGAGCTTTTATGAAAGCGGCATTGAACCCTTGGGTTCCATAGGCCATAAAGAGTTAGAGTTAGCTAGTTAGAAGATATATTACTTAGTAGCAAAAAACAATGAGTTTATTGAAAAAATGTGTAAGTAAACTTCTACGGCATTTGCGTGTCTGTCTGCTCCACAATTACCTTCCAAAAATTTAGGCGAATCAAACTTCGACGGAATAGGCGTATTGTCTCGTGTCTGTACATGGGCTTGGCTTCAAAGTCACCCCTACTGCTTGTGATTAAAATCAGTCGCAAATGAGTGATTGAATATATTTGAAGTTACCCTCAGGATTAAAAGAGATATTCCATGAAAACTTGCGTTAAAAAATGGACTTTACTATAGAACGTCTATTTATGTCCTTTCACACTTTTCTTTCATACTCCTCACAGCTTGGACTTGAAATCAGAAAAAAAGGGTGACTCCTCCCCTTCCTTCAATTATGTTTCTTCAAACTTGCAATTAAAAAAAAAACTTGATTAGGTCCAACACAGCAGGGAATTACACTTTTGTAAAAACTGTTTGACAGCGTTAGTCATTTTAACAGTAACCTAAAGAAATATGGTTCATGGAAATAGTAAAATTGGGCAAATTTCTAAATGCGCCTTTTTATATTAAATTGAAGACGTCGAATAGAATTGCGTCTATGGCCGCCAGAGAAAATTTACCTCAAAATTGGAGTATAAATAAGTATACCAGATTTGAGATCATAGCGTTCTCAAATCTAATATTTAAAAATGAAAGTTCGTTCGTGATAATGACTTTGCGGGTGATCGAATCAAGGGAAATATTTTTATATGAATATTTGGATATAGTTAAATCATTATCACGAACTGGGTTTAAAAAAAACGTATTCTAAAGAGAAGTTGGAGTCATAATTTATGCGATAAATTGAGTATCTCACGAGCCAGTCAAGTTAGGAAGACGAAATTTGTCTAAAACGAAATCACTCGAATACTAAACTACCTCTTGTGGTAATCTCATGCAAGTGATTTAAGCAACATTATAAGAATAACAATGAAATATGACCAAACTCAAGTGAGCCAGTTTTAGAAAATAGTATGAGAAGCAGATCATTGCCAAATGTATTTTTTCTTTTTTTTCGTAAGGTATACTTTATAAGTTCTAATGAAATATGTGTTTATAAAATACTAGCAGAATGACCGTTCTTCGCACGGAGATGATAATTTTCATTTTGGACATAGAGAGCACCAAAGCTGTCATCTATCAACTATCATCTATTAACTCCAAAAACTATGAATTCGACACGAATATCAGTCATCTCCAATTATTGTTATGTCATAATCCCCTCTAACGATTACTATTGAGAGTTGAATTTGGATTTGAATGGCATCGAAAGTGTCACTGTTCATCTTAGAAACCCCGAAAACCATGGATTTGACACTAATATCAGTCATTTTTGATCATTTATATATACAGGATGCGAGGGAACATCATCGCAAATCTTCGGGAGATGATTCTAGAACTAAGAGCAAGGAAAATCGTTCCATAAACATAGGTCCATCGCGGCGGCGTTTTCAAGCAGCAGCCAAGCGACGTTTCCCCGGCCTTCTTCTTGTAAGTGCAATATCTGCCGAACAAATAGAGATATTGACGCCTGTTGAAAAGAATGTGAAGAAAGTCATAACGTACCAAAATGATTACACAAACAGAAAGGATCACAGCGAACTGCAGAAGAGACTCTTGAAAGGCAGAAGGGAATACACCAAATGAGATGCAGTAGGCGACGTGAAAATGAATAATACGTGCAAACGGAAAATATCCTTGTTATGTTTAACGCTCGTACTAAATGATCGATTGCAATTTGCAAATTGGAATTCCCCACTCCAGCCTCGAGGAGCAATGTACAACACAGAATACACCATGAATGATTTTTTTTTATGGGCGGTACCACTCTCAACTATTGTGTCCGACAGCGTCCAAACCAGAAAAGTGGCTGAATCGGGGAAGGGTGTTGATTATTGCTCTAGCTGTAAGACACAAAGTGACGAGAAGGAAGTGAAAATATACAGATCATGACAAAAAGTCATGTTCAGAATTCGAAGGAACGACTACACAAACCTCGCTAAAAGAATATAAGCGACGTTTTCAACCCCAAGGTGTTTCCATTTCCACGTTCCAATCTATCATTCAGTACGTACGCCAAACATAACCAGGACATTTTACGATTGTACGTATTATTCAGTTTTACGCCCCTACTGCATCTCATTTGGTGAATTCCCTTCTGCCTTTGGGGAGTCCCTTAGGCAGTTCGCTCTGCTCCGTTCTGTTTGTGCCATCATTTTGGTGGTGTATAACTTTATTTACCTCCGTTTGATCCGATGTCAATATCTCTATTTGTTCGGCAGGTATGACACTTAAAAGAAGGAGGCTGGAAAAACGTCGGACAGCTGCTGCTTGAAAACGCCGGCATGTAGGACCTATGTTTATTGGGACATTTTCCTTGCTTTTTGCTGTAGAGTCAACTCCCGAAGTTTTTGGATCTTGTTCCCTATCTCCCTGCTGAATATATATATATTTGGTCTAGGAATTAATTCGTGCGGTTGGTACGCACACATTGAAGCTGTAGTACAAACACAAAGTACATAAATACCTTAAGAAAAATATTGTCCATCGCTAGCCACCACTTTCGCCCATCTGTCAGGCAATGTACGGATTCCGTGGCGAAAGAAGTCCTCATCCTTGGAAGCGATCCAGTCAGAGACCCATGTTTCGATATCTTCTGAAGAAGTAAACCGCTGTCCAATCAAATCGTTGTTCATGCAATCGAACAAGTAGTAGTCCGAAGGAGCAACGTCTGGTAAATACGGCGGGTGGGGTAAAACTTCCCAGCCGACATTTTCTAAATAGGTTTTGACCGGTTTTGCGACATGTGGGCGAGCGTTATCATGTTGAACAATAAGTTTATCATGTCTGTTCTCCCATTCTGGTCGTGTTCTGGCCAGAGCTTGCTTCAAACGCATTAATTGTCGTCGATAACGTTCTCCATTCATAGTTCCACCCGGTTGCAGCAGCTCATAGTACACCACACCTTTCATATCCCACCATATGCACAGCATAACCTTTGCACAGTGAATATCTCGTTTTGGTTGTGATGGACCTGGTTCACCTGGTTTCACCCAGGCCTTTTTTCGTTTAAGGTTCTCGTAATGGATCCACTTCTCATCACCCGTAATAATTCGATGCAGAAACCCCTTTCTGCTCTGTCGTTGAAGCAGCAATTCGCAAATGGTTTTTCGTCTTTCAACGTCTCTGTCTTTCAATTCATGTGGAACCCAATGTGACATCTTTTGAATCATTCCCATGGCTTTCAAGCGTTTGGAGACTGTTGTTTGATCAACGCCTAATGCAGCTGCAAGTTGTTCCTGCGTTTGACACGAATCCTGCTCGAGCAATGCTGTCAATTCTTTGTCTTGAAATTTTTTTGGCTGTTCAGCTCGCTCTTGGTCTGCCAAGCCGAAATCACCACTTCTAAACCGTGCAAACCACTTGTGACACGTTCGCTCAGCTAGAGCATGGCACCATACACTTCCACCAAAATACGATGACTTTCAGTCGCACTTTTCTGCATGTTAAAGTAATGCAGCAGGACACCCCGCAAAAACACTTTATCAGGCACAAATTACGCCATGTTCACTTAACTACAAACTGGTGTTGTTGACGCTTTAATCCACTGCCCTATACTACGAACGATACGCGATGACAGGGGTTTGCAACACATGTGTGGATACACGGAACTGTGGGACGCTCCGTTCGTTGCGCCATCTCTTGTCCACCCGTACGAATTAATTCCTAGACCATATATATATATATATATATATATATATATATATATATATATATATATATATATGTGTGTGTGTGTGTGTGTGTGTGTGTGTGTAAGTATGTTTGCATGTATATATATCCCCTTCCTGCAAACTGTACCTTCAAAGCGAAATGATAAAAAAACATTACAGCCTTGACCTTTCCTACGTTCAAACTTTGATCAAGATCGGTCGGGCGGTTCAATAGTTATTAAATCACAGAATAGTAACTTTCATTTGTACATATATAGATGAACAAAACTGCCTGAGCCGTTTTCAAGAAAATCATACGAGAAAGCTCACCTCCAAGAGTAAACTACCCCTTCTCAATTTTTCCCAGATAAAGAAATTGGATGTACCACGGGATGGTGATACTTTTGGAAAACATTTTTTTAATAGAATGAAATTCCTTAGAGCCGTAATTTAAGAAAATCGCATTCTTTATTTCTTACCTTTAAATAAACTACCCTTATTTTTAGTGGTAGGGAGAAGATTGGAACCCTCACCCCTGGAGAACCTGATGGAAAGCTAAAGTTTAAAATTTGGCCTTTAGACGAGTGTTTATCAGGACGAACAGACGAACGGACGAAGAGACGGACAAAAAAAGAAACACTAGTTTTTCAGTATCCATGGGACATAAAACTTGTAAACTAGTAGAAATTTAGAATAAGATTTTTTTCACGACCAGCATTTTTTCTTCTCTCCTTTCACTTATAGCTCAAAGGTATAAATAAATATTTTTCAACACTATTTGTAATTTTTCGCCCACACTGAGAAAAATGCATAATCCAGTCGGCATGTAAATGCTGTTTTTACCAGGTTCCGCGCGTCACCACATTAAGTAATGTTGTTTCATCCGTAGTACGATCTATACCACTGTCCAGCGAAAATTTTGTATTGTGGGACCACCATTTTAAATCTAGAATTAACGCCATACCCATTCCGACGGTGGTAACTTACGTATATAATGTTGTTACCACCTTCCTACGGCTGTCCCCTCTTGGTTCTTTCTAAATCTGTGACTCCCTACCTTACGAGAGTAATAGTTTTTAACACGAAATCAATCATGTGAATAAAATTATCCAATAACAGCGAGTCTTGTTCGACACCGAACTCCAGACTTGACATGTTGTTCCCACCTGCTGTACTTTTATACATGAAACTCGCTAAAGCTCGCTGGGGGCTCCGCCCCCAGACCCCCGGTCACGGTTTTCACATGAACTGTGTGAAATTCTAGAAAACTAATCTTGAGGAATTTTCTTACATTTAGAGCAGACACTTGTCACCAACACACACTTCAATTCAATCAGTATTATTTCCTGCACTTCACTTTGAACAGAAAATACACAATCTAATTAGAAACAACTGTATTCCTACTTCTACTCTGACAATCATTATTTGCTTATTATGTACGCTTTTGCACAAATCTGTACATATTAGAGAGAGAAATAATACTTATTTTCTGCCTCATAGTAGCTCCTGCCATCTTAAAATCTAATACGTATAAAATCTTGCTTTTTCCAGAAATACTCACGGTTTACAAATATTTTTTGCAGTCTTTTTAAAGATTTATTCATAGCATTTTGCAACGACTTTCTTTCGGGTAGGGCTTTGCTAACTTTCGGGGGGAGGGGCTTTGCTTGAAAATGTGAAAATTCGGGAAGATATTTCATATACTTTACTATAGTAAGATTTCTAGGGGGGCTTAAGCCCGGAAGCTCCCTTAAGTACGCCACAGATTATAGTTATAATTGTGTATTATAGTGGTGTATTACAATGGTTTATTATAAGAGTGGTAATTCATATCTGTCATATAAGAATAGGAAAATATTTGCAGTTTTCCTACGTAATTATTCTTGTATTTTAAACGAAGATTACAATTTAGTAGGTAATTTGCAAATATGAATTTTCTTGCACGTATTTTAAACATTTGTTTACAGCATTTGCGTCAACACTACCTTTTAAAATGTCATTTAGTAGAGTGACCTTGGGTAAAAATGTGCTTATCACCTGCAGGAACACTGCTTCACATGTTCCATATATACTGGTTAAATACTTGCCGTCTTCCTGCATATTTATTTATGTATTCCCAAAAAAGACTACAATTTGTAAATAAATTACAAATGTGAATTTTGTTGGAAACTTTTTAAACATTTGTTCATAGCATTTGCAGAAACACTACTTCTTACAGTGTAATATACACTTACATTTACACTTACACTCATCGAAACAGAACGAAAGCAACAGAACAACGAAAAAAATCAAATATACAACACACGAAAGAAACAAGTCAGCGCCTGTACTAAATTATAAAATATAACAGTAATAGCAGAAGGAATAACAAAAATGCTACTATTTATTCGAATCAGCTAATAAAACTTGATATCCACAATGATATTCCCCAAAAAACTGCAATATATAAAAACATTCTCATTCCGATTTTAGAGGTGTAACTCGCTAAAGCTCGCTGGGGGCTCCGCCCCCAGGCCCCCGGTCAGGCCTTTGCCATGAGGTGTCATGTTCTAGAAAACTATTCCTTCAGGAATTCACTTCCCTTTACAGCAGACACCTGTTACCAACACATACTTCAATTCCACCCGTTATTATTCCTTCCATGTAACTTTGAAAAGCAAACACACAATTTATTAGAAAGAACTCTATTACTACTTCTACTCTGGTAATCATGTGCATGGCTTATTATGTACACTTTGCGCACACCTATACATGTTAGAGACAATAACAGAATTTATTTTCTCAAACATAAACAGCGTACACTGTCTTCCAATAGCCTACCTATTAAACCTTGCATTTTGCGAAAACACTCACTGTTTACAAATGTGATTTTTGCAACCTTTCAAATATTTATTCATAGCATTTTTTAATATTATGTTTTGCAGTGTAATTTAGTACAATGTAATATAATAGTGTCCTTGTAGTTAATTGTACATATTACCAGCAGGAAAAGTAATTCATATCTGTGATATAAGGTGGGAAAATATTTCAGTCTTCCTGCACATTTATTCTTGTATTTACAATGAAGACTACATTTTACTAGATAATTTACAAATATAAATATTGTTGGAGATTGTTTAAATTTTTTTCATAGCATTTGAGTGAACACTACTTTTGTACTATAATGTAGTACAGTGGATTATAATGGAAACCATGGGCATAGTTGTACATATTACCTCAGCAAGATTTCTTGAAAAGTTTCATATATACTGCACAAATTCTTGCAGTATCCCTGTATATTTATTCATGTATTTTCAATGAAGACTACAATTTGTATATGATTTACAAATATGATTATTGTTGGAGGCTTTTTAAACATTTGTTGGTATCATTTGAGAAAACACTATTTTGCACTGTAATATAGAAAAGTCCCTTATAAAAGAACCCTTAGGCATAGTAGTACATATTACCTGCAGCAAGACTTTTTGAAATATTTCATATTTACTGGACAATTTCTCGGAGTCTACCTGTATCTCTCGTCTTGTATTTTCATGATGACTAAATTTGTTAGTAATTTACAAATATGAATTTTGTTAAGGCTTTTTAAACATTAGTTCATAACATTTGATTGAACACCAGTTTTTGCACAGTAACGTAGTAAACTGTATTACAATGCTGTCCTTTGGTACAAAAGTAATTATTGGGGAGCAGGACTTGTTGAAATGATTATTTATACTGGACAATTACATACAGTCTTCCTGTATCTTTACTCTTATATTTTCAATGAAGATGTTTATTTACTAGGTAATTTAAAATATGAATATTATTGGAGGCTTTTAAAAAAATTGTTTATAGCAACTTAAACAACACCACTTTCTACACTATAGTAAAACATTGTACTAGAATCGTGTCTTTCCAATTTCTTATTACAATCAAATAACAAGAGATCATTTCCTTAATCATCCTAAAAAATACATATATAACACGATTACTATTCCGATTTTAGAGGTGTAACTCGCTAAAGCTCGCTGGGGGCTCCGCCCCCAGGCCCCCGGTCAGGCCTTTGCCATGAGGTGTCATGTTCTAGAAAACTATTCCTTCAGGAATTCACTTCCCTTTACAGCAGACACCTGTTACCAACACATACTTCAATTCCACCCGTTATTATTCCTTCCATGTAACTTTGAAAAGCAAACACACAATTTATTAGAAAGAACTCTATTACTACTTCTACTCTGGTAATCATGTGCATGGCTTATTATGTACACTTTGCGCACACCTATACATGTTAGAGACAATAACAGAATTTATTTTCTCAAACATAAACAGCGTACACTGTCTTCCAATAGCCTACCTATTAAACCTTGCATTTTGCGAAAACACTCACTGTTTACAAATGTGATTTTTGCAACCTTTCAAATATTTATTCGTAGCATTTTTTAATATTATGTTTTGCAGTGTAATTTAGTACAATGTAATATAATAGTGTCCTTGTAGTTAATTGTACATATTACCAGCAGGAAAAGTAATTCATATCTGTGATATAAGGGTGGGAAAATATTTCAGTCTTCCTGCACATTTATTCTTGTATTTACAATGAAGACTACATTTTACTAGATAATTTACAAATATAAATATTGTTGGAGATTGTTTAAATTTTTTTCATAGCATTTGAGTGATCACTACTTTTGTACTATAATGTAGTACAGTGGATTATAATGGAAACCATGGGCATAGTTGTACATATTACCTCAGCAAGATTTCTTGAAAAGTTTCATATATACTGCACAAATTCTTGCAGTATCCCTGTATATTTATTCATGTATTTTCAATGAAGACTACAATTTGTATATGATTTACAAATATGATTATTGTTGGAGGCTTTTTAAACATTTGTTGGTATCATTTGAGAAAACACTATTTTGCACTGTAATATAGAAAAGTCCCTTATAAAAGAACCCTTAGGCATAGTAGTACATATTACCTGCAGCAAGACTTTTTGAAATATTTCATATTTACTGGACAATTTCTCGGAGTCTACCTGTATCTCTCGTCTTGTATTTTCATGATGACTAAATTTGTTAGTAATTTACAAATATGAATTTTGTTAAGGCTTTTTAAACATTAGTTCATAACATTTGATTGAACACCAGTTTTTGCACAGTAACGTAGTAAACTGTATTACAATGCTGTCCTTTGGTACAAAAGTAATTATTGGGGAGCAGGACTTGTTGAAATGATTATTTATACTGGACAATTACATACAGTCTTCCTGTATCTTTACTCTTATATTTTCAATGAAGATGTTTATTTACTAGGTAATTTAAAATATGAATATTATTGGAGGCTTTTAAAAAAAATGTTTATAGCAACTTAAACAACACCACTTTCTACACTATAGTAAAACATTGTACTAGAATCGTGTCTTTCCAATTTCTTATTACAATCAAATAACAAGAGATCATTTCCTTAATCATCCTAAAAAATACATATATAACACGATTACTATTCCGATTTTAGAGGTGTAACTCGCTAAAGCTCGCTGGGGGCTCCGCCCCCAGGCCCCCGGTCAGGCCTTTGCCATGAGGTGTCATGTTCTAGAAAACTATTCCTTCAGGAATTCACTTCCCTTTACAGCAGACACCTGTTACCAACACATACTTCAATTCCACCCGTTATTATTCCTTCCATGTAACTTTGAAAAGCAAACACACAATTTATTAGAAAGAACTCTATTACTACTTCTACTCTGGTAATCATGTGCATGGCTTATTATGTACACTTTGCGCACACCTATACATGTTAGAGACAATAACAGAATTTATTTTCTCAAACATAAACAGCGTACACTGTCTTCCAATAGCCTACCTATTAAACCTTGCATTTTGCGAAAACACTCACTGTTTACAAATGTGATTTTTGCAACCTTTCAAATATTTATTCGTAGCATTTTTTAATATTATGTTTTGCAGTGTAATTTAGTACAATGTAATATAATAGTGTCCTTGTAGTTAATTGTACATATTACCAGCAGGAAAAGTAATTCATATCTGTGATATAAGGGTGGGAAAATATTTCAGTCTTCCTGCACATTTATTCTTGTATTTACAATGAAGACTACATTTTACTAGATAATTTACAAATATAAATATTGTTGGAGATTGTTTAAATTTTTTTCATAGCATTTGAGTGAACACTACTTTTGTACTATAATGTAGTACAGTGGATTATAATGGAAACCATGGGCATAGTTGTACATATTACCTCAGCAAGATTTCTTGAAAAGTTTCATATATACTGCACAAATTCTTGCAGTATCCCTGTATATTTATTCATGTATTTTCAATGAAGACTACAATTTGTATATGATTTACAAATATGATTATTGTTGGAGGCTTTTTAAACATTTGTTGGTATCATTTGAGAAAACACTATTTTGCACTGTAATATAGAAAAGTCCCTTATAAAAGAACCCTTAGGCATAGTAGTACATATTACCTGCAGCAAGACTTTTTGAAATATTTCATATTTACTGGACAATTTCTCGGAGTCTACCTGTATCTCTCGTCTTGTATTTTCATGATGACTAAATTTGTTAGTAATTTACAAATATGAATTTTGTTAAGGCTTTTTAAACATTAGTTCATAACATTTGATTGAACACCAGTTTTTGCACAGTAACGTAGTAAACTGTATTACAATGCTGTCCTTTGGTACAAAAGTAATTATTGGGGAGCAGGACTTGTTGAAATGATTATTTATACTGGACAATTACATACAGTCTTCCTGTATCTTTACTCTTATATTTTCAATGAAGATGTTTATTTACTAGGTAATTTAAAATATGAATATTATTGGAGGCTTTTAAAAAAAATGTTTATAGCAACTTAAACAACACCACTTTCTACACTATAGTAAAACATTGTACTAGAATCGTGTCTTTCCAATTTCTTATTACAATCAAATAACAAGAGATCATTTCCTTAATCATCCTAAAAAATACATATATAACACGATTACTATTCCGATTTTAGAGGTGTAATTCCACAGACGCGGGCCCGCTACGTACAAGTACTATGTGAGCAGTAAGTAGGAAATCCAAAATCTAAGGTATTGAGTAGTGTAGGGGAACGACGTGAGCCTATTGTGCAAAAGACCTGGGTTCGATCCCCAACAAGTTTTTCTCTCACTTTTTCTTTCTATGAAAGTTTATTTTTATAGCATAGGTAATTGAAAGTAAGCTTGACTTTATTATATACGGCATTTCATTCCAACCGTACCCGCAACTAAAACTATTAAATCGAAAGGGGCACTTTTCCACGTATCTTATATATTAAAATTATGTACGCTGCCGACGAGACAATTTTCAAAGGTGCCCATTTGTGTGTGTGCGTGTGCGTGTGCGTGTATGAGCGTGTGTGCGCAGTTGCGTACGCAGGAATTTATTTCGGGAAGGGCCAAACTCAATATCAGTGTATTTTATATTGAAATTCCTAAACTTGTCCCAAAAATTAGGCAAAATTTACTCAAAAGTTGGAATTTCGGTGCTGGTCCGGACCCCCAGGACCCACCCCCTGCGTACTTCCCTGTGTGTGTGTGTATTTCCTTAAAATTAATATTTTATATTTTCCATTTGTGGTATTCACTTCAAATTTGGTATACGCATGTATCTTAACGAGGAACATGAAAGGGGAGAGAGATATTTTGCAATCGTTTCTGGTTTGAAGCAGACACTGTTGTCGCGAGACAAAATGTATTGTTTTCTTGTATGGACACTATATCGTGAAAATGATGCCCAATGTTTCTTTCAGACTCTTTTTGGGGGACATTGCCTCCTCAGAGCGCCCCTGGCGAGATCAAAATAATACGTTTATAATACAATAACAAATAGAATGTTATCAGCAGTGCCCCCGGGGTAATACTCCCCCTGCAACATACCGTGGGACGTAAAACTAAAAGATTTCATTTCATTTCATTCCCCCCCCCTAACATTGCTTCCGATAGAGACACTGGTGATGCTCCATTTCCAAAGCTACATATGTTTGATTTTAAATACTTCAGTATCGTCTCGAAACTTTACACGAACATACTGCCTAGTTTCGAGACCATCTCAACAGTTAGCGTATAAATATATCCTTTCCGTCTGTCTGTAATAACGAAAATATTTTGTTCACGCAATGCCAACAGAAACTATTTGGTAAAATGAAGCAACGTGATAAGAAAAAAATGCAAGATAAAACATGGTCTGCGGGGATTCGAACGCAGACCTGCTACTCAGAAAGCAGACACTTTACCGCGGAGCTAACTTACTACGTTGAATTCTGTTTGTTCTATTCTACTCAATATACCACATAAGAGGCCAAATGAAGGCAATTCAAAAATATGGCAATTTTGCATTCAAGATGGCGACTTCTCCAATGATTTGTTTATTCACTTAAACTGAACTACGTCCTTAATAACATAGCGAAACCTGGCTTACCTACCAAGAGCACAACTTACAATTTTTATGGTTACAAATTTTTGAGCCGCCATTTTGAATCGAAGATGGCGGCTTTTCCAACATGTCGGATTTTTCCCCTCACATGAGCTGTACTCTACACACTTGAACGCAATTTCGTGATTCCACCATATCTACAAGTTGTGTAGAATTAGACGCCCCCTTATAACATTCCTAGCACTTTCTGACACCGAACATGACAATTTTTTTCAAATTTAAGGGCGGATTCGCAAACTACGCATCAGAATAAACATCACCTCGAAATTTCAACATCCTAAATACAGCCATTACAAATTTCACATTTTTTCGATTTGCGCCGCGAAACGAAAAGGAATTTTAATGCTCTTTTTTCTATCATAAACTATGTTCTAGCTTCACTGCCTGACAAAACATGACGTTTCTATGGTGTGCGGAACTACTCTAAAAACCAGCATTTCGAAACGACGAAAAATTTCGACACTTCATTTACATGGAAAATGTCGCCTTTCTCGTGATATCGGAATTTTCCCATTACTCACATCCCATGACGAAGAAGTATGCAAAATTTGGTGTTTGTATGTTTTGTGGAAGTATGCAAACAATTAAGTGTGTTTCCGATTATAGAGGTATATAATTCCACAGACGCGGGCCCGCTACGTACCAGTACTATGTGAGCAGTAAGTAGGAAATCCAAAATCTAAGGTATTGAGTAGTGTAGGGGAACGACGTGAGCCTATTGTGCAAAAGACCTGGGTTCGATCCCCAACAAGTTTTTCTCTCACTTTTTCTTTCTATGAAAGTTTATTTTTATAGCATAGGTAATTGAAAGTAAGCTTGACTTTATTATATACGGCATTTCATTCCAACCGTACCCGCAACTAAAACTATTAAATCGAAAGGGGCACTTTTCCACGTATCTTATATATTAAAATTATGTACGCTGCCGACGAGACAATTTTCAAAGGTGCCCATTTGTGTGTGTGCGTGTGCGTGTGCGTGTATGAGCGTGTGTGCGCAGTTGCGTACGCAGGAATTTATTTCGGGAAGGGCCAAACTCAATATCAGTGTATTTTATATTGAAATTCCTAAACTTGTCCCAAAAATTAGGCAAAATTTACTCAAAAGTTGGAATTTCGGTGCTGGTCCGGACCCCCAGGACCCACCCCCTGCGTACTTCCCTGTGTGTGTGTGTATTTCCTTAAAATTAATATTTTATATTTTCCATTTGTGGTATTCACTTCAAATTTGGTATACGCATGTATCTTAACGAGGAACATGAAAGGGGAGAGAGATATTTTGCAATCGTTTCTGGTTTGAAGCAGACACTGTTGTCGCGAGACAAAATGTATTGTTTTCTTGTATGGACACTATATCGTGAAAATGATGCCCAATGTTTCTTTCAGACTCTTTTTGGGGGACATTGCCTCCTCAGAGCGCCCCTGGCGAGATCAAAATAATACGTTTATAATACAATAACAAATAGAATGTTATCAGCAGTGCCCCCGGGGTAATACTCCCCCTGCAACATACCGTGGGACGTAAAACTAAAAGATTTCATTTCATTTCATTCCCCCCCCCTAACATTGCTTCCGATAGAGACACTGGTGATGCTCCATTTCCAAAGCTACATATGTTTGATTTTAAATACTTCAGTATCGTCTCGAAACTTTACACGAACATACTGCCTAGTTTCGAGACCATCTCAACAGTTAGCGTATAAATATATCCTTTCCGTCTGTCTGTAATAACGAAAATATTTTGTTCACGCAATGCCAACAGAAACTATTTGGTAAAATGAAGCAACGTGATAAGAAAAAAATGCAAGATAAAACATGGTCTGCGGGGATTCGAACCCAGACCTGCTACTCAGAAAGCAGACACTTTACCGCGGAGCTAACTTACTACGTTGAATTCTGTTTGTTCTATTCTACTCAATATACCACATAAGAGGCCAAATGAAGGCAATTCAAAAATATGGCAATTTTGCATTCAAGATGGCGACTTCTCCAATGATTTGTTTATTCACTTAAACTGAACTACGTCCTTAATAACATAGCGAAACCTGGCTTACCTACCAAGAGCACAACTTACAATTTTTATGGTTACAAATTTTTGAGCCGCCATTTTGAATCGAAGATGGCGGCTTTTCCAACATGTCGGATTTTTCCCCTCACATGAGCTGTACTCTACACACTTGAACGCAATTTCGTGATTCCACCATATCTACAAGTTGTGTAGAATTAGACGCCCCCTTATAACATTCCTAGCACTTTCTGACACCGAACATGACAATTTTTTTCAAATTTAAGGGCGGATTCGCAAACTACGCATCAGAATAAACATCACCTCGAAATTTCAACATCCTAAATACAGCCATTACAAATTTCACATTTTTTCGATTTGCGCCGCGAAACGAAAAGGAATTTTAATGCTCTTTTTTCTATCATAAACTATGTTCCTAGCTTCACTGCCTGACAAAACATGACGTTTCTATGGTGTGCGGAACTACTCTAAAAACCAGCATTTCGAAACGACGAAAAATTTCGACACTTCATTTACATGGAAAATGTCGCCTTTCTCGTGATATCGGAATTTTCCCATTACTCACATCCCATGACGAACAAGTATGCAAAATTTGGTGTTTGTATGTTTTGTGGAAGTATGCAAACAATTAAGTGTGTTTCCGATTATAGAGGTATATAATTCCACAGACGCGGGCCCGCTACGTACCAGTACTATGTGAGCAGTAAGTAGGAAATCCAAAATCTAAGGTATTGAGTAGTGTAGGGGAACGGCGTGAGCCTATTGTGCAAAAGACCTGGGTTCGATCCCCAACAAGTTTTTCTCTCACTTTTTCTTTCTATGAAAGTTTATTTTTATAGCATAGGTGATTGAAAGTAAGCTTGACTTTATTATATACGGCATTTCATTCCAGCCGTACCCGCAACTAAAACTATTAAATCGAAAGGGGCACTTTTCCACGTATCTTATATATTAAAATTATGTACGCTGCCGACGAGACAATTTTCAAAGGTGCCCATTTGTGTGTGTGCGTGTGCGTGTGCGTGTATGAGCGTGTGTGCGCAGTTGCGTACGCAGGAATTTATTTCGGGAAGGGCCAAACTCAATATCAGTGTATTTTATATTGAAATTCCTAAACTTGTCCCAAAAATTAGGCAAAATTTACTCAAAAGTTGGAATTTCGGTGCTGGTCCGGACCCCCAGGACCCACCCCCTGCGTACTTCCCTGTGTGTGTGTGTATTTCCTTAAAATTAATATTTTATATTTTCCATTTGTGGTATTCACTTCAAATTTGGTATACGCATGTATCTTAACGAGGAACATGAAAGGGGAGAGAGATATTTTGCAATCGTTTCTGGTTTGAAGCAGACACTGTTGTCGCGAGACAAAATGTATTGTTTTCTTGTATGGACACTATATCGTGAAAATGATGCCCAATGTTTCTTTCAGACTCTTTTTGGGGGACATTGCCTCCTCAGAGCGCCCCTGGCGAGATCAAAATAATACGTTTATAATACAATAACAAATAGAATGTTATCAGCAGTGCCCCCGGGGTAATACTCCCCCTGCAACATACCGTGGGACGTAAAACTAAAAGATTTCATTTCATTTCATTCCCCCCCCCAACATTGCTTCCGATAGAGACACTGGTGATGCTCCATTTCCAAAGCTACATATGTTTGATTTTAAATACTTCAGTATCGTCTCGAAACTTTACACGAACATACTGCCTAGTTTCGAGACCATCTCAACAGTTAGCGTATAAATATATCCTTTCCGTCTGTCTGTAATAACGAAAATATTTTGTTCACGCAATGCCAACAGAAACTATTTGGTAAAATGAAGCAACGTGATAAGAAAAAAAATGCAAGATAAAACATGGTCTGCGGGGATTCGAACCCAGACCTGCTACTCAGAAAGCAGACACTTTACCGCGGAGCTAACTTACTACGTTGAATTCTGTTTGTTCTATTCTACTCAATATACCACATAAGAGGCCAAATGAAGGCAATTCAAAAATATGGCAATTTTGCATTCAAGATGGCGACTTCTCCAATGATTTGTTTATTCACTTAAACTGAACTACGTCCTTAATAACATAGCGAAACCTGGCTTACCTACCAAGAGCACAACTTACAATTTTTATGGTTACAAATTTTGAGCCGCCATTTTGAATCGAAGATGGCGGCTTTTCCAACATGTCGGATTTTTCCCCTCACATGAGCTGTACTCTACACACTTGAACGCAATTTCGTGATTCCACCATATCTACAAGTTGTGTAGAATTAGACGCCCCCTTATAACATTCCTAGCACTTTCTGACACCGAACATGACTATTTTTTTCAAGTTTAAGGGCGGATTCGCAAACTACGCATCAGAATAAACATCACCTCGAAATTTCAACATCCTAAATACAGCCATTACAAATTTCACATTTTTTCGATTTGCGCCGCGAAACGAAAACGAATTTTAATGCTCTTTTTTCTATCATAAACTATGTTCCTAGCTTCACTGCCTGACAAAATATGACGTTTCTATGGTGTGCGGAACTACTCTAAAAACCAGCATTTCGAAACGACGAAAAATTTCGACACTTCATTTACATGGAAAATGTCGCCTTTCTCGTGATATCGGAATTTTCCCATTACTCACATCCCATGACGAACAAGTATGCAAAATTTAGTGTTTGTATGTTTTGTGGAAGTATGCAAACAATTAAGTGTGTTTCCGATTATAGAGGTATATAATTCCCCACAGATGCCGGCCGCAACGTACCAGTATTTTGTGAGCAGTAAGAACGAAGTCGAAAATCTAAGGAAATCGGTAGTGTAGAAAACTTGAGAAAGGCTTGTGAAGAATATGGGATGAAAATAAATGTTAGAAAGACAAAATCCATGGTGATTGAAACGAAGCGATCGGTGTGAAATATAGAAGTAGGAGCGGGAAAAAACAACAAGTGATTAGTTTTCGATATCTGAGTACTATTACTAGTGATGATTTGACATGCGAACGTGAAATAAAAGCAAGGATAGAAATGGCGAAAAGAGCCTTTAGGATGGAGGAAATAGTATTTTGAGGGGTATGGTGGCAGGGAAGAGAGGGAGAGGACGAATTAGACTATATAGAAACAGAATTAGGCTATTGGCGATATCAAAACAGAAAAATCGTATGTGAAGATGGAGAGGTTAACAGAAGATCGTGGAGCATGGCAGCTTCTCAGCTGCGGTAAGTGACCCGCTGGTAATGGCGGAATACTTCTGATATAATGATACTGATGATGCACAGTAGGAACAGAAATATCCACTTTACTGTCATTGCTAATACGAATCACAATGCAAATTTCTACAGGTTGTCAAAATACCTCGCTCTAAAAGCTGTAGAAAACTATCTGTTACTATGCGAGGGAAAATCATAAGTCGAGCAACAATTAGACAAATTGCCATTCAGATAGCTAGGGGTATGAGCTGTGACGAGAAAACAGTGAAGAAATTGATTTAGCGGTATGAAGAAGGTAGTGAATATTTCACATCTTGGCCAAGAAGTAGGAGACCAATAATAATAATAATAATAATAATAATAATAATAATAATAATAATAATAATAATAATAATAATAATAATAATCATCATCATCATCATCATCATCCCAGGAATTTATATTTATTTCCAACAAAACTTTTGGATACCCTCCTAGTGCAATATGATGTTTTTGTAAAACGGCAATTATAAAATTGTCAAGCTGAATTTGAAAGTCATAATAAGTAGTGCTTTATTTACTTATTGCACAATTCTTTTATGCCAGTAGCTTTCGCCACCTTACTCGCTCTTCATGCTTACTCAGGAGGAAGCTGCAGGTCCCTAGGTTGGGAACTACTGCTTTCCACCAAGGAATTCAGACAGCCTGTTAGAAATTTGCGTTCTGACCAACATCAGAAAATTGTGTTCTTCTGTTTCTACTGCGCATGCACCAGTGAATTTCCATGAAAGATCATGAATAATTCTGATAATTTATATAATATTTATGGCCGAATATGTAATAAAACCTATATCAATAATATATATCATTCCTCAAAGTAACGAATACGGTAAACATTAAAAAATCAATAAACATACTACAACAGGGTGAAATAGCTATAAACTTCAGACACTACAAAATACATTTCATTTGTTCTTCCCGCTGGTCTAGTGGCTAGCACGTGTGCCTCAGGTGTATGTGGTTCCGGGTTCGATTCCCCGTGGGGGAAGTTAGGAATTTTAACTGTCATACCTACGTGGATGTTTTTGTGTTCGTGTTCTTGTCGTTCAAGGTTAATGGAAAAGATTGTAAAACGTGTATAACCGAGTAGAATATAGAGACAAGTTACTCATATGTCAGATACGTTCGGTGAATCAGTTAACTTAAAGAAAAGAAAATAGTGTCCAAGGCATTTGTCTGTAATTGTAAAAAAAAAAAAGAAAAAAAAACTTAAAAGTTACTTTCAAACCCACCAAAGTAACATTTCTCTTTTACCTGTTCTCGAAGTTCCTCTTCGTATTTCTATCTGATTCGATTAAATAGAGCTTCGAATAGAGACTATGTTGAATTCATTTATTGACTAAGCCTGAAATTCTGATAAAGATATGGCTATGATTTTACTACTACTACTACTACTACTATTATTATTATTATTATTATTATTATTATTATTATTATTATTATTATTATTATTATTATTATTATTATTATTATTATTATTATTATTTAAAATACGAAGTTTCAAATCAGGCGATGCAATGTTTACGTAAACTAAATGATAATTTATTTGATAATATTTACTAGTCAATTATACATTTTTGAGGTTTTGCTTTGGGAAATTAAGTGCATACAACATTGAATAGTAAGAGTATTACAATAAAAATATATTATTAAAAATATTGATTAAGTAATTGGAGTTAAACATGCTTTCCAGTAGGAACTATATATAGAGAGGATTTACTTTAAAATGTGATGCAAACGAATATTCGAGTTTTAATCCGAATAGAAATCGATAACTTACACAAGGATATTTACTTCATTAGTTGTATAAATCTTTATGCTTATCGTATTATAATTCTATTTAAAATTATGATTTTTCCATTTCAAAATGTAGAAGGAGAAATAAATATAATATTCTATTTGTTAAGGATACCTTTCAAACAGTGAAGATTTCAGGGCATGACCTGTCGGAGAATTTGAGATCCTGTCGACATAAATTTCCCCTTCGTGGCCATAAGTTATCTTCGATCATGCTCAAATGGACTAATAATGTTTTATCAGTTTTTTCTCATTCATATCTTGACCATTACCGGGGGAGAATCTTCTGAAATTGTCAATGCTTATAATTAGTTTTTCACTACAAATCAAAGGATAATAATGACATATTGAACATATTTAATATTTTGTTCTCAGCTGTGGATGTTAGATTTGCAATTCATATAATGTTCGCTTCTAATCGAATTTGAGAGAAAAGTAGTTTCCAAAGATTTATTCAAAGAAATGTTCTCAGTCCTCTGATGAAAATAGGAACACACTTTTAAGAAAAAAAAACGAATATTTTCTACAGGGTTTGAACACATAAACTTCTGATTGATAGACTAGTCACCCAAACCGCTCGACCAGTACGTATGCCTTCAATAACCTCTTTTGACTTTTGTGTAAAGTGGTTTCCTGCTCCACACTTTTTTTTTATTTTGTTTGTTTGTTTATGTCGATACAACTATAAGTTTGTGGTGAATATTTGGACGACAGGTCTTGCAATGCATAAAAGGGTTTTTCGTATAAATTACATTCAATTTTATGTCCTAATAACTTATAAACAACAGGTTGAATCTGTGAAATGATTGGGGTTGGAGTGATCGTAAATATTTTCATAGTTAGGAGCCTGGATATGCAAACCCGCTTAGCGTGGGGATTTACTTATGTGAAATTTGGTACAAGTGATGCCCAGTGTTACTTCCAGATCTGTATTTCATTGAGGGGGGGGGGAGACCGCCGGAGCTTTAAGACTGCCTCTCGGAGCACATCAAAATAATACCTCTTATAATAAAAAACGTGGAACTTCTGAACAGAAGACCTGCGTTCGATCCTTGTCAAATTCTTTTCTGATTTTTTTCTTTTTCGAAAATTTATTTTTATAGCATAGGTGATTGCCAATAAGCTTGACTCTATTATACACGGCATTTCAATCCAACGGGAACCGTCACACAAACTATTAAATCGAAAGGGGCACTTTTCCACGTATCTTATATATTATAACTATCTACGCTGCCGATGAGAAAATTTTCAAGAGGTGCCCATTAGTGTGTGTGTGTGTCTGTATTTCCTTAAAATTATTATTTTATACTTTCCAGTTGTGGCATTGACTTCAAAATTGCTATACGCATGTATCTTAACGAGGGACATAAAAGGTGAGAGAGATATTTTGCAATCATTTCCGGTTTGAAGCAGAAACTGTTGTCGCGAGACAAAATGTATTGTTGTTTTCTATGGACACTATATCGTGAAAATGATGCCCAATGTTTCTTTCAGACAATTTTTGAAGGACACAGCCTCCTCAGAGCGCCCCTGGAGGAGATCAAAATAATACGTTTAAAATACAATAACAAATAGAATATTAACAGCAGTGCACCCGTCCTAGTAATTCCCCTCCCCCCCCCCGGGACATTGCTTTCGAAAGACATACTGGTGATGCACCATTTCCAAAGCTAAATAGGTTTGAATTTAAATACTTCAGTATCGTCTCGAAACTACACACGAACATACCAGGGGCGAATCCAGGGGGAGGCGATCGGGGGGATCGCCCCCCCAAAAAGAGGAAACTTTCTCTTTTTATATATAAATAAAATATATAGTTTATTTTTTGACGCTCTTAAAAGTAGCTCTAAGTAGCAGTATTACAACCCACCGCCCCCCCCAAAATCCGTCCTGGATCCGCCCCTGGAACAAACTGCCTCGTTTCGGGACCATCTCAAAAGTTGCTGTATAAATATACCTTTTCCCTCTAGGTATGTAATAATGAAAATATTTCGTTCCTGCAATACGAACACAAAGTAGTTTGCTAAAACGAAGAAATGAAGATAAGAAAAAGTACAAAACGGTTTAGCCGGGAATAGAACCCAGACCTGCTTCTTAGAAAGCCCACACGTTATCTTTGAGCTAAGCTCGTATGTTGAATTTAGTTTGTTCCATTATGATTAGCATAGCTCATAACAAGGCAGATCAAGCGAATTCAACAACATGGCATCTTTGCATTCAAGATGGCGACTTCTCCAATGATTTGTTTCTTCATTGAAACTGCATTTCATCCTTAAGAGTATAGCAAAACATGACTGTCCTACCGTGAGAACAACTTATAATTTTCATGGTTACAAACTTTTGAACCGCCATCTTGAATCGAAGATGGCGACTTTTCCAACATGTCGGATTTTTCCCCTAACTTAAGCTTTAATCTACACACTTAAACGAAATTTCGTGATTCCACCATATCTACAAGTTGCCTAGAATTAGACGCACCCTTATTACATTCCTAGAACTTTCTTACACCGAAAATGATTATTTTTTTCAAGTTTAAGGGCGGATTCGTAAACTACGCATGAGAGTAAACATCACCGAGAAATTTCAACGTCCTAGACACAGCCATTACAAATTTCACATTTTCTCGATTTGCGCCGCCAAACCAAAACGAATTTTAATGCTCTTTTTTCTATCATAAACTATGTTTCTAGCTTCACTGACTGACAAAATATGACGTTTCTACGGTGTGCGGAACTACTCTAAAAACCAACATTTCGAAACGACGAAAAATTTCGACACTTCATTTACATGGAAAATGTCGCCTTTTTCGTGATATCGGAATTTTCCCATTACTCACATCCCATGACAAACAAGTATGCAAAATTTGGTGTTTGTATGTTTTGTGGAAGTATGCAAACAATTAAGTGTGTTTCCGACTTTAGAGGTATATAATTCAATGAGATACTGACCCCTCATCTACGTTGTGCGTTAAGTAGAAACTTGAATATGAAAAATTTTAAGTAGTTCAGTAGTCCAGTGGAAAGATGTCAGACTACTGCGGGCGAGACCTGGGTTCGATCCCCATCGATTTCTTCTTATTTTTTTTCTTTCTTCAAACTTATATTTCGTTAACATATATTGATTGTCAATAAGGTTGAGTCTATTATACACATCATTTCATTCGCACCTTGCCCGCCAGAGAAACTATTGAATCGAAAGAAGCACTTTTCCACTATCTCATATATTATAACTAATTACGCTGCCGACCACACAAAAGCCAAAAGGCGTTTTTTTTTCAGCATCTATTATGACTATTTTCCAAACTGTTTTTCCGATACTAACGTACTTCCTATTTGCATGCTAGATGTGTGGTATACATGATAAACTTGTTATACGAGGATCAACTACGAGAATAAACGGGGAGATTTTGTGCGATCATTTTTCCGATTTCTTGCATCGTTTCGGGGATATCAGCTAATTTCCGGTTTGAAGAACACACATTTTAATCGCGGGACACAATATCGTACAAGTGATGCCCAGTGTTACTTCCAGATCTGTATTTCATTGGGGGGGGGAGACCGCCGGAGCTTTAAGAGTGCCTCTCGGAGCACATCAAAATAATACCTCTTATAATAAAAAACGTGGAACTTCTGAACAGAAGACCTGCGTTCGATCCTTGTCAAATTCTTTTCTGATTTTTTTTCTTTTTCGAAAATTTATTTTTATAGCATAGGTGATTGCCAATAAGCTTGACTCTATTATACACGGCATTTCAATCCAACGGGAACCGTCACACAAACTATTAAATCGAAAGGGGCACTTTTCCACGTATCTTATATATTATAACTATCTACGCTGCCGATGAGAAAATTTTCAAGAGGTGCCCATTAGTGTGTGTGTGTGTCTGTATTTCCTTAAAATTATTATTTTATACTTTCCAGTTGTGGCATTGACTTCAAAATTGCTATACGCATGTATCTTAACGAGGGACATAAAAGGTGAGAGAGATATTTTGCAATCATTTCCGGTTTGAAGCAGAAACTGTTGTCGCGAGACAAAATGTATTGTTGTTTTCTATGGACACTATATCGTGAAAATGATGCCCAATGTTTCTTTCAGACAATTTTTGAAGGACACAGCCTCCTCAGAGCGCCCCTGGAGGAGATCAAAATAATACGTTTAAAATACAATAACAAATAGAATATTAACAGCAGTGCACCCGTCCTAGTAATTCCCCTCCCCCCCCACGGAACATTGCTTTCGAAAGACATACTGGTGATGCACCATTTCCAAAGCTACATAGGTTTGAATTTAAATACTTCAGTATCGTCTCGAAACTACACACGAACATACCAGGGGCGAATCCAGGGGGAGGCGATCGGGGGGATCGCCCCCCCAAAAAGAGGAAACTTTCTCTTTTTATATATAAATAAAATATATAGTTTATTTTTTGACGCTCTTAAAAGTAGCTCTAAGTAGCAGTATTACAACCCACCGCCCCCCCCCAAAAATCCGTCCTGGATCCGCCCCTGGAACAAACTGCCTCGTTTCGGGACCATCTCAAAAGTTGCTGTATAAATATACCTTTTCCCTCTAGGTATGTAATAATGAAAATATTTCGTTCCTGCAATACGAACACAAAGTAGTTTGCTAAAACGAAGAAATGAAGATAAGATAAAGTACAAAACGGTTTAGCCGGGAATAGAACCCAGACCTGCTTCTTAGAAAGCCCAAACGTTACCTTTGAGCTAAGCTCGTATGTTGTGTCTAGTATGTTCCATTATGATTAGCATAGCTCATAACAAGGCAGATCAAGCGAATTCAACAACATGGCATCTTTGCATTCAAGATGGCGACTTCTCCAATGATTTGTTTCTTCATTGAAACTGCATTTCATCCTTAAGAGTATAGCAAAACATGACTGTCCTACCGTGAGAACAACTTATAATTTTCATGGTTACAAACTTTTGAACCGCCATCTTGAATCGAAGATGGCGACTTTTCCAACATGTCGGATTTTCCCCCTAACTTAAGCTTTAATCTACACACTTAAACGAAATTTCGTGATTCCACCATATCTACAAGTTGCCTAGAATTAGACGCACCCTTATTACATTCCTAGAACTTTCTTACACCGAAAATGATTATTTTTTTCAAGTTTAAGGGCGGATTCGTAAACTACGCATGAGAGTAAACATCACCGAGGAATTTCAACGTCCTAGACACAGCCATTACAAATTTCACATTTTCTCGATTTGCGCCGCGAAACGAAAACGAATTTTAATGCTCTTTTTTCTATCATAAACTATGTTTCTAGCTTCACTGACTGACAAAATATGACGTTTCTACGGTGTGCGGAACTACTCTAAAAACCAACATTTCGAAACGACGAAAAATTTCGACACTTCATTTACATGGAAAATGTCGCCTTTTTCGTGATATCGTAATTTTCCCATTACTCACATCCCATGACAAACAAGTATGCAAAATTTGGTGTTTGTATGTTTTGTGGAAGTATGCAAACAATTAAGTGTGTTTCCGACTTTAGAGGTATATAATTACATTACTTAAGGAGCGCACCCGCGTAAATACGATGTATCCACACAGAAATCCTAGTCCTTTTTTTCTCAGTGCAATCATTAGCAGGTGGCAAAAGGTTGTGATTTCTAGATAGGACGAAATCTATTAATTGTATTCGTTTTAACGGTTTGTAAACTCTTTTCTTATATAACAATGAGTTTCTCTGTTTCCTTTAACTCAATCCTTTGTTATAAAGAAATATATCCCTTCTCTGAAGCACAAGAAACTGAAATTATCATTGAAGATGGAATATACGACTCTGATAACATCTCGTCTGGTCTCCTTTGTTTTAAGTCTAGGGAAATGACTGCATATTAAAGTAGCATTATATATATATATATATATATATATATATATATATATATATATATATATATATATATATATATATATATATATATATATATATATATATATATATATATATACACCCCATTCCAAAAGAAACCGAACGTTTTAAAAAAACAAAACAGCAATGTACATTTTGGAACAAATTCTTCCCCTTCTGCATCGATACACATATTTGCACGCTCCAACAAGTTGTCAAACGACTTCTCCATGTCCTTTATTGGAATGGTCTTTAGGACGGCGGTCGTCGTCTTCTCAATGGCATCAATCGATGCGTGCCACTTTCCTTTCATCGCCAAATGCAGTTTCGGGAACAGATAGAAATCGCACGGAGCGAGATCTGGTGAATAGGGCGGATGATGCAACCGAATAATGTGATTTTTGACCAAAAATTCAGTTACAAGTCGCAAACGATGTGATGGTGCATTATCGTCCAAAAGAGTCCAACTGCCGATTTCGCGATATTCGGGCCGAATACGACGAATTCTTACCAGCAAACGCTTCATGACGCCCAAGTAAAACTCTCCAGTGACTGTCTGGCCGGACTGAACAAATTCTTTGTGGATAATTCCTTTTGAATCGTAAAAAGAAATAAGCATCACCTTAACTTTTGACTTCACCAAACGACTTTTTTTTGGGTGTTCCTTCATCCGGCGCTCTCCATTCAGCACTTTGCTGCTTTGTTTCGGGCTCATATTCAAAACACCACGTCTCGTCACCAGTTACAATCGATTTCAAGAAGTTTCGATCCTGCCGAGCACTTTTAGCGATGTCTTTGCAATGCGCAATTCGATCAACTTTTTGGTCTTCGGTGAGTTTGTGTGGTACAAACCGCGAATTAACCTTCTTAAGGCCCAAAACTTCGGTCAAAATGCGGTATGCGGTTGTTTGAGGAATGCCTAATTCCATTTCAATAACTTTCACCGACGATTTTTTGTTATGTTTGATGAATTCACGCACTTTTTCGATGTTTTCTTCCGATAATCCGGTTCTGGGACGGCCTGATCTTTCGTCATCATCCAGCGTCTCTCTACCCGATTTGAATCGCCTGAACCACTCGTAAACTTGCGTACGGGATAGACACTTATCACCATATACATTTTGTAGCATTTGGTGCGTTTCACTAAGAGTTTTACCCAGTTTAACACAAAACTCAATTACAGCTCGTTGTTTGAAACTCATTTTCCGACCGATGTACACAACACACTGACAGTTGAAACGCAATAACTTTGTTGCCGTGCATCCAAATGTCATGACATTTATACCAGTCGTCAATGAGGGACTACGCCATCTACCGGTAAAATATTACAACAGATGGCACTAGTGGTACTATTTGTTTTCAAAAGTTCGGTTTCTTTCCGAATGGAGGGTGTATATATATGGTTTAAATGACTCTATAAATTTTAGATTTCTATACAAGCAATTAGAAGTTGGGAATTTGTTGCAGGTTCTGATGCAACTCATAATAATAATAAGAAGAAATGATGTGAGACTTTCCAAGTGTTGCAATCTACAAATGGCTTGTTAAACCTAATAAATTAATAGCGTGAAATGTGCGTTTTTTAGTGGG
This sequence comes from Thermobia domestica, assembly GCF_964235325.1. Lineage (NCBI taxonomy): Eukaryota > Metazoa > Arthropoda > Insecta > Zygentoma > Lepismatidae > Thermobia > Thermobia domestica. The sequence goes on along the minus strand of NC_137470.1, from coordinate 50,262,656 downwards.
AATTTGAGAATAGATGCTGTGGTGTGGTACCATTTACTGGTGGGTCTAACCCAGGCCCGAAGGGGCTAGCCCCCCAGTTTTTGGAGTAACAAAAATAATTGAAGGTATTATTCATATATTTTTAAAAATTTATAATAAATTCATTATAGTCTGGGGACTGGCTGCCCCCAGTTTTTACCTTCTGGATCAGCCACTGGTTCTAGGGCACAAAATCATTTGGAAATTATGTGAGGAAGGAGCACAATTAGGGGCGTCATTTGGGAGAGCATGGACAATTGCCCCACATGAGTTTAAGAAACATACAAATTTAATAAGTTTTATACTAATACGTATACTAATAAAACACTTAAAACTCTTATGCCAGTGGACAACCTGCCCTTCCATGGCAATTCTGAAATGACGATTCTCACAAACGAAGAAAGGGAGATAAAATATCGAAGTGGAAGATGGTTAATACACCAATGGAAAGGACTAATAATATCTATTACGAAAGTTTAATAAAAAAAATCAGAATGCATATATTGTACGAGTTATATGAGTATACAGTGTATCCAGAAAGTCCGCTGCCCCCTCTAGAAACTGCAGGTGGTGAGACAGATGCTAAAACAACAAAACACTTTCGTCATCATTTGAAAAGTACAACGTATCAAAGTAAAAAGTGTTGTTCCAGGGTAACCCGTAGGGTCTCAGGCGGGGTCCAACTCAAAAATTACAAATGGTAAGGCAGTCATGTAGCAAATAGTTGGAAAGCTATTAGGAAATGAAAGAAGACGGAACAAGTCTCGACTTTCTAAAAGCACCATGTGCAAAATGGCGGCCTGTCAAAATTCAGCAAAAATGACATTGTAAAATCTATGGCGATTTTTTGAAAGCTAAAATTAAGGAACTTGAAGATAATAGTAAAAATAAAAATATTCGGGACATGTATAAGGGGATTAACGAATTTAAGAAAGGCTATCAACCTCGTCCTTATATATTAAAGGAAGCTGACGGAACAGTTCTCACCGATACGGATAGCCTCTTAAATAGATGGAAAGATTTCTTTGACGATTTGCTGAACACGCAGCCAAAAACTAATGCGCGTGGAGAAAAGGAGATACACACCGCAGAACCGTATATTCCAGAACCCAATCGAATAGAAGTAGAAGCCGCTATAAAGAAATTAAAGAAACACAAATCTCCGGGTGTGGATGAAATTCCGGCTGAGTTAATTTTAGCTGGAGGCGAAAAATTGTGGAACAAGATACACAAACTCATTCTCCTTATCTGGAACAAGGAAGAATTGCCACAAGAATGGAAAGAATCAATCATTGTTCCAATTCACAAGAAAGGCGACAAAACTGATTGTAATAATTATCGAGGCATTTCTCTTCTGTCAACATCCTATAAAATCCTTTCTAATATTCTATTAGCAAGACTGACCCCATACGCAGATGAAATTATTGGAGATTATCAGTGCGGATTTAGACGAAATCGATCAACTATTGACCAAATATTTACCATTCGCCAAATACTCGAAAAAAAGTGGGAATACAATACGCCGGTACATCAACTATTTATTGATTTTAGAAAGGCTTACGATTCGGTTAGGAGAGAAACATTGTACAACGTTCTTACAGAACTTGGAATACCGAGAAAGCTAATTGGATTAATTAAGATATGCTTAAGTGAATCCCAAAGTAAAGTCCGGGTAGGAAAATTTTTGTCCACGAGCTTTCACGTCGAAAATGGCCTGAAACAAGGAGATGCGTTGTCGCCATTATTATTTAACTTCGTGCTGGAATACGCTATAAGGAAAATCAAAGATAGCAACCAGGGCCTAGAGTTGAACGGCATTCATCAGGTGATGGCATATGCTGATGATGTAAATTTAATAGGGGATGATAGGAGAACAGTAGAAATAAATGCAGAGATCTTATTAAATGCTTGCTGGGACATGGGTTTAGAAGTAAATGCAGAGAAAACTAAATACATGGAAGTGCGTCGGGACCGTAATACGGCAAATTGTGGAGGCGTTAAAATATTAAATAATACTTTTGATAAAGTGGATACTTTCAAATATTTAGGATCAATATTAACAGACGAAAATCATATTCACGAAGAAATTAAATGTCGACTAAAAGCAGGGAATTCGTGTTACTATTCGGTTCAAAATCTCTTGTCGTCGCGAATTCTGTCGAAGAATTTGAAGCTTAAAATATACAAAACGATAATCATGCCTGTTGTTCTGTATGGTTGCGAAACATGGTCACTTACTCTGAGGGAAGAACATAGACTGAAAGTATTTGAGAACAAGATCCTGAGAAGAATATTCGGACCCAAGAGGAACGAGAATGGGGAATGGCGGAAACTTCATAACGAGGAACTACATAGTTTATACGGTTTACCCAACATTGTTAGGGTCGTCAAGTCTAGGAGGCTTAGGTGGGCAGGCCATGTAGCTAGAATGGAAGAAAGTAGAAACGCTTTCAAAGTCTTGACTGGAAGACCCATAAGAAAACGACCATTAGGAAGACCTAGGCGCAGATGGGAGGATAATATTAAGATGGATCTCGCAGAGATAGGAATACAAAGTAGAAACTGGATGCAATTAGCTAAGGATAGAAGTCAGTGGAGAGCTTTTGTGAACGCGGCACTGAACCTCCGGGTTCCATAGGCCATAGAGTTAGTTAGTTAGTTTTAAAATCTATGGTCACCCCAAAGAAAACCTGAAACGGTGAAACAGATGTCAAAACAGCAAGACACGTTTGTCATCATTTCAACAGTGCAATGATTGAAGGTAAAATTATTTGTCTCAGAGACATCCGCAGGGTTCCAGGCGGGGTCCAATCTAAAATTTCCAAATGGCATGGGGGATCAAGTAGCATATCATTGGAAAGCTGTTGCGAAATGAAAGAAGACGGAACAAGTCTCGGCTCTTTAAAATTATCCTGTGCAAAATGGCGGAAAGTCAAAATGTACATCCTTATTTCGATTCTCCGGGTGCATTAGCTTTTCATTTTGCAATCGGCACTTATCACTGAGAAATACTAGCACGTATTCGCTCCTCCTGGTGCAAGGAAATTTTTGTTTGAATCATTTTGTGCGTGTTAACCCAGACAACGAGCATAAGCACCACTATTGCACATTATATACAGAGAAAAATCCGTTCTCCGGACAGCGGTATATTATACAAATATACGGTATACTCTTGCTTACTATAGAAATAAGTACGGAGCATACGTTATCCGTATGCTACATAGGCACTGCCATTAGATGTTACATCATGCCGTTGCAGGATGTCTGACATCTAACAGTTTTCCGCATATCACATACTAATACTTATGTTATCTTCGTCAGCTATATGTTATATACGTCCATTTGTATGTGAGATCCTGACCGCCTACATTGTTTCATACTGAATGTACAGAAAGTATTATCAAACATGATTTTTCAGTTATACATCTGCTGTACGTTAAGTACAAAAACTGCAGGAATTACGCATGTAACCCTTTTTAAGTACGCCAACTACATTTCTTTTCTCAGTGTATGTTAACTAGTCAGTTCCATACTTAAAGATGTCAAATGTAATTCTTTTCTTTTCTTTATTTCTTAATTTGCTTTTATTTTATTATATGTCTTTATTTATTTAGACATTTACTGGGCAAAATGAGCAGAATCTCATAGCAGGGGAATTTCCTTTCTTTCCATTGAGTACAAGAATTACAGGGAAAACAAACTAATCATGACTACAGATAAAAGAACTAAAAAGCAAGATGTTTGCAAAGTGTTATCGTAGAGCGTCCGTAATGGTTCCATCTGCTTTCATTTCCCAACAGCTTTAGAGTGATATGCTACTTGACCTCTCTTGCCTTTGAAAATTTTGAGTAGCACCCCGTCTGGGACTCTGCGGAGGACCCTGGGACAAATATTTTTGCTTTCAATTATTGTATTGTTGAAATGATGACACATGTGGCTTCCTGTTTTGACATCTGTCTCACCGTTCCAGGTTTTCTCGGGTTGACCATAGACTTTACAATGACGTTTTTGCAGACATTTTGACAGGCCGCCATTTCGCACAGGGTACTTTAAGAAGGTTGAGACTTGTTCCGTCTTCTTTCATTTCCTAACAGCTTTTCAATCACCTGTTATGACCGGTATGTTACTTGTTTCCTTTATAATTTGCAATTTTTTATTTGGACCCTACCTAGGACATCCGAGGGGCCCTGGGACAACACTTTTTACTTTGATACGTTGTATTTTTAAAATGATCGAACACGTGTTTTCCTGTTTTAGAATCTGTCTCAGCGTTTACAATTTCTAGGGGTGGCAACAGTCGAAATATTCGCTAGTGCTGTAGAAAATTTGACGAATTATGGAACAGTCTCTCTCTCGATATATATATATATATATATATATATATATATATATATATATATATATATATATATATATATATATATATATATATATAAAATTAAAATTACCAATATCAGTATCGAACTCATACTTTTCGGGATCGCTGAGATGAATAATGACACTTCGGATGCTGTAGCCCGCAACAAGGGGACGAAGGAAATATACAAAAATCATCGAAAATGACCAACATCAAGGAGCGCTTTAATAACACTAGTTAACAAATTTAAACTTTTTGTTTGTTACATGAGAAAAATCACCTGATCTTGAAGGAACTTTTTGCGCTGAATTCGAATATGCACTCGGTTTCTCTCCATCACGTACAGTTTTCCCGTAACAGAGGGATTTTCGGGAAATTCCCTCAAAAATTTCCCTTTTTCAGATATTTTATTCCCCTAGCTCCTGTCCCCTTACATATAGTAACATAGAAATTATACCTAAGTATACCTTGATTTATATTTAATAAACCCTAAAAGTTTCGTAAAAATCGCTTTGTTCTTTCTAGAGAAATAAATATATTTGTATGTATACTGTGTGCACTGTTTATTGCACCTGATAGTAATGCTTTCAGATCTCCTGAGTTGGGGTAAAAACGATTTGCTTTATTACTACAAACATAGACATAAAAATGAATATTTACAATAGTCAACAACACACTTGTATTGCTCTCTGTAAATTAGGAACGTGTATAAAAATAGAATGTACTTCCAACGTATATTTTTTTTAAACGTACAGTATATGTATATCTTAATACATATATATACAATTCTCCAAGTTTTTTCGTTTTGTTCATGAAATGGTTATCAATATTTGTTATCAAATGTAACAGAATGCAAAAGAAAGAAAGAATGGAATACAGACTCATTGTTGACAACAATGAACTAATACACAGCAATAACAGCAAATACACAATAAGTTATCCCAACGTTAAATCCGCAATTAGACCTATTCCGCACAGGGATGAACTTCCACTTCCCGAGCCCCCTACCAACTGGGAAGAGATATGGCCTAAAGACTCTGATGATGATCATGACCTTGATGAACCATCGACATCAACATGTACATCCAAGGATCCAACGTTCATCCCTGACTGTGTTCGCGAGCCACATTTCATCCGGCAATGTGAACTGAATGACCTAGTCCGTGATTTGCACCTGACAAAACAAGAGGCGGAACTTCTGGGATCAAGGCTCCAGCAGTGGAACTTATTGGCTGCAGAAACGAACATATCAGTGTACAGGAAAAGGCATGTTCAATTTTCAAGCTATTTCTCAATGCAAGATAATGTGTGCGTATATACGGATATAAATGGGTTGATGGCGGAGCTAGGAATTCCTTACGTTCCAGAAGAATGGAGGTTATTTATCGACGCGTCAAAGGTCAGCCTTAAAGCTGTCCTTTTACATAATGGAAATAAAAAACCTTCTATACCACTTGCGCACTCAGTGAAGATTAAGGAATCCTATGACACCATGTCAACTTTGCTAAATCTTATAAATTACAAGGACCATTGTTGGCAAATATGTTGTGATCTCAAGGTAGTTGGTATTTTATTAGGACTGCAGTGCGGTTACACGAAGTACCAATGTTTTTTATGTTTATGGGATAGCCGAGCTGATGACAAACATTATGAAGTGAAGGAATGGGAACCTAGAGTGAATTACGTACCTGGAGAATGCAACGTCAAATACGCTCCTTTGGTAGATTCTAATAAGATATTACTACCGATACTTCATATCAAGTTAGGACTTATGAAAAATTTTGTCAAAGCCATGGACACATCTGGTGAAGGTTTCAAGTATTTGCGAGATAAGTTCCCCAACCTGAGTGATGCTAAGATTTCAGCGGGAGTGTTTATTGGTCCCCAAATTAGGAAACTAATGCTTGATGATAGCTTTGACACCAAGTTAAACAGTGCTGAGCTAGCTGCCTGGACAGCATTTAAGTGTGTAGTGCGCAACTTTCTGGGCAATAACAAAGCTGAGAGTTACACAGAAATCGTACAGGACACGATACAGAAATACAAAGAGTTGGGTTGTAGGATGTCTTTAAAAATCCACTTTTTGCACTCCCACCTCAGCTTCTTTCCTGCTAACCTAGGTGCTCTCAGCGACGAACAGGGGGAAAGATTCCACCAAGATATAATGGCAATGGAGAAAAGGTACCAGGGACGATGGGATCCTTCAATGATGGGGGACTATTGTTGGGGTCTTGTTAGAGAATGCAACATTTCTTACAAAAGAAGGAAGTAGTGTACGTTTTTGTAACCCAATGGAAGTTTCATATATTGTGATAGTTTTGATTGTCTTTTCATGACCTTTTGGTACATTTGTATTATTGTTTATTGTAAATTGTCACACTTGTAAATTATATTGTATTATATTTTATATATGTGTTTGTGGTAATAAAGCAAAACGTTTTACCTCAACTTAAGAGATCTGAAAGCATTACTATAAGGTGCAATAAACAGTACACACAGTATACATACAAACATATTTATTTCTCTAGAAAGAATAAAGCGATTATTACGAAACTTGGAGGGTTTGTTAAATATGAATCAAAGTATACTTAGGTATAATTTCTATGTTAGTATATGCAAGGGGACAAGATCTTGGGGTGTAAAATAAACGAAAAGGGAAATTTTCCCTCTGTTACGGGAAAATCGTACGTGATGGAGAAAAACCGAGTGCATATTCGAATTCAGCGCAAAAAGTTCCTTTAAGAACAGGTATTTACTTTTATGTAACAAAACCTTTGTTAACTAGTGTAATGGTAAACAGTTACTGACTAACGAAACATAACACGATTTTTTTTATTAATTTAGCCCAGCGAAGCGTTTAATTGATGCTATTATGTTATATTGTGAGCTTGTTAAGGAAATATTTTTTATGAAATATAAACGAAATTGCCTCCGAAAATTGTCCGAAAAGAACATCCCCCAAGAATAAACTACGCCTTGATTTTCTCAGAAAAATGACTCATACTAATGTATGGGGTTATTATTGATAAATTGATTTGTAAAATATACACAAAATCGTTAGAGCCCTTTTTGAGAAAATAGGAAATTTTGATTTTCACCCTTCAGTAAACTACCCTTACTTTTGGGGGTAAAGAAGGTGTTAGGGTAATTTTTTATTGTACAAGTACTTAATATACTCCTGTAAAAGACATAAACGAACATAAAAAAAGCCCAGTGAATACAATTCTTTCTTCTTTTTATATGTTTACATATTGCCATTACTAACGCACTTAACAAATCTTGCCAATCTCCCAACATCTTCCCCCGGTTTCCACAAAAGAATATTTTGTACCTCTTCCCTTCTCTTTTCCTTGGACCTCGTTACTACCTTCCTTCTTGATTGATTACCTATCTATACCAATTGTGATTAATAAGTTTCCTGAGCACACAGCTCCATTTAAACTTTAGAGCACATAGGTCCTGTTAAGCACTAAGCTTCCTGAGCGCACAGCTCCATATAAACCTCTGAGCACTAAGCTCCCTGAGCACACAGCTCCCTTTGAGCTTCTAAGCACGACGCTCCTTGAGCACACAGCTCCATATAAAATTCTGAGCACTAATCTCCCTGAGCACACAGCTCCATTTAAGCTTCTGAACACTAAGCTCTCTGAGGATATAGCTCCCTTTAAGCTTCTGAGCACACAGCTCTCTTAGAGCTTCTAAGCACGACGCTCCTTGAGCACACAGCTCCATATAAAATTCTGAGCACTAATCTCCCTGAGCACACAGCTCCCTTTAAGCTCTGAACACTAAGCTCCCTGAGGATATAGCTCCCTTTAAGCTTCTGAGCACACAGCTCCCTTAGAGTTTCTAAGCACGACGCTCCTTGAGCACACAGCTCCATATAAAATTCTGAGCACTAATCTCCCTGAGCACACAGCTCCCTTTAAGCTTCTGAACACTAAGCTCCCTGAGGATATAGCTCCCTTTAAGCTTCTGAGCACACAGCTCCCTTTGAGCTTATGAGCACTAAGCTCCTTGAGCACACAGCTCCATATAAAATTCTGAGCACTAAGCTCCGTGAGCACACAGCTCCATATAAAATTCTGAGCACTAAGCTCCATGAGCACACAGCTCCATATAAAATTCTGAGCACTAAGCTTCCTTTTCAAATGAAGCTTACCGACTACGCCATTTGTTAGGGTAATTTTTTTATTGGACAGGTACTTAATATGCTCCTGTAGAAGACATAAAAACGAACATAAAGAAGCACAGTGAATACAATTCTTTTTTCTTTTAATATGTTTACATATTGCCATTCCTAACGCACTTAACACATCTTGCCAATCTCCCAACAGAAGGAAATATTAAAAGCCCCCTCTGGAGACTCACATAAAAGCCTCATCTAAAATTTGTTCTCGATACGCTGAGTGATATGGTCTCCAGACGAATGTATGCACGACTCCAAAAGTGCATTACCACCTCCAATTCTCCATTTCCTGCAATAGCAGGCAACCCAAAAAGCTCGGTTCTTGGGTTGGTTGCAAATTCGAAAGGTGTTGGACCAAACCTCAATTTTGTAACAAATATATCAGTGTGGAAACATCAAATAAGAGAATAAAACAAATTGTTAAGAATGACAATTTCATTATCGTAACGGAGTTGGATGACATCTAAAGTTACAAAATGATCATACTTAAGCAGTTCAAACAAGATGAATGGCAAGAAACAGATATCAGAGGAAACCAATTCTCTCCACCCTCAAAAAAGAATCTCATAAAACAAGATCTATATAATGTAAAGGTTCAATATAAAAGCCCCACCCAAAATTTTGAAAGCTGACAGCGTAAAGGCAAAAACAACTGACCTAAGTGAGTGAAACTGTGCACAGATATTGCAGACGTAAAATGAGGGAATACGGGTTTCACATTTTATTGAAAAAAAACAGATGGGTGGGGCACGGGGACCACCAAAAATTTGATGACAAAAATCAAAAGTGCTGGTAACAGTATGTCAGATGTGTGTACAGGACATGAAGAATTGCAACGAAACTTTGTGTATGGACAATACGCAAAAGAAAAATATGTTGTTTTTTTATGTTCTAGAATCAGGGTTTTAGAGTTGAAAAGCACCCATTCAAAAATTTGAAACTTGATGCCCGGAAGGCAAGAAAAAGTGAACCGAAGTAAATGAAATTGTGCACTGATATTTCAGGCGTTAAATGAGGTTGAGGTATCGTATTTTCCTGAAGAAAACGGTTTGGTGGGGAACGGACCCCCTCCAAACCTTTGACCATGAAATAACAAAAGTCCTAGTTACAGTATGTCAGATGCGTGTAAAGAACACGAAGGATCGCTACGAAACTATTCGTATTTACAATAAGCAAAAAATAAAGGAATAATGATTTTTATTTTCTGCGCAAAAATGGTTTTAGGTTAAGAAAAAAACGAAAAATTTTGTCAGTTGACGCTCGAAAGGCAAGAAGAAGTGAAGTGTAGTGAATGAAATTTTCCACAGATATTGTAGACATAAAATGAAGGAATACGGTTTCGTATTTTCCTGGAAAAGATGGTTATGTGGGGCACGGACCCTTCCAAACATTTGATCACAAAACATCAAAAGTGCTAATAACAGTATGTCAAATTTGTGTAAAGGACATGAAGAATTGCAACATAATTTGTGTATGGACAATACGCAAGAAATAAACGAGTACGATTTTTATTTTCTGCGGAAATATGGTTTTAGGGGGGAAGAGCCCACAATCAAAATTTTGAAAGTTGACACCCAAGAGGCAAAAAGAAGTGAACCGATGTAACTGTAATTTTAGAAAGATATTGTAGACGTAAAATGAGAAAATATGTTGTTTTTTAAAATTTTCCTGGAAAAACGATTCGCTGGGGCACGAACCCCTCCAAATCATCATCAGAAAATATCAAAAGTGCTAATAACAGTATGTCAGATGTGTGTAAAGAACATGAAGAATTGCAACGAAACTATTTGTATTTACAATACGCAAAAAAAAAAGTAAAAATAAAGAATAATGATTTTTATTCTCTGCGGAAAAAACGGTTTTAGGTTCAAAAGTACCCACCCAAAAATTTTGACAGTTCACGCCCGAAAGGCAAGAAGAAGTAAACCGCAGTGAATGAAATTTCCCACAGATATTGTAGACATAAAATGAAGGAATACGGTTTCGAATTTTCCTGGAAAAAATGGTTAGGTGGGGCATGGATCTCTCCAAATGTTTGATCACAAAATATGAAAAGTGCTAGTAACACTATGTCAGATGTGTGCAAAGAGCATGAAGAATTGCAATATAACTTTGTGTATGCACAACAAGGATAAATAAACGAACACGTTTTTTTATGTTTTGAGGAGAAACTGTTTTATGGGGCAAAATCCCGCACAAAAATTTTGAAAGTTGACACAAGAAAGCCAAGAAGAAGTGAACCGAAGTGAATGAAAATGTGCACAGATATTTAAGACATGTAACGATCATAGGGGTTTCGTATTTTCGTGGAGAAAAGGGTTGGGTGTGCTACGGCCCTCTCGAAACATTTGATCACGAAACATCAAACGTGCTGGTAACTGTACATCGGATGTGTGTATAAAATATGAAGAATTGCAGTGAAACTTTACATATTTACAATACGCAGAGAGCAAACGATCACGTTTTTCTACGGAAAAACGGTTTTAGGGGGAAAAGCCCAAAACCAAAATTTTGAAAGTTAACTCCCAAAAGCCAAAAAGAAGTCAACCGAGGTAACTGATATTGTGCACAGATATTGTAGATGTATAATGAGAAAATACGGGTTTCGTTATTTCCTAAAAAAACGATTGGTTGGGGCACGAATCCCTCCAAACCTTTGATCACAAAATATCGAAAGTGCTAGTAACACTATGTCATATGTGTGTAAGGGACATGAAGAATTGCAACGAAACTTTGTGTATGGACAATTTGCAAAAAGAAAACAGAATCCTCGTTTTCATTTTCTCCGGAAAAAAGGTTTTAGGTTTCAAAAGCCCCCATCCAAAAATTTGAAAATTGACTCACGGAAGGCGAAAAAAATGAAAAGATGTGAATGAAATTGTGCACAGATATTTCAGACGTAAATTGCGGATTCCGGTTTCATATTTTCCTGGAAGAAACGATTGTGTGGGACACGGACCTCTCCAAACATTTGATCACGAAATATCAGAAGTTCTAGTACAGTATATCAGATGCGTGTAAAAGACATGACGAATTGCAACGTAACTTAGTGTATTGACCACTCGCAAAAAAATAAACGAATACTGTTTTGTATTTCCTGAGGAAAAACGGTTTTAGGGTGGGAAAGTCCTCACCCAAAATTTCGAAATTTGACGCCCGAAAGGCTAGAAGAAGTCAACCGAAGTGAATGAAATTGTGCACAGATATTGCAGACTTAAAGCAAGGATACGAGTTTTCGTATTTGCCTTCAGAAAACAGTTGGTTGCGGCACCGAACTCTCCAAAAATTGGATCACGAAAAACCAGAAGTGCTTGTAACAGTATGCCACATGTGTGTAAAGGACATGAAGGATTGGATCATAACTTTGTGTATGACAATTCGCAAAAATTAGGCGAATACGGATTTTTTATTTTCTGCCGAAGAACGGTTCTAGGTGGCAAAACCCAAAACACAAAATTTTGAATGTTGAAACCCGAGAGGAAAAAGAAGTGAACCGAAGTGAATGAAATCGTGCACAGATATTGTCGACATGAAATGAGGGAATACGGGTCGAGTATATTCCTGGAAAAGAGTTTTAGGTGGGGCAGCAACCCCTCCAAACCTTTGATCACGAAATATCGAAAATGCTAGTAACAGTATGTCAGATGTGTGTAAATGACATGATTTGCAACGAAACTTTGTGTATGGACAAAACACAAAATGACAAATACAGTTTTTTATGATCCTCGAAAAGAACGATTTAGGGTTGAAAAGTTCCCGTCCAAAATTTGAAAGTTGACGCGTGAAAGGCAAGAAGAAGTGAACCGAAGTCAATGAAACTGTGCATAGATATTTCAGAGCTAAAATGAGGTTACGGTTTTCGTTTTTTCGTAGATGATACGGTTGGGTGGGGCACGGACCCGTCGAAACATTTGATCCCGAAATATCGAAAGTGCTAGTAACAGTATATCAGATGCGTGTAAGGGACATGAGGAATTGCAACGAAACTGTTTGTATTTACAATTCGCAAAAAATAAAGAAATAATGATTTTTATTTTCTTCTAAAATAGGTTTTAGGTTTAAAAGAACCCACCCAAAAATTTTGACTGTTGATGCTTGGTTTCGTATTTTCCTGGAAAAGATGGTTATGTGGGGCACGGACCCCTCCAAATATTTGATCAAAAAATATTAAAAGTGCTAAAAACAGTATGTCAGATGTGTGTAAAGGATATGAAGAATTGCAACATATCTTTGTGTATGGAAAATATGGAGAAAACAAACGAACACGGATTTTTTTATTTTCTGCGGAGGGACGGTTTTAGGGGGCAAATTACCCCAACACAAAATGTGGAAAGTTGACACCCGAAAGGAAAAAAGAATTGAACCGAAGTGAATGAAATTTTGCATAGATGTTGTAGATATAAAATGAGGGAATACGGGGTTAGTATATTCCTGGAAAAAATTTGGGTGTGGCGGGGACCACACCAAATTTTTGATCACGAAATATCGAAAGTGCTAGTAACAGTATGTCAGATGTGTATAAAGGACATGAAGAATAGCAACGAAACTTTGTGTATGGACAATACGTAAAAAACAAACAAAAAAAACAGGGCTTCTCTATGTTTCAAGGTAAGAAAGGTTTTAGGGTTCAGAAACCACCATCCAAAAATTTGAAAGTTGAAGGCAAGAAGAAGTGAACCGGAGGGAACGAAATTGTGCACCGATATTGTAGACATAAAATGAAGGGATACGTGTTTCGTATTTTGCTGGAAAGGATGGTTAGGTGGGGCACGGACCCTCCAAATGTTTGATCACGAAATATCAGAAGTGTTAATATCAGTATGTCGGAAGTGTGTAAAGAGCATAAAGATTGCAACATAATTTTGTGTATGGACAACAAAAAAATATAAACGAAAACGGGTTTTTGGTTCTGAGGAGAAGCGGATTTACAAAAGAATTGGAAAGTTGACACAAGAAAGACAACAAGAAGAAGTGAACCGAAATGAATGAAATTGTGCACAGATATTGAAGACATGTAACGATTATACGGGTTTTGCATTTTCCTTGAAGAAAAGGGTCAGGTGGGGCACCGATCCCATCCAAACTTTGATTACGAAATATCGGAAGTGCTAGTAACAGTATGTCAAATATGTGTAAAGGACACGGAGAATTACAACATAATTTTGTGTATGAACAATACGCAAAAAATAAACGAACACGTTTTTTTTTATGTTCTACGGAAAAACGATTTTAGGGGCGAAATCCCCCACTTAAAATTTTGAAATTTGACACCGTAAAAGAAAAACAACTGAACACTAGTCAGTGAAATTGTGTACAGATATTGCAGATGTAGAATGAGGGAATACGGGGTTCGTAATTTCCTTGAAAAATAGGTTGGGTGTGGTAGGGGCCCTACAATACATTTGATCACGAAACATCAAAGGTACTAATAACACTATGTCAGATGTGTGTAAAGGACGTGAAGAATTGCAACGAAACTTTGTGTGTGGACAATACGCAAAAAGAAAAAAGAATACGCGCTTTTATATTCTCCGAAAAAAAGGTTTAAGGTTTCAATAGGTTCCATCCAAAAATTTCAAAGTTGACTCCCGGAGGCAAGAAAAGTGAACCAAAGTGAATGAAATTGTGAACAGATATTTCAGACGTAAACTGCGGATTCGGGGTTCCTATTTTCCTGAAAGAAACTGCTGTGTGGCGCACAGACCACCTCAAACGTTTGATCACGAAACATCAAAATTGCTAGTAACAGTATATCAGATGTGTTTAAAAGACATGAAGAATTGCAACGTAACTTTGTGTATTGACAACACACATAAAATAAACGAATCCTGTTTTATATTTTCTGCTAAAAAACGTTTTTTGGGGAAAGATCGTTCACCCAAAATTTTCAAAGTTGACACTCGAAAAGCAATAACAAGTGAACCGAAGTGAATGAAATTGTGCACAGATTTTGAAGACGTGTAATGATTATAGGGGTTTCGTATTTCCCCCTCCAAACTTTTGATCACGATATATCGAAAGTACAAGTAACAGTACGTCAGATGGGTGTAAAGGACATGAAGAATTGCAACGAAACTATGTGTATGCACAATACGCTAAAAACAAAGGAATAAGATTTTTTGTGTTCTGCGCAAAAACGGTTTTAGGAGGAAAAAGCTCCAACCCAATATTTTGAAAGTTTAATCCTGAATGGCAATGGATTTCGTTTTCCGTTAGTGTATTCTTTTTGACACACCATGCATTTAGTAACGCAATTTTGCATCATTGATTACGATATTCAGAGCTTCACTTGTAAATCATTCCTACGCTGCAGCATACACTATATAATGTTAATATCTTAAATTTATGACAAAAGAGGGGAAAATTAGTCCATCTTCCCGATTTCATCAACGACTTTCTATAGCGGTTGTCCTATGAAACTCTAGATCATACCCTTTCAAGTTGTTTTGGTTCCATTTATTTTAGACTCTTGGCTACGTAAACACTACGTTTGCTGAGCAAAAGTGAACCTTTCTGAAAATTTACTTGGATCCCCTGTGCTCTAAAATTATTTTATAAAAACTGAGTTGGAGCAACATTTATAATGCAATCCAAGTTTGTTCGAAGCGCATAAAATTAGTTTGTTTAGTTTGATTGATTATAGTCTTGGATCAGTGGCAAGGCTATATGAGACAGAGCTTTTAGTTTAAAGTTCTTATGTTCCATTAACTTTGAAATTTTACGTCGGATCGCAGTCAAAATCTATACAGCAAATTCCGACGCCTCGTGCCTCTACCCTCAAATTTTAATGTTAAAAGACCGATAATTCGCCCTGCAGCATGGTGCATCATACAAACAGACGAACAAATTGAGATTAAATTGTCCCAGACACTGACATTCAGCACTGATGTTACAATAAGTATCACGCTTTTATGGTTAGTTACGCTTGAGCCTGCCATACCTTGCGCATCGTCGCGTGGTCCCTTCATACAAGCTATGCGAAGATGTAAATTTTTAAAGAAAATTTCGGACTGATGTAAGGAAGAGGGACGAAATAAAATTTTCATAATATAAGGGGAAAAAATGATGGTACAAAATTAATTCTTACCTGAAGTTTCCAGTTGCATATCAACCAATTCTCTGACATTAGAATCATCATAAGCAATTTTAGAATCAACATTTTTACCATTTGTTTGAGTTTCCATTTTTTTCACAGTATTGCATTTTTCATAATGATTCTTCATGCTTTGAACTAAATCAACCATTTCTTTCTTACACGTTTCGCAACGAGCTGGTATGGTCATTTTCTTATGTTATGGAGTTTGAGTTACTTAAACAGATTTCCTCCAAATTATGTACTTTTTTCTTCCTGTAAAACTGTTTTTAAACGATTTCAAGTTGTACGGAAACTAGAACCAACATGTGCCTGTGATATTTTAATTTCAGAACCGCGATATAGCAAATAGCCTTTTGTTTGCTTTCTGAATACAAAAAAAAATGTTTACATGATAATTAGTTTATTTACATTTTTTTATATAAGTTCAACAAGTAGTCCAACCTTAGACTACTACACTTTCCCGCAATTTAACTGAGAAGCATTTAAACAATAAATATACGTTAAAAGTAAGGGGAAAAAGAGAGAAAATAAATTGCAGATCACCACATTGGCTTGCTGTAGCCACGAAAAATCAAACCATTGCCATGGGAAGAAAATAATCTTCTGAATGGGAGCACTTTTTGACAATTGTCTTTCTCTGGCAGATTTTTTTCACAGAAATAAAATAAAATAAAATAAAACATTTGTTTAAAACAAGTCTTAAAAATACACGTGTTTTAAACAAAATGTGTAAAACGTATACATAATTTGTTTTAAACAAAATCAATTGTTTAAAACAAGTTTTAATCATTTGTTTTAATCATTTTGTTTTAAACAGAAGAACCCTATCAGTGACACATGTTGTATTGCTTAACTTAATATATGAAACAATAAATAAAAAAGCTGAGAATACGAACCTTTCCAGAGACGACAGTGTACTGATGCTTCAAATATGTGTCTTTACTCCCTACACTTACGTTAATTCCCAAGTCAAAATAAAAAATCACAAATTCTTATGCAACTATCCCTTCCTTGGAGAACTGCTCGGTTATATACCCGTCATGGCGAAGTAAAGCCACTTTTGGCGATGATGATACATTCGCCAGTTCGTGTTATCTTCGTACAACTGAATTCGCCAGTTCGTGAAAACAGGGACGATACGTGTTCAGCACGAAACGACTTCAAGTATGTACAAGACTGCTTTCATTTGTCTCAGCATATTCTTTTGATTTACTTGAGAAACAGTATATATAAGAAATCTCAAGTATAACTAGTACTTCTGGCAACCCTGCCACGTGGAGGCGTAGCTCGTAAATAAGGAACTTCGTTCGCAATTTTGCCGCATACATAGATAAATCAAACAAGTAATGCGTCTATCCGTCTGTACGTTAGTCCACAGGATATCTCTTGAACAGAGGCATATTTATTATTAATGTTTTTGCAGTAGATAGCTAGAGCAATTATCTCGGTCGAGTTAGTTAATTAAGTGAATTAGTTAATATCTTAATGAGTAACGGTGCATTAAAGGTAGTTATCCATATCAGAAGTTACACATTTCACCGTTACATGGCAGCAAATATCAGCCGGTAGTTGACATCTATCGGAAGAAATAAAAACTTTTAGAAAATAGTCCTTATTTTCTACCAGAGTACATATTTTAATAGAATTATTATTGCATGCGTATTACATTGTTCACTTTCAGAAAACACTCTCTATTGTCATATATATATTTCTATGGCGATCTTACAAAGGACATGTTTCGTTCGGAGGATCAACATTACCATTGACAGATATATACAGGGTTAAGCACCGATCACTATAGGATGAGTCCTTTCCGTGTAAAATTTGTTTTGAGCAAACAGCGCCATCTATAAACAAATAACATTAATTCAGTTTTGAGGCAGGAAAAGAACATGAAGTATGTGTGCACACGATGACCAGTATAGTAACTGTACAAGACGAGTAATTACATACATTCTTTATGTTGGTAAGAAAACAAATGGGAAGAAACAAAAGTGTACATGCGGGTCTACAATGAAATGACTGAAACACAACGTATCTTTGAAATAAGAACAACTCAATAAAGACAAATCTGTGCACTGCATGTCTTCTTCACTTTAATGACCACAAAGATCAAGACCAAAGTTTAAGGCTACGTCAATCACGTTTCGGAAGTTACCAACTGGAGATTCAACCTGATAACCCGATTTTTGCCAGGAATAACGAAGTATCAGTTGATAAACTGGAGCTGACAGTTGATTAAAGATTACAGAATGCATGTTCATTATGAAACATTTATCATGTAACTTCACCAGGGGCTTATCAAAGCGTAAGCGAACATAGTCTGTGATTCTTCAGCGTAAATTTTGTTTTGCTGAAAAAATGAAATCCAGTGTTTGAACATACTTGATGGTCTTGTGAGTAATTATCTTCAAATCAATATGCTTCTTGGGAATAGCCTCTTCGAGCAAAGTGACATGCTTATGGACAGAACACGAATAACAAAGTAATAGATTACCACTACTTTCACGAATACTTGCAACTTCTGCAATGTCTCTTTTTGTTGAAAAGATCGAAATCGTTCGTGAAATAGTTTTTGCTTGTTTCTTAAGATTGTCAATGAAAGTCATCGATGCTTTGAACTCTGATAAGCCAACTTCTTCTGCAGCTTGGAGAGCCCTGCACTGTAAATGCCAGTGATGATCCATGCTTTTGCGCTTCGTCAAATAATTTGATAATTTCACATTCCCCTGTTTGGAGTCTAATTTTTCGATTTCCTTTGAATAAAGCGGAGTTCGTAGACGTTGCGTTCCCATAATCCAAAATAGGTTTGCAGTTACGTAACGAAATAATTTTCTTGTGTTGTGCCAGAAGCTTCCTATACGAATTGTATCCTCCTTCATGATAATTTTTGTAGATACTCCGGATTTCCTCGTCTGTAAACTGCAACAAAACATCTGTTCCTTTCCGTTTTCGTGCTGGAGATACGTCATATTTGCTTTGATTCCTGCCTTGTTCCCGTTCTTTACTGCTGTCTTGTTCTCGCTCTGATATGCTATCATAGATGTCTTACTGTGCCGTGCCATTTTCTTCATCATTTCTGTCGAGTGTCGATGTGTATATAAATTCTAATTCATTTTCGTACTCACTGATAATTACATTGCACAAAAACATCGCAAATTACTCATCTTCCGCTCCAACTGACGTTTGATCCTTAAATCTGCACCTTAGTTTGCCTTTTAACAGTTCAACTACATAAAGGGGGTTTATGCCAATAGTCCGCCTATTTTTTCCACACTGACTAACACACCTAAAACTAATTGGAGCTTACTATCACACACTGATGTACCTGACTATCTTCACTCAACTCCTACAAAGCGGAAACTAACTGCTAATGTTTTTCTAAGGATAGGTGGCGCTGTCGGCGGAAAACGAGTTTTTCACAGGAATGATTCACCGTACATTGGTCAGTACATAGTCCTGTATATATCTACCAAGCTTTATGTTGATCCTCGCGTTTGAACCGAAACACATCACTTATTAGATATTCACAAAATAGTGTATACCCTGTGAAAAGTATATAGCATTTGTTAAATGAAATTTGTAGGAAATATTAACTCCAAAACTACGAGTGATAGAATGGGCCGTTGATAGTTTTCATGGTTTCACGTGCAGAATGAGGACACGCGTTATCAACATTGATAACGATGTTGAAGCAAAACGTCTGCACTCAGTGCGTTGCTATGTGAGTATTACTTTCTTCAAATGGTACTTGAAAATGTCGGTGAAGATGGCGCAAGTCATTGTGGTACATGGGTGCTTTTTTTGTTAAAGAATATGACCTTCTTACCCCAGAATAAAGTTAACGTGACTCTCCACTGCAAAACTTCTTTGATTTCGGGGAAAAAAAAATCATCATTCTTTGCTTGAAAGTTTCGTCTGCTGTTGAAAATGACCCAACCAAATTTCATTCTCGGCGACAATGTGAACTAGAAAGAAGAATAACATTTATTTAAAGAAAGAAGAAAATTTAATATATTGGGTGTATACAATAAATTGAAGCATATAAATACAAAATTAAACATAATAAATTACAAAATAACAATGTAAAAATATTAATGAAATAAAAAAAATAAAGAAAAGTTAAATGCTACAGAAATTGAAAAATCGAATTTCCTACTAGTATTTTATGTGCTATTCCCTCTCTAAAGGAAACCGGACTTCCAATATTCCCTTATTCCAATATTCCCTTATGAATAGATTTTAACGTACAGGATGACAGGACTTCGGACCTTTAGAAGTCATGTCTATCTTCCGTTGTCGGACAGATCAACTCAATGCACTTATTTCTATATTGCGAAGATTTTTGTATTTCTTTTGCAAAGAATAAAAAAATAGAAAATGACTCACATAAGCAAATGCTTGTGTGTGAGCCTGATTCTCGTATTTTATTTATTTATTATTATTATTTTTGTTTTATTACCATAACATATAAGATTTGTAATTCATACGTTTAGTTGACAATACTTTTTCAATACTTTTTGATTCTTTTAACTACTGTAAAATTAACTTTTATTTACTTTGAAATTACTTTCCATTTGATTCGGAGTGGAAGTTCATTATAGATCTTCGGAACTGTAATATATTTGATATTGAGTTATACAGAGTGTTTCAAAACAACACCGACAACGTTTGGAAGGTGATTCCTGACAACACCAAGATAAGACAAAAAGTATAGACCAACCTCGGTGCTCAAATACTCACTTTCGTATTTATAGGCTGCCGAAAACATAAAAAAGTGAACTTTAAAGGTCCACAGCTCTAATACTATAGGACCTACAGTAGTCGAGTCAAGACTTCACTTAGGAACTAGTATGTGCACTATTCAAAAATACATGTTTCAGAATCCTAAGGTACTCACGCAACATCTTTTGCAGAGGGAGTTTGGCTACGGGCACATAAATTGAAGTTCTCACGAACTATCCCTATAAGAAATATGCGAAAGTACCACAGGATTCTGAAACTTGGATATTTGGATAGGGCATATACTAGTTTCTAAGTAAAGTCTTGACTCGACTACGGTAGGTCCCATAATATTAGAGCTATGGACCTTTAAAGTTCATTTCGTTATACTTTCGGCAGCCTATGACTCCGAAAATAGGCACTTGTGAACTTAGGTTGGTCTATACTTTTGTCTTATCTTGGTGTCAGGAATCATCTCCCAAACGTTGACGGTGTTGCTTTGAAACACTCTGTATAACTCAATATCAAAGATATTACAGTTCCGAAGATCTATAATGTAGATTTATTAGTTGCTGTAATTTCTAAAATTTTGTGTGTCACATGTACACTCATGTCCAAAACTATTCTCGCATGTCTGTAAATATGTTGTCGTAGGAATATAATTTGATCACCCGCCCGGAATTTCTTGCAATGTTAGTATGTGTATAATCGCCAAAGACATGTGTGTTGCAAATTTCATGTCATAAGAACAGTAAATAAGAACAATAAATCGAAAATAAAACTTTCTAGTTCATTTAGCAACATTTTGTTTTACTCACTCTAATTTTCGTATTTATTATCTTTTTTCTATGAAATTTACCACAAATAGACATTTCCCGATTATACACATACAGTATCAGTATTAAAAGTACTCTCAAAATTATTATCAAATTATATTCTTACAAGAAGACAGTTATAGATATACGACAATCATCTTGGACACGAGTGTATATATGCTTTATTTCGCTCTTTATTCTATTCTTTTTAACATATATTAATACCTTCTACAAAACAGAGAAGGCATCCCCGTCCGTTTTTTTTTTCGATTAGTTGATCTCCTGCAGTTATAGATATATCTGTCAGATACCGATGAATCTAACGCCAATAGAGAGCATCAGTCAACGAACTTGTACCTTCTGTAAATTTCTTGCACCACTCATAGACTTGCCGCTGTGACAGATAAGCGTTCCAATTTTCCCATGGATATCAACCGGATTCAAATCAAATAACTCGACGCTGCTCAACCTTGGTGAAGTTTCGTAGTAGTGCCGCTATGTTGAATCTTGAATCAATTGTTAGTCAGCTCGAATTCCATCTATAGCACTGCTTCGTACTATCAGTTAGGAAAGACGCCAAAGACTGTCTGCAAACTTTCAAATGCCTAGAAAAATGTTAATGGCACCTCTGTGGTTTCCATTTGATTCTCCCGCGAAAAGAAAAGAAAAACTGAAGTCTTGGATTGGAAAAGAGACTCTCAAAATCACGGGCGTCTCTGGCGGGTGGCGAGGGGGACGCATTCCTCCAATATTTTGAAGTACAAAATATTCAATATTAATTTATTTAATTTAATTTATTTACTAAGAACAGAATAGTAAATAATAATAATATATTTATTTGGAATATAATATTCAGGCTGTGAAACGATTATAACAGAGTTCTTGATATAACTCAGGTGGTCCGTGAAGGTAAGCAGAAAGGTCACAAACGCAATCGAAGATAGTAAACAGGTGGGCTAGGTAGTACCATTTAAATCACATTCTTTGAGGCCCCCCCAATTTTACATACAAGAGACGCCAGTGCTCAAAATTAATGTGTGGCTTGAAATTACCATAAGTATGTATGTTTTTTCTTCTTTCAGGAAGCATCTGTAGTAGTACGTAACTTCCGAAATGTTTCAGAATGTGTTTCGCAATGCTAAATACAGATTTCAAATTTCCATGGAGCAAATATTGAAAGTTTTCAATAAAGTTTGGACTTGAAATTTCTATGTTTCTGGCATAATAGAGTTGTAGAAACATGGGGTCCCGGGTTCGATCCCAGCCCCCGCCAAGTGAACTTTGTGGTGGACAAACACCGTGCTCGTGGGTTTTCTCGGGGTTCTCCCGTTTCCTCCCACTTTCTTCATTCCACCATTTCACTCATCTCTCACCATCACCGTCTCCTTTAGCCTAACCGGCATAACCGTGGGACGTTAAACTCAAAGATTTCATTTCATTTCATTTTCAGTTGTAGAAACAAACAGAAAAAGATGTATATTTTTTTTATAATAATCTGCCAAAATAAGTAGCTAATTCTGAAACGCAAAATAAACATTTTTGAACACCCTGTACTCGCAAAAGTAAAATTTGCTTACATTTTAAGCACGTTTTAAACATGCTATATATTAATAGACTTGAATATTTGAGTGTTTTTAAAATGTGTCCAATTTCAAAAGTTATATTTACTTACTTTTGGGACACGTGTATTGTGGATAAACATTATTCTTCCATGTGAAACAGGGTTCTTCTAGAAATACAAAATAGAAAGGAATTTCAAATACTTAATACAAAATTCGTTATCTCTCTCAGTGCTTAAATTTGTCTACGAGACGAGATGAGATAGAATTTTCGTAATGAAACACGAAATAGGACACACCTTTTCCATTAGGATGAAACTAAATATGTGGGAAAGATGTGAGGCTCAACACGCGTTTGAAATAAAGCCAGCTCTAATTGACATTTAATTTCGCGGTGCAGACATTTAGATCTTCTACAAGATCCAGTCTGCACTTCCAAAAAGTATATATACTCTTCAATGTAAGATGAGCAGGGAAATTCATTATGCTGATTCGTCTAACCAAATTAACAAGAACATAGTTAAGTAAGAGTAAAGGATATTATGCTAAAATAATTTAATAAAATGTATCTGTGTTAGAGAAAACTCATGTTTCAGTGCAAGCAAAATTGAAGTCTTATTTTCTTTCGTCGTAATATGTTTAAATTCTGACATTGTCCTGTAGGAAGATCAAACTCCACGGATGTCATCTAGAATGCGCGGAACAAAAAAGTATCTAATAATAATATTTATAAATTTTAATATTGGTGCCATCGTTTTCTGAAATTATTACCTTCGAACGATGGAAGGAGAGATGGTGATCGTGAAAATAAAAGCAAATTCGAAATTTCGACGAATTACAGCTTCATGGCCCCTATGGGAGTTTTCGACATCTGTCCATCTATTCGTCAGCTCGTTAGTCCTTCAGTCCTGATGTACCGTATATCCATTTTACGATCTTTGGTACAATTTGTACCATACAGGTGTTTAATGTTACTTTGCGTTTTACCTCTCCTATTTCAGCTATTTCGTCCGTTTTTTTTTTTTAAGTGTAGAGGCATTACAGAACACGTTACGTATGGTTTCATGTCTTCTTGCGTCGATACAGAGGAGGTGATGATGTCATAACTTTAATATATATATACATATATATATATATATATATATATATATATATATATATATATATATATATATATATATATATTGCTAGCCCTATTTTCATTTTTTTTTTTTTGCCGGCTTACATTTGCACATAGAAGATTGAAATTTTGTACGAACATTCAGGCTGCAAAGTAGTATTTATTGAATTTTTCAGATCTCTGCGTTAAAACAGAGGAGTTCCAGAGGAACGAAAATTGAAAAAAGGATATTTTTACGATTTTTTTTAAAATTTTCCCGCCTCAGATATATGATAGAGATATGTGAGTGATATCGTTTGAAAGGCAGTTTCATTCTTAAGAGAATGATGGGCGAACCATTATTCTTTGATCAATATGGATGTCTCAGGAAATTTTTACCTGAGATCCTAAAAATATTTGGTTAGGCCTATTTTTATTATTTTATGGCAGGCTTACTTTTGCACTTAGAAGACTGAAATTGTGCACAATACCGAGTAGTATTTATTCAGATTTTTTCAGATCTCTGCGTTAACACAAGGAGGGTACAGAAATTGAAAAAGTAAAAAAAGGACATTTTAATGAAAAGATCCCTTTCTTTGGGATTTTCCCGCCTCAGGTACATGCTAGAGACATGTCAACGGTATCGTTGGAAAGGCAGCTCTATTCTGAAGAGAATGATGGACGAATCATGATTCTAGAATGAATATGGATGTCTCAGGAAATTTTTTACCTGAGATCAGGGTCTTTAGGGTAATCCGGGGCATTGTGGGGATTATTAATAAATATTTTCACGTCCTTACTATTCAAGATAGAAGCTTGAAATTTGGTACACACATCAGCCAGACGAATAGAACTTATCTGATTTTTCTTAGACATCTACGTTCAGACAGGGCCGTTTCAGAGGGGCCCAAAGTGTGACATTTCCCCTCAAATTTCCCCATTCCCCTAAATTTTTCTCTCTCCTGGTATATTGTATTGGCATGTAAGTGGTACCATTTGAAAGCCCGCTCTATTCTAAAGAGAGTGAAGTGTGAACAATGATCCTAGTGACGATGCACTGCTTGACTGAAAGTCTAAAATATACCCTAAAATCCCAAGATCGTAAACGGGATATACGTCTATACGTTTAAACGTATTCCAACCAAATTTTAAACTTAAACCATTTATGAAATGAAATGAAATCTTTAAATTTTACGTCCCATGCTTATGCCGGTTAGGCTAAAGGAGACGGTGATGACGAGAGATGAGTGAAATGGTGGAATGAGGAAAGTAGGAGGAAACGGAAGAACCCCAAGGAAACCCACGAGCACGGTGTTTGTCCACCACAAACCTTCACGGTGCGAGCTGGATCGAACCAGGGACTCCAAGCACCGGAATGAACTCTCTACCACTGAACCACCGAGCCACCACCTTTTATGTAATTCTCCTATTTTTTAAAGTTCTTTCTACCCCTAAAAGTAAAGATAGTTCACTAAAGGGAGAAAATCAAAGAAAACTATTTTCTTCAAATGTCCCTAATGATTTAGTTCACCAATATTTCGAATGTAAATGTATATAGTGATATAAGTCATTTCTCTGGGGAAAAAATCTAGAAGTGATAGTTCATCCTTGGGATGAGATTTCTTTTGAACGGCTCAGTCAATTTTGATTATATTTAATGATGAATATTTCATTAATAACCTGGGAATATGGCATAATTCAATTATCCTCAAAATAATTTACGGTAGCTTGTTGTTGGAGTTTATTATTATTATTATTATTATTATTATTATTATTATTATTATTATTATTATTATTATCATTATTATTATTATTATTATTATTTTACAGAAGATAGACTGGCAATAACCCCAGCGTATCCAAATCACACAATTAGCTAGAAGTGTTATTTTACTAGGAACTTCACAATGTTTTAGTGACCGTTTCTCGAGAAAACCGACGAAAGCAACGCCTTCCTCCACAATCTTACACTGTTAAAAATGGTTTCTTAAATTCGAGAAAAAATTCCTCGTATTTGAGAACATCCGTTTCTTATCTGTGCACCGAGTAATACATTCTTAAAAGTGAGATTTCGATTTTCTCAAATCAATTCGAGAAATAATGACTCAAATACGAGGAATTATGTCTCATTTCTGAGGGTGCCATTGGTTTCTTAAATTTGAGAAATAATGTACTTTTTCTTAAAATTGAGAAAGGAACATCTCAGTAAATGAGACATATAACCTCAATTTTGAGAAACACATTTCTCAAAAAAAAATTGAGAAGTGTCTTTCTCGAAAGTGAGAAACAATGCACAGAAACGGGGTTCTCAAATACGAGAAGATGGGAAAGGATATAAACAAAATATAAACATGCAAAAGAAAAAAAAAACACTTTTAGTACATACAGAATTTATATTAAATGAACATGTTTAAAATATAGCACATTTAAACCTTTGTTTCAACGCAAGAAAATTACCTTCTTTAATAACGAAACATTTGTTTTACAATAAATCAATAAAATAAGCAGATAAATTCTAAGAAAATTATATTCTTTGATAACGAAACGTTTGTTTTATAATAAACCAAAGAATATGCAGATAAATTCTAAGAAAAGTATATTCTTTCATAACGAAACGTTTGTTTTACAATAAACCAAAAAATAAGCAGATATATTCTAAGAAAATTATACTGTTTGATAACGAAACGTATGTTTTACAATAAACCAAAAAATAAGCTGATAAATTCTAAGAAAATTATATTCTTTGAACGAAACGTTTGTTTTACAATAAACCAAAAAATAAGCAGATATATTCTAAGAAAATTATACTATTTGATAACGAAACGTTTGTTTTACAATAAACCAAAAAATAAGCTGATTTGTGATTATGTTGATTTTTCTTTAAGAAGATGAGTTTCTAAAGCAAGTTATTATTCATGTTACCATCGTATGTTTAAGTTCACACAGATTATAGATCAAATAGAGTAATTCGTGGCTGTAAATTATTAACAATATACAAAAATCACACACACAAAAAGTTACTACTATGTACCAAAAACGACTTCAATCGGTCGATTAGTTTTTAGATTATGAACTTATGAAATAACAGATAAAAGGTATCAACCACTTTTGTTCCTGACTCCACTATGCTTATCTTTGCAAGTGGAATAACTTTGTTTACAGCCATCATATGTGCTCTCGACTACATATATCTTAGGAACAAAAGATTATTAGAACTCATTTCATGTTTCAATACAAGTATAAAATACGATAAAGTTCACAACCATCATATGCGATTTCGATTACATAATATTACACTATCTTAGAAACAAAAGGTTGTTGGAGCTCATTTCATGTTCTAATCAGAGGCGGCTCGTGAGGGAAGTTATATCGGTAAAATTAAGGGTTTTATTGTTTCAAACAAAAGAAGGAAAGTTGCCTAGTGTTCTAATTGTTGAGAGCAAGAATGACAACAGGTAACTTTTTTCATTTAGTTCGAAGCGATAAAACATTAAATTTTACCTATGTGATTTCCCTTACAAGCCGCACCTGGTTTCAGTGCAACGTGTAACTTATGGTTCACAACCATAATATGTGATTTTGAATACAGAAGTATTACACTATCTTAGAAACAGAAAGGTTTCTGGAACTAATTTCATGTTTGAATATAACAAGTAGTAATTCTTTTGTCGTGTCAGTATGGCATGTCCCTTGCTGCTGAAGGTTATGCTGAGTTTCATTTTTTAAAAAAGAAACAACTTCAGACACAATATGAGATGTACCGTCAATAATGTGTACAAGATTTGTGTAAGCTATATTTCTACTACATAACTGTGAACAAAACTGTGAAACGTCTGACTTAAGAAAAGCTATATCCATTCTTGAATCACCTGCTGCACTACTCTGCCGATAATTTTCTTCATTTCTATAAAGGTTTTCTATAGTTTCATTATTTGTTGCTCTACTTCTTGAAATTACTTCATTGTTATTATGTAATGATTTAGTACTAGTAGTATTACTTACACTTTGTGAAGGCAACATTTCTTTTGTGTGATACCGCCGTAAATGGCGCTCATAACAAAAGAGTCTATAAAACTGCTGGTGACAACTATTATCAAAACACTTGAAAATCTTAATACTTACATGAAAGTTTCTTAAGTGTTTGCAAAGATTTCTAGAAGTACCAAATCTTCGATTACAATACTGACGTAACATCTTACAAATATACTGACACAACAAGAGAAAAGTATACCTATATTTTGTCAATTACTACAGCGTATTGATTAATCGTCCTTGGTACATGTTTTGTCTCTTACGTACTTCTCTCTTCAATGGTTAGAAACAATCTATGTTTCAACTCCTGAACACAAGAAGGAACTATTCTTTCCCCACACTTGTAGAATGCATCGTCCAAAAATAGCCACACGTTCTTGCAATATGGTGAAAATTCTAAATTCAAAGTGTATGTAAGTTTGAAAACTAAGTCTACAGCTTTCAACACAGAAGTTGCTGGAATGATATGGTCCTCAATGATTACGAACACTTGCTGTGGACGCACAAGATCTCCTATAACAAGAACAAAGGGCTGGGTTCTCTTTCCATTCAAAAGTCTTTCTTCCTCCATGAACCGTTCCAGTCCAGCTCCCACCTACCAAATATCGAATAATAAATGTTAGTATTTTTTTAGGTAAATCTATCGTTAGTTTAAGTTAATAACATGATACAAAATCTGGAATGTTCGATTTTTTTTTCTTTTTGCGTGAGGGCATATTGTGCATGCATTTCTAAAATGTTTTTGATCATAAATTGAACGTAATTAAGGTTATTGCAAACAAATGGAATTCTGTATGGAACATAAGAATTCTTTTTTTTTTTTAAGTATCATTATTGTCTGATCTTTTCCATCGTCTGATAATGAATGGCAACATTTTAACTTACGGAAATAAAATCGTATTTATTTTGATTTAGGTAAACGTTTCACGTTTATGATCTGAAACAAAGGGACACAGCAATGTTAACAAAATGGTGAAACAAAATTAGTGTGACGAAACGTAAACCCCCCCCCCCCCCCAAAAAGACACGCGGTGGACACTATATTCACAACATGAAGTAATGTACAGAAAATTATCAATTTAATGGACACACCTGAAAACTAAAGATCTTTCGTTGGCAGTCGAAGCGTCCAGCTACTGTTGTGGTGTTTTAGTACAAACGCTGTACTACGCAAGGAGCAATAGAAGGGCAGAATTGAGCAGACGTTCAATGAATATGCAATGAATTGAGCAGACGTTCAATGTTGAAAAAAATGAAATGAAAAAGAAATCTTTCAGTTTTACATCCCACGGTTATGCCGGTCAGGCTAAAGGAGACGGTGAGTATAAGAAAAGAATGAAATGGTGGAATGAAGAAAGTGGGATGAAACGGAAGAACCTCGAGAAAACCCATGAGCACGGTGTTTGTTCACCACAAAGTCCACACGCCGCGAGCTGGGATCGAACCAGGGAGGTGAACGCTCTACCACTGAGCCACCGCGGCCCTTCATAGTGTTGAAATATGCGACCGTTCCGATTTCCCAAGAGGGCAAACTTTTTTCGCTCCGCTATGTCGTGCAAGCGTAACGAAAGTGGCAAATGTGTGTGTGTGTCTCGAGGCAGAATATCCCAGGTAATGGTGGCCTACAAAACTGGATAAACCACATCGGCGAAGAGGAACAGTGGTTAGAAGAAAAACATCAGTGACAGGTACCGGTCACATCAAGTATTTACGCGGACTATTACTCAGAACCTTTGTACAACTGCGCGGCAAGTGACGACGACAATCACAGTCCGCCATGATTACATTACATGAACATACAAGGTTGGATTTCACTGGCGAAGCCATTGATAGAGGACCTAACATTTTAAAACTGCGCCAATGCTGCCGCGAATATACATAGACAGTTGATGACTGGAAACGTATGATATGGTCGGATGAGTCATCGTTTATCTTATTGCAAACAATAGGCTATGTTTATGTCTGGGGACTCCCTTAGAAAACTATGATCCACAGTATCTCCAGCCAATCGTGAAATATGGGAGCAATATGGCTGCATGAAGCTGTGGGTAGCAATATCCTGGTTTTTAGTTGGTCCTGTACTGATGGTTACTGGGTGTGACTATATCGCCATTTTAGGAGACCACATGCATCCTATAGTCCAAATATTGTTTCCAGGCAATGACACCATATTCCAGGATGATGGTACGCACATGCACACCTACCCTGGTTCGGCCAATCCCTGAACATAATTGAATATCTGTGGTCAGTTTTGGATACACGAACCCCGCGCAGATTTCTACCTCCATCCTCTTTCACGGAACTGACTGATGCACTGCACGCGAAATGATCTAATACTCCATTTTTTTAATTTATAATCATTAATGTTGAAACCGAAAATGGCGATTTATACCACTTTTGGTTTAAATAGAAAATAATGAACGAACACTGAACCAATGTTTGGGATTCTGAGTCAATTCCCGAAAACCGCTTTTCGATCTCTCTTACCGTTTTTGTCCTATAAAAATTAATATTGAAACCGAAGTAGCAGCGAATTTCTGCCATTACTGGTTTCAGTGGAAATATAGGGATTAAAGTGGGTTACTTCCTTGAGACCATGTGTCGGTTTCCGAAAATCGCTTGTCGCTAGCTAACATGGTTTTTGAGTTATACCTATTACTGTTGAAACCAGAAATGTTCGATTTCAATCACTTCTAGTTTAAGCAGAAGGTTGTTCAACGAGGAACCTATTCCTCGGACGCTGAATCGATTCTCGAAAACCGCTTGTCGATAGCTGTTACCGTTTTTGCTCTGATACCTGTTCAGAGGCAAGCAGACAGAGTAACACAGGCGTTCTATAAGACTTCCTATATTTATATATACCATAGTTTGGAAGTCAAAATTTGCGGGGAAGGGGGGGTGGGCGTAATGCATCTATGATATTTCACTGATTTTAGCTGTTCCTATAAGTAATGATTTGCTACCCTTAAAGAAAATGTAGGCACTATTGGAGTGTGTGTATGTGTGTGTAAATTCACCCCTTTGTTCTAAGCAAATTTAAATCATCATTGGAATCACATAAAGAAAGTACACAGTAACTTTTGTCTAATAAATGTCACTAATGAATTTCTTTCGTCTAATGAATTTAATAAATTTCACTACGTCATCCTGCAAAGGGCCTAGCGGAATAAGCGTGTGAAAA
The DNA here is from genome assembly GCF_964235325.1 of Thermobia domestica. Taxonomy (NCBI): domain Eukaryota; kingdom Metazoa; phylum Arthropoda; class Insecta; order Zygentoma; family Lepismatidae; genus Thermobia; species Thermobia domestica. The sequence continues at coordinate 50,231,588 of NC_137470.1, read as the reverse complement.
CTGCCCCCAAGCATATCTGCACCAAATTTACAGTATCGATTAACATTTATGAGAAACTCAGTTTCCAAAAGTATCAGCCCCCAAGCATTTTTGCAGGGGTGTTAGGAGGGGGAAAGGATTTTTTTCCTGAACGCCTCAACCGACTTACATAAAGAAAAAAGCTGTTAGGTGTTCTCCCTTGTTTTTAATGGACTGCCACCCCAAACAACGGGGTAACGTGAGAATGTCAAAGGAATCTACATACCGAATTTCATTAAAATCGGATAAGTTTTACGAGAGTTATCGTGGAGCAGACAGATCGACACTCGAACACACACATAAAAGCCGATCAAGTCGAATGATGCTACATTCATCTATGGCTTGGCATAATTACGAAATTAATTAATGGAATGCATGTTTAGTTATGAAATATTAACCTTGAACTACAATTAAACACTCATTTTAATCGTAAACATTTTGATGGTTTCTTATCATTATCATCTGTACGTGACTCAGAGAATCTTTACTTTGGTTCGTGGACATCGTATAATGGTAAATGTTATTTTCAGTCTTTAGGAAAAACAGACTACACTTCATTAATAGCAGAATCATCCAATTGAGAGTATTACTTCAATTCACCATCTGGAGGGTTGATGATCTGCCACGTCACACAATGTGGCCTATTAAATAACCTTGGTCCTCATATATGAAATTATTTTATTTAACAGGTAAGCAGAGGCCACACATTATGTGACGCTGCAATGTATCAAAACTTCAACTTGTTTTGTTGGAGAAACACATTCTCTGTTGTGTTTACTTTTATTAACGAAGTCTCCTCCCCCCCCTATAGACTGAAAGCATTTGCCATAATGTGAATCCACGAACCAGCACAAAAAATATGTAGTTATCGAAGCCTATACACAAAATTAATACAACAGGTGCTGAGTGTATTTCAAGGTTAGTATTTCATGATATGATAAAGCTTAACATTATAGCAAAACGTGTGTATGTTCTTGACTGTTCGCTACTTGGGAATGAACTACAAACTACATTATAATCGTTAATGAATAAGAATTGCACATCATTTCAAGGAAGAAACTAATTTTAACATACACATGTATGACAACGAAAATAACTTAGTTACTTACAGGTATGGTGTTAATAAAATGCTCCAATGAATCCAAAACTGTTGGACGTTCTTTCACATGTTTTCGTCCCTTTCGTCTGAAAATCACTCCTTGAGGTAGAAGATAGGGTAATAATTTTAGTGCAACGTTCGTTTCTTGAAAGAAAGAAAATAAGGAATGTCAATCTCAGATAGCAAATCTTGCTGTATTTTTTTCTATTTCAACAGACTAGATGTTAGTTCATTTAGAAAAGGTGTACATAAACTTCTGTAACCGCATAGTATTCTATAAACAATTGTTTATGAATATACACTGAAAATAAACAATACAATACAATACAATATTAATTTGGATCGCCATAGAACTGATAAATAGAAATAAATAAATAATAAGCCCAACGAAAGATTTCAATTTAAGGTGGCCTTTTAATGGCCACCCAGTACTAATCAATTGGTTTAAACTAAAATATAGAGAGGAGAGGTTCGAAAGGGTATCGCGCAAAGAAGAAAGTTTGAGAAGCAATTGCCAAAATAAATAAATTAAAATCCTTAAATTTCTCAAAAGCGCAAATGACCAAATAACATCAAAACTAATTCTCCAAATTATATACACTATTCACTAATACACTCAATGTCTTGTCCGAGAACCTATTAGAAACAAAATTGAGCATGACGAAATAAAAATACACCTCCAGAGACGGCTATTGAGCTTAACAACACAATATAGTATAGGTGATAGTATATATATTCACCAGCTTAATATTGTACAAAATATTAAGGGTCAAATTTCCAAATCAAATATACAAATGTACATTAACAGCTGTCACGCATAAATTACTACCTTCTGAACAAAACATTACAGAATGGACAATGTGCTCTATAGGTTTGGATTTACGAAAATCTAGAAGTGTGGAATAAATTTATCGGATTATTTTTTCACAAGTTTATTATTATTATTCAAAATACTAAAATTCACAGTAGTTTCTGTTCATTCTCTCCTCCAATGGAAAGATAAGTTGGCAAACTTCAAAATTCCGGAACAAACCCTAAAGAATTAAATAATGAAAACAAAGCACGAAAAGAATGAAATTAAAAAGGTTTACAATCTCATCGACTAATTTTGATAACTGATTCGAGATTTGTTGCTACTTCTGCTTCTCAATTTACTGAAATTTATATTTCTGCATTAAATTCATAGGTACTGTATTAGATGTTATACTGTTCGGCGGAACACTGTTATACTGTTAATGACTAGATACTGGAATTAATGAATTGTTACGTGAAATTGTAGATCATCTTGCAGCTGAAATAACAGAATAAATACATGGATTGCCTTCTGTAACACTGCTAATCGCTTTACTGCGATGAGTGTAATACACTGCGAACAACTAAGGAATTTATCAACAGTTGTTAAAAGAATACAATTACTTCCTTAGAAACTGGTGTTAAGCGTTGCTAAATTTTTATGTTTCAGAATTCATTGTAACTGGCTTCATGTATTTTACGGAGAGGATATTTTCGCACTTGAGATGTTCTTTAACCCTATTCTTCATGTTGCCGGCCACATGAAGAAACTCGAAAATCCAGTTTCTAAACATGTTCCTATTGTGTACTACTCATGACAAAACAATTAAAAATACAAATGGTACTTACTTTCTGTAGTAATATCCTTAGTTCGTCCATACTTCGCAAGGAAATCGGAAGCTACGTCTTCTGCTGCTTTCCGACCACAATTTCGGGCTTGTAAAATTAGTTTGTCCGCAATTAGCCCGAAGTCAAGAGTGAGTGCATTAGATCGTCCACCAAATAAACACTCGAATTCACTATCAATCTGAAGAAAAAAAAATCATAAACGAACCAAAAGGAAAACAGATATGCAACAACACATACTTAAAAAATACATATAAGAATGCTTAATAAAGCTACTTAAAAATGTTGACACACCATTGAAGGGTATATGAATTGTTTCTCAGCATTCTGAACTTCAGAAAATAAATCACAATCTGTAATCCATTTCTTATAAAATTGGTATGATTTTAAGTGTATATTTGCGTTCGTACTTTGTTATTTTTTAATGAACTCCTCTTACAACAAAACTACTAGATATTTTAAATTTTGACACCATTTATACCATCCTGCGTTTTCCCTTTAAATACTGATAATCACCTATTCTACTCAACGCAATTCATTCTCATTACACAATTTAGGTTTTGGTGTTTAACCGACGCCAAAGGAAATTGCGGGCCATCGAATTGTATGTCAACATTTTAAGGTACAAACGGAAATTATTTCAACATACCACTGCAGGCAGTAATATCCTTGGCCATGCTGCTATTATTTCTTCTGTACATTTATAGGTGTGAAGAATGTTTTCTCTCCTGTAATTGAAAGTGTCCCTCATATAAGTGACAACTGTTTCTAGGGGTGATTCATTTTCTTTCATCCACTGCTGTTTTTGAATGCATTCCACCTCTGGCGTCTCATTGGACTGAATGTTCATGTATGTAGCTACGATATTCTCTTTTACTTTCCGTGGTATTCCCAGGTCTTCCTTCTCAACAGTCGACAATCGCCAAAACCGGAAGTTCTTCAATCGTTGCTGTATTAATCCTGATGCTGATGTTCCTTTTGTACCAGGACTAAACCATTGTTCCTGAAATAAAAATATATTACACTGTTCGTCTTATATGACACTTTTCTGGTGAACTTTCTACACATGAATTACAATAATAAATAAATAAAAGCGCCAGTAACATCAACAATTATAATGCTTTTAAATACTGAGAGGTTGTATTACTTGATTAATACGGTGTTGGACCACTGTTACCTTGAGAGCAATCTTCCCTTTAGAAATTCAGAAATGTCTTCCATTTTACATCACTGTCATCTACCCCGCTTAATTTACTACATTCGATGATCTGTTACACCACTAGCAACGGCCAGATGCAGGCGCTGCGCACGCTCCTCAATGGTACTCCCTTACGTACCTTACATGTCTCAAACTACAGGTGTTTGCATTATTTTGATCAACGTCTATATACCGTTCGTACAAAGTTTAGAACGGAAAAACTCAAAACTCTTCCAGTCAACGTTAAGTTTGTGATAGGCACTATTCTCTTTCTTAGTTTTCTGTGGGTTTCCACTTTCCTCCCACATTCTAAATGCCACTAGTTCTTCATAATCATTCACTTTCATTTGTCAGTTCATTTTTAAACTTATCAGTTGACATTATACACAGCTGGCTTGCCGCGGTGACTCAGTGGTAGAGTGCTCACCTCTGATACGTAGAGCCCCTGCTTTGGTTCCAGTTCCCGCCAAGTGGGTTTTTATGGTTGACAAACACCATGTGCGTGGGTTTCCTCCGGGTCTTCCGTTTCTCCCCACTTTCGTCATTCCACCATTATCATCCACTTCATCATCACCGTTTCCCTTAACCTCGGTACATAATCGTGTAAAATCTCAAAAATTATTATCCCAAAACGTATTAAAAAGGATAAAAATATATTTTATATATATACCGACAATACACAGAAACAGTCACAATATAAATTGGTAAAGGTGGTCCTTGAACGTTTGCCTCTCTCTAATCTACAAGTTAACTCCTGCGCTCCTGTTACTGTAGTTAAACATGTTTTGTGAAGTCGCATGCAAAGTCAACACATTTGAACTTCAAAATAGTTTGAAGAACTCATAATTAATGTTTTCATATGCGGTTCTAAACCAGTGGTTCTCAACGTGGGTGTTACTAATAGCCAGGGAGTGTTCTCGTTTCCAAAGGGAGTTCTGAAACAAAGTTCTAATAGTCTATTTAAGATTGCATGACCTATTAGTCTTTTTTTCTTCATATTATGCGACAAAAGCTATTATACATTTTAGTAGGCTTTTTTACAAATAATAATAATAATTGAAGCGTTTTATGGTTCTTAAACTGCTTTGTCCTAGTCTTACATTCAGCCTTGTGTATGGGTGAACTGGATTAAGATGACAGGAGCATCAAGACAATCGCATTCACCCAAAGAATGCTACGGTCGAAAATGTTAAGAACCACTATTTTAAACTACAATCATCAATACAAAAGATATGTTTCTAATAAAAGCCAAGTGTGATACTCACAAATCCACTGCCACTATTTCCCTTCAATATAGGGAACGATCCTATGATCAATTTTGCAGGATTGGTTTTTTGCGTTGTAGTTGGCTGACAGCCGTATTTTTCAATAAAAGCATCTACTATAACTCGGTTGATACTGTACTTCTCTAGAATATTAATCCCTTGATTATTATCCATCTTCTCAAGCAGATCTGGATATTTCCTTTCCAAAAGTGTTCTTAAGTTTAAATTTAAATCATTGTCTTGCTCCTCAGGGGAATGCGACGGAGTTCGGCTTCCACATATCGACGTTTCAATACTACTACCCTCATCATCACAAGGAGCCGAGAAAACGTCTAAGGTTGAAGCAGTGTCTTCGTCTGTCAGTGTTGTAGGTGGTGAAGAACATGATGATGATGTCATTTCCTGCCATTTCTTGCGGAATTTTAAGCGAGGACCTGCTTCAGGAATTAACGCTTTAATTGTTTCTTCATCTAACAAATAAAAGCTTTCCTCGTCTATTTTTTCACCTAAAATGAAAACACATACAGTGAGCACAAATGGAAGCTTCGCAACGTAATACACTGCAACTCAAGAGACTGAATCATTAAATTACACCTGTATATCACTAATATTCACAGCTGCTTTTCCCTAGGAAGGTACGGTGGCTACGTGGTTCAGCGATATTTATTATACTATGAAACGTGATGTAGCAGGTACAATATTTTATTTTACAAAAGAAGAGTGCACTTTCAGGAACTTGTTTATGTAGGACGTGGAGGTACGATCATGAACCGCTTACTTCTGGCGCGAGGAGTCCATGCTTCGATCTGGTGGACATCAAGTCCGTGAGTTTTCTGGAGGTTCTGCATTATTTTTAAATATACTAGACAAGCAGAATAGTTGTGCTACAACCTTATTATAACCGCTCCACTCGAAACTTAAACGGTGGTTAGCAAATTTGCAAAGAAAAATACAAGCGCGAGGAAGATGACAAGGGGTCATGAAATGTAGCGTCAAGTTTTTTCTACATTTGGGTACTTAAGTCAGTATAATTTTAAGTAAGAAATAATGCTCCCTTTTGCGTTATTTCTATCCATTAAAATAAACAATGTTATTTCAGACTTTGTTACGAGGAGGTGGGGGGAACCATCTGATATAGGAGTATTTTCATGTTTTTCATTGGTATATTTTTACCCTGCTAACTAAAAGTGTATAAGTTTCAAATTCACGGAGGGGATACAATTTCCCATCAGAAATGCTCCTAAAACAAAATGACACATTCAAATGATCACTCGTGAGAAAAACAAGCACCAACCGTACGTGCTGGATGATCAGGAAAAAAAAATACCCATCATTCTTTCAAACAGGATGTAGGCCCACTCGCTTCAATAGATAGCATGTATGATACATGCAGAAAAAAAAAACTGATTTCATATCAGATCAATTCGTCTATAGGTACGAAGACATTGATATACAAAAAGCGAAAAATGTATAACTGGACAGAGAATCGAGTGCGCGTCTCCGGTTTATTGTGCTCACGCGTTAATCACTAAGGTAACCGGTTCGCTTCCAGATCACCCTTACACTTTTTTAAATGAAACCCACAAAAACTGCACCAGGAGCTGCGGTGGCTCAAAGGTAGAGCATTCACCCTGGTGCGTGGGGTCCCTGGTTCGATCCCAGCTCACGCCAAGTGGGCTTTGTGGTGAACCTCCACCGTGTGCGTGGGTTTTCTCGGGATTCTCACGTTTCCTCCTCACTTTCTTCATTCCACCATTTCATTCATTCTCATCATCAGTCTCTCTTAGTTCCAGGGCATAATCGTGGAACGCTGAACTGAAAGATTTCATTTTTCAAAAACTGCCCAGGCGTATTATAATCCTATATTCGTTTAGCGGGTACAGCCCTAAAAGATAAAACTGTAGAAACCATTAAGATGTTCATTACACCATGAAACGTGACTCAAAACTTTTAAATAATAACTTTTTTTTATTTGTAGGTACACTAAAACGAAGAGTGAAGTTTCGGTACCTTATTTACGTAAGAGGAAAGGATATGGGGCAGCTGTCACTCACCTGCCGCGAGAGGTCTATGGTTCGATCTCACGTAAGTCTCTGACAGACAACATTGAATTCCTGGGCTCTCTCGATGTTCTCCAGTTTCCTTCTTTTTTCTACAAACGTAATAATTATTGTCCCATCTGTCCGTTAGCCCAAAGGCAACAATTCCTATTTGAGTGTAACGTCCAACGTTTATGTCCCGATGTTAAATGTTAATAAACAAAGTAGTAAAAATAAAGTGGGAGTGAATGATAGAACCACGGGAAAACCCACCACACACTGTCCACCAGAAAGCTCACTTGGCGCTCAGCCACCGCGGCCCCGAGATAAGCGTCACTCTAAAGAGTAGGTCCCGTCGCTCATTCCCTCGCTGTTATACACGCCTTTACAAACTAAACGAAACCAAGTTGCCTAATCTATCTGTTTGCCTGAATGCCTATTGTTTCATTACAGAAGCCAACGTTAAATTTGATTCAATGTATTAATAACTGCTCGGAAAATTTTTCCGATTACACCTCTAGCTTGCCAGTTGGACTTTTTAATATCTTTGGTTATCTAGCCTATATACTAAATTTCTAATTTAAATTTCATCATTCATTATTTATATAAACATCATTTGTAGCGTACTGATTATAGTACAGTGCCAATAAAATAAATTTTATATGCATAGCATTTGCTTATGAATAATCACATTGGCATTACTAAGGTGGCAGTTTCCCGAAAAAAAAAAAAAATATATTCCGTCGAACTCGATACTGAAACGAAACTCACTGATTCCATCTCAACGCACGTCAAACGGGTGGGTCTCTCTTAGACTTAGAGCTCAATCTTGGAACGTTAAATTAATTAAAAAAAAGCAATCTCTTAATTTCTACGTCCCACAGTTCTGTAGGGTACGCTAAAGGAGACTATGATGAAAATGAATAAGATAGTGGAATGAAGAAAGTAGGAAGAAGCAGGAGAATCCAGAGGAAACCCACACACACTGTGTTTATCCATAACAAAGCCCACTTGCCGCGAGCTGTGATCGAACTTAGGTCCTCACGCACCAAACGTTCTACCACTGAGCTACCGCGGCCCCTACGTTACATTAAGAACAAATTTGCACAGTACTATATGCAATGTGCAAATTGACGGAGAATGTCAGGGATTCCCCCCCCTGAAAAAACAAAATTATTCCTGGAGAAGAAAATTGTTATCCTTGGTATTGATAACTTTTCAAATTCTCAATATATAGTATACGTGAGTGATGACTGGGTGCATATATGGGTGAAATTAATCCCTTCCCTGGGAAAAAATGTGCAGATTGATTATACGGATCCACATATTTGTAAAATTTATAGAAGATATTTGTATTAATATTTTAATGGAGCAGTGTGAAAGTAATCGAAATATGGCATGCTCTTGCTTGTGAAATATGTATTTACGTGTATATATTAATGAACGTGAAACCTAGTATGCACTCATTCGTCCATAAGGTAAGTAGTGGTACATTAATAAAGGACAACGTAACGTGCAAGGAATGCAACAAGCAAATTACTTTAAAAAAAAAGTTATCTTTCCATCGTGAAAGCAATTGTTCTCTAGGGTCCTTGTTCATGTGTATACCCACAATTACTGACGCGCCAGTTCCCTACGGATGCATTCGCGCTAGGTACCCTGCTGTGCTCGTGCTTTGAGTCGGTTACATAGCATTCATGCTTTTAGTGGCCACCTAGCACAGGTAAAATTGTTTTTGCACATGACCTCTTAAACTAAATCTGCACCGGGAATGTAAATGCACACTTCAATGTAACAAGCAAATGAATTTAACAAAAATATATCTTTGCATCGTGAAAGCAGTAGTTTTTCAAAATCCTAATTTACGCGTATATCCACCATCTCTGACGCGCCTGATCCCTACGGACGTATCCCAACGTTACACCATGGGTTCCCATGCTGTGCTTTTGCCCTGAGTCAGGTAGATAGAACTCGTGCTTTTTGGAGGCACCTAGCACAGGTTTGCTGATGTTTTTGAACGAAATTTCTTAAAGTGAATTTGCACCGAGGAATGCAAGTTCACACGTCATGCTGAAGGTAGAGAAAGCGAATGCAGAGAAAAAGTAGTATATATTTCATGAATCTCTGTATGGATTTGTATAATCAATCTGCACGAAATATTCAATTCGCATACTGACCTGCCTATATGCTACAAATAACGGAGTATGTTTAGTACAAGGGATCAAGAAGCACGTAAAAAACACAAAATTTACAGGAGAAATGAATGATGCAAGTACTTAGACGTAACATAACGTAACCAAATCTAACCCAACCTAAGCTAACCTAAACTAACCTAATATTAGAAGAAATAAGCGAAATTCTATATTTTTTTTTCAAAATTATGAGGGATCCCTACACTAATATAACAAACTAAACTAACCTAACCCAGGGGCGTATCCAGGGGGCGATCTCCCCCCCAGAAGAGGCAACTTTCTTATTATATATATATAAATAAAACCCATCCCAAAGTTTGGAGCCCTTAAAACTAGCAGTATGACAACACACCGCCCCCCCAGAAGTCGGTCCTCGATCCACCCCTGACCTAACCTATCCTAAACTAACCTAACCTACTCTAAACTAACCGAATGTGAACAGAAAATACCAAAATTGTAACATTTTTTTAGAGAAAAAAGCTGGACCCCTTCTGGTAAACATATGCCCAAATAACCTGCATACATTATGTCATTAAAACCATTACTGATACAAAAACAAAAACAAAAAAACGGCGCTAATCTATGTTACGTGATCAGTACAAAGCACCTCCGCATTGCAATTCCATAATTATAAATCACAATTTTTTAAACGCTGCTTCTAACTACACAGATGACATGTGTTCTTTGACTCCGTACATAGCTATTTTGCAACTTATAGCGAAGGGGAAAGGGTGTAAAACATTGACATGCCTCCTCATTCTATTGTAATATAGAAATCAACGTTCCCTACGGGGCTCCATCCCGCCTTTACTTGTTATTACTGCCTCGTTATTATGTGCATTGAATATTTAGCCTGATAAATGTAGGAGCTAACGTGATTACAAACTTATATGAAAGGAATCAGCATTTTACACGCTAACGACTATACACTGTACTTTGTTTACAAAACACTGAATCACATTGATACCAGAACTTCAGGTAAGTAAACAACGAGCTGTGCATTTTGTAGTTACTTAGTATAATTTATACTTACGTTCGAAAGCTGGATAATACAGTTCTAAGTTGAGTGTAACTAGAACTTCTTCTATGAAGTTCATTTCTTATTTTCACACACTTTATCAACTCTTCAGTCTCTTCGCCGCTGTCGTCCATGTCACATGTTGTGTACCCATACGCCACCTCAGCCGCATCACCGTACTGCGTACTCATATACATTCGCAGTTTGCTACAACTGAGAACTTTTATCTTGTTTCCTGTATAGTAATTATGCCATAGCAATATTACACTCTAATAAAACATCGCATTATTATTTCGGTAAGATTGTTGCCGTTACTGTTTAATCATCTATTGATGTTGCAAGTCACGCACTATTCCATTCTCAGTTTTAAGAAATGAGAAAATCTCATAAATGGGAACCAGGAAATTTGCCTTGAGCTCACAAATGAACACACGTTTGAAAATAATGACACATTTTGTCTCAAATATGAGCAAAAATTACTTATTTTGTTTTGGACACGCATTTTTCTCATTTCTGAGCAAGGAAATTTTTAAGAGTGTATTTGGTCAGGGATCCCTGACCCCTCTTAAGATGTAGAAAATAATACACATGATTGTAAAATCTTATTTGCACTTTTCAAAAAATTGGAAGAAAACATTTCCAAAAGTAGCAAGTAGCCTCTTCTCTCTTTGCAATGTGTAGAAGTCTGGTTTCTGTTGTGTGATATTTTCTCAATTATCACTTAAACCGGAAGTGGTAATATAATATGCCACTTCCGGTTTTAACTGAGATATTAAAGTATAGATGGAATATATTCTTGATACGCTCAGTTGATCGCAGAAGACTATTCTTCTCTATCTATTGCCGTTTATATGCTATAGCAATCAACCCACCACAATCCTTAACGATTCGACGAATCGAATTACATCAAAGAGTGTCCCTTGGCGGGAGCATCGATTGTTGATACGGTTTCACGTTCACTACACCACCTTGATTAAACACCAGAGTTTGTCGCTTGGTATGACGGATGTGCGAACTTCAACGAAACAGATTTTTCTAATCACGATTCGCTATCTCACATGCTCAGTGGTGTATTTACGAGTTTGTTTCGGGGGGCTTAGCTAACTTCGTTAATGTAAATGTGAAAATTCTGCAAGATATTTGATTTACTTTAATATAATAAATACAATTTCGGGGGCTTAAGCCCGGAAGCCCCCTCTTAAATACGCCACTGCACATGCTTCTTCTCTGGTGTCTTAATGGTTGTTTACAAATGATCGCCGTATAATCATACTATATATATATATATATATATATATATATATATATATATATATATATATATATATATATATATATATGTTTGTTTTCACTTTAAGAGTGCATTTTCCCAACTTTTAAACGTATACCAATATCTGAAGTAGATACGATGGAAAATAACGTTTTGCTATCATTTTTATATGGAAACAGGGGCGAAATTTCCTCTTGGAACGTACAGATGTCACTCATGTCTATATAACTCCAAACCTCAAGCAAAGGAATAGTGGATGTTCTCGGGTGTATCTCGAAGCATGTAAAATAAATAGGCGATGACTGTAAAAAGTCAAAATGTAGTGAGAAAAGTATCTAGTACTCTATGGAAAATAGTTTCTTCATTTTCTAAAACTAGCGATGATGAAACGTAGGCAATGTTTCATAAATCCATAGAGTGAAGCATCTGTGAGTAAAAATGCAGATATAGCAAATGTCTTAACTCTTACTATATGCAAAACGTAGAGTACAAAATTTCAACCCAGGAAAGAAGAAGAAGAAAAACAAATGAATACGTTTCCAGTTAATGTTATAATTTTGAGTCCAATCTATTTATGTTGAGTTAATATTCTTAATAAATAAAAATTGATATCTAACTTGTGTAGAGTAATTTAACTTCATAATTGAGAATAGCGAGTAGCCATCTTCCACATCTTTGTAAAGAGGGTAATAAATATAGCTGCCAGGGTAATAAATATCACGAGTTGACAAAACATAAATAGTTTATAAACTTTTGGATCCAGAGTTCTCATAAATTCTGGTTCATTTAAAGTAAAAAAAAAAAATCGTCCATTTTAGAAAAAAGGTAAGGACTTTAAAATGGTAACTGCATTACCTGGCTGTGTTGCTAAACTAATGCGTTGATTTTTTCATAAAAGAAAAATAACCAGATTTGACTCAATATGAGACTATGGAGCAAGTGTACGCACACAGCGTTTAAAGAATAATAATAATAATAAAAAAACAACTACAGGAGATGATTGATGCAACAAACGCACAATTTTATTAAAACTCACCGACGCCTATAGAGCAATATTTGCACCAGCAGTCACTACATAGTGGATATTACTCCTGGCAGTTTGGCATTAAGCCAAAAGGAGTTAGATATTTGAAAACGAAAAACGAACGAATCCTAACAACCGAAATAATGGGAGATGAATTCGAGAAGGCAATATGTAGGTACTTACCGTTAGAAAATAGCCAGAACAAAAAGGGAAACTAAAGATAGAGGAAGAAGGACATATGAGTTCATTCCTTACATTAAAGGAAGTTTTTAACTAAAGTATTCTCAACCAAATGGTAGACTCATAAACTTCTTATTGGGACATGGTCCATATGAAGCACCTCAACAGGTTGAAGCTCAGGATGATACTTATCTGTCAAAGTGGAACCACTGGAACCCCTGAGGACAAGTTTTTCTTCAATCAAGTTATGTCCAACCTGAGTCCCCTTAGAGAAGAATTATAAAATATATATGACATTTCAAGCAACGAATTGAAGTATCAGGCACGTTAGATTTTGAGTACCATGACTTCACAAATAATGAAGGAAAGCTTTGTAGCGGTAAGGAGTAGACCATGTGTAAAGTCTACCCTGCTCCCACTTATTCCTATATCAAGAAACATACAATGAGAAAAATTCGTTCTCCGGCTTCGGTATGTTGTACAAATATACGGTATCCTCTTACTTACTACAGAAATCAGTATGGAGCATACACAATAAAAACTCTATTGTTATATTTAACCATATATATATATATATATATATATATATATATATATATATATATATATATATATATATATATACTTTTTTTAGATGAGGGAGTAAAGGCATAAAATATATATCTTTATTCATCATTTTTGAGCATCCATTTTGAGGAAGAGATGTTGCACTCCCAGCCATTAGAGGGTTACCCCTCTTTTTGGCACAGATGTTAAGACAAGTTAATTGAATTTAAACTATTGTAGTTGGTCTAAGTGCGACTATGAGTAGATTAATATTTAACACAAAATGCAAATACATTAATCTTGATGAGAAAAAAATGTATATAATAATAATAATAATAACAAGAATAATAAGAATAATGAGAATGCGAATAAGAATAATGAGAAAACATAAGTGCAGGGAATACATTCAATGTACTAAGGTGCTGGATATGAAAGATAATACATTTAAAAGTATAAATAAATATAATGTGGATATGAATAGATGAAATGAAGTGCATTCACGCCACAATCACAATGGGTAAGTTAGTTTAAACATATGAGGGTTATATCTTCTGTCTCGGGGCGACTCGAGACTGATGTAGACAGGATGGAAGCCCAATGTTAATTATGAATGAAAAACAAGTGCTAAGATGGTAGAATGTGAGGTAAATGTTCGTGAATCATGTAAATGGTAAAGGTATCTCTTTCTGCTGCGTCCCGATTCGATGCTTGAATATATATCGTTGTTAGGATGTTGAGTGGCGAGTGTAGAAATCTGTACGGTGCATCGATAAGGGCATCAACTCGTAATGTATCGAGATATAAGGGATTAGAAGTAGTGATGCGAGACTGTATATATCGTGCCCTAAGAGTAGAGAGATGATCAATGATGTTGGGAAAATCAATGTGTTCATACGTGAGGTAATTTGGATATGGTAATTTAATACGATATGCAAGGCGAATAACATGGCGTTCCAGAATAGCAAGCTTTTGGTATAGCGTAGGTGAGGCATGGCACCAGGCAATGTTACCAAATGTTAATATAGGCCGCAAATATGCTTTATAGGTATTGAGTAGTAAGTTTGCATTTAGCCCCCAAGTTGTGCCAGTGAGACGACGGAGGAGATTTAATCTGCGCTTTGCTTGCAACGCAAATTTTTGGAAGTGAGGTTTCCAAGAGAGTTTCGAATCAAAGACCACTCCTAAGTATGTTGCAGAAACTGCTGGTCTAAGGAAATGACCATCTACTGACACACGAAGATTTCCAGGATTTCTGTGTACTTTACTGCGTTGTTTTGAAGGGAGGGAAACAAGGGCTTGTGTTTTCGCAGTGTTAACAGTTAATTTCCATTTACTGCGCCAAGTAAGGAAGTTGTTTAAGGTTATTTGTAGGTTCCTGCTGACCTGAAGGATTCTTTTCCCAAGCGATAAAAAGGCAGTATCGTCTGCGTATTGAAAGATGTACACATTAGGCGGTGGGCTCGGCATGTCGGAAGCGTATAATATATACAATAATGGACTAAGGGCGGATCCTTGCGGTACACCTGTATATGGGAAAATGGGCCCTGATAGTACTTTCCTATTGAATCATATGCGATACGGTTACTTATAAAGGAGTATATGAGTCGAAGGTAACAAGTGGGCAAGCTGAGTGACTGTAGTTTACGTAGTAAGCCATAATGCCACACTTTATCGAATGCTTTTTCTAAGTCCATGAGGACTAGACAGGATGGAAGGCCCTTATTGTACTGATTTGTGATGACTGTAGTTAAACGAAGCAGTTGATCACTGATAGAGAAGTTAGGTTGAAAACCTGCTTGATGTATTGGTAATAGATTACATGTTTTAAGATGTGCATGAAGTCTATTTACTAGAATCTTTTCGAATAGTTTACTAAATACGGAAGTCAACTGAATCGGCCGATATGAACTGACATCATGAATGGGCTTATTTAGTTTATGGAACATACATACTTCGGAAACCTTCCACTGTAACGGGGTAATAACCAGTTGAGAAGATGAAATTATAAACGGAAATTAACAAAGTAATAAAAGAGACCGGTGATTATTTTATCATCCTATAAGAAATGCCGTCCATGCCTGGTGCTGTGTTTTGTTTTCTACTAAGAGCTGAATGAAATTCAGTCAGTGTAATAGGCCTTGTAAGAGGATGATCGTGATCAATGGGATGTGATGTAGAAGGTTGTAGAGAAGAGATGATGGAGAAATCAATCCGCTTATCACGGCAAGGCGATTCTGATGGAGTAAAGACTGTATGTAATTGATCAGCGAAAGCATTTGCCTTATCGATATCAGTGTGAAGTGGCACACCATTAAGTTGAAGCGGATACGTATTTATTATACTTTTACCCGTTAGTTGGTGAAATTTCTTCCAGTATCGGGATTGAATGTACTTCGTCTCGCAGTTTGTTGCAAGTACTAATCAAGTGCTTCCGATTGTATGCAATAAGGTAGTTCCTAACTGCTCTTTGCCATTGCCTATGGTAAAGGAGCTCTTCCACATTACCAGTTCGGTGATATCCAATAATGTGTTGACGTGAGCGCATTACAAGTGCAAGATATTGAGGTGACAATTTTGGTTTGTACGCGCATATTTTGTCTTCAGAAATACTTACACGTGCGTTTGTTGTTAAGGTGCCAGTAAGATGAGTGAGAGTATGATATAATTCGTGTTCGCTACTCGGTGCAGCAATATCCGTAATATCTCTGTCAATATTCTGCCTATATGTGCTCCAGTTTGCTCGATCATATCGCTTGACAGCACGGTATTCGGTTTTAGACTGTGGGCAACGTCCCCTAGTCAACGATAGCTTAATTGGTGCATGATCGCTGCCTATAGTGTCAAGAATTTGTATAGTGCAGTCACTGACTAGATTAAGAGACGTTATCACTACATCGGGTGTTGTTTGACTAATTGGTCGTGAATGACTAGGTAAACGATGTACATGTAAATTCAAATTTTGAGTTACATAGTCAAAGAAGTGTTGTTTCTCTCGGTCGCCTCGATTATGAATGCTCATATCGGCCATGATTATGACATTACGGAAATTATGTGCTATGTAATGAAGAAAATCAAATGGGATGGGGTGTCGCGGCCGTATATAGATTGTAGCGATATTGATAACAAGTGGTGGGTAATAAATTGACAAAAGAAGATGCTCCGGATGATTGATGAAAATCTGTGGATGATATTGACGAAACGATACCTTAGGGGAAAACCCAACTGCGACCCCACCCTGTGCTCTTACATCATGCCCTGAATAGTCATGGCGATATATTTGATAACCTGGTAGACGTACTGTGGTGGTAGGTTTGAGTGCAGTTTCATTTAATGCAAATAGATCAATGTGTTCCTCTAGCAGTAGCTGTTCCAGTAGAAGTTTATGTTGTAGAAACGATCGAATATTAAGAAATAGAATATTCATAATTGCCATAATGAGAAATACGAGTGCCATGGTTTTATACGGTTGTTTGAAGTGGTGCGATTTGAAAATGGGCATATTGTCTGGAGTAGGTAGCATGGAGATTGATAGTGAAGAGTGATTTAGCTGTGTCACAAATAGTGCGAAGGATATGATCACGTTGAAAAGGCAGTATGTTTTGAAGCACAATAGTCAAACAGCGGAGAAGATCCTCAACACTGACAGGGTGTAAGATTGATTGCGCTGGTGGCGTTGGCTTATCAGAACTTCGGGGAGGTGCTGTAAACTCTGGACGAGTAGGTTCTGCCTGAGGTTTTGCCTTGCAGCGATAGCTCTAAGTGGGGTGTGAGTCTCCGCAAGTGACACATTTTGGAGGTTGCCCTTGGTTTTTACACAATCTAGTGTTATGTTGTTCACCGCAATAGCCACATTTAGGTTGATTAGGGCAGGAGTTTGTAAAATTGGAATTATAAACTTGTTATTTCTCACATCTGATAGGCACTAATCCAGGAGTCTTTGACGGTTCTACCTTATGCATCTTTTTGTAAATGGGTGCACCGTAGGTTAATAAGTGATCAATAGCTTGTTGGTTTTGGGATAATACCCGAACTATATAAGTAGGTCCTGAATTATTCTTGATACGAATGCATTTGTCAACATTGGTGCTCTCTTGAATAAGTTCTTCACGAACTTCATCTGTGAATTCAGGTAGGACGCCACGAATGACCACAGTCAGCATTGGTATCTTCTTCGGAGGTGGAGGTTGTTTGATCCTAGAATCCGTTTTCTTATCAAGTTTGGCATTTTTCCCAAAGATTTCATAGGATGCCTTGTTTCTCAAGTAGGTTCCAAAGTTCGGGTCTTTTTACTTTATGATATAGCCATTTCTAGTGTGAACTATTTGCTCAACATTAGCACGTGGGACGTATTTAATGATCTGCAGAAAGATCATCTTTGGATGTGCATATTTAGCGTCAAAATTGGTAAGTAGAAAGTTATAAACCGGGTCTGGAGTTCTGCCGAGAAAAGATGATGATGATTCTGAACATGGTGACCCCGTGTCCATGGCGTTGTCGACATGAATTGGTTGAATGTTAGCAGGATGTGGTCCACCGCGGAATCTTTTTGCAGACTGGGTAGAATCACTGGATGGATGTCTATCCCTAGATGAACTCGCTACCGGCTGAATACCCCATGAGAAATGTCTAGTGCGATTGGAAGGTCCAACGGATGCAGCTTGAGCAAGCGAAGAGCTTGTGTTTGTAGGAACAGATGCTGGTAATCCTATGTGTCTACCGAGAATCGATTGCCCGTTAGTGATGCCAGAGTCCGCCATCGTAAGAAGGTAACCTAGGGCCGAAGCCCAAATGAAGATGAATGTGAAAGAAAAGATGATGAAATGAAGCTCAAAAAGCAAGTTTGCGCTTCGAAAGTGAAAACTTCCGTCAATCCTCTAAGGGTGGCGAGCACCAACAGAGAGTAAGTGAAACTAAAGTAGTAAGTTACTAATAGAGAAGGAAATCGGCGACTTCCAGTCGAAAGTACTGAACTAAAGGAGTAAATTACTATAGGAGTAAATTTTTCGTTTACTACTGTAGTAAATTTATTCACTCCAAAACTGGTGGAGAGCACCATCAAAGAGTACGCTACTACATTAGTAACTTAAGGAGTAAATAAGGCCAAAATTTACTCCTAAGCAGTAGTAGGAGTAAAGTTAGAGAGTAAGATGAGTTCTTTGGTTTGTACGTGTTAAATATCGTATTCTATGGATTATCTGGGCTACGAAGAATATATGGAGATGGAGGAAGAAGTAGACATCTCAAGAATGAGAGTTTTAGTGGAGAGAAGAGACCTATTTGCAATGTATAGTGACATTGATTTCAAAGAGCGTTTTGGGTTGCTTAAGGAATCTTTTGAGTGGCTGTTTGATATGTTGGAGCCGTTACTGCAGCATAATTCTGACAGGAACAGTACTTTGTCTCCTAGGCTGCAACCTCTTTGTAGATTACGAATATTTCGCACTGGTACTTATCAAATCTTAGCAGGGGATCTCATTAACATACATCGTAATACTGCTGGAAGAGCTTTCAACAGTGTGATAGACAGTTCAATTGCCTTAAAGCCACTCTGTGTGTTTCCACGCCACAGAACATACAGTGGCGGATCCAAGGTGGGAGCTATAAGGCCTATAGCCCCCTTTGACGCGCAGGTTACACTGGATAAAATGGACTTCAATTCTGCTTTACACTGGATAAAACGGCAAACTATGGTTTAGCCCCTCCCTTGATCATATCCTGGATCCGCCACTATATATATATATATATATATATATATATATATATATATATATATATATATATATATATATATATATATATATATATATATATATATATATAATGAAAAAGTGAATTCTATCGAATTGGTTGATTCCCGAATGTCATAGGGGTCATGGATTGTGTACCTATACACATACTTTGTCCTTTTGGAGCACAAGCAGAACTACACAGAAATTGCAAGAATTTCTTTTTTATCAATACACAAATCATTTCTGATGCCAATATGAAGATTTTGAACGTGGTAAGCTATTGGCTGAGTTCCACGCATGATGCACGCACTTGGGACAATAGTAGAATTCCTCCAAAATTGGAAAACGAACAATATAATGGGTTGCTTGTTGGAGATAGTGGATATGCTCTCTCCATACATCTTATGACTCCTATGTTTCGACCACAGACAGGAGCCGTAGGGCGCTACAATAAAGCCCATGTTAAGATATGTAATAGAACGTACATTCTGTGTTTGGAAGAACCGTCTCCAAATTCTTACTAAAACAATGAGATATAAACAAAACATGTGTGGGAATGTTATTGAGGCTACTGCAGTTCTGCACAACTTTCGAACAGAAGTAGGTGTGTTTCACCCTGATCCTGTGCAGTGTTTCTTTCAGAAAAAATGTTCCGGAGGGAACACTTAGTATTCGAAGGGGATCATATTATTTTTACATGGTACTATTCTATTTATTATTATTATAGAAGTATTATTTTCGTCTCCTCCCGGAGAAAACTCTCAGAGCTTCCAAGGCGCAATGCCCCCCCAAAAAACATGTCTAGAAGAAACATTGGTATTGTGGATGTGAATGGCATGAACCAGTATGCATTACAGCCAGAAGCAGAAGCTGCAGGAAAGCTGTCAAAAAAATTATACCTAATTTGCTAGTAAAATAATAAATTAGTATAAATACTTTTCCTTCTTAAATGAATAAATAAGGCACTGGATAGTCACTACTGCAGTGATTTCACCCATTTTATTTATGTATAATTTTAGTTATGTTTCTTTTTCTTTCTTTTCTTTCTTTCTTCTTTATTTTGCAATTAGGGGAAGATTTTCATTTTTTCTTTCTTCAGTACACAGAGTTATACAATAAAGATGTTTTGATTATTTCTAAGAAAAATAATATGTCTTGGCTGATATAAATAAATATTAGAATGTGGTAATTAGAAAAATTAAATGTAGGCCTACTGATGCTTAAACACAAATATTATGTCATGTGAAAAACAAGAACATATTATCCATTGGAAAATATATCAAGCAGAAAGAATATGTTTCATACATATAAAATATATTCACATTCATTTATAAAAACATAAATTTCTGGAGCACATTGCCTGAAGAACCGGAACCTGAAGTCTGTTCCATTTCGTTCTTATTCATAACTTCCATTTTAAGGTTAATGTCTTCCACGATTTCTCTTTGACTTTCAATAAACAACAATTTTGTATTATATTCCTCTCGTATTAAACGCATTTTTAACGAATGAAGCTCGTCTGCTTTTTGCAACAACTTGCTGTTCTTCACTACAATCGCATATTCTCTGCCTTTTTCATGGGCACTTCTTCTGATAAGTTTCAGCTCCCAATAGGAAACGAAATGCACGTGCCAGCAGTGGGCAGAAATGGCTTACTTCTTTAGTAAAAAGGCGTTACTACTTTAGTTACAACTAAACAAGTAAATAGAAATTGAGCTCTCCAACAGTTACTAAAATAGTATATTACTTCGGAAGTAATTTACTAAAGTAGTCCAGACTAAAGAAGTAAGAGTTACTGCAAGAGTAATTTACACTAGTTTGGTGCTCGCCACCCTAAGTGTTGTATACGTGCTTTGCTCACAAGTGCGTATTGCAACACTTGGTCTTAGCTGGCACATTAACTGACACAACAGAGGTTAGGCTTCTTGATTCGATGTTCAACCATAATTATGGTTGAATGTAACTATATAGTATTGTTAATATAGCGCTAGCAAGAATTATGACTCGGAGTACAATATTATATTGTTTAAAAAACTCTTGCTGGGTCAACTAAAATGATGGTTGTCCTAGACACATTTATGATATTAACAACTATGTCAATTATTGTACTTGCAACTATACAGCTGCTATATAGTGGGAAATACCATATAGAATGGTTGTCGAGACCATCACAAGATTTATTATGATTGTCCGAACAATATGAGACATGTTATTTTAACCATACTTAAAATGGCTGTTGGAACGTATGCAACACTTCCTATTGTAACAATCTATTTGGTGCTGCGTTTACCATAAGATTCGAACGGTATTGTCTCTTTAAACACATTATAACGCTACAAGAGCAACCAAAATAGATACCACGATAACACTTCTGTTATCATTATATATAAATTTGATTTTTTTTTTATTTTGCTAGCCGAAGGCTAGCTCCTTGCGTGGGTTACGCCCTCTATCCGGGTTGAGAGGTGAAATGATTGGGTCAGTGAGGATATTGGAGCTGGTCTAAGGAATATGTTGGAAGATTGGAACATCATTTTATATATATCACTTTATTATATTTCATCTCTATTTCATTATATCATGGAAGTATGGTATCCACTTGGTCATTATGATCTTGTGATCATAATCATTAGGGCTTGGTATAAATTTACTTTTTTTCACAGTCTTTCATTCCCATCCAGAGATGGGCGGGCCGTAGAAGGTTATGCCTTCTCTTGGCCGGAGGTTTGGAAAACTGGAGATAAAAGTTAAGATAGGTCAATACAGGATGCATTGTAATTGGAGTGAGTTAGTATGTGCTTCTGACGCCAGGTGAGTATCAAACTAGAGCCTTGTGAGCAGAGGATAATGGTGTCAACAGATTATGGATCCAAGAAATCTAAGGTGGATATATATATGGGTGGCACTGATATATACGGCGATCGGGATTGTAATCAGCACTATCAGTTTCACGTTCGTAGATCGCTAAAAGATGGTCCACCGGTGGGTAAGCTCTGCGTGGGCGGGTGGGAGTTTGGTCAAGTAATTCAGCTATGATTGGATGATTGGCTGCTATGTGGCTCATAATATATCGAGTGCGAAGGCGGTAGATGTGCGCTAATAGGAGAATCATAGAAGTATGGCTATAGACAACGGCTGTGGGTGTTCTGGCTGGTATGGAATACGCTATGCGAATAGCTCGGCGTTCAAGAACTTGGAGGCGGTCATAATAGTATTTATTTGCAGAGAGCCAAGCAAGATGTCCGTAGGTAAGAGCGGGACGGACGAAGACCTTATAGGTATATAACAAGAGCGCCGAATTTATTCCCCATGTAGTTCCTTTGAGACGACTCAGCAAATAAAGACGCCGGCGTATGTTTTTCTCCATATGTTGTAAATGTGGTCTTTAAGTAAGGTGACTGTCGAAGTGAACGCCGAGATATTTAATGGTATTACGTAAAGGTATGGGTGCGCCCAGGACATTGATACGTAAGCGATCGGGATTTCGTGTTGGACAGTACTTGTTTTTATTTGGCCCGAAGAGCGTCAGTTTGTTTTCAGTGGATTGATTTTTAATTTCCAACGGAGGCACCATGCAAGTAAGGTATCGATTGCGGATTGGAGCTGAATAGAGATACGGTAGACTGATGATCCCAGAGCGAGGTAGGCTTTATCGTCCGCGTATTGGAAGGCGTGAACAGGTGATGCTGGGATGGGCATGTCTGCAACGTAGAGAATATATAAAAGAGGGGATAGCACTGACCCTTGGGATACCCCTGCTTGTAATGTAAATTCCGCAGATCGTGCGCCATTGATGGAGATGAAGGCACGCCGGTTAGACAGAAAGTTGGCTATGAGGCGGACGCAAGCAATAGGCAGGATCTGTTTTAATTTATAGAGTAAACCTTCATGCCAGACTGTATCGAAGGCACGCTCTATGTCAAAAGAGATCAAGACCGATGGGAGGCTCTTGTTGAAATGATTAACTAGAAGAGATGAGAGTTTAAGAAGTTGGTCTGATGTGGCGTAAAAGGGACGGAAGCCGGCTTGAGTGTGTGGTAAAATATTACGTTGTTGTAAATAGATATGCAGCCGTTTGACGAGTATGCGTTCAAATGTTTCACTGAAAGCGGAGGTTAAGCTGATGGGTCGGTAGGATGAAATTTGTGTGGAATCTTTCCCCGGTTTCAGAAACACTATGATGTTGGCCAGTTTCCACGTGGAGGGAAAAAAGCCTGTGGTTAGTATTGCTGTATAGAGCAGGGCGAGCAAAGTATGGAAGAGCAGTGGTGCCTGCGAGAGCTGGCGATAACTAATTTTGTCAACACCCGGGGAGGTGTAACGTCGATTGGAAAGTGCAGAGTGGATATATTCGGTTGTGATAGGTGCAAGAAGGCCTGTGTGGACTATTGGCTGTGGTGTAAAGACCGGTTGGAAAAGCGGGTGGTTTGGAGTACCTGCTTCGGCCATATGCTGATGAGTAGGATGGCTGAAGAGAGGATCAATATGAGGTGTGAAAACGGTCTTGAAGTAATTGGCGAAAGCCTGTGCTTTGTCTTCGTCAGATGGTGGAGCTGCATCGTGGACTAGAATAGGATATTGAGAGCTATTATTTTGAAAAGTGAGTCGTTTGAACTGGTTCCAAAATCTGGCTGGGTTATGTTCATTTCGCATCTGGTTACAAGAGTTACGCCACATTAGTCGTTTCCTAGCTGTTATGTACGATTTTACCATTCGTTGGAATTGCTGATGCAAGTGGAGAAAATATGGGTCGTTGGTTCTATGGTATTCCAGTAGATATTGACGGGAGCGTGCCAGAAGAGTTAGTGCTCTGGGTGGAAGAGGAGGCCGTGAAGGATGTGCTGGTTGTTTTGGGACCGCATGGTCAGTACCGCTCTGTATAGCATTGGTCAGTGTGTCTGAGAGCAAAATTAGAGAATCCGCATTGCTGATGTCGGTAGGTGTGCCTTCGAGAGTATTAGTGATGTAGGTTTTATATTTCTGCCAGTCTGTCCGATGGAAATTGTAGGAGAGATGTGAAGGTACGGATGCAGTGTCTCGCCCAGGGTGGGTAACCGTAAGTAGGACCGGGAGATGGTCACTGCCGATGGTCCCTAAGACTTCAAGAGTAGAAGATGATACTAAGTTATGAGAGATGAGGACAACATCAGGCGTAGTACCACTAACTGGGCGGGTAGGCTGTGGGAGCGGCATAAAAGAGGCTTTGGTGGTGAGTAAAAAGTCCTGAAAGCGTTGTTTTTGTTCTACGGTACGTGAAGCGTAGTTCAGATCTGCCAGGAGTACATAGCTCTTAAAATGCATGTCAAGATACGTAATAAAACGATATGGGAGCGGCTGGGTGGAGCGCACATATATAGTGGCGGCCGTGATGAGTTTATCAGGAAAATATAAGGTGGTAATGACGCTCTCCGGAAATGCACCACCGGGTGTTGGTATAATATGTCTGAAAGGTAATGAAGATCGTACAGCTACAGCGGCGCCACCCCGTGCGACGTTGTGAGGAAGATCAGAGCGTAGTAGATGAAAATGTGGAAAATAATAAGGCTCTGAAGATTTGAGGAAAGTTTCATTCAGTAATATGGAATCTACGTGATACGCTGTAGCTGTAGCTTCCAGAAGTGTTCGGTTCATAGATAATGAACGGACGTTTGAATAAAGAATGCGAATTGGTTTCCCTCCCATCGGTCTTCTATTCATGTTCAGTTTCCGGGTCGCAGTGAAAATGGAAGTATGTAGACAAGCCTGAATAAGTTGTAGCCATGTGAATGCGGAAAATATCTATGGCAGCCTTGGTGGCATGATTGAGGATGGCTTCCCGCTGGTATGGAAAAGTATTCTGCAAAACAAGTTTGATGAATTGGAGAATATTCTCAACTGTTGGAGGTGGTAGGAGTGACGTTTGAGTACCGGTCGACACTTGAGTTGCAGGGTGGAGCCTGAGAGGAACGACCGTTTCTGGTTTTTCGGGAAGAGGTGGCGGTTTCTTGGTGCATCGATAAGAGTAGGTTGGATGTGGACCATCACTAGTATTGCATGAGGCCGTTTGTTGTAGATTTGGGCAGTTTTTCACTTTATGCACTCCCTTGCAGTGAGGGCAGACTGGCGGTAAAGTGCACTTGTTGGTGGGGTGCGTCTTATAAGAGAGACAATTTTCGCATCGCAACGGGATGGGCGGTGGCGTACGTGACGGCTCCACACTATGATGACATCTATAGATGTAAACTCCGTTGCGCAGAAGAGTGTCGATGAGGTTTTGATCCTCACAAGGAAGGGTCACGCAGCGGCTCCGCTGAGATCCGAATGAGACAATTGTGTTTGCATTTGATATGTTATAATTAGACGAATCCCAAAGTTATACGTGCCACCGAGCGGAATATCGTGAGTTACAACATATTTTGTAATGTAAAAGTTACGAAAAAATTACATTGTAAAATAATTTGAAACGGGCCATTTGCTCGGAAACGATTGGATAAATGGAAAACTCGGTGAACACGTGTCCCATAATTTTCAAGGGAGTACTTCTGGGGCTAAAAATTTTTGCCCCAGGGTCCTCTGTAGGGTCCCAGACGGGGTCCAACTCAAAAGTTTCAAATGGCAAGGGGGGTTAAGTCGCACATCGTTTGAAAGCTGTTGTTAAATGAAAGAAGATGGAACAAGTCTCGACTCTCTACGACAACTCTGTGCAAAATGGCGGAGGGTCAAAATGTAAACAAAAACTTAATTGAAAAGTCCATGGCCACCCCTATAAATCGGAAACGGTGTAACAAATGTGAAAACAGGAAAGGACATGTGGTATTACTTCCAAAGTACAACGATTTAAGTTAAAACGTCTTGTTCTAGGGCCCTCACAGGGTCCCAGGTGGGGTCCAACTCATAAGTGTCAACCGGCAAGGGGGGTTAAGTAGCACATCGTTTGAAAGCTGTTGTTAAATGAAAGAAGATGGAGGAAGTCTCGACTCTCTACGACAACCCTGTGCAAAATGGCGGAGGGTCAAAATGTAAACAAAAGCTAAATTGAAAAATCTATGGCCACCTTGAATCCAAGATGGCCGCTTAAAACCTATGTCGAAAGTATAGGCATACCAAACTGCTGAAACTAGGAAAACCAAATTGGTATGAATGATGATCAGTAGGAGTAGGTGATGAAAAGATACGAAATGTTCAAAAACGGGACATCTTGTGTTCACAATGACGGATTAATTTATGTATGATACAACCAGGATAGAAGATAAAAGTGAGTATAATAAAGAAATAAGAAATATTCGAAATAGTAAATAAGTTTTTGAAAAAAATCAATAGGGCCTAGTGCTCTCCATTCTATGCTTCCAATCGTCTGCTTCGGTGGTTAGAGCAGCCGCCTGGTGGTGACAACTTCTGTATTTCGCTTGGATCTCTCACATACCTCTGTATTTGAACGGGTCGAATGAATGTTTTTGCCTCAATCACACTTTGCTTGCATGTTTGCACACCTTTTACACGGCTTCACTTACATAGATATGTTAAACATAGATATTCAGTTGTTAAGTTCAATATCCTATGATATTTGTTTCATTTGTACAATTTTGCGTATTCTATATTAAGTCTTGCCGGTTGCTTTACATTTTGTATCTGTTCAATATCATTTTGCTATTGTGTACATTCATAACAGTACAAATGTAAATTTCCACTTTTCTCTATTATGTACTTAGAAACAATAGGAATATTAAAGAACAACTGAATTTCGATTCACTTCAACTATTATTTCATTCCGTAGTAACACATATATGTTTTGTTCCTAATGTACGATCGTCACGGTTCTTTCGATATCATTTACGTGAAAATAATGAATATGCAATGAACACATAACTCTGACTTTCTATTCATAATGCTAAACAAAAGTTGAATATCTTCGGGACTTTTCTAATTTTCTCATAAGTAGTTAATACATAAAGGACTTGCTGCACCAGTTAGGTTGAGAGATCTATTGTAACGTATTCGTGATGGTTATATTTGTATGCCATTAGTTGGTTTGATCACAATGTTTCAAGCAATACTAGATATAAAACAAAACATTCATTTACAAGATTGGCGAGCAGTACCAACCACGTGCAAATCACTCCAGTACATCGAGCTGCGTCAAAGTTTGTTCGTTTGGTCATAATACTCCAAATAACATATTTATATACAAACTCATTTTTCACGCTGGCAGACATAATGGATTATAGATGATACGTCTTTGATATTTTCTGGATATCTACTATTGACCATAAACGTAAATACCACATTTCGCTTCTCCAATTCCAGTGGTTTGAGCTGGACATGGTTCGATAAATAGTGTGGCATTTTGAACACAAGATGTCACTTTTTGAATATTTCGTATCCTCTTGTCACTTATTTTTCCTGATCAGCATTCATACCAAATTTAGCTTTCCTAGCTTCAGCAGTTTCGTATGCCTATACTTTCGACATAGGTTTCAAGGGGCCATCTTGGATTCAAGGTGACCATAGATTTTTCAATTTAGCTTTTGTTTACATTTTGACCCTCCGCCATTTTGCACAGGGTTGTCGTAGAGAGTCGAGACTTCCTCCATCTTCTTTCATTTAACAACAGCTTTCAAACGATGTGCTACTTAACCCCCCTTGCCGGTTGACACTTATGAGTTGGACCCCACCTGGGACCCTGTGAGGGCCCTAGAACAAGACGTTTTAACTTAAATCGTTGTACTTTGGAAGTAATACCACACGTCCTTTCCTGTTTTCACATTTGTTACACCGTTTCCGATTTATAGGGGTGGCCATGGACTTTTCAATTAAGTTTTTGTTTACATTTTGACCCTCCGCCATTTTGCACAGAGTTGTCGTAGAGAGTCGAGACTTGCTGCATCTCCTTTCATTTAACAACAGCTTTCAAACGATGTGCGACTTAACCCCCCTTGCCATTTGAAACTTTTGAGTTGGACCCCGTCTGGGACCCTACAGAGGACCCTGGGGCAAAAATTTTTAGCCCCAGAAGTACTCCCTTGAAAATTATGGGACACGTGTTCACCGAGTTTTCCATTTATCCAATCGTTTCCGAACAAATGGCCCGTTTCAAATTATTTTACAATGTAATTTTTTCGTAACTTTTACATTACAAAATATGTTGTAACTCACGATATCCTGCCCGGTGGCACGTATAACTTTGGGATTCGTCTAGTTGTAACATATCAAATGCAAACACAATTGTCTCATTCGGATCTCAGCGGAGCCGCTGCGTTACCCTTCCTTGTCAGTAAGGATACGAACCATGTAGGTGGGCCCATTAGCATTGCGAATACGTATGGCTCTTTTAGGATGTAGACCCTCCTCTTTTAGCTCCTCCAGTATATCCTGCTCTGTAAGTACAGGGTCGACACCACGTATCACCGCTGATAGTAGAGACGTGCGGCGAGGTGGAGGTGGTGTTTTGGAAGTATTAGGCTTTAGAAGTTGAATTTTAGCATCAGGGCCGAACATTGCTGGTCCCACTTTATTGATGAGCTGTTGATAGAGGTTTGCATTGGTGGATTTCAAGATAATGCTATTCTGCGTTTTCACTAGTTGGTGGAGATCGAGCCGTGTGCAATAACGCATGAGCTGCTGGTAGAAAGATTTAATGGTAGAATAAGCTGGGCTGAGATTGCTAAATAAAATATTAAAGATGGATGGATTGGTCGGATTGTTGGCATTGTTGGCACCTATGTCCATAAGATTTTCTATTGAAGACGTTGGTGTAGCGAGAGGAGAGTTGTTTTTAGATGCACTAGGAGTAGCTCATGGTGGGCTCAGCAAGGCTTCAGTGTACGACAGTTTGGCAGGAGAGCGAGAACGGTCGCGATCCCGAGGGGGCGAGCCCTCACAGGATTGAGAGGAGCTAGGGGCCTTCGTTCTCTTTTGTGACCGCGGAGCTTCTCGCCTAGGTTCACGCGGTGGTCCCATGACAGTGGATGGAAGGCCTTGATGCTTGCCTTTGGTAGATGCGAAATCCGGGGTCTTAGGCATGTTGTCCGTGGAAAAGTGACGTCAGAAAGGCAAAGCCCTTCGTCAGTCAGGAGCCGCCGGATCAGATGAAAAGCTGAAACTAGTGAGTAGGTGGAATGGAAAATTAGACCGATTAAAGAAATAAAGAATTTGGCGTACCGCTAACACCAAAGTGTTGCGTCACCAGCTAGTGGACGTTAGTAAGAGCCTGACGTTTCGCAAACACAGAAGTGCAGCGACCCATGCAGGTTATAAGTGGACTGTACAACCAAGTTAGTAAAAACAACAGCCCTATCTAACAAATTATGCGGCTCGGACCGTGAGGCCGATGTCGATTCTAAGAATCCTCCGCTAAACTAATACCTAACTAGAACAATTAGCCGAGATAATTAGTACGACAATAGACCAAGAGATGGCTATAGTCGCCAGGTGAGTATCTATAAATTTACATTTTTTTATCTAGCCGGGGCTAGCCACCCGCTCGAGGGTTACGCCCTCCATGGGAAAAGGGAAGTAAAGTAAAGGGACAGGTGGAAATATAAATTTACATTTTTTTACAAGGTTAAACCGGTCAAGGGGTACACCCTTTCTTCGGGAAGGGGATGAAGAGAAAGTTAAGGGATAGGTGAGAGAAGGGGAGGGCTAAGTGATTTATTTTTATTTATTTATTTATTTATTCATTTTCAGTGCATTTTATTTTGGGATTTGCATTGATTAATGTAGTTGGGTTTACGTATTCTTTATTTCTTTATTTATTCAGGACATCCATTGTATATATCGTACTCTTCAAATATGGAGGGCATAACTTAGGTATCTATAATCAGCGAGAAATTGTAGCTAGGAGTTCATCCACGGGATAATGAGATGATAGATGAATGCAGTGCAATTAGACAAGACAAAACACAGGGAAGATGGTTAGTAGAGACAAATGCAGGGTTATCTTCTGTTCTGTGGCAACTCAGAACTAATGAGCACAGATGAGCCTCTGGAACCACAATGATGAGTACTAGTGCAAAGATGGATAGATGTGCCGTGATAGATGGTCAGGGTGGTAGATGGCAAAATCTTGTTTAGTAGGATCGTTGTCATCAAGGGTATTGGAGTACATTGTTAGAAGATGTTGAAGAGGGGTATCAAGATATTGAGAAGGTGTGTCTAGCAGAATGTCTATGTGAATGGCGTCAAGAATAAGAGGATTACCTGATTGGATGCCTTTGGTGACGTACTTGGAGCGGGTTTGTTCGAGATGTTGAAGAATGGTAGGAAAGGTAATTTTCTCGTAGAGTAGTGCAGTAGGGGACGGAAGGCGAATGCGAAAAGCTAGTCGAAAAGCGTGGCGTTCAATGATTGCTAGTCGCTGATACAGTTGTGGTGGGGCAGATATCCATGCAGTATGGCCATGAGTGAGTGCCGGTCGGAGAAACGATTTGTATGTTGTAAGAACAGTTTGTGTATGGAGGCCCCAAGAGGTACCTACTAAGCTTTTTAGTAAAGCTAGTCGTTTAGTGGCTTGAGTTTGGATCTTCTGTAAATGGGGCTTCCAAGTCAGTTTACTATCGAAGATCACTCCGAGATATTTAACATGGGAAGTTGGTAATAGGGGAGTGCCTTGAACTGAAAGACGTAGCAAGTTAGGATTGCGACGGATTTTGGAGGGACGTTTTTGAATAATGAGAGTTTGGGTTTTTGAGGCATTGACGGAGAGTTTCCATATGTCGCACCAGTTGATGAAAGCATTTATGGCTGGTTGTAGAGTGCGATTAATATGTTGAATAGATTTTCCAAGAATCAAAAAAGGGTATCGTCAGCATATTGAAATAAGTGAATATTCGCCGGTAAGGGTGGCATATCTGTCACATAAAGTATATACAGTAACGGGGAGAGAACAGAGCCTTGAGGTACGCCAGTGTGGAGGAATATAGGATGAGATGTGGTAGAATTTATGAGGATATATGCGAGTCTATTGGCAAGGAAGGAATGTATAATGCGGACATAGCTAGTGGGTAAGTGAAATTTGTGAAGTTTATAAAGCAACCCTTGATGCCATACTCTATCAAACGCTTTTTCTAGGTCGAACAGTAGAAGACAAGATGAGTGAGAAGAGTTATAATGATTGGTGATGGTGTTACTGAGGCGAAGTAATTGATCATTCAGACTAATGCCAGGGCGAAAGCCTGCTTGGTGATTAGGAATGAGATTACGATCTGTGAGATGAGCATGGAGACGTGTAACAAGAATTTTTTCAAAAATTTTACTACGGCAAGAGGTCAGTTGGATAGGCCTATATGAGGAAACATCATGAATTGGTTTATCGGGCTTAATGAAGAGAAGGACCTTGGAGACTTTCCAATCAGGTGGATAGAAGCCTGTGCGTAATATGAAGGTGTAGATAGATGCTAGGAGCTGTAAAAGTACTGGGGGAGCCGACTTGATGAGCTTATACATGATAGAGTCAAAGCCCGGAGCTGTGGAGCGTTTTCGATGGATGATCGCTTGGATATCTGCCGGAAGAATTTCAGAAGTTAGGTTATTATCAGGTTCCAAAATATGTGTACAGTCAGGTTGGAGAAATCGGTTATGTGGGTCACAAAATCGTGCTATGCGACGATAAATTGTTCTATTAACCAGTTGAGGTGGTGGAGTGAATATTTGCTGAAAATAAGTTGCGAAAGCATTTGCCTTCTCGAGATCGGTGTGAAGAGGATGGGTATTGAGCATGATAGGGTAAGTAGGTCTTTGGAATTTTCCAGTAAGTAATTTGAATTTTTGCCAATATTGAGTAGGAATAAATTTACAAAAAAAATCCTTGTATTCATACCAGAAAAATCTAATAAATAAATTTATTTGCAAAAAAAATCCTTGTATTCATACCAGAAAAATCTAACAAATAACAGTGATACTCTAAGTTGGTCGTACCTTTTTCTTATAAGCAAAGCTTTATGAGATATATCTTTTTTTTTTAAATGTACAACGGAAGACAAAATGTGTTACATTTCTTCTAATCATTTTGGAAGAAATGTTATGAAGTAAACTCTTGGACAGCATTTACAAGAGTAGTTGAGCTGCCATCTAACGTGCGTATTTGTACTAGAAACATGGCGCATTATGTTATAGTCATTTACATGCCAGAAAATGTATAAACTTCCGCAAATAAACGTTCCTTCACATTTCTCTATTAGTTCATGAGGAGTCCCTATTCTTAATAAATGTATAAGTCTATTTCTTTGGACATATGGGTAACAAGGGCAAGAATGAACGCAGGTGCAAGCGTGAAAATGCTATTGACGAAGAAGTGGGAACGTCGGTAAACAAACGAATGTAGAAAATTAATTCGGCATGACACATGTAGGAACGGAAGAGGAGGGGAGCCGTGTTCGTGCAGTGTGAAGAGCAGCAGAGTAGAAAGTTTGTTACAAAAGGGAAGAAGTAAAAGATTCGTAGTAAGTGTCACAGTTTATAACGTAATTTCAGCTGAAGGTGTAGGATTGGAAATATTTCCTGGAAAAACTGTGTAAGTTCGTATTTCTTATCAGTTGTACGCAAAAGAAAAAAGTGCTCTGGCGGGAGATGGCAGGCAATTATTGGAAGATACCTGAAGCGGGGCAAGAATGTACGGAGCAAGTGTGAACGTTCAGACTTGCCGCTTGTTTTAAAGTTGGGTAAAGAAAATGTAGGAGCCAACACGTAACATTGAGTAAAAAACATTTACAGAGGTAAGACAGAAGTTGGCGGCTATAGACTACTAACAAAACGTTTGCATTATCGTTTGGAATTTCGCAGCCCGACTTGTTGAGCATATGTCATGTAGCACGGGAACACAAAAGAAGCTAGAAATTCGCATCAAAGTCATTCACACTCATGGGTACGCCCACCCAATTCAGTTGGAAATTGTTTTCAGATACACCAAACGGTGAAATGAGGATTTCGTGTATCATATGCGAGTGGTCTCACGAATAATGTTCCAATCTTAATCAAAGGAAGTCTGTGTACGTGTGTGACCACTGTGTACCGCAAGTAACATTTTTGTGCTTCCTGATGAATGTTGAACACATTTTTTTCCTGTTTTCATATGGGGCCGCGGTGGCTCAGTGGTAGAGCGTTCACCTCCGGTGCTTGGGGTCCCTTAATCGGCATTATCGTGGGACGTAAAACTAAAGATTTCCTTTCATGTTTTTCCTATTTTCATATTTTGTAATTATAACATGTAGTATGATATACAGTACTGTAACATTTGTTGGCAGTTCCATTTGACACTTGGTATTTTATAACTTCCTTAGTTCCATGTAACCAGTACATATATATCTATGATTCAATGTAGTTTTTGGTGTTTATGCCTACGTTTCTATGTTTTGATTCTACTGTACATCGTTGCCCCAATCATTGCTTACTCTTACCCCACCATATGGGGCAAGAGTACAGTTTTTTTCCTTCATCAAAACTATGTTTTCCTCTGTATCCTCTGCTTTATTTGCCGCAATTAAACTGTGTATGTTATTAGAGATAACAGACTTTCACATAAAGAACATATTGCGTTTTTCTCTCTCACCATTGTACCGCAATTCTTTGATTTGCAAAAAGTGTTCACTCTTGCCCTGGTTACCCAAGACTCTTCGTTTTTGAAATTGCAAATGGCGTCTTTGTTCGTGTTTCACGTTGGTCAGCGCATGCGCGACACGGAATGACACATACGATCATATATATTGTTCACGCAACTATGTGTATTATGTATGCAACTATGTGTATTATGCGTGCAACTATAAAAACAACAAAAATATGGTATGTTTTATGTGCCACAGAAGAATTTCCTCACATGATTCTGGTAACATAGGAGGTAATGTTAATATTGTTTATGTAACAAGAAATATGGTTCCAACGGCCATACTATGTTTAACTATTTTTTTATGGATCTCCTAACCCTACTAGTTTATATAGTGTACGTTATCCGTATGCTATATATACGTACTGCCCTTAGATGTTACATCATGCCGTTGTAGGATGCCTGACACCTAATGGTTTTCCCTATATTACATGCATATACTTATGTTTCATTCCTCAGCTATATGATATATACGTCCATTTGTATGTGAGATCCTGACCGTCTATATTGTTTCTTACGGAAAGTACGTATAGATGGAAGAGTTATACGGAAAGTATTTTAGAACATTCGTTTTCAGTTATACGTCTGCTGTACGTTAAGTCCAAAAACTACAGGAATTAAGCATGTAACCTATCTTTTTAAGTACGCCACCTATATTTTTTTTCTCAGTGCGTGCACCAAAAAATGGGTGACGTAGTTGATTAAAAAGAGTAAAAGTGACCTCAATTTCGGAGTGATGTAGGTCCACCAGAATTTTTTCCAGAGTTCTGAAATGTGTGTTTGAGCCACTGGTGCCAGTTCGCTCTGTACCTTTGTGTTTGTACCATTATTTTGCTGGCACTGGCGCAAATTCCGGGGGTCCGAGGGGGACATACCTCCAATCTTGTACCTGGAGGGAACTGTTCCTCCCAATAATCTGATATAAAAACTGCTTTTTGAGATAAGTGTCATGATTTGTGTCCGACTGCCACAAAGGAGTGTAAGATGAAATAGATTTACCTTGAATTTTCCATTTCTTTTAAAAAGAATCGTATTCTCTAGTATTTCAAACTGAACTTCGTGCTGTAGTGCGTTTAGTAGTCTGATCAATATGTATAAATTCCACTTCCGCTACTTGGGCACAAATTGCAATAAATGCCAGAGGAGGATTTGCCCCTCTCCTCATGCTGGAAAGTTTTCTCAGCTATAGGTACGGGCACAAATTCCAGGGAAATGGGGAGACATGTCCCCTCAACATGAAACTGGAGGCTCTCGCAATAATCCGATTTGAAAAGTGCTTTTTGCAGATAAGTGTGATGATTTGTGTCCGACTACCACAAAAGAAAGTGAGATGAAATTGGTTTCTCTTGGTTTTTCCATTTTTAATGAAAATGAAGGTGTGCGACTGTGTGTGACGTAACCTGATGTAAAATCTTACCTCCTCCTCTTCCCTAGGCCCTAGAACACGAAGAGTATATAGACTATCCAATGTCAGTAGAACCCATCTTTTCAGTAACTGCGCATTTCTTCTATTTGTAGTATCAGCCTAGGCATCTACTCGTGCTTCGTAAACCAACTCTATGGCCTATGGAAATCGGAGGTTCAATGCCGCGTTCAGAAAATCTCTCCATTGACTTATATCCTTAGCCAACTGGATCCAATTTCTACTTTGCATTTCTGTTTTTGCGAGATCCATCTTAATATTGTCTTCCCATCTACGCCTACGTCTTCCTTCGTTTTCCTATTGGTCTTACCGCTAACACTTTGAAAGCGTTCATACTTTTTTCCATTCTGGCTATATGTCCTGCCGACCTAAGCCTTCTAGACTTGATGACCCTAACAATGTTTGGCAAGCCGTATAATTTATGTAGTTCCTAATTATGAAGTTTTAAACATACCCCATTCCCATTCCTCTTGGATCCGAATATTCGTCTGAGGATATTGTTCTCAAACACTTTCAGTCTATGTTTTTCCCTCAGAGTAAGCTACCATGTTTCGAAGCCATACAGAACAGCAGGCATGATTATCGTTTTGTATATTTTAACCTTCAAATTCCTCGACAGAATTCGCGACGACAAGAGATTTTGAACTGAATAATAACACGAATTCCCTGTTTTTAGTCGATATCTAATTTCTTCGTGAATATGATTTTCGTCCGTTAATATTGATCCTAGATTTTTGAAAGTATCCACTTTATCAGTATATTTTAACGCATTCATAATTTGCCGTGTTACGGTCCCGACGTTTTCCATGTATTTAGTTTTTTCTGCATTTCTTTCTATTGTTCTCATATAATCCCCTATTAAATTTACATCATCAGCGTACGCATAACCTGGTGAACTCCGTTCAACTCTAGGCCCTGGTTGCTATCTTTGATTTTCCTTATAGCATATTCCAGGGCAAAGTTGAATAATAATGGCGACAACGCATCTCCTTGTTTCAGGCCATTCTCGACTTGAAAGCTCGTGACCAAAAATTTTCCTACCCGGACTTTACTTTGGGACTCATTTGAACATGCCTTAATTAATCTAATTAGCTGTTTCGGTATTCCAAATTCTGTAAGAACGTTGTAAAATATTTCTCTCCTAACCGAGTCGTAAGGCTTTCTAAAATCAATAAATAGTTGATGTACCGGGGCATTATATTCCCACTTCTTTTCTAATATTTGGCGAATGGTAAATATTTGGTCGATAGTTGATCGATTTTGTCTCAATCCACACTGATAATCTCCAATAATTTCATCTGCGTATGGGATCAATCTTGCTAATAGAATGTTTGAAAGGATTTTATATAATGTTGACAGAAGAGAGATGCCTCGATAATTATTACAGTCAGTTTTGCCGCCTTTCTTGTGGATTGGAACAATGATTGATTCTTTCCACTCTTGTGGCAATTCTTCCTTGCTGTAGATAAGGAGAGTGAGTTTGTGTATCTTGTTCCACAATTTTTCGCCTCCAGGTAAAATTAACTCAACTGGATTTTCATTTACATCCGGAGATCTGTGTTTGTTTTATTTCTTTATAGCGATTTCTACTTCTATTCGGTTGGGTTCTGGAATATACGGTTCTGAGGTGTGTATCTCCCTTTCTCCCCGCACATTAGTTTTCGGCTGCGTGTTAAGCAAATTGTCAAAGAAATCTTTCCATCTATTTAAAATGCTATCTGTATCAGTGAGAACTGTTAAATCAGCTTTCTTTAATATAAGCACGAGGGTGATAGCCTTTCTTAAATTCGTTGATCTCTTTATACATGTCCCAAATGTTTCTACTTTTACTATTATCTTCAAGTTCCTTATTTTTAGCTTTCAAAAAATCGCGTTTTTTGTCCTAAAAGTTTTGGAAGTTTCCCGCCTGATGTCTATGAAATTTCGTGTAGTTATGTCATTCGGATTTTGTAGCCAACGTATAATTTTGCCTGTTTTCTCTTATCTGATAGTTCGAACCATGGTACGTATTTCCTCGTGCCCCAATTTTTCTTTTGAGAGAGGATGCTTCGTAAGCAAAGAAAATAATTCAATTGCTGGAATATTTTTCTCCTAATCTTAAGGTTATATCTGTTAACTAAAGAGTATATGACATGTGTCAGTTTTCTGTAACGATTCATGTAATGTTATTGAGATTATCATCATTTTGCTCAAATACGAGTATTGTTGCGTCATACATAATGGATATTGTTTCTTCATAGTTTTGGGAAGTCATTATTTATATTATTACATTATTATAAAACAAATTTAACGTTGATCTTTGTGGATGCCTAATTAGAAACATACCAATTATAAATATGCATGTATTCAGATTTCAGAATGTGTTCACGGCAGTGATATGTAATAGTGATATGTGCTACTACTTCATCTACATCACCTAATATATAATATACTCTATAACAGGTTCACCTCAGAAATCACATTCATCTACGGTAATATGAGTTTCATCTCCCTTCTCTAGAATAAGCCTCAAATCTGCCCACCACCCAATGTTGAAGACAACGAATGGCGTAGGCCTATTTAGGATTTTGTTTCGAGGGGCTATGTCCAACACAAGGAAGGAAGTGGGCAATTGCAAACCTGAGTTTGAGAATTAAATATATTTTAATTTATGCATAAATTGAAGTTATAATTCCAAGAATAGCAGACCGATAAATCCTATATGATATGATACAAAAATTTAGGAGTAAATCTAACCCTTTATTCTATTTACACAAGAAAAAGGAAGCATCCTCTGGTCCTTCCCAATTTCCCAGGCTAATTATTCCCCCGTTTTGATTTTATTTTATTCAAACATTTCCTTCTGTTAAAAGTAACTAACCAATATAAGTTTTCCTTTGTTATAATAACCAAAATCCTGTCATGTTGATATCCCCGCAGGGTGGTGTGGAACACCACTTTCGCTTATCAACTCCTGTTAGTTTTGGTGTTACTGATGACGGCCGACCTGAATCACAACTGACAACTGTCGATAAAGTATAATAAGCAAAATGAAAGAAAGTAACATCAAGAAAAAGAAACAGAAAAGTAGAAAGGACGAAAGAAAGAACAAAAGGACGCAGTTCTTACATGGAATGGAATTTGACAAATACAGTATTATTTCTGAACAAAGAGCATAAGAAAATGGAAAGTCAATGACATTCTTAGAAATGGTAAGAAGGATTATTGTTGTGTGTGGAATACGAAAAACAAACAAATTTATTTCGGGGGGAGCTTGAGCTCACTCCGATAATCCCCTAAATACGCCCCTGAAGATAATTCTGCTTCCCCCTGATCCTCCACAGCATTGTTTTTCAACTTCATATATAATATAATATGGGAACGGTCTTACCCGTCCCCCCAACGTTGAAGACAGATTTACGCCGATGTTTGCTTGGATATGATTTTCTTCACATTCTTTTGACCCGACGCCAATATTTCTGTTTGTTCGACAGATATTGCACTTAGAAGGAGGCCGGCCGGCGAAACGTCGCACGGTTGGTGCTTCAAAACGACGCCGAGTTGAACCTATGTTTATTGTAAGAGTTTTCCTTGATTTTAGACGTGGAATCACCCCCCGAAGTTTTTCGGTCTTGTTCCCATCCATCATGTATATTTGGTTTAAGTAATTAAGTCAGGTTGAAGTGTTGAAAATAAAATTGTTTATATTAAATACCGGTAACATTGAGTTATCATCTTTCCAAGTATAATTTCGGCCGCTATGGTAAGTACCAGAATAATTTGTCTGTTTCTTACAGGCTTGCTGGATTCCATATTCTTCAATATTAGATGTCCGAAACTAGTAAGACAACCACACACCTATTCTTTGATAAACTAAGGTGGCAGATAATTCGAGTAAGTTCACATATGAAAGAAAGTCCGAAAGGGGCTACAGGACTTTAAAAAAGGAACTCACAGAAATGCAATATGGAAAGTATGTAAACAAAAAAAATATATATATATATATATATATATATATTGTTGGCTCTACTGACTTTATCTAAATCTTACTAATTCCTATATTTTGTTTGCCATGGTATTAAATTTTCTGTTAATTAGTATGATAACAACATTTCTGTTGGTAAACACGTAGTAAGAGAGAAGTTTGCATATCATTTCTATACGGAGATTTCTCTTTTCCCTCCCCTGCACTCTACAGCAGCCATTAAGGAATTTAAAAGTCAGCGCCTATGGCTACATGTGTATATTTCTCGCTGCTTCATGAAGACAAAAGTCGTTTCTCTTACAAAAATCCACAAAGGGTAGCCTATTCTCGGTGGCGATTTTTTTCTTGAGGATTTTCTCAAAAATGATTCCGGAAACTTTCTTCATATGTGAACATTTTATTCTGCTGTATCTTCCTAACTGACTGTACAAATGCACGATTTTCATATAATGTTGTATATTGGCTGATTGCTGTTCTCAGTACAACAAATAAAAGATTATTATTATTATTATTATTATTATTATTATTATTATTATTATTATTATTATTATTATTATTATTATTATTATTATTCCAGGGATCTTTCAAATTTTTAAAACTCCGATTTAAGGCGTGAAGAACAGTTACGCATTAATGCCGATCGCTGTACTGATAAGGGAAGAGAGGGAGATTATATATCAAAGTGGAAGATGGCTTATACACCAATCGAAAGGACTAATGATACCTATTAGGAATCTGTAAAAAAAAAAAAAAAAAAGTTTCCAAATACATGTATTGAGACGAATATTTGGACCCAAGAGGAATGGGCAATTTGAATGGCGGAAACTTCATAACGGGGAACTGCATAATTTATACGGTTTACCAAACATTGTTAGGGTCATCAAGACTAGGAAGCTCAGGTGGGTACGTCATGTAGCCAGGATAGAAGAAAGTAGGAACGCTTTCAAAGTCTTAACTGAAGATCAACCAGAAAACGGCCATTAGAAAAACGTAGGTGCAGGTGGGAGGACAATATTAAGATGGATCTGGCAGAAATAGGAATACAAAGTGAAAACTGGATCCAGTTGGCTAAGGATAGAAGTCAGTGGAGAGCTTTTATGAAAGCGGCATTCAACCCCTGGGTTCCATAGGCCATAAAGAGTTAGAGTTAGCTAGTTAGAAGATATATTACTTAGTAGCAAAAAACAATGAGTTTATTGAAAAATGTGTAAGTAAACTTCTACGGCATTTGCGTGTCTGTCTGCTTCACAATTACCTTCCAAAAATTTAGGCGTATCAAACTTCGACGCAATAGGCGTATTGTCTCGCGTCTGTACATGGGCTTGGCTTCAAAGTCACCCCTACTGCTTGTGATTAAAATCAGTCGCAAATGAGGGATTGAATATATTTGAAGTTACCCTCAGGATTAAAAGAGATATTCCATGAAAACTTTCGTTAAAAAATGGACTTTACTATAGAACGTCTATTTATGTCCTTTCACACTTTTCTTTCATACTCCTCACAGCTTGGACTTGAAATCAGAAAAAAAGGGTGACTCCTCCCCTTCCTTCAATTATCTTTCTTCAAACTTGCAATTAAAAAAAAAAACTTGACTAGGTCAAACACAGCAGGAAATTACACTTTTGTAAAAAACTGTTTGACAGCGTTAGTCAATGTAACAGTAACCTAAAGAAATATGGTTCATGGAAATAGTAAAATTGGGCAAATTTCTAAATGCGCTTTTTTATATTAAATTGAAGACGTCGAATAGAATTGCGTCTATGGCCGCCAGAGAAAATTTACCTCAAAATTGGAGTATAAATAAGTATACCAGATTTGAGATCATAGCGTTCTCAAATCTAATATTTAAAAATGAAAGTGACTTTGCGGGTGATCGAATCAAGGGAAATACTTTTATATGAATATTTAG
Organism: Thermobia domestica; assembly: GCF_964235325.1. Taxonomy (NCBI): domain Eukaryota; kingdom Metazoa; phylum Arthropoda; class Insecta; order Zygentoma; family Lepismatidae; genus Thermobia; species Thermobia domestica. The sequence goes on along the minus strand of NC_137470.1, from coordinate 50,190,501 downwards.
ATATAGTTAAATCATTATCACGAACTGGGTTTAAAAAAAACGTATTATAAAGAGAAGCTGGAGTCATAATTTATGCGATAAATTGAGTATCTCACGATCCAGTCAAGTTAGGAAGACGAAGCTCTGTATATACCTTTTCACTAAATATTCATGAAACATTTGTTCATAAAATAATAAATTCACACGAGTAGTGTATTACAAATTTGTCTAAAACGAAATCACTCGAATACTCAACTACCTCTTGTAATCTCATGCAAGTGATTTAAGCAACATTATAAGAATAACAATGAAATATGACCAAACTCAAGTGAGCCATTTTTCAGAAAACAGTATGAGAAGCAGCTCATTGCCAAGTGTATTTTTTTCTTTTTTTTCGTAAGGTATACTTTACAAGTTCTAATGAAATATGTGTTTATAAAATACTAGCAGAATGACCGTTCTTCGCACGGAGATGATAATTTTCATTTTGGACATAGAGAGCACCAAAGCTGTCATCTATCAACTATCATCTATCAACTCCAAAAACTATGAATTCGACACGAATATCAGTCATTTCCAATTATTGTTATATGTCATAATCCCATCTTACGATTACTATTGAGAGTTGAATTTGGATTTGAATGGCATCGAAAGTGTCACTGTTCATCTTAGAAACCCAGAAAACCATGGATTTGACACTAATATCAGTCATTTTTGATCATTTATATATACAGGGTGCGAGGGAACATCATCGCAAATCTTCGGGAGTTGATTCTAGAACTAAGAACAAGGAAAATCGTTCCATAAACATAGGTCCATTGCGGCGGCGTTTTCAAGCAGCAGCCAAGCGACGTTTCCCCGGCCTTCTTCTTGTAAGTGCAATATCTGCCGAACAAATAAAGATATTGACGCCTGTTGAAAAGAATGTGAAGAAAGTCATAACCTACCAAAATGATTACACAAACAGAAAGGATCACAGCGAACTGCAGAAGAGACTCTTGAAAGGCAGAAGGGAATACACCAAATGAGATGCAGTAGGCGACGTGAAAATGAATAATACGTGCAAACGGAAAATATCCTTGTCATGTTTAACGATCGTACTAAATGATCGATTGCAATTTGCAAATTGGAATTCCCCACTCCAGCCTCGAGGAGCAATGTATCCTCGTCGCCAAAAGTGCCTTTACATCGCCGTGACGGGTATGTGACCGCGCAGTACTCCAAGGAAGGGATGGTTGCATAAGAAATTGTGATTAATTTTGAATAGTTTTTATTTTGACTAGGGAAATAACGTAGTATAGGGAGTAAAGGCATAGATTTCAATCATCAGTGAACTGTCATCTCTGAAAAGATTCGTATTTTCAGTTTTTCTATTTATTGTCCTATATGTGAAGTTAATAACTGCTAACAACTGCTACTAGCGCTTTTCACTCTTCAGGAATTTACTGTGACATGTTCGCAGGACACCTTTCTAAGTCCTAAATGTGTTAGTGAATTATTTGATTCGCCTCACTGTTCTCATTTGAGAATGGAAACTGATTAAGTTGAACGTGAATATGTTTCGTTGTCGTCAATAAAGGGCCGTAATAAATGTAAATAAGATTCTTATTATTAAATAAAACACTACAGTATTTATTCCATGTATAGCACAATATAATAAAGTAATTAAGCAACATGATAATCACTAACGCCTGCAGGATTTTTTCCAACGGGAATGGGGGAGGTAAAAGACCGATATAGAGTTTTTCGATTTATTGCCCTATATATATTACAAGTTATAAGATTTATCATTGATAGCGTATATCATCTTACTTTTTAAAATCGCCACTGTAGCCTATTAATCAGAACATTCATCTCCAGATATAATGTAGAGAGAAGGAAGGAGATATGAAAAGTGGCATAAGTAATTTTACTGCGCCCTGGATCATCGATTTACTCATACCCGCCCCTGTCCCACGCATTTCAGCTGCTGCGTTATATATATATATATATATATATATATATATATATATATATATATATGATTCCATGTCAAAAGGGCGAGGATAGAAAGGCCGAAGTCAAAATGGCCCGTCAGAAAGACCCCGCGTCAAAAGAGCAAGTTCAAAAGTGGCCCCGCAACAAAACTGCCGAGTCGAAACTCGTCAAAAGGTTTCCCTCGTCAAAAAGGACCGGGTAAAAAGATCATCGCGGGAAGAGAGCCCGAGTCAAAAGGGATATATGTCAAAAACCCGAGTCAAGGAGGACCCCGCCTCAAAAAAGCACAGGTCAAATGGTCCTCACCACTAAAGAGGCCGAGTCAAAAGGGCCCTATGTCAAAAAGCCCGGGTCTAAAAGAACCCCGCCTTAAAATGGCACTGGTCAAAACGGTCCCGCGTCAAAAGGGCATGGGAAAAAAAATTCCACGGCTAAAAATCATGAAATCAAGAGTGGAAATCAGGAGAAAGAAAGAGATATGACCAGTGGCGTAACTCATTTTAGTGCACCCTGATCGTTGATCATCTATTTAGTCATACCTTCCTCCTGCCCCCCGCATTTCAGCTGGTATATATATATATATATATATTTCTATGTCAGAAGGGTAGGAACAAAAGGGCGCGGACAAAAACATTCGAGTCAAAAGAGCCAGGTCAAAAGGGACCCGCGACAAAAGGGTCAGAGTCGGAACGACCCCGTTGTCAAAAGGGTAAGTCAAAAGGTCCTCTCGACAAAAAGGCCCTATCTCAAAAATGCCCGGGTAAAAAATGACACCTCAAAAGTGCACGGTTCAAGACGGTTCCGTGTCAAAATGGCCCTACTCAAAGGGACCCGCGACAAAAAGCCCCGAGTCAAAAAGGCCCCGCGTTAAAAGAGGCCAAATCAAAGAAGCCCTGCGTCAGAAATGTCCTTGTCAAAAAGGCCCAACGACAAAAGGCCCGGAAAATACAATTCCACGGCTCAAAAGGCTGAGATCAGGAGTGCCAATCACGAAAAGGAAAGAGATATGACCTGTTGTGTAACAAATTATACTGCGCTCTGGATCGTTGATCATCTATTTACTCATACCTTCCCCATGCCCCCACGCATTTCAGCTGCTGGATATACTATGTCAGAAGAGCACGGACAAAAGGGCGAGGACCGAAATGCCAGAGTCAAAAGTGCCTCACGACAAAACTGCCCGAGTCAAAAACGGCCCCGCGTCTAAACGGCTCGGGACCAACGGGCCCACGTCAAAGAGGCCCTGGTCAAAAGGGCCAGAGTCAAAATGGCCCCGCGTCAATAGGGCTCGAGTCGAAAGTGCCCCACGTAAAATAGGTCCGAGTGAAACAGTATGCGCGTCAAAAGGGACCAGACGAGTGGACCGAAACTTTTCAAAATTTGGTCACGGGTAGCTTGGTCTAGGCCCCAGATCAAGACGAAGAGCTTTTATTCTAATTTCGAACTAGGGGGTCTCAGGGGGACGTTTACCGGGACCGGCCTGGGGACCAGACAAGTTGACGGCCGAGAGTTACCAAATTTTGATCAAATATACCATGGTCCAGGTCCCACACCAAGGCAAAGCGTTTTTGACAAAATTCGAACCAGGGGGTCTCAGGGGGCGTCTACCGGGACATGTAAAAGTACTAGAAAATGACCGATATCAGTATCGATTTCATAGTTTTCGCGGTCGCTGAGATCAATGGTGAAACTCCGATCGCATTAACTTCCAAATTCTCCCTATTCGGCTGCGGGCCGTGAGTCAACGGGGGGAGGAGATACCGAAACGTAAAACTAATCCAAAATGACCGATATTAGTGTCAAATCTATAGTTTTCGCGGTTGCTGATATCAATGGTGACACTACCATTAGCGATGAGTCAAATTCATCCACCGTTGTATGCGGGCCTTGCCTCACCAGAGGGGGGAATTCCGAGATATGTAAAAATAATCGAAAATGACCGATATTAATGTCAAATCCATAGTTTTCGGGATCGCTGAGCTCAATGGTGAAACTTAAAACCGCGTTTACTTTCACGTTTAGCCCCCATCAGCTAAGGAACGGGAGAATTATAAAGGGGATCACGAGACAAGTAAAAATAATCCACAATGACCGATGTCAAATCCGTAGTTTTCGCGGTCGTTGAGATCAATGGTGATACTTTCATTAGCGATTTTTTTTAAAAATTAGCCACTATTTTATGCGGGCCGGGAGTCACCGGGGATGGGGATTGCGAGACATGTAAAAATAATGGAAAATGACCGATATTAGTGTCAAGTCCATAGTTTTCGCTTTCGCTGAGATGAATGGTGATACTTCCACAGGCGTTGACTTCCAAATACAGCCCCCATCGGCTGCGGACCAGAGGCGTTGTTTTTTCAAAATTGGAACCAGATGATCATAGGGGCTTTTACTGGGATATGTAAAAAGTAGTAGAAAATGGCAGATGTTAGTGTCACATTCATAGTTTTCGCGGTATTGGTTGGGGGCCAGAGGTTTTTCTTCACAACTTGAACCAAGGGGGTCTGAGGGGGCGTTAACCGGGACATGTAAAAGTAACAGTAAATGACCAATATTTGTGTCGAATCTATATTTATCGGGGTTGCTCAGATGTATAGTGACACCGCCGATAGTGTTTACGTTCAAATTCACTCCCCATCGGCCTTCCCAATGAAAACACATGTACGTTATTGGATATATATTCACACAAAATATATCCAATTTTAGAAATGTTTCCTAATTGTTCTCCCGTTGTTCAGTTTGTTTACAATGATATTTTATCTGATCCGTGCGAAGAACGGGCATAACAGCTAGTACGAAATGGTAAAGTGTTTTTTATGAACCAAATTACAATGAATTCAATTATATAGATAATTATTATAATTATAATACATAATTATTTCCTTGTTGAATTACAGATACTTTTCAGTGGAAAAAAAGAATAAAATTTGGAAGTCCCAAATCAACGTAAAGTAGACCAACGTAAAGGAAAAATATATAACATTTTCCATATAATTAAACTTACAAACTTAAAATTTCCATGTAATTAAGCTAAATTTCCATTTTTGTGTCGTTTTGTGCGCCTATTTCCTCGTTTTCTGCGTCACCGGAAATGACTCAATGCTATCATACAAATATGGTGGAACAAGTTAATGCTGTTCCGTCACTAACGATTTCGAGGTCATTTCCTTCACATCGTCTTGTGTGTGTTTTCTACCGTTTTATAAGCCTATGTCCACGTTTTGTAAATCAATGGTAGTGTGTCAAAATGGGCATTCAATGTGGGAAGAAAAATGAACCACTCTCCCACCAAGATCGAATTTCGAGGTCGCTTTTTTCGCATTGTTTAGTGCATGTTTTTACCGTTTCTGCGCATATTTTCACGTTTTGTGCGCCAACGAATGTGGGTCAAAGACGACCTACAAATATGACAGAAAAAGACATATTCATTCCACTTTCAAGGTCCATTTTGACCCACTTGCACTGATGCACAAAACGACACAAATCATGCATAAAAATGTGAAGGAAACGACCTCGACATTCGATGGTGACGGAACAGCATTAAGTTATTCCGCTATATTTGTAGACCATTTTGACCCATTTTCGTTGTCGCACTAAAGTGGAAACAGGAGCACAAAACGGTACAAAGCAGGCACTATACGATGCGAAAGAAACGACCTCAAAACTCGATAGTGGCGGAACAATGGTTCTATTTCCTCACACCTTGATGGACCATTTTGACGCATTTCTGGTGATGCTCAAAACGTGGAAGTAGGCGAACAGAACGGTACAAAATACACATTAAACGATGTGAAGGAAACGTCCTCCAAATTCGTTTGTAGCGGAACAACATTAATTTATTTCATTATATTCGTAGGTCCATTTTGACCTACTTCCGGCGACGCACAAAACGTACAAAACAGGCACTAAAAGATGCTAAAGAACCAACCCCGAAATTCGATAGTGGCGGAACAATGAGCCATTTAACTCCCACTTTAAAGGCCCGTTTAACTCACCTCGGGTGATGCACAAGACGAGAAATAGGCGCAGAAAGCTTCTTAAGAAAACACTAAACGATGCGAAAATAACGATCTAAAAATTCGATAGTGTCGGAACAGTGGGTCATTTTTGTCACACATTGGAGGCCCATTTTGACACACTTCTGGGGACGCGCAAAACGTGATAATAAGGGCACAAAACGGCACGAAACATTCACTAGTCGATGTGAAAGGAAGGACCACGAAATTCGGTAGTGGCGGAGCAGTGGGTCATTTTTATCCCACTTTCGAGCCCCATTTTGACCGTCTTCCAGTGACGCAAAAAAGTCGAAATAGGCGCACAAAAGGGTACGTTATGTGAAATTAACGACCTCGAAATTCGACAGTGGTGGAACTCTTGGTCATTTTCGCCTATATTGGAAGCCGATTTTGACCCACTTCCGGTGACGCACAAAACGTGGAAATAGGGGCACGAAACGGCACGAAGATTCACTAGTCCATGCAAAAGGTAGGACGTCGAAATTCGGTAGTGGCGGAGCAGTGGGTCATTTTTATCCCACCTTCGAGGCCCATTTTGACCGTCTTCCAGTGACGCACAAAACGTCGAAATAGGCGAACAAAAGGGTTCGCGATGTGAAATTAACGACCTCGAAATTCGACAGTGGTGGAACATTTGGTCATTTTCGCCCATCTTGGAAGCCGATTTTGACCCACTTCCGGTGACGCACAAAACGTGGAAATAGGGGCACGAAATGGCACGAAGATTCAGTAGTCGATACAAAAGGAAGGACCACGAAATTCGGTAGTGGTGTAGCAGTGGGTCATTTTTCGTCCCACCTTTGAGGCAAATTTTGACCGTCTTCCAGTGACGTACAAAACGTCGAAATAGACGCACAAAAGGTTACGCGATGTAAAATTAACGACCTCGAATTTCGATAGTGGCGGAACTCTTGATCATTTTCGTCCCATCTTGGAAGCCCATTTTGACCCACTTCCGGTGACGCACAAAACGTGAAAATACGGGGACTCATTTTAACCCACTTCCCATGACGCACACAACGTGGAAGTAGACGCACTAAACGGCACAAAACGATGTGAAGGAAACAAACTCGAAATTCATTGGTGGCGGAACAGCAATAACTTGTTCCGCCATATTTGTAGGCCCATTTTGACCCACTTCCGGTGATGCACAAAATGTGGGAATAAGCGCATAAAGTGACACAAAACTCGCACAAAAGATGCAAAACAAAGTACCTCGAAATTCGTTGGTGGCGGAACAAGTTAATGACGCGGTGAGCACCAATATAGACCTAAGTATATACTGTAGTTCTTACCAGCGGGCGCTGTGGCTCAGCGTTCACCTCCGGTGCTTGAGGTCCCTGGTTCGATCCCAGCTCGCGCCGTGTGGACTTTGTGGTGGACAAACACCGTGCTCGCGTGTTTTTTCGGAGGTCTTCCCTTTCCTCCCACTTTCTTCAATACATTATTTAATTCATTTCCCATCATCACCGTCTCTTATAGCCTAACCGGCATAACCGTGGGACATAAAACTGAAGATTTCATTTCATTTTTTTGTAGTTCTTACCATCAAGGCTGAGAACTGCACGGTCCAATTTTTTAGCCAAAGTAGAAGCCCAACCGGGATAGTGATGTCAACCGGCTCGGCTCGGTTCAACTGAGCGTACAGCTTGAACTGGCTTGGTTGGGATGACCCATCGACTGGGCTCAATTGAGCCAATGGCTTGAACCGGCTCGGTAGAAACGAGTCATCGACTCGGCTCGATTGGAGCCAATTGCTCGAACCAGCTCCGTTGAAACGAGTCCATAGGCTGGGTTCGAGTCAGCTTAAATGAGCTGATATTTCGAACCGGCTCGGTTGGGGTAAGCAATCAGCTCGGTTTGGTTCGCTTGTGTGAGCCATCGGCTCGAGCTGGCTCGGTTGGATGAGCTGTTGGCTCGGCTCACTTCTCGGTTCGGCTCGGTAAGTGAATGAGCTGTGAGCGAGCCGCTTGAGTCGTTGACAACCCTAAACCCGGGTCGAGCAATTTTGAACATTTTTGGCTGCATTCCTATAACTTTTAACAATTTTCGGCTCGAGTCCAAATACTTGCTCCTCCTGAACTCAAACCTAGAACCTCGTGACCGATGTCCTTACCTCCTGAAGATTTCTTGACGACCGAGATCGACAGTCAACTAATTTTTAGTATTGAGATAAAAGCCGCCTATATTCCATGTTTATACAGGTACACGGTGTTATAATAATAATTAGTTATAGTAGTAGTAGTAGTATCATTGATAGTTATATATTCTATGTAGGATACTTGAAGATAGTAGTACTTGGAACTACACAAAGGATTTAGCTCGAATTGGCTCGACTCGACTGGAAACTCGATCCGAATTCGAGTCGAGTTGGGGGAAATTTTTCGAGCCGAGTTCTCGAGTTGGGGGAAATTTTTCGAGCCGAGTTCTCGAGTCGAGCTCAAACATGTCTGCTTCAAATCAAGTCGAGTTTTAAAGAAAACTCACTCGAACTCGCTCGTGCCCATTGCTATTGTATGCATGACGGGCATATAGAGTTCTTTCGAGGGGGATAGAACCATAAACATAACATATTTAAAAAAAATTAGTTTCACGGCTTTCTTCCCAGGGGGGCGAAGGGATGGTAGTTATCCAGCATTTCTTATAAGTACCTTATTTGAAATATGTAAAACAGTAACAAGTGGATAACACAATATACACACATCTTCTTATCTTCAGTTTTAATTGCTGAGTTCAATTGCAATTAACAATTACAATTAACAAAACAAGTTTCAATTGTCAATTGCAATTGACAATTAAATGTTTCAATTGCACCCTTTGCAATTGACAATTAACTATTAAAAAGTTTCAATTGCCTGGTGACCAATTAACAATTAACAATTGACGAAAATTTAATTTCAAATTTTATGATTGAATTCAATTGCAATTGAAATCAATTGTCAATTACAAATTGAAATCATTAGCAATTGAAATCAATTGCAGTTAATTTTCAGAGTAATTTCTTTAAATTGATTGATAAATTGCAATTGATTTCAATTGATTTTGCCCAACACTGGTCTGTGATTCCTTTTCCTGATCGCACCAAATATTAGGCGTCACTTGGCAACGTCGCATAGCAGATACGTAGACTACAACTTTCGTGCCACAACATGACTGTGGTTGTCTTTATTCATCAAAGTAAAGCCCGGCATGTAAGTCTTGCAGGCCGAGTATACCTTTTAAATGTTTTTATATACAGCCGTCTTTGGTTCCTTCCAAAACTATTTTCCTTGCCAACGAAATATCTCAGTATCATACGGAAACACACAGTGCAATTGCTGTGGCATACTCACTCCCTAAGTGTGAGTCACGCGACAGTGTACTTATCAATATGTGACGGTGGCCTTGGTCTTGAAAACATTCAACTTCAGAGCTGCTCGCTGTTCTACATAGCGTATGCCAAACCAAGGCGCATTAACTTATTAATTTAAAGCGCCCTGGCAAAACACTGCTCATAGTTGGAGTCCCTTTCCAGCACAGTAAAAGAGCGCAAGGACAAAAAAATGAAAAGAAAAGAAAAAAGAAAGAAAGAATACGGAGAACTGTTCCTTATGTAAATAGCGTTTGAAAACATTTCAAAAGGTACGCTATGACTACTATCAGTTAATTGTCAACAACCGATATCGGGGACAGATCCAGGAATTTTTGAGGGGGAGGGGCGCAGGTCTCAAAAATAAATTTGAGACATTTTTCTATATGTGGTTCGCTATCCAAAAATGTGAGCTGGAGTGCTTTCTAATACCTATTTATCGCCCTTCAGGAGGCAACATTGAGGAAAGCCATGTTGTTCAATACGAGAGAATCCGGGATTATCGTAAAAAGATAAAACTTTTTTATTACCATCTATTTATTATTGCATTATTTTATTTTATTATTATCTTTATTTTTCTTAAATTAGATTATATAGAGTAAACTATTTTTAATTTAATTTCCTATTAACATAATTCATATTAACTCTTCACTAATATCGTTATTTTTATACTGCATAAGTACTATCGTGGGGTCATATTTAACCCCATTATTTGTTTTGAAATTAAACTATGTTAAACGTATTACCATTAGCAGTTGATTGTGGACCTTTTACTAGTCCTATACTTTAATGGATTTAACTAGTTTTGGGGACAAAAAATATTTTCAAAATTTTTTTTGACTAATTGTCTTTTAGTAATAGATTATTACAAAGCGAAACAACATACTTAAATGAAATAAAGTTTTTTGTTATCCGAAAATAAAAAAGTATGAAAATAAACTTATTTTCATATAAGGAAAGCATTCAATTATTAGTGCTGAGAAAATGTAACTTGTCATTTAAAAAAAACTGACAATTGATGCTTTTTTTCATCAGTTGCTTGGCTACAGGCCCGTATCCACATGGGGACTAGGGGGCCGGGCTCCTCTAAAGTTTTACTGTCCCCCCTAAAATATTCACGGTAGGCTTGCAAATGAACTACTATAATATAGTGATGAACTATAATATGGTTGGATCACACCCCTAACTTCTACCGCCCCCCTCATATTTTTGGGCTGGCTACGGGCCTGCTTGGCTCTTATCAATACCTACAATGTTTAGTCTTAAGGGACCGTCCACATATTACATAATGCTATTTTTGACCAATTTTTACCCCTCCCTTCCCCTTGTCACACTTTGTAACGCAAGGCTGAACCCCTCCCCCTTTCGTTACATAACACCTTTCTATTTTTGTTTTTCACCAATCTTGCTTATTTTGGGAGTTATTATAATAAAACACTATTTTTAATGGGAGAACTTTTATTACAAAATTCTTTTATTCTCAATATATTTGTAGTGTTTTTCGCCAATAAATCAAAGTACCGGTACGTATTAGAAAATGGTAGGATGGTAATCATATTTTAACCCCATAATATTGCTTAATTAACAGTCTTAATTCTTCAAAACTGCATACTGTCGTTTTCCCAAGGAGATCACACCTATCCTTTTCGGTCAGATGATGACAATGAGGAAATAATGACAAGGAAGATGAAGGTGGAACAGGATCTAAAAAACTAACATTGACCTCTTTTTCAGGGATCCAGGATGCTTAGTGCATTTGAAGTTCGCCAGTGTCGACGATGCAAAGTTCTCTTCTTAGTCGACCACAGATTCGAAGTGGCTGTGAATGTGGAGGAGCAGGGACATCTCGTTTGTGAACAAGCTTTCGAGCATCTTTTTTGGAGTTCGGACTTAAGTTTACCTCTTTTCATATTCTTCTTGTCCTAAATCAGTGCGAGAATGCGAATAAACTCAATTTCTTCAGAAATATTCAAATTCAAAAATAAATAAAAATTAGTACGAATTAGGCTTTTAATATCTTATTTTGATCTACAAATCCTGGATCGTTCCATCGCGGAAAATATAATTTCACGAAAAAGAATTGCTTCTGTTTCCCATGCAAAACCCCTTAGAATAATAGAGTGAGTAATGATTCAAATCAAAGGTTTCAGATAACATTCTTAAAAATAGCAATACGAGTGGGAACATGAGGGCATTTTCAGGCGGTGGTTACGCTCACTAACAACTAACTCCGAAAAAGCATGTTCCCTAAATCCAATGCTGCGATAGCCACAAAACGGAGTTTTATTGTATTGTAATACATCCAGGTTTCGCCACCATTTATGCTGGTGTCTAGTGCGTCTTCGAATCTCTTCTGTATGATTCCATGGTGTTTGGGGTCGCTCAGATGAACAGTAATACTTTCGATGCCGTTTAAATTAAAATTTAGCCATGCAACTTGGGGAAGGGGAGATGTATATAAAAATGATCGAAAATGACCGATATTTGTGTCGAATCCATAGTTTGTGGAGTCCGTAAGTTGATGGTGACAGTTTGGGTTCTATTTATATCCAAAATGAAACGTATTCTCCCCGTATGAAAACGAGTATTCTAGCTAATTTATAAAAAAGAAAAGACAATAAAATTATTTGTTTAAAAGATTGCATATAAATCTGAGAATAAAAATAAAATTTAGAGCAGAAAAAAGTGTACCGTAACAAAGACCTAAATCTCCTCCTCCCCCTTGTCAGGTTTCGTAACGCAAGGCCGAACCCTCTCCCCCTTTGCCGCGTTACGTAATATGTGGACGACCCCTAAATGTGTCTTAATCACATATCCGTTAGATACAGAACAAATAAAGACATTTTAGTTGTTCTACTGACAGTCAGTACATATAGTGTTTTTTTCTTGAATGACCCTTGTGCACATTTCGGTTGCACACAGAACAAATCCAAGGACGTTCTTTTTTTTTTGTCATCAATTCGAGGACAAATAGCACATCTCCTCCTTTTAGCTGGAGAATCTATCTGCAGACGGTCTTCATTGAAGTTCCCACCAGTTAGTCGTAACAATGACTGCCGAAGCCTACGAGAAAGTGTCCCGCATTCGCCCCTTACTTTTAGGTGATCTTGAATGAGAGTCATCCGAATACTCCTCATGAAGTCTCGCCTCTGAAGCCTTCTTTGGAAAGATGGTAAAAAACAAGAATATTTAAGCATGCAACGTCCAATATTCTGTAGAAAATTGCAAGAAACCATCTTCTGCACGATCTTCTAGTTTGGAGTTCTGCACACACCTCCGTAACACTCCCCAAGAAAACCACAGAAAAAATGTAATGCAGAAAACAGATAGCGCAAGTACTATCGTGGAGAAAATTTCGTCCCCAGAGGTCCGAAAATATCGAAACAACAAAGCGCATGGACACGAACACCTAGTCGCTACGAGATCTCAAGATCAACTGAAAATTGCCTCCATTAAGTTTTACGTCTCACGATTATGCCGGCTAGGATAAAGGAGACAGTGATTATGAGAAATGAATGAAATGGTCGAATGAAAAAAGTGGGAAGAAACGGAAGGACCCCGAGAGAACCCACGCACACGGTGCTTATCCAGCACAAGGTTCACTTTGCGTGGGCTCGGATCGAACCCAGGACCCCATGCACCAGAGGTGAACGCTCTACCACTGAGCCACCGCGGACCCCTAGCAAGGTCAACTGAGAATAGACGACTGAAACCTCAGTGAAACAAAATATATATATATTGTCCACAGCTAGAAATGTGCTAGGTCAAATTTGACCCCACGATAGTAGTTACGAATTAAGTATGTAGTGATAACTTAGGAAAAAGATAAGTAAAAACTTAGATTTCTTAATAAAAGTAACTTTGTATACTGTATATATATATATATATATATATATATATATATATATATATATATATATATATATATATATATATATATATATAACGCAGCAGCTGAATATAACGCAGTAGTATATATATCACGAGGGGGCCGCGGTGGCTCAGTGGTAGAGCGTTCACCTCTGGTGCTTGGAGTCCCGGGTTCAATCCCAGACCCCGCCAAGTGAACTTTGTGGTGGACAAACACCGTGTGCGCGGGTTTTCTCGGAGGTTCTCCCGTTTCCTCCCACTTTCTTCATTCCACCACTTCATTCATTATACATCACCACAGTCTCCTTTAGCCTAACCGGCATAACCGTGGGACGTAAAACTCAAAGATTTCATTTCATTTCATTGGGGGTATCATAAACGTGTTGGGGCATGAAAAGTGGAAGGGCATCGCGAACGAATCTTGTGTATGCAACTTCTACTAGGAGAACTTATAAGAGTAAGACGGAAAAGGAAGACAGGTAACATACTGTATATAATAAAGTTAGAAGTTCATATTACAGTAAGTTCAATAATGAAATACAAAGTGTGAGTTTTGAATATATATCTTAACATAATACATATTTATTTTTACATAATATCTTACGAGAAGTTAAAAACCAAAACTTCCGTTGCATACTCCACAGTGTAAAGACAAAAAAAGTGTGATTATAATGTGACAACTTTCTATATATACAGTAATTCCACATTATGTAATAATTACGAACATCCAAATATGTGGATTCTGTCAAAGTATTCCAATGAGAATGTTTTTTTTTCTTTCTTTTCAGTTCTACACTCAATTCCATTATGATGATTTGGCGCTGTTCGCGTTAATTGTTAAAAGTGTTGGTTACATCATGTAATTTTTATTGACTTAAGCGACAATCTTACTAAAGTCCGCGTTAATCACTGATACTTATATATATATATGTTATTATCGTAGCCGTGACTGTTGCTCGAACGACTAGCGCATGAGCCTTTTCTGTATAAGAGCTCGAGTTCGAGTTCCACTTAAACTGTAGATCTACCATCTACGTCTCATATAATCTCGGTTCTCAAGAAGAAATCTAAAATTCACGTTTCGTTTGATTTGGTTTCGTCTCTCTCCCAATTACATAGGGCTGATCTCAAAACAGATTTGTAGTACTATCTTCAATTGCCATCAAGCGACATAAAAATTAGCAGATTATTTCTTCTGAATCGAGACCAGAAACTACTTTACGAGACAAGAGGAAACGGGAAAAACTTTTTAGATTATCGAGACGAAAGAGAAATAATCGTCTTCGAAAATCGAGACTAGACGAGAATTCTATAAAAATTGACGAGACGAGAAAATCTTATTTCTCGTCTTTCTCGTGAGGAACATACTATATTTGGGATAGAATTATAGTCCTCACATCAAATTTAAAGGCTGCACTACTGAGCGATCAATCTTCTCCCTTCTTAGTGACACGGAAGACTTGATTTGATTACCGGTACGTTTGCGTAGTGTTGCTCACGAGACGAGACGAGAAATAAAGTTTTCTCCTGTCGTCTCTTAAATTAAGTGTTGGATTCTCGTCGAAGAATTATTTCTCTTCTCGTTTTATAAATTTATGCCTTGGCTTTCTTCTTAATTTTATCTAGAAATTATGAGAATGCTTCCGAGTTACGAGAGTTCCACTAAGAGCGTAATATATCAATATTTAAATCATATTTATTATTGAAGTATATTATGTAATAACTTGCGTATCTTAAAATGTTGATAAATACTCTTCGTTGTCCAGGCTCTTGGGTTTTCGCGGGATTCTCCCGTTTCCTACCTTTCTTCATTCTAGCATTTCATTCATTTCTCATCATCATCGTCTCCTCTAGCCTAACCGGCATAAGCGTGGGACGTAAAACTGAAAGATTTCATTTTACTCTTCATTGTGTTCGTACAACCACTGTTATAAATTATGAACTTTTACTATGAATGATGTAATACTAAAACACTGGTATCTAAGACTTCAGTGAATTATTGCCCATTAGACTTGATAAATATCTTCTCTCAAAAATGAGACAAGAATTGTCGTTTCTCGTCTCGTCTCTAAATTGAACATACACTTCTTGTCTTAACTCTTATTAGAATATACACTTCTCGTCTCGTTTCCGAAACGACACAAGATATTTCTGTACCTTGCACATTACTTTTTTGCTTCTCCAAATACTAAATTTCTCAGTCACCTTTCATACCATTTGCTTTCATTTGCTTGATTCATCAAGTATTTAAAAGTTAAACTGAATTTAAATATTTCTCTTTGAAGTAGAATCTCTTTCTAATCAGATATGTTTTATTTAAATGAAAAATTCTCTGTGCGATCTAGCATGATGCAAAGATTTTAGAAGAACCCGTAGTTATAAATCCTACTAACCTATTATCCTCTTGAAATTTTTGTCAGAAATATAATTTCTAAGAATTTTTTTATATAATACGTATGTTTTCTATTACCATTATTCTGCGGTCAATAACAATTTTAATGTGATAGGATTTAAGTTCTCTCTCTCTCTCTCTCTCTCTCTCTCTCTCTCTCTCTCTCTCTTCTTAGCACTTAGTGCGTATCATTCAAAATTACTATATACATGCTGTTTCAAAACAACACCATGGGGAACGTTCGGGAGCTGATTCCTGACACCAAGATAAGACAAAAAGTATAGACCAACCTGTGTGCACAAATGCTTCCTTTGAGTTATAGACTGCCGAAAACGCGAAAAAATGAAATTTAAAGGTCCGAAACTATGGGACCTACCGTAGTCGGGTCAAGACTTAACTTAGGATCTAATATGTTCACTATCCAAATATCCATGTTTCAGAATCCTGCGGTACTTCCGCGACATTTTTTATAGAGGTTGTTGGTGAGTGTTTCAAATTATATGCCCGTAGCCAAATTCCTTCTATAAAATTTGTTGCGGAAGTACCGTACGATTCTGTAACATGTATTTTTGGATAGAGTACACGCTAGTTCCTAAGTGAAGTCTTGACCCGACTAGGTCCCATAGGTTTGGGGCTATGGACCATTACAGTTCATTTTTTCATGTTTTCGACAGCCTATAACTCCGAAAGGAAGCATTTGTGCACCTAGGTTGGTCTATACTTTTTGTCTTATCTTGGTGTCAGGAATCACCTTCCAAACGTTGTCGGTGTTGTTTTGAAACACCCTGATTTACAAAAATGTCTGTAAAACGGCTTGTTTCTTTAAAAAAAAAAAAACTCTCGTGTTGAGCTGGCTGTCTCCACCCAGCACATTGTGGGCCTGTCTATCACTACTTTGTGTGACGTCACTCGCTACGGTGAAGGGCTTCTCTTGAGATTGTCTTGCCTTACCCCAATGAAAATCAAACAATATTTTCGCAAACACAGCTACAGCTGGGGGACATATAGTGGCACAGAACGCACACAGCTCGCTGTATAGCTGCAAAAAGGCCTACTTAGAACTATGAGACGTGTGACCCATGGACAACTATAGTTGCTCTCTTGTTACAAGGCGTTCAGTCAGGGAGACAGCTTTGGTCTTGGTTGCCTCGCACCTACCAAGGTCAGTTCCTGCGACGGAAGGAAACAACAGCAACATAAAACTATTCCCTTCTGTTTACTTTTCACGAATATTTGTCACCTTCGTGGGTACGGGTCACGTACTGCGTAGATTTAAATTATATGTTTGTCAAGAATATATTCCCTATAAAGATATGAGTACTGAGAAGGAAAAAACATGTAGCTATTTTGTTCTCCTTTTTCTATTAGCCAGTGGAAGTGTGTATGGCTGTTTGAACACCCTTCTTGTAATTAGTTAGGATTCACTTCGTCTTTTTAGTTAACCTTTGGGTATGAATAACACCGGGACAACTCGTGGTTATGATAGTGGCGTATTTTCGCGCCAGAAGGATTACGGAAATAATAAGTAATGTAGACTCCGATGCTTTTGAAACGGACGATGAAGGTAATTTGTAGGAAGATTCTAGCATCAATTTATGTGACACGCATCTACCTCTATCTATTTCGAAATACTGGGTGATATCAATAAAAATAAGTAACTACCCCTGAGAAGTCCTGCTCGTGAATCGGAGTAACTACAGCTGGAGTAATCTCCTCCCTCAGTTTCGTATCAATAAAACCAGCCACTACTCAGGTCTAGAGTGCTCCAGATTTATGAACGTTCACCCGCGTTTCTTCTGCGCGTAGTAGTGAGTCGTATCAATAAAAGAAGTGATTACTCATTTTCTCCCATTGGTCGCGCGGTCATTTCGTTGCTTTTAACCTATGGCGTAGTATCCTAAACGCCATGGAACGCGCAGGTAGCAACAACAGTTTCAGTCAAAGTGCATTTGTATTATAAAAGAGTTTCCAATGGTACTTTCAAAGTCACAGCTACCAGAAGGTAAACGAAGAAAAGCCGAAACTTTGAAGGTAATTACAGTGAAATGCAACGAAATACCAAATACATCTACGACTGAGATACAAATTCAAATAGAATCTTTAATATTCGAGCGAGAAAAAAACAAAAATAAAAAAGAAGAAAAAAATAAAAAAACGGGATAGAAGAAAGTAATACTGAAACCATGGGAATGAACCTATTTGAGCTGATGGATGTTGATTCGAATCCAGCAATATCAAGATTAACACGACAAGCGCATATCACGTGTTGTCCAAGGTCTTGTAGATTGTTTGGCCTTAAGAACGAAACCAGACACTTGACTCCTTTGTTTTCTTTTAAAAAAAGTCCAGCCACTCACGTCATAAAGCACGTCCATCTGATTCCGTTTTCCACACCATACCTGTCCCCTTTCGCCTTGACATAAACAAATACATTCTCATATATACACCCTTTCTATCAACGTTGAGTTGAGTTGATTATTTGTTTAACGTCCTTTTCAGTAGCGTGCCTATATGAGACGGAACCCACTGATTAACGTGGAATCCGAACCACATGAGCTCCTGCCGGGAATCGAACGCGGGTGTCCTATGCCAAAGGCATGTACGCTAACCGCTTAGCCACGAAATACCTCTTCCTATTAACGTATTACTCTCCAAAATACTAGGTTTCTTTAATGACACTTGTGTATAGTCAAGTGCTCCGATAGCACCAGGAAATGCATATTGTTCTTGCCACTCTGTCTTTGCTGTTTGCATATTACGCACACTTCCGGAAACAATCCATTTTCAGGTAGTCATAGACACAGTACTTTGAGCCACACCAGAATCCCCTGACATTCCGACCTGGAATCCCGTATCACTCACGTAACGCAAGAAAACCAAGCGCACCGATTTCTCTGTAAATTTGGGGGGGGCATTCAGATGCAGAATGTATATATATATCAGGATTTTAAGACAAATTGCACTCTAATTATGCCAAATATTGTATATCCATAAATACAATAGGGGGCCCACATGAGCTTTGGGGGGCCCGGCCCCCTGGCCCCCACAGGATCGGCGCTCTTGAAGAAAGCCCGCATCTTTTCATTATTACGTACTGCACCACCCCGAATTTCGGTTGATTCTCCTTAAAAAATGTTGTGCTAACCACTCTACATTTTCTTTCATAAACTTATAATGCTTTTTGTAATCTTCATTTCTAACATTTCCATGCAGTTTACAAGTTTTTCTACGTAGTAAAACAATCACATACTCTGCCATATTTCGCACGGAGTCACCTATTTAGCTTGCTCCACAAATTTGGAGAAATTATTAGCATCAAAGAGGAGTCTGATTTTTATTGATATCAAACGCGAAATAGTTACTAGGCTCGAGAATAGAGATGTGGTTTCTCCAAAAGGGCGGGGCTTCTCCGAGGTCAGCCGAGACAAGTAGTGCTCAGTTCTCTTTTTATTGATACCAATGCGAGTAACTACTACAAATTAGGGAATAATGAGTAACTTCTCCGTTTTATTGATATCAGTCACTGTGTGGTATACAATATACGTAATTCAAGATGGCTACACTAAATCATTTAACGCTGTTTCTACACCAATGCCAAATTGTAACATTTTCGTTTACTCCGTTCATGCGTCCCTTTGTTACTGCCCTGTCACAATACATTTTTTTCTATTAGATACATATGTCAAACATAGCATTCCCTGTCCCAAACAGATGATGTGTAGAAAATGAGTTAACATTCTCATTTCGGAGAATATTCAAGCCTAGGTTGAAGTGTAAAATCATGACCTTTTACATTTAAAACAATATTGTGTGATATGCAATATGGCGGAATTCACGTACTGCGCAGATTTAAATGGTACGGTGTGTCAAGTATATATTCCCTACAAAGATATGAGTACTCAGTAGGAAACATCCACTCCAAATCAGTGCGTCTACGCATGTCGTTATTATTGTTCTGTCCCAATGACCTGTATACAGATCCACATATGTCTTCTCACAGCAATATTATACTAATCTTTTTCACAGAATATTTTTCATTCTATACTTTGATCCAGGGGTAGAAATGAAATTTTAGAACTAAGGGGAAAGTTGATAATAGATAGAGTTTGATTAGGCTATGTATCGAGAATACAAACTCAGACAGTCGGAAGTGCAAACAAACTTTAATGGAGAACGACTTAAGCAATAGCGATTGTTGCAGAACAATCAACAACCAAACAAAACTAATTTCACCATTCAAATTTCCTATTTCTTACTGATAATTACAGATATTTTTCCTTCTTTTGCACAAACACTTCAACTTACTAAGGGGATACTTTCCCCTTGTGCATGCCTGATGTCCACTGTTGCTTTCATCTCAGGCTTTTTACACGTGGATCGTATTTACCGAGCAATTTTGACGCTGGACTCTTTTGACTCGGGTCTTTTTGTCGTGGGGCCCTTTCGCCCGGACCTCTTCCACGCTGGGCCGTTTTGACTCTGGGCCTTCTGAGACGGGGCCCTTTTGACCCTGGCTCTTTTGACACAGGGCCCTTTTAACTCGAGCCCTTTTGACCCGGGTATTTTGACGCGGGGCCGTTTCTACTCAGGGCCTTTTGTCGCGAGGCCCTTTTACCCGAGACCTTTTGACCTGTGCTCTTGTAACTCGGGCCCGTTTCTACTCGGGCCCGTTTGACGCAGGGCCCTTTTGACTCTTGTCTTTTTTCTCGCAGGACTCTTTTCCCCCGGGACCCTTTGACGCAGGGCCGGTTTGACTCGGACACTTTTGTTGCGGAAACTTTTGACCCGGACCTTTTGGCTAAGGCCTTCTTGTAGCGGGGCCCGTTTTGACATGAGTCCATTTGACATAAGGCCCTTTTGAGTCGGGGTCCTTTTGACTGGGAATCTTTCGACGCAGGGCCCTTTTAACTAGAGTCCTTTTGACCCTGGCCCTTTTGATGGGGGCCGTTTAAACGGGGTCCTTTTTTCGCGGAGACCCTTTCACCCTTGCCCTTTGGACTCGAGCCCTTTCGTCGTCGAGATATTTTGACCCCGGGCCGTTTAGACTCAGGCACTTTTGTCGTAGAGTCCTTTTATCCGGGCCCTTTTGACCAGGGCTCTTTTCACGCTGAGCTGTTTTTACTCGGGCCCGTTTGACGCAGGGCCTTTTTGAGTCGGATCTTCTTGTCGCGGGACCTTTTGACCCGAGCCTTTTTGACTCGGGCCTTTTTGTAGCGTACCCCTTTTGGTATGGTCCATTTGACGTAGGGCATTTTTGACTCTACCCCTCTTAAAACGGGGTCCTTTTGAATCTGGTCATTTTGTCGCGGAGAACTTTGGACCAAGGCCTTTTTCACGCTGGGCTGTTTTGAAACGGGACCTTTTGAGGCGGGGTCCATTTGATCCGGGCTTTTTTGACGCAGTGCCCTTTAAACTCGAGACCTTTTGAGCCGCATCATTTTGACCAGGGGTTGTTTTGACTCGTGCCTTTTGTCGCGGAGACATTTTGACCCAGGCCTTTTTGACGCGGAGCCGTTCTCACTCGGGCCCTTTTGACCCAGCCTCTTTTGACCCAAGGCCACTTTGTCGCAAGTCCTTTTTACCCGGCTCCGTTTGACGCGGGGCAGTTTGGACTCGGGCCCTTTTGGCACAGGGCCTTTTTGTCGTGAAGATCTCATGACCCGGGGCCGTTTTTAGTCGGGGCCTTTTGTCGCGGGGGCCATTTACCCGGGTTCTTTTGACTGGATACCTTTTTACCTGGGCTCTTTTCACGCGGGGCCGTTTTTACTCGGGAAGTTTGACGCACGACCCTTTTGACTCGGGTCTTTTTTGTCGCAGGACCCTTTTGAGCCGGATCCATTTGACGCGGGGCCGTTTTGACTCGTTCACTTTTGTTGCGGAGATCTTTTGACCAGGTCCTTTTGACACGGGTCCATTTGACGCAGGGCCCTTTTGACGTGGGTCCGTTTTGCCTTGAGCCCTTATGTCGCGGGCCCTTTTGACCGTTACCGTTTTGACTCGGACCCTTCTGTCCTCGCCCTTTTGTCTGGCCCTTTTGACATAGAACCATATATATAACGCAGCAGCTGAAATTCCTGGGGCAGGCGGCGGGTATGAGTAAATTGATTATTAATCGATCCCTGGCGCAGTAAAATTAGTTACGCTACTGGTCATATCTCTTTCTTTCCCTTCTCTCTACATCGTGTCTGGAGATGAATGTTCTGACTAATAGGCTACAGCGGCGATTTTAAAAAGTAAGAAGAGATATGCTACCAATTATAAATGTTATAAATTTAAACAATATATATAGGGCAATAAATCGAAAAACTCTATATGGGCCTTTTGCCCTCCCTCCCGTTGAAAAAAAATCTGCTGGTGTTAGTAATTATCATGTTGCTTAGTTACTGTATTATATTGTGCTATACACACAATAAATACCTCTGTGTTTTATTTAATAATAAGAACCTTATTTATGTTTATTACGGCCCTTGCTTGACAACAGCGAAACATATTCACGCTCAGTATAATTAGATTCCATTCTCAAATAAGGTCACTGAAGGGAATGAAATAATTCACTCACAAATTTAGGACTTAGAAAAGTGTCCTGCGAACATGTCGTAGGAAATTTCTGAAGAGTAAAAAGCGCTAGTAGCAATTGTTAGCAGTTATTAATTTAACATATAAAACAATAAATTGAAAAACTGAGAATACGAATCTTTTCAGAGATGGCAGTGTACTTCAAATCTGTGCCTTTACTCCCTATACCTACGTTATTTGCCTAGTCAAAATAAAAACTCTTCAAAATTAATCACAATTTCTTATGCAACCATCCCTTCCTTAGTGTACTGCGCCGTCACATACCCGTCACGGCGATGTAAAGGCACTTTTGGCGACGAGGATACAACACAGAATACACCATGAATGATGTTTTTTTTTTTTGGATGGGTGGTACCACTCGCAACTATTGTGTCCGACAGCGTCCAAAACAGAAAAGTGGCTGAATCGGGGAAGGGTGTTGATTATTGCTCTAGCTGTAAGACACAAAGTGACGAGAAGGAAGTGAAAATATACAGATCATGACAAAAAAGTCATGTTCAGAATTCGAAGGAACGACTACACAAACCTCGCTTAAAGAATATAAGCGACATTTTCAACCGCAAGGTGTTTCCATTTCCACCATCCAATCTATCATTCAGTACGTACGCCAAACATAACCAGGACATTTTACATTTGTGCGTATTATTCATTTTCACGAACCTACTGCATCTCATTTGGTGAATTCCCTTCTGCCTTTGGGGAGTCCCTTAGGCAGTTCGCTCTGCTCCGTTCTGTTTGTGCCATCATTTTGGTGGGTATGACTTTATTTACCTCCTTTTGATCCGATGTCAACATCTCTATTTGTTCGGCAGATATTGCACTTATTAGAGGAAGGAGGCCAGAAAAACGTCGCACAGCTGCTGCTTGAAAACGCCGGCGTGTAGGACCTATGTTTATTGGGACATTTTCCTTGCTTTTTGCTGTAGAGTCAACTCCCGAAGTTTTTGGATCTTGTTCCCTATCTCCCTGCTGAATATATATATATATATATATATATGTGTGTGTGTGTGTGTGTGTGTGTGTGTGTAAGTATGTTTGCATGTATATATATCCCCTTCCTGCAAACTGTACCTTCAAAGCGAAATGATAAAAAAACATTACAGCCTTGACCTTTCCTACGTTCAAAATTTGATCAAGATCGGTCGGGCGGTTCAATAGTTATTAAATCACAGATTAGTAACTTTCGTTTGTACATATATAGATGAACAAAACTGCCTGAGCCGTTTTCAAGAAAATCATTCGAGAAAGCTCACCCCCAAGAGTAAACTACCCCTTCTCAATTTTTCCCAGATAAAGAAATTGGATGTACCATGGGATGGTGATACTTTTGGAAAACATTTTTTTAATAGAATGAAATTCCTTAGAGCCGTAATTTAAGAAAATCGCATTCTTTATTTCTTACCTTTAAATAAACTACCCTTATTTTTAGTGGTAGGGAGAAGATTGGAACCCTCACCCCTGGAGAACCTGATTGAAAGCTAAAGTTTAAAATTTGGTTGAGATACGCCGAACGGTATGGTCTTTAGACGAGTGTATATCAGGACGAACAGACGAACGGACGAAGAGACGGACAAATAAAGAAACACAAGTTTTTCAGTATCCATGGGACATAAAACTTGTCAACTAGTAGAAATTTCGAATAAGATTTTTTTCACGACCAGCATTTTTTCTTCTCTCCTTTCACTTATAGCTCAAAGGTATAAATAAATATTTTTCAACACTATTTGTAATTTTTCGCCCAATCATTAACAGGTGGCAAAGGGTTGTGATTTCTAGATAGGACGAAATCTATTAATTGTATTCGTTTTAACAGTTTGTAAACCCTTTTCTTATATAACAATGAGTTTCCCTGATTCCTTTAACTCAATCCTTTGTTATAAAGAAATATATCCCTTCTTTGAAGCAGAAGAAACTGAAATTATCATTGAATATCGGATATACGACTCTGATAACATCTCCTCTGGTCTCCTTTGTTTTAAGTCTAGGGAAATGACTGCATATTAAAGTAGCATTATATATATATATATATATATATATATATTCATCCTCACGGCATTGTCAAGGCTCTATATTTGTATTTTACATTTATTATTGCAACCGGGTGTTACTGACTTCCGTATACGGTAGCCCGATCATCACCCTTGTTCTTCGCGCGCACAGTCATTCGAAGAACTGAAAACGTACTCTGTACACAAACAGTTTATGGTTGTGAACTCGGAAAGCCTGGTACTTCTGATTGTCAAGGTCAAAAAGTGGGAGAAAAAAGGATGTGTAGAATGTAAAGAGGGTGCAACAGTGACTGATGCTTGTAAGGGAACATATTCATTTGTAGTTCGTGCACATTCCGCCTGTAGCGCTACTGTGGCACGACGTATATTGTAACTGTATAACTCTTGTACACCGCTAGTAGGTCTATTCGCGTTAGTGACGACCGAAACTATGTTGTCAGCTCTGACTGCGATAAGGCACTGCCGTGCTGCTTTTCCTTCTCTTTTTTCCCCCTTTTCCATTTGTGAGACGCCAAACATGTTGTTTTTGCTTGTTGCACGCGCTGAACGGGTTTCGGCGAGCGAAGTATTTAAGAAGTTGACTACATATTCGTGTTTGCGATAGTTTTAAATTGGTTAACTGTTGAAAAATATACGAAAATAAAGCTGTACTTGTTAAGGTATATTAGTCGAGGACGTAGCTACTGACAGTGTTGATTACAGATTTTCTCGAGGAAGAATTTAATTACAGTAGAGGTGAAAAGGAGACGTCTATTTAGACAGCCCCCCCCCCCTTATCAGACTCAATCGGAAATGGTCTCAATCGTTTGCACACAAATGTGCAGGCGAAATTTTCGTTTGTACACAATTAAGGGCGCCGTCAGAACGAAAACAAAGTGGGGGCTGTCTAAATGGTAGCCCCCCAACAACATGCCCTATTCAAGCACAAATTGTCGCAATCATTTGTACATCGTTTCTACAGAAATGTGAAGGCGAAATTTTCGTTTGTACACAATTAGGGGCGCCGCCAGAACGAAAAAAATTGGGGGCTGTCTAAGTGGTAGCCCCCGACCATGTCCTATTCAATCACAAATTGTCGCAATAGTTTGTACTTCGTTTGTACAGAAATGTGCACGCGAAATTTTCGTTTGTACATAATTAAGGGCGCCGCCAGAACAGAAAAAAATGGGGGCTGTCTAAGTGGTAGCCCCCCACCATGTCCAATTCAATCACAAGTTGTCGCATTCGTTTGTGCATCGTTTGTACAGAAATGTGCAGGCGAAATGTTTGTTTGAACAAACTTAGGGGCGCCGCCAGAACGAAAACAAAGTGGGGAGCTGTCTGAGTGGTAGCTCCCCACACGATGTCCAATTGAATCACAAAGTATCGCAATCGTTTGTACATTGTTTGTACAGAAATGTGCAGGCCACATTTTCGTTTGTACACTATTAGGGGCGCCGCCAGGGCGAAAACAAAGTGGGGGCTTTCTAAGTGATAGCCCAATCACCATGTTCAATTCAATCACAAATTGTCGCAATCGTTTGTACATCGTTTGTACAGAAATATGCAGGCAAAATTTTCGTTTGTATACAATTAGGGGCGAGCTCAGAACGAAAACAAAGGGGGGGCTGTCTAAGTGGTAGCCCCCCACCATGTCCAATTCAATCACAAATTGTCACAATCGTTTCTATATCGTTTGTACAGAAATGTGCAGGCTAAATTATTGTTTGTACATAATTAAGGGCGCCGCCAGAACGAAAACAAAGTGGGGGCTGTTTAAGTGATAGCCCCTCACCATGTCCAATTCAATCACAAATTGTCACAATCGTTTCTATATCGTTTGTACAGAAATGTGCAGGCTAAATTATTGTTTGTACATAATTAAGGGCGCCGCCAGAACGAAAACAAAGTGGGGGCTGTTTAAGTGATAGCCCCCCACCATGTCCAATTCAGTCACAAATTGTCGCAATCGTTTCTACATCGTTTGTACAGAAATGTGCAGGCAAAATTTTCGTTTGTACACAATTAGGGGCGACCTCAGAACGAAAACAAAGGGGGGGGTCTGTCTAAATGGTAGCCCTCCCACCATGTGCAATTGAATCACAAATTGTCGCAATCGTTTGAATATAGTTATAAAGAAATGTGCAGGCGAGATTTTCGTTTGTACACTATTAGGGGCGCCGCCAGAACGAAAACAAAGTGGGGGGCTGTCTAAATGTTAGCCCTCCCACCGTGTTCAATTCAACCACAAACTGTCGCACTTGTTTGTACGCCTTTGTACATAAATGTGCAGCTGAAATTTTCGTTTGCACATAAATGTGGCCCCGCCAAAACGATAACAAACTATGGGCTCTCTAATTGATAGGCCTCCCACCATGTCGAATTCAACCACAAACTGTCGCACTTGTTTGTTACGGTTTTGTACAGAAATTTGCAGGCGAAATTTTCGTTTGTACACAATTGCGGGCGCGCCAAAACGATAACAAAGTATAGGCTACCTAATTGGTAGCACCCCCTACGTCCCATTCAAAAGAAAATCATCTCAATTGTTTGCACATCGTTTGAGCAGTAATGCGCAGGCGAAATTTTTTTCTAAGCTATCAGATGCGTGGACAGAACGAAAAAAAAGGGGAGATGTCTAAGTGCTAGCCCCACCAGTTGTGTTCGATTGAACCACAAATTGTCGCGATCGTTTATACATCGTTTGTGCAGAAATGTGCAGGTAAAATTTTCGTTTGTATTAAATAATATACGGATGTGAGTATTTTTAATATCTGCGATCAACATTAACCGGTTTGGATAACGGTTGATGAGTTTGAAAATGGTTCCTATTGCACGAGTTGAAAAAAAATTCTTTTTCTCTGGCACACGGAAGAAAATGCCTGATTCTAATAGAACTTTTCACGTAGAATTCGAATCTGCAATCAGTTTTTCTCCATCACCCTCAGTTTTCCCGTGACAGAGGTGTTTTCGGAAAATTTCCCCTCAAATTTCTGTTCTTTTTCTTTTTTTAAAACCATTTTCATACTTGTAGCTTGGGTACCTTTGGTATATAAACGCACAAATTATATTGTATGTTAGCCTGATTTATACTTAGTAAGCCCTCTAAGTTTCATAAGAATAGCATTATTCTATCTAGAGAAATAAACATATTTATATAAAAAATATGCTATGTGTACTGTTCATTTTACAATATTCATTAGTGCAGATAAAATCACATATAACTTCCACGAAAATTACAATATAAGCACGGTTTATATCTTATTGGATTTGAAATAAAACATATTTTCAATGATGTATACACCGTGTCACCATTTTATATCTACTTAATAAATAATACAAAAGAAGTGAGTGGTATCTTCTTAATAAATGGATACTTACTTACCTCAACTAATATGTTTTAGTTGTCGACTTTCTTCTGTGTTTGGTTTCTGGAACATCTCTTAAGTGTCCAACAGTAATCAGCTAGCATTTTTGAACTACACTGTCACTGGTACCTCTTCTCCATGGAGGAAATGTTCTGATGAAAATGTTCCCCATACTCATCACTAACAGCACCAAGCTTTTCAGGAAAGAAATGCAGGTGGGAGTATAGAAAGTGAACTTTAAGGGACATGTTGCAACCCATTTCATTGAATGATTGCCGGAAATCACTCACAATTTCACGGTAATTTGGGGCTTTCTTGTTTCCTAAAAAAATCTCTGTTAAACATTTAAATGGACACCAAGCTGCTTTCTCAACCAGAGTTAAGAGATCCTCAAATTTTTGGTCACGAATCAAACATCTTATTTGGGGGTCTACAAAAATCCCTAGCGTCACTAACCCGAGGAATTTTTTCCTTGAGGTAACAAGATCCTGCATTACTTTTGTCCATTGTCCTAACAAAGTTTTTGAAGAGCCCCAACTTTATGTGAAGAGGAGGTAGAATTATCTAATCAGGGCTCACCAGTGAGGAATAAACAGCATTCTTCTGTCCAGGAGTTAATACATGCGTTGGCCATTCCTTCTTGATGTAATGTTCCGCTTTGTTCCTGCTGTCCCATTCGCAGAGGAAACAACAATATTTCGTATAACCAAGCTGCAAACCCATTAACAAAGAAATGACTTGTAAATCACAGCAAACGGTCCACTTGTATTTCTCATACTGATTTTTTTCTAACACTATTTCGATGTTTTCATAGGCTTCCTTCATATTAGTTGCATAAGCCAAAGGCACTGAAGGAAATTTGTTGCTATTGTGCAAAAGGACAGCCTTAAAACTAGTTTTCAAAGAGTCAATAAGCAATCTCCACTCTGTACTTATATGTGCATGTCCAAGTCTATCCATCACAGCACAGACATTATTACAATACACTAAATCATTTTCTTGAGAATAGTAGTTTTGAAACTCTGTATGAAGGTTTCGAAAAATACACACTTTAGTGTCACGATGGAGCAGATTCCAGCCTTAAGTTTAGAATCAAGAAGTTCTGTCTGTGTATTGGAAAGTTTTAAATCCCGTATGAGGTCATTTAGTTCACCCGGAGTTATCAGATGGGAATCCAATGTAGATGTGCTTCCTACATAAGTAGGATCATCATCTTCATTTGGAACTTCAATAGTTGCCTCAAGTACGTAATCCTCATTTACCGTAAGATGAGGAGGAGGTACCGGTACAGGTAATTCTGCACTGTGTGGAACTGGCCTAATTGCTGATGCAAATTAGGGTACTGTACTGTGTGGTTAGATTTACTGCTTATTTCTTTTATCTGTGTCATACAAAAGTAGCAGTCTGAAGAATGATCTTTTGGTTCCCTCCAGATCATCGGTACTGCGAAGTACATGTTTCGTCCACCATTTGCCCACCCAGTCAGACGTTTCACGCAAGTACAACAAATGTAGTGAGGAACCCAGTTCTTATCCTGGTCTCCTACACAGCAACCAAAATATAACTGATAACACTTCCTCACAAGTGGAGTAAAACATCGACGTTGTGATTTAAATATCAGCTCCCCACATACATAACAGAAATTGTCCGGTTTATTTACACACTTCCTCGACATCTTGTATTCTGTAAGGTATCACACACATACATACATACACACACACACACACACACACACACACACACACACACACACACACACACACACAGGAATCTACACTCCATCAAATTCCAACAAAATCCCTCTAGACATTCCCTCATACAAAAATGGTGACATGGTGTACACATCATTGAAAACGTTTTATTGGAAGTCCAATGAGGAATAAAGCGTGGTATATTGTAATTTTCGTTGAAATTATATGTGTTGAAGACCGACCCGACCCCACCCGTGACCCAAATTGACTGACCCGACCCGACAACCCGACCCGAGCTGACCCGATTGGCCCGACCCAAAGTGACCCGAGTGAACCAACCCGAGGTGACTTAACCCGACAACCGACCCGAGTGACTTGAACTTACAATCTAACCAGTTTGAGAGAGCTAGAACTTTACAAAACTGCCACCAGAAAAAAAATGCTGACCAATTCTTATGCATAAACCATTGTTTCGGCTTTTTTACTTGTAGTATAATTATCCTCCTCCTCCTCCTCAGTGTTCTCCCATTAATAAACAGGCCAGTTTCCGTGAATTAGGTAAGAAGCATTTTTGCGATTTCCCGCTAATATCTGCCTCGCAACCCAACATAAAGTACCACCCTCCTTATTACAATCTATCAATTCCAACCTTCTTACACACTCTCGCTCTCCTGATATCACCCCCTTTACTACATCCCTCAGAATGCAATCCCTTAGCAAGATCAAAACTTGTGATCCGTCCATTTTTCGCTTCCTTATATCGTCTAATATTGCTCTCGTCTCTTGCATTTTTTCAGCATTTCCTTATTCGTTTTCCTCTCTACCCTGCTAACCTTCTTTATTTTACTCCACATCCAAATTTCCAAGGTTAAAATTTAGGCAATCAAGTTCAAAAGTCAAAATAAAATTTGACTGAGTTCTGAAGACAAGTTCTGAAGGCTAAAAGAATAAAAGTTCTGAAGACAACATTATTTTCTAGTAAGGAATGTATATAGAACTTCTTTTAATATTTTTTGCTGTGTAACAAACAACAATTTCATCACGTTAACATTCCGATTTTTCTATTTAAAAACAGAGTTGCTGTCTGATAGAATCATAAGGAACTAATTGCACTGAAATATCATTCTGTAGGGAATTACCTTTTATTTTTTCTTGATTAATTTATCTAGAAGATATTTGCAACGTTATATAAAATTAGCAAGTATTTTATTGCGGAGAAAGTCAAATCACTACTCCAGCAATAATAATAATAATAATCTGAAGGTGACCAAGAAAGTTCTGTCTCTTTGTGGAGGTCTGTGTTCAATTGGCCCTCACACCGTGAGTTGAATGCGAATGGATATAAGGTGAAGGTCAGTTGTTGGACGAGACGAGACGAGACAGAATTTTCATGAAAGGGTACGAGATGAGACAGAGCTCTTTCAATAGAAACATATGCACTTTTCCAGACGAGACTACCTTCACGACACATTTTCGAAACGAGAATGCCCCAAACCAGGTCTCGTGAGCAACACTAGTGAGTATATCCAACATACTACTTGGTTGTGGCTGTTCAGATGCACCGTGAACGTGCGTAAGGACTGAGTGAACATGGGGCCTTCACAGAACGTCATAAGGGCTTGTTTGCTGTACGAGTTCAAATTGCTGCTCCGCGGAGCGGAAGATATGACAGGCCTTTGGTGAGGGTGTCGTGACTACGCGGAGAGTGCAGTGGTATGACGGTTTAAGGACGGTGACGAAACACTCGAAGACGCACCACGTGCCGGAAGACAAACAGATGTTCAAAATAAAGATCTTCGGGCAGCAATTGAGGCGAAGACAGACATGTGAGGAACTGGTACTACCTTTCAGTGTAAGTGGAGAAACCATTCTGCACCACCACCATCAACTTGGGAAGCACTGCAAGTTGGGTTGATAGGTCCTACATGATTTGACTTGGAGCCAGAAAGCAACGCGAGCAGACACCTGTGTTTCTTTGGTGTCTCGTCTGAGGAAGGAGCAATTTCTGAACAGGGTGTTGACATGTGATGGGAAGTGGGTCCTGTACGAAGCTCCACGGCGCCGTCATTGTTGGTTAGCATCCCATGAACCGGTTCAAAAACAGCCCAAGCCAGCACCACGCCAGAATAAGGTTCTCCTGTGCATTTTGTGGACTGCTCGAGGTATCGTCCATCGGGAACTGCTACCAGCTTGTCAGATCATCAATGCAACTGTGTACTGTCACTGTGTACTGTCTGGATCCAGCAGTTCTGAATCGCAAAGGGGTCCTCTTGTTACAAGGCAACGCTAAGCCCCACGTGGCTAAAATGACCCAGTACATCATTCTACGCCTTGGATGGAAAACACTATTGGATCCGCCATACTCCACGGACATTGTACCGTCCGATTACCACCTGTTCCATTCCTTGGACAATCACCTTAGAGAACGCCAATTCAAACAGCTAGTAGAGGTTCAATATGCACTTGATATCTTCTTCACTTCACGTCCCACCAAGTTCGACTGCGATGGAATCCATGGCCTTCCAGAACGTTTTCAGAAGGTCGTCGAGGCTGATGGAGACGATTTTTGATATTCCAGGTACGTTTTAGGTTACATACCAATGTTCGAAGGTGTTGGTGAAAAGGCGGCGGAACTTTCTTGGGCACTCTTAAAGTTATAATAATAATAATAATAATAATAATAATAATAATAATAATAATAATAATAATAATAATAATAATAATAATAATAATAATAATAATAATAATAATAATAATAATAATAATGTGTCCTGCCCAATGTTTGATCCGAAGGTCCATGGGTATTGATTCCAGCTCGTACCAAGTAAGTTTTCTGGTGGACAAACCCCATGTGCATGGGTTTTCTCGGTGTTCTCCCATTTTCTCCCACTTTCTTCATTCAACCACTTCAATTATTTCTCATCATCACTGTTTCTCTTAGCGTTGGTGCATAACGTGGGACGTTAACTAGATATTTCCTTTCAATTTCACTTAATGTGACATTTAACTTGACATAGAAACGCAGAAAGGAAAAAAGTCAGTAGTAATATTAATTACAATTACAATACCAATTAGTTAATATAGGGTAAAATTAAAATTTTATTACTATTTCACCTTCAATTAGTCACATTTATCATTCATTCACCAACTTCGAATTGAATTCCACAACAAAGCTCTTTATAGTATTCCGTATAGAAAATAAGTGAAGAATGTGACGACCCGACCCGAGTGACCCGACACGAGCTAACCCGACTGACCCGACCCGACAACCCGACCCGTAACCCGACCCGTTTGAGAGCACTATCAGAGGGGTACTATTTACAGTACAATTTATTTTGTATGGTTTAGCATACTTTAAGGCTACCATACTTTTTGAAAACAGAAAAAACGGGACATCTTACAAATTAGTAATAAATATTGCATTTTGTATTAATTTTATCTTTCGAATTTTACTACAGTATCGCACTAGTTATACAACTTAAAATAATGTATTAATATAGTCCATACTCAGTGGCGTATTTAGGGGGAGGGCTTCCGGGCTCAAGCCCCCCACCGAAATCTTACTTACTATAGTAAAGTATATGAAATATCTTGCAGAATTTTCATATTTTCAGGCAAAGCACCCCCGGAAGTTAGCAAAGCCCCTCCCGAAACAAAATCGTAAATACGCCACTGTCCATACTTAATCAACAGTGCTAAAAATTATTATAGAAGCTAGAAGCTGTTATAAAATATAAACGCAATCAGTGAACATACAATATTTAGGCAAAAATTATATTTTCAATATTATTACGCATACCACCTTTACATGCTCTACATGTCTATAAAGAAAAATATCCAGATTTATGAAGTTGTTTCAAAATTTCAATAGGCTAATTTATTGTTGTTAACCTAAAATGCGAACTAAAAGAAAGCAATTTGCATAATTGTTTTTCTGAAGCAGAAAAAAAATGTGTTTTCGGGGCTGGTCTGCAACGTCACAAGAATTTGTTGCCACCTCGGGGTATACATTCTTACTTTTAGTGATAAGAGTGCTACTTAGGAGTATTTAAACATTGCATGTTATATCCGGGGAAGCAGCGATTGAGTTAATAATAAAGATTAGAATGAAATTGTTCCTATAGTATTGTCGGAATTGAAAGCAAAAGGAATAAGTCGATTTTATTATCTTTTCAGAAATTTTGATATGTAATTAATAATAATAATAAAGAAAAAAACAGGACAAGAAGGAAAATTTCTGCACACCGGGACAAATTTTAAGAAACCGGGGCGTATGGTAGCCTTACATACTTATTTGCATGCGGAGTGTCAGTACGGAGCCACTACGTAGCAGAGTTGAAACAAAACCTCGTAAATAGGTTGCCAACTCAGGAAAACAAAATTACCGCCACACCCTCAAAATTCTCTGTACAAATGAGAAACTGAAGACTGTATTGATCGTTATTGTATTTACCAGCAATTGCCACTTGTTTAAAATTATCGAAACAGATGAATAATACTGGATATTAATCTTTATGTAAAAATAGTTGATTCATAAAATGAAATTTATTCTATAAACTTCACTTCAAACAAAGGAAATTGCTTTAAAAAGTCATTTTCTACTCTCAACAGATGAATAAAATTCTTTTACAATAAAATATAAGTGTTATCAAATTTGTTATGTTAAATAAATAAAAAAAACTGCCATACGTTAAAAAAATATCGATAATGTATAATACAACGGAAATTTGTGTTTGTAAAGGCACTGTTGAAAAATTTCGATGTTCAATGTTATATTCTGGATTGCAGATTCCAAAATACCGGTCAGAAGGGGTCTAATAAGAAGTTTGTACCGGTCACCGGCCTTAATCAAAATTACAGCAAATACCGGCCAGTTAGCAACTCTACTCGTAAATCAGAATGCTGAATGCACCAAAATACTTCACCATGCATTCTATAGTTTCTGCAAAATGAGTTTAATGCAGATGATCATATAAAACAAAATACTGTGTTATAATTTTCCCTTTAACAGTCTACTTTGTGGATTTGTTATATCTTCCACTTATCAATTTCCTGTACGAGATGAGAATAACGGTTTCTGCGCAAGATAGAAAGAAAAAAATACATTTTTCTCATAAGGATTCAGTTCACGTAAGAAATAATGAATAAGTTTAATAATAAGAGCCGAGGAGTGAAAAACTAACTCAGCAATAATGATTGTAAGTATAAATATAAATATAAAAAAAAAACAAAAATTTAATTCCATCATTGTTAGGATAAGATCAATATAGTGAATCACACGATAGTGTGAACAAACCAAACCACACAATAGTGTGAACAAAGTCCTGTTAGAAAAATACTCCATAAATATGACACATTTTTTTAATGCTTCTACCATTTATACAAACCCTCACATTGTTTTCGTTCTGGCGGCGCCCCTAATAAATGTACAAACGAAAATTTCGCCTGCACATTTCTGTGCAAATGATGTACAAGTGATTGATATAATTTGTGATTGAATTGGATATGGTGGGGGCTACCATTTAGACAGCCCCACTTTGTTTTCGTTCTGGCGGCGCCATTAATTGTGTACAAACGAAAATTACGCATGCATATTTCTGTACAAACGATGTACGAACGATTACGAAAATTTGTGATTCAATTGGACATGTTGGTGGGAAGCTAATACTTAGAGAGCCCCCAGTTTGTTTTCGTTCTGGCGGCGCCCCTAATTGTGTACAAACGAAAATTTTGCCTGAACATTTCTGTAAAAACGACGTACAAACGACTGCGACAATTTGTGATTGAATTGGACATGGTCGGGGGCTACCACTTAGACAGCCCCACTTAGTTTTCGTTCTGGCGGCGCCCCTAATTGTGTACAAACAAACATTTCGCCTGCTCGTTTCTGTACAAACGAAGTACAAACGATTCCGACAATTTGTGATTCAATTGGACATGGTGGGGAGGTATTACTTAGAAAGCACCCCACTTAGTTTTCGTTCTGACGGCGCCCCTAATTATGAACAAACAAACATTTCGCCTGCCCGTTTCTGTACAAACGAAGTACAAACGATTGCGATAATTTGCGATTGAATTGGACATGGTGGGGGGGGCTACCACTTAGACAGCCCCCTTTTTTCTGTTCTGTCGGCGCCCCTAATTGTGTACAAACGAAACTTTTGCCTGCACATTTCTGTACACACGAAGTAGAAACGATTGCGATAATTTGTGATAGAATAGAACATGTTGGTGGGGGGCTACCAGTTAGACAGTCCCCCACTTTGTTTTCGTTCTAGCGGCGCCCCTAATTGTGTACGAACATACATTTTGCCTGCACATTTCTGTACAAACGAAGTACAAACGATTGTGACAATTTGTGATTCAATTGGACATGATGGGGGGGCTACCACTTAGACAACCCCACTTTGTTTTCGTTCTGGCGGCGCCCCTAATTGTGTACGAACATACATTTTGTCTGCACATTTCTGTACAAACGAAGTACAAACGATTGTGACAATTTGTGATTCAATTGGACATGGTGGGGGGGCTACCACTTAGACAGCCCCCATTTTTTTCTGTTCTGGCGGCGCCCTTAATTATGTACAAACGAAAATTTCGCGTGCACATTTCTGTACAAACGAAGTACAAACGATTGCGACAATTTGTGATTGAATAGGACATGGTCGGGGGCTACCACTTAGACAGCCCCCAATTTTTTTCGTTCTGGCGGCGCCCCTAATTGTGTACAAACGAAACTTTTGCCTGCACATTTCTGTACACACGAAGTAGAAACGATTGCGATAATTTGTGATAGAATAGAACATGTTGGTGGGGGCTACCAGTTAGACAGTCCCCCAATTTGTTTTCGTTCTAGCGGCGTCCCTAATTGTGTACGAACATACATTTTGCCTGCACATTTCTGTACAAACGAAGTACAAACGATTGTGACAATTTGTGATTCAATTGGACATGATGGGGGGGGGGGCTACCACTTAGACAACCCCACTTTGTTTTCGTTCTGGCGGCGCCCCTAAGTTTGTTCAAACAAACATTTCGCCTGCACATTTCTGTACAAACGATGCACAAACGAATGCGACAACTTGTGATTGAATTGGACATGGTGGGGGGGCTACCACTTAGACAGCCCCCATTTTTTTCTGTTCTGGCGGCGCCCTTAATTATGTACAAACGAAAATTTCGCGTGCACATTTCTGTACAAACGAAGTACAAACGATTGCGACAATTTGTGATTGAATAGGACATGGTCGGGGGCTACCACTTAGACAGCCCCCAATTTTTTTCGTTCTGGCGGCGCCCCTAATTGCGTGCGAACATACATTTCGCCTGCACATTTCTGTACAAATGAAGTACAAACAATTGCGACAATTTGTGATTTAATTGGACATGGTGGGAAGGGGGCTACCACTTAGACAGCCCCTATTTTTTTCTGTTCTGGCGGCGCCCCTAATTGTGTACAAACAAAAATTTCGCCTGCACGTTTCTGTACAAACGAAGTACAAACGATTGCTATAATTTGTGATTGAATAGGACATGTTGGTGGGGGGCTACCAGCTAGACAGCCCCCAATTTGTTTTCGTTCTGGCGTCGCCCCTAATAGTGTACAAACGAAAATTTGGCCTGCACATTTCTGTACAAAGAATGTACAAACGATTGCGATACTTTGTGATTCAATTGGACATCGTGGGGGGAGCTACCACTCAGACAGCTCCCCACTTTGTTTTCGTTCTGGCGGCGCCCCTAAGTTTGTTCAAACAAACATTTCGCCTGCACATTTCTGTACAAACGATGCACAAACGAATGCGACAACTTGTGATTGAATTGGTTTTGGGGGGGGGCTACAACTTAGACAGCCCCCATTTTTTCTGTTCTGGCGGCGCCCTTAATTATGTACAAACGAAAATTTCGGGTGCACATTTCTGTACAAACGAAGTACAAACGATTGCGATAATTAGTGATTGAATAGAACATCTTGGTGGGGGGGGGGTACCAGTTAAACAGCCCCAATTTGTTTTCGTTCTGGCGGCGCCCCTAATAGTGTACAAACGAAAATTTGGCCTGTACATTTCTGTACAAACAATGTACAAACGATTGCGGCAATTTGTGATTTAATTGGACATGGTAGAGGCTACCATTTAGGGGAACTCCCTCGAGAAGAATCACTCTACTTATTTATTGCAAAAAGTAGAATTTAAAAATTCGCATACGTCCAAAGTTATCGTGTGAAGTAACAGCCGTTTGTATGTACGTACTAATATTGATAAGTTCCACTACGCGATCCCAATTAATAGTTCATATACCCGCGCCACACACACACACACTAGCATTTGTACACACGAAAGTATACCTGGTAGTATCCACACGCTTACGCCGGAAACTAGAAACAAACACACACACACACACACACACACAGCGACAGAGAGAGAGAAAGAGAATATCTTGTTGTACCTTTATACTGAATGCACCATTACTCACAAAATCAGTTAAAAAAGAAAAAAGAAAAAAGTTGTAAATGAAACTTTCAAAGATTGGTACCACTGCTGCGTGTCACACATGAGATTGTTCCATAATGATTGATTCGTAATATGATGTATATGGGTTTCTTAATGGTAGTATAACAAAATGCCTTCAAATTGACCACTAAATAAAAAGTGAAATTTATTTCTCAAATTTTGTAAAATCGAAGTCGGTGGGCATTATGGGAACAGTCTACAATAACAATATATGCAAATAAATATTAATATACTTCACGTTTTCCAGTGGGTGCAAGAAAGCTTCGAATAGTATTTGTTGCCAGAAGCATTAGCTGATGTAAATATATATATATATATATATATATATATATATATATATATATATATATGGTTTAAATGACTATAAATTTTAGATTTCTATATAAGCAATTAGAACTTGTGAATTTGTCGCAGGTTCTGATGCAACTCATAATAATAATAATAATAATAATAATAAATGATGTGCGACTTTCCAAACGTTGCAATCTACAAATGGCGTGTTAAACCTAATAAATTAATAGCGTGTAATGTGCTTTTTAAGTGGGAATTTCAGAATAGATGCCGTGGTTTGGTACCATTCAGTGGTGGATCTAGCCCAGGGCCGAAGGGGCTACCCCCCAGTTATTGGAGTAAAAAAAAATAATGGAAGCTAAAATTTATAGTAAATTTGTCATATACTTATCATAGTCTGGGGGCTGGCTGCCCCCAGTCTTTACCTTCTAGATCAGCCACTGGTACCAGGGCACAAAATCATTTGGAAATTATGAGAGGAAGTAGTACAACTAGGGCGTCATTTGGGAGGGCATGAGCAACTGCTCCACATGAGTTTAACAAATATACAATTTTTATTAAGTTCTATACTAATACATATACTAATAAAACACATAAAACTCTCATGTCAGTGGTCAACTTGCCCTTCCATGGCTATTCTGAAATGACGATTCTCACAAAAGAAGAGAGGGAGATTATATATCGAAGTGGAAGACGGCTCATACACCAATCGAAATGACTAATAATATCTATTACGAAACTCTAATAAAAAAAAATCCGAATGCATATAATGTGCGAGTTATATGAGTATAGAGGATGTCCAGAAAGTCCGTTCCCACCTTTAGAAATCGCAGACGGTGAGACAGCAAAACACTTTCGTCATCATTTGAAAAGTACAACGTATCAAAGTAAAAAGTGTTGTTCCAGCGTCACCCGTAGGGTCTCACGCGGGGTCCAACTCAAAAATTACAAATGGTAAGGCAGTCACATAGCAAATAGCTGGAAAGCTGCTTGGATATGAAAGAAGACGGAACAAGTCTTGACTCTCTAAAATTACCATGTGCAAAATGGCGACTGGTCAATTTTCAGCAAAAACGTCACCCCAAAGAAAACCTAAAACCGTGAAAGAGATGTCAAAACAGCAAATCACATTTGTCATCATCTCAACAGTACAATGATTGAAAGTAAAAATATTTGTCCTAGAGACCTCCACAGGGTCCCAGACGTGGTCCAATTTAAAATTTCCAAATGGAAAGGGGGTCTAGTAGCATACCTTTGAATAGCTGTTGCGAAATGAAAGAAGACGGAACAAGTCTCGACTCTCTAAAATTATCCTGTGCAAAATGGCGGCCTGTCAAAATGTACATCCTCATTTCGATTCTCCGGGTTCGTTTTCTTTCCATTTGGAATCGGCAATTGTCACTGAGAAACACTCGCACGTATTCGCTTCTCCTGGTGCAAGAAACCTTTTTTTTGAATCATTTTATACTAGATAATCCAGACAACGAGCATAAGTACCACTATTGTATACACGACTCCAAAAGTGCATTACCACCTGCAATTCTCGTTTTCCTGCAATAGCAGGCAACCCAAAAAGCTCTGCGGTTGGGTTGGTTCCGAATTCGAAAGGCGCTGGACCAAACCTCAATTTTGCAATAAATATATCAGTGTGGCAAACTGCAAATAAGGGAATAAAACAAATTGTTGAAAATGACAATAATATTATCGTGACGGAGATGGATGACATCAAAAGTTACAAAATGATCTTACTTAAGCAGTTCGAACAAGATGAATGGCAAGAAACATATATAAGAGGAAAGCATTTCTCTCCTCACCTCCCAAAAAAGAATCTCATAAAAAAGAAAAAGTTACATAAAGTTACGTAAGTTTTAATATAAAAGCCCCACTCTATATTGTGAAAGTTGACACCCAAAACGCAAGAACAACTGAACCAAAGTCAATGAAATTGTGCACAGATATTGTATACGTAAAAGGAGGGAATACGAGTTTCGTATTTTCCTGAAAAAAACGGCTGGGTGGGGCACGGAACCTTCCAAACCTTTGATCACGAAATATCATAACTGCTAGTAATAGTATGTCAAAAGTGTGTAAAAGACATGAAGAACTTTTTGTATTGAAAATACGCAAAAAGTAAAGAAATACGGGCTTTTTAAATTTTCTGCGGAAAAACGGATTTAGGGGCAAAAGATCCCACCCAAAATTTTGAAACTTAACGTCCGAAAGGCAACAAGAAGTGAACCGAAGTGAACAAAATTAAGCGCAGATGTTGCAAACGTAACATAAGGATACGAGTTTTGTATTTTCCTAAAAAAAAAACGGTTGGGTGGGGCGCGGACCCCTCCAAACCTTTGATCACGGAAAATCAAATGTGCTGGTAACAGCATGTCAGATGTGTGTAAAGGACATGAAGAATTTAATCAAACTGTGTGTATGGACAATATGCAAAAAATAAAACATTTATTTAAATTTTCTGTGAAAAAACGGTTTTAAGGGGGAAAAGCTCAAACCCAAAATTTTGAAAGTTGATGCCCTAAATGCAAAAGGAAGTGAACCGAAGTGGATGAAATTGGGCACAGATATTGTAGACAAAACGGAGAATCCGCGTTTTGTATTTTCCTGGAAAGAACGGTTGAGTGGGGCACCGTTCCCTCCCAATATTTGATCATGAAAAGTAAAAAGTGCTAGTAACAGTATGTCAGTCAGATGTGTGTAGAGAACATGAAATATTGAAACGAAACTTCTTATATGGATAATACACAAAAAATAAAGGAATACAGGATTTTCTATGTTCTTCGCAAAGACGGTTTTAGGGGGCAACCTCAAAATTTTATAATTTGACGCCCGAAAGGTAAGAAGTGAACCGAAGTGAAAGAAATTTTTCACAGGTATTGTAGATATAAAATGTGGGAATACGGGTTTAGTATTTTTCTGGAAGAAACGATTCGGTGGGGCACTAACCCCTCCAAACCTTTGATCACAAAATATCAAAAGTGCTAGTAACCGTATTTGAGATGTGTGTAAAGGACATGAAGAATTGCAACGAAACTTTATGTATGAACAAAAAAATAAATGAATATTGTTTTTTTATTTCCCGCGGAAAAAAAATTTTAGAGGGAAAAAGCTCCCACCCAAAATTTTGGAAGTTGACGCCCGACAGGCAGAAGAAAAAATGAATTCTTTGAGTTTTACGTCCCAAGGTTATGCCGGTTAGACTAAAGGAGACGGTGATGAGGAGTAATGAATGAAATGGTGGAATGAAGAAAGTGGGAGGAAACGGAGAACCCCGAGAAAACCCACGCACACGGTGTTTGTTCACCACAAGGTTCACTTGGCGGCGGCTGGGATCGAATCCGGGACCCCAAGCACCAGAGGCGAATTCTACCACTGAGCCACCGCGGCCCCTGAAAGGCAGAAGTAAACCGAAGTGAATAAAAATTTTCACAGATATTGCATACGTAAAATGAGGATACGAGTTTCGTATTTCCTTGGAAAAAACGGCCGCGTGGGGCACGGACCCCTCCAAAAATTTTACCACGAAAAATAAAAAGTTCTAGTAACAATATGTCAAATGTGTGTAAAGGACATGAAGAATTGCAACGAATTACGTTTTTTAATGTTCTGCAGGAAAACGGTTTTAGGGGGCAAAAGAGCCCACCCCAAAAGTTTGAAATTTGACGCCGGGAAAGCAAGAAGAAATGAATCAAAGTGAATGAGATTTTGCACACATATTGTGAAAATAAAATGTGGGAATACCAGTACCGTATTTCCTGAAAAAATACTGTTAGGTGGGGCTCGGACCACTCCAAACATTTGCTCAGGAAATATCAAAAGTGCTAGTAACAGTATATCAGATTTGTGTAAAGGACATGAAGAATTCCAATGAAACTTTATGTACGGGCAATGCGCAAAAAATGTAGAAGGGGTTTTTCTGCGGCAAAACGGTTTTAGGAGCAAAAGCTCTCACACAAAATTATGAAAGTTGGCGCCGGAAAGGCAAAAAAAAGTGAACCGAAGAGAATCAAATTGTGCACGGACGTTGTAGACATAAAATGAGGGAATATGAGTTTGCTATTTTCCTGGAGAAAAGGGGTGGGTGGGGCACGGACCCTCCCTAACGTTTGATCACAAAATATAAAAAGTGCTAGTATGTCAGATGTGTGTCAAAGACATGAAGAATTGCAACACAACTTTGTGCATGGACAATACGCAAAAAGTAAACGAATACAGGTTTTTCTAAGTTCTGCGGTAAAACGGTTTTAGGGGCAAAAGCTCCCACCCTAAAGTTTGAAAGTTGAGCTCGAAAGGCAAAAAGAAGTGAACCGAAGTGAGTGCAAATGTGAACATATATTGTAGACATAAAATGAGGATAAGGGTTTCATATTTTCCTTTAGAAAATGGTCGTGTGCGGCACGGACCCCTCCAAACCTTTGATCACAAAAAATTAAAATGCTAATAACAGTATGTAGAAAGTGTATAAGGGACATGAAGAATTGCAATGAAACTTTGTGTATGGATAATACGTCAGAAATAAAGCATTACGGGTTCTTTTATGTTCTGCTGGAAAATGGTTTTAAGGGGCAAATGCTCCCACACAAAATTTTGAAAATTCACGCCAGAAAAACAAAAAAGAAATGAACCGAAGTGAATGAATTTCTACACAGATATTGCAGACGTAAAATGAGGGAATACGGTTTCCTATTTTCCTGGAAAAAAGCGTCGGGTGTTGCATGGACACCTCAAAACCTGTGATCACGAAATATTAAAAGTGCTACCAACAGTATGTCAGATGTGTGCAAACAACAAAATAATTCTAACATAACTTTCTGTATTAACAATACGCAAAAAACTGAATACTTTTTTTTGTTCTGGGGAAAAACGGCTTCAGGGGCAAAAGCTACCACCCGAAATTTTGAAAGTTGACGTCCGAAAGGCAAGAAGATGTGAGCCAAAGTGAATGAAATTATGCACAGATATTGCAGACGTGAAATGAGAATACGAGTTTTGTACTTTCCTGAAAAAAATGTAGGGTGGTGCACAGACCCCTCCAAACCTTTTATCACGAAAAATCAAAAGTAATAGTAACAGTATGTCAGAT
Organism: Thermobia domestica; assembly: GCF_964235325.1. NCBI lineage: Eukaryota > Metazoa > Arthropoda > Insecta > Zygentoma > Lepismatidae > Thermobia > Thermobia domestica. Next base: position 50,147,396 of record NC_137470.1, on the reverse strand, counting down.
GTGTGTAAAGGAAATGAAGAATTGGAACATAACTTTGTGTATGGACAATACGCAGAAAGTAAATGAATACGGGTGTTTTTATGTTCTGCGGGAAAACGGTTTTTGGGGGGCAAAATCTCCCAAACAAAATTTTGAATGTTGACTCCCGAAAGGCAAAAAGAAGCGAAGCGAAGTGAGTGAAATTGTGCACAGATATTGTAGACCTAAAGTGAGTGAATACGGGTTTCGTATTTTCCTGGAAAAATCGGTTGGGTGGGGCAAAACCCCTCCAAACCTTTTATCACAAAAAATGAAAAATGCTAGTAACAATATGTCAGATGTGTGTAAAAGACATGAAGAATTGCAACAATACTTTTTGTGTGAAAAAAATAAAGGAATATGTTTTTTTTTCTTTTTGCGGAAAGACGGTTTTAGGGGCAAAAGAACCCAAAACCCAAATTTTGAAAGTTGACGCGCGAAAGGTAAGAAGAAGTGAGCTGAAGTGAATGAAATTTGGACAGATATTGTAGACACAAAATTAGGGAATATGGTTTTCGTATTTTCCTGGAAAAAACGGTTAGGTGGAGCACGGACCCCTCCAAACCTTTCATCACGAAATATCAAAATATCTAGTAACAGTATATTAGATGTGTGTAACGGACATGATGAATTGCATCAAACTGCGTGTGTGGACAATACGCAAAAAATAAACGAATACATTTTTAAATTTTGGTTAAAAACGGTTTTGGTTGGCAAAAGCCCCCGTCTACAATTTTGGAATTTGACCCCAAAAAACAAGAAGAAGTGGACCGAAGTGAATGAAATGTGTACTAATATTATAGAGGTAAGGTGACGGAATACGTGTTTCGTATTTTCCTGAAAGAAAAAAAAACTTGTGAGTGAACCGAGGCGTTGAGACGGTGGACTTGCCACCTCTGAGTTTTTCAATCAATGTATTTCTTAGTAATTATTTTTACTTTTGAAAAGGTGTAAGCATTTTGCTTTTTTTAAAACAAATCCTTGAATTATACGTAGTCAGTGTTGAATACAGGTTTCATTTTTGTACGTGGCAATAGTAACTTCCATGGTCCCCTCTCTTCTACCTCTAGACACAGACATATTGTTTTTAATAACCTCCAAATTACGATTTTTATCAATAAAGAGTAGCTGTCCTACTAAAGCTAGTATCGATTTCCTGCTAAGCAAAGATAAAGTGAATCTGAAAAGATAGGGGAACGGTAGGTAGCGGCATGATGTCACGCCGTCCCCCATGCCTATCTTTGCCCATTGTAATTTCTTAGGAACTGGGGGGACGCCGTACACATTTTTTGGAGGTGAGGGACGGCGTCCCCTGCATTCCCAAGCACTTTTACCTCTGCTGCTAAGTATTAATTGCTGTAAGGACTAACGAAAAATATTATGTGGTACTACTACTATTACTACTACTACTATTACTACTACTACTACTACTAATAATAATAATAATAATAATAATAACAATAATAATAATAATAAAGGATCTGAATGTTAAATATATTTTTTTTAACTTTCTAATACAATCCCTGTGGGCTTTCGCAAATCTGGATGTATTGTTTTTATGAGGAATAAAGAGGCTTCAAACAACAACGATTTGTATAAAAGTCTTATTAGGTGTTTTAGAAAGAAGCAAGAAACTCACAAGTCACAACTGTGTCTGTTTTTTTTTAGCACAATGTTACAAGGCACAGAAGCCTGCGGGCATTTTGCTTTTTTTCTTGCCTGAGTGTAGCTTCAGTACCGTACTAAAATCAAGACTTTCGTTCTGTCGTTGGCACGTGTCGAATCAGCTTGTTTCCTGTACGATGTTCTGCCTTCAGGCGATCGACTAGATAGCTAGCTAGAAGTCAAGAAACAAAGAAATAAACAAAACGATATGCTTGTTTCATGGAGATATGCTTACTTCTTGGCATTAAGTGTTTGAAAACCAAAACTGTTCTGAGTATCCATTTTGTTATTTCCATAATAAGTATAAAGGGAAATGTTAATTCTCATATATAGTAGGAGCAGGCACGTAGCCAGGATTTCGTGAAGGGGGGGGGTCCGTGACATGAAATACTGTGGTCATCACAAAAGGGGCTCGATCACTCTAAACTATTTTACTGGAACATATATTGGTTCGTTTAGCCAGGATTTCGTAACGGGGGGGGGGAGTGGCATGAAATTCTGAAGGCCCAGGAGCTCGATCAATCTAAACTACTTTACTATCAACATATATTGGTTTGTTAGGACAATAAAATGAGGATATGTTGGCAAGTATTTTAATAACAAACTATGAAGAAATTTCGAGCAAAATAATAAAAAAAAAAGGCTTGAAAAAGATTTTGCAATATTTACGACCTTCTCCTGTTTATTCAAATTAAACAATTTTCCTTTCGTTATGACCTCAATTATTATAAAAAGTACAGACTGAATACTGTCTTGTAAACTATCTTCTAATATAAATAAAATAAAGAGTTTGTTTGTGTGTTTGTCTGTCTGTCTGTCTGTCTGTGTTCGACCTGGGGACCAGGCAAGTAGACTGAGATTTACCAAATTTTGTTCAGGGTACCTTGGCCCAGGCCCCAGATCAAGACGAAGCGTTTTTTTTAATTTCGAAACAGTGGGGTATCAGGGGGAGCATTTACCGGAACCGGCTTGGGAAATACACGAATTGTCCGAGAGTTACCAAATTTTAGTCACAAATACCTTGGTCCAGGCTCCAGACCAGAGTTAAACGTTTTTGTCCAAATTCAAACCAGGAGGGTCTCAGGGGGGGCGTTTACCGGGACATGTAAAAGTAGTAGAAAATGACCGATATTTATTTATTTATTTATTTAACAATCACCAGATACAGCTCAGAGGCCATTTTACATTGAATATCCAACAACAATCACAATGGAAAGGATTTGGGAAGGTATCGACCAGGGCCTGTTTAGTAGGTGCCATCCCGGCATTTGCCTGGTAGGACTGAGGGAAACTCTGGAAAACCTGTCAGGATGGTAGGCAGCGGGATTCGAAGCCATGACCTCCCGAATGCGAAGCCAACGCTCTACCACTTGATCTATTAGTGTCGAATTCATATTTTCGCGGTCGCTGAAATCAATGGTGAAACTCCAGTCGCATTAACTTCTAAATTTACGCTATGCGGCTCCGGGCCGGGGGTCACCGGAGAGGGGTGAGATACCAAGACATGTAAAAGTAATCCAAAATGACCGATATTATTGTCAAACCCATAGTTTTCGCGGTCGCTGAAATCAATGGTGACACTTACATTAGCGATGACTTGCAAGTATGCGGGCCGGGAGTCAGCGGGGGGTGGATACCGAGACATGTAAAGAAATAGCCCAAAATGACCGATATTAGTATCAAATACATAGTTTTCGCGGTTGCTGAGATCAATGGTGATACTCCCAAAGGCGTTGACTTCCAAATACAGCCACTGTGCGAAGCATGTGTATATTCAACTAGTTTTACAATATATGCGTTCCTTTCTCTGTTGAATCAAATGCTAACAAAACTTTCTTTCAACATATTTTTTGTTTTTATTATTCCGTCAACTACTGTCGTTTCCAAATGACAGGTTAAAGGAGCAACAGAAAATTGTCCTTGAAATAACATGTTTGATACTGCAAGGATGCGATGACGAAAAGTTATGATTAAAAATGTCCACGCTGTTACACAACACCACTTATGCTTTCGAAAGCTTGAAATCTCCCTGACTAGTAGCAGGAATTCTGAGAATTCTATAACTTTTCTTGAAATTTCAAATTCCCTGACTCTTCCAGAATACGTCGCTTACCTCGCCACCATATTGCAAGTAATACAAAGCTTCTAATAAGAAAGAGTAAGCAAATGATTCCTGTAGTTTTCTTTTTAATTTTTAACGCTGATCCTTCTTTTTGTCATTTCATTTTGTTTTATCCTTCCTTAATTTTTTCATTTCTGGTTTCGTAGGGGGGGTCCGGACACCCGGACCCCCCTTTGCTACGTGCCTGGTAGGGGTAAAACTGAAGGGGAACGCGAGGGGAACGTTATATATATATAATAACATAGCATATTTCTTTCCAAAATTTTATAAAAACTATTTATTTTATAGAGTTCAAAATTCGGCCAAATGTTTATTAGTATTAATATTGCATGTTCACGTTTATTTTTTCTTGCTAAGGTAATATTAGAGCGCGCTAATTAAAAAATTAATTTTCTTCCATTTAAAAGCTGTTTAAGATATTGGCCGCATTCTGCAACAGTGCAGAACAGCAGATAGGAAGCTAACCAGGTAGATTTCTTTCTTTCTCTGCCCTCGCTAGGTCACGTGCGTGAACTTAGGGTTGTCCGCGGAGAAAAAGAAACCGATGGAATGCACATTGATAGCAGATAAGAGCAAAGTGTGTTTTGTCTCTCTTCATAGATCGTAAAGATTTCCTTGATTCTACGTAAACATCTCCGCGAATAATTACCTGTACAAGAATATTGTAGCTAACAAGGTACGACAGTTTCAGAAAATCTGTCTTTGTTGTTTTCAAGTGAGGCAAGTCTATTCATCTTATAAAATGAGTTTTGAACTGTAGAGCGTAGAGCAAACTTGCTTATTTGTTGCATCAACTGACAAAAGTTTACATACAGATCAAAGAGAAGTCTTAGGAAAAACGGACGACATACTAAATGCTGGTACTTACTGTCTGTTAGGTATATTTATATCAAAATTGTCTAATAAATCTAGAAATGAGTAAAAATAAAGAACGGTCCGTACGATTCTTTTACTATATATATTTTATTTACATATCTGAGTTTTGAATGACATCGAGAACCCAATTCTTTTCCTTTTTAAAAAATCAAACTTGAGACTACAGGGGCCTACGTCTCAAAACTACTAATCTTGTAATGCTAGTGAAACTTCTGAAAATCAAATATTTTATACTTGTATACACCGTAAAAAAGCGGCAAATTAAAATTGTCAGCAATAGTACTTAGAAATGAATTTTACTATTATTTTAGTATTTCTGCGTCATGATATTTGATGGATTTCTGCGTCATGATTTTAAAAAAACATTACAAGACGAGTAGTTTTGAGAAATAGACCGCTGCTGTGTTAGACACACACACAACTGGCGAGTAAATTTAAATGCATTAATTAATATTTATTTTAGAAAACGAAATGTCAAATGGAGCCGAAAGTCCATTTTATACCGAAACATTAATAACAAAGGCAAAGAAATATGGAAATCAGACAGAGCATATGTGGGGAGTACATCATCCTGGGGGCCGCGGTGGCTCAGTGGTAGACGTTTACCTCTGGTGCTTGGGGTCCCGGGCTCAATCCCAGCCCCCGCCGAGTGAACTTTGTGTGACAAACACCGTGTGCGTGGATTTTCTCGGGGTTCTCCCGTTTCCTCCCACTTTCTTCATTTCATTCATTACTCATCATCACCGTCTCCTTTAGCCTAATCGGCATACCCGTGGGACGTAAAACTCAAAGATTTCATTTACATCATCCTGGTGATATTCGCCTGGTGGGACAGAAGAAAATTGTGGGTGAACTTTAAATAATAATAAAAAATTGCTTCTTGATATCACTTATTGATTTTGCTTTATGGATCTATGGATTGGATTTTAGTTTGATTTCAGCTTCGAGTACCATTCAGCAGGGAGGCTATATGAGACATGGACCTACAGCGAGGGAATACGAACCCACCGGAAATCGAACCCGGGTTTCCCGCGCCAAAGACGCGTATGCTATCCACATAGGCCTGAGAGAGCTCTATGAAGCTATAGGGATCAATATTGAAACTGGAAGAGTAAAATTGTTTTACCATTTCCGGTTTCAGTAGAAAGAAATAGGTGAAGATGGTATTTTTTCTTGAGATGCTCAATCGATTTTCGAAAACTGTCGCTATCTACTACCAATTTATTTTTATGGCGATCAATGTTAAATACGAAAACGGTTTATTCCTACCACTTCTGATTTCAATGCAGGATTAACGGAAGAAAGAAAGCTTATTCTTGAGACTTTGTTTGAATTCCCGAACACTTCTCGACCTCTCTGACAGTTTTTACTCTATGAAACTGAATATTGAGACCGGAAATAGTAGTAAATTTCTACCACTTCCGGTTTTAATAATGAGATACGGTATAGGTGGTAACTTTTCTTGACGTTTGATCGATTTCCGAAATCCTCTCGTCCTAAGTTATTTCCGTCTTTGATTTATAGCCATTAATGTTGAAACTGGTTGTTGTCGATTTTTACCACTTACGGTTTAAATATAAGGTTGTTGGAGGAGACGGACACGGAACCTATTCTTGGGGTGCTGAATGGATTCCAGAAAACTGCTTCTCGATATATCTTATCGTCTTTGCTCTATGAAAATCAATATTGAAACTGGAAGTAGTAGTAAATTTCTACCAGTTCCGGTTTTGATAGAAAGATAGGGGTAGAAATGGCACATTTTTGAGGGACATTGAATCAATTCCCTAAACTTGCTTGTCGCTAGCTATTATGACCCGCAAGTAGACGATCTCTATAACTTCCGATTTATATAGAAGATTGACGGAGGAGATAGAACCTATTCTTATGACGCTAAATCTATTCCGGAAAATCCTTCTCAATATTTTTTTTAACCGCTTTTGGTCTGATATCTGTCAACAGGCAGAGCCTATTAGACTTCCAATACTTATGCATAACATCGTTTGGAAGTATAATAAACACAGAAAGAAGAAATATTATTCATTAAATCTATTTTAGTACAGATTAAGGATATGGGAATTTCAAGAATTCTTTTTGCATCAGTTATTATGCCCTGAATAATAACGGGGACCATAATGGCTCAGTGGTAGAGAGCTCACCTCTGGTGTATGAGGTTCCAGGTTCGATTTCAGCTCGCGCCAAGTAAGCTTTGTGGTGGACAAACGCCATGTGTGTGGGTTTTCTTGGGGTCTTCAAGTTTCTCTCACTTTCTTCATTACAGCATTTCGTGTTCATTCTCATCATCAGAGTCTCCTTTAGTGTATCCGGTATAAGAGTGGGATGTAAAACTAAAAGACTTCATTTCATTTCTAAATAATAACCTAATGCATTCTACAGCGTTCTATTCTTGGCTAATAACCAATAATGGCGTACAGATTGATGATATGCTTGGAAATTGATATGTCATAAAATCGACTATTCATGCAAAAAATGCACCAACATCTCCCAGCTAGTCACTACAAGCAAGAATGACATCTGCTTCGTTCAGATAATGTTCATCATGAGACGAGACGAGAAGTAAGGTTTTCTCGTCTCGTCTCCTATGTTTAATAGGCCTAGTCTAGTCTCGATCATTGAAGACTTTTTTCGCTCTTGTCTCGAAATTTTATTGCTGATAACACAATTTGTTAATTTATGATTAAAAAATTTATCTTATTTTTTTCTTAATTTCAATTAGGAGTTTTCACAACCGTTCCGCGTCACGATTGTTCCACGAATAGTGTGATATAAGAACATTTAAACCACTTTTATTATTGGAGTAAATTGTGTAATGACTAGGATATTTTAAACATAGATAAATGCTCTTCATATTGCTTTTATATCATCATTTGTGTTGTACGTATGATGCGAAAACGTAATAATGAAATTATTTCTGTGGGTATTAGCCCGATAGCCCCTAAATACGCCACTGATCAAAAGATTTTTTCATAATTTTTAGTCCATAAATACAAGTTACACTTCATAATTTTACTAAATACGTATGTTCATTGCATTGTTCATATAGAACAATATCATGGTGATGGAACAAACTTTCTAGTGCTGTATCTCAGTTACATGAGTTACAAGTTATCCGCCTACATAAATAAGTTATACGTTTTTGAGTTGACGGGTTTTATCCCTAAATTTTCCAAAACAAGTGGCCACCTAATTCTTGTTCTGTCTCTCTATTTAATTAAATTATTTGGTGAACGTGAAATGTAAAGATCTATTTTCGACGCAAGTGTTAATAAACCGGGAAGTAACTACTTATCTATCTTTCTTTTCCTCTTTTAAAAATTAATAAAATCACTTATGTTCTGTCTTGTAGTTTATTTATAATAATTATTATTATTTTCAAAGTGTATAGTGAATATCTTAAATGTATATTTTAAACATTCTATACAGAAGAAATCGTTACTGCAAGGTTTGGTCCCGCGAGAGTTTAGATGGCTAAGTTTTATCCCTCGAGGATCTAGCCAGGCTAGATTTCGTCTGGCAAGATTTTCTTTATGTGAGATTTTCGCCAGGCGAGATTCTGGGCCGTGAGATTTTGGTTGCGATGTTTTATTCGCAAATCATCAACAAATTTGGGTGGATATACGGACCAATATAGCTTTCTGTGGATATATTTTTATTGATTTCATGCAATTTGTGATCATTCCTCTGCGACAAGGCCATTACTTTTCATGTGTCGGCCAAATGTGATTGAGAGTTTGATAAGATTCCTCAGTGGAAAATAATAATCTCAGTTTGCGACCAGCCGATAATTGGTTCTTTATGTAAATCAGCAGAGTAGAAGTGATACACATTACAGGTATTTTTCTCTAAAATTATGAAATGTTATGAACTACATAGGGAAAACAAGAATAAACGTCTCTTTGCTCAAAAGTGACGCAATTGTAGATTCCTAAGAAGTAACGTAACGTTGTTCAGAAAACTGAGTCAAAATACTATAACACACACACACACTTTTATATATATCACCATTAATATAAAATTTGGCACTCTTATTGAGAAATATCTGCATTTTTCGAATTTTTAAAGGAAACAGGAGAAAATTGATGTTTAGCTCCCTTTTGGGAGTGTAAACACAAAAGTTCATTTTCCTTATGGGAGATTCAATGTTAAATTTTGGAAGCAGTTTTCCAATAATTATTCGTAAAGATTTTGGGGCAAATAAGTTGTATTTGTTACGAAATGCAAAAACACTCATTCATAAAGCTAGTAAAGTCGTCTCAAACATTATTTTGAGAAGCCCCCCTTTTGGGGGGCAAGGGGCGCAGAAAGATGGTGGGGGATGTGTTACCAAAATCCCAAAATTTATTTTTGGAGTGCCAGTAAACGTCAGATTAATCACGAATGTCACAAAATCAATGCTCTAATGCTCCTTACATGTAAGAGTGACTGATAATGGGGCTACAGCCCCCTTTCAAAAGTAAGAGAATCACCATAAATATCCTTAGTAGAGACATACGAGAAGAAGTTAAGTTTTGTTAATTAATGTGAAATTTGGCGTCATTGTACCAAAAGAGTATCCATTTTTGAAATCTGGAATGCTATTTTGGTAACGCACCGCCTTAGGGGGCACAGGGGACGAAGCATTAGATGATCTATCTTTATAAAAAATCAAAATTTTGTTCCGGAAATGCCAGTGAGCGTCAGATTTTTCACAAATGTCACAGAATTAATATTCTAATGCTCCTTGCATGTGCCAGTAACTTATGCGGGGCTATAGCCCGCTTTCAAAAATAAAAAATCACCATTTATATCCCTAGTAGAGACATACGAGAAGAATGATTTTTTTCAATTAATGTGAAACTCGGCGTCGGGTTAACAAAGAGTTATGTATTTATCAAATCTGTAATATTTGTTTTGGTAATGTACCGCCTTAGGGGGCACAGGAGGTGAAGCATAAGTTATTGGATCTTTTTAAAGTTTCAAATTTTATTTTGGAAAATCCAATGTGTGTCAGATTGATCACAAATAATACAAAATTAATATTCCGATGCTCTTTGCATGTGCCAGTGACTGATATTGGGCTACAGCCACCCTTCCAAAAATCACATAATTTACGGTAAATATCCTTTGTAGGAACGTACGGGAAGGAGGTAAATATGCTTTACAATTAATGTGCAATTTGTCATTATTGTAGAAAAATGTTTTAATTTCTTTTTAAATTTCGAATCTCTGTTAATGAATATCGTCTGTCAGTGTAACAGATTGAGGATATAGCTTCGTTTTTTTTGGCATCACTGGAATATAATCAAAGAACTTTGCATTTTTAAAAACTAAATTGGTCCCTTCTTATAGCATAAAATCATACATAAAGTTACCAGCATATTTTGTGCACACTTAAGCAAACCAGCTCGAAATAGAACACAAAATGACAATGGAAAATGCCGCAGGTACCACGAACGAAAAGAGAAGTAATATTTTAAAAATTAAAATATTGTTTTCTTTATTCATAGAAAAAGCGTATCTTTTCCCTACTTCTTCCACAATAACTTTATGATCCCACTTTCCACGTACTAGCCTACTCGTATACTGCACATGCAAGCACGTCAGGAAATCGTATACTATGGACACATGGTTATAGTAAAAACAAATGTCTCGCGAGGGATAAGGATTAGGTTGAGTCAGGCTATACCATAAATCCAAGAAAACATATTATCCCTTTCTAAAAACAACACTTTTCTTTGGCTCCGTTGTCATTAACTAAATTGCTTAAATATTTCATTAATCTAAGTGTAAGACAGATAAAATGAACTTACGTTATTCGGCATGCTCTCGTAAACGAGCAAGACATGAATGAATTATTGTGATTTACTAGAGCCACTGTGAACACCTTCTCCAACATATCTGGATGACTACGCTCTGGACAATTCTTTGTTTTATGTTGCCCAATAAGGAGGAATGGACGTAATAAAATTCCAGACACATGCACCATCATAGATACAAGCGAAAGAGTGTTATTGTATTTTCTAACTAAAAATGCAAATTTACCTATGTCACACTCCCAAAGGCAAAATAAATTCTGAGGCCACGCCCCTAAAAGAAATCCATCGGTATTATCTTATTGTCACAAACATTTATTTTCTAAAAAAATAATGCCAAAGTTCACATTGCAAAAAAAAATGCTTCTGCCAGTAGGTCTTTGCGTAAGAATAATCATATTGAATTTACGATGCTTTTCAAAGATAGCTGTGGTAACATATTAGTCACTGGCACATAAAAGCACTACGGAGTATTAATTCTGCGCATCTTGCAACTAATTTGACACTCATGAGCACTCCCAAAATAAAATTTGGAATTTCTATCAGCCCCCTCCCTATGATCCCCAAAAGAACCAAATTACCCTCCGTGCCCTGTGCCTCCTATTCCCAAAATAATATTCCAGATTTTTACTAGCACAACGCCTAATTTCACATTAATTGACAAAATATAGATTCTTCCGCTGCTAAGGATATTTATTATAAATTTTTAATGTAATTGTTGAAAGGGGGGCTGTAGCTCAATATCAGTCACTGGCACATGCAAAGAGCATCCGAATATTAATTTTGCATTATTTACGATCAATCTGACACACGCTGGATTTTCGAAAATACAATTTGAAACTTCAAAAAGATCCAATAGCTTATGCTTTACCCCCTGTGCCCCCTAAGCCGGTACATTACCAAAATAATATTCCAGATTTGGTAAACGCATTACTTTTTGCTAATTCGACGCCGAGTTGCACATTAATTGAGAAAAAATCATTCTTCCCGTATGTCAATACTAAGGATATTTATGATTATGTTTTTATTTTTGAAAGGGGCTATAACCCCATATAAGTCACTGGCACATGCGAGGAGCATTAGAATATTAATTCTGTGACATTTGTGAATAATCTGACGCTCACTGGCATTTCCGGAACAAAATTTTGAATTTTTATAAAGATCAATCATCAGATGCTTCGCCCCCTGTGCCCCAATAAGTTGGTGGTTACCAAAATAACATTCCAGATATGAAAAATGCATACTTTTGTGCTACAACGACGCCAAATTTCACATTAATTGACTAAAAATACCTTCTTCTCGTATCTCTACTAGGGGTATAAATGGTGATATTTTTTATTTTGAAAGGGGGTTATAGTCCCACATAAGTTACTGGCACATGCAAGGAGCATTAGAATATTAATTCTGTGACATTTGTGAAAAATCTGACGCTCACTGGCATTTCCGGAACAAAATTTTGAATTTTTACAAAGATACATCATCTAATGCTTCGTCCCCTGTGCCCCCTAAAACGGAGCGTTACCAAAATAGCATTCCAGATTTCAAAAATGCATACCCTTTTGCTACAATAACGCCAAATTTCACATTAATTAACAAAAAAATAACTTCTTCTCGTATGTCCTTACCAAGGATATTTATGGTGATTTTCTTACTTTTGAAAGGGGGCTGTAGCCCCATTATCAGTCACTCTTACATGTAAGGAGCATTGGAGCATTGATTTTGTGACATTCGTGATTAATCTGACATTTACTGACACTCCGAAAATAAATTTTGGGATTTTGGTAACACATCACCCACCATGTTTTTACGCCCCTTGCCCCCCGATAGGGGGGCTTCCCAAAATAATGTTTGAGACGACTTTACTAGCTTTGTGAATGAGTGTTTTTGCATTTCGTAACAAATACAACTCATTTGCCCCAAAATCTTTACGAATAATTATTGGAGAAAACTGCTTCCAAAATTTAACATTGAATCTCCCATAAGGAAAATGAACTTCTGTGTTTACACTCCCAAAAGGGAGCTAAACAGCAGTTTTTTCCTATTTCCTTTAAAAATTCGAAAAATTCAGATATTTCTCAATAAGTGCCAAATTTTATATTAATGGTGTGAAAACTTCATCTTCTCCCAGTGCTGTAGGAAATTACACGAATTATGGAACAGTCTGTATATATATATATAAAACTCAAAATCACGTTTTAAGTCAAAAGTAAAAAAAAAAACATTTCATTTGTTTACCTTTGGAATACCAACATATAATCTAAATGATCTAGACCCTCAAAAGTATTGTAATATTTATTTATTTATTTTGTATATTACTGTTACGCACACGCCTAAAATGCCATGATTTGTTCTTTCATTTTAGAAATATTTCTTTTAAAGTTATGTTTTTCTAAGAAACATTTCGTATTTTGGAATGCAAAATATTTATGATAATGCTTTTACAATAATGTTGTTTTCCTTCTGTCGTATCTTCCTTTTTCACCTCGCAAAAGTTGATGTGTGGTCAAAAATGGTTCGAAAATGAAAATAGGGATATTTCACCCTGTTTGAAACGTCTTGTTATAAAATACTGAACTTAGAAGGTAAATTCTGTACCACCAGACATGTCAACTCTGACGCGAAATCGTAGCAGTTATAGTAGTATTAACTGTGGTCGTAGTAGTAATAATAGAAGTAGTAGTAATAGAAGTAGTAATATTAGTAGTATTAAAGTACTTTGCAGTCTTGAATAAAGAGTCAGTTTCCCAAACACACTACGATTAACATAGACTGACAGTAAGACCGTACGAACACGGCAAAGGCAGGGGGAGTGGAGGACATTTAAGGAAAAAAATGACAACATTAGTTTCCAACCCGTCTTTGTGTGCCCGGGCCGAGCCGGGCCGGCGTGGTTCGGCCCGGAAATACATGCACCCGGTTCGACCCTATAGCATTTGTGTCCGGGCCGAACAGGACACGCCCAGCCCGTGCAGGGCTCTGATTCATATCCACTGCAAACGCAGTTTTTGTTCTATTTTGACTTTTATTTTAGTAGTCAGGCGAGAATTGTGTTCTATGTCTTAATTTTCTGCATTCTTTCACATATGGAAAGATTCGTTTACGTATCTAAATGTTTCATTACGTATGGAGAGCTAAATGACAAACAAACATGTGCTGATATTAATACAAAGTTTCGAAATATTGTATTATTAAGTATTTCAATCAATGTTGCTTTTATATACAATTAATAACAAGTCTTATTATATTTAAAAGAAGAAAAACACATCTGCAAAATTTCTCCCGATTGCAAAGAATGGCTTCGAGGTTCGAACCTGGTTTATTTTTTTCCGAAGATACCCGAAGCTGGACTTAGAAAATTTTTGCCTCAAAATAGCAATAAAGAATGCCCTCGACCTTTGAGACAATATGTACACCTTGTCTCAAAAAGGTTGAGCGCATTCTTTATTGGTGTTTTGAGGCAAAAATTTTCTAAGTCCAGCTTCGGGTATCTTCGGGAAAAAGTAAGCCAGGTTCGAACCTCCAAGCCAGCCTTTGCAATCGGGAAAAAGTTTGCAGATGTGTTTTTCTTCTTTTAAATATAATAAGACTTGTTACCAAGTGTTTAAAAAAGCAACATTGATTGAAATACTTAATGATACAATATTTCGAAACCTTGCACATGCTTGTTTGTCATTTAGCTCTCTATACGTAATGGAGCATTTAAATACGTTAAAGAATCTTTCCATGTGTAAAAGAATGCTCAAAATTAAGAAATAGAACATAATTATCGCCTGAGTACTAAAATAAAAGTCAAAGTAGAACAGAAACAGCGTTTGTCATGGATATGAATGTCATAATTATCTTGAGATCTCTTAAACATCGCTAGAAGGTTAGATCTAGAAGTCCTTGTGTTAGCTCATTGGTAAGCTGTCGGATTTCAAATCATAAGGTTGTGAGTTCGAATCCCATCTGGGTCAATACTTTTTTTAAAATTATATTTTCCGCAATGCATGAAAAATTATATAAAATAATTACATTAGAATACATAAGTTCTGTATATATAACATAATCATTGCAGAACATAGTAATTATTATGTTTAAAATATAACATCTGAGATAATTTTCACAGTAGGTCGGTATATATGAGGATGTAAATACAAGTAAGGAAAATCATTTAATAGCAATAAATAAGTTATGTAGTGTATTTATTTGCATCTATTTGTCATACAGATGTAACTTTTCAATATTCTCATTACAGCATGTCATTTACATTCGTGAAATACAATATATTCCTACGGATATAGAAAGTGTATAAACAGAGTATTCAAAGTCGTATCCTGCTTCAAGACACATAGCTTTTCCCGATCCCCTTAACGTCACGGGAAGAAACACAAATTCTCTTTAGAACGGAATGTCGTTACTTAGAGTCTCATTCGAATACGTTGAATATGCTTTTGTGTATTCATCTCTCTCTCTCTCTCTCTCTCTCTCTCTCTCTCTCTCTCTCTCTTTCGCTTTGTTTATGTGTGTGTGTGTTGTTGCAGAATATCCCAAGTTGAATACAACATTTGCAAAGTATATGAGCATCATTGTCATCGAATACCAGAAATTGAAAGTCGTGTTTCTTCGGGTTAGGTTTACGTGTTCATGTTAGCTCACTGGTAGAATACGGACTTGCCACTGAAGAGGTCTTGAGTTCAAAGCCTACAGCTAATTATCATTCTTTTGTTAGTAGGATTGCACAGAAATCGGATACAAGGAGTGGTTTACTTCTAGAAATATTTTCAGAAGCGTTTAGCCTAGCCCTGAAAAGGGTTGTTTTCGGGAGTTAAGGCGGGGTCATTAATATTGTGTCCAAGACCCTTCTGAATTTATTACACGCTCCATTCTTCTGGGCATGGAATCTATTACATGGGTGACAAATCTATCTCCTTCCCCTACCTCCAGCCATGCTTCGGAAACAAGATGCCACAGGTCATCCTGAGTTCTTGGTGGATCTGCCTCAGGCCAACTTTCCCTTAGAGTACGCTTCACTTCTGCTCACATATTTTCCATGAGATTGAGGTCTGCTCCACGAGGCGGCCAGTCGATTAAATCAATCTCAGAGTGCCCTGCGAACCATTCCTGAACCACACGGGAATTATGTATTGGCGACTGGTATTGCTGGAACTGAATTACACCATAAGGCTGAAACAGATGGCACCATGATATTACTGATAATGTCTAAGTACTGAGCATTGTCCAGATGTCCTTCAATTCTATGAAGCTGTCCTGCTCCGCGACTGGAAATCCAACCCCAACATAAAATAGATACATGGCCACTGCGATTGCAAGCAGCCACATATCCATGGTCATATCGGGTGCCTCTCGGACGATACACAAAACGGCGTCCCTCCTTTGATGTTGTGAATATGGATTCATCTGAGAAAACTACGTTTTCCCAAATGAGACCCACATTCGCCTGTGCAAACGCGAGACGGTAATTTTGTGGTCATCTGAGAGTTTTTCCTTCACGGCAGCAACACGGCCACGTAACCCAGCATGACGAAGCCTTCGCAGAGCTGTATGCTTACTACCAGGAAAGAGAGAAGCTTCCCTTATCTGTCTAGACGTCCGTCTAGTGGGTCTAACCGGGCTTCGTTTACTAATCTCGCATCTTGGGCTTCGGTTGACACATGCGGACGACCAGGAGATCGTAAATTACCAGTCTGACCTGTAGCACCATATTTCCGAATCCATTGCCTTCCTGTAGAGGCCGGGACACCTACTCGCCTGCTAGCTGCAGTTGCAGTATAACCTTCAAACTCCCATAAAGTAATTACTGCTGTACGTCTATCCATAGTTACCAATGTTCTGAGCTGTGAGAAGAAAGCAATAGGTAAAAGCTAGTACCTGACGTGTGATTGGTTACTTGCACGACAAGCCTATTGTGGGGAACAGCGTTGCCAGATCTAGCATAATGATGCTAGATCTAGCATAATTTGCATGTCTCTAGCACCTAGCATCTTGCTTTTAGCATCCTGCCCAAATCTAGCACAATTTCAGCAAGTTATCAAAAAGCCGTAAAACCTGGAGAAGTTGGTCGTGGGAAGAAAAAGAACGGCAGAAATGTATCCTCTTCCATTGATTCATACACTCGGTAAACCATACAGGCAGTCTTATTTTCCTAAGTAAGTTCGGAACGGCTTTGGGCTTTTTTTTTTGTGGCTCCACCCAGGGTTTTCTAATCCTTTAACTCCGAGGCATGGGCGGAGCTATGGGGGCCATTCTCCCCCCAACTTTTTGACAACTTCACCATCTTTACTTCTGACTTCATGATCATATTTATTCCTGAAATGACAGCTCCGAGACCGACCAAAAATCTGCCCCCTCCCCCAGCAGACGATTCCCAACTCCGCTAATGCTGCGAAGTAATTTTCTTTCAAAATATGTAAACAAAAACTTTGCATTCATTTATACGATATATACGCCATTGAGTTTGGCAACGACTGCAGTAATTTAGTTGAGTTAAAATTTTGGTGCGTGAAGTATTGAGTTCTATCCATGCATTCTTGCTCTCTGTGTATTTTAAGTTACGTTATCGTATCTCAACTATGTTTTTTTTTTTAACTCCTGAGTTAGTAATTATGAGGATCTAGCATAATTTGACCGAATCTAGCATAAGTTCGATCAGGTTTTGGAATAATTCCGAGCTGTGAGTCTGGCAACGCTGGTGGCGAACGACTTGGTCAACGACTCGCGAAAGAAATCTGAAAATGGTGCGCCGTAATAATAATATTAAAAACAGTTTTTATAAAGGAATATTAATACATACGAAAAGCTGTTTAAAGAATGAATTGTTATACTGACTTTACACGTATAAAAACATATACCATATACCAAACAGATTGAGCGATATGATTATAGCTGTTTTGAGACGAACACTTTCGAAGTCCAACTTCGGGTGTCTTCGGAAAACAGTAAACTAAAGCTGCTGGTTCGAACCTCCAAAGCCAACCTTAGTAATCGGGAAAAGATGTACAGATATGTTTTTCCTTCTGTTAAATATAATAAGACATGTGGAAATGGTATTAAGTGTAGAAAAAAGTAACATTGATTGAAATACTTAATGATACAATATTTCGAGACTATGTATTCACACTCTCGTTTCGTCATTGTGATTTCCAGACGGAAAAGAGCATTTACGTATGAGCTCAGTTATATTTCAGAAGCAGCTTCCGAAAAGCGGTCATGTTAGCTCAGTGGTACACCACCGAGCGTTTAAATCGTGAGTTCGATACCCGTTCAGGTGAGATTCCTTTATGATATTTTACTTTCCTCAATGCATGAAAATTATGTAAAATAGTTACATTACAATTCATCAGTTGTATATATATTTTCATATCATCAGTTGTATATATGAGTTGAATATATATATTCATATCATCAGTTGTATATATCAGTTGAATATATATATTCATATCATTTCACTGCATAAGTAATTCTTATCTTTAAAATATAACATCTGAGGTATTCACAGAACGTCGGTGTGTTATGTGTGAATATTGAATACAAATTTAAAAAATCGTGTAATAGCAATAAATAAGTTATGTAATATATTTATTTGCAGCTACTTTCATCGCAGATAACTTCTCAATATTCGCATTACAGCATTTAGGTAGAGCATATCGAAAATCGGATCGTGGTTCAAGACAAAAAAAACTAGCTAGCCCCAAACTGTCACGTAAGAAATTCACGAATCGCAAAAGTAAAGTGAAGAGATTGAGAGCGGTAATTCCTTAATCGCTCTCTCTCAACTTTCTCTTATCTGCATTTATACATATAAAAGTGTATGTATGTATGTTCCATCATAACTCATGTATGCCTAGAGCAGGGTTTCTGAACCTGGGAGTCGCGGCCCCTAGGGGATCGCGAAGATAGGCGGAAGAGATAAATATAGTTAGAATCTAATACCAGAAATTATTTTTAAATATTATTTTTAATTTTGTTCTGATAGGCATACTTTTATTTTTTATACACACTGTAAAAAACAATAAAAAATAAGTCTACTGAACATTTTCAAAGGGTGTAGAATTCGTGTTACTATTCGGTTCAAAGTCTCTTGTCGTCGCGAATTCTGTCGAGAAATTTGAAACTTAAAATATACAAAACGATAATCATGCCTGTTGTTTTGTATGGTTGCGAAACATGGTCGCTTACTCTGAGGGAAGAATATAGACTGAAAGTATTTGAGAACAAGATCCTTAGAAGAATATTCGGACCCAAGAGGAACGGGAATGGGGAATGGCGGAAACTTCATAACGAGGAACTACATAATTTATACGGTTACCCAACATTGTTAGGGTCGTCAAGTCTAGGAGGCTTAGGTGGGCAGGTCAGGTAGCTAGAATGGAAGAAAGTAGAAACGCTTTGAAAGTCTTGACTGGAAGACCAAACGGAAAACGACCATTAGGAAGACCTAGGGGCAGATGGGAGGACAATATTAAGATGGATCTCGCTGAGATAAGAATACAAAGTAGAAACTGGATCCAATTGGCTAAGGATAGAAGTCAGTGTAGAGCTTTTGTGAACGCGGCATTGAACCTCCGGGTTCCATAGGCCATAGAGTTAGTTACTTAGTAGAGTTGTTTAAAAATGAATTTAAATCAAAGAGGTATGATATAAAACTAATGAGAACTGTATATAGAAATACTAGAAAAATAAACACATGAAACAAAACCTGCACATTGAAATACAATTAAAATTAAAACCTAATGAGATACCTAAGCATGGTGTAATTTCACTAGTGCAGCAATGCCCGGTTCAATCTTCATGACGAATATTATCAAGCCGTTTTCAACTGATAAGCGATTTCTTATCTTTGTTTTAATGTTTACCATAAAAAAAAACTTTCGCACAAGTACGATATAGCAAATGGAATTATTACTTTTAAAGCAGCAATCACCAGACCAGGATATTCTTCTCTCCTCATCAGGCAGAACTTGTCCAAGTCTTCGTTACAGAAAACCAGTTGCAAAGACTTGTCGCATGATCATTCCATTATTTGGTCAAGAAGTTGTGGGCTTAGATCGGATACGTTAATGGCCTCTTCAATGAAGGAGTTTAACATCCATCTTGAACCAGCACCTTCGTCGTTGGGAATATAGATATTACAGTTACTGTATCCACTGTCAGTGCCGGGCGCCGAAAAGAGGTGCCACACATTTCGGAGGAAGTGTGTTACTCAAGTTAGGAAAGTGCATGTGCACATGTGTAAAATAGAAGGAAAAACGTAATAAAATGTGCTCAAAATTAAGGAAAGGTAGGGTTTATTTTGAAAATGTTATTGAGCTTCGTGCCAACCATGGTGGCGCTTCGTAGCTAGTCTGTCGACGTCACTCATATATACGGTGACATCGTACTATACTCTCGCCCCGGGCAATGATTTTCCATGGCACTGTTCACTATAAACAAAAAAAAATGGATTCTACTATTATAGAAATAGGTATGTTAAAAATCCCACACAAGCTTATTATAAAACAAATTATAAAAGGGTCGCTGGCAAGAGCGTGTGATAAAAGGGGATCGTGATAGGAATTAGATTGAGAACCACTGGCCTAGAGTAATTTTAACCACATTTCTTATAGTTTCAAAAAGAGTGCTGTCGGGTTACCTATGGTGAATGGGAGGGGGATACATATAAAAGATTGCTAGAAAATGATCGATATTAGATTCATAGTTTTCGGGGTCGCTTAGATAAATAGTGAGACTTTCAATTTCGCTTAACTCCGATTAAGCTCTCATTAGTAGGGATGGGCACGAACGACTTTTCTTTGAAACTCGACTCGACTCGAAACAGACATCTTTGAGGTCTACTCTTGGACTCGGCGCAAAAAATATCTTCCAACTCGACTCGGATAGAGTCAAGTCGAACCAAAACGAGCCAAATCCTGTGTGTAGTCTTACCTAGACAATACATAGACAATAATTATTCTATCATCAATTATACTACTGTTACTACAAATAATAATAATAATAATAATAATAATAATTATTATTATTATTATTATTATTATTATTATTATTATTATTATTATTATTATTATTATTATTATTATTATTATTATTATTATTATTATTATTATTATTATGACAACACCGTGTACAAACATGAACGATAGATGGTTAGTAAAGGAATACTAAAAGCTAGTTGACTGCCGACGTCGGTAGTCATGAAGTCTACAAGGCAAGGACATCATTCATTACCCTAAGCTGTAAGCGTCGGTCTACTACAGATGATCAACTATTAACCTCTCGCCAGAAATTGGTGGCCCCGCAGCGACGATCCGTGATGGCCCAAGTTCCATATTGAAAACTTTACTACCAGCGGCAGAGACGCGATGAAACGCCAACGAACCACAAAATTACTCTCCCAAAATATGTTAAAATGCCTATATGTGTGATTTGTTTATATTTAGGTGAAACAAAAAAACAAAACAAATACCCCGGGGTGGACGCGAACTATCAATATTACGATTACTAGGCACGTGTTCTTCTGACTTCCCCACGGAAACGATCATAAAAAGCTTGGTTGTTGAAGGATAAATCATTGACGTCTTAATTTAGCCAATCAGACAAACCCCTACATCTCGAGTTCTAGGAGGTCATACCGTGAACCGTTTCAGATTTATTGCTTTCTGGTGGAGTACTATCCATACGCAAAATTTGAGCATAGTAGCCGACATGCATCTTCGGTGCCTCTTATCTTTAGTACAATTTTAACCAGAGATGGTGTGGGTCAATGAAAATTTGATCCACGACCCACCATGACCCACTATGACCCACCACCCAAATGACCCATTGGCCCACTCTGACCCATCAACCATCGTGATCCACTCTGACCCACCACCAACTATGAACCACTCTGAACCATTGCGACCAACTCCGACCCACCAAAACCCATCGACATCAACTCTGACCGATGACCCACGTCCTCCTCTCCATTGACTAAAGAGATTACACTTGTAATAAAACAAGACTGTGAAATTATCACTTATCGGAGTTTGAATTTCTACCATCATTGGCTCAAGCACCTCTTTGTTACAATACTGGTGGGTCTGACCTTTACGATATATAATGGCAAAGTGTTTCTCATCTTCCGAATTAAAATGAATTTAAATTTATCATATGTAATTATTTCTTTGTTGCCTTACAGACACATTTCAGTAGAAAATAGGTGAAATTTAAAAGTTTCGAATCAAGGAAAAGTAGACCAACGTAAAAAAAAAAAAAAAAAAAAAGAGAGAGAAACTAATTTTCTATATAATTAAGCATGCCGTACTAATTGGAAATGCCCATGTAATTAAGTTTAGAATACAAATTTTATGGCCATTTTTCTCTAACTTTATGGCTTGATTGCCTTATGCTCGGAACGCTCCATATATTAAACACCAGCTTCAGCAATTATAAATAGAAAGCAGTGGGTATAAAATTCAAAAAGAACTTTAGTTTGCATTACTCGATTTTTTTCTCAACTAATATCAATCGTTTGCGATTATTTTTACAAATCAACCCACTACCAATTTCCAATATATAGAAAATGCACCCCCGTCCCCCCGCTCATAAAAGACAATTTTAAAAAATGCCAGGACATATTCTCTTTATTTTTAATAAAGAGTTATATGCTGAATTTCAGCTCTCAGTTGAACGGCTTGTGAGATACTAAATTTTTCGCAAAAATTCGGACTTCTACTCCCCCTAAGGATATGTATTATAATGAAAGTGACACGCGTATGATAACTTCCCAGTTGGGATTGGAGCCTGATTATATACCAAACGTCAATTCATTTGACTTTGCAATTTGACTGTGATGATTACGCATAGTTACTTTCAATTTTTTATGATACATATCCTTATTTCGTATGTTACAGATGATTCAAAAATATTTTTTCAAGCAGTTAGCTCCTCTAGAATCTCACAGGCTGCATCCCAAAATCCAACTCCTACTATCCTATGACAATCCAAAAGTGACTGAACTTTTTTTTATTAGGAACAAATGACAAAAGAAAAATGGAGATCTTGAAAGTAAAATATAGAAAAGCTCGGTGCCCCCAATAACTCCATATTTCTCCGCCCCTTCATTCCGAACTTAAAAATAAAACTTAATTCGAATATGGTTAATTAGTGAATTTATTACAGTTAAATTCCACTCACTACATGCTACAGCTACAACTATGTAAGAAAAAATAACAACTGTGAAACATGTTCTGAATTACTATTACATTTCTTACGCTATTATTAAACATATTAGAATAGTAAAAGAGAATTGTTCGTGAAATAGTATATTTGCTCATGATTTTTAACTTTTTCATACGGAAAAAATTAAAATATTATTCAAGTTTTAAAATTTGCACTCTGCAAATATGTTGCCCTCTAGGCAATGGGACTAATGTGGACTAATGGGAAATGCTGCACTCTTAGCGGCGCTGAAAACTTATGATTCGATTCTAATATCGGTTGATTTCGATATCTTTATGTCGCTACGTAACCACCCTGGGTGCTAATGGGAGCTTAATTGGACTTGAATTGAAAGTAGAGCTATTCACCTAAGCGACCACGAAACTATGGATTCAATAATAATATCGACCCGTTTCTAGCATTTTTGATATGCATCCCGACAGTACTCTTTTTCCAGACTGTAAGAAATATAGTTAAAATTGCTCTAGATATATCAGAATTATGTTGAAACACACACATAAATCCACTTTTATATTCTGTATAAATAGAGAGAGAGTGAGCGAGCGAGCGAGCGAGAGAGGGCGACTCAAGGAATCACCACTTCCACATTGCAAAAGCATATATCAGGAATTGAATTGAAAATCTATGTAAAGACTTTCTGCTGTGGCATGCTTCATAAGGACAATTCCAGTCTGCTCACGTGACCTTTGGGGTTCATGAATATTTTTGCGAGCGTTCCGACTTTGGATTCTCTGTTTATACCCTCTGTTTATGGATCGAATAACTTTTCAAGAACATAAATGACATTCTATATTATGAATGTTGAGAATTACTCTCTATATGACAAATAGCTGCAAATAAATACACTACATAACTTATTTATTGCTATTAAATGATTTTCCTTACTTGTATTTACATCCTCATATATACCGACCTACTGTGAAAATTATCTCAGATGTTATATTTTAAACATAATAATTACTATGTTCTGCAATGATTATGTTATATATACAGAACTTATGTATTCTAATGTAATTATTTTATATAATTTTTCATGCATTGCGGAAAATATAATTTTAAAAAAAGTATTGACCCAGATGGGATTCGAACTCACAACCTTATGATTTGAAATCCGACAGCTTACCAATGAGCTAACACAAGGACTTCTAGAACTAACCTTCTAGCGATGTTTAAGAGATCTCAAGATAATTATGACATTCATATCCATGACAAACGCTGTTTCTGTTCTACTTTGACTTTTATTTTAGTACTCAGGCGATAAGTATATTCTATTTCTTAATTTTGAGCATTCTTTTACATATGGAAATATTCTTTAACGTATTTAAATGCTTCATTACGTATAGAGAGCTAAATGACAAACAAGCATGTGCAAGGTTTCGAAATATTGTATCATTAAGTATTTCAATCAATGTTGCTTTTTTAAACACTTGGTAACAAGTCTTATTATATTTAAAAGAAGAAAAACACATCTGCAAACTTTTTCCCGATTGCAAAGGCTGGCTTGGAGGTTCGAACCTGGCTTACTTTTTCCCGAAGATACCCGAAGCTGGACTTAGAAAATTTTTGCCTCAAAACACCAATAAAGAATGCGCTCAACCTTTTTGAGACAAGGTGTACCTTTCGGGAGTCAACTTCCAAAAGTTTGGGGTGGGTTATTTTGCCCCATAAAACCGTCTTTCCGCAGAAAAGAAAAAGTATTCCTTTATTTTTTTCTGTATTTGTCCATACAAAAAGTTTCGTTGGAATTCGTCGTGGCCTTTACACACATATGACATACTGTTACCAGCATTTTTTATATTTCGTGATCAAACGTTTGGAGGGGTCCGTGCCCCCTAACCGTTTTTCTCAGGAAAATACGAAACCCGTATGTCCTCAATTTAAACCTACAATATCTGTGCAATATTTGATTCACTTCGATTCACTTGTTCTTACCTTTCGGGCGTCAACTTTCAAAACTTTGGTGTGGGTTCTTTTGCCCCCTAAAACTGTTTTTCTGCAGAAAATAAAAAAGTATTCCTTTATTTTTTTGCGTATTTCTCCATACAAAAAGTTTCATTGGAATTCTTCGTGGTCTTTACACACACATATGACATACTGTTACCAGCATTTTTTATATTTCGTGATCAAAGGTTTGGAGGGGCCCCTGCCCCCTAACCGTTTTTCTCAGGAAAATACGAAACCCGTATGCCCTCAATTTAAACCTACAATATCTGTGCAATATTTGATTCAATTTGGTTCACTTCTTGCCGTCTTTCGGGGGTCAACTTTTAAAATTTTGGGTGGGTCTCTTGTCGCCTAAAACCGTTTTCCCGCAGACCATAAAAAAACCCGTATTCCTTTATTTTTTGCGTATTGTCCATACAAAAAGTTGTGTTGCAATTCTTCATGTCCTTTACACACATCTGACATACTAGCACTTTTCATATTTCGTGATCAAAGGTTTGGAGGTGTTGGCGCCCCACGCTTCCGTTTTCCCCAGGAAAATACGAAACTCGTATTCCCTCGTTTTATGTCTACAATATCTGTGCACAATTTAATTCACTTCGGCTCACTTCTTCTTGCCTTTCGGGCATCAACTTTCAAAACTTTGGGTGGGCTCTTTTGCCCCCTACAACTGTTTCTCCACAGAAAATAAAAAACCTATTCCTTTATTTTTTGCGTATTGTCCATACAGAAAGTTTCTTTGGAATTCTTGTTGGGCTTCACACACACCTGACAATCTGTTAATAGCACTCTTGATATTTCGTGATCAAGGGTTCAGAAGAGTCCGGGCCCCAACTAACTGTTGTTTTTTTTTTAGGTAAATACGAAACTCGTATTCCCTCGTTTTATGTCTACAATATTTGTGCAAAATTTCATTCACTTCCGTTTACTTTTTCTTACTTTTTGGCGTCAAATTTCAAAATTTTGGGATGGGGTCTTTTGCCCCATAAAACCTTTTTTCCGCAAAAATAAAAAAACCCGTATTCCTTTGTTTTCAGCGCATTGTACATACAAAAGTTTCGGTGCAGTTCTTCATGTCCTATACACACATCTGACATACTCTTAGTAGCACTTTTGATTTTTCGTTATCAAACGTTTGGAGGGGTCGGTGCCCCACCCGACTGTTTTCTCTAGGAAAATACGAAACCCGTATCCTCGTTTTACGTCTGCAATATCTGTGCAAATGTCATTCACTTCGGCTCGTTTCTTGTTTTCTTTCGGGTGTCAACTTCAAAATTTTGGGTGGGAGATTTTGACCCCTAAAACAGTTTTCCGCAGAAAATAAGAAACCAGTATTCATTTATTTTTTGGTTATTTTCCATACAGAATGTTTCGTTGCAATTCTTCATGTTCTTTACACACATCTCACATACTGTTACTAGCACTTTTGATATTTCGTGATCAAATGTTTGAAGGGGTCCGTGCCCTACCCAGCCGTTTTTTAAAGGAAAATAAGAAACCCGTATTCCCTCATTTTTTGTTTATAATACCTGTGCAGAATTTCATTCAGTTCGGTTCACTTCTTCTTACCTTTCGGGTGTCAAATTTCAAACTTTTTAATGGGGGCTTTTGCCCCCTAAAACTGTTTTCCGCAGAACATTAAAAACTCGTATTCCTTTATTTTTTGCGAGTTGTCCATAGAAAAAGTTTCATTACAATTCTTCATGTCGTTTACACACATCTGACATACTGTTACTAGCATTTTTTATATCTCGTGATCAAGGGTTTGGAGGAGTCCATGCCCCACCCTACCGTTTTCTTTTTTCAAGAAAATATGAAGCCTGTATTCCCACATTTTACGTCTGCAATATCTGTGCACAATTTTATTCACTTCGGTTCAGTTATTCTTGCGTTTCGGGTGTCAATTTTCAAAATTTTTGGGTGAGCCTTTTATATTAAACCCTTACTTTATGTAACTTTTTCTTTTTTAAAATTCTTTTTTCGGGGGGAGAAGGAGAGGAATGTTTTTCTGATATGTGTCTTTTACCATTCATCTTTTTTGAGGTGCTTAAGTAAGATCATTTTGAAACTTTTTATGTCATCCAACTTCGTCACGATAATAAAATTGTCATTCTTAACAATTTGTTTTATTTCCTTATTTTTCAGTTTGCCACACTGATATATTTTTAACAGAATTGAGGTTTGGTCCAGCGCCTTTCGAATTCGGAACCAACCAAACCGCCGAGCTTTTTGGGTTGCCTGCTATTGCAGGAAAACGAGAATTGCAGGTGGTAATGCACTTTTGGAGTTGTGTATACATAATATGTTAACTAGTCAGTTCCATACTTAAAAATGTAAAAAAAGTTATTTCTTTTCTTTTCGTTATTTCTTAATTTGCTTTTATTTTATTATATTTCTTTATTTATTTAGACATTACTGGGTCCAAACAGCAGAATCTCATAGTAAGGGTATTTTCTTTCTTTCCGTTGAGTACAAGAATTAAAGTGAAAACAAACTAAAACCTGACTACAGAGAAAAGAACTAAAACGCAAGATGTTTGCACAGTGTTATTGTAGAGCGACGGACTTGTTCCATCTCCTTTCATTTTCCAACAGCTTTCCAGTGATATGCTACTTGACCTCACTTCCCATTTGAACATTTTTGGTAGGACCCCGTCTGGGACTCTGTGGAGGACCCTGGGACAAATATTTTTACTTTCAATTATTATACTGTTGAAATGATGACCCACGTGTCTTCCCTTTTTACATTTGTCTCACCGTTTTAGGTTTTCTCGGGTTGACCATAGATTTTACAATGTCGTTTTTGCAGACATTTTGATAGGCCGCCATTTTGCACAGGATACTTTAAGAAGGTTGAGACTTGTTCCGTCTTCTTTCATTTCCCAACAGCTTTTCAATCACCTGTTATGACCGATATGTTACTTGATCACTTTATCATTTGCAATTTTTGGATTGGACCCCACCTGGGACCTGCGAGTGCCCTGGAACAATACTTTTTATTTTATACATTGTATTTTTAAAATGTTCGAACACGTGTTTTCCTGTTTTAGCATCTGTCTCTCCGTTTGCGATTTCTAGGGGTGGCAACGGACTTTCTAGACACCCTGTATATTCATATAACTCGCACAGTATATGTATTCGGAAACTTTTTTTTTTACAGATTCGTAATAGGTATCATTAGTGCTTTCGATTGGTGTATAAACCATCTTCCACTTGGTGTTCGGTGCATCTTCGGAATTTGTTGTCTGATTAAACCCTTCCGCTTCCACACTAGCATCTTGATTGTTTATCTTATGATATGCCTCTTCTAAAACATCCAGAGTGAAATTCCATTTGCGAAATCCATTTCTTCATTTGCTAGGAATCCCATTATGTCATCTGCGATTGCTCTTTCCTGTTCTGATATACTGTATTTGTTGCTTTGTGTTTGAACCGTAATGTCTGCAACTGCTGCAAGAGGTATATGCCAATGTTTGTCTTATTTAACGCCATTTCTTGTCGTTTTTATTCTATAATTGTTGCCTGCACCCACTCTCCCTAACACACACACGCGTGCACCTCACAGAATTACAGACACAATACAATAAACGAAATATCTATTACTCATACAATTCCGAGTTCACGGGTAGAACTGACAGCGAGAATAAATATTTCTTATACTTGTCTCCTTACAAAAGAGTTTATCACTGTAGAATGGTACACGATGCACGTAAGCTCCTACCTTATACCGTAGCTGCTACAACCAGGACTGACATTGACAGCCAATATTGCTATTCTCTTCATCGTTCTGCCCCTACGCCTTATAGTTTCACTTTGAATGTACAAAAGCACACATGAAGTGGGGAGATCAGAAACACTTTATGAATGCTGAGAACTTGCATTTTTTGCATTGTCTTAATTTTGTTCTGTATGAATGCTGTCTCTGGAGCTATGTTCATTGCCACTGTAGTTACCGGTATGTTGTATTCTACAAACAACGTTTTTTCAACATTCAAAGAGCTGTAGGTTGTAAATCCTTCTAGTTATTTGCAAATTAATTGGTGTATGAGAAAGCATGGGAAAAATCATTGTTTTTGATATCTCACACTGCCCTCTTTCCATTTGAAAAAGTTGACGTTGATCCAATACGGAGGATCTCAAGATTGCGGGTCTGATCCGGAATGCCATAAAAACATTTCTCCTAACTCGATTTACGTAGTTGAAGTCATGTAACATAACTATTGTTTCTTTATCTATTTCGAAAAAATATCGGTCTTGCAACTATCAAATTGTATGGAAGATGGCTTTCCCACATTCATGTTCTATTTCGTTTTTCCATATTTATGCTGCTTATTAGCAGCTAAAATTTATGTCTGTCTTATATTCAACCCTAAATTGGAACAGTGGTTCTTTTGTTTTGCTAAAGCAGCGGCGAAGTGGTGAGGTCTACATTTAAGCCATCAGTATTTACAGTTCTCGAGAGGCTTCATTTTCGCCCAATATATTTAAATATGTTTAAGGCGTTATACGCCCAGCGTACTGCCCAAATTAAACTGAACGAAGCCTTACAAAGGGGCCATCTCAATTACCCGGGGGCTTATTCAGGGGTACCCGTTATCCTCCGTGCTCCACAGCATTGCTGTTATGCCGATTCTGCATAAGATCCGGACTGAAATGCCGGGGTTGTATGTTCCTCCAGCTACCATCGAACTTCAGACTTACATAGACGATATATGCTTTTTCTCTCTTTCACAACGGGATTTAGATACCATTCTGAATATTTAGTCAACTTTTCGGTGCGGAATTAATTCCCACGAAAACTAAGCTATTCTGTTTGAATAATACGTGTTCTTGCAGTTTTGTCTCCCCCTTTCCTGTAGTTTACACTCATAAAATTCTTGACATTATTTGGCATAACAATATAGAAGCACCCGTTAAAATATTAAATAATACTTTTGATAAAGTGGATACTTTCAAATATTTAGGATCGATATTAACAGAGGAAAATCATATTCACGAAGAAATTAAATGTCGACTAAAAGCAGGGATTTCGTGTTACTATTCGGTTCAAAATCTCTTGTCGTCGCGAATTCTGTCTGTTATTTTTTACCACGTGGTAAAGTTTAGTGCATAATATATTTCTTACTAACCATAGAGCATGGGAAATTGGTCTTCGACTTCATGCTCAACGTATCCGATTTGGACAAGTTGATACACTTTCCCATCGCCTGCAAACCTGTCCTTACACCCAGCCTCTGTGGCGTAGTTATACAAATATTGTCGTATGCATTATCCGTGTCGATCCAGGTGCCTGGGGTCACGGGTTAAATCCCAGCCCCAACCAAGTGAACTTTGTGGTGGACTGTGTGCATGTTTCCTCGGGGTTGACCCGTTTCCTCCCACCCTCTTCATTCATTACTCATCATCACCGTCTCATTTAGCCTAACCGGCATAATCGTGGAACGTAAAACTCAAAGATTCCATTTAATTTCATTTCCGTTTTGGTCCACAGTTTATTAGTAGTTTGCCGTTTTTCCTTTTGTCAGATTTTAAGTATTTTCCACAACCTAACCACAATACCATAATGTGGTTAACTATTCACTCAGCGGGTATATTACTTATAGAAAATGAGCTGATGACACAAGCAATGTGCATTTATAAACTACAGGGCTCCTTTGAAACAATGCCTGCAGATCTACGCTTACGTCATTTTGCTCACTACCCGACTGATGTTTACTGATTTTTTCTGTGTCTGTGTGTGAATTTTGTGTGAATATATTTAATGTGATTTATTTTCAATTGTGTTGCAGTGATATCCTTTGTGTTTTGTGATGTTTCTCTACTATCAATATTATATATACATATGTTATGTATTTTTTGCAACAAAAATGACTGTTAAAAAGTGGTTACCGCATTGAACTTCTATTCGGTAGACCCCGGTTCAAATCTCGGCCAGGCTGAAACTTTTTCAAGTGTCCCTGTTTCAATTTCAATGCATACTCAGTTTGACAAGCAAGATAGAGATGTTGGAATAAGGAGAATTGGAGAAGGTCTGTCATTGGAAACATTGGTTTACAAACTCGTTTCCAGCAGTTGTTCTACATTTGATATTTTCTTCTACCTTCAAACATTTTCCAATTCAGGTGTGATCAGTACTTTTATTTCTTTGAATATACAGTTATTATGAAAAAATACATTATATACACAGCATTATTGAGATTAACATATGATGTTCATTGGACAACTCGCTCTGAACCAGAGAGATTGATCTCAGATTGGAGAAATGTTTTGTGCGTCATCTACTCACAATTTTACTTGCATAAAGACTTGACTCAGTGCTACCAACTGCTGTCAGAGCCGAGAAAAGTTACGTGTAGTTTGGGTTGCATCTGTCTAGGCGTTCTCACAACTGCAAATGACCTGGACCTCAAGTAATGGAATTAGAGCACTTAGGGGGGGTATATTTTTGTAAGTGGCTGTACAAGCGAAAGAGTGTTATTGTATTTTCTAACTAAAAATGCAAATATCCCGCAAAATTCTTACAAATAATTAGAGAAAATTGCTTTCAACATTTCACTTCCATTAGACAAAAGAAATTCTGAATCCACGCCCCTAAAAGAAATCCACACATGGGTATTATCTTATTGTCACTTAAGAATTCTTTTTAAACAAACATTCTTTCCTAAAATAATGCCAAATTTCACATTAATTATATAAAAAAGTGTTTCTGCCAGTAGGTCTTTGCGTAAGAACAATCGTGTTGAATTTATTATGCTAAAGAGAGTTGTAGTCTCATATTAGTCACTGGTATATAAAAGTAGTATGAAACATTGATTCTGTGCACCTTGCAACTAATTTTACACTCGTGAGCACTCCCAAAATAAAATTTGGAATTTCTATCAGTCCTCCCCCTGTGACCAAAAAAGGTACCAAATTAACCTTCGTGCCTGTGCCTCCTGTTACCAAAATAATATTCCAGATATTCACTATCATATGGCCCAATTTCATATTAATTGACAGAATATAGTTTCTTCCGTATGTTCCTGCTAAGGATATTTATCGTGAATTTTAATGTGGTTTTTGGAAGGGGGGCTGTAGCTCAATATTAGTCACTGACACATGCAAGGAATAGCGGAATATTAATTTTGTATTATGTGTGATCAATCTGACACACACTGGATTATCCAAAATAAAATTTGAAATTTTTATAAAGATCCACCAACATATGCTTCATCCCCTGTGGCCACCTAAGACGGTACATTACAAAAATAATATTTCAGATTTGATAAACGCATAAGTTTTTGCTAACGCGACGAAAAGTTTCACATTAATTGGGGAAAAAATCATTCTTCTCGTATGTCTATACTAAGGATATTTACGGTGATTCTTTTAAAATTTCTGAAAGGCAGCTATAGAGCCATATAAGTCACTGACCACGCAAGGTGCACTGGAATATTAATTCTGTGACATTTGTGAATAATCTGACGCTCACTGACATTACGGAACAAAATTTGGAATTCATATAAAGATCCAGCATCTGATGCTTCTCCCCCTGTTCCCCCCTAAGGCGGTGGTTACCAAAATAACATTCCCAATTTGAAAAACGCATACCTTCTTGCTGCAACTACGCCAAATTTCACATTAATTGACAAAAAATACCTTCTTCTCGTATGTTCCTACTAAGGATATTTATGGTGATATATATATATATATATATATATATATATATATATATATATATATTGTTTTTGAAAGTGGGCTGTAGCCCCATTATCAGTCACTCTTATATGTAAGGAGCATTGGAGCATTAATTCTGTGACATTTGTGATTAATGTGATTAATCTTACTGGCATTCCGAAAATAAATTTTGGGATTTTGATAACACATCACCCACCACCTTTTAACGCCCATTGCCATCCAAAGGGAGGCCTTCCCAAAATAATATGTGAGACGGCTTTACTAGCTTTGTGAATGAGTGTTTTTGCACTTTGTAACAAATACAACTCATCCGCCCCAAAATGTTCACGGATAATTATTAGACAAAACTGCTTCCAAAATTTAACATTTTATCTCCCATAAGGAAAATGAACTTTCGTGTTTACACCCCTAAAAGAGGGCTGAACAGCAATTTTCTATTATTTCCTTTAGAATTTAAAACGTTCAGACATTTCTCAATAAGAGTGCCAAATGTTGCATTAGTAGTGTGATAACTTCATCTTCTCCAATTGCTGTAGAAAACTACACGAATTATCGAACAGTCTGTATGCATTATATATATGTTGATAATGAACTATAAAGACAAACTGTAAGAGGTGATTCCTCACATCAAAATAAGAGAAACAGTTCAGATGGACCTATGGCGAAAAGCGCACACTTTCAGTGCTGTCCAAAATCACGAAAAAGCTGAATTTCATAAGGTCCTATTTCGAATTCCAGAAACTGTGGATGGTGGAAACAGCGTAAAGGAAGCCACGCATATATAATAGAACTTTCAGATATACTCCTGATTTCAAGAAAGATCCAAAGTAGGCAGGAGGTAAGAATTGACAACAATGGACATCCAATGCTTCGGAGGGCAGTCGGAAGTGTTAAGAACCTTCAGCTCCATTTTGTGTGCGTGTGTGTTTGTGTGTGTGTTTGGAATAACGTATGATGATTGTATTTCGTCATGGTATATATCACGTTTTCTCCACTTATAAACGTGAAAGAAAACACTCCTGCATGTGTTTTTCTGAGTACGAGGGTCCGTGCTACTAACGATTCTTAACAGTTTCTACATTACGACAAATAATTTTGTGTTCGCTGCTATCAAGGCTTATCATTTGTCTACTTTGGGCCAATCATAAAATCAGAACATATCTCAAAATTCGATTGATGGCATGTCTGGGAATTTCACCCTACAGGGAATACTATGTACACCAATTAAATATTAATGTAATATGCATTTATGGATTGCATATGCGGGACTTCCTTTACATTGATACGGACCACTATCCAAAGTCTCTCGAATTCGAAATATGGCCTCTTAAATTTTGTTTTTTCTCGATTTTGGACAGCTCTAGCTCTGAAACTATGCACTCTTCCCCACAGGTCCATATGAACTTATTCTCCTGTTTTTTCTATGGAATCACCCCTTACACTTTGTCGGTATAGTTCATTAACACCCTGTATATATATTCCCCTCCCACAATTTCTGAGGGGTTTAATTTGGATTTTAATGGCATCAAAAGTGTCACTGTTCATTTCACTGACCTAAAAAATCTAGTTTCGTTCGTTAGTAAATGTCTTTCCCCTCTTTTAATTTACATCATCAAAGTGATATGATATGAATTATCGCGTGTTCGAACTTAATCTAAGTTGAAAATTTGATCGAGATCGGTACGGTGGTTCAAACATTATTAAGTTTTATTTATTTTTATATATCTCCTCCTCCTACCACCTCCCTAAGTTATATCGTCAAAGTGAATAGATAAATACCATCCCAGGCCCGAACCTCATATATGTTGAAAATTTGATTCAGATCGGTCAGGTGGTTCAAGAGTAACGTCACATAGACAGTCACTTTGATTTTTATTTTTTACATATATATCAACCTCCTCCTCCCCTCCCCTACGTTGCACTGTCAAAGTAAAATGATAAAAATTATCCCAAGTCCGAACGACATGCATGTTGAAAATTTGATCGAGATCGGTCGGGTGGTTCAAGAGTTATAAAGTGTTATTTATTTTAAATATTTGTCCCCTCCATTCTTCTAACCCTAAGATCTACCGTTAGTGATATGATAAAAAACCAGCCCAATTCCGAACTTCATCCATATTGAAAATTTTATTAAGATCGGTCCTGTGGTTAAAGCGTGATGAAGTCACAAAAACGGTCACTTTTATTTTTATTATTTTTGCATATGTATCTCCCCATCCCTCTCCCCCTCCCCTAGGTTTCACCGCAAATTTGAAAGGAAGAAAACATCCCAGGCCTGAACCTAATCTATGTTGAAAGTTTGATCGAGATCGGTCGGGTGGTTCAAGAGTTATTAAGTTTTATTTATTTTCATATATTTCCCTTTTCCCCTAGCCCTTCCGTAAGATCTACTGTCAGAATGAGCCGATAAAAAAATCTTCCCAGGTTTGAACTTAGTATATATTGAAAATTTGATTGAGATCGATTTGATGGTTCAAAAGTAATTAATTCATGAACATAGTCACTTTCATTTTTAATTTTACTGATTTATGTATATCTCCGCCTCACCCCCTTCCCTACGTTGATCCGTCAAAGTGAAATGATAAAAAATCATCCCAGTCCCGAACCTCATCAACATTGGAAATTTGATTAAGATCTGTCAGGTAGTTCAAGACAGACATGTTCACACTCGCGAGGGTGGCCCTACTAAAGGGCATCCTCACCCTCAAGTTCCCTCGCCCACAGTGACGCGAGGGCGAGGGAGCGCGAGGGCGAGGACAAGTTTTGTCCGCGAGGGCGAGGACAAGCTTCGATGGCGAGGGTGAGGTGCGCGAGGGCGAGGACAAGCTTCGATGGCGAGGGTGAGGGTGCGCGAGGGCGAGGAAAAGCTTCGACGAAGAGGGCGATGGTGCGCGAGGGCGAGGACAAGTTTCGGCAGCGAGGGCGATGGTGCGCGAGGACGAGGACAAGCTTCGATGGCGAGGGTGAGGGTGCGCGAGGGCGAGGAAAAGCTTCGACGAAGAGGGCGATGGTGCGCGATGGCGAGGATAAGTTTCGGCAGCGAGAGTGAGGATGTGCGAGGGCGAGGACAAGCTTCGATGGCGGGGGTGAGGGTGCGCGAGTGCGAGGAAAAGCTTCGACAAAGAGGGCGAGGGTGAACGTGTGTGAGGGCCAAGTGTTACTGCGGGAGCGAGGGTGCACGATGGCTAGAGACAACTTCCTTCATGAGAACGAGGGCACGCGAGGGAGGAGGACAAGTTTCCTTAAAAGCAACTGTTTTGGAGTTTGCTGTTTGACCTCTTTTGGAGAGAGGCAAAATTTAAAATATCATCTGCCATGTCCCCTAGATGAAAAGTTAGTGTCATAGCAAGGTTATACATTAATCGTATTTTTTTCCTTCCAATTAATTGCAGTAGACAATTTATCGTGTGTACGTACATAATTATTAAAAATAATAATGCAAATAAGAATAATATTTGATTTTTCCCATGAAAGTTTCCGGGTAGAAATAGCGCTACATTAAGAAGTAAGTGTAACTCAATGTTGCCCTCCCTGTGCTGGAGACGTTTTAGATAAGAAGTGTCTACTACACTGTCATGTTTAAAGAGTGTTGGTAGACAGACAGACAGTCACTCACGTCATTCAGCAGTAAATGACAAGAGCGCTGATATCTGAGCAAACACAATCAATGAGAGAGCAATCAGAATGCAGTAGATCAGATGGAAAAAGACTTGATGGAATGACTTTGGTTCATAGATGGCCATTTTGCTCTGGACTCTCTCGGACTCGGGCTCATTTTTTTCAACTGGGCTCTCGCTCATTTATTCCTTTGGGAATCGTGCTCGGGCTCACTTCCCTCAGTTGGACTCGCGCTGACTTATTTCATTGGCGCTCGGGGTAGCGCTTAATTATTCAACCCGAGAACGGTTTAGCGCGAATGCCGAGCTAGCGAGCGTTGGGCTCGTGAGTTTGCATGCCCATGAAATGGGCTGATTAATAGCATACATCCTTCTGCAATGTCCACCACTGATGAAGTTGTTACAATTAATCGGAATTTTT
The DNA here is from genome assembly GCF_964235325.1 of Thermobia domestica. Taxonomy (NCBI): domain Eukaryota; kingdom Metazoa; phylum Arthropoda; class Insecta; order Zygentoma; family Lepismatidae; genus Thermobia; species Thermobia domestica. Next base: position 50,111,031 of record NC_137470.1, on the reverse strand, counting down.
AACTTTTCATAGTTTTATGACAGCCCAAACTATTATATGAATCGATATTTGTTAAAACAATGTCAGTCACTATTGTATCGATTTTCATTGTTTCTGCTTTTATAATCTACGTGGGTAGAGCTATCATTTAGTTACAAAATAAATAATATGTTTTTTCTTGTCCTTAAATAGAAATATCTGACACGTTAATACTGAAATTTTGTTAAAAAAGCTGCTTTAACAAAATAAATTTAATAAGCTCCACAAGACATAAGTTGTTTATGCAGCCGAAATTTGCAACTGTTGACTGATTGCCGTTTAGCGTCCTTTTTCGTCGGCGAGGCTATATGAGAAGTGGACCTATATGTTTAACGCGGAATTCGATCCACTGTCGTTCAATGTTCTCCCACTCGGAATTGTCCCCAGGACCCCATGCACCAAAGGTTTGCGTGCAAGCCAGTGAGATAGGGTTTGTATGTTGTGTTGTTCAATGATTTTTATTAGGAATAAAATACGTTACAGGATGATATACTGGTTGTAAATATTATAGTGCAAGTATTGAACGATTGTGTGGTAAAAGGAGAAATATAAATTTGGACAAATTAAAAAAAAGGCCTGAAAAAACTGTAGGATATATGAAACATATAAAACTTAGGAAAAGCAACTTCAGCAAAACGAGCAGGATTTTGTTGTGGGTAAACAGTTTAATCATATTATTATTAATTTCGCACAAATGTGCCACACATCATAGCATGGGCAGCGATTAGGGGGGCAAAGGGGAACAGTTACCCCCCACTCTTTTGAAATGACCCATTAATGTCGCTATATAGTTTCATTTGGAAATATAGGGCCTTATGCAGAGTTGTTTTGACGCATGATTAGTGCCCTACTAAAGAGCTCGATTAACATATGTTTCCTGCAGTAGTCAGACCTTTAGTATGACACTAATCATACGTCAAAACGACTCTGCATAAGGCGGATAAAGTTTTTGTATGTATTATGGTTCATAGAATGAAAATGGTGCCATAAAATATTTGCCGTTCCGTGAGTACGTATTAGTTGTCTTCCCGTGCAGTTAAGAAAGCTACAGGAGTTGCGTTTTAATTGCCACGAAAAATGGCACAAAAATTAACCTATCCGAGTGTACTTTCATATTCATTTCTTCTTACAAGGGCTCGATATGTTAGTCAGCCACTTTGGAACTACTTGTGTGGGAGACCCGGGTTCGATTCCCGGCGGGAGCTCATGTGGTTCGGATTCCACGTTAATCAGTCGGTCCACGTCTCATATAGCCTCGCTGCTGAAAGGGACGCTAAACTAAAATCAATTCAATTCAATTCAATGGAACTAATTGAGATAACATTTCGCAGAAAAAGAAGTCCTTCATAAGCAGTGTTTCTTTCAGAAACAATGTTCTGGAGGGGGGGCACACTTAGTATCCCGGGGCGGCACTGCAGGTACTATTCTATTCATTATTATATTATAGACGTATTATTTTGGTCTCCTTCGGGGGAAGGCTCTCAGAACTTCGGGGGGGCAGTACCCCCCAAAAAAACATGTCTGGAAGAAACACTCTTCACGACTTATTCTGTAATTGCACAAAAATCGACAGTTCCTGAAATGTCTTTTCTTCTTTCTATTAGTAAGGAATATTTGATTTGATTTTTTTTAAATATCCCGTCAGCAGTGAGACAATATGAGACGTGAACCTGCCGATTAACGTAGAATACGAACCACATGAGCTCCCGCCAAGAATCGAACCCGGGTCTCCCACGTCAAAGTTGCGGCATTGTTTTGCAGTGTAATGTACGAGTTCAGGGGTGTACATATACAATTTTGTATATACAATTAAATTTAGTGAATTCAACATAATTCTAGGTTTTAGGATTATTTGGGATAACTGGAGTGTGGAGTGATTCTAAGTATTGTTGAAATGAAATGAAATGAAATCTTTAAGTTTAACGTCCCATGGTTATGCCGGTTAGGCTAAAGGAGACGGTGATAATAAGAAATGAGTGAAATGGTGGAATGAATAAAGTGGGAGGAAATGGGAGAACCCCGAGAAAACCCACGAGCACGGCGTTTGTCCACCACAAGGTCCACACGGCGCGAGCTGGGATCGAACCAGGGACCCCAAGCACCGGAGGTGAATTACTGAGCCACCGCGCCCCCTTAAATATTGTTGAGTTTTGATATATTCCAAGAAAGTGAAAACTGCACCTAATGGCAATAAACATGTTTCGGGAAGCTGCAAAAGTATTTCTTTAAATGTCGCAGCATATGCTTGTAGTATTTACTGTCTTTGTAAGAGTAATAACATATAATAGCATGCGTGGAACTAAAAAATATAAATTGTTCATTAATTCCCAGTTTCAATATAACTTTTGCAAAACAAGCCTCATTTTTCATTACTATTCGATTAATATTATTCTTTCTGTTTATTTGTTTTGCAAATTTGTTATTAAATAGGCCCCTAGTCTGATCATACAAATTTACAGACAGAATTATAAGATATTCATGAGCAAGAAATCAAACCTCTTCTTACACCTTCGTCGTTTAAGAGTACAAAGCGCTAGTATCTACTTTGCGTTGCTCTTGTAAATTTGCTTAATAAAATATGAAACACGATATATGGTATTTTAACTGGAAAAGACAGTATCCTAATAGTTATACAACATTTCGTCAAGAAAAATGTTAGAAGCAACCAGGAAAACTAACATTGATTTACAAATATTGAGATCATGTCTTGCCCCCATACTTTTAACGTCCAACCGCCGGCACTGCATCATAGCCCAAATACTGAACATATTTACCACTTCTGGGATGCTTGTCTATCAGCAGACAATTATCCTGGACATAACAGACATCAAACATTACGCCTAAATATATCTTGTTTTTAACTTTTTTTTTTTTTTTTTTGAAGACAGCTTTATATCATGAGATCGAACCTTTGGAGTTATAATTATAAATTTAAGGAGACTTTACAGGTATTCAACATTCATGAAATTACAGAACTTATAATCACAACTGCTAAACGTTTCTCCAAGGTGTTAAACGTTTGGTAAAGGAAGTAACAGGATCTGATATCAGTGATTACACGTGTTGGTTAAAACCATTTTATAAGAAAACAGCTATTTCTGCGGAAACTAAAGCAAACCAAGAGGTAAAAAGGAACTTTCTCTAACCCCTTCGTATCGGTTTGAATGTAACACAAAGAAATAATGGTACTTCAGAGGGTACTGCAATATCAATGGTATCTTTCAAAATATACGTATTTCAGTTTATATAATCAACTTTGGTCCTTATCCGGACCATCTAAAGGGAGAGTGCTAACCAAGGCACTCGTAAGAGTGAACGCTTTTTGAGAAATTTTGACAGTGTTTAGAAGGAAAAGAATGTAACTAACAGGTGAACAGAATATTTTTTTTTCAAAAGTGTAAAAAAATAAAACTGTTGGGTGTCACACTATTCTTTGTTCGTGGAATTTTCCAATGACTCGTTTGAGTTCAGAGGTACTTGTTTGTGTCGCTTCCCATCTCAGGTAGAAATATCTTAGATATATCAGGTAGAATAGTAGCTAGCAGGGATTTTCAGAGGTTTATGCCTTTGTCGGAAATATTTTTAGCGATCTGATTCACATCTCTCCAATTCATTCTTCAATAGTGAGACTGAGACTACCAAATGTGTCACTTTGAGGATAATTCAATTCCTAGAATTTGCCAAGACCAAAGAATTCTGTGAATACAAGTGCTTCATTTAAAAGTGCTTCCAAGCGTAAAATCATGTGATGCTTGTTTGAATACAGAAATTTCAACAATTAGATATTCATTTGATAAGAAAGCTCGTTCTTATTTTGTTGGATGGAAACAGATACGTTGATCATAAACCACAAAGCAATGAAGAAAAAGAAGGGTTATATTTCACTATGTGAAGCTGTCATACATAAAAGAGTAAACCTTCGAAGAGGTCTCGCGTTCAATTCTGACTATGATTTTTTTTCCTAGTCCTACCAGTTTACCATTGTTTTAGGTACATCCGTCTTTTCAATTTCCATCTCATCCCGTTCTATTCTGAGAAGTGCAGCCAATGAGTTATTAATTGGATGGCACCAACACGGCATACAACGGCAAATTTTACAAACAAATTTTACTGACAGATTGGGTTTATCTATTTAGAAATAGATCTTAATATTAAACCAGTTGAGAATGCTCGAATAGCATTTCCAGAACAAACTTGAATTATTCTTTTCGAAATTTATATGAAATTGTATATTAAATGTATTTGATTAAATTCAATAGATAATACAATATATATAATTATATTAATATAAATTATAATCGTAATAAAGTAATTAGAAAAATATCATACAAATTGTAGGCAATTAATTAAATGAAAAAATATGAAAAATATGTAGTTATTTAAATTATTTAAAAGTTTAAATTAAAATAACTAATGACGCAATAATTTTTCGATCAATAACTAGTATTGGTATTAAAGTGACGCTAAAAATGCCTCACTTCTTTTAGATATTTTTTGGTGCTCCATCGAATGGGGGGCTCAAAATTGAAAAATTCGCAAATAACACACACACCAGGGGCGATCGGGGCAGTCCCCCGCAGAAGAGGAAACTTTCTTATTTTACATACAAGGTGGTTCAGTAATGTTGGACCGTGTTGCCACGTTTTGCCTAATCCTCGTTTCGCCTAACCAATTATCTGACACTTTTATGACAGATAAATGATAAGATTTCAGTCCGCCATTTTAGGCGAAAAAAGGATCCTCGTTTGGCCTAATCCACGTTACGCCTAAAATGGCGGACAATAAAAAAAAATCACGGAAATTGAAGTAGAGGGAAATTACAGAAGAAAATTCCCTAGAAAGAAATGCATTTTTTAAATTAATATTGATATTATATTAATCCGCGGTTAATATTTTGAAGCAGTTATGCACACCAGTTAAATTTTATTGTATCTTGCGTGTCTTCAAATCCAGATTATCCTTAACTAGTATCATTAAAATTTGTTCAATTTTTACATAATCTCCGAGACGTAGCAATCTTAATCAGAGACTTATGCTATGGACGTTCCGGTAGTATGTCAAACGAGTGAAATTTGAATTCAAAAGTTATAATTTCACCAATGCAAATAAAAAAAAAAACTAGTTGATTAAGTGCTTTGAGAAAATTCAAATTGTAATGTATTGGGACGACAAAACTATAAATGAAGCAGAGACGTATAAAAAAAACTGCTAGAATATAAAGAATACTTGTTTATCTTGATCTTTCAGATGTGTTCTTGCACATCTAACCTTAATGTACTTCAGAACATTTTGCAATAAAAAATACAAATGTTGAAAGTAGTGAAAGAGCTTTGTAGTCATTTCCTGCATTCGAATTTCTAAGATTTGAGCAAATACTGTACTGGGAAACATTCCATTATCATGTGAAATTCACTTGCTACAAAAAAAAAATCTATAACGGAACATCATATGACTAAATAATTACACAAATAGCAGATATGTTTGAATGGAACGAAATACCATGTTCCAGTGCACGTTACAAATTTTGTGTAATTGTTATCTTGGGTTCATGCGTTTCCTTCCACTTCCTTCACCCCACCAGTTTCGTTCATTGTCATCATCACCGCCTCTCTTAGCTTTGGAGCATAAAAATGAGATTTAAACCAAAAAAAAAATATATTATGCTTATTTTCAATAGTGAATTCTCAGAAATGTTGAAAGGAAAATGAGAAACCTATTATTTTTTTCAGAATGAACGTATCTTTTATTTCCCAAAATTTTATGTAAAATGAGTAACTAAAAAATAAAGTTTGCATTAAAAGTAAACAAGTGGAACACAACTTAGCATTTCAGTCATCTAAATATTCTAGATGAATGCAATGCGACATAGCAACCAAATAAGAAGCTAACTAACTCTATGGCTTATGAAACCCGGAGGTTCAATGCCGCGTTCATAAAAGCTCTCCACCGACCTCTATCCTTAGCCAACTGGATCCAGTTTCTACTTTGTATTCCTATCTCTGCGAGATCCATCTTAATATTGTCCTCCCATCTGCGCCCACGTCTTCCTAATTATCATTTTCCGATTAGTCTTCCAGTCAAGACTTTGAAAGCGTTTCTACTTTCTTCCATCCTAGCTACATGACCTGTCCACCTAAGCCTTCTAGACTTGATGACCCTAACAATGTTTGGTAAACCATATAAATTATGTAGTTCCTCGTTATGAAGTTTCCGCCATTTCCCATTTCCTTTCCTCTTGGGTCCAAATATTCTTCTCAGCATCTTGTTCTCAAATACGTTCAGTCTATGTTCTTCTCTCAGAGTAGGCGACCATGTTTTGCAACCATATAGAACAGCAGGTATGATAGTCGTTTTATATATTTTAAACTTCAAATTCCTCGACAGAATTCGCGACGACAAGAGATTTTGAACTGAATAATAAAACGAATTCCCTACTTTTAATCGGCATTTAATTTCTCCGTGAATATGATTTTCCACTGTTAATATTGATCCTAGATATTTGAAATTATCCACTTTATCAAAAGTATTATTTAATATTTTAAGGCATCCATAATTTGCCGTATTACGGTCCCGACGCATTTCCATGTATTTAGTTTTCTCTGCATTTACTTCTAAATCCATGTTCCAGTAAGCTTTTAATAAGATCTGTGCATTTCTTTCTACTGTTCTCCTATCATTCCCTATTAAATTTACATCATCATCATATGCCATAACCTGGTGAATACCGTTCAACTCTAGGCCCTGGCTGCTATCTTTGATTTTTCCTATAGCGTATTCCAGAACAAAGTTGAATGATAATGGCGAAAAAGCATCTCATTGTTTCAGGTCATTTTCGACGTGAAAGCTCGTGGACAAAAATTTTCCTACACGGACTTCACCTTGGGATTCATTTAAACATGCATCCAAATAAGAAACTAAAAAATAGTATCATCAGTAATTGATACTATTGCTTTTAAAACTTAATATTTTAAATAACAATTTATACAATAACAATATATAACAAATCTTTTTCATAGATTCTAAGAACAGTAATTAAGATTTAAACGTAAATATAAGGATTATTTATAGAAAAGTAAAAGGACAGTTACTTGAATACATGATAGACACGCCTGAAAGATGTAAACAAATACTTGCTTTTGATTGGCCAAAACTGGAAATTGTAAACAAATCCTTATCTGTGATTGTGCGAATGCCTATCCACGATATTTGAAGGGAATGTCTAGGAATACTTATATATATTTTTTGTTTATACAATTTTATTTCCTTAACAGATTTTCAATAGCTATTTGCTAATAGTTACTTAGAATTCAAATGTATTTTTATTTTTTCTTTGTTAGTAACACATTGAAATCTTTAAGTTTTACGACCCGTGGTTATGCCGGTTAGGCTAAAGGAGACGGTGATGATGAGAGATGAGTGAAATGGTGGAATGAAGAAAGTTGGATGAAACGGGAAAACCCCGAGAAAACCCACGAGCACGGTGTTTGTCCACCACAAATTCCACGGGATTGAACCAGGGACCCCAAGCACCGGAGGTGAACGCTCTACCACTGAGTCACCGCACCCCCTAGTAACACATTGAGATATTTGGATTGTGGAATTATGCAAAGATCAACTTGCCAGTAGAGCGATTTGTCCAAATCACTCTTTTCAATCACAGTTGTCCATTTTTATGAGCTGATTTAGATATCTCTTTTCAGATCTAGCTCGAAATGTTTTCAAATTTCATATTAATTAAAATAATATAGAATCACAATAGGATTTCTTATAATGGATTAACAGTTTTAAAAAAGCATTGAAATTGGAATGAAATCCTCTGAAAAAACAGCAAAACCTACAATAATATAACTTCTGCATCCACATTAGCACGAAACAGAAATATAAAATCCATATTTTGGTAATACTCATGCAAACTATATTCCCTTTAAGATGCTTATTAGCAGTACCATTTGACAATATCAGATATCTGGATACAAACTGCAAACTAAAACACTCACCTTTAAACGAAATTAATAATTAACGAAATTACATAATTAATTAAAGTATGTGTAACTTGTTTTTCTCTCATCTGAAATATAGCCACTATAGATGCTGTGAAGGCGTTATGTTTAGATGAATGGTATATCGAATGTTAATGTTCTCCAAATGGAAAGGAAAAATAACCATAACACAAATGTCGAAGCATTTTCCCTAAAACAAATGCTCGTACTACAAATTAGTTTTGGGGAAATAAAATATTTCTCAGTTCTTCATATAGTAGGGAATAATCTTTCGAAATTTACCTCAAGTCTTACTTCCGCGAATTTTTTTATAGTCCGCCATTTTAGGCCAAACAAGGATTAGGCCAAACGAGGATACTTACTTCGCCTAAAATGGCGGTCATAAATCTTATCATTCATCTGCCATAAAAATGTCAGATAATTTGTTAGGCGAAACGAGGATTAGGCCAAACGATGCAAGATCATGTTGGACAGCCCTGAATAAATCGGAAACCAGAAGAGATATTAGCAAGAGTTTGGTGGATCCGATACTTGTGGAAGGGGGACGTCTTTTGAGGTACCACACATTGTTACCAGGTCAACAGTGTTGCCAGCTCAGTACAAAGTTGTATTTTTTTTAAATATAATATATAGAAGTTTATGTCATCAAAAGAATTACTACAGAACGTGAATACCAACAAGTGAAACCGCACCTGTCAGTGTTGCCAAATAAGGAAGTTATAAAGCTTCAAAGATCAAGAAATTAAAGTATCCGTAGAGCAACACTAGCAAAAAGGCAAGAAAAATAATACTACGGAATGAAAAGAAGTAACCGAAAGAGTAAACCAAAGAACGCACAACATCCAGTGAGTAACAGGGTTGCCACAGCAAAGGGGGAAAAAATTGAAAATTTTGCAGTTGCTGTAGGAGGAAAAGTGCCCATATGACATAATGCTGGAAACACCATAGAAAGTCTATGTAAGATTCAGGAATCCTAATAGCGTTTGTTCGAAAGCGATATCTCCAACCGTTTTTGAGATACACCAAAGATGTGCGGGGATTGCAACACTGCATAATAGATTTGACGATTAGACCCGTGTAGTTCTTACATGTTGTTGGGCGTATCATTTTCATTACTCGTTCCTGTAGTTTGGAGGGCGAGGGAATTATTATGCAGTGTTGCAAACTCCGCACAACTTTGGTGTATCTCGGAAACGGTTAGAGATATCGCTTTCGAACAAACGCTATTAGGATTCCTGAATCTTACATAGACTTTCTATGGTGTTTCCAGCATTATGTCATATGGGCACTTTTCCTCCTATAGCAACTGCAAAATTTTCAATTTTTTCCCCCTTTGCTGTGGCAACCCTGTTACTCACTGGATGCTGTGCGTTCTTTGGCTTACTCTTTAGGTTACTTCTTTTCATTCCGTAGTATTATTTTTCTTGCCTTTTTGCTAGGTTTGCTCTACGGATACTTTAATTTCTTGATCTTTGAAGCTTTATAACTTCCTTATTTGGCAACACTGACAGGTGCGGTTTCACTTGTTGGTATTTACATTCTGTACTAATTCTTTTGGTGGCATAAGCTTCTATATGTTCCATTTAAAAAAATACAACTTTGTACTGAGCTGGCAACACTGTTGACCTGGTAACAATGTGTGGTACCTCAAAAGACGTCCCCCTTCCACAAGTATCTGGATCCACCAAACTCTTGCTAATATCTCTTCTGGTTTCCGATTTATTCAGGGCTGTCCAACATTACTGAACCACCCTGTATATGAATAAAACCCATCCCAGAGTTTAGAACCCTTAAAAGTAGCAGTATGACAACTCCCCCCCCCCCCAGAAGTCGGTCCTGGATCCACCCCTGACACAAACACACACACACACACAGAGACAGAGAGAAAGACATATAGAATTCAATAATGAACTTTTTAAATGAATTAAATGTAGACACCGTAAATTGATAACACTTAGTATAATCCACTTCATCAAAGTAAATTATTAGTTGATCAATAAGTTTAGTTGATTTTAAATTAGGATTATCTTATAAATCACTACTGTTAATGGTTTCATTGAATTGTCAATTTTGTAAATAAAATCTCATTCTAAGATAATTACGTTAAGTGTAGATCGCAACTATCTAGGCCAGCCCACAAACTGTTTTTAATTGAAATCCTATCCATTTTCCAAGTACCCAGTTACAAAACTATTAAGTCAATACTGAAAACTAAAAACGAAAATATTTATTGCAATTAAACGATTAACACGATTGGTATTATTGGACGGGAGCACGTTGGCTCAGTGCTACAGCCAATCTCTGGTTTCAGGGGTCACTCGTTCGATCCCAGGCCAAGTGAGTTCGTGGAGTACGATAGCGTATACTTGGGTTTTCTCGGGATTTTCCCGTTTCCTCCCGTTTTCTCATTCCACCTATTCTTTCATAATCATTCACTTGCAATTCCATCAGTCTCCTTTAGCCATCGATGGCATAACCGTTGGATGTTAAACTAAAGATTTATTTTATTTTATTTTATTTTATTTTATTTTATTTATTTATTTTTTTAAAGATTGGCATCTTTGAAAGCGTTTTTAATATAGTGTAAGAATATGCAGCGCACAGTCTTGAAAAGGGAGACTATTTTGGGCGTCCAGTAGGCTTCTTTCTGTGATCTGTTACCCTTCATTATCGACGTTTCTATTATTTTTTTTTTCGCTAAATAGGATATTAAAATAGAATGATTTGGTTCTATATCACAAGTTTTAAAGCTCCCTGACAACTGATATTTAGTCAGCAAAGCATAGGAAAACTTAGAAATAAAGAAGCAAAACTACCTGAAGTATTCGGCTATGGTTCATCTAATCATGGGCGTCGTAACGAGGGGCTTGGGTGGTCGCGTTCTTCCCAGATTTTCGTCACACGTATGTAAGCAAACTAAGAAAATAAAAGGATATATTTAGGGGTGTAGTCGAGAGTATACGAAGGTGTATTGCTCAATCTTAGTCATTTGCGCATACTTCCTGCTTCAAGGCGTGTAGTACTATATTCAAAACTAGCATATATAACCTGTGAAATTTTTAAGACTAGCGTATACTCTGTGAAAATTTTAAGACTATGGTGTACGCCGTGTGAAATTTTAGGACTTGAGCAGGAAGTTTTTGATAGTCTATTATTGCAACACAGCCCCTGCCCGCTGCAGCCCCTAGTTATTCGCCTCTACTTTCTAAACATTTTCTATATATTTTACATCCTTGGAGTTGGTGGCCCCGCATCGTGGAGGTTGTGGGGACATTATCTAAGCCTTTGGTCAAGTGACCTTACATTTGGACCTGTCAAGTGACCTTACATTTACATAGATTACTATTGAGATAAATGGTTAAAACTGCATTCAGGTTTACACCTATAATTTCATGGTTCCTAGTGTTCGTCCTCCCGAAGGGGAACTTTCGAAGATGTCCTCAATTCTAACTATACAAGTAGAGAAACGTTCTCACACAACAGAATAAACATAATTTCAAACCGTTCATGATCTATATTTAGAAAAAAATAGCACTCTACTAACGTAATTTGCTGTTTTGGAAAATATAAGTTTTACTTATGAATATCTGGGAATCAGTCGATCTGTCTGTATTCTGACGTATTAGAGTTAATGTCCCTTTATAATTCATCACCGATGCCGATGCTAAATGGTACGTGAATCTATAGTTTATGGTAGGATCCGAACCACCATAATGTGTTCAAACTTCACTCAAGGGAATCGAACCTGGGACTTGCTGCAAAGCAGACATGCTTGCTAGACACTATACTAACTTCCTTTCTATATTTCAATATCATTAACTTTCAGTAATCACCGGTAATCGACCTATAACCAGAGTCGAAGTCTAAGAGGGAGTTATTGAAAATGTTTAATTATCCTAATTTTTATGTAAATATTTCACTTTAGAATATTAGCGTTTAAATACTCCTCTCCCCCATAGAACCATTACACACGCTAATACTATGTAACAAGCAGTAACGACTACATATTATCAGGTGCAACATTTAATCAATCAACATATAACATATAAAGCTTATAAAATTTTAATTAATCAGCTGGATTACATCTTATGAAAAAAGTTGAATAATTTCCACCTTATATGTTAGTTGTTTGACGTAACGTAAGCATGAAGGTAAGCTTAGATCTTTGTTCGAAATTCACATTGAAATGATATTCGCAAAGAATCTTCAGTGGGCTGAATCTCTTTCGTTCCAGGTTGGCTACAAGACTGCGATAATCGTAGGACGTAAAAATGAAGATTTTATTCCCCAGTCAATATTTTTAAACTATCCTATCTCTTCAAGTCAATAATTGTCTGTTTTGCATTATTACTTTTCAACCAAAGAGCAAAATAATTCAGTCACTCTACTCCTGTTTTAATGATGTATGGCAGCGTGTAACAAATTGTTGTGAGGTCCTGGGCAAGAAAAGTTTGTGATCGCCCTTTCAGTTTTTAATTGCTAATTATAATAAAATTTCTGGAAATCAATTAATCTACACATTTAATTATTTGTGCTAAAGAAAATAAAGGTTTGTTCTCTTACTTTCCCGTTCCACCATTTCTTTCATCATCATTCGCTTGCAATTTCATCCATCTCCTTTAGCAGTTACATAACTCTGGGGCGCTAAACTAAAGATTTCATCTTTTCTTTCATTACTACAATCTTAAAGTTTGCACGACATTATTAATTGTTGAATTGGTGGATTTATAAAAGTCAGTGCTAAATCATTTTAGGCTCGATAATCTTTCCAAGGCCCCTGGAGGCGCTAAGCTCTGAGCGTGCCATTTAGGGAGGAACGGTGGCTCAGCGATAGAGAAATTACCTTTGTTCGAAGGGTCGCATGTTCGATTCCCGTCCAAGTAAGTTCGTGGTGGAGGACATCGTGTTCGTGGGTTTTCTGGGGATTCTCCAGTTTCCTACCACATTCTCATTCAACTATTTCTTTCATCATTCACTTCTGTCTTCTTTAGCATTTAGCTTGCATAATCGTGGGATCTTAAACTAAAGATTTCATTTTTCATTTGCCTTTACGTATTTGTAGTGTAAGGAATCCTTGAGACAACGTTTGAAAAATATCATTTCATAATTGTGGGAATTACTGAAAATAAACTTTCCAACAATGATAGCTGCCAAAAATGAACCAAGACCAAAGTGATAAAGTGCACAAATTGGCCCCTAGGGTAGTTTCTTAAGACAAAGTTTCATATTTATGGCAATTATTGAAAAAAATTAAAAATTTTAACATTGTTAAGGTAAGACAAATGTATCTCTATTAGTGGTGAATATTAACAATATTTGAACATCGAAATTAACCTTACAAGCACATTGACACATTTCAGTTTATATTTTAAAATACCAATTAACTTAGATTCACATTCAAATCAATGAAGTCATTCATGTTATAGGTTAGAGTGGGTATATATTTCCGAGTGATAATTCAACAATAGTGTTCTGAAGTATTTTATTTGTTTGCTGACGGAGTTTCAAAATTAAGCTCTTTAGATCTTTCCCTTTGAATTTGTTCAAATTCCTCAGTTACGCTACATACATCAGGGATGGCCAACGTGTTGGCTGTCAAATTCTGACAGAAAGTCCGCGGCAGTCACTCTACCGCCACTCATCAAATCTTGATTTCACCCTCACCCTCATGAGAGCCGCCCTTGTGTGGCTGAATACTTATGCTTGCATCGTAGTTCAAGGAACATTTTGAAGTAAAGGCATTGGATACTGTTGACAAATGATGTAAACGTCACTATCGACCGAGATCTCCATTGTAACAGTTGTTCCATTTTAGGTGTTCCACAGTAAGTTATACGATGATATGTTTAGTTTCCTTTCTTTAGGACGTATGTTAAGCAAGGGCGGATCCAGGACGGACTTCTGGTGGGGGTGGTGGGTTTAATACTGCTACTTAGAGCTACTTTTAGAGCTCCAAACTCTGGGATGCGTTTTATTTGTATATATAAAATAAAGAAGTTTCCTCTTCTGGGGGAGCGATCGCCCCGATCGCCCCTGGATCCGCCACTGACGATAAGGAAATAATTCCACAAATAGGTTGAATAATTGATGCTCTGATCCTCACGAAGGAGGCCCTCTCGAGGCCTCCTCACCCTCAATTACCCTCGCCCTCAATGATATGAGGGCGAGGGTTGGCGAGGACGAGGAAAAGTTTTGAGCACAAAGGCGAGGGCGAGCGAGGATAATGGACAACTCCTATCGCGAGGGTGAGGGTGCGCGAGGGCGAGGACAAGCTTTGATGGCGAGGGTGAGGGTGCGCGAGGGCGAGGAAAAGCTTCGACGAAAAGGGTGAGGGTGTGCGAGGGCGAGGAGAAGCTTCGATAGCGAAGGTGAGGGAGCGCGAGGGCGAGGCCAGTCTTCGATGGCGAGGAAAAGCTTCGACGGTGAGGGCGAGGGTGCGCGAGGGTGAGGACAAGTTTCGGCAGCGAGGGCGAGGGTGCGCGAGGACGAGGAGAAGCTTCGATGGCGAGGGTGAGGGTGCGCGAGGGCGAGGACAAGTTTTGGCCGCGAGGGCGAGAGTGCGCGAGGGCGAGGACAAGTTTCGACAGCGAGGGTGAGGGCGCGCGAGGGCGATGGACAATTCCATTCGCGAGGGCGAGGGTGAATGAGGGCGAGGGCCAACTGCTACTGCGAGGGCGAGGGTGAGTGAGGTCGAAGTAAAATGAACATCTATGGTTCAAGAATTATTAAGTTTTATTTATTCCTTCTATGTCCCCCACCTCCCCCTCCCCTAAGTTGTACGGTCAAAGTAAATAGCTAAAAACACTCCCAGGCCAGATCCGCATCTGCGTTGAAAATTTGATCGAGATCGGTCGGTCGGTTTAGGAGATTAAGAGTCACAAACATAATCACTTTCAATTTTGTAAATTATAATATAGATTTAATTTCTTCTGAAAAATTATACGAGTGGTTAAATATTGAGATGTGTTTACGAATGACTTTCTCAAAAACAACTTAGTCGACTTTTTTCATATTTCATAATTAAATATTTCATTAATAACGTGATAACCTGTCATAACACATTTGTCCTGAAAATACATACGAGGGGTAGTTTATTCTTTAGGACGAGTTTTTTTCTGAGAAGTTTCTCAAAAACAGCTCAGGTCATATTAACAATACATCATAAATAAATATTCTATTAAGAACCTAAGTATGACATAATTTATTAGTCCTGAGAAATGTTCGAGGGATAGGTGGTTCTTTTTAAGATGATTTTGTCAAAAAGAACTCAGACGATTTTGTTCATACTGCATAATGTATCTTAAATTACTCCTTACGAATAAACTCAGAAGGAGTAGTTTACTCTTGAGATAAGTTTCTTTTCATACTGCTTTCTGGAAAAAGGAACGGGATTTTGTACATTTTTCGTAAATAAATATTTTATCAATATTACTATAATGCTTCATAAGTAGCTTCCATTGGAATATCAACAATTGATAGTTTATTTCTGGGGTGAATTTATTGAGAGTTTTGTGAACAGGGAGGTCATTTCAGACTTTGCTTGGGAGGGGCAAGAACACCACCGACACAAGACTTTCACGTTTTGTACTAGTATATTAGTAGACAACCGATTAAAGTATATATATTCCTCAAACTCTTGGGGGGATTGCCCCCTCCTGTCCTCCCTAAATGACGCCCCTGTGTGTGAAATCCGATTTGTGCAATTTTGTTGCTTGATATACAAATATTTCATTAATAGCCCTAACATATGGCATAAGTCATTATGATATGGATAAATCTTCAAGAGGTATTTTACTTTGAGGGTGATTTTTCTTTGGAAAAATTTTCCAAAAAATGCCTTATAATACAACGATCTATCTTTTTATACTTTGGTTGAAATTGGATATGAAATGAAATGAAAAATTTTAGTTTTACGTCTTACGGTTATGACGGCTAGGCTAAAGGAAACGATAGTGAGAGATGAATCCAATTGTGGAATGAATAAAGTGGAAGAAAAAGAGAAGAACATCTGAAAAACTCTCGATTCGCTGTTTGTTCACCACAAAATCAACTTGGTGTGAGCTGCGATCGAACCAGGGATCTTCGCCATTCCAATCTTCGCAAACTTCTGCTACAGCAACACAACACACACCAAAAAATGCAGTAAGTCATCATAACTGCTATGATGATTTTCGCCAACTAATCACAATTGCGTTGGCACAAACCGTTACGGAACTTGCCCTCATGTTGTGAGAAGTTAATCAGAATCTTGGAGGCAAATCCGACTTAGCAGTAATGATAAAAATCAAAAGTGTTTCCCGGGGAAAACATAATGATATGTCAGATATTCTAACTTCCATGTAAAATGAAGATTGGCTTTTCCCATTCAGTTCAGTACAATACTAAACAAGATTTCTCTGCCACCTGTAGGCATATTTCTGAAATTAAACTAATCACATTCTCTTCCGTCATTTGATCATAACCCATTCCATCTGATAAATCAATTTCATAGAAATGGAGCTTATCATTATGTTCACCCGAGAAGCTGAAATATTTCACCTACACTCATGCCAATAATGGGGGGCGCTGTGGCTCAGTGGTAGAGCGTTCACCTCTGGTGCTAGAGGTCCCGGGTTCGATGCCAGCCCCCGCCAAGTGATCTTTGTGGTGGACAAACACCGTGCTCGTGGGTTTTCTCGGGGTACTCCCGTTTCCTCCCACTTTCTTCATTCCACCATTTCACTCATCTCTCATCATCACCGTCTCCTTTAGCCTAACCGGCATAACCGTGGGACGTAAAACTCAAAGATTTCATTTCATTTTCATGCCAATAATACGCTAGAAAATCATAATTGATAGGTGATAAATCAAAACTTGTGACGATTTTCAAATCTGGCTCAATATTTTGTTATCAGTTAAACAGTGCTTTCCATAGCAGCACAGACAGTAGCGCTAACAGTGGGAAGTGACAGGCTAGCCAACTTTGAACATTAGTTATATGTTGGAATTGGCCACCTCCCCAGCATTTGCCAATAAGATCAATTGTTAACATTATCTTTAGGAAAGTGTGGGGTTAAAACTGTTAGATGAATAACGATAAATTGTCGTTTGGTTAACATTCATATCAAACTACGCTAGTCTATCGTGTTTCTCAACCTTATTTTCACAACTACCAGTTAATTTCGACCATAAGACTATCTAAGGCTACAAGGAGCCTCATTCCGCATCACTCTTAGCAAAATATTCGTAAAGCAACGGAACGCAATAGTATTCGTTAATAACTTCTAGAGGTGAATCTGCGTAAAAATTTACGGAGAATATATGATTGCAAAGCGCTAAATTTGCGTCATTGACGTCATATCACAAAATAAATATGTGATATTGAATATCGCAAACTAATACTAAACCACTGTCGAATGAAGCCCCAAGTGTGCCGCTGAGGTTACGTGTTCTAAACTATTTTCATTTTACTTTGCTGAAAGGTAGTAAGAGAGAAGATATTTCTTTAGTTTTTTTGTTATTCTTGTTTTTGATTTTGTTTATTTTTTCTCTTGTGCTGTGGTAGGTCACTTGTTTTGCAAAGAACTTCTCAGGGTATCTATGATCCGTGTTTACGTGTTCACACCAGCACTACACATAGAAAAAAAAACAGATAAACATTTTGTCGTATTCTGGCAATAATAACTAAGTTGATAGTATTATTTTTAGATATAGCCGTATGAGAGTTAATGATTTCTGGTAGAACATCGAAGATTTCTTACTATACGTAAACAAGAACAAAAAAAAATTTCGTATAATTATTGGCAGTCTTGTATCACATGAACAATTCTTTGTTCGGTTGTTGGCATGATACAAAATGCCAAACTTTAACAATATCAGTACCGTATTTTAATTTGATGAGCTAAGAGGGTTCTACTGCGTGTCCTAATATCA
Organism: Thermobia domestica; assembly: GCF_964235325.1. NCBI lineage: Eukaryota > Metazoa > Arthropoda > Insecta > Zygentoma > Lepismatidae > Thermobia > Thermobia domestica. The sequence goes on along the minus strand of NC_137470.1, from coordinate 50,093,101 downwards.
GACAACAAGCACTTAAACCTGGAATTGTTAAATAAAGTACGATGGAATGGCATCGGAGATACAATTATCTTGTTTAGAATTTTTAACATGTTTACAAAACCATGCTGGAATAACAAGATAGTTGAAATGTAGAATTTGAATTTACAGTATGAACATATGATTAGTTGTCCTGTTTCCTTCAGGGTATTTGTTATTGATGATATTTTTTTTATTTTTGTTAGTTGTTTATTAATAAAGTATTATTTAATTATTTTATAATGTACCAATCTACTCGTGTAAAAAGTTATTATTTTTTTTTATTTTTTTATTCCAGAGCTTTGCGTATTTTGCTTGGTTTATAATATATTTATATATTTATATGCACCCACAAATGACACATCACTGTTCACCTTCTTCAAAGATTATTGCAACGACGTGTACTAACATATGTTCTCTTTTATGTGGAATAAATTACATTCTAAATTGCTTATGTCAGAGTTCCATTGTAATACCTTGTTAGTAAGAAGTTTCACAAAATAAAATATAGGCATAGAGAAAGAGTGATAACTTGATATTTTCAGAGTTAAGAATTAAAACTATAAGATGCCATAAAAAACCGTTACGAAGGAAACATAAACCAAAAACAATTTTTCAACAAATTGTTTTAAATACAGAAATTTTGTAGGTGCTAATAATATATATGTCATTTTATAATAATCTCGTAAATATCCGTGATTTCAGTACCTCAAAAATCCAGTTATTCTATTGGTTGGTGTTTAAGAGACCCATTTCAGCACTGATAGTAGAGAGAATGGAACCTACACTTTAAAGTGCAATTCGAGCCACTGTGATGCGTTGAAATTATAAGGCTCTCCAAACTTTAATACAATCGAACCTGGTATTATTTGTACCAAAAGCGTGTATTTGTTCTAGACCAGCGGGAAGGCTATTAAGTGAATTGTGATCAAACTATATCTTGTGATCGTTAATTTCGCAGAAACGAATTTAACTTACTACCATGACTACTTAAATCAATAATAAATTATCGATATCATCATCATCGTCATTTTAGGTCAGCAATCTCTCAATGAGTTTGAAGCATCTTTCCACCTTTCCTTATCCTGGGCTAGACTTGTCATTTCTCTGTAGCTTTTATTCCCTATATCTTGTATTATTTAGCTTATGTGTATGATAGAAATTTATTCTTATAAAGGTTCTTCTCAGAACAGAAATCCTTCGATTAGTTTGAAGCAGGTTTCCATCCTTCCCTACTCTAGGCTAGACTTTTCATATCTTGTTGCTTTTCTTCCCCTATCTTGTATTATAGATACACTACTGAAAAATATTAATACTGGTGGTTCCGTAACAATCACAGCAACAAACCATACCAACTACTTCCGAAGACTATACAATGGTGAGATAAAACATAATGGTTGCACTAGTGAAAAATTTGTTCATGCCAACTAAGCTGGAAAATGATCACAGTGCTTTTACCATGTGAAAGGTGAGCAGTCATAAAATGCTCAGATTGATGAGGATAAAGTGGTATCTTCCTACTTTATCGTATGAAAGATGAGTTGTCGAAAATGCTTACACTCACAACGTTGGAGCTTTATATCATCTTGCTTGGTGACATGAAAAGTAAATTGTCAACAAATTCTAACATAGACAAAGCTAGAATCTTATATAGTCTTGCTTTACCACATGAAAGGTGGCCTTCAATAAATGTTCGACTTTTGAATATAGAGTTCCATATCACTCGCTTTTAACACATGAAAGGTAAGCTGTCAACAAATGGTAACATGGACAAAGCTGGATTCTCATATCACCGTTCTTTATCACATGAAGAATGCGTGTGAACAAATGTTCTAATGGACAAAGCTGAAGTCTGGTATTATCCTGCTAATGATATGGAATGTGGGCTGTCAACAAAGGCTCACATGATAATGCTGAAGTCTTATATGACCCTGCTTTAGCACATGGAAGAATAGCTGTCAACAAATGCTCAAGTGAACAAAGGTGGAGTATCATAACTCACAGAAATACTGCACGAAAACTGAACTGCGATCGCTAAAGAAATCTCTCCCAGTTAAGCTCTAATAATCCAGTCAATGAAGGCGGAATAGAGAGCATGGTCGGGAACAGAATTTTTGACTCCTGAAGTTAAAAATTCTGTTCCCGACCATGTCCTCTATAGCCCCTTTGGAGCGTTCCTTGACTGGACTATAATGAATCATTCAGTTTAATAATGCGAAAGGAGAAATTTCATTCTAAATGAAATAATGCAAAGCTTTCACGACGATTTTGTTCATATTTCATTACTTATAATATGGAATACCTAAAATGTAAGTATGATTCCTACAATATGGAATAAAAATTTTCTTTCGAAAACAACAGATTTTTAGTTTTAAGAAATTCGTATGAACCGTTGTATGAAATGGTTTGTATTAAAGAGGAACCAGAGTGGTATATACAGAAAAGGTTTTACACCTGTATGACTTCTTCTTTTTGGATAGGTTAGAAAGTGGTCAGTCACTCCGGTGTAATACATATACAATATAACTGTGCGGCAAGAATAACTGAAAAGTTATAATATGTGAATAAATAAAATAACTCAGTCTGATTTGAATCAGGTTTAAAAGTATTAAATCCACACAGAAGAGGAAACAACGCATTGCTATCCAAACAACTACAAAACTTACCTGCAGTTGTTTGGGTGGAGAAAGAATATGATAACAACCATTCTTCTTTTTTCAATTTTGTGGTCGAAAACCGTGTGTGCTTTACCTATAACCAAGTTTTCTTCATTTGTCAAAGTACTATTTAGTTCTAAAAGTATCATTACATAAAAAAGAAAAAGAGAAGCTGAGTATTTCAAACTATAAACTGTGAGATGTATTTGGAAGTATTGCTATTATTTTCTTCTGACTTCTACTCTTATTTCTTCGAATGCGTTCTTGACAACTGACAATTTTAAGTCACTTATAAAAAATCAAGCGCGCAATCATATTTTGGAAAACTGTACATTTGTTCGTCCCGCTGCATGCACATTCGCGATGAGGCAATAACGCTTAATATATCCGGCCCAAATTTAAATTTAAAGTTTTTATCAGGTAGTCTAAAAATGTTTTCTTGAATTCTGTTTCTACCTTCGAAAATAAGGATGGCTTACTTTAATAGTAAATGTGAAATATTCGTATTTTCTCAAAAGCAACTTTAGTGTGTTTTTCTGTTTCTTTTAGACAATTATCTCATAAACAATTCAGGCGATTTAATTTGTATTTCATAAGCAAATGTTTTATTAACCACGTTTGGGAAGGTATCTTGCCTGGATTCTCCTAGCCGAAAGTTATACAGAAATCATGAATAAATGACCAGGGCTGATTTACTCTCGGAGGTAAGTTTCCTTTGGACGACGTTTTTGAAAACTCGTTTCATAATTTTGTTTGTATTTTTTTAAATAAATGTTTCCGTAATAACGGGAAAATTAGAAAATTCAATGTAAGAAATGAGTTTAATGTGCTGCCCGTATTCTGTATTTTAATAATGCGTAACTTTCTGGGAACATTTTATAAAAACTATTTTATATGTGCTTAAGGTTCTAGCGCTAAATAAGAAATGCTTCCTTTCAGTGTCTCAATACTACGAACAAAATATACACATGCACAGCGTTGCCAGACTCAGAAAACGTGGAAACTGTACACAAGATAAGACTGGACCATTTTATCCTCCAAAAGACCGTACAATAACAAGAAAGTGGTTTTCAATTTAGACACACATAACATTTTTACTTATCCAGATATGTTTGTGGTCTTCCTTAAAACTATGAACAAAAAATAACAATAATAGACAGTTATGACAATTATTTTAAGAAATAATGTTAATGTTAATGTGAAGCTTGAAAATAGCAGAAAAAAGCTGACCGATTTGTTAATTATCGAAAATGAACTTTGATCTATATCTTCCAAAACAACACCATCATTTTAAATTAAATGCTGTTTTGTTTTCGAACTATAAACGAAGACAATTTGTCATATAATTTAACCTATTTTCTGATGGTGTGAAAGTGACACATGCGGAGTCATGTACTCTTATCAAAGTTTATTTTCGTTTTCCATTTTAATTACGTTGATTTTACTAAACTACGAAAGAGGAACACAGCTCTCTAAACACCACAACAAACAAGTTGTAGCGAGTTCTGAACCAGTAGATATTGGAAAATAGAAAACATGATATAATTTTTGCATAAAAATAAAATAATGCTATAAAATTTAAGTAAGGCTGTACACAATGCGTACGGTCAAGGGGTCGGACCATATACCCTGGGAAAAACGCAAATTTTCGTATATGTACTGTTATATGATGATGTTTTGTTGTTCTGAGATTGGCGTAGCAATTGTGTACACTTTCTTTTGTGAAATCGTAATTGAGATCACTTCTTCACTCTCCACCCAGTAATACAAAGTTGGTTCGGAGTCCAACTCCCTTTTAGCCTCGGTCTCGACAACGTCTTTGGCTTACTGGTTCGAAGGTGATGAGAAAGCGCACTAACAGTGGTAGAGCTTGGTACTGGATATCGAAACCCAGGTAACACATGAAGACTGTGAGTTGAATCTGATTAGGTGGGATAGCTTGACTAAATCAAAGAGACCATTTCACTTTACGTTTTATTAAAAAAAAAATAGAAATACAGTTGAATTTAACAAAAGCGGTTACTTGGAATTACAACTTGGTAGTTTTACTACATCATCTAAGTGGGAGCACAACCCCTATAATACTCAATGGGTGCTAGAAGGTTTTATGCTAAACCGCGATTTATTAAAAGTAGTGAAATATGAACTTCGCACATCGCAACTTGCATTGGCCCGAAGGGGAAAATGCTAATTCTCGAAGAGGGAATTTGGTCTCAAGTTGAAGGGACTTCGTATTCGACACAAACATTCTCAAAGTGCTCATCTCGCGTTAAAGGGGGAACTTAGAAAAAATAATCACATACCTGATGTTCTACTAAGCGTCCGGAGCTAGGGAGCACACACACTCGATGATCGTCGTCTTCAGAATCAACCGGAGCGGCGAGCAGGCCTCGTTTATAAAGGCGTTTCGTCCCACGCATTTCTGCCAGTTCTGACGTAGCTCGAAGGCGACGTCACGAGCCTCATCGAGCATGGGAGAGACTTCTTCACGCGCATGCTCAATAGTGGTTAAGACTTCTAGGTTTTCTATGATTTTCCTCTATCACGCCGGGATGGAAATTCCTATTTTACATTTATTTTTACCGTTTATTTTATACCTAACTCTAACTACATAATATATTTCCTGTATTTATTGCTTTCGTGGTATTCCCTAAATATTGCATCTAGGACCCAGCTCTGTGACCTGAGTAAATCATAGCTAGGGTCATACCACTATTACATGCGTGTGGTTTGGTGTCAATGAGGCATCAGGTTGATAATTCAATCTGGACCTCACCTGACTCCATTCTCCCTATCTCTCTTTTCCTTACTACTCACACAATTTGAAAAGCGCGGGCGTCTCGCCCCATAATTTGGAGTCCGGCTTAGGACTTCGAGGCACAACTGTGTAACAGTTATCCGCCGACCTCGGTAAAAAAAAATAAAGAAAAAGAAATGTCGAAAGTTGTCTTTCTAGCATCTATATTCATTTAGAACAACGGTTGTCCAAGGCAAGTTGCTGGGAGTTAAAGGGTTAATATAGAACTGGCCTTACACAAGGCACTAGGAACTAACAACAAACTTTCTTGAGGGATTGGAGATTATGCACGGCTAAACTGCAAGAGAGCGTGATTGTAAGATTTCATGTGTCACAACTAACTATAGTACGTTTAAATGTTATTCAATTCCATTAGCAAAATAGTAGATTGAAATATGTAAGATGAAACCTTACAATCTTGGAATCCTTCTAGCTTATAGTTATCAACTCACAATAATATATATATATATATATATATATATATATATATATATATATATATATATATATATATATATATTTTAACCAATTCCTAACCATATTATTAAGCATGACTTCGAACCGATTATGAGTACAGCTTCTAATAGTACAGAGAAAAGTAAGATTTGGTGAATCCAATGATTTGCTAATTACAATTGTATTTACGGTACTGAGTACAAGTATAGTTATACGTGTTAAATGTGCTTGTCGCAGGCTACTAAGTTTATTCAACTAGAAATGAAAGAATTTTTAGCATTATATACACTCAAACAAAAAAATAGCGTGAAGCGCTTTTAAAGTTTGACTGAAAAGGACGATAAATTACAAGAGAAGTTTCCATTGGTTATAGTATAAGTCAAATGGAAAAAACATGCAATGATATAGACTAGGACACTCAATTGTGTTGCCTGAATTTTTTTTTTTTAAATTATTGCGGGGTTGTGCTTTACAGTTTGTGAACAACATTTCTTATGTTGTTTCAATATACCAGTTATACTTTATAAATCATAGGCTATACTCTACTTTCCAGAATCAAGTGATTATTTTATAACCTGTAATGTATTTAAAGTATTTGAGTACTCCATTACATATTTGGTAATATATTTATTTGTAACATATTTATTTGTAACATAGAAGCGATTGCATACTAAATGATTAAACCGCATATGTAAAATAACTTGAGTAATTAACAACTAGCGATTACAACAGTTGCTGAATGCTTAATAAATGTTATAAATGCGTCTATACGCATTTTATATTAAACTCATCCTATTGTTATCAAAAATGCATCTCACATTATTAGTTATTGCTCTTTGTATTGATAATGCAATAAAAATGTAATATATTTCAAACTTACTGTATAGCTCTGTTCTATACAGGGTAATCATAGTATGTACATGTGTTTTTCTAAACTTCTACTCAGCTTCATTGCTATTTTGACCTCGATTTGGTTTCTCTCATCCTGTGTGGTATGCAATACACTATACACTTGATTATTTTTACGTATACTGATAATATACAGACATTACAACTGATTGGTGCGATTTAGCGCACCTAGAGATTTATATGCCATTACTTTAGATTTTTTTTTCATGAGTGGTTCTGTTAGCAAAGGGGGAGTCTGAATGGTTAAAATACTGACCCTATGGTTAGTGTGTTAGCTTATGCCCTAAAGGCCTATGGTAATAACAGATACAAAGTTTAATAGTCAGGGATGCAGTTACATTTGCTATACCAGAGTACATATTATTGCAGGGGACGACATAACGTTTGTTTATAATTAGGGGGAAGGTTAGGGGGGGGTTATAGGTTAGTATTGTTAGTATTCCTATTATTAATAATATCTATTATTATTAATAATAGTATTAACGTATTTTACTTCTTTTCTTTTCTTTTTTTTCTTTTTTTTTTTTAAAGAAATACACACCGAAATTGAGAGGGATTTCTTTGCGGTTACAAAGGAAATTTTACGAAGTCAAGTTACATCATGTTTCATCATGTTAGTGGATCTTGTTGATTTATAGAATAGATTTTAAACGCAAAAGTTAACCACAACATAAGCTATGATTGATATGGTTTTAAAACACACCGGAAGTATGTTCCGTTCTTTCTTTCAATTCTACTAGCCTTGACTGATAACCGGCCTCGGTTTCCGTTGTGGTGAACTTTTCTGTTTTTAAATCTTAAATGCCTAGTGTAAGGGATTTAGTTATGCGGAGAATAACTCTATATGATGACGTCACGGTGACCTGTTGTTGAGCACAGTTAAATATAATGTGCAATGGAGGATTTAATAAATTACTCCGTTGTCTTTTAGCTTCGGTATTTGCCAAAAGATAGCTATACAGAGGGTTCCAAAACTTACGGTTTTTAACATGGTGGAATGAAAATGTGTAAACTCGATTACCATACTCACATATAGACTTCTTTAAATGTCTAAAAACAAACTTGTGCTTTTACTTGACCAAACAATAGAAATTGAATTTTTACATTTAGACAATAACTGTCCATGGTTTTTGGTACGTTAGATCGTGGTTATTACAATGAAATTGAGTTGTTTCATCTATTGAGAAAGTTTTAAAGTCTCTTGACATTGCTTACAATCTTCTTATGATTTTTCACAACGCTGATTTGAAGGAGTTTTTATTCCTTTTAATTTTGAGTCTTATCACTTGTCCAAATTTTGTGTTTGTACTGCTACGAGAAGAGTTTTTCACCTGTAAGCAAAGAACTGAGGTAAGTCAATGGAAGTCTGTCCGTAGATAAAAGAGATTTTCTTGTCACAGTAGAAGTTGATAATTCTTACGGCACAGAGAAAGTTCTGTATCCGGATGGAAGTCTAGGTGTTTGGTCACTGTTGTCCACTAGTAACAGTGATGGATTGAACAATAATAATAATAATCAATTTCCATATCGTCCCTCTGGATCAGCCCTGGAGGGGGCTGACAGGCTGCAATCTGGATCCTTGGGTACCTCCAGATACCAGGGGGGGCCTTACTCTAGACATCACACTGGGTAGGCAATGGATGTATAACTGCAATCAAAGAGGCTATTAGACTACATAATCATTAATGCGTTACATAATAACCTTGGCTTATGCAAAGTACTTGTTTATATAGGAAGTCCACCGAATCCCTTTTGTAATTGTTCATTATATATATATATATATATTTTAAACGGGACTGACCACACATCAAATCTAAGAAAGATATAGTAATCAATATATAGTAATCAATGGAACCTGCAGGGGTTACCCAAAAATGAGGCTATTCGAAAATGAGAGTCGAATACAGAATGTTTTTCAGTCAGATGTCCTGAATGTGCTGACCACACATCGTCAGAATCTAGGTATAGAAACCTGTTTAATATTGTATGTGATTGTAGTAATATCACAAGAATCAATTTTGTACCATTGAACAACTAAACCGGTAGCCTAGAATTAAGTGTATGTGCGCTGACCACACATTATTGTTAGGATGCCTCTTGTGTTCAAGCAGTGACTGTGGATGAAGAGCAAAAACAACATCACGGTAATACAAGTTCTTCTCAAATTGATTGATGTGCCTAACTCGGTTTGTTCTTTGTGAGTGGAATGATAATGATGGAGGAAACTGAATTGTTAACTATTCTTTCCACTTACTGTAATGATTAATGGGTGATGAATCATATGGTGAGTAACTCCAAGGCACTTTACAAAATGGGCAATACCTGGTTTGTTATGAAAACGTCAGGACGCAATGGCCATATTGACATACATTGGCCGTATATTTTGTTTTCAGATGTAGGCAGGTTGAGGACCAGAGTGTTTAACCCTTAACTAGTCGCGTGAAAAAAGTTACTTAATTAGTCGCGTGCGGAATTTTGTTCCGCATAATAACTACATAGTAAAACTCGTGTAATATTTGTTTTTTTAAAATTTGTATTTAATTTTAGGTTAAAATATTTGTTTTAAAAGTCGTCTTAAGTTATTTTATGCTATTGACTAATTATCCTCCTCCTGCAAGTTCAGTCCTCCTGCAAGATACAGAAGGCCCAGCAAGGCCTTTACTTCTGTATATTAGTATTTTGAGCATCTCTTTCTCTGCTATAAGCGTCCCTATGTGTTTCAATGCACTGGTTTGTAAATTCAACGATTCTCTCTAGCATAGACGTACTAAAGAACAAACTCCAAAATTCGCTCGGCGTTTTCGCTTCTTTAGCATGTCCTTTGACTCCTGGTAAATGAGTCAAAATATTCTGACTTCTTCTTCGTATAATTTGCCGTGGAGCATGTGCGTACCATTTAGTGACATTGTCCTTTCCTAGAAGATATGGTCCCCGTGCAGTAGTATTTGAGAGTGATTTCACATGATCTGCTTGTGGCAACACTTCACCTTCATCTGCTAATTCTTCACTGGCAGAGATATGGTCGCTTTCTTCAATGATATCTTCATCGCCATCTTCCATATCCGGAACATCTAAATTGTCGTCTTCAGCCAGAACTTCCAGCAACATGTTTCTAATTCTGTCCACATCACGTTCATGATGATCCATTTTGAAAGAAAAGGCTAACTCTCTTCTCTATGTATTTATTTTCAGAGCGCACAATGCACATATAAACCGCTTATAACTTCAGTTGCTTACAAATGAACTGTATCTGAAAATATATTTTTGTAAAATAAATTTTAAAAAATAGTGGTGGTGGCGCTTGCTTGTGATATGTTTCGCAGTCACCGAATCGCTTAATTGCTGTCGGATAAAAACAATAAACTGAAAGAAAGCGTAGAATTTGTAGGAGAAAAAAAAGGGTAACTTATTTAGTCGCGCGCGGAACTTTGCTCCGCAAACTGCATCACTCCAAAATAAATAACAAAATATTCATTAGTGGCTTGGGCAACAATTCAAATATGTATTGTTGTTTAATCATGAAACTTTAAAAGACAGCTAGACAAAAGTTCAAAAGCATACGATCGAAAGTAAGGAAAACAAAAAGAGAAATGTAAAAGTGCGGAACAAAATTCCGCATGCGACTAATTAAGGGTTAAAGGAAGTTTGAATTTGGCCAGCGTGGCGGAAATGAGCTAATTATATAGCTTGGCATAATGATAAGTGGCTTGTAAATTATCAGCTCAGCTGACGAATGTTTGGAGAGAGAGGAAAAAAGGGGGTTTTGCATTGCAACTGAGAGAATTCATCTAGTATACTGTTACAGACGCCGGCTTCCGACCATGGACTTCTTAACATTGTCAGATAAGTATTTTTGCATTGTTTTACTAATTTAGAGAATATGAAGTGGTCAGTCGTTCGGATTTCTATGCATGAGTACAAGAAGTCTATTGTATACAATCTTTTATACCTTGAAATGTTAGTATTATCTACCTTTTCTTTATTTTTTTTAATTAAACTATAACAAAGATTGTGAGATTTGAATTTAGGTTACTTCGTACACCATGGAACTATTAAATAGAGTTGAAATTCAACAAGATTTAATTAAATCTAATTATACTTTTGCAAATATGCCAGTTAAAATAATTAGTTCCAAAGTATCTTCAAAATTTTATATTACTCAATTTTAACTAAAAAGTTAACACAAACTCAAGCAAAGAATATAAATTTTCATAAAATGCAATTCATGGCTAGTTTTACACTTTATTACATTGTTTACACTTTATTGAAAATTCCAATTATATCAATCAGACTAATATGAATTTGAATCGTGTATTACTTCCTAATTGTTAGTCATTTCTATTTTTACACATTACTACCTCTGTGTGTTCAAGATAAGACGTATCTCACAATAGGGCAATCCAGCACTTGAGAAATTCTCAGTTAACGTGCCTTTTTTTTTAATTGTATGCGGAATTTCCCTTTTTTTTAAACAAACTAGTGTCTCACTAAATTCTTGACAATATGTTATCCCAATTGTTACAGATTTCTTGAAATAATATTGTAGGGTTTATAGCTCTATAACGTTAAGTATTGACAATTGAGGCCCTCCAAGGAGGCAGTCTTATCTTGTGCACATTGTAATTTGTTCATTATATTTGCAACCCTTTGTAGGTAGCTTAGTAAGAATAACAAAGAAAACTGTCAAATTCCCTTGTCAAAGTGCTTGACAATCAAGTGATTAAATTAACTATCTTTTAACAAAAATATAAAAAGGAAAACGAATACTCAGTTATTTCCAAGGCGTAGGTCCTTTCACTGCTTTTACCTGGGCAGGTTCTGCTACTTCGGCGTCTGTAAGGAAAAACCTGAAACGAAAAAAAATTCTCCCACACACACATAGCATTATAGGCTGGACGCGGGGACCTGATGTTGAGTGTAGTGTCCCGGGTACTTATTAGCCGAATTTAACGAAACTGGTAGTTAATGCGTGACTGGATTTAAATAGTAGAGTTAGCTTGATTTGAAATTTTTTTTTTAAATATTAAGTATGATGCCAATTATTGCACTGTATTATTATTGAATATGATAATCAACGAGTTTAAATAAGATCTTAACTTTGTGGTACATATTTTTCAGCTTGTTGGGGTAAACGTAGCATCCTTTGCTTGAAGAGCGCACAGGGAGGAAAAGGGAAGACTTACGTCTCCAAAGACAATGAATGGAGGTCTTCTGTTGCGTGGTAAGTACTATCTCCCTGCATTGTTAGTGTATTATTTCTGAAACATGTGTTTTCAATTTCTTCTCGTCAAATTACCCATTCATTTTACTAGTGAGTGTTAACATAGTTTAGTGCTGAACTCGAGTGCAATGAAATCATAGTTCATATCCTGGGAGTATCCCATACCGATTGTTATCATTACCGAATTAAGTGAAAAACCTCAATGAAAGAGAGTGACCAAAATTACAATGTAACAGTGATTATCCGAAGTGCGTGTTGCTTTACTTGTGATTTTAGTAAATGATTCCCAAAGGGGAAACAAAAACGTTGTTTAGTGTGTGTCACTCATACAAAAAGTGCTTGAATCGGGACTCGATCTCCGACTTATCTGTTTCCTTTCAACGTGAGATACAATTGCGTAACTGCCAATAATCACCGGTAATTGAGACCATGTTTACAACAATATTAAGTTTGACAGGACTATTCCGGGTCTCGAACTCGGGACCTCTAGTGTAGGTAGTGATGATTTAACTATAGGATAAAAGAAATGATCCATTAGGGGATCGAACCAGGGATCGCTAAGAATCAACTGTTTATCTAAGACTATGGGTCATCCCAATCGTAATGATTTATGAGGCAACCTTATTGTTATTATTCATTTCGTTGTGACGTCATTTCCCTATTTTCTTACTTATCTATTTTCCCGTTATAAATGTTGGTGTGTATAGAAGCTACACGCAACAACATCCTGAGTCCTTGTTAACAGCTGGACTCACTTCCGTCACCCGATAAGAGGTGATTTGCTGTTAGTTTTAAGGCAGAATGAAAGACGAGTGTTGAGGAAGTATCTGTGAACATTATAAATATTTGCATCAAAACAAAATGCTATTCGATTAACTTTTAATTTTTTAAAAATTACCCTTTTGTTTGTTTATTTTGACATTTTATATCACTTAAAATTTGAAATACTGTCACGTTCATATATTTATATCCTAAAGTTCGTGTGCGCCATGCGCTGTTGTGAAGCAGTGTTTTCCACCTGTTAAACAGGGCCGCTTATTGAGGAGGCCACCGAATTTTGAAAGTCTCCTGACTTATAGTTTTAAATCTTTTGACGGACATAATCATAAGTGTAATTCTGAACAGAATTAAGTTATTTTATACTAGATTCATTAAAAACAAGTTGACAGAGCTCGAATATCCTTAATATGTGTCCTTTAATTTATGGAAATCTCTATTATTCGAGTATCGAACCGAATTATGAAATGATGTACACGTACTGATTTCGCTTCCAATGTTTTATTATTATTATTATTATTATTATTATTATTATTATTATTATTATTATTATTATTATTATTATTATTCTACTGTACCAGTGATAGCGTGATTTAATACCACTCTGCGTTGTAATCTCAGCGTTATGTGCCTTGTAATCGAACCAAGCGAGGATTTTAACTTGTCTGAAGGCAGTTACACAGGGATGATTGAGAAACACGAGTATAGTGGTGTAGTGGTAGAGCAACATCTAGGATGTTACTATAGCCCACAATGATGTCATTTTTGTAACCGTTACTGTACATACATGGTGATAGTAATATAATCAAGTTAGGTACAATGAGCGGGTTCCAGCCCAATGATGGGAGGACAGAAAAAAATGGAGGGGGCTCGATTACCCCCATTATTCATACGAAATACATTTGGTAGCCTTAACCTAACCTAAGTTTATCTTGCCACACTGAAATAATGATACAATATGATACTATCTAGTATTTTGATAAACATAACTGAAAACATTATTCTAGAATGAGCATCAGTGTTAATACTTGATCATAATACAACATGAACTGAACATAACTTAAGGGTAATGTAATCTTACTGACTAAATGTAGCAAAGTATAGTACACAAGTAGCTATTTACATTCTATTTAAAAATGAATAGCCGATACATATATAATTGTAAATGTATTATATACAATATACACAGTAGGCTAGCACATTGCCGTAATTTGCCAATAGATTGGCCATCGCTAAGAGATACAATAATGATACAATATGATACTATCTAGTATTTTGATAAACATAACTGAAAACATTATTCTAGAATGAGCATCACTGTTAATACTTGATCATAATACAACATGAACTGAACATAACTTAAGGGTAATGTAATCTTACTGACTAAATGTAACAAAGTATAGTACACAAGTAGCTATTTACATTCTTTTTAAAAAATGAATAGCCGATACATATATAATTGTAAATGTATTATATACAATATACACAGTAGGCTAGCACATTGCCGTAATTTGCCAATAGATTGGCCATCGCTAAGAGATTGGTCATTGGTCATTGGTCAATTGTGGTCACCCAGAAGGGGTCGCCGAAAAATTTCACTCATATCAATGAATAGCAGCAGTAATAACAGCAGCAGCAGAGAACAACATGTCAGAGACTAAGGCGTACTTCTCCATATTTCGTTTTCTACTTTATTGTATTTTAGTATATTTTGTTTTATTTGTTTTTTAAATTTAACCAATATGCTTCCCGCCCGAACTACGCGAAAAAAAAATAAAATAAAAATAATAATTGCTCAAGGAAACACAAATGGGATAAGCATGGTGTGGAGTAACCTATGTAAATGTCTGGTGGGGGGAATCCAGCTTCCCTTTTCCTCTCTTTTTTTTTCACAAGAAAGCAACCCGTAAGCACGCGTGTATCATAAGTAGGCATAAGTTCGTAGCGGAACAACCCAGCGCAGGCAATAGTGACTTTGCTTTATGTTCTAGGTTAACGCTTTCCTCGACACGAAGAGGGAGAGCGGCGGATTTCTCGTAAGAGAGAAATGAAATAATCAGGCGGCGGCAACGGATGGAATCCTATACTGTGAATGAGGAACCTGCAGCTGCACGACGTATACTTACAGTCGAAGTTAAGTATACAGGAAAAAAAAATACATTTGTACGTATTAATGGTAGTAGCTACTAATAATATTTTTTTTCTTTTCAGCTATGTCAACATTTATTTTCCTTATAGGTTCTCTGTGTTTGGCAGCATATTGGGAGTCCTATAGGAGAAGAAGAAGGGTAACTCATTCGTGCCCGGGCACATTCACACAAAGAACAAAAAAAAAATTATTCATCCCAATATGTTGACAACATTTATTTTGGTATTAATCCGACATAACTTTTCTGTGACGCGTCAAACTTTTCCTTGGTATTGTAGTTATGGAAGGTTTGGTAGATGTGGTAGGGCCCTAATTTTAAAAATGACTTATTTGCTCCTCAGACCACGTATTAGCGCCGCCCACTAGGATGACTGCCTATTTCCATAGTAGGCCATGGGTGTTTAATGCCGCATCGAATGGAGAGGAGAATGGATTCCAGGAAGTAACTTATTGTTTTTAAGTTGATGAAGAGTATATTATAACTTTTTGTTTGTTTTTAATTTCACAATGTATTCTTTTCAGGCTCTATCTATAGCCCTGTATGCAAGTGTTCCGGTATGCCAGAGGTCTTGCATAACTACAGGTACTCCACTTTTGAGTGGTCTATGTGATGTATGTGAGAATCGACACACTCACTAATGAATATACGCCAAGTTTTTTTTTTTTTTGTTGTTTTCTCTTTTTTTTTGTCTAAGTTGATGCGGCTAAATCTCGTGAGCGACCTATATGTTACGCTTAACATTCCTCGTCCTCACTATCGCTAGAAACGTCCAGCTCGCGTGGGTTGTCTCGGGGGTAATACTTCTTCAATCTTTCAATAGTTACAATCTGAGTGTGGTTAGGGTTTGCTACTAATTCGATTTTACAAGCATTTGTGGGAGAAATACTCCTTAGGTAATACGGTCCCATAAACTTGGGTGTCAATTTTGGAGAAATATCCTTCTTAGGTAAATAATCTCTACACAATACTAAGTCACCAACCTTTAATTTAATAGGCTGCCTAGTGCGATCAACGCGTAATTTAGTCTGCTGCTGTGCATGTGTCATAGCCTTCTGAGCTAGTTTACGGATTAACTTTAGTTGTTTCTGATGTTCCTGTATTTTCGTGAATTGATACTGGGTGTCCAACTGAGTGGGAAACCTTGCCTTTTGACCAAAGACAATCTCATATGGGGAATATTTCCTAATAGGGGATGTTGATATATTATAGGCATATGCACACAAACGGACATATTCCGCCCACTTAGTAGGCTGCTTAGCCGTGTACTTAGTTAGGAAATTTGCAATGACTGAGTTGAATTGCTCACACAGTCCGTTTGTTGACGGTTTAAATGCTGCAGTTCGAACATGTTTAATGTCAAATAAGTCATTTAGTTCGGCCATTATCGTTGAGAGAAAATTACTTCCTCTATCCGTCAAGACCTCTTTAGGGGAGCCAAAACGCGTGATTAACTCGTCCAACATGGCCCTAGCCACTGTCGGGGCTTTAATATTTCGTAGCGGTACTAATATCGCGAAATGGCTGAGATACTCTATCATGACCAGAATATAACTGTAGCCTGCGCTACTATGTAGCGGGCCAAAAATATCCAAACTCCAACGGGAAAATAATTCCTCTTTTACAGGTAAGGGATGAAGAAGACCTTGTTTCTTTTCTCTAGGGATGTTCACCCTCTGACATTCGTCACAAGAGCGCACGTATTCCTTAACTATTTTCCCCATGTTCGGAAAATAGTAACGTTCGTTCACTTTAGAGTAAGTGCGAGAAAATCCCGTATGACCTCCGCACAGCGGAGAGGAATGGGCCTCTTGTAATATGTCGGGAATAGCCTTTTCTGGTATCACTAGTTTCCTATCTTTGTTCATGATTCGATATAACACACCGTCAACTACAACATAGGGTTTTAAAGCACGATCAGTGGGGTTATCTTTCTTCTGTTGTATTAGTTCTCTAATTTTATCGTCCTCCTTTTGCATTGTTTTGATATCTATTTTTGGACATAACACTAGGTTGCACACCTCTGCACAATCTTCTTCTTGACCAAATTTGGAGGGTAATTCATCCTTTAGCGGACATCTTGACAAAAAGTCGGCGGTCACGTTATTGCGGCCCTTGACGTGTTGAATCGTAAATTCATAGGGCTGCAAACGAATTGCCCAACGCATGAAACGGGAATTTAGCATCTTATTGTTTCTGAGGTAACATATGCCGTGAGCATCGGTCCGCACAATAAAGGGACGGTCTGCCAATAGAAAGTGGAAATGCAAAATTGTCTTAGTAACTCCTAGCGCTTCAAGCTCAACCGTGGAGTAGTTGAGCTCCGCTGGAGACAATGATTTCGAAAAATACGCTATTGGGTGTTCTTGGTTATCTTCTTTAATTTGTGCGACATATCCACCTATTCCGTCTCGACAAGCATCCGAATAAACTATGGCGTCCTGATTCGGGTCAAAGTGGGCAAGGACGGGAGCAGATATAAGACAAGATTTCAAAGTATCCCATGCTTGTTTCTCAGTTTCTCCAAATTCGAATTTGGCGTTCTTTTTAGTCAACGAAATGAGTGGTTTGGCAATAGTAGAAAACCCTTGGACAAAAGCTCTGTAGAATGAACAAAGTCCAATAAAACTACGTATTTCTTTGACTGTAGTGGGGTATGGCACCTTTGATATAGCTTCCGTTTTTGCAGGATCTACACAAATCCCTCGCCTGCCGACGATGTGACCAAGCACAGAGGCTTCTTCGTAACCAAAGTAACACTTCTTAGGGTTGAGTTTTAAGTTGGCCTCCCGGAGTCGAGATAAAATAATTCTCGTTCTTTCTATTAACTCTGGGAAAGAAGGACTAGGACAAACCAAATCGTCTAAATAACAAATTACATACTTCCACATGATGTCACCAAATATAACATTCATCATATTTTGAAAAAGGGCCGGGGCCGTGCTTAGGCCGAATGGTAGTCTCAAAAATTCGAATTTTCCACGGCTGCAGATGAATGCAGTCTTCTCTATATCACACGGACGGATTAATAATTGGTTGTAACCATTTTGCTTATCCAGCGTATTTATGTATTTGGTACCATTCAGAAATGCTAATATATCATCTATACGCGGCACTGGCGTATAATTGGGCCTTAATATCCTATTTAGAGCCCTGAAATCTGTACATATGCGCGGGGAGCCATCTTTTTTAGCTACTGTCACAATTGGTGCAGAATATGGACTTTGACTTTCTCGGATAATATTGCTATCTAGCATTCTCTGGATCTCTGCCGCGACTATCTCTCTCTGTTTTGGTGTCTCTCTATATGGGGGGTGAGAAACAGGTATATCTGTAATGACCTCTAGGGGACACATAAATTTATCGGTAGCCGCAGTCAGACGAGACTTGTCCCAGGCTACTACGTCCCTAAATTCCATCAATAAGTCCAGCAATTGATTTCTTTCTTCGGGGTTTAAGTTTGGGCCAATATTTAGTACTTGAGCTAATTCTTCCTTAGTTTGGGGGACTTTCTGGGGTTGTTCAGGGACTTCCACGTCCTCTGTTTCATCTTTGTTAGTAAGTTGTATGATCTGATTAACGGCCTGTACATTATTATCCGTTTTGTCATTTAAGGACTCGCCCTGGGGAACAAGTTTCCCTAAATAAAGATTTTTAGACAAAGATCTGTCTCGATCTGAACTATTAAAAATAGTCAGAGTAATACTTCCATTGTCAGTAAAAACTGGACCTCTTGGGATCAAACAGGAGTGCCAATATCGAATTCCTTTGGACGGTAAAAATTCCCAAATATGTACGTTTCCGGTTGGTGCGGTAATTTCTATGTCATATGAAGCCTTGGACGGCACGCGGACATTTGCTGGAAGGTGTACTTTATAGGTAATGTCCGGATAGATATCAAAAAGTTCGTCGCTCAGCCTCAAGGGGTCTGGCACGACCTCTTTCTGACTATGATCCTGAGCAGAACTCTCTAGATCAGGGAGGGTTGCGGGATCATTTACTCTTCCTTGCGTTATCAATTGTTTTTCTAATGTTTCTAACTGTCCGCTATTTGATTTTTCCTCTACAGGCTCATGAGGCGCCTGGGAGGCCAGGGGTGGTTTTACAGAGTGTTGCTTCTTTTTGTTATATCTTGTCGCATAAGACGCATTCTCTTTCTTTCTCGGTATAGTCTCTGTATCCGAACTATCTGTGGAACTAACGGCCAAAATTCCACTAGGGCCTGGTTGAGGGTCAAAACTGCATAGATTCTTTTCCTCTCTCTCTAAGTCAGGTGAATTGGTAAGTTCCAGCTCAGGAGCACTGGAAGATACCTTGATTTTCTTAGTTCGGTTACGTCTTGCCTTTTTACGACTATTGACTTTTCTATTCGTTCTATTCGTAGGTTCCGAGGGAACTTTTGTAGTTTCCCGGGAACACACGAATACACGAGATGTAATTTCCTTAACAGGGAGTTTTTGTCTCTTATAAGCTACACTAACAACGGGATTTATGTGATTTCCGGCGACCAATTCTGGAGACAGATCCTTCCTCCTAAGTGGGAGGTTCCGTTTCCTATAAATTGGTTTGTTTGTATGAGGGGGAATAGAGAAAGCCGTTTGTCTAGCATTATCGTTCGGTCTTGATTGGAACTCATTATACGATCTTTTTCCTACTGATGGTGGGTATCGTTTAACATGCTTTAAATCTAGGGTATGAATCACACCGTGACGATTCCCATATGTACCTTTTGGGAACGTAAACCATAGATCTTCGACATGATTCCCGTCTTTATCTGCTAGTTCCATATATTTGGAATGAATGGTTGTGACATACTTGTGCAAAAAATCTATCCCCAAAATAACGTCATAGGCGCAAAACTGTGGGTCAACTATAGCTACGTCTAGAAATCTTCGTTTGGTTGTTTTCAAGTGATCCTTGAAACAACACGCTATTCTCACCACAGGAATGTAATCTGTGGGCTGAGCACCGACGCCGCGAAGCTTCACATAACCCTTCAGTCTTTCCGTTAGTGGAAATTTTGGAGGTAAGAGGGTTTTCGAAGCTATCGAAATTTCAGAGCCAGAATCGATAAGAGCTTGCGCCCAGCGGTCTCCTATTTTTATCTTGACTGTACAAAGCTGCGCCTGCCCATGGCCAAGGCCATAGGTATTTTGGTGATTGTTCCTATACGTTTTGTAACCCGGTTCTGCTACTACTTCGTCTGTGTTACAAGAACTAATCTGTACAAATCCTGGTTGGTGTTGTTCTTTAATGCTTGACCAGTCCAAGCGGTCATTTTCCCATATTACGTCATGGCGAATTCTCTGACTAACTAATCTTTGCGCCGTGTGAAATTTTCTAAGATATTGTAGGCACGGTTCGAGATTATCGCAATCATCCACCTCAAGCATCAGTTTATTTAGGATATCAGGTAACAAACTCATTCTAAGTTTACTCATCAATTCACTTTCATTAACCCAACCTCGTAAAAATTTCAAATCCTTTATTAACTTATAAATGAATGCTAAAGTACTTTCATGGGGTTGTTGTTTTCTTGTATCAACGTCATATTCTAATCTTGCAGTATACTCAATACTAGGGAAAGCCTTTTTAAGTTTTTCCTTCATCTCGTTATAATTTAAAGGTAAAGTATTTGCTAGGTCTACTAAATAGAAGGAGAAAGCTTCCCCTTTTAGACAGTAAGGAAGGTAATTTACTAGCTCTAGGGTTGACCATTCGTATATGCTAGCCACTAATTCATATTCTTGCAGGAAAAGTTCCACACACTCGTGTCTATTACCAGAGAAGGAGGGAATTTCAACATTTGGATAGATCTTGAATGCTTGTGGTCTAGCACCTATAGTAGAATTTTGATTGTCACCCTCGGGAGGAGGGTTGCTAACTTTGCCTGTTACTACTGTATCCGTAAATTTAGGTTTCTCAAAACTATATGGTATAGATGGCTCGGTAACCGGACTAGTTTTTATTTCTTGCTCAGATTTTAAATTTATCCGAGGCTTATCCTCAGAATCTACTTTTAAAAAGGACGAAAAATTTGATTTTTGCTTATTAGAGGTCTTATCTTCACTGGATGAGTGTGAGACGGGCTCATCTTTCAGATCTAAGGACCTGTCTAACGAAACCGAGGTGTTGAAATTTTCAGAAACGGACCTATGGTCGGTATCAGTTACGCTTCTATTTTCAAACTCAGAGGTTTGTTCTGGGCTAAATTCTGAGGTATAAGATCTATCTTGTTCGCTGAATGCTGATTTTTCTGTCTTTTCCCCTTCGCTAAACTCTAATTTCTCCATGGGGGCCATGGGTGTAACTACGCTACTAGGTGGCGAAATAAACACTATCTGTAAGGGATTTAACTTTTCCTCTTGTTGGTACTTTTTCATTTCTTTAGTCGCAGGTGATTCACCAGTTTCATTATAGGGACTAAATTTAGAACTAGTACTAGCTGAAGGTTGTAAACCAATATTCTTAACACTAGCAGTTTGTTTGTTAGATTCACTTTGGGTTGGAGAGGTTGAGGGATCGTCTCTATTTTCTACTTCATCCAAACAAATTACCGAGGCACCAAATTCCGCGTAATCAAAGATTTTACCAACGTTTTCGTTTATTCTACTCTCAGACCAGGAATCGCTATTTTCTTTTTCTTCTTTCTCAATTTGCTTCTGGTGGTCGGAGCAAACTGAGGGAAAAGCATCATCACTTTTCGTCTCTTCGCCTAACCTCCTCTCAACTGGAGCAGGGGCGACGAGGTCATTTCTCTGGTCAGCGTCCTCTTTGGGAGGGTCTTGGTTCGTTGCTCGGGGAGTAGAGACCGTGGGAGGATCCCAATGGTCATATCGGAGTTCTTCCGCGGAGTTCCACGAAGGTTTTGACTCATCCTCCAGGGATGACGCAGGAGGAGACTCCGGGTTGTCGTCTTGTAATTTCGCTATTTCTTCGTTTTGTAATTTCTGTAGTTCGTATCCTAACCAATCGTCTTTCAACGATTCACCCCCATCTGAATCTGCACTACTAATATCGCCGTTTGACCACCTAACTTTACTAACCACACTGAGTATGTTATCTATACTGTCCAAATATTGCAATTTCTCTTGGAGGGTGAGGCTATCTTCAAACATGACAGGGTTGGTTTGGGTAGCTGTTGTCCGAAGAACCTTAAGTTCACGATCTGTATCAATTCGGATCATTTTAGGAAACTTATATTCGGTCTGAACGCTAACATCTTTCTTTTGAAAAACGTCGGTCTGTATTTCCATATCAAAATTTCCAACTACATTTTCCTCAGGTAATAAATCTTCAAAGGGGGCTGAGGGGTCCGCTTGAAATAAAATTCCTAATTTCTCTTCTTCGTCACCTTGGCGACGAACAACTGTGACCTGTACTTTCTTGTTCCGAAGTTGTTTAGTTAAAGGTCGAATTAAGTTTCCTACTGCTGGGGACAGTTCTGTTTGTAATGAATGCTTAATCTGGTCTATTAACGCTTTATCGTTATATTGTGACAAAGAACGCGATTCATTTTCATTATTCTCGTCAGAGTTCTCAATTTTCGTTTCCCGTGGTTCGGTTCCTATATTTGCATAAATTGGCTCTTTATTCGTTGAAGTTTTGGGTTCGAGACCAATATTTTCGTAAATTGGCTCTTTACTCGCTGAAATTCGTGATTCAGTATCTAAGTTAGCATACATGGTTCTAGGACCGATCTCGGCATAAACCGTTTCATCACTACTACCGGCATAAAAGGATTGAAAAGTCGGTCTTTGCATTTCTAACGGCGTTCTAGGATCTGACGGTTCGTATTTTATAGGAAAATATAGCGCTACTGGGCTATCTGGGCTTTTGGATACACCAATATCTTTATTTTCTACACTTAACACTAAATTACTTAATCTATTTTCCTTATCATCTAACTTATTATTATCTAAAGGACTTTGGTTCGAGGGGACATCAGGTATTACACCTGCTGTTGTTTCTATCTCAATTGTTGCCTGAGGCCATTCCTGACCTGCAGTGATTAGGTCGGCTATCTCTAGTTCATCTTTTAAATTTACTTCATTCACTAGAGTTTTCGGATCTACCCCCGGTGGGGTCTCATCAGTATCTGAATTTACATATACCGTCCTAGAAGCTGGCATTGGTTTTTCACTTGAACCAGCACTTTGTATTTCTATATCATTTCTAGTCGGGATAGGACTAGACGCGGCCAGCGGCGTTAGATCGCAACCACTCGCTGGTGCTTCTGGGGTTTGCGGGCTCGCGGTCGTTGGTTCACGATATCTTGGCTGACTCCACGTATCCAAGTATCTCGGTAATGGATTCTTTTTCCAACGACCAAACTCAGGAGGAGAATGTCCGTGGACTTTTATTTTATTGCACTCAATACAATAATAATTATTCCACCGATCTAAAATATAACGGTGCTTGCCCGTGGGCGTCTTAGGACAATGCGATTGCCCTAAATCTAATAGCTTGTCTTTTATTTTCTGCGCGAAACTCATTTTTGATGAATAAATCTGTTTTTCGCAAGTCAGTGGCCTCTTAAACCAGGGCAGTGGGTAATCAACCTATTTCCTCTGATATAGTAAGAATTTAATCACTGATAACCACTTCCTTCGGAAGTACTACGTCAAATTCTTACGTATTATGACACTTATTATTATTTCAATATCTTCATTTAACTTCCTTTGAACTTGAAATACTCAACTTCCCTTTCTTTATAAATTTTGCTTTACTTTATTTAGAACGGGAAACGGAAAGTGACTAGACAGCTGTTTATAACAGATAATGCCTATTTGTTCACTTATGAGGAGTTTTACTTTTTACTTAAATTCTTTAACTTTTTTTTAAACTTCATTTTTTTTAACTATTCTGCTTTTAAATTCACAAAGGGGACTTCGATCATCCAACCATTGGTTCATGTACCTGCATTTTGATTTTAGGTATAGCATTTGCATAAAGGTGAGTTTTAGGCAGTTATTCCCAGGCAGCCGTCGGGCTTGCACCCCTAGTACAGAGGGGCCCTGCTGGACCAAGAGAATAAGATACCTGTGACCCCCAAGCTTTGCATGGGAAAGGATTTTAGACACTTATCGCCGGACAGACTAGTCGAACTTTCATCCCGTAGAACGGGAGGTTCTGCTGTCCAGTGATAAAACTGCCTGTGATCCTCCCCAAATAAGTGGTAAAGGTATTAGCCACTTATCGCCGGACAAACTAGTCGAACTTTCATCCCGTAGAACGGGAGGTTCTGTTGACCAGAGATAAAACTGACTGTGACCCCACCAAAGCGAGCGGAAGCATAAGCAGACTTAGGGTTTTGCAAGTACATGAGACAAGAGCTGAATTCTGTATTAACACTCGCGTCCCGATTTTCCATTTCCCTTACTACACAAAAAACGTCGTGAGGTGAACTGAGTCTTGTTCTGCGGAACCTAGCAACTATTCCGCTGACTTATGACAACTTAAAGCGAGAGAAGTTGAGAATAAAAACTTTTTCGTCGCCACTTCACTACTTGTGAAACGCACTATTCAGAGCAGAAAAAAAATTATATTTGTATATCAGAGTCATAGGCTGAACACCGCCTAGGCTAAGTACGCCACTGAACTTTACTGACTTTACATAGTACCGATACACCACTTGACTAGTCAAAAGAAAACTTTCGCGTACTATTTTCACTTTTATCTACTAAAAACTCTTCGGTAAAAAAAATCACACCCGATTTGCTAAACTCGCGTTTTAAGGCAACTGAGATAGTTGGTTCCCCTATAAACTGAATGAGCACCAGAGATTTGTTTAGAGATTCAAGAACACACAGTTGGTTACCCGGCGAACACCGAACACCATAAAATTGTTATATGATGATGTTTTGTTGTTCTGAGATTGGCGTAGCAATTGTGTACACTTTCTTTTGTGAAATCGTAATTGAGATCACTTCTTCACTCTCCACCCAGTAATACAAAGTTGGTTCGGAGTCCAACTCCCTTTTAGCCTCGGTCTCGACAACGTCTTTGGCTTACTGGTTCGAAGGTGATGAGAAAGCGCACTAACAGTGGTAGAGCTTGGTACTGGATATCGAAACCCAGGTAACACATGAAGACTGTGAGTTGAATCTGATTAGGTGGGATAGCTTGACTAAATCAAAGAGACCATTTCACTTTACGTTTTATTAAAAAAATAGAAATACAGTTGAATTTAACAAAAGCGGTTACTTGGAATTACAACTTGGTAGTTTTACTACATCATCTAAGTGGGAGCACAACCCCTATAATACTCAATGGGTGCTAGAAGGTTTTATGCTAAACCGCGATTTATTAAAAGTAGTGAAATATGAACTTCGCACATCGCAACTTGCATTGGCCCGAAGGGGAAAATGTTAATTCTCGAAGAGGGAATTTGGTCTCAAGTTGAAGGGACTTCGTATTCGACACAAACATTCTCAAAGTGCTCATCTCGCGTTAAAGGGGGAACTTAGAAAAAATAATCACATACCTGATGTTCCACTAAGCGTCCGGAGCTAGGGAGCACACACACTCGATGATCGTCGTCTTCAGAATCAACCGGAGCGGCGAGCAGGCCTCGTTTATAAAGGCGTTTCGTCCCACGCATTTCTGCCAGTTCTGACGTAGCTCGAAGGCGACGTCACGAGCCTCATCGAGCATGGGAGAGACTTCTTCACGCGCATGCTCAATAGTGGTTAAGACTTCTAGGTTTTCTATGATTTTCCTCTATCACGCCGGGATGGAAATTCCTATTTTACATTTATTTTTACCGTTTATTTTATACCTAACTCTAACTACATAATATATTTCCTGTATTTATTGCTTTCGTGGTATTCCCTAAATATTGCATCTAGGACCCAGCTCTGTGACCTGAGTAAATCATAGCTAGGGTCATACCACTATTACATGCGTGTGGTTTGGTGTCAATGAGGCATCAGGTTGATAATTCAATCTGGACCTCACCTGACTCCATTCTCCCTATCTCTCTTTTCCTTACTACTCACACAATTTGAAAAGCGCGGGCGTCTCGCCCCATAATTTGGAGTCCGGCTTAGGACTTCGAGGCACAACTGTGTAACAGTACAGCGAGAGACACTTCAGGATGGTACAGTGAGGGACACTTCTGGATGGTACAGTCATATTAAGGTTTACGGCTAAAGTGCTCCACCAGTTGAGTCCGAAGCATTTGCCGGGAAGTATTGCAACCGAATTAACTTTAAAAGAAGGAGTTGACATAAACGCCAAGCACTGAAAATTCCCGTACACTTGAGCGAAATTCCCACTATCGTCTACAGCATCATTTCTCCAAATGAAATGAATCTACCTCTTATGGCAAACATATTACTTGATATTTGTTCTATTTGTGGAGATAAATTGAAACAAAAAATTGAAGTAAAATCCTGTTGCTGTTGGAATGAACACTCTTTCTGTCGTTTGATCTCAAATGACTTTGCAGAGTCTGAATAAATACTCCGTCTCTTCAGGAGGGTAGGAATAGCGGATACCCCCCTCCATCAGTGTGAAAACACATACATTTATTCAAATGCTTAGTGAGAGTGAGCCCATCGGTATAGCACTTTTATGATTTCAATCTTTGCTCCCAAGCCATCTTATGTCACAGCTGATGACCTTGGAACACGAGAGATGCAAATATGACGAAAGGGAGATACAGTCACATTCCCAAAATTTAGAATTTGAGAGAAAATGATCGGATAGCATCCATATTTTGTCGAAAATTTTGATTTTGTAAGTAAACATGTAAAAGCTCACCCGAACCTGAGAGCATCCCACTACCAATAGTTGAATTCAAGTGGAGAACTCAGGTGAGAGTATCAAATGATTACAGAGGGGCAGAAACATCATCAGATATGGAAAACAAACAATGAAAAATTGAACTACCCTGAGCAGGACTTGAACCACCGAACTCATCATTACGAAGCAACGACTCTACTCACCCATCCACGGAGTCACACAGAAAGGTAGGTAGTCAGAAGTCAGACACAGAACGATTGTTACTTGCGAAACGTTTATTCCAAGGGGGAAAGCTAAGAAAATTCCCCGTGTCTAGTTTTTCTTTCCCTGACACTAACTTAATTGCTGTTGTTCCAGTCTGGGAAGAATATTTTCCACCCCTCCATAAACTTTCCTAACATTTTTCATACATTTATATATAGCAGCACAAAACATTTATCCATGTCTGTTCTGCACAATTATACTTACACAAAACAATTACTTTCAATTCTATTAATTCCAGTACCAAGTAAACAGATATACTGAATATGAAATTTTTTATCTCGCCAATAGTCTTGCAGAAAATATCCAAATTCAATTTTTCTATTTGGAACAGGGGGACCATACACGCAAGTTGCGCCCATGAGATTTATTTTGCGGAGGAGGGGACAGAAATTTACATTGAAAATGACATAATCGCACGTTTAAATATAACATAATTTTGTTTTTGAAAACGCCAAATGCGAAGGAGAACGAATGTATTCTCTTTGGCTTGAAGGAATAAAATTATGGCTGAAGGTAGAAGTGAACAGAGACTGATGATGTTTACGAAGAATGCATGCTACCAAGCAGTTTCGTAGCCAGGAGGTCTGGAACCTCCGGACATTTGCACAAGTTGTTAAAATAAGGCCCAAGGATAGAAACATACCGAAGAGACCTCGCGATCGAGGTCGAGGTGTCACTCTCGATACTGGCACAAACACATGGATTCAAATGAGTATGCACATGCGGAATATGTACGCTACATTGCGACCTAGAGGTCGACCGCGAGGGTGAATCAGTGGTCGCGGTGATAAACAACGGAGTAGGTTTTTACATCGATGTACAGCGGAAGCATCGCTGTGGCTCATGTTCTCTTTGGTTCTTCTTGAAGCGCTGCAAGGAATAAAGTCTTCATTTGTTAAAAATTTCGTCTGCAGAGGATTCTGTATGTCTATACACGAGAGGTTTCGCTGCACTGTTAAATGTGATTATGAAAGACATATTAATAGAACTAGTGAGGAATGTTCCAGCAATACGGGACAAGAAACAGAAAAACATCATAATAGACAAGTTTAAATAGAGAATAGAAGAAAGTCACAACTGAAATATGAATGTCGGGTAAGTTATTCATATATATTTGAGAATTATACTGTAGCTTCTTAGAAAAAAAGAAGCTACTGTTAATATGCTTAAGAACTTCACTTCTTTCCCCCAATTCCGAGATTAATAAAAAAGGGTTTCCTTGTAAATTCGTTACTGACATAAGGTAAAGAAATACCTGTAAGGACAGGTACATATCCATAAGGAGAAAATGTCGTATAATGGAATTGCAGTGACGAAACTTCATTTGCTACATTTAATACCGCCTCCAAATCGAAACCTCAAGGCATACCTGTTTTTTTTTCAAGTACCTAATGGAATGGGCACCCCTGGCCCAGGGGGAAGGCCGCAATTTTTAAGTTGTCAAGAGCTAGCCAAAAGTCTAAGTTCTTCTCCCTCCAGAAAATAAGTAAACAAAACATTGGTTACTACTGTGTTAGTTAAGTTTAATTTGGAAGAACCGTGTCTTAAAAACTACTACCAAATAATCAGACATAAAGCATAGCTAATATTCAAAAATGTCCGAAACATGTAATATTTGTGAAACATAAGAGAAAGAGAGAGAATTAGTCCTGTACATAATAATGGCCTTCGGTTATAATTTTAAGCAAAGGAACATTTTCCATCTCATATTCCTGATCTTCCAAAAACAAGTGGCACGACGAACTTATCTGTTTCTCTGTGTGTCTGTCACTGTCGGTCACAGACATACGTAGTTCATGCTCGATTGCTTCATTCTGAAAAATTCACTTAAAGGAAAGTAACATTTGGTTCCAAAAAATATATACATATATTGTAGTTACTCATCCGAAATGTAACGCGAAAAAAGTAACACAAACTAGGTACGTTACTTAAAAATTTTATACGCGTTACCCTTACAGTTACTTTGGAAAACTGTAACGCGTTACTAGGAAACGTTAATTAAAAGTAACGCGTTATAAGTAACGCGTTACTTGCGATACGTACCAGATAACCCGAACCAGGTAACCCACCCATCAGATAGTTCAGTAGGCGGGGTCTCAGTTTCGATTTCCGGTGGGGGAGCCTTTGAAATATTAAATGTCCTCGATGTATCTGTGTTCGTGTCCCTGTCGTTCAAGGTTACTGGAAATAACTGTACACACTTGTACACAAAAAGCTGGAAACTCCTTCAGTAACCAAGTCCGAAATAGTGAGCCTAGATCCATCACAATTCTCGCAGATCTATACACTGGGAATTGCATGTTCTCGCCGTACTTTATATAGACACTAGCTACAAGCCGCACTGTCATCCGAGCGATGTGAAAATGCAAAAACAAAATCAAACTACTTATTTTTGAGATCAATATTGATTGCACACCTCATGCACTGTTCCAATATGCAAAATCAATCATTATCTTAAGTAGAAATTGCTGAAAACGACAGAAAATGGATATTTAAACATCCAAGTAGAAACCTGTGCTGGAGCGATTCTATTATCGATATTATAACACAATCTCTTGTAATTTGTGTCTGTGGTCAAGCGGGTTTAGTATTGCTACTAACATTTCTGAAACGAAACGCGACGGTTCGAGACTCCATCCGGACAGTTAAAGTTTCTCTTCCTATTTTTTAAATATATGAGATCCTTTTTATACATATAAATTTCTACTGTGAAGTGATTGGAAACACATTATTCGACAAACTGTCACTTTTCAAATCCCTGTCCCATTTACTAGCCCGCCATATCCATAATTCATATACGAAAACGCTAAAAATGAGAATATGAACACAGTTGAATACCTAATACCACACCTCCAAAATGATAATTATTCATATATATATATATATATATATATATATATATATATATGCTTGTATTTTTTGCATTATTAAAAGTTAGAGTACTTCATAATCTGGATTCTTATAAAGCAATTTGAACAATTATTTAGAAAGTATGTACTGCTTAAATTCGCATTAAATCTCAATGCCAGTAATCTATAATATCTTACGTTTTTATTTATTTACATTGAATGTGTACTTGTTTTCTACTGTGTAGCATGAATATTAGCTGCTACATAAGAAACAATTATCTATAATTGAATTTAAGTGGGAAATCGATATAGTTATTATAAGAAGAAGCTTGTGAAAATGAAGTGCATAATAATGGTTAAATCTGAAATAGATGTTGTGTAATGGTGTAGTTGGTTACCCGGCCAGCTTTGGAATACTGGGCTCTTCAAACTGTCCATCCTTAGGGATGCACAGAGTCGAGTCGAGACAGAATTTTAATGACAAAATTCGAGTCGAGACACAGCTCTTCCAATAGAAAAATATACATTTTTGGAGTCGAGACATCACTTTTACAGCATATTGTCGAGACGAGACGGCCTCAAATCTTGTCTCGTGGGCATCCCTATCCATCCTATCTAAATAAAATCAATTTTGGATACGAATATTCAATTTCTTTTAACGATAATTGTAATCTACGATAGAGATTAAAGTAAGATATTGGCTTGAACGCGTTTATTACCCACTTAACCTTTGTATACTGCAATTATATCTAAGTTTGGCATAATTATTTATTATTATTAGAATGTAAACACTGAAGAATATATATTAACACACAATGAGGAAGAACTCAATGCTCGTAGTAATTAACAAATTGGTTGCAAGTTTATTTAAAATTAACTCTCTTGAAATCTAAATCATCATTATTAGAAAGAAAGCAAGAGAACCGTTTTGTTAATTTTGACATATTATAATTGATTGAGGAATGTGTATGTAATCGAACAGAATATATGAAACTAAATGGAATGGCATGTGGAACTGAACTTGAAAGAATATAGGATGTGTAAATGAAAAACTAAAGAAAGCAATGGTTAACAGCAGTAGCTACTACCTACAGCAGATGAGTGAAATCAACCCCCCCCCCCCCCGAAAATGTTCGTCTATAATCCCCTTCAATATAGTTAGCTAACAAATCAAGTACGATCAACTGACTAGACGTCACGTGAGTTAAATTTATATAGGAAGTTTCGATACAGCGTTCACCGAAGTGACGCAGACGTGGTGTTGAAG
Source organism: Thermobia domestica (assembly GCF_964235325.1). Taxonomy (NCBI): domain Eukaryota; kingdom Metazoa; phylum Arthropoda; class Insecta; order Zygentoma; family Lepismatidae; genus Thermobia; species Thermobia domestica. The sequence continues at coordinate 50,061,994 of NC_137470.1, read as the reverse complement.
CTTCTGGTAGGTCCTATTTCGTAATGGATTTTAGGTCAGTGAGATTTCTTTATACGTATCAGAAAGCTCTTTAACTCCATACTAAAGGCGTGTCGTATGATTTATTCAAATCGTCAGGTATTTGGACAAACATGAACTCAATTCGTTCTGCTTCACTGCTCACAAGTTTAACTTGAAGTAAATTCTTACTTTTCCACTGAAACATAAAATGTTTGAATGCTCATTTTATTATGGGTGAAATGTATAATTCTGCAAGTTATAAAATTTTCATGTCCTTCTCCGAGATTCGATATCTCGTCCTTTTGCCTCAGCAGTTCAACACGTAGACAACTAGACTAATTGTCGTTGTGTAACAGCTCGCAAGAAAATCGGTTTCAACTGCACGAAGGAAACTGAGGCATTGGTCATAAAGTTTGTAGTGCCACTTTCTGTATTTGGAAGATGAGGACAGCCTTAGGGAAATCATGTGTACTGATTGCAAGCACCTGGAAGATTTTGTCGTAGATTTTGAGAGCTCCAAATCAATACATTCAGTGAGTGAATTAGGAGTGCAATGATACTCTTAGTCTATTTTACTTTGATTGGTGTTGTTTTTATAAAGATGGAGAAATATTTTACCGTTCGAACATTTGAAAGAATACTTTTTTTCTTAAGAGCTGAGGATGACGGTGGACAGAATTTAAAAGTAAACAGTCTGAACTGTCCCTGCCGAAAATATTTATCAACAACTAGGGTGCCATAATTAACAATTTTTTAGAACAAACTGTGTTCTGATGAGCAGGCCTACTTTATTACTAGAAAATAGTTTGCTGATGCTATGTAATATTGAAGTTCTTTCGGATCAGTTTGCTTATCCTAGAGTCCCATTGATTATAGAGTTTGAAATTAGCTTTAAAAAAGCATGTATCGATTTTAGAGTTGCTGGCAAGTTTTGATTCACTCCCAGTTCATGTGTTCTCATTTTAATAGTTGTAGTGTAATGTTTCTCTATATTCTGTTTTCTCTATATTTTGTTTTCTCTATATTTTGTAATTTTAATTTTACATAACATTATTGTTATTATTAAATAATTACGTTAGATAAATAATAATAAGCAACCATTCTTTCTAACGCATATGGATGAGCACGAGTGAAGCTAAAACTCTACTCGACTCCAATTCAAATTGAGTTTCGAGTAAAGTCAAAGGTAATAACCTCGAGTCGAATTCCGAGCCGATTCAGTTCTTCGCGTCGAGTTTCTAGTTCAGTCGAGTTTGATAAATGGTTCGTTCATTTTAACTTGTCTTGAAACCATGGCCTGATTACACTGGAAAACAAAAGCCATGAAAAATGAAAGCTGAAAAGTAATATGGAATACTTTTAGTGTTGCTCACGAGAGGGGACACTGCTCGCATCTCGTCTCGTCTCGATAGCGAAACTACAAGAGATTTTTCATAGCATGCCCAGCTCGGCTCGGCTCAACGGAGAAGATGGCTCGAGCCGGCTCACTTGGGGTGAACCATCAGTTCGAGCTGGCTTGGTAGGGATAAGCCATCTGCTCGGTTCGGTTCGATAGTGAATGAGCTGTGAGCCGAGCTGGTCGAGTCGTTGACAATTCTAAACCCGGACCGAGCAGTTTTTAAGACATTTGGCCAGTGTATTATAGCTTTTAACAGTGTTGGCTCGAGTACAAATACTCAACCTAGACCCTCAACCCAAATTGAGAAGCTAGTGAACTATGTCCTTGACTCCTAGACTTCACGAATACCGAGATTCTCATTTATCTAGTTTTTATTATTCAAATATAAACCGCATATCTTTCGTGTTTACATACAGAGTCGTTACAATTAATAAGAATAATAAAAGTAATAATAATAATAATAAGTTGTAGTAGTAGTAGTGCCATTGATAATAATTATACAGTGTATGTAATATACTTGAAGAATGTACTCGAAACTACACACCGGATTTGGCTCGACTCGACTCGAAACTCGACCCCAATTCGAATCGAATTGGAAGAAATTTTTCGAGCCTAGTTCTCGGTTCGAGCTCAAAGATATCTGTTTCTAGTCGAATCGAGTTTCAAGAAAATTCGCTCGAACTCACTTGTGTCCATCCCAACGAGTGACAACACAGTATGGCATTTTAACATTGTTACATTATATGAAAATGTTCATATATCGGTAGAATGTTACCGAAGAGACCTCGTGATCGATGTCGAGGCATAAGTCGCGGTCACACCCTCGATACTGGCACAAACAGAGTGCCTCGATACTGGCACTGTTCACTGGAACAAACAAACATGTGAATTTGAAACACATATATTCAAATGGGTATGCTCATGCCGAAGATATACGCTACATCGCGATCTAGAGGTCGACCGCGAGGGTGAATTAGTGGTCACGATGATAAACCGAGTATGTTTTTACATCGATGTTCAGCGGAAGCATCGCTGTGCGTCATGTTCTCTTCGGTTCTCCCTGAAGCGCTGCACGGAATAAAATCTTCATTTGTTTAAAATTTCGTCTGGAGAGAATTCTGTATGTCTACACTCGAGAGGTTTTGCTGCACTGTTAAATGTGATTATGAAACACATATTAATAGAACTAGTGAGAAATCCAGCAATATTGTATAAGAAACACAAACAACATCATAATAGACACGTTTTAAATAGAGAATGAAAGAATATAGCAACTCAAATGTGAATGTCAGATAAGTTATTCATATTTATTTGTGAATTATACTGTAGGTTATTATTATATAAAGCAGTGGCGGTTACAAAAAGGGGTTTTTTGGGCTGAAGTCCGTAAAGTGTGGAATTTCTACCGGAAAGATACTGTTAATTATATCTATGTTTAAAAACTCCACTCCTCTTCCCCAATTCCGAGATTATTAAAGAAAGTGTTTCTTCTAAATTCGTTACTGATATAAGCTAAAGAAATACCCGTAAAGACAGGCACATATCCATAGGGAGAAAATGTCGGATAATGGAACTGCAGTGACGAAACTTCATTTGCTGCAGTTAATACCGCCTCCAAACCGAAACCTGAAGATATACGGTACCTGACTTTTTTATTATTATTTTATTTTACTGGGAAATGATTTCCCGCCTGAGTGCTGAATGAGGACATTTCTTCACAGAAAATTGAAAAATGTAGAAGTCTTTGATTTATTGATGGAGATGGACAAGATGTGAAACATGAGATGATGTTTCAAATATTTTTGCGAAACAAGAGACGAGGCTTTAGCATTTCACATGTCTCGTCTCGCGTCCATCCCTATCTATAAACTGCTTGGTCCTTTCAATTTCAAAATGTTGTTTCGCAGTAATTTTTATGCAATAATTTCAGACGTGTTACAGTAATGTTTCTCCTCAAATTGAGGACTTACAGCGGAGGTGCGACCTCCTCGTTATGTGCGCCCTACATCCATCCAGACCACTGGTGTCGAATTATAATGAGCCTGAGGGCCATAACCGTCTTTACTAGTATAGCGGAGGGCCGCAGGTAATAATAATAATAATAATAATAATAATAATAATAATAATAATAATAATAATAATAATAATAATAATAATAATAATAACTATTATTATTATTATTATTATTATTATTATTACACCAGAAAAAATATTTAAAAAATGCATTTGAAATTTTATATACATATTCAACGTGACAAATGAAAGTGACTAGCAATGTTATCAAGGGCTGGGATATCTTATCCATTCCTGTGTTGTTGTGAGCAGCAGAAGATGTAAAAGAGAAGAATCTCCAAGGCAGCTTCTGAAGCGATTCTTCACAATTTTCATGGTGGAAAATGCACTTTCACACAAAGAAGTACTATTAAACGCTGACCTCTTTTCCGACCAAATTCGAAGATGTAAAGGAAGGTGTTGCCGTGCCTTTTTGTTATATAGAATCGCTAAATAGATGCCTTATTTCGAAAGGAGAGTGGAAACATTAAAAGAATGAATAAATATAAATGAAAATAGTATGAGTAATAACAATCGTAAATCTCGAGAGCTTTGCGGGCTGCAGAAAATGGTTTACGGGGCGCAAGCGGCCCGCGGGCCTCTATTTGGACAGCACTGATCTGGACCTAGGCATCGAGGTAGCGACCACTACTTATTCCTCGACCTCGATCGCGAGGTATGTCTTCAGCCTAAGATTGCAGTTTTATTCAAAATTTATCCGGGGCTGAACCCCGGACTCCATCCAATTGAACGTTTAGCCAGCAATTCCCCGAAAGTAAATCCTTCTATATGTGAGACATGGAAATAAGTGTCTCTCGGTGTCATGAATCTCGTTAACAATTTGGGCACTCTTTTTCTGTGGGGAAAGGAGAATGATAAATTTGAGAGAAAGTTCGCCCAAGTACCTGGAGGGATGGTCACCCCTGGCCCAGGAGGGGAGTTTCAATTTTTAAGTTGAGAGGAGCTAGCCAAGAGTCTAAGTTCTTTCCCTTCCAGAAAATCAGTAAACAAAACATTGGTTACTACTGTGTTAGTTAAGTTTTATTTGGAAGAACCATGTCTTAAAAACTACTACCAAACAATCAGACATAAAGCATAGCTAATATTCAAAAATGTCCGAAACATGTGACAGTTGTGAAATATAAGAGAGAGAAAGAGAGAGAATTATACCCTTCGGCTATAATTTTAAACAAAGGAACACTTTCCGTTAGGTTTCTTAGATGAGTGGTTAGCGTACTGGAATTCTACATAGAGAGTCACGGGTTAAGGTCCACGCAAAGGACATTTTTTTAGCAACAATTATTCTGAGCATTCCATAAGTACTGTTACGACTCATATATAGTCTCTGGGAGTTTGAGCCGAATTTATTTTCAAATATGAGACTTCTTATTATATGTTTTTCTTTTACTTGCTATATTGCAAATTTGATTTCAAAACTTACAACGTTAATTTCACTCATTGTTCTACGCCAGATTATGATGAAATTTAGCACAGCGACGGCAGTCGGGTGGTACTATATAATATTTGGTTCTTACTGTGATACGTTTAAATATAGTGCGGAAACGTAACTAGGAAAAGAAAGTTTGTTAGCTCGTACGATACACCATAGACCCCTGGAGGAACTTCAGACAAATTTAGCATACGTATATATTACAAAAAAAAAAAAAAAATACTGCAGGGGTAAGACACTAAAATTCTTTTGGAGCAAGGCATAACCAGGCGAAGGGTTCGGGGTGCGTGGAACACAAACTTTGTAAAAATATTTATAAGAATTGATGTAGGGTTTTGTTGCACTTTCTCTCCCGATAATAGTTCTGAGACAAATAGATCCACAAATTCCGAGGTTGCACGTTTATAACAAATACCTCAAAATGACAAATTGGTATTGAATTAATATTATAATCAATAATAAGGATCTGTGAAGCAACAACACTTGAATAGCTTAAGCCTGTTTACGGAATTAGTATAAATGAAGGGGAAAAACTTGGTACAATGACTTCTCACAGGGGGGGGGCAAGGGGTTGAAGTTGCCCACACTCTAGATTTGCAAAAAAAATTCGGTTCTTTTCAGATACGTGTCAAAATACATTAGATTTACTTACATTCTATACTAGTATCGAAGTATTTACTGTAGTTATGCCATGTGCGTAAATAATAGCTGAGGTCGCTAGTTCAATCCCATCTCGCGCCAAGTGGTCTCTGTAGTGTGTGGTGTGTTTTCTTAGGGTTTTCCCGTTTCCTCCAACCTTTTATATTCCACCGTTTCATTCTTTTCATCATTACTGTCTTCCTTAGCCTACTCAGCATAATCATGGTACGAAAACCTGCAAGATTTCATTTTACATTACGTTAATGTGATTCAAGGTCCGTGTATTCGCTACTTAGGTTACGTCAAGTTTCATAAAGACCACTTTCAGTGACCATGCTTCGTAATTCATGCCTCCATTGAGTTTCACGTGGCAGAAATGTGCATCACAGTAAAACCAAGTGAAATTTCACCACTCATTTGCAAAATGATAAAATAATAGAAAGAAACTCGAACGTGGGACTGCTGCGTGCAAAGCAAGTAGTTTTCCAATACGCCATTACGACATTATGTGATACATTTAATTTATATTCGTTTTAATTTGATAAAAATAGCGTACTACTTTCCCAAAAACATCACACGACTTGTTGCCTCCAAATTGCAATTCACCTGGAAACGTATAATATATTTTCTCACAAACATGAACAATATCAGAAACGTCTCACGATTAGGAAAAGAGCAGAAAAAAACATATCCAGAATCGAACATAGCACCTTCGGAACTGGAGACAGCCACTCTAACCACACGACTACGAAACAACTACTTTGTAGCCTTTTCAATTATTTCCAGCAACTATTTCCAACCACAAAATTATCTATTATACGTAACAAACAGCGAGGGATCATTTTGTTTATTGGGCACTTACATACATAACATGTAATGTAATCACCTTGTTAGCAATTTTATGTTAGCTACGTTATCATACTATACACGCGTTCTGTTAAAACACTTTGAATTGTGCTACGAGAGGAAAAAAACGTTAGTAAAGAAACAGAATTGTCAGAAATCACAATATACAAATCACAAAGAAAAAGCTTCTTAAGTTTATAATATATCAACAAAACTTCCCGCATTTGAAGTCAACATGTATATAGTGTAGTGGTTAAACCACGAGACTCCTGTTTGGCGGACTCGGGTTTGAATTCACGGTGGTGTAGATTGAATTTTTTTCCTCAGTAAAAAGACATCATTCTTGAAAATAGCTGCAACGTCATGTAGAAATCCGTCAGTTCCATGCACAGAAACAAAAATGCAGGATTCAGAAGTGTCATATTCGACAACGATAGTGTGGAAGCCGAGTTCTATTACCTGGCATTTAATACATCCTACCATCATATCTGAGTGAGCTATTACTGGCCTTCCTTCCAGTGATCTCACCGATAAAGTGAAAATGACATAAAATTAGCAGAAGCAAACAGTACTGTACTTTCACATCATTTATTTGTCCATGTTTTCTTTGTAGAAAAGTTATTTGACAGTTGGCTGTACACAATATTAACCATATAATTTAAAATAATTTGATCAGTCAGTCACTGTAGTAAATTTGAATTGTGAAAGTGTAAGGGGTAGGGGTACATTTTGTATTAAGAAATTGCTTACCAACATTCGTCAATGTCCGCATTATGCAAGTATGTAAGTTCGAAATTTCATAGAAGTAAATCCCCACGTTAAGCGGGTTTGCATATCCAGGCTCCTAACTATGAAAACATTTACGATCATTCCAACCTCAATCATTTCACAGATTCAACCTGTTGTATATAAGTTATTAGGACATAAAATTAAATGTAGTTTATACGAAAAAGACTTTTATGCAGTGCAAGATCTGTAACGCCCAAATATTCACCACAAACTTATAGTCGTATCGACATTTTAAAAAATAAAGTGTGGAGCAGGAAACCACTTGACACAAGTCTTAAAAATCCTCTGTAAAGACGTACGAACTTGTCGAGTGGTTTGGGTCAATAGTCTATCAAACAGAAGTTTATGTGTTAAAACCCTGTAGAAAGTATTCGTTTTCTTTTTTTTCTTAGAGGTATGTTTCCATTTTCATCATAAGACTGAGAACATTTCTTTGAATAAATATTTGGCAATAATTTTTCTCTCAAATTCGATTAGAAAGGAACATTGTATGAATTGCAAATCTAAAATCCACAGCTGAAAACAAAATATTAAGTATGTTCAATATTTCATTATTATCCTTTGATTTGTAATGAAAAACTAATTATAAGTATTGATGATTTCAGAAGATTCCCCCGGGTAATGGTCAATATATGAATGAGAGAAAACTGATAAAACATTATTAGTCCACTTTGAGAATGATCGAAGATATGACCATGAAGGGGGAAATTTATGTGGACAGGGTCTCAAATTCTACCACAGGTCATGCCCTGAAATCGTCACTGTTTGAAAGGTATCCTTAACAAATGCCTAGGTAGAATATTACATGTATTTCTAGTTCTACGTTTTGAAATGGCAAAATAATAATTTTAAAGATAATTATAATACGATAAGCATAAAGATTTATAGAACTAATGAAGTAAATATTATTATGTAAGTTATCGATTTCTAATGGGATTAAAACTACAATATTCGTTTCCATCGCACTTTAAAGTAAATCCTCTCTCTATGTAATTCATACTGGAAAGCATGTTTAATTCCAATTACGTAATCAATATTTTTAACAATATATTTTTATTGTAATATTTTCACTATTGAATGTCGTATACACTTCATTTCCCAAAGCAAAACCTCGCAAATGTATAGTGGGCTAGTGAATATTATCAAATAAATTATCATTTAGTATACGTAAATACTGCATCGTCTAGTTTGATACTTCGTACTTTAACTACTACTACTACTACTACTACTATTACTACTACTACTGCTGCTAATAATAATAATAATAATAATAATAATAATAATAATAATAATAATAATAATAATAATAATAATAATAATAATAATATTTCGAGAATAGAGATAAGGCGAGAAATATTTACGATACTTTTCGCCTCCTCTCGATTCTCTATCAAACCGAGACGATAATTTGAGTTAGCCTTGTCCCGTCTCGAAGTAATATGTTAAGTCTTATCCAGATTTTGTTTGGTTTGTTTTAGAATCTAGATGACAAATTCCTCTTCTCATGGGAAACATTAAACTAAACCGAAGTATTTTTTTCTAATATTACGTTTCTTCTTGTAATGGTATAAACTGAGCGATAATAAGTTTGTAATTTTTAATCTTCTACGAGATAATTGTTTTTATTATTGCTATTATTATTCCTGAAGATTTGATGGTTCAATATCTGAATATAATAAAACGTGTGTCATCGGTGATCAATCACCACGAAAATTGCTTACGTAAATTAAAAAATGCCCGACGTGGATTCAATCCAAGAACCTCCAGATTACTGGTCAAGCGCCTTGCCAACTGTACCACGATCATTACAGTGGAAATGATTTGTCATTAGTCTGGTTACATTAGGTTTCTTTGCCGGGAGGGTTCTAGATTACTGGACTCCATGTAGGTTAGTAGCTGGGTTGGTTTCTTTCTGTACTAAAGTTTATAAATTTAATTTACACAGTATTGCCGAGCGAGCGTTACCGAGTGAAGATGGTTTAGAGCCCCGCAGGGCACGTTGTTTTCTGGTGAATGGGAAGGGGGACCAGTAATCTAGAACCTTCCCTTCTAGAACCTTGGCGCTTGCAAAGTTGTGTTATTTTTCTTCCTTTCAAAAAATCTCTCGTATTTCTTTTATGATGATATAAGATAATAATCTTCGGCAAAGTTTATATTAATAACATGAGTTGTTCTTAAACTTTTGGTTCACAAGTTTGTTTCTTCTCCACACGAAACTACATATACGGAAGACTTAATTCTTATACTCTGCATTTGTTGCAAAGGCAGTCACCATTAGGTGGTCAAAGATTTATGTCGACCAAGATACATTTGCCTTTTTTCACTATGAAATACACTTGCAAACAAAATGAAAACAGTATATGTTGCTAGGGACTCTCTCAAGACAAAACTGGCAAAAAATTGTGGGTGTCCCAGTTAGTGTTCCACTATTTTTTTTTTAACCCGAGAAAGGTAAACTACGTAAATTTTACGTATACGAGTTGGAAACACTGATGTGACGTGGCAGGAACTGTGTGTAGAAGCACCAACTTCTAGATATGCTATCGCGGGTTAGTTGGCTTGATGTTCCCACATTAATAACTTCGGCAGGTGTTATGTTCTCTGTGCCAAACGATTGAGTTTAGAACCTTGTACGTAAATTTGGCGTATGTTTACCTTTTAGCGTAATTTCTTACACGTAATTTTAGCGTGTGTTTACCTTTAGCGTTAGTTTTCTTACACGCATCTTTTACGTATGTTTACTATCAATCTACCATTGATATTCGTAAAGACTTAATTATTACTACAAAAATGGACGAGTGTGGTGCAATACATAGCGAGGAAGCTATTTTACGGATATTAGAGGAGACCTCAGACTCAGAAATGGAGGAAGATAACGTTGAATTTGATGTGAGATCAGAAGAAGAAGCAGATGACTCCGACAAAGATCCAGATTATTATCCCAGTGAAATTGATATTGAACAACATTTTGTGTCAGCTATTCGAACTGTTGAATGTGAAACCCCAAATCCAACCAAAAAGCGGAAAGTTGCCAAATGTAGTAAAAACGAAAATAGCAGTGAAACCACGCATTCAAGAGAAGAATCTGGACAAAATCAGAAAGCGAGGGCAGTATATTTTAGGGCTGAGAACGGAAATGAAAGACTTCTAACTAACGAAATGCAAGTGACAGTTAGTGGTGTTACTGAATTGCTAGGAAAAAATGGTTTTCCCTGGAAGACAAATCCAGTGACAGATTCAAGTGGAAAGATCCCAAGAAGAAATATTCTTCATTTTAGGCCTGGGCCTACTCCTACTGCGGCTGGTGTGCTCGAACCTCGGGATTGCTTCAATCTATTCTTTTCACAGGATATTATTGATTGCATTCTTCTTCCTACGAATGAAGAGATAGCCCGACAGAGAAAAAGCTACAAACAAGAGACTAGTCCAAATATCTCAGATGTCACCTCTGAGGAATTACATGCTCTATTCGGAATTTTAATTTTAGCAGCGGCTTTACAAAACAACCACCTCTCGACGGAACTTTTGTTTGATGGTTCCTACTGTGGTGACAGATTTAGAGCTACTATGCCAGAGACTAGGTTCAAATTTCTTATAAATTGTCTTCGTTTCGATTCCCGAGAAAGTAGAGAAGAAAGAAAAAAAGAAAGCAGGCTTGCTCCAATAAAAGATATTTGGGAAATGCTTTTGTGTAACTGTCGGAAACACTACAAACCAAGTGCTTACGTCACAATAGACGAACAGCTAGTGGGATTTAGAGGGCGCTGTGTTTTCCGCATGTTTTTGCCATCCAAGCCTGATAAGTACGGTCTAAAAATAGTTATGATGTGTGATAATTCATCGAAATACATGATAGATGCTGATCCTTATCTTGGAAAGGGAACAACGCCTCCAGGAATTCCAGTACCTGATTATTTCGTTCGAAAGCTTATATCGACCATCAAGGGATCTAATCGTAATATCACGATGGATAATTGGTTTGTTAGTGTGCCATTAGTACAGGAACTCTTGCGAGAAAACCTCACTGTAATAGGTACCATAAAGAAAAACAAGAAAGAATTACCTGCAGAATTCACCAACATAAATTTCCAGGAACGGAAAGTTGGAACAAGTTTCTTCTTACACCATGAAGATCTTACAGCAGTTTCTTTTCGACCTAAATCTGAAAAGCTCGTAACTGCTGTTTCATCTATGCATTCAAATGCAGCTATTCACGAGGCATCAGGAAAACCGGAAATAATTAGAAACTACAATGACACAAAAGGAGCGGTGGACACTTTTGACCAGATGTGTCATAAGATGAACTGCAACAGAAAAACAAAACGCTGGCCCCTATGCTTTTTCTATAACATGTTAAACATAGCAAACATCAATTCCTACGTTATCTACGTTCACAACTTTTCAAAGAAATATGGAGACGAAAGAAAGCCTCTTAGTAGACTTCATTTCATGCTTGCTCTGCATAACCAATTGACTACATCATGGCAGAAACATCGGTTGATGATCCCTACTATCAGACGCAGCCTAAAGGAAACCATACAAGTACTTCTTTCAGAAAAGAAGAGTACAGAAGCACAGAAGACAACGGTGTTATCAGAAAGTGGGAAAGGAAGTGCCTCCCAAGAAGAAGGAAGTGCCAAGGCTCCCTCTCAACAGGGTGCAAGAAAATACTGTTCCTATTGTGTTTATAGAAAGAAGAGGATGACTACTACATATTGCCGTAACTGCAAAAAACCAGTATGTGGTGAACATCAGATCAAAATGTGTTATAACTGCGTGTGACTTATGAACCAATTTGGCATGTAATGTGATAGAATTATTGAATATGAATTCAATATTTGCTAGTAACAAAAACAATCAGTGATATATCTAGACTTTCTCAGAGGTTTTTTCTTGAGTGTTAATAATGTTTATTTTGCTCTTTTTCTATGTACTTTTAAAAAAATTAAAATAATAGTTATGCTGTATTATTGTTCAAACAATAAAGCTTCAATTTTGGAACCTTAAGCAAACCAACAATAATAGTTTCTATATGAATCGTATATCTATACATCATTATGTAGTGTGTACGTAAATATTACGTATGTTTACCTTTAATGGGTTGATAGTGAAGTTTGCCTTTCTAGGGTTAATTTCCAAGCATTTTTTGACTTCAATTTTCAACCGCAAAAAATTTTAAAAAAAAAAACTATTTTCCGACTTTTCTCTTGTTGAGAACACCTAACACTTTTTTTCATGAAAATCGGTTGAGCCGTTCAGGAGAAAAAATATTTCAATTTTCCTTCCCCCCTCCTAACACCCCTCCAAGAGCGCTTGCGGGGATGAAAATTTTGGAAACTGAGTTTCTCATAAATGTTAACCGATTCTGTAAATTAGGTGCAGGTATGCTGGGATGCAGATGTCACATGCTTATTCCGCAAGACCCTTTACTACAATGACGGACTGATCAAATTATTTCAAACTATGTGGGTAATATTGTTTACAGCCAACTATCCAATAACTTTTCTACAAAGAAAATATAGACAATAAATGAGGTGAAAGCACTGTTTCCCTCCGCTCATTTTGTGTCATTTTCACTTTATTGGTGAGGTAACTGGACAGGAGACTAGTAATTGCTCACTCACAAGGGAAAGGCACATTTTGGTAAGTGAACTTCACAACTATTTTTTCGAGGTGGTAGTGCACTTTTAAAGAGTTAATATTACAAACTGGGAGAGCGCAATGAACAAAAATGACGTAGAAAAAACGTCTTAAAATTTTCTACTCGACGCATATATCTTACGACAGGACTAGCTCAAGAGAGTAATGCTCCCAGAAGTAGGAACGAAACACGCAATTCTGATTGGTTGACGTTATCCATTTCTTGCCACGTTGCATTCAATAGCAGAAATCAAACGCTTCTTGTTGTCGGTCTTCGTGGCCGAGTGGGCAGTCTGTGTGTGGTTGCTGAAGTGTGTGGATGCATCTGCGCGCTGTGCAATAGGGCAGGCTTTTCTGTGACTTTCGTGATGTAAACATATCACATTATCTTCTTTAATAGATATATCGACAGAAAATCTGTTTATTTGCATAAACTATTGTTTTGGAACAGTAGAAGAGAAACACAGTTATGAATAAAAAGGTAAGGCAAAATACAGTTAAATTTTCATTTGATAGACAGACAATGAGTGTTCGACCAAAACCTTTTGAAGTTCATGTTTGGTTAGCAGATGTTGTCAAGTTACATATTGATCAAATCGAGGGCTTCCAGTTAAATAGTGATGAGTATTGTATATATGTCAAATTTATATCCCAAAGTGCTATGGACAATATTTTACGGACTTTGCCGGATAAGTTACCTTTCAAGCATGAAGACGGCACTGTAAGTGACGTGTTCATAACGAGTGAAAATGAAGATGTAACAAAAGTACAAATAGTCAATTTGCCTATGGAAGTTGAAAATCCATCAATCAGTGCTGAATTACGTAAGTACGGAAACATTAAAAAATTGTGGAAGAACAGTGGTCAGAAAAATTTATATTTCCTGTAAATAATGGGAATAGACTAGTGTACATGGAAATCAAACAGCATATCCCCTCCCGACTCTTAATCAATGGTCATCGTGCAACAGTATCTTATTATGGCCAGCCACCAACATGTTTTTGTGTGGTTCAGACCAACATCTTGTGCATAGTTGTTTATTGAACAAAAACCGTCAAAAAAGGGAACCGTCCCACAATACGACATTACATGATTTATTACCAGCGCAAACGATACCAAGTAGTAAAAGCGATATTACACCCTTCAAAAAAGAGCCGACTGGTGCATCCACCTCTGTAAGTGCATGCATTAGTGCTCACGAAAAAGGTAGACTTACTCTAGCACAGGCACATCCAATAAATCAAGATCCTATTATTGCTGACTCGGTTTTTGAAACTAAATTTCCGACTTTGCTCAGTACCTTATCGAACAAACAAGCATTAACCCTTCAAGAACATATACCTGAACAGAGTACAAGCACAAGGACCAAACACGTACATACTGCCGTTCGTTCTAACACTGAGGTCTCCAATCAAAGTGATGCTTTTGCCGAGAAAGTTTCACAGAAACAACCCGGTTCAGCTGATGCAAAGTCAGCAAATGTGAACGAGGCGACTATTAGTGCGGGAAATATGAACGAAACTGGTGTTGTCTCCAAGCTACGGGATGGGGAAGAAAACGGTACACCATCATGATGTTCAACGAAGAAAAAGAAAAGGAACCTCAGCCAAAGACAAAGTCAGACTGGCAATCAACACCTCTTACAGAACAAAGAATCAGAAAAAGTACAGGATGATTCTAATATGAAAGAGCCTTCAACATAGTTTTTTTTCTTACTTTTGTATATTTTACTGTGGTTCCTTGACATGTATCTATAATGTTCATTTCTACTCCAGTGCATTTACATGCGCAAAAAAAAACATGAAAAGAGTTGACATTTCTGGATCTATTAGGTCAAATTAAATATGTACGTATTATTAACCCATATATATGCAGCTATTTTTACTAACTAAGAAGTAATGTATATTGTAGTTCCCAATGCCAGGCGTATAGGTACATTAAATATCAATGCTTTTACAAGTCCTATAAGAAAACGAGCACTGATGGATTTTATTAAAATCCATGATTTCGATATTCTGAGTTTACAGGAAGTTGTGTTTTCGGAATTCGAATTTTTACAAAATTACAATGCATATGTGAATATCGGGTTAAATGGGAGAGGTACTGCTTTTGTAATAAAAAAAGGAATATCGGTAGACCAAGTGCATCGAATTATATCAGGGAGAGGTATCAGTGTGGTGTGTGATAATGTCCTGTATATTAATGTATATAGTCCTTCTGGAACGACGAAACGGATTGAACGTGAAATCTTTTTTAATGAAGACCTTATACCCCTAATACTACCAACAACGACCAATATTGTGTTATGTGGCGATTTTAACAGTGTCTTGAGAAAAGAAGATACAACAGGACAATGTCATGCATTGGACAATATAGTGCAACAACTAAAGCTACACGATGTTTGGATTACTCAATATACACATATTGAATATACGTACATAACTTCGACAGTTAAATCACGGCTTGACCGAATGTATGTCTCCCAACAACTATTATATAATGTATGCTCACTTTCAATTGTTCCGACCTCCTTTTCTGATCATGCAGCGGTCTCCTTAATATTAAAAGTTCAAGGTATTACACGTAAGACATATGGACGCTCGTATTGGAAACTGAATGCACAGCTTTTGTTTCCCGACGATACAAAGCTGCTATTTAATGAAAAATGGCAGTATTGGTGTACGCAACAAAAATATTTTTCTACATTAAACGCTTGGTGGGTGCACTATACAAAAGCAAAAATTAGGACGTTTTTTCAATGGATGAGTGCCGAAAGACAACGGGACAGTAGAAATACTTTACAATTTTTATATAGTGTATTAAATGATTTTTGGAATTCTAATGCGACTCCCCAGAACTATTGGCGTGTAAAAGAAATAAAAGCAAAAATTCTAATAAAACAAAGGCAATACTTCGATACCTATCAACATAATATTCAAGCTGCCGATTTATTGACGAATGAACGCATGACACTCTATCATGTAGTTCGAACACTCAAACGGAAAAACAATAATTTTATAGACTATATAACCACAGTTGATGGGAGAAAAATAACAGCGTTTTTAGAGCTTATGACTCAATTTCAGGAATATTATAGAGATCTTTTCACAGCCAACCAGGCGAAAGATGATGAATGGCCTTTCCTTTTTAATAACTTAACAGGTTCATTGTCAGATATTGATAATAACAGTTTGATTGCACCCATTTCAAAAGAAGAATTGTTCACTGAAATTAAATCTACAAGTAAGCATACGAGCCCTGGTAAAAATGGAATTATTTATATGTTTTACGAAAAATATTGGGATATCATTGGAGACGTCTTCACCAAAATTAGTAACGAAATATTCGAACACGGCAATGTGCTTCAAAACAACGGGATTATAATTATGATTCCCAAAAAGGGAAAGTCTGGACACATTCAAAATTTTAGACCTATTACGCTTTTAAACACAGACATAAAGATAATCACTAAAGTTTATAAACGTCGCATCAGCCTCTTTGTCGATAAAATACTAGGTGACAATCAAACAGCCTTCTCTAGAGAAAAGAATATTTATTATGCACTAAGTACAATCCGTGACATTATTGCATATTTTCGTTTTCGGAAAGTGCCAGCATGTTTACTGTCTGTAGATTTTCAAAATGCGTTTGACTTATTAGAACATAATTATTTGTATGCCGTTTTAGCTGCTTATAACATCGCACCACGATTCATTAAAAACATACAAGATCTGTATACAAATGGTACCTCTCAGTTACAAATTAATGGCCACTTAAGCACACCAATTAAAATTCAGAGAGGGATCCGTCAAGGATGTCCTTTGTCTTTGCTCCTTTTCGGACTAGCAATAGAACCATTATTACGAACGCTAATTTGCTACAAGGAAGCCAATCTTCATGATTTCCGCACTATAACTGTGGTGGCCTTTGCAGATGATGTCACGATAGCATGTACTACTAATGAACAAATGATACATGTACAACGTACTTTAACAAGATATTGTTCTGCGAGTGGCGCTGAAATAAATTTTAACAAAAGTAAATGCATGATGTTTAATAATTGGTCATGGAGAGCTATGACATCAAATATTGTGCAATATGATTCGGAACAAAAACTGAAAATTCTAGGAATTCTGTTTACTTGTGGAGAAGACGATCAAGAGAATGCAATTAGACATGATAGTGCAATAGTTCGGTATCGAAATTTAAATCTTGTTCAGCGTATTTGGTACGTGAACACGTATCTCTGTTCAAAGCTATGGTATGCTGCACAAATTTATCAAATTTCAGATACGTATGTTAAGAAACTCCAGTCAGTGATCGGATGGTTTATTTGGACAGGATGCTATTTTAGAAATGCAAAAGAAATTATGATGAATGATTACAATCTAGGAGGGTTAAAACTAATTAATATAGATCTTAAATGTAAAGCTTTACTTCTCATGCGCGCCTACACCTTGTTTCATCTTGATGACACACATACAAGTCAATGGCTATGTTGCTGGACACCACAATTACCTGCTCCAAATCCACCAAATTATGATTACATAAAACATAGCCCAAAATATATGCAAACAATTATACTTGAATGGAGTTATTTACCCACGGAAGTGCCTGGAATATGTCAGACCTCAAAAATTTTTTATAAGTTTCTCTTGGACAGATCTACTAACAAACATGTATCAAGGGTAGTCACAAAAAATCCATGTAGACATTGGTCCCAAATATGGTCTAATTTGCATAGTACCTTTTTGACATCTCAGGTGAAAAGTTTTTGGTATATGGTTATACATGATTTATTCCCGACAAACGAACACCTATCCGAGATACAACGTTCCGATTCAAGTGCCTGTGGAAAATGTGGAGATGATGATACATTAATACATAGACTTACAAAGTGTACTACCGTTAAGAACATTTGGATACAACTTGTAACGATGCTAGCGTTAATATGTCGTACATCCCCCAATGCTATTTTGCCTGAAATACTAATTTACCCTGACTACAAATACTATCCGAAATCTAAAAATAACGCTGTATCATGGCTAATAGCCAATACACTTTGGTATATTGACAGCTATAGATCTTTCCTCACAGTGGAAGATTACATGGATTTTATGAGAAGAACAAGATGGAAGACGTGTCAGTTTTTTAGGAAAACAAAACGTTTGAAAACTTTCTTAAGGTGGTATTGGACAAGTAGGATAAAACCATTACTTTATTTCTTCACTTTGCTGATCAGACATGTTTGTTCTCCATTGTAAATCTACTCTGTAATACCATGTATATAGGAAAATAAAGTGACTACAAAAAAAAAGTGGGCTAGCGCTGTATACTATCAATGAAAATATATTTTTTGGCGTGAGTTCAAACCCGGCCGCAGTATTTTTTTTACACTTTTATAACACTTTTTAAATTAAAATAATATGAAAATAATAGTCAAAAAGTGATTTACTTACTTTTGTGCAGATAAGTAATAGTAGTAATAAGAACGGGTTAGAAGCCTCGCAGGGCTCGTTTTGTTCCCATGTACTTCATGATATAGGGCTCGGTTTGTTTCCCTCGTACTCCATGATATGAATTTTGTGACCAACTAAAAACAACTGGCTAGTATAGCGCGTAAAACAGCTGGCTAGAGTAGCGCGCGAAAAAACGTACTTCCGGGAGTATTACTCTCCCGAGCGAGTCGTCGTACGAAGCGCAAACTTATCGAACGACCTTGTGCCAGAGTGAGAAGAATCAGTAACTCCGGTGCAAGGGATTACGGGTTCGATTCTCGTTCGAGTCAAGCTTTTTTTTTGCTTCAACCAATAAAGTAGGCATTTGTAACTATAAGTAAAATATTAATTCACCATATATTTATAATGAATAAAACATTAGAAATTTTCAATCACTTGTAAATTCTTTTGATGTTCCATTTTAACTAGGAACAAAATTTAATCTCTTCCGTGAATATTATTGTTACTGCAGTCGTTGTGTAAAAACTGTTCTTGAAGCTTCGTGTCTACATCTGTTGACAGTGTGACAATTAGAAGGGGAATGAGGGGGAAATCTGCGTTGGTTATAGCAACATCCAGTATTAGCAAAGGGGATTTCCCCCCTCAACTTCTTTGTAAATCGCACACTGTCAACAGATGTAGACACGAAGCGTCAAGAACATTTATTACACAACGACTGTCGTCACGGGTGCCGATCATGGAGGGCGTCCCCCCAAGCTCATGTGGGCCCCATGTATTTTTATGAATATGTATTTTCATATGTATTTTTTATTTTTACATGGCGAGTATATATGTCGAGTAGTACGCTTTTGAAGACCGTTTTTCTCCCATATTTTTGCCCATTGCGCTCTCCCAATTTGTTGTATGCATTTTTTTATAAATGCCTCCCCAAATTTACAGAGAAACCGACATCGTTGACTGTCGTTACCATAATACAATCGTGATATCAATATTTTTACGGAATAGATTAAATTTCCTTGCTAGTTTACATGGAACATCGAAAGATTTTACAAGTGATTTTAAAATTTCTATTGTTTTATTCATTATAAACATATGGTGACTTAATATTTTATTTATATTTACAAACGGTTACTTTATTAATTAAAGTGAAAAACAAAGAAGGACTGACTCCAACGGGAAACGAACACGGGTCGCTTTGCGTACAAGGTTCACACTTTTCTCACTCTGCAACGCCGTCCGTTGATATACCTGCACATCGAAAAGTATATATGGCGAGTAGAACACTTTTGAAGACTGTTCTTCTCCCATATTTTTGCCCATTGCGCTCTCCCAGTTTGTAATATTAATTCTTTAAATGGGCATCACCTTCTCGCGAAAAGTGGCCCCGAAATTCACTTACCAAAGTGTGCCTTCTCCTTCTCAGATACGTTGGTAAGATGTTTGAAATGCCTGGTTATTGAACTCGGCTTGCACACTATCGTTGTTGAATAGAACAGTTCTGAATCCAGCATTGTTATTTTTCTGAATGGAATGACGGATTTGTACATTACGTTGCAGTTATTTTCAAGAATGTCGCATTTCTGTTGAGGAAAAAATTCAAGCTACACTGCTGAGGATTCGAAACCGAGTGCGCCGAACAGAAGTCACGTGGTTTAACCACTGCTCTACATACATGTTGTGTTATGTTGCGAGAAGCTTCGTTGCTATATTATAAACTTATGAAGCTTTTTCGCCGTGTTTTGTATAGTGTTTTTGATGACAATTCTGTTTCTTTACTACTGTTTCGTATTTTTCTCGTATTGAATAAGGGCGCTATGAAGTAGTTGTTTCGTAGTCGTGTGGTTAGAGTTGCTGTTTTAAATTACGAAGGTGCCAGGTTCTATTCTGCGAGTGGGTCTTTCCGGTTTTTTTCTCTAATCGTTTCTGACATTGTTCATGTTTGTGGGGAAAAAATATTATACGTTTCTACGTGCATTTCAATTTGGAGGGAACAAGTCATGTGATTATGTGTGTGGGAAAGTTGTACGCTATTTTTAACAAATTATAACTAATATAAATTAAATGTGTCGCGGAGTGTCGTAATGGCGTATTGGAAAACTTCTTGCTTTCTACGCAGCAGTCCCATGTTCCATTTTCTATTATTTTATCCTTTTGCATATTAGTGGTGAAATTTCACTTGGTTTTACTGTGATGCACATATCTCTCTCATGGAATTCAATGGAGGCATGAATTAGGAAGTACGATCACTGAAAGTGCATTTTTGAGAAACGTGACGTAACCGAAGTAGCGAATCCACAGACCTTGAATCACATAATACTTAATGTAAAATGAAATCTTGCAGGTTTACGTCTCACGATTATGCCGTGTAGGCTAAGGGAGACAGTGTTGATGAAAATAATGAAATGATGGATGGAATCAACGGGGGAGGCAAACGGAATAACCCAAGGAAACGCACCACACCGTGTTTGTCTACTACAGAGACCACTTGGCGCGAGATGGGATCGAACTCAAAACCCCACTTACAAGAGATGATCGCTCTATCATTGTGCCATAGCGGCCCGCAATAGTTAATGTGAAAAAGCTATTATCTAAGCACATTGCATAACTACAGTGAATACGTTCAATACTATAGTATTTAAGTAAATCTAATGTGTTATGACACGTATCTACAAAGAACCGGAATTGGTTTGCAAATCCAGAATGGGGGGCAACTTCGACCCCCGCTGTGGGAAGCCATGGTCCCACTTTCCCCCCTTTGTTTATGCTAAATCCGTAGGGAGGCCTAAGCTATTCAAGTGTAGCTGCTTCACAGATTCTTATTATTGATTATAATATTAATTCAATATCATTTTGGCACTTTGAGGTATTTCGTATAAACGTGCTCCCGCATAATTTGTGGATGTTTAATCCATTTTTCTCAGAACTATTCTCAAGACAGAAAGTGCAACAAAACCATACCTCAATTCTTATAAATATTTTTACAAAGTTTGAGGTCCACATACCCCGAACCCTGCGCCTGGTTATCCCCTGCTCCCAGAGATGCTTCTAGTGTTTTACCACTTCAGTAAATATTTCCTTGGTAATATATATTTATGCTAAATTTGTATGAAATTCCTCGAGGGGTCTATGGTGTATCGTACGAGCTAACAAACTTTTTTTCTTAGTTACGTTTCCGCACTATATTTAATCTTACCACAGGAAGAATCAAATATTATAGTATTACCCGACTGCCGTCGCTGTGCACAATTACATCATAATCTGACGTAGGACAATGAATGAAATTACCGTTGTAAGTTTTGAAATCAAATTTGCAATATTGCAAGTAAAAGAAAAACATAATAAGAAGTCTCATGTTTGAAAATAAATTCGGCTCAAACTGCCTGAGACTACACATAAGTCTTAACAGAACTTGTAGAATGCTCAGAAAAAATGTTGCTAAAAACAATGTCCTTTGCGTGGACCAGAATCCGTGACCTTATATGTAAAAGTCCAGTACGCTAGCCGCTCATCTAAGAAACCTGACGGAAAGTGTTCCTTTGTTTAAAATTATAACCGAGGGACACTATTATTAGCTGATGTAAATCTCTCCATTTCTCTCCCTCTCTCTCTTATGTTTCACAAATATCACATGTTTCGAACATTTCTGAATATCAGGTAAGCTTTAAATCTGATTATTTAGTAATAGTTGTTAGCAGGCGGTTCCTCCAAATAAAACTTAACTAACACAGTAGTAACCAATGTTTGTTTACTGATTTTCTGGAGGGGGAAAAACTTATACTCTTGGCTAGCTTTTGACACCTTAAAAATTGCGGCTTTCCTCCTGAGCCAGGGTGGCCATCCCTCCAGTTGCTTGAAAAAAACAGTTATGTCTTCAGGTTTCGGTTTGTGAGGCGGTATTAAATATAGCAAATAAAGTTTCGTTACTCCAATTCCATTATCCGACATTTTCTCCCTATGGATATGTGCATGTCTTTACAGTTATTTTTTTTATCTCATATCAGTAATGAATTTAGAAGAAACCTTTTTTATTAATCTCGGAATTGGGGGAGAGGAGTGGAGGTTTTAAACATAGATATAATTAGCAGTAGCTTCTTTTTTTGTTTAGAAATTCCACAATTAATGGACTTCAGCCCGAAAGCCCTTTTCCTCTAACCGCCACTGTTTTATATTGTAATAACATACAGTATAATTCTCAAATAAATATGAATAACTTACCTGACCGTCACATTTCAGTTGCTATTTTTTCCATTCAGTATTTATAACGTGTCTGTTATATTTTTTTGTTTCTTATCCCATATTGCTGGAATGTTCATCACTAGTTCTTTTAATATGACTTTCATAATCAAATTTAGCAGTGCAGCAAAACCTCTCGAGTATAGACATAAAGAATCCTCTGCAGACAAAATTTTAAATAAATTAAGACTTTATTCCTTGCAGCGCTTCAGTGAGAACCAAAGAGAACATGAGCCACAGCGATGCTTCCGCAGAACATCGATGTAAAAACTTACTCGGTTGTTTATAATCGCCACCACTGATTCATCCTCGCGGCCGAACTCTAGGTTGCGATGTAGCGTACATATTCCGCATGAGCATACCCATTTGAATCCATGTTTTGTGCCAGTATCGAGGTTGAGACCTCGACTTAAACCTCGACCTCGATCGCGAGGTGTCTTCGGTATGTTTCTACCCTTGGGCCTTAGCAGTGTCATTGATGCCGGTTCTACCGCACCCCCTACCTACATATTTTTGATTAGCACGCAAGAATAGCACACAGTATTTATATAATTGCAACTCCAATGTAGATCGGGTATTGTACACTGTGCATTAGCTTTTATCACATTTAAAATCATAAAAACTTACATCTAAAACTTTTAACTTATAGTGCTGTCTTTGATTGAAAAAATAGTTTTCGGTTTGGTGCAAATCGCTTCAGAAATAACTGAATTATAAAAGCTTAAAGTTTAATATATTGCATACAGCCGTTACATGTTCAATTGCACAGACGCACACACATACATTCGGTTTACAAACAAGTTTCAGTTGAGAGAAAAGACAATAACATACATGTACATGAGATTTATGATCATTCTCTTTCTTTCTTTTTTCTTTTCCTCACACCAACATACATATATACATTAGCCTCTCTTCTTCAACACAGCTTCTAGGTAGCAGTTGTGAGAGGGCACTGTATCGGTGACGTAGTCTCCATGAACGAGACAACGCAATACATGACGTCATTGAATCCGTGATGAAATATCTCTTGGTTCTCTTTATCTTTTCCCTTCTCTCAGCTCTGAACGGCAAAAAGGTTTGTGCAATAGAAACAGAGAGGGAATGATAACGGCGAAGTAACTGCAATGTATTCTTCGCCTCCCATATAGACAACATTGGATTTAACGGCTAGACATAGCTCGGGACGACGTATTCGTCTCTCAACTTTCCTCTCGTAAGGGTCAGCTTTCATATAGGTACGATTTTAGGTTGCGATGCTTTCCGCGAACCATTTTCGGCGAACAATTTTTACACACATCTACACTACAGTTCCCCATACATAAAGTTTCTTTTTTTTAAGTTCTTACAAACACATCTACACTACAGTTCCATGCACAAAGTTTCTTTTTAAAGTTCTTGCACACATCTACACTACAGTTCCATACACAAAATTTCTTTTTAAAATTCTTACATACACATCTACACTGCAGTTCCGCATACATAAAGTTTATTTTAAAGTTGTTACACACAGCTACATTACAGTTCTATACACAAAGTTTCTTTTAAAGTTCTTACACACAGCCATACTACAGTTCTACATACATAAAGTTTATTTTGAAGTTCGTACACCTGATTACATTATAGTTTCTCTTACAAAATCTTACACACACTAAGTCCATTACTACATTACAGTTTGTCCATACATTCTCTCTTAAAATTCTTACACACAGTTGCAGTACAGTTTATATATACTCACATTACAATTTTACATACTATGTCTCTATTTTGTTTTTACACACAGCTACATTGCAATTTTCCGTTCTATTCTTTCTTACATAGGTCTTTCTTAGGCTTCTTACACAAATGTCTTTTTTTATACTTGTTTGCCAATAAAGTTGCTTATTATTTTTTCTTTTATAATAAATATGGAAGTTAATGATTCTGCTACTGTACATAGAATTAAGTGTAGTATTCGTGAACTTATTGGAAAGGTTAGGGGTACTGGAGAAAGATTTGGATTAGCATTACTGCTAGAGAATTTACAGAATAACAATCTTTTAAGTGATATAGGCCAAATAATTTATGCACAAGGAGAAGAGAGAGTTGACAAATTAAAACCAATAACTAAGCCGTTCTGCGATAACATTATGCTGGTAAAGATAACTGATATTTCTGATTGCGAAAATAAAGATAAAACAACTGGGCTTCTTTTAAAATCGGATGTTTGTGGTAGTTTTAATAAGTATTTAAGATCTAAGTTTTCTAGATTTTCTCTCGCTTTACATGGAGTTACGGCCCAAAACCATTTCTTTTGTCCGGAGACGCAGCTAGACGCAATGCTGTTAAACAATTTGTGGATGCAGATATTACAGAAATTCGAAAAAAATATCCAATGCCTGTTGTTGTGCCTTACAAGGTTGAGCTCGAAGATTTAGATTTAGAAGATTTGCTACAGGATTTACCAGAGATCTTAGACACACTTAGAATGGAATGTTATTATCTTTTAGATTTCAATATTACCCAAGATTTCGCAGGATTTTTTACTAAGCAAGAGATGATTTTTTTTATTTTACAGAGAACTATAATTTTTGCTTAGAAGGAGAAGTGACAGATTATCTTAGTGATCTAGGTCCAAAGAATCGGATAGAATTAAGAAAAATTTAAAGGTTATAACTAAGAATGATCACACAGTTGGAATCGATTGTTTGCGTTGGAATTGCAGAAATTGTTCGATAAAGATATACAACAAATTCGTCTGCCAGCTTACATCGCCTGGAGTTTCTAAGGTTTTGGGTAGCCATATTTTTGACTATTTACAATGTCCAGATCAAAGATTACGTTCTACCTTCTCTTCCAAAGCAGCCCAAGAGTTTGATATTAGTAGGTTAGAAGCCACAATATATAATTACTACACTAAATTTTGTGAACCAGAGCAAAGTTATGAACCCATTCGAGATTCTTTGGATATTTTAAACAAGCACAAGAAATACTTAAGGAAAGCGCCATTTTATAAGGTTCCTATTCGTACTATGTGGGAGAAGCTAGTTAATAAACTACAGAATATTTGTTGTTGGTTATCGAGATGGAACAGCTCTTGCAATACGCTTATTGGGGAAATTCTATGACTCGCAAATTGACAGGTGTTACCATAAAGTTAAAAGATGATCCAAAAGATGCACCGAAACAAATAGATTATGTCCTTTCTGCATTTAGCTTTAATTTGTTGCCTGCAAGTTTAGTCCGTATTAAGCAAGATCCAAGTTCTAGTAGCAAAGTAACTGTAGAGCACTCGTGTTATTCAAAGTGCGGTAAGACATTTGTTTCCAGATCTAATACTTTGTTTAGCACTATTCCTCCAGAGATTTCTATTTCTAGCTTTGGTCTTGTGGATATGGAAAAGGTCTGCCTGGAGGTTCTTAGGAAACGGGCTAATATAACGCATCCCCTTAAGCCATATAAATTAAGAACGATTACACCTATTCTTCTTCCTTTTCTTAAGTGTAAATCGCTTCGAGACAGAGAATTACAGACATTAGCATTAGAAGAGAGACCCAAAACATTTTAGGTAAGTACGCTAAAGATAGAGATAAGTACGAGTGATTAGAAGCTATATCCGAAATAGCGCAGCAACGAGAAGCACATGTACTACCCCATTTCCAGAAGAGATGGCGAGAATTAGATTTATTTAGAACTCACGATACATTTGCTTTTTGTGTTAATAATTTTGGCAAGTTTGCTTATGAAAGTGCTTTGGTTAAAGACAAGGAGTGTGGAGAAATGTTTGTTCGGTTTGTAAAAGGGATATATAAGGTTAAGTTTTTAGAAGGCTATAGAGATAAAGAAAAGTTGGTGCGTCGCTATAATTTTTGTGTTGTTTCCCAAGGTTCTCTAGAAATTTTGTATATTCCAGACGACACAGAAGGATTTTTAGAATTCAAAACAAACGGAGCAGAAACCTATTGTGGACACACTTTTCCTAAAATGGTGGATTTAAAGTTTTCGAAAAGAATCTGGGACGAAAAGGTTTCTCTGCAATATACACAGCAAGACATTACAAGTGTTAAAGATATACAGATGGGACCAATTTTAGGTAATGTTAAGACTACAAGCTGTTCTAGACTGGAGACACTGGACAATGGGACCGAGTTAACTGTAGAAGCAATTAAAGAAATAACTTATAGAAAGAAAGTTAGGCATATTCTTAAGTTCGAAGGTGTGGAAGAGTTGTTCTTGTCTAATTATTGGACGGAAAAAGAGATTACCGAGAAGTCTGTAAGCTTGAACCATAAATTTAGGATTCGGCTAGATGATTTTAAAGTTACTCCATCTAGACATAGTGAGCGTATAGTTTTTGTTTGTTAGGTTTGCATGTAGTTGTGTTCGTTTAGCACTAGTGCTTTTATGGACAGTGTGTATGTGTGTATTCAGAGCTCTAAACTTCTATGTCTAAATCTCTGTGTTGTGTGTGTGTGTGCTTCTAATTTTAAATTTCTAAGTGTGTTGTGTATCGATCTAATTCCAAAACTCTGGGTGTGTATGTATGTGTGTTTGTGTTTGCTTCTAATTCTAAATCTATAAATGTGTTGTGTGTATCGAAGCTTCTAATTCTAAATCTCCAATTGTGTTGTTTATATCGAAAACTTTAAGCTTCCCTAATTATGTTTGCATCTACTCTAAGATTCTAAGCTTCTAAGTCTAAACCAATAAGTGTAAGTATGTGTGGTTTAAATCTGTTTCTAATTGTGTGTTTGTGTCTAGCGAAATCTCTTAGTTTCTAATTTCTAAGTCTCTAAGTGCATATGTTTGTCGAAAATCCTAAGCTTCTAGATTTTAGTTTCTAATTTTGTGTGTGTATGTAATCCGAAAATCCTAAACTTCTAATTCTAATTGTCGATGCTCTAATTCTAGGTTCCAAAACTCTAAGCTTCCGAGCCTAAATATTTCTTGTTTGTTTTGGATCCTAATCTGTTTCTTATTGTGCTTGTGTCTAACGAAAATTTTTAGTTTCTATGTACATGTATCGTAATTAGTGGTTCCAAGTTTCTAGTTTCTTTTAATGTTAATTGTTTTTGTATAATAAATGGATTCTGTAGCGAGGAAATTAAACTCTTTGCATTCGTCTTCTAAACACTTCTTACCCCTTAGAGACCTTCCAGCAAATAATCCGTTTGTAATTAAACACATGGACTTGCAACAAACTCGAATGGGAACAAAGATAGTTCTACATGTTTCTAAGTATTTAGTGTCTTTGCCTGATCGATATCTAACATTTTTGACCAGAGTTTAGTGGATAAGATAAACAAAAGCAAGGAACGATTGTGTTTAGTATACGAAGGGAAACAATCCTTAGGGACGAACAAAAGTTTCCATAAGATTACTTTAACTACAGACCAAGATTACGACTCCGAGAGTAGCTCTAATTCTGTGGAGGAACGACATTATACAGAAGACGAGCAAGCAATAAAGAAGAAGTAATCGTTAAATTCTTTATGGTATTTTCTATAAAGGATGCGTGTTTTCTTTGTGTGGTGAGGCTAATTCTGGTTATGTGTAATGCCTTGTGTTCTAAGAAGAGGCGTTGTCTGTTACATTCAAATCCGGCTACGTGTTTTCCAAGAAGAGGTGCAGTCTTAGTATTGCCTGTTACATTCCAATGGTGCAATATATAATTCTGGCTATGCGTAATACCAAGAAGAGGCGTAGGCTGTATTTGTAATATCCGCTAGCGTAAGATTCCAAGAAAAGGTGTGTGACCCAGAAAAAGGTGTGGTCTATTGTGTATTTAAGCAGCGTGGTAGCAAGGAGAAACCCATTCCCACAAAGCACGACAACGAAAGCAGAAGAAACACCAGCCAGAAGCCAATTGCAGAAGCGATGTTACCCCAATCTACCCTAAGCATTTTAGTTGTAGAGAGCTTGTAAGCGAAATAAAGAAGGTTCCAATCTATAACACAGAAACGAAAACGAAGACCAAGAAAAGCCTCAAAACAAACATAACTAAAACACAAGAAGACAGGCGCAGGACAAACAAACTAAAACGTAAAAACGCAAAAAAAACGTAAAAAACGTAAAAAATGTTCACGTTAATGCACGTTCCAACGTTCGATATTCCTTGTCCGTACGTTCCAATGTTTAAGATCTTTGTTTAACGCACTATTCCGACATTCGATGTTTATACTTAAGTTCGCGTTCTTTTTTTTAAGGTACGATGCCGGTATTCGATCCAGGCTCCAATGTTTAAGCTCTTTTTCCAACGTACGACTCCGATATTCTAACTATGTTTGTTCTTTAAAACTTTTTTTCCTTTTTCTACTTCTTTCCCAGCTATTCGTTTGCGTTTCCTGTTTAGATTATATAGCGGTGCCAGAAGGTTGTTAAGCAAAGGTCAGTGTTACGAGAGACGACTGCATCTATGTGGTTGGCCATGTGTTTTGTTATTGTTACGAAAATGGCAAGCTTAGCAAGTAAGAGTGACGAAGGAAAGAACAATCCTGCATTAGTTAGTGAAGAAAGGAAAAAAAGAACACGTTTTGGACAGTTGCCAGCAAGTGCACTGTTCTGTGAACCTTGATCTTGAACTGGCTTTTAGTAAGTGTGACTGAGTAACCTAATTTGTATTCCAAGCCAATGCAAGAGTTGTTAAGAAGGAGAGTTAAACAATTTTATTTTTTGTATTTCTCTAGCCACGGTGTAATGGATTTAATTTGTACTTGGTTGTTAATGCAAATGTTTCTTTTTTTCTCTCTTTCAGCAGTTTGTTGCTTCTCTAAATAACGAGGGTTTAATAATACTTTTACCGCACATTCTGATCGTGTTTTGGAAAGTACTTCTCTTTGTTCGTCTGTTAGTATGCTAGAGTCTTGGGTTCGAAGTTCCAGAAGTAATTTCCTAAGTAATATTTGTGTTCCAGTTGGCATAGCACTACGAATATTGTGCTTCTTAATTAAACTCCTTTGTAATGAGAATAAACCAGAAGAGTTGCCCATGTAGTAAATTGGAAGTCCATAAATTATATAAGAGTTTACAAATGCATGGAAGATTGCCGATCGGTGAGAGTTCTTACGTACAACATTAAATGCCAATGTATGCTTTTTAATTTGCTTTTTAATGTAACTTATATGTGTTTCCCAATTAAGTTTTCTGTCTATAAAAGCTCCTAAGTACTTAAACGTTTCTGTCTTCTTTAGCGGTACACAACAACAGTCCTTACCAATACAAGCATAGTCATGGATAACCAATTTGTTTTCTATTCTTGGCTCGAAGTTAAAGCACATGTATTCTGTCTTATTTACGTTAACACATAATTTGTTTGTAATAAGCCAACTCCTTAGTTTTTCTAGATCTGCATTTGCTTTTTGGAATAGGTTTTGTGTGTTCTTATCCTCTAATATTAAAGCCATGTCGTCCGCGTGGAGCAGTATCGAACCGTTCAAATTTAATTTCCCAATGCTGTTAACGTAAATATTAAACAGAAGAGGCAATAAAATCGAGCCTTGAGGAACATGACACGTTAATTTAGATTTACCAGAAACAGCGTTGCCAATTCTAGTCTTACAAAATCTATTTGCTAGGAACGAACCGAACAACTTTAGCACATTGTCCTTAATACCTAACTCTCTTAGTTTGCTGATTAACAACTTGTGAGAAACAGTATCGAATGCCTTCTTTAGATATAAATACACTACTAGCTTTGGGTTGTTGTCCTCTCTAAGCTGTTTTACCAATTCTAACACTGCAATTTCTGTATTCTTATTGTCTCTAAAACCGAATTGATACCTATAGAAAAAGTTATTGGAATTAAGATATTCTGTTAGCTTAATGCAAATACACTTCTCTAAGATTTTTGCCACATTCGATATTAAGGAGATTGGTCGATAGTTACCTGGATCTTCTTTACTACCAGTCTTCTTATAGATCGGTGTTATTGTTGCTTGTTTCAGTGCTTTAGGGAAGTATCCTTCTTGCAAACACAATTTAAAGATGTACACTAATACATCCGATAACAAACTACGATATATTTTTAGGAACGATACGGTGATTTTGTCCTCTCCAGATGCTGTGTACCAATCCATTCTTCCAATTGTTCTTTCCACTTCTTCTTGTGTTATGGGTCTCCACACTAACGTGTTGTTTATGTGGTCTTCTGGAAGCTTCCATTTACCCCTTGGTACTTTTTCTTGCAGTTGTTGTCCGATGTTAGCGAAGAAGTTATTTAGAGTTTCGACATTCCCTGGGAATTTTATCAAATAAGCACTTTTAACAGGTGTTTTTCTTGGGTTTCGTTCGTTCGAAGGCAGTATAGATCGATCTCTTTTTAAGTATTCGTTAACCAATTTCCACATGTTAATTGAGTTGCATTTTAGAATTTCTTCTTTGTAGTATTGCTCGCGGAGGATGTTAATGTAATGTCGAATTTTAGACGTATACTTCTTTGCCAGTTCTATGTTTCCTTTCCTTCTTAGTTTGTTACGTATACGAATAGAAGCTCTAATTCCTGATGTTATCCATGGCTTTACTTTTGTTGTTACTAACTTGGGCGCACTTTTTCTTATAAGTTTTTGTTCTTTTAGTGTTGTCCAAAACGTATGATAAGCCTCTTCTGGATTTGCAATTTCGAACACATTTTTAAATATCTGCTCTCCAACCAGTCTAAGTTCCGAATTTAAGGCCGAATTGTCGTAGTTTTATATTATTAGTGGAGGGTTGTCAAAGTCGTAGTAAGGCTGCATTAACAAATGTGTCCACACAAACAAACAAACAACACAAACATACACAAAGCAGAAAAAATAAATAATAACTCTGCAACAACAACCTCTAATCCTGTTTTGGCGTCAATTTACCAGTTAAGATCGAAGTGTTGTAGAGAGTGTTTTAGTTTACTTCTTATCTTCCTTTCCTACAGTTCTCCACTTAACACACCACTATCCGAGGCACTTGTTAACTTCTCTCTCCTGTCTCCTTTCGCTGCTTTTCTATCTAGAAAGGTAGCTGCTTAAATACACAAAGTCCGAAACACTGGGTAACTTCGCTTCTGCGATTGGCATCTTGCTGGTGTTTCTACTGCTTTCGTTGTCGTGCTTTGTGGGAATGAGTTTCTCCTTGCTACCACGCTGCTTAAATGCACAATAGACCAAACCGTTTCCTGGGTCACACACCTTTTCTTGGAATCTTACGCTAGCGGATATTACTAATACAGCCTACGCTTCTTCTTGGTATTACACATAGCCGGAATTATATATTGCACCATTGGAATGTAACAGGCATTACTAAGACTGCACCTCTTCTGGGAAAACACGCAGCCGGATTGGGATGTAACAGGCAACGCCTCTTCTTAGAACACAAGGCATTACACATAACCAGAATTAGCCTCACCACACAAAGAAAACACGCATCCTTTCCCCATCAGGATGCCGCGGTCGGCAAGAGGGATTGCCGCCGTCGACGGTGGCAGGCCGCCGGTAGGCAGCCGGCACCCGTCCGCGGCGGCACGACGATCTACTTGTTCAAAATTGCCGACCTTTTGCCGAGGCGGCAAGCGGTCGAAAATCGTAAAAAATAATGCCCTTTGCCGACTTTTTGCCGACTGTTGCCGACCGCTAGAGTCGGCAAAACAGTCGGAAAGACCTCTTTCCGACCCTCTGCCGACTCCGTATGCCGGCCTCTTTTCGACGGCGGCGCCGGCGCATTTAATGCACCTTTACGGCTGTTTGCCGACTGCTCGGCAAGGCAACTTTCCGACGGCGGCGCCGGCGCATTTAATGCTCATTTCCGGCTGTTTGCCGACTGCTCGGCAAGTCAACTGTTCGACGGCGGCGCCGGCGCATTTTATGCGCCTTTCCGGCTGTTTGCCGACTGCTCGAAAGGACCTCTTTTCGATGTCGGCTTCCCGATTCTCCCACTGGCGGCATCCGACTTCTTGCCGCCGTCGAAAAGTGGCCCTTTGCCGACTGGAAATCAACACTTCAGGAAGGCAAAATTTTCATCAGCTTTTACATTAGTCTTGCCTAAGTCTTCCTCCATGCTATGATTTCTCGACAAGGAGCACCCTTGGAAGTTCTTGAAGTATAATACTTGCATTTTTTTGTGTGTCCCAGTACAAAATTTGTTCTTTTTTCTTTTTTGCAGCACTTTCAGCCAAAAAACAAGAAATTGAATGGGACATGGAAGTATTATATACTTTCAGAACTAGCAATTGTGCCCTTCATGAGAAATCATAGCACGGAGGCAAACTTAGGCAAAGCTACTCTAAAAAGTGGTGAAAATTTTGCCTTCCTGAAGGGTTGATATCCAGTCGGCAAAGGGCTACTTTTCGATTGCGGCAAGAGGTCGAATGCCGCCTGTGGGAGAATTGAGAAGCTGACATCGAAAAGAGGTCCTTTCGAGCAGTCGGCAAACAACCGGAAAGGCGCATAAAATGCGCCAGCGCCGCCGGTGGAAAGTTGCCTTTCCGACCAGTCGACAGACAGCAGAAAAGATGCGTAGCACTGCAATGAAAATCATGGCGGATTCCCACCAGTAATAAAAATGAAATGAAATCTTTAATTTTACGTCCCACGGTTATGCCGGTTAGGCTAAAGGAGACAGTGATGATGAATAATGAATGAAATGGTGGAATGAAGAAAGTGGGAGGAAACGGGAGAACCCCGAGAAAACCCACGCATACGGTGTTTGTCCACCACAAGGTTCACTTGGCGGGAGTAGGGTTTGAACCCGAGACCCCTAACACCAGAGGTGAACGCTCTACCACTGAGTCACCGCGCCCCCCCCACCAGTAATATTGCACTCGGTACATACGCAGTACATTTCTACAATTCTCAGTACGATTTAAGTGCTATATAGAGGAAAAGTATCTGGGAATGACTTACAAATGCTTAAAAGCGAACTAAAAATAACAACTGAGCAGCTAATAATGAACGTTAAGAATAATTCAATTAACATGTCTGTGCGCCTAATGTGAAAAACTTATAACAGTCAGTACATTTTCCCCCTGAAAGCACATCTTTCACTATCACGACCACTAGGAACAACACTGTTCTATGCAATCAAAATTTGCTAGTTGCAAACGCTTTCTTCGGAAAAAAAAAAAGCCGCAGCAATCCGTCGGAAATACGGTCTTTTTAGGTTGTCGTTTTCCCATCAACTATTGGAAAAGGATTTTAAACGTCAATGATTTTCTAAATTTTTTTAAAGTACAGGGGTCACACTCCCAATGGAAAATGAGATTTAAATAAAAATTAATGAAGTAAAAATTATAAATAAAAATACTGTAATAAAAGGTATGTGGGGGCGGAGAGATTCAAACCGAGCCTACACGCAAAAAAAAAAAAAAAAAAAAAGGTTAAAGTAAACAAGAAAAGGTGGACAGTAACCATGTTAGTTTGTCAATATATGGAAAACAGAGACGTGTATCCAAGCAGCCAAGCCAAAATGTCTCTGCATTTGTTGTAACTTTGGTATAAAAAAAAAAAAAAGTGGCCGGAGCGATCACTTGTCTGCTTACACCTATGACTATATTCGTAGAAACCAAACACTGAAATGCACTAAACACAAGTTCTAACGACTAAGCTGTCAGTTCTAACTCTATGCCTTAAATATTTATTTAAATACACTTTAAAAGTGGAAATCATATTAAGATAAAATAACAATTAAGTAGGTAACTAATTGTTCATTTAATGCGTTCCTATATGCTTTATACATTAATTGTATACAATGAAACAGAAAAATGTGAGAAAATAATTTATATCGTAAATGAAACAGCCACATGTACAGTATACTCATAGTGCATACCCATTATATAGAGAAAAAAGGTTAATGAAGTCATTTACATAAAAAATGAAGTGTTTTAACATAATACTTTGCAAAGATCCTTTGTTTTAAAGGAATTCTTTAAGAGAATAAATGAAGGGAAGATCACAATTTTTTCTGGTCTATATTAGCACTAAAAACACACCAAATTGTATTAACAAAATACAATGCACATCGTATTAACTTATATACATTAGCCTATGTAATGAACCTTATCATCATTTAGAAGTTATATGTAATATACCTTCGGATGTACTACTACTTTTTTTTTTTTAAACAGAAATTTGTAGCATTCCATAACATTGAGTTTTAACACAGATAGCCTTCATACAGTATGTAAAATCAGAAAAGCAAATATATATGAAGTGATTACAATGTTCAAAAAAGCACTATATTATTCTAAAGAATTCCTGCTATCCATATTTTGTCTTGAATAACTCAGCCATTTTTCTTTTTTAGCCCATTGATATATACGAGGAAATCTTCCTCTGTTTCTTTGAGATTTTAAGGGTTTTACTTTTTATTATTTTTCTTCAGGTCTATTTAAATGTCTCTTACTTTGTGGAAATAAAATTCTGTGTTGTATGTTTTTAATATTCATAAATGACATCTAATTTAAATAATAATATACTTATATATACTAAAAGATCATTTTGACAAAGCAAGGGACATTTAAATAGATATTCAGAAGAAATCAGTAAAATCAGAACATCAAAAATTTTATTCATTTCAAAGAAAAGGAAGAATACTTCCCCTACAAATCAATGGGATAGAAAAGAAAGGAGGCGATGGTACTGAACCTCACCGTTAAGGAGCTTGTACTCTGAGAAATATAATTACACTTTCTCTCTTAACTGATTCCACGCAAAAAAAAAAAAAAAAAAAAAAAGTGAAGAACAATATCAAACAACAGTTGTCTTTATAATTGAAGAAAACTTCAAACCTATGAAATAGTAATGTAGAATTTAAATAGCTCAGAATCAGGATTGTGAGAATATAGAGAGATACAGAAAATTTTACAACACTGCATAGAAAAGATGAAGTAATAATAAAAAAAGAATTTAACGACAAAAACTGGGATAGGGAGACTAAGGTAATATTGGCAAAACAAATATCAATTTCAAAGCCGTAATTCTCAATATTCGCTTCAAAGGTAAGTGATGACCATAATTCCCGTGTGATTTGAAATAAACCGCATTAAAATGGGAAATGTTTTACAAATGTTATGATTCAATGAAATTCACCCGTTCTAAAAGGAAAAAAAAAAAAAAAACCTGTAGTCCCACATATATCCTACCACTCTTCACAAATATCTTTAAGGATGTTAGTACATATGATTTTTGTCAATACTCTCCGTTAGTGGCGTAGGGAAGGGGGGCCCAGAGAGGCCGGGTCCCCAAAGAGGTCCGACAATGTAGTTTGATGTTTGTAATTTTTTATATATTTTTATGTTTATATATTTTTTGTTTGGAATTGTTCCATATGTACCTATAACAGCACTTGCCCCACCAAACACACATCCTGGCTACGGTACTGCTCTCTGTGGGTCTTCTTCCATTGCAACACTTCTGTATTTCTTGAGCAACATTTCCCCTTGCTTCCAGAAATAAATGAACTATCTAAAATAGAACAAATACAATGCTTTGTAAAATATACTCTTCAATGTGTACGGCGTTGGCACATCACGTATATTTATTACAATAGAAAATATACTTCATCACACCAAAACCAAACCAAACTACACAGTGTAATAGACCTTGTTGCAATGAACCGGCTTCAACGCTATATGTTAGACGCTATATGTTACAAGAAAACCTGTAAGAGTAATGAAAACTATAGTCACTGATGAAGAATTCAATTACGTCGAAACAGTTAACTTTTACTTAACCTTTTGTCACTCGCGCTGTTGGAAAAAAGCAAACAGGTGAGTAAAAACTAATGATTTTTACGAATGGGGTCGCATTAGCGGAGTCGCCCTCACTGCTATTCCTCAAGTGGCTCCTTCCCCTCTTTCACCCTAAAGCTCGCTGACGTGCTGCAATTGTAGTAGCTTCCAGTACAGGTTGAGGAAATAGTTTCGTCTGCGTTTGCTTTTTTCAAACGCGCGAGTAGTTCCGTGATAACACTAGCAAACACATATTTTTATGGAGTTTGAAATTTTCCAACGCGCGATCGTTAATGTGGTAATTATTGTTTATGAGTGAAGTTTTGTTTTTCTAAGCAACGTCTCGCTTCTTGAATAGAAGTGAGATAGAGAAGTGGCTTGACAATATTAATGATGAGTCTGATGTAAACTATCGAAAATTAGTGGCTGCTGAAAGTG
The DNA here is from genome assembly GCF_964235325.1 of Thermobia domestica. NCBI lineage: Eukaryota > Metazoa > Arthropoda > Insecta > Zygentoma > Lepismatidae > Thermobia > Thermobia domestica. The sequence goes on along the minus strand of NC_137470.1, from coordinate 50,025,380 downwards.
ATGCGAATTGAAGTAATGAAAAAGTGAATGAAGATGATATTGATCATGATAGTGAAGCAGATAAGAATAGTGTAGATGCAGATTCAGATGCAAACGATATGGATGTGAATTACAGTTACAGTGAAAATATTGTTTCATTAGGAAAGACAGGAAAACAAAATGTAAATAGTAACTGGCAACATCAGCAAAGACAAAGTGTAAAAACATTGTGAAAAAGATGCTAGAACCGAAGTTTACTGCTAAGGGTATCACTGAGTAAACAGTTTTTTTTTTTTTTTTTCGAAATTTATCGATATAGCCGTGATTGATGAAATTGTAAAATGTACTAACAATTATTTGGATAAATTACGAACAAGTTTCGGCGAAGAACGCACTGCAACTGTACAGCAACTTCAAGAGCAAAATTAATGACTTTATTTCGACGTCTTTATTTGATTGCCAAAAGAAAGGAGCACGTGATGATGTACGATCACTGTGGACATGTGACGGAACAGGAATTCTAATCGTAAGAGCAGCAATGAGTTACACGAGCTTTTTACTGCTACTCAGGGCATTAGATTCGATGATTTCGAAAGCCGATCTCAGAGAAGAGATATTGACAAGCTATAGATATACCACATTGACTTGACACCTAGTTTTCTGTTCCAAGCGTTGCTATCGGCTGAAGGAATTCACTCCCTTTCGCCAAGGCTCTCTCGTTTAGCAACAGCTGAACCCTTATTGGCTCAACGCGTGGATGTGTCGATGGTTTGAACTTTAGTTCGCATTTTTGCCACAGATCAAGACATTTTGACAGCACTATAGCAACAATTCCAAATATCCTAAGTATTTACTCAACAATTGCATGCATTACTTCAAATAAGTTTACTAAATATATTGTTTGTATCTCAAAATGTCAATGTTGGAAAAAAGCAAACGCGCGAGTAGTTATGTTACTAAATTTGGCGCGAGTGACAAAAGGTTAATCTTTATTACAACAGTACGGTCGCCACCCCAAACGAGAATCAGAAAAGAAAAGAAATCCTGCCGTATATCTAATGGTAGGAATTTGAGTTTCTTGAGAAATCTTTGAAACATTACCTTGAAGCTGCAAGTTAAACAATAAATCCCTAAGTCCCTCACCAGACAAAAAGATGTATTAAAATAGAATATTTTATTTAGTGAAGATAGCATTATATTACTTTGAAATAGAACTTCGATACGCGTCAGGGTTTTGCGACACTATTGTATTGGCAATTGAGAATTTTGTATTCGGCTGAATACAAAATATTACATCTTAAAATAAAACCTTGTTAATGGAACAAATAAAATGCACATATACTTAAATAAACTACAGGTAAAATCGATCAGGTGGGCAAAAATGATAAAAGTTTCAAAACAAATACATTTTATGTTCTCCTAGGAGTCAATTTGAGTAACATATCTAAAACACAAACCATCTGTAATAAGAATTCAATCGAATGAACATAACTTTGAGAAACGCTATAAAAAAAAAAAAAATCACAAAACTATAACTTTACATTTGTTCGTTTGTCTGCCGAGCTCCTTTATGGCTGAGCGGTTAGTGTACGCGTCTTAGGCGTGGGTAACCCGGGTTTGCTTCCCGGAGAGAGCTCACGTGGTTCGGATTCCACCTTAATCAGTAGGTCCCGTCTTATATAGCCTCGCTGCTGAAAGGGACGTTAAACACAAAATCAACTGAACTTTCGGCCTTTTAAGTTAAAATTTTCAGAGTACAAGCACAAGACACTCTAAATTCCCTGTTTAGATTTTGGCGGCATACCAACGTAATATATCAAAATGGCGGCCATTTTGTCAAATGAACGAGTATCTACGCTACGAAGCGCAATTTTCAGTCTTTTAAGTTGAAATTTTGACGGTAGAAGCACAAGATATGCTAAATTTGCTGTGTAGATTTTCTCGGCGGTCCAATGTAAAAAAAAAAAATCAAAATGGCGGCCATTTTTTCAAAACGGCAGTGAGTAGAAAATTGTTGCAAGTTGTGACAATGACAATATTGAAATATAAATCACATTTTAACACTTTTACCCCAAAGACATTGAAATATTTCGAAAAAAAAAAACGATTAAACCAGAAAAAACCCAATTAAACTCGAAAAACACCCGAAAAAATGGGCCCAGGTGGGTTTGGCTTTTTCAAAAAAGCCCGGGTTTTTTCAAACCCTCGTTCATGATGAGCTTTTCTCCTCAAAAAAGTTTTAATAGTAGTCGCTAATGGTTTTCTACAGATGTTAATGTTAAATTGTTAAATTTTTTCAAACTTCCGATGTCCAAGTTTTTGTACCTACACATCGTGAAACAGTGTCAGGAGAAAGGGTTAACACTCGGAAAATGAAAATGAAATATTTGAGTTTTACGTCCCACGGTTATGCCGGTTAGGCTAAAGGAGACGGTGATGATGAGAGATGAATGAAAATGGTGGAATGAAGAAAGTGGGAGGAAACGGGAGAATCCCGAGAAAACCCACGCACACGGTGTTTGTCCACCACAAAGTTCACTTGACAGGAGCAGGGTTTGAACCAGGAATCCCATGCACCAGAGATGAACGCTCTACCACTGAGCCACCGCGGCCAGCAAAAAATCAAAATAAGACAGTCTGGTGCAGGTGTAGTTTTGGTGCACTACATTTTGGAAGATTTACAGGTAAAATTCAATACTTTCCATGAAAAGACATGTTTATAAGGAACGAATTTCTACAGGTAACTTAATTACATACAATGTAATACAACTGTATCTTACGTTTACTAATGTTAAACCATTACAAGTGCTTTACGACGAATAAAACAAATGAGTGCATATGAAAAATGGCTCTATTAGATGTTATTTTCCACGGGCGGCTTATTTCTGCACCGTGTACACCGGCATCATATTTCTGCACAGCGCGCAGAACCTGTATTTTGTTTACAAGTGGAGAGTTACTAGTATGAAACAACAACAAGTGTTGTTGAAACTTGTATTATTCTCAAAACGCACTTCCTTCCATTACCCTCACTTCTCCGCATACACACTATCGCAGACGTGCCTGCTCCCTTCGGACGTATTCCAGCGCGGGCCCACCAGCTTCGCCCTATCTGACTCGGTTCGATAGCATTCGTGCTATTTAGTGGCCACCCAGCACAGATTGTTTTGTGCTTTTTTGCGCTGTTTTTATGCTAGACATCTGGAAGCCTTATTTATACGCAAATCGTAAAAGAATTATAATTTTTCAACAATTACTTCTAGAGGTCCCCTTGAATTTTATTTATGCCAAGTAAAATATATTCCGCCCATTTGAAACCGACTAGGGGACAATAAAAAAGAAACTGGTGAAAGAATTATAATTTTTCATTTATTTTTTTTTAGTATTGCGCCACAAGTAAACCTGTACACAAGAGCGTTTAACCACTACCTCATTTCTCCTGTTTTTTTTTTTTTTTTTTTTTTAATTGGAAGTTTTCGCTCACATGTGAAACAAGTCCTGCAGTATATAATCTAGTGGATCTTATTAGGTTACTAAAGATACACTAAATACTAGAGAATACTACAGGAACACAAACCTTATCATGGCACAAGCATTATGAGAAATTGTCCACGTTTCTCTAAGATAATTTAGCACCAGGTGCTAGTTGGCCACTAAAGAGCACGAATTCTATATAACTGAGTCAGAGCAGGGCAACGCTGATGGGCCCGCGCGGTAGCGCGGGGGTGTGTCCGAAGGGAACAAGTGCGTCAGCGACGGCGGGTATACGCGTAAGCGAGGGTAGTGAAAACATAAGGGCTTTGGTAATCATACATTTTTCAATATCACTTTTTATGGTTTCATACTAGTAACGCGTCAGTTGTAAACATAAAATACAGCTTTCGTACACTGTGCAGAAATACATTGGCGTTGAGTTAGAAGACACTTATCTTAAAAACTAAGACATGTAAACTTTTGCAATTTCAAGAAGAAAATAATGTACTACAGTTTCTTAACTGTCCCTCGTTTTGTAAATAAAAATTAAGTGAAACCTTTAAGTTTTTTGTCAAACGGTTATGCCGGTTAGGCTAAAGAAGACGGTGATGATGAGTAATGAATGAAATGGTGGAATGGAGAAAGTGTAAATAAACGGGAGAACCCCGAGGAAACCCACGCAGACAGTGTTTGTCCATCACAAAGTTCACATGGTGATGGCTGGGATCGAACCCGGGACCCCAAGTACCAGAGGTGAACGTTCTACCACTGAGCCAGCGCGGACCCTACAATTGTAAGCGAGTTCTTGATATACCGGTAACTCTTTACTTTGGGCAAGGCAATGATATCCTGTCAGTACATAGTATTGCCGAACGAGCGTTAGCGAGTGAAGGCGGGTTAGAGCTCCGCAGGGCACTTTGTTTTCTGTCTTTCCTTCTTGGGAACTGTAACTATAATTGCGGGAACCAGTTCAGATGACTTGATTATTGTCACTGCCTTGCCTAAAGTAATGACTTGCCGATATACCTTAGGGGGTTCGTGAAGGTAAGCAGCAAGGCAACAAATAGAATCGAAGTTAATACACAGGTTGGGCTAGGTAGTACCATTTAAATTACTTTCTTTGATACCCCCCCCCCCAAAATTTTATATGCCAGAAACGCCAGTGCGCGGGAACATACTATAACCGAATCTTTTTCATGCGCAGCAACAATTAACATATGTAACACAACATATAAAATTCATGACAATTTGAAATGTATATACATAATATTAAATTAACTCACCCCATGTATATGCATAATAAGTGCAATAATATATGCAAATGTATATGAATAATATTAAATTAACTCACCACTCTCTCACTTCATGTTTTCGTGGTATTTGCTTAACCAGCAACTGCGTACAGTTCCAATGAATGAATATTTTTATGATAAACATTATTTTTCCCATTTGTAAACTTATCTCAACGAATTTTTTTTTTTTTGAAGGACTTTACCCACACTGCATCACAATGTGACAAATGAAGAACGCGAACCGAACATACAGGCAGCGCAACCAGACTACGATTTCTGCAATCAGGCTCTTCAGCGGCAAAGGCGGCTCGGCGCCTGTCCGAGCATCTTTTCAAGGTCGGTCCATCCGCTGTTTGCCGACCTTCTTTCGGCTCCTTTACTTGTCGGCACGCCGCCAACGTTTCGGCGTCTTTCCGACAATATTTGCCGCGGTCGCCGTCCGCTGTTTGCCGTCTCCTTGCAAAATGTTTGTCAAGAATCCTCTCGTACTTGTCATTTATTTTAAGTATTTACTTCTCATATACCCTTTACGTGCAGTCCCTTTACTACATTTCTTTTCATGCATTTACCTTTTTCGTGGTCGGCACGCCGTCAACGTTTCGACGTCTTTACAACCATCCTTTGACGCTGTCGTTCCGTCCGCTGTATGCCGACTTTCTGCCGACTCCGTTTTCACAAGACATATTTTATGGAATTAGTGCCCACCCACAAGAAAATCCTTCGGACAGTTTCAATTTTTACTTCATCATTAAAGAAGATACAGGCTCTATTCATTTTCCAAAATTCGACTCTTTGCCGCTGGTACGCGTTATTGCAACTTTCGCCGACGTCGTGCCGACGTCGCTTTTCAAGAAATTGCCGGCAGTCTCTTTTTGCAGTCGTCGTCCGACTGTCTGCCGACTGTTTCGAGAAAGCTTTATACGAGGGAAATATAAGCCCTAATTCGTATTTTAAAGCAACAAATTACCTTCTAACTCTCTTTGTTTTCTATTGGTGAACGAATCTCTTTTTGCTCGTCGCGGTCGAAAATCGAGCGGAAAGACGCCGGTGTCCGGCGCCGGCAATCCGACCGCGGCATCTGGTCGGCATGAACAAATTGTCCGACTATAGGCGGCAGGATCCTGATGGGGTTTATAGAAAATACCATAAAGAATTTAACGCCAGAGGTGCAAGAAGTGCAGCCAAGTTCGTCAGCCTCAAAAAGTGTTGAGATGAGGATGGATGAACCAAGTTCCTTGGCCACTGCATCTGAAAGGAACACTGGAACTTGGCGCGAGGTGTCTAACATATTTGAATACATTAAGATGTGTGTTCCTAGTTTCACGGCAGGCACATTTCAGTCCTAAGGCTAGTGGTGACCCCCAAATCTACCACGCTCACAACCACCACCCATAAGGCTCGTTAACATCATTTACTTTGACACTTCGTGGAGGAATATGTTTTCCTTGTCTGGGTTTCGAACCACCAATCTTACTGCAATATTCTGTATATGTGCCCTACCTCATTAGCAAAGGTGATACGCCCACCACCACTATCCCTAAGTCTCCTTAACATCATTTTCCTTGACACCTCGCGCCAAGTTCCAGTGTCCCTTTCAGATGCAGTGGCCAAGGAACTTGGCTCATCCATCTTCATCTCAACACTTTTTGAGGCTGACGAACTTGGCTGCACTTTTTGCACCTCTGGTGTTTTTGTTCATATTTCACTTCTTTTTGTAGTTCACCATGTCAATATCGTATATTGGAATTCTCAATTGTGGCATATTGCTGGATTTAAATTTAGAATTGTACATTTTTAAAGGAGTTATAATGTGTCACATACAACATTAGTTCCCAAGGGCTCTCCCACCGGGAATCGAACCCAAGACCTGTACAAGAAAGGAGCACATGCTAGCCACTAGAACAGCGGGGAGGATTTATTCTATCAAATATCTGTCAGAGCGTTATCTCCAAACGAGATTCCAATTGATTTACCCGAACTACAAAATCACGATCGCTAACATCTCATTTTTTATTTCCTAAAAACGAAGAGTATCAACAGGGCCCAAAACCCTTGATGCTGAATCCTCACTGCTACATCACTAGACATAGCTGGTGTTTCAATATACCTAGTTATTATCTACCTTTTCACATTGCGAAATTACGGAGTTCATTACATGACGCGCATGTTGCGCAGTTTCATACTGGCTCGGGTTTTCCTTCCAATGATTTACACCTTTCAAAAAGCTTGTAAACTTAATAATATTTGCCACCAACATATCGTAAGTGTATATAAAGCTACATGAACTGGCATAAATTAAAGGAGTGCTTCCGGTTGATGTGGAAAGTTGAAATGATGAAGGGGGATGAAGAATTTTCCCATGTTATTTAAATGGGTCTTCCTTTTTTGGACATATAATCTCATATTTTAGGAACTTGGAATTGGAATAAAAAATTGAAATTCGGTATGCTTGTACGTTGTCATTAGTATTACCTAAGTGAATCAGTAAAAATAAACAAATTCAACTTTAGAGTGGTTTTCTGGGGAACTGAAAAATCTTTCCCATGGTACGCATTTATATGGAACACCTTTTATACCCCAAAATTATACGGCACTTCCTGTAGAGCTACAATGATTAAATTTTACGTGATTGTAGTTTTTCGGAACTAACTGCCAAACTGTAACTGGAACTAATTGCCAAAAGTGAATATTTTTAATTTTTAGGGAGTCTAAAGGGGGGATGAAGAAATTCCCCATGGTATTTAAATAGGCCTCTTTTATGGACAAATAATCTCATATTTTAGGTACTTGAAATTGGAATACAAACATGAAATTCGGTATGCTTCAACGTTTAAGGCAGTGCGTATTGAACATATGGATAATGTATGTTAAGTATAGCCAATACACCAGCGAGAAGGGCATCAACTCGACCACTCAGACGATTGAGAACATTATCACTATGCACATGATGTGTTCAATAATGGAATCGTCCCGATTTCTGATTGTAAGGACAGTTTTTTTTTTTTTTTTTTTTTTTTGCTAATGAAAAATTTCAGTAGCGAATTCCTCAAATTTCATTTTCAAGCCGTTATAGTGTACCTTTATGTAGAGTTTCGCATCTTTATCTCATTAAGAAGTACCTAATGGCTATGGACAGTTTTTCGCCCATAAAAATTCCCATAGTACATTCCTTAAATTTAGAACCTTTATTTACACAGGTCATTACATATGGTAGGTACCATTATGCAGAGTTTCAAATCTCTATCTCATTTGGAAGCACCTAATCAATGATTAGTGATTAAAGGAACCGATCTCTGTTTGAGTAAGGACAATGTCTCACCCATAGAAAATTCCATAGCACATTCTTTAAATTTCGGAAATTTTTCATATTCAAGCCATTATAAGCCACCTTCGTGTAGACATTCACATCTTCATCTCATTGGGAAGTACCTAATGGCTACGGACAATTTTTCGTCTATAAAATAATTCTCATAGCACATTTGTCACATTTCGGACTTTTTCCATACTCAGGTCATTATAAGATACCTTTATGCAGAGTTTCACGACTTATCTCATTCGAAATACAAAATCAATGTGATGAGCGGGTGAGTGAACCGATTTCTGCTTGACTAAGGACAGTTTTCACCCATAAAATTTTTCCATAGCACTTCCTTAAATTTCGGACATTTTCCATACACAAATCATTATAAGGTACATTTATGCAGAGATTCATCCTTCTATCTTATTGGGAAGTACCTAATTAATGCTATGAATGAGTCAATCATTGAGTGAACCGATTTCTGCTTGGCTACGGACAGTTTTCACCCATAAAAATTTCCTTTAGTACATTACTTAAATTTCAAACCTTTTCATACTCAAGTCATTATAAGGTACCAATATACAGACATTTACGTCAATATTTCATAAACAAGTACTTAATCAATGTGACGAGTGAATGAATGGACCGATATCTGCTTGGCTAAAAATAGTTTTTCACGCATAAAAACATTCCCATTCCATATTCCTCACATTTAAGACGTTTTTCACACTCATCATTATAAGGTGACTATATGCACAGCTTCACGTCATTATCATTGGAAACTAACAAATCAATGTGATGAGTGACTGAATAAACCGTGCTTTGCTAAGGCAGTTTTTCGCCCATGAAAAATTTCCAATAGCACATTCCTCACATTTCGGAAGTTTTTCACATTAAGCCATTATAAGGTACAGTACATTTATGCAGAGTTTCACGTCTCTATCTCATGGGAAAGTACCTAATCAGTTTGATGAGTGAGAAGACGAATATATTTATGTTTCGCTAAGGACAGTTTCTAGCCCATAAAAAATCCCATAGCACATTAATCACATTTCGGACTTTTTCTTTACTCTAGTCTTATAGGGTGCTTCTATGCAAAGTTTCACGTCTATACCTCATTGGGAATTACCTAATCAATTTGATGATTGAAAGAATGAAACGATTTCTACTTGGCTAAGAACAGTTTTTTGCCAATAAAAATTTTCTTATAACACATGCCACACATTTCGGAATTTTTCTATGCTCAAGTCATTATACGGTACCGGTAAATCTATGCAAAGTTTCACGTCTCTATCTCATTGGGAAGTATCTAATCAATTTGGTGAGGGAGAGAATGAACCGATTTGTGTTTGACTAAGGACAGTTTTTCGCCCATAAATAACTCCCATAGCACATTTCAAACATTTCGGACTTTTTCCATATTCAAGTCATTATAATGTACCTTTATCAGAGTTTCACGTCTCTATCCCATTGAGAAGTACCTAATTAACTTGATAAGTGAGTGAGTGAAACGGTTTCTTGCTTGGCTAAGGAAAGTTTTTTTTTTTTTTTTGCCTTAAAAACTTTCCCATTATACGTTCCTTAAATTTCGGACTTTTTCCATACTCAGGTTATTATAATGTATCATTGTGCAGTTTCACGTCTTTGTCTCAGTAGGAAGTACCGAATCAATTTGATGAGTGAGTCAGTGAAACGATTTTTTTCCTGGCTAAGGATATTTTTGCCCATAAAAAAAATTCCCATAGGACATTCCACAGATTTCGGACTTTTTCGATACTCAAGTAGTTACAGGCTACCTTTAAGCAAAGTTTCACGTCTCTATCCCATTGGAAAGTACCTAATCATTTTGATGAGTGAGTGAGTGAATCGATTTCTTGCTTGGCTAAGGACAGTCTATTTTACCTATAAAAACTTTCCCGTAGAACATTCATCAAATTTCGGACTTTTTCATACTCAAGTCATTATAAGGCACCTTTGTGCAGAGTTTCAAGTCTCAGTCTAATTAAAGGTACCTAATTAATTTGATGAGTGAGTTAGTGAAACGATTTTGTTTTTCCTGGCTAAGGACAGTTTTATGTCCATAAAATATTTCCCATAGCACATTCCTCAGGTTTCGGACTTTTTCCATACTCAAGTTATTGTAGTGTACATTTATGCAAAGTTTCAAGTTTATATCTCATTGGGAAGTACCTAATCAATTTCATGAGTGAGTGAGTGGAACGATTTTTTTCCTGGCTAAGGACAGTTTTTTGAGTATAAGAAAATTTCCATAGCACATTCGTCAGATTTTGGACCTTTTCCATACTCAGGTTGTTATAGGGTACCTTTATGCAAAGTCTCAAGTTTCTATCTCATTGGGAAGTACCTAATCAATTTCATGAGAGAGTGAGTGGAACGATTTTTTTCATGGCTAAGAACAGTTTTTTGCCTATAAGAAAATTCCTATAGCACATTCGTCAGATTTTGGACCTTTTCCATACTCAGGTTGTTATAGGGTACCTTTATGCAAAGTTTCAGGTTTCTATCTCATTGGGAAGTACCTAATCAATTTGATGAGTGAGTGAGTGAAACGATTTTTTTCCTGGCTAAGGACAGTTTTTTGCCCATAAAAATTTCCCATAAGACATTTCTGAGATTTCGGACCTTCTCCATACTCAACTTATTGTAGGGTACCTTTATGCAGAGTTTCAAGTTTCTATCTCAATGGAAAGTACCTAATCAATTTGATGAGTGAGTGAGTGAAACGATTTTTTCCTGGCTAAGGACAGTTTTTTGTCTATAAAAATGTTTCGAAGCACATTCCTCAGATTTCGGACCTTTTCCATACTCAGATCGTTATAGGGTGCCTTTATACAAAGTTTCAAGTTTCTATCTCATTGGAAAGTACCTAATCAATTTGAGGAGTGAGTGAGTGAAACGATTTTTTTTCCTGGCTAAGGACAGTTTTTTTGCCCATAAAAAATTCCCATAGCACATTCCTCAGATTTCGGACTTTTTCCATACTCAGGTTGTTATAGGGTACCTTTATGCAAAGTTTCAAGTTTCTATCTCGTTGGGAAGTACCTAATCAATTTGATGAGTGAGTGAGTGAAACGATTTTTTTCCTGGCTAAGGACAGTTTTTTGCCCATAAAAATTTCCCAGAGAGCATTCCTCAGATTTTGGACTTTTTCCATACTTAGGTTGTTATAGGGTACCTTTATGCAAAGTTTCAAGTTTCTATCTCGTTGGGAAGTACCTAATCAATTTGATGAGTGAGTGAGTGAAACGATTTTTTTTCCTGGCTAAGGACATTTTTTTTGCTCGTAAAAATTTCCCATAGAACATTCCTCAGATTTCGGACGTTTTCCGAACTTAGGTTGTTATAGGGTACCTTTATGCAAAGTTTCAAGTTTCTATCTCATTGGGAAGTACCTCCTCAATTTGATGAGTGAGTGAGTGAAACGATTTTTTTCCTCGCTAAGGACAATTTTTTTCCTATAAAAATTTCCCATAACACATTCATCAGATTTCGGACCTTTTCCATACTCAACTTATTGTAGGGTACCTTTATGCAGTATTTCAAGTTTCTATCTCACTGGGAAGTACCTAATTAATTTGATGAGTGGGTGAGTGAAACGATTTTTTCCTGGCTAAGGATGGTTTTTTGCCTATAAAAATTTCCCATAGCACACTCCTCAGAATTCGGACCTTTTCCATACTCAGGTCGTTATAGGGTACCTATATGCAAAGTTTCAAGTTTCTATCTCATTGGGAAGTACCTAATCAATTTCATGAGTGAGTGAGTGAAACGGTTTCTTTCCTGGCTAAGGATAGTTTCTGGCCCATAAAAGATTTCACATAAGACATTCCTCAGATTTCGGACCTTTTCCGTACTCAGGTGGTTATAGGGTACCTTTATGCAAAGTTTCAAGTTTCTATCTCATTGGGAAGTACCTAATCATTTTGATGAGTGATTGAATGAAACGATTTCTTTCCTGGCTAAGGACAGTTTTTTGTCCATAAAAATTTCCAATACGACATTCCTCAGGTTTTGGACTTTTCCTATACTCAAATTCTTATAGGGTACATTTATGCAAAGTTTCACGTTTCTATCTAATTGGGAAGTACCTAATCAATTTGATGAGTGAATCAGTGAGTCAGTGAGCCTGAAAACTGCATATTTTGGGGTCCAGTACTCGAATATGGTTAAATGTAGGATTTGGTATATGAGTACATCTGTGGGATATCTTCTTACATTCTAAATTTCATGTTTCTACCCTTAATAGATTCGTTTTTACAAAGCCTCGATATCGGCGATTTTACACAAAACTCTTGTTCGTGTATAATATGTTTACGGCAGTGAAGACCAGTTTTCATTTGCTTCGCGGAACTTTGCTGCCATGCACTGCCGTGCATGTTGATTACTTCTTCTTTATTGCTTGCTCGTCTTCTGTATAATGTCGTTCCTCCACAGAATTAGAACTACTCTCGGAGTCGTAATCTTGGTCTGTAGTTAAAGTAATCTTATGGAAACTTTTGTTCGTCCCTAAGGATTGTTTCCCTTCGTATACCAAATACAATCGTTCCTTGCTTTTGTTTATCTTATCCACTAAACTCTGGTCAAAAATGTTAGATATCGATCAGGCAAAGACACTAAATACTTAGAAACATGTAGAACTATCTTTGTTCCTATTCGAGTTTGTTGCAAGTCCATGTGTTTAATTACAAACGGATTATTTGCTGGAAGGTCTCTAAGGGGTAAGACTTGTTTAGAAGACGAATGCAAAGAGTTTAATTTCCTCGCTACAGAATCCATTTATTATACAAAAACAATTAACATTAAAAGAAACTAGAAACTTGGAACCACTAATTACGATACATGCACATAGAAACTAAAAATTTTCGTTAGACACAATAAGAAACAGATTAGGATCCAAAACAAACAAGAAATATTTAGGCTCGGAAGCTTAGAGTTTTGGAACCTAGAATTAGACCTTCGACACTTAGAATTAGAAGTTTAGGATTTTCCGATTAAATAACACAAAAAATTAGAAACTAAAATTTAGAAGCTTAGGATTTTCGACAAACATATGCACTTAGAGACTTTCGAGAAATTAGAAACTAAGAGGTTTCGTTAGACACAAACACACAATTAGAAACAGATTTAAACCACACTTACTTACACTTATTGGTTTAGACTTAGAAGCTTAGAATCTTAGAGTAGATGCAAACATAATTAGGGAAGCTTAAAGTTTTCGATATAAACAACACAATTAGAGATTTAGAATTAGAAGCTTCGATACACACAACACACATACAGATTTAGAATTAGAAGCAAACAAACACACACACACACAGAGTCTTGGAATTATATCAATACACAACACACTTAGAAATTTAAAATTAGAAGCATACACACACAAACACACACACACACACACACACACTTAGAGATTTAGACATAGAAGTTTAGAGCTCTGGATACACACATACACACTTAGATTCTTACATTTAAAATTTTCGATACACGGGAGCTTTTATAAACACTGTCCACAAAAGCACTAGCGCAAAACGAACACAACTACATGCAAACCTAACAAACAAAAACTATTCGTTCATTATGTCTAGATGGAGTAACTTTAAAATCATCTAGCCGAATCCTAAATTTATGGTTCAAGCTTACAGACTTCTCGCTAATCTCTTTTTCCGTCCAATAATTAGACAAGAACAACTCTTCCACACCTTCGAACTTAAGAATATGCCTAACTTTCTTTCTATAAGTTATTTCTTTAATCGCTTCTACAGTTAACTCGGTCCCATTGTGCAGTGTCTCCATTCTAGAACAGCTTGTAGTCTTAACATTACCTAAAATTAGTCCCATCTGTATGTATGTAATGTTTTGCTGTGTATATTGCAGAGAAACCTTTTCGTCCCGGATTCTTTTCGTTTTTTAGCAACATTTATTCTGAGGATTCTACAAGTTCTGTTAAGATTTATATGTAGTCTCAGGCAGTTTGAGCCGAATTTATTTTCAAATATGAGACTTCTTAATATGTTTTTCTTTTACTTGCAATATTGCAAATTTGAATTCAAAACTTACAACGTTAATTTCACTCATTGTCCTACGTCAGATTATGATGAAATTTTGCACAGCGACGGCAGTCGAGTGGTACTATAATATTTGATTGTTTCTGTGATACGTTTAAATATAGTGCGGAAACGTAACTAAGAAAAAAGTCTGTTAGCTTGTACGATACACCATAGACCCCTCGAGGAATTTCATACAAATTTAGCATAAGTATAAATTACCAAGGAAATATTTACTGAAGTGGTAAAACACTAGAAGCATCTCTGGGAGCAGGGGATAACCAGGCGCAGGGTTCGGGGTATGTGGACTTCAAACTTTGTAAAAATATTTATAAGAATTGAGGTATGGTTTTGTTGCACTTTCTGTCTTGAGAATAGTTCCGAGAAAAATGGATTAATAATCCACAAATTATGAGGGAGCACGTTTATAACAAATACTTCAAAGTGCCAAAATGATATTGACTTAATATTATAATCAATAATAGGAATCTGCGAAGCAGCAACACTTGAATAGCTTAGGCCTCCCTACGGATTTAGCATAAACAAAGGGGGGAAAGTGGGACCATGGCTTCCCACAGCGGGGGTCGAAGTTGCCCCCCATTCTGGATTTGCATACCAATTCCGGTTCTTTGTAGATACGTGTCATAACACATTAGATTTTCTTAAATACTATAGTATTGAACGTATTCACTGTAGTTATGCAATGTGCTTAAATAATAGCTTTTTCACATTAACTATTGCGGGCCGCTATGGCACAATGATAGAGCGATCATCTCTTGTAAGTGGGGTTTTGAGTTCGATCCCATCTCGCGCCAAGTGGTCTCTGTAGTAGACAAACACGGTGTGGTGCGTTTCCTTGGGTTATTCCGTTTGCCTCCCCCATTGATTCCATCCATCATTTCATTATTTTCATCAACACTGTCTCCCTTAGCCTACACGGCATAATCGTGAGACGTAAACCTGCAAGATTTCATTTTACATTAAGTATTATGTGATTCAAGGTCTGTGGATTCGCTACTTCGGTTACGTCACGTTTCTCAAAAATGCACTTTCAGTGATCGTACTTCCTAATTCATGCCTCCATTGAATTCCATGAGAGAGATATGTGCATCACAGTAAAACCAAGTGAAATTTCACCACTTACACGCAAAAAGGATAAAATAATAGAAACTCGAACATGGGACTGCTCCGTGGAAAGCAAGGAGTTTTCCAATACGCCATTACGACACTCCGCGACACATTTAATTTATATTAGTTATAATTTGTTAAAAATAGCGTACAACTTTCCCACAAACATAATCACATGACCTGTTGCCTCCAAATTGAAATTCACGTGGAAACGTATAATATTGGGTTGGCAACTAAGTTCCCGCCGTTTTTAGTGTGAGGCACCCAAGCTCCACACTTCTGAACTTTGCCCATCGAGTGAAGATGCTTCTCTACAGTAGTGTAGGAGCAATCCATTGTCTCTGCCAGTTTCCTTGTGTTTTGACGCGGATTTTCATGTAAAAGGTGATTCAATCGCTCTTTATCGAACTCAACTGGACGGCCAGAACGACGGGCGTCTTTGAGGTCAAAATTTCCTTTTTTTGAACTTCGCATACCAATCACGGGCGGTTCTTTCAGCTATAGCACCCACTCCATACACAGCACAAATGTTGCGAGCAGCTTCTGCAGCCTTAGAACCTTGATTAAAGGCAAAAAGAAGGAGGTGTCGAAAATGCTCATTTTTTTCAACTTGACATTCCATGTTAATGATCTGTAAATAACAAGAAAATGTATCTTAGTAAGAACGAAACATATATTTAGATAGAACAATATATTCTCTTTCGAATGATGTACAACTTCGTGCCAAAAGTATTTAATGTCATACAGATATTTGCAATTTAAAAAACGGTGGGAACTTAGTTGCCAACCCAATATTTTTCCCCACAAACATGACCAATATCAGAAACGATTAGAAAAAAACGGAAAGACCCACACGCAGAATAGAACCTAGCGCCTTCGTAATTTAAAGCAGCAACTCTAACCACACGACTACGAAACAACTACTTCATAACGCCCTTATTCAATTATTTCTAGCAACTATTTCCAACCACAAAATTATCTATTACACGCAACAAACAGCGAGGGATCATTTTACAATCACCTTGTTAGCTATTTTATCATACTATACTCGCGTTCTGTTAGAACACACTGAATTCTGCTGCGAGAGAAAAATACGAAACAGTAGTAAAGAAACAGAATTTGTAAAAGAATGAATTGGCTTGAATTTTTAAACCAACCCTCGCATTATTCCAACGTCAATTCTTGGAAATGAAATGCGACTAATCAACAGTTGAAGGAGAACAAAGCTCAGGAATTTCTCTCCCAAAAGGTACCTCACTTTTCCAGACACTCTTACTTCCTCCCGTCAGTCCATATTTGGAGGAAAAATTTAGCTACCCTCGTGCTGTCCGCCCACGCAGTGAGCCCTCATGACGATGACAGATCTTTACGTGACAATGTGAAAATTATCAATAATCATCAGTCCCATAACTTATTGGAACTATCAGTGTTTTAATGTGATTTCTATTAACCTATGTACCATTTATTATATATTATTAACATTATAATAATGCAAAAACTCAATGCTCTCTACGAACTATATTTTAGTTTTGTCAGTATATTCTTGCGCTGTGAACTGGCAACGGTGTGTCGCGCGAAGAAAAGAAGAGAGCGTCATCACCTACAAAGCAAGACAAACGCAAAAACACCAGCTCTCGAATATGGGAAACGCTGACATAAAGTGAAGCATTTAGTATAGTTTACAAATCATGTGATCTTAAGTTTTTTTTTTACAAGTTTCACGGAATATTTCTAACGGCATAACTACCAAAATTAGTGGTTTGTAAATCTGTTGTGTGAGGGATGCAAACCGCGTAGCCACCAACCGATTCCTTATTTTCGTTCGGTCGAAATTTCGCGTATTATTTCGTATAGTTGTCGGAACCGTCGTGCGCGGTTACGTGTCGTTTATCGTAGTGATTGGGCCATTTTTTTTTGTTTAAGTAGAATATTATTCATAATTTGCAAATGTTATTGTTTTTAAATCATATGTAATACGTACAGTGAAAGATAATATAGTGCTAATTTAAAATTCTTGTTATTATTCCGAAAGGTGAAAAGTTGCTAATTAAATGTGTTTAATGAGTCGTATTTTCCTTTAGCGCTTCAAATGTGCATAAGTTAAAGTGTATGCGGCATAAAGTGTTTATCAACAGGTAAGGTATTTCTAAGCAGTGGAGAACAAATATTACTTTCGTCTCCCACTATCCATCTGGCGTAAATTTCAAATGGCCACCCCACCTTGTATTCCTTCACAGGTATTAACCGGTATACCTTGTAGCTGACGCAGCAGCGACGGTGGGTAAACGGCAAATGTCTCTAGTTAGTGCTACGCTCGAATCTTAGGACCGTGGAGGAGTGAAGATACTTGTTTATTGCCAGTCTCTTACGTCAATTTATTAATTTGTGCATTTGAATGATGATGTAAAGGAGATTTTTAAGAGATCCAAGGTTCGAATCCCAATATTATTATTATTAGTCGGTATTCTTGAACTGGAACAAGCAAGTATCGAACCCCATTCCCCTTATAAATTGTCATCAAAAACACTATACAAAACACGGCGAAAAAGCTTCATAAGTTTATAATATAGCAACGAAGCTTCTCGCAACATAACTCAACATGTATGTAGTGATGTGGTTAAACCACGTGACTCCTGTTCGGCGCACTCGGCTTCGAATCCAGAGCAGTATAGCTTGAATTTTTTTCCTCAACAAAAATACGACATGCTTGAAAACAGCTGCAACGTAATGCAGAAATCCGTCAGTTCCATGCAGAGAAATAACAATGCTGGATTCAGAACTGTTCTATTCAACAACGACAGTGTGCAAGCCGAGTTCAATAACCAGGCATTTCAAACATCTTACCAACGTATCTGAGAAGGAGAAGGCACACTTTGGTAAGTGAACTTCGGGGCCACTTTTTGCGAGAAGGTAATGCCCATTTAAAGAGTTAATATTACAAACTGGGAGAGCGCAATGGGGAAAAATAAGGGAGAAAAACCGTTTCCAAAAATTTTCTACTCGCCATATATACTTTTCGACGCGCAAGTATATCAACAGACGGCGTGGCAGAGTGAGAAAAGTATGCAACTTGTATGCAAAGCGACCCGAGTTCGGTTCCCGTTGGAGTCAATCCTTCTTTGTTTTTTACTTCAACTAATAAAGTAACCGTTTGTAAATATAAATAAAACATTAGGTCACCATATGTTTATAATGAATAAAACAATAGAAATTTTAAAATCACTTTTAAAATCTTTCGATGTTCCATGTAAACTAGAAATAAAATTTTTATGTATTCCGTAAATATACAGATATCACGATTATGGTAACGAGAGTCAACGGCGCCAATTTCTCTTTAAATTTGGGGGGGGGCATTTATTAAAAAAATACATACAACAAATACATGTAAAAATAAGAGAATACATATGAAAATACATATTCATAAAAATATATGGGGCCTTCATGAGCTTTGGGGGACGGCCCCCATGATCGGCGCCCGTGACGACAGTCGAGTGTAATAAATGTTATTGACGTTTCGTGTCTACATCTGTTGACAGTGTGCGATTTACAAAGAAGTTGAGGGGGGAAATCCCCTTTGCTAATACTGGATGTTGCTATAACCAACGCAGATTTCCCCCTCATTCCCCTTCTAATTGTCACAGTGTCAACAGATGTAGACACGAAGCTTCAAGAACAGTTTTTACACAACGACTGCAGTAACAATAATATTCACGGAAGAGATTAAATTTTGTTCCTAGTCAAAATGGAACATCTAAAGAATTTACAAGTGATTGAAAATGTCTGATTTTATTCATTATAAATATATGGTGAATTAACATTTTACTTATACCGTAGAGCGTCGATTATCAGAAGTAATTGGGGGACATGGGTGTTCGGAAAACTGGTTTGTTCGTATAATCGAACTGTACATGTTTTTAATTGCCAAAAAGAAGTACTGTACAGTAAATTTATTCATAAAAACAGGCATATCTTTAAGTATAACAAAGTAACGTACAAAGTAACGTACAAAGGGAACTTTAGTTGGAATATATAGTATGTTGTACAGTTTATTAAACAAAAATATGTACATATTGCATACGCATTTTGCATGAACAATACATACAGTACACAAAATTAACGTTTAAAAAAATCCTTTATTTTGGTCTGTCTAAGCAAGCCAACACGCTTACGAGCAGCTAAGTCACGTACTTTTTTCATTACAGATATCTGAAAGTGGACGTTAGTGTGGGAGAGTAACAGGTGCGAGCGAGTACACAGTTCGGTTAAACGGTCGTTCGGTTGACCGACGTTCAGATAATCGACGATCTACTGTAGTTACAAATGACTACTTTATTGGTTGAAGCAAAGAAAAGTTTGACCCGAACGAGAATCGAAACCGTAACCCTTTGCACCTGAGTCGCTGATTCTTCTCACCCTGCCACGAGGTCGTTTGATTAGTTTGTGCGTCGTACGACGACTCGCTCGGGAGAGTAATACTCCCGGAAGTACGTTTTTCGCGCGCTACTCTAGCCAGCTGTTTTACGCGCTATACTAGCCAGTTGTTTTAAGTTGGTCACAAAATTTATAACATGGAGTACAAGGGAAACAAAACGAGCCCTATGTCATGAAGTACAAGGGGAACAAAACGTGCCCTGCGGGGCTTCTAACCCGTTCCTATTACTACTATTACTTATCTGCACAAAAGTAAGTAAATCACTTTTTGACTATTATTTTCATATCGTTTTAATTTAAAAAGTGTATATAAAAATGTAAAAAAAATCTAAAAAAAAGATATTCCGGCCGGGTTTCAACTCACGCGAAAAGATATTTTCATTAATAGCATATAGCGCTAGCCCACTTTTTTGTATTAAATATATTTATTGAACTGTAATAACTAGTACATTGCAAACACTGATGTTACATTACATCAGACCAGTATACAATGGAATCTTACAAGATCACTTTGAGGAAACTAGCAAACACAGATATTTCATGCAGATTGATCATAGGAAATGTCTGATGAGCATATTTTAAGTATAAATAATATTACACCACTGTACACTTCGGCATAGAGGACATAGCATAATAGATAGTATGTCCAATAAGCCAATTAACAGCATTGAGTTTTGTATTGGGATACCACACATAGTCCGGAAAGGCAAGTATACGTGATCAAAATAGTTAGCTGCTTTACGATAGATCACCGCAAGTAATCCACATAAAGAGGTCCAGATGCGAGTCGTATCAGTGCACTCAGACTTACGATGCAAAAGCGTATCCAGTCGACCACAGTGCACACAATTAGGAGATTCAGAACGATGAATAGTATGAAGTCGTTCATTGGTAGGGTTTAAGTCATGAATAAAGTACAACCAAACACTACGAATGTCCGAAGATAAAATTGTGTTGTGCACATTTCGCCAGATCACATGCCAGTCATAGGTGGGAAACTTATGACAAATTCGGGGTACAGAATGACTCATAACACTGTTGACTAAAGCGCCATACAACATTTTAGTATACATGGTGCAAGCCTCGGGTAACGGTGGGACATATGTCCATGCGGAAATGAGTTCCCGCACATATGCAAGGCAATGACGAAAAAAGCGGATGTATGACGGATTATTTTCAGTTAATGAAACAGTCCAGCACGATATCCATTGCTATGTGTGTGAGTCAGAATCAAGAAATAACTTCAACCCATTACACATATAAAGAGTTTTGCATTTTTGTCTCACATTAGTAACTTGTAATCCGCCTTAAAATATGAGCAATAGGTAACATTTCGTGGGAGTCGAAAATAAAATCCACTCCACAGAAACTAGCCTATGAGAGAGTCAATCTTCCTTGCATAACACTCAGGCAGAGGAAAGATCTGAGCTGCATACCACACTTTAGAAAGAATGTAAGTATTAACAAACCAGGTGCGTTGGATCAAATTCAAGCTCCGACCTTTATTGTCTGCACTAAGTAGGCGTAAGTTCTGAAGAATAGGATCCCAAATTATATCTGTCAGTTCGTGTCTGTAAAGGTAATACCAAGTATTTTGACGTGGTCATTTATCAGATACTGGTGGTCAATAGAAAAGTGTGACGTGACCATGGAAGCATTGCATGACAATAACGTCGATTTATTCACATTGAATTTTACACCACTCACCTGCATAAAAGTCTGTAGACACTGTTCAATATGCGCAAACTGTTCATTCGTAGTGAAAATGAGTGTCACATCATCAGCGAAAGCTTGAACATTAATATTTGAAAATCATGATTAATTGATGAGGGAATCGACATTAGATATTAGAACAGAGGTTCAAGCTCCAAACTAATTAAATATATAGATAAAGCACATCCTTGTCTTACTCCACGACTTATGGAAAAGAGAGCCGTAAGGTCTGCATTTATTTGCACATGGGAAGTGGCGGAAGAGTACAGTGCACGAATCAAGTCAATAAATGAATCAGGAAACTTGTAGGCTCGTAGAACAGTGTAGAGATTGTCGTGGGATAAAAATTCAGAAGCATTTTGGAAGTCCACTAATAATAAACATGCAGATATGCGCTTAAATTTAAAATATTCAGTGATGTCACGGATATTGCTAAGAGCAGAAAACACATTCTTGGTGGGATGAATTGCTGCCTGGAAATAACTAATAATCTCGTGACAAACAAGTTTCAAGCGTCGTGCTAAAACTTTAGAGAAACGTTTCATGTCAGTATTGAGTAATGTTATAGGACGGTAGTTTTGTATGGTCACCGGACAGTTCGTTTTAGGTATGAGAACAATGACACCTTGATTATCAATAAAATTGCGATGCCTTAAGAGCTCATTGAAAAGGTGGCATAACTCCGTTCCAACAATATCCCTATAGGAGACATAGAATTCATAAATTAGTCCATCTGGACCGGGACTCTTGCGGTCTTTACATGTACTCAATGCTTCTCGGACTTCCGTCGGAATAATGTCTGCCATTATTTGTTGGTGTACGTCGGGAGACAGTTGGGGCATTGTCTCCGGGAAATATATCTCTAGTGCAGTAGCATGTATTAAACCAGTACGATATAAGGAAGAAAAATGTTCATACACATGAGTCTTAAGATCATTAAGATCCTTAACTTCGCCAGCACCATCCACCGTAATAGCTTCAATGTAGTTTTGTTGACGTCGCTTCTGCGATTGAATATAGTGATAAAAGAAGATGTGTTCAGATTTACAAAATGATGCAGATGTGGAAGCCGTCTGATATCGTTCAAGAGCCCGATCTGCACTTTCATGTAATCTGCGCTTTAACTCTATGAATATGATTTAGATTTTGAGGGCTGCTGGGTTGAGACCAGAGATTGTTTAATACAGCGTAGTAATATTCTAATGTCTGATGAGTCTTGCGCTTAATTTCTTTTCCGTACCGTTGGAAAAAACGTTTTATGTTGGGTTTAAAGTAAGAAGTCCACCATTCCGAAATAAAGGAAAAGTAACGTCGTTGACGTACCCAAAATTGCCAACGTTGACGAAAATCATTCTTAATGGTAGCGGGATGGAGAAGTTGAGCATTTAATTTCCAGTAACTTCTACCATGCGTATGCGAGACACCTGTCGGAATTTTAAGAACAAAATAAACCGCTGCATGGTTGCTAAAGGAAACTGGACATGTCCGTTTCAATGATATTTGAACATTGAGAAGATGTTATGTACCACCTATCTAACCTGGACATCATATGACTATTCTTAAAAGTAAATTTAGGCACCGTTCAATGATACCACCACACTTCCCTGAGCCACAACTGTTGGATAAGGCGGGTAAAAGTGACACTAGGTGGAAGATGCCAGTGGTATCAATTTTTCGTTCCAGTACATTAAAGTCACCAGCCATGATAATAGGATCACAATTGTCTGGTAAAATCTGTACAATTTCCTCGTTATAAAAATGATCACGAGATCGCCTTTTAACTGTTCCAGAAATACCATAAACGTTCACAATATTAAATCCATCACAAAATAAACTGATACCACGTCTAGAGGGAAGTCGCTTGATGCGTTCTACGACAATACCCTTTTGATTAAGATAGCAGTACCCCGATTGTTGGGTCCGATATTCACAATTGCATTGTACATTGGCAGAAATTCAAAACATTCAAAGCGGACCTCTTGCAGAAGAATGATGTCGTAACCACTTTGCGTAACAAAAGTTTCTGAACTATTTTGTTTCGTTGGATGGTGAATGCCCGCGATATTGATTGTACATAGACGGCGCACGTTAGGTCTACTAGGATACGGAGAACCAGCCATCAAGTTAATAAATACATAACATAAGAAAGCAATCTGAAAAAATAACACCAAAAACTGGATAAGTTGTGCAAAAATACACCTCACTACAGAGGGGGAGATGAGCAATATTGCATCCATCTGAAACACAATCTCCACAACTCTTCCCGAAGTTTGAAAAGAAAGAAAAATAAAAACATAAATAGAAACAATCCTGTAAACATCACGTGAGAACTGTACTGCAGGGAAAGCAGAAAATAAAATATATGGCATAAGAACCCGAAGGCACGTGAACGGTGCTGACGAGAAGCTATACACAAGAACTTACGAAGCAGTAGGTTCTGTTTCACCACTCTCCTCACGACACTCGCGTGAAGCAGAGAAGTTGTTACTATCTATGTGAGAGTGAAGGTCACCACCGCCGCTATGTGTTTTCGGGTCACTCACGCAATCTTGGATTGCTTGGCTAACACTGTCTGTTTTATTTGAGAGCACTTTTCGTCTTTTACGCAACGATCGCCGTAGTTGATTTCCATGAGCAGTAGTAAAGGGCAAAGAAGATTCAGATGCATTTTCAAGAGTTGTGGCTGATTTCTTAGTAAGCTGAACATGAGAGGTAGACAATGGGACAACATCCTGCGACTTTGCCAGATTGGGAGGTTCAGTTTGTAGCACTGAGTTGGTCGGGGGGCACTGAATCGGGTCAACACAATCTCGTAAGGCCGTAGTACTTGGCTCAGGTTCTGTTATGACATCACGACATAAAGTAGGAAATTCTGAAGGATCCTGCACCAAAGAAGGGGGAGTTCGAGACACATCACGAACACTCGTGAAAACAATGAGCCGTAAAGAAGGAGACTGTGAGTTTAACGAGTAATGCTGGGTTTTCGGGAGATTACCAGTGGATAAAGCTGTCATACGAAGGTCGTCCGTGTTTGTGCTGAGGACGAGGTAACTGACGAGGTGGTACCTTGCATTGGGAAACAAGATGATCCGTACTCAAACAGCGAAAACAGGTAGGAAGCTGTCCAGGATACACAATTGAAACCTTATAACCCATGAAGTGGAGTTTAGAGGGTATATGTTTCCCCAATTCTATATAAACTGCGCGAACACCATTCAACACAGGGTATTTTAAGTGAGTGCCCCACTTTTCATGTACTATTTGTCTAATTTCACCATATTCACGCAAGGTATGACGTACTACATCACCCTAAGTTAGTAGTAGCATCCAATATATTCACCAGAGAGGAAACACCAGTCGAATGACGGAAGTGAACAGAGTCAGGCAAAGTACGTAAAGCTTGTTGAAAATTCAGAGCTGTATCCAGTTTAACATATACACAGAAGTCTTCGTTGTGTAATTGAATTACAATCACTTTGTTCATCATACCGGAAAAATTTTCACTTAACCATATATGTATTTCAGCTGGTGACGGTCGTAATTGTCTGAAATTTTTGTCAAACTCAAATTTTAACGTATTTTGTCGAATGGTATTCATAACGTAGTACTACTTGACACAAATTTCAGTAATTAACACCACTATACAGTCCGAAGCACAGGACAAAAAAAACTAAAGAAAAAAACAAAGGAAACGCAGGATATGCTATCACGGAGCGCTCAAAAAAGCCTCCATACACCATGAGGACTCACGGTGAACTCAACCACTCGACCAGTTCGTACGTCTTCACTGAGCTTTCTTTAGACTTGTGTCAAGTGGTTTCCTGCTCCACACTTTATTTTTTAAAATGTCGATACGACTATAAGTTTGTGGTGAATATTTGGGCGTTACAAGTCTTGCAATGCATAAAAGTCTTTTTCGTATAAACTACATTTAATTTTACGTCCTAATAACTTATATACAACAGGTTGAATCTGTGAAATGATTGAGGTTGGAGTGATCGTAAATGTTTTGATACTTAGGAGCCTGGAAATGCAAATCCGCTTAACGTGGAGATTTACTTCTATGAAATTTGGCACCTACATATTTGCACAATGCGAACATTGACGAATGTTGGAAAGCAAATTCTTAATAAAAAATGTACCCCCACTCCTTACACTTTCGCAATTCAAATTTACTACAATGACGGACTGATCAAATTATTTTAAATTATATGGTTAATATTGTGTACAGCCAACTGTCAAATAACTTTTCTACAAAGAAAACATGGACAAATAAATGATGTGAAAGTACAGTACTGTTTGCCTCTGCTAATTTTATGTCATTTTCACTTTATTGGTGAGATCACTGAAAGGAAGGCCAGTAATAGCTCACTCACATATGATGGTAGGATGTATTAAATGCCAGGTAATAGAACTCGGCTTGCACACTATCGTTGTCGAATATGACACTTCTGAATCCTGCATTTTTGTTTCTGTGCATGGAACTGACGGATTTCTACATGACGTTGCAGCTATTTTCAAGAATGATGTCTTTTTACTGAGGAAAAAAAATCAATCTACACCACCGTGAATTCAAACCCGAGTCCGCCAAACAGGAGTCTCGTGGTTTAACCACTACACTATATACATGTTGACTTCAAATGCGGGAAGTTTTGTTGATATATTATAAACTTAAGAAGCTTTTTCTTTGTGATTTGTATATTGTGATTTCTGACAATTCTGTTTCTTTACTAACGTTTTTTTCCTCTCGTAGCACAATTCAAAGTGTTTTAACAGAACGCGTGTATAGTATGATAACGTAGCTAACATAAAATTGCTAACAAGGTGATTACATTACATGTTATGTATGTAAGTGCCCAATAAACAAAATGATCCCTCGCTGTTTGTTACGTATAATAGATAATTTTCTGGTTGGAAATAGTTGCTGGAAATAATTGAATAAGGCTACAAAGTAGTTGTTTCGTAGTCGTGTGGTTAGAGTGGCTGTCTCCAGTTCCGAAGGTGCTATGTTCGATTCTGGATATGGGTTTTTTTCCTCTTTTTTTCCTAATCGTCAGACGTTTCAGATATTGTTCATGTTCGTGAGAAAATATATTATACGTTTCCAGGTGAATTGCAATTTGGAGGCAACAAGTCGTGTGATGTTTTTGGGAAAGTAGTACGCTATTTTTATCAAATTAAAACGAATATAAATTAAATTTATCACAGAGTGTCGTAATGGCGTATTGGAAAACTACTTGCTTTGCACTCAGCAGTCCCACGTTCGAGTTTCTTTCTATTATTTTATCATTTTGCAAATGAGTGGTGAAATTTCACTTGGTTTTACTGTGATGCACATTTCTGCCACGTGAAACTCAATGGAGGCATGAATTACGAAGCATGGTCACTGAAAGTGGTCTTTATGAAACTTGACGTAACCTAAGTAGCGAATACACGGACCTTGAATCACATTAACGTAATGTAAAATGAAATCTTGCAGGTTTTCGTCCCATGTTTATGCTGAGTAGGCTAAGGAAGACAGTAATGATGAAAAGAATGAAACGGTGGAATAAAAATGTTGGAGGAAACGGGAAAACCCTAAGAAAACACACCACACACTACAGAGACCACTTGGCGCGAGATGGGATTGAACTAGCGACCTCAGCTATTATTTACGCACATGGCATAACTACAGTAAATACTTCAATACTAGTATAGAATGTAAGTAAATCTAATGTATTTTGACACGTATCTGGAAAGAACCGAAATTAATTTGCAAATCTAGAGTGTGGGTAACTTCAACCCCTTGCCCCCCCTGTGAGAAGCCATTGTAGCAAGTTTTCCCCCTTCATTTATACTAATTCCGTAAACAGGCTTAAGCTATTCAAGTGTTGTTGCTTCACAGATCCTTATTATTGATTATAATATATATTCAATACCAATTTGGCATTTTGAGGTATTTGTTATAAACGTGCACCCTCCGAATTTGTGGATCTATTTGTCTTAGAACTATTTTCAGGAGAGAAAGTGCAACAAAACACTACATCAATTCATATAAATATTTTTACAAAGTTTGAGGTCCACACACCCCGAACCCTTCGCCTGGTTATCCCTTGCTCCAAGAGAATTTTAGTAGCTTACCCCTGCAATAATTTTTCCCACTGGTAATATATACGTATGCTAAATTTGTATGAAATTCCTCCTGGGGTCTATGGTGTATCGTACGACCTAACAAACTTTTTTTCTTTGTTACGTTTCCGCACTATATTTAAACGTATCACAGTAAGAATCAAATATTATAGCACCACCCGACTGCCGTCGTTGTGCAAAAGTTCATCATAATCTGATGTAGGACAATGAGTGAAGTTAACGTTGCAAGTTTTGAAATAAAATTTGCAATATTGCAATTAAAAGAAAAACATATAATAAGAAGCCTCATATTTGATAATAAATTCGGCTCAAACTCCCTTAGACTATATATAAGTGGTAACAGTACTTGTGGAATGCTCAGAATAAATGTTACTAAAAACAATGTCCTTTGCGCGGATCCGAACCCGTGACTCTCTACGTAGAAATCTAGTACGCTAACCACTCATCTAATAAACCTGACGGAAAGTGTTCCTTTGTTTATAACCGAAGGACACTATTATGTGCAGGTCTAATTCTCTCTCTTTCTCTCTCTTATGTCTCACAACTATCACATGTTTTAGACATTTTTGAATATTATCTATGCTTTATGTATGATTATTTGGTAGTAGTTTTTAAGACATGGTTCTTCCAAATAAAACTTAACTAACACAGTAGTAATCAATGTTTTGTTTACTGATTTTCTGGAGGGGAAAGAACTTAGACTCTTCGCTAGCTCTTGGCAACTTAAAAATTGAAGCTCCCCTCCTGGGCCAGGGGTGACCATCCCTCCAGGTACTTGGGCGAACTTTCTCTCAAATTTATCATTCTCCCTTCCCCACCAGAAAAAGAGTGCCTAAATTGTTAACGAGATTCCTCCCCTCCTCTAATGAATTCCACACTGATTTGCATGTCTCATACATAGAAGGATTTAATTTCGGGGGATTGCTGGCTAAACGTTCATTTGGGGGGAGTTCGGGGTTCAGCCCCGGATAAATTTTGAATAAAACCGCAATCTTAGGCTGAAGACATATTTTGCGATCGAGGTCGAGGTTTAACTAGCGATCGCTACCTCGGTGCCTAGGTCCAGATCAGTGCGGTCCAAATAGAGGCCCGCGGGCTGCTTGCGGCCCCCCAAAGCATATTCTGCAGCCCACAAAGCTCTCAATATATACGATTGTTATTACTCATACTATTTTCATTTATATTTGTTCATTCTTTTAATGTTTCCACTCTCCTTTCAAAATAAGGAGTCTATTTAGCGATTCTATATAACAAAAAGGCGCGGGAATCCACGGCAACAAATTCCCCTAAATCTTCGAATTTGGTCGGAAAAAATGTCAGCGTTTAATAGTACTTATTTGTGTGAAAGTGCATTTTTCGCCATGAAAATTGTGAAGAATCGCTTCAGAAGCTGCCTTGGAGATTCTTCTCTTTTACATCTTCTGCGGCTCACAACAACACAGGAATGGATGTAGATATCCCAGCCCTTGTCAACATTGCTAGTCACTTTCATTTGTCACGTTAAATATGTATATAAGATTTAAAAAACATTTTTAAATATATTTTCTTGCGTAATAATAATAATAATAACAATAATTATTATTATTATTATTACTATTATTATTATTATTATTATTATTATTATTATTATTATTATTATTATTATTATTATTATTATTATTAGCTGCGGCACTCCACCTTACTAGTAAAGACGGTTATGGCCTTAGGCCCTCAGGCTCATTATAATTGGACACCAGTGCTCTGCATGGATGTAGGGAGCACATAACGAGGAGGTCGCAGCCCCGCTGTAAGTCCTCAGTTTGAGAAGAAACATTACTGTAACACGTCTGAAATTATTGCATAAAAATTACTGCTAAACAACATTTTGAAATTGAAAGGACGAAGCAGTTTATAGATAGGGATGGACGCGAGACGAGACATGTGAAATGCTAGTCTCCTCTCTTGTTTCGCAAGAATAATAGAGTCTCATCTCTTGTACATCTCCATCAGTAAATCAAAGACTTTTACATTTTTTCAATTTTCTGTGAAGAGATGCCCTCATTCTGCACTCAGGCAGGAAATCATTTCCCAGTAAAATAAAATTTAAAAAAATACAAAAAAAAAACAGGTAACGTATATCTTCAGGTTTCGGTTTGGAGGCGGTATTAACTGCAGCAAATAAAGTTTCTTCACTGCAAAACCATTATCCGACATTTTCTCCCTATGGATATGTGCCTTTCTTTACGGGTATTTCTTTAGCTTATATCAGTAACGAATTTATAAGAAACCCTTTTTTAATAATCTCGGAATTGGGGAAGGGGGGTGGAGTTTTTAAACATAGATATAATTAACAGTATCTTTTTCGGTAGAAATTCCACAGTTTACAGACTTCAGCCCAAAAACCCCCTTCCTGTAACCGCCACTGCTTTATATAATAATAACCTACAGTATAATTCACAAATAAATATGAATAACTTATCTGACATTCACATTTCAGTTGCTATATTCTTTCATTCTCTATTTAAACGTGTCTATTATGTTGTTGTTTGTGTTTCTTATACAATATTGCTGGATTCCTCACTAGTTCTATTAATATGTATTTCATAATCACATTTAACAGTGCAGCAAGACCTCTCGAGTATAGACATACAGAATCCTCTCCAGACGAAATTTTAAACAAATGAAAATGTTATTTCATGCAGCGCTTCAGGGAGAACCAAAGAGAACATGACGCACAGCGATGCTTCCGCTGAACATCGATGTAAAAGCATACTCGGTTGTTTATCATCGTGACCACTAATTTACCCTCGCGGTCGACCTCTAGATCGCGATGTAGCGTACATCTTCGGCATGAGCATACCTATTTGAATCTATGTGTTTCAAAATCACATGGGTGTTTGTTCCAGTGAACAGTGCCAGTATCGAGGCACTGTGTTTGTGGCAGTATCGAGGGTGCGACCGCGACCTATACCTCGACCACGATCACGAGGTCTCTTCGGTAAAATTTTATCGATATATAAACATTTTCATGTAATGTAACAATGTTAAAATGCCATACTGTGTTGTTACTCGTAGGGATGGACACAAGTGAGTTCGAGCGAATTTTCTTTGAAACTCGATTCGACTAGAAACAGATATCTTTGAGCTCGAACCGAGAACCAGACTCGAAAAATTTCTTCCAATTCGATTCGAATTGGGGTCGAGTTTCGAGTCGAGTCGAGCCAAATTCGGTGTGTAGTTTTGAGTACATTCTTCAAGTATGTTACATAAACAGTATAATTATTATCAATGACACTACCATTACTACAACTTATTATTATTATTAATAATAATAATAATAATAATAATAATAATAATAATAATAATAATAATAATAATAATAATAATAATTATAGCAACTCTGTATGTAAACATGAAAGATAGCGGTTTGTATTTGAATACTAAAAAACTAGTTAAATGAGAACCTCGGTAGTCGTCAAGTCTAGGAGTCAAGAACATTGTTCACTAGCTTCTGAATTTGGGTTGAGGGTCTAGGTTCATTATTCGGCCTCGAGCCAAACACTGTTAAAAGTTATAGGGAACTGGCCAAATATCTTCAAAACTGCTCGGTTCGGGTTTAGAATTGTCAACGACTCGAACAGCTCGGCTCACAGCTCATTCACAATCTACCCGAACAGAGAAGTGAGCGGAGCCAACAGCTCACCCAACGACTCGGCTCAGTTGAGCCGAACCGAGCAGATGGCTCATCGCTACCAAGCCAGCTCGAGCTGATGGTTCACCCCAAGTGAGCCGGCTCGAGCCATCCTCTTAGTTGAGCCGAGCCGAGCTGAGCTTGTTATGAAAAATCTCTTGTGGTTTCGCTATCGAGACGAGACGAGATGCGAGCAGTGTCCCCTCTCGTGAGCAACACTAAAAGTATGCCATATTACTGTTTAGTTTTCATTTCTCATGGCTTTCGTGTTCCAGTGTAATCAGGCCATGATTTCAAGACGAGTTAAAACGAACGAACCATTTATCAAACTCGACTGAACTCGAAACTCGACGCGAAAAACTGAATCGGCTCGGAACTCGACTCGAGGTTATCACCTTTGATTTTACTCGAAACTCAATTTGAATTCGAGTCGAGTAGAGTTTTACCTTGACTCGTGCTCATCCCTATGCGTTAGAAACAATGGTTGTTTATTATTATTCTACTAAACTAATTATTTAATAATAACAATGTTATGTAAAATTAAAAAACAGAATATAGAGAAACATTACACTACAACTAATAAAATTAGAACACATGAACTGGGAGTGAACCAAAACTTGCCAGTAACTCTAAAATCGATACATGCTTTTTAAAGCTAATTTCAAACTCTATAATCAACGGAACTCTAGGATAAGCAAACTGATCTGAAAGAACTCCAATATTACATACCATCAGCAAACTATTTTCTAGTAATAAAGTAGGCCTGCTCATCAGAACACAGTTTATTCATATTAACCCCTTACTATAAATCGTTAATTATGACACCCTAGTTGATAAATATTTTCCGCCAGGCAGTTCAGACAGTTTACTTTTAAATTCTATCCACCATCATCCTCAGCTCTTAAGAAAAAAGTATGTTTTCAAATGTTCGAAACGTTAAAATATTTTCATTCTCCATCTTTATAAAAACAACACCAATCAAAGTAAAATAGACTAAGAGTATCATTGCACTCCTAGTTCACTCACCGAATGTATTGATTTCGAGTTGTCAAAATCCACGACAAAATCTTCAGGTGCTTGCAATCAGTACACATGATTTCCCTAAGGCTGTCCTCATCTTCCAAATACAGCAAATGGCACTACGAACTTATAACCGATGCCCTCAATTTCCTTCGTGCAGTTGAAACCGATTTTCCTGCGAACTGTTACACAACGACAATTAGTCTAGTTGTCTTACGTGTCGAACTGCTGAGCCAAAGGACGAGGGATCGAATCTCGGAGAAGGACATGAAAATTTTATTACTTGCAGAATTATACATTTCACCCATAATAAAATGAGCATTCAAACATTTTATGTTTCCGTGGAAAAGTAAGAATTTACTTCAAGTTAAACTTGTGAGCAGTGAAGCAGAACGAATTGAGCTCATGGTTGTCCGAATACCTGACGATTTGAATAAATCATACGACACGCCTTTAGCATGGAGTTAAAGAGCTTTCTGATACGTATAAAGAAATCTCACTGACCTAAAATCCATTACGAAATAGGACCTACCAGAAGCTTCAACTCCACGTCTGCGTCACCTCGGTGAACCCTGTATCGAAACTTCCTATATAAATTTAACTCACGTGACGTCTAGTCAGTTGATCGTACTTGTTTTTTTAACTAACTATATTGAAGGGATATAGAAGAACAATATGCAAAATCCATTTTTCAATTTTGTCAGGAAACAAAGAAAATGTGACGCCTTTATGTTTCAGAATTGTTGAACTTTTTCGGGGAGGGGGTAGATTTCACTCATCTGCTCTAAGTAGTAACTACTGCTGTTAACCATTGCTTTCTTTAATTTTTCATTTACACATCGTATCCTCTTTCAAGTTCAGTTCCACATTCCATTCCATTTAGTATGATATATTCTGTTCGATTACATACACATTCCTCAAATCTTATAATATGTCAAAATTAACCAAACGGTTCTCTTGCTTTCTTTCTAATAATGATGATTTAGATTTCAAGAAAGTTAATTTTAAATAAACATGCAACCATTTTTTTTAGTTACTACGAGCATTGAGATCTTCCTCATTGTGTGTTAATATATATTCTTCAGTGTTTACATTCCAATAATAATAAATATTTATGCCAAACTTAGATATAATTGCAGTATACGAAGGTTAAGTGGGTAATAAACGCGTTCAAGCCAATATCTTACTTTACTCTCTATCGTAGATTACAATTATCGTTAAAAGAAATTGAATGTTCGTATCCAAAATTGATTTTATTTAGATAGGATGGATAGGGATGCGCACGAGACAAGATTTGAGGCCGTCTCGTCTCGACAATATGCTGTAAAAGTGATGTCTCGACTCCAAAAATGTATATTTTTCTATTGGAAGAGCTGTCTCTCGACTCGAAATTTGTCAGGAAAGTTCTGTCTCGACTCGACTCTGTGCTTCCCTAAGGATGGACAGTTTGAAGAGCCCAGTATTCCATACCTGGCGGGGTAACCAACTACAACATTACGCAACATCTATTTTAGATACAACAATTATTATACACTTCATTTTCTGAAGCATCTTATAATAACTATATCGAATTCCTACTTAAATTCAATTATAGATAATTGTTTCTTATGTAGCAGCTAATATTCATGCTATACAGTATAAAACAAGTACACATTCAATGTAAATAAATAATCATTTAATATATTACAGATTACTGGCTTTGCGATTTAATCCGATTTTAAGCAGTACATATTTTCTAAATAATTGTTCAAATTGCTTTATAAGAATCCAGATTACTCTAACTTGTTATAATGCAAAAAAATACAAGCATGTATATATATATATATATATATATATATATATATATATATAGGTGTATTTTAGGGGACTTCCGGGCTTGATACCCCCACCAAATTTTTATGTTTATTCAAATAAAATATTGTAAAGTGAATGAAGTATCTTGTAGAATATTCACATTTCCAAGAATGAAGTTAGCAAAGTCCTCCGAAATATATATATATATATATATATATATATATATATATATATATATATATATATATATATATATATATGAATAATTATCATTTTGGACGTGTGGTATTACGTATTAAACTGTGTTCATATTCTTATTTTTAGCGTTTTCGAATATGAATTATGGACATAGAGGGCTAGTAAATGGGACAGGTTTTTGAAAAGTTACAGTTTGTCGGATAATGTGTTTCCAGTCAGTTCACAGTAGAAATTTATATTTATAAAAAAAGTTTTCATATATTGAAAAAATAGGAAGAGAAACTTAAAATGTCCACACGGAGGCTCGAACCGTCGCCCTTCGTTTCATAAATGTAAGTAGCAGTACTAAACCCGCTTGACCAGAGACACAACTTACAAGAGATTGTGTTATAATATTGGTAATTGAATCGCTCCAGCACAGGTTTCTACTTGGATGCTTAAATATCCATTTTCTGTCCTTTTCAGCAATTTCTACTTAAGATAATGGTTGATTTTGCATATTGGAACTGTGCATGAGGTGTGCAATCAATATTGATCTCAAAAATAAGTAGTTTGATTTTGTTTTTGCATTTTCACATCGCTCGGATGACAGTACGGTTTGTAGCTAGTGTCTATATAAAGTACGGAGAGAAC
Organism: Thermobia domestica; assembly: GCF_964235325.1. Taxonomy (NCBI): domain Eukaryota; kingdom Metazoa; phylum Arthropoda; class Insecta; order Zygentoma; family Lepismatidae; genus Thermobia; species Thermobia domestica. The sequence continues at coordinate 49,990,553 of NC_137470.1, read as the reverse complement.
ATGCAATTCCCTGTGTATAGATCTGCGGGAATTGTGATGGATCTAGGTTCACTATTTCGGACTTGGTTTCTGAACGAGTTTCCAGCTTTTTGTGAAGAGGTGTGTAAAGTTATTTCCAGTAACCTTGAACGACAGGGACACGAACACAAATACATCGAGGACATTTAATATTTCAAAGGCTCTCCCACCGAAAATCGAAACTGAGACCCCGCCTACTGAACTATCTGATGGGTGGGTTGCTTGGTTCGTTCCCAAGGCAAGTAATCTTGAGATTAGTCTTGGGAAGTAACGTAACGCAAGTAACGCGTTACTTATAACGCGTTACTTTTAAGTAACGTTTCCTAGTAACGCGTTACATTTTTCCAAAATAACTGCAAGGGTAACGCGTTTAAGATTTTTAAGTAACGTACCTAGTTTGCGTTACATTTTTCGCGTTACATTGCGGATGAGTAACAATATATGTATTTACCATTTTTTTATTTTTGGAAACAAATGCTACTTTCCTTTAAGTGAATTTCTCATAATGAAACAACAGATCATGAACTACGTATGTCAGTGACCGATAGTCGCAGACACACAGAGCAACAGATAAGTTCATAGTGCCACTTTTTGTTTTTGGAAGATCAGGAAGATTGAGATGGAAAAAGTTCCTTTGTTTAAAATTATAACTGAAGGGCACTATTATGTACAGGACTAATTTTCTCTTTTCCTCTTATGTTTCACAAATATTACATGTTTCGGACATTTTTTAATATTAGCTATGCTTTATGTCTGATTATTTGGTAGTAGTTTTTAAGACACGGTTCTTTCAAAAAAATCTTAACTAACACAGTAGTAACCAATGTTTTGTTTACTGATTTTCTGGAAGGGAAAGAACTGGGCCCGGAGAACGCCATTCCTCCAGGTGCTTGAAAAAGAGCAGGTATGTCTTGAGGTTTCAGTTTGGGGGCGTTATTAAGTGTAGCAAATGAAGTTTCGTCACTGCAATTCCATTATACATTTTCTCCCTACGGATATGTGCCTTTCTTTACAGGTATTTCTTTACCTTATATCAGTAACGAATTTACAGAAAACCCTTTTTTATTAATCTCGGAATTGGGGGAAAGAAGTGGAGTTTCTAAGCATATTGTGGATGGATCCGATAAGTAATCAATTTTTAATATCATTTTGTTGTTATTGTTGTAAAAGTTAATCTGATTCAAAATCTTAATAAGATAAAATTATGTTGTGTTTAATCAGAATCAGAAAAAGTAAACATTGTCATGCAGTAAGTAATTACGCATGATGTTTGTTATTGTTTATATGTCGTCTAGACATAATGTGTAAATAATGATGAAAAGACAGAATTTAAGAAAAAAGTGTGTAAGCTCTATGTTGTTATAAAATATTTTGTGTACTCAGCTTTGTTCACAAATACACATTTCGGGTATGACATAATATGCAGTTTAGCAGAAATGAATTGTCTGAGAATTTTGGACATGGCACAACAATCGAGAAATGAAAGTTTCTAACAGCTGTGACATTTTGACGTCATTCCAAAGTTGAGGGGACACATTCCATCGTCTGGAAGATGGAATAAAAAGCTATTCTTTGTTGGATTAAGGAGGAAGTTTGGATAGAGCGATTGAAGCGAGAACATCCTAAGAAGAAGCTGACCGAGGTTCCACGATACCTCGGTCGCAGGTTCGAGACCAGACGACATTCAGTTGTCGGGTGACAGCTGGATACCAGACATCGAGTTTCCAGTACACTCATCGCCCATGGTTCCAACAACAGATTTAACAGGTATGTCATCGGCTGTGTTGTTGCCTATGTTAAATTCTCAGAAGTTTATAGGTTCTGCGACTGAGAGTGTCATGTTATATCCAAAAGCATAAACATCACACAATACACTTTAAATTAATTAATCAGAATATAGTTGTTATTTAAAGATAATTGATTTCACTCATTTATTATTAACCTCTCGCTAAGATTATGGTTTATTCCTGTCCATTTCGGATAGTGGACAGAAGAGGCCGAACTGCATCTAATTAAGCACTTTCATCCCCATTGAATTTAGGCACAGATGCAGCTTGGTTGTCATGGCGGAGATACTGGTTCGATTCCAGTTAAAACCATAAGTAAGTGGTTACCTCTCGTAAGGTTAAAGTATATCACATTTGTGATATTGGTGGAGATCTCCGAATGTAAATTTACACATTAGAGTGAAAATTTAATAAGAAATAATCCCGCCCACCCACCCTCTAGAATAGTAAGAAAAATGTTGTCGTTATTGAATAACAACAGGATTCATTATCCTGTGTTAAAAGGAAATGGAAAGCCCGCGACGTTATTTACCAACACGAGGTTTTATTTATTAGACCAAGGGGTACTGCGACATTTCGTCGAGTACAATCCTACGTTTGGTAGTATTTCAGAAAAGCAAATAACAGAAAACATAGTTGACAAAGTCTATACTAATTATTACGTCATGGAATTCACTGAAAAGAATTTTAGTATGGAAGACTTAGTAGAGCTTGGGATGAGGCGTCATGTGCTCGCCACAATTTCGAATATATCGGAGACGTGTAGTGTGTTGCATGGGGCAACGTTTTTTATTATTAAAACGGAAGGTCATAGGTATAAAATAAGTACAATTTTTAAGTGTTGCAAACACCAGATTATGGTGAACCAGTGGTTGGAAATGTTTAGATCCAGATTTGAATGTTCACAAGCAATCAGAATTGCGGAAGTAATTCCAACTATGGCAAAGTATGAAAAAGAAGCCAAATTTATCATTGCAAATGATAAAACGGCGTTAGATGTAGCAGCATTTGCCGAGCTATTTATACAAAGAAATGTTAAGCTATTTCAATAGAGTGAATTAGTAGTTATGTAAATTAGTAGTAATAAGTTTCAATAGTCATAGTTAGGATTAGTGTTAATAGTAGACATATATATTATTATTTAATGTTTTGGGAATTTTTGGTTATTATTATTATAGGTAAATATAGTTAGAAATACAATAGGAGTTAAGTTAGACATAAGTTGATATTAGTAGTGTTATGGGTATTTGGTTATTATTATAGAGTTAAGTAAGCTAGGATAAAATAGAATTAAGTTAGGCTAGAAGGATTAAGAGATAAAGTAAATATAGGTAATAAATAATGCTAAAGATTATAAATAATGAGATAAATTAATGAATAAATAAAGATAAAGATTTAAACGATAAAGAGATTAGGTGAACATAAGGAATATAAAGAAGTAATTACTTTAACAGAGAAGAAATAAGTAATATTAGTTATAATGTAATGAAGAACTATGAGAGTATTTAAGCTATCGATAAAAAGAAATATAGGAGATTATAAAGTTTAGAATTTAAGAGGCAAAGTTTAGACGAATGAAAAAAAAAATAGTGATGATAACTGGTGAATAATGACTTTAGGTGTATTAAAATATAGTAATTGGAAGAAAACAGAAATAAATTAGGCAAATTTTCTTAGAGGAAAAACTAGGTAGACGGGAAGTCACATTCTCGTTGAGTTCAAAGTGGGAGTGACCAAAACGTAGATGAGAATAATTTTTGTAGAGAATCACATAAGTCTTCGATGGTAAAGCAAGAAGAGACACAGATACAGAGAGAAATAGATGCCTCGTTTACCATTTGTAAAGCGGTGACAGATTTTTTTTAGTGAGTCTAGTTTATCTAGAATACTCCGAAGAGTTCTAAATTAGACGTTCAAAATTTCGTTTTAAGTTAGGAATAAGTACATAGTAAGAGGAAAGGCATGAAATATTATGAATAGTAATGTAAAGTGATTTTAGAAGAATAATAGAAAAGAGGTTGGCAAGTCTAGTTGTAACTAGGTTTTGTTCCAGGCCTAGAAGTAGTAGTAAAATAAGCAACATGTCATTTACACTTATTATCATTAGGATTGAGAGGAAAGAAGGAAAGTAAGGATTGGAGAGAATGAGAAATAGTGAAATAGACAAAGAGAGAAATAGACTATGATAGCAGAAAAAAAGAATAGAGTGACAATTTAGAAATAATAATGGATATGACGTAAAAACATACTCGAGTTAGACAAATAATATACATATATAGAGAAATGTGAATATTGAGAAGATTATAGATAAATAATATGAGATATATGAAATATATGAGAATATGAGATATTATATAGAAACAGATGAAGTACATAGAGAAAAATAGATAAGCGCTAAGAAGTAATAATAATAAAAAATATATTATAGAATATAGTACGTAAGAAGAAATAAGTTTTGGGAAGAAAAAGATACAGCTATGACTGATCAAGAGTTACCCTTAACAAAGATAGAGAAATAATTGGAGACGATAAAGAAATATCTTCGTTTATATACGAGATTAGAGAAATCGTTTCAAAGATGAGGCCTATGGCATTTAATTTAATTTAATTTAGAATAATATAGTGCGCGTACGTAAATTAAGTACTTCAAGTAATATTTATAGATTTATGACGAGAAAAATACATGGATATAGACGACGGAGAAAATAATTGGTTGTTGATTAGCTACCAACAACGAAAATAAGCCGATACACTGATAGAGAGTAAAAATACCGAATTTTAAGATTATTTAAAATTTAATTATCTGCTGGTCAGGTAATGTAAATTTTACACCGAATATTGACGAACAAGTATAGTTAAGAGATATTTTGACTATAATACGTAATCCAGGACCGATTTTGAAAAAAAAGAGAACATTTAATAGTGTGAAGAAGAAGAATATTTTTGAAAATAATAATAAAGAGAATAGAGATAAATAAAGAAAAATAAGATAATGTAATGTTAATAGATAGATTTTTTTTTTTGCTAATAAGGTAACTAGAAACAAATCTTGTTTGGAGATGAATGGCGAGTTGGAACGCCATTAAACATCCAAAGTCCGTATTCGAATTCCAAGGAAATGTGAATTCCATTGATCAAAACCCCGAATCTGTAAACAGGTTTTGGTTTTAGTTATCACTAGTCAGGGAAATTAAATTGTGAATAAAATAATGTAATTTAAATAACATAACGCGAATAATAATAATAATAATAATAATAATAATAATAATAATAATAATAATAATAATAATTTAAATGTAAATGTAATTAATTAATAGTTGTACTTACCAAATAGTAATCTAGACGTAATTCATGAAGCAGCAGGTCAGTAAAGATATGAAAATACACTACACGAAAACACATAACACCAGTAAAATAAAAAAAAAGTATGACATTCTCAGATTGTAGCACTGATAATAGATGAGTTTTATCATAGGTCAAGGAGTGGATCGATGACAGATCAATTGTTCGAAAATTGATCGACATTTCGAATATTGTTCACAACTTGTGAAATGGAAGAAAATGCAGACTGACGTGGTTGAACTAGGCCACGTAGCTGATGGTCAAGGTTGACAAAAAGGAAAAACACTGAATCAGCAGTGAGTTGAAGTGAAGCAAGTGTAGCCAATTCCACAAGAACAGATTGTGGAAGTTGGTGTAGTTTTTGGAAAGTGAAATTTTTGTTTTTGGTTTTTGTAGTGATGATTGAGCGAAAGAAAATCATAAAAAGTGTGCAGTAAAAATATTAGTGTTTTCGCATATTGAGTTACAGTGTTAGTAGTGAAAAAAAAGGAAAACAGATCTGGTAAGATTATATTCCTGATGAGCAAGGAAAAACATTATAGTTTGAAAGTATGATAAAAGAATTATGCATGGACATCCGGAAAGGAAATACAATCCTTTCGAGATGCGAAACGAATTGCTAGTTAAAATAAACATTTATATATCATTAGTTGTGTGAGTTGAGCTTCAAGAAGTTCAAGGTTTCGATAACAGATGGCGCAAGAATGCGTTCTAAGAACTATTTGGATAGAATGAACATTTGAAAAAACAATATAGGTGCCTTCCATTTCAACTCAGGCAAAAAAATATAAAATTGTACCATCACCATCTCAGATATTGTTGAAACTTTTTTTATAGCAACTAGACATTTTTTTAAGAGACCCATATTTTTTTGTTTTGTCGAAAAAAATTTTCCCGCCAAGTAATAGGCCATCAAAGACGGGGTGTACAATTTATGAATTGTAGAAGACATGGAAAATGGTCAACTTCGGAGCCTCACCATTCGGCTATGGAGACAAGTAGAGTTATAATTCTTGTTGTGGTATGTACATAGGGATATAAATAAACTATATTTTATTATAGTTTGGTTTGCACATGCGTATCTTTTTGTACATAAATTAACAAATGAACGTCAATTTATCTGAAATGTCGAAGTTTGCGAATTTTTTTCGAGCACTTCCGGTTCGAATTTTAAAGTTCTGTTTCCGCGGTTGGTAAGACCTAGCTACCCGCTTTCCGACAAAATTTTTGTATCGCTTCTGTGTGCAACTGTTTTGTCGCAAAAAATTCGAGAAATTGTAAAATTTTCAAAAATCGCCATTTTTAGGCGCCATTTTCTCGAAAACACCATCTTTTAAAATTCTGAAATTTTGTCAGATGGTTCAACTATACATGAGTAATAAACACACCAAATACCATTCTCGACCAATGCTTCATGAATTACCTGCAGCCTTTTAAAGTTAGCGAAGTTTCGTTAACTTTCATGTCACAGTTAGCAACACTGGGAACAATAAAAGTGCAATGATTTGATGATGTTTGTGGTTCACATTCATTGAATGAATAATAAAAGGTTTTCTTGACTGTTTTTTTCATTATTTTAATCAAGAAGGCTCTCTGAAATAGTAAAATGAGCCTCCCCCTACTCTTCCGTTTTCTTAAACCGAAATAATCTGAGGTGGAAATTACGATTACGAAACACACAAATTTCAAGTTGACTTACTTAAAATGGTCTTTAGAAACAAAATTTCACTGATTTATTTTTATTTATTTATTTTTTACATAGACCAATCATTTGCTTGGTTGGTGTCTTCTTCGCTAACAGCATGTAACCGTGCAGGTGCTCCAATAGGTGTTGGCTCACTCACAACTCGTCCAGGAGTGGATCTAGGGGGAAGAAACTTTTTTATTTTAAATAAAACCGATCTCAGAGTTTGGAGCTCTTAAAAGTAGCTCTAAGTAGCAGTATTACCGCCCCCCTTCCAGAAGTCCGTCCTGGATCCGCCCCTGCGTAGCACATTGTCGATAGTCACAAATGCTGAAGGTCTACGTGGAAGCATAAACAGCACTTCAACTTCACGTAATTCATGATTTATTCATAATATTTCTGCTACGCACCACTGGTTATAATACATATATGTATGTAACAAAAGTTCCTTTTTGCAGATTTCTTAAATCTACACTTTGAATCGCAAAAGTTCGATTTTGGGGGAAGCATGAAGTTCGTTCATGATGACCCGTTACTGCCATAAAAACTTCGCCATTTTCCGAAAGCCAAAGATGACTTCGTTGAATACCAGTTACCGGTCGCATACTTTCCCTTTTTTTCTTCCGGAAGTCGTCGAATTCAGTTCCAGGCAACAAAACGAGAGTAATACCCGGAGTTTGTACTTGCACTATACTCACGAATTCTTCTGCGGCTTTAGTGGGGGTGCGGTGGCTCAGTGGTAGAGCGTTTACTTCCGGTGCTTGGGGTCCCTGGTTCGATCCCAGATCGCGCCGTGTGGGCTTTGTGGTGGATAAACACCGTGCTAGTGGGTTTTCTCGGGGTTATCCCGTTTCATCCCACTTTCTGCATTCCACCATTTCATTCATTTCTCATAATCACCGTCTCCTTTAGCCTAACTGGCATACACGTGGGACGTAAAACTTAAAGATTTCATTTCTTTCTTTTTCTTCTGCGCTGTTAATACTGTGTATCTGTTTTTGCCTAAGGTTATTCCGCGTTGCCACATTCTTTACACCTATCCCCCCCCCCCCTCAATACCGTCGCAGAGACCATTGCATGGCCGGTTTCACTGCAAAATCACTGCTTTATCGGACCTGTCTGCATCTTGAACATCTAAAAGCGATTTTTAAAGTGGGATGCACCACCATCAGAAATCACTGACACGGTTTGGGAAATTGTAGACACTTATTTTCTCGTATTCAAAGCTTTTTCTATAAAATATATTTTCGCCTTTTTTCGAGTATTTTTAGAATCTTGTCTATGGCTATGAGTACATGAGCCGAATCGTGTGTTTTATCGTCGTTTATTACAACAAAACTGTCAGTTGTTTCATATTCCGGTGATAACTCTGAATTTCACTTTGCAGAATAACAGTTCCAGTTTTCAGCGAAGTCCACATGAAGTAAAATAGAATTTGTATCTTGAAATTTTATACGGTGCTTTTCGGTAGCAATTAATTCTCTTTGGATTTTCTTGATGTAGTCATGAATTACAATTCTTACAGTTAAACAAGCAATGTACAATACGAAAACAGAAAGTGGCACAGTTTTTTAACGCGATTATTGATCTCCCATATGGCATACGTAACACTTTCATTTTCATCAGGATCAAAGACTCCACACTTATTCCTTCCACTCCAGGACATTCACCACATTCTTGAAGAAAACAGTTATCATTTTCTACGGATCATACTACTAAAGGAAATAGGTCACTCATGACAGCTTCAATACAGGCTGCACCTTTGATTTGTAGCAACGCAGTAGCAGCTAACTTAAAATTTGCACAATACACACACACACATACACACTTCCCTCACAGGTTGCGGACTGACCCACTTTATTCGAATACTGTAAAATTCCGAGTGACCCATTCTTATGTTGGGATTGTTCTGTTTAAAAAGTCAGTAAATTTCTTAGGAACGCGTAAGAAAACGTTTCGATTTTTTAAACTTTTTATTCTTTTTCGATCACTGTAATGACATCGCACTTAATTGAGACTTTGTCTGGAGCATTCCAAATCATCACTGAGATAATAGTACAGGCTTTTTGTAGATCATCAGAATTTATTGGATGGCCATTTCAAGTAAACTTAAAATTTGTGTGTTTCGTAATCGTAATTTCCACCTCAGATTATTTCGGTTTAAGAAAACGGAAGAGTAGGGGGAGGATCATTTTACTATTTCAGAGAGCCTTCTTGATTAAAATAATGAAAAAAAAAACAGTCAAGAAAACCTTTTATTATTCATTCAATGAATGTGAACCACAAACATCATCAAATCATTGCACTTTTATTGTTCGCAGTGTTGCTAACTGTGACATGAAAGATAACGAAACTTCGCTAACTTTAAAAGGCTGAAGTTAATTCATGAAGCATTGGTCGAGAATGGTATTTGGTGTGTTTATTACTCATGTATAGTTGAACCATCTGACAAAATTTCAGAATTTTAAAAGATGGTGTTTTCGAGAAAATGGCGCCTAAAAATGGCGATTTTTGAAAATTTTACAATTTCTCGAATTTTTTGCGACAAAACAGTTGCACACAGAAGCGATACAAAATTTTTTCGGAAAGCGGGTAGCTAGGTCTTACCAACCGCGGAAACAGAATTTTAAAATTCGAACCGGAAGTGCTCGAAAAAAATTCGCAAACTTCGACTTTTCAGATAAATTGACGTTCATTTGTTAATTTATGTACAAAAAGATACGCATGTGCAAACCAAACTATAATAAAATATAGTTTATTTATATCCCTATGTATATACCACAACAAGAATTATAACTCTACTTGTCTCCATAGCCGAATGATGAGGCTCCGAAGTTGACCATTTTCCATGTCTTCTACAATTCATAAATTGTATTCCCCGTCTTTGATGGCCTATTACTTGGCGGGAAAATTTTTTTCGACAAAACAAAAAAATATGGGTCTCTTAAAAACATGTCTAGTTGCTATAAAAAAAGTTTCAACAATATCTGAGATGGTGATGGTACATGCTCTGCCTGAATTGAAATGGAAGGCACCTATACGTAAATAAACAAAGATATTGAATAAATGAATTAAAGATGAATATTGTGATTAAATAGAGGAAGATTTTTTTAGTACAAAGAAGCATTATTTACATGTTTAAAAATAATTAATTGCATTTGCTAAAAGAGATATATTATGTTAATAAAATAATTATTATTGTTTTAAACTAAATAAAAAAAGCCGATCTCTACGGAGATCTAATCGGTATCGATGCTACCTTAGTTTTGAAGAGGGGGCATGTGGATGGATCCGATAAGTAATCAATTTTTAATATCATTTTGTTGTTATTGTTGTAAAAGTTAATCTGATTCAAAATCTTAATAAGATAAAATTATGTTGTGTTTAATCAGAATCAGAAAAAGTAAACATTGTCATGCAGTAAGTAATTACGCATGATGTTTGTTATTGTTTATATGTCGTCTAGACATAATGTGTAAATAATGATGAAAAGACAGAATTTAAGAAAAGAGCGTGTAAGCTCTATGTTGTTATAAAATATTTTGTGTACTCAGCTTTGTTCACAAATACACATTTCGGGTATGACATAATATGCAGTTTAGCAGAAATGAATTGTCTGAGAATTTTGGACATGGCACAACAATCGAGAAATGAAAGTTTCTAACAGCTGTGACATTTTGACGTCATTCCAAAGTTGAGGGGACACATTCCATCGTCTGGAAGATGGAATAAAAAGCTATTCTTTGTTGGATTAAGGAGGAAGTTTGGATAGAGCGATTGAAGCGCGAACATCCTAAGAAGAAGCTGACCGAGGTTCCACGATACCTCGGTCGCAGGTTCGAGACCAGACGACATTCAGTTGTCGGGTGACAACTGGATACCAGACATCGAGTTTCCAGTACACTCATCGCCCATGGTTCCAACAACAGATTTAACAGGTATGTCATCGGCTGTGTTGTTGCCTATGTTAAATTCTCAGAAGTTTATAGGTTCTGCGACTGAGAGTGTCATGTTATATCCAAAAGCATAAACATCACACAATACACTTTAAATTAATTAATCAGAATATAGTTGTTATTTAAAGATAATTGATTTCACTCATTTATTATTAACCACTCGCTAAGATTATGGTTTATTCCTGTCCATTTCGGATAGTGGACAGAACAGGCCGAACTGCATCTAATTAAGCACTTTCATCCCCATTGAATTTAGGCACAGATGCAGCTTGGTTGTCAATATGTATAATTAAGATTAGCTTCTTTTCTTCTAATAATCTATTGTATAATTCTCAAATGAATATGAATAACTTACCCGACATTAATATTTCATTTGCTATTTTCTTCCATTCTCTATTTAAACTTGTCCATTATGATGTTTTGTGTTTCTTATCCCATATTGCTGGAACATTCCTCACTTGTTCTATTAATATGTCTTTCATAATCACATTTAACAGTGCAGTGAAACCTCTCGAGCATAGGCACACAGAGTCCTCTGCATACGAAATTTTAAACAAATGAAGACTTTATTCCTTGCAGCGTTTCAAGGAGAACCAATGAGAACATGAGCCACAGCGATGCTTCCGCTGAACATCGATGTTAAAACCTACTCCGTTGTTTATCATCGCGACCACTGATTCACCCTCGCGGTCGACCTCTAGGTCGCAATGTAGCGTACATCTTAGGCATGAACGTACCCATTTGAATCCATGTGTTTGTGCCAGTATCGAGAGTGACACCTCGACCTCGATCGCGAGGTCTCTTTGGTATGTTTCTACCCTTGGGCCTTATTTTAACAACTTGTGCAAATGTCCGGAGGTTCCAGACCCCTTGTCTACCCCACTGTTTGGTAGCATGCATTCTTCCTAAACATCATCAGTCTCTGTTCACTTCTACCTTCAGCCATAATTTTTTTTTCTTCAAGCCAAGGAGATTACATTCGTTCTCCTTCGCATTTGGCGTTTTTAAAAATAAAATTATATTATAATTAAACGTGCAATTATGTCATTTTAATGTAAATTTATGTCCCCTCCTCTGCAAAATAAATCTCATTTGGCGCAACTTGCGTGTATGGTCCCCCTGTTCCAAATAGAAAAATTGAATATGGATATTTTCTGCAAGACTATTGGCGAGATATAGGATTTCATATCCAGTATTTCTGTTTACTTGGTACTGGAATTAATAGAATTGAAAGTAATTGTTTTGTGCAAGTATAATTGTGCAGAACAGACATGGATAAATGTTTTGTGCTGCTATATATAAATCTATGAAAATTGTTAGGAAAGTTTATGGAGGGGTGGAAAATATTCTTCCCAGGCTGGAACAGCAGTAATTAAGTTAGTGTCCGGGAAAGAAAATCAAGACACGGGGAATTTGCTTAGCTTTCCCCCATAGAAATAATCGTTTCGTAAGTAACAAACGTTGTGAGTCTGACTTATGACTGCCTACCTTTCTGTGTGGCTTCGTGGATGGGTGAGTAGTGTATTTTCTTCGTAATAATGTTTGGTGGCTCAAGTCCTGCTCAGGGCTGTTCAGTTTTTTTCATTGTTTGTTTCCCATATCTGATTATGTTTCTCCCCCTCTTTGATCATCTGATACTCTCAACTGAGTTCTCTACTTGAATTCAACAATTGGTAGTGGGATGCTCTCAGGTTCGGGTGAGCTTTTATATGTCTACTTACAGAATCAAAATTTTCGACAGAATATGGATGCTATCCGATCATTTTGTCTCAAATCCTAAATTTGCGCATGTGACTGTATCTCTCTTTCATCATATTTGCATCTCTCGTTTTCCAAGGTCATCAGCTATGACATAAGATATCTTGGGAGCAAAGATTGAAATCATAAAAGTGCTATACCAATGGGCTCACTCTCACTAAGCATTTGATTAAATGTATGTGTTTTCACACTGATGGAGGGGAGTATCCGCTATTCCTACCCTCCTGAAGCTACAGAATATTTATTCAGACTCTGTAAAGTCATTTTAGATCAAACGACAGAACGAGTGTTCATTCCAACAGGAACAGGATTGGACTCCATTTTTTTTGTTTTAATTTATCTTCACAAATAGAACAAATATCAAGTAATATGTTTGCCATAAGAGGTAGATTCATTTCATTTGGAGAAATGATGCTGTAGACGATAGTGGGAATTTCGCCCAAGTGTACGGGAATTTTCAGTGCCTGGCGTTTATGCCACTCGCTTTCTTTTAAAGTTAATTCGGTTGGAATACTTCTCGGCAAATGCTTCGGACTCAACTGGTGGAGCACTTTAGCCGTAAACCCCCATATGGCTGTACCATCCAGAAGTGTCCCTCGCTGTACAGTCGAGACTGTACATCTGGCAACGCTGCATATACATACGCTTAAGGAAACTGGTCCCCTGGTTAAGCACAGGATGCCATCTCTTAGCGCCGATCAACAACAATATTTCTTTTATTTTTTAATTGAGTAAGAAGCTGCTAGGTGACATGCAATGCAATTTCTAGTGACGATAGTAAGTGGGGAAAAATGTGTAGAAAACCCGTTGACACTATGGTAAAAGTTTACATGGACACATATTTTAAAAAAATAGAAGCATCATTTCATTTTTTAAAATGGTATCTTGGCCAGCACAGCCACCTATGGTAGTTGAAGACATTCTACTGAAATAGCTGTGAGGGCTGAATGCTTATAAATCACCAGTATGAACTGTATAGACGAAGAAAATGGTAATGCTTCTCGGCTGGGAGTTGTGGCATACTCCTGTAATCCAGCTGTCATGGAAGACGGAGTCGTTTATTGTTACCGTTGTATATCTGTCACGTATCATACACAACACACACATCCGAGGTGTATATTATATACAATATATATATATATATCTATATATATATAAAAGAGAACGTACAAATCCTTTGTCCGCTCATCACGCTAATACGGCTGAACCAATTTCTTTTATTTTTGGGGGGTTATTAGGATTTGGACCCTAGATGGTTTTTATCATATCACTTTAATTTTCAATTACCAGTGTCTTGAGATAATTGACCATTCAGGTGTCCATTACGTACAAATCCTTTGTTAGTTCATCATAGGTATAAAAATAAACGTATTTATATGCAACCCGCATGACCGTGTCACTCGGCGGGTTAACATACATGACAGGCGTTATAATGTTTTTTATCATATCACTTGAAAGCGAAAAAGTAAAAATTATCTAAGTAACAAAGTTTATTGCGTTCGGGGGTGACCGCAGCGAAGCGGGGCGGGTTAACATAAATGACAGGCGATATAATGTTAACATTTACTGCAATCTTCTATGGTTTTTATCATATCACTTGAAAGCGAAAAAGTAAAAATTATCTAAGTAACAAAGTTTATTGCGTTCCGGGGTGACCGCAGCGAAGCGGGGTGAACGCTGCTAGTATATATATATATATATATATATATATATATATATATATGTATTACTGGCTCCTCGGGTGTACTGTGTTTGTGAGGTAGCAAGATCGAGTTCCATTTTATTTCTTCTCAGAGAAAACTGCATTTTTATAGCTAAGTGCTGCAAATATATTTAGTTTTAATTCTGTAATAATAATAATAATAATAATAATAATAATAATAATAATAATAATAATAATAATAATAATAATAATAATAATAGCCAATTCATAAGAAAGGCGACAAGGCGGATTGTAATAGTTGAATCTCTCTCTCTGTTTTTTTTTTTTTTTTTTTTTTTGTAACACATGTCCAACTTGCCAAACTCGATATTAACAACACCATTGTGTTTGTTACGCACTATTGTGTTAGATTCACATTTTCATATTTTGTGAGATATCTACACCTGTCAAGCTGTTGCCTACATTTGTTATATTATAAATAAATCGACGGTTTTGAAGAAACTATAGTGTGTAGTATGGTTTTTCTCAAAACTTGGTTTTCTGACGTTTTTTTCTTCTTTTTACAAAAGAAACTATTCAATTATCGAGGCATATTTCCTCTGTCAATATCCTATAACATACTATTAGCAACATTGACTCCATACGCAGAGGAAATTGTTGAAGATTGTCAGCGCGGATTTAGACGAAATTTATCAACTATCAGCCAAGTATTTACCACTAGAAAAATAGTCGGAAAGATGTGGGAACACTATATCCCAGTTAGAAAGGCTTACGACTCAGTTATGAGAGAAACATTGTAGAACACTCTTACAGAATTTCGAATACCGAAAAAGCTAGTTTAAATAATTAAGATATGTTTAAATAAATCCCAAAGTACAGTCATTGTAGGAAAATTATTGTCCACGAGCTTTCATGTCGAGAATGGCCTGAAACAAGGAGATGTGTTGTCATTATTATTCAACTTTGTTCGAGAGTACGCTATAGGGAAAATGAAACATTAGCAACTAAAGTCTAGCGCTAAATGATATTCATCAGGTCATGCCGTATGCTGATGATGTGAATAATCATAAGGGAGGATAAGAGAACAATAGAAAGGAAGAGAAATTATTTGATAACAATATCCTGAGATGAATATTAAGACCCAATGGGAAGGGAATGGCGGAAACTTCATAATTTATATCGTTTACCAAACATTGTTAGGACCATCAAGTCAAGGAGGATCAGGTGGACAGGTCACGCAGCCAGGATGGAAGAAAGTAGGAACGGAAGACCAATCGGAAAACTTCAATTAAGCCCTTACAGACGATCAAATATTCCATCATTTATTGTGTCAAATATTTCACCAAAGTGGAATTTGAACGTGTACGATACCAAGTTGTATGCAATTGTTGGGTTGGTTACAACATTTGATACAACTGTTCTAAATTAGAACTTGTTCTATCTATATCCAACATTATATCAAAGAAAACAAACGAAAATCTATATGCGGTGGCACTAAAACTGAGTATGACGTGGACATGGAAAGCAGTTGACATTCTTTTGATGCATACTAGAAGTAATATGTATTGTATAACTAAAAAAGTATACAAAAGTAAAGTACCGCAGGTGACCTCCCAAAATTGGTTAGATTAAGAATATTCCGTGAAAGTTTGAGAAGAAACATTTTATTTTACTTTTCTTGATTTAAATGGTTTCTTCTAACAGGATATTACTATGGTGCATGCTCAGATAATTGCGTTCAGATTGGCAAATGCGTGCATATGATGTAGCCACGCATAGTGCTAACGCTCCAGCCTTCGGTGCGAGCGGTCCGGTTTTGATTCACGGTAGGGGTTACTCGGTAGAAAAAGTGTAAAACGCTTTTTTGAGACCAGCCATCCTGAATAAGGTTTTCCTGGGTAATCCTCATTCACACCAGGCAAATGCTGGGCTGGTACCTAACTTATAGGTCCCAGGCCGCTTCCTTTCTTCCTGAATCCTTTCTTCCATCTTTTTTCCCGGATAGTGTACTCGCCGAAGGACGCCATCCCTCAAACGTGACGGGCTTAAATTGCCTTAGATGACCAGAAATCTAAATCCTAAAATCCGTGCATATGATGTATCTGTAATGATTATGTGATATCTTATTATATGTAAGGGAGACCTGTCTATAACGACCACCCCTAAGTGCTTAAAGCGGTAACTCGTAAAATTTTAATGTTACAATAATTCTGACTACTGAAATAAATAGCTAGTACTTTAACACAGTTCATATGTATATATATATATATATTTTAATTTTTCACTTTAGTAATTTAAGAGAAAAAATAGTTCAAAACAACAAACCAAAGTGGCCGTTTTAGACATAGGCTATAACATGGATAAGACGCCAACCCTTTTCTGTGATATTTCGAAGATTTATGACAAATGTAAAAACATACTTAAAAGTTATTGTGACATTACTTTTCACAAGTTGTAACATACGAAAAGTTGTAACATATAAAAGAATACATTGTAGTGCATATGACATAAGTTTAAACGGACGCTTGATCATGTGCCCGTGTGTGCATTATTTAGAGATGTTTCACTATACAATATAGGTTTTTCTAAAGAATCATCTCAAAGAACGACTCTACAACACAAAGTTAAAAACGTAACAAGTAAACGTATCTTAATAAGTAATGAAAACCATACAAGGCTACTGTGTATTAGGCCTAATTCGCGTCTGTTTCAGTTGTCTTAAACACAAGTCTCAAGTGCACTCATCAGCATCATTTGGATCTACCCCAGCGCAAGCCTCGTGTGTCCATTTTTTATTTTTTATTTATTTTTATTTATTTATTTTTGCATTTGCACCATCGAACCCAACCTTCTCCTTCAGCAGAGTGTAGGAATGTTTCACCACAAAATATGCATTCTGTATCTTCAGGATCGGTCACTTCAGAGGTGCCACTATGTCACTATGCCACTGTCACTTCTGTCACTATCCTCGGAATCAAAACTTCCTTTTTATTTCTTCTTTAAGCTTTTCTTATTCACTGCTTTATCAAACAGATTCTTCTTTGGAAAGGTTTTACCATGCTGTCGTTTTCTTTCTGTTCTGCGTTGTTCAATATCTTCCTTCTTATTTAGAGCTTCAGTCAACCTTTCCTTATATGGTGTGCTCGTTATCTTCATAGCTTCGCCAGTTGTTCTTTCCTTTGGATTCCTTTGCTCTTTTAATTTAGGCGGAGGCAAGATGTCTCGTGTACTTACACTGAATGCCGACGTAGAAGGTACACTAAATAGATTTGTTTCTCTACTACATGAAGGAATCGCACAAGTGGTCGATGAGTTTTGACTTTCCGGGTGCGAAGTTTCTTGATGGGTAGACCTAACTAATGTTTCCTCTTGACCGACTTGTAAAGGAGAATTTATTTCATTTACAGAGATGTCTTCAACACCAGATTGATCAAGGGGGTCTTCTGATACATTTTACTTTTCACTCGCATTAAGAAGCTTCTCGGGTTGATCCGTAACTTCAGCTGACATGAAATCCAAGTCAGAAAAAAATCTGGATTGAACGGAAAAATCTCACAAACCTTAAATCCGCTTATACCATTTAGAGGTGTTGTAGCCCTGATGTAGGCTTCTCCGAATATCGAAGAAATATTAATAATACTCACCACTTTCCCCTGGTTGGCTGGATTCGTTGTCCACTTTTCCAAACCTGAATTGTAATAGGATTCTAATGGGCCAAATACCGATATATCCAATGGTTGCATGCGATGGGAGCAATGAGGAGGAAGCACTATAATAATATTGTTTAACCGTAGTCATAATAATATTGTTTAACTAAACAACGGTGAAAATAGTGGGGATAGCTGGAAGATTAAACTTACAAGAAATGTAAAAAAAACAGTGAAATTTGGCGTTATTTTCAGCGTAGTTTGCGGGGGAAAGCGACCATCCCTGGTGAGGATACATAAGCTGACTTCTTTGGGGGGAACAAAATGTGATTGAGGGGAAAGATCCCCTCATTCCTCCTCGTAATTCGCACTCTGGGCTAAAATATCAGGAAATGTAGGCAGTTTTCCAGTTTAATCTTTCGTGGACGAATTAAACTGTTTTTCACAGCTTTCAGTCAAAATTTAAGTTCAAGATATTTATGTATTTATCTCATTATTATTATTATTGTTATTATTATTATTATTATTATTATTATTATTATTATTATTATTATTATTATTATTATTATTATTATTATTATTATTTTCCAATTTTCAAGGAAAGTGAAAATCAGTGTCATTAGTCCCTTCAGAACAGAAACTAGAGCAGAATTCTTTTTCAGCATTGCAGCATGTGAACACAGAGATGCACTACAGTGCGTAAAGTAAATTGTTTTTCGTTTAATCTCACGGTTTGTGGGAACTTATTTTCCTAAAGCCCTGGAGTAAAGCGGGAAGATAGGATTTCCATTACCATGCAATCAGTGTCCAGCTCTTTCTGTAATATTACATGCTTAAATTAACGGTCGTCGGTTACAAACTCGAACCTTTCTAAAATCTCACATTTCAGTGCCAAATATTTTTTTATATGTTATGTAATTTATTTAAATTCCAACTTTTGGCATTAGGAACGGAGACTCCAATGGCGGTATGCATAAAATAAATTGTGGAAGCCATAGCACGAACCCAACATCCCAATCCTTTTTAACCTTTATAAAACTAAAAGTAATTTTGTGTCCGAGCGTAATAATTGTGTATGATTGCATTCCGGAAATATGAAGACCAATAAATATGCAAATTACCGCTATGGGCCGCTACAATTAGTCCAATGGACATTGAGCCGCGGAGAACTTTACATTTAAATCAATTTTACACGAATCTCGAGGCGACACTTCGCGAATGTACCTTGTAAGTCTAAAGAAATTATTAAAGAGATAAGTGGAATACGTCATTGATTACTTTTCTAAGAACTTTCCTGAACTTTTTCAACCACTTGTAGCTTTGTTCACCAGATTCTCATTAACGTAAGACCGAGTCACTTCGTAAGTACAATTTCTCCTTTTTTGCATAATCTTTCCAAAATTTAAGTTGGAACTATTCACAAATTAGCTGTTTATGTAGAAAAAAAGTTACATTCTCAATTCTCAATAACTCTCTATATATATCTGATTACAATTTATCTTGCACACAGGTTTAAACTTACAAAAAGAACAGATGCTACTCCCTGATAGTCCAGTTAGTGGCTGTGAAGCTGTGTGCATTTCGATGTGTACAGCATCACTCACTCTGAAACGATTCCAGTAGCTCCCCTGATGGAAAAAAAACGAAAGTGTTCACTTGGCACCGTGCAGTTTCTTGTAATAGGCCTCATTTCAAAATGCGGCCAAGACAGCGTTCAAGTAATGATTTCTGACATAGTCATGTTCATTTATACCCCTGCAGCAACCGACGATTTTAGGACATAGCTCTAAAATGCCCAAATATTGTCAACAATGACTAACGGACTAAGTGCTTGTCACTGTGGATCATTTTTTCCCGATATTGATTCTTTTTACTACTAGAACCATTTACCAATGACTTTTGCCGTACACACCGAAATGCATCCAGCAACCGAATTATCTCTCGAAATGCGTACAGCATTTTAGCTATAAATCCTATTCCTCTGTAAGCAAAATATATAATAGCAATATTGATGAATTAGCTCTGATACGGAGTGGAATGTTGAACGACGAAGAAGAGAGTCGAATATCAGTTGCATGTTGCGGAGATGAAGAAGTTGCGGTGGATTTGTAGGGTGACGCGAGAGGACAAAATTCAGAATGAAGTGATCCGGAAAACAGTAAAGGCAAGACCAGTAGTAGAAAAACTGCAATAAAGTACACTTGAGATGGTTTGGGAATGTATCTTTGAAATACGTAGCTCCCCGAGTAAATGCTATAGAAGTGAGTGAGATATTAGCTCGAAGCCAGACAAAGAAGTCGGGAAATTGTGTTAAGAACGATCTGGTGCAGTGTGGTGTCACAGCGGATATTACACAGGATAGAAACAGGTAGAGAACAGTGATTCGATAGTTCGGAAAAGGGCTCAGAAGACGAAGAAGAAGAGTATATTTAACACGATTTTCATTTTATGTAATGGAGTCTTATCCTTTTGTCATTTTACCTTCAGGGACGGAATCGGCATCTGCATCGAATCATGGATTACAACTTGAATGAAGTTTGGTAGCAGAAAATGAACTGATAGTGCTGTGCAAGACGAATGAAATGAAATTAATTCTTCTAACAAGGAAATCTGATGAAATTGAAGTTTTAGATATTCAGAAATGCATGATTAGTCAAAACGCGGAACAATGCAACAACAAGCAGTGAAAATGGGCGTAAACGACTTTTAGAAGGAGTTAGTGATCGAAATGACCATATATCAAAATGACTGAGAGAAATTGGACCAATCGAATCATTTGTGTACCATATGACGAGCCAATGTTATAAAGCTTACATACAGTACATCGGAGAACTTTAGAGAAGCTGATGCTTCGAAATGCAAATTCAATAGATGATTCACAAGAAACAGGATGAAGTAGCCGTATTAAAGAAGATCCACGTTGCACCAAAAGGAGATTTTCAGCAGTAAGAGATGATCCAAATACAACACCAGATAACTTCATCGCTAACTGTGCCATCTGGCTGCAAGCTAAAAGAAGTGGAGTGTACGCAAATTACCGTGAAATAAATCGTGTGAATATGTTCTTAAGAGCAAGACGATATTTTCAGGATGAAGTATATATACACACAAATAATCTTAACGATAAGCATAGTGCATTTGCTCCTGACATTTATTACCACAAATGATGTATGAATTTATATTTGATACCAGCGCTGCAATGCATAAAACATATCTCACTATGAGGAATCGTCATCTACATCTTTAAGAGCAGTTTTCTTTTCCGTTCTGGAAGAAATCCAGACATACAGCCTGCCGGATGTTCGAGATTGCATAAATGCAAAAGGTGATTTCCAGATAGCTACCAATAAAGACGTAAAACAGTTTCTCATAAACTTCTTTGGAGACGAAGTGAAGTTCTCAACTCCTAACGAAGCCTACAAGCCGGCTCTGTTTTTCCTTTCACAAATTTCTGTAGATAATATAGCAGACCGTGTTCGCTCCACAGATGTTATCAGAAACAGTGCCAAACAGCTGTGAGATGTTCTCTTGATGGTTGACTTCAAAATGTAACATACATCTTGTGATGCTGATGACCCTCAAAGAGCATAGAGTGAAATACATATGCCAACAACTGTTCATATGTTATTGTTGACATTGTTGAACTGCAACACTAGAGATGTTGATACAAATGAGACCAAGACATCAGTGAAAAGTGAGTATGAAGATACTTCAAGTCATGGAGTGAATAAGATAAAGAAACTTCGCATTCTTGCCATCTTCCAAATGATTGTACGCTGAAAATAATGGAAGGAAGAAAACATTAGTCCATTTGATGAAGGGCTAGCTCTTCATGAAACTTGCTAGAGTAGCGTTCTTATTAAATCTTTGAACCATCTCGGTATGTCAGATATGATGAAGTTTTTAGATACCATATGGATTTAGCTAACTTCATTGTCGACAGCAGCGATGATAAAGTTCCTGTGCCTAGGCAGTTCGATCCGTAAAAGTACACTGTTGGTACCGTCGAGAACTTTGATTATGATGAAGTTACTCTGTCTGGTATGGAAGGGAGTTATGACACAGTATCCATATTATATCAAGATAAACCAGAATATCACCATGCAAAATCAGATTTGTCTGAAATTTGAAGCATGGATCTAACCTCCTGTAAACACACTTGCCATGCCAGACAGTGCAAGATTTTGTAAAACCTGCAAAAAATACATGGAGGTTATATACTATCAAAAGGGTCAGAAGAAATGAACGTCTTTGAGTATGACATCAGGAAAAAAGATCTGGCATTATTTACCAGCAAGTTAAATTTGTCTACTTTACGAACAATGCAAGTTAGCTGTCTACTAGCTAGGTAAACGATGTCATCCCAGTCTTCGTTCAACTCTGTCATAACTGATTGTTATCGTAGACCAAATCGTTGGACACATCCCTTTAATTCCACATTATATAACGAAATATTCCACGACATAAACAGCTCTGAGAAATTTTGTGAACGTCCTCAGTCAGTTAGAACGGAAACAAGTTGTTGTTGCGTGTGAAGAAGGAGTATACCATATTACAAGAGAAATGCAACTAATGAAAGCAGATGAATTTAAGAACATTGTTTTGGTCAGGGAATGCTTTCACATGACTAAGATAGCTTTTGACTCCCTTGGCAAATATCTGAGAGGAAGTGGGGCAGAAAATATATTCGCACAAAATTTGGAGTGTCTGTAACAGAGTCGGTCTTGAATGGGTCGAATTATATGCGACCATTGAAAAATATTCTTATGTTAGCTGAAGCATTGATTATGATACACTTAATTGAGTTTTTCAAACCATACGAAGTTGAAAAGTACACTGATGCACTACAAACACTGTAACAACTGAAGCTGCTGCTACTAAGTGTAATCCAGTGTTTTCTTGTCAACATTCAGATGAAATACATACAATCTTGAGAAGCAATTTTCACTTGCAGAATCGTATTTAAACCAGGTGTCGAAGAAAGGCAGTTCGTCGAAGACCATGAATGGATTGTGATGTTGGGTTTATCATCATAGAAAATAGAAAGCCATTGATGAACTACCCAAAGTAGCAAGACATTACGGTGAAATTTGCTGAGATCTTCTTATTACATTCTGTGCTTCCCATTACTTGTCTTGACAATATAACACCAAAGCCAGATCCCACACCGTTCGGGTTCGAATACGACACTCTTCGTGACTACATCATATATAATATCAACACCTGCTGATTTGGTGCTACCGTGTAACTGTCTGAAGCGTGCTACATGATACTGTATCCGCAAAAAAGCAAGAATCTCCTGCTTGTGTATACTGCAAGTGCAATAGTGTACAACTGCAGGTATGCAAGAACCCTTTTCAGAATTATCTTCCTTGTTAAACAAATATGTTTTATGATTCTTTTGTAGCAAAATAGACATGTTTTTGAAAAAAAATCTTATGCTTAGAATTTTAGAAAATAACATGCTTCCTTTGTTTCAAAAAATATTTTACGTTTATTTATTGCACATATATTTTGCTGACGTTGATAATGATACTGTAGCCATTTCGAAAATACCAGATTTTTTTTCTTTTTTGATGTTAATTTGTATTTTGTTTCTTAAAAAACATACTTCGACGCCATACAAGACTACATTACGCTTAAACATGCCAAACAATTGTCTGAACTTTATATTGGCAACCAGTTTTAAATGAGGCCTATTACAAAAAAAAAAAAAAAAAAAAAAAAAAATGCCGCTCTGCAAAGTGGACACCTTGGTATTTTACCATCAGGAGACCTACTAGAATCGTTTCACAGTGAGAGTTGCTGTACACATCGAAATGCATACAGCTTCATTGCCAGCTAACCAACTATGAGGGAGACCCTAACATTGATAGTATACAAGAAGAATTGGTGCGTTGTGCACACAAGGAAATCAAGTTCACTGTATATCACTCTGGACATATTTAACCTTTAAGATTCTTACAGAGCTTAAAAGATCCATGTCCCAGATAATGCAACTAATAATGTAAAGAAAAATGTATTTTGTTTCTTATGAACTTAAGTGTTATGTACAAGCTTACAAACTTTGTATTTTTTTTCTCACAAATTGGTAGTTGGACTTGATTTTTTTTTTTTTTTTTGCTCTGAACGCTCCAACTGTTAAATTTATAGGGCCTTATGCAGAGTAGTTTTGAAGACTGATTAACGTCATACTACGGGGTTGACTAAAGGATGGTTATCAAAATTGTATTCAGAGTCTCTGATTAGGACGTAGTATATGACGAAGTTAATCACTTGTGACTAATTAATTTAGAGCAGTGGCTAATTTTTACCCACAGTTTAAAGTGCGACACAACATTTCGTATTTCGTACTTCATATATTTTTATTTTTACAGACTACGCATGCGCTCCTCTACTTTTCCGTAGTTGCCACATTTTTGTTCTCATCCGATGCATTGGGTTTATATTAGTAATCATACCAAAATCATATTTTTAGTTGTACTTAAAGTAGACTCTGAATACCATAGCGTGCACTTTCCTTAGTAAAGAGTTAGTAAGCTTACTAACTAGTCTGAGACTAACCGTCGATTAACGAATTCTCTCTGAATACCGCCCATAGTTTTTAAATTTTAAATAATATATCTTAAAATATTTTTTACATCAAAAACCATTTTAAAAGAGATCTTATTTTAATTTTAGATTCAATTACACCAAAAATGAAAACATAAGTACATAAATTGAATTGCTCTTTATTGAGTTAGAACCTGATGAAGAAGAGCACAGAATTTGTTGAAACAATTCAGGAAACCTCCTACGGACGCAGTCAATTTACTTCTGTAAATTTCGATTTAAAGCGTCAATATCTGTATTTAATTAAGTAACCTTTTAAAGATAAAATAAAAAAGCATTAAATAGCGTTTTGAGCTGTAATTTTGTATTTTTAAACTTTTGGCACCACCGCTATCACAGTACCGCATTAGTGGCAGTAAGAAAAGGTGTCTAAATATTATTTTGTCTAAAATGTTGAGGTTATGCAGCACCAGTTGGACAGTAATTGAAGAAATAGACCTCCAACGTACTGATTCAGCTTCACATTTAACTGTGCCGTATTAGTTCTACTGTTGTTTTGTGACAATATTGTAAGGATCCCCATATCACATCAGATGCACGTAATAACTCAACACGTGCTATTAATTATAAACAAACTATCAGACAAGAAGCCGACACGAAAGACACCGAGGAACGCCGAAAGAAGGACTTCACGGAAGGACCCGAAGAGGACAAATAAAAGGAGGACCACCGAGGGACCCATGATCAGTCGTCCAACCGATCGAATACCTGCAACGCCCTCAGGTCGCATTGGACTAGGGGTCCTTTCAACAACCAAGCCTCGCGAAGCTGCCTTGAGCTGAGGGGGTTATCCTTTCAGACTCACCGGAACCGTCAAGTGCTTTGGAGACTGCCTTGAGAAAAGGAGCACCGTGCAAAACACCTATTCTCCTCTTACTTGGACATTAACAAGATAAACACTATTTTACTCTTTGTAATGAAAGACGTTTTGTATTTGAATTGAATTTCTTTTTATTTCAGGGGGCGAAATTCAGCCGGAGGCTGCTCTGCCACCTAACCCTTGTCATCATTACAAAGAAAAGAAAGAAAAAATAAAGACACAAATAAGATACAAGATACAAATAACAACATAACGTGTTACATTCAATAATACTAATGATAAACAAAACACTCAGTAAATGTAAATGGAAAAAAACTATACTCATACTGCTAGTCCAATTTCATACCAATTTCAGTCCAATTTCAAACTGTAGTAAACCTGTCATGTGTGCCAATGCTTTGTCTCTGATCTCTAAATAATAATGTTTGGAGTGATGATTTAAATAAATTATACGGTTTGTCAGTGATTGACTTTGGTAGGGAGTTCCAGATTCTTACTGCCGAAATTGAAAATGCCTTCTCTGTTATTTTTTAAGAATGCCGGGGCATATTCAGTTTATTACTTCCTCGGTATTGTAACGGTGAATTTCTGATCTACATGTTAATTTATGATGCAAGTAAGGTGGTGCTTTATGTGAATTTATTTTGTATAGTAAACAACAGTATCGGAGATATCGCCTTCGGGACATGGTTAGGATATTGTATTCATTAGGTACCGGCAGAATATGCTGAGACTTCCTGTAATTGAGAGAGAAGCGTATAGAGTAATTCTGTATTTTGTGAATTGCTCTAGTATTTTGAGTGGAGAGAGAGCTACCATATTTTGAATCGCCTTCTCTGTTATTTTTTAAGAATGCCGGGGCATATTCAGTTTATTACTTCCTCGGTATTGTAACGGTGAATTTCTGATCTACATGTTAATTTATGATGCAAGTAAGGTGGTGCTTTATGTGAATTTATTTTGTATAGTAAACAACAGTATCGGAGATATCGCCTTCGGGACATGGTTAGGATATTGTATTCATTAAGTACCGGCAGAATATGCTGAGACTTCCTGTAATTGAGAGAGAAGCGTATAGAGTAATTCTGTATTTTGTGAATTGCTCTAGTATTTTGAGTGGAGAGAGAGCTACCATATATTCAATCGCAGTAATCGAACAGAGGCAAAATGAGAGTGTTAACAAGATATAGTATTGTTTCTTGCGATAAATAGCCTTTCAATTTATAAAGCTGTCGTAAGATGCGCTTAGCTTTAATACACTGTTCAGAAATGTGTTTATTCCAGCTAAGCCCTTGGTCTATTATTAAGCCTAGATCTTTTACAAAGGGAGAAAGTGGAATACTGGAATTCACTATAGTTACTTTTAGGCCATCAGGGTTGATTTTGCTCAACTGATGTAATGTTCCCAATACAGTGAAAACACATTTTAATGGATTAAGTAAAAGACCATTCTTAAAGCACCAGTTGCTAACAGCTGAAAGATCCGTATTAAGTAACTCTATTGTGTCCATAATATTTTCAGGCGTACTACTGATGAAGATCTGTGTATCATCCGCATAGAAGTGAACTGATGAATGTTTTATGACTGTAGAAAGATCTGCTGAAAAGAGTGAAAATAATAGGGGACCTAATATTGAACCTTGCGGAACTCCTGCCTTTATCAGGGATGGAGTAGATACCTGAGTCTGTTCTCCTCTTAGTATTACTTGTTGCTGTCTACAAGAGAGATAGCTGTGGAACAATTTAATAACTGATTCCGAGAAGTTGTGATATTTCATTTTGGCCAGTAGGAGTTCATGATTTACTAGATCAAAAGCCTTCGAAAGATCCAACAAGACCAAAACTGTTACCATTGAATTTTCTATTGAATTCAAAATTGAATCTGTAATTTCTAAAAGGGCTGTGTTTGTGCTATGTTCTTTACGGAAACCGGATTGAGTAACAGGCAATATTTCATTTTTATTAATATAAGTTGTTAATTGCTAAAATGTTTATAATAAATTTAAAAATGTTTATAATAAATTTGTGAAGGGGATAATCTCGGTCCATGTTGACTCTATCAAATCATTACAATATTCTTTCATGTGTAACTGATCTGTTTATCACCGAAATTTCTTTGACTTATGGAAGTGAGTTAGTAAACATAATTGCTTTTGTTTAAAGTCTTT
This sequence comes from Thermobia domestica, assembly GCF_964235325.1. Lineage (NCBI taxonomy): Eukaryota > Metazoa > Arthropoda > Insecta > Zygentoma > Lepismatidae > Thermobia > Thermobia domestica. The sequence goes on along the minus strand of NC_137470.1, from coordinate 49,963,098 downwards.
GAATTAGTTGCTCTGTGATAGTTTTATGTCTTCCATCAGTTTGCCATCTGGTGGCGGAGAAACTAACAATTAGAAGAAGAGGAAGAAGAAAGTGAAAAAGGGAAACTGTAGTTGGAGCATATGCATATGGGAGTGAAGGGTAGTGTTGAGCTAAAAGGTGCGGTGTTATTGTAGAACTACTACAATGTCCACTCGTGTTAGAGTCGAGACAGTCGTTATTCTTTAATAATGTGCCAGAAATTTATAAAAGAGGTCGCCGAAAAATACAATAAGTGCGTTCTTTGTGTTGTTTAAAAATGTTAAAAATTCACATAATCTGAAGAGGATAAGTCCCTATGGTGCAAGATGATGCAATAGACAAAGGAAAAGAATCTTCTGGTACATTCGTAAGAGTGAGTAATGACAATATTATAGAATTTGCCACATTAATAGTTGTCTGGACTCTGTTAGAAATTGGACGTGTGTAGCATCTCGTTTGATCAAATAATGAAAATAGACTTCACGTTACAGAAACTCTACGAAAGAGCTATGGACACTTTTAAAATATAAAGAGTCGTTGAAAAGTCGTTTCGTGACGAATTTCCATGTTTGACGGGAGCGATGTCAGCGGAACTGACAAAACGGGACTATTCTTCCGAACTTTGCAATATAAATGTAGACATCAAAATTAACCTTATTACATGTGAGCAATATAACAGGTATGTAGTTTGTTAACCAACCAATAAATAGGTCACAGGATAAATTGTTGTTTGATTTAGTATATTTTCCAGTAAACTAATTCTAATCTCAAAATTATGCACATGGCAGCTAAAATGTGTTGTTCATGGTGGGAAAGAACAAATTAATAACAATTATCTTTTCTTCACGTAGCAGCCATTAGACCAACTTGCAATTGCTTCTTCTCGAACTCTGGCGTCAGGGTTTTGGATCTATTCCTCCCGTCAGTAACTATTTCAAAAGGACCTGCTCACTTTAAACAGCTTTACCGTATCTTTAGTTCGGTTATTGACCGACTACATTGAAGTTAGGGTAGTGGGCTGAACTTAGCTGGTGTCCTCGGTATTGACTGCAGCTTACCTTTCACCGGGAAGGAATGGATACAATACTGTAATACATTATGGCGACTTCTCTTATTAGACGATCACTTCCTTGCATGCTCAGTTCTGCATGTCGCCTTAATTTTGAGCACTATTGTCCTTTGATATATCTAGCATATGGATAGTATTTGATGAATTTATTTTTATGAAGCACGTACCCACAATTTGCCCACTTAGGAAATATGTGGCATTGCCAATTTTGAAGCACCAACGTCTCGCCTATTCTACACAAATCCGTACTACACTGCATTGCATACTAGTCAGTATTACCGAACACGGTTCTAGCACAAGGCATTAATGTTGCATTATTTTGATCTGTATATACAAGAGAACTCAATACAACAAAGATAGTTTTACTATAATATTCAAATTTTTATTTAGCAAAATTTCGTGTCCGCTTCGAGCAATCGATATTCAGAGGAGATTTCCTTAGATAAAGCATCCATTGAAGTTAAATTTTGAGTAGCAATTTGTTCCCTTCCGCATTTTTGCTAGAGGAAAATTGTTTATTATTATTATTATTATTATTATTATTATTATTATTATTATTATTATTATTATTATTATTATTATTATTATTATGCACTTTCTGTTTTATGTGTGCATGAAATAATAGTTATACGTGGTGAAATACAGGTTTGATAATATTTTCACAACCCAAACAGCAAGGCACGTTTACACGCCATGATTAATTGTATATACAAGTTCAAACTGGTCCAAGAGGTAGTGTACTATTTAACACAGATGCCGCAATTTTGTCAGTATATTCGCTCAAATTTTATTAACAGTGACGGTGAGCTCTTAACAACATACGTTACGATTCTGTTATTGAAAGTGTTGCTGTATGCGATCGAACTCGGACATAACGCTGCGGCAGAACCCAACACATTCGTCAAGCAAAACAGGAAGGTGCAGTGAAGCACATAATAGCAACTCGTTGCTTTTATAAAATTCGTGCAGGTTTTAAAAGGAGGAGGAGTGTCGAGGATCGGCCAAAGTCATTCCATTCTGAGATCATACTAGGAGGCGTATTCAAGTTATAAGACCTCCATTTTTTCTCAGAACTGGTAACAGATAAAAACGTGCTGTTTGTTTTAAAATACGCGAGCACTCGTCAACGCATGAGACGGCAACATGCAGCACACGAAACTCTAGCGGCAGCGGTGAGAGTGATGATTCCTTTTCATACTTAAAATAGTTGTCTTTTTCTCCATTTTCGTAGTGTGACACTGCCTGAAATTCATTGCCAGTTGAGTGAGACAAGTGCTGATCGTGTCTCGAATGTCTAATGTGTGTTCGTGGGATCGACGGTTCAAAGTAGGCAGAACGTCGAGTGATAACAAACCAATATAATGTCAGTCTTACAGAAGCTGGTCGAACATACTGAAACTAGAAACCATGAAAATTGTACAACTTAAAAAAAATACTGCTTCTTAAGTAGTAATAAATTAAATGAGTTAGCGAGAAAAATTTTTAGTATGGATACATCCGAATAACAGCCTCAACCTCCTACATTATTTATTTATTGCATTCGGAAGTTTTAGATGAACTAACACCGGGTTCAGTAATGAATTCACAGAGGTTAGGAGTATCCGGTAGATTTACAATGTAATACAAAGCACTTGTTATTGGCACAATACGACACGACGTCTAGTACTACAAAGGGACTATTTTACAGTGCCATTGCCAAGGGCCCCAGAAAGTGAACGTTGGCCAATAAATGTAACAGGAATTATTCGTCAAGCCGTATCTAAGGGTACTGTTATTCTGGCCCTAAAGCCTCAAGAAGTTGGTCAAAAAGGGCAGCAAAGGTAAGGGGTCATTGCTGATTTAAAGAAACTGAGAGCTTTTAGGAATGAAATCAATATAGGAATAAGATCAATATGCAACTGATTTTAGTATATGTAAGAAACATCCATAGAGGATAACACTAAGCTGAAATATCGGAATAGAGGATGGGTTGAAGATTTTTCAAAACTTGATACCTCAAAAGAAAACAAAGGTAGATTAAATAAAAAGTGTGCCTAGTATAGAATCTTTCCAGAGCTTGCATATGACATGCAATTTGTTTCAAGGAAACTTCAGGAACAGTGTGAAAGTAGTGAGACATCATTCTTCACTAGTGGTTCCATTTTGACTAATTGGGAAGCTTGCCCAATTACAAAGCAGTTTGTTTACATTTGTTTGCATAAGTTAATATTGGTTCATGCTTCTTTAAAGAATTCACTAACCAAGTTTTCCTTTGATAGCTTTCTAACTAGCTGCCCTTTTTGATCAACTTCCTGAGGCTTACGATCCAAAATAACAGTAAATCTAGATAAGGCTTGACGAGTACTTCCTATTACATCTATTGGTCAGCGTTTACCTGCTGAGGTCCTTGGCAATGGAACTGTGAATATGCCCCTTTTGAGCTTCTCCATTTTCTTGAAAACTATGATAAAATATTCCTCCAGCTTCTCCTTTTTTCATATCTGTGTCAATTAATAAATCGCATGTGTTTGAAAATGTAATAATTAAACAAATATGTTAAATTCATGTAACCATTTGATATATTTCATTAACCATACTATGTACTATCGTCTTGCCAGTATCAATAAAAAGCATAGCCTCATAAGGTATGCATATTTCAGTACCAGTTTCATATTAAGATACCCTAATTACATAACATGACCTTTCCTTTTACGTAAAATAATATTTACGAGGTGTGTTCAAAAAGAGTCGAACCTTTGCAATGAACCGATACATTTATTGATTTGTAAATCCGAAATACTAATTCCTTTCAAAGTAGTCTCCTTGGTAATGCACACACTTCTTCCAGCGCTCCCGTCATTGTTGGAAGCCCTTCTGGAACCCAATTTTTGGAATGTTGACCAACCGTGCCGTCGCATTTCGCATGATGTCCTCTCTTGACTCAAATTGGGTCCCTTTTAGTGGCCAAAAGTCACACGGAGCCATGTCGGCTGAGTAGAGAGCCTGACGACACACACAAATGTTGTGTTTGGCGATGAAAGCCTAAACCAAATTTCCCGGACACTCTCCTCATGCCCAAATTCTCGTTCAAACTTAAAAGTATCCGTCCGGTTGAATAGATTCCGCTTGGGTATTGCCAAGCTTTCTGTAAAATTTAAAGCAATATCGCTGCTCAAGTTTTTCTGTCACTTTACAAAAAAAAAAAAAAAAAAAAAAAAACTGAAATTCGATGATTCCTCATTACACGTCTTCACTCGTTAGCCGACTGCCAGTTACTGATGCTTTCTGCGGGCGAGAAAAAATTCACGACTGCGCATGAGTGTCCGATCTACATTGAAGAAAGTCTCCCGCACTTCATTGGTTTAAGCGGGGAAAACTAACGTTCGATAGTTTTTGAACAACACACCTCGAACTTTCTAGCAAACTACTAATGAGACCTTCCACTCAACGATATATATTTCTATAAATAATAACTTATTAAATGACAGAATGACAGTTACCATGTTTTGTAGTGTTAGAATGGGATCTATCTCCCTTGCACTACGGTAACTTAATTCCAACCACATCCATGAATATTGGCATATATATGGTGTTAACAGCTGATGTATATTCTCTGAAAATCGCGGATCACCAGAGTAATTGGTCCGCCTGAATCTTAAAATGTTGAAGAAAATTTAAAGAAAAGGGTGAAACTTTTAAAGAGGTTGACATTAATGAAAAACATATATCTACATGATTTTTTTTTAAATTCATACTTTATAGCCATACTGTACTTTGTTGTACTAACTCCCTCGTAAAAAAAAATAGCATTTCTTTGTCAGACTTCTGGCACAAACACACGTGGCTCCAATAATATGTTAATTTGTACGTGTATATCTCACGTAGGTTAGTAGTCTACTGTGAAGAAACCTTGAAAATGGAATCAAGCAAAGAAAAGTAGTTCGTAAATACTTGAATTAAGTAAACTTTCCTTCTTCCTAGATTTCGAATGAAAGTTCCATTTGTTTGAAACGTAAATGAATACCTACTAATCGATGTTATGCTCTTGGTGCAAAAGTTTCAGAGTTAGCACATTTGATGTCAGATCAACATTTTGTTGAGCGAAGGGATGTTCGTGTATGACTCAGCGAAGCGTGACGCTGCATAACATCGAGGTATAAACGTATCGGCCAGCTTTAAACGTTACGGGTCATTACATGCAATATCAGGCGATTGGCTTGCAATAATTGCATTTTGTCCCTTATACATGATTTTTCAAAAAGGCTTATTACTTGTTTTTAATATAATTATTAATTTGGGATAAGCCTAACACCCTAAAATGAGTACTATTTTAAGTTTTTCGTTTCTTTCTTCCCGATAATGTTCCAACAGTAATTAAATATCAGTTTACTGTAATAACAGATTTGCAGAAACGGACCTGCATCCATTAAAAAATACTTTTGGAAACAGAGAAGGTAAGATCTATCATGCATAATGGATGAAACGTAAATGTTTATAAAAATATACAAAAGATAGTCCTTAAAATAATTACAGTTGTCATTAGATGCTTCGAATAAAATTTTGGGTCCTTTTAGAATCAAGGCTATATGAAACTTAAACAAAACAAATTTGAACCACCGCAATACATTCAAGGTTTTCCCACTGGAAATCGATCCCGGAACTCTGTACATCCCTAGGCAATTTGCTGCCCCCTTTCTCCAGAAAGAGCAAATCTTAAAAGCCACCATTCTAAGTATGCTACTCCATCATGAACAACGAAGGGGAAGGAAAGAATACTCGCACTCAGAAAGGTTTAAACACTACAAATACAATCTCGTTGTGTCTGCTTTCTCCTTTAAATAATAATAATTTGTGTTAGTGAAAGATAAAGCACACATCTGCAGAGGAAATACACTTTTTATAGAATTCAATATCGAGCTTCAATCTAAATAGAGGAAGTCAGTTGAATATGAGCATAGTTAACCCTAGAAACACCAAGGGCGGGGGGGGGGTCTCGGAGGCTCACAAATTATTTTTGTTACATTTTGTAACATCTCTAATTGCATAAAAATATCTCAAAAAAATGATATTGTCAAGCTTGACCTCATTCATCATAAAACGTACTTGCTTAGTTTTTAGTGGTTTTTTTTTTTTTGTTATTTATAAATAAAGAAAGTGCTGTGGGCCTCAGAGGCTCCTCCTTGGTAGTACTAAGGGGCTATTCACAATATGTATATGCGTCTTCCGTCTAACACAATAAGGTATCAACTTTTATTATTATTATTATTATTATTATTATTATTATACATATATATATATATATATATATATATATATATATATATATATATATATATATATATATAAAGGAAGAAAGAGAATCATGTTACAATAATAATTGGAAAGAACTATGCTGCTGCACCTCTGGTGTTATCAAGTATTTTTAATCACAGAATCTACAAGCAGCAGCCTGCAATACTGACTGAAGACGCATATTTCATAAGAAATTGTCAGTTCGTTATTCAGTGACTAACTGTATGTGGGAATTGCAGCAGCATTGGAACAATGGCAATACGTGCTCTTCGCCAAAGTTCAATTGAGAAAGAACTTAAAGAACTTGTAAATGAATCTAACATAGAAGGTAGTGAGCTCGAATATAGCAAGTTGGAAATAACCCTGCCAGATTTTGATGCAAAAGACTGTGATTTGAACATTTTATTTCATAAAGCAAAGGGAACAAATGGAAGCAGTGGTACGTTTCTTGCAATCAATCCCTTGTAATATTCATGATGCTGTAGTGGTGTTAGTTTACAAAACTGACAGACAAGTCGTAGCTTGTTTGCTTAAGTTTTACACGTCCATTCCATAAATGCAAAAACATGACGTTGTGCTATTAGAAAAATTTTAACTTGTGTTGGCAACACTGCTTCTCTGGTGACATCCCTTATAGTGTCCAATGAACGTCCCTCACACTGTCTATCTTTTCTCGGAAACACAATTTGAAAGATTTTCGCCATTCCAAGGATAACCAGGGATGGAATTATTAAACATTAATCCTGAGTTCATTGCAATACTGAAGTATACCCTACTCTTCCCCATTCTACCCGATTTTACTGCACCACCACCACACTGCTTCCAGAAGCCGCTTGTACACATACTACACTAAGTTGCTATTGATCTGTTTGATAGTTTTTCTACACAAACAAATAAGATAAATAGGTCATAGTTACTGACATAAAAAATGGTAACTAAAACAATTACACACATATAGTTGGCAACACTGTACTTAGAAACCTAGTAATAATACAGAATAAAAATATGTGATTTCTTTGACATCCCAAGTTCATATCAGACAAGATAAATTATTTTCCGTGAGTAATAATGACCTTTATTCTATGGGCCTTAGATGCCCCCCCGTTGATATTCGGTGTAAACCAAAAATACCTTGGTGTTCCTAGGGTTAATCAAAATACTAATATACCTCAAAAATGATGTATTACAGAAAGTAAAAGGTATCACCAAAAGAAGGCCTGATCTTTCGTCTACAAACGCTAAAAAGTACAAGGTTATAAATACTTTTGTTCGTGAGTAATAAACAGGTTATTAAGGTAAGTGCACAGAGCTCGTATTTTTCGTAGTACAAGGGTAATATGAGCACTTCATAGGGCAAATATGAGCAGCATTTCTTTCTTTTTAATATTTTCACATAAAATAAAAAGGAGATTCAAAAAATATACAAAAGAAGAGATAAAACATAAATTATTACAATAACGAGCAGGAGATAGTTGAGCATCCACCTAAAACACAATTCAAGAGTCCTGCCTATTAGTTTGACGTAAATAACTAGGCATTAAATCTGCTACAATAATCACAAACAAAGAACTCATTACACTGAACGTTCACACAAAGGACATGATACTAGTCTTGAAACATACCACACTTGATCCATTCATCCCCTTTGGAGTCTTCACTAAGCTTTCCTTCACAAATATGGCAAATAATATCTCGTCCTCACACTGTTTGGATGAACCTGTCCTCTTTCTTGGCGCAGCATTTATGGCGTTTTCTTCAATAGCACTATTATTATCCACTTGATCTTTAGATTTATTTATGAATGTCTGTTTCCCTTTACAGCAACTCTTTCTTTTGTAGTGCCTTTGGACTGAAGTTGTGGTGTTATCAATTGCCTAGATGTAAGTTCTCGTGCTTTTCCCTTACTTCTTCACTATTTGTTGCTATGGCCCTGTATAGCAGGAGAGGAGAAAGTGATTTGGCAATCTTCCGTGGTGTTTGAGGAACTTGCTTGATAGTGTTTCCTGAGGCGCTTGATGGTCCAGGTCGAGGTTCAGTTTTGCGAAGCAAGCAAGTTCTTGGCCTGTGGATGTATTGGTTGATGATGGGTGCACCATAACAACATTAGGTAGTGAGAAGGGTTTGTTGCATCATTATTACAAGGAGATGACCTTAAAGTGTCTTGAGAAACTTCAGGAAAATAATTCTCTGCAACATAAGCGTAATCTGGAATAGCATACCCATCTGCTAGCCACAGTTTAGTTGCTTTAAACGCACTCGAAGCAATTCCAACTGTATCATTAGTATTCCATGCTTTCGTGATCATTTCAGCAAATTGTAATTTAGTATATTCCCTGCTGTTATGAACTTGAAGATTATAGAATTTATATCATTCATGTTATTACAAATTATACTGTTACGGAATGTCTAATTTAGTTAACAGCTGCAAAAGCTACTCACGTCCATTTCTCTCATTACTTTCAAAAAAATATGTGTGCCCATATTAAACTGAATTCGAAAGCTCATATTTCACTGACTGCTAATGTTATTTTAACGTGTTGTAGTTGGCAACTCTGTTTATAGGAAAGAAGTGAACAGAAAACTGGCGTTGTGTTCCTAGACAGAACTGACTATAAATACAATGACAGATTAAATACATCGCAGATACCAAGCTTTAGCTTATTATCCATTATCTTGATTTAACTATAGCTCCACAAAGCTACATGTTTTTATCCTACGTACCCGTAAACTTGTCTTTTATTTCACAATAACTGCACCTAACGAACTTGGGCGCCTCTCTACAAATTCATGAAACTTCAAATAATGCTACAAACTTCGTTGTTTTCCTCTTGCGCAAACTATATGTGCGCTGTGTGGGTTTGAGCTTCGTGCTGCTCATATTAAACTGACTTCCCCTATATCAATTTGCAATTCCAGTGCAACTAGCTCCTTTATGTTTATTGTTTGGTTTTGCTTTTACACTTGTTAAATTAAAAAAAAAAAGAAAATAAAACTTGTTTCCACCTTCAATGATAGGAAATTGTTCCTGACAAAGACAAGATTAGTTTTTATATCAAAACTGCTATAACTAACTAAATGGAACAGGTGTTTTCTACTGTTCGAGAATTGAGTTTTTGTATTTGAAAACAATCAAGTAATTCATGCTGAGATTTGTTTAACCAATTGCTATAGCATTGTCTATGTGACCTTAAACTAATGCGACCTAGCCCTTTTAAGATCTTGGGTTTTTGGGGTATTTTTTAGACTTTCAGTCAAGCAGCTACTGCATCGTCACTATTTATCCAATAATCATGGTTCATACATCATTCTCTTCAGAACAGAACAGGCTTGCAAATGGAATAAATTATATGCCCATACCAAATACCAGGAGAGGGAAAAATTGAGGGGAAAAGTGAAATTTCGGGGATTTTTTTTGTCACACTTTGAGCCCCTCTGGAGATCTTAAAAATCTGATAAATACTACTTAATGCACTGAATGTGTGTACCAAATTCAAGCTTCCATCTTGAACAGTAAGGGCGTAAAAAAATATTAAGAATCTCCCAATGCCCCAGACTACCGCAAAAGACCCTAATCTCAGGTTTAAAAAAAAAAAAAAAAAAAAAAGCTCTGAAACATTCATATTCGTCCTAGGATCATGGTTCGCCCATCATTCTCTTCAGAGTAGAACTGACTTTCAAACGGTAACATTAACATGTCCCCATCATGTATCTAAGGCGGGAAAATCATGAAGAAAGGGATTTTTGGGTTAAAATATCCCTTTTCTCAACTTTTTGCCTCTCTTGACCCCTCTGTTTTAACGCAGATATTTGAAAAAGTCTGATAAATATTACTTGGTGGAATAAATTTTTGTGCAAAATTTCAATCTTCTAGGTGCAAAAGTAAGCCCGCCAAAAAATAATGAAAATAGGCCTAATAAAATAAAATATTTTTTAAAGTTATGGCGTCGTCAGCTCCTATGTCTCGACGCAGGAAGTCGTGAAACCATGCGTAACGTGTACTACAATGCCTTTAGACTTGGAAAAAACAAAAACGAAAAAGCTCAAATAGGAGAGTTATAACGCAAAGTACCATAGAACAGCCGTATGGTATAAATTGTTCCAAAGATCTTAAAAGGGCTAAACATCATTTATGAATGTAGTATTCAAATAGGTGAGCTTATGAGCTATCATCATTATGAAGTCTGTTTCCAACAAGAAATATTTACTTTGAATAATATAGCAATGACAGATTTTGCCGCCCCTCCAAACTTGCAGCCTGCTCGGAAATACGCATGTTGCACATATGGTTGATCCGGCCCTGCGTCTGAGCTAACCATAAGGCAGTAGGATGGGTCTACTTTCATTAGAGAACTGTAGTTTACGTAAATTGTAATTTACATCATACTCAGAAATATTTTAGCAGGAATCCTAAAACGCCTGATCATTGTATCGTATTTTAAGTAAGTAAACAAGATTTTTAATTAAGTTAACATAATCCGGTAGACGATAAAAATAAAATATTATTTGGTAATTAATTTTGCATAGAATGTGATAACTCAAGAGTGAAACATTTTATAATCTATCTATTTACTTTGGGTACTGATTTTATTTATTTTCAAACACCGTTCAGGATATTTTTCTTATAGCACGGAACAGTCGTCTTTTTATTTCATACCTTAAAAATCTTATTGTATTATAAGTTCATCACCGCAGAAAAACGTCCTCGTTATTGGATACTATAGTATTTGTGCTAACTCAATCCAGTTAACGAGTATTTTTATTCAACTTCATAAATACATTATCTTCTTTTTAACGTACTCAATGGTATCTTTCCCTCACCCTTCATAACTAGAACTCCTACCTGTATTTTAATGCACAGGTAGCATTCTGTTCCTAAGTTATCTTTTATTATTATCCATACGATATTTTGTGACTTTTGCTACTGTTGTAGCTACCGCAATGTTTAGGCATTCCTTCCTTTGAGCAAATTATTATTATTATTAGTAGTAGTAGTAGTAGCATTACTTTCGTATCTTAATTTATGAAAGATCTGGGTTTTCTTTTTTCCAGTTCGAAAGAAAGTAACTCACTTTGATACAAGTTAAATTTGAAGGAATTCCTTCATTTTCATATCCTTCCAGCACCAGCCAGGTTTCTCACCATTGTGACTCTACCATAATCAAGCGAGTAATGGTCGTGTTATTTGGATTTGTGTGATACGAATTATAGTTACCATTCCGAACATTGAGAAAACTTCATTTGATTACAAAGTTTAGGCCAGCCTGTATATAGTAATATCCCATGTTTGGTACTCTATACAAACAGTACTTTACACTTGTGTTTACAAACACCACCTCATGATTTTACGTCATGATACTACCCAACACGTGGATTTACTAGAAGCAGCAGATGACGGATCTCTGGTTCCTCCTACGAAGCACACGATGACATCTGAGCAACAGCGCCATCGCCGCCAGGACGCCTATATAATGGGACGCAGCCGGCAGTTCTGCACCAGTTCACTGGTGCTCCTCGTACAGTTTGCCACGGAACATTAGTAGTAACCCAACCCCAAGCATCTAGTCTACCGCGGGACTCTTCGCTATTGCTTTTTTTTTTTTTTTTTTTTTTTTTGTCTTAACCTGCTACGAAGCTCTGTTGGGAATCCTACCTCGCTTACGTAGCCTGTGACTACTAACCTTCTCACTGCTTGCCACGGAGCTTTGAGGATTCCTCCGCCACTTTGCTTAGCCTGCCACGGGGCTCTGTAGAGATTCTATCCTCGGCCTCACATCAAGGACTAACTAATTTCTAACCCAATATTTTGTAGAAGAATAACTTTGTAGTATTTCTGAAAATACTGTTATATAGTGAGTTCTATAATTAAAGCCGGTAGTTGGAGTCGATTACGGACACTCATTTTGTTTATTTTGCTCTACCTACAACCTGTATATAGGACAGAATTTTACAATATATATCAAACATGTACAGACATGTCCAAAATTATTGTCGCATATCTATCTGTCTTCTTGCAAGGATATAATTTGATAATGATTGTGCAGGGTTCTTCTAATACTGATACTATGTGTATAATCGGAAAAGGTGTATTTGTGGTAAATTGCATAGGAAAAATATTTTAAATACGAAAATTAGAGTGAGTAAAACAAAATGTTGCTAAATGGACAATAAAGTTATTTTTTGTTTTATTGTTGTTATTTACTGCTCTTTTGACATGAAATTTACCACATACATGTCTTTACTGATTATAAACATACTAACATTATAGGAAATACAGGACGAATTCGGTATCAAATTATGTTCCTACAACATGTTTATATACATGCGACAATAGTTTTGGACATGAGTGTACGTGTGAAAGAGAACCATAATAAATTTTAAAGAAATTCAAAATTAATCATGCACGAGAAACTGTACAAAGTCGATAGAATTACCACTTTTTCTCGTACCAATATGGGTGTGTCATTAATGTCCATGCGAGTGTTAAAAAATTCTACTCGAACGGTTTCTTTATAGTTGGAATCATTTAATTTAACCTACTACACGTGCTTATTTTTTGAATCTTCTATTTATCTGTTTACACCTGGACTTATTTCATCCCTATATTAATAATACTTACAGTTATGTATCCAAAACGTCCATATGTGAAACTATTATCCCTGCACAGCTTGATAAGCCTCCATGTCATAATTCTCATCCGCTTTAGCAGCTGTAGCGTCACAAGCTAGAAGGCTTTAAGCACAATTTTTCAAAGAGTATCATTGTCCACGTATAGCTTTTACCTGATGTGTGGCTTGATGATACCCCACAGGACATTTTATGATGCCATAAGCTCCGGACATCGAGCGGGCAAGGATAAGGGATTGGGGAATTCGGGGAGCATCCAAGGGGAATTTGTGAACAAGGGGTATCAAAAACACTTCCCAGACGAAAAATTTTATTCTCTCACGAGATCGAAGTCTGACGACTTGGTAGCTTTTTATCGTACCTTTTGACAAATCTACCCATTATCTGCGGCATATTTTCGTTACCGTGCTTCCGTTCATGGACCCAGACACGTGCCACTGAGCTTCCTTCCAAAGTTCCTAGTATTTGGCATTGTTGTTTACCAAACACGGAAAGCTGAGACAATGAAGGGGACAACGCACAAACTTCATGCGTCTCCCTCCTCGGGAAGTCACATGACAGTTACGCAGTAATCACATTGCAATTCGAGTGAGGAACACTGTTGCCATGTCAATGATCTGGATGAGAAGTTCAGATTTTAAATATCTTAAGATCTTACATTGTTACCCGCGTTTAGTTTGAGTACAGGGTTTTCTGGCCACCTTGTACATCTCAAACCCATGTTACCAATTACACTAAGGAAGTATCACAACTAAAAACGCCTGCATGTAAAGACTTCATTACCAATTTCCTGTTCATATGAATACACAAATAGCGACTATCAGAAACATGTCGTTTTGAGCTTAGTTTATCGCGATGACGTGGTATTCAATCATCGAAAGTGTAGCACTCACAATAATACAATACATTCGGATAAGTAGATTGGATTAGCATTCCTGTCAACAAAGAGGATATATGAGACGTTGACCTACATTTTAAAATGGAATTAGAACCACATGCGCTCCAGTCAGGAATTGAACCTAGGTCTCACGTGCCTAAGAAGTGTACACCAACCATGATCACCTTTCGGACACCTCTGGTGCTTGGGGTCCTGGGTTCGATCCCAGCCCCCGCCAAGTGAACTTTGTGGTGGACAAACACCGTGCTCGTGGGTTTTCTCGGGGTTCTCCCGTTTCCTCCCACTTTCTTCATTCCACCATTTCATTCATTACTCATCATCACCGTCTCCTTTAGTCTACCCGGCATAACCATGGGACGTTAAACTCAAAGATTTCATTTCATTTCATTTTTCACCTTATGGAGAAATTTGAAACCAATCTCTCTGAAAAACAAACCGGTTTTGTAGAAAAGCGAAACCGTTTTCGGTGATAAACCGAACTGGATTTTGAGAAAATCGAAATGTTTTCTAGGAACTGGTTTCCGGTTCTTATAAAAAACGACTTTTCTGATCCCTAATATAGATATCTAGAGTCGGAGTGTTGCAGTTACCACCACGTAACAGCGGGGACTTTGTTTTAGTCCGCGCTCCGTCAATTTGGCGCAGAGTCTAGAAGGAACCAACACAAACTGTCTCAAGTGCATGCGAATAGACACGTGTCATTTGTTTTCATAGAAGTGGTCGTTTCCACAGAAAGAAAAATGTGCAATTCCTTTAGTGTGGTTTTATTCGTAAAAGAAGATACTCTTGGCACTGTTCCTACATGTTGTGTATCTAAATCTCCAAAAAAATGAAGTTTGTCGGTGGCCGGGAAGACTACCACACAAGAAATTTCAACGTCTAGTAGTTTACCATCAAGAACTGTGTATATTTCAACGAATTCCTGTCGTCATCCTCGGTAATTGTCCCTAAATAAATTTTTCGTTGTTTGGTGGACTCACAACTAAACCGATTTAGCATTTAGATTTCGGGGTTTCGGCAGTTATGGCCATTAACCCGTTACGTATGAGAGATGACATCCCTCGCCGAACACACTATCCGGGGAAAGGGAAGGAAGGAAGGGGCATGGGACCTATAAGAAGGTAACACCTCGGCATTTGCCTGGTATGAATGAGGAAAACCCAGGAAAACATTCAGGA
Organism: Thermobia domestica; assembly: GCF_964235325.1. NCBI lineage: Eukaryota > Metazoa > Arthropoda > Insecta > Zygentoma > Lepismatidae > Thermobia > Thermobia domestica. The sequence goes on along the minus strand of NC_137470.1, from coordinate 49,948,039 downwards.
TGGCTGGCTAGGAAAAGATTTCTACACTTTTTCGACCGAGTGCCCCACTGTACAACAAAACTGAACGTCGTTAAAACCAAACACCACCTTGAAATCAGTATAATAGAACCTACTTGAAGGATTATTATACTGAAGAACAATCCATAGTAAGTGGACTCATATTCACACGAATTATAAATATCTTTTATTTAGTGCGGATATTAATGATTTCTTTACAGAATATCGCCGAGGATGATGACAAATGTTCGTTGAAACGCACACGGTCAAGTTAAAAATATGGGCGCTTAAGTGAATTTAACAATGGTTTATTGGATTATTAAGTATGCATTTCATTAATTAATAAAATAATTACATTATTAAATATATATATTTACACTAATTAGCAAAGTAATCACATTGTTAAATATATACATATATGTACAGTAATGCATTACAAGACAGTAAGTTGTCTTTTAAATTCGGTAAAAATCCTATGTTATTAAGCAATTCAATTGAAGAAAAACACTAGAAACAAAATACATAAATTATTACATTAAATAAATAAATAGAACACAAATACTATCAGAAACTTACTAACAACTACGGCATTAAACGTTCGTATAACTTGATGCGTGGATTTGCAACTTCTGGCACTAAATGCAAGTAGAGAAATCCGGCGGTTACTGATATTAGGACGATGAGCTATATCCATAAGTCCTTTTCATTCAAAATGTTCGATTTATGTACAATAAATAATTTGTTCTTAATTATTTACATATAACAACAATTTCTTGAAGTTTCTTCTTCAGCCTCCTTGTATCTGCCAACAAAGAAATAAAGTCAATTAACATTTAATGTAGCCTACAATATGCAATAAACAAATTGGTAAGAAGACAAAGTCTTAAAAGCTTAGAAAGCGCAAAATTAAACTTGCACCGAGAATTATACGACAGAAACAGCCCTGTTATGACATTTTATCTTTATCATTACATTAACCATATGGTTCTGGACGTAACCAGGATAATCTAGTACCAGAATGACACATGTCAATACCCACCGCAACACGAATTTATTAAAATTTAATTTTATTATATTTTACTTATTTACTTTACTTAACATTAAAGCTATTACAAACCTAGAGAAGTTCTGTCGCACTTTCACGTTCGTCAATGAGGCTATAATATCAAAGATATGCCTTTACATCAAAATCATATTGGCCTACATCACGCTTCGCCTCTCTTACTCGCGCTAAGTTAGTTTGCTCAACCTATAATTGAAATTCTATACGTCAAAACTAAAAATTACAAAATTTGCGTATTATTTCTTACAAATAAAACAAACAAGACACATTACAAAATGTGTATATAAATACCGTATTATTATTATTATTATTATTATTATTATTATTATGAAAGAGTTTGAGATAATTGAAAATAGAACACAAAAAAAGATTAATACTTCTTAAATATTCAAAAACGAAATATATTTGCTTTAGAACAATGCTTCAGGGTTTCAATTGTATACAAAGTCAGCTTTTGTATTCAATAAAAGGGAAAAAAAAGAAGACCGAAAGGCATTGCTAGTATTCTTGCCAAAGATACTGATTATACTGTTTCGAAAATATTTACCGCTGCAGATGTTCATGGTTCTGTATGAAAGATGCACAAGATATATGAGTAATTGGTTTGCTAAATATAGCTCGAAATGTTTCAGTAATGTAGTTCTCATAATGTAAAATGTAAAACATGTTAACTTGTATTAACTCTGTCCTTCTTTCGTACGTACCAGTGGATTTGAGTGGTAGGGAAACAGTTGTGCGAGGTTAAATTTAATGAGATTAACAGTAAAAGAGTACGGCATCTCTACACTTCTACTTACATAACACACTTCGAACCCTATGTCATGATTATGCCGTAGAAAAATATGAATAAAAAGTAATTTTAAGATAATGAAACGTGAAGTGAGGATAAGTGCACATATCATAAGATGCAGTATAAAACCGCGTATCATAAGTCATGTTCAAAATGACGAATTTGCTTTATTTTCTTTAAAGGCAATAATTGAGTTATTTCCAACCCTATGGTATCTGATATAATCATTTTCTCTTCCCATTCACAGTAAATAACACGAACAGACGTAAGGAGCTGGGCAAGTAACGTGGTGTCGAGTAAGCAATGGTGACTGGCAAACTTGAACACTGATGGCGGAAACGAACTTTGCTATTATATTACTAACGGACCTCTGACTACCTTCACAAAACTAATAGTTTTGTATAGTTATCTTTCTGTCTTGGCCTAGATGAGTATTTTTTTTTTGAGCCACTGTGGGATATGGTGCCTCAGTGGAAGCGCGCTAATCTCTAGTGCGTGAGGTCCTTGGTTTGATCCTGATTGAGGTATTGTAAGTAAATTGTTTCTTATAGTTGCTGTATCAGGTTTTCTGGAACGGAATTTGCAAGGTTTAAATTCAGGTAGACTATCAATTGTCTGAAACTCATGGTCCAATGTCAAGAAGCTATGACTTATTCCGAATTAAAACCAAAGAATCATGCTAAGTAACCACTAGAATATACACCATAGCGAATTATCCTTGCATCGATAAGCATATGGTTAATTCCACTATATGTCGTTAGTATTATTATACGGTATTCTAGAATTTGCATCTAATAATTGTAAAATTGATTTACTACATTTGGACTTTGCTTCATTTATTAAGTTCAAAGTAAAATGATAATAATAATTTTATTAAAATGAACATTATGATTGTGGAAGTAATTTTCTTAACTGGCATTAGCATCAGCTTTTTTTTCTCAGTTATGTTCCTTTAATGACCATGTTCGTGTTTGACATCAACACTGTCGTGGATACTTTGCGAGTACGCGTACCTCCCTCTCAACATAACCTCTTATCCCTTAAAATATAAATTCCAAATAACAATAACGGAATTACATTTTTGTAAGAAGATCGAGCCATGCGCATGATGAATGACCTTACTATGATGAGTCACTTACCCATCACCAAAGGGCACCGACTCTGGGGATGCTCTGCTGCTTGAGATCCTCTCAGAAATTTTGTGGAAGTACTCAGCACCGACACATAAAGGAGAAAAGAAATTGAAAAGAGAAAAGAAAAGATGAAACAAGAAGATGGAAAGAAAAAATAGGTAGAAACTAATATTTTGCCACATTTTTTAAACGTATGGAGGGCCAAATGTTTTCATAAAGTAGCGAAGAGGGGATATAAAGTTTGAACATTCTTTGCTAAGAATGGAAACATTTGAAATTCCAGAATTGAGTTGCTGAGGTAAACGAGCGTTTCTCCGTGCTAGTTTTTGTTTAACGTCCTTACATATCTCACTTCACAAATAGTTTGTGAACAAAACAGGTTGACAAGAACTTAGAGCGGTGGTTAGATCCTTACATTCCTAGAACCTCCCTGATTATATCTCTATACCCTTATGCAAGATTCATGAGCTCATGTGGTTCGGATTCCACGTTAATCAGTAGGTCCATGTCCCATATAGCCACGCTGATGAACGGGACGCAAAACTCTAGTCAACTTCAACTTTTCATTCAAGATTGCATATTTTGAATAGAAAAGAAAAAAATGCAATTTCCATTCAAAAATACCTAATTAGGAAGGTCAATTTTCAAAATTTTCCGGATAAGACCCCCGGATTCCGCTTAGTCATATTTCATGCTCCGAGATTAACCGCTCGCTTATCGTGAGAGCAGACTCACTGATTTTCACAACTCGGTGCCCTTGCCGATCACTCGTCCAAGGTAACGCCTTTCACACTCTGGTTACGTGCAAAGCTGAACCTACAGCTCCACGCTCGTTCTTCCTGTTGGTGATAGTAGATTGATTAGATCGGCTACGATTCCTGATGGAAGAGGGTTGAACGGATTACAATGGTTCAGATCACATTTTAAACTAGTGGTCGCAAAACTTAGGAAGTTTCTGAGCTACCGTACAGTTTTAAAATCCTACTGTGAGCCATCTGCCAAAAGAACTGCCGACTTCTTTTTTTTTTAATCCTACGTTTGTTTATTGCGTATAAAGTTGCATTTCAAGATTAACTAACCGGATCGTTAACGCGATCTACAAAAAATGTCCCCGCGAGTTACTTGTAGCTCGCGATCGATGGTCTGGCAATTACTGCTTTAAACTGAATGTGTAGGTCTCATATAGCCTAGGTTCTGAAAAGAGGAGCTAAAATTAAACATGGTTGACAACGAAAGTATACTTGGAGTGGCTTTATTTAAATATATATATATACAAATAGGGTTTTCAATAATGGAAATCTCCAATTAAAATTTATCACTTATTGAAACTTCAGTTGGTTTTAACGACTCTTTGTGAAGTTAAATTATATTTTTTTCTATTCAACTCCCTTCCTTTTTTCTTTTTCATTTTTCGTTTTGAAAGAACGCTTGTTGATTGTGGCAAATTTTCTTATTATGTAATTAACTTTTTATAATTAAACAAAGAAATAGTAAAAATCATATACGCCATATACATTTTCATACCGGTATATTTACTATGCCGCTTTCATTGAATAAATGTTGTATCGGTCTCAAATATAGAAATAGAAGGGGAGAAAATAGAACAAGTGACTAGTTTTCGATACCTGGATAGTATTATTGGTGCCATGAGCACCCGCAGGGGAGGGCATTTGCCCCCTCTGAGTTTCCGAACCTAAATGTGATTTTTGACATGTCTGATCAACAATATCTGTCAGTGAAGAGCGACATGATTAACATATTAGTTGAGTTAGCTTTCTTGGACACATTTAAGGACTTTTTTTTTTTTTAAATATACCAAAGTTAGTTAATCGACTTCTTTGCATTTCGTATATAAACTGGCACGAAGGGTTCGTCAACCGATAGTAGCTAAGGTTATTTTCTTTAAATTTTCTTTCATTTATTGTCATTGTACAAACAGATAAAATGTCTGGATTTTAATGTTGAGTTTTTTCTAGTTATGCTCTAAAGGCAGTGTTATATGGAAGAATTATAACTACATTGTAAGATGGAAACATTCTCAAATGAATGTGTTTGCATTCTTATCTGATCGTGTAAAATACATTTGCTTTCTGATTTTCTAATTTTATTGTTCTTTAGAGACTACACACGTTCAGCTAATAGGCACCTGTGAGAACCAGTACAATACAGTACTAACAGAGTTCAAACTAATGTTATATATACTAATACTATGCTTGCAGTAAAGATTGCAGGAGTGATTGGGGTTTAGTTCCGTACAAGCCATCCACTAAATATAACCCTAGCAAATATGAGGGTACTGTGAATCACCACACAAACCTTTGCCCTCCCCTGAGAAATTTTCTACGGGCGCCCATAATTAGCAATGATATGAAGTGCAAACGTGAAATAAAATCAAGGACAAGAATGGTGAAAAAAGCCTTTAAGAGGAATAAAAATATATTTTGTAGTTGAGTTGATTTTGAGTTTAAGGTCCCTTCCAGCAGCGAGGCTATAGGAGACGGGACCTACTGATTAACATGGAATGCGAACTACATGAGCTCCCGCCGGAATCGAACCCGGGTCTCCCACGCAAAAGGCGCGTACGCTAACCGCTTGCCCACGAAAGAGCTCAATCTATTTTGTAGGACGTTCAGAAACACTCATAAAATGCTTCGTGTGGAGTATTATAGAGTATGAGGCAGAAACATGGGCATTGTGCAAAAACATTAGAATCTTTCAAATTTGGATGTGGGGAAGAATGGAAATAATAAGTTGGGTCTAGCGGAAAACGAATGTGAGAGTGTTAGAGAAATATTATATTATTAAGAAGAGGAAACGAAACTGATTGGGACATTGGCTGACAATGAACTGTATCATGAGTGACGTGCAAAAGGGTACGGTGCAGGAGAGGGAGGGGGCGAAGGAGACTACAATTGATGAACGATATCAGAACATAAAAATCGTACGTAAAGATAGAGAGGTTAGCTGAAGACCTTGTAGCATGGAATCTTCCTAGTTGCGGCAAGTGACGTGCCAATAATGGCAGAATACCTATGATGATGATTCATTGAATAAAGTGTATCATCATACTATATGAAGAAATCAAGTAGTTTATCCGAGAGTGTTTGGTACAGTATATATGTATATATTCATTTGCAGGGCGCAACTCAACGTGGGGCTCGGCTTGTCCGTCCCAAGAGCCACCTATTCTTTCTTAGAAATAAAATTAGTAGCAATAAGTGGTTTCATATATTACAGTGACCTCAATAACTCGTGAATCCAGGGCTCTGTACCAATCACAGAACTGTTTTTCTTCACTTGTAACACATCGGAAGATTTTGGTAGATTCGTGGAGCTGTCTTCTGAACACATACTTCAAACGTCAAACATCAGAAATGCATCAACAATTTTGCCAAATTTTGAACGACATGGTGAACGAGTAAAAAAAAGGAACTAAAGAGCTACAATACAAATAGTAACAATTATTCGAACTAAAGGCTAATAAAAGTAATTTAAAAATATATACCCACAACAACAGTAACCAAAATAAATAAAACGGAACTTATAGGTAGTCGGACATTTTGCCCTCAGATGCTCCGTAATGTGTGAAGAGTTAAGTGCCGTTAAAACTTGCCGGGCCAAGCACATGTGTTAAGTGAAAGAAACCTAAACTGACTTAACCTAAGAGATACTGCTGAGCAGAAATAGTGTTTTGTTAAATACTTTTGCATAGTGCGTGTTCAAAACTGCTGCACTACTTTTAATACTTTAAAGTGTTGGTGGGGCTATTCTGGCACACGTGGAGACCTTATACCATTGTGGTATATGTATTATTGGTATCTTTTTATGAAATAGTGTTAACAGGATACGTTAGCAACCAAAAACACATTGTGTTAACCCCTTCCACTGGATAAGAAAGAAACCTGAATACACATAATACAAAGATATGTAATCTCCACACATGCAGAAATTAACATTGGAAATGTATATACACACGTACCGTCGCTTACGCGCCTGCTTCTTACGGACGCACCCCAGTACTAACAGACTGATCCTCAGCTATGCCCATTCATGAACCGGATCATGCAAAACAAGTCTGATTTGACTACCTCACACAAGTTGACCCAGTGGTAATCGTAAAATCCTCTTAAGCAATAAAAACATTTTGGAGCTCCTAAATAGTATGTTGGCATATTATAAAGAAAATTATTGCGATTGCATTTCACAAAAGGAGTCGAAACTAATCTAACCTCTCCTATTCTACCCTAGCTTACTGTACCGTAAGGCATTCATTACGAAGCTGGTCGTCCACCTAGTTTTTTGGCTAAAAGCGTAATAAATGGTTCCATCGTGTACCAAAGTTTAATTCAAATGCTATTGCCTAGCTAGCATCAGCGAGTGAAGGCGGGTTAGAGCCCCGCAGGGCATGTTGTTTTCTGTCTTTATTACAACTAAATGGGAAGGAGGACCTGTGTTCTAGAACCTTGTCGTCATGCTTGTTATATTACCGTTACATTGACAAGTATAACTTTCTCCACGTTTCTTTACAGTTATTTGCTTCTGCACTTTCTATAACCTATTTTTAGATTTATTACGCCACGACTTTGACTTACTCTTAATAGATTTTCCTAATTATCACCAGCCATAGTCACAAAACAAATGCTCATTACATTCCCATAATCCTACTATGAAGTAACCTTTCGTCAAACAGTTCTCCCCGTGTGCCAAATAGTTCCATGTTTAGAACCGTTTATATAAGAAAATAAACACAACTTTCGCTCTCCTTATACATTATCAAGCCCACAAACAAGCAAAGTAAGCCTATTCATTTCTTCCCGGTAAATTCCCAAAATTTTGCTAGAAACTGATGACCAACTTTGGAACTTAACCCTACTGTAACCTAACACTACTCTACTCTATTCTAGCCTAACCTAAACTAGCCTTACCCTACATTAAGCATTGTAGTGCTTAACTTGCCTCACATTTTAGGTGGATATAGTCTACTGACGTCTAGAAAGAAATTGTGTAATCTCGTTTGTGGAGGAAAATGTTTCCTCCCACTTTCTCATTCCACCAATTCTGCTATCATTCACTTGTTTTAATCATTGTCTCACTTTGCCTAACTGGCATAAACGTGGGACGTTAACTCAAATATTCCAATACACTGATAATCAATCAGTGGCCCATACATATGGCAAGGTTACTCCAAGTAATTAATGTAATTACACTTTAAAAGATTATTTTCACAAAGTTAGAATATCATATTTCACAACACGTCCAACTGTTAATATTTAAAAGTTCAATGAAAAGTAATTAATCCCTTATAGTTTCCTGTACATAGCAATGAACTACTGAACAGTTTAAGTGTTCCGCCATACTAGAGAAATTTATATTCCGTTACATACGCGCGTATATCCACTACAGTGTAAACAATGAAGATGGCACCCATCCGTCAAATGGAAGATCTCAAGTAATTTTTAAATGGAATTTATAAGTAATATACAATCTTCGTTACTGGGAATATGAAACTATATTCCAGAAAGTGCACATCTTCTTACTCGGGAAGTACCACACCAGATAAATAATACATTAATCTAACCTAACTTAAACTAAACAAACCTAACTTAAACTAGCCTACCCTAAACTAATTTAACCCAACTGAACCTAGTCATAAGTAATTATTCTGTCGAGAATATATGTCGAGAAAAATGATGTTAATCAGTATCTGCTAATTTTATAGTTACATATAAAGTATGGAAATACTTACCATGACTAAAGTAGATTAGCATATGGAAGAAGATCATTAATACAATTCTGCAACAAATGTTCATGAGAAACTTCTAACTTCGCAATCAGACGCTCGATTTCCTCCAACTGGAAGAACTTTCTCAAAAGTTTCTGCAACAATATCCTGCGTCTATGGTTGTTAACTTCCCTTTGATACAAATTCAGCATTCTGACTACATTTCTGACTTTTTGCTTCTTGAATGTATCTACTGATACTTTGACTAAAGCTAATCTTTTCAGCTTTCTTTCGTGTAATTGATATTTGAACCTAATTATATCTGTAAGAGCATCCATACTTGATATTTTCTCTTTTCCTAAACTTCTAACATTGCAATGAAGCTCTTCAAGGTTATATTAAGTAGATGGCAAAATATATTTTCAGACACAGATTGTAAGCTGAGTATATGCAAAAGATCAGAATTTCCCCCAATCAAGTCTAAGGTTAATTAATGTATAAAGCCGATTTCTTTCAATGTATATTTTCTAAAGTTTATACAAGTGTACGAAACATTACTTCATAAATTCTGTGTTTACACAACTTAAGAATTTGTTAAATCAATGTTTTAATATAATCAGGCTCGCAAGCAGAAATTTTTGTTGGGTTGTCCAAGCTTTGCGAAGGGGCAATACTACAAGCCATTACATCTATGTATTAATGAACGGGTATTATTGTGTACATGATAAAGGGATTAGTAATTGTAGAGCACTTTCACCTATATTTTCGGAAGAAAAAATGACAGAACAAGAATGTTTTTGTAAGAAAGAATACAGATGAGGTGTAAAATCAAATTTCCATGATTCATCACTCATTTCACTGTTAAACAATTATAGTTTTACTGAGAATGTGCACAAATGTATTCTGAGTTATGAAGTTTTGGGGTGTTCGGACCAGGCCCGTATCCATGGGGGGCTAGGGTGCCCGGCCCCCCATACATTTTCAAGGTAGGCTTGCAATTGAACTATAAAATGGCGATGAACTATAGTAGGGTTGGATTGGTATCCCCCTAACTTCTACCGGATCCCCTAAATGTTTGAGCTTGCTACGTGTCTGATTCGGTGGGACCCGATGAACCCTCCCATACGTGCGCCTCTGAATATAATCTACAATTTCTAGACTAAGGCCGATAAAACTGCGTAGTTCGCTTAATTTTTTTGATTACACGTTTTATTGTTACTACGAGCTTATTACTCTAAGCTACTTAGTTCATCAATGTAGAAATTGCGGTGCAGATTTATTAAACGGATCCACACATAAATTCATTACATAAACATTTCTTTCTCAATAAATCGACTTGCTGTATCTTCAGCAACCATTTTTTGGATGTTAACTTGCATTCTTCTGCACAGGTTCACTTTAGAAGGCTTCAGAGGACATACACGATAAGTATTGTGCAAAAGGCGCAGATATTTTGTAGAGCTCCATACATAAATTCATTGCATACATAAGATATATTTCTTTTGTTCGTAAATCGACTTTTTTAACATTCTTGCATTCGTCTGTACAGATTCACTTTAGAGGGCTTCAGGGCACGTACACGAAAAGAACTAATGTGCAAGAGATACTTTTCAACTTGTGCTAGGTGGCCACCAAAAAGCAGGAATACTATCTGACCGAATCACGGCAGAAAAATAACAGGGGACCCGAGCGTTTGCGACGGAGTGCGTTGTTAGTGAGCAGGTGTGTCAGCGAAGGTGGGCACATACATATACGTGTATCACAATATATGACTAATTGATAATATACATGCAAAGTAATGTGGCCTGGAAATGATTATGAGCCATCGTATTCTATTACGTGCAAAGATGTCAACACGAAATACACTGACAATACCTTAAAAATGGTTGCCTTCGGGAAAAGTTGCATTAATAGGTGCAGATTTCAAGCAATTCCACCGAAATCCAGTAGATATATCTTTACCTTCTGTTTCAAAAAAAAAAAAAACAGACCCTGTAATGGCCAAACGGTCAGTGATTTGTAGTTGTGCCTATTGAGACTTTTTTCAGGATCACAATAGCCAAACAATCAGTGATCCGTAATTATGCTCATTAAGAACTTTACTCAGGACCACAATATCTACAACATACAGGGGTGTAGCCAGTAAGTTTGTGTAGGAGGGGCCCGTCGTTTTTGAGGGGGGCAGCCACAATGTACAAAGTAAAAAAAAATGTGTTGCTGCTAGTTTTTTGAGGCCTGAAAGAAAGGAAAATTTTGGTTTCCTTCTGGAAAACTAAAAACACTATTTTAGTTTATTATTATTATTATTATTATTATTATTATTATTATTATTATTATTATTATTATTATTATTATTATTATTATTATTATTATTATTATTATTTTCTCCATAAACTATATTCAAGATAGTTTTTATTACGCTTAATCAAGAAATTCTGTCCGGGACCAAACGCTATACTTTTGTGAATAACTATAAAGGTAACCAAGAAAGTTCTTTCCCTTTTCGTGGAGGTCTGTGTTCAATTGGACCTCACACCGTGAGTTGAATGTGAGTGAAGATAAGGCGAACGTCAGTTGTTGGTGTGGGTATATCCAACATACTACCTGATTGTGGCAATTCAGATACACCGTGAACTTGCGTAAAGACATAGGGTACATGGGACATCCACAGAGCTTCATAAGAGCATGTATGCTGAACGAGTTCAGATGGAGGTCAAACGCCGCTGTAGCGGGACAGACGATATGCCAGGCCTTTGGTGAGGGTGTCGTGACGACGCGGACATTGCAGCGATGGTTTAACCAGTTTAAGGACGATGACGAAACACCCGAAAACACCACGTGCCGGAAGACCAACACATGTACAATGAGGAACTGGGACTACAATTCAGTGTGTGGAGAAACCATTCGGCAGCACATCAATTAACTTGGGAAGCACTACAAGTTGGGTCGATGGGTCTCATATGTTTTGACTCCGGGCCAGAAGGCAACGCGGCAGTCGCCTGTGTTTATTTACTGTTTCGGAGCCATTTCTGAACAGGGTGTTGACATATGATAAAAAGTGGGTCCTATACGAAGCTCCACGGCGCCGTCATCATTGGTAACAATCCCATGAACCGATTTCAAAATAGCCGAAACCAGCACTGTACCAGAAGGTCCTTCTGTGTGTTTGGTGCATCGTGCATCGGGAACTGCTACCAGCTGGTCAGAGTATCAATGAAACTGTGTAGTGTCAGCAGTTGAGCTGTGCTCAAGAAAACCTCAAAACTCTGGAGCCATCACTTCTGAATTACAAATGGGTCCTCGTTTAAGGAACAACGCTAAGTCCCACGTGGCTAGGATGACTCAGAACACCATTCTCCGCCTCGGATGGGAAACAATATTGCAAACACTATATTCTCCGGATATTGCAACGTCCGATTATCAGCTGTTCCATTCTTTGGACAATCACCTTAGAGGACGCCAGTTCAAATCCCTAGTAAAATTCTAAAATGAACCTGACACCTTCTTCGTTTCACGGCCCAACAAGTTCTACCGCGATGGATTCCATGGCCTTCCAGAACGTTTTCAGAAGGTCGTCGATGCTGATGGGGACTATTTTTGATCTTCCAGGTTAAATGACATATCGATGTTCGAAGGTTGTGGGTGAAAAAGCAACAAAACGTTTCTTGGTTACCTTTATATTTAAATTTAAGTCCTTGTATACAGAACCTATCTACACAAGATTGATTTTCTTTGAAATTTCACTTAATTTCTTTATGGTTTCCTGACAAAAATATTTATTTATTAATCGTGACTAAAATACATTATTTTATTACACTGAGTAAAAAATAAAGATAGAGCGAATGAAATCCAAATTAAATAAAAACATTGTTTCTCACCAAATTTTCCATCCTCTATGTCTTTTAAAACACTTGTTAAAGCATATAAAAATATACTGTACTTACAAATCAATTTAGTACGTACCTTTGTTTTATGGCTGTAATTATAGTACATTGTTAGAACATTTGTCTTCAAACTGTCAAATATAAATCGCAGTAAATTGTGTAATCAGTGTCACAAAAAAGTATCCTATTTTTCGATTGGTATAAGGAAGAGATACCATATTATTTTTCGATCGGTATGGAAAAACAATATTTCTCCTTACTATTTTACCGTAAACTATTAATTGTCAATAAACTTTGTTACTTTTAAATGAATGAAGCGAGATAATTTTATTATGATGTTATATAAGCTGGTCATTTGGGGGGCCAGGAAACCAATTGGGGGGCCTCGCCCCGATGGCCCCCCACTTGGTTACACCCCTGACACCATATCACGGTTTTAGTCATTTTTACCGAAATCCAGAATGTTAGCTTCGACTGTTTCTTTTTAAAGTCTCTCTGTAGTGACCAAATGATCAGTAATTTTTGGTTTTGTCCATTGAAAGTTTTTCTTAGGAAATGAAATGAAATCTTTAAGTTTTACGTCCAACGGTTATGCCGGTTAGGCTAAAGGAGACGGTGATGATGAGTAATGAATGAAATGGTGGAATGAAGAAAGTGGGAGGAAACGGGAGAACCCCCAGAAAACCCACGCACACGGTGTTTGTCCACCACAAAGTTCACTTGGCGGGGGCTGGGATCGAACCCGGGACCCCTAGCACCAGAGGTGAACGCTCTACCACTGAACCACCGCGGCCCAAGTTTTTCTTAGGAACACAATATCTACAACATATCATGTTTTCAAGCAATTTCACAGAAAGCCCATTTCCGTAAGGATTGGTGTAGTCGTTGGCCATTTCGAAGTGGTCATTGCCCATTACAACCCTTTTCTCGCAAAACGACAAAACCCGTACTTCCTACCATGAAGTCATCTTTGCATCGACAGAGTTTCGTTTCTTTAATGTGGCCCCATTAATCAAGGTGACCCTTTTCGAAAAGGGGCCCTTTGGCATCCTTAACCTATTTTCTGAAAGAAACAAAAAAATATGTGTCGATTTATTTTCGGTCTAGTATATATGTGCCAAGTTTGAAGGAAATCAGATGACGAGAAACCCTAGTGAAGCTATCTCCTTTACATTTTTACTCTTTCGACTTGGCGGGTTTTTGCCCCAAAGTCTTCAATTGTACAAAAATCAGAGAACTTGTGCTAGGTAGCTACTAAAAGCGAGACTATTATCTAACGAGTCAAATCAGGAGCGTAGCAGAGTCGACCCACATAGTAGCGCGTCCGCAGAGAGCAGGTGTCATATTTGCTGATTCCAGACGTTTCAGCGTACGAGTTTAATATTCCGTAGTGTTATTGCAGAGCTTGACTTCAGAATCAGAACTAATCCTGAATCATGAGCTACCGGCGAATGTGTTTGAGTTTCCTCTTATCTGTTAAACGTTTGTGGTGTCTTTCATTGTTTTTGCGTTTGTAAACGATTTGTCATTTGTGAAATGTATTAGTGACTTCTCGTTCTCAGTATATGTGTAAAACAGAATTTGTACAGATCGAGTTTAAGTACACTACTTGAAATAATTGTTGATAAATAATTATTACTCATTCCTTGCTATTTCATTCTAAAAGATTTGTGTTGTGTGACAGGACAATACCGCGCCTAGCATAGATGATGTTGGACACGGTCATCAGAAGTACTTGTTGAAAAATTATATTTCATTCACAATTTGCATCCAAATCAAGGGCAACTTAACGTATGTCATTAAAAGTAAAGTGCAGAAACACAAACTAATATGTGCTAAGTGCGCAATTAGATCCAGCGCATCAGAGACGGCGGTTGTATGTGTATAAGCAAGGTACTGGGGGAACACTGGGGTTTTCGCAGTGATATGAGTTCATATAGCTGTTTTAATTTTTCAAAGTAGTAATGCTTCACTTGTAAACATCAAATACAGCTTTTGTATACATTATACTGCGCCAGCGTAAAGTAGTATCTCATACAGTCATCTTTCATATGCACTTACTTATTTTGAAATGAAATGAAATGAAATTTTTAAGTTTTACGTCCCGCGATTATGCCGGTCAGGCCAAAGGAGGCGGTGATGAAGAGAAATGAATGAAACGGTGGAATGAAGAAAGTGGGAGGAAACGGGGAGAACCCCGAGAAAACCCACGAGCACGGTGTTTGTCCACCACAAAGTCCAAACGGTGCGTGCTAGGATCGAACCAGGGACCCTAAGCAACGGAGGTGAACGGTCTAGCACTGAGCTACCGCGCCCACTTACTTATTTTGACTGTCGTATAGCATTCGTAATCATTTTACACTAGTAACCCTACACTTGTAAACGTGAAGTATAGCTGTATTACTTACTGTTTAATTGTGTCACCTACATAAATTTAATTCTTAAAAATATATGTTACCATGCAGAATATTGAATTTTACCTGTAAATTTTGCAAAATGTAGTGTGCCTAAACATAGAATTGTACCAGCTTGTTTTCCTTATGTAATACTAGCTGAATATACCCATTCTTCGCATGGGGGCTGTATTTGGTAGTCAGCGCCTGTGGGAGTATCACCATTCATTTCAGGGACCATGAAAAGTATGGGTTTGACACTAATATCGGTCATTTTGAGCTATTTTTTCATGTCTCTGTATCTTCTCCCCCCCCCCCCCGCTGAACCCCTGCCCGCATGCAATGGTAGCTGAATTTGCAAATCATCGTCAATGGAAATGTTACCATTGATCTCAGCGACCGTGAAAACTATGCATTTAACACTAATATCTGTCATTTTTGATTACCTTTACATGTCTCGGTATCCCCCACGGTGACCCCCGGCCCGCAGACGAATATGGTGAATTTGGAAGTTAACACGATCTGTTTCACCATTGATCTCAACGACCGTGAAAACTATGAAATGGACACTAATATCGGTCATTTTCTACTGAATTACATGTCCCGGTAAACCCACCCGCTGAGACCCCCCTGATTCGATTTGTTTTAAACACTTCGTCTTGATCTGGGACCTGGACCAAGGTACCAGTGACTAAAATTTGGTAACTCTCGGTCTACTTGTCTGCTCTCCAGGCCGCACACAGACAGACAGACAAAGACACAAGCAAACTCTTTATTTTATTTATACTTCTGTATTAGATTAGATTACATGATAAATGGCAGACACTTGGTATTTCACATTACACCTCGTTAGAGATAAGGTACCAATATATTCTTTTTTATTTCGACATTCATCTTTTGAAATACACATTTCTTCTGCGATCTTACAAATCTGTGGTCCCAAATTCTTACTCAACACTGACAATTTATGTAAAGAAATAGCTCAATAGTTCAGTTACATCAGTGTATGGTGGTAAACGCATTCTTTATCTATGCCTATGTAATAAAAAGAAATGTCGCTAAGAGTCCTTTCTAAGGCAGTAAAAAATATATCTGTGTAGAAATAATATAGGTACTTCTAGAGACGAAGAAAATTAATTTCGTGGCTCCAATGTCACTTCTATTAACTGGAGTCATTTTTAAGTGTGAACTCTTACTTCAAGGCGGAAATGGAATTTATTACTGATCGTACGATTTAGTATTGGTGCCATATACGGTCATTTTTACTTCATGTATCTTGCTTTATTTTAATCGTATTTACTTCAAGAGTCCTGTATATTTTTTCGTGTTATTTACTTTCTTTTAGTTTACTTTAGGAGCTCTGTCTAGTGCACTACGATTGTATTTGTTGAAATATGGGAGGGGTATATAAATTGCCTTCTCCATCTTGCGAAGAAATTGACTTCTTGATACCGCCATAGAAGGAAAGGTGGAGGGAAAGCGAGGAATAGGAAGAAGAACATAAGTGATCGATGCTTTGAAAAATAGAAGAAAATATTGAGAATTAAAAGAGAAAGCTGAAAATCTAGAAACGTTTCCAGACCCAAACTGAAAACTAAGAAGAGGGAGGAAAACCTCATTAATCCCAGGACCTGGCAAGAGGCGAAATACTTAATATATTTTTTTTTTATGAATAAGTACCAGCCCTATATACATTGTATTATGTTAACACTAAACCAGCTTTGATGTATCGCCGAATTGTGTTTGTTGAAATATGAGGGTATAAATTCCCTAAACAATAAGTAGCCCATAGAGTTTTCTTTCTTTCTTTTTTTGGTATTATATTAACATTTTTGCTTTTAACTTTTCTCAGATAATGGAGATGAATATGTATGTATTCCAGCATAATTCTTGAACGCCTTGTTCAATTTTAACGAAACTTAGTGTACGTATAATTTACAGTCTGAAAAAATAACTCAATAGATAATATACTCCAAGCATCTCATTACGGGTGGAAAGAGGGTGACATAGAAATTATCGAAAACAAGCAATATTAGTGTCGAATCCATAGTTTTCGTAGTCACCAAGTTGATTGGTGACAATTTCGATTAAATTTAAATATAAGTTTAGTCCATGCTGTAAGAAGTCTCTATCGCACCTAGGGGTGTAATTGGGAATTTATGACATGTGAAACTAATCGGAAACGACTGATATTAGTGTCAATTCCATAGCTTTTGAGTGACGTTCCCAATACTTGCAAGTCAAAGGCAACCCTATCGCCATGATGGGTGAGAAAGAGTGAAAATAAAATGTCAAAAATAACCAAGTTTAGTATTGAAGCCACAGTTTTCGGACTCGGAAAATCAACTGATTCGTTTGAAATGACTTTTGGAACCTATTTATTAGCCACATCCTTGCTGGGTGTTTAGCATGACACTTTGATCAAAAAGCGTATTCTAAGGGGTTCTATTCTTCAAAGTTTGTGCCAAAAGATGAGTATTTTGTGGATTTTTATCATTACAGTTTCATTGAAATCTGTTCCCTAACGAGAAGAGGGACTCGAATATTTTCCATAAATCTATTCTTTCCGTGCGAGGGATGGACGTTTCAGCCTTATTTAGTAAAAGTAAAACATTGAAGCTGAAATAATCTATTCTAATATATCAATTTCTGATGATATTGTAAATCTGTACGGCCTAGGTTGGTGTGAACAAAGAAAATAAATAGAAGTATGCATTTGAAAATAATTTTCTACAAGAAACTTTTTGGTCTAGGAATTAATTCGTGCGGGTGGACAAGAGATGGCGCAACGAACGGAGCGTCCCACAGTTCCGTGTATCCACACATGTGTTGCAAACCCCTGTCATCGCGTATCGTTCGTAGTATAGGGCAGTGGATTAAAGCGTCAACAACACCAGTTTGTAGTTAAGTGAACATGGCGCAATTTGTGCCTGATAAAGTGTTTTTGCGGGGTGTCCTGCTGCATTACTTTAACATGCAGAAAAGTGCGACTGAAAGTCATCGTATTTTGGTGGAAGTGTATGGTGACCATGCTCTAGCTGAGCGAACGTGTCAGAAGTGGTTTGCAGGGTTTAGAAGTGGTGATTTCGGCTTGGCAGACCAAGAGCGAGCTGGACAGCCAAAAAAATTTCAAGACGAAGAATTGACAGCATTGCTCGAGCAGGATTCGTGTCAAACGCAGGAACAACTTGCAGCAGCATTAGGCGTTGATCAAACAACAGTCTCCAAACGCTTGAAAGCCATGGGAATGATTCAAAAGATGTCACATTGGGTTCCACATGAATTGAAAGACAGAGACGTTGAAAGACGAAAAACCATTTGCGAATTGCTGCTTCAACGACAGAGCAGAAAGGGGTTTCTGCATCGAATTATTACGGGTGATGAGAAGTGGATCCATTACGAGAACCCTAAACGAAAAAAGGCCTGGGTGAAACCAGGTGAACCTGGTCCATCACAACCAAAACGAGATATTCACTGTGCAAAGGTTATGCTGTGCATATGGTGGGATATGAAAGGTGTGGTGTACTATGAGCTGCTGCAACCGGGTGAAACTATGAATGGAGAACGTTATCGACGACAATTAATGCGTTTGAAGCAAGCTCTGGCCAGAACACGACCAGAATGGGAGAACAGACATGATAAACTTATTGTTAACATGATAACGCTCGCCCACATGTCGCAAAACCGGTCAAAACCTATTTAGAAAATGTCGGATGGGAAGTTTTACCCCACCCGCCGTATTCACCAGACGTTGCTCCTTCGGACTACTACTTGTTCGATTGCATGAACAACGATTTGATTGGACAGCGGTTTACTTCTTCAGAAGATATCGAAACATGGGTCTCTGACTGGATCGCTTCCAAGGATGAGGACTTCTTTCGCCACGGAATCCGTACATTGCCTGACAGATGGGCGAAAGTGGTGGCTAGCGATGGACAATATTTTTCTTAAGGTATTTATGTATTTTGTGTTTGTACTACAGCTTCAATGTGTGCGTACCAACCGCACGAATTAATTCCTAGACCAAATAGATATTATAATATTTCATCTAGTGACCCACTTATTCTAAATCTGCATGTGGGGAAAATGGCGGTTCATTGTACCATCTCTTATCCTGTGCTACAGTAAATACGTTGCGAGCTTCCTTTTTCTTAGATACCTAGTCTCAATATTGTGAAAGTAACAACCTTTTTAAAAAAATATAAACGTGAGCTTGTAACATTTCCATGAATAGTGGTTTCTACAAGGACATAATTTTCCGGAACCTAAATTTGAGTTTTAATTAACGATATTCGATATCACATACTGAGTTTGTGATATGACGTCAATGATGCAAATTTTGAGTATACAATCTTTTTGCTTATTGTATATTGATAAAAAAATTTCGTTTGCAATGGGAAACTAGGCAATTTTTCTCACAGGTTAACCACCGCAACAAACATATATTTTGATGGTGTTGTGCTCCCAAACATTTAGGAAGATTGATACAGAGTGAGGTTCCAAACTTAACTCTTTTAACTCATTTAGCTGTTTCGACTGCTCAACGGAGCATTTCTTGGAGTATAACAACAAAGAAAATAGTAGTGCTATAGTACGGAAGGTATAACGTCGTTGACTTCCCGCGAAAAGTTGTAGTGACGTTTATGAAGAGTGGCCAGCTTGGTTACTCGTGGCTCGCTGACCGCAGTAGAAGGTTGGTGGTGATTGGCTACCCTCTTACCAAACGCCCAATGACGACCAGATCCAAACGCGGGAAGCCAACAACGTTATACCTTCTGGACTATAGTCATGCTTGATGTCTGACTTGAACATTTCTCTACTCTAAAGTGGCTGTTACCTGCAATTTCAATCGTTAATGACAAATATCACTAGAAAGTATCGGTGCTTACGCTTTCATGAAAACAATCCATTACACTAATTATCTTGTCATACTTCTACCAAAAATTTTCAGTGGCATAATGATAAGGTATTTAGGTGAGCTGAAGTTTAGAGGGAGATAGGCACCAAAAGTAATTAATTCACACTCTCCACATAATTTTGCTAGTATTTGCATTGAATGATGTAGCAATACTCCACTTAAAATGAGCAAAATCCAAGAGGTCCAGTAAAGCTTATTTTGAAAGGATAGAATTCTATAATGAACTATACCTCTTTATGCCCTTCAAAAATATTTGCAAGTAACGATATGTAAATACCCCACTTGACACAACTGAAGTTGAAGACGCCACCAAAATTATTTCTCAATTATTAACATTATTTGAATGTTTATATAACATGGGAATTTTCACATTCTCCCTTTCTACCATCTTAAAATGTTATATATAAGCTTCATCCTTCAGGAACACATTGTTACCAAAATTATCTTGTTACCTTAATTAGGGGTGAGCTATTGAGGTTTAAATTAAGTAACATTAAGGGAAAACCAGAATATGGATATTTCACAGCATGAGAGGGCTCAATGATCGTAACTCTGTAACGATGCACTTTCCGATATATGCTCATATGAACATTTTTTGCTTGTCTACCCATAAGTAATGCACCCCTGAAATGTTGCCGTATCTTAGGGTGTAAGAAAAAGGTACGGCAAAATTTCAGGGGTGAATTCAAAAATATACCATAATTCCCAAAAGATTTAAATTGGCATTTTATCGGACATGTTTCAAGATATTAGAATTGGAATAAAATATTGAAATTTGGTATGATTGAAGATTTTAATATCGTTATTTTAGTATATCACCAAATAATAACAACAACTCGATACTACGGTATTATACTTTTTCTACAAAAATATAAGACGCATAATTCCTTGTTGTATGATTTCTTTTCGATTTTTTGAGAAAAGACTCTGGTGATGTTCATATTTCATAAATAAGTATTTCATTAATCAAACTCATTTGTGCTGAAAAAATACGAGGATATTTTATTCTTGGGGTAATGTTTTATAGAACGACTTTCTCAGAAAGGACTCTCGCGATTTTCTTCATATTTCTGAAACAAATATTTCACTAATAGCCTGACAATATGGCATAACTCGTTTGGCATGAACCAATTGATGTGTGTTAGTTTATTTATGGTCTTTTCGAACGATTTCTTTTCGAACGAAGTCTTTTCGAACGATTTTCTAGGAAACGGCTCTAACGATTCTCTTTAAATTCAAATATCAACATTTCATTAATAACTACGAGGGCCGTTCGGAAAGTAGTCTCCGATTGGTTAGAAACGAAACACCATCACATGAAAACTACTTCTCTGCTGTATTTTTCCACATAGTTTCCATAAACATTCAAGTACTTCTCATATCTCTGCATTAGCTTATAGGTTCCATCAGCATATAAATCTCCCGGCTGTACCTTCAACCAACCTGTAAACGCATCTTTCAGCCTATCATTACGTCATATAACACATTCTTGGAAATTTGTGAAAATTCATCGGAAAGCTCCGAGATTGTGAAACGTCTGCTTTCACGAACTTTTCCATCAATTTTCTGAACGAGTTCATGAGTGACCACTGATGGCCTGCCACTCCTCTCTTCGTCTTGAATCTTTGTTTGTCCACATTTAAATGGACGAACCCATTCATGAACAGCTCCTTCACTCATCACACTTGGTCCATACATATCACAAAGTTCCCGATGAATAGCTGGTGCCGAATATTGTTCTCTCGTAATGAAACGTATAACAGCGCGAACTTCGTACTTGCCTGTATTTTATATTGCAGCACACAGTTTGGGACCTGTGATCAAACGACCTTCACTTTACGCCGGTTGGATGCAGACTGGTCTACCACGCATGTCTGCAAAGATGGTAGCGCTGCCCATACTATTTCACGTACAGTGGTCAATCAGAGGCTACTTTCTCAACGTGCCTTGATAATGATTGGTAAACTACCTTTTAAGAAATAACCCAGAAGGAGTAGTTTACTCTTGGTCATTTAAGATATCTCGTGGCTAAGCGGTTAGCGTAGGAGCTTTAGCGTGGGGAGACTCACGTTCGATTCCGGGCTCATGTGGTTTGAATCCCACATTAAGATGAGATGTCCACGTATCATATACCCTCGTTACTGAAAGGGACGCTAAACTCAAACTGAAGTTAAATGAACTCTTGGGGATATAATATCGAGTGCACTGGAGCAATGTGGCAATATTTTAGGATATGGTAGTAAGAAAGATTCTAATCTAAATAGTTCATATGAAGATTTATCCGATTTTAGAAGATAACAGAAACATGAACATAAATAAGAATGACGTATGGTTGACACAGTTGCGCAGCAGAGAGATAATGTGGTGCGTGGGATCCCTGGTTCCCCCCCCCGGTATACGGACAAAATCTCGCGGCCGAAACATCGCCGCCCAGAATCTCGCCGGCCAAAACCTCGCGGGACAAAATCTCGCCGGGCCAAAACCTCGCGTGGCCAAAACCTCGCCGCCCAAAACCTCGCGGGACAAAATCTCGCCGAGCCAAAACCTCGCGTGGCCAAAACCTCGCGGGACAAAATCTCGCCGGGCCAAAACCTCGCCGCCCAAAACCTCGCGTGGCCAAAACCTCGCCGCCCAAAACCTCGCCGCCCAAAACCTCGCGGGACAAAATCTCGCCGGGCCAAAACCTCGCCGCCCAAAATCTCGCTGTGCCAAAACCTCGCCGCGAATGAAACTTTTCTTTAAAATTTACCCAATGTGTTTCCTAATATGCAATTCCACGTTACAAATAATAATAATAATAATGATAATAATAATAATAATAATAATAATAATAATAATAATAATAATAATAATAATAATAATAATAATAATAATAATATACAAAACATCGTGTGCGTGGGCTTTCTCGGGTTATTCCCGTTTCCTCCCACTTTCTTTATTCGATCATTTCCTTCATCCTGGTCATCTACGTCTCCTTTAACCTATAGGACATAATCAAGGGACGTCGTAAAAACTCATATATTGTTTCATATTTTCATAAATATTATTAGATTTTTGTTAAAATTTTAAGTTTTTGGATGTTCCAAAGTTCACGAAACTAACCTCGTTAGTTGTCATTACTTTCCTTATGCAGACTTTCTTTCCCTATAACCAGTTTAAAAACATCCTGTCGCCCTACCTTCACATTGAAATCCTCTAATACAGAAATCCTCTAGAATTTTCACATGGTATCGCGGGACTTGGTCAAATACCCGTGATACTTCTTCTGAAACAGCGTCTTTTATACCGTCATTCTTATCATCTGTTGGAACATTTACATTTTGGTCAGGCGAGATTTTGGGTATGGCGATATTTTGGGGCGCGAGGTTTTGGCCCAGCGAGATTTTGGCCCGCGAGGTTTTGGGTGGCGAGGTTTTGGCCAGGCGAGGTTTTCGCCCCGCGAGATTTTGGCCCGCGACGTTTTGGGCGGCGAGGTTTTGGCCAGGCGGGGTTTTGGCCCGGCGAGATTTTGTCCCGCGAGGTTTTGGGCAGCGAGGTTTTGGCCAGACGAGGTTTCGGCCTGGCGAGATTTTGGGCCGCGAGGTTTTGGGAGGCGAGGTTTTGGCCAGGCGAGGTTTTGGTCCGCGAGGTTGTCGCCGCGAGGTTCTGGCCGCGAGGTTTTGTACCCAAACCTCCCCCCCCGCCCAGCCAAATAAAATTGTGGTGAACATCGTGGCCGTAGTTTTTCTGGGGTACTCCCACATTCTCATTCCACCATTCTTTCATTATTTACTTGCCTTAATCATCCGTTTCCTTTAGTCTAGAGAGCATAATCTTGAGACGTTAAACTGAAATGTCAAAGAATGAACTATAAACAAGTAAATAAACATGGAAACATATGGGTATTTGTGCAAGTTAATATTGGAATATATATGCTGTTACTAATTATTATTGCATTGATTTGTGGTGCAGTAGTAACAGGCAACGACGCCGATTTCTCTGTAACTTTGTGGGGACCATTCATAAAAAATACATATATCAATAAAAAATACATATTCATAAAAATACATGGGGCTCACATGAGCTTTCGGGCGCCTGAACACCCACGGCACCCCCAGGATCGGCTCCCTTGGTAACAGGTACAATATAATTAAGTAATTAGGGAAGTAATTAATGGAGAGAAATACGTCGTTAAACAAGTTTTGGTCAGTGTTGACATGAGCAATTTTAAGAAGGTGAAAAGGCTACATAGCAGGTTACAGTAATTTCTCAAACATTTCGCCACCACCACCAATACACTTCTCAGTACGTCGGAGGAAATCTTGTGTTACACTACGAAACTCCCGATTATGTTCGAGGATTAACTAAGCAGCACTCATACTGTGAACTTGCAGATCATCCCTTGTAGCCACTCTCTGATGGTACACCTCTCATTTCGCATCCACCCCCTGTAAGAAGAAAGCAAGATGTGTGAGGTCAGAAGAACAAGGTGACCATGTAATCAGACTACCACGATCAATCTGTCGATTATGATAGGTTTCATTCAGATGTTCAAAAAATCAACTGGCTGGCATGACTCAGTGCTCCGCCACACCTCAAGATGAAGTACCGCCTTGTGTAAAGAGGAGCGTCTCCTAACTGATTCATCAAATCATTTCTAACATACGATGGTACTGTTATGAAGAATAAGGGGGCCAACAAAATGTCGCAAACTGTACCACACGACACGTTAAGGAAAATCTGTGTTGGTACCTGTGACAAGGGTTGCGTTAGAGTTTTCGAGAGACCAAGTGTATCTATAATGGTTATTATTGGCGGAAGTACGAGTAAAAATCGAATCATCAGTGTATAAAATGTTTGACACTTATGCTGCACTGGTAGTAACCAATGACAAATTTAATGGCCGGTAGCGTAATAGCAGGATGTAAATGCTGCAGTAGTGTCCACCACACATGTATTCGTGGAACCCAGACGCATTTACATTCATCTGGTATTTGGGGTAAGACTTCTTTTGCACGAGGACAATTATTTATTCAAGCTCTTCCACAAATTATTTGGTTTCATGTTTGGAAGTCACTTTGGCACTGGGAACTGTCACACGCTCTCTCATTGCACGAAATGTATTAGCAAACACTGCCTTATTTTTTGTAATACGTAATGGAAACTGCTTCCTGATTCTTAAACAGCCATATGAGCACTTCCATTACAAAATCTATACACAAACAGCATGTGCATACTACCCATTTGAGTATGTAGGTGCCTTTTTACGCAATTGTGCGTGAAATGCTTTGGAAACAACTCAGATAGCAACAATTAACAAATTTGCACATATTATAGCACTGTAGATGTGAAGCTGGGATGAAGAAATCTCACATTCCATCCCACTTGTTGCCAAACTGTGAATTCGGTATGATACATTCCTAATCGACAATCATTTCAACAGGTATGAGTCTCGCAACGACTATCTAGTAATTGTCAGGTAACGCGATGGTTTATCTGCTACATCCTACAGCTTCAATAAATTATTATTTATTATCGAAACATGAAGTGCATTGATTTTGATTGCGGCATTTTTATTTTTATTCATACTTATATTTTTATTTTTATTCACTCATATCTCAGTTATCGTTCATAATCGGACCCATGCCAATGAACGTTTTCGCTTGGAATCACTTATACTACAACTTCCCAAATCATTTACACTTCCTCCCGAAACACCATGAATCAATAATATAATTAACTCTAATATGTGGTATAAGTGGTATAAAAAAATCACAAGGAATAAGACTCAGTTTACTTTTAGGGGTGAGTTCTCTGAAACTATTTTATATTTTTGTTGGTATTTCAGAAGAAAATATTTCATTAATAACTACAACACTACATGATTTAGTTTAAGGAATTGGAGTGAGGAAATTTAGTGCCGTGGCTCGTACCTTTTATTCTCTTTTGAAAAGTTCTACCCTCGCTCAAAGAAATTTGTGGAACCAGTAGAATATATAGATATTTTTATTTGATTTCTAATTGAAGAAACAAGTTGCTTCAGTTGTATATGCATCTTAAGATATGTTTAAGTTCTGATTACTATCAGATATTCATTTAGGAATATATATCGGGTGTTCTTAAAATGACGCCCACGGGCTGCAGAGCACTATTCTACAAGTCAAAATAAAACGAAAAATATATATAATGGTATATATTGCAAGTCTTTATTTGGAGGCGCGATTTGCACTATGTGGCAACGTCGCAAATAAAGAACCACAGACTAAATATACTAATCCATCGAATAATTACATAGATTATTTTCAGATGGCAGTTAAAGTCGATAGACGTTGATACTAGCACACCTGTTAGTGTGACAATAGATACAACTGCTTTATGGATTTGTAGAGCAATGCTAGTAGTTCCAAGTTAATCTACGACGTTGCCACATATAGTGATATTTTTGAATCCCCATGGTGGTTGAAGGAGGCTCCGAGAGTAGGCCTTTATATAATATTTTCGCTTTGTTTTGAGGTGTAGAATAGTACTCTTCTTTCAGTAGACGCAAGTTTTAGAACACCCTATACACCCCTATATATATATAAGCAAATGTTAATATGAATGGTATATATTCCAAACTATTTAGTGTTGGCATTTGCTCTTCTTGCACAAGAAAACATCCATTTATAGACGTTAAAATTGAATAATATCTCATTTTTGCAAAAAAAAAAAAAAAAAAAAAAAAAAGTGACTGGCCTTTTAGATCCAAGCCATATAGCTATATATATATATATATATATATATATATATATATATATATATAATGTGTGGGTGTGTATCAGTCAAGATTTTCAATCCACTTCTGGATGAACATCTCTCCAATCACCCAAAACCATCTTTCTTGGTCAATTCTTTTCCATGTCACTACATAATGCTTCTTGTTTCGACACATTACCTTGCATGAGAAGGTTTCGTAGGTCATTCGAATTGTGTTAAGATGCACACATTAATTAACGTTAATTTTCCAGAATAAACTTAGATCAGTAATTTCTTTTGCATCTATCTGGTATTGAATCTGGGAAGGACAGGTTATTTTAAATATCAAGTATGTGTATTATGCACCGTTCTATTTTAGATATATTTTCATTTATCTGTAGCTCTATCTGTTACTATGATTACAAAAAAATAATTTATAAATATTTCAATTTATTATTTTCTTCATAATATATACAATTTTCATGACTGTACAATAAAGGCAATCCATTCTTACTACATAAATTATGTAAATTCTACCATTACATTGTAGCTACAAAGCAATGTTATTCTACTTCATTATTTACAACAAAATAAGTCAATTTAATCTACAAAATAATTAATACCTATTTACAGATATCGAAATATGAAACTTATAATCCGAAAGCAAATGTAAAACTTCTGGAAAATTTTATCGCAACGTACTATTAATATTACACAAAATTACGGATATTTTTAAACCTTATTAATGTATTGATTTTCAGAATACTCTTTAATCGTATCTGTATTCATTTCAGAGCTATTCTTTATCATGGAAAGTACTGGATTGATTGAAGCTATTTTTTAAAGAAATAGACAAACTAATGGGAGTGCAACCTTTACTTGCTTAAATAATAGCAATTTTACTATACTATACATTATTGAAGTAAACATATATACATATGGTACAGTCAAATGGGGCTACTATGGACTTGGGGACTTCTTTGAACAATATTTTCATGTCCTGAAAAGTCAATTGCGGCTCAAAGTCAATTTAATATTGCAAGTAGTCGTTTGGAATGTTCTGAATTCAACTATAACAAATCTGTAAGCTTTACTAACAATCATATATGCGAAAAAAAAACATATATTAAGCGATGTATTTATTTTTTTTTTAATTTTTTCATCGACCAGAAAATTGTCTCTAGAACTCGAGTTCAAAGCATTAACTGCTTAAATCAGTATTACTAATAAAATCTCATCCATTATCTACAGATTCCAGTAGGTTCTATTGTTGTCTAAACTATATTCAAATTTTGGTGAGTTTTTCAAAATTACACGTCGTTTTTTGTAGCAAATGGACCTACTATGAACAGCTGATTTTGGTGGGTCTAAATATCAATTCGTGGGTAATACTACGGTATATTCTAAAGAAAGATGAACTGCATTATGTTGGGCAAGTCACAGACAAAGAGAGCTGCGATTGGAGAGTCAAGTTTACGCGCATTAATAAAACAGGTACCAGCATGACATTCTATTGGCTGGAAAATGTAGACAGCGACGTGATTTGTACAGAACACATTGTTACGATGTACCAGAGCCCATTCTTACTAATCGAGGGCTTCTTAAGTTTGGTGGCATCTCTTTTGAAGGTCTCAATTTGCAATAATGTAAAACATGTTTCATTTGTATATAGTGTAAGTAATGCTTTTCCATGTACCAAAAGAACATTTGCGTTTAAACAAAACTCTGTTAGATTCATATAAACATATGTACCTCTTGCTACAAGAGAGACATTTTCAAGTTTTAAATATTAAAGTTGCAATAGTACTATGATTGACATCAACCTTTAAGAAATATTGGGTAAATACATTTTAAAAAATATTTTCTGTAGCCCGTTAGGAAAATTGCACAACCATACAATATCTACCGAAATGTTCATAGAACTCACTTCTTTTCAACTCAATATCAAAGAATACCATACAGCTCATAGGTAGAATTTTATAACAAGTAACACTATGTTTATAGTAACCCCATTTATGGGGCTACTTTGAACACCTGTATTTTATTTTTTTTCTAGCTGAAGACATTATCTGACAACAATGGTTATCATACATTTTGATAGTATTCTTTTGTGCCATGGTTTTAAAGATATAACATTGGGCTTACAATATGTTGTTCACAAAAAAAAAAGTGCTTTTTTCGTATCAAAGTAGCCCCATTTGACGGTAGAAATTACTATAATAAGCGTCGTTTTTGTATGATTTCTGATGATTTTTTTGTTTCACCTGTTTGTATTCTTAACAGCTGATTATCTTTTAAAACTGTTGAATATTGTTAATCTTCTTTCGTAACGTCTACAGCAAAAAATAATGAAATGTATTATTTCCTTTTCTGAAATAGTGATTAGTTTCGTTTCTATGCATAATGGGGCCCTATGCCGTAAAGAAAAAAAAACTGTAACAAATTTTCTGAGGGGAAAATGGTATTGAGATACTGTCAGGAACAGGAAACAATCCCGACTTAAACCCTACAGGTCATATGTGGACTCTTGTTAAGAGAAAAGTTTAGACAGAAAGGATACCGCAAAGGTTAATTACATTACTCATCAGAATGACATCTTGCTGAGTAGATGGAAATTAGTTGTGTAAAGTTATTGAAAAAATATATATCTAAGGTTGTAGAAATGATCATAAAATGCAAAGAGATGCATATGAAATAATAACATGTTGAACCACACCTACAATAAATTACTTGTTGAAGATTGTAATTAATTTCCATTAGTTTCTTTTATCTTTAGTTGAATAATTTGCACACATCTGCATATAAAGAATTTAAGCAAATCATCCTTAACATTCTACTCAACTCTTTGTGTAGAATTTAAGACACATTGTGTGATTATATATATGTATATATGTATATACAGGGTGTTTAATAAGTAATGGTCATAAATTAAACCGTAGATAGTACACGCCAAAACTAACAAAAAAGTCTTAGTAAACATGTGTCCGCAAACGCTTCGTAACGGAGATAGGGGCTGTCGAAAGTGTGGGAAAGTGAAGTTTAGAGGCGAATATTTCAAAATGTATGAATCGGACAGAGGGCGGTCCAATGACTGACTATCGAAGTCAGACCTACGCTATGCACGCTTTCGTGGTACCAGGTCGAAAGCTCGAAAAGATACAAAATGGTGGACAATGTTTACGTGCCGTGTGTGGTTGCATAAAAAGCAGGAAATGAGAGAGACAATCGAAGTGTGGTGATGTACGTTGTAAATGGCTCCAGGAAGAATTCCGACAACTAATGCATACGTACAAGTGTGGCAGCACTTAGGTAAACCAAACGGTATGCAATTCACTGATGAAGCATTATGTGCTAAGCATTTAACGTAATGAATATCCGCAATCTGGATTGCAATGGGAAAAGCATGACAACATTCGAGTATGTGGGGAGGCGAGTATGGTACAGTAAAGGACTACTCTGTACATGTGCATTCGTCTTAGGAATGTCCTCTGAAGTAGTTCACAACATGCATCACCACCTTTCTTCGATTGCCTCTCATTTCCTGCGGGTTATGCAACCACACACGACACGTTAACATTGTCCGCCATTTTGTTTCTTTTCGAGCTTTCGACCTGGTACCACGGCTTATGAATTACTGGTGGATAGACGCGCCCTCGATGTTTATCTTGAGCCCCCTTTCCTCGGACAATTGTCCGGGAATCCCTCCGTTTCTTTGGGGAACCTTGCGCGCGCATTGAAGTTATCAACCATGCATTTCTGCATAGCGCAGGCCTGACGTCGATAGTCATTCATTGGACCGCCCTCTGTCCGATTCATACTTTTTGAGATATTCGTCTCTAAACTTCATTTTCTCACACTTTTGACAGCCCCTATCTCCGTTACGAAGCGTTTGCGGACACATGTTTACTAAGACTTTTTTGTTAGTTTTGGCGTGTACTATCTACGGTTTAATTTATGACCATTACTTATTAAACACCCTATATATATATATATATATACAGGGTGGGCCATTTTAATTAATCCACGGAAATATCAGAAAAATGATAAAACATAGAAGAAATATTTCAAGTACACGTTATATATTGCTAAGGGGGAAACCCAATTCCGCCAAAAGTACCCCTCCCCGCCCCCCGTAAATGGGGGTAACGGGGGGTAACTTTGAAATGTCAAATGGGAACATGGGTCGAGTAATACCTCGTTCGAAAGGTCTTGGAAAACTAAGTAACGCTGTACCAAAAGATGTTCCATATTGTGCACCGGTTTCAAAATGGCCGCCATAATATGGTTCGGAAACTCCAGTACCCGTAGTGTGAAAACCATGGAAGGTAAATGAATGCAACAAAATTGAAATACGTAAATATCAAAGGGCATGTCGAACGGTGTGGTCCCTGTGATCCCAGTGGCCTCCCTAAAGGGGTCTTGGGGGCTAACTTCAAAATTTCAAATAGTAACATGAGTCGAGTGGTACCTCGTTCGATAAATCTTGCAAAATCTAACATATTGGAGGAGAAAACGATTGATGTGAAATGGTAGTGTTCTCAAAAGGCCGCCGAAACATAGTATCCGTGTCAGAGAAAAGGTTTAGTACCCGTAGTATGAAAGCGATTGGAGATAAATCAACAAAAGAAAAACTGGAGTAGCTAACTGACGTAAGGCACATCGAGAGGTGTTGTCGGGGTGACTTCAAGGGCCAACTGAAAGGTATCCGGGGCCAACTTGAAAATTTCAAATAGCAGCTTGAAGCGAGTAACATCACGTTACATAGACAAATTAATATCAAACAGCTTTTGTAAGAAAATTTTCGACATGAGACACCGTTTTCAAAATGATCGCAAAGACATGGTGACTGTGTCTAAGAAAACGTCTAGTGCCCATAGTATGAATACGGTTAGACATAAATGAAAATAACGAAAATTAAATAGGAAAACCACGGAGGCGTTCCAAGGCTCGAGAATAATACAACAGAGATAAAAATATTAGAGTAAAATTGCCATAATGTATAGAGAGAAATCCAAGTCCTGCAAAATAATCTCTCCCTGCGCTCTGTATGTGAGTGGGGTGGAAAGTAAAGTGAAAGTTCAAACGAGAACTGTACTTTAATTCGTAAATTAAGGCTAACCTTACGAATAGGTATGGTGTGGTTGAAATATTTGTTTGTAAGGATGACGCTGTAGTGACTAAAAAAAGAGAAACTTTTATGCAATGCGTGCTGGTTATTCAGAAAGCATTTCGAGGATATACGTACACACCGTTTCGTCCCTCAAGCTCACAATATGACATGAATGCTAATAGTTAAGCAAAATGTAACTGTGGCCATCCGCGTTAACTTAGTGCACCAATTTTCTATGCATGAAGTCTGCCTTCCAAACAGCATTGGGTAGGTCAAGCGTACGCCCGAACCGTTGTCCGGTCGGACATTGAAATTTTGAAGTTAGCCCACAAGACCCCTTTAGAGAGGCCACTGGGATCACAGGGATTACATCATTCGATATGCCCTATGATATTTACGTATTTCAATTTTGTTCCATTCATTTACCTTCCATGGTTTTCATACTACGGGTACTGGAGTTTCCGAACCATATCATGGCGGCCATTTTGAAACTGGTGCACAATATGAAACATCTTTTAGTACAGCGTTACTTAGTTTTCCAAGGCCTTTCGAACGAGGTATTACTCGACCCATGTTCCCATTTGACATTTCAAACTTACCCCCCCGATACCCCCATTTACGGGGGGCGGAGAGGGGTACTTTGGCGGAATTGGTTTTCCCCCTTAGCAATATATAACGTGTACTTCAAAAATTTCTTCTATGTTTTATCATTTTTCTGATATTTCCGTGGATTAATTAAAATGGCCCACCCTGTATATATATATATATATATATATATATATATATATATATATATATATATATATATATATATATATGTTAGTATCATTAAAGTTCCTATTTACTCTACTAATAAGATACGACCATCGTTGAAGTGATATGTATTTAAAGCTAAAGTTAAAACTAGAATTGCATACGCATAATGAGCTTAAAAGTGCTCTGGACTCTAATTCTATATAAGACACATTCTAAACTACTTTCTTAGAAAAATAATCGTAATTTAATAATTAGTCATTTACAGTTTTATAAACACATTAATAGGTTCTTCCTTTTCTTTTTCAAGTCCGAAGAGACCTAACCTATCCTTACACTAAAATTCACTTGATCTGAGTCCTGTTTATATGAAACATTCTCTTACACTTCACCACATGCGTATTATTATTATTTTTTTTTTAACTCTAATTTATATCGTACAATTGTTCTTGAAATTGGATTGTAGAATCTTTGTACAGTCACTTAAATCCGTTTCTTCAACCATTTGCAGTGTTTACTCTTTCCTTGTTCTTGAGCTGCCATACAATGCTAAAAATAAAGTAAAATGTATAAATAATTTACTAAATGTTCTACACGAATTATCTTAAAATTAATTATTAAAACAATATATCTTGTTATTTATGTGATTTCTTCAAATTACGAGAATGATATCATAGGGATATTCTACGGGGATACAGCAATCTTAAAACTTTTAGTGTTTTAAAGAATTTGGTATAGCAAGAATAAACATTAGATATTTACCGAAGTTTGAGGAACTAAAGTAACCAAGTTTTACTTTTTACAGTAAGACTAAACTGAGTCCAAAGTATAATTGCATCGTTTCGTTTCATACATAATAAATTCAGAAGGAAAAGAAAAAAGAAGTCGTTTAACAAGTAACCAAGATGATCGACCAAACGCTGTTTTTTTTTTTTTTTTTTTTTTTTATTTGACGTTTCATGCGTAAAGCAACTTTTGTATGCAAGTATTTTGAGGTACTCTAATCATATACATTCAACGACAACTGTTACTAATTTCATTAATTACAAACAACCAATACTCCCCGTATGACCAACGTTTATTTTACAGTGCGTCCCACTAGCATTCGAACCCGAAAGAAGCGTTATAATTTCCGAACAATGGTACATAAAAAAATGAAATTCACAATACACGTACATTGTTTCATGCTAAACAGGAGAAAGGGTTGAACAGAAGCGCACACGTCAAAACAAAGACGATAGGTGGCGCCAGGGAAAGTGCTGCTTGGCGTGGTGCGCGTGCGTTAGTGTGACTCGAGTCGCTGCATCGCGAGGATGGTTCTGTACACCGTACAGGAACTTGTGTTCATTGTTAAAAAATATTGGATATCGGGATCGTATCAGACCGTTCAACGTGAATTTTGCCCTGAATTTGGATGCCGTAAAGGACCATCGAAATTATCAATACATCATTTGGTGAACAAGTTCGAAATAACAGGAACGTTGCTTATGAGACATGGAGGCGCGCGTCCACGAATGTCCGAGGAAGCAGTACAGAATGTGCGGCAACGTCTTTTGCAGTCCCCTAAGAAGAGCCTGCGTCGATTATCACAAGAGGTACGGATGTCAAAGTCAACTGTGCAAAGAGCCGCCAAAAGAGCCAAGCTGTTTCCATATCGCGTTACAGCCGTCCAGGAGTTGAAAAGACTACAGATTGGGAAAAGCGCGTGATGCATTGTTGTTGGTTGCAAGCTTTGTTGCATGACAATCCAGGAATGCTAGACTATACTTGGTTCACAGATGAAGCCTGGTTCCATCTCTCCGGTTATGTGAACTCGCAGAATACTCGGGTGTGGGCCTCCGAAAATCAGCATGGTACCATGAGATTTAACTTCATCCCTTGAAGGTGGGAGTTTGGTGTGCAATTTCCCGACAGCGTATCATTGGACCCATATTCTTTGAAGATACAGTAAAAACACAAGTTTACTTACACATCTTCAGTGAATTTGTGAATCAGCTGGACGATCAAGAACTGCGTCGCGGTTATTTCCAACAAGACGGAGCAACATGCCATACTTCCAACGTGTCCATGGCAGAGATTGAGTCCTTTTTTGGTGACAGGATAATCTCCAAAGATTTGTGGCCGCGAAAATCCCCGGATTTGAGACCACCTGATATCTTCTTACGGGGTTTTTTAAAGGTTGTGTCTACAGAGACAACCAACGATCACTGCAAGAGTTGCGAAACAACATTGAGAATGCGATTCATGAGATCACACCGGGAGACTACATCGGACTTTTCACAATATGAAACGCCGTGTACAAACATGTCTTGACGTCCAGGGAGGACACTTTCAGCACGTACTGTGACGAACGTGTATTCAGCATGAAACAAGGTATATGTATTGTGAATTTCATTTTCCTATGTATATTTGTTCGGAAATTATAACGTTTTTTTCGGGTTCGAAAGCTAGTGGAACGCACTGTAAATAGTTATTCTGAAAATTGATGGTCAATTTCGTTGCTTTTCATATAAAAATTGGTTAGTTAAAAACCAGTGCGGTAAAGCTGACATCATCAAAACACGATCCAA
Organism: Thermobia domestica; assembly: GCF_964235325.1. NCBI lineage: Eukaryota > Metazoa > Arthropoda > Insecta > Zygentoma > Lepismatidae > Thermobia > Thermobia domestica. The sequence continues at coordinate 49,912,992 of NC_137470.1, read as the reverse complement.
AAGTGATGATTACAAAAAAATAAATAAATAAATAAAATAATCAACCGTTGTCCTATACTCATTTTTTTATTTGAGTTTTTTCGAATTTCTCGGAAATTACACATGAACTTTTGCACTCATCTATCTGTTTCTTCAGTTAAATTAATTCTATTAATTTGTGTAAGTCTTGAGTTTGTTCATTTTGCCATATTAAACTATATTTCGGTATGCCTGTTCTCTATGAACATGAATAACCCAAAGCAAAAGTAGTAAATGCTAGACTTTGGTCTTTGTAAATTCCTTACATAGTTGTGTATTTAGTTCGAATAAAGGAATCACGAAGTGGTAGTAAAACGTGAATTACCCAACAGAAAATAATGAAAACAATTATATGGGCAAATAAACCGACCAATGTAAGCACTTTCGTTAACTGCTTCATCAGGTGAAAAGTTGGCATTTGTGTTTGTGTGGTTTTGGATGTAATATGAATATCATTATTGGATGGCTACAGTTTACGTAATAAGAAAAATCAGCACAATCCTAGAAAAAAATGCGTATCCAACCGCAAACTTCTTCGAAAACAGGTATTCTAATTTACAATATTTGTAGTGCAGATCTAAACTTCGTTTATTTTTTCCATAAATCTAGTAGAAACACTACGAATTCACTTCTATGACGCACTTTCTGGAATTAAAAATCAATCCAGAAAACAAACACACACATATATACAGAAAATCACATGAACACACTTTTGCAGATTGCAATACAAATAAGTTGTGCCTGATACCTGTATGTCATATTTAACACAGCAATGTATTTAGGGGTGAAGTTGAGTATGTTGTAACAGTGACCCTCTAGTCGCAGTATCATATAATTTGTACATATAAATACTCGATACTTCATGTAAAAATAGTTCAAAATCCTACTACCACTAGTTGTAGTATTAGTAACTTTTCTACTTGTTGAAAAGCTGTAAGAAGGCAGTAAATATGGAAAGCTGTGAATTTGGTGATGAAATACTACAAATGAAAAACCTGAAACCTGGAAAACATGTAGAACTTCGTTCAGTCTTGGTGTAAATTTTAAAAGAATCTACTCCACTGTGTCGTACTGTTTCTTACCATACAATCAGGCGAGGATGTCCGTGAAATTGGCAGCAGTAACAGTGACCTACTCAGAAAAGCACTAACAACTTTCATGATATGTTTAGGGCAGACAGACGAATCACCATAAGCATATTTTAGTTTAGTCTACAGAATGTGAAACGTGTATTGTGGACATTTATTGTATGATGGAAGGCTTATGAAAATTGGTCCACCAAAACCCTGTTAATTAGAATTTAATCCAGGTAGCATGTTTCAGTGTATTATTATATAGGTATTCAGCAACATTCAAAAGCTTTTATCCCTTTGTGACGGAGGTAAACGATTTAACTTAGAATTTAAACAAACGTTAATGAAGTGAAAACATTTTCTCTCTGCGCTCCTCCTTCATAGAAATTTAATGCTCAACTATGTCAGTCAGAAAGCAACCGTATTTTCGAATGTCAAGGAAATTACTTACAATATCTGAAACCTTAATTCAATAATGCTGGTCAGACCTTTGGTGATGTAATGTTGAAAAGAAAAATTACAATGAAGAGGAGAAGAAAGTATGCTGCAGCATTAGGAAAATGCTATGAGATTGACTTTATGATGTCAGCTTCGAAATAGTGTCTTACGGTTGTATTCATCCGACCTAAATCACACGGATTTTCACCTATCTTAAAACAAAAAAAAAAAAAAAAAACCTACCTAATGACATACAATCACAAATATGATGTATTTTGATATATGATTTCAAAAGCAAAAGAAAATCCCTTGCAACAGGAAATACAATGTCTGGAGATGTGACGCACAATTGCATTCAAAGTAAATTTAATGGGAAATAACATTTTTACTTCTGTAGCATTTCGTTTCCTTGAGAAATAGAAAAGCACACTGAATGTCTCTTTACCTCATCCATTTTTCCTTCTTTTTAAACTTTATTATAACTGAGCACATCATCTGAGATATTTAGCTTAAGAAAATTACTCTTTCCCTTACCCTTTCGAAGTTCCACAAAGATACTTTATACTAGAGATTGCGGAAAAGTTATCCGATAGGTTTTATTATTAATAAGGCCGATATTAGGCAATACTTGTACACGTTTATTTATTCAACATCTTCGGGTACAAGTGTATTTAAGTGCATTATTGTTTTAAGTTAAAGTCTTATATGATGGAAGATGGTGTCATCCACGTAGTGTCCATTTCTTGAAAAGCACTCTTCAAGTCTTCTGTCGAAGCTCTCAAAAACAAGTCCCGACACTTGTTTTGGTATTGCAGCGATTTACTAGCTATGCCTCCTTTAGATTTGACGAATGTGAGGTATATGTTTATGTACAGTCTCGATTTAAGGAATCCCTACAAAAAGACAGCCATAGAGGTGTTGGGAAACTGACAGGCCAGTAATGTAACCATTACGAAAAAATTAGACGACCAGGGAATCTTACCCATAAAAATTAACCGCAATATATGTTGTGTGAACACTTGGTGCACCTTGCTGGAACTACATTTGGTTGCAATTTAGGCGCCTTCTTCAAGTGAGTTCGGATAGCAGGAAATTGTCCTGCATGGACAAGTAATGCTTTGCAGTCACCGTAAATATTTTGCTTTGCATTTCCCCGAAAGATGTGTTGCCCAAATACACAATTCCTCACCACATTGTAACCTTGTCACTGTGAAAGGAACGTTCATGCCTCCATCTGCCTGGAATTTAAACAGATCAATAGTGGAAATTTTGTTCATTCACACAATCTGATAAATGGCAGAGGTTTGTCGCTCATCATGAGAACCATGTGACCAGTAGTCACCTCAACCATCCGTTGTGAAAATGTTACTCATTTTAGGTACTCTTGAAACGTTAGTTGCTGAACCATGGACATTTTATATAGGTGGCAGTGTAAATCATAATTAAATATTTACAGTATGCTGCGATAGAGATTCATAGCAGAGGCGTGTTTAAGAGATGTCCGGTTCGGACTAGTCTTCACAGCTTGTCTTAAGCGCTCAATTTTTTCAGGTGTCCTGACTAACATTTGACGACTTGTTACTTCCGTTTTAGAGCTAAACAGGTTCTTTTCAAGATTTTTCACTCATAACAAAATTACGTGTTACGAGATGGAACATCTACTAATCGACCCATGTTGAAGTGTTGGGAGAATTTACGCTAAGTAGCATTTTAAGAGTCACTACTTCCTAAAAAATGTGTCCGCGGCAATACCACGGTGCTTACACGAACAAGGTCCATGGCAAATAAATTGATGGCGCACGTGCAGCAGCTAATCTAGTCTAGTTCCTTCCCCCGACTATTTTTTCGAATTCTCTCATGATTAAGCAATTAGTATACGGGCCTTTGGCATGGGAAACGCAAGTTTAATTCCTAGTGGGAGCTTATTTGGTTCAGATCCCACATCTCTTAATGACTCCCTTCTGAAAGGAACGCCAAACTAAAATCAAATGCGAATGCAAATCATGACTACGTTTTCTAAGGTTGCCACGCACGGATGATAAATAGCAGTTCATTTTAATGCATGGTGAAAAATGACCCTACTTGGATGACGTCATCTTCAAAATCATATACTATGCTTTAAATATTTTTGATTAACGCCTGTTAAATGGCACATGTACCTCAATATGTTTAATAAACATGTACAAATGTATAATGAGTGTATTATTATTACCGGTAATTAAAAACTATGAGATCTATTGTTATATAATCACCTATTCTACAGCATAAAGGAATACTTCGATCTGATCTTTCGACTGTTAAGGTGAAGATCAAATTCAGTTTGTCTTTCAGTTTGTCCCAGGAAAATATGTATTCCCTCCTAAAGTGCAATATTATATTGTGATTGTGAGAAATTTACTGACACAGAAGTAAGCTGGAATATTTCTTAATATATAGGACTGAAAGCTAATACTTAAGTTCAAATTGCTCAATACATTATTATTTAATATTCAAATCAGGACATCACAGTCATCATGATTGTTCTGATTAATTTCCTTTGCTAGTATAATTGTTAAGAATGCAGCAGCTTTTACGGAAAATAATACAGAAAACACTGTAGAACACTAATTGCTGTCCTTTTCAGTGTCACTAACTGAAGCAAAACTAGCACACAAAATACAGCAAATTCTCAGTGTGGAGGATTTAGTTGGTTAGATTGGCTTACTTCAGACGTGGATTTACAGTTTACAGTGGAGTCCGAACCACCGTATTCCGTTCAAATTTCAATACTCTTGAAATCGATGTACAAGGAACCGAAGCCAAGAACACGTGCATCAAAGACACATGATAGCCCCTAGACCAGCAGGGAGCTTTGCTAGACTGTAACAACTGGAGACATGGGTTCAGTTTTCAAAGATGGTCATCATTCATTTGCAAGGCATACACATAGGACAAAGCCACAAAGCCCGTAGCTTTGCCAAAAATATTGTTTTTAGGGTTAGTTAATGAGTGGGAGACTGTGACTAGTAAATATATTGAGAACAGGCAAAGTAAACATCAATATGAACTGGTAACATGTACTATCGAAGCAAAGTAACACACAACATGAACTCGTGATTTCAAAGCGAATCAAACAGCCACATGATAGTCATAGCAAAATAGAAGGTACTTAGGCGAGTCTACTTCTTAGTTTTTCTTTTTCATTTTTTTTTTTTTAACCTTTCGTGAACAAGGCCCTAGACAGCAGACGAAAGTTTAGAAGTGCAAAAATTGTTCAAGAAGTAGCAGAAATATCTATTCTCTGCCACAGAAAAAATAACAAATGAATTTAAATTTAGAAATTTAAAAAATATAAAATTTCATCCTTGGCTCTTTAGTAGCAATATTTTTTAACAATACACGTTTACGCTCATTTTTAATGAAGCGTTTACATACAGAGTTTTTCAAACAATTGAATCCTGACATGGGATGTTTCCTGCATAAATAATGAAAAAAAATCTTGCATATTATTATTGAAATTGCTTCCTTTTCCTTTTGAGGCCGTATTTTTCAGAAACGATAAAACACATCTTGTGCCACTAAAAACAATGTATTCGACTGTAATAACTCTGTCTATTTCTATTGTTTTTACACGCCACCTCTTCCAGTCCTTCTACAGTAGTGTCTTAGCTCAACAGTAGCTTTTTTTTTCAGATTGTAAGTCATATGTGGATGAAAACTTTGTCTTCACCTTCATATCTCGAAAGATCATAAAAATAAGCTTACATACCGATTTTTCTCATTTATATGAGGAACTAGAGAGATATTCTATTTTTTAGTTAGCTTTAAACCACCTCTTCCATTTGAATTCCCTTCTGACCCCTTAAGACAAGCATCAAGAAATACAAAACTTTCGGTCCCTACGATACCGTTACTCAGATTAAACTATGTCAATCAACAGTGTGGATTTGTGCACCGGACAAATAAACAAATATATAAACACTCATTTTTTATATATATATGAAGATAGTATAGATTACCATTTGATGTGAAATAATTTCTGCACAGTTTCCACGGAACTTCCTTATACATGGTTATTTTTAATTCTTATATCCGATATTTCCTCCTCTTTCAGTTCTGACGACCTCTTCAAAGGGACCTTCAAGGGCCATTTTAACATTTTGTTCTCTTGCTTTCAAATATTGGTTCATGATCAACAAAAACCAATTAGATCCACGAGTTCAATTAGAACAGCTTGGCTCAAAGTAACTTAGCCTTGACCTAGAACAGCAAGAAGGAGCAAAAAAGAAAAACTATTTGTGAGTAAAAACTAGGAGAAGAATAAGTCTACAATAAAATACGTATCTAAGTTATGACTTTATACATGGTTACAAATATTCCTTAAAAGTAACACTTTAAATTAAATAATTCAGAGGTTGATTCATTTATATTGAGTCAATTTGAATGTTTCGCTTATCTAGGAAGCGCCGGGTTTCCGCCACCGGTTAATCTCGCTCTGCAGGCCATCTCTACTGACTATTGCCTTCATCGGATTTTTCATTGTAGATTATTCTTACAAGCTGGACTATGGTATCGCATCCTACTCCGCTTTACAGGTTTTCCACAGACGGTGCGGATTCACAATAGGACGAGCGCCGATTGAGGAGTCAGAAAGCACAAAATTCCATTGGGCTGGAATCTGGACTCCTGACAGTGTCAGAGAAGGGAATTGCTTAAATTCCAGTTTCCTGTTCCATACGGCGATATAATTCCTGCAATTCCTTTCTCCTCACCCTCATGACACAGCGAGCACACTGCTCTTGCGAACGACCGTGAGGCGTAAATCCCTGTGAATGGTACGGTTGATTGTATGTTGCGACATGCGGCATTTGCTGGTCTCGGACGCTGTGTGTGGGATTTTTGGAGGTCGTCATTCGCCGAACCACAAGCAAGATTTCCGTATAACGATTCACAGTAGCACGACCTATACGAAATTTACGCCCTTGACACATGTTTACGATGAGTGACGCCGTGTACTTGGCGTCGGCAAGGGCCGCAATGAACCTCTCCCAGATTTTTTTTCCAGTTTCGTTAGCATCAGACTCTGCTCAACCACACTCCTCTAGTACGTGACTAACAAAAATATTATTCCTTGCCTCATGGCATCTTCACAGAGATAGGTTGCGCATGCGTGGTACACTTGCACATTGACTTTGGTCCAATATAAATGAATGAAGCTGTGTATACTTTTAGATGAGCATTCGTGATATCTAAAGATGGGATCTTCACATACATTTTTCCTGCAATGGCTGATTATGTCGTTTATGTTAAATGACAAGAATAATTCAGGAAGTTGAATCCTTATGAATTAATTTGTGAAATGAGAATGCGGGAGTAAATTGGAAAACTCTAGAAAACACAGACATATGTAGTCCACAATAAACTCAAGTGGCCGGAGATCAAACCAGGGGCAAACGCCTTGTGATTGGGTTCTCTCGGGATTCTCCCGTTTTCTCCCACTTTCTTAATTACATCATTTAATTCATTTCTCATCATCAGCGTCTTCTATAGCCTAATTTGGGACGTAAAACTTAGATTTCATTTTATTTCATTTTTAAAATTGTGGTTTTTAAGACATGTTCTTACTGGAGAAAGTGGTCGGAAAATGATGTCGCAGACGCAATTGCACGTGACGGCAGATTGCGTAAGGGAGGCCCTGTGTACGCTCAATTTAATCAGAGAAAGAATTCAAATAACTTAGTTTGACATCCTTTTAAAACAAAACATTATTATTTTGTATATATACAAAATGGACCTGTCATTATGATACACCCCTGTAACCTTTAAACTAATAGATAAAAAAGTAAGCGCTGAAATTTCGAGTCATGCTAACATCAACTTGATATACTCTTCAATACCACCAGATTGCCAATGCTGCCAACCCAACATAAAGTTTCATTTTTTTTTTTTCAAATCGCACTGTCAATTTATTGCATATTTCAAATCTACATGTCAAGCGAAAACTATAACATCATTACTTACTAGCTATTCAGCGTTACAAACTAAGTACGTTAGGGTATAACGAGTATCAAAAAATAGCCAAATTTCGGAATATTTTACAACAGTTATGACACAAGTAAGATGGACGGGACAAGGTAAACTCATAGTACCTTAATGTTGAATACTATGAACATCATATGACGTTTTTCGAACAAGTGGGAAAGAAGCTACAAGGGATTAAATGTTTGACTTATTTCAAAGGACTTTATTCCAGAAAAGTGCTTATTTACGAGGGGGTGTTCAGAAAGTAAGGTTACAAAGCCTGGTGTGAAACATATATATATTATTTCATAAAACCAATACAGCCAGCAGATAGTACATACATTTGGGTCTCCATATCGGTTGAGGCACTTATCGTATCTTGGAATAAGTTTGAAGATTCCCTCCTGGTAAAAATCCTATTATTGCGTGTTTAGCTTCATCATCACGACGTGTTTCACCTCTTCGTTTGAAGAGAAGCGATGGCCTCCTAGGTGATGTTTTAAGTGCAGAAACAGGTAAAAGTCGCTTGGAGTGAGGTCCGGGCTGTAGCGAGGTTGGTCGATGATGTCCCAGCAAAACTGCATCAACGGCATGGTGGTTTTTCTGTGTTGGATACAGGCGCGCGTAATCGTGAAGGAAGATGACACCCTCGGTAAGAAATCGATGTTTCGCTCAGAGAAATCGAATAACTGAGCGAACTTCCTCGCGAGACCAGTTTTCCAAACGAGTCGCCATATGTGTTTAACTACAACTGGCGCCGTAAGTGGCTGAAACTCTGCACACTTTCAAACTCCATGAATTAAAATTACGTCATCCTCATTCCTCTATAACAGACGAAACTCCAGAAATATCGGCTATGTAACCTTAGGTTCTGTTCCTCCCATGTATAATATTTAAATTCTAAACGTAGGAAAATGGGAGCATATTTATTTAAAGAGAGGAGGCCATACGATCACCTATAAACATTTACCATGATTTTCTCCTCGAAATATTCGAACTGCACAAGCCGAATTTCTGAAGGTAACTTTAAGGTAAGGTAACCTATCCTAATCTAACCTTAGAATATTTATTTATTTATTTATTGCAGGTTTGAAGCTAGAGGGACACCTCTAAGTTAAGTGAAAGGTAACATCGCTTAACAATTGTTAATATTCTAAAAGTAATGTAACCTAATCTAATGATTTTTAATGTTTTAAGTGCATTTTTGTAGGTTTGAAACTGGAGAGGCACCAGGCCCGTAGCCTTCCCGAAAGCTTCCAGCCCGTAGCCCGTAGCCATCCTATGGTACAATTTGTACCATATGCACTTTTCATGGTACATTGTGTTATTTCTCTTCTATTTGAGCTTTTTCGTCCGGTTCTTTTTTTTTGTCTTCCAAGTCCAGAGGCCTTGTAGAAGACATTACGTATGGTTTCAGACCGTCCTGCGTCCAGACATAGGAGGTGATGACGTCATAAGTCAAAAATTTATTTTCTCATTTTCTAAGCCTATGTTCAATATTTTTTGGCGGGCTTATTTTTCTACGTAGAAGATTGAAATTTTGCACAAACATTCAGTCTACCGAGTAGTATTTACCAGATTTTTTGTTCCGATGTCAGTGCCAAAACAGGGGGGGAACTAGAGGGGAAAAGGGGAAAAATAGGGATTTTTTACCCCCAAAATCCCGTTTCTCGTCATTTTCCCGCCTCACATACAAGATAGGACCACCTCAGTCATACCGTCTGAAAGGCCGTTCTATTCTGAAGAGAACGACGGTCGAATTATTATTCTAGGGTAATTAGGGACGTCTCAGGGATTTTTTGAAAAATTTACTTCTATATAGGGAAATATGGGGCATTGTCGGTATATATATTTTTTGGCGGGCTTATTTTTGAACGTAGAAGATTGAAATTTTGCACAAACATTCAGTCTACCGAGTAGTATTTACCAGATTTTTTGTTCCGATGTCAGTGCTAAAACAGGGGGGGAACCAGAGGGGCAAAGGGGTAAAAAAATAGGGATTTTTTACCCCAAAAATCCCGTTTTTCGTCATTTTTCCGCCAAAAAAACATGATAGGACCACGTGAGTCATACCGTCTGAAAGGCCGTTCCATTCTGAAGAGAACGACGGTCGAATTATTATCCTAGGGTAATTAGGGCCGTCTCAGTGAATTTCTATCCAAATATACTTCTGTATAGGGTAAAAGTGGGGCAAAGTAGGAAAATTTTCTCTGGCAGGCCTATTTTTTCACGTAGAAGATTGAAATTTTGCACAAACATTCAGTCCACCGAGTAGTATTTACCAGAAGTTTTTTTCCGATTTCTGCGTAAAAACAGGGGGGGTCCAGAGGGGCAAAATTTGAAAAAAGGGAAATTTTGCCCCCCAAAATCCCTTTTTTCAGGAATTTCCCGCCTTAGATACATGATGGAGACATATGAATGGTACCGCCTGAAAAACAGTTCTATTCTTAAGAGAATGATTGGCGGATTATAGTCCTAGGGTAATTAGGGATGTCTCAGGAATTTTTTTCCCTGAGATCATTGTGTTTATGGTACTTTGGGGCACTGTGGGAATTTTTGTTAAAAATTCTCCCGCCCTTACTATTCAAGATAGAAACTTGAAATTTGGCCCACACATTCAGTATACTAAGTACTATTTCTCAGATTTTTTTTATATGGCTACGATGACACAGGGGGATCCAGGGGGGGGGGGCAAATTTCGAGAAAAAAAATCCCATCCGAAATTTTCACTTTGACATTTTTTCCCGCTTCTGGTATATGGTATGAGCACGCAAGTGGTATCATTTGAAAGCCAGCTCTATTCTGAAGAGAATTAGGTATGAATCATGATCCTAGGATAAATAGTGACGATACAGTAGGTGCTTGACTTAAAGTCTAAAAAATAGCCCAAAAAGCCAGGATCCCCAAAGGGTTAGAGGCTAATCCTTTATTACGTTATCATTACCTATTTTAATTTTGTACTCATGAAAAACATATTAACTACACTTGGCGTATAGTTTAATATGGATTAAATGACATGACTTTTTGTGATTTATTATCAAAATCCTATTATTGAAGACAACAACTTTCCTCGGTCCAGATTAAGAATACTCCGCAAAGTTTTAAAAAGGCTTTTTCTTTTACTTTTCTTGCTTTAAATCGTTTTCTAAGACATTCTAAACTGTTAGTACTCTGACGCATACACAAACAATTGCGTACAGTTTGATAATATGGATACAAACTGATGTGTTCTGAAAATGATTACTTGCAATTCTATTAAATAAAATTATTTCATCGCGAAAGTCACTCGTACGACTTATAAATTCTTTCTTAGGGTAGAAGTTGCATTCAAGGGGGCACATTCACTTAAAGAGGACTTTACCTTACATGTATAAGTACGTGTCTGAACATATGCCATTCAAACGATTATGCGAAAATCGCAAACCAACCTGTGCTAGGTGGTCTCTAAAAGCTAGAATTCTATCTTACCAAGTTACGATAGAAGTTCAGCAGGGCGTCGGAAATACTGAATAGTGTGGGAGTTTGTTCGCAGGGAACAGGCGTGTCAGTAAGGAAGGATATGTGCATAAACAAGAGTAAAATGAAAAATGAAATGAAATCTTTAAGTTTTACGTCCCACGGTTATGCCGGTTAGGCGAAAGGAGACGGTGATGATGAGAGATGAGTGAAATGGTGGAATGAAGAAAGTGGGAAGAAACGGGAGAACCCCGAGAAAACCCACGAGCACGGTGTATAAACAAGAGTAGTGCAAAAAGTACTCGAAGTCAGATAGAATCTCATTGATTAGAGTACTTTAAATTTCTTCACACTCACAACTCTATACTTGTTAACAAAAATACTGGTTTTCTACATCGTGCAAAAATACTACGTTCCTGAAAATTAGCATGATACACTGCCGTCTTGTACCTAGTTATATGAACTCATTCATTTTAAACGTAGTATGGGGCTCCGAATGTTTTTGTACTTGTAACATTACACTTGAAAAAGGTGCAGGACATTTTGGAAGATTTACGGGTAAACTTCAGCACTTTGCATAAAAAAAAAATGTTCATAAGAAATAAATTTATGCTGGCAACAGAAAAATGAAATGAAATCTTTGAGTTGTACGTCCCACGCTTATGCCAAAGGAGACTGTGATGATGAGAGATGAGTGAAATGGTGGAATGAAGAAAGTGGGAGGAAACGGGAGAATCCCGAGAAAACCCACGAGCCCGGTGTTTGTCCACCACAAAATTCACTTGGCGGGGGCTGGGATAGAACCTTGGACTCAAAGCACCAAACGTGAACGCTCTACCACTGAGCCACCGCGCCCCCTATGCTGGCAACAGACTAAACACAAATTAATATAGGTGTATTTTAGGTTTACAACTGTAGGGTTATTACTGTAAAATCACTTGAAACGCTTTACGACGAATAAAATAAATGAGTGTATATGAAAAATCGCTGCATTACATATTAATAATATAGGACTTGTCATGAAGTTCGTACATTAGGTATATATATATATATATATATATATATATATATATATATATATATATATATATATATATATATATACACATTAAAGTACTTACAGATTTGTTGAATACAAATTTTTCAGTAAACTAAATAAATATTGAGTACTATACTTACGCCATATGCTACTTTGACATTGAATATGAAATTGTGGTACCTGCAGTTTGTAGAATCTATCATATTATGCTCAAGAAACTTGTGTAAACTGATGTAACTATTTAGTTTCCTATCTTATTTTACTTTAATTCTTGTTTAGATATTCGTCTGTTGAATAAAAACAATGTTGCATAAGGTAATTGTAAAGTGGTTTCTTAAAATGTGTTTCTGGACTTATATTTTAAATTTCCCTTGGTAACTTGTTATGCATAAGAATACCAGCATAATTAGGACCTTTCTCATAAATGCATGTATTGTGAGCTATTAAGGAAAAAATCCACTATTTCTGGTTTCGTACTCGCTGATCGCTATGTCGCGTAAGGACATGGCCTAGATTTTTCTTTACAAAGAACAGCAGATGGAAAGTGTACAGAGAAGATAACGACAGTATATTGAGTTTTTTTTTTTTTTTTTTTTTTTTAATATTGGCCTACAATGCTCATTATACTTTGATTAGGTAATCATTCTTACAATCCTTTTTTGTAGCCCAAATATTGCTTTACTTTAAGATGTGTTTCCTTAAAAAATAATTCCGTAACTTAATATCGATTGAAACAGTCTAAAATAAATTACTTTGAGTGTAGAGAGATATAAGAGAATGTAAGAGAATGTAGCAAATCAATCAGCAGAAGGTGAATTTTGTGTCAGAAAGGTTTTGCATTTTTTAGATATACGTGTTTCTGAATAAGTACATGTTTGTGTCTGAAAATATCTGTTCGATGCACAAATACTGAAGTTTGGTTATTGTGGAAACAAAAAAATTGATAGTTTTTTTTCTTCTGTAGCTGTAATTTTGCTTCGGATTGCAATGCATTTACAATTTGCAAGGAATTGAAATTGTCCATAGATACATTATTTTGGTATTTTTCCTCGGAAGTACTTAAATATACACAGGAAAAGTAAAAGTTACTTACGTAGTGAAAGCTGGAATGAGGGCGAACTATTTATGTTCAGTAGTAAGTGTAGAACAAAATTTCTTTCATAATTCGTTTGCGAAAAGTAAAGTCATTTGTAGCTTACAAACAATCGTTCCTGTACGATAACGTTAACACGTTCATCCTTATGGGGCAATATCGTACATAAATACAGAACCAGTTCCGGAACCGAGTCTTAGGAACCAGTTCCACACCTGGATCCGAAAACCTGGTTCCGGAAGCGGATCCGTTCAGTGCCGAAAACCGGTTGCACCATGAAGCGGTTCCGGCCATCCCTAAACGAAACTGGCATAATTAATGATTTTATGTTGTTTAAGTCAGCTATAGATTCAAGTTGTATTAATAAAGCATAGATTATAATGCTAATGATAACGGTCACTACAAAGGAAAGTTGAATAGCGTACGCCGAAGCTCTACAAAAAAGCTTTGGAATCATGTAATTTAAGGTGATTTAATACATAAATTAACATCGTAAATATTTATTTTTATATAATGTCTTGGTAGAGGATGGGTTAAAACTTCAAAACCTCCTTATTAATAGACCTTAATAATATTGCCACTACATTTTTAAAAATATTTTTACAAGTAGTTTTAGTCGAAAAAATGCCCTAATGCAATCTAGACTTTTATTTTTCATGCATATGTGCCAATGATTGCAAACAAATTTATAATATGACTGGAAACCAAAATGCCATAAAAACAATTAATCATGACAAAAATACGCACAAACATGTGCTAGGTGGTCGGTAAAAGCAATAATCGGTGCCTCCCCAGCAGATAAAAGGTGTGCCCCCTGTAGGCAATTGTTAAATCCGCCAATGGTTCTGATACAAGAAAACAACGCAAAAGTACAATAAGTCATTATAACTGTTATGTCGATTATCGCTTACTAAATTGCAAATTTTGCATCCCATTGATGCCAGGACCGACTTCAGGGGGGACGGTGGATTGTCATACTGCTACTTTTAGGGGCTCCAAACATTGGGATGGGTTTTATTTATATATATATAAAATAAGAAAGTTCTCTCTTCTAGGGCGGCGATTGCCCCGGTCGCCGTCCTGGATCCGCCACTGATTGACGCAAATTATTACGGAATGTGTCTTATATTCCTTTTGTGGCATTATTATTGTAGTACATATTATTAGACTCTGCAAACGTTAGATGAACAAGATATATATGCATCAATGAAATAGGCATTATTCTGGAAATTCACAAATATATTTCCCTTAAAGTTGGTGTGTTTTTACATTTCTACTTTGCCAGCAGCTTGACTAACTGCACGATACCTACTTCTGTATTTGTTAGCTTATTTATTGTATGTGTAGTTGCAATTCATCGAATAAGTTTGGAATGCGCCACTGAATTTCATGTGCAGGTTGAAGTAATGTTTTTAGCACTTATTTAGGAATGTTTTTATGAACCAGATAAATAAATAGATAAATAAGAAGATAAATAAATAGTTCCAAATGCAAGTAGCACTGGGGGATTTATAAGGAGGACGTATTATTAGACAGGTTCACAAGCTGATGACCTTGCGAAAACAAGGCGTGACAAGCTTTGATTATGGTTTTATTACTGATGGTGTTCAGTAATTTTGAACATGACTTTTTTTAAGAGTATAATATGCGTTAGGATAAAATAAGTTGGATTATTTTAGCTTCTCAAGGAATAGGCAGATATATATCGGAGCATTGCCCCCAACTTTTTGACAAAAGTTAAAATGCCACCTATAAGATCCTTCAATTCTCATTTGTATTTACCGTGTCCCCTCAGCAGGCAAAAGTTCTTCCCCCAGAAGACAATTCCTAACTCCGCCCATGTCTCAAGGTATGAACTTGGTGGACTCCTCCTAACATACAATATTTCACCAAACGTGAATAAAATATATGAATTTACACACACAGTGTGGCTAGCTATGCCGTAGTTAATGGATGTTTTATATTGCTTCATTCTGTAGTGGATTGCGTTAACGCAGTGTCAAATTTCCATTTCACTTTGTTATTCATACTTTGCAAACAGCTATAATCATTTATTGTATTATTTGTGGTGATGTGCGGTCCGCAAATTTTACGAAGACTATTACGATATTAGGCCCATAGACTGTAATTTTGCGTGGTGTACATTGTTATGATACCAATAGTTTTTGATGTTTGCATTTAATGCCTATATGTACCCGTATCTAGAATTCATTCTCGCAACTCTTTGGAATATTATTTTTCAATTTATTGTACTTATACCTGGATTGACACTTTCCGTATAGGTTTGCGTCAACGCAAAGCAAACGACGTTTTTGTTAGCAATAACAAGCTAGCAGTTACAATTGTTTTTTGTATGCGCACGTTACTATTGATGTTGTGTAACGTAATATTTGCTGAGGCTGATATGGAAAATGGGGCCATTTATTTTATTTACCTAGGCATTATTGCTCCAGGGGGCAGTTTTTTCTAAAATGCATACATAGTTGCTCAACACTGTGAAGAATTTCCCGCTGAGGGAAAACAGGTTATTATGAGACAGAGTTGCCAGCTTATACAACGCAAAGTTCTCAGCTTTTATAAGATACTGAATAACTCTATAAGTATTTGACTTTCCGATTTCACATAAACGCGACAATGTTCCTTGTGACGTACCGACTTGATATATGCTTTAAAGCATAATGTAGGTACTAGTAGCCTTTTTCGAGATTTTGCACAATTTCTAAACTCAACTATTATTACATTTAGTATATCAATACTAATATTGCTTCCCCCAAATTTCAACTGCATGTCTATTATCATGTAGCTCAGAGCAGTTTTCTGCTAATAGGTGGAAACGTAATATTTTGATTTTATTTTTGAGGAACCATTTCTAATGACACTCCTAAACTAAAACTGCATATTAGAGTATGCAGTTATATAGTATGCGTAATATGGAATCTAGTTAAGTGCGTAAAGCTCTTTACGTAGATGTAAGAAATATTGGGCCTTATGCAGAGTCGTTTTGACCCGTAATTAGTGCCATACTAAAGAGTTCGACTAACATATGTTTCCTGGCATTCTGGCCTTTAGTATGTAGCTAATCATACTTCATAACGACTCTGCATAAGGCGGATTATGTGTATCCTTAACTGTTATAAAACTCTATTCTAATTCGTTCAGGTCAACTTTTTGCACACCACGGAAAATAATTGTTGAAAAATTATAATTCTTTCAGTAAATTCTTACTTATTGTTCTCCAAAACATTTCCATAGCGCGACATATTTCCTAATTTAGAACAGAAAAATCAAGAGAATCACCCGAAGTAATTGTTGAAACGATAAGCTCTTTCTGATTTGTATATAAATACGGCGTCCGGATGTATGGCATAAAACTACAGTGGAAGAAATACTAGCTACTGAAAAACAAAAATGCTGTTAAATCGAGTCAGAGCAGGGCGAAGCTTCTAGGCCTGTGGGATAAGCAGGAGTATGCTAAGGGAGCAGGTACGTTAGCGACAGAAATACACCGCAGATATAGAATAGTATCTAATACAATAATCATTCATATGTACTCACTTATTTGATCCGTCGTAAAGTACTTGTAATGATTAACACTTGTAAATCTAAAATACAGCTATATTACATTGCATTTAGTTCTGTCGCATGCAGAAATTTGTTATTTATAAATATATCTTCTTATTGTTACTTACAAATAATAATTTTACCTGCAAAGTTTTCCATAATGTGGTGTGTCGAAACTTGACAAAGACCTTCTAATGCATATTTTTGAAGTGTTCGTTGTTCGGTTTTCAAATTTATGTTCTACTTTAGCATCGTGTTAAAACACTTAAATGCTTTAAAACAATATCCAATTGTTATACGGAATCTATTCCTGTTTAGTTCGGTGCTATTCCTATACATCTGATCTGTAAGTAGTTTGTATTGAATAGTGTCCAGGAATATCAAATAAGATATAAGTATGCTAAAAAATAGTATTATTGTACTTAATCAGGAAAATCAATATAAAACTTTTAATTAATTGTTGACATTATTGAATAGTTAATTTTGTTCGGCAGTATCCTTTTTAGGGGCACACCTACATTCATGAAATATTAATTTCTTTTAAGATGAAATGCGCCTTACTGTCTTAGAAAGTGTTTCCTAAGAGAAAAAGGTAACATTTCATTGTGCAGATTGACTTTAGGAGGGTTACGTACAGTAGCATACGCAGGAATTTATTTTGAGGTGTCCAAACTCAATATGAGGATATTTTATATTAAAATTCCTAAAATTAGGCTAAATTTAATCAAAAGTTAAAATTTCGGAGGATCCAGAGCCCCAGGACCCACTCCCTGCTTACGTTCCTGGTTAAGTATATAACACGAATCATCTTAATAACATTAACCATTTTATGGTAGGTGCCCACTAAAAAGCACGAATGCTTTCTAACCGAGTCAGAGCAGCAGCGTAGCATAGTGAGCCGAGTTAGTAGCGTACGCAGTAATTTATTTCGGGGGATCCAAACTCCATATGAGGGTATTTTATATTGAAATTCCGAAAATTACCTCCAAAATTAGGCTAAATTTACACAAAAGTTGAAATTTCGGAGGGTAGTCCAGACCCACATTACCCACCCCTGCGTATGTCTGTGGCCCGCGCTACTGCGCGGGGTAGGAAGCAGGCATGTCAACGACAATGGGTATACATATACACGAGGATAATTGAAAAGCACTTCATATGGTAAGAAAAAAAATGTAGCAGTGCTTTGAGGCAATTCTATGATTCTTTAACCACTGTCTTCACATAGCACTTCACTTCATGTCATGTTACATAGCACTTCCCCTTGGTTACTTATATAATCTTATTCAGTAATCAAGTAACATCTTTCTTCTGTAAGTTTTACAAATTTATGTCCCCTTAAAATAGTATAACACCTTTTGCTCGTCATAAATACTTTTTCCTGAAGGTGGACTGACATGATGTTCTAATTAAATACAACTGTTTAATGGTGAGCCCAGAGTACTATTAAACAGTTGTATTTAATTACAACATCATGGCAGCTCAATTTGTAATAGTTACTAGTTCGCAAATTAATGTAAAATCTAACTTCTTGCTTCTAAAATTGTGATTTAGTGTAATTTTCTTCCCAAGTTATAAAAATCGGCCTCAAACGTATTTCTACAACAAACATGATTTTGTTTTCATACTGGTTACAGTGTGATAACTTTGAGCAAAATCGAGAATTTGAAAATTTACAAAATCCGAAAGTAATGAACGTAAACTTGTTCATCTCATGTAACATAAATTGTTTATACTGTGCACATACTGTTGCTGTAACGTTAAGACAAATATTGGAACACTAGTGTGTGTTTAGAACAATTGTTATAGTTAAACACGAGGTATATATCCATGTGCACTAAAATGAAACGTTCTACATAAAAAAAGATTGTACCTGTATTAAATGAAGAGACTGTAGAAGCAAAAGCATCACCGGTTATCACAAAACGTAGAAAATAAAATTGTGATGACTTATCTGTTGAGTCAATGTTGATCGTGATAATAATAAGAACGAAACCGAATGAGTTTCATGGAAAGACTATGACGATTCGCTACAAAAGGTAAAGAATTGTTTTTTTTTTTAAAAAAAAAAAACCTAATAAGCTTACTTGATTCAGACGAAACATTTTCGATCTGATATAAAACTGGAGAAGATGTATTTGCGTGTACATATCTAGACATATCTCGAAACCCAGCAGACCATGATTTCATGGACCAGATTGCAATATAAAGCATTTTGAGAAATTGAAGGTTGGATCTACAAATTATTCTCTGTTGCATAATAATTTTCCATCTTCTAAAAGTTCTAAAGAAAACGTGAGCGAAGAAGACATTTTTCATGCAAGACGAAGACTGTAGTAAAGGGTTTGGTCGTAAGAGAGTCAGGGAACCTGAATTATCGGGAACAACATATGAATTAAAGGAACTAAATAAGAAAAAAAATTGTGTGGATTCTAGTAAATTAAGTAACGACCGTGAAGAGTAGTTAAGAACAAGTGTTGAGTGCTTAACTAAATTGAAATAACTGTCAAAAAAAAAAAAAAAAAAAGATTCGTTTAACTGGATTGGATAGGAAAAAAAACTGGAGAATTAGAATCAAAGGTTGGATTGTCTTACTAACTAAAATGAATAAATAAAATAAATCTATCCACGCAATTTTTAGGCTCAAGTGTAGTTCGTAATCATTATGTTCACAGATTAGGTTAGGTTTGCTTACTATTTCTTATGTGTTCCTCTGGTACAGCTTTTGTTTTACAAAAATTTGCACTATAAGATGGAGTTGTCTCATGTTAACTGTTATGCATGATTTGTTAATAATTGCAGAGAAATTGTGTGGACATTTAAAGTATATTGTCCATTTAGCGTGATAGACCTCGGTTCAGTTTCCGAATGAGCAATTGTGGTTGGGGTTCACGTCTCATACATATAGCTTTGCTGCTGAGAGGGAGCCAAACTCGACATTAAAATCAGCTATAATATAGAGAATTATAATTTATATATTGCAATTATAACATATTCTTAGATACCCCGATGTTTCCTAATAGCCACCTTATAAACCTGTGAATTGTAAATGCTATTAGTTCTAATATTTGTGTCTGGGCTTATGTAATTTTGCTATTTCTTAGAAAACTACAGTTTTGTTCAAATACTCTATATGACTCACTTCTTCCTTTAAATACCCTGCACTCTTACTTGTAGTTGGAATTAAATCAAACAAATGCGTATTTTCTTTGCCAAACTATATTCATTTAGATCAAAGATATTCGACTTTTGAACGTACGATTTTCATAATATACGCTTCTGAATTAAGGTGGGCGGTCAAGAATTCTTGAACAAAACTGTACGTATAAAACGTAGAAATGGTCTTAAAGCTAAAATAAAGTGTTCTAGAACGTCTTGATAACTATCAATGTATAAGAAGCATACATTAATTGAAATGTTTAGAAGTGGATTGAGCCTGTTCCGTTTCGTTACAACGGATAATTAAATAATAAAATTGCTCTAAATATATATGCACACTGAGTTAAATATTTACATTTAATATACCGATCCCAGCTCACGCCTTGTGAACTTTGTGGTGAACAAACCGGGCTCGTGGGTTTTCTCGGGGGTTCTTCCGTTTCCTCCCACTTTCTTCATTCCACCATTTCATTCATTTCTCATAATCACCGTCTCCTTTAGCCCAACCAGCATAACCGTGGGACGTAAAACTGAAAAATTAGACAAGCAAAAAGGTTTATATGACCATATGTCAGCAAATGCATCGTTAGAACTACAGACATTGAGCCGCCTGATGCTGCGAAATAGCCATATTCTGGTCGCTCCTTAATGCGACTCAATTTAAACATCAATACCTCACCCCCTAATTAATCTAGGAAGGTATTTTCCGTATGTTTCTGAATGATGAAGCTTTCGACTGATACGTATTTCATGTATGTGGAGGGTATCACGGTGAACGGGGTAGGATAACTACGTGATGAAAAAAAAACAAAAAAAATAGTTTCCCTCCCCCGTCCGACGTGGTATCTCCTACATACATGAAATACATAGGCTGGAAAGTTTTATCCTTCAGGAACACATTGATACCAAAATTATATTTCTACCTCAATTAGGGGGGATGTTATTGATGTTTAAATTAAGTCACATTAAGGAGCGACAAGAATGTGACTATTTCACAGCATCAGACGGCTCAATGGCCGTAAGTCTGTAACGATCCATTTCCTGACATACGGTCATATGAACTTTTTTGCTTGTCTACCCATAAGGAATCCACCCCTGAAATTTTGCTGTACCTTTTTGTTACACCCTGTATGTTTTAGGACAGTTTTTCAAGTAATATCAGAACTTTGAAACGAGTTAGGATGACAACCAAAATAGTGATATTGATTTCTTTATTATTGTAGAAAATAAAGAATTGTATTCTGTTTTGAAGAGAATAACGTTCTAATATCCTACTTTGTTTTGGACGGATGAATCAATTGTGAAGGTCCAATTTTCCACAACTTTTGCGAACATGTACCAGTAAATTGAAGCGTTTGGAGGATAAAGGTGTTATGTTACATTTTTTGAAACATTACATTCTGGCGGTTTATGCACGTGTTATATGTTAATCATGCTACGTAACACATTATTTAGTGAGTCCTCATCTGGGTCAGTGTTGGGTAAGTTACTTATAAAAATGTAACGCGTTACAAGTTACTTTACTTTCTCTTTAAATGTAACGCGTTAGTAAACTTGCCCGCAAAAAGTAAACGTTACTTTACTTCGAAAGTAACGCGTTACTAACGCGTTACTTTTAGGTCCGAAACTTTAAAAATGTGAAAAAAATATAACTTCAATTTTCCGTACTGCTATTACTACAGCTATTATTATTATTATTATTATTATTATTATTATTATTATTATTATTATTATTATTATTATTATTATTATTATTATTATTATTATTATTATTATTATTATTGCACGTTCTGAATCGCTTTATGTAAATGCAGGGACAAATTTTTACTTGAATATGAACATTTTCATGTAATGTAACATTGGTAAAATGCCATACTGCGTTACTCGTAGGGATGGACACGAGCAAGTTCGAGTGAGTTTTCTTTGACACTCGATTCGACTAGAAACAGACATCTTTGAGCTCGACCCGAGCACTCGACTCGAAAAATTTCCTCCAACTCGACTCGAGCCAAATCCGATCTGTAGTTTCGAGAACATTTTTCAAGTATATTACAAGTATTTATTATTGTTATTATTATTATTAATTATAACAACACTGTATATAAAAAGAAAGATAGGCGGTTTGTATTTGTATACTAAAAACTAGTTGATTGCCAACCTCGGTAGTCGTGAAGTCTAGGAGTCAAGTACTTTGTTCACGAGCTTCTGAATTTGGGTTGAGGGTCTATCGGGCTCGAACCAAAAACTTAAAAGTTATATGGTACTGGCCAATTATCTTCAAAACTGCTCGGCCCGGGTTTAGAATTGTCAACGACTCGAGCAGCTCGACTCATAGCTCATTCACTATCGACCCGAACCGAGAACTGAGCCGACCCTACAGCTCATCCAACCGACTCGGCTCAGTTGAGCCGAACCGAGCAAATGGCTCATCTCTACCAAGCCAGCTCAAGCCGATGGTTCACCCCAAGTGAGCCGGCTCGAGTCATCTTCTAAGTTGAGCCACGCCGAGCTTGTTATAAAAAATTTCTTGTTGTCTCGTATCGAGACGAGACGAGATGCGAGCAGTGTCCCCTTTCGTGAGCAACACTAAAAGTATTCCATGGCTTTCGTTTTCCATTGTAATCAGGCCATGAAAACGAACGAGCAATATATCAAACTCGACTGAACTTGAAACTCGACGCGAAAAACTGAATCGGCTCGGAACTCGACTCGAGGATATTACCCTTGACTTGACTCGAAACTCGACTTGAATTCGAGTCGAGTCGAATTTTAGCTTGACTCGTGTTCATCCCTATGCGTTAGAAAAAATGGTTGCTTATTATTATTCTGCTAAACTAATTATATAATAATAACATTGTTGTTATGTAAAATTAAAAATAAAGAATATAGAGAAACACTACACTACTCTATAATCAACGGGACTCTAGGATAAGCAAACTTATCTGAAAGAACTGCAATATTACATACCATGAGCAAACTATTTTCTAGTAATAAAGTAGGCCTGCTCATCGAAACACAGTTTATTCATATTAACCCCTTACTGTAAATAATTAATTATGGCACCCTAGTTGTAGATAAATATTTTCTGCCGGGGCACTTCAGACACTTTACTTTTAAATTCTGTCCACCATCATCCTCAGCTCTTAAGAAAAAAGTATTTTTATCAAATGTTCGAACGGTAAAATATTTTCGTTCTCCATCTTTATAAAAACAACACCAATCAAAGTAAAATAGACTACCGGTATCATTGCACTCCTAGTTCACTCACTGAATGTATTGATTTAGAGCTGTCAAAAGCTACGACAAAATCTTCATCTTCCAGATGCTTGCAATCAGTACACGTGATTTCCCTAAGGCTATCCTCGTCTTCAAAAAACAGCAAGTGGCACTACGAACTTATCTGTTTCTCTGTGTGTCTGTGACTGCCGGTCACTGACATACGTAGTTCATGCTCGATTGTTTCATTCTGAGATATTCACTTACAGAAAGAAACATTTGTTTCCGAAAAAAAATACATATATTGTAGTTACTCATCCGAAATGTAACGCGAAAAAAGTAACGCAAACTAGTTACGTTACTTAAAAATTTGTAACGCGTTACCGTTACAGTTACTTTGGAAAAAATGTAACGCGCTACTAGGAAACGTTACTTAAAAAGTAACGGGTTACTTGCGTTACGTTACTTCCCAACACTGATCTGGGTGCAGATATTTAGAAACGACAAAGGCGGTATGTTGACGGACAAAGGGCTGCAATGAGATTGCGCACACTATTCCAGTTTTATCAGTTTTATCTGATAAGTCATTGACCAGCTGTCATTATGTACAGGATTGCGCACAGAAAAATTAAGCAATGTTGTCAGATGGAAAATATTTTCTCTTCTGTTATGTAAACTGTAAGAAAAGAGCAGCGGAATACCCGAACCAATGGCCTAATATAATTACTAGGATTGAGCTAATTTATAAAATACAGAGGAATTAACACATAAGGATAGAGAGCTATATACTGCATTCGAAAAAAAAAAAAAAAAAAAAGATCTCACACCAGTTCTTCCGAGAAATATTACAGGGGCTGCTTCAGTAAGTGATTGAAAGAGAAGTTGAGTTCAGTTATGATGGAGAAAAGTTACTATTTATAAATGAAGAAGCTAAGATTATCATCCTAACTTGTGCGAGTAACATTACGTACGAACAATGATAGCATTTACTATGCAAAGTCGTAGTGTATGTAATAAAACTAGCAGGTAGCTACATCATACTGTTTCTAATTATATATTCTAACTAGATTTAGGAAGGTTATTTAAGATATATATTGACAGATTCCATATTATTAATAAGTAAATCGTGTAATTTTGCAAGAATTATATTGGAATGCAGTGTAATTAGTACGAGGAAGTAGTTTACTCACATCGTTCTATTATACTAATAATATTGTAATTTAAGTTTATTGTATCGCACATATTATTGTAACAAGTATCCTATTATATGACCAGATGTTAACGACAGACCTCAATAAATTTACCAAAGAAAAACTTTACGACAATGGAGAAAATTATTCACTTTTTCAATTTTCAATGTTTCCATAAAACTTGGCTAGTAGTGGGAAGTATGTATACCATATTACTATTATTATTATTATTATTATTATTATTATTATTATTATTATTATTATTATTATTATTATTATTATTATTATTATTATTATTAATAATAATAATAATAATAATAATAATAAGAAGAAGAAGAAGAAGAAGAATGTCATTATAAATGTTTGCTTTGTTTTATTTAGGTTCCCACCTAGAATATGGGCTTCAGAACCCTCAGTAGCTCCTCGAGCGAAAATAGGGCGGAAACATTTCACAAACATTACAATTAATAATTCTATTCACTTGGTCCAGATATTTATCAGGTGATCTCTTCTTTGTTGAAGATACAATCTGAAACAAAATTGAAATTAAGATCAATTGCGAAAGGATATACCAATACACAAAAAAAGAAAGATTTAAAAAAACATAACATTATATTGAAGCAGTATGAAATGCTTAACCCTTATAGATTCCGGCTTTTTAAGGTAAATTAGAGACTTTCAGTCAAGCGGCTACAGCATCGTCCCTATTTATCATAGGATCATGGTTCATACCTCGTTTTCTTTTTACAATAGAGCAACCTTTCAAATGGTACCATTCACATCTCCTAATCATGTCCCTTATCCTTATCCTTATCATGCGGGAAATTTTGAGAGAAATCGGGATTTTTCTTTGAATATATATATATATATATATATATATATATATATATATATATATATATATATATATATATATATATATATTTAAATGAGCCCCTCTGGACTGCCACTGTGTTAATGCAAAGACCTAAAACTCAACTGGAAAACACAGGGGTGTACTAAATGCCTGTACAAAATTTCAAGCTTTTATCTTGAACAATCAGGGCAGGAAAAATATTAATAATCCCCACAATGTCCCAGATTACTGTAAAATATCTTGATCTCAGGCAGAACATTTCCTGAGACATCCCTATTTATCCTAGAATCATAGTTCACCCTTTATTAGCTTCAGAATAAAACTGCCTTTCAAACGGACCCTTCACATGTCTCCATCATGTATCTCAGGCGAGAAAATCGCGAAAAAAGGGATTTTTAAAACTACAAAATCCCTTTTATTTACCATTTTTGCCCCTCTGGATCCACCTTGTGCTAACGCAGAGATCCGAAAAAATCTAATAAATAGTACTCGGTGGACTGAATGTTTGTACAAAATTTCAATCTTCTAGGTGCGAAAGTAAGCCCGCCAAAAAATAATGAAAGTAGGCTTAACAAAAATATTTTTTTTAAAGTTATGATGTCATCACTTCCTATGAGGAAGGCGTGAAATCATACGTAACGTGTTCTACAGTGCCTCTAGACTTGAAAAAAAAGTAAAAAGCTTTATTGGTTCTTTTTTAATCGAATAATGAAGACGCTACTTTATTACCTAAAAATAGGCACTAGAACTCCAAAGGGATTCAGATTATGAGACAAGAAAATTTTAACAGTTGGATTGTAAATTTGGTGGTATCATGACTTCTTATATCTACTGACCAAATTATATTTAGTTAATCCTCAGTATAATATGAATTTTATTTCTAATTTCTATTTCTATCTTAGTCTGAAGGAAAACCTTCTTTGCGCACAGATCTTAAATCTACCATTGTGGCAACGTTGGGCAAAAATCTGTGTTCAGAAAGACCAACAGAGATTTGTGCGCAATTCGGGATCTATAGTGTGCGCAATCCTGTTGCTCCCGGGTAAAGTTGTGAAAGTCATTTTTTCGTCATATTTAATTTGTTACATAACACCTTTATCCTCCAAATGCTTCAATTCACGATGGTGTATTCATTGTTCTCTTTCCTTTGACGAGTTGTTCGTATACTTGAATTTTGATACAATCTCAGAAAATAATCAAAAGGAAGGAACGGGAGATTACATGATATGGGCGGGCAATTTCCATCACCATTTCTCGACAGAACGTGTCCAAAATTCTTTCGTGCAAGGAGCCCAGAGTAACGTATTTCACATGCCAAAACAGAGTAGGACACATAAACGACATTGCCTTCAAAATATAATGGAATTGACACATTAGAAAATCTTAGTAAGAGAGTACCATTGTCGTTTAAATTGCTAAAAATCCTCGCTAAGCTCCTCTTCAACTAATCAATTGTGAGTTGAGATCGTCTAGTACGACTTCAATGAATTCAATTAATAAAGGTGTTTGACGTCCCATAATTATTACTAGATCATATTTTATTTGTATTGTGTAATTCAACTGAAAACTCACTATTTATATATATGAATATATACCATTTGTAGCTATTCCTAATAAAAAGGTACATAGTAGGGATGGCCAATTCCGGAATTTTTACTTTCCGGAATCCGGAAAGTAAAATCGGAAAATTCCGGAATTCGGAAAAATTCCGGATTTTCGAAAAATTCCGGATTTCGGAAAAATTCCGGAATTCAGAAAAAATCCGGATTTTGGAAAAATTCCGGACTTCGGAAAAATTCCGGAATTCAGAAAAATTCCGGATTTCAAAAAAATCCGGAATTCGGACAAATTCCGAATTTCGGAAAAAATCCGGAATTCGGAAAAAATATTTTTCTTTTTGTAATCCTAAGAATTTTGTTCAAATGGAAACGAACAAATTTCCTTTTTGTAATCCTAAGAATGTATGATGCAAGTTAAGCTGAAACTTACATCCTAAAGTATACACTACTCAATCTTCCCATGGTTATTGTGATGTAGTCCAAAAGTACGATGTACTTCTAATATTTAATTTTTGTTTTACTGTGATATTGTCCAGAGGTAAGACATATATCACACTGAAAATACAACTTGACATAATGAAGATGTTATCATACGTAGTTTTCCAGAAAATCGTGAGAAACGAATTTTTATGAAGTTAAAATATGCGTCACTTGTTGCCAGTGTGATGCAATTGATAACTTTTATGCTGGAATAGTATTATTATTATTATTATTATTATTATTATTATTATTATTATTATTATTATTATTATTATTATTATTATTATTATTAATCGTTTATGTACTGTAAAAGAAAAATGTGAACCGTTAAGTAGTAGATTTTATCTGTTGTTTTTTGATATCTTCTAACAGTAACAACAAACTGCTTGTAAATACGCAATGATTATCAAGGACAATGGCATATTAATGTAAGGACTACTCTGCAGACTAGCAATAAACAATAAACAATAACAGATAAACAATAGTTGCAAAAAAAAATTAACTAACTTGGGCACGTCAGAATGTTTGCGAGAATATAGGGACGCATTAAGACTAGCAAAGAGCGTGGTATTATTATTACTCAAAGGGCCGTACGATGGAGGCATTAATGTTAATGGCACTAATGAGCATTTACTTGCTCTAACGGTTAACCTCATTTTTGAGATGATTCTTAGAAGTAGGCGTGTTGGCATGCAGTTAGAAGACCTACATCCATTATTTAAAAAGCACACGTTATCTGTGGAGTACTAACGATTTGCGTCACTATCGAACACTAACGTAGCACTAGCGACGTTTAAAGTCGAAATTGGAGTCTGACATAAGTGGTTTGTCAACTTCAGGGACATTATATTTTCCTTGAATGAGAGAATTTTGCGCCCAGGAAATTTGCGCCCTACCACAAAACTAAAAAAAATGCGCTCGCAATATATTTGCACTGAAATGTTTGCGCCCTACCCCAAAAAGAGGGGAAAATGCGCCGGCTATATATTTGCACTGGGATGTTAGCGCCCTACAATTCAACTTATTTTTGTACTGTGTAAAGTAACTTCCACTCACACTTGAACTAGGCTTGCCTCTCATCGTCTCAGCGAGTTACTCCATCCGTTATAATATTCCGAACAAATGAAAAAAATACAATTTTAGTTCACTAAAGGGCAATCCATACAAATACAATTTTTCATTATATTACAAAATTTACAATAAAAGTATAAATGACTGATATATAATTATTTATTAATATAATCAAAGAGTATAATTTAATCTACAAAAGGCTGTTTGGCTCTACCCAGATATCTCTGTTCATAATCCTTGCGAGTTGTTTGGCTTTTCAGGACACAAAATATAGAAAAGAAAATGTAAAGTGAATGTAAAATCAGTTCAGTAATATTATCAAGAAAACTATGTACAGTGTGTTTACTTGCTGGAATTACACTTCAAACACACAATTGCGTTCAGTCGTTCTTTCAGAAAAAAATGTTCCGGGGGGCACACTTAGTATTCCGGAGGGAGGTCACTGCTGGTACTATTCTATTTATTATTATATTATGGACGTATTATTTTGGTCTCCTCCGAGGGGGAACTCTGAGAGCTCTGGGGAGGCCAGTGTTCCCCCAAAATCATCTCTGGAAGAAGCAGTGATTGCGTTGATCCGTTGTGTTCTTTTGGCTTATATTGAAGTTTATTCTCCTCTTATATAGCCACAATGAAAATAAATCACAAATGGCATGGTTGTGGGGGGAGGATTGTTTATGCTGTAATGTCAGCCCCTCCGAGCAAATGCGTAAGCTCCAATAGGTTCTTTTATTTCGCAGGGTTCAAACTTCCCGGTGGAGGTAAATCGCAGGCGCCATTTTCCCTGTTCTTGAGGTAGGGCGCAAATTTCCCAGACGCAAAATTCTCGACACCGTTCGAATGACCTCGAAAGACTATATCTTTTTCAATACTTTTTTATATTCTTTTACTCGAGATTTCTTCATAGCTTCTTAGTAAAATTCTTACTAATATATCCTCATTTTATTGTCCTAACCAATCAATATGGGTATGTTGTCAGTAAAATATTTAGATTGATCGAGCCTCTGGTGTGTAACCACAGTATTTCATATCATCCCCCATTAGAAATCTTGGCTAAACGAACCAATATATGTTGCCAATAAAATAGTTTAGAATGATTGAGTCCCTGGTAAATAACCACAGTATTTCGTGACAGACCCCCCCTTCCTATTACCATATTCTAGCTACATGCCTGATTCAGCTAATTCTCTACATTATTTACCAAGCACACATTTTCTAAAGCGGAAAATGCTCTCTAAATACCTAAGCTCATTATTTTCAGCAGATGCACAAATTGGGTAACATTCGATCTATATGAATGTTATATATGTCGATTACTGGAAACCGCTTCTCGCTATCTATTACCATATTTACTATATAGTGATTAACGTTAAAACCGGAAATGGTTGATTTGTACCGCTTCCGGTTTGAATATTACATTCATCAGGGAACTCGATTCTTAACTATTGACTCTGTACATCATGGCCAAAATTGATTGGTAATCCATCAGATAGTTCTTGAGACTGTTTGTTTCACTGACGGACAGAATGAATATATGGCTATAGAGTTTTGATAAACTAAATTCGTTAATGAGTGATGATGGAAAAAATATAAGAAAGGTAGGCCTACCACCGGGAAAATTTTCGAACACAAAATTAGCCATCGAAAACCCACATGTCCTGGGTTAGAATACCATAGATGAAAACTCTACCACTGAGTCATCAATCACCCGCTTATTAGTTTTATTAATTATTATATTAATATAAATTAATGAATGCCTGCTTATGTTAATTATTGAACAATTACATTGTATACTTCGTAAAGTCAAAAATTATAAATTTGTATTTACTGTACATACAGTGAGCGCAGAAAGTGTTCGTACACCTATGCTATTGAAACGAGAATGCCTGCGAAAAAGAAACAGAAAATTTAAGAAGTGTAATAACACACACAATATGAATACTGAAAACTAAGCTTTATGAATATATCAATAAAGAAACACAAAGACAAGTTTAATGGTCAGAAAGTAAATAAATTCCGTAGAAAGTGTATAGAGTAGACGCAAAAAATGATCGTACACCTGACGTACGAATACGAAACAAAGATACCACAACTGGGGTTCACTAGTATTCACCTGAGTATACACCTCTGTATAGCATGACGAGTAACAGAATGAGTTTAGTTGTGAATAGGAGTGAAAAAACTGCACGGTGGGCTGTCAAAATGGGAAGCAACCGAACAGAAACAAATAAGGAGACAAGAAAAGTAATTATTAAATTGCATAAGAAGGGTAAGTCTTTGAGAAAGATAGCAAACCTTGCGACAGGCCTCGTTCAACAGTACAAACAATAATTGCGATGTATAATGTTTCTATCACTGTGCGAAACAAAAACAAACAAACAAACAAAAAAAAAGAACTGGAAGACCAAGAGTGTTGAGTGAACAAGATAAACGTTAAATTATTAGGGAAAGAAAAAAAAGTTCCAAAAAGTAGTGCTGTGCAGTTGGCAACGGATCTGGAAACACGCGGTGTTAAAGTATCAGCCAGTACAGTGCGGAATATTTGCAGGGTATCATGGTCGGATAGCCAGGAAAATGTTCTGGGTGAACAACAAATCGTATAAAGAGACTAAAGTTTGAAAAAGAGTATAAAGATAAGGGATCAGGCTTCTTTCTGGAATAGGGTCATATTTTCGGACGAAAGTAAATTTTACTTTATCGAGTCCAATGGGAGGCGTATGGTATGGCGCAAGGTGAATACAGAGATGAATCCTCAAAATCTCGTCCCTAAAGTAAAATACGGAGGAGGGTCCGTGCTCGTCTGGGTTGTATGAGTGCCTCAGAAGTGGGTCGTCTCCACCTTATCGATGGAGTGATGATCCACAAAGTGTATATTAACATATTAAAAGAAAATCTCCATACTAGTGCGCAGAAGATGGTTCTTGGAAACAATTTATTGTTCAGCAAGACAACGACTCCAAATATACAGCGGAAAATACTCGATTGTGGCTACTCTATAATACCTTGAAACAGCTTCGCACACCTCCCCAATCCCCAGACATGAACCCCATAGAACATCTATGGTCTGTTCTGGAGACAACAATCAGAAGGCACAGCTTCTCTACTCAGGGCCGGCGCTAGCAATTTTGCCGCCTTGGGCGGTGCTTTCACATGCCGCCCCTTTAATCCGCAAACCTTATTTTGACAGATGACGTTCAAGTGTCATTTAAAAACATGTATAAAATGGAAAAGTAAACAAAAAAAAAAAAAAATGAACTACCTTTCCGGAATGCTCACGTAATTGCTCCTTCGCTCGCTCAGCTCTTATACTCGGGTTAGCCGTTTGGTTGTCCGCGAACTCCTCCTAGACCGTTTGGCCGATCTCAACCAAACTTAGCAGGCTGATAGAGTATGTCGTGCTGAGTGACAACATAGGTCGAAATCAAAAATCCAATGTACCATCGAGGAATAATCACCGAAAAACGCTTCCTCCTAGACCGTTTGGCCGATCTCAAGCAAACTTAGCACGCTGATAGAATGTGTCGTGCTGAGTGACATCATAGGTCGAAATCAAAAATCCGATGTACCATCGAGGAATAATCACCGAAAAACGCTTACTCCTAGACCGTTTGGCCGATCTCAAGCAAACTTAGCACGCTGATAGAGTATGTCGTGCTGAGTGACAACATAGGTCGAAATCAAAAATCCGATGTACCATCGAGGAATAATCACCGAAAAACGCTTCCTCCTAGACCGTTTGGCCGATCTCAACCAAACTTAGCACGCTGATAGAATATGTCGTGCTGAGTGAGAACATAGGTCGAAATCAAAAATCCGATGTACCATCGAGGAATAATCACCGAAAAACGCTTCCATAGACTTAACATGGGGAAAAAGTTTTCATGGAGATAAAATGGTCCCTTATCGACGTAAAAGCAACTATGTTTTAAAAAGTCACAATAAACGGATTACGTAGCTTAATCTCGCTCAGCTCATTTCATTGCAATCGAGTATATCCATTGCATTCCTAGTATTTAAAGGACTCTATACTGACACAATATTCAGTATGCTCGATTTCGCTGTATATCTGTAATATATAGCAGCGCATACAGAAAATAAAATTTTAAAAATATACTTTAGACATGACTAAGAATTTTAAGTTTTAGGCTTATTTTATATCAAAAGGCGTTTTCAATAGAGTATGGAGCAAGAAGATAATACAGTAAATCAGATATTATGGTAAATGTAAGTGATTAGCCTAAGCCTTGTAATGTACTAAAACACAATAGACATACATAAATTTAACATACCTTAATTGAAAGAAACTTTTCTTGCTTTGATATGATCAAATTCCTTTATCACATCGCGTAGTCCAATGTTTTAGCCAATTTGTGTTCTATTGATATCGTCGCTAGACCACTCAAGCGTGTTTTAGACATAGAAGAGTGTAGATCAGCTTTTCCGAACAAGTGTGCCGCGAGGAAATCGAAACAAAATTATTAATTCTATAGCAACGAAATTGCAAGACATAGGAAAAAAGTGTATATTAATATTTCACATTGCTATTAACTTCCTCAACGTAAAAAGATTACTGTAACTGTAACACATTATTGTACATACATTACTGTGTAGCAGATAGTATTTCGGAAACAGAATTTTATTTGTCGGAGCCTCATACACCAATGTTGATGCTTCAGTTGACTTTATTTGACTCGGTGGAGGACCCTTTTGCGCCTTCTGTCCTACGGTCAGCAGAATTAAATGTCCAGGAAGAAAGTGAATTTGTCGATATGAGGAATGACCGAGGTTTGAAGCTCAAGTACTCACTGCAAGACATGGCATTATTCTGTATTTCTCTCCGGAGAGAATATCCAGCTATTTCTACAAAGACTGTGAAAGTGCACATTCCTTTTTCTACATCCTACTTAAGTAAAGCAGGATTTTCTACAACGAACACAATTAAGTGTAAGAACAGGTCACAACTATTAACTCCGGAACACGATATAAGGGTGTGTTTATCAATTATCATTCCAGAATTGAACTAGATTATGAAACAACGTCAAGCTCATGTTGTACATTAATTTTACTTCGTGCACCAACTTGTTTTACTTATTTTTGAAAAACTGTAAATTCATACATTATTATTAAACAATTTTAACCTTTAATAGATATTATTGAAAACTTGTTACATTACTAATATTATTGAAGAATTCAAACCTTCATATAATATTTAAAAAATGCAACATATATTAACCATGTTAATACATTTTAAAATTCATACTGTGTTACTTTTCTATACATTTTAATGTTGAAAAAAGTATTTGTTATCGTTATGACCATTATTGCCTCTTTATTGTTGCAGACTATATCGAAACTCGAAATTGTAATATATCATTCAATCCTTTCGACGAAGCAAACCTGTATACAAATTACCTACATTTGGGTTTTAAAAGTATAAGAGATTTGTTTATTCGTTCGTTATTTAATGATCTCCCTTAGTGAAAACTTAGATACAGTTTTCGGAAATGAAAGTGTATTTTTAAAATCTGAGTCCTGTAATTCACTGCAATTGTTTTCTGTTTTTAAATTAGAACGAAAAATAAGCATAATTATCTACCACGGGAAAAAACAGTGATCAGCTTTCTTCTCTGTGAAGAGATGATCAGTAATCACACACAATATATCACGTTTTTTTATATTTACAAATAATAATAATAATAATAATAATAATAATAATAATAATAATAATAATAATAATAATAATAATAATAATAATAATAATAATAATAATAATATTTATGAGTGTGCCGCGGGAATTCAAGTTACACCCGTAGTGTGCCGCAAGTTGAAAAAGATTGGGAAACGCTGATGTAGATAGTTTCTAATAAACTTAAGTTTCCAAAAACTTCTTTCTCCACTTGCCACTGTTACAGGCAAGATTAACAAAATTCTACGTGCAATACTAACATTGGGAGCCAAGTCATGTTCCTTAATTATTATTATTATTATTATTATTATTATTATTATTTGTGAACTTTCACAGGCTTAATTATAATGGATAACACTTTCAGTTTGTCTTTCAAATCGCTGGGGTTAATATCTTTCAATTCTTCGTTTGTTAAAATGGTGGTAAGTTTAGTACACTTTTCAGACAAAAAGTTCAGGTGGTAGGCTATATCTTTACGATTACTTATATCACAAAGAAAATTGAAATACTCGCTGTGATGTTTAAGTTGCTCAAATCTTTCTCTTAAAAGCTAACACAATCACTTCTAGAACTTTGTAATAAAAATCGATCTTGTATCTTGTTTGTGGATGTTTTCAGTAGCTTCATCCTCTGCCTCGTACTGAAACTTCCTCTTCTTTCGACTTCGAGTTTGCACTGTATTATGTATCAGTGGATCACCCGTATCTAATGCTGATGCCAAGTCCATCGTATCAACTAAGTAAGATTTAAACTTTGCATAATTTCTGCTGCTCTCAAAGTACCCAGATATATTTTCAAGAAATCCTACTGCATCCAACACATGAAAATCAATGCTTTAAAGTCATATCAGACAACGAGTGAGTAAAGGAAAGAAAAGTAACTCAGCTGGTTTGCTATACACAGAGCATCGTAGGCGACCATTCTATCGGTTCTATTGTCATTACTTATTTGAAGTAAGGCATCATAAACTTCCTATATTTGATAACTGAGTCAGAGCATAATTCGGCTCTCCCACCTTGTGGTGGATAATGATTTTAAAGTGAGACTACTAATATGTTCCTTTAGTATGGCCTAACGTTGAACTGACGCAGAAAAAAAAGTCATAAACTTTTTTTAGCTATACAAAAAATGAAACATTTCTCAAGAAATAATACGCTGTACGATTTACTATATTCGGAATGAACAATTTGTAAATTGGTCAAAAACTCGCTATTAAAACCTAAATGTCTGTAGATGCTACAGGCTAGAACTAGTGTCTCAAGTGGGAGTGTACCTTTTGCATACTTGGAGCGAAGCGTTAGAACATTATTGAATAGAAAAAAATATAAAAAGACACCGTGATAATCTTATGCACTCTAGCTCAAAATCCTATCTACACCGCTGCAAGGGAAATATTGAACGAAATACCTGTGGCTAGTATTTTGGTAATTGAAAACGAGGAGGAATGCTCTGAATTTCCTGAGTGAGTATTTTCTTGAATGTGAGTGAAGTAAGTTCAATTACATTCTCAGGTGAACACAATTTTATTTTTCCAAGTGAGCCTATTACGAAGCATTATATTTTGATAGTATTCTCTTCTTATTCAAATTTTGCCGCCCATTAGACTTGCCGCTCTGGGCGGTGGCACGGCTCGACCCCCCCTCGCGCCGGCCCTGTCTCTACTAAAGAAGGCCTAAGAAAAGCTATTCAAGAAGAATGAGACATAATCAGTCCCGAAGCTACATAACTACGAACTACTACAGGTGAAATCAATGCCACGAAGACTACAGACAATCATTAACGCACAGGGTAATCCCACAAAATATTAAATAACGTAATATACTTTATAAGCATTAATTCAAGCATAAGTGTACGATGACTTTTTGCGTTTACAAAAAAGGAATTCTCTCTTTTCTTCTGAACAAAACAGTGATTGTGTTTGTTTGGCCTTTTTCTTGTATATAGAAATAAAATGTATGAATGTGTAGTCTTAATTCTGGTTATATATATATTTTCCACCTCCCGTTCTCATGCTAGCTGTTTTCAATATAAAGTATGCACGGTGTACGAACACTTTCTGCGCTCACTGTAGGTATGTTGACAATAAGCGAATGTTATTAGAATATTTGTTGAGATTTCTTTTCCTTCACTGCCTTTCGCCTGGTTAAAAAGTAGTTTGCAGTGCTTTGGAGCAGCTGCAGGTGGGAACGCGATAATGTTTGAGACATACCGGCGACTTTTTTGTGTGTGAAAATAAGACCTTTCTCATAAAGCAGTAGATAACTGCAGTAGCAATTGTCTACGTAAGTGATAAAGACATATCCAACTACAAGAAACTAATACAGTATATATATTCATTATTCTGTTTCTCTTTTAACAGCTACTAGCTAGGGATGACCAATTCCAGAATTTTTACTTTCCGGAATTCGGAAAGTAAAATCAGAAAAATTCCGGATTTCGGAAAAATTCCGATTTTTTTCTAAATTCCGGATTTTTTCCGAATATCGGAATTTTTCCGAAATCCGGAATTTTTCTGAATTCCGGAATTTTTCCGAATTACGGATTTTTTTCCGAAATCCGGAATTTTTCTGAATTCCGGAAAGTAAATTTTACGATTCCGGAAAAGAAATTTTCCGGAATCCGGATTCCGGAAAATTTTGGCCATCCCTAGTACGTAGTAATTCACAGTATTAGTAATACATACCTAACTAAAGCAATAAATATGGTGTATTAATAATACTTGTGTAGCAGTTTCGCCAATGTAACATCGATGATGAAGGCAAACTGCTTCTTGTATATATTTTCACAAGATATTTACATAAGGTTAATAATTAAATATTTATTCAAGAAAGATGAAGAAAATCGTGTTAGTCGTTGTTGAAAAAAATGTTCCAAATGTTACTCACCCTAAGAGTAAATAACCTCTAATGATTTTTTTTAGAACAAATAGATTACTCCATACTGTCTAGTTAATAGTTAATCATTTGTCTATAAAATATAAACAAAATCAGCTCTGTTGTTTTTGAGAAAATAGTCCAAATAGAACTCACCCTAGAAGGAAACCACTCTTCTTGTTGTTGTTTTTTTTTTTTTTTTTTTTTTTTTTTGAACAAGTGAGTTAGTGCGTATTGTCAGGTTGTTGATGAAGCATTTGTTACTGAAATTTAACAAAGATATCTTTGTCTTTTTTATAAAATCACCACAATAGAACTTACTTGAAGAGTTCCCAACTTTTCCCACAGAAATGACTTGTAACACATAAGGTTGTGTAATGAAATATTGATGCATCAAATATGAACAAAATCATTAGAGCCATTATCGAGAACATGTTTTTCTAATTTTCATGCTTCAGTAAACAACCCTTACTTTTTGGGATAGGCGCGGTGGTTCAGTGGTAGAGCGTTCACCTCTGGTGCATAAGGTCCTTTGTTCGATCCCAGCTGTCGCCAAGTGGACTTTGTGGTGGACAAGCACCATGTGCGTGGGTTTTCTCGGGGTTTTCCCACTTTATTCGTTCCACCATTTCATTCATTTCTCATCATCACCGTCTCCTTTAGCTTAACCGGCATAACCATGGAACGTAAAACTAAAAGATTTCATTTTGTTTTTGGGATAGGATGAAAATTTGAAAAAACATCTCAGGAGAATGTTATCAGAACCTTAAATTTAAAATTTGATGCTGGTACGTTTAACAATATGGACTCTAGGCTAATGCACATATTCACATCGAGACGAACAGACTAATATATATTCAAAAGCTATTTTTAGGGATTTTTAGAGGTCTTGAATTATTTAGAGCCTTTGAAATCTCAAATTCAGTTTTCTTTTCACGAACATCGTACTTTCTTAACTCCTGTCACCGCTCAGAAGATATTACTATATTTTTAAGTCTAAAGAAATGTATTTGTTCTTATAACTTTTTTATTTCGACATACACATGTACGCTATTTTTAATTAAGTTATAGTGGATTAGATATTACTGTAGTTAGCCGGCTTCCGACAGTGCCTTCCCGATTATATTTGTCGAAGTTATCCTTGGTACCTGTTGGTTGGAGAACTTTAAATATCTTTTTCATTTCCTCAGACTAGCTACTTTTATTGTATCATGTAGGTTCGGAAAGGCGTCTGTTTGAACTTAGTACTCAAGTTTAATCCTTGCAGGTTTCCCCAGTTTTTATCCGCCCGCAAGAGCCAAATAATACTACTAATTTTGTATTATTTGCTAGGTACGGTAAGAAACAAAAGTGAAGACACCTGTAAAGTTTAGCTGCACCAGTTATTTTTCAACTTCGTAACTCATTCCAGAGGATGTTGCACCCCTACATCAGTACTCATGAAGGATGAACGATGATGCAATGTAGGAATTACGCAATCGCAACTCAAAGTGACTTTTGACTAAATAGTGGCCCAAAAGTAGGTATACAGTTCCGTACTAATCGGCTCATATAATTTTATGTCATATACTTTTTTTTTTATCTATACAGATTAACTTAGCTTCTTCATTATTTATTCTTAATTTTACCTTAAGTTCGCAAACAATCGTAGCAAATAAATTCATTAACTTAGTCAATACTTGATCGATGCAAGTCTGTATACCTACTTTTGGGCCATTCTATACTTACAAGAAGCACATGACACAAATCACTTTACATCGTATAATATATTTATTTCAACGTTCGATTGTAAAATAATAAACTTTTACATTCTTCGTATTATTGTTTTCAAGTCTAGCTTTTGCCCCAGTAAGTACGCAACACGAGTGAACGATGGAACGCAAATTATGTATGTGAAAGTTGAATATTGTTTACTTAATAAAAATATCACAGTTCACTTTACTTGAAGTTAGTAGTATGTATTATTTTATTAGCACTTCACGTTGTAAGTGAAACAGTATGCAGATTATCAAAATTTTATTTTTTGTTAGGCTACACTTTCTCATCATTACAATTGTTCTTCGCTTAACCAAGAATCACTCAATTTTGTCGAAGAATTGCTCAGTTTGTTAACACGTTTGCTGCGTTACGAGTCACCAGTAGATCGTGCGATACTTCACTTCTTTGCAGTGCAGTTTTATGCATTGTATTACCTCCATTTTTATATTTTCTTTTTACAGATTTTTAATATTACTAGCATCCATGTGCTACATGAGTCATCGGTGACGCATCCTGCTTTGGTATCATGTAGCCTCAGAGTCTGTCAACAGATGGTTGAAGGGTGAATTTGAAATATCGTGTCGTCATCTATGGAGAGAAGATCGAAGTAAGATCTGTTTACGAGTCACTGCTGACTCGTATAGCACTGAGAACAAAACTCAGTTTTACACTACCGCATTGAACGTGTTAAGAGGAAACTTTCTCCAGATTTCCTCTTAACATGTTTATAAAAATTTTTTTCCAAAAACAACACGTATAAATGAGGGTAATGCTTTAACACTGTCTTACAGTGAAATAACAATTTTTCAGTATATCATCACTAACATCATTTCAGCTTTTATGTTAGAAATTTTTTTTGGTACATTATCTGCATTTAAGATAATGATTTTCCATTTCCGGTTTAGTAATATTAAGTATTTACTCGAATTTACTCACATATTCACAAGATTTAATAGTTTTGTTTTCCTTTGCACACGCTAGACGGAATTACCCATACAAATTGCAAATCATTCTTAGATGTGGTACCAGATGTGAAGACAAGTGAAGAAATCACCAAAAAAGACCTAAATTTTACTATTTTTGTAAGTGTTGAAAAACTAAAGTGTTATATAGGCGTCAGTAAAGAATAAAAGATTTTTTTTTTTTTTTTTTGACTTACGGAAAAATCTTCAAGAGCTGAGGCTAAAGCATAAAGTTTGATGCAATTGTTAATCACTAGGCACAAATCACTATATAAATTTTGGATAATGTACTGAAATTAACTTAAAGTTTAAAATTCGATGTTGGGCGTCACCGTTTTACACATAAATGTTCACTGGAAGTGAATTTTGGAATCGATTTCTAACACAAAAAGTTTTGAAACATATCCAAATTGATGGCTGAAAACGTCTTTCGCCAAGTGCTTCATCTAATGCATCGTAATGCCCTTTAAAGTAAAAATGTTATTTGCCATCATAGAAAGGAATCTGTGTTGTTTCAAGAGTATTAGGGTCATATATAAAGTTATATTATTGAAGAAAAATGTAGCACATGAATTCATATGATACTAGCAATACCTTAGGCACCATGTTTAATATATCTGTACAGCTACGTGATGCCTCGGAAGAACTATAAAGGTTACAACATAAGAATGGGGGATGTTGTTAAGTATTTATTTGAAAGAAATGCATAATGCATATGAGATCTAATGGTAGCAAGGGGGAATAAGGTAATTTCGATAGGTAGAGCATTTAAGCAATTTAAATTCAACAAGTCTCACCAATGGTAATGTTTTTGGTTGCTCCTCCTCCCATTCTCAATGTTGTAGATTCTTGTTTCTGCAGACTGGTCGCCAAATGACCACGAGGGACCAGTCTGTCACAATTGGACACCAAATCCGAAAGACCAAGATCGTGCTCTCAATTGATTTTGATCCGATTGCCCCTCTGTCGTCAAGTATGAACCGATGTGATTGCCTCCCACCGAATCACATGAATACGGTTCATACCTCAAAGGTGAAGTTGACAAACTCCAAGTTTTACACATCCTTGTTGACTCAATACAAAGCAGCTTAATTTCTTCCTCAGCTTTGCAAGT
Organism: Thermobia domestica; assembly: GCF_964235325.1. NCBI lineage: Eukaryota > Metazoa > Arthropoda > Insecta > Zygentoma > Lepismatidae > Thermobia > Thermobia domestica. The sequence continues at coordinate 49,872,393 of NC_137470.1, read as the reverse complement.
GTACATTGGTACACGTACCAAGAGGTAACTCATCTGTATCAAAGTACTTACTTCCTACTTGAGGCAATGGTTGACGGGTTGAAGAACGCAGCGGACAGTGTTTTAAGGCGGCATGACATGAGAGCCAATACTACCAAAAGAATGAGAGAGACAAGATAACGTAAGTAAAAGAAAATGTGAAAAAGTCGTGTGAGAGACTAATGTAGGAAGGGGTTAAAGGTATCAGGGAAAACTACCAATGTTTATTAGAAACGTTTCTTGCGTATACAGACTTCCTTACAAACAGTCAAATAATGAATAATTAATTTCATGAAATTGATGTCATCTGGCTTCGAAAAACAACAGGTGGAAGTGAATTATCATCAAACAGTGAACTCTCGGAGGGCTGCTTGGCTTTCAATTATGTAAAATCGAATTCCCAAGATAAATAAAGGTGTTCTTGCAGGTCCTATGTTCATTTCCTGTTACATTGTGAAATAACATCAATTCAAAAGTCATTAAAAATGTTATAACGCTGGAAAACCTGGAAATATGCGTAAATTTTATGTTGACATTTAAGTGGCCACTCCAATTAATTTCCTGTATTTTTCAACATCAGTAAGAGAGTTATACACACTTCCGTCAGTTTTGGGATCATACCATTTATTTTACCAGACCACTAACACAATAGCTTACACTTGTTCATGTTCATATTTAGCTTTAAATTTGCTTTCCAACATTTTATAAGTAACAAAAGAAGGACAATTGTTAACGTATCAGTGGTATGTAGGACTTGCAAGCAAGAATTTTCTAACGTCTAGGCATTGGCTGCGCATCAATACCTGAACTTTAAACTTGTTTATAAGCGAAGTTGCTGTCAGTTCGTTTCCATGTATCGATAATTTTTCAAATCCTTCCAAATCCCTAAGCTACAAAAAAAAAAAAAAAATCTATTTACTTGAATACTTTTTCCTTTTATGAAGAATGCAAAATGAACGAGATTTGAAATAATTCTTAGGCTAGTTTTAGATGGAAGCATTTATCGGATGTGAGTTTCCGCAAAGACTGTCGGTATAGTAATGGCCGATATTTGTTTATAAACAGAAGGATGAAAGCAAAACGAATGACAAGTTATAATAGCTGTTTGGAAGGGGGGCACAAGAGTTCAAAAAAAGGATAATGATATTGGGAAAGTAACATTTGACTAAAATAACTGTTATTATTCTTTTGAAAAGGAGTTTCCAAAGTCAAGGTACCTAAATGTGGATATATCATGCGTGGATCCTGTGGCGTGTTGGGGGGTTGGTTGGAAAAAATGAGGAAATGAGGAAAAAAAATGGAAAATAAGGAAAATTAGGGTGAAATGTGGTAAAATGAGTTGGATATCAGGTACCATTATTGTCCGAAGACTTACTTCCGGTGAAAAGCATGGTTGGCAACTCTGGTATAAATATAAAATTATCGTAAAAAAATGCTCAGGGAAGATATATAAAGGACCTGACTTTAATTGAGGACTGGGAGGGTGATATCTATGAGATTATGAGGGTGATCAAACTATTTCAGTAGAGGTGGGTAGGAGGCTGTAGAATTGAGACAATAGAAAAACACGAAAAAAGAAGAAAAATAATTAGTATTAGTATAAGTACTTCATATTCATGATTTGACCAAATGCCCAAAATGCCTAATCGATTTCCTATTATAATCTTAAATACAAATTCCTCACAATCATATTCTAAGGGACGGGGGCTCATTATTTCGAACATAAACCTAACCCATTTCCAGATTAGGTTGGGAATACCAGGTAACTAGAGGTTGAATTTGGTTTTATCGCCCAATACTCGATTGTGTTAGTAAAATTATGTTGGAAATAAAATAGGGAAAGGAAAGGAAAAGGAGAAAAAGGAAAAGGAAAAGGAAAAGGAAAAAATTGGTCTTTAAATTCATAAAAATAGGTATTTCGGTAGTGATTCTCAATTTTATATGGTCATGCGTTTATACGTTCTAATATCTTCTTCTAGATGCTTTTTCACAAAATGCGTGAATTGTTCGACATCTCAGTTTCCGTATCCACTTTTACGAATACACTATATAATTTGAAATCTACGAAGATTTCACATTAGAATTCCTTAATTCCAAGACGGTAGAAGACGGCACTATAATCTCTGCACCAAAATTTCCGTCACTAACTATCAATTCTGCCGGAGGTGAAGGTAAACTCAATTCTGACACTGAATGTGCGTCCCCATTTCTGTTCGAAGTGGTGAACTTTTCTGGGATCACTTCAGATTCTTGATCTCTTTCTTCAATCCTCTCGTTACATTTATTCTCAATACTCTTCATCTACAGTGGCGTATCATCACCATTTTTTTTATTAAGCTTTTCATTACTCTATAAAGAAAAATTAAACTTACAAGTGCAATAACGGTTTGCACAATATCTAGGAAGTAGCTCAATTCTTGCAAGGAAAATTCCGTACACGCACTACATTTTCTACAAAACAATATAAAATAGAAAATTCCATGTTCTCTTAGCAAATAAATAAGTAGAAGAGTGATGGCGATATTCTAAATGATAATAATTCCTGGTATAAAATATTAATGCTTATAGATAGGCATCTTAATGGGCGTCTGGTCAATTATCGTAAATGCTAATATATTCATATGTCGGATCTAAGAACTCCAAACATCATTAAGTAAAGATGAAACATTAAAATGTTCATTCCCTTTATACGTAGATCGTAATATCATGAGATCATTAGAGACAAGCTGGCTTGGAAAAAGATGTAAAAATACAGGTTCTGTAAGATCGTTGTTCAGACACGGAAAGTCCGATCTGACGAAAAGATTTCTCCCCACAATTAATTTAGTATTGCATGATATTCGAATTTTAAGGGCTCCGTATAATCTGGCTTCTGGAACTCGAATAGTAGACATATTTTCTCAAGTCTTCAAAGTTAAAAATTCTGGCGGTGTGTTAAAAAAAACTCATGTGATCCAATGTCTATAATCTGTGCCTCCTTCGAATCATAGCATGTATGGTCACAGTTGTGTAATATTTCCCTGACTGTACTTGCAACGAAAGCTGCGTGAGCACAATTTATTAAATGAGATCGTGTCACAGTGTGTGTAGGTATCTTAAATAACTTTGATTGGCTATAATGACAAGCGAGGAGGCTTGTTCCTGTTATTGGTATAAGATCTTTTTTATCTTGACACTACAATAACTAAAGGCTTTATATTCACGGTACAAGTTTGGTTATATACAGAAAACGGAAGTGGCTGCACATCATACAATTCAAACGAACGCTGTATTTCAACAATCGGAATTTTCATCTGTAGGTAAATGTACTTGTCAGTGATTGAACAAGTCAAAACATTATTGGAATAATATATCACAAATAATGACTTATCTATGGCTAACTTATATCCATTTTTCAAAATGGTGTTCTCAAATTCAGACAAATGTGCGTGCAGCACTTTATAAGGAACTATATTAATGTTCAGCCTTGCATCTGTGCACATCTGAATTGTCAGAACATTTTTAAAAATTTGTAGAAATTGTACAAACTGTGTTAAAATCGAATAATAGAACACATCAATGAACGAAATGATCTCTTTATGGACTCGATTCGCAAGCTTATTAAGGTGATCTCCCAGATCATGTTCTTGATCCAATATTTTTGCCGAATAGTTTCTAATTTTGTGAAAATTATCCTGTATCTGATCTTGAAAACTTAAGAATTCGGCAGTTGTTTTCTGGATATATAGATTATTCTTCAATAATTGTTTTTGTAAACTCAATACTGTTTGTTCCAAATGAAATTCCTTCTTATTTATCGAAACAATAGAAGAACTGTCAGCTACGTCACAACATCAATTCAATGCTTACCCAATGAACTTTAGCAATCCACGTAGAGATCTTGTTGATAATCGATGAAATCTTGGATTTGGAGGCCTTAAAAATAATCGGGAGCTAGAGTGTCATTTTCGTTGCAATGCAGATATTCAAAAAGAGAAGAAATCTTATCATCATGTGGAAAGGAAAATGTCAAATTGAAAGATATCAGTAATGAATGTTGGTACAAAACAACATTTGTGAGTTTACGGAAAAATAAACCAGATGTTATTTGGAAATCGGTGTTATTAGACGTCACATGTGGGAAAGAAAAAGATAGGAAAATGTAGCTTAAGATAGGTTATCTGAAACACAAATTAAACATAAAAAATATCGAGTTTTCACATGTTCTGTTCATTATTATCTCTGTTAGCCTAAGTATATATATATATATATATATATATATATATATATATATATATATATATATATATATATTAAATTGCCTTACTAATTTCAATGTTTCTTTTTTTCCTATGTAAGTGTAATGCCTATTAGAACATCTCAGTACTTCACCTAATTCTATTTTCAACGGCGAAGGTAGAAAAATCATAGCTGAAACTATTTTAGGGGATGGATTAATACTTCCTCTGGACCTGCACTTTAACAGAACAATGGACACAGGATTTTTTATGGTGGTGGTAAAAGGTTGTACTAACATACTGCAAATTAACATAGAAATAGCTCCCTGTTAGGCCAGTAATAAACTAATCTCTAGGTTAAGTATATTATATATATTTTATGCTCTTGTAAAGGACAAAAGATTTATTTCGGGAAATATTCGTGCATCACTTTTTCTTAAATAATTTGATTTTGTTTGTCGAATTGAACGAAAATATTTTTTTCAAAATAATCGAGGTACTCCTCGAGATACTCCCTTACTACGTTCAAAGCAATTCTTGCAGCTTCCAATTTCGGGTAGTTAAATACTCCTGTAGTTATATTTGGAAAGGCAATGGTCGTTATGTCATTGTCCATAGCCAACTGTAGGGATTTCTCATAACACACCCTTAGTCGCTTAGCATTTTTATCATCAGAGGCAGATACATGTCTAACGTATTCTACAGGTAGGTTATATCCTGGGGTCAATAAGGCGTTACCTGGGTTCTAGTGACCAATTTTCTTGCACTCCTGCTTCATTTCACTTCCCGTCAAAGACTGTACCATCAAGTCTACGCCTCCTCTTGGCTGCAACTGGTTGTTGGATAAATTTACGATGGCCTGTCCTGAAGTTGACGCAATAGACCCGTAATACAAAGACACTTTCAGGTTAATTTCCTCGTTAACGGCAAACTTTGTTATTTTTACATCAGCCATTGACTTGGTATCGGGTCCGGTCTTGTCCCACGACGGAATTTCGGACATCAATTTCACATCTCGAATAAGCAATGAATCCGCTTCCCCCGTGCCTTCCAATTCCTGATACTCCATCAACAAGGAATTAGACTCCTCCTGCCGCTGAAAATCAGTTTCCTGGACTCCTTCACCCAATATATGTGTCCTGATCCTCTAACTTTTGCAACTCCTTAGATATTCCCTTCTCAGGTAGATAATACTTCTTAAGCCGGTCTATAGAAATGGAGTCTATCTTAATCTGTCCTCTAGGTGTTCGAAACTTAACATAATAGCTGTTATCATGTTTATTGGACACAATTTGACCAGGTCCAAAATACTTTCCTGAAAAAGCAGCACATTGTCCTCGTTTTCTAGACAGATCAAAAATCCAATTGACTTATTAAACGTCATTTGTCGGTTATACAAATTTTCATGGGATTTTTCGCGAATATACCTTTCTCCTTCCAAACTGTCTTGGTTTTCTGAAAATTGGCATTCCGTACCCAACATGACGGAATGCAACGACCAAGGGGAAAAAGCGTGGAGGAGTTCGAAGGGAGAATATTTCATGCTCAAATTGCACGTGACGTTATACGCAAAGGCCACTTTTGGTAAAAACTCAATCAAACGTGATTGGTCAGTTTTGTCTAAGGTGATCTTCAATTGCTGTTCTATATTTCTCACTGCTATTTCTACGCCCCCAATAGAAAATTGCCCTTGAAAGTCAGCGAAACGTATTTGGGTCCCCAGTATTTTACATAACTCCTTAAATACTTGACTGGTAAATGCAACACCTCTATGACAACAAATTTGAGTTGGTATCCCATACTTCAATATAACTTTGTCATATACGAAAGCACTAAAAGAAGCTGCAGAAGCATCTGGTAGAGAACCAGTTATCCAAAAGCGAATTCCTTCGTCTATGACTATGATTAGAAATTTGTGGCGTAAGATATTATTACTAGGGTAAGTCCCACCGAGATCCATGTAAATTCTAAAGGAAGGAGGGACGCTATGATGTGTCTGAAGACTACCGAACTGTTTTCCACTCCTATTTTTAACAATTGACAAGTCACATAAGATTGGCACTTATCATACACAATTTTTTTTCATCTTAGGGAAATAAACATACTTTACTAAGATATTGTATGTTTTGGAAAATCCACCATGGCACGCACCCAGTTTCCCGCAATGCAGTTTCTCAAATACAATGTCTCACAATTTCGATGGCACTTCTAATAAATAAACTTTACCAAATGATGTCTTATTCACTTCGTATGCTACATTATTCTTCAAAACAAAATACGATGCCTGTCTTTCATAAGCGAAATCCTTTTCTGCTCGATCCTCCAAGTGGTCAATATTTTCTTCAATACCGCACCTTCACGCTGTTCTTTTGCGATATCATTGAGATCCATGTCTTCGATTAGGAGAATTTTAGGGTCAGAGGCACTCTCTTCTCCATCTTCCTTCTCGCGACTATGTTTAACAAAACGACTCAAACTGTCAGCCACAATTTTGACGGTACCTTTACCGTGGGCTATGGTAAAATCCTAAGTATCAATCTCAGACATCCAGCGCGCTAACTTCCCTGTCAGGTTCTTAATGTGGCGAAGGAACGTAATAGCTTTTAATTCTCTATGGAGATAGAAATGTCGACCCACAACGAAATATCTGAAAGATCTCAGAGCATACAGCACAGCCAAGAGTTACAAGTAGTATAAAGGCAAATTCCTCTCTGAAGGTCCAACTGCTCGACTAGCATGTGCGATCGGCACTAATTAAGCTTCAGGATCGTTTGGAATATGTTGCTTTGCTACAGCTGCGAGGCCCTTCTTGTACGCATGTAGATATGTAGATCCCTCTCTGGTTTGTATGCCATCAAGGTTGGGACTTCCAAAATCGCTTTCTTTAGAGCTTCGAAAATTTGTTGTTGCTGGGTTCCCACTTAAAATCTGGGTCTTTCCGAAGCAGAATTTGAAGAGGATAAGCGATTTCCGAGAAATCCTTAATATACAATCGCAAAAAAGGAGCACGCTCGTAAAAGAAACTTTCTAAATTCTTCTTTGTACGTGGACGTTGGAAATTTTCAAGCGTGACTAACATTCGATCCGACACTTGCACTCCAAATTTTGATAAACTATGTCCCAACACTATCAAAGAATAATGTGCAATCTTTGTCTTCTCGGGAGACATTTTTGGTCCCCGTTCTGTAAGTTTTCTCAAAAAAGACCTAGCACTAATATACCACCTCGTCTACAGATGACGCGATAATGTAGAAGTCATCCACATAATGCATAATATTTGTGCCTGGAACGCTTGCTTACGTCAATTTGACCAGTCTATTAAGCGCTGCTGCAGAAGAAATGTCCCATGGGTAGGATACAATATTGATAACTTGACATGCCTGGTATTGAAAAGCCTGTACACATTTTGGACTCTTCAGTAATAGGAATTTGAAAGAAACCATCGGTCTAATCGCTTGAGGTATAAAGTAGATGACCTGCCATACGATTGATTATGTCGTCCACTGACGGCGTAGCAAAATTCGAAAAATATGATTGTAAATTTAGTCCACGTAAATTGCTTACAAATCGAAATCGATTATTACGCTTCCTAATCAGCAAGACGGGGTGTTTCCAGGGCGAGATGTTTTCCCTCAGAATCTTTTGACGAAGCATCGTGTCTAACTGCTGCTTGATTACCCTACGGAGATGATAAGGCCCTGAGTAGGGCGTTTTATTGACGGGTGTTGGATCGGATAGACGAATTTCATGAAGATAGCCTTGTTGGAGTCCTATGTCCTTCTCAGACCAACTCCAAACATCAGGAAATTCTCGTACGAGATTGTAAAATCTTTCTTTGTCTTCTGGAAATAGGTCAGAATTGAAGTCGACACGACTAGGATCACCAAGGCGCCTGGACATCTCCATCTTCTCCGGGGACGGTAGGCTTTCTTCTACCGACGAAAAAATCCTCTCCTCAGACTCCTCTGGAACATCCCCAAAATCTTCAGCATCCCCAAGATGTGTACCTTGTCGCAGTTGGATTTCCTTAATGCTGGGATTCGTGACATACACCACGGGTCATCCTCCATTCACTATCACAAATGGAATAAAAATGCCCAGCATTTCTTCTATCCGGCTAGAGGGTGACAATAATAACTTCTTCCCCGAAGTATCCCAACAACTGCGCAACTTCACCAGAGTATGCGAGCGAGGTGGTAAAATCGTGCTTTCCAATACTCTGAAAATAGTTCGATATCCCTGCGGAAGCCTAGATGTTAGGACTTTTGACAAATTGATTTCTAAATTGCTTGGAGGCAACGTATTCGAAGGAGGGCGTCTGAATCGAAAGAGGGTTAAATTTTGTTTATTGTAATCTAAAACAGTCCTGTGCTTTTCCAAAAAATCGGTGTCAATCAAAGGCCCATAATCAAAATTTCGAATAACTCTGAATACATGAGTAAACAACTTTTACCAACCCGAAATTTTAGTAAAGCTATCTCAGAAACTTGTATACACTTCCCTGTTACTCCCCGAAGTCCAGTATTAATACGAAAACATTTAGCATTTTCCGGGACCAAATTTTACCCCAGACAACTAATTTGGCTGCCACTGTCAATCATCAGTTCTACGCTATTCCGGTTCATATGAGCTAAAACATGAAGCAATTCGTCCCGATCATCTACTCTGTCTGCGTGTTTAAAGATGGCATACGGCAATATCTCGCAATATGATTAGGTAATTTGCATTTGCAACAAATAATTTGGCCTCTATCCAGAGTCGAACCCTGACCTGGCGAAGAATTAGTATTACTGAAGGACGTGAAATCACCGTTGGACTCTATATTAGTATCGGCATTATTATTCTGACTTGTATTGTTTTGATTATCGTTACATTTTCCTTGGTAATCCTGTCCTACATTTTTCGGCTGATTAAACTAGTTTTTCCTATATTGAGAATCAACGCTTGTTTCACAACTTGTTGAAGGAGCTAAGGCTGAAATCTGCATCGTCAACTTTGACAGTTGTTGCTGTATGTCAGTAAACGGATCGATTACCGGTTGGTTCTGTTGAGTCTGCTAGTTTTGCAAGAATACTGACTGTGCATTATACGGTTGAACAGTAATCGGAGTTAGAACCCTTACTTCAGCATTATTCTGAGCACTAGCATCTATGCTAGTCGAAGAAAATAATGACGACTGCGAAACAGCAGAATTATTTTTCAAGAATTTCTCTAATTCTTTACGCTTGAGTAAAAGTTTAGTCTTTCCTCGATAATTAGGTGGTCCAAAAGGTGTTATACTCTTCCCGTACTACAACTTTAAAGTAGTCTGGTGAAAGTCCCTCCACAATGTATTGTAATTGTTTCTTTTCATCGGCAGTCGGATCTGCCCGTAAAATTAAATCCTGCTTCGCATAAACATACTCTAAATCGGATTCTGATTCATTTTGTTCACGGACCCGCACCTGAGCTTCAGATAATTGATCCATCAAATTGTCCTTGAAAGCGTTTATCAAAGCTTGCTTGAACTGGTCGTTAGTCATTTGGGCAAATTCGGACTTTCTTTCTATGCCAGCAAACCAGTTTTCAGTGGGGCCACTTAGTAGGCTCCCCAGCATGAATTTTCGTCTCATACCATCCCATTAATTTATGCTAGCGATGGTCTCATATCGTCTTATGTACGTGTTTACATCGTCACCCAACCGGGCGTAAAAAGGCTCCGGTTTAACAATCGTGCCGTGCGTAGGCGGAGGTGGATCGTTTCCCCCTGTAGCCATACTGCTAGAACTAGAACCACCAACCGTTAATTCTAAAGAATCGGGAGAAATATCCGAAAATGATTCCGAAAATTCTAGCCTCTTTTTAAGTTGTTCTAAATAATTAGTGGTGTGAATTTAGTCGATTTGGGAGACGAACAGGCCGCGGGATCGAAATAGACAAAATCACTTAAGTTAAAAATATCATTTAAACGTATCAAAAATTTGTCCGCTAATCTACGCAACATGTAACGCCACTAATAAAACCATTGGGCACAAGTCAAGACCTTAAATATGTTATACCTACACTAAAAACTAAATACAACACATAAAACACACACAAGAGGTATTGAGGCTCCAACACTCTCCGAAAAGGAGAGAGAAAGAAAGGTAATTGTAGAATTGCAAAGGGAAGGTTGTTCAAAAATAATACAAAGAGGAAACTACTTTCGTAGAGGATTGGTGATGGGGAAGTGGGGGTGATCCAAAAGACTTTAAAAAAAGAAAAAGAAAACTGTTTAGAAATTTGAAAGAAAACCTGCATCGATTACCATCTTACGCTGATGAGAGAAAAAGATCAGCATCTCCATCATCTTACGATTTTCCATTCGGTTGGAATGTTTTCGTCGTCGTTTTGCAGAAAGAAAAGAAACGTCAATCTTTATTTGGGAAATATAGCTCACTGGTTGATTTGAGAAGGCGACGAGCGTTTTTAGTTTGTAGGGCATGTGGGTAGAAATAAATAAGAACAATTATTTAAAAATAGAGAGTCGAGGGTCTTAGTTTAGGAAGAAAGATAAGGAAGATTGTTGGGCGTTTAGGACTTTGGGTGCGTGTTCCGTACCTCAGATAATGGACGTCGAATTGTAGTCTCCATGTCTTAACCTCTGTACGAAATTGGCGTGGCAGTTGGAATATATCTCTCCCGCTGTTGCTCACACTCGCTCGTCGTGTACTTCTCCGCCTCTCGTGTTCTTGTACCATCTTTCGGTTCCTGGGACGTTTTTACACCAACCACAGAAGGAAGATAGCCGTCGAAATTACGGAAAACATCCAAAGTACGTACGTGCAAGGATTCAGGAAAGTTCAAGGTAAATGGAATTCTCGACTAATTTGTCAACAGTTACAGAACAATTCGGTTACATCAGGTTACATAAATTTACCAAGAATGAAGAATGAGGATTCTTCTTCTGAAGAGAATTTTGAACTGTTTGCTGACTGTCTCATTATTCCAATTTATGACCGTTTCTCATCATCCACAGAAAACAAAGAGAAAATAAAATAAAATAAAATCGTTATTAAATCTTGATTTGTTTTTATACTGAATACTAATAACATGAGGGAAAGACTATTATTATGCTGATAGAAAAACTTGAGGAGCATCCTTGTTCCTAAAAAGTTAAAGTCCTTTGTATTATAATAGCGTATGCGACAAAGCGCTTTAGAAGAAATAGCGACTGAAATCTATGTTTTTAGTTTCGGAACCATAATTGCGCTCTTCTCCAGTGATTTTTTGCTACGTCACTACAAGATGCTTATCAAAATGCTACCGTGTAAAGGCATCGTATACTTTTGATGCCATAAAATATTACATGAGATTTTTGGCAGCACATCTACTACGAGAATTCCGTCTAAAACTAGCCTTAGATTACAGGATTTGTCATTATTACTGTTATAGTCAGAGCATACGGGCCAGACCTACACGTATCATGTTCAGTGTGGTTTTCTGTCTTCTTCTTCTTCTTCTTTATATTTACACGTTTGAAGGAAAGTAACTTTAATATTGGAAGTTTTATACTTGATTTTCTACAGTACAATAGATTGTTTCAACTGCCTTACATTCTGAACAATAGCTTCAACTTTACTATTAAAACTTGCTTCCAAATCTTCGAGGTTCTTTTTTTCTTGACTTAGCAGCAGTTCTATGCGCAATGAGATGAATTCAACTACATTTTGAAGATTTGTTACCAAATTCTCACATTTGTCACTTTTTCCCGCCATTTGACTTTGCAGAGAATTTACATTATTTTCTAAAACTTTTATGTACTCATGGAGTGTACCAATCGTTGTTTCCTGCGTATTGTTGTTAAGCGAGAAAAAACAACTCTCGAAAATACACTTAGAGAAGCCTTAGTTTGCTTTCATTACCTTTCAACTGTTCAATCACAAATTTTATTTCAACATTGCACCTATCAATTTCAGACTGCACTCGATTGATGTAGTTTTCAAAATTTTCTTTGGATTGTGATTATTCATCATCATCATCATAGGTATTCTGACTTTATTGGCAGGTCACTTGCCGCAGCTAAGAAGCTTCCATGCTCCACGGTCCTTCGCTAACATTTTCGTCTTCGCGTACGATCTTTCTGTTTTGATATCACCCATTAATTGTCCCCTCCCTCTCTTTCCCGCCTCTTTGCCCCCTCCCTCTCTTTCCCGCCACCATACCCTCTAGGACGTCCCTCATGATCAAAGCCCGTCAAATGCCATTTTGCCATGTTTTGTCCTAACGTTCTGATCATCTTGAAACTTCGTATGTAGGCGATTTGTGGGGCCCAGCATATTTTCCACATACATGTAAAAAGCCATAAAAGCTATAGTTTGTCTGTTCCCGCGATAAAAAACATATTTCCGAATAAAAGGAATATTTTAAAGCAATTTTCAATAGATATTCTGCAAAGTAAGCAAGTCATATTATATATATATATATATATTTACTAATTAATGTTTCTTTTCCAATTCGGATAAATATCATTTCTTTAAGTGTAAGCATTTCGGATAAATATCATTTCAGCACTAGTTAAACACGGGAATGAGGATTACTCACAACACGAAAACCCGAAACAGACAGCGGAAAACAGCAGCGCATGGAAATTCGCGATTGCGTGATTCCGTTTGAACTATTTCACCTTTTCTGTTTACCCAAGAGGTCAAGTTCAAACTAAACAAAGAACAATATCGCAAGTGAGTGCGGAAGTCGCTAAGTAACCACGAATAGCTACTACTTCTGTGAAACAGTTTGAAATCCGTATTTAAGTTTTCTGTGTTCAGTGGAAGCTTATTGAAATGCCGAAAGTTTCGTTACCGAAGTCAACTTTAGTGAAGAAGTGGGCAGCAGAAGATGATAATTTTAAGGCCGACTTTGAAAAAAATAATCTGCAAACTTTGCTTGAAAACTGTAAGTATTGACGGTATTTATTTAGCTTTCCTTTCTGTTATACCGTTTTTTTGTACAAAATTATTATTTCTATTCTTTTTTTATATTTATACAGGGATAATATTTAGTTTAGAGAAACCACTGATTTAAGATTTTTACAATTACTAATTTAAAGAATTCAATAGGGGTTTACATTTTTATTTTTTGGCAGCAAAGCTTCCGTTTGAATTTAGTGTACGCCTATTTATAAGCTGCTATATAAAGTAACGAAAATATACATTTATTGTCCTGTACAACAAAAAAATACCAAGGAAAAGCTCCTAAAAAGAATAATTGGTTGAAACTGTACAGTCGATGTCATACTTTCAAAAATAACGGAACAGTTTTACTGCTGTAAAAGTTCAGCACTCAACTTATTTCTCGATTTATCAACAAGTGTTCAAGGAAAATCTTACAGTACAGAGTTTTGTTTATGTCTCCTTTTTTTCGATACTCAACATGTTTTCATGTAAAGATACGTGCTACTGGGCTACGAGTAATAGCATTATTTCTTTATTTGAGTTTGAATTCAAGAAGAAATATGAATTAGTTCAACATAAACAATCCATGGTATACCAGAGTAAGTTGCTTCGAGGCGGGCTAAAACAGAGGTTACTGACAGAAATGGAAACTCCTAAGGAACAAAAGCAATTTGAGGAGGACTTGGTTCGAGCATTCTTAGAGGATGGGATTTTATTTTATTTATTTATTTTTTTTTAAATAGGGTCTACTGCACTGAGAAAATCCCGAGTGTTTCTAAGTTACGGCGAACAGTACCAACAATTCACGAAGAGGTAAGACCAACAAGTACCAACAGGTAACAATAGAAATTTATGTAAACAAAAGTTTACTGCCAAAAATTACTTCTAACTGCCAAACCAGTGTATACTAACCTTCTGTTTACCAAGTATTTATATATATTTAGTTCAGGAAAGGTCGTTGGTATCAATGTAGGCAACTTGAAAATATCGTATTATTTTCCATTTCTTGCAAATTAATAATTCTGGTATAGACGTCTTCTAAATACGCACCTTCCATTGTTGAAGGGAACAAAGGCGACTTCCTTTGTTTAAAAAAAATACTTTTTCGTTTCTCCTAATAGTATAAATAAAGGAACATTTTCGTAAAGCATTTTGTGTGCGTCGGGTACATAATTACCTGAAGACAAGGGAATGAAAATCGCCAGTGGCGTATTTTTTTCACATGTTGCCGCACCAGGTCTGAAGATATGTATCCTGCTTCTTGTTTCAACTGCCTACGGATATTAGGATCTAATGTACAGACATGAGAAAATCGGTCCTGATCTTACTGAAAATTTGGCCTGTACGATCGGCCTTGTATTGTACAAGAAGCTCGATCACTAAAAGGTTAACGCGAGGACAGATGTGAATCTAATATGTGTTTTTGGGGGGAAAGGGGAGGGGGTATTTTTCCCAATGTTGTTTTCTTTTAGCATCGTTTTCTTCCTTCGTTTTTAATGCAATGCTTGAACTTTTTTTTTTAATTTGGGGAGATATTCCCCGCCTTTGGTTCGCCCCTGATCCAGGATATTCCTTCTTGATTTTTCTTTGATAGTAACTGTAGAATTTGAATTCAAATTCCTTTTTCAAATAATCATTAACAGACAAAAAAATGTGATAATTAATCGTATTCTAATGATTTTGACAATTTCAGAATCTGGCTGCAATAAGGAAGGACATCGGTGACTCAAGAATTTGGATCAGCGTAGACGAAGCTACTGACCCTCTTTGAACGTAATGTTGCAAATGTTGTGGTTGGCAAAATTGACAGTGCTGAAGCTGGAAAACGCTATCTCATTCATCTAGCTCCATTGAAAATAACAAATGCAGCTAGTATCGTGCAGACAGTACAAGAAGCTTTACGTTAAGTACATAGCGCTCAATTAAAATGTTCAGAAATCTCTTTCATAATGTAATTGTAGGGTGAAGACTTAACATTATAGATTCCAATATTACGCTTTCTATTTCTCCATTTTAGTTATTTGTAACCTTTTTCAAACGTATTAATTGCTTACATATCTACTTAAAAAATGATAATTGCGCTATTTCAAAATTTGTCAATTTATCGCTCAATGCAACAAACTCTTAAAATTTTCAGAGTAGTATTGTTTCTGCTTTAGCATCTCTAATGAAGATTTTGCAAGCAAATGTTTTAAAAATTTCATTTATCTGTAGAAAAATAGTAATGAAATTTTAATCAACAGTTTCAACGGCTCTTAAATATCTACTTTGAAAACATACCAAATCTTCTCATAAACGAAAGATAACCCAGATACTTTTGAAACTTAAATTTATTTCCAGGCATTCTGTGGCAAGGGGCTCCAAATACTGCTGAAAGGATATTATTGCTTGTGACTGACAGTATAGCTTACGTGCTTAGTGCCGGAACAACGCTGAAGATGTTGTACCCAAAATTGGTACATGTGACCTGTTTGGCCCATGGACTTCACAGGGTGGCTGAGGCTGTGAGAGAAGAGCATCCAGAGTTAATAGGTTGATTTCTGTTGGGAAGAAGATTTTCTTAAAGGCACCGAGAAGAGTAGAGATGTTTAGGAGCAAGTTACCCCATGTTCTCTTGCTCCCAGAACCAATCTTAACCCGCTGGGGCACATGGTTATCAGCAGCATCATACTATGCGAAACATCTAGAAGAATTCAAAGAGGTATAAACTCCATCTGTAACAATAATTGCACTTTCAATTGGCAGACACAGACGAAAGAAGCTTTGTAGATGCAAAAAGTAAATTACGTCTTGTGATGGAAAGACTTGGTCTTTTCGTTTAGCAACACGAAGGCAAGGAGTTAGCAAGAATTTTTAAACTGTCTTCTTTATACTCTTTTATTTTATATTTTTATTTTTAGAAAACAAGTTGTTGTACAAATGTTCCGTGCGTAACGCATGAATCGCCCATTAAGATATAAAATTCTTACCCCACAAATTACTTCTTACTTTCTTCTTAATCAAATCTTAGCATATTTAAAACACTTGATGAAATTATAAATATAATAATAATAATAATAGGAGGGAAATGTTTTCATTGTTATCCTTAGATCTATCAGAATTTTTAATCTAACCTAAAGGAAGATTAACTTAGAACATGTCCAATTTGTTTTTCAGGTTGTGGATCAATTGGAGGAGGATGCTGAATGTGTGAAGAAAGCTAAGAAAGAGTATTCTTCAGAATCCCCTCCTGCAGAGACAACTCATCTCAATAGAATACAACTACGGTGAGATCTCACTAATAATAGAGGAACTGCAGAGTCAGTCTATACAACTAACCACAGCCATTTCAAAGGTAGAAAAGTTCACATCGCACAAATGGACTGGCCCTGTAGGCGAAACAATAAACAAGAAGATGGAAGCTGTTCTGCAGCGAAATTGTGGGTGGAAACCCCTGCGAGCAGTGGCTCAAACACTAGCAGGATCCAACACTCTGGAACCGTCTCATGATAACTGGACAAATTTTGACGTGCTCTCGTGCAAATTTGCACCAGTGACATTACCAGACGTTGAGAGTTCCTTTTCAAAGTTGAAGTACTTAGTCAACGACAGAAGATTGTGTCTGTCAACAGCTAACATTGAACACTATTTGATTACAATGTTCAACATTGAATGATTTTTGTTCACAGAATGGCCATTTGTAGTTTTTAATCTGTAAGTATTTGGAATGTAATGGAAAAATAAAAGCTGTACATAAAAGCCATATTTTTAATAAAAGATATATATAAAAGCCATGTTTTTAATTTTTAAAAGCCATTTTGCTATGCCATATTTCAAGAAAATAAGAGCTATATTTTGACGGGCTCTGCTCATGATACAATCTCTTCTTAGGCAATGTCCCAACCAGTTTCTCTTGCTCTTCCTAATAATGTCTAAAAGTGTTCTTTTCTCACCCACCATTTCTAACACTCTCTCATTCGTTTTCCGCTCAACCCAACTAATTCTTTCCATTCTTCTCCACATCCACATTTCGAAGGCTTCCAGTCGATTTTCGTCACCTTTACGTAATGTCCACGTTTCCCCCCCATACAGTACAGCACTCCACACGAAGCATTTTATGAGTCTTTTTCTCAACTCTTTCTTCAAGGTCCCATAAAACAGACATTTCTTCCTCCTAAAGGCTTCTTTCGCCATTCCTATCCTTGCTTTAATTTCACGTTCGCATTTCATGTCATTACTAAGAATACTACCCAGGTATCGAAAACTATTCACTTGTTCTATTTTCTCCCCTCCTACTTTTATATTTGACACAGACCCCTTCGTTCCACCATGGCTTTTGACTTTCTAACATTTATTTTCATCCCATATTCTTCAAAGCCCTTTCTCATTTTTTCTAAAATTTTAATGATTTTCTTTTCAGATTCTGCAAGAAGCGCCACATCGTCTGCAAATCTTATGCATCTAATCATTCTACCTCCTACCGAAATGCCATCATCATCATGTAGGCTCTTTTTCACTATCTCTTCTAGATAGACATTAAATAGTGTTGGCGAGAGGCAGCATCCTTGTCGAACTCCCCTTCCAATTGCACTCTCTTCCGTCAGTTCTTCCCCTATCCTAACACTTACTTGTTGGTTCATGTATAAGTTTCTTATGAGTCTTCTATCTTTTCATTCCATTGTGATTATTAAAAAACTTATATTGTTCGTATTATTGTTTTCAAGTCTAGAATGTTTCCCCACTAAGTAAAGGACACAAGCGAGTAATGTGACTCGGAGAGTTTACCTAAAATTTCAAGCTTAGCTATAAAAATATCAGAATTTACTTTACTTGAAGTTAGTAGTTTATATTTTATAAGCACTTTACATTTCATTTCAGGTCAGTATGTAGGTAATCGTTTTTTTTTTTTTTTTTTTTTTTTGTTAATCAACACTTCCCATCATGACTACAACTGTCCTTCGTAATCTTCGCGATATTTCCTCAATGTTTATATATATATATATATATATATATATATATATATATATATATATATATATATATATATATATATATTTAAAGTATAGACGGGGATAATGCTTTAACACTGTCGTACGTTGAAATAACAATTTTTCAGTATATCACTACTATCATTTCACTTTTTACTTTAGATTAAAAAAAAAAAAAACTTTGTTCTTTATCTGCGTTTTAGATTTGCAGACAAGTGAAGAAATCACCAAATAGAAGTAAATGTTACTGTGTTGGTAAGATTTGAAAAAAAAACTAGTGTTATATTATTAGAGGGGTATTCAAATAGGAATTTGTAACGAGAAAGTCCCATCTTCTTACTAACCCACGTTCATTTTTATTGTTATTAATATTATTATTATTATGTGGGCAAAGTGGCTGAGAGGTAGAGCGCTTACCTCTGGTGCGTGGGGTCTCTGGTTAGCTAAGCATCAAGTAAGTTAGTGGTTGATAACATTGTGTCCATAGGTTTTCTCGGTGTTCTTTCGTTTTGTCCCACATGTTCATTCCACCAATTCTTCCATCATTTACTTATCCCACTCATTCTTCTCACTTAACCTAAAGGGCATAACAAACGAGAGACGTTAAACTGAAAGATAATTTTCTTCAATAACTTAACAGAAAAGATATGAAATGTGTAACAATTTGTTCCCAAGGTTAGCTTCCAAACGGAAATAATTTCTTTGTTAATATCATGTTTATGTGTATTATAAAAAAAACGTTATACTATCTAATGTTTGGCAGATACCGGAGTATAATTCTCTATTGTAGCTGGGCAAAAGTACATTAGTTTACATTTAATTTTCTGAAAAATAAATCTTGAATCCCAGTATCGCCTATCCACTTTAATGTTATTTTATTTAGCTCAATTTCACCATCCACTGATATATGCATGACCTTTGGACAACGTTTAGTTATACAGAAATTACGAATCACAAGTTTGGGACACATGTTATTAACCATATAGTATATTGCCATACTGGTAATGCCATAATGAAAACTTTACAAGTACGAGGGAGATTCAGAAAGTAATACCTCCAAGCCCAATACTTGGCCAATACCGGGTGACGTCCGGTTGAAACAGCGGGCTGTTATTGAATTTCTAACAGCGGAAGGTTTGTGCCCGGAAACATTCACCACCGACGGGACTCGTGAATACACCATTATGACCCAGAAACGAAGCGTGAGTCGATAAAGTACCCTCACACGCCCTCCCTCCGCCAAGAAAGATCAAAATTATCCCATCTGCTGGCAAAGTGTTGTTGACATTCTGCCTCATACTGTCTATAGTACGGATCTTGCACCCTGTAACTTTTGCCTCTTGCTCAAATCTAAGGATCACCTTAAGGGTCAATGCTAAAGTTCGTCAATGATGCCGAAAGCAGCCACCTCAATTATTCGCCGACGGTACGAAAAACTTTGTTTCGCGTTGGCATAAATGTGTTGAACGTAATGGGAACTATGATGTAAAATTATACCATCATTTGTAGCTGAAATTACATGCTTTCCATTGATACCTATATCGGTGCTATCTGCCAAACACAAATAAAGGCATCACCTTGGAAGCATTAATTTCTGAATCACCCTCGTAGATACTTTGATATCAATTTCATATTACTAGATGGTATGATTTTCGTACAGCGCCAAAATTTATGATTAAAAAAATGTTTCAATTTTCGCGAAACCTAACCACGAGGATTTGTACTCATCGATATCCGTTTGTTCAGTTAAATGAAATCTGTCGATTAGTAAGCCAACAGTACGCAGTGGCATTTGTAGAAGGTAACAACTTTAATCCCCAGGCAGAACTCGGACTATCATAGGTATATCATGAGTTGCTTTTAAGTTTAACGTTCCTTTCAGAAGCAAGGCTATATGAAACGTAGACCTACTGATTAATGTGGAATCCGAACAACATGAGATCCCGCCGGGAATCAAACCCGGTTTTCCCATGTCAAAGGAGCCTATGATAACCGCTTTGCAGCAAGCAGTTTCATTTGAAAGTTGTTTACGCATTTCGTTAACAGGAAGTAGGAATAAAAAGAGTAACTTCTTTTAACAGTTACAGTTAGACATCAGCAATTAATAAATTGTAGCAATTATAGGTACGGTAGCTAATGAAATGGGATTTTGGATTTTGATTTTAAAGTCTTGTTCAGCAGCGAGGCTATGTGAGGCGTGGAATCCTAACCACATGAGCTCCCGAAGGCAATCGAACCCAGGTCTCCCACGAGAAAGGCACGTACGATAACCCCTCAGCCACGAAAGACATCATGAGTATTTTGAGCACATAGTTTTGCACCGAAAAAAGCTTTTTCGATTGTCGTGTTTTTCTGTTGTGTGTGCTCATGCCATCTGGCAGGAATTTCGAATGCAACGGATGGCCTCCCTCTGTAGACCCTCTTAGTTGTGCTTAATATCCTCTGGGAGGAACTAAAAAGTTTCTGATTCGCTACTGTTGTTATACAAGGTACGTTTAAAGCTTAGTTTCAGAATTCTTACATGATTTAGAATTATTCTATACAATATCTACAAGTGGTATCTAAGAGAGTAAGTATACAAAAGTTAGAAAATCTAATATACATATAACTGTAGAAGACTGGTTTGTAACTCCGCTGTAGTTGCTTGTCCTGATTGAAAACTTGTGTCGGATTAATACGGCAGAAACTTACGTAGATAAGTAATTCCTTTTCATAACTTTTTTGGTATTGCTTTAAGGCTAGTTATGTCCTTATTTGTTTAATACTTTCCGCAATTATCGGTAATTTTATAGCTTAATATTTTGAAAGCATTAGACATATGCCATCAAGACCGACTCTACGATATGTGAAAGAGTGCGTTTGCATCAAGCGGCAAAATCTGTCATAACTATATTATTTAAAATAAATCTTTCTTGTGGAAAACATAATTCATGATGGTGGTAGTTAAATTTACTAAGCTGGCTTATTTCAATGCTACACTCATAAATCATGTTTAGGTCGCACTACTTTAAGGTTACATGGACAGTGCTAAAGCAAATGGTCAAACAAATCCCAGCATGAATTGCATGATTGTTGTCAAATACAAGAACTGAATTCTCGAACAGTAGCGAACACCTGTTCCATTTAGTTAGTTATCATAGTTTTTATATGAAACTAGTCTTGTTCTTGTCACAAACAATTTCCTTAGCACTGAAGGTGGAAACAAGTTTTTCTAAATATTTGAACAGATGTAGAGGGAAAATAAAGAAATAAAGATAAAGGAGTTAGTTGCACTGGAGTTTGCAAACTCGATATTGAGTTATATGAAAATGATTACAATCTTTCCTCTGCAGGTGTGTTTGCTTTATCTTTCACTAATATAATGGATTATTATTTAAATAGAAAAAAACAGACACACCGAGATTTTGTTGAGTGTTTAGGCTTTTCTGAGTGCGAGTGCATTTTCCTCCCCTTTGTTTTTCAGGATCGTGTAGCATATTTGAAATCGTGGCTTTTAAGATTTGTTCTTTCTTGAGAATGGGGGCGGCAAATTGCCTACGGCAGTCCCCGTCTGCCATATTATGAGACACCGTGTGTTTCTGTTTCGCAGAAAGAGGTTCAAACTGGTTCTTCACGTTCAGTGTTGCCATGTTTCGAAGAAGAGAAAAATAAGCCAATGCTTGTGTTCCTGTTTCCTAGAAAGAGAAATTTTACATTTTATATACGTTTGCGGAAAGCCTGTATTGCGCCAGAAGTACGCCGATATTTGTATTAGATGTTAAGAAATAAATTCCATTGTAATATTGTATTCACATATAACAATTGTAACAAAAAATATTTTGTAAATTATTGTGAAAGTCAAGACGGCTGGTATATAATCACATCCTAAAGTAAGAGGAACAAAAAGACAGTGACAATGGAACAGTAAAAAATTGTCCACATCTATTTTCATAGTTATACACATTGCACGGAAAGTATTTCGGACATTTTTAACTCCTCTTCTGCTTATTGCAAATCAAAACTCAGTCATTGTACACACTCATGCTTCAGCAAATCAAGGGAAACTGAAGATTGTTGCTTCCAGTTTCGTGTTCAAGAATTTATGACTGATTTTGAACAAGCTGCAATAAACGCTACAAGAGAAACATTCCAGAAAGCGACATTACGCGTTTGTTTGTTTCATTTTGCCCAAACATATGAAGAAAAGTACAAGATATTGGATTGACTCCATTTTACAAGGCTGACAATTATATGAGGAAATAGGTTAGAAGAGCAGATGCACTTCCACTCGCTCCTCTTGAAGACATTCCTGATGCACTTCCACATATACAAGACGATGCACCCGACATCCCAGAGGCATAGGTTTTCCTAGACTATTTGGCAGACATCTATGTTAACCTGAATGCAAC
Organism: Thermobia domestica; assembly: GCF_964235325.1. Lineage (NCBI taxonomy): Eukaryota > Metazoa > Arthropoda > Insecta > Zygentoma > Lepismatidae > Thermobia > Thermobia domestica. The sequence continues at coordinate 49,849,891 of NC_137470.1, read as the reverse complement.
CTTCCACCCGTTAATACAGCAATATTTGAAAGTTTATTTTTTTTATATTGGATTCTTATTTGACCCCTTAAGTTGTACTAATTATATTTTTGTTAATGCATCATGACAATAAGAAACCAATTTGATAACAGCAATAAAACCACGAACCATGCCGAGGTTTGCCATTTCAAGTTTAGTAGGATGTAGACATAAATCATCCATATATATACAGATTCATTCTACTTTTGAAGCAAGCACTGTCCGAGAATGTGGCTTCTGGAAGCAAGCAATTTAACTTCTCGGAGAAGATTGTGATGATGTTTAGATAGTCGTACTTGGGTTCTTAAGAGTAGATTTAGGTTTGACGAGGTTGGCCTTATTCCATACTTTAATGCAGTATCACAATGCATTTATTTGGATAGTTGAAATTGCAATCCGATGAAAAAAAAGTGATATTGAGGGTCTCACCTGTATACTAAATTTATCACGTAAGGTTCATGGCATTATTGTTCATTTATATATATATATATACATATACATATATATATATATATATATATATATATATATATATATATATATAGATAGATAGATAGATATGTGTGTGTGTGTATGTGTGTGTAAGTGTGTTTGTGTTTGTGATTTTAAATATTTGGTGGTCAAGTTTTGGGGGCGTTCTCCCCCATACACTCCCTAGCAACCCCGCAAACAAAAAAAGTGATGCTACTGGTAGAGTTATCCGTTTTAGCAGCGAATCTCTATGAGACGTAGATCTACAACTTATTGTGGAATCCGGACCACACGAGTTCAACCGGGCATTGAACCCAGTATCACCCCTTGGAGTGTTACAGGGACATACAAAAATAATAAAAAATACCGATATTTGTGTCAAATCCATAGTTTTCGGAGTCGCTAAAATAAACGGTGACACTCCCGATGGCGTTCATTTCTAAATTCAGACCTATTAGTATTAGTCAAGAAGGGGCTAAAAATAAAATGTCAAAAATGACCATGGCCGCCGATTCTGGGTAGGCCAAGGAGCCCTAGTCCTCCGAAAAGTTTCCATGCTCTCCGCTATGATTTATTACATTTTTTTTGGTTCTTTACTTGGATATCTGACAACGATCCACTCCCCTCCCACCGAGTACTTGAACTTTTGGACCGAACTGGATTTTCACAATTTAATGTCAATGCAAATACACATCCTGCACTAAAAAAAAATGCATGAGTAAATTTACACACATACACATACACACACACACACAATAAAAACTGTTTCAATATCTTTGCTATATAACTTTATATTTCTGAAGTTGTAAAACAGAACACACATTTCGTTGCAAATAACTTTACACTTGAAGGTTATTTCTTGCACTAAATTATGTAAAAATACAAGCTCAATTTTATTCTGAAACACGTATTTCGTTTCACAACTTTGAAAGTGTAAATTGATTTACATAGAGTTTTGTCAAACAGATTGCCATCGTCTCCATTTGTAATTTTTCATAGATGCGTGCATGTAAGTACACACGCACGTATGTAAATTTAGAAAATGATCTAATATATAAAGAGATAATCTTTTTCACTTCATCGAAGCGGATAAAAGATATTCTGTACACTCACGCTCCGGGGTTGAGTTACCATCGGGCCCGGTATATTTCTAAAAACTGGCTAACTGTATCTCATATATTCACTATTTACACTATACTAATTTGATTAAATACTTATACTAATTGCAGTACTAGAGTTACACTTCGTAATTTACAAAATAGCCTTTCTTGCTTTGCTGCTAGCAAATGCATCTTTGATATCACTAAATTTTGGATGACGGGCTAAAGTAGACTCCAATATAAGAATTTCCAAGTCGGATAATCTATGTTGAATCATCAATGACCGAAGGACATTCTTTACTCTTGCAAGTACACTAAACCAGGGAGCAAAATTTCAAAGTCAGACGCACTCGCCAATCCAAAAATGGCGGTTGCCAGTATCTCTCTCGTACAAATTATGAGAGGTCACCCCACGGCCTTTGGTTTGACAAAGATATTACATTAGGGCATATAATTTAAAAAAACACACAATTAGATTCAGGAGAATCAATTTTGAATTGGACAATTCATATACAAGTTAAAAAATATCTCACCTTAAGGTTTCACGTTTGTGTAATGCATTTTCCAGGCTTCACATTCCGTGTTTTCTCTTACTCAATAATAATTATCTTTGTGCGAAACAGAAACTGCGCAGCCTTGTGAGTTTAGGCAGAAACCATTCCTACTGAGCACTGGTCGCCAGATCTAAATTTCTAGTCGCCAATGGCGACCTGGCGACCGGAAATATTGCGCCCTGCACTAAACGATCTTTTAGCCTCCCCGACAGAAAATGGTAGAGTACAAAAATACGAAGAACAATAGTAACATTCGGAAAACTGTTGACTACCTTTTGGACAAGAAATGTTTCGAGCAACTGGAATGGTGTCAGAGCAGCACTGAAGTTGGCACATTGAACCGCTTATATATGAACCACTTCATTAATTATATCGTATGTGTTTTGTAAGCGGAATTTCTGTTATACAGTGTACTACTGCTTCCTCTTTCTTCTAAGAAGGAAAATATTTTCTTTTGATAGAGAAAGCGATTTGAAGTATATTTTTCTGTACTTTGTGCACATATATAGCAAAAGAATCAAGAAATAACAGTCAAACATAATACATAAATAAATAAACATTAAACAACATTGAGATAAACATGTATAGCAAAAGAATCAAGAAATAACAGTCAAACATAATACATAAATAAATAAACATTAAACAACATTGAGATAAACATGGGAAGAACCAGGCCAGTAGTCAGTCCAAAAATGCAGGGGAGCGGTAGAAGTTAGGGGGGCCGATCAAACCATATTATATAGTTCATCACCATATTATTGTTCATTTACAAGCTTATCGTGAAAATTTTAGGGGAGCAGGGAGAGCCCGGCCTTCTAGACCCCCCGAGGATACGGGCCTGGGAAGAACACAACAGTATAGATCATCACAAGTTTAATTATGAATATCACGTCGTTCTTCATTGAATTTTGCACGCCTGGCAAAGCGTTTCCAAGACAAATGTGATTGTTCAATTTGAAGGTGGACACACAGGAAAGTGATATTTGAATAGCAATATAGTCGAATTAACTAACTCACTCGCTCTATGGCCTATGGAACCAGGAGGTTCAACGCCGCGTTCACAAAAGCTCTCCACTGACTTCTATCCTTAGCTAATTGCATCCAGTTTCTACTTTGTATTCCCATCTCTGCCAGATCCATCTTAATATTGTTCTCCCATCTGCGCCTAGGTCTTCCTAATGGTCGTTTTCCGATTGGTCTTCCATTCAAGACCTTGAAAGCGTTTCTACTTTCTTCCATTCTAGCTACATGATCCACCCACCTAAACCTCCTAGACTCCCAGTATGCCAAATGGGAGGCAATTTGCATGGTGTAAGACGCCATTACCCTTCACACCATTCCAAATAATTGCCCTTATCTTGCAAAATGCACCCCTTTTGATCTTATTACTGTGTTGGGTATCCAGGAGAACACTCTGATATCAAAACTGAATCGTCTATCTCAAGAAATGGTACTTCAAATTTTCTACAAAATCTGTTCAATTTTGAACTTTTAACTCTCATAATTCGAACACGCTCGCGATCGAGGATTTCTCCGGTTCATAAAACTGTACAGCTTGAATTGTTTTTTTTTCTATAATAAAACGAAAGTATTCAGAGCCTATAGCTTCACTGGAGAAACGCAACCACTCATGTAGAAATGCAAATCCTTTTTCTACTCCGGAGCTGCAGTGACTCCGCAATGCTCTACCACGGAGTCACTGGTTCGATCCCAGCTTAGCCAGGTGGGCTTTTTGGTGGACACACACCATGTGTATGTGTGGATTTTCTCAGTTTCTTTGTGCTCCTACTTTCTCATTCTACCATTTAATTCATTCTTATCATCACCGTCTTGTTTAGCCTATATGGCATAACCGAGAGACATGAATATTTTTTTTTCCTGTAACGTCCTATCATTGTGTTTCGAAGGAAAGATAGAAGGTGATGATGACAACGAATGAAATGGTTGAATGAAAGAAAGGGAGGGACCCGGAGGAAACTCCACTTATGGTTTGTCCACCACAAAGCTCACTTGGCGCGAGCTGGGATCAAGCCAAAAATCTGACCCACCAGAAGTGAGTGATCTATGTCTAGCTCTTATTGATCCAATATTCTGACGCATATTATCCGTGAATTCCGAATTGTAAGTATACGTTTACCGCTTGCGGTTTCAACATAAGAATAAGGAGCGGAGATGGAACCCATGCTTGGGCCGCTGAATCAATATCAACAAATAATTTCTTGTTATCGCTTACCGTTTAGCTCTATGTACATTGAAAGTGTGATTAGGGGCAATGCAGAGTGACTGGATGAAGTAGCTACAATCATTGGCATAAGTCATTGTTCAATCTGTAACATTATCCACGCTGTGCTCGGTTTTCGGAATGTGTATGCCAGGATGGTATCACGCCAGTTGATAGACGAACGGAAGCAGCGATGTGTTGATGTGTTACGAGATTTTGTCACGCCGTAAACGAGAAGGTACGGTAGTAACTTTCAGAAGAGATTCGTTACTGGATATGAAATATGGGTGCACTATTACATTCCGGAAGTAAGAAAGCGAGCATGCAATGGCAGTATCCATTATCGGAGACAACCATCTACAGGGAAGTTGGTACTTTCTTCTGGGACCAAAATAGCACTTTCTGCAAAACACTTGGGGAAATGAAGTAGGTTAAATATACTAGATTTTAATAAAATTAGCTGTAAATAGCTTGGTAGATAGATCACCTCTGGCGCACGAGATCACACTTTTCGGTCATTCTGACGCGAGATTACTAAAGAGTTCGAGTAACATATGTTTCCTGCCGTAGTCAGGACGCTATGACGCTAATGACGCTAATCATACGTCAAAACGACTCTGCATAAAGCCCTATCTCAGATTCCTCATTCCACCTGGATTGTGGAACAAAATCTGTCTATGTAAGTAAGCAACCTAGTAAAACTTGGCGATAGTTTTCATTTAACGAAGCCATGTTTGGTCCAGAAAACGCTGGAATCCCGGTAGCCACTCCAAAATTGTAGGGGGCCCTGCTGAGGTTAGAGGTGGCTCGATCCAACAATATTATAGTTCATTGCCATATTATAGTTCATTTGGAAGCCTACCGTGAAAATTTTAGGGGGCCCGGGTCGCCTAGACCCCCCTGGATACGGGCCTAATGATTATGCCATCTAAAGTAAAGTTACACTAAGACATTCAACTTATAAAATATATTCTCTTGGGAACACAACTTTCAAAATACCTGCACGGGAATACAACTGACAAAATATCGGTACCACGCTTGAAGGAACTAAGTCTGTTTTGTTGAAAAGATCGGATTTGTGTAATGGTTTTGTATTTGTATACTTATTCTTAATTTGTACCTGCTTTGAGACATCTAGTTATAGATAAACGTATATCTTTGTAATTTGCAGAGAAAATTATATCATAAAAGTAGTTTTCGTTACCCCTAAATGCAGTTTGAGTCGAATTTTACCCAGAAAACGCTGGAATTTTAGCCATGATATTTAATCCCCTAAAGTAAAGCTGCTCCAAGGATTGCAACTTCGCCTATAAAATAACATTTTTGAACCTACTAAGAATATGTTTTGCCCTATCTATCTAGGTAATGATTTTGTATTTGTACACGTATCCTTAATCTGCACCGTGGAGGCATCTAATTATAAATAAATGTATAGGGCCTTATTGCAGAGTCGTTCTGAAGCTTGATTAGTGCAATACTAAAGAGTTCGACTAACATAGGTTTCGTGCAGTAGCCAGGCCTTTAGTATGATGTTAATCATACGTCAAAACGACTCTGCATAAGGCGAATAACGTTTAACTGCCGTTTCCTAAGAAATTATTACTCTAGAAATTATATAATTTTCCCCTAAATGCAAATTGACTTGCCCTTTGACCAGAAAACAATAGAAGTTTAGCCATGATATATTAAATCTCTAAAGTAGAGATAAATTTTACACCAAGGATTACAACTACGCTTATGAAACACCATTTTTGAGCGTACTGAGAGTCTGTTTTGTCCAAAAGATGAAATTTATGTAATGATTTTGTATTAGTATAGGCATTCTTAATCTGCACCGTAAAGATATCTAGTTTGAGAGATACGCATAACGTTTCATGAGTTAAAAAATCACTTTTGATCAAAGAATATACTTACTGGTAATTCATATTTTAAAGCAGGCAGTATTGAGTAAAACGGAAATAAAAGCTCTCATTTCTCTTTGTTGTACGCGATCGTGCCTAAACACTTTTCTATCCGTAACTCATGTGGCAACATCGCATGTATCGCAATGTGCTCTGCCATCTAGTGAGAAAGTTTTGCCCTAAAGGTGACTAGCGATCCAGCTTAAAAGATACGAAAAATATTTGTAGCAATTTTCTCTTTAGCACAAAGATTAAACCACTTATGTATTCGCCGGGCCTCTAAGTATTCTGGGGCCCAGGGTAAAGCCCCGGCTCCCCCACCCTCTCATCCGACCTGTGTACACTTGAAAGGGCGCCTATTTCTTTGAAATTTGGTGGTCCATTCAGATTCAGATGGCATATATGAGCATTTTAAGACAAATTGCATTCAAATTATGCTAAATATTGTATACTCATAAGTAGTGGTGTGAGGTGGAAAATTTTCCGCTATGTTTTTCCGGAAAATTTTCCGTTCTAAAAAAATCAGCAATCAAGTAACAATTCCTCAGTGATCATAAAATTGATTAAATTAATGTTTAGAAATGTTAAAAATTGAAAGATCGTTTAAAGAATCTGAAATTTTTTATGGCTTAGACAATTTTCAGTACTATCTAGAACAAGCGAAACTATTTTTCATGAATCGAAAAATTGCCTGTCCTGTATGGAAAAATTGAAAAACTTTATGTGTCGGAAAATTTTCATCATTGTGAAGCAAAAAGTAAATCTTAAAGTTTTATTGTTCTGTGGAAACAAGTAAAAGGAATTTTCATAGATCGGAAAATTTTCATTGCGATGTAGAAACAAGTAGAATAAACTTTTCGTAAACTGGACAATTTTGGATATTATGTATAGTGATATTAGGAGAAAATTTTCCACTATATTTAACTGCAAATTGAGCTACAGTTGAATGCCTATAGAGGAAAGTTAGTCAGCAAAATTTTACAATTAGCTTTGGGAACCGGAAAATTTTCTAATATTTTAGGTTGGGAAGTAAAAATTTACATAGTGTTTCTCTCTCTCTCTCTCTGCGAGTTCCTTCTTTGCTAAACGGTTAGCATACGCACCTTTGGCATGGGAGACCTGGCTTCGATTCCCGGCGGGAGCTCGTGTCTCGGATTCCACGTTAATCAGTAGGTAACGTTTCATATAGCCTCGCTGCTGAAAGGGACGTTAAACTCAAAATCAACTCAATTCAACTCTCTCTATCTCTCTGTGTGTGTAAAGCGTAGGGAACATACATCGAGTTCGTAGAGTACAAATATCTCATTCTGTTATTTAAAATTTAAATTTATTAAAAGTGATGAATATTTTCCGATTCATAAAAACATTCTCTACTTATTCTTACATCGTTGTTTAGCCTAAAATTTATTGGTAATAAATATTGTCTAAAAAGTTTCATGAAGTGAAAATCAAACGATTCTTCATTTCTTCAAAAAGGTTTCAAAAACTTCAATGCGATCAGAATCCACCTTTGATCTCACAAAATTATATTTTGTCAATTTAATACGCGTAAGAAGAAGTTTTCTAATAGCTTTACTACTTTTCTAGGTTTACATAATGCAAAATTTATAAATAAGTAGAGATAATATAAAGTGCCTACTGTAAATTTTTGACTACCCAAAACTCGGATTTAAGTAACTCAAGAAAACAAATAATGACCATTTTCTGAAAAAAAAAAAAAAAAATATTTATTCATATATTCCATCAGAAGAGAAAGTGAAATATAACTAATAAGGAAGCTGATTTGTGTAGTTGTTTTTTCAATAAAATAAAAGAAACGTAAAAAAGCTGCACTGTTAGCTTGCGTTCTAAAAGCAACAAGAAATTTCATTTTAATTTACAAAATAAAAAATATATATCTTTTTTATAGATATGTACTTGTTCTATCGAATTGGTATTATTTCTAAAACATTTTTATACATAATAACGGTAGTTTTATAATAAAAGTATCTGCTTTAAGATGTTGATTATACAAAATTCCAATACTGAAATTATGAATTACGACGTTAAACAATAAAATCAAAGCATATCTTCTTATTTTCTGTTACAAAAATAATTTTCATAAGGAACTTTTATGTAGTTACTTCATTACATAGGCATGCCTGTATGTGAAGAAAAAGTGGAATTTTCTGGTTTTGAAATATTTGATAAGTTCAGAAAGGTTTGTTTAGATTTCCTGTTAAATTTTAAATATTGGAATGTGATATTTGTTCTCTACGAACTCCATGTATGTTTCCTGCACTTTACATACACATACACACACACACACACACACAGAGAGAGAGAGAGAGAGAGAGAGAGAGTATGTAAATTTTTACTTCCAAACTTGAAATATTAGAAAATTTTCCGGTTCCCTAAAGCTAATTGGATAATTAGAATTTGTTGCTGTCTAACTTTCCTCTACAGGCATTGAATTTTATAGGAATAAATATAGTGGAAAATTTTCCACCTAACATCACTATACATAATATCCAAAATTTTCCGACTTATGAAAACTTTTCCACTTGTTTCTACATCGCAATGAAAATTTTCTGATCTATAAAAATTAGTTTCACGTGTTTCTACAGAGCAATAAATCTTTCCGATTCCCAAAAATTTGTTTTACTTTTTGCTTTAAAATGATCAAAATTTTCCGACTCAAAAAGTTTTTCGATTTTTCTATACAGGACAGACAATCTTTCGATTCATGAAAAATTGTTTCACTTGTTCCTATATAGTATTGAAAATTATCTGAGCCATTATCATTTTCAGATTCTTTAAACGATCTTTCACTTTTTAACATTTCTATACATGAATTCAATCAATTTTATGATTACTGAGGAATTGTTACTTGATCACTGATATTTGTTTAAAACGAAAAATTTTCCGGAAAAACAGAAAATTTTCCACCTCACATCACGACTAAACAACGATGTAGGAATAAGTGGAGTATGTTTTTGTGATCGGAAAATGTTCGTCACTGTTCATAAGTCCAGTGCAGGGAGTCCGACATTAGCTTTGGGAGGCTGGGACCCCTGTCTCTCCAGAATTGATGCCCTTGTACACTTGTGACCCAATTATGCAATATGTTATTGAAGTATAACATTATATTTTCCATAATTAAATTATGCGAGAGAACACTTCGCTAAAATGTTAAACCACAAATATATTCACCTATGAACAAATTTTTCTCCATCCGTTCACATTGTATCGCATAGTCAAAATGTGTCCATATTTGCTCTGTAATTTATACGCTTATAAAATTGTCATCAACGTCATTTCTATTAATTAAAATATTAAAATTTGCATATGTAACATGAACTTACGTAGATTCAAGAATGCACAGAACTAGCCTACTAACCACAAATACAGTAACAAACGTAACACAGAATAACAACAATGTCCACATTTCCTTTCACAATCCGTTCTTATTTAGTCACTCTATGTTGAATGGAAATTGTTAAGCAATTAAGGGTCTTCACTACAGCGAAATTAAACTACCGCTAATTTTAGAGTTTTTCTGCAATATCATCAAGACAAATAAAAATATTCGAAAAGCAGAAACGTAGTGAACTAGATAATACGATTTTGCATGTAATACCTTTACCACAATTCACTTATCTGCCTTTAGCATGCCGTTATTTATAGAACTTGAAAAAAATGCTAAATCTATCTACAGTGGTAAAGGTATCACAGTTCCAGCAAGTATTGTCTTTGTGAACAAGGATAAAAACGGATGCACCTTAAACTGTGTGATTTATAGGGACGATAAACACCAGTATACAACGCAAGAAATAACGGTAGTGGAAATCGAGTATGCTTCACACAGTTTAAGGTGTATCCGTTATTATCCTTGTTCACAAAGCCTGAATACTTGCTGGAAGCTTATGTGGTTCGGATCTCACGTTAACTTGTAGGTCCAGGTCTCATGTAGCCTGAGCATTGAACGCAACATTACACTCGATATCGACATAAAAATGTACATAGGCAAGCGCGTAACGACTTTAAGAGGTTGTTTGGTGACAAGTTATTTTTATTTCTCTCTTTCTATTACAAGATTGTACTGTTCCAGAAGTCTGAATGAGCCAATGAGTGCACATTCAACTAGATAATGAATAGTTGACTTCCAATCCCACTATTTATTGCTATGCAGGCGGAGATTGCTATCTCTCCTGTGTTTCTACGTATTCTCCTGACCGTTTCATTCTTCTCGTTTCTTTAAGTGAGAATTCATAAATGAAAACACAATATGAGCGTAGTACTTAAACCAGTATGCCACATAAAGTAATAAACATGTATCACAGAAATTACCAAAACTTTCAATAGGAACTTCCACTTTCCTCATAGATTCAGTCTTGAAACATCAAGAGCAATAGAAGCTGTACTCCTTATTTTTATTCTCACTTAAAACTTTTATTGATATTACGATGTTCCCTTTGTACTACCCAATCTTTTGACATACATTCGATGGTTTTTTTTTACACAAACCATAATTGAAATTCCTCCTGTACTGCTGCCTATGATACTGTAAAATAAACAAAACAAATTAAAACTAAGTATTTTGCTGGTAAGCGAAAGTTAAAATAATTAATATACTAACTACACCTTTTCAATTTGAAGGTTAAATTTTTAGTTAATTGTTGCAAGTTTAGTTTGGTAAGTTATTGCATTCAAAAAATGTTATGTCTGGAAATGAAGTTGTGCGAAAATGAATCTGTGTTGATCAGACTTCATGGTTGATGTTAAAAATTCTAGTTAATTAATGTCTTATCTGTTGTTTAAGTTGCTTTTATCAAGATTCAGGCTAGAATCTTTTGTTCGCATAAAAAATAATAAAAAATAAAAGTAAATTCTCTCTCAATTCACGCATTTGATCTGTGTCGTACTTTAATATGGTTTATCTTGCATTTGGACCTATAAAGTTGTCGTCACAGGCCTGGAAGTTTCAGATTTTTTCTACGTTCTTCCCAATGAAGCAAAAAAATTACATGGCTTGATATATTAAAATTTTCAGGTGGCATTTGGTTGATAAGCAGAGAATTAACTCGAAAGGCTCATTTGACAATTACCTATTTCACTTTTTGTGTCATACGGGGAGCGCGGTTACCGGGATCGATACCCGGCCAAGTGAGTTTGTGGTGGACATCATCGTGGCCGTAGGTTTTGTCGGAATATTCCCATTCCCTCCCATTTTTTTATTCAACCAATTCTTCGATTATAATACATTTCCTGTAATCGTAATCTCCCTTAGCCAAAAGGGACGTTGAACTCAAAGATTTAATTTCATTTTAAGTCTGCCGAGCGGTCTGAGGCTTTAGGCTGACGATTCTGAGATGAAACCTATTGGGAGTTCGAATCCCTCTGAAGAGCAAGGTCGGAATTTTAACTGTCCTCAATATATTTGTCTTCGTGTCCCTGTCGTGTTTGGAATACGTCGAAAGGACGTGAGGTTACACTGGCGAACAATACCTCAGTTCGGGTGAATTAAAAAAATAGTGGAGTGCTTACTTTTTGTGCGTGAGGTCCGGGTTCGATCCCGACAAAGTAAGTTCGTGGTGGATAATATCGTGTCAGTAGGTTTTCTCGGGGCACTTTCATTTATTCCTACGTTCCCATTCCACCGATTGTTCCATAATCATTCACTTGCCTTAATCATCCATCTCGCTTATTCTGAAAAGCATAGCTGTGGGACGTTAAACTGAAAGATTTGATTTCATTTCAATTTTTATGTCGTCCTTTTATCTTCAGCTGGTATGATTTATAGCCACTGGATGTTTTATCTGAATATACAAGAATACTTAATTAAATTGTGGTTAAAAAATTACACATCTTGACGTACTTTAAATTACATATCTTGACATGTTCCCAAGCATGATAAATGAAACTGACAATTTCTCCACATTGCTTCAAAAGGACAAAGCTCCTCCTCGTTACAAAAATAAATAAATAAATCCGTAATGGCTGAGTTTTCAGTTTCATGGTGGCATCTCAAGACCGGATAATAATGAATTTCTAGTTCTTGTGCTTATGGAAGAATGAAAGAAAAACAGGCTAAATACTCAGACTTCCTCAATGGTAAAACACCCACCTCCGAGGCTAGGAGTACATAGTTCATTCCCAGACTATGTGAATTTGTGGTGAAACATTTATCTGATTTAGCCTAGACGTCATAATCGTGTGGCGTAAAAATAGTCAAGGAACAGTTCAAGTGAACTTATAAAATCAGTACAAATATCTTTGTATCCTTGAAGAAATCACCTTACAATATTACGGATATCTTGAAAAGTTTACATTATCAAGGATCGTAAAGGCTTATGTTCAGCAAAGAGGTATTCACTGTTAGTGCTTGTTCTTCAACACTTTTAGAAGAAATGTATCTTATTTTTAATCTTATAATTTCTTTAGGTAGTTCACCTTATTTTTGAAGGCACATTCCTAAGTGTACATTCTCGTTTTTTTTTAATTAAGCTTAGCGTAAGTACATCTAACACGGAAAAGAAATGTTTATATTTTACAGGTAAATAGAAGCATATTGACGAATTCCTTTCTTCACTCTCCTACCTGATACACTATGGGATTAGAACTACTACAGTTACACAAAGGTAAAAAAGTGTATTGCTGGATCGAGATTCAAATTAGGGGAGTCTTTAGTGTGGTAGACACGGGTTCGATTTCCGGCAGAACGCATGTGATACTGATTACACGTTATGCTGTAGGTCCACGTCTCATACAGCCTCGCTGCTTGTAAGGGGACGGTAAATATGAAATCAAATCGGATTAGGGTTCTTTGGTGCCTTATGCCGATACGTTAACCACTTTGCTACCGAGTTCGCTCCCTGAACAACCATTCACTCTCACTCTTGAAGTAGGTGTTATTTCACTAGATCACAGGGAGCGGACTCCTTAGCATAGTGGTTAACATATCGGCGCATGTTGTAAATTCCGCATGTTGATGGCGTATACCATAGACTTAAGGTAGAAGCCGAAAGGCGTGAAATCCGGAGAATATGGCGGCTACTCCATCAGTCCCCGACGTCCGATTCACCTCTCAGGGAACTATGATTAAGGTATACCAGGATCTTGTTAGTGGAAAGTATCCTCCGAATGGACGTTTGAGTAATCCACATTCCTGGGGTAAACGACGCGTACTAAGTTGGGAGCTATTACCGAAGGATGCGAGGAAAGCGACTGTGTTTTTCTCATCTGTAGACGTTTTCGGGCGAATACTACGATGTCTGTCGTCCACAGAATCCGTCCCCGGAATCTGAGTTTAAATGATTTTGGCCACACCATAGTTTGAATGATTTGGGCTCACTGTCGGGGTGTAGCCCATTGAACTCCGCGGCCACCACACGGGAGCTGCTATTTCCACACAACAGGATACGTTCCTGGGTAGTCAGCATCATTCATCAGTTTCAGTCACTGGAATTTGCAACAATAAAACACCATAATTCATAATCGGTGAGTGATATGACAAAATGGACAACAACATTTTATTCCTGATTAAAAGACAGTCTTAAAACATATGCCGCATACCTACTTTGCATTTTTTTAAAATAAAGTGATATTCAAAGTGGCGGACTTTAAGATGGCGGTTGTGGTGGTCACGTGTGTTTTTAGATTCCACCACTCATCATCTATGGTCAATATGGACCTCTAGCCCTTCAGATTTTTCTGTTACAGAACTGTCACTTGACTTTCGGCCCACCCTGTAGATATAATAAATCTTCTATAATAATAATAAAATAAATATAATACTTTTTAAAATTAAAACCGTTGATCCAAATACTTAATTCTCCTATATAATGTAGTGGTCCTACTAATTTCGTTTGTTCACTATGAATATATAACAAAGAAAGTTCTTAGTGATGTTACTGTAGCATTTATGCTACCTAAAAATATGTTTACTGCTCAGTTTAAATTAGCCAATATGATTTTTTTCTTTTCTTTGATTACCGTTTCTCCCATGAAAAACCACCGCTATGTCTACAGATCTAAATCGCTGTTGGTCAGTAGCAGAGCACTCACTTCTGACGCGTGGAGGTCACTAATTACATCCCATCTCGCACCAAGTGCATATTGTTGTAGACAAATACGGTGTAGGTGGATCTTTTCGGAGTCCTGCCGGGTTTCCCCTGAATCTATTCATTTCACTACTTTAATTAATTTCATAATCACAGTCTTCCTTAGCATTTAATTCCTTCTTATCTTGTACATAACTTTGGACTTGATACAAGCTCATGCGGTCTGTACCCCAGTTAAGGTATACGCACGATTCTCCAACAATAAAAATTCCCCAAAATACAGGTATACGGCAGTGTAGTTTTTCATCTTTGCACTAATGATGTAAGCATTAAATCGAAAATGAATGCAAAAGATCGCTTTTTTGAATGCTAGGAGGTAAAACATTTAGATCTTTTAATTAGTATGTATGTATCTTATAGTTATTCTAATTGGAAATGATAAATTAGTTCAGACAACGAACAAGCATAAATCCGCCTCCCTCAGCAGATATGCGACTGACGCACGTTATGATTCAAATTCGACAATATCACACAAGAACTGTTCGAACCGAATTTGAACATTCTTGATACAAGCGTAGACTTTCAGTTTGGGCAAGTTCATAGGTCTATACATTCGTGTTAGCACGAAAGAAGGTTTACCGTGAGGGAAAAAAAAGTCATGTCCACTCCTTAGTGGTGAAAATACAGTAGTAAGATGATTCTCTAAATCCAGAACTAAGAGCTGGCAGTGGTGGTAAAGTATGTTTTTTTTTTCTGATTTGTCCTGGACATAACGAGCTTATCTGCACCTATTGCCATAGTTGCATGGGAGAAAAGAATACAGAATGTGCCGTAGCGTCGTGTAGGGAATTAGCATGCTGAAGTTAGAAAATTAAAATAATAGTGCGAGTGCACTCACAAAGAGACTTACGATAGTGTCACTAACCGATTTGAATGAAACTTTGCACAGTTGTAGAACATAAAAAAATAATAGACACCTTTTTTTGGCAATGGTTAAGATTTAAGGGCGGAAACCACCCTTTGAACGTTAGGGGTGGTCTCTAAGCATAGACCGAAAACAATAATTTAATTCAGAAGAAAACATACTGCCAGGGGGTTTTAGGTCAGCTGCTTGACGTCAACATTACAAAATTTAAAATGGCGGATTCAATATAGTGATTAAAATTACAAAATGTTTTCTGGTTTGAAATACTCTGCAGTTAGCCAAGAACAATTATAGTTTGCAGAGATTACTGCAAAAAGGTTGCAGACCAATTTGAAACCCCTTTCTATACTTATTTTTAATGGGATGCTTGATTAAAGTGAGTCTTTGCATCTCTTACTATAGCTGAGTTGAGTTGATTTTAGTTTAGCGTCTCTTTCAGCAGCGAGGCTATATGAGACGTGGACCTACTGATAAACTTGGAATCCGAATCACATGAGCTCCCGTCGTGAATCGAACCCGGGTCTCCCACACCATAGGCCCGTACGCTACCCAAAGTCCCGCACAAGGAAGTTCTCTCTCACTATAACGTTTACAGGGACACAAACAGTAGAAAGTGTGCCACAGTCAATAAATCTGTGACTCATGGCTACACCATAAATCCTTTAATATTTGAAAACGGTGTTGTTATCCACGTTGTTAATTATTTTGCAGGAAAAGCATGGAACTGTCAAAATGTATCAAAGTACCAATCGCAAACTTAGTACCTAACAATAATTAGGTGTGATGCCTCCCCCACACAAATCTAAATAATATGTTTATAAATGTTATATTACCCAATCTTTAAATATATAAATAAACTAGTTCAATCTGGTAATTGTTTTATAATGTTTCCTACTATGTCAATCTTTGTCTTCATTTCAACTAAACGCATGAGTTATCTAACATAATTATAATCTCTTTAGTATTAACCCTTATGGTTTGTATCAATGCAAGCAAACATATGGCATACCATTTCCAACAATCGCAGCAAATATCATAACTGTTTCAAACAAAATACAATTTTACCTGTTGTTATTCTAGTAAAACGTTTTAAATGATTATAAAAGTACTCAAGCATATGTAATACAATACTGGTAAGTATAATAAGAATAAACATTCAAGTAATGTGCACA
This sequence comes from Thermobia domestica, assembly GCF_964235325.1. Classification (NCBI taxonomy): domain Eukaryota; kingdom Metazoa; phylum Arthropoda; class Insecta; order Zygentoma; family Lepismatidae; genus Thermobia; species Thermobia domestica. Next base: position 49,833,487 of record NC_137470.1, on the reverse strand, counting down.
GCTAATAATCGTAAAACTAATAAATCTTGTCATACTTATAAAGATGTTTAAATATCCTTGATATATTAATTCGTAATTGTGGCAATGTTGTCATCCTCAATAAGCTATAACCACAAACCTTTCTATAAATGCAATGGCTATTATATATGTCTAAATTAATAATCATACTACCGTAATCATTCTAAGTTTAAAGTCCAATTATTATAATTAGTTCCACAGGTCAGTCTATCATATAAAGTGGATAAGTTTCCGCTATACAATTACACTGCCTAATAAATTTAGTAACAGTAATTATAAATGGCTGATTCTGTTCAATATCACATTAATAGCTGAAAATACATAAGGTTTCCATCATATACAGTATCGATGAAATGATAAATTGTAAAACAGTTGTAATGTCATAAAATAGTTTAAATATGTCATATTTATAGACATGTGTATCTTCCATGAAAAGTTCCTGTTAAAGAATGACCCTTCTTAAGACACCGTTCTAAAGGAATTTGCAATAACTTGTTTCCTGCAAAAGTAGTTCGGACTGTATGCGTCACATACGTAGTCTTCAAACGTATAATAAAGGTTTTCAGGGAACAGGCATGCTGGTAACTACAAAGTGTTCAAATATCATAATACGAACGCTGAGTTATTAAAATGTCCTATGTTATTGAAATTATACTTCATTCAATGACAGTTCAATTAGTTCTTTCACAAGTTAGAGTTAATGGGTAGTAACCAAGGAAATTATGCCGTCAACAGAGTTTATAAAATGACTTAACAGTATCTAAATGAAAACTTTACCATTGCCAGGGAGCTATGTTCTTGGATTTTTCTAGGAAAAAACAATGTATAAAAAATAATGGTAGTTTGTCAAAAAATGTTCAAAGTACATGTTATGGTACAGCGGGGGACACTTCTAAATGGTACAGCCATATGGAGATTTACGGCTAAGGTGTACCATTTAGAAGTGTCCCCCGCTGTACAAGCTTACTGTGTTCTCTCCAATGTCTGGTTCCATGTATACATATTCGCAATATGACATTCCGTAAATAGTAACACTGGTTGTACTAATACTAGTGCATTTTGTGTTTAGTAGTATTTCATAAAGTTTCTTATTTTCATAATATTGTAAAACTTTGTGTTAGGATATTACAATATTTAAACAATCTGTATCGTCAAAAATGCACCATAGTCAAAACATTTTGATTACAATAACAGAATCTTGAGGGAAATATCTAAAATTACCGTCAATGTAGTTTCTATCCATCCAAATAAAAAAATGATAAATACTATTATCACTAGTTTCTCACTGAATTCTTTTCAGCAGTTGGAACTCTCTATTCTTACTTATAATTGGCTGGTAAGCACTCGTTTCGGCTGCATATGTGGTCCCTAATTCAATGTTAGTTCCGAAGTTAATTTGAAGCTGACAATATTATGATTATTTATTTTTTTTATTTCAACACCTATTCCATCATCATTCACCTCCGTTTCGTCTAAACATGTTCCTGTAACGCTAAACTCAATAATTTTATTAATTGATCATCTCTAGTACTGATACATTAAATTCAATCTTTAATTCTTGACGAAGGTATCTGCAAGTAAATATTTTTGTAAAAGTGATTTATTCCTTCTGTGCTGGTATACTATTCAGCTATCAAACGATAACTGTCCTACAATAATCATTTATTCTGCTCTGTATAGTATCAAACTTTTCAAATAGTCATAAATATATAAAATTTCCCTATATAAATAAACGAAATTAGTTTTTCAAAGGTACATCTATGTAGGTTTGTCGATAAGAAATTTGTTAATGTTAATTTCATACAACCAAAATAAATAAACGAAATTAGTTTTTCAAAGGTGCATCTATATACGTTTGTCGATAAGAAATTTGTTAATGCTAATTTCATGCAACCAAAATAAATAAATTTAAACTATTGTTAATCATAATAAATTAAAGTTGTGTTCATATATCTATCGCTCATTCTGTAATGCATTCTCTGTTGTAAATATAAAGTTTGATAATTAAAATATTATCAAACTATGTATATATATATTCAATAAAAAAGTTATGTGTGCTTTAGCAATATATGCATCTGTACTACCAAATACTATATTCAACATTAAATATAACAAATCTTTATTACTAAAATGAGTCATAACTCTATATCCATATCCACCAACCATGGCAGTTCCCAATTTCCTATATAAAGTAAATTCATGTACTGTCTAAATGCATCTCTTGTCTAAATAAGTATACTTTCCCTATATCATGTTGCACAAAATTGGTTGTTTTTAGTTTGTAACTTGGCTATATAATAGAAGTATCAACAGGTATATGCAATGTGATAAAACATCAAATCAATAATACGCTCTGTGCTGCAAACGCTATAATTTGCTTAAACAGTATATCCATAATATGTCCTGTACCACCCAAGGTATAAATTGTTTAAACAGTGTATCCATAATATGTTCTGTACCACCACGATATATACTGTTGAAACAGTGTATCCGTAGTATGTCTTGCGCTGCAAGACGCTATTCAAACATATGTGTTCCATTCTTCAATTAGGAGCTATTGTGTCTAATTTCTTACTTAATGCCCTTGCCAAAAAGTACTGAAATACACTGTCATGTTAATAAAGGGTATTTGTTCGTAATCATAATCAACATTCATTAGTTCTGTTTATTGTATGTTGGTAAAATATATCTCAATACATTTTTTTATGTAAGATGTGTGTAAAATAAGTTTAACTAATCAATTCTATGTGGTATAAATCCTCAAGGGTTCATAACAGCATTCATGAAAACTCTCCACTACCTACCATAATCAAATTAATGTCATTCCAAAATTTACCCTACTTAGTAAACTAAAATATAATGCAAAGAGTAGTGGGTACTGGCTATCAATGTCTCATAACTAGGTATAAAAGTGTCAAAAAACAACCCATGGCAGTACTCAAAGTATTTACAAGTCAAAGTGCTTAGGTAGTATTAACAAAACAGAAAATGTATAAATACGGGTTAGTTCTGTTCATAAAATAATAACTATTGTAAAATCACCTGTTGTACTGTAATAGGCCTCCCAGAAAATAACATATATACACAGTTTCACAGTAAAATCAATGTTTGCATCATGTTCATAGTTATTAATGTTAAGTGTGGTTTCAAATAATGAGCAATGTTACCCAAGTAACACGTCAGTATTAAATCTTCAATATGTCTAATCAAATAAAACTTTGAGTAAATAAAATTTCTATATATAATAAGTTATATTAGTTTAATAGACATCTTCAAATAATTTCAAGGTTTCTTCATTATATTACTAGTTAAATTAAAAGCATAATTATAGTTTCATAAAGAATATATGTGCCTAAAATATGTGATGCTTTGAAATCTAAACAATTATTTGATAGTTGTTAATAAAAAAATATCGCCTAAATCATATCATTGTAAATATCCAGAGTTCATTATCCATAGATATTACGGTTATTGTGTGCCAGCTACATGTACACTATATATAGTTGTGTATTAAACAAAATACTGTCACCAGTAGTTGTAATATTTTCAGCTATTATCGAAATCTTATAAATTTCGCGAATTCTTATATCATAATTGTGATCCGTAATTATATATATCCGTTAATTTAGTTTAGTTTAATATATAATAGAAATAATGAGTAACTCATAGTTTTTATATAAAATAATATGGTTAAAACCAAATGTCTGTAAAAAAAATCAATGTGAAATTCTTACTTTCTGTACACCTATATAGACATTCGATGTTCATTTAAATCCAAATAAAAAATGTGGTGGTTCAATTAGATGCTTATTTCTAGTGTAAAGTATTTCTATATAAACATAATACTATAACCAAATACATATGTATATTCTCTGTAAATAAGTAAAATAAGCATTGTATCTATATTGCAAACCATGTATTTCATATTGTACAATAAATAGCTCCACATATTTACATAAAAAATCGATATTACTATCGTTTTCACCACAAATAATTAAAATATTATATCTAGTAATTCATAAGCAAAATAAAAAATTGTATCAGAAATTCTCTCTTGTAACTATACAGCAATTTTAAATAAGTAAAAAATAGTTATGTCTACAATATTTTTCGCGCTACGTTCTCATAGATCTCATATTTTAAGTATCTCCAAGTATGTCCACCATTAAAATCTATATTATGTAAATCCGTTCAAAATACTGATGCAAGTTTTCCTACGATCGTACATTTCTGTTTTTTCCACAACTAAACCATGTGTAAGGTTCTTCTCTTTGACATATAAAAAAATAAAAATAATTCAGTCTGTATTATTATTAAACTAAAATATGTACACATATATCCTAATAAAAAAGATGTAAATCTTATGTACTTTCACGTTGCAATACATGCGCCAGCATTATTTAAATCAATTCGGTATGTGTTTCCAAATAAGTATAACACATGTAATATATACATAAATATATCTGACCATTTTCTATTCACCAGTTCAACAAGTTCTAACCCTGATATTATTTCGTTGTAGACCTCTTCAGCATTACACTTCATACACAATATCTATAATTAATATATAGTAACGTATTACATAAATTATAAATACTAAAGTCTGTATGTATTCTCTTGCTTAAACCGTACTAATGATGAAAAACCTTATATCTGCCAAAATGCAGCACAATTTTAATTCATTAATAAACAAGTATACTACATGCACAGTTATAAAAAATATATCCTAATAAAACACACGACCTTACCTGTAAGATTTTAGCTTTATATTATTACCCTAAGTTCAATAAAAATTACTGCAACTAATTCCATACGCTTAAATGCACATAATATTCAAAGTGGTACGCACATTGTCCTATTCTGTCATACAATTACAGCACATTATTTGTTTTCCTTGCAGAATATATCCAATAGCATCTTCTTGTATACAATATTATTCCAAAAATACGAAAAAATGCAAGCTTTCCATTATCTTAATCAGCACCATGGTAAGAAACCTTATACCTGATAAAAATGAGGCACAATTTTAATTCAGTAAAATGTATCGAAGTTCTGTAATAAACAAGTATAGTACATGCACAGTTACGACAAATATATCCTAGTAAAACGCACAAACCTTACCTGTAAGATTTTTAGCTCTATATTATCGCCTAAGTTCAATAAAAATTACTGCAACTAATTCCATACCGCTTAAATGCACATAATATTCAAAGTAGTACGCACATTGTCCTATTCTGTCATACAATTACAGCACATTATTCTTTTCCTTGTAGAATATATCCAATAGCATCTTCTTGTATACAATATTATTCCAAAAAATACGAAAAAATGCAAGCTTTCCATTATCTTAATCAGCACAATGGTAAGAAACCTTATACCTGCTAAAAATGCGGCACAATTTTAATTCAGTAAAATGTAACAAATTTTGTAATAAACAAGCATAGTACATGCACAGTTATGAAAAATATATCCTAATAAGACACGCGACCATACCTGTAAGATTTAGCTCTGTTCAATAAAAGTTCAATAAAAAAGTACTGCAAGTAATTCCATACCCCTTAAATACACATCATTCAAAGTGGTACGCAGTTTGCCCTATTCTGTCATATAATTACAGCACATTGGTTGTTTCTCTTGTAGGATATATCCAAAAACACCTTGTGTAGAATATTATTTCCTAAATAGCAAAATTTATCAAATAGTCCTTGTCGTGTTTCCGTATGTAACATAAAGCATCTATTCCGTAACGTCTTTGTGTAATCGTTAATTCTTTCTGAAAATCGCAGGGTCTGTAATAAGACGCTATGGGGCCTACATTCATATATAACAATTCTATTTTACAAAAATATTTTTACTTACATAAAAGCACTCTGTACGAATTTAAATTGTAAATACATCAAATATCATTCTGTCAAATGTGTTTGTTGTTGTTTCAAAGTTAAACCAATTCCTGCAGTAAATCATTCAACATATAACACTTCTCAGCACTTAAACCAAACATTATAAGTACTATATTCTTATAATCCAGCACACAATAAATGGTAGCTAATGTATTTATCTCTGGTACTTGTTAATTCCATAGTAGCAATTACATATATATTTTCCGGTTCTCAACCATAGCAAATACAATATACTTAAATATTATGCTTCATACCGTAATCCAATTTAAAATATTTTCAAGCTATTATTTATCTAATTCTTTCAAAAGGAATTCGTGGGCGCCAATTAGCATAAAGACAATCTTCACCGTGTCGTCAATCTGTGCGACATATATATTCATCAATGCAAACCGTAGTACCAAAATCCTCCAACAGATACAAAGTTGTAATACTCCACCCGCTCCAAATCCATCATGTGCCGTTCCGCACATTCAAATACGCTAACGCAAACCAATACTAAACTGTACACTTGTATAAACATAGGTGCATCTATAAAATAAAATATAAGTTTGTTCTACTGTATAATGATTCAGTATACTTCTACACACCATATTATTAAATAAAAAGATCCTAAATAAATAATAAACTACCCTACAGAGTGCATACGTATCCAGTTAAACATAATTTAATAACCTCATTACAAACTAATATATTACGCTTAAATGTTGCTTCAAATCAATAAACAATAATATTTTCTCTATTTATTTTATTCTGTTCTCTTCCTTGTACATCAAAATCTCATGTAATTCACCTTAAGTCTCCCTTTCATACTGTATCAGTCTCTCATATAACGTGCCTATTAAATGGAGTTGCAATTATTGCCAAAAGATGGCAGCACAGTTGTACATATCATAGTACTCTGGGGTTCCGCTTTCTTTATCAAAACGTATCGTTATCTATTATTATTATTTCAATTTTATAATAATTAAACACACGTTAAAACAAAATTTAATATAAATTAAACATATAGTGTAATAATGTAATAAACTATGCAACTTCGCGCAACCAAATTCTTCACAAGTTTAATTAGCATCAATCTATACGGAAATGCAAGCAGATACTTTTCCAGAGGTTTCGCTTCTGAAGCGCCACCTATCTAAAACGGTGACGTTTTTTTGTAGATACCTTCCTACTCCTGATCCTGGACTTTTCTCCGCGTTTTTACAGGACACTGTTCATCAGACTTATCTCAGCCAAGGGTGTACAGTGTCACTGCATTAATAGGGGAACTGTCTTACCTGGACTACTATCCAAACGGGTAGTCCGACCTTGAAATCATTCACACATCTCATCATATATACATTAGTCACGTTAGTTTTTTGCATCTGGGCAGTCGCCCAACGGACGGTCTTTAAAGATGGCGGATTCACGCACCACCTCTGGCAAACGCATGGGCAGTCGGCACACTACTCTTCCTTCTGTCGTAGACGAACCTCCTGTGTGTCCCACGAAGGTGAGGCCACGGAAGGGATCGTCAAAAGCGCAGACAAGTGCCACAACTTCTCGCACACGCAGAGATTCTCATACATCCGTTGCATCTGTGGAATCCACGACCTCCGTTCGATCCAGATCACCTCAGTCTAAAGACAGCTATGCGTCAAGGGTGCAAGATTCCCCGCCAAAGAAAAAACATCATCACGAAGACTCTGGTACTGACAATATGGAAATAGGAGCTTCCGAATCGCCAACTTCACGTGTTACAACTTTTTCTATATTACTCCGTAATTATGACAGCAAGTTTCCCAATGAGAAGTTTGTCTCACTCCAACTTCGCAAATATCTACCACGTGCTGCTCTCAAAGAAATAGTTCATACCCGAAATGGGTACATTCTCAAAACAGCAGACCCTGATCTTTATACCACAATTCGCAACAAGGTCCCAATAGATACTTTCGGGGCAAATGCTGAAATCACTCGACTGTCAGATTCATTTCGCAAACAACCACCTCCACCACGGCGGCCTTCACTTCTCTCTGTGGTTATCCGCGGGGTAGATCCATCATACAGAGATGAGGAAATCCATGAGGAATTAAAACTCGATGGATGCTCTATAACTAAAGTACTTAGGATCCGTAACGACCGTGGGCCCACCTACATGGTCCGTATTCTTACTCCGCATCAAGACACGATTGACGATCTCGCTCATGGGGCATATATTTATAATCGCAAACACCGAGTTGAACCATCGCGTTCACTAGCACCATTGCCCATACGCTGCGAGCGCTGTCAAGAATACAATACTCATACCACATCTGAATGTAAAAACAACTACAAGTGCGGATACTGTGCCGGACCCCACTCAACACGGCTCTGCACCAATTTAAACCAACCAGCGAAGTGTTCGACGTGTCCTGACAACCATCCCACTTATAGTTACAAGTGTAAAGCCAAGCCGGAACCAACACCAGCCCATCCCGAACTTGTTGTTCCACTACATACGGCATCCGTCGCCCCTTCCACTCCGCCATCCACTGACACCCCTGTCACATTAAATCAATTGCTAACCTTTTTCACTCTGGCACTCCAGAATATTCACCCCTTCATACGACCACACATTTTACAGCAAATTACTCTGGCAGCCAAAACCACATTTCATATCAATTTCACAGCTACGCATTCTGGTAATACAGTACATTTTCATGCATCTCCAACCACTCCCATCCGTTAATCACTCTTACATCATGGCTTTGAACTTTCTGTATTTGAATATCAGATCATTCACCACAAACAAACTCCTGTTTGAGACTCTCCTTCGGGAGGAACGTATCACAGTTTTCCTGCTAAATGAAACATTCTTGACAAAAGCAACTCCATGTCGCATACCAGGCTACACTATACTCAGGGCAGACAATCAGATCCCAGCACAACGCGCAAATGGGGGCGTGGCAATTGGTTTCTCTCCGCATCTCCCATATCGTCAGCATCATTGTGCCATTAATCAGTTACCTGAACATCTCATCACCACTATATATTTCAAATCTCTCAACATCACGTTTGCAACCATTTACGTACGTCCTGGTCACCCTCTCCCGACTCAGTTTGTTCAGTATATCTCAAACACATACCGTCACTATATCATAATGGCCGATTTCAATCTCCATAGTCGCTCACATCTGGATCGTGTCACGTTTGAAGCTTTTATAACCACAAGTACAACTGGAATTATACATCCTCTCCCAAAGCCTACTCGACCCATCTCCAACACAACGCCCGACATTGTCATCACCTCTGCAAATCTCTCCACCCATAGCGTCCTTAATGTTTTTGATACAATCGGTAGCGATCACGCTCCTGTCCAGTGTACGCTTCAACTACACCCTACTGCATCACCTCGATCGCAGATGCCTTCCCGTACTTGTTATCGCTTCGATAAAGCAAACTGGACCCATTATCACAGTTACTTGACGCAACATACATCTCATCTCACATCACCCACTACCGAAGAGGAACTCTATTCTACTATTGATTCTATTACCACTTCCATCCAGGAAGCCAGTCAACTTTATATTCCAACTAGTAAATGCACTCCATATCAGCCACGCCTACCACCACAATATCTGAATATGATAACCCGTTCACGTCAACTTTTCAGAGATTACCTTTGCACCAGAAACCCCGAATCATTGCATCATCATAAACAATTACAGCGCACAGTGCACAATTACATTAAAGCATACAAATTACGATGCTGGGTCAAAACCTGCAACAACCTAGCGACCACCAGTCATCCAACCAGATACTGGAAAAGATTCAACGCTTTATGCGGCAAGTCCAGCAACACTTCATACCCCATACTGATTGGGAACTCTGCTCCTACCACAGATACAGATACAGCAAATGCTTTTGCCGATCACCTCCAGACAATCTTCACACCCCCACCCTCTGAGGGCAGGCCACACATAGCTGATCGAATAAACCCATCTAACCCCTTTTTACAGCCTAGTCATCTACATGTACTCAACCAAAATCAACCCATCACCGCACCCATAACAGTAACAGAGCTCAGCGACACCATACGATATAAACGAAATACAGCACCAGGGTTAGATAACATCACATATCGCCAAATCCGAGAGTGTCCTTTTTCCTTGCTACTTCTTCTTGCAAATATTTTCACCTTCATCCTGCGTACTGGATACTTTCCTATGTCTTGGAAAACCTCAAAAACTCTTATGTTTCCAAAACCGCATAAACCACCTCACGAACTCTCTTCCTACAGACCGATTCAACTAACAGCAACATTCAGCAAGATACTTGAACGTATTCTCGTAAAACGCCTCCATAGCTACCTCACTCGCAGAAACATCCTACCTCTCACCCAAGCAGGATTCCGCCCTATGTTTTCTATAAATGATCAAGTTTTACGCCTCACCAGCCTAATCAGCACGTATTACAATTCAGTGAATCCATCATGTTTGGTTCTATTTGATTTGGAAAAAGCTTTTGACAAAGTGTGGCATCTCGGACTAATTCACAAACTCATTAGACTTCAGCTACCTACCGAATACATACGTCTCATTTTTAACTTTCTCTCCGGCCGCCTTACATATGTTGCCATTCGCAATAGCCTGTCTCATCCGATTTTCTTATTATCAGGAGTTCCGCAAGGTTTCGCTCTTTCCCCTCTCCTATACATTCTATTTGTAGCTGACATGCCACGCCTCCCAGATCACGTCCATGCCTTTCAGTACGCAGACGACACTGCTTTTCTTGCTCTTGGCACATCTATTCAACATATCAACCGTATCTTGCAAATCGCTATAGACGACTTCTGCCGCTGGTGTAGACACTGGAAACTTACAATAAATGCTACAAAGACACAGGCCATCATCTTTCTCCCGAAGCGGAAAACATCTAAAGTACGCAGAAATAGACGTTGTCTTTCTCTCCATGTGGATCAGGTTCCGTTGCAAGCTACCAGGACAGTAACTTACTTAGGCATCATTTTGATACTCATCTTACATGGATGCAACATCTTAAAGCAATTACGATAAAAGCTTATAATAGACTTAATTTACTTAAACGTCTCGCCGGTACAACTTGGGGTCTATCACCGCACACTATTCTAAACACTTACAAGGTCTTTCTTCGCCAGACTTTAACCTATGGGTTTACAGCTTGGATAGCCGCTTCCGACAAATTCTACCATAAGCTTCTTGTCCTTGAACGCCACGCTTTCCGTATAGCCTTTCGTATACAATTGCCTAGCCCAACACGTGACCTTTATAGCCGTATTTCTTTTCCAACGTTGCAATATCACCTCGAAACCCTCCGACTCTCTTACATCCGTAGCCGTTTTCAAGCTCACCATCCTCTTCTGTTTGACACAATGCATTATTTAGCACTACATCCTACGCCTTCACGCCATGTACACACTCCCTTATCCCTTCTTTTCACGCTATATCACTACACACTTCCTCCCGATGATCCCATGCTTATGCTTCTAGATGATTACACCATTCATACACATCTTCCCCTCATTTTCCCATCATTTCACGCACAGTGATTTCCTTTGTATACTAACTTGGGTTCCCACCGTCTTACATCATAGCCTAGAGTCCCCCTAGGCAAGAAGATAACCTCATGCGTCTGTTAACATCTCACCGTTGTGTTGTTTTGTGCATTGCACCTCACTCCATCCTTCATCTCCATCATCACCTAACTAAAGAATCGTATCTTACACTACATTGTTTCCATATTTCCTAATTTCACAATAAGCCTCTTTTCATCCATGTTATATTTCTCTCTTATTATGTATGCTATTTCCATCACTTTCTCAGTACTGACATTCTCACTTTCCATTTCATTATTATTATTATTATTATTATTATTATTATTATTATTATTATTATTATTATTATAATAAACTAACAATCATAATGTTTGTAATAAATAATTTGTAATTTTGTAATTCCTAACAACTAAAGAATGTATGTCTGTCTTTCATTCCTAGAATGTATTCATCACTGTATCAATATATGTAAACTGTGAACGTTATTTCTCCAAGCCAAATGTTAAGGAACGCAAAGTTCCTTAAGTCCAGCATTTCAACGAATAAAGATGTAATAAAGCACTTAGACCACCTCCCGACCTTTAAACCTCAGTCTCCTCACAGCACTTCCCTCAAACAGGGCGTAACCCTGTAAAAGGTAGCTAGCTTTGGCTAGCATTAACAAAAAAAAAATGCAAGCAACTTCCGATCGATTGCTTAATCGATCAATCAGCTGTGACGTACCAGACGTCAAAACAGCTGTTTTTTGGAGGTACCTTCCTGCTCCTCATCCTCGGCTTTCTTTCCTCGTCATTCTGTTGAGTTCCGTTCGTCACTCATCCAGCCAAGGGCGAACGGTACTACAGGTCTGACTGGAAGCTAGCTGCACCTGGACTACTATCCAAACGGGTAGTCCTACCTTTCATCAAACATCACATTTCATCGAGCCATTAGCAGACATTGTCGCATACACACTTTGGGCAGTAGCCCACGGGCAGCTTTTCCATGGCGGACCCGCGCACAGTCTCTGGTTACAAAGGAAAAGGTACACATGCAAGTCTCCCTCAACTGGTAGCCGGCCCATCGGGGAATAGCACGAAAGTGCGACCACGGAAGGACCAATCATCGGCCAGCTCGAACAAAGCGAAGGGTCACAGACGCCATGATTCTGCAGAGTCCATTGCCTCAGCCGTTTCTAACGCTTCCATCCGCTCCAGATCGCCTCCAGCGTCCGACAGGAACACCACCTATGCCGACAGAGTACAGCATTCTCCACCGTCCAAGAAGCATCACCTGGATTCCACCACGGCTTCCGAATCTGACCAGATGGACGTAGGAACCTCCAAAACTGATGATCTCTCAAGTCCAATTCACTCCATGCTGCTTACCAACTTTGATCCGAAGTTCAGCAATGCTAAGATGGTAGCGATCCAGTTGCGCAAATATCTGCCACGTGCTATGATCTCACAAATAGTGCACACCAGGAATGGAATAATCCTCAAGACTTCTGATTCTACACTCCTCAACACCATCAAGAACAAAGTGCCAATTGACATCTTTGGTAAGAACGCCCAGCTTCAGTCTCTTGCCTCTTCAAGGCGCAAGCAACCTCCACCACCAAGACGTCCACCGATGCTCTCCGTCGTAATCCGTGGGGTAGACCCTTCCTACACCGACGAAGAAATTCAAGATGAGCTCAAGTATGAAGGACACACCATCCACAAAGTACTAAGGATTCGAAACGATCGAGGGCCTACATATATGGTTCGAGTACTTACTCCGCATCAAGCCACCATCGATGAGCTGTTAGGACAAGGTGCCTCTATCTACAACCACATCCATCGAGTAGAGCCTTCTAGATCTTCAGCTCCTATGCCGATTCGATGCGAACGTTGCCAGACCTATAACTCTCATCTCACTAGTGATTGTAAGAATACAATTAAATGTGGTTACTGTGCTGGTCATCATAACACTCGCACTTGCACCAATCTCCAACAGCCACCGCAATGCGCCACCTGTAACGAACAACACCCGACGTATAGCTATAAGTGCAAGGCAAAACCGGAACCAGCTCAAGAACATCCTGAACTCATAGTTCCTTTGCGACCTCCGGCACAGGCTACTGACACACCTCATCCGCTTGAATCACCAGTTACCCTTGACCAACTTCTCACTTTCATAACACTTTCGCTACAGAACATACATCCATTCATCCGACCACACATACTACAACAAATCATCCATGCAGCCAAAACGACGTTTCATATCACCTTCACAGCTACGTACTCTGGCAACACCGTTCACTTTCATAAATCACAAAATATATCGAACCCATAACCTCATCATGGCTTTGGTTTTTCTGTTTCTAAACATTCGTTCTTTGCCGAAAAACAAACTTCTATTTGAACAACTTCTCCTTGAAGAACACGTAACGGCTTTTTTGCTAAATGAAACCTTTTTAACGCAGTCTCGCTGTTGTCGCATCCCGCGCTATACGATGCTTCATGCCGAAAATCCCTCGCCGGCTCTTCGTGCCAACGGGGGTGTTGCCATTGGATTTTCTCCCAACTTACCATATCGTCAACATCACTATCTGACTGCACCTTTGCCGGAGTATTTGCTTACCACAATTTACTTTAAAAACGTGATCATTACCCTAGCCACTATCTATATACGACCAGGCCATCTACTTCCGTATCAATTTATACAATATATATCAAATACTTACAAAACATACCTTATCATGGCAGACTTCAATATGCACAGCCGCCCACTTCACGACAAAACTACCTTTCACAATTTCATCACGTCCAACACTACAGGTATCGTACTAGATCTGCCGAAAGCCACTCGCCCAATTTCGAATACAACACCAGACATTGTCATTGCATCTTCTAATATCATCTCGCATTGTACAGTTGAAATTCTAGATACTCTAGGCAGTGATCATGCTCCAATTAAAGTCATTTACAACCCATTCGCAATCCGTAACTCTCATTCTCTTGTACCGCCTCGTACTAGCTTTAGGTACGACAAAGCTAACTGGGAAGAGTACCGTAATCACATTACTCAATGCACCATTCATCTCACCGAGCCCACCTCTGAAGAGAACTTATACACCACTATTGACACTATTACAACTACCATACAAGAAGCCAGCTCGTTATATATACCCACTACCACAGCTAAGCCATATCATCCTACCCTACCACCTCAATACCTTACGTTGATTCGTCGTTCACGCCAGTTTTATAGAGAATTTCTACGGACCCGAAATCCAGACGCACTGAGACACCACAGGCAACTCCAACGCACGGTCAAAAATTATATCAAAGCCTATAAACTACGATGTTGGGTGAAAACATGTAACTCTCTTTCCGACGTATCACACCCTAGTAAATATTGGACTCGTTTCAATGCGTTATGTGGCAAATTCTCCAAAACTCCGTATCCAGTCCTTACCGCCAACAATGCTCTCTCAACAGACAAAGACAAAGCTGACGCCTTTCCCGACCACTTACAACAGATTTTCACTCCAACTACGCTAGGTCACGCCCCACACGCTGCAGATACTCTCAACTTATCATCACCTCTCCTTCAACCGAACCTTCACCATGTCTTATCCCAAAATACACCTCTCCAGGCCCCTATCACCGTACAGGACATAACTTCCGTTACTCAAAATAAACGCAACACAGCTCCCGGCTTTGACACTATCACTTACCGCCATATTAAAGAATGTCCTATACCATTACTAGTATTACTGGCTGCTATCTATACCTTTATCTTACGCACCGGATACTATCCTTTGCCCTGGAAAACATCCAAAACGTTAATGTTTCCAAAGCCTAACAAGTCTCCTCAGGATATTGCCTCATATCGACCTATACAACTGACCTCTGCACTTAGCAAGATCTTTGAACGTATTCTAGTCAAACGCTTACATGCTTATCTGAACGATCACAATATCATTCCTTTCACACAAGCTGGCTTTAGACCATCCTACTCCATAAACGATCAACTTCTTCGGCTCACAACTCTTATCACAGAACACTACAATTCAAACCAACCTTCTTGTTTAATTCTCTTTGATTTAGAAAAAGCTTTTGATAAAGTATGGCATACTGGACTTATCTATAAGCTACTACAACTTCGATTGCCAATAGTATACATTCGACTCATCTATAACTTCATTACTAATCGCCTGGCATACATTTCAATTCATGACTGTTTATCTCATCCCATTTTTCTTCTTTCCGGTGTACCACAGGGCTCAGCTTTGTCACCCTTATTGTACCTTCTATATGTCTCAGATATGCCTCGACTGCCCGAACGTACTCATTTATTTCAGTACGCCGACGATACGGCCTTCCTCACTCTTGGTACCACTATCCAACAGATCAACGTTCTCCTCCAAACCGCAATAGATCGCTTTACATCCTGGTGTACTAGATGGAGACTTACAATTAATGCGGCCAAAACCCAAGCCATAGTGTTTTTACCACGTGGACGCTACTCTAGAGTTCATCGAAATCAACGACTGCTCACGTTACACGTTGATCACGTTCCTATCCAACCACGTCGCACAGTTACATATCTAGGTATAACATACGACAGACACCTAACTTGGACTAAACACCTGGAACATGTCACACTTAAAGCTTACAATCGGCTGAATTTGTTAAAGCGCTTGACAGGTACTACCTGGGGGCTTCGACCGCACACTATTCTAAATACTTATAAAGTGTTCCTCCGTCCAATATTAACTTATGGCTTTACTGCATGGGTAGCCGCTCCACCTAAATTCTATAATAAGCTGCTAATCCTTGAACGTCACGCTTTTCGCATCGCCTTCCGCATCCGATTACCTAGCCCAACTCAGGATTTATACCGCCTTATTTCATTCCCAACTTTACAATATCACATCGAGAAACTTCGCCTTACCTATATCAGTAAACGCCTACACACTCAGCATCCCTTACTTCAAGACGCAATGCATCATCTCGCACTCCACCCTACACCACACCGACATCTTCATCCTCCATTATCGCTACTGTTCACCCTATACCATTATACTTTACCGCCAAGAGATCCCTTATTATTAGTCATTAGAGATTACATTCTTCATGAACATCTTCCTTTCATTCATCCATCTTTTCCTGCACAGTAATTCCTTTTGTGTCTAACTTGGGCTCCCTTCGTCTCTCATTATCGCCTAGAGCTGCCCCTAGGCAGAAGATGACTTCATTTGTCTCACTAACAGAACCTATGTGTTGTCCTGTGTAACGCACCTCGCTTCATACCTCATCTCCATTTTCCATGTTACATTTTAACAATTACCATGCCTTAACTCTCTTATCATAGTGGCTGCCGTTTTCTCCATGTTCCAACATCATTCGTTATTTCGTAATTTTCACGATCATTAAGTTGTATTACTATATTAATATGTTACATTGTTTTACTGTGTATAAATATGAATATGTTTTATGTGTAAATATATATATGTTTCCCCTCCTTTCCTTCCACACCTCATGTTAAGGAACGAAGTTCCTTAAGGCCGACCTTTTATACGATTATGAAATCGATATGATAATGGAATAAAATAAAATCTCTTAGCTCACCAATCTCTTTCCCATAGCTCTCCTTTCTTCCTTCCTACCACGCACCTCAAAGAGGGCGTAACCCTCTTAAAGGTAGCTAGTCACTACGACTAGCTTTAAAAAAATGCAAGCAAACGCGTGTATTCGCATTTCAAACTCCTACTATGGAGGAACCTCTGTTCAACGATCACGCAACGCCGCCATATTGGAAAAACAAATCCGTCCATCAAAGACCAGAAGTGGCAAAGCTCAATTCTTCATACGTAAGTATATACATATGGTAAGTATTATAGGTTAATTAATATTAACCAATTTCAATTATATAAATAAAAGAAAGTGCAAGGTAAATTCATAATTAATCTAATAGAAAGTAAAAGTATAATTCATAATTAGGGTTTGGTCTCATTACGTGAAAAATTATATTATAGGTAACTATACGTAGTCTAATCACTGTACATAAAAGGATACACTCAATAGCTTACATACAAATTATCGAAAATCTGGTTACCTTTTTTCGCTGCAACACTACAAAAAGATCCCTAAAGAAAGGAAAATTTACCTATTTAGGGGAAAAAGAATCATTGTAATTATTCTCATTACAGGCAACAGTGCGATATGGCCATAAATTATATACAGCTGCAACAACAAACAACCAGGAAATATCCAGCAAAACAGCGGGCGTGTCATCAAAGGTAAGTAAACTTTCTCTTCTTACTTAAGTTACAATATTAAATAAACATACAAAGTGTGCCGGTATCTATAAAGGAAAATACCATTAGCGTCCACAACTGGCGGGCGGCAAATATACAAAGCAAGCGGGGCTGAAAGTCGCAACGAAAATGGCGCCAGCGAAAAGCTAACGTTCAATACAGTGCGCCTGCCGGGCAGTCGGTAATATACAAAGTAAATGGGCGGAAAAACTATAAAGGGAATTCGCGCTGCAGTCAGACAGTAATGGCGTCAGCGGCACCATCTGCCACGCGTTATCAATCCAAAATAATTGCAATCTCATTACTTCAATTGAAAAAACTCATTGCGCTAGGTACTCTATCATTACTTCAATTACATACGTCATACTCTTTCACGAGTTCAATTACATACGTCATACTCCTTCGTGACTTCAATTAGAAAAACTAATTACTTCAATTACCATTTTCTTTAGATTTTCCCCCCTTACCTACTCAACCTGTGCTAGGATGCTACAAACAACAGCTTTTAGGTCATCCCTACCCATTGTATTTACAAATATCTTAATGTGGTTTTCACAATGTTTGAAGGTTTTGATTTGATTTGATTTTGAGTTTAACGTTACTTTCAGCAGCAAGGCTATATGAGACAGGACCTACTGATTAACGTCGAATCCGAACCACTGAGCTCCGCCGGGAATCGATGCCTGGTCTTCCATTCCAAAGACGCGTACGCTAACCACTTAGCCACAAAGGAGCTCAATGTTTGAACGTATATGACATACGAGACAACTCTCGTGATAGAAATACACTGAAGTAAAGACTACTGTAAGTACAAAGGATTATCTAGAATTATACCCTCTTGTATACTATTTGAGGTTTTGTAGCGAATACCGTGTGCGGAACTGTAATAGCGAATACTCCCAGGAGACACCCCCCGCGCGGAACCACCTGCTCCATTCGTACCAAGGCCCGGTTACATAGCATTATTGTTTCAGTTGCCACCTAGCACGAGTTGGTTAGTATTTTGCACACTCGATTTTATAACAAACGTCTGAACACGTATTTATATCCGTAAGGGACGTCGGCGTCAAGTCAATCTTCTCCAATGCATGCTAGTGGTATCCTAAGAGAGGTGCGTGGCTCAGTGGTAGAGCGTTCAGCTCTGATGCATGGGGTCCTTTTCCCGATCCCATCTTGCGCAAAGTGAGCTTCGTGGTGGACAAACACCATGTGTGTCGGTTTTCTCGGGGTTTTCCAGTTTCCTCCTACTTTCTTCATTTCACAATTTCAATCATTTCTCATCATCAGCGTCTCCGTCAGCCTGGCCGGCATAATCGTGGGACGAAAAACTTAAGTATTTCTTTTCATTTCATTTTGCTACCCTAACAAACAAGACATGCGAGTGAGTTTCATGATAAAATGATTGCATATAATAGGATAACACATCAAGTTCCTCACTGTTTTTACTTCTATGCATATCGTCAATCACTGACGCTCCTGGCTGACATATCCCCGTGCTACATGCGCCTTCCCTCTCTGCTCTGATTGTTACATATATTTCTTGGTATTAGTCGCCACCTAGCACCCGACGGTTAGCGGTTTTGGAATACTGGTTTTCAGGGCCGGAACCAGACGCAGGGTTTGGGGGACCATGAATATGTTAGAGGGCGAAGTCATTAAAAATTCTCTTACAAATATCTAAATTGTGTTTTTTGTATTAATAATAAAAGCATATTGTATTAAGGTCTAGAGGGGCCACGAAAAGTTTAGGGCGGGCTCCCCTGATTGCGGGCCTGGTGGTTTTTATGGCATATGTCACAATACTGTATTTGTGTCTATAACTGTTAAGCTCTCCTAAAATAAATCCACACCTTGGAATGCAACAACAACATAGGAATCATTAAAAGAAAGAAAGTGTACGTTTCGTCAAGAAGCTAAATATCATGCAGGTTTACTTATGGAATACCAGTCGAAATAATTCTTGAAAAAAAAATACAATTCTTCCAATAATTTCTTTCTTATTGTTTCATAAAAGATTTGCACTGGACGACACGAAAATATCTTACTCGGTATAGAGAAAGTTTGAGGGGCCCATCATAAGTTTTTGTTGAAAAAGTATTCTTTTACGACTTCCGTATAAATACGGCTTCCAAATGTATGGCATGAAAACTACAGTGTAAAACCCACACACTAACCTGTTGAAGGTGGCCAGTAAAAAGCACGAATGCTATCTAACCGAGTCAGAATAGAGTGAAGCGGGTGAGCCCGCGCGGTAGAATGTTAGTGCATCTTCAGCGAGCAGTTGCGTCAGCAATGATGATTATACCCGTATGACAGGGTAGTAAAAAGAAATAGGTTTTTGGCAAATATATGAGTTTCAATAGCACTTGTCATGGTTTCATACCAGTAATGCTCCACTCTTACATATAAAGAAGCAAATACATCACCGTGCAGGAGGAAAATAGCATCTAATAAAATCATCTTTTGTACGCACTCACTTGTTTTATTTCGCCAAACGCTATTGCGTTTGGGCTCAAACTTCAAATGAATGAATCAAGGAAACATACGTACATTACTTTTAAAAAATCGGAATAGTTCAAGATGAAATTTTATTTTAACAAAAGAGACACTGACCAAAGCTTAAAACTTTATTTTAAATTATAATTTGTAACTGTTTCGGATATCTAGCATATCCTTCTTCAGACACGATCGAAATTAATGAAAATACAGACATATATATCTTCTTTTGCTAGATATCCGAAACAGTTACAAATTATAATTTAATTTAAAATAAAGTTTTAAGCTTTGGTCAGTGTCTCTTTTGTTAAAACAATTAATCCAAAGCCATGAATAGTCTTACTAATGAAATTTTAAGAAGTGAAATGAATTAGTTGTTTGTTAATTGCCAAGATCTAGTGCAAACAGTGACAAGATACACTGAAATATTACATTAGATATCAGACGTAGTTCATAATAGTGTAAGTTTACAAAATACATGAAGGCAATCAATGCAATCTTTGAGTTTTACGTCCCACGGTTATGCCGGTTAGGCTAAAGGAGACGGTGAAGATGAGTAATGAATGAAATGGTGGAATGAACAAAGTGGGAGGAAACGGGAGAACCCCGAGAAAACCCACGCACACGGTGTTTGTCCACCACAAAGTTCACCTGGAGGGGGCTGGGATCGAACTCGGGACCCCAAGCACCAGAGGTGAACGCTCTACCACTGAGCCACCGCGGCCCCAAAATAGATGAAGGCATATTAACACAGCAGTCATGAGAAAAGAAGAGAGTACTAATACTAACTCGGACATTATAAAAGAGTTCTAACTCTTGCAACTCCATTTGAGACAAGTTTATCATAGTTATTTCATCAATTAAAAAAAAAACACTAGCTTCTTGGAAAGCTTCAAGCGAGCATTTGAGCTGTTCCAGCGGCGTAGCGAGCATTACAAGATTGGGGGGGGGGATGAAACTTGAAATTGCCAAGTCTTGATTTTAAAAATGCCAAGTCTTGGTAAAAAAAAAAAGTGTTTCAAAAATCTTAGTCTCACTTTTACCAACCCTGCGGAAAACTTTACAGCAACCTTATTTTCATATTCGTCCCATTCCGTGCCCCGTCTGAGATACGAATACGAACAGCCCCCGGTTTCGAGTAAAATTTCACACCACAACTTAGAATCATTATCATCTCCCACGATGCACAACTGTTAATTTGACATCTTATGGCTAGTTTAGGTAATCTGCTCCAGTCAATCCTCACCAGAAATGCGCAATTTTTTTCTCTTCTGTCCTCCAGTCTCCTCCCACTTCGATTTCATAATTTCCCACTCTGATGAAAATTATTAAATACCGGCAAGAAAAATACTAATATATAACCTCCCTTTTAGGTGCCCCTCCAACCACAAGCCCGGGGCACGTGCCTCGCTTGCTCCCCCATGAGCTACATAAGTAACATACAATGGTTACGTAATGCTTTGACTTATAATTACTACAAAGAAAGGAAGAATTGCAATTTTTGTTTTACTTTCCGAAAGAACCAACTATGTGATTAAAAGTAAAGTAGGAAAGGCAACGCATTTGTACACACAGAACTGCAAGTGCATCATTGGAAATCTGAAACATTTACGTGCATCAAATGGCGCGTTAATATGTATAAATTTCGTTTTTGTCACTGATGCGCAGCATTTTCAACCCGAGAGAACGATCGAAAACAAAAAACGGGTCATTTGAAACATGTAAATGCATTCTGGTTTAAGATTACTCGATTGATGCAGATATTTGTATCTGGTCTGATGCATTTCTTCTTGATGACAGCGTCACCTGTCGTGTTTTGTTTGAAGCTAGTCTCCAGCACTTGCTGCGCATGCTCGACTGGCTTTCGTGTTGTTATGGAGCGGATTCTGACTTGTTATTGTGTGTGTTCGTTTGTTTAGTGCTAAATTCTAAGTAAAACGGAGGTAAGTGTATATTAAAATACAATATTACTGTGTTAGATTATGTAGTTATTAAGAAAAGTACCGTTAGCAAAACAAAAATAGCAACAAGAAAACAGACAAAGCCATAAGGGATTATCAGAAGGAACTCGTTTCCTGCACAAATCCACAAAGGAGTAAACAAATATTTAGGTTAACTACAGTACATACTGTATGTTCGGAAACTCACTTGCTTGTGATTCATTTCCAATAAGTGAAAAAAAATCACTTGACGAAAATCATCGTATAAACACACCTGTAATTCGTGACGGGTGCATGCAAGTGACTCATGCTACCAATTTACATAAAACTACGTATAATTTAGACAATAATTGCAGCTTTAAAACAAAAATGGTGCTGGCTGCTAGGTTCTCATTAAAAATATCCGATGCATCCGTGAACTCCGAGGCGCTATTATTATTATTATTATTATTATTATTATTATTATTATTATTATTATTACTATTATTATTATTATTATTAATAATAATAATAATAATAATAATAATAATAATAATAATAATAATAATAATAATACTTAATATTCTTATTAGGTGAAGGTTAGTTATTTAGAAAAACTTCATTTAGCTCGCATAAGTTGGTAGTCCTGCACCAGGGGCGCCAATCCTGGGGGCTTAGTGGCCTGGGACTCCCAAAGTTGAAGTGGTCCTCTAATGAGGGGACCCAAATTGCTCAGATAAAGCAGGTTCTCCTATTTCTACAGTACATGGTCATTCGTTTTTCCCTTCTACTAGTCATATCTTTCATAGAACCCCCAAAGTTACACAGAAAACGGCGCCCTTGTCCTACACGTACCAATAGTAGAGTAATAAGGTCACACATGGTCACGTAATTGTGATGTTTTGGTTAGAGTATCGGACCAAAAGCCCCGATTTCGTGATATTTAAGTAAATATTGACAAAACACGGGTATGCCTACTATTGAGCAGGAAATAAATTGAAGGTTAAAACAGTAGCACGGCATTAACCCTTATATATATCGTATTTGTTTATACGTTACGGTAGTGTTTTTAATATTCGATTCAAAAAGTACTAATAAAGCTCCTTTTTTTTTCCTAGCGTGGAAGCATTGTAGAACACGTTATGTATGGTTTCACGCCTTTCTGGGTCGAGACATAGGGTGTGATGGCGTCATAACTTAAAACAAAAGAAATTTTTGTTTGGCCTATTTTTACTATTTTTTTTGGGTGACTTACTTTTGCACCTATTAAGATTGAAAATTTGCACACACATTCAGTGCACCCCTTAATTTTTTTCAGATCTCCACATTAATACAGGGGCAGTTCAGAGGTGAAAGAATGTAATAATAATAATAATAATAATAATAATAATAATAATAATAATAATTATTATTATTATTATTATTATTATTATTATTGTTATTATTATTATTATTATTATTATTATTATTATAACAAAAATTCCTTTTTTTTCGATTTTCCCGCTCAGATTCTTGATTCCTGCTCAGAGACATGCGAATTGTACCGTTTCAAAGCTTGTTTTATTCTCAAGAGAATGAGGTACGAACCATAATCCTAGTATAAATAAGGATGTCTCAGGAAATTTTTACCTGATATCTTGTTTTAAACGGGAATTTATGGTGCTGTGGGTATATTATTTTTTGGCGGGCTTACTTTTGTACCTAGAAGATTGATAATTTGCACATACATTCAGTGTACTCCTTAGTATTTTGCAGATATATTCGAGATCTCTGCTTTTCCACAAGTTGTGCAAAAAGGTTTTTAAAAAGGGATATTTTAATAAATCCCTTTTTCGAGATTTTCCGGCTTCAGATATATGATGTAGACATGTAAATGGTAACGTTAGAAAATACTTTCCATTCTGAAGAGAATGAGGTACGAACCATGATTCTAGAGTAAATAGGGATGTCTTAGAAAATTTCCCGTTTTATGCGGGAATTTGGGGTATTGTGGGGATATTCTTAGCACATATGCTAATATTTTTTTTTACCTTACTTTTCTAAATAGAAGCTTAAAATTTTGTAGACATATTCACTATGGCCTTAACATTTTTCAATTGATTTTGAGATCTGAGATAAGAATAAAAGGGATTTTTAACAAAAAATCCCATTTTTTGCGATTTTTTCAGCCTCAGATACATGACGGAAACATATGAATGGTACCGTTTGAAAGACTGTTCTATTCTGAAGAGAATGAAGTATAAAACATGCCATAGGATGTCTCAGAAATTTTTTATATTAAATCCGAATCTTTTTGAGTCATGTGAGCCACTGTGGGGATGTTCTTAGCTGATTGGTAATTTTTTCTCCCATCCTTACTGTTCAAGATAGAAGCTTGAAATTTTGTACACACGTTTCGTACACCATTTAGTATTTTTCAGTTGATTTTGAGATCTGTGTGTTAACACAGGGTGTTCCAGAGGGTCCCAAAATAGTAAAAAGGGATTTTTTCTACCAAAAACCTTATTTTTCCTCAAACTTTGCGTTTCAGGGACACGATAGGGAAATGTGAATGGTACCGTTTGAACACAGCGTATAATAAGAAAAGGACATTTCAAATATAATTTCTGGCAACACTATCAGGTTAACTTTTCTGAGATTAACATTATTTTCCACCAGTGTTATGTTCTTCCAATGAATTAAATTTGATTATGAGATTTAAACTGACTGTTACTTCTTTTTAATTAAAATTCAGAGTTTCATGAATGGGGAATGAAAGAAACATGACTTAGCATGTCAGAAGGCTACTGATGGTGTGTCAGTAGAGACAAGAGACACACCCACTACAGAATATGCTACAGGCTAAACCAGTAACGTCTTAGTACTGTTCCATTCTGTTTTTTTTTCTTTCTTCAGAACATGCGTCGTGTACTTACCTAACATCCTATATTACTGAGAAAGTAACCCTGATAGCGAAATTCTGATTTCAGATTTGAATTTAGCATGGTAAATTACTATAGACCTACATACTTTTATCCCAGAAATATAACTTTTTTTTTTAGAACATTGTAATTATACATTACAAAAACAGTTTTCATATTTTTGTACCTAATTCGAAAGGTCTATATATTTGTCCGTTTGCAAAATATATCTTTAATAATTAAACACAGGAAAATGTAAGTGAACAATTCTTTCAGATGATTTTAACCCTTATCCGGGCAACCGGATTTTAACCCTTATCCGGGCAATATTAGATCAAATTGTCACATAATTATATATTGAACACGTGACTATTGTAACCTTTAGTCGGAACAGTATGCGGCAACAGACATTGAATTTTGAGTGTTCTGCACTTAAAATATATGCTGGGCCTGACAGGCCCCGGTTGCCCGTTTACGTTACAAAAATGTCTGGACCGGATTTGCTATTCTGCTTGGTCGGCTTACAAAAGCGTGACACGAAGTTTCGCTACTTGACAAAAATATATACCGGTACATTTTAGACTAGTCTGAACAGTAAGTGACAATAGGCATTGATTTTGTGTATTCTGCACTTAAAATATATACTGGGCCTCACAGGCCCCGGTTACCCGTTTACGTTACAAAAATGTCTTGCCCGGATAATGAAACTTTGGGTGTCTTCCCGTTTGGCCTTTTCCCGTTTCACCTTGTGCCTGTTTTCATTACTTCAGGCTATGATGGTAAGATAGTATATGCTAATTTGATTGTAAGGCGAAACAGGAATTCCTGTTTGCCCTTTCCATTTCGCCTTACACCAGCGAAAGGAATTTTCAAATTATTATAGGGAAATTTAGTGTCATTTTGGAAAACATTTGGAAGGCTAGTAGTATTTACGTTTGAACGGAGAGAACAGCGTATAACAAAGCAAGTATTCATAATACTGTGTTATTTGCGTAACTGTTTAAAAAAAATGCTCATGTAGCCTTTATTTGTACCTCACACATGAAGACGAGAGCGGCGGAAGAACGAATATCAACAATTACTAAGACATATAGGTAAGTATATATAATAGTTGTAATAAGGTATAAGTAATTTTGACACTGAAGCTTCTCTGCATGTTTCTAATATTTATTCTTGCAACTTCTCCAAAAGTTATTTTAGAACCTTAGATGTGGAACTTTTCTTAAATGGCATTCTAGCTAGTACACAAATACATAGTCCGTTTTTTTTAAATTTATAGTGTAACACAATTAACCGGTCGTAGTTAAGCAATATTCCGTCTGTCTTTACTTTCTCGAGGGAAAGTATGACATTTTTTTCTGTTGATGTTTAAATTAATTTATTTTCTTCTCTCCAGGAAGGAGATTGCTAAGGGACATTACTGTAGTGAAACTGCATCTGTTGTCCCTATTTTTGGTGCCGTCAAACACTCTCTATATAACGTACGAGCATGAACCGGGCACTACTATCGCAAAGATTGAGTAAATTGAAGGTGGCAGATCGTGGAGTGAAACGCACGATGGCAAAAACTTTTATTGGTGGATGAAGGCATTGACACCAGTAGAATTCTTGTGAGTTATATTTTAGTAATCAAGAAAGTAGTTTATCGTTTCCTACTTACTTGCTTGCGTTTTTTTTTTAATCGTGAAAATCTGATATGACAATAGTAATAGAAGTAAGAATATTAATATTAAAGCATTTTCTTTAGAATGTCTGTGTTATTTCTATCTTCAATAGGGTTTCGGCACTGTTCGAACTTTGGAGATTCTTTGTCAGTGCGACAGGATTGTAATGGATGGGACACTTAAGACTGTACCTCGCCTTTTCTCCCAAATGTACACCCTGCACGGAAAATATTTCGGCCAGGTATTTGTTCTCCTCTTCTGTATATTTCCCAGTAAAAAGCAAGACACATGTAAGATTACAGGAGGTAATCAGGGAAGAAGCTAAGAAATTTGGACTGCGTTTCAAATTGAAAGAAGTTTCTATTGATCCTGAGAAAGTAGCAATCAATGCTGTAAATAAAGTATTTCCTGTTTAAAATCAGAGGATGTTCCTTCACTTCTCTCAGTCTGTTGGAGGAAGGTTCAGCCGTTAGGACTTTTTCAATTGTACAAAGAAAGCACTGAAGTGGAAAGATGGATTCGACATGAAGCAGCACTACCTCTGGTACCAACTTCCCATTTAGATGTTGTGTTTTTACTTTTGCAAGAACATGCGCCTGACGTTCTATGTAAGAAGGAGTTCCATGATTATCTGGTAGATCATTGGCTGGATGATGGTGATACGTTATTTTCTCTGTAAGTATGTTTTCTTTTCTACATAAATAGATGGCGTTTAGTGCAAGTTTTTTTCTTTTTTTTTAAGTATTAAATCATTAATTAAGCTATTCCGAGCACTCTACAGTATAGCATTTTCCCCATTAACACCTCATGTAAAGTGTAATATAGATTTTCTTGCGACGTGCATGTATTGAAGATTCTGCATACACTGATTTGTAAATTATCAAAAGAACACATTCTTTTGATTTACAATAGAAATAAAATAGGTTCACCCAAAATTTTGCTTCGACTTTCTAACGTAGATTCTCCTGCAATCCTTTGAATTTTTAATGTGCTAATGATGTATTTTTACCTATTTGTAGTGACTTGTGGAATCACTTGGAAAACGATCAAGAACGAACGACTAACAATGCAGGACAGTGGCACGTCAAATTACGAAGAAAGGCATCAAGGGATCGCTTAGATATACATTCTTTCATTGAATTAATGAAGGACAAGCAACGTGAAAATGAAAGATTGCGAGTACTTCTTCAAGTGGGTTATCAGGAAACACTTCAGAAAGCTAAAGTAGATACGGTTTGACGACAGGATTCACCGCCTAAAAGATAGACTTAAGAACAGTGAAATTGATGTAATTTCAAATACTGATGCTGTTTCATATTATATCCACATAGACACTTGATATGCTATTTCGGGTGTGATCATAAAATTTATGTTCTTCTAAGATATTTGAGTTTAATTTGTCTCGAATAGAAGAGACGTTGCAGTTTAGAATATGATAAATCCCTCTTTGTTACAGAAACAGAGTGAAAATTCCCTTCTATGTTATAAGATCAAGCAGGAAAAGGCAAAACGGGAATTCCCTTTCCGCCTTAAGATAACATCCTTATCGGTTGTATGGCAAAATGTTTTGAGGGCATAAGGCGAAACGGAAAAAGCCTAAACGGGCATAAATTAGTATACTAAAATATATTATAAAAAACGATAGAAAGATTCAGAGAACATAGACATACAAAGTTTGATTTATAATCTGAGTTGGTAGTTTCCACTTTTTTTTTTTTTTTAACTCTGTAAAGTTTTGTGTTTCCCATCGCTAGATTTGCTATCGGTACGATTTTTCTAACATTGACCCATGTTCTTTTATTTTACCAAAGATAATTTGGGGTTTTAGCTTTAGTGAAAATGGCAAAACTGCTCTTGTAGAGCAACCTGTTAAAAAAAAAAGCTATGTACCTAGGTATAATTAATTGAGTTCTTTTCCTTTTTTGACTTGTAAGATATACTATTTGAAGGCCTTATGTTTGTAACTATTTTCTCATAATGGTTGTGACATAGTTTAGATGGGTCTCATAAATTGAGTGGCCTAAATTGTATGCACATCTGATATACAGGGTTGTCAAGGGTGTGAAAACGATGGAATAAATTTAGAACACTACCAAAACTATGAACTCGAGGTTTATTGGTGTGATGCATGACAGAGTGAAAATATTCCACTTTACATGAGAGCCTCTGCGACCATTTTGGAAGGTATCATACTGGATTTTAATTAATTCAGTGAAATGGGTACTTTACATTCCGATACTATTGTTGAAATAAGGTGTGATTTCGTAACGATAGTATAGTAATTTCCTCTCTGCTTGTTTGCATCCTGAACAAAATTATGATCATAAATTTACAATGACAAGTTTTTGTATATTTTCTAGACCTATGTGATCAAAATTTCGTTAACAAAGAATATAGAAAATAATCTTGTTAATGTCTTTAAAAATCACACTTTATTTCAAAAATAGTAGTGGATCGTAAAGTTTATATTTCACTAATTAACTCAAATCCAGTATGACAACTTCCAAAATGGCAGTAGAGGCTATCATGTAATATGGAATATTTGCATTCTGTCCTGCATCACCCAAAAAGCCTCGATTACATATTTTTAGTAGTGTTCTAAATTTATTTAATCGTTTCCACACCCTTGGAAATCCTGTATATTTAGGGAATATGCAACCAGCGATACAAACCACTGTTTCAATTAATGCATGTAAATGCTTCAGTAGGAGACAAAAAAATGCATAACATTTTGTGATTTCAGCAAAACGTTTACCTGCATAATGAATTTTATGCACACAAGTGCATCAATTAACATAGTTTTCATTATGCATTTAGTTACATCCTTAAAAATTATGCATCTAAACGTTTTGCTGAAGTCACAAAAGTTATGCATTTTTTTGTGTCAACTAACGCGTATGTGGTTCTGTGTGTATGTAAATGAAGTGAAACACACACCGGTCTATGCTTTCACCCAGCAGACGTATTGTTTGGCCCCCCAAAATGTGACTTTCGGAATCATGTACTTAGGTTCATAGCGGAAGCGACAGAACGACTTGACTCATCCATTGTAGCTTTCGTCCATCGAACAACATTTCCAGAAACCTACTGTGCCCCCCTGTGCCGTGCCATGGAAAGTCAGCACCCGGGGCGAGTATACGACGGCGTCTTCTTACATATGAGTTAGGGAGACAGATCATCCGCGAAGCGCCACCATGGTTGGCGCGAAGCGTAAGAAATTTTCAAAAATAAACCCTGCTTTTCCTTGATTTTGAACACTTTTTATTACTTTTTTCCTTCAATTTTATATATGTGTACATATATTTTCCTAACATGAGTAACATTATAGGACTACTTCCTAAAGCAGAAAGAGGATTTAAGTACATACTATCCAAGTATTTTTTTCTTTCTCTCTTTTTTCATTGTCTTTTTCATTTTCTCCCCAATTTTGCGCCCCCTTTCTTCGGCGCCCGGAGCTATCGCCCCCGTTACGCAAGGCACTGATGATACCATTCCCAAAACACACTTTTGTTCAGTTCTCCCTACTCAAAAAGCCCTCTAAATAGAAGGTCTTACTGCAAAACAGAACTGAAATAAGCTATTCTTGTCCTCTATATTAATATGATAACCTTTTGTTTTAAAGCGAAAGGTTTATTCACACACAAAGCATACACGGTTACACATTACAAAGTATATTCACTCTGGTATCAAAATCTACATCTTAGATCCCCTTCCCCCCAAACTTTCCAACAAAATCCAATAAACTGTACCTCTGGTTATGAATAACAGTATAATAGGCTGCGGTGGCTCAGTGATATAACGTTCTCTTCTGGTGCATGGGGTCCTTGGTTCGATCCCAGCTCACTTCCAGTGAGCTTTGTAGTGGAAAAACACTGTATGCGTAGGTTTCTCGGGGTTCTCCCGTTTCCTCCCACTTTCTTCATTCCACCATTTCATTCATTTCTCATCATCATCATCTCCTTTAGCCTTGCCGACATTTCTTTTTTTCAACAATATAATAGGCGGAAGTTCCCTAAGCTGCAGCTACTTTTCTCTCGT
Source organism: Thermobia domestica (assembly GCF_964235325.1). Classification (NCBI taxonomy): domain Eukaryota; kingdom Metazoa; phylum Arthropoda; class Insecta; order Zygentoma; family Lepismatidae; genus Thermobia; species Thermobia domestica. The sequence goes on along the minus strand of NC_137470.1, from coordinate 49,802,712 downwards.
CGTTCCCTGCAATTAACTTTACGGACTGAAGATGTTTACAATCTAACTACAATAAAAAAATGCCTTAAAAACTTAAGATAATGTCTTATAAAAATGCTTTACAGAAAAACAATATGCAAACGGTTCAAATCAGTGATACAATCTACATTCAATATTCCTCTTGCGTTTAGCAATATTTATTTACATAGTAGTATTTGCCAAAATTACGTTTGTCAGTTTAATCTGATGAAAAGTTGCTTTTTCTCCTTGTGTCGTGTATAATTGTCAGGACCAGATTTACATATTTCTAAGCCCTGGACCAAGCACAATTATGTGCCCATAACCTCTCAAAAATATTGTAATTCTTGTTACGGTACTTTATTTAATGTCTCTCTGAAGAAAAAGTCACTCATATTTCCTGTGCTTGTACATGTAGAAACACTCAAAGCCATCTTACCTTTTTCTTTTTCTTTTTTTTTATGTTGGAGAGTGTCCGAGTTTTCACCAGGTACAATGTTAAAAGCAGTTTTGCAAAATTCGCTCGCTATCAAGTCGGACAGGGTATTGTGATAACTTGATCAAAACTGTTACATGCTACAATTTGTTGTTCATTCACATTATGCCAGCCACTTCATTACTTTTCGAATAAGCTTATATTAATAGCAGAAACGGGATGGAATTAAAATATGGGACATTTGCCTGTCCCGACTAAATTTGTTGGGACGCGGGATTCTCGGGCCCAAAATCGGGACTGTTCCGTTTTTTACGGGACGTATGGCAGGCTTAATATTAACCAGTCACTGCCTTGTTCTTGTTTTATTAATATCAATTCTTCCAGTCACTACCTGTTGCCTTGTATACGCTCTTGTATCAAATGCTTTTGCATAAAATCTCTACTTGCCACCGAAACGCCTCTTCTGTCTGTCTCTGCATGCCAACTCTATTCTGCTTTTGTCAGTGGTACAATTCCCGATTTTCATTAAAGATTCTTCAAAATGTTTACGAATATCAAATGAAGAAAAGTGAAGTGTAATCACTTGTAACAAGTAAAGAAACTTTAAACGAATATATCAATTTATTTCAAGATTAGAAACTACACAAAACTTATGCCAAGTCTATAGGAAAACTGATAATAATTTGCAGCAACTGGGTACCTAAGAAAATGTTAAACCGAATAAGTCAATTGAACAAAACGGCATTCTTCAAATTGCCAACTATGTATTTTAATTTGCCAACTTGTCAAGAGATTGGTAACTTTGGGGGGGGAGACTCCCCCCTTTACCCCCCCTTAACGACGCCCCTGAGCTGTTCAAATACATGAGTCTAAAGGTAAATGATAGAAATAATGCGAGGAGGTTCATTAATTTTAATATATGTAGAATATTAATACAGGTTCGATTGCAGGTGAAACTCAAATTTTTACACTAGTTGTTGTGTAAATATATTGCGTAAAATACACCCCATATATTTCAAGTTAGTATTTTTAACACATGTAATATATTTTCCATCTACAGTGAATCTTTGGATCTATTTTTCAAGGAATGGGCGTTCTTTTGTGAATACACATTTATCAGTTTGAAGTGATGTGTCGTGGGAGGGGGAGGTGAGATTAAACCAGACTTCTTCCTCTTGTGGCTATTCTTTCTCATAAATCTGTCATCAAGACATGTTTATGTCCTCATTAATCAGCTGCTAACGAAAAGAATCGAACTCCAATATCGTTAAATTTTAAGAACAACCAATTGCCTTTCCTTTTAAGATGAAGGTAAAACAGAGGCGGAAAAGAAGGTGAAATCAGAACGAGGGAAGGATCTTGAAATGCAATATAAGCTTTGAAATGTTATATTCTTACTTTACTCGCTCATATCTTTTTATCGGGGTAGATTACTGGTATTTTGATATCCAAGTATCGGATGGTTCACATACAGATCGTTAAGAGATAGTGCTCACAACAATGTGGGGAATTGTACCTAGCGAAAATATAGTAAGTATTAAAATACTTTGACAAGTTTTTATGTGCTATTCATTGAACATAAACTAATCGAAGGAAATTTAATTTTGCTCCAAACGACATGAGTGCTATTAACTGACGGGAAACCGAACCAACCACCGATCCGACGTATAATATCACAATAAATATTCTAATTCCCATATTAGTGGGTATTGATGTGATATAATATTGTAAGATTTTGACTTATCTCTCTGTTTCTTGTAATTATAGAAATTATATTGTAAGCTATACAAGAATATGCGAATCTTAAGTCAAGACTGGAAAAAAATAAAATTTTAAAAAGTAATTTCTAGTAGGTCATCGTTGTTAACCATTGTCATAAACTTTTTTAAAAAATAAAATGTTTAAATTGGAATAAAGTAGAAATTAAAAATAGGGTGCTGTGATAGCTCAGTGGTAGAAAAAAATTAAATCTTTGAGTTTTATGTCCCATGGTTATGCCGGTTAGGCTAAGGGAGACGGTGATTATGAGTAATGAGTGAAATGGTGGAATGAAGAAAGTGGGAGGAAACGGGAGAACCCCGAGAAAACCAACGCACACGGTGTTTGTGCACTACAAAGTTCACTTGGCGGGGGCTGGGATGGAACCCGGGACCCCAAGCACCAGAGATAAACGCTCTACCACTGAGCCACTGTAGCCCCTCAGTGGTAGTACGTTCACCTCTAGTGCATGGGGTCCTTGGTTCAATCGCAACCCTGAGGATACGTTTTTTAGTGGTGGAGCACTTTCTTCTGGTGCATGGGGTTCCTAATTTTGTCTGCGACCGAATAAGTTTGTGGTGGACAACATCGTGTCCGTGGGTTTTGTCGTGGTACTCCTGCTTTCTCCTACTTTCTCATTCCACCAATTATTCTGTCATCATTCACTTTCCTTAACCTCGTCTGTGGGTTTTCTCGGGGTTCCTCCGTTTCCTTCCACTACATTCATTCTACACTACCATATTCTTGGAACGTTAAACTAAAAGAACTATATATATATGAATTTTGCTTTTTGTTGTATATGGATGTTAGTCCATCAAAGTGGATACTTCGCAATGATTTGCAGACGGAGTAGTTATCTACTTTACAAATATAGTTAAAAAATACGTGTCAGTAATGCTCAAACGAAAGTATTTGATAATGAGTTATATTATAGCATGATGAAGTGTAGCCCTATGTCATTGGTCGCCATACTTGTGAAGCTTCCGAGTTACTATACCGTTTTTAAATCATGCCAGTGCTCCCATCCAAAAGAACTACTAACTTAAAAAAATAATAAGTCTTACATTTGTTAACTGCTCGTGAAATTAGGCAATCAAGGTTAGGCAACTAGAACGTTAACGTAATCTACCGAAAATGTATCCGAGAGCTACTAGTTGCTCGCCATAGTTTGTCGTTCACTGCCTATGTGTGTCCATCGAGAAGAAGAAAAAGAAAGCTTGATCCTTTAAACCATAATGTTTGAGAATTCAATATCAGTACTTCATAAGCTCGCTGTTTTTAACGATGAGAAAAAAGTTCAAAAGTTATGTCGCCGTCAAAGTAATCATATTTGTCTTCTTCCAGTAGGACTTAGATGATTCAGAGATAAAAAAAGTTTTTTTTAATTGATTTAATAGATCAGGCAGGAGCAGTCTATACACATTAACCAAACAAAGGAGAAGTTTCGTCTTCTCTACTTTCCAATATTCTTCTCTTTCTTTGAAGGTGAATTATTCATCTTTATGGATTGATGTCAGAAGCATCTGTGGGTTATTTATCCCATTCATATAGGATATTTATGTATCATGGCAACAGCGAGACCTGTCAGCGAATCAACAAAATGGGGTGAGTACTCTACAATGTAGGCGTTATTTTGATAGAATTATAGGTACTGTGCATTCGCACAACCTAGAAAAGGCTGATAACCAAGAGTGAATTTTTAAAATATTTTTACGGTATTTCGTGTTCTTTATAATTTGATCAATCACCCACAACGTAGCTTTGTTTGAACCAGTGACAAGCGTTGGATTTATCCTGTAATTGTCGTAGTGTTTAACAGCATGGTATTGAAGAAAATCTTAGGAAACAACAAACGTGAATACATTTTAATAATAAAAATTAGGGCTCGGACCACTGGTAGGTCTAGCCCAGGGATGGTGTGGCCTAGGCCCCCAGTTCTTTGAGTGACAAGAGTAATTTCAGCTATTATTTGATTTGATTGATCGTATGTTTTTTGTATAACTCAATGTACTTCCTTGACAAGGGTTAGGTGGTAGAGCAGCAATATGCTGAACCTCGCCCGCTTGAATAAAGCCTTTTTCAATTCAATTCAATTCAATTCAATTATTTATATGTTTTTGAAAGTTTGTAGTAAACTCGTGAATTACCTGTCATAGTCTTGGTTCTGGCTGGCCTCCTCAGTTTTTACCTTTCTAGATCCGCCATTGAAAGACATTTATGCCCTAAAAGTGAACCCTTGTACTTCAAATAAAACATTCATTATTTCAACGAGAGTACATAAAATAATTAAAAGATTCATGGCAGTCTAATTACACGACAGAAAGTTCATTATTTCAATTGCGTGACATAGGCCTACACTGAGAAAAAGAAAATCGTATGAGGCGTACTTAAAAACGTAAGTTGCACGTGTGAATCCTGTAGTTTTGGATTTAACGTACAACAAACCTATAACTTAAAAAGGTATAAAGTGTTCCGAATAAGCGCACTTTCCGTACGAACGACAAAAAACTGTGTATAGGCGGTCAGGATCTCAATAGAGATGAACGTATGTAACATATAGCTGACGTATGTAACATACGTATACGTATTAATACCTTGAAAATTGTTAGATGTCAGACATCCTGCATCGACATGATGTAACATCTAAGAGTAGAACAAATGTAGGATACGAATAATTTGTACTCCGTTTGATTTCTGTAGTAAACATAAGGATACCGTATATTTGTACAATATACCGCTGTCTGGATAAGAGATTTTCCTCAGAGTACTAGTTGAAAATGTGGTACGAAAACAGTCTATACTACTGAGCTATATCCATAGTTGATCTTCCACTAAGTCGTTTTTCGTGTTTTTCGACCGTCGTAAAAAAAAAAAACGAAAACAAGTTAAAAACCCTACTGCTAAGCTCTTTAGGATAAAGGAGACGAATGCTTAATGAAAGTGTATAATTGTGAAACGAAATTGTTATCCTTTTCTGCCGGAATCAAAACCGAGACCACGTGCAATAGAAGAAGAAACGCTAGCCACTAAACAGACGGGGAGAGTTTCCAATCTTCGTGGAGTTATTTTCTATAAGGCTTCACGAACGGCACTTTGGAGTTAATTAATTTTACGTACAAGAAATTGCACATTAATCTGTAAACTCGAAATTTATCTTCATGTCCTTCGAAAATATTGCATTATCAGAAGGAACCACTCACATGCTTCACTATGTTTGTATCTGTTAAATCATGCACAAGGAATGGACGGCAATATGTCACTGTAAATTCCAGCTGTTTGTGTGTGTGCATGGTTGATTCCGGAGTATTCTGCTTCGCTACGCACTGGCCCTTATACTGATCTCTCCTTGTGAGATTCTGCCAGAGTATTTTTCTAGCTTTCTAATTACATAATCATTAAATATTATCCTATATACACTAAATATCTATTTTCCTGGCTTTATAGTTAGTGTACGAGTCATCGGTGCGAAAGATCCGTGTTCTTTTCCCGTTAAGAGTTTATGTGGCTTTGATCTTAAGTTAAACTGTAGGTCCACGTTTCATATTGTCTCGATGCTGAAGAGAGCGTTAAATTCAAAATCAACCAACTAATTAACGAAATGTCTATTCGTGGTGGACACATATTTTAGAACACCCAATAGCAATTCAAAGATCTGTCCCTAAGTTTGCATACAGGTAAGGATATTAGGTTGTGTGATCCCCACATTGTGCTCGCGCTAGATCCCAAATATAGTATACAGAATATTCAGTAGTCACAATAATCGTACGTGTAACCACCTCGAAGGTCAAGCAGCCATGTGTTCAGGAAGGTTGAACAGAATCTACAGTTCTGTATGTATGGGATGAATATTCAATGCTAGGTATGGACCTAAACGTACTTGATCAATTGTTTTACTTAGGCGTTGCATTATATCCAATAAACATTCAATATGGTTTAGGTCTGGAGAAGGTAGAAGGCGTATACTAAGTAGAGCACGTTGAGTTGTTTTGGCGCAAGGTGAACGCTCTATATCTTGCTGAAAGAAGGAGTCCAACAGAGTGTACACATAATAGGCCGGAGAAAAGTACCGTCTACTTCAAAAATGACTGATGTAAAAGAAATGCGTAGCGTATTGGTTCAATACTTTTTGCGAACAAGCGATAGATCTGACTCAAATACATGTCTATGAACACAACCATCAAAAGTGAGATGGAAATGACTACAATAGCTGTTTCTCAGCACCGTTGCCGACAATGGATCAGCGACATGTTACAATCCATACGAGCGACACTTACGAAGAATTACTACACTTCTTCTCGCTCCAATATACGAACACACCCAAGGCCAGTTGATTTCTCGACAGGCATTAGAATCATCTTGTCATACAGGCTACTGAGACAGACTATGATCCATTCACAGTGAAAGCACACACAATTACACACTGTCGTATTACTCGACAATCTTCAAACTACTGTCAACACGCATTCTACAGAGAAAACAATCAACATTTCCTTTAGAATGTGCTGGAATGTTCAGACTAGGGTCAGCATACATTTACGGACACATGCATTCTCTAGTGTAAATTCCGTTCGATGTTATTAAATATATTTCCATCAGCGCATGTAACACTATTTAAAATTGTTTAGTAAATCTAGCAATAATCTGCAGATCTTTACTCCAAAGAGAATTTGAGGAAGATGCATATTATTATGTACAAATCAGTAGCAATCTCGATACTTCAGGGCAGTTTTCTGATGGGCTGCTGGGAGTAACCTGACGTCCCTGATTGGCTATTGGATGTCATGACCGAACACGTGGTATAAAGGGAGATATTTGAATCATGGGCCATCGTCCTTGTTCACGTTGCGTGAGGCCGGATATTTGAATCAAGAATCATCCAAAGTTCCCGCACTATACCAAATTCTCGCTTAAGTGACTCCGATAGCCAAACTACTAAATAAAATATCTTAGAAATCGCTTTAACTTACTACAAGACTAATTATTATAATTTAAAATGTTCTAAGTTTTATTTTATATGTAAGCTATGAAAGAAGCTGAAGTGAAAATCTCGTTGTTCTATCTTAATGCGAAATTGAATTTAGTTTGTTTGAATGGTGTATTCTGAACTTAATTAAAGCTGTAGGCCTACTTTGTGGTAAACAAACGTTTGTTGTTTGAAGATCTGCAAATGCACCGTTAACCATTAAAGAAAATAATTGCGTTGTTTTCCTCCACAGTTTCATGTACATGGCGGAATATCAATAGCTATAAAGATTGCATATTACATGCTTTTCTGGAACTTTCAATCCTTCAACTTTGTCAAGAAATATTCCAACCTTAAAAAGAACTCATACCTGATATCATGCAATGATGAAAGTTTGCAGATAGACAGAAGTCCGGTTACATTACAACACTCCCTTGTTATCTTCATATATTTCTATGCGCTTCAATATATTTTAACAAAGAGTAATGTTTAGTTGGATCGTAGGGAGATGGACCATATGAGAAATATAATGTAAATAACAAATGCATCAAATACAGTAACATCTAGAATAAATATAAAATATACTTAGTTAGGATTAAAAAGTACAAAATAAACTAAAATAAAAAGCAGTTTTGAAAACATACTTTTTTAAAAAATGAAAAGAGACCGTACTAAAATCAAAAGATAAAACAAATATACTAAAAGGTAAAAAAGAAAAAAATAACAGTCTGTTCGCAAGAAAGTTACTTTTCCTTTCTTTTTTCTTTTTTTAAAAATTTATTTAACCATGACTAAAAAGCAAAACATGGGGAACGGTCCCATACAGTTATATAGGAGCATTTCTCGTGCTTTTCTTTTTAGTCGTCCTTAAAAAGATTTTTAAAAACGAAAAGAAAAAGAACTTTCTTGCGAACATAATTATTATTTTTTACGTTTTAGTATTTGTTTCATATTTTGATTTTTGTACGGGTTCTTTTCTTTTTTTTTTCTTTTTTTTTACAAACTTTTCTAACATTTCCATCTCAACTGTTTATATAGTACTGAAACGTTCTTTCTTGCAGTAATCACGTGCTACACCTGCGTCAACGTTAGTGTCAATGAAGTGTGTAACAAGTTTGTCATTAACAGGCTTTGTCCAGAAGGTAAGTTTTATTCTCTCTGTTTATTCTCCATTAATCTCTATCAACATATAATGTATATTGTATACTGCACCTTCTGTGTTGTTGCATACGAAAGGAGTTGAAAGTGTCTTACCTCCAGAAAGTGGTATTCCGTCTCGGAAAGTGTATTTCGTCTTGTAGTTCGTCACGGAAATTCTGTTTCGTCTCTTCTTTTCGGCAACTCGGAAAGAGAATGCAGCAATTTATCTATAGTCATACGAATTGAAGATAGGATACATTGCATATTAACACTGTTCGTTAGTCATAAATGCGTTGCAAGCATTGTAGATATCTATCGTATTCTTATAGAAATTAGGCAATTCTCTATAGCCCTATTTGAAAATAAGTAATGCATCAAAATAGTAAAATGATATATTCTAAAGATAAAATCAGGAAAATAGGCAACTATACCACTTCATGAAATAATTATGAGTATACAATGTACCCTTATAACATATGTCCTCCAAATAAGTATCACTGCTTGTGTAATGGATTATCCAAGACACACCGCACGATGCAGCTTCGTATTTGGGTCATGTTGGATTTTGAAGAACTATATATAGCGTGGCCTAAAAGCAGACATACACCCCTACACTGATCAAGTGTAACATTCTAGTTTATAGGTTTTTTTTACTTCGACTGTTCCGAGCTTAAGGCAAGAGGAAAAGGACATTAAGAACAAATAATAAAGAAATTAAGTCTACTTCATGGATAACAATAAGGAAAGATATTTAATGAAATGAGCTGATCAGTACGGTACTGTATACCTAATTTTGGGCCACCCTGTAGATGCATATTGTTTTAAACTTGCATGCAAGAAAGTTAATGGAGATACCAAACATTATGACTTGGATGGAGGAAAGGATCGAATTTGGCACAATCCAGATGAAATGCAGATTCTGAGACATAATCATTTATTGCAGCGTGTTTTCGTAATGAATTTATTTACCAGTGTGTTTATGAAGTTGGTACTTACACTGCAAAATGAATTCCGTTCACAATTTCTAAGAAAAAAATAAAACGTTAAACTTACGCAAATAGTTTCTTAGTTTCTAATGAAATTTTACTAGGTGCACCAAATAGCGCATCACTTCGTTGTGATGGTGGCATGTATAGTGATGGGAAGTGGGAATATTCCCGGTGGAAAGGAATTTAAAAAATGGGAATATTCACGGTTTTTCCCTGGTCTATAAATTCCCGGGAAGGAATTTATTTTCATTTTTTTGCTTTATCTTCCAAATTATAATAACCATATGACAAATTACTTTATTTTAATATATTATGATTTACTTCTAGGTTTTAAAGAATTTGGAGGTTAAAAGCTTAACAATCTTTGACTGTACTTTATATAACTAATAATATGATTTTTGAAGTTCCATTTCCATTTGCACTAAAAAGTAAGGTACTTGTAATAATAATACTTATATTGGGGGGGCAAAACTAGCAAAAAGTAGGATGATTTACGGAACAAATGAGTTGATAGTGGTGTTCAAGTAGTCAAGAAACTATCGAACACAATTTTCTTTAGGGCAGTAGGGGATTTGGACAAACCGTAAAGATAAATGGAAATGATTTATGTGAGAAAAGAAAGTGAATTGTTGGTAAGGAAGATAGAAAACATCGTGCCATACGGGGCTCTAACCCGCCTTCACTCGCTAACGCTCGCTCTGCAGTGCTGTCTGAATTTAATGTTGGTAACGTAATTTAACGTATGAAACCATAAAAAACAACCGCATCGAAATAGAATATCGCTAAAAAGTAGGTGCAAAAGCTGCCCCCCCCCCATGCTAAACAATAGCCACAATTAGCAACGTACTACGGTAATTTACAAATGATGAAAAGGAACCATTTTGTAAAGTAATGTAGAATTATGTAGCAATAGAGATGAAGTTCTATTAATAAACCCTGAACGACCGTTAGTAACAGACGTAGGTCTGTCACCTCTCTATGACTCGAATTTCTGAAGAGGTACTCGGATTTCTCTTACATATGAATTAATGCATGAAATTTCGAGAAATGGGTAGGAAGAAAGGTCGTGTATGGCAATGTTACGTGCTAAATTATAAAGATAAATCAGTATCTTGCAAATTTTGTGAACATAAATGCGTATGGGCAAATGTTGATAAATTGGTGAGACATGTATCTTACGGTAGTTACCCAATCTAATTTGTTTATAACATTTAAAAATTTAATATGTTTATATCAGTAGTAGAGTTAAGTATAGAAAACCCACTTACTTATAAATTTAAACTGTTTAGTGGTGTAAAAATATGTGAAATTACTATACCATTTTCCACATATTTACTGTCATAGAGCATATTGTAAGCAAATGTACATTTATGCGTATTATCTAAACATAATAAAATATTAATAAAGCAACATAATACCGATTAGAATATACATTTTAACACTGTGCGAATTAGACAATTTATATTAGGGGGATAAAATTAGGCCAACTTGTAAAGTCTGAAGGTGCAATAATTTAAAATGAGACAATGATGCCTTAGTCCCCCCCCCACACACACATAAATATGACAAATATAATATGACATCTGTAATAAATAAGGGATTTATTAATTCAATAAAAATACCGACAATAACTATGTATATTTGGCATGCACACACCACACCTAAGATTTCTGAACGTGTTTAAATGTTGTACTCACTCTTGTTTCCGTAGCTCTCTAAGGTTTATTTACTTAATAATTTGGCCCGAGCGATAGCCATAATCACAAGCATATGTTAATTTTTCCGCTCATATTGAAATCTTCTACTTTGCGTTATTACACACAACCTTACGAAAGGAAACCTAGGCCTACTTCAGTGTTACGAAACCACTAAAATTATCAGTTAAATCGGACATTTTCTTTAAATCTACGTATTAGCCTATCATACGAGAAATGGATTGTTGCTGGTCCCTATTTCTGGCATCAAGGTCAAATCGAAAGCCAAATATTTAAAAACTCTCAATTCAAATTTCGAGCTTTCACTTCTGCTTCTCGGCAATGCTGCGATCTCCATATTTTTCCCCCTCAAATATCGATTCCATGACGGAGCTCAGGAAATCAACACTTCTAATTACTTTACTGTTAGGTTACAGATGAGTTGATTCACTATGTGCTACGTTATCAAATGAAGTATAAATATTACATTGAAGTTTTCCAGACAACATTATTGGCGTGGACAGCAAAATGTACAGCGAAAAGAAAGATGGAAAATGAAATCTTTAGTTTTACGTCCCACGCTTATGTCGGTTAGGCTAAAGGAGACGCTGATTATGAGAAACGAATGAAATGGTGGAATGAACAAAGTGGGAGGAAATGAGAGAACACCGAGGAAACCCACGAACACGGTGTTTGTCCACCACAAAGTCCACATGGCGCGAGCTGGGATCGAACCAGGAACCCCGAGCATCCCTACCACTGAGCCACGGCGCCCCCCATAAAAGAAAGATGGAAAGTGAATGGTTAACTTTAAAAAGCCCGCTCCAGTTAATGTTATTCTAGAGACACCGGCAATGAATGACACGGAAAATCAGTCGTATTAGCAAATGCTGAAACTCACTAACGTGTCTGCTCACTACTAACGTATCGTTAGCATGTATGTTAACATGTGGCCACGAGGGAATATATAATTCAGATTTTGAGTGCAGTTTCAAAAGTTCATTTCTGTAAGCTGTAAAAGGCAGTGATGTTCAGGCAATAATAGTCCACTTATGTTCTATTAAGTCCATTTGTTCTATTTATTGGATATTACAAATATTATGCAAACTTGCAAACTAAAATGAAATATAACAAAAATTAAAACAAGGTGATAATGGATATGACATATGATAACATATATGATAACATATATATAATATGATAACATATGATTGATATGACATGCCTGAGTATGATGGAAGAAACCATTTATTTACTTCTTGGCGAATCGCTAAGAACATTTATAAATCTATATGTTACTTTGTTATGCGCAATTAGTACATTCAAATTCACGAACGACGACGAACTGAACGGTATGAGGATATCGTTGCAAGTAACTATAGTCATAATAATATAGTTCAACTAAGCAACGGTGAAAATAGTGGGGAAATTAAAAATGACCAAAACTGGATAGTTTACATCGCTCGTTTCGAAATACGGCTAATAGATTAAACTTACAAGAAATGACAAAAATCAGTGAAATTTGACGTTATACTAAGCATAGTTTGGGGGGGGGGAAGCAAGCATCTCCGGTGGAGATATGATTTCTTTGGGGGGGAACAAAATGTGATTGAGGGGGAAAATCTCCCTCATTCCCCCGGTAATTAGCACCCTGCATTTTAAAGAATCCCCTGGAGACAATAGTGTAATAATATACTGTGATAGAAAACGAATTTAACTTCGAAATCTTAATATAGTAATAGAATGCGCTTTTCTTTGTGATTGTATATACATAAATTCCTGGAAAAATTCCCATTTTTTGAATCTTCCCAAAAAATATCTTCCCGGGAATTTACCCATCAATAGGCATGTAACTAATGAGCTCTTTGGATGGTCAAGGGAAAATTATTTTACTCCCCTCATTACTGGTGTTCCATATTTACAAAGCCGTTGAAAAAAAAAGTCTGGGGCGAAGTGTCTTCAATGGCTTAAGCATATAAATGTGCACACGTATGGACACACACACACACAGAGAGAGAGAGAGATAGTAACAGAGTGAAATAAGGGCCATGGGGAAGAGGCAGGAACTATGAATAATTAACTGCCTGTAGAAATAAGCTCCTCTCTCTCTCTCTCTCTCTCTCTCTCTCTGTTTCTCTTACAAGTTTCCCATTAGCATCACCATACGCGCTCTCTATAATTAAAGCTTCGAAGTTAAAGGTATGGATGCCACCTATCCACAAAACCAGAACTACAGTTGACAAATAGTTGAAAATAATTTATAAACTCATTCGTTTTGAGTGACAAAAAAGAGAAGCAGATGTTACACGTATTACATTTTGTAAAACTGGAAATGCAATTATAGCTTTGGCTTGCCACAACACTTATGCTTAAAATAAACACGCCCCAATCAACAGCCTATGTGCACTAATATGTGCTAATATTGAACATCGTGCACAAATCTTGTAGCTTTCTGAACGAATAACAGTGCAGCCACACCCCGTTTTTATTGAGTATGAGATATGCTCCGTCCACCTCCTTCTATCTTCTCCCATCGAACAACCGCTCCCATTAGTAATGAAGCAAATTATATTTTTTCTGGTTTGACAATGTTGTTTTTCCTTTCTTCTCATTTATGTGAAATACATAAAAGAGAAAGGTACACATTTGAGAAGTGACACGAACTCTTTCATACTGCTTTATTTCACTGAATTACTAGTTAATACCGACTATAAATTAAGGGGCACCATCACAGCGAAATTAAAATCCCGTTAATTTTACAGTAATTATGTGATATCTTCAAATAGATAAAAGATAATCCAAATGTGGAACTAAAGCTCCCTAGACAATATTATTTTACATGATATACTGTTACCACAACTCACTTATCTGTTTTCGATTTCCAGCCTTTGGAAAATCGGCATTTATTTACGCGTTTCTAAGTGGCTGCAAACGGTAAGCTACAAGGTGACTCGTGATAACGGTAACTCATGCAAAATAATATTGTCTAAGGAGCTCTTGTTCCATGTTTCGATTTTATCTTTTATCTATTTGAATATATCGCATAATTGCTGTAAAATTAATGGTATTTTAAATTCGTAGTGATTAAGCCTCCTACAGAGAGGTCAAAACATTTAGAAAACAACATTTTCACTTAGTTCTTGTGTAATGCACGGAAACTGTTTACTGCAATGGAGAAAGTAAAACAATTAATCCTGCAGAAAATCATAACCAATTAGAAATGTGTATCTCAAATACATTTCAATGATTAGTTCTTCACACATTAAAAAAAATAATTTTAATGAAGCTAGGTTATCACGCTTAACAACATGTGTTACTTTTTACACTTTACCTTTAAATATTCATTGAAAAGTCATTAATGTGTTAAATCTCTCTTTATATTACAACGAACCGCTTACTGGTTTAAATCTTCTGCTATATAGGTAAACTGTCGTACACATTTTCTGCTTCGTGTGCACGTACACCAACTGAAATAAAAACAATCAATATGACACTCATCTGTCAAATTTTATTACGTAAAATAAAAAAAAAATCAAAATGAAATTTATACATATTTATTAGGAATGTTTCTGGACTCTCGGCATCTATGTCCGTTTTATTCCGCCACGTATAAGGGATGACAACTCTGGGCATAACACTATCTGGGAAAATAGGGAAGAAAGAAAAGAATAGAGAGGGAAGAAAGCGTGCCTTAATGTTATGTGTCATCCTGACATTTACCTGGAATGAATAACAAAACTCAGGAAAATGTCTCACTCAAGATGACTAGCCTGAAAAAAATCTTTTACATCTTTCTGACCTTATCGGGAATCAAAACCAAGATCACTCGCACCAAAGGCGAGAGCATTAGTAACTACACTACTTGGAGTCACGTACATACTTATAGATAAAATACTGTCTCTGTTACATGCCTTAATGACTAGAAAATAAGTCTTAATAAAGTAAAATAAATAGTGCACCTCTATCTACTCTGGGAATTTCTATCAGGTATCTACGTTGTTTCTAGTTTACAACATCAATCATCTGCCTGTGAAATTATATCGGTAAATTAATAAAAAAATCCTTGAAATGAAAATAACTCATCATTTTGAAAATTCTATGCAGACACAGCCTTCTGCCATACTGTGCACGTGATGGACACATCAAGCCAAAGTATTTTTGTTAACAAACGGTGTGCTCTCGCATCGGAGTGCACATAATGGACTGTTGGGTGCAAATCAACCAAAAATGGAACGACAGGATTCTTAAAATTCATTAAATTTCTGCGGGTAATCGTATCAGAGGCATTAAAGGAAAAGTGTGGATACATCTCACTAGTAGAGTGTTTTCCTCTGTTTTTAGGAATCAAATTCGATTTCATATGATATGTGGTTGTTGCACAAACATATTTTTTTTTTTAATATTTTTACTCCATTGTTTCTATCGTCAATACTTACTTGCATATGCCTCCTTTTTCCTTACAGCAGGACGCAATTGTAAATGTTAAATTAAAAGTAAACTAAAAGAATTCACTTCGTTTACAAACGGAAGGCAGTTCGTTTACTAGAGATTAACAACAGGTCATCTCTTGGTAAGAATATTCTATTACTAGATACCTTTAGGATTAAAGTTTTGATTTTAATAACGCAATATCACACGTTCGCATTCCCTTAAATAGTTCCTTGTAGATTTTTTTTAATTTGTGTATTTTCTTTTCTTATTACTTGTGTACTGCCCAAAGCTCAGTCACACTCAACAGCATTAACTTGTTGGCCAACAGCATTATTAGAATTTTATAATTTTCCATAAATAATTGTTAGAGCTGGAAGATAAGGTACCTCTTGGAGGCTATGATATCAGGAGACTCCGACCAATGTAGCGATCTGGAAGTTTCTCATTGAGGAGAGTGAAGTCATGACTCTGGGATACTTCTTCCTGTTGGACCCATGCTCTTTTCATGACAGTCTTTTCTTTCCGATTTGTAACTAGCCATGTCTCTAACATTTGCAATAAGATTTATTGGACTATTAAGAATTCAGAACCAAATAGATATTTTACATGATGTTATCTCAGCCTATTTGCCATTTTCGTTATGTTCTATGTATTGTGAATTCAAAGAGACATTGATCATGCAATAAGATTGGAACAAATTTATTTAAATCCAAGTGGTGAAATGTCCAGCATCTATGATGATTTCAGATTTCCCTGCGGAAGACAGGCTTTCAATCCACAGGGGAATAAAGTAGTGCTGCAAAAATTCTAGTAACTTCCATTATGTACGATTGGACATACCTCCAGGGAAAATTTCGTAGCTTCGCTGAGAAATTACGCTTCCTCACACCCTGAAATCATCATTGGCTATCCCTAGGGCATTGTGTTCACGCTGGATGCATAGGTAAACACTTTGGGGCAAGGCAAAAATACACCATCATTTTTTTGTGCATCAAATGTCACATGTTCAAATAAGCTATGCATGGTCATTCTTATTGGTTCTTCACACTATTATTTCTTGCCTTATACACCGGAGACCTTTATCTATCCCGTTGCTCACCAATACAATTGTTGCCTCATTGGTAATCGACGTTGAGACACAATAACAGAATACCATCATCTTAATTAGCTCAAATATCAACAACAAAGTTCGAGAAATGCAGAATTTCGCATTTTATTAGGAACATGTTGTTTCACGAACAGTGTAATCCGATCTGGTTGACAACATAAGAAAACTAAAGAGTAATTTGTCATTCATTATTTGAGCCATAATCCTTCCTTTAAAAGTTTGTGCTTTTAGAAGCTTCAATTTTTATCAAATTATACCATATCTTCAATGAACACATTCTTAGTAGTTATGGTCTTCAATAAACATACCTGGGTTTACGATATCGAAATGGGGGATAGTGTGACTTTTTTTAAAGGTTATTTTTACACTCTATTTCCGTTGTTCCTTCAAACAGACGGATAAAGTAAGTTGACAGCAAAAGAATGAGAGAACATTAACAGTATATAAAATAAAATAAAAAGAAAATAGAAATTAAGGCTGAAAATTGATTTTATTCATTTTTTTAAAAGTTGTGTAGCTAGACAGAACTTTAGAAAGCTTTTTTTTAGTTCTCTTTTTCACTTAAAAGCCCAGGAAAGTTTCTTAACTGAATTTCTGAAGGAAATGTAAAGAAAACTAAAAGCCCAGAGGAAATGAACAGACAAAGTCAATATACTACTCGTATTTCTACTCGAAAGGCTTTTGTTCAATTACGAAGCATTTAATAGTTGATGAAACAGTGTGAAGCAAAAGGTCACTCTCATAGTCTTGTAAAAAAAAAAAAAAAAAAAAAACTCAGATTGTTTTACAAAGCCTTTGGAATTGAACAGTAGTATTTCTGTATATTAGCAACAATTAACGATTTTGTGATTTACAGCTCAACAATTGGATGCTTTCCAAAGTAGTAGTACCTTGACATGTTATTTTTAGATCAGTACAAGAAAGTTAGGTTGAATACTTTAATATTCTACAGTAATTCCATATTTATATTTTTACGTATATTGCAAATTTTGTGAACGTTTGACGAATTTCAAAATATCAAGAGTACTTTTTCGAAATTTTACATAAATAATAAAAAAAATAATAAATTTTAATTTGTTGGTTTCGTTTCCTTTTTTATATATATTAAAAAAAGCATAAATTAATAATGTAGGATATTTGTGAAAAACAAAATTTTGAGTCGTTTCTGAAAATTTCATATTTGAAACAATTATGCAAATTAGGCAACTAGTCTTGAAAATTTGTAAATAAAGTGTATTCAAATTATATATATATATATATTGAAGCTATTATGAATTTCATTTGTTATTTTTAGATTTGCCCTTCCTGCTGTGATGGACAATATTGTAATGAAGAAGTACTTACAAATTCTTCCAACGCCATTTTGGTCAATACTAATTCACACAGTCAACAGAAACACTTGAACACGTGGCTACTTCCCTTCTGTACGATCTTGGCTACCTGGACAATATGGCTGCATTATCGAATAACATGACAATGGGAACATTAATTTCTAGTCACTTTTGTCAGCATGTCTAACTGAAGAGAAGGGAAAAAATATGTCACTTTTGTTCAAGATTGCATATATACAGGGTCTGTGATGCATGAAACCAGACTAGCTCTGATGTGGCGCCCTTCCGCGTCGCGCAGTAAAACTAACTGCCGGGAGAGGTAGTGGTGGCCGTAGCGTTCAGTTTGCTGCGAGCAGTGGTTCGGTGTGAATCGAGTGTTGAGCGAGACGTTGTGCGAATGCCTCGGAACAAAACGAAATGCCGCGGTTGCTTGAGCAGCGTTACGCCATTAAATTTTGTGTTCGACTATGGAAATCGGGAACGGAGACAGATCTAACGGCAGAACGCGGAGTGGCACCCGCCGTTGTCTCCTCGTCCAAAAAAGGCGCAGATGAGCAAGTTAAAAGTCAAATCGATGCTCATCGTTTTCCACGACGCTCAAGGCGTCGTCCACAAGGAATTCGTCCCACAAGGAGGGACGGTGAACGCAACTTTCTACGTCCAGATTCTTGAAAGACCCCGCAGACGGGTCGCCCGCGTTGGAAGAGACATCGCCAACGATTGGACCCTTCACCACGACAACCCTCCCAGTCACACGGCAAGGATTGTGCAGGAGATTTTGGACAGGAAAAATATTTCTACGCTTCCACTACCTCCGTACAGCCCTGATCTGTCCCCGTGTGACATTTTCCTCTTCCCCCGGCTAAAACGAGACCTCAAAGGACGTCGATTTGAGTCTATCGAAGCTGTTCAAGCTGCCGTTACAAGGACCATGAACAGCATTTCACAAGAGGAGTTGCAGGGAGCTTATCTACAGTGGCAGAGTCACTGGAAGCGCTGTGTAGATGCCGGTGGGTGCTATTTTGAAGATGATTAGTTGTATTTTATGTTACTTTCAATATATCCAGTTCCACGACCTTAGTCTGGTTTCATTCAGGACAGACCCTATATCACACAGTCTCTAAAGTCATAATCAATTTGTTATTTTATTATAGTAGTAGTGTATTTGTGACAGAAAGAGACATCTATGTCGGTGCCCAGATATTCAATCTATACGAATAAAAAGAGAAGGTTCCCATGGATCATATACAAATTCTTGCTATTTGGCCATGTTTTGATGTTACTGTTAGCACAATGAGTTTAGCTGTGAATACTTGGTTTTGTAATTACTGGTTTTAGTGTTACCGGCCATTATGATGTGGTATGGTGAGAAACAATCTTTCTAAGGTGGCGTTAATTTGAAAAAAAAAAAAAGACATAATCAAACAACACCAAAGAATGTAGAATGTAGAACGTATTTTATTGATTCTACATTTGTTTGTCCAGCGAATTCTTGTAAACCCATTAGCAAACGATTCTTTTTTATAAACAAAGAACATTTGAATATAAAGGATAAGGTTATAAGGTACCTATCCATTTCTATACAACATATTGAAGCTGAAACGAAATTGTGAACGATGCATCTTAATTGCTAGAAGGTAGATATCAAGACTTTTGTTTTCGGGAATATGTGAACTTTTACAAGTTTCTTTTCAGGGCAGTCGAGTGGTCATCATCAGAGGGAAAAAGATGAGTGAAGACTTTCGAAATGGTTTTGGAGAAAAATGGCGAGAATTAGTTGACAAATGAGAAAGTATCGTTAGAACTTGGTGAAAGAAAAATATTACTGCAATATGTTAAAATAAAAGAAAATACTGTTATTTGAGAACAAACGTCCTTATTGGAAATATCTTGATGCCATAAAGAGTAGCGAAAAGGGTTTAATCTTCATAGTGATACTGAAAGTAGCAATTTTTTACTTCTAACTTAGGAAGTCATCTGCTACTCATAGTAAAATGCATCTTATGCTGATCGATTCTTTAGTTTCCCTAATTAGTTTTTTTTAATGTTATGTTTCTAGTTGTTAAATTTTTCTTCCCAACTCTAAACTTCAAATTACATTTGAAAGTATAACAGTTATTCCTTAAAGATTGTATATATATATATATATATATATATATATATATATATATATATATATATATATATATATATATATACAGTAAAACCTGTCTTCAACGGACCCTTTATTAAACGGAAAACTATCTTAAAGGGAAATATTTCACGGTCCGATGAATTTTAGAGAACAAAACGTGTAAAAAGTCCCTTCATTAAGCGGAAACTGTGTTACGCGGACAACGGAAAGAAAAATAAACATTTAACGGGAAATTCTGAGTTCCGGACTACAGCATTTAGAAGATGTTTAGACATTTTGTGAGACATATACATTACAGTGTCTGCGATAAAATGCTAGTTCTTTTGTTAAATATTTCTGGACAGTGTTTACCTTCCCCAACCACTACTCATATTCACCCGCACAAATTGTCCCTAATCCCCGCAACTTAATCAAAAATCATACGGAATGTCGGAAAGAAGAAAACGAGATAGAGGAAGAAGAGGAATACGATACCGAGTTCGAAGAAGAGTGTAGAATAAATATATATCAAGATGGTCTCAGAAGTTTAAAGGAACTGAAAAATTTGTCTTACGGATAAATGATTCTGATTCACTTAGTATAATTTCTCAGGCTAAAGTGTATGCGGAAAGTCATGCAGCCAAGCAGCAATGTACACAGAAAACCCTGCTTGGCTATTAGAAAAATAAATAAAACGTGTGCATAGTATATTTTGTATTCATTTTATTTTTTGTGTATTTATTCGTAGAAGAAAGAAGTACTGTAATCGAACAATGTACGTACAGCAATATATTTTCTCAGTATGCCCCTTTATAAGCATGTATTTTTTTTTAAAGAGGAAAGGTATATCTCCACTAAGCGGAAACCTGACTTTAACGGAAACTTTTGCAAGTCCCGCTCGATTCCGCTAAAGTCAGGTTTTACTATATATATATATATATATATATATATATATATATATATATATATATATATATATATATATATATATATTCTTTATATCGGGCTGCTGGCCCATCTCGAAAATAGATAACGTCTTTAATCTGAGGAGAAACATCCTTAACATACTTCAAAAGAATAATTTGGAAAGCATAAAATGTAACTGTTTCGTGCTTTAACATATCACTGACACAACATAATGAAATATTTGATGACAGAAGCTACAGGATCTCTTAGAATGTTGCATTTAAAAGGATTAGGATGTTGCACCGTTCAGTAGAATGTTGGTCCAGTTCTACTCTTAAACTTCATCTTGAATAATGCAGAAGTAGTTTTCCGCAAAGTCAACTATAATTAAGCATGATTTGCCATCCAAAGTCTGTATTGTGTGTATTTGAAGTAGTCGCTCTGGAATTTGACTATGAAGTGATGCTGCACTAATTTGTCATTTCTTTTTCCTACAAAAATCTCAATGACGTCGTCTGTATCTTTAATCATTGTCCCAATTTGGTTTATGTCAGTTTGAACCCATTGTTTGCACTTATATCTTCTGAGTCAGTCAGTTCCTTTAATGCACGAACGAGATACTCGGTTGTTTGAAATGTTTCAATAGTTTTCATAGTCAACCATGATTTTGGAACTAATGACAGAAGCTGAGTCCTTTCAGCAATGGTAATTAAAGTTTCAAATTTCTGGCACAATTCATTTATTGAACCACCTCACTCTTGACAATTATGAACATTTTCAATACGAAACATTGGAAACAGTCATTATAAATTTGGGTGTTTTGTGCAGAAAGTGCCCAAATCCGCCCTCAACTCACATTGTTTAATAAATTGCTTTTCTTGAACATACCTAAAAACACCCTCCTATTTTTTATATGTTAAAGAGGAACACGAGAGCTACTTATTTTGAGAATTTAAGGTTGATATTAGGTGGGCCTTTTTCAAAAATAATTGCCAAATTTTGACATTATTTTTCTATTTTCTCTTTAATGGCGAAATTCATATGCTCAACCCCACTTGAGAAGTTTATTAGTACGATGTTTTAAATGTTACAAATTATAAGATTGTATTAGTGAAAACCATTTTCAAATAGCTTTATTATCTCCAGAGATCTAGCGGTTTCAGTACTTTAACTCAAAGGCGGATTTAGGTGTTCTTTTGCACAAAACCCCCAAATTTCGAATGTCTCCTCCAGCAGTACCCTTTGATGTAGAGCTGCAAAATTTGACAGGTGTGCTATGTTCGGATATCACAACATGTGTACAAAATTTAAAGAAAATCTAAAACACATGCGCCACGTTGATTTGTTGATTTCATATGGAATAACCCTATTATTATTTCCACTATAAAGTGGCTATAGTAACTAAAACATTACTAGGAACTTGAATAAATAAATATTATTAACTCTTACCATGGGCTCTACATATGTGTATAGGGCTTAACAATATTTTGTACAACTCATCCTCAGCGACTAAACTACTCTAGTTATCGCCCTGGTCAAGAGCTCGCCTTAGCGTCCCCTGACCAACCAAACCAAAGCGCTCCCTCAAATATTTGCACATTTTGCGCCCTCCCAATCCGGCGCCCGAGGTACAAGCTCCGTTTGGCCCTTCCCTCTAGTTACGTCACTGCTCATACTGGCAGCATTCTGAAAATAAAATAAGACATAGAACTATTTTAAATATAAGACCAAAGTAAGTTGACTATGAAATCAATTAAGATTCTCACGACCTTCCTCCAACAAAAGCGTTATTTGATGGAGATGCTGCGACAAAACCAGTAAAACACACACTAATTGAAGAATTAGAAAAAAATATCTTTCACCAGACGATTTTTATTTCGAAAATGTCTCTGCACTAAACATTGCTGTTATACTAAACATTGTTGCTGCAGTAAACATAGCTGATACTTTAGTAAACTCAGAATTCCCAATTATTGCTACTGGAATGACTGTTAATGAGGAATTAATGCCGGCACAAATATATTCAAACGGTGCAGGACATATTGTGGAGGAACTGAACTACAAATTGGGAGAAGCAGATCTTCGTGTCATTTCACATGTAGAGTGGGCAGTTCAAAACGGTTTAAAGCGAACAATTGTTCTATCGAATGACATAGGTTTAATTATTGTGTTACTTCGATTTGTTGCACTTTTTATAAGTCAAGGATTAGAAGCATTATGGATGCGTTAGGGAAGAGGTGGAGAAAGACGCTTCATCCCTCTTCATATTTTGAAACATAGACTCAACTCAGAGATTTGCAATGTTCTAATCAAGGCCCATATTATCACAGGTGATGAAATTATGAGCTAAATAGAAACTAAGCGTGGAGCTTTAGCCACTGAACCAGTGAAGTTTCTAAAAGAATTTGCTGAGAATGACAACGAATGTGAGTTCAAAGACGTCGAAAAGTATATTGTGCGAGTGTGGAAAAAAAGGTGTGATGTTGACACTTTTGATGAACCTTGCTACAGTGAGTTCAAGAGATCAGTTCTACTAAGTGACCTTCCGCCAATGTCATCGTTCGTGGATGGACACATTAAAAGAGCATTTTATTTACACAGAATATGTATAAATGTTCCAAAGGACCCCTTTGAGTTTGGATGGGAAAACGTTGATGGTGTTCTTAAACCTTTTAGTTTTTCAAAACCTGTACCCAGTGAACTTACACGAACATGTAACAGGAAAACCTGCACTACGAAAAGATGCTTCTGTCGATACGCTCTTCTGAAATATTCGTCATGTTGCAAATGTAATGTAAGAGACTATAAAAACGCGTAATTGCAAATGGACATACATAAATCCAGGTTCCTCGATACACGCCTGTAAAAAGAAATCGTGTTTTACAGAATTTCATTTTTTATTTATAGTTTTGCATCATTATTGAATTTATATGGCTAACAAAAATGTCACCCGTATTTCATACAAATGTTAGTCAAACAAATTTATGTACACGTATTTATTACTTATAATGAGTATTCTTTATAATTTGAATTTTAATACTTGTTTACCCATAGGCAAACTTATGTATTTTATATACTTGTATTCATTATTTATATTCATAATCTTAGCCATTCTTTGCCTATCACAATAAAAGGCTTGAAATCTATTTATATTTAAACTATTCCAATACACGTCTATTCGTTGTTTATCATAGCTTTCATCATAACTTACCGTTGGACCTATATTTAGTCTAGTTGCTAGCACGCATGTCTTGAGTGAATAGTCCAGTTTTCGATTCCCGGTGATAGTATAGCTGAATTAAAAGTAGTTTGGATTCGTCTATAATCTATAGGTCCACGTCTCCTTTAACCACTATGGCATAACCGTAGACGTTAAACTCAAAGAAACTAAAAAATAACATTCTTTATTGTAGTTTCCTATATAATATTTGCTATTTTGTAAAATAACAAAAAGGTTGTTCTGATAGATCATTTCCTATGTTTATAAGGATATTTGATTAAATTGCTAAATTGATAAGCTAAACTGATTCAATTATGACCCGAGAACATAAATCAAAAATCAAATTCCCTGAACCTCGATTTTTAGGGGGTATACTATGGGTCCTGGACTAATTAATACGATCAATAAGTTCTGCTTAAATATACTCATTAAGTCTAGTACAGTATGTTTAACTAAAGATTTCATCTTCTTGTTTTGTCCTCCTAAAATTTGATCTGGTTTCATTTTTGTTATATCGTTCTTAACACTACGCATTTAATTTATTATAGAGCAGCTTGTATGAGATTCACAGTGTTTCCCCATATTTATTATATAGAAAAATGAAAATTATGTATACTTATATATAGAAAATTGTAATCAAACATGTCACTTGTTAAACAAGTATTATCTCTTACAACTCTATTCATTCGTGTGTGTTATGATGAAAATTATGCTGCGTATGATCCAAGTGATAGTTATTATGACTCAGATGATCTAGATGAGTTAATTTTGATAATCCTGATATAATTAGTTTTTGCATTCCTGTTGATATGTTAGATCATTTATTTAAAAAGAATTGTTAAGGAAAACAACGAACGCTTTATACAAACTATTATTGAGAAGCATATTAGGAATTTGTCAGATGAAATATTAGATACACTAAGAGATGAGGAATGGTCTTATATAAGTTTTGCTGAAAATATTACAGAATATTTTATACGTAAATATAAATCTAAGATTAATTGGAAAGACTTAATATACAATAACTAATCAGAAGATTTGATAAGAGACTTTGTAGATAGATTTAACTGGTTGGCTGGAAACTGTAATGGTTTACCAGAAGATTTCATAAGAGAGTTTGCTGATAACGTTGATTGAGGGATTATATCAAACAGAAAATTATGAGAAAATTTTATAAGAAAGTTTTCTGATAAGGTTGATTGAAAAAGTTACCTCATGTTCATTTTTATCTGAAAATTTTATTAGAGAGTTTGCTGATAAACTTAATTGGGATGATATATCATTGTTTCAAACTTTATCTGAGAACTTTATAAGAGAATATGCTGAGAGAGTATGGTGAAAAGGGATTTTAATGGGACAACGTTTATCAAAAGCTTTTGTTTTAGAAAATAAAGATAATATTCCTAATGATCTTCTATTTACGTTTAGTCACTATTTCGATTAGAGAGATCGTGAAGATATATTAGATTGCACCTGATGATCCGAAACCTCCAAAACCTCTTTCGCTTTCGTTATTAAATTCTGTAACTATTTCAATTGGCAATGTTTCATGTTTTATTATAACTAACAGTGAAATACGCTAAAATCTTTTAGAATAGTTTCAACATAAGGAAGGAAGTTAAAAAAAATCTAAGTATTGCGTTAACTCCATATAGCTAACAAATTGGATATATTATCGACATTTTTTTAATTACTGCAATAAATTCGTGATATTTACCATCTATAACACCTGCACATACATCTATATCTTCTTCAAACTCAAATTCGATTTAGAAAAGATTTATCAAAAGTATCCTTTTGGTATATCCATTTTAATGCCACTTTTAAGTAAATGAGTGCCTCCAGATTCTACTCTTACAGTTACAGAAGAATAGAGATCATAGCCAGCAGAACCTTTTACCATAACTCTAGGGACTATACCATTAGCATTTAAACAAACAACTTTGAGAGACACGATACAACACTCACTTTTATGAAATAATTCGTAAAATATTTTATTTTTTATTAACTTATACAGGGAATTCGTGCTATTATTCAGTTCAAAATCTTTTGACGTCGCGAATTATGTCGACTAATTTGAAGTTTAAATAATATAAGACGAAAATCATGCCTCTCGTTTTGTATGGTTGCGAAACATGGTCGCTTACTCGGAAGGAAGAACACAGATCGAAATATAGACGGGAATGGTCAATGGCGGAAACTTCATAACGAGAAAGTACATAATTTATACGGTATATCCAACATTATTAGGATCATCAAGTCTAGGATGCTCAGGCGAGCAGGGCATGTAGACAGGATGGACTAAAAAGGAAAGCTCTCAAAATCTTAACAGCAAGACCAACCGTTAAACGACCATCCGGAAGACCTGAGTGCAGATGGGAGGAGAATATTAAGATGGATCTCGAAGAAATAGGAATACAAAATGGGAACTGGATCCAATTGGCTAAGCATAGAAGTAAGTGAGGAGCTTTTGCGAACGAGGCATTGAACCTCCGGGTTCCATTGGCCATAGACCATAGTAGATAGTTAGTTATTAGCTTATATATAAAAAATGAAATGATTTATATTTTAACATACAGAAGATTTGTAATCGAATATGGTAGATGCTAAACAATTTTTATTTCTTAAACCAGTATTTGATTGTTTGTGCTACTTTTTAGATCATGCTAAAGTTGACGATGACCCATTTGATGATCTAGATGATGATTATAACCTATATGATGATGAATATTATGCTAAAGTTGATGATAGCCCATATGATGAAATAATTAATTTTGCATTTCTGTTGACGTGTTGGATCATTTATTTAAAAGAAAGCTGATAAACAGAATCATGCACCTATTAAGAAATGTATTATTAAGAAATGCATTATGAATTTGTCAGATGAAATATTCCATACTATAACTGTTGACCAATGGTCTCATTTACATATTGAAACCGTTACGATAGGTTTTATATATAAATGTAAAGATAAAATTCATCGGAAAAGCAGAGACTTAGAAGATTTTGAACTTTTGTTTTAGAATTAAACATAAGATTTCTAACAAAATTTATGATTATTTTTTCATAAAGGTTATACAGATGTATGCTATGTAATGATATTGAAATTCTTTAAAAAAATCATACAAATAATCGATTGCATTAACTAGCTCTTCTTCTAATAGTAGTCTCCAAAACTCATTAACGTTACCTTTACGAATATCTAGTTCTTGTTGCATTAGATTAAACAGCTTAAAACTGTTTGGGTCTCTAAATTTTTCATAAATGATCGCGAGGTTTGGATATTTATCGTATGCAACAGTAAGGGGTTAGTATAAACTCCTCTTTTGACATTGGATAGCATAATAGGGAAAATTATCAATTAGTTTGTTCTTCTTGTATATGATTAAACAATTACCTGATGAACTATCATTGTTATATGGTACTACTACTTTTTAAAGCATTCTTTTGAATACTTAAGTTTCCAATTGATTATTCGATTTCTTCTACTCTTGATTCTAATTTTTCTATGTTTTCTTGACATTGTTTAAATTCTTGGGTGAAGTAATCTTCAATAATATCGTAACATTTATCATGAAAGTCTTGAGATATCCATAAAGCAATAGCAGGAAATATTTTCTTATATACATATGTCCGAAAACTAATAGGTCTTTATCGTCTGTACCTTTTGAGTTTATATAATATAATGAATTTAGCTGGCTTGAATTCCCGCCAGCTAACTTTTCGTTCTAATACTCTAATAATTCTATTGATTGCTTATTTTCTAACCCATGTTTAAATTCCTTACCACCACTTTGACACAACTTAGTAGCGCCCGCAGGATCGTTTTATGGATATAACTCCATAAAAGGACAAAACATATTAAATCTACACTACAACATTATCTCTATATATCCAACTATTATGCAAATCATCAAAACCTAACCATTTGACATATGCTTTATTACCTTTCTTACGCATTTTTTTTTCAACAAGATACTCATCTTTGTATGTAGTTCCTAAAAATCCTTGCTCATAGAATCTTCCTTATACAACCTCGTAATCCAAATCTTTTATCCTGCGTGTTGGTGGTAGAGATGCAAGGGCCCGGAAAAAAACGGCTTTTTTGAAAAAAAAACGGTTTTTTCTGCTTCGCTTTTTTGCTTGGGAAATTTTGGGCTTTTTTCGAAATTCTGCTTTAAATTGATAAAACAGATTTTGTTTCGCTTCTATATAACACAAAAAGCCATTTAATTAGTGGTTGATGTCGATAATAATATAAAACCTCGAAAATAAACCATGAATTTCGAAAAGATATTTCAAACAGTTTTACTTCTCAACATATTTACAATATGAATTCCAAAGAATTAACCAATGTATATAATAAGGTTTCTCTTAACCTCCTACATACAAAAGTAAGCAGGGTTGGCAAGAACCGTGGTTGTTTTTGAAAATGCCAAAAACCCGTTTTTTGGGGGGAGTTTAAACTAGAATTTTTTTTGGTTTAAGCCAGGCTTTTTTGGGTTTAGATATTTTGCATTATGCATTTATATTACATATTGACAGAAATAAGTTTTTTTCGCCTTGGTGTCATTATGCAACAACGGGGTTATGCTGGAAGAGGTCACATAAGCTTAAAGAAGTCCTGTCAGTAAATTTCTTAAATTGGGAAACTCCCGCTCTAGCCATCGGGAAAATCCCGTCATTACTCTAAATGTAAAACAATAACGGAAAAATCTTGTTATTGCTTTGCATGTAAAATTTAAAGGTCAACATATCATAATCATTACGCTAAAACTGAGATATTAAATTACAAATTTAGTACGTACATATTATTGAAAGTCCAATCTAAGCTAATGTTGGAAGCTACGTAGGCAATCGATAAATTTTGCCAATTTCTATCAATATATTTAAGTAACCTTGGCTTCTTAATAAAACAACAGGCATTCAGGCATGCAGAAATATACAATTTGGTTTCGTTTCGTATGTTCAGCCGTAACATCCTTACGTAATACCGAGGTTATCAAGAAGACTTTCGCTTAAAATGACATCCGAACCGCTACTTTGTTTACGCATGAAAGAAGAGTTGTGGTTCGACCGAGAATTGAACATGGGATACCTTGATTAAAAGGTGAAAAGGAAATAAAACTAATGCAGATGGTTTGATATGTGGAAACGTCACCATAAAGTTCACACGATTCGCATTTTTCGTTCTTTTTATTTTTTCGGTTTAAACCAGTTGCTTATCTAAAAAAAGGAGAAAAAACAGCTGGTGTAAACCAGCCAACCCTAAAAGTAAATACTTATTTTTAAAAAAAAATACACAATTAACTAGCAAAATTTTATGTAGTATTTTTCAAAATATTCCATACCCTCTTTTTGGAGCAAAATAAAATTAAAATTAAACAAGAAAAATACTTGATTTATATGATACACTTAAAGGCTGCACATCTAGAGCTTTTGGTTTTGTATATTCTTGAAATTCTACAGTTTTATATAATCACCATCACGGTTTACTCAGTCCTCAAGTTTTCTGAATTTTTAACAAGAGGGATTCAACATATGAAAGGTATGAGGCAAGAACATGGTAACCCACAATTTTACTATCTATCTGGTGCTGCATAACTCAGCAATTGAAAATTTGTTAGTTATCATGTTCTTAGCTCACACCCTTCATATCATTATGGAACTCTCCTCACCCCACCACCACCACAAAAAAAAAAGGACTACGGAATATATTTAACTT
This sequence comes from Thermobia domestica, assembly GCF_964235325.1. Taxonomy (NCBI): domain Eukaryota; kingdom Metazoa; phylum Arthropoda; class Insecta; order Zygentoma; family Lepismatidae; genus Thermobia; species Thermobia domestica. Next base: position 49,772,901 of record NC_137470.1, on the reverse strand, counting down.
AAGATAAATACAACTGCACAACAAACATGGCTAAGTGGAGCTTTTGCGCTTCTATCGGGAAGTCCGGGATTCAACTCAGCATTCGACCATTCTGACAAAGCTTTTCTTCATTCCATCTGTGAAGTAGAAATAGTGCGTGTACTGTGAGTTGGCCGACTTCCTTTCTTATTGTTTTTAAATCGTTATTATTACTAATTACCAGCAGTGACGGTTTTGCGAAGGTTAGTGGGGCGGTCTTTCGGACTGAAGCCTGTTCCCCAAAATTACGGAATGTCTAAAACAAACGAAATATCTATTAGTCATGCCTTTACTCATAAATTTTAAGCTTCCGTCAAATAAAAATTACGAATGTTTAGAAAAAAATAAACATTAATAAGAAATCCCCTCCCAAAATACTTTTCTAAATTCGCCACTGATTCTCAGTATAAAATGATCTTCAATGAGGTTGTATCCGGAAGATTATCGCTAAATATATAAACGAAACGAAATATTAATTATTCCTGTACTCATAAACTTCAAGCTCCTCCCAAATAAAATTAGGACATTTTAGAAAACGAAACAATCAGAGAAATCCCTCCCAAAGTACCTTTCTAAATCCGCCACTGATTCTCAGTATAAAATGATCTTCAATGAGGTTGTATCCCGAAAATTATTGCTAAATCGTTGCACAGCTATAGTATAACAGAAATGTGGAAGTACGGTTTAAAGGATATATTGAAAAACGTACGCTTTGATGGATATATAGAAAAACGTAAGTTTAACTTTTGCGCTAGAAGCTAAAGTACTAAGCTCTTAGAAATGAAACACGGATGACAAACTGAAATGATCCCGAGAAGAAAAAAATGTCGATAACTCAAAAGTTAAAATAAAGTTAAATAGCCTCTAAAATTGCCCTCAAATACTACATTCTTCACGTTAGCTTTAATTCGTAAAACATGTGCTCCATCCATCTTGCTGGTGAATTTTAGAGCGAAATATGGCATTTAGGTCATGGAGTTCTTATCTAACTATAGAATATACTATAAGAAAGATGTTTAGATAGAAAAATCATGAAAATGAAAAAAGCCAAAATTTCCAAAATTCTCGTTTTTTTCCAAAAAAAGCCGGCTTTTTATGTGCAAAAAACCATCGATTCAAAAAAGCCGGCTTTTTTGCATCTCTAGTTGGTGGGTTTAATGGAATAATCTCTTTAATAACAAATATTTGTGTTGACTAGTTAGGTGTACACACTTTCTCAAACCAATCTTTTGATTTAATTAGACGAACGTAATCATCAATTTTATATTAAGATTTAAATCGCTTATACAGTATTATTTCTTATACACTTTCTCTAATATCATTTGTTCATTCTTTTTTATTAAATTCTACAGGCTTTATATCAATGGTTCTATGTATTTTACTGTTGTAGTTGCTAACTAATGTTGGTAATATCTCTAACCATTTATAATTTCATTGCGTAGTAAACTTCTTTCATGTGTTTTTTTCTTGCAGGCTTGTGAATTTATTCTATAATGCCTTCTCTAACACCTGTCCCTTTTTCTAGTCAACCTATCTTTTTAACGAATTCAGTTTTATTAATACCACATACGAACAAACACCTTTCTTGATATATTTTCCATTATTTGTTCGCTCTATTCTAATGGTATCTTTGTATCTGTTTATTTTTTATACTTAACACAATACATCCTATTTATTACATAGAAAATTATAGAAGTTCCCTTTCTATGTACATAGTAATAATTAACAATATTCCTTCTACTATAGCAGCTTTCTCGTCTGGTTTACTCGTAATTATAGTATCCTCTTTAAAGCTGAAAAATAAATTTTCAATCAAATTATCATCACTTAAATGTATATTTAGATGGGATTTACCAGGGTATATTATTTTACTATTATAGAGAAATTTGTAACTATGAGATAGATTGAATATTCTGAAAATTGGATATTTAACACCTTTTCTTCTCAATCGACTTAAATTTGTAGTTCCTTTCTTCATAATGAAAATATTTGCTTCTTTGTATGACGTTTGGAAATCTTCTTTTGTAATAAATTTATCTAACTCTGACTTAAGTAGACCTAATGTTACAGCATTAATATTTGTAATTGCATTAGGTAAAGAAGTTATTCGTCTATTTCCAATAAGTATATATCTACCTCCTATCAAAGCATTAATATTGGTAATTCTGGTCTTATATTTAAATTATCTTTCTTTAAGTGTGTATCTTGTAATATTCTCAATGCATTTTCAAATTTCTTTCTATCACTTTCCAATTAATTATTTATTGATTCAAGCTGATGAAAAGTTACTACAACTTGTTGATCTATACCATCAGCTACAATAATAAGTCTTATTTTTGAATGTAACACATGATTTATTATTTGTTGTAATGTTTTCTTCTGGAGTTCATTTTTAAAAGCTCCACGACAGATAGTACTGTTTACGAATGGTTTCAGTTATGTGTTTATCATATTCTTCTCTCTTAACAAAATTCTGTAATAGCTCTTCACTTATATTAATATCACCTTTCTTACTTCATATTATCAAATGTCTCCGTTATTTATTTAATAGAAAATGGTTATACCAACCTAATTACTCGAAACATCTTTTCAATGCAATGTCAGTCTTTTTCGACCTTTTAAAATCAATATCAATATCTGTACCATGTTCTCCTAGTATTCAATACAAAACATGCTTCACATTTATAAAGTCGCTTCGTTTGCCATAATAAAGTTCGAAAAAGGCGTAATATAATTCTTCAAATTCATATTCAAGTCCATCTCTCACATGCTGTAAATTTATTGTGTTTGATCTGTAAAGTCAAAGTGTATTAAATAAATATCATCATAATATTTTGAGTATTTGTTTTTCTGAAGTATTTTAATATATCTCGTACTGATATTTGATCTTTCTGTATATTTTAAATTCTTCGCCTACCATCGTAAACACCTCTTTTCGTATAACGCGATCTTGTATAGCTTGTAAACGAGATAATTGTTACTTAAATCCTTTCGTAGTATTATATCACGGTTTGCTCATACCAGCACTATAATAAGCGCTTGTTTTTCATTTATATAGTTGGAAACATGCTGATTTTCCTTTCAAATCTTATAAGGTAATTATGGGATATAACTTCACCAACTCTTGATCTGGATACAAAAACTTCGGAATTAACCTTTTCTATAAATCATAAACGTGATGTAAATTATTTTTATCATTTAAATATGTTGTACTAACATACTCACAATACTTCAAATACTTACACATATCATCTCAATTAAGTTCATGCTCATGGTTCTTAAAATAATATTTAATTTTATTATGTATAACTTCCATATTTATTTCAAACAAACTTTTATGAAGGTATTCATAAAAGACATTAAAACTATATATTTTATTCATTTGTGTTATATACACTACATAGCTAAAAGAATATCCATCACTAAATAATTTTTAAAAAATAACACAAATGTCTGCAAATAACAGAAATAAAATCTTGTGTTTGATTGTCGTTATAAAATAAATTTTGATTCCCAAGATATTGTATTAATGGTTTAGGTGGTACTCCTCCGTAAGAATCAACCAAATATTTAAGATATTCCTCTTTCCAATAACATACCCAATGTGTACAAATGTTTTCTGATTTATCTAAATTAACAACACCACACTCATTTTCTTTAGGTTTTCTACGTAATTCATCACTCATATAGCCTTCTCGAAAGTGCTTTATCTTTAATTCTTTTAGCAACCTCTCTACGTCGAAGTTGGTTAATGATTTTAGTTGTTTTGACTTTCTACCACCACCTTGTTTGGCTTCCATTGCTAAATTATGATGTTTTTGTTCTAATTCTTACCAATTTTCTTTGGGATGAATAACAGTATTAGTTATAGCTGCTGATGTCCCTGCAAAAGAACCTAAAGATCCAACTTCTGAGAGAATAGCTGGTAATATAAAAGTAAATCCACCAGTATGTTGTTTAGGTGAACTCTTAATCTTTTTCGTTTACGCAGTTGTTAAAATTAAACTCACTCCCTATCCTTCCTTCAACTTTTTAGTTTTATCACTTACTTGCCTCTTAGTTAATATATGACCAATCTTTAAATTCTCAAGTTCATTTTGAGGAACAAAAACGTACAACCTTTAGTAGAACACATTATTACTTATTTATTTAATGGAAAATTTTCATTTGTGAAAGTATTGTTGTTGCTCCACCGAAATCAATTATAGTATCATACTCATTTGTAACTTTTATTTCCAATTCATCAATCTTGTTTCTTGTTATAGGGAAAAATTAATGATAAGCAGGTTCATATATAATGTTACGTTTAAACTCTATAAACTCTATAAACTCTATAGCATTTGTTTTACATGTTACTATTATCCCTGTTTCTCTATGAATATATGAGTATAATCATCACCTTAAACGAGGATACCATCTGCTACATAACAGTGAACATTAGTTGTATCAAAAGGATGAAACTTACATAATTTACTACCAGTATATGTTTCTTTCTTTCCTAGTGCTGTTAAATGCTCAAATTCAAGAACAGTATTTAAATTTCCTGTTACAAAATCACTGTCGCCTGTTTCTATTTTCACTCTATTTATTATCTGATCTTCTGTTAATGTTGCATTTACATATTGGGAATTTAAATAATCGTTAAGGCTCTTTAAACTGTAGTGTCCGCCTGGTATAAGTACACGTTTATGTCCATATATAACCAATGTATTGTCTGTAACATTTGGAGTTAAATAAGTGCTATAAAATGCAACTAGTCATATGCTTAAATCGTTATTACTATTATCTCATTAATGATTTAGTTCCTTTATTAAAATGGAAGTATCGGTAGTTAACTTGAACGCCTTAGCCATTTATTATATAACAAATGAATGAATTTGATTCGCCTAAAGATATTCCAAGACAAAAAGTGATAAAGTTAATATAAGACATCATTCGAAAATTAGAATATAGCTATATAAATAAGAATAAAAACAAATTACGTTATGTTAAATATGCGTAATACAGCTTTATCATTTTATCTATATTATTATCTGCAACAACTGGATTTATTAATGTATTTTACCTGTGATGGTTTATTCAATTATAACAACATCTTTAACTACAGGAAGTGTAGTTATTGCAGCGTTGTCTTCTTAATATTAGTAAGAAGAACGATAAATATAAGACTCTCCTAGAACGTAATAACTCCTTTGAAAAAACAATTAGAAATATTAATAACATTGAATGGTGGTATGGATGATAAATGTATTAGAATACTGTTTATAAGATCAAACACACCCTTAAAATATAAAAAAAAATAATTGAGCCTGACGGATCAAGATTTGTTACCTAATAAATGAGTAAAATAACCAGAACTGTCAATTGGGATGTGCAGGAGATTATTAAAGAAAAAACGATTAAGAAGAGAAGTGAGGAACTTATACCTCCTGATATATTGTGTCTTTTAGTAGGTCCATCTTCCTGTAGGAAAACGTTTCTCTTATTTAGCTTTCTACTACAGCCAGGTTGGTTAAACAATAATTATCAGTACATTTGTACTAAAAGCATGAATCAGCCAAAGTATCAGGAACTACAAGAAAGATTTAAAGAAGCAAGATTAAAATTTAAGAAAGAAATAGCGACATTTCAATGTAGTAATGATGATTGTATCTATTGATGATTTTGAAAAATACTCTGTTGCTGTATTTGATGATTATATTTTAGAGAATCAAGACAGTGTTAGAAATTGCTTTAGGAGAGGAAGTCATAAGCATTTAAATTGTTTCGATGTAGCACAAACATATTCCAAACTTCCCAAACAGCTAGAAAGATATAATGTTAACTTGTTTATTTCTTCAAGATAATACTATTTTAAAGAATTTGTACAGTGAGTTCGTAGGATGAGATATGCTTTACTATAAATTCAACGAGTTATGTTCTACTGTTGGAAAGATGTTTGTGGTTCTACAGTTATCGGTATGACCAGGAAGGTAAATAATGGAACGTATAGAAATGCACCATTTTATAAACGTTTCCCAGACGCTCTTTTCATGGATTTCACGTTTTCTAGAAGATTTTTTAAAGTTCTGTACGTTTTCTAGACGTTTTTTTATTTTTCACATTTTCTACAGGTTTTTCGCGTTTTCTGAACGTTTTTTATCCTTTTTTCAAGATTTCTAGCCTTTTTCGACGTGTACTAGATGTTTCTTAAAAGTTTTTTTACATTTTTCACATTTTCTAGAGTTTTATTGTCATTTTCTTCACGTTTCTTGCCGTTTCGCGATGTTTTCTCCACTTTCTGTGAGGATTATTGATGTTTGCTCGTTTTCTTTACAAAAAATGAACGAGAAAGAAATTAAGAGGAATCTTAAGTTAAAAGAGTTATTTATTAAAGGTTTTCAAAATTGGAGAAAAAAGAAAGGGCACGAATATACGACAAGTAAAAAGCAAGAAAAGCCTGTAATTGTTACTGCTGAAAATATAGGTAGTAAGAATATAGAGGTAGTTGAACAAAACAAAAAACCTAAAATAAGAACTTGTTCCAGCTGTAAATAATAGAGCGAGATTAGGTTCGAAATATTTTGAAACACCTCCAATGTATGACAGTTTTGTAGAGGAAGATGATTCGCCTGTGACTATGAAGATAAAACAAATGTGAAAACAAAGATAAAGTAGAAGTTGCAGAGCCTTTACCAACTCTTTTTGGTGAGGTTCCAACGAAATATTACGCTAAAAGAAATCATGATATACTTGAAATAAGAAGTTTTGAAGAAGATGGTAAAATAATAAATAAAATAGGAAATTCCAGTGTTAAAGTTAATAGTGATGACTTAATAATTAATGGAAAAACCTGTAAAGCAACAGTAGGTTATGGGAGGTGTTAACAATTAGTACTACTAAACATTTTGAGCATTGTGATAAAATAGATTTTTAAAATTATGAAATAATAATAAAATCAAATGCTGCGTTTCAAAATTAATGTCTTGATAGTAAAAGATTTGCGTCTAATAGAGGTAGAAAATACGGGAATATTATGAATCATATTTGGGAGACAAAGATTAAACCGAAGTCACCTCTAACTAATAAATCTAAACCTGGAGAAGGAATTAAACAATATACTGAACTGACTAAAGAATATATTTGAATGGATGATGTTCCAAAGTTAATACATAGATTAATTGTAATAGATGGGGAAGAAAAAGCTGGTAACAATAATTTTTAGAATGAGAAAGTAGGTATAGTAAATATGATTAATAACAAGCTTTCACAATTTATTCCTAACGATCCAAACGGTATATTTTATTTGATAAATATATTAAATACATTGCCGCCAAGATCTTGGACTGATCAGAAAGTTGCAAAGGGTTAGCAAAAGACTTGATTAATAAACTCCCATTTGAATTACATATTCATGGATTTGTACTGTGGTTTAGAAATTAAGCAACATGAAAGATTAGAAAGAGGAGATAAAGGTATTACCCCATTAGTTGAAGCTTGTAGAGAACACGATATATACTAAAGAGATAATAGAGAAACAGCTTCAAGACATATTGCTGATAAAGAATTAGAAAATCAAACTTAGAAAAGGGTATTTAGCACAGATGCGTCAATTGGTGAAAGACTCGCAGGTTTTGGGGTTGGTACTGGTATGAATGTTAAAGTTAGGATGGGGATTGAATTTGTGTTTGAAATATTCCTTTATAATAGATAGTATGGAGAGTATTGAGAGTTATGAGTTACAAGTTTTACAGCAAATAGAAGAACATATAATAATTTGAATGAACCTAGAAAAGATATTGAATTTGACTTTGATGTAGGAGCTGGATTTATTCATTCTCACAGAGCAGACTGTTATATGAAATTTTAAGTTGTAGGAGATCAAGAAAGAGGAATGTTACGATACTTTCCTCACATTCTCTAGCATAGAAAAGATAAAGCATGGAGTAATTATATATATAGGATTGATCTACATGGAATAACGTCTAAATTTATCGGAACTTTACAGACTTCTAAACCGGAAGTTGAGTACTTAATCAGATTACGAAACAGTTGATAAACTTGTATTGACAAAAGATTTTACAGTTTTATGTCCACTAAGATTAATTCTATGGCTTTTAAATAATTATAAAGGGGTTATGTAGAAAGATGGATTGAGGATAAGATTTACAAAGGCTGGTAATAATAATGATATGTTATATAAATTGACAGAAGCAGGTGAAACAACGCTTAATGATGGAAAAATAACAATCAAGAGTATAGAGATAAGAATGTCAATTGTAGAGTGTGAACCAAATTACGAAAGCAAGTTAAAGTTAAATATTCTTAAAAACACTAAAATTATGTTTCAATTTCACACTTATCAATGTGTAGAAAATAATAGAGAAGACCCTTTCTTATAATTTGAATAAACTACTCAGTTTAATTCTAGACAATTTGATATGCCTTATTTTGTAATTGTAACTTTTGAAACTTATGAAAGCAATTAACTGACTGCAGATTCTCGTAAATTTGATCATTGTAAAGTTAGGAATCTCTATCTGAAAAACTGGCGCCAGGATATCTCTCCAAAAGAACATATATACTTAGATATTGCTTATAACGATTATTTTAAGATGTTTAAAGATGACACTGCATTTAGGAGAATAACATGTGGAAATACGGAAAAGTATTACAATCCAGATGAGTTATTAAAAATAGACCAACGTATATGATCAATGGTAGTAATAGAAAGATGTATCTATAAATGAGAGAACTAATATGAAAATAATAGTAGATTTTGCAGACGCAGAAGCTAATAATACAATTTGTAATGTGATTTTAATGGTTCAAAAGAACTTTACTTATGATCCCAAAATGAGAAAGTAGTATAAAATTTTTAGATTATATTATATTAGATTAACTTTATTTCAGATGTAGTTTTTAGAACTTTTATCAGTATATTTTCATAAAAGTTATGAGATATATGCAATAAGGGAAGAAAAGTTATTATAAATAAAATTCTTCTATTAAATAAATATGGCGGAACAAGTTCAATTTTTAAATAAGCGTGGAAATTTCGAACAGAAGTCAGTTATAGTTTACATAATTAGAGTTACACGTAGAATATTAGATTCTAAAGATGGACAAAATAAACACTAAGTTCGGTAGAAGTATTTTAGTTAAGTGTGAAAATGTGAAGGTATTTCTTCCTCTTAGGTTTACGAAACACTTAACTGATAAAATGATAAGCGATATAGTTAGAGGTGGGTTAAAGATTAAATATACTTGGTTTGAATTCGTTTTTTGACTCAAAGATTTTCTCTTTAATAAATAAGAAATGGCATCATATTTAAACAACAAAATTCATATTACTATTTTAAGACCTGTTTAATTCCAAGATTTAGAGAAATATAAAGCTTTGGAAGTCACATTATGGAAGTTGATTCAAAGAAAAAACACAGGTGAAAGAGTTTAAGTAATTTAGATGGAAATATAAAACATTATTGCCACAAAGATATAATGAAGATACAGAGCATCTGTTAAAAGATATGAAAAAATATAAACCATTTATGCGTTACTAACAATAAGGTATGAAACAGTTAAATAATGTCTATTCTATGCATCAGATATTTTTCGAAAAACGAATCATTAAAATGATTTTTAAAGAAAATATACAAAGGAAAAGTGAGTTACAAGTATGGAACCTCAAACTAGATACAGTACTAGCGATTTTAAAATATTTGTAAGTAATGTGCAAGATAGAGATGAAGTTGTTTGTAATTTACACGCGTGTTAACGGACAGAGTTCAGAAAGTCATTCTTTCCAATTGAAAATAAGATAAGTAGGAAATTCCACTTCCAGTACCCAAATTTGTAATTATCATGTAAACATATAGGAAGTATACTCAGGAAGTAAATTGTTATCATAAAAGCTATTTTGCTTCTCGATTTACTTCTAAGCGTGTAAGTTAATATCTATTTCTCAAACAACCCTGAGATATTGTGAATTTAAATAATTTATTTTTATTAAATAAATGTCGTTCTGTATAGGTATTTTATCAAGACCGACCTTTTGTGCTTGTTTTTCTTTTAATAAATTTGTTGGAATGCGAATAGATAACAAAGAGGAAGATAAGTATTATATTTTGCGTACGCGTTGTGGCTCTGTTCTTGTTCCCGACTTAAACGAGATTTACAATCTCTTATTCTTGGACAAATTTATTGGCAAACACGATAAACGATTTTCGAAAGACGCTGTACTTGGTTTTAAATTTACAGCAAACTAATAATGTTAAGTTCAGAGGCTATAAAACTATGCTTCAGTATCTTGCACAAGATGAGGAAATATGTTTGAATGCTGTTCAATGCATACAGAGAACTTTATTATGTCATGCTGAGTCCTTGAAATCTTCTTCTGCAAACGGCGTGACGTTACGAGCACCAAAAATTACATATATTAATCATGCAGACGTGTGAATACAAAATACAGGTCTTTGGATGTATACAAACAGGTGCAGGCTATAAAAAGATTCTACTTGATAAGAGCGCGCAGCTACTTGACCATGTGTTCGCTTGTGTCTACAAAATCGCTCGGTTGGGGGCACTGAGGATGCGCGGAGACTGTAAGGTAGAATTTGTTGTTTTTCTTTCCCTAATAATACTTTTCTATAGATAATTTTGAGCGCCACAAACGATGTGCTAATGACGGATAGACCATAAAGCCTATGTTCTTGCGCTATGTATTTATGTAGTGTTGTATACACGACTTCAAAAGTGCATTACCACCTGCAATTCTCCCTTTCCTGCAATAGCAGGCAACCTCAAAAGCTCAGCGGTTGATTTGGTTGCGAATTCGAAAGGCGTTGGACCAAACCTCAATTTTGTTACAAATATATCAGTGTGGCAAACTGCAAATAAGAGAATAAAATAAATTCTTAAGACTTACCACTTTATTATCGTGATGGCAATGGATGACATAAAAGTTACAAAATCATCTTATCTAAGCAGTTCAAACAAGGTGAATGGTAACAAACAGACATAAGAGGAAAGCAGTTTCTTTCCTTTTTCCAAAAGAAAATCTCGTAAAAAAAGAAAAAGGTTACATAATGTAAAGGTTTATTATAAAAGCCTAACGGCACAAAAACAAACATCCACACGACACGGAAAGAGAGACAAGCACAAAATAAGGAACACCGCTGGCTTAGCTGACCAACGGGCCTTTCATTATTATTTATATTGTTATTATTACAATTATTATTATTATTATTATTATTATTATTATTACTATTATTATTATTATTATTATTATTATTAAAAAATCGTCTACTTTCCCAATCTATGATCGTACCTAAGAACATGTCTGCATATAGCGGTCACGTGTGTACCTTTTGTCAATGAGCGGCCCTAAAGGTCAAAAGGGATACAAATCTCTGAGAGAGAGGAACAAAAAACTTTCTTATGATAAATTCTAAGAGAAAGTTCGAAAAATTGCTTTTGACGGGTGCTTTCTTGTTTTCGGGGACATAAAATTGTATCGGCTAAGAAATTACAGTATATAATATTGCAAAAAATTTGCAAGTGCATTTATTTACAATGGAATTTGAGGTAACAAAGAAATTGAAGAATTCGGGGCAAACGACCTGTCAAATCCAAAAAGTGAAAGTATAAAGGAGATAGCTTCACAAGGGTTTCTCTTCATCCGATTTTCTTCAAACGTGGCACATATACACTAGACCGAAAATAAATGCACACTTTTTTGTTTCTTTCGGAGAACAAGTTAAAGGAGGCAAATGGTCCCTTTTAAAAAAAAAGGGTACCTTTGATTTAAAAGGACCAAATTAAAGAAACGAAACTTCAAAGTACAAAATACGGGTTTTGAAGTTTTTCCGAGAGAAGTTTTGCAGAGGCAATGCTCCTTCGAAATGAGAAAGGACCCCTCACAATCTTTATGGAAATTGGATTTCGGTGGAATTGCTTGAAACCGTGTTATGTTGTAGATATGATGTTACTCAGAAAAAGTCTCAATGGGCTCAACCAAAAAATCGTTGGCCGTTTGGCCACCGCGAGACTATTTTCTTTAAAAAAAAGTCGAAGAAAACGACATTCGAGTTTTTGGAAAAAATGACTAAAACCGTGATGTAGATATTGTGATTCCGAAAAAGTCTTAATGACCATAACCACTTTTTTGAAAACAGAAAAACATAGTGATATTCTGGATTTTAATGAAAATCAGTGAAACTGTGATGTGTCGTAGATGTGATCCTGAAAAAAAGTCTCAATAAGCACAACCACCAATCACTGACCGTTTGTTAACTACAGGGCCACTTTCTGAAAAGTAATCGAAAATATCGATGGTCTGGATTTCGGCAAAAATGACTGAAACTGTGATATGTTGTAGATCTTGTGATTCCGAGAAAATATCTCAATAGACACACCCACTAATCACAGACCACATTTTTGCAAACAGCAGAAATTAACGTTAATTCGGATTTCATAGCAATTGTTTGAAACAGTGATACGTTCTAGATATTGTGATTCTGAGAAAAGGTATTAATGGGCACAAAAAATTATCAAGGACCGTTTGGCCACAACGAGGACACTTTCTTGAAAGTAACCGAAGATAGGTATGTTCTGGATTTCGGTAAAATGACTGAAACTCTGATATATTGTAGATGTGGTGATTCCGAGAAAAGGTCCTAATAGGCACAACCATTAATCACTGACCTTTGGCCACAACCAGGCCACATTCTTGAAAGTAACCGAAGATGGTGATGTTCTGGATTTCGGTAAAATTGACTGAAACCGTGATATGTTGTAGATATTGTGATTCTCAGAAAATGTCGTAATGCGCACAACCAATAATTATTGACCATTTGCCTACTAGAGGGCCACTTTCTTGAAGGTAACGGAACGTGGTGATGTTCTGAATTTCGGTAAAAATGACTGAAACTGTGATATGTTGTAGATCTTGTAATTCCGAGAAAAGGTCTCAATGGGCACACCCACAATCACTGGCCGTTTGGCCACAACCAGGCCACTTTCTTGAAAGTAACCGAAGATGGTGATGTTGTGTATTTCGGTAAAAATGACTGAAACTGTGATATGTTGTAGATATTGTGATTCTGAGAAAAGGGCACAACCACTAATCACAGACCGTTTGGCCACTACAGGGCCACTTTTTGGAAAGTAATCGAAAATATTGATGTTCTGGTTTCGGTAAAAATGACTGAAACTGTGAGATGTTGTAAAAATTGTGATTCCGAGAAAAGGTCTCGATGGGCACACCCACTAATCACTGACCGTTAGGCCACTACAGGGCCACTTTCTGAAAAGTAATCGAAAATATCGATGTTCTGGATTTCGGCAAAAATGACTGAAACTGTGATATGTTGTAGATCTTGTGATTCCGAGAATAGACCTCAATAGACACACCCACTAATCACAGACCGTTTGGCCACTACCTGGCCACTTTTTTGGAAAGTAATAGAAAATGTTGATGTTCTGGTTTCGGTAAAAATGACTGAAACCGTGATATGTTGTAGATATTGTGATTCTCAGAAAATGTCGTAATGCGCACAACCAATAATTATTGACCGTTTGCCTACTAGAGGGCCACTTTCTTGAAGGTAACGGAACGTGGTGATGTTCTGAATTTCGGTAAAAATGACTGAAACTGTGATATGTTGTAGATCTTGTAATTCCGAGAAAAGGTCTCAATGGGCACACCCACAATCACTGGCCGTTTGGCCACAACCAGGCCACTTTCTTGAAAGTAACCGAAGATGGTGATGTTGTGTATTTCGGTAAAAATGACTGAAACTGTGATATGTTGTAGATATTGTGATTCTGAGAAAAGGGCACAACCACTAATCACAGACCGTTTGGCCACTACAGGGCCACTTTTTGGAAAGTAATCGAAAATATTGATGTTCTGGTTTCGGTAAAAATGACTGAAACTGTGAGATGTTGTAAAAATTGTGATTCCGAGAAAAGGTCTCGATGGGCACACCCACTAATCACTGACCGTTTGGCCACTACAGGGCCACTTTCTGAAAAGTAATCGAAAATATCGATGTTCTGGATTTCGGCAAAAATGACTGAAACTGTGATATGTTGTAGATCTTGTGATTCCGAGAATAGACCTCAATAGACACACCCACTAATCACAGACCGTTTGGCCACTACCTGGCCACTTTTTTGGAAAGTAATAGAAAATGTTGATGTTCTGGTTTCGGTAAAAATGACTGAAACTGTGATGTGTTGTAGACATATGATTTTGGGAAAAGGATTTAATAGGCACACCCACTAATCACTGACCGTTTTGCCATTACAGGGCCACTTTTTTTTAAAAGTAACGGAACATGGTGATCTTAATTTCTTTAAAAATGACTGAAACTGTGATATGTTGTAGATCTTGTGATTCCGAGAAAATATCTCAATAGGCACACCCTCTACTCACTGACCGTTTGCCCACTACCGAGCCACTTTTTTGAAAGTAACCGAAAGTGTTGATGTTCTGGATTTCGGTAAAAATGACTGAAACTGTGATAGATTGTAGATATTGTGATTCTGAGAAAGGTCTTAATAGACACAACCACTAATCACTGACCGTTTTGCCACTACCTGGCCAATTTTTGAAAAGTAATAGAAAATGTTGATTTTCTGGATTTCGCTAAAAATGTCTGAAACTGTGATATGTTGTAGAAATGTGATCCTAAGAAAAGGATTTAATGGGCACACCCACTAATGACTGACCGTTTTGCCATAACCAGGCCACTTTCTTGAAAGTAACGAAAAATGTTGATGTTCTGGATTTCTGCAAAAATGACTGAAACTGTGATATGTTATAAATTGCTGATTCTAAGGAAAGGTCTTAATAGGCACAACCACTAATCACTGACCATTTCGATAATACAGGGCCACTTTTTTGAAAGTAACGGAACATGGTGATGTTTTGGATTTCGGTGAAAATGCCTGAAACTGTGATATGTTGTAGATCTTGTGATTCTTAGAAAAGGGAAAAATCATAATCACTGACCGTTTGGCCACTACAGGGCCACTTTTTGGAAAGTAATAGAAAATGTTGATGTTCTGGATTTTTGTAAAAATAACTGAAACTGTGATATTTTGCAGATTGCTGATTCTAAGGAAAGGTCTTAATAGGCACAACCACTAATCACTGACTTCTGGCCACAACCAGGCCAATTTCCTGAAAGAACCGAAAATAATGATGGCCTGGATTTCGGTAAAAATGATTGAAACTGTAAGATGTTGTAGATATTGCGATTCTGAGAAAAAGTCTTAATGGGCACAGTGAATAATCACTGGCCGTTTGGACACTACGAGGCCGCTTTTTTTAAAGTAACGGAACATGGTGATGTTCCGGATTTCGGTTGAAATGACTGAAACTGTGATATGTTGTATATATTATGATTCTGAGAAAATGTCGTAATGGGCACAACCAATAATTACTGACCGTTTGGCCACTACCTGGCCACTTTCTTGAAAGTAACCGAAAATGTTGATGTTCTGGATTTCGGTAAAAAAAAATGACTGAAACTGTGATATGTTGTAGATATTTTGATTCTGAGAAAATGATTTAATAGGCACAACCAGTAATCACTGACCATTTCGCCACTTTTTGGAAAGTAACGGAAAATGGAGATGTTCTGGATTTCTTTAAAAATGACTGAAACTGTGATATGTTGTGAATCTTGCGATTCCGAGAAAAGGTCTCAATCTGCACACCCACTAATCACTGACCGTTTGGCAACTACAGGGTCACTTTCTGGAAAGTAACTGAAAATGTTGATGTCCTGGATTTCGGTAAAAATGACTGAAACTGTGATATGTTGTAGATATTTTAATTCTGAGAACTTAATAGGCACAACCACTAATCTCCGACCGTTTGGGCCCAACCAGGCCATTGAAAGTAACCGAAGATTGTTATATTCTGGATTTCGGTAAAAATGACTGAAACTGTGATATGTTATAGATCTTGTGATTGTGAGAAAAGGATTTAATAGGCATAACCACAAATCACTGACCGTTTGGCCACTACAGGGCACTTTTTGGAAAGTAATCGAAAATGTTGATGTTCTGGATTTCGGTAAAAATGACTGAAACTGTGATATGTTTTAGATATTGTGATTCTGAGAAAAAGTCTTAATTGCATAAGCACTAATCACTGACAGTTTGGCCACTACGTGGCCACTTTTTGGAAAGTAATCGAAAATGGTGATGTTGTGAATTTCGATAAAAATGATTGAGACTGTGATATGTTGTAGATATTGTGATTCTGAGAAAAAGATTTAATAGGCACAACCACTAATCACTGACCGTTTGGGCACTGCCTGGCCACTTTCTTGAAAGTAACCCAAAATGTTGATGTTCTTTATTTAGGTAAAAATAACTGAAACTGTGATATGTTGTAGATATTGTGATTCTGAGAAGGACTTAATAGGCAGAACCACTAATCACTGACCGTTTCGATACTACAGGGCCACTTTTTCGAAAGTAACGGAACATGGTGATGTTCAGGATTTAGGTGAAAATGACTGAAACTGTGATATGTTCTAGATCTTGTGATTCTTAGAAAAGGGCACAATCATAATCACTGACCGTTTGGCCACTACAGGGCCACTTTTTGGAAAGTAATAGAAAATGTTGATGTTCTGGATTTCGATAAAAATGACTGAAACGGTGATATGTTGTCGATATTGTGATTCCGAGAAAAGGTCTCGATAGGCACACCCACTAATCACTGACCGTTTGGCCACTACAGGGTCACTTTCTTGAAAGTAACCGAAAATGTTGATGTTTTGGATTTTTGTAAAAATGACAAAGTGTGATATGTTGCAGATTGCTGATTCTAAGGAAAGGTCTTAATAGGCACAACCACTAATCACTGACTTCTGGACACAACCAGGCCACTTTCTTGAAAGAATCGAAAATAATGATTGCCTGGATTTCGGTAAAAATGACTGAAACTGTGATATGTTGTAGATATTGTGATTCTGAGAAAAAGTCTTAATGGGCACAGTGAATAATCACTGGCCGTTTGGACACTACGAGGCCACATTTTTTAAAGTAACGGAACATGGTGATGTTCTGAATTTCGGTTGAAATGACTGAAACTGTGATATATTGTAGATCTTGTGATTCTAAGAAAAGGATTTAATAGGCACAACCAGTAATCAATGACCGTTTCGCCACTTTTTGGAAAGTAACGGAAAATGGAGATGTTCTGGATTTCTTTAAAAATGACTGAAACTGTGATATGTTGTGGATCTTGTGATTCTGAGAAAAGGTCTCAATCGGCACACTTACTAATCACTGACCGTTTGGCCACTACGGGGATACTTTCTGGAAAGTAACCGAAAATGTTGATGTCCTGGATTTCGGTAAAAATGACTGAAACTGTGATATGTTGTAGATATTTTGATTCTGAGGAAGGACTTCATAGGCACAACACTAATCTCCAACCGTTTGGGCCCAACCAGGCCATTGAAAGTAACCGAAGATTGTGATATTCTGGATTTCGGTAAAAATGACCGAAACTGTGATATGTTGTAGATATTGTGATTCTGAGAAAAGGATTTAATAGGCATAACCACGAATGACTGACCGTTTGGCCACTACAGGGCACTTTTTGGAAAGTAATCGAAAATGTTGATGTTCTGGATTTCGGCAAAAATGACTGAAACTGTGATATGTTGTAGATATTGTGATTCTGAGAAAGACCTTAATGGGCACAACCACTAATCACTGACCGTTTGGCCACTACCAGGCCAGTTTTTGAAAGAAACCGAAAATGATGATGTTGTGGATTTCGGTAAAAATGACTGAAACTGTGATATGTTGTAGATATGGTGATTCTGAGAAAAGGTCTTAATAGGCACATCCACTTATCAGTGACCGTTTGGTCACAACGAAACATCTTTTTTTTTCAGGCAGCCGAGTCGAAGATAGCGATCTTCTAGTTTTCGGGCAAATTGTGTCTCTCTCTCACGATCATAGTATCTACAACATATCACGGTTTCAAGCAATTCCACCGAAATCCAAAATAACGTTACCTTCTGGTGTTTGCAAAAATATGGCCCTGCAGTTGCCAAACGGTCAGTGATTTGTTGTTGTGCCCATTGAGACTTCTTCTCAGGAACACTATATCTACAACATACCACGGTTTCAAGTAGTTCCACCTAAATCCAATTTCGTTCAGGATTGTGCGGGGTCTTTGGTATTTCGAAGGGGCATTGACTCGCAAAAACGACGAAACCCATATTTTCTACTTTGAAGTCATCTGTGAATCGACAGAGTTTCGTTTCTTTAATGTGGTCCTTTTAATCAAGGGGACCCCGTTTGAAAAGGGACCATATGCCCCCCTTACCTATTTTCCGAAAGAAACAAAAAAATACCTGTCGATTTGTTTTCGGTCTAGTATATATGTCCCAAGTACGAAATAAATCGGATGAAGAGAAACCTTTGTCGAGGTATCTGCTTTACACTTTCAATTTTTAGAATTGACGGTTTTTTGCACCAAAGTCTTCAATTGTTATTAGAAGTCATCGTAAAAATTAAGCTCTATTTCTTCATCCATCGCTAGTCTTATGGGCTCTCTGTACCTCGCATCTCCGAAGATCGATATCAAGAATTCAAGATTATGATATATTGATGTCGATATATTTAAGATATCGAACGTTGATATGTCTTAATATCGATATCGACGATATCGATATATCGACATATCGTACAGGCCTAGATCCGAGAAATTATGCTTGATATATACCAGAATCAACAATCAAAATCTAATTATGTTCTTCCATTTCCGTACTCAAGGTTGAAGTGGAAGAGGATGAACCTGGACAAGCATTTTAAGGCAACAAATTTGTTAAAATAAAGCTAGTTATACTTCCCCCTTAATAGAAAGCTATTAATAGAAAACCATTACTGTAATTTACCTCTTACTTCTGTTTCTGATTTTCATCGCAAATCAGCGACAGTACAAGTAGTTTACATAATTTAGCATTATACTCTATATTTTTTCAGAACTAAGCAAACCGGAAGATGAAACTCTTGTGATATTAAAGTGGAATGTTCTACAAAATATTCATAATTCATTGTCCTTATTTCTATCAGTACTTTTGCCACAGACTCAGAGCTACAAGAGTAATAGAACTAGAAATGAAAGATTTCATTCCTTCTTTTCTCTCAAATTAAAAGATTTCTGCATTTTGCTGAGAATGTCATTCTTTTAAATATAAGTTCCCTATCTCGGGATAATTGTGGCTACTGGGGTTTCAAGGTAATCGGTACCCAAAAGTGTAAAGTTTGTCGACTCTCAAATCTCAACAGTTTGTTAAAAGAGATTTCACATTTTATGTTGTTATTTCTTCATTACAAAAATACTTCTGGTTGATTCTATTCATGGTGAATTATTGAACTTATACACACCAAACAAAAGTGTGACAGTTAACACCGTGCAGCTAGACCATCCAATATATCCCTTCTTATCCCATAATCGTGTCTGGTAAAAAGACCACCCCTCTCTCTTCTCGTTTCCTTTCTCCCGTATTAAAATCAACAACAAGATGAGCACAATTCTAATTTCAAAATATACATGTATTAGTATCAATAAAGTGAAAGAATATAAATGAGACGAAACGAGATTCAAAATTAATGTAGGGAGAACTTAAACACTCCTCAATGAAAAATTGAAACGAATAGATATCTGTTAGAGGTACAGAAGTGAGACAGAGAGAGAAAAGGAGACAGAAGAAGAGAAAGAAAAGTGACCACAGATAAAAATATTCGAAGTAGTAAAAGAACTTAACATTATACAGTTCCGTTTCCAGAAGTCCATCAGTAATATGGAAATAGCGTTTGTTTTTTTTAATATTATTCAGAACTATTGGAATATATAGAGAATGTTTGAAAGATTCATCAAGTCACTTTCAAAATGAATAGTAAACTTGGTGGTCAAATTAAATACACAATTTCCAGTGACGCTGTAGGGTTCCGAGACACATCTAGGATTATGCCAAAAGTTTAACACAAACCCTTTCTTTCAGCGTGGTTCGGTTACAAATTCGGTAGTGTTCATTAAACGTACTGATCCGAAATACATTATAATTAACCTAGTAGGACTGTTCCTTGGACAATCACCCTAGAGGACGCCAGTTCAAATCTTTAATAGAGGTGCAAAATGCACTTGATACCTTCTTCGCTTCACGGCCCACCAAGTTCTACTGCGAAGGAATCCATGGCCTTCCAGAACGTTGACAGATTTTCGTCGATGCTGATGGGGACTATTTGAGATCTTCCAGGTATACCCAGGAACTTTAAAATCTGGAGGTTGGATATGTAAGAAATGATAACTTTTTCCTGTAGCAGCATAGTTTCACTGTATGTCTGATAGTTGGACAACCAATATGACAGCAAAAACATGCCCGAAAACTTAACATGCCAGGATATTCCTCCATTTGGAGGGAAAAGTATTACTATCTGAGAACATCACTTAGAGAAACAACCACGAGATAAATCTGCAGAAATTCCATTCACGTTAAGTTCTAAGAGATATGAATTAATGCAAAGAAAACGAAAATAATAATACGCATCATACAGAGACAGAAAAAAGTATAGAAAGCTAAACAAAATGAGAAAAGAAGGAAAGAGGGAAAGGAAAGAACAAAAGACATGGGAATAAATTAAATTTTAACACCTAAGGATAAACAGTCTGCGCCTTTCCCCACTGCCCCCTACATCTGTCTTGTTTTTTCTCACTTCATAGGATAAATCTATTTCAGGATCAAACGGGTACATCATTTATAATGTTTAATTCCTTGAAAAGGATGTATTTCAGTCTAAGTTCAGACTCGAACACAGAATCCTTAGAACAACAGTCACACACGCTACCCAATTATCTATACATGCTATATTAACTGCGTTTATATATCATCTATTACACGCGCTGTTATCGAACGTGTTAAGTCAGCCATTGTCGGTGTACTACCCGAGTTACACTTCTAGTCTGAATTTTATTTACGGCCTTTAGCCATCTATGGCAACAGGCCCCTTGTTTTCATTAAAAACATTTGTTCTCTAGATTAAAATAAAGAATGAATTAATCTATACTCTTAGGAGCTTACTGGTGCACCAACACACACACATACATACAAACACACACACACACGGATATATATCGGATTGATTGATGATTAAAAGAGTTATTTCGTAAATTTAAGAAACGGGTTTGAAGGAGGTCGTCGCTACAGTAATGACATCTCGTAGCGTTGTTACGTAACACACGCAATATAAATAAAGCTTCAAAACGAAGAGATACAATTTCTGCCGTGGGTAAGTCGGTAAGCTGTCTGCTTGTTGAGTGGAGCAATCCGGGTTCAATTTTTTTTCTGGTTCACTTTGTTTTTTTAAATACATTTCTCTATGTTTGTAATTGTTATTAATAATTGCTTTATTGTATTTTTTGTAGATTAACTTAAATTAGTGGATGTTAAGTAAGGTCAGGAAGGTTCAGATAAATATATGGCTGCTTTTTCCGTGTGTGCAGTCCAGAGATGGAGTGAGTCAGTGGGTCAATTGGATTAAGATTTTTAAGTGGGTTGTGGGTCAACAGGATATGACTCACTGCGACACACAACCCACCGTGACCCACTATGACCCAACAATCCATTCTGATCCACGCTGACCCACCGAATCACTCTGACTCACCAACCCATTCTGCTCAGTGCATTGTAGACAGCTTCTTCTGAGCACTGGTGAATTTGTCTACGTTTTACTTTCAAGGCCTTCTTTTTTCATTTGTTTCTATTGAAGAAAGAACTTCAGGCACTCTTGCAGAACTTCAGGAAATTAATCATATTTGCAATTGTAATAATAACAATAGGACTTACTTCTTGACTTTTCAGACACAGCCTAAGAGTTTCTAGAGGAGCTAACTACTGGAATTTTTTTTGAATCGCCTATAATGTATGAATTATTATATAAAAAATTGAATATAACTATGTATGTGTGATCATCATGATCAAATTGCAAAGTCAACTGAAATGACATTTGGCAAATACATAGTTAGGTCCTAATCTCAATATCATTTTTTAAAACTCCCTTTTGTTTGGGGGGTAGCATTTTCTATATATAGGATTGATTTCTAAAAATAATCGAAAACGATCGATATTAGTTGACTGCCTAATATTGATATTAGGCAGTCCTTGATATGAACCACCTTGACTGCCATGATATAATTTTAACTTCAACTGCTTCTTCAATGTTCTTCTTCTTTTTAGTTTTTAGTTTCTATGGCTAGAGTCGAGGGTGAAAAAAAATATGCTGTTCAGAAGATGCTGTTTACAATGAAGTGAGCAGAGTGGGTCATGGTGCGTGATGGGTCGCAGTGGGTCACGGTGGGTGGTGGTTCACAGTGAGTAACATGCTGTTGACCCACGTCCCACTCAGAAAACGACCCACTTGACCCACCGACCCACTGACCCACTCCAACTCTGGTTAACGCTTCGGCGTTTGGAGTAAACAAGTTCTGCCAGGGGAACTTTTTTCTTTCATAATATGTTTTTATATGTTCATATTTAGTATTATTATTTATTACTTTCTTGCATTTTTTCCTACATTATCTTAGATTAGTGACCGCGGTTTAGGATAGATTTTGTATGTTTGTTTACACTTTCGTTTCTTTCTTTCAAAATACATTCCTATCTGTTCACGTAGTCCAAAAACAGGCATACACCTCTGTATTGATCAACTATAACATTCTAGTTTATGAGTTTATTTGCTTCGGCTCTTCTGAGCTTAAGATGTAAGTAAAAACATATTAAGAACAAATAATAAAGAAACTAAGTCTACCTGATGGATAAAAATAAGAAATTATATAAAATGCAATGAGCTGATCAGTACGGTACTGTATACGTACTTTTGGGCCACCCTGTATATAATTAATAATTTATTTCTTGCATTTAATAATAACTAGTTGAAAATAACCACTTTTCGCATGGGTCAGATAAAATATCTATGTAAACAAACTGAACAACGAAACGAAAATATATCGGTAATTTTCTACTACTTTTACAAATCGCGGGAAACGCCCCTTGAGACCCCTTGGTTCGAAATTTAAAAAGAACGCCTCTGGCTCCCAAGCGATGGGAGCTGTATTTAGAAGTCAACGCCTCTGGAAGAATCACCATTCATCTCAGCGACCGTGAAAACTAAGGATTTGACACTAATATACATATGTCATTTTGGATTATTTTTACGTGTTTCGGTACATCTCCTCCCTCCTGCGGTGACCCCGGCCCGCACGCAATGGTAGCTGATTTTGAAAGTCATCGCTAATGAAAGTGTCACCATTGATCTCAGTGACCGTGAAAACTATGAATTCGACACAAATATCGGCCATTTTCTAATGTGATTACATGTCTCGGTAAACGTCCCCCTCCCCTGAGACCCCTGGTTCGATTTTTTTTAAATAAATAAAAACCTCTTGGTCCTGGTCTGGGGCCTGGACAAAAGTATCCGTTATTAAAATTTAGTAACTTTTTGTCAACTCGTCTGATCCCCAGGCCACACACAGACATACACAAGCAAACTCGAACAGAGAACAAACAGCGTTCTTTCGCATAGAATGTTGTTGCTTCCACCCAGCCTAAGTGCCGGAGGGCTTCTTTTATACGTAAACACGTCTATTGAATCTGCCTTTTCTATCGAAGCAATGGGTCGCGTGTAGTCCTAGTATTAGCTATTTTGTTGTTATTGACCTTGAAGAACTAACAAATGGTTTCTCATAAAGTCACAAGTCGCTTTGGTCCGTGAAGTTGATATAGAGTAGAAATGACCTATGCATTACTCACCCGTTGTGAAATAGAAAGATTATGTTGATTTTATCTCAGCAGCCACAAATCTGTTATAGCAAGAGGACTTTCCACAACTACTTCCAATCTAGATCAAATTTTACGGCTAACTTTTTGAATCATACAAAAGAGTATCATTGATATGTTAGTGTTAATAATATTTATGGAACCAAAGACAGGTTTTAAACTTCCAAACTATGCTGTGCATAAAAATCGGAAATCTTATCGAGTGGTTTCATCCATGTGTCTGTTGACAGATACCAGAGCAGAGACAGAAAGTGATATAGAGAAATGGTTTTCTGCTATTGATTCTTCATCCAATGAATAGAATAGATTCGATCTCATCCGTTAACTCTATATTGAACCCAGAAATAGTCCAAATTTGCAATTTCGGGTTCTAAAATTTAACCCATAGATGAAAACGGTAGCATACATGAAAACTTTTTTTTTTGTAAACGATTGCGCGTGTATAGGCAACATATCATGGTCATTCACAATCTCTACTACACTTGAAAATGGTTTAAATTTATTATTACTTCCGGTTTCAACAACAGTTTCAACTTTTACCGTCATAGCATAAAACGGTAACATAGCGAGAACTGATTTCTGAAAACGAGTTACCATCTAGAGACAACATCATGGGTACACAAAAAATTCTACCGAAATTATAAATGATTGAAATTTACTATTACTTCCGGTTTCAATTTCCAATTTCCGCCTAATAGAAATAGTAAATGCTTCAAGATGTGGTCTTTTGCAATTAATTCAGTATGCAAAGAATATATTTAATTTCCTCCGTTAACCTTCTACTCAAACCGTAATTGCTTCAAATTAGCCATTTCCGATTTCAACGTTTGTCGATATATAAAAAGCGATAACGGATAGTGAGAAGTGGTTTCTGCAAACGATTTAGAGTCTAAAGACAAATATCTCAATACTAAACTCGGCTGTAGTTAGAATTTATTATAACTTCGGATAAAACTCAATTCAAGGGTACACATCTGTTATCGTGATTTTCACCAGAAGATTTGCTTCTTCCCTGGAGATCGTTCCACGTGAATGCCCACATCACCCTCTGGTGAGTTAGTCATACTTGAAGCGACCACTTTCACATGCTTGTCATAGTTATTATCAGCACTTGCCCGGGGCGGTAAGACTTACATGATCCCAATTCAAGGGGACACATTATTAGAAATACAATTCTGAATTTTGGCAAAGTTCTTATTTAATCTTCTTAAAGATAGAGGTAATGACGAAAAACTTGAGCAATGTGTTTTAGAATCAGTTTCACTCTAATATAGGTGCCGTGTTATTGAGTCTGTTATTGTTGGCCACAAACGATATTTTTTATTATCGTAAAAATTCGCTTTTGTACATTTTCTAAAAAGAAAAAAAGAAGAAAAAACTACAAATGAGAGGATTTACTCTGAGTAATTTTGTCTGCTTAACGAGTTCTATCGATTGATATATTTTTCCTATCTCTTGTGGATAATTAACAGGCACTAATCCTTTGAAGAATTTAAAGAGGTAACATAATTGTTTTAGAAATAGGTATATTAATGCGTACATTTAAAAAAACCGTTAAGAGTAGAACTAGATTGTTATCCGAAAATATTATTGTAAAATTTGTTAGTTAGATGCTTCTGTATTGTTCACATATCACGTATACTGGAACATTTTCAGAGTATACAGACTAAGTATCAGTAATGAAAGCCAACTCATAGAAAAATACTCATACTCTTATTAATTTTAGTGGAAAAGAACTACTGCATCCGTGGAAAAACGAAATACGAACAGAAAATAAACGATATTTTCGTTCATGCTTCATACAAACTACATTTCCTTTTTCAAGTTGACCTTTTCTTTAATATCAGATATTTGAAAAACACTAGGAAATTAAAAGGTACTTTCGAAAAACATTAATCTTTCAAAAAAAAAAAAAAAGCAAAACAGGTAAGTACGTCATACAAGTCAATCAACTGGAAATAAACTACCACGCAGCAATAGCCATAAAACTTATTGCTTTCGTCTTATCATTATTCAAATCATTACGAGCTAAAGCCACACATCGTTTTAGAATTATTTAATGAAATAACTACAATTATTTATCACAACTGATACAAAATCTTGATTTCGATATATCTTATCAAATAAGTATTATTTACAAAATTCTGCCTTATGTGAAGATCTTTGAAAAGCTACTTCCTATATATATATATATATATATATATATATATATATATATATATATATATATATATATATATTGCCTTAACATTATATTACAATGAATTACAATGCGCCGTTATAGTCCAGTCAAATTACTAAAAAGTAAGGAACAAATTAGTAACAAGCTGAAAACTGACATAGATGTTGGGAATGATGTTCCAAACAACATACTAAAAGTCCCTTGAAATCCCACCTCACCTTCGCTTCCCATATTGGAATATGGCCACTGGAAGTGTCAAATTAACAATATCCAGATAAAATAGCAATATCTTCATTATGATTGAACATAAAGAGATAAATTTAGTGTTTTATAGAACACAGATACCACAATATTTTTTTTGTAGAGAAACAGTTTTTCATAAAACGCACACTTTTAGAATTATTTAGGTCTAAATTCTAAAATTCCGAAAACTACCGTCAAACTGATTTAAATTTTATTGAACTTATTAAGTAACTGTTAACAAACTGAAATTTGACATAGATGTTGGTAAAGATTATTTAAATGACATAATAAACTAACACATCTTTCTTCGCTGTTTTGGAAAATGTCCAGATTGTGCGAAGTATTTGAAAGATGATATTTTTAAAGTGAAATACAAAGTCTAGACCGGGCTAAATATTTGAGAAACTGTAAATACAGTCAATGTGAAGTCAATTGAGATTAATGTTGATGGAAGGGGGGAAACATTATGACGAAGTTAAGGTTTTCGTTCGCCATCTTAGTGGAAGCCATCTTGGAATCAACTTGTTTATTATAAATGGCAACATGGTCGTATGGCATATTAAACAACATCTTCGTTCGAAGAGAAACCCAACGGTAAGGTTATTGTACCAAAACCTGCAACGGTTTTGAAGTTGTGAATAGATTTAGAGTATGTTATGTGTGAAATGTTGTGAACTGTGCTGTGCAAAGTTTCGAATTGAAGGATAAAGTGAAAAACATTTTTTTACATCTCTCATTACGTATTTTTTAATAACCATGAAAAGAGAGCTAACACATATGAGACAAATACAATCACACGATGTATTCAACATGCCCACCATTCAGTTGTTGCACATCCTTAACCTTGCGACTCAGTGCTTGTGCACTGTGCGAAAGGTGGCCAATGCCATTAATTTTACACTGGTAGACAATAGCAGTAAAGTGCTCCCGAAGATAAAAGTCCAGCGGAGTGTGAGATCGGGGGACCTTGCTTGCAACTCAACTGCACCACGCCTACCTATTTAGCAACCGGGAAACTGTCCATTTAGCCATCGATTACATTACGACCATAATGCGGTGGTGCCTCATCTTGCTGCCAATATTGAGGAAATCTCCCTTCTTTTTTCAAAATAAAGTGCCATAACAGTGTTTTAAAGTATATCTCCATACTGTGTAGCACCCAAGGTTCAATAAAGTTCAATAAAATTTAAATTAGTTTGACGGTAATTTTCGGAATTTTAGAATTTAGAGCTAAATATTTCTAAATGTATGCGTTTAATGAAAAACTGTTTTTCTACAAAAATATTGTGGTATCTGTGTTCTATAGAACGACTAACTAACTAACTAACTAACTCTATGGCCTATGGAACCCAGAGGTTCAGTGCCGCGTTCACAAAAGCTCTCCACTGACTTCTATCCTTAGCTAATTGCATCCAGTTTCTACTTTGTATTCCTATCTCTGCGAGATCCATCTTAATATTACCCTCCCATTTGCGCCTAGGTCTTCCTAATGGTCGTTTTCCTATGGGTCTACCAGTCAAGACTTTGAAAGCGTTTCTACTTTCTTTCATTCTAGCTACATGACCTGCCCACCTAAGCCTCCTAGACTTGACGACCCTAACAATGTTGGGTAAACCGTATAAACTATGTAGTTCCTCGTTATGAAGCTTCCGCCATTCCCCATTCTCGTTCCTCTTGGGTTCGAATATTCTTCTCAGGATCCTGTTCTCAAATACTTTCAGTCTATGTTCTTCCCTCAGAGTAAGCGTCCATGTTTCGCAACCATACAGAACAACAGGCATGATTATCGTTTTATATATTTTAAGCTTGAAATTCCTCGACAGAATTCGCGACGACAAGAGATTTTGAACCGAATAGTAACACGAATTCCCTGCTTTTAGTCGACATTTAATTTCTTCGTGAATATGATTTTTGTCTGTTAATATTGATCCCAAATATTTGAAAGTATCCACTTTATCAAAAGCATTATTTAATATTTTAACGCCTCCACAATTTGCCGTATTACGGTCCCGACGCACTTCCATGTATTTAGTTTTCTCTGCATTTACTTCTAAACCTATGTCCCTGCAAGCGCTTAATAAGATCTCTGCATTTATTTCTAATGTTCTCCTATCATCCCCTATTAAATTTACATCATCAGCATATGCCATAACCTGGTGAATGCCGTTCAACTCTAGGCCCTGGTTGCTATCTTTGATTTTCCTTATGGCGTATTCCAGCACAAAGTTAAATAATAATGGCGACAACGCATCTCCTTGTTTCAGGCCATTTTCGACGTGGAAGCTCGTGGACAAAAATTTTCCTACCCGGACTTTACTTTGGGATTCACTTAAACATACCTTAATTAATCTAATTAGCTTTCTCGGTATTCCAAGTTCTGTAAGAACGTTGTATAATGTTTCTCTCCTAACCGAGTCGTAAGCCTTTCTAAAATCAATAAATAGTTGATGTACCGGGGTATTGTTTTTCCACCTCTTTTCGAGTATTTGGCGAGTGGTAAATATTTGGTCGATAGTTGATCGATTTCGTCTAAATCCGCACTGATAGTCTCCAATAATTTCATCTGCGTATGGGGTCAATCTTGCTAACAGAATATTTGAAAGGATTTTATAGGATGTTGACAGAAGAGAAATGCCTCGATAATTATTACAGTCAGTTTTGTCGCCTTTCTTGTGAATTGGAACAATGATTGATTCTTTCCTCTCTTGTGGCAATTCTTCCTTGTTCCAGATAAGGAGAATGAGTTTGTGTATCTTGTTCCACAATTTTTCGCCTCCAGCTAAAATTAACTCAGCCGGAATTTCATCTACACCCGGAGATTTGTGTTTCTTTAATTTATTTATAGCGGTTTCTACTTCTATTCGGTTGGGTTCTGGAATATACGGTTCTACGGTGTGTATCTCTTTTTCTCCACGCACACTAGTTTTTGGTTGCGTGTTAAGCAAATTGTCAAAGAAATATTTCCTTCTATTTAAAATGCTATCCGCTTCAGTGAGAACTGTACCGTCAGATTTCTTTAATATATAAGCACGAGGTTGATAGCCTTTCTTAAATTCGTTGATTCCCCTGTACATGTCCCGGATGTTTTTATTTTTACTATTATCTTCAGGTTTCTTAATTTTAGCTTTCAGAAAATCGCGTTTCTTAGTTCTAAAAGTTTTGCAAGTTTCCCGCCTGATATCTGCGAAGTTTTGTGTAGTTATTTCATTCGGATTTTGTAGCCAACGTAATTTTGCCTGTTTTCTCTTCTCTGCTAGTTTTATGCATTCCTGGTCGAACAATGGTTTTTTCCTACGTATTTTCGCGTGTCCCAATTTTTCTTTTGCTGAAATTTTAATGCTATCTCTAATTTCAATCCAGGTATCCTGAACACTAGTGCACTCCGAATCTTCTAAAGCCGAGAATTTATTCGAAACTTCAATCTGGTATTTCTCTCGCACCTGGCTCTCTTCTAATTTCTTTAAATTGAATTTCTCCGTTTTCGGACAATGAATATTACCTTTATTCAAAGGTTACCTCTCTCGTATTATCGCTGCTACCAGGTAGTTGTCAGTGTCACAATCAGCCCCTCTAAACGACCGGACGTCAATTATGCTAGATTGTCTTCTTCTATCTACTAAAACGTGATTAATTTGATTATGTGTTTTTCCGTCTGGTGACGTCCAAGTGTTTTTATGAACGTCGCGATGTGGGAATTTTGTACTCTTCACGATTAGGTTTTTGGATGTTGCAAAGTTGACGAGTCTAACACCGTTGTCATTACTTTCCTTATGCAGACTTTCGTTCCCAATAATCGGTTTGAAAATATCCTCTCGTCCTACCTTCGCATTGAAATCCCCTAATAGAATTTTCATATGGTATCGCGGGAGTTGGTCAAATATCTTTTATGTCGTCACCCTTATCTTCAGTTGGAGCATGTACATTTAAAACAATAATATCACACCACCGTCCCTTAAGAGTAATAAAAGAAAGTCTGTCAGTAACAAATTCAACCCGTTTAATTGCTGGTAATATTCGTTTGTGAACGAAAAACCCTGTTTCTAACTGGTGATTTTTATTTCCTTCCCCGTAAAAGAACGTAAAATTTCCGGAATTCTCAGATCCATTTCCTTCCCACCTAACTTCCTGAACTCCTACTAAGTCCGTCCTGTATTTCTCTAACTCACTCGTTACATATTTTAACGCGCCTGCCCTATAAAGACTTCTAATATTCCATGTTCCAAATCGCATGTCCATTTTCTTTTGCTGATGTCGTGCCAAGTTATCAGTCCTCGTCCGAGGCTTTTGTGAATGTTTCTGAACAAGTACCTTTTTTTACAGGATGAGGGTGTTAGCCTTACCCAAACCCCCAAGCTGGAGGACCACTCCTAGTCGTCTGTCCTAGTCGTCGTCGTTCTATAGAACGACACTAAATTTATCTCTTTGTGTTCAATCATAACGAAGATATTGCTATTTTATCTGGATATTGTTAATTTGACACTTCCGGCGGCCATTTTCCAAAATGGAGGGCGAAGGTGAGGTGGGATTTCAAAGGACTTTTAGTATGTTGTTTAGAACATCATTCCTAACTATGGCAATCATCTATGACAATTTTCAGCTTGTTACTAATTTGTTCCTTTCTTCATTAAAATTTGGGTTTAATTTACTGCATTAATTAGATGAAAACCAAGATTACAAGTATTTTTACTTGTAATCTGTAATTTTAATCCTTTACAAAAGTAAAAGGAGGTGCTTGAATAATAATAATAATAATAATAATTCATTGAATTACACATCACACTCATATATGCAAGGACAAAATTGTAATTTTCGATATATAGCTATAGCCACCGCGGTGGCACAGTGGTAGAACGTTCACCTCTGGTACTTGGGGTTCCGGGTTCAATCCCAGCTCCCGCCAAGTGAACTTTGTGGTGGACAAACACCGTGTGCGTGGGCTTCCTCGGGGTTCTCCCGTTTCATCCTACTTTCTTCATTCCACCATTTCATTCATTGTTCATCATCACCATCTCCTTTAGCCTAACCGGCATAATCGTGGGACGTAAAACTCAAAGATTTCATTTCATTTTCTAATGCGCAGGGACTAGGCTACTGAACATATGGATATCAAAAATTAAACTTGATGTTTTCAGGGTATTTTCTACTTTCATCCCCAGAATCTCAACTAAGAATCGTTTCGTCTTGTTTATATAAAGAAAATAATAATAATAATAAAAACAGCTTTTGGAATTTGCTGACGCATGAATGTGGAATACTGTTCCTTTCTAATTTATTGTTGCAGTGACCTTCTTTCATATAACTTGATCAGAAAAGTTCTAACAATTTTGTTCATAGTTTATAAAACGGGAGAACACTGCAACAATATATTAGAATTTTGTTCATAGTTTATGTCTTTAAAGCCGCCAAGCCATATTTCGGGGGTATTTTGTACCCCACGATTTGTGCATCAGAATTATGCACATGGCGGCCAACGTGTTAATAAACCTAGATATTGCCATTATTATTTTTCTTTTTTTGGGGGGACAAAGTCCAGAAATCAAAGTTTTCGTGTGAATCATAATAAATAGAAGATGAGTTTCGTTTAGAGAATAATTTATTATGGTTATCCTTGGATTGTGGTGGATTATACATAATTATTGTTATCCTTGAATTTTTTAAGAAGAAATATGTAGAATGGGAAGATGTATGCGCATAGGAAATACAAATTCAGACCCCAATTATCTTCCGATTGCAACTTCCCTTCCCACTTTGCTCAGGCTTAGGACTGACAATGAATCAATTGGTTCTACCAAACTAGAAACAGTTTTTTCATTGGCGTGTTTAAAAGTTGCGAAGACATCTTATATCTTCTTGTCTGTAAATGGTAATACTAAAACAATTCAGATCTTTTTGATCGTCGTCTTTTTTTTTCGGGGGGAGGAGGAGTTAAATTTCTTGTCATCATTTTGTTTCATTTAGTTCATAATTTTAGTATGGATATAAGTACTGGATGGCACGTACGAAATCTGAAAAAAGTTCTTCAGTGGTGTGACATCTACTGCGCCATACATATTTTGTTAAATATGACTCAGTTCTTCTGATACTCATCCTCCCTATGCGTCGTCGAATGTCTCGTTTTACTCTCGCCCAATAAGATTCAATCGTTTGCGTATGTGTTGTATTGTCATTCGGATCAACAAAATTAATGCTGTGATTCACTGTATCATGCTGGTATCCCAAAGCAGATAATCTGCTATATCCTTTCCAGCAATCTGTTTTTATGATTGTGCCGGGTAAAACATTATTTAATATAACAATTTCTAAAGTTGCGGCATTTTTTGCTTCCACCAACACCATAAAAGTTCTATTTTGTCGGTCGATTCCTCCAACAACCCATTTGGTGTACATTATACGGCCTCTGTTGTATTTGCGTTTGCCAAACACGCTCTCATCCACTTCAACTATGTGGCCCTTAAGTAGTAGTGGCCCGCGTTTGCGCGAATGACTCATCCTCACTCTCTTTTATGACCAGGATTTTTGAACTTCGTTCCCTTTTACGGCTAAGATGAATGCTTTGGTACCTCGATTCTGATTGGCTGAGAGAAGTCACGTGACGTTAGGCCCCGCCCACGCGGGAAATTCAAATTTTCCAGGTCACGTGGTATGACGTCATGAGTCACCCTGTGGGGAAATCCCTCACCCTGGATTTTTGAAATTTGTTCCCTTTTACGGGTAAGATGAGTGTTTATGATTGGTTGACAAATGTCACATGATCTTAGACCCTGCGATATTTGAAATTCGTTCCCTTTTATGGGTAACATGAATCCTTTGGTACCCCAATGCTGATTGGCTGACAGAGGTCACGTGATCTTAAGCCCTGTGACTTTTGAAATTCGTTCCCTTTTACGGGTAAGATAAGTGCTTTGGTACCTTGATTCTGATTGGATGATAGAGATCACGTGATTTTAGGTCCTAGGATTTTTGAAATTAGGGTGTCCTTTCTGATGTATACTTTGGTATCTCGATTCTGATTGGTTGATAGAGGTCACATGATTTTAGACCCGCCACACAGTGACAGGTTACATGGGAAAACCCCTTACTTATTTGTTTTATTTTATGTGTAAGATGCGTGTTTTGGTACCTCAATTTTGATTGGTGGATAGAAGTCACATGATCTTACCCACACCCCCCCCACCAGTCCATGAGGGAAATACAGAGCGATATGACGGCGATCCATCCTAGACCGGGATTTTTTTTTAATGGTTATGCGTAAAGTTCCCATGAAGGGTTCAACCTCCTCCTTAAATAACCCTTTTTGGTATCATGATATTGTACTGAAGTTTACATTAAACATTATCGTTCTCTTTGACAGATAAGATGATTCTTACCTTGATGGAGATCCTGTCCTTGAATTAGTAGTCTATGTCTCTGGAAGTAACAATGGTGAAAGAGAGGTGTCGCTTGTAGATTTCTTATAACACATTGTTGTGAGTTTAAGCGATTTTTTTTAAACGCTCAGTAAGCGCTTCATTAATGGAAACAGCGTTGCCAGATTTTTTTCTACCTAAACTGCTCCGATTCTTTTCGAAACGGTTCCCCAGAGTACAAGAAATTTTAAACTAAAAAATTTTTCGAACTAAAAAAATTTCAAAACTAAAAAAAATTTTAAACAAAAATTTTCAAACAAAAAATTTTCGAACTAAAAATTTTGAAACAAAAAAGTTTCAAACAAAAAATTTTCGAACTAAAAAAAATTAAATTTTCGAACCCAAAAAAAAATTCGAACTAAAAAAAATTAAAAATTTTTCGAAAAAAATATTTTAAACTAAAAACTTTCGAACTAAATTTTCAAATCAAAATTTTTCGAACTAAAAATTTTAAAAAAATTTCGAACCAATTTTTTTTTTAAAAATAAGTTTCGTACTAAAGATGTAAACCACATTTGAAAATTTTCAAATCCAAATTTTTTTTCGAACTAAATTAAAAACCAAATTTTGGACACTAAAAATTCTTTAATTATTTTTTCGAACAAAATCATGTAAACCAAATCTTGGATATATTTTCCACCTTAAATTTTCAAGATTACCATTTATTTGAAAACAAGTGTTCAGGGTTTCAAGAAATAATAAAACATATTTTTTTCAACTTGTTGTATTTTAACGAAAGGTATGTGCTCTTCTCATACATGTTTATTAACATAATAAATACAGGATCTAGTTTAATGAATATGTTGGACGTGTCATCATCTTCGAATGTTGTAGACGTATCCTGTAAAGAAAAAGAAGAAACAATGGATTACTTTTTGAATTTCTTTTTTTTTCTGAAACAATAAAAACGAGTCAATATTGATAAGAGAGAAATAAAACTTACTCGTAAATGATGGATCTGTTTAGGCTCATCTTCCTCCTCGGGTACGAGATGACAGCTTTTTTACCACTGATGTTGGTTTACGAACTTTTTCTGGGTACTGCATTTTTCTAGGTGTTGCTCCTTTATGGTCAAGGTTCCCCCTTGGGTACGAGATGACTGCATTTCTTCCACTGATGGTGTTGTTGATGGTTTATGAACTCTTGTGGGTACTTCATTTTCTTCTTGGTGTTGCTGCTTTGTGGTTAAGGAAGGGAAAGAAGAAAAGGAAAAGGAAAAAAGAAATGGCGGCCTTATTGGGTATTTACAGTTTTTTCTTCTTCATCTTCTTTTTCCAGTTCCATCTTCTGTTTTTTAACGTACCCGTACGGAACCGTATCGTAGGAATTGAATTCTTTAAATCGACGTTTTGTGTACTGGATACTGTACATTTTTTCTTCTTTGCGTGTGACGATGGTATGGTCTTTGGTCCTGCATATCTTATGGGGGATAGTGATGGTGACTTGTCCACGGCATTGATTTGTAATCATTTCTTTTAGCGTGTTGAAATTTAATTGTTGTCCTGCATTGTAATTTAATGTAAATCCTCTAATTTTGCATATGTAACTGGTGACGTTGGTATCCGGATTGTATATTTCTAGGCTGTAATTTTTTGGGCCTCCACTGACAAATGTCTTGATGTATGCTCGTGGTCCGTAAGATTCCATCTCGTCCGATAAGCATCCCAAGTACGTTGAAGGTTCAATGGTTGGCTCCCCGGGCTTCTCCGTAAATATCACAGAATCCGTGTCGAAATATAAAACACGTTCCTGCAACATTTCCAGGTACTTGTACAATTCCAGACGTGCCTGACATGTTGTAAATGCACCTAACACGACATTGGTGTTTCGGTTTTGAACAGGCACATGTTCATTGTACTCCCAGAACGCATACAACATCGTATCATTGATGGGTACAATTTGATGGAGTTTAATGTCGGGGGAAGTGAGTTTTTCATAAAATTCTTCCGGCCGATCAATAATTGTGGTCTGGCTAAAGTTTGATCTTTGCGAAAGTTTTCCCCAAAGAGCATTAAGACAAAGCTTAGATAAACTTCTTCGTGTAGGATTATTTTCAATTTTGGACGGATCCAATGCAATACCTTCACGCTCCAGGACGGTTTGTATGAATTTTGATTTGTCTTCTTCGCTGACACAGGAACTGGGCCAGCCAGACGCTTCCATTTTTGATTTTAAAAACGTATTGATATATTCCGTGAACAAGCCACCTGTTTTCGTGATGGGATCATATTGTTCAATGTCATAATCCCAAATTTCAAAAATTTCTACTGGTTGATATCCTAATTCTACTGCTTTCTGGATTTCATATGATACCCATGTTCCAGTGAGGCACCGCTCCTGGTCGTTGTGTGTACACGTTGCTGTAGGGTCTGGGTTCATTTCTTCGGCACACGCAGCACACAGTGGAAAGAGTAGTTTCTTGTTACATCGGTAAGGCAGGAGACCATGATAAAGATGGCGACTTGGTAATATCGTCATTTTGATTAGACCATTGACTTTATTTATTGGTGGTATATTTTCATCACCCTGTAGATAAATTCGTGGATGGCCTACAGGGTATTTAGCACACTTATTTACATAAGGATAAACCGAGACAATCTCGTAATATTTTATTACTTCCCCCGCTTTTTCATCGACTTGGTGGTACAATTTCACGCAATTGGTCCTTCCTCCAAAAAAACTATCTCTTGGATTTAATGGTCTGCGGTTCATGTACGGGTGATTCTTCAGATACGTCGCCATTGCAGGATTTTGTTTTAAGAACTGATTAAATTCACACTCCCACATTTCATGTACAATGTACCCCAATTCACGCAGTCTTGCATTTTTTCTTTGCGTTCGTTCATAACGGAATTCCATGGTGTCTTCTGGATTGCTGTAGATGGGCTGATTACGGCCTGTAGTAAAACATACTTTACACCCGTGGTAAAAGCAACCGGCATGCTCGTAGACGTGCTCCTCTAACGTCTCAGGATCTTGGTAGTAACCATCAACACGGAATCCCGCAATAAACACTTCTTTTTGTCGGGCCGCATGTAAGATTTGTTTTTCTTCGGTTTTTTCAATGTAGGCCAGCCATTGCATTGCAGCGATCGATTGGGTACTTCTCCATCGATAGCCATGTGCCGGTAGAATTCCAATGGTATTAGGTTTAAGGAAATTCCGGCGGAATACTAAATTAGAAGCACTGGCAATCGTGATCGTCTCCAAGAAGGGATTCACTTTGGTTTCTGTTTCAAATGACGTCATAAACGAAACGCATGCTTGTCGCAGTACATTGACATCTTGAATACAATACTTGAGAATTTCTTTCTGGAAATCAAACGTGTCATTACGATGATCGTTGTACCACTGCATGAACTTGTTTCTGTCTTCGACGGCCATTTCATCTGCACCATAATACTTTGTTTCTGGAAGTGGTCCAATATACGATTGATTCTCCTTGGTGTTGAAGAAATGCGGGAAGTAGCCTTTGGTTGCGGGTAAATTGAACGCTTTTGACAATTTACTTAATGCCATAGGTAGGAAGTTCAACGAGTCAATGAACGTCAGATTATTCAAGGTTAAACTCAGTATCTTGGTCCCATTTAATATGACGTCAGGTCTCCATTGGCATTGTTCTACCATGGTCTTTAGGATAAAATGTCCATCGTATCCCTTAGCGTTGTGAGCGACACAGAAAATCCTATTTATATTGGGACGACGTTCCCGCAAGTACTGGAGAAAATTATAAACTGGATCCTCTCCTTGGAAAATATGCTGGCGCTGACCACACGTACTGCAAGACTGCTGGATATTATTGTTTTCAACACATGCGTAACATACTTGTTGTGCAACCAATAAATTTGGAATGTGTACATACGTATTATCGCCAATATTCGTGTCCTGCATAGATTCTATATCATAGAATATCAACAAGGCTTTCTTTGCGTGCATGAGTGAAGGAACACCAGGTTTCAAGCATTGGCGATCAGGAAGCATAAAACATTGATGCGATCCTGGAACAATCTTCTTACAAACATTGCAAAAGATCTCATTGCAATCATGATGTCGTTGTCCAGTATGCACAAAGGAATATACTCTGTAACATCTAGTACATTGCTTCACCATTTTGCATACAGGTTCCCCACGATGATATACAATATTACGATGATTGTTAAAACATTCTTCGCCGTAAAATTGCCGATTGCAGTCGTTGCATAATATCAGCGTTTGATTCTTGTCGCATAGAGGTCTCTGTAAACATTTGGAGCACGTTACAGGACAATTTTTCACATGTCTGTTACGATGATCATACTTTTTATGGCACGCCTCACAGTAGAACTTGGTTGCAAAACAAGCAGTTAAAGATTGGATGATGTTAAAATGGCCAGCCAAACAAATCAAATTTATGGGAGTGCGATTTTCATCATTGGGCCCCTCGTACATGATATCATGGCCTGTGAAACTAGTATACACTGTAATTTTATATTCTTTGAGGTATGACTGGAATTGTCGAATTTCATTTACACTGGCACCATGATCCAAATTGACTCTTGCATTTGCACATAACGCATTCACTTCATCGTCCACAACACATTTCGATTGGCGTTGATATTGCCAATAACGTTGCATATCTACATTCTTGTATGCCTTCAGACCAATAGCAATAACAAGGGCGTACGCCAAGCACCTTGAATCTTGATTTTTTACACGTACAATCCCTTTTTTGCAACGTAACAATTCTTCATTTTGAAGTACTCCTTGCCGCAAACCGCCGCCGTAGCCACGTGGAATATCCACACGATGGAAATGAACGGTGAATGGTTCGTGCAGGAGAAATGCATTGTTACTTTGTAACACTCTTTCGAACGAGGCCCACATCGTTTCCAGTGTCAGGTTTCGCGCTTGGCGAAAACTCACCCAAAACGGTTTATTCGTGTTCCGTGGTGATATTACCGATAAACCAACCATCGCCTCATCGTCGACATTGGCTAACAAATGGTCTAGCATTGCTTGGAAACTATTATGTACATACTGTATGATATCGGTTCCTACGGGCGGTGCGTTGAATTGAATTTCGAGCATTCTGCCCTCGATGTTAAATCGTCTATAATGGCGAGTGATTTCATTGCGAACAGTAAAACCCGATTCGGCCATGTTAATAAAAGGAGAAAACAAACAAACAGGTACGGTAAAACAAATATGTAATGTGGGGAAAAAAGGAATTGAGCAGCGTGAATTTACTACAAAAGAAAAGAAGAAAGAAAAATCTTAATCACCTGATAACATTCATGATAAATTCTTAACTAAGCAATTCATGTAAAGGTCCTGAGTTTGATTCCCTAGCGGTAACGTTCAGAATCTCATTATGAAAGCACGTGTACTAGAAATCAAAGTTTTCTTTTTAAATAATTATGTTACTGAAATGAGTGTTTTATTGTCGTCAAACTCGAGACCTTTACATCAGCATATAACTGACCTATCATTCTATAGTGATAAAAAGAATGCATGAAATGAATGAATGTTTTAACAGTGCTGAGATGTGACAAAGTACGCGTAAGCATTTTTTTTCCCCCACTCACAACGACCTTTAAATGATGCGTTTGCAAGTTGAAGATATTCATCAAGCATTAGCGTAACACATACGTAATTGTCGAAACAAAATCTGTATAGTGTATTTTTTTTTATTATTGTGACTAAGCGGTTAGCGTACATGGTTCGGACGTGGAAGGTCCTGGTTCAAGCCTCGGTGGTTTGCTTTTCCACGTCGGGGCATGTCAAGCCTATTCTGTAATTTAATATTCTCACGCGTTATCATACATTCTTTTCAAAACTAAGCTAAATGGTTGACGTGCACACCTCATAATACATAAACGTACATAAATCGTCTATAATGACGAGTGATTTCATTGCGAACAGTAAAACACGATTCGGCCATGATTAAAAAATGAAAACAAACAAACAGGTACGGTAAAACAAATATGTAATGGGAAAAAAGGAATTGAGCAGCGTGAATTTGAGTTGATTTTTTGATTTTTTAGTTTAGCGTCCCTTTCAGCAGCGAGGCTATATGAGACGTGGACCTACTGATTAACGTGGAATCCGAACCACATGAGCTCCCGCAGGGAATCGAACCCGGGCTTCCGACGCCAAAGGCACGTATGCTAACCGCTTAGTTCGGGAAATCATAACATTCATGATAAATTCTTAACTAAGCAATTCATGTAAAGGTCCTGAGTTTGATTCCTGGCGGTGACGTTCAGAATCTCATTATGAAAGCACGTGTACTAAAAATCAAAGTTTTTTAAAAAATAATTATGTTACTGAAATGTGTGTTTTATTGCTGTCAAACTCGAGAGCATTACATCAGCATGTAACTGACCTACCATTCTATAGTGATAAAAAAAGAATGCATGAATGAATGTTTCAACAGTACTGAGATGTGACAAAGTACGCGTAAGCATTTTTTTTTCTACTCACAACGACCTTTAAATGATGCGTTTGCAAGTTGAAGAGATTCACCAACCATTAACGTTATACATACGTAATTGTCAAAACAAAATCTGTATAGCGTAAATCTTTTAACCAAATATTCATGCACTCTTTTTTATTTAAGCGGTTAGCGTACATGCTTCTAACGTGGAAGGTCCTGGTTCAATCCTCGGTGGGTTTGCTTTCCACATCGGATCGCTGTCAAGTCTTTTCTGAAATTTAATATTCTCATGCGTTATCATACATTCTTTTCAAAACTAAGCTAAATGGTTGACGTACACGCCTCTGGCCTTGGTTCAATCCCAGGTGATTGCTCGAATATCACGTTAAGCTGAAGGGGCCGCTAATGCTTTTAAAGGGAATCGAACCATATTATTCTCAGACATAGTTTCTGAAATTTTGTAATGCATTCTTTTCAAAACTAAGCGCACACATTTTTCTGGCCATGGTTCAATTCCCGACGGGTGCTCGCTGAAGGGACGCTAAACCATATCGTTTATCGTGCTTACTTCTAATGTGTGGAGGTTCCTGATTCGTACTCCCACTTTCCCATTCCACTAATTTCTTCATAGTCTAAATATTTCGTACTAAAAGTAAAACAGTGTATGAGTGATCCACCCCCACAAATATAAAATAAAATGATTTTCGAATCTTGTGTGAAAAATAAAATCTCACTGAACTTACCTCAAATTCAATGAACACAAAGTCGGTGCAGTAAAGCTTAAATGAAGACACTTCTAAAAAAGCAGATCTTCTTCACTTCACAGTTGAGAGCGATGTAGGATTTGAAAAATGAAATTTAGATTTTTATTTAGGTCGTTGTGAAAACGATGTCACCGTCAGCCAATCAGAAACGAGGAAATTTATAAAATGACATCACAACGAACCAATCAAAACGCTCGCTGCTTTTGTCATGAATCATGAACCAAAACGATGTGTAACAATCGATCGTGACGTCATTCACGTTTCTCAATAGTTACAACATCTAGTATCGCAATTCCGATGCCAATTCCCTTCTGCCAGGATCATGTCACTACTTGTCGTAACTGTGACGACATTTCATTTTCCTCATATTCCATACGAGAATGTCAATGTTTGCTTTTTTTTCCATGAATCATGCTGACACGTTCGTAGTAAAACAAAAAGTAATGCGATCCGCTGACGTTTGCATTTTTTCAATCATATGTGCTTCTATGTCGTCACACAAAGAAGTCTATCAGCATTTTATTTTAATCCACGAACGAAAGCGTTACACTGTCAGATTTATTTTCTTAAAGTGTATGTGTATCCTTTTCAAGGACCATGGTTCGAAACCCACCAAGCATAATTAAATCCGAATTCATTCATAGCTAAGCGGTTAGGATACACATCTTTGGTTTGAAAGACCTGAGTTCGATTCCTGGAGAAACATTTCTTAGGATTTTTCTAAACTTGGTTTCAATTTCTAGTTCGAAAATTTTAAAAGTTTAGTTCGATAAAAAGTTTGATTTGAGAAGCGTTACACTGTCAGATTTATTTTCTTAAAGTATATGTGTATCCTTTTCAAGGACCATGGTTCGAAACCCACCAAGCATGATTAAATCCGAATTCATTCATAGCTAAGCGGTTAGGATACACATCTTTGGTTTGAAAGACCTGAGTTCGATTCCTGGAGAAACATTTCTTAGGATTTTTCTAAAACTTGGTTTAAATTTCTAGTTCGAAAATTTTAAAAGTTTAGTTCGATAAAAAGTTTGATTTGAGAAGCGTTACACTGTCAGATTTATTTTCTTAAAGTATATGTGTATCCTTTTCAAGGACCATGGTTCGAAACCCACCAAGATCGATTAAAACCGAATTCATTTAAGCGGTTAGCATACACATCTTTGGTTTGAAAGACCTGAGTTCGATTCCTGGAGAAACATTTCTTAGGATTTTTCTAAAACTTGGTTTAAATTTCTAGTTCGAAAATTTTAAAAGTTTAGTTCGATAAAAAGTTTGATTTGAAAATTTTTAGATGTGATTTACATCTTTAGTTCGAAACTTTTGTTTTAAAAAATGTTTTAGTTCGACAAAATTTTGTTTCAATTTTTTTAGTTCGAAATTTTTTTTGGGTTCGAAAATTTTTTGTTTGAAACTTTTTTGTTTCAAAATTTTTAGTTCGAAAATTTTTTGTTTGAAAATTTTTGTTTAAAATTTTTTTTAGTTTTGAAATTTTTTTAGTTCGAAAAATTTTTTAGTTTAAAATTTCTTGTACTCTGGGGAACCGTTTCGAAAAGAATCGGAGCAGTTTAGGTAGAAAAAAATCTGGCAACGCTGTTTCCATTAATGAAGCGCTTACTGAGCGTTTAAAAAAAATCGCTTAAACTCACAACAATGTGTTATAAGAAATCTACAAGCGACACCTCTCTTTCACCATTGTTACTTCCAGAGACATAGACTACTAATTCAAGGACAGGATCTCCATCAAGGTAAGAATCATCTTATCTGTCAAAGAGAACGATAATGTTTAATGTAAACTTCAGTACAATATCATGATACCAAAAAGGGTTATTTAAGGAGGAGGTTGAACCCTTCATGGGAACTTTACGCATAACCATTAAAAAAAAAAATCCCGGTCTAGGATGGATCGCCGTCATATCGCTCTGTATTTCCCTCATGGACTGGGGGGGGGGGTGTGGGTAAGATCATGTGACTTCTATCCACCAATCAAAATTGAGGTACCAAAACACGCATCTTACACATAAAATAAAACAAATAAGTAAGGGGTTTTCCCATGTAACCTGTCACTGTGTGGCGGGTCTAAAATCATGTGACCTCTATCAACCAATCAGAATCGAGATACCAAAGTATACATCAGAAAGGACACCCTAATTTCAAAAATCCTAGGACCTAAAATCACGTGATCTCTATCATCCAATCAGAATCAAGGTACCAAAGCACTTATCTTACCCGTAAAAGGGAACGAATTTCAAAAGTCACAGGGCTTAAGATCACGTGACCTCTGTCAGCCAATCAGCATTGGGGTACCAAAGGATTCATGTTACCCATAAAAGGGAACGAATTTCAAATATCGCAGGGTCTAAGATCATGTGACATTTGTCAACCAATCATAAACACTCATCTTACCCGTAAAAGGGAACAAATTTCAAAAATCCAGGGTGAGGGATTTCCCCACAGGGTGACTCATGACGTCATACCACGTGACCTGGAAAATTTGAATTTCCCGCGTGGGCGGGGCCTAACGTCACGTGACTTCTCTCAGCCAATCAGAATCGAGGTACCAAAGCATTCATCTTAGCCGTAAAAGGGAACGAAGTTCAAAAATCCTGGTCATAAAAGAGAGTGAGGATGAGTCATTCGCGCAAACGCGGGCCACTACTACTCCTTACCTCCAATTTTCTCACTGGTTTGTAATAGCCACATTGCAAGGAGCTCTCTAAATTCATTTAACAGTTTTGAAAGTGTATTTTGGCTGAGACCCGTTTCACTTGTAATTACCGAGGTTGGATATCGCAGAAGCCACCCAAGTAGAACTTCAAAAAACAAGTGAAGTTTTACTTTTGTTACCGAAAACAAAGTGCCATGTCGAATCGAAGATTTCTTCCTACAGTTCCTAGTTGAACATCTGTAGCTGAGTTCTTTACCTATTAAAAAAATACTGTAGATTGGTTGCTATCATGATTCTAAATTTAAGTTTTCTATCGAAAAATTAAATAAATACAGTGGTATCTGGGCCGGACTTAGAGGGGGTGCACCGGAGCACATGCACCCCCCTTCACTGTAAATATACACTATCTAAAATGAAAACCTCGCAGTGAAAACCAACATTTTCTGAAACTTTCTGCTGTTATGTGTCCGTTTAAGGCTTAAAAGAAAGCTTAGTTTTGCAAAAGCAATAGTTTAAGACGATTTTCTGAATGTTGAAGCTTGAAGGAAAAGGTTGCAGTGAACAAAAAAATATTCATCATTCACACCACAGATGCGTAAAAGCATTTAAAAACTTAAAAATTTAAATCAAATGTTGTTATTTATTGTTGCACCCCTTCAAGAAATCATGGATCCGGCCCTGAGTGGTATATATATTAAATATATTGAGAAGTATGTTGTATTCAAAAAGAAAATACAGCAAATTTCTAAAAGTAGTGACGTTTTTATATTTATCTTTTGCTACTTTTTATAGTGACACATTTTTAAAGGTCATGGTAGAAAATGGACTTAGTAGGTAATTAGAACATAAGACCAATATATGTTGTGTACTTAAATTTTGCAATTTTCCAAGCATCACTGTTAGATTTCATTTTAAACAAAAGAGACATAATATATCTTCTGTTCATAATTAAAATCTAATACCTGTTATGAGCGTGTCATCTATAGCAAATGCTAATGCAC
This sequence comes from Thermobia domestica, assembly GCF_964235325.1. Lineage (NCBI taxonomy): Eukaryota > Metazoa > Arthropoda > Insecta > Zygentoma > Lepismatidae > Thermobia > Thermobia domestica. Next base: position 49,728,346 of record NC_137470.1, on the reverse strand, counting down.
AATATGAGTCTCACAAATTTTCGGGATTAAAGAGATTAACATTTAACAATACAAGATAATTTGTAATATTCTACATAAAAAACGATATCTTCATCATTTATGACATAAAGGAAAATATATTGTATAATTCATATTTCTTCACGTTGACAAACTTCCATAACTACTCATATTTGTTAAGAGACTTAAAATAACTTACCATTTCCATTTTTACAAATATAACTATTGCCTCCGCATGTACCACACAACTTCAAAGCTAGAACCAGATGCTACTGCAAGAGAAATTGTTTCAGTCCATAAGTGGCGATAGTTCTACATGGCCCTGTAATGCTTTTAAAGGTGTCCATGTTGACTGGCCTGTAAGCTAGTTGACAACTGATTAAAAATGTGTACCCTTGAAATGAGATCGTGTAAGTCTTACCGCCTAGGGGTTGGAGCTGATAACAACTATGACAACTGAGGGGGGAGAGTCGTGTAGCCTCTCGCGTGGGAAAACCAAGTATGACTAATTGCTCAGGCGGAACGATCTCAAGGAAAGAAACAAATCTTCTGATGAAAATCACGATAACAGATGTGTACCCTTGAATTGAGTTTTATCCATAACTTCTGGTTTCAATAACGGTTTCAAAGTTTATCGCTATAGAATGAAAACGGCAGCAGATAGCTAGAAACAGTTTTAAGCAAACGATTCAGCCTCTCAACAAACATATCGTTACTATCCATATAACTCTACTAAAACTGAAAATTGTTCAAATTTACTAGTACTTCCTGTTCCAATACTGACTTCCGTAGAGCAAAAATGGTAAAAGATATTAAAAAGTGGCTTTTTGTAACCGATTCATCGTCTCAAGAATAGCCTCTTCCATCTCCGTGGCAGCTTTGATCAAAGCAGAATGTTTTAAAATTAGCCATATTCTGTTTGAACGTTCCTCGCCATAGAACGAAAACAGTAACAAATAGCGAGAACATTTTTGTCCAAACGGTTTAGCGTCTCAAGCCAATATACCATAATTATTGTCAACACCCTACTGGAACAGGAAGTGGTTCAAATTAACTGCTACTTCCTATTTCAATTCTTTTTTCCATAGATCAAACAACATGAGATATCAAGATACGGCTTCTTAAAATCAACTCAGGGTCGTAAGGAAATGTTCCTTCAAGAATTCAGCATCCCAAGAATATTTTCCACCAATCCCTATTCAAACCAGAAGTAGCTGAAGTTAGTCAAGATCGGTTTCAACGTGTATTGCTACAAGTTTCTAATCTATGACCAAGAGTGTCAACTTGTTGCATATATTAGACGAGTTACCAGTACCAATACCAAAATAAAAGAAGTGAGTATCGTTTCACAGTGTCAATAGTGAAACTTGAAGTAGTGTTATCATCTATCACAAAAGAAAATGCACGTTTTTCACGGGATAGTATGTTTCTATCACCTCTCGATTTAATTAAATGTTTTAAAGGACCAATCCCTAACCATAAATCGATAAATGTATTACCTCTCGTTTTGCAGCTCAGACAAGATACGATAGAAATATCGTAAACCTTAATAGAAAGACAAAACAGCTACGTTCTTTTACATGCTTGAAACTTACGAATATTAGCAGTATATATTTACAGAGTAGGGAGTTTCTGCTACGTTATTCCGTAGTTCATTGGATCCGTACAGAACTACCACCCAGATGCTATGTGAGCTTTGTGGTGGACAAATACCGTGTGCGTGGGAGTTTCCGGGGTGGTCCCGCTTCCTCACACTGTTTTCATTCCACCAATTCATCCCATCATCATCCATACGGCCTGAGCCGTAGTTACCCGAAGAGCGTATGACAAAGTCAAATACTTGACCTACTAAGTAGAATTTGGTACGCTACCTTTAGACCACGGAGGCCAAAACCGTGAACTGCCGTGCTCATAAGATCAGTGCAATTTGTAGTTATGTTCAATTAGCAAGCCAAATACCAAATGATGTTACATGTTCCTGTATTCTTTATATCATAGTATGATACTACAAATATAACAAAATATTATGATGAAATAAATCACCAAGACGCCAGGGTCGATTAGGTGTTCCTGGAACGGTGGCTCAGTAATTGAGCGTTCACCTCTGGTGGATGGGGTCCCTGGTTCGATCCCAGGTCTCGCCAAATGAAATTTGTGGTGGACAAACACCGTGTGGGGGGTTCTCGACGTTCTCCCGTTTCCTCCCACTTTATTAATTCCACCATTTTATTTATTTCTCATCATCACCGTCTCCTTTAGCCTAGCCGGCGTAACTGTGGGACGTAAAACTCAAAGATTTCATTTGCATTGTTTTGTTTTCGTATTACTAGTAATGGCAGCAGTGGTATTCGCTGTCGTATTAGTACAATAATAAATAGTAGCAGTAGTGGTAATTGTAACAGTAGTAGCAGTGGCAGCAATAGTGGAATTAGCACTAGCATTCGTAATCGTAATAGTAATAATAGTATTAGCAGTAGTAGTTGTAGTATTAGTGTCACATACGGTGTAGAAGTTTTACATATCTCCTCTGTTACTCGTAATGCATTAATGAGTGTAGTATAAGACTTATACGTCCATGAGCTGTATTATTGTATAATAAACATGGCTGGACAGAGCAAGCACAAATAACAAATAGACAGACAGTATAGGGATATAGAAAACAAACCTTGGGTAACTTTTCACACGATTTTCCCATTTGAGAAGGACAAATAGACATTGCAATATTATGACGACACATTTCTCATTTTCCATTGCATATTGAAGGATTGATTTGACTTATCAACTTGGTTGTTCTCAAGCCGGTTACGCCCGGCCCGTTTAGAGCCCGGCTTGTTTGTGCCCGGCCAGTTTAGGGTCCGGCCCGTTTGTGCCCGGCCCGGTTAGAGCCCGGCCCATTCTTTGCCCGGCTCGATATTCGGGCCGGATCGGGTCGAGCCGGACACAGAATACAGATCCATCCGGGCCGTCTTCGGGCCTGGCTTTGCAGGGCTCTGCTGTACAGACACAGGGATAAAACCGTTCTACAAGACTTCCAGCATTTATGCACATCATAGGTTTAAAGATCATTTCTGTATTAACTTAATGAATTAAAGGGAACTTGTATTATTCGAAAGGCATTTGTTGGTCCTTCAAGCTCAATCAAACAATGAAAAAACTGATACTAGGAGTATTTTAACACGCCACTCACTGCAAATATATAACAGAATGCTGCCTCCGGCTGTTAATAAAAGGCTTAACTAGCTGGAACTCGCTACTACAGGAGCAACGTTATATGCCAAACAACGTTGTGCTGTGTAAGAAATGCTAGGGGTTGTTCTGTCCATGTGCGCCGCCTCCTTGATGTTCCCTGGTTCCAGCACTCACACAAATAATCTTGTCAGGGCGCTGCAGGCAAGATTTTTAGTTTCAAAACATAATAAACATAATAAAATAAATATTTCTCGCTTGACACTATCAAAATATAAACAATTAAAACATAGAGATGGGAGTTAAAATTTCTAACCTCTAAAACATAATTGTTTGTTTCAAATGTGTTTGTGCAAAGGCAACCAAGGAACACACTAAGTTAGTCACTTTATACTTTATGTCCACAACAAAATCCTTGCAAGTTCTTTTTGCAATACCATTAAAATTATTTTCTTTTATGATGATGTTTTCATTTTAATTTGTATAAATGTAGTATTTTCTTTTAGTAACGTGTTGATAATATCACTGTCTCTTGCACTCATTGTGCATCATGTAAGTTGTTGAAAATATACACTAAATACCACGATTATATATGTTGGGAATATGCATTACAGTAATTAAACTTGAACCCGGGTTTAAACCTGTTTCTTTACTTTTAAGTCAGCCGTGTTACCGACTGAGCTAGGACAGTCCCAACTTATCCTTATATTATCGGTATATTTTACTTTATCACAGCACAGCCCTTTGTGACAGTGTTCATAAAAGATTTTAACTAGAAAGAAATCAATCAAAAAAAAATCGAGACTCCCCTGAAAACATATAACACATACCGCCATTTATATGCACCCACATACATTTTGGAAAGTCGGCGCCGTTAGTTCTATCTGTTGTGTTGGAAATCAGTGTTTCTTTCAGAAACTATGTTCCGGGGGGGCACACTTCGTATTCCGGGGGCACTATTGATAACTTTCTATTTTTTATTATATTATAGACGTATCATTTTGGTCTCTTCCGGGGGGCACTTTCAGAGCTCCGGGCGGCAGTATCCCCTAAAAACACTTCTGGAAGAAACACTGTTTGAAATACACCTAATCTAATATAAATAAAATAAAAAGTTTGTTTGTGTGTCTGTCTGTATGTATGTATGTATCTGTGTGCTGCCTGGAGACCAGACGAGAGGACCGAGAGTTACCAAATTTTGATCTTGGGTACCTTGGCCCAGGTTCCAGATCAAGACAAAGCGTTTTCTTAAAAATCGAACCAGGGGGGTCTCAGGAGACGTTTACAGGGACATGTAAAAGTAGTAGAAGATAACCGATACTAGTGTCGAATTCAAAGTTTTGGCGGTCGCTGAGATCAATGGTGAAACTCCGATTGCATTAACTTCTAAATTAACCCCACTCAGTTGCGGGTCGGGATACCGGAGGTGATACCTGACATGTAAAAATAATCGAAAATGGCCGATATTAATGTCAAATCCATAGTTTTCGCACTCGCTGAAATCAACGGTGATACTACTAATACAGGCGTTGACTTCCAAATACAGTCACCATGCGAATAATGGGTTTCTCTGATAGTTATTAATAAATGCAAGAAATGGGGAACAGATAGGAATGCATTTTGAAAGAAAGAAACGAAAGTGTAAACATAAATAACCATGTCTGACTTTACATAATCTATCCTAAACCACGATCACTAATCTAAAAGGAAGAAAGTAGACTTTGGTAAATTAACTTCGGGGTCTTATTTCGCGAGGTAGTACTGCGCATTTAAAATATGATTATTTAGGGATGCGCACGAGTCGAGACATGTCTTGAATCTGGACTGAAATTCGAGTTCAGACACACTTTGTAAAATTCGAGACGAGTCTAGACAAACCTATTTCTCGACTCTAATTTTCGAGCCGAGACACGGGTCGAGTCGAGACTTTTCGTAAAAATCTCGACTCGACTCGAATGTCTCGAAAATCTTTCAATAATTTTTAATATTATTTTAAAGAAAGTATTTAGTCAGAAACAGTCTTGAAACCAATTCCAGCATTTATTATTTTATAAAGGTACCGAACGCATAAACTTAATGGTTAATCTTTCGAAATCAAGATTTAATTTTCAGCTCAATTGAGTTAATTAAAACTAGTAATTAATGTCGTGATATTTGATTGTACTTCAAATATAATAATAATAATAATAATAATAATAATAATAATAATAATAATAATAATAATAATAATAATAATAATAATAATAATAATGCTCTGGGGGATATACACATGAGCATGTATCTAGTATAGCTCGAGCAAGGCACAATGACGACCGACGCGTATCGCACACTGCTTGCAGACTACGTACACCCGTTGATGACGACCATGTTTCCCAACGGTAGTGGCATTTTTCGACAAAATAATGCACCATGTCACAAGGCCAGGAGTGTGATGAAGTGGTTTGAGAAATGTTCAACAATGTTCTATATCTGTTGACGGTGTGCGAATTACAAGGGGAATGAGGGAAATCCCCATTGGTAATACTAGATGTTCCTATAACCAAATGAGATTTCCCTCCATGTCAAAGAACTATGTGCTGTGTAATTAAAATGTATGAGTTGTTTTATCTGTTGTCTGTATGAAATAAATTATTAAAAAATGCAACAAATAAATTATTATCAATACAGCAGATAGGAATGCATTTTGAAAAAAAAAGAAACGAAACGGCAAACATACATAGCCGTATTTAACTATACATAATCTGAGTAAACTCACCGATGGTAACTAATCTAGAATAATGTAGGAAAGATGCAAGAAAGCAATTAATAATAATAAATATCAACATATAGAAATATATTTTGAAAGAACAATGTTCCCCAGAAGTAACCTTGCAAATCTAGGATTTAGGATTTAGATTTCTGTGCTTTCGGCATCTGAGACCATTTAGCCCGTCACGTTCGAGGGATGACGTCTCTAGGCGAACACACTTTCCGGGAAAAGGGAAGGAAGAAAGGATATGGGAAGAAAGGAAGCGATCTGAAACCTAAGGTATCACACTGGCATCTGCCTGGTGTGAATGTGGAAAACCAAGGAAAATCTCATTCAGGGTGGCTGGCCTGAAAAACTTTTAAATTTTTCGACCGAGTACCCCCACTAGGAATCGAACACAGGACCGCCTTCACGTAACCATATAAACGTATATTTGTGTATTATATTACATTGCGAATAGGCGAAATTGGAACAATGTTGCATCGGAGTCAGACTATTAGTTCGAATAAAATCTGTTATTCGTAGCACAATCCCTTCAAGGACATTTCCAAGATCGGGGCAGTAACCCACATGGTCGAAAGTAGTGTTTCCACGAGATGAGACGAGAGGAGACTTCAAGCTGTCTCGTCTCGTCCCATATCTCGTCTCGTGGCAACACTAGAGCGGATGAGGCCCACAAAAAGGAGTTGTTATACAAAGTGGTTAAAATTACAGCTTTTAACCACTTTCGTTTGGTTATCAGCACAACACAGAACACGACTACAATCTTCCAATCAGCGTTTCTTTCAGAAAAAAATGTTCCTGGGGGTACATTTAGGATTCCGGCAGTATTGCTGGTATTATTCTATTTATTATGATATTATAGATGTATTATTTTGGTCTCCCCGTAGAGGGCACTCTCAGAGTTCCAGGGGGGCAGCACCCCAAAAACATGTCTGGAAGAAACAATGCTTAAAACAACGACTACTTAGTTTCGACCACGGGCGCCCGAAGTGAGGGGGAAGGGGCCCGGCCCCCCTTGCTCACGAAAATGTATGTGTAATATAGCAAACTACGTATATTAAATACCAGACGTAATATAGCAATCAAGGAGATGCTAAAAAGTACAGACAAGGACCCAGTGGATATAGGAGCATACAGACCAATCTGCTTGCTAAAAAAACATTAGTAAAATGTTTGAAAAAATAATAGCCAACAGAATAAACAAATATAGGAACGTAAAAGACGACGAACTGCAGTTTGGATTTAGGGCAGGGAAATCAACAGAGGACGCGCTAAATGCTTTTAAAGAACAATTGCAGACAAGTAGCTTCCAGAGGAAATATGCCCTAGCGCTATTTGTAGACATAGAGGGTGCCTTTGATAATCTTTGGATACCATCGCTAATAGATAATTTAAAAATTTTAGAGCTTCCACAATACCTAATAAATGTAATCAAAAGCTACTTCTGTAATAGACGAATATTAATACAACTAGAACAAGGGGACATAACTGTGAATAACGAAAAAGGATGTCCACAAGGCTCAATTTTGGGACCACTCATGTGGGACATACAGTTGCAACCATGCCTTCATAAAATGAATAATAGCGAACAAATAGACAAAATAATAGCTTTCGCCGATGATATCGCCATAATAGTATCAGCAAATTCTAGAAGAGAATTAGAGGTGAAGACAAACCAAACACTAAACGAATTACAAAATTGGTGTACTGGCTGCAAACTAAAATTATCAAATAGGAAAACTAAATACATGTTATTCGGAACAAAACTGCAGAGAGATCCACTAATTAAGATCGAAGATCAGAAAATAGAAAGAGTAACAGATTTTAAGTATTTGGGGGTTAATATTGATGACAGACTAAACTTTGGAAAGCATATTGAATATATTATTGAACGTGGAAATAGAGTGACAAATAAATTACTCACAATTGGCATGAATACTTATAAATTACCCATCCAAACACTCAAATTATATCATGAAACTTTACTCTGTGCGACGACGACTGATGCAGCAAGTGTATGGGCACATAGAATTATTAACAATAAAAGGATAAAAGAAAGTATAAACAGACCTCAGAGGAACTTACTTATAAGGTTATGCGGAGCTTTCAACACTACACCAAACAACGCTTTATGTATACTGCTAAACGTTAAACCTTTGAATCTCATAGTCGTACAAAGAGCCTGCAATTATTGGCTAAAGAAAAATAATAAAGAAAAAATAAAAGAGCTAATTGGCAAGGGGGCCACAACCAAGAATGACATCGAGGTAGCCATTGAAAACATATGGGATCAAGAATGGAGGACCTCGACTAAATCTAGGAGGTTATTCAATATAATACCAACAGTGGAGATGAGAAGAGAATGAAACAAATATGTAAAGATACATATATGAAAATGAAATGAAATGAAATCTTTGAGTTTTACGTCCCACGGTTATGCCGGTTAGGCTAAAGGAGACGGTGATTATGAGAGATGATTGAAGTGGTGGAATGAAGAAAGTGGGAGGAAACGGGAGAACCCCGAGAAAACCTACCCACACGGTGATTGTCCACCACAAGTTTCACTTGGCGGGACCAGGGACCCCATACACCAGAGGTGAACGCTCTACCACTGAGCCACCGCGGGCCCAGATGCATATATGAGTACACACACACGGATAAAGTAGTCATACATGTATTTTAATCTTCTGACTACTTATCCCCGACTAATTTAAGATTGCAAGAAAGTAATTATTAAGAAGAAATATAAACATGGAAATGTTTTTTGAAAGGGAAAAAAGCAAACCGTACCAGCCGTGATATGAATCTGGGTTGCCCACTCAACAAGCAGACACCTTACCGAATTATCTGCGGCAGAACTTCCAATTTGTGGTTTCGAACCTTTATTTATACTGTGTGTGTTACGTAACGACGCTACGGGATGTCATTACTAGTGCGACCTCCTCATTCAAGACCCGTTTTGTAAATTCATTAAGGAAAAAAGAGTGATTTCGTAAATCTACAAAACGGATCTTGTATATAGAGGGTCTAACTAAAAGGTACGACAAAACTTCATGGGTGGATTCCTTATGGGTAGACAAGCAAAAAAGTTCAGATGGTCATATGTCGGGAAATGCATCGTTCCAGAGTTACGGCCTTTGAGCTGCCTAATGGTGTGAAATAGTCACATTTTGGTCGCTCCTTAAATACGTCTCAATTTAAACCTTAATATCTCAAACTCTAATTAAGATAGGAAGATAATTTTAGTAGCAATGTGTTCTGCAAAAATTAAGCTTTCCCCTGATATGCATTTTATGAGTGTACCCCAAGGAATGCCATCTCCAAAATGCTGATGCAAAAAACAAACAAAAAGCAAGTAATTACTCTCCCATGTCCACCGTGGTACTCCCACACATACATAAAATATACAGGGCGAGTCAAAAGTCTTTAGACACCTGCATAAGTTTGAAAATCGACGGGAAAAGTAAAAAGTGATGATGGGAACAGAGGTTTGATGAGGGGCCGCAACTTTTGAAGTGTATGTCATTCATGGCCGCCATCTCGAAATCCGCCATTTTGGATTCAGGTCATTTCTTTAAATTGGAAGGGGGTGTATGACCCATCAAATAACACTAGCTTGAGCTCAGGAATTTAGTGGTGTAATTTGTTTGTCCTATCTAGTACAGTTTAGAAGTTATTAATGTTCAAAGGTGGGAAATTACCTTGATACTGAATGCTACAACACATGTTCTACGTGTTGTCCATCCCGTGCTATGCACAACTGTACTCACCGCAACCACTCTGACTGCACACGGAGGAAATGTCTCCTGAAATTTGGTCACAGGCTTGTTGGATGTGTTCCTCCAGGTGTCTCAAATCACGGATTGTCTCAGCATAAACTATCTGCTTAAGATGTCCTCATAGATAAAAATCAGGGGGCGTTAAGTCAAGGGATCTGGGCTGCAATTCCATGGCGACCAATTCACTTCCCAGGCAGTTGTTCATCCAACCATTGACGGACACCAAGTCTATAGTGCGGAGGGGTTCCATCGTGCTGAAAATAAGATGGGAAAATGCCGTCAGCTTTCAGTGGGGCAGGGAACACAAAGTCCTGCAACAGCATCTGTAGTGGAGTTAAGATGTTGTAAATGAAAAATGGCCCAATGATGCGGGTGTCCCATATGCCACACCACATCATCACCTTCGCTGGACTATGTTCTCGACTCGGGTCAACCCAGTTCGGATTTGCGTCACACCAGTATCGACAAATATGTCGATTAACCTCCCCGTTCAAAGTGAAATACGCCTCGTCGCTGAACAGAATGCCCTTGGCAAACGCAGGATCAGGTTCGTGTTGTTCAGTAGCTCATATGCAGAACTCCAACCGGCGGTCAGGGTCATCCTTGTTCAGTTTAAGTTGCATGTGCAGCTTGTAAGGATGCCACTGATTGGCGTGCAATATCCGGACAACGGAGGATTGGGTTATTGCACATGATAGAGACACACGACTGGTACTTCGTTTAGGACTTTTCACAAACGACGCAACAACCGCCGTTGCAGTTTCCTCAAAGTGCCCTATCTTGAACAGAGCCTGTCTCTCCGAATTTGGTGATCACGTGAGCCACCGTCCGTGCAATACCCGTTCTCTGTCTGAGTGCCGTCTGTTGTAGTCAGCTGCTATTGTTCGGTAGCTGCGTTCCACTGATATAAGGATGATTTCGATCTTCTGTTCAGGTGTCAGACCTATTTTAGATCACCTGGAACAAAGAGAAAACTGGGTCAGTATCAAGGTAATTTCCTACCTTTGAACATTAATAACTTCTAAACTGTACAAGATAGAAAAAAAAACAAATTACACCACTAAACTTCTGAGCTCAAGTTAGTGTTGCTTGATGTGACATACACCCGCTTCCCATTTTAAAAAATGACTTGAATCCAAAATGGCGGATTTGAGATGGCGGCCATGAATGACATACACTTCAGAAAGTTGCAGCCCCTCATCAAACCTCTTTTCCCATAATCACTTTTTATTTTCGCGTCGATTTTAAAACTCATGCAGGTGTATAAAGACTTTTGACTCACCTTGTATATATAGGCGGAAAGCATCGTTCTTTAGAAATACATTGATACCAAAAATATCTTCCTAGGTTAATTAGGGTCTGATTTATTGAGGTTTAAATTGAGTCACATTAAGGAGCGACCAGAATATGACTTATTTCCACCATTAGGCGGCTCAATGGCCGTAACTCTGTAATGATACATTTCCTGACATATGGTCATATGAACGATTTTGCTTGTCTACCCATAAGGAATCCACCCCTGAAATTTGGCCGTATCTTTTTGTTACACTCTGTATATATATATATGTGTGTGTTGGTGCAACAGTAAGTTCCCAAGAATATAGATTAATTCATTTTTGATTTTAATCTACACAACAAATGCTTTTTATGAAAGCAAAGAGCCTGCGAGTTAAAGATGGTTAAAGACCGTAAATAAAATTGAAGATCTGAATTGCAGAACATCCGAAGTCCACTGGAGTACTTTTTTTTAGAAGAAGAAAGACAAGAAGATTATACTTGGAATGCTATTCTGTTAAGCTGAAATTATTTTGAATTTTTTAAAAAAAGTTTTGATTTGGACTTACGTATTATGCAAGTGAATAGCCCTGAAACATAGATGCTAACATAAAAAACAGAAAACGAAAAATACGAAGAAAAAGAGTGGACTTGGGATGTTTTGCAATTCAGGTATTCAATTCAAACTTCAAATGGAACTGGGGTAACTCGCAGACAAGGCTGACTTAACACTTTGATAATAGCGGGTGTAATGGCTGATTTAAGAACACAATTGATATGGCCTGTGTAGCTAAGAAGACTCCCACCTTTCCCTTTCAACATTGGATACGGAAATGGAAAACTTATTTAGAAGTTGATTGTTGATTCCAATATATTTCAAGCATCACTTCTTGGAATTTGGGCCTGTGATATGTCGATATATCGCTATCATCGATATGTATATTATCATATATCAACATTCGATATCGCAAACATATGGACATGAATATATCATTCTAAATTTTCGATGTCGATATTCGGGGAGTGGGGAGGCGAGGAATAAAGGTCCCCTAAGACTTGCGATGGGTGAAGAAATTAAACTTACTTTTTGCAAGATTGTTTTCTAATCATAATATCTTTATTACCAAACATTGCAATGTAAATACATCCACTTGCAAATTTGCAATATTATATGATGTAATTTCTTAGGCACCAGAACTTTTTTGTTCCCTGAAAAAAAGAAACAAAAAATCACGTGCAAAAGCAAGTACTTCGAACTTTGAACTAGAATTTACCATAAGAATTTTTTTTTTTTGTTTCTCTCTCTTGGAGATTTCCCTCCCTTTTGACCTTTGGGACCGCTAATTACAAAAGGTGAATACATGATCGGTATATGCATTCACGCTCTGAGGCAGAGTCAGAGATTTTGAAAAGAAAACGACTTTTTAATAATAATAATAATAATAATAATAATAATAATAATAATAATAATAATAATAATAATAATAATAATAATTATTATTATTATTATTATTATTATTATTATTATTATTATTAAAAATGGGGTTTACAACTAGGGTCCCGTCTCTTTATCTTGCATGGGAGGGCCACAAGTCTGCTACGCCACTGGTGTCCCCTATTCTGTGTTTGTCTCTTTTTCGTTTCGTGTAGATATTTGTTTTTGTGCTGTTAGGTTTTTATATGAAACTTTTATATTATGTAAGTTTTTCTTTTTATGAGTTTCTTTTTTGGGTGAGGTAGGGGGAAAGAGAGAAATGCTTTCTTCTGATATCTGCTTCTTACCATTCATCTTGTTTGAACTGCTTAAGTAAGTCCTTTTGTAACTTTTGATGTCATCCAGCTCCGTCACAATAAGAAAATTGTCATTCTTAACAATTTGTTTTATTTCCTTATTTGCAGTTTGCCACACTGATATATTTGTGAAAATATTGAGGTTTAGTCCAACGCCTTTCGAATTCGCAACCAACCCAACCGCCGAGCTTTTTGGGTTGCAGGAAAAGGAGAATTGTAGGTGGTAATGCACTTTTGGAGTCGTGTATACATATAAAGCTTGAAAAGAAAAGTGAGTATAACTTACATTATTCCTCTACTGTGGTTCAATTCGACATTAAGTAATTAACGAATAAAATAACTCTATGGAATATGAAATTTAGTGGTTCAATTTGGCGTTCGCGAAAGCTCTCCATTGAGGTCTGTACTTAACTAAGTGGATCCAGTTTCTATTTTGTATTTTTATTTCTGCGAGATCCATCTCAATATTGTCTTCTCATCTGGTCTTTCTAATGGTCGTTTTCCTTTTGGATTGACAGTTAAATTATGAAAGCATTTCTACGTTTTTCTATTCTGTCTACATGACCTGCTCACCTGAGCCTCATACACTTGATTATGCTAGCAATGCTAGGTAAACAGTAAAAATGATGATGTTCCACTTCCACCATTCTCCATTTCCATTCCTTTTGAGTCCTAATATTCATCTTAGGATTTTATTCTCAAATAGTTTTAGTCTTCGTTCTTGTCTCAGAGTAAGCGATCATGTTTCGCAACCATACAGCACAACAGATATGTTTATCGCATATACAAAATATATTATTGGGAAATAACACCAGACTTGATTGTTTTACAGGTACATATTAACCTGACTAGATACATATTTTTTTTTGCTAAGTTTAGAAATTGAATAAGTTTCCGTTGAAGTACATAATATAATTGATCTCAATTTCGCAATTATATGTCCTAATTTCGTAACAGGTGTGTCTAGTTTCGCAGTTCTGCCTATTTCGCATTAATTTCACTATCGTATAGGCCTATTTGACTTACGTGTTAAAAACTGATAGGATTACATATGTGAACACACCGATATTTTTCCATCATAGCTACATCTTATTGATCATTATTATTATTACGTAAACATATAATATGAAATACGTTCATTATTTCATAAAACTACTACTGAAGCTAATTCATAAACATTACACACGGTGTAAACAGTAGAACATGGACATAATTGAGAGCTATAACAAGGCTAGAAACAAAGCATGCTTATGTACCTAAATATTATCTTACTCACATGACGGAACAAATGTTAGAAAATCAAATGGACAAAACACAAGGAATCAAATTAGCTTAACTAAACAAAAGCTACTACCGAAACCAATTCAAAAATGTTAATCTTGGTGAAATAGCTACAATATGAAACAACAGAACAAGAAGAGCATTGAGTGTTTCAGTAAGGCTATAATCAAACCAGACGTAGGTAAGCATGACAGATCAAACGAAAGAGAATCAAATGTTCAAAGCATAAGAAAGCTAATCATTTTCCTCCCTGCAACCAAGGCACACGAAGTCAGGTGCATAGCGTTGACAAAGTTCATGGACCTTGACAAAGCATTTGAGAACGTTGCCTCCCACAAAACTTGTTACAACGAAGTCTCACTGCCTTTGTTTTCTTGTGTACTGGGACTACAAGCAGCCTTACTGAACTTAAGCTTCAGCTGAGCTTTGTACGATGGCTAGAAAAATTTTACATATACGTATATTTCTACATTCCATGTAATTTCCTCTACGCAAATATATACACACGATATACTATGGTCTAACATCTATGCTACAAATAGCTTGTGAATAAGTAGCTGTACTTAACGTCCCAACGAGCACGAAAAATTTCACTGCTTTTTCTATTTCATCTAGTTTCTGGGGGACCTCCAGGTAGAAGAACAGGACATTTCTTCTCATAAAGGAGTACCTGCCAGATATTATTTATGCGAAAAACTCCTTTGATAAGGTTTTCCAAGTTCGTAATTCTTCACGTTATATGGTACTGCGAAATTGGGCGTACTTACCCTATTAAGCTTCCAATTCCTCGGCAGAATTCGTGTCGACAAAAGATTTTGAACTGAATAATAACACAAATTTTCTGTTTTAAATCTATAATTATTTTTTTTCTTGTATATGGTGTTGATGTCTTGACATTGATCCAGGTATTTGAAAGCATCCACTTTATCCAACGTTTTATATGATATTTTGTTTCATCCATAATATGCAGCATTACGACCCCGGTAATGCAGTCTCACAATCATTCCACAGACACAAATTGTTTGATTCTCGTGAAGAAGGTATTTTTGTTTGGATACTATTTTTTAGCAGCAATGGTTAAAGTAACTAACCATAAATGAATCAGGAGGATGGATGTGAAGAAGTTATTGAAAGTATCAGGACACCTATTTCATCTGGGTACACATTATTTCTATAAATTTTCCACGGCGTACACTTTGCTGGACGATATCTAGCGAGTGTGTGACTTGAGGTGAAACGCAAAGGACTAAATTATAGTTTTCTTTATACAAAGTGTAATTGAACTCGTGTCGTAAATTAGGAGGCGATTCCTTATATCAAGTAAAGGAACAAAAATTTTAACTAACATTGATTGGAAAACATCTTCTTTCACAGTTATAAATTACCGAAATTGCACAACATCACATTGTGGAACCTCTGGCTTGGAACTTATAGGGAATCTTGCAACTAGTTCAAGAAATTACATAAGAAAAAGTATGTGCTCCATCTAAGTATCAAGGTTTCAGAATCCTCTGGTACGCTTCCAACGAGTACTTAATTAATACCTCAAATGTATCCCCGTACCCAAACTTACTCTGTACAGTTCGTTACTCCGATAGAGGAGGATTGTGAAACGTAGATATTTAGATAGAACGCATGCTAGTTTGTGTGTAATTCGTTGTCACTTACGACATGAGAGGTCAGATAAGTTTCAACCCAGGTATTTTTACAACGTAATGTTTCCCATTTTCGGTAGTTTATAACTAAAAGAAGGAGTTTCCAAACCATGCATATTACAACATTTTGTATTTGCCTCAATTTATGACACTGCGTTCGTAATCTGCCTGTATAAATTCCTCTCTATGTTAAGAAACACGAACTTGCGAATGAAGAGCGAGACGTATGCAGACAGTGTGAGAACTAGAAGTAGTAATAGTAAAAATAAACAAGGTGGCTGCTCAGAACATTAATATCACGTGCCCTTTAGAGGCAACCAACTGTAGTTCTGGCTTTGAAAAGACCTCGTTTGTGTTTGTTCGTAATGGCTCTTTCGGTCGTGATTCACATTTTAAAGTTATTTTCTATTTCCCCCTTCCTTCTTTTAATAATATTCATTCTATTCCCTTTGTAATCCAGCAGAGAAGAGAGGCAGATTGAGGGAAAGCAAAATAACTTTATAAGCAGAGAGAAAGCTTCAAAATGTGCAACTGTTAATATGAAAATAACTTCAAGTAACGTGCAGTGGATGTCATTTATAATATGTTTGTTTTTCATACAAGTTTTGTTATACTGGGCAATGTATGAAAGTGCTGAAACTAAGGTAATTCATTACAGTATATAAAAGGAGAAAGGGCACAACTTCCATGAGTTTTAGGTAATTTAAAGGATTGTGTTAATCAAGGAAATTAAAAAAAAACAGTATATATAATTCTAGGAATCAGAGTTATTATTATTATTTTAGTAGAACTAGTAGTAGTAGTAGGAGGAGGAGGAGAAGGAGGAGGAGGCTACTAGTAATAGAGTAGAACGTGTTGATCTAGCTTGATAGTTAGCTTTTTCAACTTTGCCAATGTAGAAATGGTTTAAAAAGAAAGTCTCAACGTTTGTACAATTTTGCTGGTTGCTTGGTTGATTAAGAGTTTAGCGCCTCTTTCAGCTTTGAAGTTTGTGAGATGTGGAGCAGGGGTGTAGCCAGCAGGTTTGTGTAGGGGGGGCCCGTCGTTTTTGAGGGGGGGCAGCTACAATGTACAAAGCCAAAAAAATGTTGCTGCTAGTGTTTTTTGAGGCCTGAAAGAAAGGAAAATTTTGGTTTTCTTAAGGAAAACTAAAAACACTATTTTAGCTTATTATTATTATTATTATTATTATTATTATTATTATTATTATTATTATTATTATTATTATTAATATTATTATTATCCATAAATGATATTCAAGATAGTTTTTATTATGCTTAATCAAGAACTACTGCCCGGGACCAAACGCTATACTTTTGTGCATAACTATAAAGGTAACCAAGAAAGTTCTGTCCCTTTTCGTAAAAATCTGTGTTCAATTGGACCTCACACCGTGAGTTTGATGCGAGTGGAGATAAGGCCAACGTCAGTTGTTGGTGTGGGTATATCCAACATACTACCTGGTTGTGGCAATTCAGACACACCGTGAACTTGCGTAAAGACAGACGGAACATGGGACATCCACCGAGCGTCATAAGAGCATGTATGCTGAACGAGTTCAAATGGAGGTCAAACGCCGCTGTAGCGGGAGAGAAGATATGCCAGGCCTTTGGTGAGGGTGTCGTGACGCCTCGGACATTGCAGCGATGGTTTAACAAGTTTAAGGACGATGACGAAACACCCGAAAACACCACGTGCCAGAAGACCAACACATGTACAAAGAGGAACTGGGACTACAATTCAGTGTGTGGAAAAACCATTCGGCAGCACATCCATCAACTTGTGAAGCACTATAAGTTGGGTCGATGGGTCTCTCATATTTTGACTCCGGGCCAGAAGGCAACGCGGCAGTCGCCTGTGTTTATTTACTGTTTCGGAGCCATTTCTGGACAGGGTGTTGACATGTGATAAAAAGTGGGTCCTATACGAAGCTCCACGGCGCCGTCATCATTGGTTAGCATCCCATGAACCGATTTCAAAACAGCAGAAACCAGCACTGTACCAGAAGAAGGTCCTGTCTGTTTAGTGCATCGTGCATCGGGAACTGCTACCAGCTGGTCAAAGTATCAATGCAACTGTGTAGTGTCAGCAGTTGAACTGTGCTCAACAAAAACTCAAAACTCTGGAGCCATCACTTCTGAATTGCAAATGGGTCCTCGTTTACGGGACAACGCTAAGTCCCACGTGGCTAAGATGACTCAGGACACCATTTTCCGCCTTGCATGGGAAACAATATTGCAACCACTATATTCCCCGGGTATTGCACCGTCCGATTATCACCTGTTCCATTCTTTGAACAATCACCTTAGAGGACGCCAGTTCAAATCCCTAGTAAAAGTCCAAAATGCACCTGATACTTTCTTCGTTTCACGGCCCACCAAGTTCTACCGCGATGGATTCCATGGCCTTCCAGAACGTTTTCAGAAGGTCGTCGATGCTGATGGGGACTATTTTTGATCTTCCAGGTTAGGTGACATATCAATGTTCGAAGGTGGTGGGTGAAAAAGCAACAAAACTTTTCTTGGTTATCTTTATATTTAAATTTAAGACCTTGTATACAGAACCTATCTACACAAGATTGATTTTCTTTGAAATTTCACTTAATTTCTTTACGGTTTCCTGACAAAAATATTTATTATTCGTGACTAATAAAAAAAAATATTTTATTACACTGAGTAGAAATAAAAGAGAGAGCGAATGAAATCCAAATTGAATAAAAGCATTGTTTCTCACCAAATTTTCCATCCTCTATGTATTTTAAAACACTTGTTAAAGCATATAAAAATATACTGTACTTACAAATCAGTTTAGTACCTTTGTTTTATGGCTGTATTTGTAGCACTTTGTTAAAACTTTTGTCTTCATACTGTCAAATATAAATCGCAGTAAATTGTGTAATCTGCTGTCACAAAAAAAAGTATCCTATTTTTCGATCGGTATAAGGAAGAGATACTATACTATTTTTCGATCGGTATGGAAAGAAACAATATTTCTCATTACTATTTTACCATAAATTATTAATTGTCAATAAACTTTGTTACTTTTAAATGAATGAAGCGAGATAATTTTACTATGATGTTTTAAAAGCTGGTCATTTGGGGGGGCCGGGCCCCGATGGGCCCCCCCTTGGCTACACCCCTGATGTGGAGTAAAGCTTAACCAGGGATTTGAAACACATTAACTTAAACCAAGAACCGAACCCTAGTCTCCTGTGCGGAAGGTCCATAGTCAGACCATATAGTCACGCGTTAGCATCCTTCTTTGTATGAAGAGTGTTTTTATGTTTTCTGTTTGACAATCAACTTTTCTAAGTACACTATCAAAAGTTATCCGAATAACTAAAGAAAATTATCTTAATGTAATCATAATGATCTGAGAAGTTAGAAAAAGGGTTTCACAAGCCCTCAGATCTTCCAACATTACGGAGGGAATAGTTGTGTTCCAAAGTATATTGTAAAGTATGGTCTCATATGACCTCAAAGCTGAAAACGAAGGTTAAACTCCAAACGTACAAAATAAGTTAGTAGCTGTGTAAGTAGTAATAGTATCTTTGAACTCTCATCATGTAAAAAGTACTATTTTTTTCTGATTAGGCAATTGCACGCTCGTTCAAGAAAATTAAATGCCCAGTTTAGATTCAGAAGGTCACAATTCTACCATTTGTGTTAAGAAAGGAACAAGCAACAAAATACAGAATAATAGAAAGTTTATTATTTTGCTTTATCTATAATAATATACTAAAAAATAATTAGACAATGTAAAGCTATTTGTTTTCTAATATAAGGAAGCATGTTGTTTTTTGTTAGAAAAAAGTAGAAGAAACTTCGCTAGTTGCTATTTAATGAATTGAAAGGATTCATAATATTTTACATTTTCGACCTTCATTTCTTAATAATATACCATAGGTTTAGAAATAATAACGTTGTCTTCTTCACTTAAAGTAATTAGTCGGAAAGCGAAGTGCATAAAGTTAAGTGCTACAATTAACGTAACGAAAGGATTAGCTTAAGTAGTTAAGTAGGATTATAAGTTAGGGACTAACTTCAAAGTAAAAATTATTTTTTCTTTCATGTGTTTGGATTGGTGATAATATCTGGAGTATTATCTGATTATCAATTTACCATTTTATTATCAGGAGTTATTATAATAGCTAAAGCGTTATTATTATGAAACCACAGTAGATCCAAAATATTTAAACCAAACGGTACGTAAAGGCTTAGGTCCAGAGATATGTATATTTCTCCATATTTACACGGACTTCATAATTAAACATTTGACGTGAAAGCGAAGCAAACATTTTAATTAAACGAACCCTCAATGTTTTTAGAACAAACAAGAAAACCTACAGTTTTACCCAAATTATTTGCAATATCCTTTTAATTAAAAAGTTTCTATCTGTAATACTGTTTGTTTTATTAGAGCATAAAATGCAGGAGTTTTTTTTTGTCACCCTTCACTAGTACTTTTGACTTACAGAATACTACGTGCATAAAACAAATACTTAAATACTTTTATGCACCATTATGTGACCTTAGCTGAGATTTAATTGAACATTTTTATTTCTCTTCAAACACGAGCTACAAGTGAGATATTTCATTCTGCTTTCTTGATTATGTTCTGACTACTAAAGGAGACTGTCGTCAAAACAAGTATTTGATAACAAACACTAATTTGGTACAATTAGGAATGTAGGGAGAATCTTCGAATCTTACTAAATCTCACAAATACGAGCGCGCATTCATGAACTCGAATCAATCAGTGTTTTCCTCGTATCGCAGTTTATATATATTGTGATTGAACAACTGTGTTGTTTATAGCTAAAGAAACTTTACAATAATAAAATTTATGGAATGACAATATAAGCAAAAAATTAAAAATATCGGGTAAGTGTATGGCTAAATAAAGTAAGACCAGTTACCAGAGAACAATAAAAATAATTGAAACTGTCATGTGATTTTCGTTTTCAATCGGTCCGGAGAAACTTCATTGACGTGTTTTTTTTTTTTGTGTGTGTTTGAGAGCGTATATGCGGGGCGTAAAATAATAGGAAGAGTAGTGTAATCATTGAAATGAAGACTGACTAACTTTCGAATACTGTTTTGGACATCGCAAGTGTCTTCGTTCGTTCATCTTATGAAATGCATTTAAGACATAACTCTTTTCTCCTCCTTCGAGTTCAATCTCAAGAGGCGGTAAAATTTAGAGAGTTAGTTTCGTAGTTCAATGTATTACTAGGAGCCAGTGTGTGGATTTCAGATGAGAGAGGAAGGCAAAAGTGACTGCTTGAAGAAAATCAAATTCATTCTCAGATTAAGCTTCTCCTATTGGTTGAATTGAATTGATTTTCTGTTTGAACGAACAGGGGAAGAAGGAAGAGAATGTCATTTCGTGCCAACCAGCGAACGAAATCTTTTCCTTACTCATTCCCTCTTTTAACTACGTCGTTTGTATCTCTGTTTCTTCTCAATTTACGTTTTTAAATTTACTTTGTGCATTCCGTTTCATACTTTGTTTTCAAAAACACAAAAACTAAATACAATATTAACATTAGGAAGATATTTAACAGAACAAAATGCCTAAATGCAGCATGAAACGCATTATAGCGACTTCAGACAAATTTTGTTAAGGAAGTTAAAGCTTTAAATCATAAAAAAATATTTTTTTTATTTCTTTAGCACATATGTATTCCACTATTTTTTGAATAAGAGGAGGCAGATAGGGTGCGCACGAGACGAGAAAGAATTTTTCTTACAAAATTCGAGTCTCGACAAAGCTCTTCAAATAGAGAAATATACATTTTTCGAGTCAATACGTCGCTTTTACACCTCATTTTAGAGACGGGACAGTCTCAAATCTTGTCTCATGCGCATCCCTAGAAGCGGAGAGGTGATAATTGAATTCTAAAAACTAATTGACAGAATTGTGATAATATGTAGATTTCATCTCTACTTGTTAATGGGGTACATGAGAAATTACAATGGGAAAACATAATGCTGTATACTCAAACATAGAGTTTAATGGAATTCCAATTTGTTTTATTTAAAAACTATCAAAGCTATATTAAACACTGGCCTACAGCTTAATGTGCGACCCACATCACATGAGCTCCCAGCGTAGAAGATGACATACTAACATACTACCTATGAAATACATTATTTACTTTTTTTTCGATAACAACATAAATTGAAGGGGTTATTTGGATAAGGGCGTATCCAACGATTTCCAGTAAGATGATATATTTATATTTTCTGCAAGTTCGAGTATGTCCATATGTGTCTAGGTGGTGTTTAGGTAATATCTTTGCTAAGTAGCGAACGCCTGTCTCCAAAAGTAGTGTGTGAATACGTTGGTTAATTGGATAAAGGCGTTTGTTTTTCTGCTCTCCTGAAAAATTGAAGAATTGCTAGTTAGGCTCTTATCCAAATTTACCCCTCAATTAATAATAAACGAAATAAGTAAGGTATAATCAAAGCTACGTTTTACTGCCTATCTATAAATACAATTGAAATAAGTAGTATAACTTAATTTGCAGAAATATTAAGGTTATTGATATTTAATTCATCCTATTACTGTCACTATTGTAAAGACTGACGATAGTGTATAGTTAATCTATTACAATAATTCTGAAGTAATGATTTAAGATGTTTTTTTTCTTAGTTCAACAGAGGAATGAATGTACGAAAATAAATCTTGGCTACTTAAGCGAGATACTCTTTTCGTTTAAAATTAGTATTTCCTTTTTTCTTTGGTTTCTTTTTGGTCTGTTGGTCTTCATTGTTACTTCCCAGACTCCTTGTCCCACTGCAACATGAAAGAAGAGAAGGAAACAAAGAAACAAACCGAAGAAACTTGCCCTGGAAACACTAGAAAGAGTAATTGTGGGAATTACCACAAATGACTAACTCTACCTGTGACCTGACCATGGCATGGTACCATGAACACTTCATTATGTTTGTTCTGTTGACTTCGCATTAAATCATTACAATCCAAAGCTCAATTTCCAACGTCATTATATTTTCCAGGTCTCATTTTCTTTTAATGTGGCAGATGGAATACCATGTAAACTAAGCTAGAAGAAGATTTTTGAATTCTCTGTCTTTTTTCCTTTCTTTTTTCATAAAAGAGACTAACCATCAACGCTTATACTCGGGTTCTTAATAATACCAACGAAGACACAGTGATGAGTTAGGAATTGCCTCGTTTGGCATCAAAATTTATTTTTTCTGCTTTCGATATGTGAAGGTAATAATTGCAATAACTATGCCTGTCATTTGTTAGGATATGGACTCTTGTTTCACAATATGTTGTATATTTATATTGTATTAAAAATAATAACAAAAAAGAAAAAAAAAAGCCACGTGTATGTAGTTTTGAGTCACTTAAGCTTACTGGAACAATGAAAGAGAAGTGAGGGAAAATGGTATGTGATAAAATGAATGTTTCGAGATAGCGAGATTGTATTTCATTTTAAAATTCCTACAGAAAAGTTAAAATGAAACAATACATGAATTGCAGCATTTATTATTCTTTTAACTTTTCTCTTTTACCATAGTAACAAAATTCATTGACCTAGGTACTTTTTTCTGCAATGCTAGATAACGTATTAGGAAGGTGTGTGGAAATTATGCTGTACAGTTACCATGTTCTACGCGCAAGGATACAACGAGTTCAAGATTATAGTGTTGAATATTAATAGACTGAAATAGTGATGTAGTCAGTTCCTCTTCGTTACCATGGTGATCGCCATGTTTTTTTCTAAACAAATGTATGAAACGATAGAATACTTTGAAGTATACTGTTACTAAGAACACACAGTTAATAATAATTTTAGAATATTTTGAGGACAAAGTAAAGTAGGTAGGAAAATATACAGATTAAGAATGTGGGTCCACTATTTAGAAAATTAACGAGTGAAATCTGGTAATTAACGAAGTAACATATAAGGAACTTTTTTTTTGTTTGTTTTTTTACGGAGGCCCACATTTCTAGGTAATCTGATAAGATAGAAATTGCATAAGTAATGCCAACGCTATTACCAGTAAAGCACAATGAACAGAAGCAATATACGCAATGTAAAAACTCTAAGGTACTGTTGAGCTGTCGGCACAATGAAAATGGTACAAATATACGATTTCTCCAGAAGGAAAAATAATTGTCTACTTTGAAAATAATGTTAATTATAGTGGCGCATTTAGATATTTGACGTCCACCCTTTAAAATATGAGTGCATAGTTACAGTGGCTACAAAATAAAGAAACAAACATACAATCAACCAAAAAAGACACGAAGCTTGTAATAATATGCGTTCTGGGAATTTTCAATTTGGACAAATTTGTGATTGGTTAACATGTGTCAGATCTTTCCTTATATTTCCTACTTACTTTAAAAATATACACTAACAGTACAACAAGAAAACATCCAATTATGAGTGGTTCAGTATAAGACTCAAACACTATTTCTGTAGACCTACACGTTTGGAATGCAATGGTAGTAAATAAAATCTTCTAGAATTATTTAAATTTAATATTCGATAATAAGTAAGCTAACTATATTTTGACACTTAACGTAATCTCCAAAAGGTAAATATCACAAAATCTGCGATATCAGGGGAAAATTTCACTTTCAACACTGGACATATTTTAACATATTATTTACCTAATTGCTTGCCTTTTCTATGTTTTCGTAGTTTCATTCGTTGGAATTTATTTTAAACAGATATAAGTGTTTCTTTTGCTCTAGTGTTTGCAATCCGAAAGTTAACACCTCACTGTTTTCTCTTTGTACTTACCGGCGGGAGCTCATGTGGTTCGGATTCCACGTTAATCAGTAGGTCCACGTCTCATATAGCCTCGCTGCTGAACGGGACGCTAAACTAAAATCAACTCAACTCTTTGTACTTAGTTTCTTAGGCCAGGTTGTTTAGAAAATAAAGCTACGATCACCATGGCAATGAGACGGATGTGACGTCACACTATTTCAGTCTATGAATAATGCTTGTAGAGCGTTCATCTCCACAGGGTTTAAGTCTCATCTCTTCATGGTTGCATAACTGCAGTGTTGATTGCTTATGATTTGTTGTTCTTGTTTGTTGAAGTTAAGCAGCCCTTTTTCAGCATAGAGGCTATATAAAACAAGGGTATACAGCTTAAGGTAGAATGAAAACAACCATAATGCTTTCAAAGTCCAATGATCTCCCTATCTGGAATCGAAGCCACCAATCCGTGCACTAAATGCGTGCAATAGCCATTAGAACAGGGGGAAGGGTAGGGATTGCTCATGAGTTTCAGGATAAATTGTGCATAATTAGTACAAAACGTCTTTAGTTGAGTGACGGTGTTAACCAAATGCTTCAGAATAGTAAGTTTTAAAAAATGATATTAATGAACTTCACGAAAATGCTAAAAGGCAAAAAACAATAACAACGCTAAAAGCAGATATTATTATTAATAATAATAATAATAATAATAATAATAATAATAATAATAATAATAATAATAATAATAATAATAATAATAATAATAATAAAGCACTCAAAATAAGAAAATAATGCACTACTTTTATCTATAACAACATTTTTGAACTTTATCTGCCAAGCCAAACATGTTAATGGCACATAAGATTATCATCCAATCTAAGTTTACATTCAATTTATTTAGTTGGAAATTTTTTGAAATGTTTCTAAATACGAGTAAGTAAACTAAAGCTAAATTTTATTTTGCATCTTTTTAAATATTTATTGATCGATATAAACTTAAATCTTTCATTTTCTAGTTGTTAGCATGAAATGAATAATTCTTATTTCCTCTACTTTATCGACCAATAAACGAACTAATCTCACAGTTGTCTTTCAAACATGATACATTTTTCTCCGCTTTCAAACAATAATGGTGATGTAAACTAACTTTAGAAAATAAGTTGAAAAGTTTTGACATTGTTTTGTTTTTCTCATGGTTCTGCAGCAATGGTTGTGAGACTGACATCTTCTCTCAGGAAGAAAATAAAATAAAATAAAAGGAGATTCTAGATTAGTTTTCTGGATGAGTTGAAGCAGGATTGCAACTTATCATATGATTTTGTTCAAGTCACAGCGTGCAGCATCGATCAGCGTAACTAATAAACTAAAAGAAAGTAAAACTGTACATCACATGATATTAATAACTAAAACGGAAACAATATCCTACGTCTAACTTAGTTGTCAATTGGTATCTTTTTAAGTATTTTGGATAGAAAATAAAAGCAACAAACAAAATTAAAAGAGGCCCACTCTCATAATACTCTTCTTCACTGTTGACAAGATGTGTTTTTCCTTAAAATATTTTAATGTAACAATTCTGCTTTCAGATACCAGTTTTGAGCTTGGATGAAGAAGTACCCAAAAAGAGAGAAGTGTGCTGTTGGGAGATCAGAGTTGGAAAAAAACTTAAAAAAAACATGTGTTTAAAACATGAAAAATATGTTCAAAATGTTTAAAACATGTTTTAAAACACGAACGAAGAAAAATATGTTTTAAACATTTTCAACAGTTTAAAAGATATTTCAAAATCGTGTAATAACACATTTGTTAAGACTTTTTACTCTTTACTTGCAACCAGTATTACAGATTCACCCTGTATATACTGATTAGTGTAACATTGATAACAGAAATAAAATCGTTTGTCTAAAAATGGCTTTTATATAGCTTTTTAATGAATTTTTATTGGTCACTTGTTGTTCAAGATGGTTTTTTAAAAAATATATTAAATATTGTCGTAGTACACTTGTGATAATGCACCTTAATATGTCAAATTTCGTTTTTGTAGCAGCAACCGTTCTGGAAATGACTTGCGCTCTTATGCTGACTTTGTATTTCCGTAAGCTGTCACTGATAAAACACTTTTTTCACCTAATTTAATTTGTGTAACACCAGTGGTCTTCAAAGTGACGTTCGAATGACCATTGGATTTAATATGACATTTTGTTACTGTATTTGACTCAAATAATTTTATTGTTATTGGAATTTCGCAGATATGTACATAATTTTTACTCTATTCATCACCTGGAGCTGGGTGAAATTTTAGTTGCAAACATTTGAATGCTATTTCGGAATACTGATGCTAATAAAATTATTTTAAAATAATAAATTTTCGAAAAGTGATATTTCAAGCACACTTCATGTTGTGCTAACTTTAGAATATTTTCTACAAGTATATGTATTGGTTGTTGGTTAAATCAATAATTGCATTGAAGAGAAACAATATTTGGGACATTCAAAGCACAATGGATCCAAGTCCATTTTCAATAATGTTCAGTTTTGCTCAACAAATGAATGCTATTTCAAAACGTAATATCTTCGCAGTCGTACGAAATAAATGAAACTGAAACCACGTGAAAGGGCGTGGGCTAATTTCATATGAGGGCCGCTAGACAGGGGCGTCACTGGGGGCAGGAGAGCAGCCGCGCCCACTCCACTCTGAATTTCAGATTTTGAGGGCAGTAAGGCAGATTTAGAAACTTTTTGATAAGCAAAGTCCAACAGAACAACCTCGAAGTCTTTACACCGAATAAATATGGAGGAAATATAGATGATGAAAACTGGAAAGTTGATTAGGCACAATTTCAAGAATTTTAAACATGCCATAAACTCGAAAGTATAGCCACCTTTGGAATCCTTGGGTCAAAAAGAAAAAAAATACAAGAAAGCAATATAAGCCTATAGCTCCTTGCGCCAATGGAAATGATTTTAATTTATCAAACTCAGTATTTAATCGGTGTAAGAACTTCTATTTTGTTCTGTTGAACTTTGCTCATCAAAAGGTTTCTAAATCTGCATTACTGTCCCAAACTTTGAAATTCAGGGTAGGCGGTAGGAGGGCGGATGACCTCTAAACGGACGCCCCTCTCTAGCGGTAATCATATAAACTCTATATTACACCTTGTCCGGTAGTTTTCTTTCTTTTCGAATTCGTGGTTGCAAATATATGACGTTTTTTGTCGGTGTATTCTTTTTGACACACACTGCATTTATTTAATATAATTATGCATCATTGACTATGACATTTGGAACTTCATTTATTAATCTTTCTCACACTGCAGCGTACACAATATCTTAAATTTATGAGCAGGGAAAGGGAAATTAGCCCTCCTCTTCCCCCGTTCTAGAAACGCCCTTGTCTAGCGGTTGTCCTATGAAACTTTAGCCCACACTGCACCTTTTCAGGTGGCTTTTGGTTCATTTATTTCAGACTCTTCGCTACGAATATACTATGTTTGCTGAGCAAAAATGAACCTTTTGGAAAATTGACTTAGATCCTTGTGCTCTGAACGACCCATATCTAAAAATATTTTTAAAAAATCCTAAGTTGGAGCCAAATTTATCCTGCAACCCAAGTTTGTTCGAAACGTATGAAATTAGTTTCTTCGGTTTACTCGAAATGATGGCCTTTTTCTTCCCGTAAAACTCATGTTAAACGATTCCAAGTTGTACGAACACTGAGAACCAACATGTACTGTGTATATTAACGACTGCCAGCGATATTTTAATTTGAAAACCGCAAATTAGTAAAGAGCCCTTTGTTTTCTGAATACAACACAAAAACTTGTTTCAATGATAATTATTTTAATTATTGTTTAATATCATTTCTACAAGTAGTCCAATCTTCGACTACAACACTTTCTCGAAAGTTAACTGATAAGAATTTAAACAATACAATAGACGAGAAAAACAAAGGAAAAAAGATACAAAATAAATTGTGGATCGCCACATCGATCTGCTGTAGACACACAAGCGAAATCAAACCATTCAAACGGGAACAGTGTTGCCACAGTCCTAGCTCTGGAATGGGCTGAATAATAGTACCAAATTAAATCAAAAAGGGCTGAATTCATTATTTTATCACAGTGTAATAATTACATGTCTCTATAACACGAAACTAAAAGACGTAAAGTTCTAGAACACTCCACCCCCTTTCTCCAAGAGTCTAAATCAAGAAATTGCTCTTTTTAAAAAAATACTTTTTAGAAACATCCAAATAGGAAGACCCGAACAATTGTGGAAGTAGATGAAACTTTTCTCGCACGTAGAAAGCATAATAGAGGCTCCAAATTAAAAGGGAAGACAGTTATCATCTTCGGTATATATTATAGGGAAACCAAACGCGCCTTTATTTCGAAGTGACCAATAGACCAAAACAGTATTATGGCCATATATGAGAAAAATATATAAAACGAGCAAAAATCAATGAATCATGAGATGCAGGAAAAGTCTTGCTGACATATTTGAAAATGTTACAAGTATCTGTTAAATTGCGCTGAATTGGATATAATTGTACCAACTCTTTTCACAGAGGTGGCTGAAAATGCCAGCGTGATACCAATGGGACAATGAATGGCAAAAGGGACTTAATTTGGTAATTTCACCAAATGTGGCAACATTGTACGGGAAGAAAGAGCCTTCTGACGGGGATCACTTTTTTGTAATTTTCTTTCTCTGGCACTTTTTTTTTACAAAAAGAAAATAAAATAAAAATAAGCATATGTTTAAAAGAAGACTTAAAAAAT
Organism: Thermobia domestica; assembly: GCF_964235325.1. NCBI lineage: Eukaryota > Metazoa > Arthropoda > Insecta > Zygentoma > Lepismatidae > Thermobia > Thermobia domestica. Next base: position 49,699,094 of record NC_137470.1, on the reverse strand, counting down.
ATGCGTGTGCAAAACAAAATGTTTCAAACGTATATAAAATTTGTTTCAAACAAAATCAATTGTTTAGAACAAGTTTTAATAATTTGTTTTAAACATTTTGTTCTAAACAAAACAACCCTGTGGAAGACAATTAACTACCACGAATTACGAGCCAAATATGTTCCGTTTGCCCGACTAGAGTTCTTGTGAACTGGATATCTTACAAATACGAAATGTTAGATGTGCAGTAATGGACACATAATTACAGATAAATAATCCGGGATAACACTGTAAATATTATACAATTTCCGCATCTGACACGAAAGAATCTTCTTAGATACATTGTACGTGTTTTCCCATCTTTCGATCAAGGATGGTTCTGTAGCATGCATTTCTGCTTCATATTTTTCTTTCTTTTTCTTTTTTTCTTTATTTTGCTGATAGATTTCTTATTTCCTTTCTTTCTCTGAGTCTGATAGTCAAATTGATGCCTGATGGATGATTGCTTCCGAAAAGAGTCTGATAGCTTTCTCACGTCATAGCCGTTTAATTGGTTGGTTGAGTGGCGATAGAAACGTTTGTCTTCCGTCATTATATTTATACAGTTAACACAAAGTTGGCTTGGTCTCGCGAATGTGATGGTGGTGCTGATCAGCATCCTAGTGGACGACTTTCGCAGGGCGCTCTAAAGCTTCTACAACCAGTCTCGCGAGTGTGACGGCAGTGCTGAACAGCATTTGATTGGACGACTTTCCTAGGGCGTTTCAGAGACTCTACGACTCCCGGACTGTATGACAAGGGAAGGGATGTATGCAGAAAACTAACTGCGTAAGAATTTTTCACTGGCGACGTTAAGTATTTTATTTTGAGGTCTCCCGAACTTACTGAATGCAGTTTGTACATTTACTCTGTACGTCCCTACGTTTGGAACAAAAAAAAAAAAAAAAAAAAAAAAATCTGAAACACTATTTCATGCATTTCCACCAATTTTGGACAGGCTGCGCAGATTCAAAAAATAGGAATTGAGTTCCTGATCGACATGATATTGAAGCCGAAACTGGTAGAAATGAACTATCTTTTGGTTCTTAAATTATCAATATATAGCAAAAGCGGGCAGAGAAAAAGAGAAGTGGTGTCTTGCGATAAATTTAGATAAAAGGATCTGACGTTCAAAGAGCACATTTCAGCTATATCCATAACTGAACTTCTCTGTCCGTAACATAAATCCACCATAACTTCCGGTTTCAGTATTGATCTACATAGGAATAAATCGATCAGAGATAAAGAAAATTGTTATTCTTGAACGGATTTAGCATTCTAAGAACAGGTACTATCTTATTCCTTAAACTTTATTCAAATGGGGAGTAGCAGAAATCAACCGCTTCCGGGTTTAACGTTAGTCACTATAGACTGAAAACAAATAAATAGGGACAAGCAGTTTTTTGCAATCATGGGGCTTAAGAAATATTCCACCTTTGCTCTAATCACTCTGTTAGAAACGGAAGTTGTAGAATTCTACACCCATGTCCGGTTTCAACATTAATTAAAAGAAGGGGCACGGTGGCTCAGTGATAGAGCCTTCACCTCTGGTGCACATGGTCCTCGGTTCGATCCCACTTCTCGCCAAATAAGCTTTGTTGTGGACAAACACGGTGTTCGTGGGTTTCCTCTGGGTTCTCCCGTTCCCTCGTACTTTCTTCATTTTTCATCATGACAGTCTCCTTTAGCCTGGCCGACATAAGAGTGGGATGTAAAAATTAGAAATTTCATTTCATTTTAAATTAAAAAAATATCACACAATAAAAACCAAACTCCTACACGTGACACTGCAACTTTTCTTCTAAGCAACAAACCTTCAGGATCTAGGCTTTGCGTTATACCTATACTGCCACAACATTGGCTGAATTTGCCTGAATAGCCCAATGACAATGAACAATATACATTTTGCAAACGTAAGTGATTAAATACTTTAAAACTTGTGAGCAAGTAGTAATCACAGAGATCCCACAATTTTTACTGACTTTCTAGAGAGCACTTCACAAACTCTTAATGTAAGTAACTCTTCAAATAATACACAATGCTGCAGTATCAGAAATAATATGGTGATACGTTCTGAAATCGAATCTGAGATGTCACAATTAAGAATTTGAGACATTCAGAGCACTAGAAAATCAAGTTCAATTACCAAATCGGTGGAAAAAAAAGTGAAATCTTTACTATCCCACGATTATGCCATTTAGTCTGAGGGAATAGGTTAATACCCATTCGTATACCATTTTCCACTAGTGTGTCACGTTTTTCAATTAGTTTTTGTACTTACACTCTATGTACTCTAAGTACAGTAACTACACTCGTTGAAGTAATGAATATTATAAATACTTAGAATACTTAGAGTAACTAAAACTTTACTTCAACGAGGGCACTTAGAGTAATTAAAATATTTGTTACTTCAACGCGAGTACGTAGAGTGTATCTACCTGTAATACTTAAGAGTGTATATACTCACAGTGCTTAGAGTGTAAGTTCAAAAACTAACTAAAGAAAGCAATACGTTAATTGAAAATTGAATACGAATGGGTATTAACCCACTTAAGAGAGACTGATCATTAAGGGATGTGGAAGATCATGGAATAACTGGTGGAATGAAAATGTGGGAGGAAATTAGAGTACCCCAAGAAAACCTACAGACACGATGTTGTCCACCACAATCTTACTTTGCCGGGAATTGAACCAGGGATTCCAAAAACCAAAGCTAATCGCTCTAGTTGCGAGAAAAAGAGATAAAGCTTGTATATTAGGGCGAAGCGAAAAATCACTTTTTTATATATCGAAAACGCAATAGTACGGAAAATTTGCCAACTGATGTTGATAAAATACTGTAAAAATTTTGTCACTGAAATCGAATATCTTCGGATGGCGAATCGCGAAAAAAGATTTTGTGCATTTATAGGGTATGCAAACCCACCGTACATATAACCATTTTGTGTTTCTACGGTAAATGAGCAAAATAATTAGATATATTTCCTATCATTAAGTAATATATGAAATTTAAGAAGTATTTTGTGCATGATTTAGACAGATTTGGAATCACAGAATAGCCAATTTGATCAAAATAAAACCTATTTAATACAAAATACATATTTTTCGGTTCCCCTCTGCTTTATTCAGTGAAAAGACCCAGGACCCACGACGAGGACGTGGATGCATGTCGGGTCCCTCCCATGCCCACTCTATCATCCATACACGTGTGTTCAAAATTAGATCTTTGGTTCTTTGCAGAGCATAGTTTGCCTTTGCTTCTACTTTTGGGTTTACAGATTGGAATAAGTCTGATAAAACTATCTCTGCCACAAACTCTTGCAGATACTTCTGATTCAAGTTTCACGCAGCCTTCTGTATTTTGGATGTGATAGGAATATTTCAAGGCTCTTTCTATGAATAGATGTTCGTGGTTACTACTGTAGATTTCTCTATTGGAAAACAAGACAGCGCTGGAGGATGCGTCTCTTCCGTTTGCATTGAAATTGAGCATTGGTAGCATATTTCTTATTTACATATAACTCCTTGTCTACTTTAGAAGGTCTTCCTCGTTTTGTCTTCCTACTGTTGCTATTATCATTATCTCTATTCTGCTCGTTCCTAGCCTTTCCCCTTGCGTTGATTATCTTTCTTTATGCCTCTTTTCTGACTTGAAGTCTTTGATTGTCAACCATAGAAAGCAATATATTCTCCGGATTAGCGAAATAACACTTATTTTGGATTACTTCCTGAACCAATTGCCGCTCATTTTGTGGTATGTATCTTGAAGTTCTCATTAGTCACACGTGTTTAGCTATCCATCTTTACAGGTAGGGTATCTTTCTACAAAAATCCAGCGACCTCCAGTCTTTTTCCTGCACAGAGTTTGATCTTTAAGACCATCAAAGTATAAGCCTCAAAAAAACATTCCTTTGTCCATTAGCACTTCATTAGTCGTATATTTTCCCTTTCTCCCCGGATTTTTGAGCGGCCTATCACCTGGTCAGCATTCTTTGGATTCTCCTTTAGTCTAACCGGCATAACCGTGGGACATAAAACTTAAAGATTTCATTTCATTTCATTCTTTGGATCAATCATTTCAAAACTTTGCATCGCAGTTGTTGCTATCAAAGCAGTTGCACGATCAGATATTCCAAATCGGTCTGCCAGCACAAGAGGTCTAAGGACATGTCGTTACTCCTTGCTTCATTTTCTCTAATATCCTATTATTTCGCAAAATAATCAACATTTGACTCATCGCCATCAGAAGATGATGTCTGGAGCTCATTAGAAGTACTCGTTTGTGATATGTGAGAAGACTGTTGGAGGGTTGTCTCTCCTGATTTGTTTTTAGTGCGTACGATTAGTTTTAACGACTCCACGTAGTCAACTCCCTCTATTCTGCCTACTCGTGTTGTTCTCTGATCTTGCAGAAATGTCCACTCCTTCCTAGGTACTTACTTTCTCAATTCATATGAGCATATGGAAAGTTCATGGCATTTACAGGAACATATATCAAAGAACTTCGTGTAATCTTGTTTAAATATATCCATTTTTTTCTGAAAATTAGCTGAAGCGTTCGTTTTCTTCTCAGATTAAACAAACTTCTTGTATACTTTCCGTGCAAGGCAACTAGAAGCTGAACTATACGTTCTAACGACACAGTAGGGATGGAAGCCTTTTCCTGAACAGATTTCACACACTGTGCAACATCTCTCGCCACCATGTTTACAGATCGATCATACCCTTTCTTACACTTTTCAAGCTCTACCAATTGAAAACAAGGCTTCATTACATCTGATTTTGTGGGTAACTATACATCTAAAAGCTCAGCTGAATGTTCAAACACGGGGTAAGTCGTTCTTAATCTTGTTCTTATCTTCGGCATGGTAAGAGTTTCAATATTGATATAAAATACAGATCTTGCACACATAACATAAAGTTTAATTTACAGTACACAAAAAACTGTTTATATACTTATCAACTACGTACAACGAAGTAAACACTTAAACGCAATGTTAACACCTTGAAAAGATCGTCTTCCACACTCGAACAAAGTTATCGAATACTAACGTTGTTCCTTTTTAGTACTGCTACTATGAATTGGACTAGTCCTAATTACATTCTTAAGCAGAGAAACAAAGTAAGCTGTATAAAACTGTACGAGAATTTTTTAAAAGGAAAAGAAGTGTTGAAGGAAAAGTTATAATGAACAATGAGCAAATTTATCGGCGTATTAATTCAATGCTAGAACCTTATATGAGACCACAAATACAGTGTATGGTATACAATAATTTGTTTTGCTAAAATGGGCTATTTTGTGGTTCCAAATCTGCCTAAATCCTGTAGAAATTATTTCTTCAAATTTATAGACTGCTTAACTTAAGAAATATAGGTAATACTTTTGTTTATTTACCGTAGAAACACAAAAGAGTTATGTGTACGGCAGGTTTGCATACCCTACAAATACACAAAATATTTTTATGCGATTCGCCACCCGAAGATATTTGATTTGAGAGACGAAATTTTTACAGTATTTTATCAACATCAATTGACAACTTTTCTGCACTATTGCGTTTTGGACATATAAAAAGTTATTTTTCGCTCCGCCCTATTGTATATGCTAGTCTAAATTGTATGGAAAAGTTAATGTTAATACTACATTATAAGTGATTTTTTAAAACAATATTTGGACATGAATATTTTATGTTCTGCAAAAAAACTTCAAATTGAGATATTAAAGGTGAAATATGGCCAAAGTGAAGACAAATGGACTTAATTCTGCTGTACACTCAGTTCACCATGTACAGATAGGAACAATACCTTCCACTTCGCTCACGGTAATGTCTTACATAGTGTTCTCTTTTGCAGAGTGTTGTAACAATACGGCAAGCAATAAATTCTTAACGTACTCATTGTAGATAGACACCACTAGATAAGTCATTCTTTCAAAAAAAAAATGTTTATACTGCGTTTCTTTGTAGCAAATGTCGCTCTTTTGAGTTCTGAAAGTTTTTTTCTAAGCATGGGATTCATTATTCGTCTTCCAGCTGTACTGGCACTAAATAATACAAACGCATTTTGTAGTGTTTAAATTTCCTTTCAAATGTTATGCCTGAAACCTCTCGAAACCTCCAGCAGAGAGAACGAGCAAGTCTCTTCAAACAACAGGTAGTGGTTGTGTGAGAGGTTGATGCTTTGTTAGTTAGAGCGTAAGAATATTTGGTTAGAGAGGCTACAGCACTGATGAGCTTCAAGAGAGAGAGATTTCAAGAAGTTTTATTTGCAAACTTTGTGGGTGATAAGAGGACCGAGGTTGCAGTGTAGTAGAATAAGTGACAAGATAGAAGAGAAAATAATTAGTCTTTATCTGAGAGAAAACTTTTCTTATTAGAAACTTAACCGCACCCGGCAGCAACTCATGACACAACATTGTTTTCTCTCGATTAGATTAACACTCAAAGTAATCTTTGTAAAAGTGACAAGGCGTAGGATGAGTGAGTGCTAGAGATTTCATCTCTGTTGCTTGGGATTCCTGGTTTGATTCGAGCCACGTAAGCTTGTGTGAAAAACATTATTTCTTGAGTTTTCCCGAGAATGACAAGTTATCTCCCATACATATACTTTAGCAATTGTTCCGTTGTCAATCATTTCCTTTTATCTCATATCTTCTCCACACTGACAAGTGATATATTTTTCCCTCTACTGAAACCAACGCGGAAAGAGAAAGCAAAGAAGTGTTTCCTGATACGGATTCACCGTCTTAGGTATAAGTTCATGTCTATCCAAACCGGAGAGAAAACTAATTTATAATTTATGATTTTTAGTTTAAACACTTATTGTCATAGTGAAAAATTGTAATAGATAGTGAGAAACAGTTTTTTTTATTAATACGAAAAAGCTCTACAAGAATAGTTTTATGTATTTGTTCATTATAACTTTGGAAACATGCAACATGTATTAACTAAACAAAGCTGACTAAACCATTAAATATACATTAATAAAACGGGTGTAACAATTTAACCAATGACGTACAATCAGCGATAATAGTTTTTTTTGATGAAATTAGTTTCGTAAATAACTTCAGAACTGAAAGATCAATTCGAGTATAGTTGGCAGTAAATTAAAAAGAATGTAATTTTCTGTACATTCCAGCCATACCACAGTTATTCCGAAAATAAATTTTATGAAACGAAAAAAAAAACTTTTGTTACTGACTGTTCGTAACGTGTTTGAAAAGCCGATTTTACATTGCTAAAACCGTTACGCACATTTTATTAATATACCGGGTGCTGAAATAATATCGATAATAGAGGTAGCCACCTTATAGGAGACCCCAAAATGAGCAAAAGAAAAATTACATGTATTAAACGTAGGGAGCAACATGTGTATTCCCAGAGTCATAAGATGCAGAAAACAATGGAAACTCTACTTTAAAGCTCCTTAACTCGAGAACAATAGGGCGTATCGTAATCGGGTCAAGAATTTACAAAGGAACTAGCTTATACTCTATCTAAATATCCATGTTTCAGCATTCTCAAGTAAAGGCGCAATGAATTCTATAGATGAAATTAGGGTACATAGAGACACTTTTAACTACTAATTAAGCATAAATGACAGTTTGTTGAAAGATAAGACGTAAAAATCACTTTGTTACCCTTTTGGTGATCAAAAATAAGTAATATTACTTTTCATTTTCACACAGAACAAAATATTATTACCAAGTGTTATGCAACCACGCACAACATATTTTCTCTTAATAGAAAAGTGTTTAATAGCAAATGGAAACTAACTTTATTCTGAAAATATTATTGTTGACTTTGTTTGAGACTACAACTAATAACTTATTCCTGTTCAGAAGTAAACAATAATAGAAATACATAACATTAGTCAGTTTCACTGTTATTTCTGTTCTAAAATACGAATCATTGTACTTCTTGAATATCAGTAAGTGACAGTACGATAACAGTTTATTAGAAAGTATGTACGTAGAAGAAAGAAGAATGGTCGTTGATCCTCCTATGATTAGCGTAATCACTTTTAGCGCAAGAGACATTGGTTGAATTCCCACTGAGAGTCCGTGTTTCGGATCCATGTTATGCTGTAGGTTCATGTTTCATATAGCCCTGGGTTTATTTCCGCACCCGTTATATTTAATGTTTTAGGCCCTTTTGTATTATTATTATTATTAGTTCATGAAGAATAGGTCCCATCTCTTGACCTTATTCTTCTCTTGCAACCGGGAATGATAAATTTCTATTACATTTTCCGGTTCCGATTATGGTTTCCATACAACAGAAACTTTAATAGGGAACAACAAATGTATTTCTAATATGAATTAACGACTCCAAAGATCATATAATTCATCTAAGCTCTTACGAAACCGAAAGTACCAAAACGTAGTGATACTTTCAGATGTTTATACTGATTCGTATTTAATAATGATTGTAAGGAGAAGCAAAAGTCTGTTTTATATATATATATATATATATATATATATATATATATATATATATATATATATATATATATATATATATATATATATATATATGTGTGTGTGTGTGTGTGTGTGTGTGTGTGTGGATTCGGTGTCCAACAACAGGTTTTATCGCTTAATTGCAAACAGAAGTTATAGACTTATGGGTAACCAGGGCAAGAGTGAACGCCGGGGCAAGAGTGAAAACACTATTTACGGAGAAGTGGCAACATCGGTAAATAAGCGAATGTTGAAAACTAGTTTGGCTTGGCACATGTCAGAACGGATAAGAAAAGGAGCCGTGTGCGTGCAGTGTGAAGAGCATGCTACCTACCGTTTCCCTTGGGTGCTGGCTCCCGAAGAACTCCCTGAGAAAACAGCTGATAACAATTCTGGTCCAGGCTCATACTCTGTTCAGGCGTTGATTGATAATATTGAAATATGACAAGTGATTTGACATGAGCCACGTTGTGCTTTTAAGACTCAGGTTGTATTATACTTACTTTTGCGTATGCACACGCATACATATACGTAACTGGCAAGCCGTCTGCTCGCAAGAATTCACACACACATGAATTAAGACGATAATATTTACTTAGGTAAATTCCTATTTATTTATTTATTTATTTATTTATTTATTTATTTACCTTCAACAGAGAAAAAATCTCCATTTACAGAAGGCTCTTACAATCTATTACATACATTAAAGGAACAATTACTAGATTAGTAAGTGATAAAAATTAAAAAAGAAAAAAGATAGCATTAAAAAGAAAAATGAAAATAAAAATACAAAAAAAAAAACACAAAAACACAAAAATGGCAAGAAACATTGTTCTCAGATACACAAAATTAGATAATAGATATCGCTATAAACAACAGTTATGGTTTATGCTTCTGAATATTTCCAGGTACACATATTGAAGTACATAACCTACAGGTATATAGGTTTTATATGAATACATACACATATAAGTACACGCACATATACTTAAAAGCAAGAAGACATCAATACATATATAAAGTACATAATTACACCTATATTATTTTATCCTGAACTATTATTCAGTAAAAATTTATTTTTGATTAGTTTTATAAACACTTGCTGGTTAAGATTAAGGTCAAATTCTTCTACACTTTGTGCTATATTATTATACAGCTTACACATTCTGACCAATGGTGAATTTTTGTATGTATTTGTTTTGGATGTTTTATACCACAACATATTTCTTGTTCTTAACGTTCTGTCACTGATATTAAATTTAATATATTGTAAAAATTCACTATTATCAAATATGCCATTTACTATTTTGTGTAGACATATTTCTTGTGCAATGATACATCTAGCAGAAAGTTTAATATAATTAAATTCACTTAACAAATTAGAGTAAGATATTTTATTTACCAGAGCAGACTGTCCTGTTTTCTTATAATATAAGTACCTTAGGAATCTTTTTTGTATTGCTTCTATCTGATTTTCTTGAGTCTTACATTTAGCTGCCCAGATCACTGACGCATATTCCAATTTTGGCAGTACTAGAGTTTTAAAAAGAGTTCCAATGACATTTACGTTTGTAAACAGTTTAGTGCTTCTGATCACAAACCCCAATTGCTTGAAGGCATCTTGTGTGATCAATGAAATGTGTTTATTAAAAGACATTTCGCTGCTAAATGTAACTCCCAAGTCCCTATATGTAAATATACGCTCCAGATATTGATTTCCTATTGAATATGGCAGAATTTCAGTTACAGTTCTTTGTTTTGTAAATATCATAAACTTACATTTTTTAATGTTAAAATTTAATTTATTTTTTATACTCCATGTGTATATGTTATTTAAATCTTCTTGCAGTTTTAATATATCAGAATTCGTTTGTATTTCTTTATACAACTTAACATCATCTGCATACAATATGCATTTTGAGTTCTTAACATACCTTGGCAGATCATTTATAAAGAGTAGGAATAATAAGGGCCCTAAGTTTGAGCCTTGTGGTACCCCGGAATTCATATTATAGCAAAATGATTTTGATTGTTGAAAACTTACATATTGTTTTCTTTGACTCAAGTATGATATAAATAATTTGAGTAACTCTGATGAAAATCCTAAGATTGAAAGTTTTGTAAGAAGTATGTCATGGTTAATCATGTCAAAGGCCTTTGCAAAATCAATATATATTACATCTACACGATTACGATTATGAATAACCTCGTGAACAAATTGGGTAAAATTAAGTAAATTTGTTACTGTTGAGCGACCAGGATAGAATCCATGTTGATTTTCACAAATGTAGCTTTTTATGTGATTGAAAATACGATCATATAATATTTGTTCAAGAAGTTTCACCGGTGCACAAACTATGGCTATTGGTCGATAATTTTCTACTTTGCTATTATCCCCACTTTTAAAAATTGGCGATACCCTAGTTGTTTTCCAAATATTGGGAAATGTTTGTGTTTTAAGCACTAAGTTAAATAATGTAATCAATGGCTCATGTAAAATTTCTGAACATGCTTTTATCAGATATGGAGGAATTCCGTCCGGTCCACATGCTTTCTTGGGTTTTAATTTTTTAGTGGCTCTTTTATATTCCTCATCCGAGATTTTATTCATTATCAAAGTATTACTTACTTCCATTTGCATTGGGTCAGAGCAGTTATATGATGCTACATTTTTATCATATACCGATCGGAAATAATTTGCGAAACCGTCAGCTACTTGCTTGTTTGTATCCAATACAGTACCATTCAACGTCATAACATTATTACTAGAATTACTGCTATTTCTTTTACCTTTTATAAAAGACCAAAATGACCTTATATTTTCTTTAATTCCCTTCTCACTTTCTTTAACATAGTATTCATACGCTTTACGTATCATTTTCTTTGAATCTCTTCTCATTATTTTATACATATCACTATTATATGCAGAACCTTTCATATGTTTTCTATAATACTCCTTTAATTTTAACATACCAATTATCTCTTTAGTAAACCAACATGGATACTTTTTTACACTATATTCTCGTTTCTTAGGTACTGTATTAGTAATTATTTCACGCATTATCGTATAAAAAGTTTCTGTTGCATCTTCGATGTTGTCAAATTGTCTTAAGATAGTCCAATCTTTATCTCGAATTAATTGATACATTCTTAAAAAATCAGCTTTATGAAAATTGAAAATAAAGTTTACTTCATTTTTTAGCATACGGCCATGATCCCTGAATGGAATAATTATTTCTAGTGCAGGATGATGCAAATCTTCTTTTATAAGTGGTAATTCGCATCTTTGTACGAAAACATCATTTCCAATATTACTAACGACTAAATCTAATGTTCTAGAATTACAGTTTTTTATATTATTTAAAGATAACATATTATGTAAACTTATAAAATTAGCAAAAGATCTACAGTACATATCCCCATTCAAAAGATCATAATCCGTACCACTAATTAATGGCATATTAAAGTCACCAGCTACCAAGATATTATTTTCCATTATTCAAATTGAATATGAATATGTGTGGGTACGGAGCGGAATAAGAAATATATATATATTAACAAGACACAAAATTCTCAATTTACAGAGCTAAATGCTCAAACAGAAGAAATTGCACTGAGGCAATCAAATAAACGAAATGAAGAATAAAACTCTTAACACTGCATGGTAAATGTAGATAAGAGCACACTACATACGAACACTAGAAACGTAGCCCTTGTTTAGATATCACTTGCACTATAAATTTACTATTCGCACTGTGACGAGACTTTCACTGTGTAATAATGACAAAGGGAATGGGGAAATACTGGAAAAACACTGATCAATGAAGTATCTTGACTCCAAAAGAACGCTACGTGCCCATAAGGTACTCGTTCACTGTTTTAGCTTCACACCCTATATATTAATGTAGCGACACAATGTTCTTCCTACTATGACTTCCTTGGGACGACTTCTTCTACCACGAACTCCTTTTGCTATCTCCCCGCTTCTACTGACGCTTGGGAACAACCCGTTTTCTGCACTTAGGGTTGACAATGCACTATATCAAATAATAAAGAAAATGTTAAAGTTTTCTGCATTCATACACAATGACAATAGGTCGATGTTATAATAGAGAACACTAGCAACATTTGATTTGGTCCCGTGAGAATGAAGATTGGAAATAATAGTTAAAAAAGTGTAGCAGTCTAAACTAATAAATTCTTTCCATGGTTAGTGGATTTTTATACACTACTGTTATACGTAAAAACAGTTCAGTGGAAAGGAGCGAACGATGGTAATTGTGTGTATGAGTCATTTCACCTACGACTCCTGCAGGACATGAACATTTGTTCTCACGGTAGGAAGGATGACGTAATATGAGTGCGTGAGAACACTACAAACACAATATCATTCACACACAATATCAACTTCGTGTCCAAAAACATTCCCAATCTTAATAAATATTGTTATAAAAAAGTATATGCGGAACAGTCATGGTGACGAAGACTATAAGTTGGAAACTATTTTAGGGAAAGAAAAAAATAAGTTTGCTGCTACGAAGCACTCTGTCCAGACGATAAGCGTTGCATTGAAAAACAACAAGTTCTTTGTTCTATCGTGAGAAACGGTAAAATGCGACTGAAGAACACCTGCAGACGAAGAAAGAACTGAAGTTCTCACCAAAAGAGAAATAGCTTTTCTTTTCTATGAGTAAAATAATAATTTCGTTGCATGAATAAAAGTTAAAATGAAATACACTGTTCGTCCAAAAACATAGTTTCGTGGCCAGGCAGACGTTCACAAGCAGCAGAGTAGAAATTTTGTTTTAGAAGGAAAGCAGTAAAAGTTTCGTAGGTCGTGTCATAGTATGTAATGTAGTATCAGTTGAAGGTACAGGACTAGAAATAGTTCATGGAAAAGTTGTCTCGGTTCCTATTTCTTATCAGTAGTACGAAAAAAAGAAAAAGTGTTTAGACGAAAGATGGCGGGCAATGAATGGAATATGCCTGAGGCGGGGCAAGAGTGTACGGGGCAAGCGTGAACGTTCACTCTTGCCCTTTGTGGTATAATTGGGTAAAGAAAATATAGGCGCCAACATGTAACATTGAGTAAAAGACATTTGCAGAGGTAAGAGAAATTGGCTGCCATAGACTACTAACAAAACGTTTGCATTATCGCTTAGAATTTCACAGCCTGAGCGCATGCCATACCACATGGGAATGCCGACAGGCAATGTTGTTCTGGAACACAAAAGAAGCTAGGACCAGCAAACAAATAATTCCCATCAGTCATCCAATCAACCACAAAGCATCACTCATCAGCCAAATATACCTGTACCGGATGACATGGAGATGTCCTGCCAATTCTGTGGGGAACTGTTTTTCAGATACCCCAAGCGTTGAAATGTAGTTTCTCTGTATCATATGCAATGAATGGTATCACGAACAATATTCCAATTTTAAAAAAATGAAGTCTGTGTACGTGTGTGAACACTGTGTAGGTATGTAGTACCGCACGTATGATTCAACGTGTCTCTTGGCGTTTATGTCTACGCTTCTGTGTTTTCATTCGTCTGTACAGTGTTGCTCCAACCGTTGTTTACTCTTACCCCACCACATGGGGCAAGAGTAGAATTTTTTTCCTTCGCCTAAACTATGTTATTCCTTTGTATTTTCTGCTTGCTTTGTCGCAATTATACTGTATATGTTATTAGAGATAACAGGCTCTCACATCAAAGAGATATTGTGTCTTTCACTGTCACCATTACACCGCAATTCTTTGATTTACAAAAAGTGTTCACTCTTGCCCTGGTCGCCCATACTATTTCAAAATTAAGTGTGTGTTTGCCTATTTTGGAAGTCTACATTAGTTTTACACTGTATAATAACACTCATCTGTTATCTTCTCCTATAACAAAAAATTGATGACTACCGTGTGTTCACTGTACACTTGAATTACATAAATTGTTTTCATCTGACGTATGACGATAAATAGATTAAATATGTAACACTGTAAATTACAACTTAGAAAATACTTGAAAAATGCTGTTACTAGACCTTTCTAGACGACGGGACATTGGAAAATGCGTTTTGTAAGACACTCATTATGTATTTCACAACTTTACTTAACATGTCGAAAACTTTTACCCAAGTGGTGGCCACTTATCACACAAATTATACAAGTGAATCGTAAAAGTTAATTCACACATAGTGTAAAGTTTCCATGCCGTGGTTCACAAAGTTTCTTTTTAGACTTTGACATTAAACATTTATTGAGTTGTCTTTTTAAATTCACACATGACTCCCGCGGCTGTGCCGTTCTCATGTCGTGCTCTGACAGTCCGGTCCGGTCTTGAAGAGAAACTAGCCCGTTCGTGGCTCGTCGGCCGCGATCCTTCGGTTTTTTTCGGAGCACACGAAGCGATACGAAGTTGACAAGAACCAAGGGAAATGTTGTTGAAAGCAGTAGCGGCACGGCACGGCACGATATGTTATGTGTGAATGGTTGCGCCTCACTACGGACGAAGGATGGCAGGGAATGCCATTTACAAGGCACACCGTGTTAATTAACTTTAAAGGTTATCACATGGCACAAGTGAAGCTCATTCGTAACTCATCATACGCCATATTGCTCTGCTTGCATAGGAAACATTCTGAGCTTTTGAACATAGATTTAAGTCAATTTAAAGAGATCAAAGTGGAAGAATGGGTAATAGTGTAATCTGTATACATCGCAGTGTATTTCTTTATTTTGGCATCATTACAGAGGTATGGACGAAGCAATTGTTGTATTTGCATTTAAATTGTAGATTACTGTATTATCTTTTTTCATAAACATCTTTAACTTTTAATATCTTATTTTAATTATTTTCGAAGGATAAGAAGAAAACCACGCGAATTCAACTTGCGAGAGGGACACTACTGATAATGTGTAGTAAGGGAGTGGTGATAGATAGACAAAGTGAAGAAAGTAAGCAATTAGTTGAACTGAATCTAGAAGAAAGAACATTTTGTGCAGAGACGATGCTTTCCACTTTACACACAATATCCTTTTCTGGAATCCTTGAGAGAACCTTTTTAGTTTAATGTGATTCCTCGTTTCCTTTCTAATGCTGAAGATGAAAACAAATAGAATTTTGGTTGTATCTCGTGTGTTTCGTCTATGTTGCTACGATCTTTGTTTGAAATAGAAAAAAAGTGAGGAGTTGAAAGAAGAGTGTTCAAAGAGCAAAGAAATGAAAAATGAGAAAAGACAGGAAACAGCAAACGTTAATCACATCAAGCGTTTTTGAATCTTCTAAAGACACGAAAGATGTTTCTCGAGGACCTGTCTTCTGATATGGTGGAAAGCATAATGACCAATCATTTTTTAATCTCAAACGATTATGCATTAAGGCTAAGGAAAACGGTGATTATGATATGGTTGATAATGGTGCAATAACGAAAGAGGGAGGAAACGGGAGAAGCCTGAGAAAGCCCACATACACGACATATGCCCATCACAAAGCTCACTTGGCGGGAGCTGTAATCAAACCAGTGACTCCATGCCCTAGAGGTGAATGCTTCATCACTGAGCTACCGCGACCACAGGAACTAGTCATTATCGATAATGAAAAGAGAATTGGCGTTGATGATTGGACGTTGGAAAAGGATAATCTTACAAATAGCTTGCCTCAGAACAAAAGAGAATATTGTAGAATCAATTTCCCTCAGATTTCCTGAATTTTATTTGCATGGCAACTTCTAACGTAGCCCTAAAAATGTAAGATTTAATCCATACATTAAAAAAATAATTTGTTTCCGGCTTTTCAGAGATACAAAACAGGAAGATTTTTCAGATGGAATTTTTTCTCCTGGAAACAACGTTTTGGGGGAGAGGAAAACGTAAATTTAAGCTTTCTTGGTTTTTATCATTTTCTAATTCATGAATAATCTTTGCTTTCCTGTAATGGATTCTACAATTAAATAAGTGCCTTTATAACATTCACTGTTTATGAACCCTATTTTCAGTCTTATGCTGGCTACTTTGATTGGCTTTTAATCTGGCTATAATTTGCTTCCCTGCAAATGTAAGTTATGCAAATTAGCATATTATATGTGTCAACTGGGTTGCCTAACCACCTTATCAAGTGCCTCAAAATTATACATGACACCACATGTTACAGATAGCCTAAATTCAAAGTAGCAGGCAAAGAAAATATATCATAAACCAAAAGACAAACACAAAAACACTGCTGCTTTGGTATAAATTCCTGAGGAAGATTGCTTCAAGCGTCAAATCTTGTTTGAGAACCTATAACCCACACAGCAATGAAATATTTTCAAAACGTTTTTAAAACGTGCCATCATTTTCCTTCAGAAAATGTATCCTACTTCCCTTAAGGAAATATATTCCATACGTTGTTGAAAACATTTTCCAATTAATACTGAAAATATTCTCGTAACATACTCAAAAATGTTTTAGAAATATTTTATACGCCGTTAGAAAAGTTTTCCAAAAAATGTTTTCCGTACGATTTCCAAACATTACTGAAAATGTATTTGAAACATTTTATACAATGTTAACGGAATGGTTTTTAAAATGTTTCGCATGGAATATTTTAAAATTATTTACTAATAACACAGAAAATAATTTCTCAAGAATGAAGAAAATTGTTTTCTAAATATTTTTTAAATGTATTGCGTACATTAGTTGGAATATTTTCTGAAGATTTCTAATTCATTTTTAACAAGGATTAATGATCTGTAAAATAATAATTTTAAAATGTTTTCCATACATAACAAAAAAATATTTCCTGTATATCACAGAAAATATTTAGTGTATATTTCCTGTATATCACAGAAAATATTTAGAGAATATTTTCTGTATATGACAAAATATTTAGAGAATATTTTCTGTACATGACAGAAAATATTTTCTGTACATGATAGAAAATATTCAGAGAATATAGGGTAGACATATCAAAAACATTTTCAAATTAATTTTCTTGGTATTCTGTAACAGTAGAAAATGTTTAGAAAATACTAAACTAGTTTCATATATAGTTTGTGATAACAAAGAAAATATTTACGAATCATTTTTCAAATAGCAATTGATATGTTTTTGATTTGTTGTTGTATGTAGTTTGAGAACTTACCTAAAATATTTTTCTAACATTTTCTAGTTTTCAGAGAAAAATATTTTAAATTCTTTCTGAATATTTTTCGTCATTACCACAATAACACCTACAGTTTGAAATACATTTCTTTCTTCGAAAAAGAAGGAAATGCATATGAACAGTTTTCCAACTCTTGTGAGTTAAAATATCTGGATTTCATTTATACAAATTCATGGGGTGGTAGAAGTTTGTGTATGCTGGAACCGGTTTAGAATACACGGAAACTTCTAGCATCACATAAATTTGTGGAAATAAATTCTAGTATTTTAACTTACAGGTTGAAGAAAGAAATGTATTTCAAAATGTACGTGTTATCGTGGTAATGACGAAAAATATTCAGAATTTAAAATATTCCTCTGCGAAAACAAGGAAATGTTAGAAAAAATATTTTAAGTACGTTCTGAAACTACATACAATAATAAATCAAAGACATATAAATTGCTATTTGAAAAATGAATCGTGAATATTTTCTTTCTTAGCACAAATTCATATCTTAAACTAGTTTAATATTTTCTTAAAAGTTTCTACTGCTACAAAACACCAAGAAAACTAATTTGAAAATATTTTTGATGTGTCTACCTTATATTATCCGAATATTCTGTCATGTACCCGGGATCCCTTAATATTACAAGGCGAGAAGACAGGGAACACTGTACAGTAAAAGTGGAGAAAAACTAAATCATCTTGGACAGAACAAATTCTATATCTATGACAATATTCATTGAAAAATATGGAGGAACAATAACAATCGGAACAAATCACATGCATTTTGAGAAAAGTATTTATAATGGAACTCCTAAAAAATACATTAGTACAATTTCTTACAGAAGTATTAAAATATACGAAACTTACAAACACGTGTATATAATGAGCTTTTCTTTTAAGGAGTCATTATAAAACGTGATCATACCACCATGAAACCATTTTATTGCTCCATGTCTCTCAACATAAGGACGACGTGGACCACTCAGATGTTCACAGGTGGGATCCCGTCATTGTTCTCTTCGTTGTGTTTTACACAACACTAAAATAGCTATTGTAGTGCGTAAAATAAATGACTGAGCACAAGAAAGACACCCCGGGTGTCAACATGTGAGTGGTTCATGTCGTTCTTGTGGCGGGTTCACCGGTGGTTAGATATATATATGATAAATGGAGAAAGTAACTGATTTTATATCATGTAAATATTTAATGTGATATACAATCGATTATTCCCTTGAGTTATCGTATATAATAAGAGAAACTAAACCGTTTATTCTTAAAATTATCTAAATTCCAACATCCTACATTACTTAGATTGCGTAACAAATCGAAAGCCAAATAAAGGAACGAAGGTTTAAAAGACAATACATAAAATAACATCCTGTACATTTATTGAGAATAATTTCTTAATTTTACATCAAGTATGAATTTGTTGTACACAATACTGAAAACTACATACTTAATGTGAATACATAAACAAAAAGTCTATAATAATTTAAGTCTAGTAATTGCATACTGTATATTAAAATAGTTTGAAATGTATATACATCTCATTAGTGTAATATTAACTAGTGTTATATAACATTTTTAAAAAGCACTTACTTTGTAAGAACAGTTCGAATAGAGTTGCAGCTTATACCCATTTTGTCTTGTCCCCACATCCTAGCATTGCAGTTCAGAAGATGGCAGTACCAATCACCGAAAACCAAGCACCAGAATCATGCGTTTACTTACGTTTCCCTCTCCTTCAACACACACCCACAATATAAGTTAAACTATTTCTTGGAAAGTTCTCTGCTACCTTCTTCTAAGAATATATTTAACGATACGAAGTAGGTATATTAACATTACTTTAGCATTTGAAGTGTGATTTAACTGCCATAAATTAAAATTGAGGACAATATTCATGCAAATTAGCTTAAATGGGTACCATATACATTACACTAAAAGAACTATGCCAATAAAAAATCACAGTCAATAAGAATTAGATCTTCATTCCAGATTTTTAAATTGCTGCTATGTTAATGCTATGAATTCTGTGCTCCCCACACCAAATGTCTTTATGCCAAATGTTTTTGGTCGAAGCTGTGAGCAAACCGCAGGCTAATGATCGGATGATGATGATAGCATGCAGGCTGATGATAGTTCATCACTTATAGGAAGACAGTTCGAAGTACTAGGTGGGACAGAACACTCTTCTTTTTCCTGGGATTCATCCACACTTACGGTCAAATTTAGTACCGTCTATGTAGTATCTATGTGCGGTATACCTTGAAATCATCTCGGTTGATAGCCTCCACAGTGCACTCCTAAAATAAATCAATTGTTTTAGAATTATAATTTGCAGCATGTGTAGCAAAATTTAAAAACGAAATACATCTCAGAATCAAGGCTAACAAGGAGGGTGTCCGAAGTGTGAATCTCAGATTTCAAAAATGTTTGTGCAGATCGTTAGGGGGGCTCATGGAATAAAGATCAGTACAAAAAATTTCGGCGGAACCCAATATTTGGGGGGCTTTGCCCCATTTGCGATTCTCGGCTTTCGTAGTAAAAATCGGCCTTTTGATTTGAAAATCGACTTATTGTTGTCGACAATCGTTATCATTCGTCTTCATTTGCATAAAGATACTTTAATTGTGGGTGAGGGATCCCTATGTGTGGGGGGGATCCGCCTCACAAGTGTAATACATTTTCCCCCTGCATTTTGACGATCTGAATTCAAATATGTCATTAAAAGTTCTTTGTGGAGCACATGTGCGACACAGGTCTGTACCTAGTTTCTGGGATGCTGAATCACAAGTTGAAACAGAACTGAAGGGCTTGAAATAGAAGTTTGGCAGAATCACTGCTTACTGTATGGATTGAAGCCAAAAGAGATTTCATGCCTGTACATGACATAGATGTTCGGAAATGGGCAATTGAAAAAGCGAAAGAAATTAATCTTGAAAATTTTAAGGGTTCCAAAAGTTCCTGCACCCGTTTTAAACGAAAACACAATATTGTGTAGCAAGAAATAACAAAATTCGTGTCGCGAGCAGACGTTGACACTGCACAACAAATAGAAACTTCAGCTATATCTTTCCAGCTAGAAGTCAGGGATACGTTACCGGAATTCGATATAGACAATACTTGTAATTCCAATCAAAGTGTTTTTTACAATGAAACTGCACTATAATCGTATGTTAGGCATACAAGGTGGGAAAAAAGTAGAAGCTTCTGCACAATCCAAAAATGCCTTATCTCATAGCTATACAATAATACCCCTTATGTCTGCCAGTGGAAAATTAGTTGGGCCATTATAGATTTTATCCCCAGAACCGACAGGAAAATTTGGAGCACAGGTGAAGAAAAATTTATTCCAGCCCCCAAATGTTAAGGTTTCTGCATCAAAATGTGGAAAGATGGGTAAGCTGCATTTGGAGGAGTGGATTCGTGCCGTTCTGGTTCCTAACATAGGGGACAAAAGTGTCTTGCTCGTAGATTCATGGTCATCTTTTAACGAGAAAGAGACGCAGCAACACATTCCGGACGAAAAAAACGTTATGTAAACAGATTCCACCAGGAGCAACTTGGGCTGTACAAATCACTGTATATTTGGAGCTTTAGAATATGGAAGAATTTTGTACGGAAAATAATAGATTTCGTAATTTTACACCAAATTGATATACAACTTCACAACGTAACAACATTAGTAAATTGCAATCGCTAGTTTATGAACAAGTATCATCGCCAAGTAACCATGATGTGTTCAAATATAGTTGGTATAAATTCGGATATGTAGATGCGAGGCCGCCAGAATATGTTAATCCTGTGAGTTTCTCATTTTCCTTAAACGACACTATCATATGTGATGAGTGCAAAGATATAACACTCCTGAAATGTAGTTGGTGCTGCAAAAGTCTTTGCGCGGAACACTTTTACGAGCAGTTTCATTTCTGTAAAACATACAATACATAAAGTAAGTACGAATTCTGCCAAACTTCAGCCCTTCAGTTCTATTTCAAGCCTTTCAGTTCTCTTTCAACTTGTGATTCGGCATCCCAGAAACTAGGTAGAGACCTGTGCCGCACATGTGCTCATCAAAAAAGTTTTATTCACATATTTGAATTAACATCGTCAAAATGAAGCGGGAATATGTATCACACTTGTGAGGAGGACCCCAGTGGCGGATCTATCCCGGGGCTGGGGGGCAGCTCCCAGTTCTTTTAGTGACAAAAATAATTGAAGAATATTATTTATATATTCTTGAAAGTTTATAGTAAACTCATGATATAGTATCATAGCCTGGGGTCGGCTTCCCCCAGTTTTTACCTTCTATATCCGCCACTGGGGACTTCCTCCCACACACAGGGATCCTCGATCAACAATTGAAGTATATTTACGCAAATGAAGACGATTGATAACGATTGAAGACAACAATAGTCAATTTTGAAATCGAAAGGCCGATTTTTACTACGAAAGCCGAAAGTCGAAAATGGGGCACTGCGCCACCCAAATATGGGGTTCCGCCGAAATTTGTTGTGCCGATCTTTATTCCATGAGCTCCCCTAACGATCTGAACAAACATTTTTGAAATCTGATATTCTGATTGAAATCTGATGATCTATAGTGTTTTGGACACTTCGGACACCCTCCTTGTAAGTCAAACGAAGCGATATATGGGTATTTTTTTTATCTTACTACAGGCTATCCAAAACACTAAAACATTGTTTTCTATACTTTTGGAAGTTGTATACTAAATATCTTAGTAGCTGTCAATCAAATTTGGAACGCTGAATAAGTTGTAGTGTAGATATACAATTGAAGCTATGATCCAAACATAAAATAATGATATTACAAATAAATAAAACTATCTTAGGATGGGAATGGAAGCTGTAGACGCATGAGTATTACTGAGTGAAGGAAGGAAAGTACCAGCGTTATGGCACCTTCAGCTGGGTTACGAGTTTGACACAGTTCATACACAGAAATCGTTCGGTGGTATATATTTCCTGCTTCGACTTAAAAGATAAAGAAAATTTGCTCGCTTTAAAAGAGTTAAAAGGTAAAAACTTTAAAAAGGTTTAATTTATTGTATTTTTGTTAATGTAAATAAATAATGTAGACAACTGACACAGAGCTTGCCCGCTGGACCTTGGCGCCCTAATCCAACTGCCATTTATATGCCTGCCATAAAGTAATAAAGATATAAACTTTTTTAAAAAGTGCAGATTAAAGGTAGCTTAATATTTACATTTTTTAACGAAACCTATAAATTAATAAGTTAGAAGTATATGTGGTCCTTCTCACTATGCTTGCTTATATGCCTTATATATATATCTTAAGCCTAGTCATTAATAATACCAGCCCTCTGCTCCTATACCACCCTGTGATACCGGAGCAGGACGTTTGGACGCAAAGCCATATACCTAAATAGGTTAATCTACTTAAATAGGTTATAATGTATTTCATAACCAGAGATGATTACGTACTAAAAGCCTTAAAAATAGGCACTAATATCACAAAAACTCTTAAAAAAATAACTGCACAAACTAAAAACAAGAAGTTCAGAAAGGTGAAATTTGATCCAAATTTTCTTTAAAATGCCATCTTCAAAACTCTTAAGTTTTCGTTATGTTATAATATGTCCTATGGTAAACAGTCACTGAAAGTCTCAGTTGCAACAAATGCTTAATTTAGTTCTGAAAAATTTTTGTGATGCAGAAAGAAAACATATGGGTCTAATTATTTTGTTTTTAGAATGATATATCCTAATTTCAGGAAAATCGGAGACAATGACCTGCAGAATTTCTTTTTCAGCATGAATCTATCATGAGCTAAAATAAAACTAGCTGTAGGCATCCTATAACACCCCAAAGTAAACTTCTGCGAAGTTACCTTTATAATATCTCTAACATAAAGGATATTCATAACTTCATAGCAACTCATAACATTGCATTACTGCTTATTACTATGTATTTGCAACAGAGATACTTGGAAAGGAAACAACAGTGAAACCAGAAGTAAACAGTGAAATCTAATATACATATTGAATAATTTATTTTGTCTTATGTTACAATTACCATGACATTATCATTCCATGACGGAATTATGGGCCAAGTCGGTCCTCGTGGCCGAGTGGACTAGCGCTATATGCTAGTAATGAGAATCTCTTTTCTCATATGACCTCGCTGCTGAAAGGGACGCTAAACTAAAAATCAATTATGGGGCAAATCCAGCATTATTCTACAATTTCAAAAGTTTCAAAATTCTGTACGGCGAATTCTTTCATCTGCCTGAATATATTTTTTTTCTTTTGAGTTGATTTTGAGATTAACGTCCCGTTCAGCAGCGAGGCTATATGAGACGTGGACCTACTGATTAAAGTGGAATCCGAACCACATGAGCTCCCGCCGGGAATTTTCTTCTTTTCTTGGGCGGATCTTTTCTCGAAGCATTGCCTCGTACACTAAGTCCTGCTTTTTTTTTGTCCGAAATGCATCAATAAAGCGCCAAATCGACCAATATCGTTCCTTTACGTTAGATATACTATAAAGAACAGGAGTTATTTTATTTTGGGGTATCACAGGCTGCCTAAAGTAAATTTTATTTGGCCCAATCTTCGTATTTAAATGTATAGTTAGTGCATATTTTTATCAAAATTTATTATTATAATGTCTCAACTTTCTATTAATACAATAGTCTCCACTATCCGGTCTAATGGGCATATCGAATAACAAAAAAGTGCCTTCCATTTCAATTCAGGTAGAGCATGTACCATCACCATCTCAGATATTGATGAAACGTTTTTTATAGCAACTAGACATGTTTTTAAGGGACTCGTATTTTTTGTTTTGTTTTGTCGAAAAAACTTTTCCCGCCAAGTAATGGGCCATCAAAGATGGGGAGTACAATTTATGAATTTTAGAAAAAATGGAAATGCTCAATTTCGGAGCACCACCATTCAGCTATGGAGACAGATAGAGTTATAATTCTTGTTGTGGTATGTACATAAGGATATAAGTAAATATATTTTATTATAGTTTGGTTTGCGTATTTGTATCTTTCTGTATATAAGTTAACAAATGAAATCCAGTTTATCTGAAAAGTCGAGGTTTGCGATTTTTTCGAGCACTTCCGATTCGAATTTTAAAATTCTGTTTTCACGGTTAGTGAGACCTAGTTACCCACTTTCCGAAAAAAAATTGCATCGCTTCTGTGTGCAACCGTTTTATCGCAAAAAATTTGAGAAATCGTCAAATTTTTAAAAATTGCCAATTTTGGGTGCCATTTTCTCGAAAACACCATAATTTAAAATTCTGAAATTTTGTCAACGGTTCAACTTTACATGAATAACAAACACACCAAATAGCATTCTCGACCATTGCTTCATAAATTAACTATAGCCTTTTGAAGTTAGCGAAGATTCGTTAACTTTGATGTCACAGTTGGCAGCATTGAAAACAATGGAAGTGCAACAATTTAATGATGCTTTTGGTTCACATTCATTAAATAAAGAATAAAAAGTTTTCCTGGCTGCTTTTTATTACTTTGATCAAAATGGCTCTCTGAAATGGTAAAATGAGCCTCCAACTACTCCATCTTCTTAAATCGATCTACTCTGATATGGAAATTACGATTATGAAACACAGACATTTTAAGTTTATTCTAAACGGCCATCCAATAGATCCTGATGATCTACAAACAACCTGAACTATTACCTCAATGATGAACTGGAATGCTCCAGACAAAATTCCGATAAGTGCGATGTCATTACAGTGATCGAAAATGGACAAAAAGTTAAAAAATCGAAAGATTTTCTTACGCGTACTATCAAAGAAATTTACGGGCTGTTTAAACAGATCAATTCCAGCATAAGAATGGTTCACTCGAAATTTTATAGTATTCGACCAAAGTGGGTCAGTCCGCAACCTGCGAGGGAGGTGTTTGTGTGTTGTGCAAATTTTAAGTTAGCTGCTACTGCGTTGCAACAAATCAAAGGAGCAGCCTGTATTGAAGCTGTCATGAGTGACCTATTTCCATTAGTAGTATGATTCGTATAAAATGACAGCTGTCTTCTTCAATAATGTGGTGATTGTCATGGAGCGGAAGGAGTAAGTGTGGAGTCTTTAATTATTGATCTTGATGAAAATGAAAATATTACATATGCCATATGGGAAAATAATGATCTTGTTAAAAAAAAAAACTGTGACACTCTGTTGCTGGTTAAAACTAAGAATTTTAAATCATGAATACATCCAGAAAATCCAAAGAGAATTAATTGCTACTGAAAAGCGTCGTGTAAAATTTCAAGATACAAATTCTATTTTACTGCATGTGGACTTCGTTGAAAACTGGACTGTTATTCTGCTATGTGAAATTCAGAGTGATCACTGAAAAACGATCAAATCTCCATCGTTACGGCAGTGGTATATTATTATGAAACAACTGACAGTTTTGCTGTAATAGGCGACGACAAAACACACGATTCCACTCGTACTCATAGTCATGGATAAGATTCTAAAAAATACATGAAGAAAAGCGAAAATACAGGTTTTAGAAAAAGGTTCGAATACGTGCGTAAAATTTATCAAACCGTTTCAGTGATTTCTAATGATGCTGAATCCCACTTTAAAAATTGCTTTCAGATGTTTGAGACGCGGACAGGTCCGATAAAGCAGTGGCTTTTCAGTGAAACCGGCCATGGCAAGGGTCTCTGCGACGGTATTGGGGGTGTGGGGGGAAAGGTATAAAGAATGTGGCAACACGGCATAACCTTAGGCAAGAACAGATTCACAATATTAAAACTGCAGAAGAATTCGTGAGTATAGTGCAAGTACAAACTCCGGGCATTATTCTCGTAATGTTGTCAAGAACCGAATTGGACAATTTTAAGAAAGAGAAAAAAAGAAGAAAAAACAATGGGAAAGTGTGCGACCGGTAACTGGTATTCGACGAAGTCATCTTTGGTTTTTATGGCACAATATTAAAACTGCAGAAGAATTCGTGAGTATAGTGCAAGTACAAACTCCGGGCATTATTCTCGTAATGTTGTCAAGAACCGAATTGGACAATTTTAAGAAAGAGAAAAAAAGAAGAAAAAAACAATGGGAAAGTGTGCGACCGGTAACTGGTATTCGACGAAGTCATCTTTGGTTTTTATGGCACAATATTAAAACTGCACAATATTAAAACTGCAGAAGAATTCGTGAGTATAGTGTAAGTACAAACTCCGGACATTATTCTCGTAATGTTGTCAAGAACCGAATTGGACAATTTTAAGAAAGAGAAAAAAAGAAGAAAAAACAATGCGAAAGTGTGCGACCGGTAACTGGTATTCGACGAAGTCATCTTTGGTTTTTATGGCACAATATTAAAACTGCAGAAGAATTCGTGAGTATAGTGCAAGTACAAACTCCGGGTATTATTCTCGTAATGTTGTCAAGAACCGAATTGGACAATTTTAAGAAAGAGAAAAAAAGAAGAAAAAAACAATGGGAAAGTGTGCGACCGGTAACTGGTATTCGACGAAGTCATCTTTGGTTTTTATGGCACACTATTAAAACTGCAGACGAATTCGTGAGTATAGTGCAAGTACAATCTCCGGGCATTATTCTCGTAATGTTGTCAAGAACCGAATTGGACAATTTTAAGAAAGAGAAAAAAAGAAGAAAAAAACAATGGGAAAGTGTGCGACCGGTAACTGGTATTCGACGAAGTCATCTTTGGTTTTTATGGCAGTAATGTGTCACCATGGACTAACTTCGTGCTTTCCCCAAAATCGAGCTTCTGCAATTCAAAGTGTAAATTTACGAAATCTGCAAAAATGACTGCATACATGCATACATGATAACCAGTGATGGATAGGAGAAATATTATCAAAAAATCACGAATTACATGAAGTTGAAGTGGTCTTTATGTTTCCACATAGACCTTCAACAGGGTACAGGTTTCCAAAAAGGCATAAGAGAAGTGAAAATAAGTGTTTTGTGACTATCGACAACGTGTTAAGCGTTGTGAGTGCACCAACACCTATTGGAGCATCTGCACGGTTAGATGCTATTAGCGAAGAAGACACTAAGCAAGCAAATAATTACTTCAGTGTGATAAAATCAGTGAAACTTTGATTTCGAAAACCATTTTAAATAAATTAGTTTAAAATTTGTGTGTTTCGTAATCGTAATTTTTATCTCTGATTACATCGGTTTAAGAAAACGAAGGAGTAGGGGAGGTTCATTTTACCATTTCAGAGATCCATTTTGATCAAAAAAAAATAAATAAAAAGCAACCTGGAAAAACTTTTATACTTTATTTAATGAATGAAATGAAATCTTTAGTTTTACGTCCCACGGTTATGCCGGTTAGGCTAAAGGAGACGGTGATGATGAGAGATGAGTGAAATGGTGGAATGAAGAAAGTGTGAGGAAACGGGAGAACCCCGAGAAAACCCACAAGCACGGTTATTTAATGAATGTGAACCACAAACATCATCAAATTGTTGCACTTTCATTGTTTTCAGTGTTGCCAACTGTGATATTAAAGTTAATGAAACTTCGGTAAATTCAAAAGGCTGTAGTTAATTCATGAAGCATTGGTGGAGAATGCTATTTGGTGTGTTTATTATCCATGTAAAGTTGAACCATTTGACAAAATTTCAGAATTTTAAATTATGGTGTTTTCGAAGAAATAGCGATTTTTAAAAATTTGACGATTTCTCGAATTTTTTTTCGACAAAACGGTTGCACAAAAATGCGATACAAATTTTTTTCGGAAAGCGAGTGGAAACAGAATTTTAAAATTCGAACCGGAATTGCTCGAAAAAATCGCAAACTTCGACTTTTCAGATAAACTGACGTTCATTTGTTAACATATGTACAAAACTATACGCATGCGCGAACCATACTATAATAAAATATAGTTAATTTATATCCCTATGTACATACCACAATACGAATTATAACTATCTGTCTCCATAGCTGAATGGGGCTGTGAAGTTGACCATTTTCCCTGTTTTCTAAAATTCATAAATTGTACTCCCCATCTTTGATGGCCCATTACTTGGTGGAAATATTTTTTCCGACAAAACAAAATATACGGGTCATTTAAAAACATGCCTAGTTGCTATAAAAAAAAAATTCAACAATATCTGACATGGTGATGGTACATTTGGGGAGGTGGGGCTGAGAGGATGGTACAGTTTTTTTGGGCTGTTACGAATACAAAAAAATCCCTAAAATATAAAAAAAAATTACTCTTTTCCTTATAATAGCACTATCTTATTCTAGATTCCTCGCTCTACTAAATGAGGATTCGAACTTATGAAAGATCAATAAAAACTGTATTCTATAACCATAGCCGCCCGCTGCAGGGAACAGTTGCTTTCCCCATAGATTTTAAAAATACATAACAAAATTTTAAATTTTCTTATTCGCACACAACAGTTAGTGTAGTTAGCAGTGAATGTAAATAATTGTTTTTTACATTAAATATTATATGGTTCTAGGTATCTGTATTCGTGACTTTGCTCGTATGTCGGTCCTTTTGCCCCCTCCCGCCTGTAAGAAATCCTGTGGGAGTTACTATGTCTAAATTTCCCTTTAAAATTCGCTTATATACTACATATACATCTATATAGCAACTAGTTATTAAAGATGAATATATTTATGATTACAGCAACCGAAACGATTAAATTAATCGAGAGCCGTAATTAGTAGACACTACTTTACTCGGTTAGTGCATTGCATACATGACAATGACAACCAGCATATCTGAGAATGTTTCATACTGTGAAGAGATAATTTACTTCGAAATATCCCATACTGCAGCTAACTTAATATTATATAAGAATTTCGATATTCGAAAAGAAAGATCAATTGAGACGTGCTAATTATCCTGAATAACCGAGTCATGCAACCAAGGAAGAGGGGTTAAAATAGCTAATTGTCTACAAAAGCTGTGCCAAGTGCCCGGCAATAATTAAGTGCAATGAGCAATTACAAAGAAGAGACGGTTATGGTTACCGCAAAACCGTACAATTGTTATTCCTCTTGCTTAATGTAACCAGGTAAGTTGGTTAACACCTTTTGCTCTTTTTCTTGGTAACTAAAGTCCAGAAGGTATAACGTCATTGACTTCCCGCACTTGGACATGCTCGTCACTGAGGGTGTGGTAAAAGGATAGCCAATCACCAGCCACAATTCACCGCACTCAGTGAGCCATGACTAACCGAGCTGGCAACTCCGCATAAACGTCACTACATCTTTTCGCGGTAAGCAAACTACGTTATACCTTCCGTATTATAGTAATCCAGGAAAAGGCAAAGTGTACTTTCACTGAAAAAAATGAAATATTTAAGTTTTACGTCCCTCGATTATGCCAGTTAGGCTAAAGGAGACGGTGATTGAGAAATGAATGAAAAGATGGAATGAAGAAAGTGGGAGGAAACGGGAGAACACCGAGAAAACCTACGCACACGTGTTTGTCCACCACAAAGTTCACTTGGCGGGAGCAGGATTTGAACCCGGGACCCCAAGCACCAGAGGTGAACTGTACTTTCACTGAGTACTGCTCGGTTACTATTTGGCTACACGATTTCCTAGCGTAGTTTTAACCGAAATTCGACTACTAGCAGCTAAGTTTTCATTTAATTCTTACTCTGCACACGATAGAAAAAAAAGTCATATGCACCCGTGGTGTGAGTTATTAGTTAAAATTTATTAGTAATTTGTTACAATTTTAGACAATGCCTTTCTTTTAAAAACAAGACAATACTGCATAAATTCTAAGGGGAGAAGTGCTTATAGTGTAAATCTTCGTACATATACATATAAGCTCTAAGACAGCCTTTCCCAACCCGGAGTCCGCAAGCCAATCTTAGAAAGGCACACACATACACAGTGATGAGAAATACACCATTCACACGGTGCGAGCTGGGTTCGAACCAGGGACCCCAAGCGCCGGAGATGAACGCTCGACCACTGAGCCACCGCGACCCCCGGATTAGACTTGATGTTGAGGCGGATCGTCACTTAAAAGTTTCTTTTTTTGATCCTGACATTTCCAAGTTAGTGGCTGAAAGATAACACCACCCATCACATTAATGAAGTTGTGTATCTCGGTGAGGCATACACTTAGTGTCAGGTTAATTTGTTGAAGTTAATAAATTTTATATTCTTCCAGGAAAAAATACGTTTTTCTATACTAGACGGGTAGGCTATTATGGTTTTGTGTTGTTTACGTACTGGATTTATTTGCAACATCTTAGTCAAGATATCCGGCCTGAGATTTGAAACCAAGGACCACCTGATTACGCGATTGGCATCATACAACTCTAACATGATTATACCACTGCAAAGAAAAACAAACACACCCATATATGCACTAGCATGGGAAAAAATATAAATACTAACCGTATATTATTGCAAGGAGTCCTTCACATGCATTGTAGACTCTAAAGTAGGCCGCAGTGTGGAAAAGGTTGGGAAAGGCTGCTCTACGATATCAAGGGTTGCGGTGGCTCAGTGATATAGCGTTCACCTCTGGTGCATAGGGTCCTAAGGTTCGATCCCAGCTAACGCTATATGAACTTTGCGGTGAACAAACACTGTCTGCGTGGATTTTCTCGGGGTTTTCCTGTTTCCTCCCACTGTCATTTCACCCTTTCGGTCATTTCTCATCATCGTCTCCTTTAGCCTTGACGGAATAATCATGCGACGAAAAATTTTCACGATATCAAATAAAGAATATATCAATTAAATAAATTTCCGGTATATCACATTACAATTATTAGCATATATAGGGAGCAAATTTTTACTTTGGTTCGGACAGTGACTGCAACCAATTCACCTGACCCGGTTCCCGGAGCAGTTTAGGAATCACAGTGAAGTTGCTCCACCAGTTCGCGATGTAAGGTCATGTGGTATTATCATGAGGTAAAAGTGGAATAAAACGAGCCCTGCGGGACTTCTAACCCAATTTGCTCGCTAACGCTCGCTCAGCTACGTTTCGTTGCGTAAGTAAATCACTTTTTTAAAATTAAATTTGTGTTTGCAAAGTGGAGCACCAAAGGCATGAACAATTCCAACAAGTGACTGAGGCACAAAACATTTCCAGGAAGTGACTGAACCTATAAGAACCGATTGAAGTTACTGTCTGACTCAAAGTAAAATCTTGTTTAATGGGTATACTCGAGCAGACGGTTCTAATAAATTTTGACATTTCTTGTAGCCTATTTTCAGGTTAGGTAAGCGTTCACTAAATGAGGAGCTCCATTAGTACTAGCAGATTGACTTTAGGAGGGCGCATTATAAATACAATGTGAACGTATGTCATAAAAAGTACAGTTCATAAAACACGAACCAACTTATGCTATATGGACACTAAAAACCACAAATGCTATCTAACCGAGTCAGAGCAGGAGTGAAGCAGGGGCAAGCGTTAGCGAGGGGGTGAGTCCGTAGAGAGCAGAAGATACTAGAAGAGCACACTTACACATACAATACTTTCACTATCACTCAAAATTCATTTCAATATACTGTGCATTGACGGTAATTACTTATATACACACTCGCATCACTTCACGTGAAATGTTTCACATAGTAGTTTACCTTTAAATTTTCTATTTGCTAGAACCGTCTGCTCGGGTAAAAATTGACTAATTTTGGTTAGGTCACGTTAGTTTAGCTTAATTTAAGCCAGGTCTAGTTTGGTATTTCGTAGTAACGTACATTTGTACAAATAGAAAATTTATAGGTAAAGTACGATGTGAAACTTTTTTTTTGTGAAGTAATGACCGTGTAAATATAACCAATTACTGTCAGTGCACAGCATATTGCAATGAATGTTGAGTAACAGTGAAAGCATTGTATGTGTTAGTTAGTGTGCTCTTACACTATCTTCGTTTATGCGCATAATCCCCGTCGCTGACGCGCCTGCTCCCTACGGACGCACTCTCTTATCGCTCGGGTTTCCGTGCTGCACTCCTGCCCTCACTCAGGTAGCATTCGTGCTTTTCAGTGGCCACACAAAAAACTGGTTCGTGTTTTATGCACCGTAGTTTTATGCCCTACGTCCACACTGTACTAGTACTGACCTCTCCTGATGTCAATCTGCAAGTAGTAATGGAGCTCCTCATTTAGTGCATGCTGTTAATAGAAATACAAAGCTCTACCCTAACCTGTAAATGGAACAAATGTGTTAAAATTTCGTACAACCGATTCCTCGAGTAATGCCATTAATCTTCCCAAAAGACCAACTCGGTAATAGTATACATGAGAACACCCTGTCTTCCGTGCGCGAGGATACTTCATATTATATATTTATACGTTACCAAATTAAATCACTGCGCTGTCTTCATTATATGTGCTTAACATTATATTTTTACTTTCTAGAATAAATTTTGTTGTTTTCGATTCGAAAAATATTAAATATTTTTAAATTTATATCGTGATGCAGACCAAAATCCTTGTTGCATATAATGTAATGCGCTATAGCATATAAACTACAAGGGCAAATAGGTACGTTCTTTTCTATTTTCGTATCAGTGGATAAGTAAATGAAAGTGGGTTTGTTACCCCCTTTCTAAGTTCGTAGATACTCAATGAATAATCCCTAAAAGTATGAGCGTCCAGCTCCTTCTGGAACTCAGACGGTCTTACGTATACTATATCCACCAACTCTTCACTTTGTCCAACGTCACCTACTTTCAATTGTTTAGAATAGAATAGAATAGAATATTTTATTGTCATTGAGCTTTACAAGCAATAGACAACGTCCGAATGAAATATACATATAGATACAGATATATAAAATACAGATACAGATATATATAAAATAATCATTAAATACAATCAGTTATTGGTTAATATTATATATATATATATATATATATATATATATATATATATATATATATATATATATATATATATAATCATTACATACAGACAATCAGTTATTGGTTAATATTATTATGAACAACCTAATAATATTTGAAATAAAGTGATACTGCAAACTAGGACACAATGTCTTGACATTCACTAAACTCTTGAATCGAGTAAAATGGATTCGTTATTAACCAGTCATATAACTTTTTCTTAAAAACCTTAAATGGCAGCTGTTGTATGGAGGATGTTAGTTTATTAAATAGCTTTGGTCCTATAACTAAATAACTATTTTTGATCTTCGATAATCTAGTGAAGGGTATATCAATTTTCTTACACAATCTAGTATTATATGTATGTACTTCATCTCTGAGTGTCATATTTGCCAGGTTTTTCTTAGTGTAAAGTAGCACTTGATAAATATATACATTAACTACTGTCATTATCTTAAGCCTGATAAATAGTGGTTTGCAGTGTTCTTTATCATGTGTTCCAACAATAATCCTGATGGCTTTCTTTTGCAAAACTAGAACATCATGTGCTTGGCTACTGTTACCCCAAAGCAAAATCCCATATCCAATTATGCTGTGAAAAAATGCAAAATATGAATTCCTCAGATACTCAAAAGAAACTGTATCTTTCAATTTTCTTAACAGAAAGAGCACTCGGGAGAGCTTTGTACATACATATTTGACATGTTGTTCCCACGTTAGTTGGCTGTCTATATGTATACCAAGAAATTTAACCTCAGATACATCATAGTTTCCTCTATCATTGCAGTGATTGAGACTAAAGGTTACTTTTTTTGTTTTATCTTGATTTAGCACAAAACCATTTCTTTTAAACCAGGTCGCTGCCTCTCTTAATGCGCCTTGAGCTTCTATATACACTTCTTCAAAGCTTGTATTTATGTTAAGTAGCGTAGTGTCATCCGCGTATAGAATTGATGTGGTATTAGTATTTAGAGGCAAATAATTTATCATTATTAAAAATAGTACCGGACCCAGAACAGAACCCTGCGGTACCCCATATTTCACTTCTAAGATGTTTGAATACTTGTTGTTAACACTGACTATCTGTTTACGTTCCTTTAAATAGGATTTTACAAAGTTTAAACTGCTACTGTGGAATCCGTAATACGCTAACTTATCACATAGAATTTTATGATCAACACAGTCAAATGCTTTACTTAAATCGCAGAATGTAGCTAGAGCAAAACCCTTATTTTCAAAAACTTGATATATTTTTTTCGTTAGTGATTCTACTGCATCAATTGTGGATTTCCCAGATCTGAATCCAAATTGAGCTTCTAGAATTATGTTTTGCTCAGTCATATATTTATATAGCTGATCTTTAACAATAGTTTCCATAATTTTAGAAAAAAACTGGAATAAGGGATATTGGACGGTAATTAGATGAACACGATCGATCTCCCGTTTTGTGTATAGGAATAACTTTTGCTATTTTAAGTGCTTTGGGAAAAATACCTTGAGAGAAACATTTGTTGAAGCCTATTGCAAGGGGTTGCGCAATTTGATTAATTATAGCTTTTATAAGGTTGCTCGATATGTCAAATATATCCTTACTGTCCGAAGTTTTCATTTTTTTAACTACTTTTATGACATCATCAGGGCTAACATGGTTAATAACAAAAGAACTATTAAATGGAGTTTGTTGACTTAAATACTGATACATATTTACATTAGTATCTGCATTGTTTTCCTTGATCTCCTCTACGGAAGTAACAAAATACGTGTTAAGAGTATCAGGCGACAGCGTAACATTATTGTTGTTATTATTATTACTTTTGCTTACCTTGTTGATTATCTTCCATGCAGTTTTGCATTTATTTGATGATAATTCAATGCAATTTTCATTGTATGTTGCTTTCGCTACCTTTATTGCAGATTTATATTTACTCCTTTGAGACTTATAAATATCACTGGATTCACTAGTCATTTTATTCTTATATATATTATAATACTGCATTACTTTATCTTTCATGGCAGAGAGTTCTGGGGTATACCACGTTCTTTTACCTAACTTTGTTTTCTTTGATGAATTATATCGGACCACCCTTTTAGGCACACACATATCAAAAATATTTAGAAACTTTGTTAAAAAAAGATCAAATGTATCGCTGGCATTTAAATTATCATACTTAATGTTTACTTCCCAGTTTATACACGATAATTGTTGAATGAAACTTTGCAAATTAGTTTCTGTGATGGGCCTAGTTGCTATAAGTTCGGTGGTGGGAAAACTAAAGTTGCAGGATTCTACTTTTGTTGTACTTAGATTGACTAGCAGGGCATCATGATCTGAGAAAGGAAATTGACATACATTACTGGTTAAATATTCCGTTTTTACATTGGTAAATGCATTATCTAAGCACGCTGTGCCTCTAGTCGGTTTACGATTAATCACTTGAAGATTATGTTGTCTGAGTAGATTAAGTAACTCATGGACAGTTCGTTTGTCAGTAGTCACATCAAAATGTGCATTTACATCGCCCCCTATTACTATCTCATAATTATGCCAGTTGCTGAGAAATGCCAATAACTTCTCTAATTTTTCTAAAAAAATATTTGGATTACTATCAGGAGCTCTATAAACAGATACAATTATTAACTTGTACTGATCCAGAAAAATTGCGGTTGATTCAAATTCACGTTCAGTATTAAGAAAAGTTATATCTAATTGACGATATTCTATTTGGCTATTAACATAGATAGCGACCCCACCATGTATGTATATACTCCTACTGTAACTATTTGCCATAGAAAAACCATCTATATTGTTTGCGTGTGGATGACAGTTTAATAGTAGTAGTAGAATATTTATTCTCATTAAACAACATTTTTATTATTATTAATTCGGAATACCTCAGCATTGCGTTTCTATTGTATGCAGGCAGCACTTCACAAGTTTTTCACACATCAATAAGCTTCTAAAGCACGAACTCATTTCTCCTGTAAACAATGCTTTTTTTTAACCTACTTTTGGTTCCAAAAAGCCTATATTACGCAATTGTCAATAAAAACAGTGGATCTTACCTTTGAGGTCTTCTTTATTTTCGTACTAGTACTGACGTACTCTTCATTTTTTTGTATTTTCGTTGGTCAGTTCTCTCGTCACACACCTCAGTTTAAAAAAAAAAACTTGTATTTAAATATATATAACACCACACAAACCTATAGTTTGAAGTTCACCCCACCACCACAGCACCACTCTACGACATTCATTTGTTTAAAAAAACTCGCTCTGAATTCAGTGATGCCAGTTTTGTAACAGCGAAATTTCCGTCCGAAACCATAAATTTCCCGATTACATACAATATTTACCGTCAACTTCAGTAGACATAAATTACAATATCTATAGCAGGCCAAAATTTAAAAAAATAAATAAATAAATAAAATAGAATGTACACCATTTTTACGAACAATATGGTGTTTTTTGTGTTTTTAAGGGATGTTATGTTCAGCAAAGCAACACTTAATTAAATTGTATTAGCCTTAACACGATTCTGGTGTTGCTTGCACACCGCTTGTTCCTTGACACAAAAATAAATAAATAGTTATTTAAAATGTTTAAAAATGCAGCAATAAGTAGGGTATTTTCCAATAGTTTACATTAGCTTGATGTTTCAAGTCTTTTGTGTGTTTGTAATGTTCACTTTTACCCAGGGATAAAGTAGATCTCAGAAGGTAGGGGGACACATTACGTAAAGGCGTCTCCTGTACCTATCTTTTCCCATTGTAATTTTTAGAAGCGTGTGATGTCACAGATATTTTCTGGAAGTGAGGAGACGACATCCACCTGCGTTCCCCTCACTTTTAGCTCTGCTTTTACCCAAGGGTAAAAGTGGATCTGAAAAGGTGGGGGGACGGTAGCGGCATGACGTCACGCCGTTCCCCCTGCCTATCTTCGCCCATTGTAATTTTGTTTAGGAATTGAGGGGACGCCGTATATATTTTTTCGAGGTGGGGGGACGGCGTCAACCCGCATTCCCGCACTTTTATCCCTGCTTTTATCAAGAAAGCTCAATGTTGCAGGCTAGGTTGTTGTACGCCTAGAAAAGTTGAGAATGCAAGAATTTCCCGTTTTTGCCTATTTAAAAAAATCTCCGCATTCCCGTCAGTGCTCAGAATTTTACGTTTTACGGGAAGTTTCCCGCCAACTGGTATTGCTGACTGAAGTTGAAATACTTGCTCCCTGGTGCTGCAAACTACATGTAATAGAATTAAGTTTAAAAAACATCCATATGTATCTTAACATCGTCATTTTTGTTATCATTATTTAACATAACAAATGACGTTATATTTCTTTGCCTGATGTAATTTCATGACCAACATTTGACGTTGTTAGGACGTAAGTGTGCTACTAAGGCCGAGTTCGATTCCTAGCGGGAGCCCATTTAGTTAGGATTCCACGTTAATCAGTAGGTTTCTTTAAGAAAATTTCCCTCGAGTGACAAAATTTTTCCTTTTCTTATGAATTTTCCCTGGTTTTTGAGTGTCCAATACCTATGACAGAAGTTATGTAGTAAGATTAATTTAGCTATATTAAAGGAACTACTTACCGTATTTGTTTTATTCATTTGCTTTTTGCTTCTATTTTTTCGTGTATTTTTCAAACATTTTTTAAAAAATATACACCGAAATACACCAAGCCAACAAAATAAAATGAAATCTTTCGGTTTAACGTCCCACGTATATGCCTTTAGGCTGAGAGAGACGAGGATTAAAGCAAGTGAACGTTAATAGAAGAATTGGTGGAATGAGAAAGTAGAAGAAAACGAAGTACCCCGAGACAACCCACGGATAGGATGTTGTTTACAACAAGCTTACTTGGCTGAGGATGTAAAAAGGGACCCCACGAACCAGAGATAGGCGCTCTACCACTGTGAAACCGTGACCCCCCCATTCAGCCAAGAATGGTTGCAAATTATGCTACTTTCAGCACACAAAATCTATATCTATTGTATTGGTTTACTTCTGACGAACAAAGAAAAATTTAAAACGTTGATATTTGAGAATTTCCCTGGATTTTTCACGTTTTATCAAAAATTTTCCTTTTTGTTAAATTTACCTATGAAATTTCCCTAGATTAGGGAAATGTCACTCAAACTACGAACACTGTGGGGATGCGCACGAGACAAGATTTGTGGCTGTCTCGTCTCGAAAATGTTCTGTAAAAGTGATGTCTCGACTCGAAAAACATATATTTTTCTATTGGAAGAGCCGTGTCTCGACTCGAATTTTGTCAGGAAATTCCTGTCTCGACTCGTCTCGTGCGCATCCCTAGAACACTGATCAGTAGGTCAATGCCCCGCTCCTAAAAGGAACGTTAAATTCAATATTAACTCAACAATATATATATATATATATATATATATATATATATATATATATATATATGTGTGTGTGTGTGTGTGTGTGTGTGTGTGTGTGCTTATGTGAATTTCCTCGCGTCTGTATGGTTAGCACATACGCCTTGAGCGCGGAAGACCATGGTTCGATTTCCGCTGGGAGCTCATGTAGTTGTTATCCCACATTAAACTGTAGATCCATGTCTCAAATAAGCACACACATATTATATATGTCTTTGGTTCACTTATCTTCTGATTCGTCGAAAATTTCGGAACACAGTGTCCCACAGACCGAAAAGTGAGTAGCATGTGTACAGAGAAAACTAGTCATGGAAATTTAAGCTTTTCACGCTATGTTTATCCTTACATATAATGAAACTAGCTTGACCAAGTTACAATGGAAGAAATGCAATCACCTGCAATACCTTGATAGCAGAAAATATTCTCCAGGTATTATTATCCCCCTCTCCTGCAGAATGAAAGCCCTGACGAAAACGCAATATTATTTACATATAACTACAACCTTAAAAAACTAACTAACTCTATAGCCTATGGAACCCGGAGGTTCAATGGCGCGTTCACAAAAGCTCTACACTGACTTCTATCCTTAGTCAGTTGGATCCAGTTTCTACTTTGTATTCCAATCTCTGCGAGATCCATCTTAATATTGTCCTCCCATCTGCGGCTAGGTCTTCCTAATGGTCGTTTTCCGAGTGGTCCTCAAGTCAAAACTTTGAAAACGTTTCAACTTTCTTCCATTCTAGCTACACGACCTGCCCACCTAAGCCTTCTAGACTTGACTACCCTAACAATGTTGGGTAAACCGTATAAATTATGTAGTTCCTCGTTATGAAGTTTCCGCCATTCCCCATTCCCGTTCCTCTTGGGTCCAAATATTCGTCTCAGGATCTTGTTCTCAAATACTTTTAGTCTATGTCCTTCCCTCAGGGTAAGCGACCATGTTTCGCAACTATACAGAACAAAGGCAAGATTATCGTTTTATATATTTTAAGCTTCAAATTCCTCGACAGAATTCACGACGACAAGAGATTTTGAACCGAATAGTAACACGAATTCCCTGCTTTTAGTCGACATTTAATTTCTTCGTGAATATGATTTTCGTCTGTTAATATTGATCCTAAATATTTGAAAATATCCACTTTATCAAAAGTATTATTTAATATGTTAACGCCTCCACAATTTGCCGTATTACGGTCCCGACGCACTTCCATGCATTTAGTTTTCTCTGCATTTACTTCTAAACCCATGTCCCTGCAAGCATTTAATAAGATCTCTGCATTTATTTTTACTGTTCTCCTATCATCCCCTATTAAATTTACATCATCAGCATATGCCATAACCTGGTGAATACCGTTCAACTCTAGGCCCTGGTTGCTATCTTTGATTTTCCTTATGGCGTATTCCAGCATAAAGTTAAATAATAATGGCGACAACGCATCTCCTTGTTTCAGGCCATTTTCGACGTGAAAGCTCGTGGGCAAAAATTTTCCTACCCGGACTTTACTTTGGGATTCACTTAAACATATCTTAATTAATCTAATTAGCTTTCTCGGTATTCCAAGTTCTTGAAGAACGTTGTATAATGTTTCTCTCCTAAATGAGTCGTAAGCCTTTCTAAAATCAATAAATAGTTGATGTACCGGGGTATTGTATTCCCACTTTTTTTTTTCGAGTATTTGGCGAATGGTAAATATTTGGTCGATAGTTGATCGATTTCGTCTAAATCCGCACTGATAATCTCCAATAATTTCATCTGCATATGGGGTCATTCTTGGTAATAGAATATTTGAAAGGATTTTATAGGATGTTGACAGAAGAGAAATGCCTCGATAATTATTACAGTCAGTTTTGTCGCCTTTCTTGTGAATTGGAACAATGTAACTACAACTTTACTTTGTGTAATATACCAAACAGTGGCGGTTAGAATCCAGTCTTTCTTTTTTTCAGAGATCCGTCCGAGGGTTCGCTTCCATCTCCCCCTCCCCCAAGAACTAAAATAAATAACAATAGCGATTACTTTTTATTTTTGCACAAGGGACGCAATTAAAGTCCCAGTTCAGCACCTTCACACTTAGATTTTGCCCCTGGAAGAAATTTTCTGGAAGAAAACCTATTATCATTGTTTCTTGGTCTCTCATGTGATCTCACATACATAAACAAAGTATAAGAGTGTAGAACTTCATATGCCATAGTTAATGGAAATTTTCTCCTGAAATCAGGAATTCTTACACGGATAAAACTAAAGGATGGAACGTGTTTAGAGGGCTTGCTCGTGACATCTAACTATAGTTCTTAACAAATGTGTTACAAATGAAGATGTCTGACTTGCCTCTATTTTTTTGGTACTTACGTTTTATTTATTTTATGTTCCTCAAATTCATTGGGAAGCAAGTAAAGACTGTGCCTGTGTGCGTGACAAAACATAAATGCACCAGATAATTATTTCTTCACTTCCATGAAAAAAATACAAATTTAGTCCATCTCATATCTGCTAACAAAAGGAGGTAGCAGACCAAAGATAGCCGCTGTTTATTAAATGTCGTTATCTAGCAGAGGATTCATTCAGTCAGAGGGGAAAGAAGAATAATTGGAAGTTTCCATATTCGTTCGAACTGCAATATACAATTATTTTAAGAACCATTTCCTTGCTATTTGTCTGCATCAGGAAGGAAACGCCATAAAAATCACTAGAATGTGCAGATTTACCCGAAGTACATACTAGATCACTAGTTCAATAGCAAATCACTAAATCTATGACGAAATTACTAAATGTGGCATATATATTAGAGACATGCAACAGCCGAAGTTTTCGCCCCAAGCCTAATCTGGCTCGAATGTAGCTAGGCCCGGCCCAGCCCAACCCAAGCCCGGGAAAATTTTGGAAATTTTTGGCCCAAGCCAGACCCGGAACAAATTAATAGTGGAGCCAACCCACCCAAGTCCGGTCACTAGGGAGAACAATTAATTCTCTATATAGCAAAAGTGGAGCCGCTGAGCAATACCAACTGTAAAAGTTGCATTGTTTTTAATACCTTTCAGTCTTAATTTTTTTTTGCAATCACCATTTAACTAAAGTCAATAATTATTAAAGAACTGCAAATAATCGTCCGAGCCCGGCCCTACCTGAAGCGCAGGCCCGCCCAAGCCCGGCCTGGGCTAAGGAAACAGCATAGCTGGACTTCCCAAGCCCGACTCGTGCAATGCACACACACACACACACACACACACACACACACACACACACACACACATACACACACATACACACACACACACACACACACACACATATATATATATATATATATATATATATATATATATATATATATATATATATATATATATATATATGTGTGTGTGTGTGTGTGTGTGTGTATGTGTGTATAATCTCCAAAATATTAAAAAATATCCAACATAATATCTAAGGATATGCAATTTAAATTAGAAAAATGTTCCAGAAACATTTCCTGTAAAATTCATTTTAGGTACAACAAGGTATATTACTTTTATGTAACTGAAGCATATATTGTGAGAATAATGTGAAAGTTTTTCTTTGGTATATCAGAAAATATTATTAGCTAAAAGCACAAACTATATTTCAAAAACGCGATGGTAAACAGTTTCTATTCATTAGACCCTATTAATATGTTTTAACTGTTTAAATTAAACATTAGATAAAATATTCTGAAAATAATTCTAAAATAATGTATGAAAATATTTCATTTAAGTTACAGGAGAAGGTAATAAAAACATTTGCATACAAAATTAATAGGCGTTTTAAAAATATTTCTGGAAAATATTTCTAATATTACGAACGAATTTATTTTTAAAATACTCGAAACATTTTAAAAATTGTATTTCATACGTTTTCTTGTAACAAAGAAAAGATTGCAAATACTACATTGGGAAATATTTATAAAATATATGGAATACATTTCCTATTCTGTTTTCTATTATGTATGTAAAACATTTTTAGTATTACTTCGAAAACATTTTCTCTCTCAACATTGAAAACATTACATTACATTCAACACAATATTTCCAGTACAATTTGTGGAAATTTTCCTTAGATTATTTTTTCCATAAGTAGAAGCTTTGCTTTGTTATAATTAAGTATAAACTAATTATTTGCTGAGCAAAACTATATATTTTCATTAAAATTTAACATGTGTTACAGTTTCGCCAACTAACTCTTTGGCTTCATCAGACACTATGTGATACAATATAACTGTACAATCGTATATACAGTTTTGCTCAGCAAATGATTAGTTTATACATTATTTTGCTTCTAACTTTCTAAAAAATATACTTCCTTTACTTCATAAAATGTTTTCTAAACATTTCTTTAACCCGTAATAGGGCGCACGGCGTACAAAGTTCCGCAGCAAATACTTTTAGTATTGTATGAGACACAATTTGGCACCCCCGCCGCTCACCCCCCACCTTATCTACCCCCCACTACCCCTCTACCTGACCCTTAGAGAGAGAACCAGTTTGAACGCTCAGCTCTGGCTAGGTTAGGCGTTTTAGGAAGAAGTGTTGTCTTTTGTACGCCGCGCGCCCTATTGTGTGAGTTTTTGTGCGGACACTTGTACGCCGCGCGCCCTACACCGGCATTGTTTTTACAAACATTTTACGTACTTGTTTTAGTGAAATCGTCTTGTTTTGCGTTTCATGTCGCCGTGTGTTGTGTGTTTGTAATGTATTATAATTTGAATCTGTAATTAGACCTATTACTTTGTAGAATTTTGTGGTAAGGATATTTTGGCTACAATGGAAAATGAAGAAAGAAATCGTTTGCTTTCTTTACTTGATAGCGTTTAGAAAGAAATCCAAGAAGAAGAAAGAAATGCTAAACCTGGTATAGAGACTTTGCGTAAACATTTGTTTGCAAATAACGAAGATAGTAGAAGTAATGAACCTGCTCAAGAAGATGTCATCGAAGGGGAAGGATATGATCAGTCCGAAGATGAATTCGAACACAGTGGTCACGATGCGGAGTCAGAAATGTCTGCTAATGAAGAAATTGCAATAGAAGATGATAGTGATGGAACAGTAAACCGGAATGTGTTAATTGGAAAAGACAAGGAAACTGAATGGAATGCTCACATGAACGATGCTAATTTACGTGGAAGAGTGCGAATACAAAATATTATTCGAGCG
The DNA here is from genome assembly GCF_964235325.1 of Thermobia domestica. Classification (NCBI taxonomy): domain Eukaryota; kingdom Metazoa; phylum Arthropoda; class Insecta; order Zygentoma; family Lepismatidae; genus Thermobia; species Thermobia domestica. The sequence goes on along the minus strand of NC_137470.1, from coordinate 49,655,081 downwards.
AAAAGAATAGGAGAGCGTCTTCCTACACCAAAAAGTGAAGCTTTGGCAACGAAAACCTCATACGAAACTTGGAAGCTACTTTTCCCTGACTCGCTCATTGACGAAATTGTTGAGTATACCAATGTTTGGATACGGACAAATAGAGCAAATTATGGACGTGAACGGGACGCTAAAGAGACTGACCGAATAGAAATGAATGGTGTTATTCGTTTGTTATTTCTTGCCGGTGTGCTGCAGTCCTCACATACACGTATGGAAGATCTATGGGCAAACGATGGACTAGGAATTGAGTACTTTCGTCCCACAATGTCGGTCAAACGTTCCATTTTATATTCATTTCTTGTAATAAAGTCAAGTTTTCCTAACTTTTAGTTTTTTTTTTACCTGTAACTGCTTAAAATGATAAGTTTAAATAAATTTTGTTTAAAAAAATGTCAAATTTGAAATTTTTTAACATATAAATAGTTTAAAAAACAACTTAGGACTGAAAAATTACAGTAAATATGTCTTCAGGGACCAAATGTGTGTATGTGGTACTTTGTACGCCACGCGCCCTATTACGTAACTTTTTCTTATGCGCCCTATTAAGGGTTAAAAAACATTTCCGGTAAATATTTGGGATATTTCTCAGATATAACGAGGAATATATTTTCTCCAGTAACGGAAGAGTATATTCTGAAAACAATGTAAAAATGTTTCTATAATATATAAGAAAATCTTGGTAACTTAAAACACAAAATATTTTCCAAAACATAACGGAAAACATTTTCTATTCATTTTTAATGTGTTTAATTTTCCCTGTTTTGAAGTTTTATATTCAAAATTCGATAAAATATTCTGGAAATAATACTAAAATATTGTACGAAAATATTTTATTTAAGTTATAGGAGAAGATTACCAAAATACTTTTGTAAAAATTAGGTAAACCTTTTTAAAACATTTCTGAAAAATATTTCTTATACCACGAAAGAATTTATTTTTAAAATATTCTAAACCTTTTCAAAAATATATATTCAATATGTTTTCTCGTAAAAATAGAAAATATTGCAAATAACGTATTAGAAAACATTTTTTAAATATATGGAATATATTTCGTTTCATTGTTTTCCGTATCATATATGGAAAACATTTTTAGTATCATTTCGAAAACATTTCCCTTCTCAACAGTGAAAACATATTACATTACATCCAAAACAACATTTCTAATATATTTTGTGAATATTTTCCTGGATTTACTTTCCGGCTAGCATTCTCAAAATGTACTCTCGGTAATTTCTAAAATGTTTTACAAACATTTTTGAGAAAATATTTTCGGGAAATATTCGGAATACATTGGGGAAACCAGCATGGAAATCTCCAGAGAATGAAAACCTTTTGGAAACCAAGGAAAATATTTTCTTTTGATTGAGAAAATATTCCTTGCTGTGTGGGAATAGTGCAGTTGACAAAAAACGTCACAAAGAGTCACTGACATAGATAATTACACAGCCAAACATAAAACATTCTCTGCACCGGACACCAGGGTATGGATTCCATGCATTTTGTTACACAGAACCCAAATTTCCATACCCCAGGACGATCGACTGTGTCATTTTTTTTTAAATGGGAGAAAAGCTTTAGTGACTTTCGATAGGAAATATACGTGCAACACAGACATACAAAAAAATCTGTGTAGCGTACACCCAAGGTATGGATTCGATGTATTTTGGTACACAGAATCCAAATTTAGAAAACTGACAACGATTTACGGTGTCAATTTTATTTTATGGGCGAAAAAAGTATGTGGTGTCTTGTGTTCCAAAATTCGCAACAAAATTCACTCAAGTTTTTGCTCATAACAAATTACTGACACGGTTTCGTGTTGAGGTTTCAAAATTTGGTTATGTGTACCTAAATACATCGAATCCATTCCCTGAAGTCCACTGCACAGATTTTTTTTTTTTTTTTTTTTTGTATGGCTGTCTTACATGTGTTTTCTCTATGCAAAATCACTAAAGTTTTTCGCTGATAAAAGAAAAAAATGATACCGTTGATTGTCTTGGGGTTTCGAAGTTTGGATTGTGCATAAGAAAATACATCGAATCCATACCCTGGGGTCTGGTCCACAGAAATTTTATTATTTTTGTGTTGCTATGTTATTATGTAACAATTGTATACAGCAATCATGCTTTCCTTTACAACTATGCAACTAAAGAAAGATAATTGCACATATTCTATTAGTAACATGTGCATTATTATGTTATGTATAATACTTTTTGTTCGAAAAGCACTTTCCTTTGTACGTTGATAACTTTCCAATGCAATTACACAGTTAGCTTGTATTCTTGATTATGTTCGTTTCATATTATCCTTTCCACCTCTCCAACAACATATATCAATTTGAATTTTTCGGGCTTTCTGCCAGGTAAAAATATATACTTCCGACATTTCAAATGCAGACATTGCATTCATCCCCAAGGATTCAAAACGTCGGAAATAAATATTTTCAACTGGCTGGTAGTCCGGGAAATCTTACCAGGAAAGATCCAATTCTTTCTTTTAACATATATGTAAACAAACTTCACAGATGTAGATGGTATTATTATCGCTCATTACTTGAAATGATCTCAAGCACACTGCAATACTTTATATTTAGATATGATAAGGTCCATATCATACCTTTTCGTCAATAGAACCCACCCGTTTTTTGTTCTGAAGAAAAGTGTAAAGGAATCACTTCTTCTTCCTCTACAGTTAAATCATAACAATGTGTTATAGTTGTTAAGCTAAAATGCATTTTTCATGGTTGTCACTTAGGTGGCAACACTAAAATCGTGACGTAATAAAAGAGGCCCACTATTATTACGTCAGTATAGTTTTCGCAAGGCCATTGACACAGCAACAGGAATAACATCTAGCAATAGAATTACTAGTGCTATTATTGAGGTATGTCCTTCTGTTGTAGGCAATGCTTCATTTTTTTTTTTTTTTTTTTTTACGACTAGCTAGCCATCATTATTATGCCAAAGGATGAAATTAAACAAGATTTGGCAGAGATTTTGCTTGTAGTTCTAAATAATTATATATTTATTGACTTCTGATACTTGCTTGGGGAGTATTCTACATGTTGGGATACATAAATAGTAGTGACAAAAAGAAATAAAGGGACTCTAAACTATATTTATGCAGCACACTTTAAGTCTGTTAACTATGATTTATAACTAGCTGTACGGTAATTCGAAGACAGTTTTATGTCTCATGGCAATTTTCATTAATGAAGAAAACAGTTCTGAATATAAAATAAATAAAGGAGAATTGCTGTTTGCATTCTGGAGGGCTCATTTTTTTTTTTTTTTTTTTTTACTATCAATGGTGCTAATTTGTTATCCACTCATTGTACACTTTTTTCTTTAAATTTATGATCCGTAGTCGTTTTAAGATCTGTCAGCATTAGTTTTCTTTAACTTACTAACTTTATGACATATGATGCATGAAGACAATCGAGGCAGAAAAGAAAGTAGACTATTTTAAGTGTCAGGCCACTCCTAATTACAAAACTCGATGTTATGTTTTGTCCTATCTATCTAACTGAGTTCATTTGTCAAAGGCTAGCCAAACTATGCATAGTTATTCTGCATATAAGCGACATATAGTATATTCCTCTTGTTATTATCGGTATGATATGTGGTAACGAATACATTTCATGGAGTTGCTATCTTCTCCAATACAATATGTGAAAACAATAGAAGAAAATAATAAATTAAATTAAAATTCGCATACCTATTCAATCATATGTTGACAGATTCTTAATCGGCAAGAGACAAATTACGGTTTCACCAATATGAGTTCCAGAGTAGACCCTTATAATGTAAATCTGATTGAACACTGGTATATTTATGTTGGACGTTATAAATTCATGATTGTCTAGCTACAGATACATCTATTCTTTGCATTTTTTAAATATTAGAATTATGTTGTCCTAACATCTGAATTTTAGAAATGATTTATACATAGCACGTTAGATATGAGAATTGTTTAATTTGGATATTATTATATAGACAAATTTAACATATAATTCACGTACACTAGACGCAATTAATTCACGTGCTAGATACTTTAACCCTTTCCGGATCCTGGCATTTTGGGTTATTTTTTTAGACTTTCAGTCAAGCAGCTACTGCATCGTCACTATTTATTTTAGGATCATGGTTCATACCTCATTCTCTTTAGAATAGAGCTGGCTTTCAAATGGTACCACTTGCATGCCCATACCATATACCAGGAGAGGGAAAATTGATGTCGAAGGGAAAATTTTGGGGGGAAATTTTTTGTCCCCCTGTGTGAACGTAGAGACCTCCAAAAAATCTGGTAAATAGTACTTTGTAAACTAAATGCGTGTATCAAATTTCAAGTTTCTATCTTGAACAGTAAGGGCGGGAGAAATTTTATCAGGAATTCCCACAGTGCCCAAAATTACCGCAAAACACCATGATCCCAGGGAAAAAATTCCTGAGACATCCCTAATTACCCTAGGGTCATGTTTCGCCCATCATTCTCTTCAGAATAGAACTGCCTTTCAGACGGTATGACTCACGTGTCTCTATCATGTATGAAAGGCGGGAAAATCCCGACCAATGGGATTTTTTGGTCTAAAAATCCCTTTTTTCCAATTTTGCCCCTCTGGACCCCCCTGTTTTTACGCAGAAATTGAAAAAAAATCTGGTAAATACTACTCGGTGTACTGAATGTTTGGGCAAAGTTTCAATCTTCTACGTGAAAAAATAGGCCCGCCAGAAAAAATGTACCGACCATGCCCCATTTTTACCCTATACAGAAGTATATTTGGATAAATTTCACTGAGACGGCCCTAATTACCTTATAATAATAATTCGACCGACATTCTCTTTAGAATGGAACTGCCTTTCAGACGGTATGACTCACATGTCTCCATCATGTATGTGAGGCGGGAAAATCCTAAAAAACGTGATTTTTTGGGTCTAAAAATCCCTTTTTTCAAATTTTTCCCCCCCGGACCCCCCATGTTTTAATGCAGAGACCTGAAAAAATCTGATAAATACTACTGTGTGGGCTGAATGTTTATGCAAAATTTCAATCTTCTAGGTGCAAAACTAAGCCCGCCAGAAAAAAAAATAAACCGACCTTGTCCCCTTTTTCCCTATATAGAAGTATATTTTTAAAAATTCCCTGAGATGGCCCTAATTACCCTAGAAGAATAATTCGACCGTCATTCTCTTCAGAATGGAACTGCCTTTCAGACGATATGACTCGCATGTCTCCATCATGTATGTGAGGCGGGAAAATGACGAAAAATGGGATTTTTGGGGTAGAAATATCCATTTTTTAACACTTTGCCCCTCTGGTTCCCCCCTTTTTTAACACTGACATCAAGACAAAAAATCTGGTAAATACTACTTGGTGGAGTGAATGTTTGTGCGAAATGTCAATCTTCTACGTTCAAAAATAAGCCCGCCAAAAAATAATGAACATAGGTTTAAAAATGGAAAAAATATATTTTAAGATTATGACGTCATCACCTCCTATGTCTGGACGCAGGACGGTCTGAAACCATACGTAATGTATTCTACAATGTCTCTGGACTTGAAAGAAAAACGGACGAAAAAGCTCAAATAGGAGAGTTATAACGCAAAATCCCAGAAAACACACGTATGGTACAAAATGTACCATCAGGATCCCCAAAGCGTTAATAGTCTCAGATAGTGCTCGATGTCTATTATTAGTCCTCGTTTTATTACCTATATGTAATTAATCAGTAAAATTATGTAAATTATGAAGTGTATATTTTCTCTCACAGATACATACTCTGTGTTTTATTGGATGTAAAAAAAATAAAAGAATAAGGAATTTATTTGTAATTTTGTCTGAAGAAATACCGGATTGAAAATCGCTAAAACGTTATTAGTTCTTTGTACTGTATTAAGAATTGGAGGCATGGTGGTTCAGTGGTAGATTCGCAGCCAAGAAAGTTTAATCGTGGGACGTTAAAGTGACTTTCTAACTATTATAATGCGATCATTGCGATATTCCCTCATACTTAAAACAATATCACGTGCTTTTTTTTTATTTACAAGAATTGCAAACAGCCTACAGATGCTGTTTACGTTAAAAACACGAGGAAACACGATGAGTCACGAGGAAACTCCTACAATCCCTCCACAGACTCCGTTTCCAAAATTGGCTATAAAAGAGTGTGTCAATGAAGAGAATACATTATTAGTTCTGGCTAATCAATGCCTACCTTTCTCTCTTAGCTAGTCTGGCCGGGAGAGACTTCCTAATCTTATCAGTCTTATCGCTGCACTGGAGAGGAGACTCCATTCTACTTCCGTACTGTTCTGGGCAGGAGCTTCTATTCCGTCTCTACCATACATTGCAGTAATCTATCAATAAACTTAAGAACTCCATCCTAATTTGCTCTCAAGATATTGCTTTTGCTTCGAAATGTGTTTGTTCTTCCTGGCCTGTGCCACGGCAGTTCCTCTTTCAGTACCTATTGCTACGATTTACACGAGCATAATTGTTTCGTCCTGATTGTTGAAGATTGGGAGGAACATTAAGCTAGCCTGACCTACGCGAGAATGTTCTTGAGATGCAGCATTCCAAATTCTTGTAAATATATTTTCTATCATTACCAAAGTATTTACAAAAAAATCAAATAATAATAATAATAATAATAATAGTAGTAATAATAATAATAATAATAATAACAATAATAATAATAATAATAATAATAATAATAATAATAATAATAATAATAATAATAATAATAATAATAATAATAGATCGTCAACAAAACAATATTTGGGGCATGGTGGCTCAGGGATAAGAGTGTTCATCTGGAGTGCGAGGTGTTCTTAAATCGATTCCAGGCCACGTAAGTTCATGGTCAACAGTATCGCGAACATGAGTTTTCCTAAGGTATTCCCAATTTCCATCCACATTTTCATTCCAACAATTATTCTATAATCATTCACTTTCAATCATCGTATGTTTCCTTTAGCGTACATGGCATAATCGTAGTGTGTAAAACAAGGTATTGAATTACGGCCATTTTCAATAATAAGATATCGCAATGTAATTCGCATAAATTAAATTCATTCAAAAAACGAAATTGAATGGCCACTTATAGCAACCGCGACATATCTAACGAGGAGAAAGTATATATCGTAAAATGAAGTATTAAATATATTAGAATTCGGATTCTATTGATTTATTTCCTCAGGCACAGAAAATTTTCTTAAGCGTTAATTTTATATTGGGTTGTGTATGCATATAACCAGGTATTTGCTTTTGCTCCTGAAATTGTGACGAATGAGTACAGAATTATCTTAAACGACTATACCGTACTGTGCTTTCGTTATCTTCCTGTTGCTCATCTGGGCTCCGTCTATGTGAAATCCTCTGGGCCCCTAACTGTCTCTTTCTC